>NW_028274809.1:22837500-25337500 GCF_037043125.1 Eumetopias jubatus
TATGACCAACAAGCTTCCATTTGACAAAACTTATTTCTTTAGACATGATAATATAGCACTTTCCATCAAGATACAGTTTTCCAAATGTAGTGATTTTGTGCCTTCATTATTTATTGATTATAAAACTTAACTCAGAGCAACATGCCCAAACTTCCCTCATAATTAGAATCACTCAGGGCCCTTCGTTAAAATATATATATACACATATATATATATTGTTATTATATACATATGGGCGCCTGGGTGACTCAGTCGGTTAAGCATCTGCCTTCGGCTCAGGTCATGGTCCCAGGGTCTGGAATTAAGCCCTGCATCAGGCTCTCTGCTCAGCAGGGAGCCTGCTTCTCCCTCTCCCTCTGCCTGCCACTCCCTCTGCTTGTGCTCTCTCTGTCAAATAAATAAATAAAATCTTAAAATAATAATAATTATATATAAACACACACACAGATTTTCAGGACTTTCCTTGGAGATTCTGATTCAGTAGGTCAATGATGAGGGGACAATTTGTATTATTAACAAGCACCCATGTGATTTTTATCTACAGGGAAACTGGAGAACCATTGTTTTAGAAGACAATCTAACGTGTCTTATTTCTGTGTTCTTGACTGGGCTCCTCACTATGCCAGCCTATACCAACAGCACATACATGTATCTACACATCCATAAGCAGCTCATAAAATTGACCATATCAGATCTAAGAGATAGCGTAAAACAAGGATTAGAGAATTGCTTCCCAAACTTAAGTATACATATGAATTGTCCAGGAATCTTATTAAAACACAGATATTGATGAGTAGGTCAGGTATGAAGCCCAGGATTGCTCCTCAGACACACTTTGAGACTAGAGATTGACCTTGGAAACAATTGTCTTGGTTCAACTCCCAGTTTTGAAGTTCATCACCCAGTTTTGAGGTTCACCTCAAGTTGTCGTAGCTGGGTGACCTTGGACAGCCCTCTGTAACTCAGTTTCCTTGTTTTAAAAGTGGAGATAATGCTAGTATATACCTCACAGGACTGTTATGAGGATTGCATGAATGTCACAAGTGCTTAGAAGAGGCCCTGTGGTAAGTTCTGCATAAATCATAACTTTCATTAATATCTTGGTTCCACAGCTTTTTTTCAGCTATCAAATTTTGCAATTAATGCAGATTTAAAGACATTTTTGTTTATAGTGTGTCTTCTAAAGAAAAAAATCATAAAAGCAAAATATTTTATGGATAATGTGGTGACCCTTTATGCTTAATGTAACGGTTTTATAATGACCTCTATGCAGTTTATTGATTCCAGGAAGCCCCTTAACTGAATTTCATTAAGCCCATTCCTCTTAAGGTATCTTTTCAAGCAGAAAAGAGTTACAACAGAAGACCTCTGGAAATGACAAAATCATTTCCATCTTAGTCTGAACTGCAGTTGTTATGAAACTATTTCTTTGCTTCATTTTTTTCAGGTTAAATTTTCACAAGAAATGATCAAAAGTATATCTTTTTGTCTTCAAAAAATAATTTCCCTAATTTAAGATGATAAACTCAGCTCAGTTTGGCACATATTGGAATGCAGTAAGTGCCTGTTGAATAAATGGATGCATGGATGGATAAATGAAAGAATAAATGTGATAAATCCTAAAAATCCTATTTCAACTTTCCTCTCAACAAAATCTAGCTTCACAGTATAATATTTTAAAAGAAAATTACTTTTGGCATACTTTATTATGGTAACTTCTAACTCAGTGATGCTCAATTTGAGCTGTCCATCAAAATTACATGGGGAAATTACACTGATTCCAGAGTTCCACCTTCCCTGGAAAATCTGATATAACTGATCAGGGTGTGGTGTGGTCAATGGGAGTCTTGAAAGGGCTCCAAGGGTTTCTAGTGTACAGTCATGGTTGAGATCAATAGTTCTGTCTTCTATGGATAATTGATATCTCACTGGAAAAGTTCAAAAACAATATGTAACTCCTTACACTCTTATCAAATTTATATTAGTCTTTGGTTCCATAGATAGAATTATATATTGTATTGCCCCAATATAAATCCCAGGTACTAATGTCCCTTGAAAACTTGCATTATAGTCATGCCATTAAAATTAGAATTGGAAAGAAGAGCCTTTTGAGACATCAAATAATGGTTTAAAATGATGTGGGGGCGCTTGGCTGGCTCAGTGGGAAGAATATGAGACTCTTGATCACGGCATAATGAGTTTGAGCCGCACATTGGGTGTAAAGATTACTTAAAAATAAAAGTGAGAAGGGGTGCCTGGGTGGCTAAGTTGGTTAAGCAGCTGACTCTTGATTTCAGCATGGGGCATGATCTCAGGGTCATGGGATCGGGCCCCGATAGGGTTTCACACTCAGCGCAGAGTCAGCTAACAATTCTCTCTCTCCCTCTGCACCTCCCCCTGCTCACGCATGCTCTCTCTCACTAAATAAATAAATAAATAAATAAATAAATAAATAAAATATTTTAAAAATATCTTTACAAAATAAAATAAAGTGATGTGAAAATTAATTTATGCCCTAGCCTTTTTTCTCTTAAACTTATATTTAAAAACTAAGGTGGCTTTTTAAAAAATGGATATTTTTTAAATATCTGCCACATGCAAGAGAAAGACACAGTTGAATCTCTTCGGGGTCATTGTTTCCCCTCCTCAAACAGCTCTTCCCAACAACTATGCTATATAAGATTATCACGTTGATCATTCTTCTGCTTTTTTAGCCAGGTGGTTCTACAACCCTTATAGGTACCAAAACAGCTTCTAAAGTATTTGTCCCATCTGCTTTTATAGTTGTTGCTCTATTCTTTCTCATTTTCTTAAAATATAGTGCAGGATATGAATCATGTTGAGCTGTTCTTAAAGAGAAGGCTTTGTCTCAGCATCATATGTGAATCATTTAAATCTTACCTAACAAACCAATTAAGGTATTAAGGCATAATGTTATGTACCAGGGAGTAAAAACTACCACAGAAAACTGAGTTTTCCTAGTAAATTGATTTACTTTCACAAAAATGGTGACTTCTATCTCTGTAGATTTTAGACTGGAAAAGTAAAGGGTTCATTACAATACTTCAGTGAATTATATTTTTTATACATTGTGAATAATTTGTCAGTTTTTAAAATTTAAACATCTTTTAATAAAAGCAAGGAGTGCAACAATATAATATATATTTTTAATATTTTTAAAGTTCCATTAAAGTAACATCACATAAATAGATGGATTAAGATTTAATAGAGGTAAAATTTTGCTTCTCAGTTAAAAACTAAAAAAATAAAGCAGTAGGCATTTATAAAATACTTTCTCTCATTCCTCATTTTCATTATTTCATTAAGATGTTTATGTGAATTTTAAATTACTTAATAAATATATTTCTACAGTCTCCCTCAAAATTTAAAATATTACAGACAAGATTAAAGTAATTTTTTGACACCACTCCCAATTTAGGCTCCATCTTTGTCTCCCCAGAGATAACCACCACTGTGGTTCACTCCTGAACTTTTTAGAATTTTAAATAAACTTACAAATGAGGATGCATATGTACATGGCAATAGAAAATAGAGATGCAAAAAAAAAAAGAAAATAGAGGTGCTGGCTCTAAGTCCAAGCTCTGCTGAACTCACCATTACTGTAAAAACAGAATAATAGGTAAATAAATAGGTAAAACAAAACCATAACTGGACTCAACAATAAGATAAACAGGCCCATGGACCAGAAACAGCTGAAATAAGAGCCAATAGCAGGCAGTCGTCATGGCCCCACATTCAACCCCTGGGGAGCAAAAGGGACTAGAGTTAGCCCAGGTGAGCTGAGAAGTACCATAGCTCAGTGACTTAAGCATCCTCAGCAAATCCCTCTTCTTCAAAGACAAACAGTGAATTACCTTAGCATATATAGAAAATCAGATCCAGAGGGTAGACATAAGACAATTTGTAAATATCTTCTTGAAAGTGGAGAAAGGTCCCATACATCTGTCACACTCTTCCTCATCCATTTCTTTTCCTCCCTCTATTTACTACTGTTTTCCTACAAACTTTCAAGGGTGACTGTGGGATCTGTACATGCCAATGCAGACAAAACTGGGGTACAATGTCTGTAGGGAATTTAAAAATAATAATAGAACCAACTGTAAGATACTGTTTTTTATTTTCACTTAGCTCCAGCAATTCCAAAGAAGGTCAGTAATAAAATACTCCTACCCCAAAACATCTTCTGTTGATATAAATGCTAAAAATTGAGGTGGCTACTACTGAGTTTTAATAATAAATATACGTAAGCTTCAAATTTTATCCTGGGCACCTGGGTGGCTCAGTTGGTTAAGTGTCTGCCTTCTGCTCAGGTCATGATCTCAGGGTCCTAGGTTTGAGCCCCACGCCGGGTTCTCTGCTCCACAGGGAGTTTTATTTCTCCTTCTCCCTCTGTGCTTGCGCTCTCTCTCAAATAAATAAATAAAATCCTTTAAAAAAAAGAGAAAGAGAAGTGATTTAGCTTTTGATAACCACTGTATTTTTTATGGAGGAAAATTTGGAGAATTTTTGTTTATAAGTCCAGGACAATTCAGAATCCCTCGAGTTTATGCGGGTATAATTTCTGCCCCCAAGGCCTCTGGAACTTTGTATTCCTGCATGTAAACAGGTATTAAATAAACAATGATAGTACTGTGATTGTAAAAATGATGAAACAGCACTTGTTACTTGCATTCTGCTTTTTTATGTAGCCACTTTGAGTTTTATTTATGTTCAAACATTTTTGACTGCACAGGCATTTGAAAGCTGCTAGAATCAATTCCAAAGAAAGAAAGATGTGGTGAGTATTGGAATTGCTGGAATGTATTGCAAAATGAGAATTCTATAAATTTTTGACAAGCTTTTCCTTATTTTTAAGACTTACCCTATTTGTATAATTGTTGGTTCGAGAGTAATATTCAAAATTAAAATTAATAAAAAGCGTTCTTAGACTGACGATGAGCAAAGGTAGATTAAACAATCTGGCTACACTTGTTAATGAACTTAAGTATACAAAGTGTATTCTACTAGAGCCACTGGCAAATTTGCAGAAGGTGAGGCTTGAACATGAAACCATAATGTTATTATTATTCATTTAGCAACAGATCACTGTGTAGATAAGTTATTTTTCCCTTTTTATAACAAAAAAGTTAAGATCATTAAAAAATATCAACCCATCTTATTTTTCCTTTGTTGAACATATTTATTTTAGTCTCTAAATTTGTTAGTATTTTTTTAAAGGCATGGCTACATGTGAATAAAATAAATCACTGTTTTGATTACTTTTCTGGCAACTATTAGTTTTATTTCATGATAATTATTAAAAATAATTTTGTCAGATAGGGGAGGGAGATGTTAAAAGATGTAAAAAGGAGATGTTAAAAGGAAAAAGAACTTTGTCTCAAAGTCAAATATGCTAGGCAAACACTGCTCACCGGCAGTGAAATCTCCCACTTTCTGAAGCTGATGGCTACGGAGGTGCTGATGTAACAAAAACACGGTTTTGAAACTGAGAATGATGGAGAAGGTTAATACTCTCAGTATTATTTATATCAGAAAAAGAAGAGTTAATTTATCCTAATTCATTTCCAAATGGTGAAGTAGATTTAGACTAGAGTTCACAAATGGGCCATCCAAAAACCAGATCCTGTGCAAAGACATGTTTTAAACTACACAGTGTTGCGGAGAAGAAGAAAGAGCCAGCACATTACATTCTAGGTTTGGGTTTGAAATTCAAATTTCTAGTCTTAAAAAATTGCAAGATCTGACATGACAGGACGCTCCACCTTTGCATGACAACAATTGGCTAGAGACATGGGTTTTGGTGGAGCACGATGCCCGCCCCTCCCACAACGTAGACATAAGGATTCCCCCTGGCTGTGTTCATTCCATTCTGCACCTGCCCTAAGAGGCCTACAAAACTTCCCCACCAAGTTTACCCTCCTCCTGCCTGTCCCCATTTTAGTTTTTAACCAAATAATGCTCATTGGACATGAACCTTCATTCATTCATTCATTCATTCATTCATTTAACAAACATTGGTTGAACACCTACTATGTTCTGGGCAGCAGAGATACAGCAATAAACCAGATGAAGTTTTTACCCCTATGGAGCTTACATGGTGATTGGGGAGGAACGTGGGACAGAAAACAAATGTGTAGTGATATATTTTCAGACAGTGGAAAGAGTGGCTGACAGAGTGGAACAAGAAATTCTTGCTACATTATCCCCCAGTTTTGGTGGGGGACTGGTATAGCGTATAGTTACATGCACATTGGAGAAGTTATTGATGTTGAAAATTTGAACAGACAAGGTTTCCCTATTTGCAGGAAAGGGGAATTGGTGGTTTCATTTGCTTGCAAATACAAACTCTAAATATAAATGGGAGAACGTTGCCTGCTTGGCTGAGGAACCTTAACTCTCCTTCAGCTTAAGAACATGATTAGAGGTAGGGAGAACTTGCAAGCTTAGACACTCATAATGCTCCCTTAACCTGCTCAAAAGTGTTATTATCTGCTCAATCATTTATTGGGAGGACTATATAACATATCAAATAAATCATATCAAATATTTTAAAAATGGTTACGCTATTTAGAAGGCAATAAAATATCATATAATTTAAATATTAATTCTGTCAAATACCATTCATCAATTGCATCCTAATTTTGAATGAACGAAATACTTTCAGAAATTACATACTTCCCAGTAGCTGAGGACTGTTGGTTTTGTGCTCATTATTAGATCATTGCTTATTTCCTTTGATAGTGACTAGGCAGAAGGCTTGAGGTTTGTAAATAAAGAACTTGCTGCTAGAAAAAATGTCATTAACACTAGAACGTATGGATAAAGAAGAAAATAGAATTTCCTTCCATGGGGTGTTTTAATCATTGAGTGCATCACATCAGCTGTGGTTATAGAGCAGGTTTAATTTTATGCTGAAGGATATATTCTGGAGATGGAATAAGGAGTTCTTTGCTGATGGAACGATAAGTAGCTTGAAGATGGGGATTGGAACGGAGGGTTCTGAGAGCTTATAGGAACTGGGAACTAAGTAAGACTATTCACTCAGCTATTTGCTTACTTTCTTCAAGTGACTTAACAATAATCAAACTACATCCTCCGCAGCCAAACTAAAGAGAATAGATCCTCAAAGAGCTGCTTCCAGAGACAATATCCAAACCTGCCCAGCAAGTCCATCCCACAGCCAAGTCCCACACTCACAGCTCCCCATCCAGATTCCAGCTTCTCTAGAGTCTGCACAAAATTCCCTTTTTGAGTGTAATTAAAGACCATATTTTCTGGTCACAGTTCAACATATGTAGTTATTAATAGATTTTAAACAAATATCTCACCCTCCTTTTATGATTTCTTATGAGATATTTTAAGTGTAAATTCTTAAGTATTATTCAGATGTAAGGCACAATTAGTATTGTTTTTATTATATTACAAAATTTTAAGATGAGTAAAGAAAAAATTTACATGGCAAATTAGTGATGAAATTTGAATGAAATTGGAAGGTAGATCCCATGTTGCTTTGAATATTAGAGGAACAACCACAAATGAATCAATATGAGCCCTGAGGTGTTGCATCCTTGTCATGCAAAAAATATAATGGGTTCTTTTATCTGATTTAGCCTTAACTGAGAGTCCCCCTCCCCCCTCCCCAGTTCCTTAGCAAAGTAGAATTTGAAATTGATATCAAAACCCAACTTTATATGTATGTTATAATTTGTAGTGTGTGATTACACTAATAAACTGTATTAATGTAGGTTCAAAAAAAAAATCCCTTTTTGAACCACCATCTAACTTCAAGACAAGCTCATTTTGCAGAAAGAACAGCCTATTATATCACCCAAATAGACAACACAACAGAGAGGTCAAAAGACATTCTTTAAGAGCAAACAGTTTTCTTCATTTTCTTGGAAAGGAAAGTCTATGCAGAGGATACTTTCCCTCTGGATCGATATTATGTGTTTTATCCTCTTCAAAGTACATAACATTCACTAAGACTTTCAAAGAAAAAGTAATATACTGCAGGTAATTTATAAGTGGATGCATGCAGGGTATAAACTTGCTAACTGAAACAGCATACTCCTCCCCTGATCATAAGAATGACCATAAAAATACAGACAAATAAAAAACAATGAACTAGGGAAAAAAAAACTAAACTAAACTAAAAACAATCAAGGCCTTTGATCAGGTATGATTTTCATAACCATTTTTGTCTCACGGTAGGTGGTTCTAGTTTTTAATTCCAAATGAATCGGTTCCAATGTTAGCTTTCTAACCACATGGGAGATTTTTATCCTTATCTTTATCCTCAAAATTGTTGCTGTCATTAGCATGATGGAAGATCTAGCTGCCCCTTCCTGATACCATCTGTCCTTGGTGAAAAGTAAAGAAAGAGTTCTTCAAAAAATGGTTTACCTTATTATTTTATTTCATTTAATTTTCTCCTTCTTCCTCCTCCTTCTCCTTCTTCTTCTTTGCCATAAAAATCTGAATAGGGTAGTTATTTTAATTTTAAAATATATTTCTAATGTAAATACTTTTTTTTTTTTTAAGATTTTATTTATTTGTCAGAGAGAGACAGAGCACAAGCAGGGGGGAGGCAGAGGGAGAAGCAGGCTCCCCGCTGAGCAAGGAGCGCGATGTGGGACTCGATCCCAGGATCCTGGGACCATGACCTGAGCCGAAGGCAGCCGTCTAACCGACTGAGCCACCCAGGCGTCCCAATACTTTGTTTTTCAAAGGAGTTTATTCTGGACAGTTTTTACTCAATTACTTTAATAATTCTTTTCAAAGAAAGATTTCATTATTTAATATTTAATATATTCTAGGGTCTAGTTTTGCAGGTGTGAAATGTTTCAGAATTAAAAGGAAAACAAAACTTGGTCAAGTGTCTCAGAAATCATCTGACTGTAAAACAGACCTGATGGAAGGAAATCTGCACTTAATTCTGTAAGCAGATGGAGGACCGTGATATTCTTTTCTTTATAGAACTAATAGATATAAAACTAAACATACTCTTACCATAATATCCAGCAATCACTCCTTGGTATTTTTTTAATTTATTTTTTATTTTTTTATTTTTTATTTTTTTATCTTTTTTTTTTTAAGATTTTATTTCTTTATTTATGAGAGACAGAGGGAGAGAGAGAGAGGGGCAGAGGGAGAAGCAGGCTCCCAAGCAGCAGGGAGCCCGATGTGGGGCTCGATCCCAGGACTCCAGGATCATGACCTGAGCCAAAGGCAGACGCTTAACCATCTGAGCCACCCAGGCACCCTGCTTGGTATTTTTTTTAAGATTTTATTTATTTATCTGACAGAGAGAGAGAGAGAGAGAGAGCACAAGCAGGGGAAGCAGCGGGCAGAAGGAGAAGCAGGCTCCCGGCTAAGCAGGGAGCCTGATGTGGGACTCTATCCCAGGACCCTGGGATCATGACCTGAGCCAAAACCAAAGCTTAACCGACTGAGCCACCCAGGGCCCCATACTCCTTGGTATTTACCCAAAGGAGTCAAAAACTTATGTCCACGCAAAAACCACACAAAAACCTTATGTCCACACAAGAAGCCCGTGAATATTTATAGCAACTTTATTCATAATTGCCAAAATGTGCAAGTAACCAAGATGTTCTTCTGTAGGTGAATGGATAAATAAACCATGCTATATCCAGACAATTGCATATTAGTCAGCACTAAAAAGAAATGAGTTATCAAGCCATGAAAAGACACAAAGGAAACATAAGTGCATATTATTATGTGAAAGAAGCCAATTTGAAAAGGTTACATACTAGATGATTCCAGCTTATCTGACATTCTGGAAAAGGCGAAAGTATGGAGATGATACAAAGATCAGTGGTTCTTAGGGGTTCTGGGGAGGAGGGAGGAATAGGCAAAGCACAGAGGATTCTTAGGGCAGGGAAAATACTCCGTAGGATATTATAATGATGGACACATGTCATTATACTTTCATCTAAACCCACAGAATGTACAATACCAACAGTGAACCCTAAGGTAAAGTGTGGACTTTGGGTGATTTGTCAATGTAGGTTCATCCTGGGTAGAACATATACCACTGTAATGAGTGATGTTGATAAGAAGGGAGGCTGTGCACGTGACGGGGTAAGGAGTATATAAGAAATCTCTGTACATTCTTCTCGATTTTGTTGTAAGCCTAAAATTGCTCTAAAAAGATAAAGTAAAAAAAAAAGCTAATAAAGAATTGCTTACAATACTTTCTGTGCCTCGAGGTGGGAAGAATAAAGGCTCTACTTAGAAATGGTGAGGCATTAACACTATGTGGCATGATTTTTCCAAGAATCATAGCCAAGGTTTGACATTTTTGCTGAGATATGTTGAAGGAGTTAGATAAAGAGGCAATGGAAAATAATTCCAAGTAAACCTAAAAATGAGCAAAACTTAAAATGCAATGGTGAAATAGGATTCACTTCTTACCGTAAAGCGTATGTTTTAATTTAATTTTATAACACATTACTGACAGTATCTGCATGCTATTCCCTTATTAGATGAAAGAACCTATGTGTCCAATTTTCATTTTCTTTCCTTCCATTTATTTTAATTTACCAGGGGAGAGGAAACGACTGGGAAATTCATACAGTTGGAAATATACCCACAGCGGTCCATCATAAAATCTCTGAATGATCTTAATCATTATGCCAATTACCATCAGTTTAGTTCTCATTGTTTTTTGTGTCCACGAATAGGGAGAGACTGGGTGGAAGCCTATAGCTGTGACGTGAGGGAGAGTGAGCCAGATCACTCTGGCTTGCTCGAGCAGTCCCTCCTTCCAAGATGCATTATCATTAACATCTTATGGAAAGACCTGTTAAATTGTAAATATCATCTCTAGAAGATATACACATTAAGTCACCATCTGCCCTTAACATTTTAGGCCAGATTATTTTCTCAGATTAGCCTTAGATCATCTAAAACAGAAGAAAGACCTAGAGCAGAGATTCAGAGCACTGGCAGCCCTCTACCCTGATCCAGCCCTCCCACATAGTTGGTTCCCAATGGCATAGTGTTGGAGGCAAAGTACTTTAAGTTCCAATTATTTGCCAACATTTAAAAAGGCAATTTCCTTTTGAAATCTGAATTCCTCTTGAAAAGCCACATTTTGCACGATGGTCTCCCCCACCTGCCCCAGACCCCTATCGCCAAGTGTAAATTGTCTTCAGAAATTTAATGGCACGGCTAGTTTTAGGTGAGATCTGCACCCCACAGTTTGTCACAGTTGCTTTCACTTTGGAGTCTCTCCTAACCCTGAGGCTAGTGTTCCATACCTTCAAGAAGCCTTTTCTGACCATTCTAACTGAAGAACTAAACCTGATGACTCTCTACCCCCTTTTTTCTTTTATTTTTGATTATACTTACCATTTTCTGAAATACAGTCGACCCTTGAACAATGTGAAGATTAAGGGTGCTGATCCCATGCAATCAAAAATCTGCACCTAACTGCTGACTTCCCATAAAACTTAACTACTAATAATAACCAACTGGTGACCTGAAGCCTAACTGATAATATAAATAGCCAATTAACACATATTTTGCATGTCATATATATTATATACTATATTCTTATAATAAAGTAAGCTAGAGAAAAATGTTATTAAGGAAATCATAAGGAAGAGAAAATACATTTATAGTACCATAATGTATTTATGGAAAAAATTCTAATCTAAGTGGGCCTGCGCAGATCAAACCCATGTTGTTCATGTGTCAGGTGTAATCTTACTTGCCCACTTTCCTACTTTCTTATCCGTGTCTCCATCTTTTTTTTAAAAGATTTTATTTATTCATTTGAGAGAGGGAGTTAGCACAATCTAAAGGGAGGGGCAGAGGGAGAGGGAGAAGCAGACTTCCTGCTGAACAGGGAGCCCGATGTGGGGCTCTATCCCAGGACCCTGGGACCATGACCTGAGCTGAAGGCAGACGCTTAACCGACTGAGCCACCTAGGCGCCCCATGTGTTTCCATCTTCACTCTCAAATTGAAGTTCCAACCTAGCAGAGATCACAGTATCCCCAAGTGCCTGGAATACTGATACATTGCAGACACCCAATAAATATTTGTCATATATGTGAACACATTTATCATCATACCTACATTGCTGTTTCTCATAGAGCAGATACATATTTCTCAATACCCATGCCATTATCTTAAGGCCCTGAGATAAGGAGATACATTCTAAGAAATAAAAATACGAACAGTCTTGGGTCTGGTGGTATCTGGGCACTTGGCTGTGTGCATGTAAGAACGATGCGCGCTAAACCAATGGCAATGAGCATGCTGATTAAGATCATTCAGAGATTTTATCATGGACGACTGTAGGTATATTTCCAACTATATTAATTTTGCAGTCATTGTCTCTCCTCTGGTTTAAATTAAAATAAATGGAAGGAAACATTTTTTTAACATAATAGTGTTCATAAAAGTCCAACCTAACTGATTAAGGTACGTGTTATTTGGAGGTGGGAGGGTTGAGAAAAAGTCTCTGTATAAAGCTATGCTTAAACTAGATTCTGAAGGGTATGTGTATCATCTACATGGGTGTCTATCTGTTTCTGGGTCCATTAGCATTACTGGAGAATCTCTCAAAAACAGGCTTCAGAATTTTTTCTTAGACCCTGAAGAAAAAAAAAAAAATGAGAAAGAAGACTCAAGTTGAGGGCAGAACCCATGATTTGTTCACTGACGCATCCCCAGAATCCATCAGAATGAATACTGGATGTTCAATAAATATTTACTGACTTAATGGATGGATAGAAATAATCAGATGCTGGGTTCTTAATGGCTGCTTGTGGTTGAACTACTCCATTGGCTTGAACCTAATGTCTTAGCTCAATTGGGCTTCAATGAAATGACTCCTGGTCTTGCTGTATTCTGTCTTGGAGGGAAATCAATTTGTTACCATGAAAAATAATGATTGTTTTAAGACCTTTGCAGTGGCCCATTGCAGTACCTCCAGCTCTAGCAATTTGAATATGATGCCAATCTTGTTTTTCATGTTAGGTTCCATACACATTTTGAAAAGCACATAAAAAGTTTCTGTGTCCTGTCACCAAGACGATCCAGATAGAATTAGACATAAATATTCATTAGAACTTTCCTCCACCTCCCCTTAAAAACACTCCATTGAAATGGAGATTTTGACTTTTAGGATAATGAAGAACATAAAACACCTTTATTTCTGAAAAATTAATAGATTAATAAAATGGCATTTCTCTATTTTCATTAGGATGAGTTTTTTTGTTGTGGGTTTTTTTTTTTTTTTTGAAGAAAATTTCAATGTACTGTGTTTGTTTTTGTCAGAAAAGCACCTTATCTTTCAAGGGGGTGGAATAACTCCTTAATAATGTGCTCTAATGTCTGTATTCTCTGTTAATCCTCAATTAAATGCAGCCAGAATTACATTTATTTTGGTGATTAGTGGAGACTTGGAAGGTCTTCTTTGTCTTTGGTTGAAATAGAGCAGGACTTAGGCTCTGCTCCTTTAGTTGGGGACTTACTAAACAAGCCATCTTAAGTCCCCTTTGCGACTCTCAGAGGTGTTTTCTTTTCTACCAAAAGAAGGAAACAATGAAGGACATTATTACGAGGATTTCTAAATCCCTGCTTATACAGTGTTGCTGAGCAATATTTTGCATTAAGGCTTGTTTGGAGAGAACCTGTAATTCATTTTAGATTAAAATAGAAAACTATGAAAAGAGAAATATCTTTTGACAGTATTCCTATTCTGGAACATTCAGAAGAAGGTAACATCTTTGTTTTGTTGTTTGATTCTTTTTAGTTGTCTCTTTTTACCCCCAAATGGAATTGTCCCACCCCTGGAAAATCTAGATGTCTCCCCAGTAATCAAGCCAAATGAAGAGAGATGATTTAACGTTGCCCTCTGCCTCTCACACTGTGTCTATAAAATCTAGCTTCGGTTTGAACAAAACAGGTGCCCTGGTGTTTTTGGTTCTACATCAGCTGCAGAATATAATTATAGCATCGATGTCTATTTAATCTGATTGATTTTCCTTGTGCCTTTGTCCATGTTGAGGGCCTTGTTTCCTGATTATCTTACTAGTCAGTTGGTCTTTGCCCATTCCATTGAAAGAGCATGATTTGGTTTAGCTCATCACATCCTATTGTTTTTTATTACTTGGAACAGAAATATCATAATAAAGTTTCTTTTCCTTTTTTGAGTATGTTTAAGAGGGGTTTCTAAAATTTACTTGAAAGAAACTCAAGAAGTTTAATTAGAATTAACCTGTGAATCTCTCCAAAAATATCTGTAATGTACTATACAAATTAATTAGCAAAAACAAACTAAATGTATTTTAAATAAAATTACACTTAATTCTTAGTAACTTTGTTTTATAAAAAACAGTGATAAAACGTGATATGAACTGTTGATAGACAACTGGCAGATTCCCCCCTTGCTCCACTTTTTCCTTAGTGGCCCAGATGACATTCAGCTACAGTCTCAAAATGTCACACATCGTTTTCTTAAATTTCCTTGCAGCTAGGTCATGGGTATGAGACCCAATCCCAGCAGAGTGGATCCAAAGGGAAGTTTGCTCAGAAACTTCTGGAAAAGGCTTTCCTTCCTTTTACAAAAAGATATGTGTAAGGAAACTGCATCTGGGGGGGAGGGGTAGATGTTGTCATCTCTATATGTGATCCCTAAACTATAGCTACATTCTCACATCCACGAGGTTTAAGTACACCTAAGCTCCAAAACAAAACTCTGAGGTTAGAGAGACCAAATACAGAAAGACCTGACTCCTTCATAATATCACTAAGCTGTTGAACCAATTCTGAAAGCACCCAGCTTTTGGACTTCTTTTTTGATGATATAATTATATTACTTTTGCTAAGCCATGTAAGGTGGATATTCTATTACTTGAAGTCAAAAGAATATAAAAAGAAAATCACCACATTAACTGATAGGAAATTTTATTTCTATTATGCAATGCAGAGCTATATCTATATGAAATATTTACCTAAAATCCTGAATCACATTGATTTAAGAGGTATCTATTACATCCTCTTACTGAAGCTAATGCAAACCTCTCCAATAACAATTGTTTTTCCGATTTTGTACTAAAAACCACACCTAAATAGATTCAGATTCTAGTGGCATTTCCCCCCTTAAATATGTCATTGATCATTTGGCTGGAGCTCTTTGTCCAGGGGCTTTTATTTATTTGTTTGATTTTTATTTTGTTTTTTACTTCAGGATGGGGTTGGAAGAGAGTCTCTACAAAGGCAAATAAAGCTCAGAATTAAAATAGACTGACAGCTTGGAATTTCTTTTTTAAATTAAAGTATCGCGTAATTGTGTAGACATACATCCAAATGCAAACTAAAAATTGCCGATGATAAGCAGTTTTTAAAATGTGCCATAATGTTACAGCTTAATTCTTTTCGAGTACACAAAAGGAAGTCTTCTCCTATTTTTCTCACAAACTTCAACATGCTTCTCAAAAGAAAAGCTGCCTCTTTTAAGTTAGTACCAACAAAACAAGTGGATAATTTATAAGCCTATCACCTACTCATAATTCAGAATAGCGGAGTTACCTGATTTCTTGCAGCAAGGTCAGAATAGAGTTCTAATCTACCATGGGTAATTTGGATGAGAAGACTGGCTTCAAGAAGAAAGTACACAAGCACTCCACTTTGGCTGATAGCCTCGATAAATGCAATGTGTGAGTGGAGTCACAGAAATGGGATAAGGATTAATGGAGAGAAGGAAACATGAATTTCACATTAAAAAGATTAGGGAAATCCCATCCTTTATTATAAAATATCTGTGAGCCTATAAAGATGATTTATAATCCTGGAAAAGCTTTAGATACGCTTTGGCTAATGCCCCTGGGAGGCTCAGAAAACATAATCCAATTTACTAGTGGTGTACAAAAGAGACATACTTTAAAATAATTGCTATTTTCAACTGTAGCCTTCATGGAGCTATTGCCATCTAACCACAACATGAGGATTAACAGAAATTGTTAAACTGCTGCTTTAAAAATATGACATTTTTGTGTCACATATTCCACAGCCTGTGGCATGAAAAGCCAACCGTGGAAAAGGATTGTTTCAACGAATGCGCACACCATACCTTGGCTGAGTCACCGCAGAGAGGGAAAAACAGAGACAAACTGGAAGTCACGAAGCAATAGCACCTCTTAATTAAGCTTTTTGAGTCATCCGATTGTTATTCTCTGGGAAAACAAAGCTGTGGCGATCACATATAACTCATGGTTTTGAAAGTCCATCCTTCCTTTTAGGCATCTGCTGTTTTCAAAACCTACTGGAGGACTTGGAAGCATTTTAGTTCAGGATTAATTGTCGGGCCCAATGAGAAATATGGGAAATGTATTTACCTGTCTTACCTCCCAGGCAGTCCTATTTATCTCTTAACCAGGTTTCCTGGAGGACTTTTCCATTGTGAATTATGCCTGAGAAAAAAGCGGGCTCCAGAAATTTGACTTACATCTGTTTTACTTTGGCCCAATCATCAGCTTAGGAATGTTTTTCTGCTACAGGCTATTCTGATTGTTTATTCCATCCTGACAGCCAGTTTTACGATGTATGTATTAAAGCAGCATTGAACCAGAGTCAAGCAATTCTCTTCTAGCCCCGTTATTGGTATGATGAACTATTCAGCATTCAACCGAATACAGACCAGTAAACAGCTAGAAAGCTACCATCGACGCAGCTCATTTTCATGGCTGATTTATCCAGAGACACTGCTTCACACCCAAAACAATCTTGGCAAGTGATCAAGTGATGTTGATTAAAGAAAATTTAATATTTCTGAGCTTCCACCATCCCTCTGACAATAGTCAGAGAATAGATGCAGTTTTTGAAACAGGCTTATGATGCTTCTGTTTAAATTTACCAAAAAAGCTCAACTCCAGTAATTAGCTAACTCGAAGGCATGATGGGTCGTTGAGGTAAGACCGTGAGATAAAATAAGCTATGTTTAAAAAATAACATCTAGTCATTCAAATAAATACTCAACCCCTTCCATGTTTGAGCATTGTTCTAAACGCTAGCTGTACATCTGTGAACAAGAAAGATATAGTTGCAGGTATGTGAGATGTGGGGATACAAGAGCTGTTATGACACACAAGGGGTTTGCTTGAAGATTCTTATACATGGGTGGTGAACCCACAAGAGTTTGTTATTATTTTCCTGTATTTTTTGAAATGTTCCATTAAAACACTTTTAAAGAATAAAGAACATAAAATTTCCAAAATAAAGAAGACAAAAACTATATTGTTTCTGCTGTCATGGAGTTGACAGTCTAACAGAGAGCAAAGATAGACACTCTTGCAAGTACTTAAATGTATTAAGAAAGAATTAAACTCAATATAGTTAGTCATTAAGAAAAAAACAAACCAAAATCACAGGGCATACCACTAAACACCCACGAGAGTGGCTAAAGCTAACACCTGAAAGCACCAAATGTTGAGAACAGGCAGCAAATGTTAACTCTTAAACACCTCAGGTGGAAGTGAGAAATTGGACACTTTGGAAAATCATTTGTCAGTTGATTAAGAAGTTCAGTATACACCTTCTGCATGACCCAGAATGCCATTCCTAGGTAATTATGTAACAAGGAAGAAAACTTAGCTCTTCTGACCCCATATTGCTTCTATTGTCTTTGCTGCTGTGACCTACAGCTTAGAAACTCCTGCTCAGCCCTGCATGTAGGCATGTTACAGCTAAGATTTGCAAAAACATCTCTTTACCCAAAACCCACCTCACCTGAGGAGAGAAGGAAGCATGTACAGAAAGGACTATGCTGTTTCAGATTTACAGGTGCAACATGACCACCTTCCCGTATGCAAAGACCTACTGATGGAGGACAAAGAAGTGAAAACGACCTTCCTCAGATATCTGCAGGGGTCAGGCACCTTTTGACTTCAACTCCCCTCCTCTTTCCCCCTTCTGCTAACATAATAGAAGCTTGAATTTCATGCCAACGGGAGATGTTTCTTTGGGACAATAGTTTGCCATGTCCTTGTTTTGCTAGCTTTCTGGATAAAGTGGCTCTCTTTAACATCTTGCCTCTTGAATCGTGGGCTTCTTGTGCCAGGAGCAGAGGAGCTTGGGAGAAAGGGTTCATGGCCAGCCGCCTCGCCCCCCGGATTCTGCAGGTGAGTCCCTGGCAGATGCCGGGACCTGCGTTCCACGGGCTTCCCTGGCTGGTGGGACAAGTTGTGGACAAACTTCTGCCAGTCTGTGGACTCCAGAGTAGGGTAAGGCACTCCGGCATGTCCAGCTGGAACTCCCTTCCACTCCCCTCCGTTTGGGCTTTTCCTTAGGGTGGAGGGGAAGGCACTTTGCTTGCATTTGTCTGTGGTAGCCTGTTGGAGAGGGGAATACTTGGACTTTTACCCGATTTGTTTGTGAACGGTTCGTTTGCATTTGGTTTGTTTGTTGCTACAGCTTTCAGTCAACCTTTGGACAAAACTGGTCTTGTTAGGGCGCCTGGGTGGCTCAGTTGGTTAAGCAACTGCCTTTGGCTGAGGTCATGATCCTGGAGTCCCGGGATTGAGTCCCACATCGGGCTTCCTGCTCAGCAGGGAGTCTGCTTCTCCCTCTGACCCTCTTTCCTCTCGTGCTTTCTATCTCTCATTCTCTCTCTCTCTCAAATAAATAAATAAAATCTTTAAAAAAAACTGGTCATGTTAGATTTGTTTTATAACAAAAAAGGTCATTGGAAATAAGCCTTTAATGTTGTCTCCACAAATATTAGTTACTCAGCTTTCTGCCTCCCGTTGACTCCAAATAGGGGTGTGGGCTTAGTTTTCTGTCTAGGAAGCTATTTGGTTCAGTCAGGGAGTCTCTGACTTTTGGGGAGGAATGCTAACGGAGGTACGCAGGACTTCATCTCGTTATCATTTCTTCGGTGTTCTCTCTGCATTGTTGTGTCGGCAGATGGGGAACACTGCTTCTGTTCCCAGACAAAGTCCATCAGGACATATTTTGAACACAAGGTGCAGAAGGCTGAAAGGCAACCAGAGAAAATGCCTGTTTTGCAGGAGGGAGAGAATGGAGAGGGAGAGAAAGGAATGTTAGTCTAAATTTTGAATCTGCCTCTGGCCTTGCGCCTACACCCCCCCTCCCCTGCCCCTGTCCCTCCCCCGCATCCTGCACCACCAGCACCTGGGCCACTCAGGGCCCTACCATCCTCAGTGCCTCGAAGGCCATGGGCTCCTTCTCCTCTTACCCTCACTATCAAGGAACAGAAAACACCCCAAGATGTTGGGCCACCTCTTTATGAGGTTCAAGCCGGAGCACCTCCCAACTCCACACGAAGGGGCCCAGGACCTCCCCTGAACTTAAACTGCCCCCTTCGGATTCCCACAGGAGCCCCAGGTAAAATTAACGGCGTGGAACAAATTGATTGACTTGTTAGTGGAGACAGGTGCCACATATTTGTAGGAGACACTGAACTGGTATATCAGACTCCTCAGGTGAGGCACCTAGATGGCTCAGCTGGTTAAGCGTCTGACCCTTAATTTCAGCTCAGGTTGTGAGATCGAGCCCCACATCCGGCTCCACGCTGAGTATGGAGCCTGCTTAAGATTTTCTCTCTCCCACTCCGCCTCTGCTCACGTGCGTGCGCTCTCGCTCTCTCAAAAAAAAAAGAATAGTTTAGAAAAATAAAATAAAAAATAAAACTTCTCAGGCTACCTCAGTCACCAGAGTATCTGGAAAAGCACTAATTATTCATTCTTGCAGCCTTTGGAATGTCATCTGGGGGACCTCATGCTAAAACATAGCTTTCTGTATATGCCAGAATGCCCATCCCTCTTTTGAACCAAAATCTCCTTTGTAAATTAAATGCTCAAGTGACTTCTTCACCAGGACAATTGGACAGTAGGGTCCCACTAAACTAGCCTTGAGTCTGCAAATAGCTCTCATAGGAAAGGAGCATCTACTTAACTGATTTAAAGGCAAGCACTTGTAAAAACTAGGCATTCTGAAACTCAGAAAGATAAAAACTAACCCAGATGTTTTTTAAGCTAATGTGATCTGAAAAAATTTGATATTATTAGGTTGTTTTTTAATTAAACTAGACATATCTTTAAAGTTATCAACATTACATATAAAACTTTTATTCTACCAAGGTTTACTGAAGGTCAAATAAGCTCATGTTATCTCTATTGCAATTTGTCAGTAAAGATGACTTTAAATGGTAGCTAATTTTGTCTGTCTCATGAAGTTATCATGGGTAACCATTAAGAGCAAGTAGTTTTAATAAAAAGGTTTATAGGTAAACTTTTTAATAGCTTGCAAAATCTTTGGTAACCTAAAACTGAAGTTTTACTAGGTTAAATGATAAATTGGGTTGAATTTTTGGATATCTAAGTCTTTTCCAAAGAAGATAAAATACTGAAATATTAATTACTAAACATAGGTTTATCTGCTTTGGGCTTCCAATTACAGAGAAACTAAAGATAAATTTGGGTCTGCTAGTAAATATGTTTTATGCTTTATTGAAAGTTGTACTATGAAAAAATGTTTCTAGAAATTATGAAATAGTTCATAAATTGGTCAATCTAAAGAATTCTGGTGTAATAGATAGTTCACTTAGTTTTCACTGGAGACTAAGGTTTCTAAAAGTTACAGTTCTGGTAACTGAGGCTGCTGGAAATAAGGAAAGCGATTCTGTAGGGAAAATAGGCTGCTGGAAATTGGCCTAGTTATTTTCATAAGCACAGCAAGAATGGCAATTGACAATATAGATTCTTTAGAATCTGCCTTGCTAGAACTTTGTAACTGAGGCTGCTAAGGAAAGTGACTCTGTAGGGAAAGTAGGAGATGTGTAAGAAAGGTATAAGGAATGGGAATACATTTTTGTTGAGGGGAAAAAGAAAGTAATATTGTCCTGAAATGAGACTGATCGTTTAGAGAGGGAAAACTTGGGACAAAATACGAATGAAAAAGAAAGTTGTAGAAGCTGTGTGAAGAGGAACCTTTAGAAAAGAATTTTATGCGTGGTCAGGACCAAGATTGAAATAAATGACTGGGTTTTAAAAGAACACTTTTGTAAGATTGGAATTTGGGTTTTCCAGGTAAAAAGACAAAGTTTTCTTGGATTGTTGTTCTGCTCTTGATAAGAAATTGTAAACAAAGCCATTTTTTCCTTTATCTGTCCAGAAAAACAAAGTTTCTATGTTTTGTCTTTGTTAGGTCTTTGATTAATTAAGAAAGTTAAATTTCTCAATATTAGAGGAGCTAAGTTTTGCTAACAACTATATAACCTTCTGTAGAATCTCTTATTGCAACCTTGGTTAAATCGATAATTAGACATTCAGTTTTATAATAATTGTAGTTCTATTTAGGCACATGCTTTAGAACCTTCTGAGGTTTCTAGAAACTTCCCCAAAATGCAAATTCTAAACAAAGTCTTTGTGACGAATTAGGCTTGTTTATTTGGTGTGTTAAGTTACATGGAATCATTGCCAAACAGATGATGATAAACCTTCTTAGGTTATATTGTGTGAGTAAATGCTAGAACTGTGCCAGAAATTATGAAAATTCCTAAGGTTTTCATATGTCCTGGTAAAATGTTATCACGTGTGATTCTAATCATTGAAATGTTGTGTGTCACAAAAATAACCAAATTTCCTTGGCAGCTGCCTCATAGTGAACTCTCATCAGATTTTCGACCAGGGCCACTTTTGAGTCTTTTGTCATTTACAGTTCTTGTTTCACTCTGATGCTCTTGCAAATGTGTTTCGGCTTCAAGGAGATTCATGAAAAGGACTTTTGACAATTATAGGTTTCTGATATCTTTAAAATCATAAAACTAAACTAAGAATTTCCAGAAATGGAAAAAGTATATTCAAACAGGATAAAAATTAGTAACATGAGACTAAATGAACCGAGAAAGATGATTATAGTTTTTATGACTCTTTTTTTTGAAACATGCCTGGTTCTTTATTGTTTACTCTTCCAGATTTAAGGAAACGTTCTCTCTTAAGATATCTATGACTTACAGGGGTGCCTGTAAGTCATAAGTCTAAGACTGGGTGGCTCAGTCGGTTAAACATCTGACTCTTGATTTTGGCTCAGGTCACGATCTTGGAGTTGTGAGATGGAACTTCACATCAGGTTCAGTGCAGAATCTACTTGGGATTCTCTCCCTCTCCCTCTGCACCTCCCCCTGCTTGTGCATGCACTCTCTCTCTCTCTCTCTCAAATAAATAAATAAATAAAAACTTTAAAAAAATGGTATCTATGAATTACAGAAATTTGATAAAATATTCCTTTGTAAACAATTTGAAAGATTTATCTTTTCTCCCTACATGAACCCTCCAGAACTCAGACGCTTTCAGTGAATATTCTTTCTTTCATGACAGTTATAGTTATTTGCATAAGTTCAATAAGAATCTGTTCTCCTTGTAACAGAACACCATTGGAGACATTGGTAATATTACCAAGGCTTTGACTGGGATGTCATATTTGAGAGACATGCATAGACTCAGATATGACCAGACAGCTTTAAGGAACTCAGGTTGATTTTCTGGAGCCAGTAGCGCCCCTTGGAAATGCTGGCCTGATACCTTGCTTACAAAATTCCCAGCAGCGTGAGTCAAGGTGAGTGGGGAATGTTGTTCCTGGCAGGTGCAGGAACCTCAGGTTATTTTGGGGACCTTGAGAAGGGAGGAATTCACCCAAATCTACAAGTATTGCAGACAAATATGACAGCAAGTATTTGGCTTGGCTTTTGACCTTGAGAGGCTATTAAAAGTTCAATCTAAAATTCCTTATATGAAGTTCTAGCAAGGCAGATTTTAAAGAATCTATATTGTCAATTGCCATTCTTGCTGTGCTTATGAAAATAATTAGGCCAAGTTTGTTAAAACTGGACTTACTTTACAATTAGTCTTAATTTGGCTATGATTTATAAAAATGAGGGTGATTTTAGACAAAAAAATTGTTTCAAAAGCACACCCATGGCTGCGACTGGGTGGCTCAGTCGGTTAAATGTCTGCCTTTGGCTCAGGTCATGATCCTGGAGTCTCAGGATCAAGCCTACATCAGGCTCCCTGCTCAGTGGGGAGTCTGCTCCTCCCTCGGCCCCTCCCCCCACTCTTGTGTGTGCATTCTCTCTCTCACTCTCTCAAATAAATTAAAAAAAAACACACACACTTGTGGATGTTAGATTCTAGTTCTGATCGTCTTTGAGTGTTTGTTGTTTGCCATAAAACCGGCTGAATCCTGAGTTCTTGTGGTTTCCTCAAATATCTGGCTATAACTCTCCAAATTAAGGTTTCCAATTTTCTCTCATTCTCTTGACTTGAAATCATCGAGAACTACAACCTCCGTCTTACCTAAAGCTCTGCAAACAGAAGCTAGACAACTTGAGGGAAACTTGAGAGAAATCGCCTCACTCTCTCATATGGAGATGGTCTCTATGCCCGTTGCACTGTGGGCCACTCAAAAGGATCACCAGAGACATTTGAACTACAAGCCAGAGAAATCTGTCTGCTTCTCCCTGCTGGGGCCCGTGCCATCTGAGGCTGCTTCAAGCCTGACAGCTACAAATTCTCTCTGGCAGCACTCAGGACTCAGACACTGGATTTGTAATTTGCTCCGACCATTAATCTGTGTTTTTCTTTTGTTTCCATAGAAATGCCTATGGTTACTTCTAAAGAGGCACTAAGGAATATTTCATAAGTCAAGTCAGACGGTTTTATTTCACAGTTGCCCCTTGTTGACCCCATCTGGCAGAAAGTGGTCTGATGATAGATGATGTCCCATTGTCCTGATCTCACAAGATTGTGGGATGAACTTTTGACAGTGGGGAATTGTAACAGGGAAAGAAATTTAGCATATCTGACTCCATATTGCTCCTATTGCCCTTGCTGCTGTGACCCATAGCTTAGAAACCTCTGCTTAGCCCTGCACATAGCATGTCATAGCCAAGATCTGCAAAACCTGCTCTTCACCTGAAACCTACCTCACCCAAGGAGAGAAGGAAGCATGTGCAGAAATGACTGCTATGTTTCAGGAACGACATGACCACCTTCCTTATGCAAAGACCAACTGACCAAGAGCAAAAGAGTTTATACAACCTTCCATGGATGTCTACAGACATCAGTCACCTTCTGATTCCAACCCCCTCTTATTTCCTCTTTTTGCTAACATAAAAGAAGTTTAAATTTCATGCTGAGGGGAGATGTTTCTTTGGGACAATAGTCCTCCATGTCCTCAGTTTGCTGGCTTTCCAAATAATGTAGCTTTCTTTACCCCAACATCTTGCCTCTTGACTTATTGGCCCATCATGTGGCAAGCAGAATGAGTTTGGCCTCAGTTATAATTACCCAAGGAAATGAAAACATGTCAGTATAAAGACTTGTATGTGAATGTTCATAGTAGGTGTTTATAATAGCCAAAACCTGGAAACAACCAAATGTTCATCAACTCTTGGATGAATTAAACCAATTGTATGTCCATATAATAGAATTCTACTCGTCAATAAAAAGGAATGAACTACTGATAATAATATGTTAATCTCAAAATCATTATGAATGAAAGAAAATAGTCATAAAAGACTACTTACTGTATGATTCTGTCTATATGAAATTCTAGAAAATAGAAACTTATAGTGATAGAAAATAGATGAATGATTGCTTGTGGGTAGAGGAAGTTGATTGCAAATGGCCCTAAGGGACGTTTTTAGGAAAATAAAAATATTTTATTTCAGGATTATTGTGGTGGTTACATTATTGTATAGTTTGTCAAAATGCATTGAACTGTACACTTGAAATTGGTGATCTTTATTGTATATAAATTACACATCAGTAAAGCTGACCAAAAAATCCTCCACATAATGAAGGAATTACAGGATGCTATTGTGAACATGAAAGAGGAGACCTAACCTGAGTTTAAGGAGTGACCTCCCTAGGGAAGTGACATTTAGGATATTTAGGTTGAGACTAAAGGATAAATAGAATTCACTAAATGAAAATAATAAAATATTTCCCATTTGGAAGAAAAGAATATGCTAAGTATTTTGCTGGAGTGAGTCAGGTTCTAGTTAGAATAAGGAGGTTTTAACTAGGGAAGTTGGTGAAGAGGACAGTGTTATGGGCTGTCTTTGTTTTTACCCAAAGATGCATATGTTGAAGTCTCAATCCCTAGTATCTCAGAATGTGAAGATATTTGGAGACACGGTCTTTAAAGAGGTAATAAGCTTAAATGAGGTCATACGGGTAGACCCTCATCCATGTGACTGTTGCTGGAGATAGCATGTTCAAAAAGGTGACCAAGTTAGGTAGAGAACAGGAAGGTACAGCCCACATCCAGTATGATTGATGTTCTTATAAGGAGAGAGCCACCAGGGATGCTCGAACAGAGGAAAGGCCACAGAGGACACAGCAAGGAGGCCATCTGCAAGCCAAGGAGAGAGGCCTTGGGAGGAACCAAGCCTTTTATCTTGCACTTTCAGCTGCCAGAACTGTGAGAAAACACATTTCTATTGTTTAAACCACCTAGTCTGTGGTATTTTGTGATGGTGGCCCTAGCACATTAATACAAAGAATATGAATTCAGAGATTGACATGAAGCGGTCCAGGAGGGAGGAGAGGTGTGGGACTCTGAATGAGGAAAACCACAGGTATCAGAAGTGAAACAGACATGACTTTGGAATATCTTTATTATTTTATATTGTCAGGAACATTGAGGTAAAATTGATGTTAAATAAAATTCAGCATATTTAAGTGTATAATTTAGGTGTCATGGGGGAATATATTAAACCATGCAACCAACACCACACACAAAGTGAAACAAAGATCTTTGATATAGTTCAAATTAAATTGGACTATTAATAGTCTTTTCTTGAGTTAAGATGTAATGACAAAGTTATTTCTCTCAGAGACAAGGCAATTGCTATACTGAATATGTAGAAGATATTTAAATGGGGAGGGTAGAGGAGTGGACGACCATTTTTTGAAAGTCTACTGTCCTAGACTTTGTGTCTGACATAATCCTTGTCGTAACTCTTTGAGGAAGGCAGCTCATCCAAAAATAGGGCACTCACCAGAAAATTCTTACAAAAGTAACTGTTAGAGACAAGCTTGACCCTAACTCTGTTCTGAATTTTTGCCCTATGCCACGGCCAACACAAGTCCAGCTCAGTGCCCGTGAAAGAGTCATGAGCAAAAAAAAAAAAAAAAAAAAAAAAAAACCTTACCATTGGACAGCAAGAGAAAACTGCCAAGTTGGTAAAGCACAGAAAATGGATTTACAGAAAATGGCTGTAGATTTTCTCCTTGAGAATCTTCAAAAAACATAACTGATAATTCTGTCTGACGACTTTGGGAATTATCCACTGAGAAATGCAGTTTGCCAGTCATTAATTTCAGTCACTTATATATTCGCTCACGAAACAGGAAGTGAATATTTACTCTTTGCTAGGCACTAGTGAAACAAAGGTGCGGAACAGGTTCATTGACTTGAAAGAACTCACAGTGTAGTCGTGAGGAGAAGCAAAGCATGTTAACCTCCAGAGCGGTGTGACAGGCACCATGAGGAAGGTGCTCCGTGGCAGGTTGGAGGGACGTCTTGCCAAGACCGAAGGTGAAAGAGGTAAAGGAGTCAAGAAGTGAAATACAAACAGTTGAGGCGATTCTGTGCAGCATTTCTCCATACACATGGACAAGCAATTTTGTATTACACAAAATACAAAATGTGTAGTTTTGATGAGTCTACATTTGAGTTCAACACTCTTGTTTTTACATTTAAAACTCATTGCAGTATAGAAACATGAACAGTAAAATCTCTTCTAATAATTTGTGATTTAGGCTTTTCTTTATTTAGAACATTAAATAGCAGGGGCTCCTGGCCAGCTCAGCAGGCAGAGCATGTGACGCTTGATCTCGGGGCTGTAAGTTCGAGGCCCTCATTGGGTGTAGAGATTATTTAAAAATAAAACCTTAAAAAAAAACCCAAAATATTAAATAGCAAATAAAAACACCTTGACAAGTTGAAAGACATAGCACAGAATAAAGGAAAAATTTTTACATCTCATTACATTTAATGGAACTACTGTCCCTGCTTTTTGAATCGGGGGTTTTACATTTTCATTTTATAATGGATCCCACAAATACCGTGGTATTTCATTAGTGTATAGAACAGGTTGGCAACATTTTTCTTAAAGAACCAAATAGTAAGTTATTTTAGGCTTTTAAGGGTATATAGTCTGTCTGAAATCCTCATATCTGCCCCTGTAGCCCAAAGCAGTCATAGACAATATATATATGAATGGGTGCAGCTGTGTTCCAGTAAAACGGTACTTACAAACTGGCCAGGCCAGCCCCCACACTTTGCCAGCCCTCGGCCTAGATCCGTGTTCTCAAGCTTGCTGCACATGAGAATTAACTGGGGAAGGGGGCGCCTGGTGGTTCAGTCAGTTAAGTGTCTGACTCTTGATTTCGGCTCAGGTCATGATCTCAGGGTTGTGAGATTGAGCCCCATGTGGGGCTCTGTGTTGGGCACGGAGCCTGCTTAAGATTCTCTCTCTCTCTCTCACTCTCCCCTCCCCCCACCCCCTGCTCTCTCTCAAAAAAGAAAGAAAAGAAAAAGGAAAAAAGAATTAACTGGGAAAATTTTAAATACATCAATATCTGGGAACTACTTCCTGAGCTCCTGGACTTAATCCTTGTCAGGTAGTACCCAAGTATTTGTTAAAAGGTCTCACTGCAGGGGCACCTGGATAGCTTAGATGGTTGAGTGTCTGCCTTCGGCTCAGATCATGATCTCCAGGTTCTGGGATCGAGCCCTACATCGGGCTCCCTTCTCAGTGGGGAGTCTGCTTCTCCCTCTCCCTCTACCTTTCCACCTGCCTGTGCTTGCTCTGTCTCTCTCTCTCTCTCTCAAATAAATGAGAAAATCTTTTTAAAAAAATGATGAATCATTGAACACTACATCAAAAACTAATGATGTACTATATGTTGGCTAATTGAACATAATAAAAATTAAAAATAAAGAGGGGAAAAAGTTCTCTTTACAATTTAAAAAAAAAAAAAAAGGTCTCATTACAATTCTCATGTGATACCAGGATATGATGCCTTGCCTTTTAACCATTACCGATGTTGGGCATTTCTTAAGAAGAAAAAGTTAAGTGTCTAGATAATTTCTTTCTTTTTTAAAATTTTTATGTGTTTTTAATACCTCTATCTGCCCTTTCTCAGGTATGACAGCATGTTTTGTTTAGACTCTCAGTGGCCTAAAGGCTCTGGACACTTAACAAGATAATTTGACAATAAACTTAGATTGATGCAATTAAATCATGACCTGTAACTAACTGTGCCTTAATTCCAGGTAACTGGAATTCATTTTTAAAGAAATATAATGTCAGGAATAAAGTATATTTAGTCACCTGGCTAAAGTTTTAGAAAAATGGAATTGATAGCTATTATCTAAGTTCTACAAACGTGTTATTACAGAGGGGAAAAAGGATCAATTATTTTCAGTTCAGAGTCTATTGTTTTTCAAATGGGATTCTAATGCACCACTTTTGATTATAGTCTGTCTTAACTCTGAAAAGAGCTATATGATCCAAAAGTTACTTAGCATCAAAATATTTTCCACCATAAATAAAATCATTTCTGGTGTAACTCCAGAAATATATTAGTATAGGCACCTATGTCCTATAAAGATTTAGGTCTAAATTAAAGATGAGGTATGATTCAAATATTAAATAAATCTGATGAAAAAAGAGGAGCACCTGGGTGGCTTAGTCAGTTAAGCGTCTGCCTTCGGCTCAGGTCATGATCCCAGGGTCCTGGGATCTAGCCCTACATTAGGCTCCCTGCTCATCAGGGAATCTGCTTCTCCCTTTCTCTATGCCCTTCCCTCTCCTCCCCCCGCCCCCGCTTCTGCTCTCACTATCTCTCTCTCTCTAATAAAGATTTTTAAAAATTGTTTAAAAAAATTAAAAATAAATAAATCTGATAATAAAGGAATAGCTATAAGACAGTAACAACTCATTGTTTTGGTTCTCCATAAGTTAATTTTCCAGATAGAAGAAGCTGACCCCTTGTAGGGTACCATCACTTTTAAATCAATTTTGAGATAATTCCTTGAAGTGTTTTATACAATTTTCTAGTCTCTAGAGTAGAAGTGAATATTTTTGATGACTCGGGATAATCATTATGGGTTTGGGTTATCATATTGGGCTAGGACACACTGACATCTTTTGAGACCTTATGAAAATGAAAAGAAGTGAGGATTCTGGGGCAAGATCATTAGGTTTGAAACTTAACCCTCCTACTTACCCAGCCTTACAACCTGGACTGCAGATCTTTCCAACTTCCATTGGGGTTACATCCTGAAAAAACCCATGATAAATTGAAAATACAACAAGTCAAAATGCTTTTAAAACACTTAACATGCAGAACATCATAGCTTAGCCTAGCCTACCTGAAATGTGCTCAGAAGACTATGTTAGCGTACAGTTGGACAAAATTATCTAACACAAAGCCTGTTTGATAATATAGTGCTGAATATCTCATGTAATTTATGGAATACTGTACTGAAAGTGAAAACCAGAATAGCTGTATGGGTACATATGGTTGTAAGTGTATCGGTTGTTTACCCTATGAGTTGCATGTCAAGGCCGTTGCCCAGCATCACAAAAGAAGATCATGCTGCTTATCGCTAGTCCAAGAAAAGATCCAAATTCAAAACTTGAAGCACAGCTTCTACTGAATGCATATAACCTTTACAGTACCATACAGTCATAAAATTTGTAAGTCCAACCATCATAAATCGGAGACCATCTGCAGTTACTTACACACTAGTGCCTTAGTGGCCTCATCCACAAAAGGAGAATAATCATAGCACTACTTGACCAAGTTGTTGTGAGCAAGAAATGAGTTCATACATGTAAAGGGCTTAGAAGAGTGGCTGACACATAGGACCCAATAAATGTGAGTTAGTCTTATCATTCTTGAGGTGTTTGTTAACAAAATAAGTCCATACTCTTCCTTTTGATTTTGCATTTGTTTTATAGACATTTATTTTTGCTCCTTTATTTTGGGGGTGTGGAGGTCATATCTAGTGCATCAAGAGGGCATGGCCAGTGACCAACCATTTAGAGCATGATGGGGCTGGCAGGGAGAAAAATAGCATCTACACCATCTAGCACTGGACCCGCCACCAGAGGGATGAGCACACTCAGACAATAGACGGCACTGACAAGAGAGAGCGACAGAGTGTCAAGATTTGGTCATCCTCTCAATTCTTTAGCTGTTGCCTATATAATCAGCAACAGAGTTTCACAGTGAAGGATCAGGGCATCCTAACACGAGGAGGACTTGACTTTGGGGCCTTGGACTGGGAATGCTTAGTAGTTCAGCCGACAGGAAGTTGGCATTAGAAGTGGTCTTCACTAACCAGGGAAGCATGGACTGTGTGTAGCTCTAGGAGGGCAGAACCCCCAATCCAGGAAGGATTTGGAGATCACATATCAATATAACACCCTGAAAACCAGGATCTAGACTAAAGCCCAGGTAGAAGAATTAGGAGAGGGGCTCCTGGGTGGCTCAGTCGTTGGGCATCTGCCTTTGGCTCAGGTGATGGTCCCAAGGTCCTGGGATTGAGCCCTGCATTGGGCTCCCTGCTCGGTGGGAAGCCTGCTTCTCCCTCTCCCACTCCCCCTGCTTGTGTTCCCTGTCTCTCTGTCTCTTTCTCTGTCAAATTAAAAAAAAAAAAAAATCTTAAAAAAAGAAGAATTGGGAGAAGTGTGGGGCTCAGGAAGGAGAGGGTTCCCAGTTATTAGAACAGAGACAAACCTTCAGGGTCAGTTCCACAACAAAGATAACTCAATGCTGAGCCTCAGAAAGTGGTTCTTCAAGAGTTTAAGTTTTTATTGACCTTGGGAACTGGGAATGAAGGTGAGTCTGTAGGGAAAGACCAGCTGGCCCCAGGGTTTTGTATGGTAAGGAATAGAGCCTAGAAAAGGGGAGAAAGATGGCAGGGTTTGGAAGATATTCAGGCTTAACAGCTGAGTTATCTCTTGTTGCTGTCAATGAATTTACCTCTAGCAGCATTTCCCCATCCCCGCCCCCACCAATCTACCAAGCCACTTAGAATGTATTATCAGCTAAAATACCACAAGCTGCATTTATTCTGATTGCATGTGAAGTAACAGAGAGTGAGCTCTCTGAGTCAAGCTCAGAATGGCCCTCTTATGAATCAGTAAATACACTTTAACATAGAGACTTTGGCTGCTCTGAAATCTTTTCCGTTTTCTTCAGCATTATATCATATGTTGAGATCATGAGTTAAGTGTCACCAAAATATATGAGATGTTGACATTATTTCAATTGCTTTATTGCCTTCTATTCAACAAGCTCACAAAAACCACTCCGCCCTGCTCCATTTGCCTTCACAATGGCAGCATTCTTTCTTTGTTTAGGAGCAATCCAAGGGTTTGATCTGCTGAGTGGGTCCCCCTGAAGAGTTCTCCTGTATCATTGTGGTATCCAGCTCCGCCATGGAGTTTCCCTTCTGTGATGCTAATGACCGCCTGGAATCTGTGTTATGGTGTATCCAGTAAGCTTATAAAGCCACACTGGTAGATTAAATATGTTCACGTATTCTTTGCGGCTTCTCTCATTGAGGGGAATAGTCTAATTCCTCAACTCTTAAGTCTGTGCTGGTCCTAGAGATTTATCTGTGCAAGGGATGTTGCAGAAGTGACATTTAAAACTGTCCAAGGTAGGGGCCCCTGGGTGGCTCAGTCGTTAAGCGTCTGCCTTCAGCTCGGGTCGTGAACCCAGGTCCTGGGTTCAAGCCCCATATCGGGCTCCCTGCTCAGCGGGAAGCCTGCTACTCCCTCTCCCACTCCCCCTGCTTGTGTTCCCTCTCTCACTGTGTCTCTCTCTGTCAAATAAATAAAAGCTTTAAAAAAGTGCGCCTGGGTGGCTCAGTTGGTTAAGCAACTGCCTTCGGCTCGGGTCATGATCCTGGAGTCCTGGGATCAAGTCCTACATCGGGCTCCCTGCTCGGCGGGGAGTCTGCTTCTCCCTCTGACCCTCTTCCCTCTCGTGCTCTCTGGCTCTCATTCTCTCTCTCTCAAATAAATAAAATCTTTAAAAAAAAAAAAGCTTTAAAAAAAAATTGTTCAAGGCAAGGATATAAGAAGTGTTGCAGTCAATGTTCAAGCGTTCAGCTGGTATATAAAAGTTCTGACCTCCCTGAGTCCACCTTGCTAGAGAAACTTCCTGGGAAGACCACGTGGAGAGACCCTGACACTGCACGGAAAGAGGGACCTACATGGGCGGCTGCTCCAGCCCTCAGCCACATGCATATCCTCACAGATATCCTGCCCCAGTTGGCAGATTTGTGAGCATAATAATATGGTCGTTACTTCATGGCTTAAGTTTTTAAAGGTGCTTGTCGTGCAGCACTATGATTCAGAACTACCCTCTTCCCTTGGTGCCAGAGATTCATGGAATAAGAAAGCCTCCTTTCCTTTTATTAACTCATCACTTTAATCCCTTAAAGACTAGGACACCAGATGTTTAGCCAAATGCAAATTTCTTCACTAAAAGACTAGCACAATTTCAGAAGAGAAGTATAATATAGATGGCAAAAGATGATAGTTAAGTACTAAAAGGGAAGACACCTAAGAATTATATCCTGCCAAAGAGTTCCGCCTGTGGGTTTCTCCACACCTCATTTAGCTCCCAGGGCCCCAGGGAACATCCCCACATCCAAAGGTCTCTAGTTGCCAGTCACCTGCCTGAAATCCTAACCCCCCCCCCCCCCCGCGAAAGAATACCCAAGGTTCAAGGACAGGTGAGGGAGAAATGGCTCTGATCTGTTGGTAATGCTGAAGCAGGAGCCTCCTTGTCACATTTTTCTCCCAATATTTGCATCAGTATGTGCTGCAGTTAAGCATTCTAAACCAAGGATCACAAATTGATGCATTTGGACTCCAAGCAGGTAATAGGAATGAGTGAAGTAGACATGATGCAAATGGGCAAAATGGAGATTATAGGGGCGCCGGCAGACTCAATCAGTGGAGTGTGCGACTCTTGATCTCAGGGTTGTGAATTTGAGCCCCATGTTGGGTGTTGAGATTACTTTTTAAAAAAATCTTTTTTAAAAATGGAGAATATAGCAATGTAGAATGAGCTGGCATGCCTTTGCAAAGGGCACAATAATTGCTGTTTTGCAGGAATATAGTGTTGTCATCTCCTCTCTCTTCAGAGATCTGAATTTACAAGTGAAATATCCAATTTTTAAAAAGCTTTTATTTATTTTTAGAGAGAGAGCACGTGTGAGTGGGAGGAGGGGCAGAAGGAGAGAAAGAATCTCCAGCAGACTCTCCCTGAGCACATCGGAGCCTGACGTGGAACTTGGTCTCAGCACCCTGAGCCTAAATCAAGAGTCAGATGCTCAACTGACTGCACCACCTAGGTGCCCCATGAATACATTACTCTTTAATATTGACTCACTTTTTTTTTCAGAGTGACTCCCAAGTATGATTAATTCCTAAACTTTAGCCATTTCTCTCTAGTGTGGGAAATGAAGTGTTCACCAGTTCTTTTCTCTACAACAGTTTTAAAGGCTTAGTGAGGAGACCTTCACGATTGATAGGTTAATTCTGAAACTACCTCCTCTCATCTTCTCTTAAGCAATATCATATTAACCAAGTTGACCTTGATCCCTATACTAGGTGTTTTTGCTACAAACAATGCCTGGTTAAGGCTCTTAAAATTGGGATTTTAAACAGAAAATAGGGGCACCTGGCTGGCTCAGTTGGAAGAGCATCCGACTCTTGATCTCGGAGTTATGAGTTCAAACCCCATGTTGGATGTAGAGATTACTTAAATAAATAAGACTTTAAAAATTTTTTTTTAAGATTTTATTTATTTGACAGAAAGAGAGCAAGAGCAGGAACACAAGCAGGGGGAGTGGGAGATGGAGAAGCATGCTTCCCGTGGAACAGGGAGCCCAATGCAGGGCTCAATCCCAGGACCCTGGCATTATGACCTGAGTCTAAGCCAGATGCTTAACGACTGAGCCACCCAGGCGCCCCAGAGTTTAAAAAAATTTATTGGAGCATTTGGGTGGCTCAGTTGTTTAGGTGTTTGCCTTTGGCTCAGGCTGTGATCCCAGAGTCCTTGGATGGAGACCCATATCGCTCAGTAGGGAGTCTGCTTCTCCCTCTCCCTCTGCTCTTCCTGTGCTTGTGTTCCCCCCCTCCCTCTCTCTCTCACTGTCTTAAATAAATAAATAATATTTTTAAAAGTTTTTTTTTAATTTATTTAAAAAAACCCTAGAAAAAACTTGAACATTTTTCATGGGAAATGTTAATTGAAGAATTTAAATAAACATAAAAAACTTACATTTTTATTCTCTAAGTTAATAAATCCTACATTGAATCCCTACCATCTCTTCCCTATGGGCCCCTCTGTCCCCCAAACTATCTTGGCAATAATTCCTTACACTGGGATGACATAATGTTCTAAGATCTGCCAATATTTGAGAAAATTTCCTATTCTAGTCTAAACAGCATTTTAATCTTTTGATTACAACTCTATGGGAAGGGTGGGTCAACAACAATGTATAACTATATTCCCTATCAACTGCCACGTCAATCAAGGCTTTGAATCATTTGAACTGCTCTAATTCTCCAACCTAGTGCTGTGTACCATCTCAAGAGTGGTCAATGACAGGTTTGGCCCAGTCAGAAGCTAAATAGGCTTTGTGGTCCTGAAGCTTTATGCAGTTTGAGAGTCCTCCTTAAGAAAAAGAACACAAAATTACCAAAATGCTGTAAGAAAACAGACATTGCACCCACCTGAGATTTTCTTTAAAATCAGAATTAAGATAAGAGGAACCATCTCTCAGTCCCTCTCAAGTGGGTAAGAGCAGGAAATAGGAGCCAGGGAGTTGTTGGTGGCTGGGCCTCCAGAAGCATTGACTGGTTGCATTAGGACTTAATAGAGTCCACACATAAAAATAATTATGAGACAGTTGTTCAGAAACCCATTCTATAATCATTTTAAAAATGTCTCAGTCAAACAAATGAGACATTACTGGTACTAACTTGGACAATATAAATGGTACTGTCTTTGTCATACATAAAATTATATATTAAAGGACTAAAAGAATTTCAGATAAAAATAATGGGATAGGAAACAAAGGGATGAACAAGGATAAAATTAATAGACATTATTCACATAAAAATATATAGCAAAAACATCAGATCATACCCAAAGCACTAACTTCTGTTGTGAGGCCCCTACAAGTGAGGTGGCCCCAAAGCTTGAACACTGGTGTTCTCACAACGAATCTGCCTCTCTTTAGGAGCTCCAGCCACCCCTCTACACAAGATTTCCTGAGATGTTTCCAGCACAGAGAGGGTTGGGGCCCATTTTTACCACTTTCCTCCATACCGAATATGTGGATTTGATAAGATCCAATTGCAACTCCCTTTTGTCTTATTTGGGAATAAAAAGGTACACATTTCTTCTTCACTGGTGAGACTTGCATATAAAGAGAATGAGCAAAGAGAATCCCTAAGAAAAGCACTTTAGGCATGAGAGTCCTAGGTGTTACTCATGCTCCCTTAGGACAAATATTCAGCACATATTTCAAAAGGCGATGCCTTGTGTGAGAACAGTTGAATATCTGTTTATCTCTTCTCTTAAAATTTGTGTCATATGTTGGTGACAAGATTCTCAGACTCCTACTGGAGATTTTCACAAGGATCTCAGTTAAGTCTTCTCCTTCTTCCAGATCAACTTTTCTCTTTGTTTCTCTCACAAAATCCTAATTTATTCCACAACATGAGCTGTCCATCATCTCAAGGAGAACTTCTATCTGGAGTTGCATCCCCATTGTGATTAAGACAGAATATCTATTTCAACGTCTAGATATAACCATTTTTTAAAGATTCATTTATTTTAGAGAGTGTGTGTGTGCACATGGAGGGGGAGGGAGGCGTGGGAAGAGGCAGAGGGAGAGGGAGAGAGAGAAACCCAAGCAGACTCCATGCTGAGTGCAGAGCTGGATGTGGGGCTCGATCCCACGACCCTGAGATCATGACCCAAGCTGAAACCAAGAGTTGGACACTTAACTGGCTGTGCCACCCAGGCATCCCTAGATACAACCATTTTTACTAGAACTTTGCTACCTTTAGTGAAAATCCTTACAAGTTTGCTTTACTTCTCAGTTTCTCTTCCTTGTTTTAAATTTTTATGCTACTTATTGCCTTAATCCTTTTACTTCTGTGACTCAAGCTTGTTTTTATTTTATTTTTTCCTGTAATCTGTACCCTCCATGTGCTTCTGATTTTCCCTGGAGACTTTCCCTCCTACTACTGAGGTTGGGGAGGGAGAAATTTCTTTCCTCCCCCTCCGCTGGGGTTCTTCTAGCTGGTTTAGGAATTAAACTGATATGAGACAGAATAACAGGAGGGGGGAAGAAAAAGCCCAAAGTTTTGTTATGTGTACATGGAGAACCAATAATAAAGTTGAGCCCCTGGGGTTCCTGGGTGGCTCAGTTGTTTAAGCAGCCGACTCTTGATTTCAGCGCAGGTCATGATCTCAGGGTCATGAGATTGAGCCCCATGTAGGGCTCCATGCTCAGTAGAGAGTCTGCTTGTCCCTCTCCCTGTCCCTGCTTGTCTCCTCTACCCCTCCCCCCAAGCGCCTTTTCCTTCTCGCTCTCTCTCAAATAAATAAATAAAATCTTCTTTTAAAATTTTTTTTAAAAATAAAATTGAGACCCAACAAAATGACTAAGGTACCAACATTTGTACTTTTTAGACAAAAAGACAATAAATCTGTGAGGAAGTAACAGGACAAAGTAAATGTAACTTTGGGAGCTTCAATTAGTAAGGAATTCTAAGCACAATTTGGGCCAGAGTAAATTAGTGAAAAGTAACAAGCATTGTTTATAGTCTCTAGACATGAATTCCCCTCTCTGGTGATATGGATGTCTCCCTACCTCTTGGTACAGGGAGGGTGCCTTTCAAAGGGGAGATTTATTTCCTGTTTTCAGGGGGACAGAGGAGGGTCTGAGTGTCCTTCATGCACAGGCTGTCTCTTAAGTAACTTTTATGTAAAATAATTAGTACGATAATGTGGCACACTTTGGAGGAGTCTGTCCTTGGCCTCTACACCAACATTTGCCCTCAGGCTGTACCTTTTGTGTTTTCTTCTTCCAATAGTTCTAATTCTTGATATATTATGGGAAGAGCTATTCACATGCCCTGTAGGAAATGTGACCACTTAGGCAGTCCTAGGCTGACTTGCTCAAAGACACTTTGTCTTCTGTCCACGTTGCCCTGCCTTTCAGGGTGTTATTTCATTCATTTTAAAGTCTCCTTTTGGCCACTGACGTTCTATTTTTAAACAAACAAACAAAAAAGCCATTTTAGAGGTTTTTGAAAGTTCTTCCTGCAAGTGACCATGCAATGACTTTAAAATGCATCTCAGTTGAGATTCGGCAGAAACAAAGAGCTGGCTAACAAGAAGGAGTTCAGGTAGACTCATTTAGACTCGACTGCTGGCGGCATAGGCATGCATGGCTACCAATTCTCTTCTCTATACCCCAGCATCATTCCTTCTAATAAGGGGATGAAGATTCTCTTTCAACGTTATAGGAGTAAACTGTTCACAATGTGTTTTTCTTTTCATTTTCCACCCAGATAATTCATAGCATGTCTTTGATCTGTTATCCATATCAGACACCGGAGATGAGATTGTTATATGAAATGAAGAGTAAGCTCTCTATTTGGAAAGGATTTTAAAGGAATATCGCGGTAGTCTGTTTCTAACGAGCAGCGGCAGGCGGTGGTTGTGGTGCAGAGTAGTGTTTATGTGGTGTGAGATCTTCAGTCTGTGAAAGAAAGCAGAAATAACAGGGTTGTGTCACTGACAAATACTCAGCTACACAAACTAATGTATATGTTGAATAACTGGTGGTATGAAAAGTTGTATTTTTCTACCTCAGTTTGCCAAATTGAATTTTGAGAATTCACCAGTAGTGAATTTGCTGTATTCGGGGAAGCCAATTGGTATGCTGGCAGTGACTGGTTTGAATTGTAATTCATCTTATGCACACATCCAATTACTTCTAATAGAAAGAGTTCAGAAAAGTTCCCAACCTACCAAAGCTAAGTCTTGACTTGAGAAAATATGCATACTTTGGTGTTTTTCAACTTTTTTTGTAATAAAATGAAAGAAAAAGTAAAGTTCAGCCATTCTGTAACCAAGTGTCATGTTTCTTCAAGCTGGAATCACATTAGAAATTGAAGATTTGTTTTAAGTCTTTGTCCTTAATTAACATAATTTCTCCCAAATTTTTGAATATTGCCTCAAACTTTAAGAAAATACTAGGTAATGCTAACTAGGATAACTCTCCTCCTCGAAAGACATATTGAGTTGCCATAGAAGTGAACTAGTCTAGATCAGGTTAGATATCTGGGATATAGTAAAGATTTAGTGTGAACCAGTCAGAGGTTATGTCAAGAAGCTGTGAAGAATGAATTGCAATTTATTGGTAACTGAGAAAATGGGATTCAGGTCACAGCAATGTACTATAGATTGGTTCAGAGGTTGGCACTCTATTTAGTTCTGAATGACTACAGCAAAGTGAGGTAGAAAATAGGAAAAAGAAAACAAACATCAACATGGGGGGTTGGGGAGAGAAAGAGACCAGTCAGAGGCGAGCAGAAAGAGAAACATGGGACGGGAGAAGTTCTTGGGGTTATATAGCAGGTATAACATGTGGACTGTGAACTGATTCAGGTTTTTAGGGTCAATGTGTACCCGTGGGAGCTGATCTCAAACTTTTCTGATTGCTTACCTTCTTGTACCTAGTAATTACTGCAGGCAAAAAAAAAAAAAAAAAAAAAAAAAGTTCTGACTTGTTAAATTCACAATCTCTGAACCCCAGACATAGGTGACAGGAGAGTAGCTTCCAAACACCTGGTATTGACTGGGCATCTAACACTGTGGGCGCTGACCACAGATATGAGTCAGATAGAAGATGACATGATTTCTCCTGATTCAATATCCAGGAATACTGCAAAATACTTCCACCAAGGTTTTGTCCAGCATGTGCTATGACGATGATAAATTCTGCCCTCCCTGCAGGCAAATGATAGCTTGGGAAATCAACCTGTCTTAGAACAAAGGAGCTAAGATTAAATCAATGTCCTGGAAACATAAATGATAATATGAATATTTCAGTTTCTGCAATATTTCTGAATGGTAAAAGGAGGCCATTACACCAAATTGAAGAAACACTTAAAAGCAATTAAACAAGGTAAAACTGTGAAGTCTGGAAGTCTTTACACCAGTTCAGTTTCATTTTCCTTCATAGTGACATCCTGTGTTCCTGAGACTTACTGGTTGTATGAGCTGTCTAATTCTACACAATGGAAACCTTCTATTCCTTCTATGGTATAATTGCCTAACAATCTATTAAAACACTATCTATCGTAGAGATATTCCCTTTTGCAGTGAGAATCAAAGCAGTCATCCAAAGAAGGGTCATCAATATATACGTAGCTACTTTGTCTCTTTGATCATGGCAGCCTTAACAAAATGTGGAATTCCTTCCCACTGAGACCAGATGAAGCCACAGAATCTTTCCCAACACTGGTGTTCCATGTGGCCACAAACAACTCAATAAAGTGAACAAGCCACATAGAAACTTACTTATAATTCAGGAACTATGTCATAAAACTCTAAAGGTTATGTTTTAAGTATCAGTCAAGATGTGTGACTATGGAGAAAGCATGAGCTGAACAGAAGGATGAAAGCATTGGAAATGAGATGATAATCTAGATCGTTATAAATCTAGTCCTGCTATTAGATATGATATGGAAGGAACATGTTAAAGAAATCCAGAGTTAATGACAGAACTCATGGTAGACTATCCTAAACTCAAATAGCTGAGAACTACAAAATGCAGAGGGTGCATTCAAGATCACAGGTGTAGATTGTTGAGCAAAGACTCAAGTATGATTTAAAATCTTTTATTCAAATCTTGGTTATTGTAGTTGTTATGGGATGGATGACTACTATTTTCCACACTCTTGATATATGTTTCTACTCTTCAAGAAACAAAGCTGAAATTACAGATCCAAATTACTCTATCCCATTCAAAGTGGCTGCCTTGACGGGATCTACACAGTCCAGCCGAACTACCCTTGCTGGAAACAGTTTTAGAGCTTCTCTTGAAATTGCTTTCAGAGCCTGAAGCTAATTTCTTTGACTATCTTCAATAGTGGCAAATATTCGTCCTTTAACGGGGGATTTGATTTTTTAGAGATTGCCAAAAGTCAAGACTAGTGAATAAAGTAGTTGGTTAAATTGGATTATAGGGTTTGGGGTTTCAAAAATTAGGTGAGCTAAAGTTATGAGCCTAGTTTTCTCATATAGCTCAAAAACCACTGAAGAAGGCAATTACAAAAGGGAATTTTCTAACGTAGATTTTTAGTCTCCTCCTTTGTAAAATGAGTGGATACCACTAGCTGATTTCTAAATTCCCTTCCAGCTTTATGATCCTGCAATTCAGTAATTCATTTATTTAAACACCTTGAAAGATTTGGCACTATTTTAAAGAAAAATAAAACAAATATCAATGTGATCAAAACATTTTTATCTTTAAAAAGATACATTAAAGGAACAAACTTTATGTGATCAGTGATCATTTTTCTCTGCTGTAAAATGAGGGAGGGTCTTGAACAGATAACTCTCCAGCTATATAATGATATGCTATTATATTAGTTACCTATTATTTTATAACAAATTACTCCAAAATTTACTGGCTTAAGACAACAATTATTATTTCATAGTTCTTATTAGTCAGGAATCTAGATACTTTTTATCGATGTCCTCTGCTCCAGGATGTCTCCAGGCAACAATAAAAGTGTCTATTTTGCAGTCATCCCAAGATCATCTGGGGAAAGTTTTGTCTCCAATTTCACTCACATGAGTATTGGCACTACTCAAGTCTTCATGGGCCTCAATCCCTGCTGGCCATGGACTGAAAGCTGCTTTTTTGGTACCTTTTCATGTAAGCTTCTGTATAAGACACCTCATGACATGGCAACTTGCTTTATCAGAGCAAGCAAGCAATAAGAGCCAGAGAAAGAGAAAGTACAAGCAAGATGGAAGTCATGGTCTTTATAATCTCATCTCAGAAGGGACATCCCATCATTTTTGCTATATCCTATTCTGTAGAAGTGAGTAATTAGGTCCAATCCATACTCAAGGGGAAGGGATTACACAAGAGAAAGAATACCAGAAGTTGGGGTGACAAGGAGCCATTTCATAAGCAGCCGACCACCACGCCACTGTATTCCCTCTGGCCCCCACTGATTCTCATCCCTTACACATGAAAAGTATATTCACAATTTCTGAGGTCCCTGTAAAACTCAACCTACTGTAGCACCAGATCAATGTCTAGTATCACCTCCTCTAACTCAGGTTCAAGTGTGGATGAGTCTCCTTGAGTGTAATTCCTTAAGTCCAGTTCCGGGATTATAGTTTCTTTCTATCTGTGGACTTGTGAAGCCACAAGTTTATGCATTATGATTCTCCTATTGCCATTAACTTCACAGCTACCCTACCGCAGGTGCCCCTGTACCCCCAGGGCTGCTGCATCTGGTCCTACTGCCCAGACTTTACCTGCTGTGGGTTCCCCTCAAAGCCGGCAGAGCAATATTCCCAAGTGTGCAACAAACTGACTTACAAGTCCTCAAAGAGCCACCAGACCTTGTGTTTCTTCTAGTAATGGAAAATGTGAAGACGCAATAATTTATTCCTTTTGGTGGGGACATCTTAGGATGCCTCCAACCAAATGAACTTCTAAAAATGTAACTGATGTGGCAGGTCTTCGAACCTTCGCAGCGCTCATCTCCTACGCTCTGGATCATGTGTCTCACCTAGGTTTCCAGTATACTTGTCTTGCCACTTTTTGCTCCTCTGGTCCAATTAATATGATGTCATCAATATAATGGACCAAACTGATGTTATATAGATATCTGACCCGTCCAGGTGCCGCCAGACAATATCATGACAGAGGGTGTGAAAAGTAACCTAGCAATCGGGCAAGATTGTAAGTGTTTATCCCACACGAGTACAAATTGTTTCGGATCCTCCCTGCTGACAGAGATAAGGGGAAAAAAAGGATAAATTAGCCAAATTAATGACTACATGCCAGGTACCTGTAGCTATGTTAATCTGCTCTAACGAAGATACCTCTGTTGGGCTAGCAATGGCAATTAATGCTACTGCTTGGTGGAGTCTGTAGTAGTCTACTTTCATCTTCCAGGATCCATCTGGGTTTTTCAGGGAGCCAAGATAGTGAATTAAATTGAGATATGATGGGACCATGGCCTCTGCACATTTTAGGTCTTCCACAACCACTATTCCCCCTGCGATTTTTTTTTTTTTTTTTTTTTTGCTTACTATATTTCATAGGTGGGTGTGTGGGGGGGAGGGGGAGATTTAGGAAATTTCCACTTGGCCTTCCCAGTAGAATAACTCTTACTTTGAAATCTAATGAACCATTAACAACCAAGTATCTCCTTTCCAATTATATATCCTGGGACCAAGAAAACAATCACTTTGTGAGTCAGTGAACCCAGTGAACCAACTACTATGAACTGGACCTATGCTAGAATCCCATTAATTATCTGGCCTCCATATGCCTTCAGTTTAATGTAGGGTTAATGATGATGCTCTGTGTCTCTAGTTACCAATATCAACTCAGACCTGACATTTAACACTCCTAAAACATTTGTGTATTTCCCTCTCCCCAGAATTTTGTTATGCAGGTAAGTGGCTATCATTCCTGTTGAGGGATGACTTGTCATTCTGTTACAGGGTCCCTCCTTCTTCAGTTGATAAGTTTAGGGTGAGAAACTGACTCAGGTACAGAAAGCAGATGTGAATTTGTAACTTTTCACTAAGTTGACTATCTTCAGTCTCCTGATCATCATCCTTGATTAATTTGCACTGCAATGGACATTCTTCAGTGAATCATGTCCTTGAGTCATCCCCCCCCCTTGAGTGCAAGTGGAACCTGTGACTTGCTTCTGATCAAGAGAATATGGCAAACATGATGGATGTAACTCCTGTGATTTGGTTTTTTACTTTTGGAAAAAGAAATGGGATTTTAGTCCCATGATTATGTTATTTTATATGATTCTGTCTTAGCAGACTGAAAAAAAGAGACCCTGGAGAGGGCCACGTAACAGAGAACCAATGGTGTCTTCTAAGAGCCGAGAGTCTCAGTCCTGCAATCACAAGGAATTTGGAGCCAAAAAAAAAAAACATAAAATGACACTAGTTCATGTTCAGACATAGATAGAAGTAAGGACCATATAGATGTGGCTGTAAATGTAGATAGAGGGATGATAGATAATTTACTGAATTACAAGGGAAAGCGTAACTTATTCTGGTGTGGACTATAAATCTCTTCTCAGTAAAGGTTCATGCTTAGACCTAAAACCCATCTATAATAAGTTTTGGTGAATTGTGTAAGCTAGAGGCTACAGTTATTTTTTTCATAGATGGATGGATATCTGATTTATAGGCCTAAATTTAAAATTCTGACAATACCAAGTTCTGGCAAGAATGTGGAGCAACTGGAACTCTAAGATACTACTCATGGGTGCAAAAATTAATACAATCACCTTGGAAAAGCTCTCATCAGTATTTACTGAAGTTGACTCATACTTATGACCCACAAGTTCACTGATGGGTATATATCTTACAGAAATGTATACATAGGTGCACCAAGGTACATGGACATGAATGTTTATAGTAGTAGTATTCTTAATTGCAAAACAAAAATGGGAATACTTGTAACTTATAATGACCAAATGAATTGCATATTTCTTTTTTTTAAGATTTTATTTATTTATTTTGAGAGAGAGAGCATATGAGTGGGGGGAGGGGTAGAGAGGGAGAAGCAGACTCCCCACTGAGCAGGGAGCCTGATGTGGGGCCCGATCCCAGGACCCTGAGATCATGATCTGAGCTGAAGGCAGATGCCCAACCAACTGAGCCACCCAGGCACCCCAAAATTGTATATTTCAAAAATATATTATCAAAAATATATATATATATAATCATATTGCAATAAAAAAGAACTACTGCTTCACCAACAATAGTGGTAAAACAGATATAATGATGAATGAAAGAAACCAGACCAAAAGCATATGTTATATAATTTTGTTTGTAGAAAACAAAAAATCAAACTAATCTATGACAGAATAGTGACTATCTTTAGGAGGGGTAATGGCCAAGAGGGAATGAGGAAGGCTTCAGAGACACTGAGAATATTTATAACTTGGTCTAGTTGATTACATGAAAATATTTACTTTGCTTAAAAGTTTCATTGAGCTATATATATGTATATATTCAATGCACTTTGCAGTATGTTACACGTCAATGGAAAAAAAAATTTTATTCCTCCCATAAACAAACAGTAGTTTGAGAAGAAATTAAAGTGTCCTTTGCACATTTGAAAAAATTGTTCAATTTTATTATTAACAACAGATGCAAAATAAAGCCATACGCTGTGATATTGTTTCTTACCTAGCAGATAGGCAAAAATGCAAAAGTTTATTATACTCTGTTGATTAGGCTGTGGGGAAACAGGCTCTCTCACATGTTTCCAGAGACAATGCAGAATGGTATAACCCCTATGAAGGACAACTTGGTGATATCTAGAAAAATTACATGGGCATTTACCCTTTGACTCAGTAGTCCTACTTCTAGGAACCTATTTCAAATATACAATGACAAAATATGAAATTACTTCTTATGCTGAGTAGTCTTTGTTTGCCCCTCCTGATTTATTCTCCATCCTTCTCACTCTGCTCTGTGCCCTGCAAGACCAAACCTTGTGAACTATGTCTGTGGTCAGCAAACGTTTTTTGCAAAGGGGCAGATAGTATAATATTTTAGGCTTTGAGACCATATAGCTTCTGTTGCATCTACTAAACCCTTCTGTTATTGCATAAAAGCTTCTACCAATAGTATGTAAATGAGTGAACAAGTTTGCAATAAATCTTTACTTACAAAAATAGGCCATAAGCTGGATTTGGCCTGCAGGCCAGTTTGCTGAGCCCTGGACTACATTAACTAGACTTTTCTGGCTTCAAGTTAGATTTGGCACATGGAGGTATCAGCAAGAGATTGGAAGGAAGGAGAAAAGTAACCTCAGGGTCTTAATTCTCACCTCCAGCCCTGCCAAAACTACATTCCTCTACATAAGCCCCAGCTTCTATACAGCCCTCCCCTATAGCTCTAGCTACCATCTCAATCAACTATAGTACTTGTCACAGTGAGCCTGAGCTGCTATAACACAATACCGTAGACTGAGCGGCTTAAACAACAGACATTTATTTCTCATAATTTCGGAGGCTGGGGAAGTCCAAGTCACCTCAGGATCCAATCATTCTCATTGCATTTTGGTTTCCCAGTGCAGTGACTGCTGCTCCTACTGTAAGGTCTGGCCCACAGAGAAGAGTGATCAGAGCTCTCCAAGCATGCCAGGGCTCTTCTCACAAATTTATTTCTTACAGAAGTGGTAAAAGGTATGTCCTCTGGCCCCTCCCAGTATGGGTGAGCAGGTCTTAAATGACAAATCCACTTTAACATTCTTATCTCCCACAGCGCCTGGGTGGCTCAGACGTTAAGCATCTGCCTTTGGCTCAGGTCATGATGCCAGGGTCCTGGGATTGAGCCCCGTGTCTGGCTCCCTGCTCTGTGGGAAGCCTGCTTCTCCCTCTCGCATTCCCCCTGCTTGTGTTCCCTCTCTCGCTGTGTCTCTCTCTGTCAAATAAATAAATAAAATCTTTTAAAAAAAATTCTTAGCTCCTTAAGCCTTTGAATTCTTCCCTCTACAGTAAATCAAAGCATGTTCAGCTTCTCTAATTTACTCAGTATGGGGCACCCTGGGGTCCACATTTCAGCCAACTAACCAACCAAATTCCCAGAAAGACACATATTAGCAGAACTGACCCAAGAAGAAATAGTGAGTCTGAATAACATATCATTAAAAAGTTTTGAATTCATAATTAAAATCTTTTCCAAAGAAAACTCCAGGCCATGATGGCTTTACTAGTGAATTCACTATAACATTTAAGGGAGAAATAACACTAATCTCACATTTTTCTTTCAGAAAATAGAGGTCGTAGGAACACTTCTAATTCTGCATGATTGGACATATATGTATCCATATAAAACTCATTTTATATAGTCAGTATTACACTGATGCCAAAATAATTATTATAATAATTACTATTTCTATCATTATAACTCACACCTCCTAATTCAGTTTTAATCTTCAATGGAAGTGGAATTAAGGAATTTTGGATATATAATCATTAACTCAACTCATTTTGATAAGCATTGAGCATTTAATATGTACAAAACAGGGCACCTGGATGGCTCTGTTGGTTAAGTGCTGGACTGGTGATTTTGGCTTGGGTCATTATCTCAAGGGTCATGGGATCAAGCCCATGTAGGGCTTCACAATCAGCAGGGAATCTGCTTGAGATTCTCTCACTCTGCCCCTTCCCCCACACTCTCTCTCAAATAAATAAATCTTTTTTAAAAAAAATAATATGTACAAAGCATTATGCTAGATAGTGGAATAATTCAAAGTCTCTGTAAAGCTCCTCTCTCACTCTCTCCCTTTCTCTCTCTCTGTTTCTCACTTGCTCACTCGCACATGCCATTCCTGTTTTTATTAACAAAATTCTCCATACTAGCTGTGAAAATGAAAGCAACCACTCCCTTTAAAATATAGCTTTATTGTCCATATGCTTCATGGTCATTATTTGATTTTGTAACTGCAAGCTAAAATGGACAAGTTGATATTCTGTTTGAGTTCTGAAGGAGGTGTTACAGCGGCCCATACAATTTAAAAATTTAAGAACTGCATGGTTCACTTTCTCAGTACAGTTTTGAGAGGGTCTCGGTCAACATAACCAGTAACCACATTTTTAACAATCTGTCTTACAGATATACTTAAAACTAGTAGCGTAAGATTTAATAACTGCATCATTTTGCTTTTGGAAAATTTCCACTCCTAAAACCAAATGTAAAACTAAAGAAAAAACAAAGTACTCTTCTTCTCTTTGGTGAACATTTCTGAGAAGTAGCTGATAATCTGTGGAATGAGGCCATTTGCTCAGAATTATTTACTCTACAGTGGTTCCCCTTATCCGTGGATTTACGGTTTCAGTTACCCATGGTCAACTGTGATCCATGTGCAGATGATTTTCCTTCTGACTTATGGTCAGAAGGTCACAGTAGCCTCACGTTACATCACGATGCCTATGTCATTCCCCCTTCATCTCATCACATAGGCATTTTATCATCTCACATCATCACAAGAAGTGTGAGTACAGTAGAATAAGATATTTTCTTAAGGTTTTATTTATTTATTTGACAGAGAGAGACACAGTGAGAGAGGGAACACAAGCAAGGGAGTGTGAGAGGGAGAAGCAGGCTTTCCGCGGAGCAGAGAGCCCAATGTGGGGCTCGATCCCAGGACCCTGGGACCATGACCTGAGCTGAAGGCAGACACTTCACGACTGAGCCACCCAGGCTCCCCTAGAATAAGATATTTTGAGAGAGAGACCACTTTGAGAAATTTTTTATTACAGTTTATTATAATTGTTCTATTATTAGCTATTATTATTAATCTCCTACTGTGCCTAATTTGTAAATTAAACTTCATCATAGGTATGTATTGGGGGGAAAAAAGCCGATAGGGTTCAATACTATCTGCAGTTTCAGGCATCCACTGCGGGTCTTGGAACATTTCCCTCATGGATAAAAAGAAACTACTATACACAAAATCTGTCTATACTCACTCAAATGCTTCCATGCATGTTTCTTAGTTACAGTTACTACCCCTATAAATTAAAACCATAAAATTAATGTAGTGGCTGATAATTGGCTGAATGAATAATTATTTTAATAAATCATATCAAATGTATAAACTCTAGAAAAACCAATAGAAATGTGGAATGAATACAGAAATAGCACTTTTAGTAGGTAATGAAAACTAGCAAAAAAATTTTTCTTTACTATTTTAAAATTCTGTCTTAATTAATAAGGTGGCCCTTAAGCAATGATTTGAAGCTGAATGCACGGTGTAGGAGACGGATGGAAACTGGCATACTGTAAGCTGCTGAAGGTCATTAACAGAGAAATGGATTCTGTAAATCACACTTTTCAGGTCACAACTTTCCTTTTAACCCTCTAATTGCCCTATATTAGCTTCTCTTGTCTCTGACGATAACAAAATCTAGGAATTAAGTCCTTGTAAGGGAGAAATAGTTCCTCTTGTGTCTCCTGAAAAGTCTGTCATGCATCGGAAACTTCAAAGGCTGTGTGGTTCACCCTGTTCTGGCCTCAGGCCCCTACCATTATTCTGTTCCCTTGCTTTGCCCTATCCAAGACTCCTAGCACGTCCGCTGCTTCATCTTGGTACACGGCAAGCCTTTGGTCTCAATGACGGTCTAGGAAAGTGGCAATCTTAGTGTGTCATTACTGCTGTTCACCAAGTATTTTCATTTTTCCCTCCCAGGTATGTTATAGTATAGTTCTTTCTCATCCCCCTTGAAGTTATTTGTGGCTTTGGACTTGCTTTAGACAATAAAGTTGGAGTGGAAAGTAAGCAAAAGGGATGTATATGACTCTGAACATAAGTTTTAAAAGTCAGAGTGCAATCTGTCACACTCTGTTCACTTGGAGTGACTTGCAATGTTCCAGGTAGTGGTTTCTGTCCCAACTTGGGTCCTGCCTTCAGGACGATGGGGAGCAGAGCCCATAGCCAACTTGCCGTGGACGGATAATGTAAGCCAGAAATAAACTTAGTGGTTTCAAGTCACTGAGATTTTCGGGGTGTTTTGTTTGTTTGCTTGTTTGTTTTGGCTTTTTGTTGACTTCAGAATAACCTAGCCCACGCAGACTGATATGTTTATTGAGAGTTCTTCCCACACTTCCCACTTATATTCTCTAACCTACCTGTTGGAATGATGTCACTGCCTCTGTCCTTAAACCTATGCCTTATATTTTAGAAGTTTGTTGCTGTTTCTCTCTCTGCATGTACCTCTTTCTCTAGGTCAGTGGTTTAATGTAATATCAGTTATGATTACTTGTCTTTCTTTGATTAGATTAATATGGATCCAGTGGGTTGCTTCTCTATTTAAAAGAACGGAAATGAAATTCTCAGGCTCAGCACAGTAAGAAGCAGCACAAAGTTTGTTCCAAATTCCATACTCTCAACTACCACTTTTAATTGGTGATATCTAGAATATTTGGGTACCTGTATCCCATCAGTATTGCCTGTTATGGTCTTGGTAGATTGTGAGATATTAAGAGTATACTTTTTGACTCATAAAGGTGATTTGAGGCTTGTCTGTGAGTTCACAGTTTTGGCCTCACCTAATACTGCACTGTCGGCACTTTGTGTGCTGAAAATGAGCGTGTTGATGGGCAGCAAATGCCATAGCAGGCCACGTCCATCTTAGATTCTTTTTTTTCTTATGACAGATGATAATATGTTTGTGAAAGCTTCGAAATAGAAATTAAGTTATCTGTGACCTTTCCTGGGTCTATTTATGGCAATTATATCTCAACTTCCACAAGGAAACTGATATAAAACACAGTTCCCAAACTCATCAAGATGCTCTAGTGTGCCTTAAAGCAATAACATGTGACTTATATTTTTGCTTTGGAAGCTTAAATGTAAGTTATGTATCATTATCCCAAAAGATTATCTTTTGAATCTGACAGATATTACCTTTATAAAATCTTACATGGCTTACATAAGTTTTAATAAAAATAGTAAATTTTCTCGGGTAGCAGCTAATATGTAATTAGGTTAATCCATTTGAAATTGCCAGCATTTGACAGTTTTTGACCTATAAAAATGGCAATTTCATATGATTCAGCCTAATAACTTTCTATATATTACGTTATTGCATTTTCCTTTGTACACATGATGAAAATGTACCAGAAGAAATTGGTCATTTTCTCCTTCAAACTCTGCTCCTATTTCTATATTCCTCATCTTGATGAATGCACCATTGACTATTCAGTTGTCCAAGTAAACCTGGAAGTTATAATTAAGGCTTCCATCTTCCTCTCCTTTTACATCCAAACGATAATGAACTCTAGGATGTTTTCCTTAAAACATCCTAAAATTTCTATGCAGGTGCCACTGCCACTGCTAGTTCCTTGCCTCAATGTGTAATCTGTTACAGACAGGGCTGCCCAGGAAGCTGTCTGAGATAGATGGGACACGCAAAAGATGGAGTGGGGAGTGGTCTTGATATTGCAACGTGTCTAAGAGAAAAGAAGAAAGCAAGACCAAGCAGAGGGAAAAGTTGGGCTGTGATGTCTTCTCAGGAAAAGCTCTAACAGACCCATGAGGACTTTAAAGCTGAGATGGCCATTTGGAGTTACATTAAATTGGGAGAAGAGTATGAGGCCTTCACATATCTGCACCAGTCATTGACTGTGGCCTGGGCACAGAGTATAGCCTTGGGAGAGGCCGCTCTTGAGCTTGCATAATTTCTAAGATGTCTGGCATCTAAGGGCTGTCTGTTGGCAGCATTCCCAGATGGGAGAATAAAATTTTCAGTTCTAAAGGAAGATTTGGGTGGTATGTCACAGCAACCACTAAAGTCCATCCTTTGCAGTGCTCTGATCTGCTTCTTCACATAAGTTCTAGAAGCATTTCTTCCAGGATCTCATGGGGGCTATTTTCCTGAAAGGACATAAAAAGGCAGCTGGTCTCCAGGCACAACTGACACTCCATGCCTCTCTTCTCTGTCATGTGTACCTTCAGCTGCACTTCTGTTAGCCTCCATGTCTTTCCTGCTGGGGTGACCCAGACCCTCCTTCTCAGAGATGTGAGACTATGGCAAACAATGCTTTTCTCAGGCCCCAAGTGTTGCACTTGCACTTTCAACCCCTTGGGAAGGGGTTACCAAGAGATGCTCAAGCAGATAACTAGGTGCCAAATCTATTCTTCCCTGCAAGATAACAATAGCCCTGCATTCTCATTGTTAGGGCCAGATACCCCTGCCAAGAGATTGACTCCTTTTTGTGCCTGCTGGCTCCTTAGTATAAGGAGCCTAAAATGCCTAAAGGCAACAGCTATAGCTTCTGGTCCAACAGGACTCTTGCATATCTTCACAGTAGAGTTCTCCCTGGGAACCAGGACCTCTAAGCTCATAAGGCCGAGAGCTGTGGAAATAGAAGATCCTCCCCAAGCAGGTAACTGGTAGGTCACTTCTGCTCATAACTAATGGGTATTTAAAACCAGTGTATTTCAACTATGGGTAAGTAGCACCCATAGATAAAGGTCATCAATTAAAGCAAGATTTCTTTAGCTTAGGATTACTGACATCTTGGGCTGGATAATTCTTTGTTGTGGGGGCTGTCCTGTGTAATGCAACATGTTTAGCAGTATCCCAGGCCTCCATTAACAAATGCTAACAGCAAACCCCTACTTGTGACCACCAGAAGTATCTCTAGCCTTTGCCAAATGTCTAGAGGGGCAAAATCGCCCCCAGTTGTGAAGCACTGATTAAAGTATATACTGGGGGTATTTGCTGGAGGTTGATATTACATCATTGCAAGATATTGCCTCTGAATTGGCATTCTAGCTGTGTTATTAGCTTCCTGGGTGGTACAGAATACAATGTGCGCAGGGGGTCCATTGGTCATGCACTTACTTCCACATTTTCTTTGTTATCAAATGGGTTCCTTAGTCTTTCACAATGCATGTAGGATGAATGGAACAAATACTATGTAAACCCTTAGATGGCGGCCCTGGCTACTTATTAGGTGCTCATTATACATAAAAATAAATCCATTTTCAGTGATCCCATTTTTGTTTCATTATCAAAAGAAAACCCAAAAAAGATAAATGTCAAGATATTAATACTGATTATCTCTGGATAGAGTGGTTATGTGATTTTTACACTTGGCTTAAATTGTATTTTCCAATCTGTAACTAATAACCAGAAAACATTACTATGAAATCAAGACCAATCACAGCATCAACCCATCTTCCTCTCCAGAATTACGTTAGGTAACTAAAAATATATCTTTCAAAGAGTATTTCCATCATATGCTAGAAAACAAGAGTGCCATCTGTGGAACAGAAAGTCCCCAGTAGTAGAAGACAGATGGGATCATACAGACAGAGAATAAGATTGAAAGAAAATATGCACACGAGGAAGTGACTGGAAGGATAAGAGAAGTCCAGAGATACTGCACACTCAGAGTCAACAAATGCAAAGAGCCTGCAAGGCATTGAAATATCATCAGGATATGAATTAATTGTTTGGAATAGCAGTGGAAGGGTGGATATGGCTCTCCAGGTAACACTTTAACTGCTTTCTAAACCCAGTGCACAGTCTGCCTAGAAGTTCTCCCTGCATGACTACTAGGTGGGAGGGAGAAACAGAGTAGGCTCCAGGTTTCTCTACAGACCTCCATTAAGAACAGCAGGTCTACAGAGGAGGCGAGAGAATCTGACTCCTCCCTTGACAGAACTGAACCATGAATATTATCCTCTAAAGTATTTCTAAAGAAATGCTCCCATAGGAGGCATACGGAGAAGGAGCTACAGTTGGCCAAGGAGACCAATGCCTGGTAACATGATCTCCAGGAGGAAGGAGGACCCAAAACATCCTTGTGTACCCTGACTGACTTCATGCACTATCCCCTCCAACCACCACCGGGGGTAAGCTGCTGTAAACAGAACCTAGAGTCACCAGGACAGAAGTAAGAATTTTCAAATATTAACATAAAGAAAAAACAAAGTCGCCAAACACTATGGAAAACCTATGAAACAGAGGCGCCAAACTCAACAGAAAACTCATTATCAAAGGAATCAGTTAATGGGAAAAAAAAAAGACTCAGTGACTATGTGAGGAATGAGTAGAAGTTACAGAAATGAAAACCAAGAGCCCTGCAATTCAGTAGATGGGCAGCTGGGAGCAACCGACGGCTGACTTCGCGAGGGGGCCCACTGAGCTAAGGAGGTTCTCTGAGAATGTAGTTCAAGAGAAGAATGAGGCAGAAAGTACAACAGAAAAGTTAATACTGGAGAATACATTCACATGTTCCCACAGCATTCCAAAAAGAGAGAGCAGAGGAAATTATAGTTAAAAGAAGGAGAGGGGAGAAGGAAGAAGAGGGAAGGAAGGAAGAAAAGTAAGGAGTCCAGGAGAAGATCATTTACCAGAGCTGAAAGGCCCACCACTGCCTGAGGTCTGATGTAAAAAGACCCACATACAGACAGAGCCTACAAATAGTCCAGAGCCTGAAGGATAAAGAGCAAATGTCTAAAGACTTTCAGAAAGGAAAAAAACAAACATGTAACCATGAAGTAATGAAAATCAAATTAGTGTCGGACTCAAGGCTCCACCTTTTCCTATCCCCCGGGGAACCAGCTCATGCTGTGCTCCTGAGGGACCAATCTTGTTAAGACTAAAAAATAGATGGCGCTTCTAGAAGTAGAAGTCTGGCCAGACTTGTCACTGCTAATGAGAAAGCTAGAAAATGGTGGGGCAACCATTTCCAAGTCCTGAGAGAAAATTAGCTCAATCAATTCAAAAATTCTAGATCCAGTCAATTTAGTGTGAGAGGAAAATAAAGACATTTTTTCAGACATACAAGAGGCTTTCAATGGCTATGGACTATAACTCCTTTTTGGAAAAATTTCTAAACTCGAGAGAATAAGAGAAAAATCCAATTAACAGAAGTAAGCAAAGACATCTGATTTGTTGATGTACAATATTTAACTAAAGCTAATCTGACCAGAGGAAATATTAAGAAAGGACCGTAGGGCGTAACTGCAAGCAAACTATTGTTGTCTTATTCAAGGGGAGGGCTGTGTAGTTAAGAAATGCACTTGCCTCAGGGTGCCTGGGTGGCTCAGTCAGTTAAGTGTCTGACTAAGGCTCACGTCATGATTTCAGGGTCATGGGCTAGAGCCCCACATTGGGCATCCTGCTCAGCGGGGAGTCTGCTTCTCCCTCTCCTTCTGCCCCTCCCCCCACTCATGCATATGCACTCTCTTGAATAAATAAATAAAACCTTAAAAGAAAATGCATTCAGCTTCAAGTAAACTCACGGAGAGATTTTTCTCATAACAATTCTGGAGAAAAGAAGCTGCTAGATATTGGCCCAGAAGTTTGATGACATGTCAGGAGAGTTGCCTCTACAATTCTCTCAGCCTTTCCCTCACGCTGAGCAACTCATGGTTGCAAAGATGCCTACTGTAGCTCCTGATGGTACAGCCACACTGATGTAACAACAAGCAGGGCAGATGACAAGTATTTCTGTCCCTCTTGAGGGCCACCTGGGTGGCTCAGTCGGTTAAGCGGCTGCCTTCAGTTCAGGTCATGATCCCAGGGTCCTGGGGTTGAGTCTTGCATCAGGCTCCTTGCTCCACGAGGAGCCTGCTTCTCCCTCAGCCTGCTCTGCCTGCCACTCCTCCAGCTTGTGCTCTCACTCTCTGACAAATAAATAAAATCTTAAAAAAAAAAAAGTCGGATGATTTCTAGTTTATTTTATTGGCCACGAGTCATGTCATGTGACCACTCCCAGCTGGAAGGGAATCTAGAAAAAGAGTATTTAGGTTTTACCACCTCTATACCAAAGAAGGCAAGGGAGAAGTGGTTTGGGAACAACAATGGATCATCCGACCAGGTGTCGGCTAATGCTACTGACTTTTTTCTCTGTTGGTGCCCACGGTTCTTGGTCACACTCCTCCCTTGGTCACACTCCTTCAAAGAATGAAGAGGTGGACCAGACAGAGTGGTGTGCAGCAAAGCAAGGTTTATTGAGCGATAGCAAAGTGATAGTACAAAACTCCCAAGGAGGGGGGCGGAACCTGAGAGGGTGGCCATGGGAGTTCCTAAGTCTAGGGGTTTTTATGGACTTGTTGGCAGGCTGTTTTAATCTGATTAACCTTCCCTGTGACTGTCATCCAATCAGGTTTTTGTCACATGGGAAAGGGTGGCGGGCTCCTTCCAGGGTGGTGTAAAATCCTTTTAAGGGTAGTTACCTCTTGGGGGGTTGGGGACGGGGGGCTTGTCCCTCCCTGCCTGCCTGCATGCCGACTGTCCTTCATCACTACAGAGGCTAAAGATGCTGATTCACTATAGATGTTGGTAGTGAAAGGGATCAAGATATGCCACCCCAAAATAAGCAATCTTAGCCCAAGGATTATTTTGAACTGAAGGCAATTAAGGATCAATATAGAAGAGTTTTCTGCCCTCTCCTTATCTGCCTGAAAGCAGGCCATAAATTCCACCCCCCACAACAAGGACCAGGAGAGGAGAGGACATTCATCACCAGAGATGGAGAGCCAGCACCGAGAGCAGTCTGCACAAACAAAGCTTCTGAAAATAGCCCTTATCTTCCACTGGCTCCCCCCTGTATTTCCTGCTCACTTCCCCACAACTTACCATCCTGGAAGCCCAGATCCTCCTCATTTTATTTATTTATTTATTTTTAAGATTTTTATTTTTAAGTAATCTCTACACCCAACGTGGGGCTCAAACTCACAACCCTAAGATTAAGAGTTGCGTGCTCTACCGGCTGAGCCAGCCAGGTGCCCTCTTTGTTTTGTTTCCAAACCTTCCTTCTTTTGTTAAGAAGAGCACTACTCGGTATTTACCCCAAAGATACAAATGTAGTGATCCAAAGGGGTATGTGCACCCCGATGTTTATAGCAGCAATGTCCACAATAGCCAAACTGTGGAAAAGCCAAGATGTCCATCAACAGATGAATGGATAAAGAAGATGTGGTATATATATACAATGGAATATTATGCAGCCATCAAAAAAAAACACACACACCAAAATCTTGCCATTTGCAATGACATAGATGGAACTGGAGGATATTATGCTAAGCGAAATAAGTCAATCAGAGAAAGACAAGTATCATATGATCTCACTGATATGAGGAATTCTTAATCTCAGGAAACAAACTGAGGGTTGCTGGAGTGGTGGGGGGTGGGAGGGATGGGGTGGCTGGGGGATGGACATTGGGGAGGGTATGTGCTACGGTGAGCGCTGTGAATTGTGTAAGATGGATGAATCACAGATCTGTACCTCTGAAACAAATAATACATTATATGTTAAAAAAAAAAGATAGTAGGAAGGGAAAAATGAAGGGGGGGAATCGGAGGGGAAGACGAACCATGAGAGACGATGGACTCTGAGAAACAAACTGAGGGTTCTAGAGGGGAGGGTGTGGGGGGATGGGTTAGCCTGGTGATGGGTATTAAGGAGGGCACGTATTGAATGGAGCACTGGGTGTTATACGCAAACAATGAATCATGGAACACTACATCAAAAGCTAATGATGTAATGTATGGTAATTAACATAATAAAATTTAAAAAAAAAGAGTATGTAAGCTCCCAAGTCTATAGTCTCCCAAACTATTTCTTTTGAGTTTCACTTCTTTTCTGTGAACACCCACATATGTAAAAATATTAATAAATTTCTTTTTCTTTTTTTTTTTAAAGATTTTATTTATTTATTTGACAGAGAGAGAGAGAGGGCATGAGCAGAAGCAGGGGGACTGGCAGGGAGAGGGAGAAGCAGGCTCCCCACTGAGCAAGGAGCCTGATGACACGGGGCTCAATCCCAGGACCCCTGGGATCATGACCTGAGCTGAAGGCAGATGCTTAACAACTGAGCCACCCAGGTGCCCCAATAAATTTATTTTTCTCCTATTAACCTTTGGTCAGTAAAATTCACAGGCCCTCATTACTGAATCTAACTGTATAGAGAAGGTTTTCCTCCCTAACAATAGAAGAGTATAAATTCAAACGCATGTTTATAAATCAGGATAACAACAAATATAAACATCTGGAAAAAAAAAAACCTTATTAGCAACAGGGTGCCAAATACCTACCTTCTAACAACCAAAAAGGGAACTACGTAGTTTGCCCTGCCATTTGGAGCTGAGTATGAGACTCCAAAGGTGTAAGAATGAGATGGTCCCTTATTATTTCCTCATGTGAGAGACTAAGTTATCTACAGGACTCTTTTTTTTTTTTTGCTGAATATCATACACAGAGTTGAATTGTTCAGAATTTTGAGAACCAGGAGCACGAAGAAGAAAAAAGAGGAGAAATTAGAAATACTGTAGACTTTTAAGTACTTTCACCATCTACACCATCTTTTCTGGTGCTCTAAACAAGTGGACTCCAATAATGTGCGTGTTTAAACATTTTATTTATTTATTTTAGAGAGAGAGGGAGAGTGTGTGAGCAGGGGGTGGGGCAGAGGAAGAGAATCTCAGGCAGACTGCAGGCTGAGCTGGGAGCCTGATGTGGGGACTGATGAGATTATAACCTGAAGCAAAATCAAGAGTCAGATGCTTAACTGCCTGAGCCAACTAGGCAACCCCCATGTATGTCTGTTTTTAGTTTATAAATATAATACATGAACTATTAATACTGGGCATTATACCAGGACACTAATGTCAAATGGTGTTTTATTACTAATAAAGCTTAATTTCTTATTTTTAAGATGTAAATAGAAACATCCATATATATGTGTGTATATATATATATATATATATACATACATATATATCTACACATATATTTTTTATTCACTTCACTCTAAAGACCAGTGCTTTTCTTTGTTTTTGTTTTTGACCAGTGCTCTTGACACCAGATTTGGAAACAACTTTAATTCCACTTGGAGGGCGCCTGGGTGGCTCAGTCGTTAAGCGTCTGCCTTCGGCTCAGGTCATGGTCCCAGGGTCCTGGGATCGAGCCCCACATCGGGCTTCCTGCTCAGCGGGAAGCCTGCTTCTCCCTCTCCCACTCCCCCTGCTTATATTCCGTCTCTTGCTGTCTCTCTCTCTCTGTCAAATAAATAAATAAAAATCTTTAAAAAAATAAATAAATAAATTCCACTTGGAAAAGCAGACCTGCCTGATAGAAAAGCCCAGGTAGAACACAGTATGCCCAGTCTGCTCCAAGGGGGTGTTCTGATTCAGCGATATGAGGCATTAAGATGGGAAGGCTGCCTGAAAATAAAAGATTGTTCAGGGATTTCTTTGTACCGTGATTGTTCAGCCTTGTGATCGTGAATGGAATTCAAATCATTTTAAGCAAGCAGAGGAGTTGCTGAATCACCTTGAATGCTACCTTGAAAATCTGCAGCAACAAACAGGAGGGCCAAAAGGTTAAAAACTCTGATGAAATTTCTAATGATAAAAATTTTCAGTTGAATTTAAAGTCTTTAATCACAATGAATTTTAGGTGAAAGAAATTACTTGCTGTTCTTGTGACTTATAATAATCCTCAGGCAAAAATTACTTTTTTAAAGATTTTATTTATTTATTTATTTATTTATTTATTTATTTATTTATTTGTGGGGGGGAGGGAGAGCACAGAGGGAAAGAGAGTCCAGGGAGAAACAGACTCCCCGCTGAGCACAGAGCCCAAAGCAGGACTCGCTCCCAGGACCCTGAGATCATGACCTGAGCAGAAGGCAGACACTTAACTGACTGAGCCACCCAGGCACCCCTGAGGCAAAAATTATTAAGACCTATTTACCATACTAATATTTTTCATGAAATGGCCCCCTCTTTTTTTTATGCATAAGATAAAGCCCTTTTAATTTTGCTTATGTGGTGTTATCATTTGAGTTTACCATTTCTGTAGCATGAAACAAACATAACCTTTACTTGAAGCATATTTAAATGATGTCAAATCTAATAAAATTAATGGCCCGATTCTTTGCAATTGTTCCAATATATTTTCTTTCTTAAACCAAAATTATGAGTAAAAATACCATTTCTTTTTAAATGATTTCACATAATAAAAATATGAAGTCTAGATTAAATTGATCTTTTTACTACTGTTCATTCTGCTATATTCCTTTTATGAAATTGATGTTTCATGTTCAATTGTTTAATTTCAACTGAAATTGGAAAACCAAAGCATCTTAGGCTATATAATAATAAAATTACCTTACCCCAGTACAGTTTCATATTTTTCAAAGCACTTTCCCATTATTGAATTTTGTCTCACAACAAATCTTGTTATTATTATTTCCCTTTTGATATATAAGGAAAATGAAGCACCAAAAGGTTAAGTGACTTGTTTTTAGTTATCTCATTTAATTAGTGATAAAGCAAAGCCTGGCACTGAGTATTTCTGTGTCTCTCATAGAGTTCTTTGCTTTTCTATTTTTATGAGTCCTGATATTTTCAAGGAACTGAGCTAGGAGCATTTCCCCTCCAGCTGAACTCTAAGCTCTTTGATACAGAGTTTAAGGAGATTGTCCGTTCTTGGAACAACCTTCCAAATTCCACAAGAGAATGTGGAAACTATAATGAGATGGGCGATCTAGTCTTGGGGGGGAATGACAAAGGTTCATGTTTATACCTGTTTCACCGGGAACCAGAAAAATTTTCAGCTGGTGAATGAATCAAACTTAAGTCCAAGAAACAACCTCATGAAGTAGCAGGCTAGAAATTGATGGTTAACCCAGTGTCCATGGATGATTTTAGAAAGTGGAGGTGTACCTCAAGGAAGATCAGAGGTCTAAGGTAGAGAATAACAGGTTAAATCAGGGTATTTTCTCTCTTTCAGCAGCTGAAGTAGAGTCCTATCAAGTAAAAGCTACATATTACTAGAAAATATATTTTTTAAAATTTTTTAAAAGATCTAAAAAATTTTTTTTTAATTTTTAATTTTTAAGTAATCTCCACACCCAACACGGGGCTCAAACTTACAACCCCGAGATCAAGAGTCGCACGCTCCACCAACTGAGCCAGCCAGGCGCCCCTAAAAATATAAACATTATTAAGGCACACAGTAGTAAAGACTGGAGGGGAAGATTTGGGGATGAAAATATACATTTCAAGGCCTAGCATTCAGAGTGACTCCAGGTTTCAAGGCCTCAAAGGTCTCCTGTGACCTCAAACAGGTACCTGGGAATATGCATATCCTGAGAGACAGGGATTTGTCAGGGGTAGCATATCCATTCTGGCCATACAGGTAACAGGGGAGACAAGGTCTCAGCCCAGCTTCCAGAACTGGAGAGACTGTACCAAGATGGATTCAAACAAGATGATGCTCTGGGACAAAGTCAGAAAGATAATCCAGATTGTGATGGGTAGTTACAGGAGCAACTTACAGTAAGATTTTTCTTAAGAAACTCGGGTAGCTAAGAGACAGAAGCAAGATGAATAAGAAATTTGCCAAACTTTTACAATTGGTAAAGAAAATTTTAGAATGAGGAAGGACGGGAGAGATTTGGCTGCTTTCAGGTTACACGTAAAACCAAAAGGGAGTTTGCATGGGGAAGTTCCGCTTCAAACTTGGGAAACTACAGTTCTTATGGTTCAGCACCCCCCCCACCCCCACTCCAGGCCAGTTCCCCAGAGGAAGAATTCCCCAAGAATTCTTCAGCTTCAGGCCCTGTTTAGACTCCACCCACTAAGGACAGATGGTGCAGGCTGCCTATTCCCGGACAGGACCAAAAACAAGGAGGGCCAGGACTCTCCAGGGAGAAATAATCAGCTTTTTTTTTTTTTTTTCTATTGTGGGCAGGATAGGTATCTCAGAATAGATTATATCAAGAGGCAAACTCTACTCTGGTTTCCCAGAAACTGAGGCCAAGAGCAAAGGCAGGAAGCTACTCTAGTTTGTTAGGTATTTATTCATGGGTGTTCCAGCTGGTTAGGCTAAACTGCCTTCCCAGGAACCTTTCCCCTGACTGGAGGCAGGGAGCCTCAGGGAGGGGCTGATGGAAGCCCAGGATAGCCCTCATAGACAATAGGGTGGGGGTGAGGGCAGCAAGCAGAGTCAAGTGTCCAGGCTTTGATGTAGTTGAGAATCCGGACTGGGCTTACACCTACTCTCCCAAGCACCTATATGTCCTTGGGCTCCTACAATTATCCACTTCTGCAAGAACTATAGAATCTCCAGACTGCGAGGTGGACTACGGTGGAGAAGATGCCCTCGGGGAAGAGGTGAAAACATTTTCAGTGTCCTCGGGGAAGAGGTGAAAACATTTTCAGTACTCATGCCCTCACCCATCCTAGCAGGAGTGGCTGAGCCCTGAGGCTTGAGAAGTGCTTATAAATCTTGTGTTTTTCCCTTCCATTCATTCAACCTAAAGGGACAGAGTTTATATAAATGTCAGGATAGAAATATTTTCTTAGGGAAATATATAGTACCTGGGAAAAAAAATGCTCTTTTCTTTGCAGCTCGCTGGAGAATTCCCTTTGTAGGAAAAGACAGATTCGTTAAAGAGATGCCAGTAGCAGGGTCCTAAAAAGCTTCCTGTTTATCTCCCAAGACTCCTGAAGTGGGAAGTAATTTACATAATGTGAAGGGAGGAAAGCGGTAGGCATAGGTGCGGGGAGAGGCATGTTTCCAGAAAGAAGGCAACACAGCTAGTGGCCCAACCTATCAGGTTTGTGGGAAATAGTACCAAATCCTTGGCTAAGTTACATACAAAGTAAAATTTCTCCACCTCTCCTGTGAAATTACTTGTAAATCTAACATTTCTTGCTAATGCCTTTGCAGGGGTTTGGTTTTGTTTTTTTGTGGGAGGAGTTCAGAGGGACAAGTGTGTGCCAGGCACTTGAGTTACCCCAGGAAAAATAAAATGCTTCAGGAATACAGCTGTTGATCCCTGTCTTGAAGTGCTTATAAAATACCTCTTAGTTTAAAAATATTCTTATAAAATCATTATTTTCTGTAAATAGGGCAGTATCAATACTTTCCATTTTGCAGACAAGGAACGGGGCTTCAGAGATAGTAACTCGGCCAAGTGAAAAGTAACTGGAGCTTTGATTCTTTTTTTCTTATTGAAGGAACCTGCTGAATTTTTTTAACGACTTTATTTTTTAGAGTTGTTATAGGTTCCTCGCAAACTTGAGTGGAAGGTACAGAGATTTCCCATACACCCCTTGTCCCCACATATGCGCATCCTCCCCATTATCAACAGCTCTTACCAGAGTGGTACATTTGTCACGATGGAGCCTGGGTGCAGGGGTGCTATAGCACTTGGCTCCCGGGGAGGCGGGGAGATGGGGGGTGGGGTTGGGGGGGCAAACAGATTGGGTTCCACCACTCACTGCTGGCAAAATCCAAAGGCAGAGAAACCGGTGGTGGTGAAATAAGAAAGCAATGTATTTTAATTAAGGCCAACACCAGGAAGACAGCAGATGTCTCAAAAAGTCTCTCCAAGGGATGCCGGGGTGGCTCAGTCGTTAAGCATCTGCCTTCAGCCCAGGTCATGATCCCAGAGTCCTGCTCAGCGGAGAGCCTGCTTCTCCCTCTCCCACTCCCCCTGCTTGTGTTCCTTCTCTCGCTGTCTCTCTCTCTGACAAATAAATAAATAAAATCTTAAAAAAAAAAAATTCTCTCCAAAATGCCAAAAATACTTTCAGGTTTATGCAAGGAAAATGTGGGGCAAAGGTGGGTGGGTAAGAGCAGGTAGGCAGTGAAGGTTAGATCAGTCATCCTCTTGGAGTCAATCTCAGGTGGGGTCGTGCGGGCTCAGAACAGTCCTTATTGCCGGAAGAGGTGGTTTCAGTTCCCATCTAGGGATGCTTTGCCCGCCTGCCCCCCAGGGTCTTTTGCCTGAGTTAGGAGATAAGCTGGAAAGAAGAATTTAATCAATTAGGAAGAATCTATTAAACTGAGGTCAAAATGGAGGTAGTTGAAGTCCTCTTTCGATAATCAATGAACCTACACTGACGATCACGATCACCTAACATCCATAGCTCACATTAGGGTTCACTCTTGGTGTTGCACATTCTATGAGTTTGGACAACTGTATAATGACACGTATCTATCATTATAATATCATATAGAGTATTCTCACTACCCTACAGATCCTCTGTGCCCTCCTACTCATATCTATTCCACACCCAGCAACCACTGATCTTTTGACTGTCGCCATAGTTTTGCCTTTTCCAGAATGTCATATAATTAGAACTATACAGTATGTAGACTTTTCAGATTGGCTCCTTTTTTTTAAGATTTTATTTATTTATTTGAGAGAGATAGAATGAGAGATAGAGAGCATAAGAGGGAAGAGGGTCAGAGGGAGAAGCCGACTCCCCGCCGAGCAGGGAGCCCGATGTGGGACTCGATCCCGGGACTCCAGGATCATGACCTGAGCCGAAGGCAGTCGCTTAACCAACTGAGCCACCCAGGTGCCCAAGATTGGCTCCTTTTATGTAGTAATAAGTATTTAAGATTCCTCCATGTCTTTTCATGGCTTTGGACTTTGATTCTTGTCAATTAATTGTTGGTTATAAGGAGTCAAAAACCTACTCATACTTGTTAAACAAAAGGTGTCAGCAGTGTGCTGGGAAGTGTTAACAATTAGGTCTCTAAGAGAGAAAAAAAGACCAGGATTTCTTTCCACGTGGTAAATACTTTTCACCTGTGGCTGATTTCAAACTACCGGTGGTGACGTCCCTGAGTGGAGTTGGGAAAAGGTGCACCGAGTTGGCAAGAGCAAGGAAGTATTGGCTCTTGCATTCCACTGGGCCTTTTATAGTAAGGACATAATAGGCAGGTCTCAGAGACATCCAAGGAGGAGCAACAAATGATAGCTAGGACTTTATTTTAAAGCATTTGATGAGGAATCTTGTACCCTTTTTGCTTTGCTTTGGACAGATTCACTGATCTTAGTCATGCCTCTGCCAAGTTTATCTTGCTAAAGTATGACTTTTAGAGTCCAAAACAAAAAAGAGAAGTCATTCACTATGGTATCTTTCTCTTTGAAGAGACTTGAGTAGGGGCAAGCTGCTGCAGTTCATGGAGTACAGAGGCAGAAAATATCAATGCTCTTCTGCGTTACCCAGTGGTATGCCATGAAGGACAGCCACCTAGGAAAATCCAGGTCAGGATCATGCAGCAAGAAGAACTAAAGTTCACAGCAGACTATTTCTCTTTTCCAAGTTCTACAACTTTTATCACAGCCATGGTGACAATTCTCTTGTAAGAGCCTTTTGGAATCTCCTAAGCCATGATGGTTGGAAAAGCCAAGTTTAAGTTTCTGAAACTACCCCTGCATTCAGCAGACACAGTCAGGGACCTTGGGAAGGAGCCCCTGTCACCCCCGGGGCACTGCCTGCTGGCTCCTAGGGCTTTTCTTGCAGCATGGAGTACAGACAAGGGAGCAAACGTGACTGAGACTGGTTCAAACTAGTCTCAGACAATAATGGCCCAGAAGTTGAACCTTTCACTACCTTTTACCCTCATTATAATGCTAAAAAAATCACACCCAGAGGTGGAGACTTAATATGCAAATGTAACATAGGCTATACGAAGGTCTCAACTACACCTCCACACCCAATTCCCTGTATTTCCCCCACCCCCAGCCCCTGAGCCGGCACTCCTTTCCCACCTTGGGTCCTTAAAAACTTGCCCTGGCTGTTGTTCTGGGAACTAGTCTGTCACTTTTGTCCTGTGTCTCCCTTCAGCAGCAGGTGTTGCCCGAATGAAGCCTTGCCTACACCTTTAAATTTGGGGTCCACCCTTGTTTCGCCCATTGCTGGGCCCAATGATCTGAGTCCAGTAACACAAGCCCAGAGAGCAAGTTGAAGGCAATCTATACCTCAGATGGAATGGCAGAAATTCGTGCCATCCTCAGAGTCTTAAAAGAGGGGCCCCATTATATTCTCATTGAATTCACTGGTATGGCCCCTACAAAAATCAGGTTGATCCCAGCAAATTATAGAGGACCACCATAAAACAGACTAAGGTCGTAGCTTTATTCACAGCTGCTGTGTCGTATGTGGTGTTGCTATGAGAACAAATAACACAGCTGCTATTGACCTGGAAGATGATTTTTTAAATCATTATCAGAAAAGAGGACCAAAAACACTTCGCATTCACCTGGATGAAAAGCAGCGCACATTCCAAGTCTTGCCCTAGGTCTTTGTTAATCTTCCTTCTCTCCATTACAATAGATTCTAAAGGGACACTCCAGGAACATCATGCTGGTCCACTGGCGAATGACATCATATTAATCAAACTAGTGAGCATGAAGTGGCAAATGCTCTGGATGCTCTGGTAAGTCATATGTGAATTGGAAATTAGATAAACCTTAGAAAAGTCATAGTACATCAGTGATATTTTTATGGTCCAGGGTTTTGAGGAATGCCAGGACATTCCTTCACTGCTAAAGGACAAGAAAGCATTGTTCTATAACAAAGAAAAAGGCACAACACTTAGCCTTCTTTGGATTTAGGAGATATCCTAACAGTTGGGTTAACTAACTCAGATTCCTTGATCCCTGGTGGCAAAATTCAGACACTTTTCACTCAGTCTCTCAGAGGACCCCAATCAGGATTGAGCCCCAGTCGTCCACAAGAGTAAATCTTTTTTTGGCTTTAACCATTCTCTCTGCACCATGCCCTACAACGCTAACTAGCATCACCTCCTAAATAATTATACCAAACAGTAGGATCTGCTATTGAAGGGACAGAAACCAAGACAAGGGTAGAAATGATGGAAGTAATTACAAAGTTATTGTCATCCAGACAGAAGATAATGATGGTTCAATTAGAGGGATAGCAATGCAAGTAATTGGTTGTGATCAGGAGTGGTTGAATTCTGAATGTAGTTTGAAGTTCGATGTGTGAAGCTGGATGTATGCTATGAGGTAAAGAAGGAGCCCAGGATGTCTCCAGAGATTTTGCCTGGATTAACTCAAATGATTAAGTTTCTTTCAAGGGAGACGGAAAAGACTTCAGGAGGAGCAGACTTTCTAGGGAAGACACAGAACTCAATTTCGGTCAGCTTAACATTGAGATACCTAGTAAATATTCAAGAGATGCTTTCAAATAGGCGGTTGGATACATGAGTCTGGAATTCAGGGGGAAGGCCCACAGAAGAGATATGATGAGAGTCATTAGTAGAAGGATGTTATTTCAAGCAGTGAGATCACCAAAAGAGGGAAGGAGTAGAGGAACAAGACATGAGTACTGGATCCCCCAGTGCTTTAGAAAAAAGAGGAGGAACAGGCAAAGGAGATTGAAAAGAAGCTATCGGTGGCATAGAAAGAAAACTCAGGAAATGAGATAGATGTCCAGGAGGCCAATGAGACAAAAAAAATTTGTATATTAAGGAGGAGGGAGTGACCAGCTGTATTAAATGCTGCTGCTAAGTCAGGTCAAATAAGGACTGAGTGTTTATGAGTGTGTTTAGCAGTGGGAAGATCAGTTTGAGCCTGATAACAAAGTTTTGATGCCTAAAACCCTTCATGAATTAAACGCATTTCAGTGGATATCTGAACATTCCTGGGGCTGAATACAATCCAGCCTTCCTCAAGAAAATGGGGAGGATATGTATGGAAAGAAGGAAGTACTTTTAAAATGAATTCTGGCCCTGGGTGGCTCAGTCGGTTAAGCGTCTGCCTTCGGCCGGAGATCCCAGGATCGAGTTCCGCGTCGGGCTCCTTGCTCAGTGGGGAGCCTGCTTCTCCCTCCGCCTGCTGCTCCCCCTGATTGTGCTTGCTCTCTACCTCTCTCTCTCTCTCTCTCTCTCTGACAAATAAATAAATAAAATCTTAAAAAAAATAAATAAAATGAATTTTGGCTACTTTGCAATTTTGCCTCGGGTCAGCCATGTCATTGGCAATAAAACATTGGGAAAAATATGAATGGCAAATAAGCAAAATCCCCTGGGTGCCCTGAGGGGTGGGGGTGGGGAAAATACAATAACACTAGAATCTCCTGGCAGTCATGCTAGATTAAGTTACTGAATGCTTTTGTGATAGATTTTGCTGTAAAATATATTGGATCATAGATTCTACTGAACAATAGTACCTACAATTTCCAATTGCAGAGTGTTTTCGGCCTATTATAATCAATGGGGGGCCCCTAGATACCTTGGAAATGATGGCTTGATTCAGGATAGCACAACCCTCTGATAATAATGCTGCAAGTCGTTTGACAGTAAGCCTCAATTGTTCAGTGAGAATCCAGGAGGGATAATGCTAAAAGGCTTACACACAAAAAGCCACTGACTCCCAGAAATTAGGGGGCAAAATAAGTCTACATAATCATTTCATCCATTCTCTACGTTGCAAAACATTGTTCTGTGTCTAGTTGTACCCTGGTACAAATGATGGATTTTTCTTTCTCTTGCGATAGTCTTTGAATTTGGTCCAGGAATTACCTCTAGCTTACTTTACCAGCATGCAATGTCATCTCTCCTGATGGAAAATGCTGCCTACTGATGTTTGCATTTCTTCACCCACTATCCTCTTGGCAGTAATTGCACTTGAGATAAAAACAGTCTCTACCTATAGGGTTGTGGAGGATCATGTGATTTTATCTAGCATACTTAAATCACATAGAACAGTACTTGGGAAAGAGCCTGTGCTATAAGTGTGAGAGCTACCTCTTATATTTACCTTTATATAGCAATGCTTCCATCTCTGCATTGCATACTGTTACATGGATTTCTGAGGCATGTGACCAGGACCAATTATAAAATATAGAACTTATCAAATCATTGTGAGAATGAGTACTTCTAATTTTAAAATGTATGAACGTGCAGGAAATGATGATCCTGAAATTTTCAGAAACCCTACAAATTCTGAAGACAAAGATGAGTATGAGCCACTCTTGTTCCAAAGGCCTGAATCAGACCTTGGAATCTTAAGATCTCTGAGCCTAGAAGCAATTGACATATGCTAAATGACTATTTACAGCAATTGCATACTTCTAAAAAAAGTAAGATGCATATCCTTCTGCCAACCCTACCACTCAGACTCAGCAGGTTGTCTTTGGTTCACATGGGTCACTGCTTATTGTCCAAGGCTGAATTTTCTTTGTAAAGAGGCTTTGTTGGTAACATGAGCACTGAGATTCTTGCAGAGGCTGAGAGCTTTGGTGATTCTTCTTCGAGCTCCTAATACTGCCCTGGGATGGAGTGAGGAGGTGGAATGCAAGTCTTCTACTTCCAGAACCCCAGACCACCAACCCTTCTAAGAGCATCTTTCAGTTTTTGTCACATCCAGTTCCTGGTTGCAGAGTCTCAGAACCCATCCTCTCTCTTGGACTCTTTTACAAAACAAAATGTTCTTAACTCTGCAAGACAAGCCCCAGCACCCCATTCAACCAAAAATCCAACTGTGACTGAGAAAGGTTTGGAAAGGAGGAAAAAATACGTCTTATGCTTCTGGTCCATCTACAGCTATACAAACAAAACTCAAATTTTTATCTCAGTGAATTATTCCAGCACATCATAAAATGGGCCATAGCATCTCTTGCCTTTGGCCTTCACACATGTTGCTTTCTCTGCCTGGAATATGCATGTTTTCCCGGGCTCCTTACCTGGCTAACTCCTACTCACTCTTTGTGTCTTACTTAAAACAACACTTAGCAAATTTAAACTATGCCTTGATTATTTTTAAACGTCAACACATTGAAAATTTCAAGAACATAAATCTACTTTCATACATGATGTTCACTAGCATAGTTTAAAGTGAGGATGGGGTGGCCTCAGATGACCTGTGAATAAGGCCAGGTTTCTCTTCAAGGGCTCCATCTTCCTTCCAGCAACCTCCTCCACTGAAGGACAACCACCTCATCAAGGAGCTTTCGTTTCCTTCTTCCCTTCCCAAGGATCTGGAAAGCACTCCTTTACATCTAAGTGGAAATGTAAGTTGATGTGTTAAATCTCTCAGGGCATTTGCAGATTAAACCTAGGTACTCTTGTGCTATGAGAGGCTTTGATCCCAAGGAAAGTGATGTTAAGCAGCAGGGAGGATTTTCCTTATTTCAGTACAGAACTAGTGACTTTGGGCCTGCCCTAACTTCTATGAGTAAAATAACACTAAATGTATTTTAGTTGTCCCTAGGGTTATTTTGAAAACCAAATGAGATAATGTATTTCAAAGTATCCATAAACTATAAAGTATTACACAAATGTTAGTGCTATTATTAGTAAGTTTTACAAATTAAGTATTCATTGGCATTCAAGGCAAATCTGAAGATTCCTTATTCATAAGTCCCAGATCTCTCAAATTTGCTAAATTCTGTTCTGCATTCAGTAGAACTTGGAGTTCTAGGTAGATTTAGGGACAGGCTCTGAATATTTTCATAAAGCAAGGGAGCATTTTTTTTTTAAGAATAAAATGATGCATGTGTTTCATAATGATCTTTTAAAAAATATTCTTTTATTTTCTCTTTTGCCTCATTGGGAACATTTTGAGTCTTTCTGACTTTTGTCCCAGAAGAATATTTTATTTTCCTATGTGACTTGAAATATTTTTTTCCTGACGGACCCAAGAGCTGAACTTTGATATTTATTAAAATAACTCATTTTTTTCATTTTCAGTAAAAATGGATTAGATCCTCCCTTACCTCCTCCTCATTTTTTAAAATTTATTTACTATGTCTTATAAGTGAACTACATAGGTCTATAGATGTTTATCATTTATTTATTTATTTATTTATTTATTTGAGAGAGAGAGAGAGTGTGCACGAACACATATGGGGGAGGGGCAGAGGGAGACAGAGAAAAAGAATCCCAAGCAGACTCTCTGCTGAGCACAGAGACAGAGGCAGGGCTGGATCCCATGACCCTGAGATTATGACCTGAGCTGCAATCAAGAGTCAGACGCCTAACCACCTAACTGACTGAGATACCCAGGCACTCCAAGGCTTATCCTTTAAAAAACTACTTTTTTCTGCCAAACCAAATGTGTGCAGTTGGAACATTAGCATATATTTCATATTTATTGCATATCACTAAGGCACTATATTTTTCCTTTTATCAAATATTATGAATTTGCATGATTAAAAATGATTTTTGTCCACCCATATTGAAATATTTTTTTTTAAAGATTGGTCTTTGTTTAAAGTGGTCTTTGTGAATCTGTTTTTCTCTGAAGCCAGAAACTGTTTCAGAAAGCAGGCAGTGAATTATGCTAGTTTCAGAAAAGAAACAAAAGAATCTGTTTATTTTCTGTTGAAGTGATATATACTAGGTAAGTGTTTGGCTGTTCATGTGCCTAGGTCAGAGGCAAGGCCCTCTCAACCAAAATCAAATGAGCCACTGAGCTTTGCTCATACCAATGCACTCAAGCACAATAACCAACCAAACAAATTCATCCATCCATCCATCCGTCCATCCATCCATCCTCAAACTATCTACATCATTGTTCTGAGTGTCAGAAAACTGAACTGCAGTGTCCCACATGAGCACTTTTACACTCTGAGAGTGTTGGCCCTTTTTTCCTCTATTTTCATTCATTTATTCATTCGCTCATTCATCCAACAAATATTTTTGGCTCCCTATGTGTCAGGTACCCATTTAGATGAACAAGTGCCTGATCCAGGCATTCAGATGAATGAGAGAGACAAGATCCCCTGATTTCATGGAGATTATGATCAAGTGGGTAGAAGCAGGTAATAAACAAGTAAATAAAACAAGGTCATGAAGCAGGTAAATGAGTGAGACTGATTGTCATAGGAAGGGAGGGCAACTCGTTTAGAGTGTCTGGCCAGGAAGCCCTTTCTGAGGACATGAACTTTGTTTGAAGCTCTGAAGAATAAGAGGGAACCAATCATACAAAGAATGAGAGGGAGAATGTTCCTGGTCCAGGGAACAGAAATGCAAAGTCCCTAAAGAAGGAACAGACTTGGCCTTCTCAGTATTTCTGCAAGAAGCCACTGTGGCTGCACTTCAGTGAGCAGAGTGCAGAATGGTAGGACATGAACTTAGAGATGGAAAAACGGGCCGCATCATGAATCTCATGATGACTAAAGTAGGGGTGGTTGAGTTTTATTCCAAGTGGAAGAAGAAGCCATAGGGCAATCTTAAGCAGTGGAGTGACAGGGTCTATTTTACATTTAAAGCACTGCCCTGGCTGCTGTGCAGCAACTGAATTATGAAATTGCAAGAACAGAAGTAGAAAAACTAATGGTGAGATTATGGCCCTGATCCAAGTGAGGGATGGTGAGGACCAGGGTAAGAGCAGGGAAAACAGAGATAAGCTAATGGATTTGTGGTACATTTGAAGGTGTACATTAGTGGTACAGTTAGCAAAGTGTTGATTAGATTAGATACCAAGGAGGGGATGAGGGAAAGAGAGAAATCAAGAATATCTCCTAAATTTTTTTTTTTAAAGATTTTATTTATTTATTTGAGAGAGAGAGAGAATGAGAGATAGAGAGCATGAGAGGGAAGAGGGTCAGAGGGAGAAGCAGACTCCCTGCCGAGCAGGGAGCCCGATGTGGGACTCGATCCCGGGACTCCAGGATCATGACCTGAGCCGAAGGCAGTCGCTTAACCAACTGAGCCACCCAGGCGCCCTCTCCTAAATTTTTGAAATGATGCATTGCGTTGATGGCAAGGCCATTTACTGATATTGGAAGGCAAGGGAGGGATGCATTTTTGATGCACAATCAAGAGTTCTGTGAAGAGCATGAAATCCAGGTAGGAGAAAGTAAGGTACTAGAATGATGTATTTACCAGGTTACATCAATCAGTGTTACCAAACTGCAATTAAGGAGGAAAGAAACACATTCTTCTAGAGTTATCTTTTTTGTTCATGGAAGAAGACTGAAAATTAGGCACAAACAGTTTAATGCACTGTAATTTGGGGAGGGCAGTGATCGTGTTGAGGTGCAGAACACATGGATTTACAGCACTTTTTATAGAACATTATAAAATATTGATATATTTAATTTCATTGTATAAGTCAGGAAATACTAGCAGACGTGTATATATATTATATATTATATATATAATAGAGCTTGAAAGTGCTTGGTATACTACTATACTATTACTACAGTATAATAATATACTATGCTGTAATAATGTACTATTACATGCTCAAGAAATATGTGTTGAGTGAATGTAAATATAACAATATAAAAGAATCACAAGTACATGTACTTATGAGAAAAGCCACTAACTAAGCATCATAAACTATTTAAAATGTGTTTGTTGACACTTGTTTGTTAGACAAATGGTGGCAAAAAGCAAAGTGAACACATAACAGCAGGGTTCCAACAGGCATATAGTTTGAGAACCCCCGGCATAGTAGACTCCATTTTTAATTGCAGCCCAACTAGATCCAGTTATCAGCTTCTGCACACAGTATTTAATTTGGGACTTTCAAACACAAACTTCTACAGTAGCTAGGCAGCATAAAATGGTCTAGAACTATCAGTACTGAAGGCCAGAGGATAAAATTGAGAATATTTGCTTGGTTCCCAGGGGCAGTCCTTTCTCAGCTTTGATAGTTACTACTGTGCTGGAATGAGAGTCTCATCTTGCTAGATTTTTCAGTTTTTCAACACTTCTAAATGTTGGCAATTCCATTTTCTTTAGAAAATGCTGTGAGAGCCAAACAAAACATATCAATAGGCCAAATTTGGCTCTTGGGATCTTAATTTTGACCTTGGACTTAATCTTTGTGGGCTTCGGATAATATAATTATGTGACAGTGACATGTAAACTTAATATCATTTTCTCAGTGGTTCTTAACATTTTCAGTTACAAACTCCTTTAAGAATCTGATGAAATGGGGCACCTGGGTGGTTCAGTCGGTAAAGCATCTGCCTTCGGCTCGGGTCTTGGGATCTTGGGATTGAGCCCTGCATCGGGCTCCCTGTTCAGTGGGGAGCCTGCTTCTCCCTCTCCCCCTGCCCCCTGGCTCATGCTCCCACTCTCTCTATCTCAAATAAATAAATAAAACCCAGAAATGGACCCACAACTATATGGTCAACAGTCTTTGACAAAGCAGGAAAGAATATCCAATGGAAAAAAGACAGTCTCTTCAAAAAATGCTGCTGGGAAAATTGAACAGCCACATGCAGAAGAATGAAACTGGACCACTTTCTTATACTGTACACAAAAATAAACTCAAAATGCATGAAAGACCGAAATGTGAAACAGGAATCCATCAAAATCCTTGAGGAGAACATAGGCAGCAACCTCTATGACCTTGGCCACAACAACTTCTTGCTAGACACATCTCCAAAGGCAGGGAAACAAAAGCAAAAATGAACTATTGGGACTTCATCAAGATAAAAAGCTTTTGCACAGCAAAGGAAACAGTCAACAAAACTAAAAGGCAACCTATGGAATGAGAGAATATATTTCCAAATGTCATATCAGATAAAGGACTAGTATCCAAAATCTATAAAGAACTTGCCAAACTCAGCACCCAAAATACAAAAAAACCAGGTCAAGAAATGGGCAGAAGATATGAACAGACATTTCTGCAAAGAAGACATCCAAATGGCCAACAGACACATGAAAAAGTGCTCAACATCACTAGCCATCAGGGAAATACAAATCAAAACCACAATGAGATCCCACCTCACACCAGTCAGAATGGCTAAAATGAACAAGTTAGGAAACGACAGATGTTGGCGAGGATGTGGAAAAAGGGGAACCCTCTTACACTGTTGGTGGGAATGCAAACTGGTGCAGCCACTCTGGAAAACAGTATGGAGGTTCCTCAAAAAGTTAAAAGTAGAACTACCCTATGACCCAGCGATTGCACTACTATTTCTCCAAAAGATACAAACATAGTGATTCAAAGGGGCATCTGCACCCTAATGTTTATGGTAGCAGTGTCCACAATAGCCAAACTATGGAAAGAGCCCAGATGTCCATCGACAGATGAATGGATAAAGAAGATGTGGTGTGTACACACACACACACACACACACACACACACACACACACACACACACACACACAATGGAATATTACTCAGCCATCAAAAAGAATGAGATTTTGCCATTTGCAACAACGTGGATAGAACTAGAGGGTATTATGCTAAGTGAAATAAGTCAGTCAGAGAAAGACAAATACCATATGATTTCACTCATAAGTGGAAGTTAAGAAACAAAACAGATGAACACGGGAGGGAAGGAAAAATAAAATAAGATGAAAACAGAGAAGGAGGCAAAGCATAAGAGACTCATAACTATAGGAAACAAACTGAGGTTGCTGGAGGGGAAGTCAGTGAGGGGGATGGGGTAATTGGGTGATGGGCATTATGGAGGGCACTTGAAGTAATGAGCACTGGGTATTGTATGCTACTGACAAGTCACTAAATTTTACCTCTGAAACTAATAATACAACATATGTTAATTAAATTGAATTTAAACAAAATATTAAAAAAAAAAATCCCTACCTTAAATAAATGCAAAAATTAAAATGTTATAATGGTGTCTCTTCAGCTGTCAGCTCAGACCCAGATCTAACTGTGTAATTTTATAATGTCTACTTTTCAGTTTGGAGTTTCTCCTTGGTCTTGACCTTCTAAAATTTCTCCTATTTCCTTTTCTCCTCTCATTTTCCCCTTGTTAATTATTCTTCTCCCTCTCCTCATGATTGTATTTATGCTACCATGGTTGCTCAGAGATCTCTACAGTTGCCCCTACCCAAATCTGGGGTTCACCATAGGGGTGTCTTGAATCTGCCTTGGACCAACTCCCTTAGACATCCCTGCGGATATCTTTCAGCAGAACTTTCAAAAGCACTTACTGACTACACATCTCATTCTGACACTTATCACACTCTTGCTTTTTAATGTTATTAAATATTTTGCATGACTGTGCCATAGGGCTGCATAAAGTCTGATGTTTTGTGCCTCTTTTATACACCCCACAGCATTGAACAGAGTAGTGAACATAGATAAAGCCTTAGTAGACACAGATTAAGTTCAATTGTACTGCTTATGATTTCAAAGCTCCCTATTTTTCCATTTCTTTTTTTTAAACAGGGCAAATCTCTCAAAGCACATGTCATTTTATAAAATAAGCTTTCACCTGGTGATGCAATGAAACCTAGATCCACAAGGGAACATGAGGATTTGGGCAGATGAAGGATACTCCTGTCTGGAAGCTGTAAGAACTAATATGGTAATTGATTTGACTGGATTGTAAGGCTGATTAAGTGGTCATAGATCTTTAGGACATAGAAGAAGATTAACCAGAGAATATGTTCTTTGCTATAGAGTAATAAGCTGTGAGTTTATGGTTTTCGATAATTTCTCAATCCATTTTACATTTTTATTAAATCTGTGTTATTGGAGTACATTACCAGACTTTAGATGTAGCCTGTTATTCCTTGCAAAACATAGCCTTTAAGTAAATGCTAAGATGGCTTCTAAAGGTTAATGTTGCCAGTGTCAGATTTTTCTAGGTGACAGTTTAAAAGGCTTGACATTTGCTGGGTAGCCCCTGAGGAAGTGCTCCTCCTCCCAGAACATAGCACATATAGAAACTAGCCTCATTGGACAAACATTAATTGGATGTCCGCTATATACTAGGTATGCTGGTATAAGGGAAAAGGAGTTCCTGCCTTTGAGACAGTAGGGATATGGTGATTAATAAAACAAACACCTGCCCCTGCCTTCTCCCCACTGTTGAATGGGAAAACAGCCCAGCAAGGATAGGTACCCTGAAAGTATGAAGGAACAGCATCATGCATACTAGTGGACCCTGGGGACCCAGTAAGCCTTCCTGGAGGAAATGACAAAGCAGTTTTCAGAGATACTGAGTAAGACTTAAGGGGCTTACCTTTGGAACCTCAATCACCAACAATTCACTGTCTATTGTTTCTTACTCATTGAATTTATATTGCGTAAACTGTCATCTAAGGATTAATATTGTCTTTTTTTTTAAAGATTTACTTATTTATTTAGAGAGAAAAGAAAGCATGAGCAGGGGGAGGGGCCGAGAGAGAGGGAGAGAGAGAGAGAGAGAATCTCAAGCAGACTCTGTACTGAGCATGGAGCCCAGTTTGGGACTTGATCCCACGACCCAGAGATCATGACCTAAACTGGAATCAAGAGTCAGTTGCCTAACCGACTGAGCCACCCAGGTGCCCCAAGGATTAATATCATCTTAACTGAAACTTTGTGTATTCAAACTACAAGAGTTCCTTTTTTTTTCTTAAGATTTATTTATTTATTTTAGAGAGAAAGAGGGAGAGAGAGTGTGTGAGTCAGGGGACAGGAAGAGAGAGGGAGAGAGACTCTCCAGCAGACTCCCCGCTGATGGGGAGCCCAACTTGGGGCTCTATCTCACAACCTGGAGATCTTGACTGAGCTGAAACCAATAGTCCATCGCTTAGCTGACTGAGCCATCCAGGTGCCTCCAAACTACAAGAGTTCTAACCAGAGTGGGTATTGGTTATTTTGAAAACTATGCTTCACTCACCCTCCCGGTGAATTTATTGTAAAGACTGCATTTGTCAAATTACATCCCAGAGCCGAGGTATCTGGGAATACCTTAAACAATACGGTGTACATAAGTAGGGGCATTGTAAGATTTCTTAGGCTTCAAGAAACATATTCTATTACTGGAAGTTTATTGGGAAAGTATTGTTAACTTAATGAAACAGGGAGGCATTAGACTGAGGTAGCTCTAATGCCTGGATCGCCTATGTAAGCAAATCAAAATCTAAGCCTATAAATGTCTTGAAGTTATGAAATCAAAACACTAAGGACAACCGGTCATAAGCAGGCAATCTCCTGGTTCCTGTATGTAGAGGGCTCTTCACCACTTCTGGTTTGGCACTGCCTGACTGCAAGGAATTGCTTTTTGCTCAAATAAACTCTAGAAATGTTTAATATGCCTGTTTACCTTTTAACGGTGTGGTGGAATAGAAAGCCATTGCCTACTAAGCCTCACAAAGATTTTGAATAATGTTTCTCAATCTACTAGCTTTTAAAATAGTAGGTTAAAAAATGTTTCAGACTCTGATGTTGACTTAAACACAAAGATAAGACTAAGCCTACCCTCCTCAGGTTCACAGTTCCTATAAACTTAAATAAATATATACATAGAAAATAAAATTTCAAATTAAGCATAAATCATAGTATAAAACTAATGCAATTTAAATTAAAACATTAACTTAATATAATGTGTGCTACTACTTTGGTAAAACTAAATAATAAAAAGATTTCAAAGATATCAAGTCAGATTTTATATTTTCGTATACATTTTTTGACCTCAATAATACTATTGCAGAGTGTGCCAATTCACACAAGTATTAATAATTTCAAGAATTTATCTGCTAGGTGAAGATAATCAGATGTCATATTTAATCAAAATCTGTCCAGAAACAATGCTTGATTGTCAATTTATTGAATTTTATATTAAATAGGTACATAAATCTAGTTATTGATGAGGAGAAGAAAAGAAATCTTCAATATGTATCTCCTCTTCTATTTATTACCTTCAGAGATAGAATATGCACATACACCTTGATATTAGTTTCCTACTGCCCAATTTATCACACAGTCAGGGGCATAAAACAACTCATACTTATTCTCTTACAGTTAGTTCTTGGAGTCAAGAGTCCAAAATCAGTTTTATTGGATCGAAACAAAGGTGTTGGCAGGACCACACTCCCTCATCTAGGGGAGAATCTATTTCCTTGCTTTTTCCGGCTTCTAGAGAAGCATTCCTTGGCTCATGGTCCCTTCCTCCATCTTCAAGGTCAGCAATGTTTACATTTTTTTTTTAAAGTAGGCTCCACTTCCAATATGGAGCTCAACATGAGGCTTGAACACACAACCCTGAGATGAAGACCTGAGCTGAGATCAAGAGTTGGATGTTCAACCAACTGAGCCACCCAGGAACCCCAGCAAGCAATGTTACATTATCAAATCTCTCTGCTTCATCCTCATGTACCACCTTCTCCTCTTCTGTCTCTGTCTCATGACACTTGTGATTGCATTTAGCATGACACTTGTGATTGCATTTAGGTAATCCAGATAATCTCCCAATCTTAAAGTCTTTACCTTAATGACATTGGCAAAGTCTCATTTGCTATGTAGAACAACTTTCAGAGGTTCTGGGGATGAGGACCTGCCTATCTTTGGGGGCCAGTGTAGCCTACCACAGTCTCCTTGCAACCCAAGTATGGTGGTACTGACTGCTGTGCAAAGGCTTTTCTTGACCAGTATGTTATCACTCAATATTCCCAACACTGTTCTCGAGTTCCATTACTGAGAAAATGGTATTTACTTTAATTGGCCTTTACTCAGTACATGAAATATGGATGCAGTATAGACACAAGCATGAAATTGCATGATGGCATTCAGCTCTTAGGTGGCCGTTCCAGTGACCCATGCATGTATCAGTTTATTGTCTCAGACTATCACATTTTTCAGCACACAGTATCTCTCTGGTCTATTTGTCCCATCATCATGGTGATTTAGCTCCTTCCAGCCTGAGTTTTGACTTCCCTCACAGAAAGGATCTAATTGGTCAACCCTGAAGCATTCTTAGAGGTCATCTCCTTTGGGAAGAGCTTTCATGGCAGACTGCCCAGCCCTTGTCAATTAGTTATGGGATAAGCATCAGCGGGTCCAGTGACGCATCAGGCACTTACTACAGAAGTCCTCTCAAAAAGAGGATCTTGGCATGGTAGGCAGTTCCTCAAAGGTGGGCAGTCTAGTTGCAAGTTTAACTGCAGCATTTCTTTAGTAAAAGGAGAACAGATTCCATCATTCTATGAACTACAGAATAATGACAATCACTAGCTATAATTGAGGAGATAGGATACATTCAAGGGAGACTATTCAAATTCATTAAGTCTTTTTCACTATCAGTTACAGCTGTATACAAAGCTAAAAGGATTGCTAAACGCTTAGGATAAAGAGGAAGGTGGGTTGAATTTGAGGAAATTGCCCATGAGTTCTTATATTTGTATTGATCTCTTGCATGACAAAAGGTTCTTCTCTTTGGAAGAAAGGAACAAAAAAAAAAAAAAAACCACTTTTGGGGGTAAAAGTAAATGCAGAAGCAAGTCAAAGTGAGAGAATCACAAATGCAAGGCCAAGCAGCAATTTGTCTGCCTTAAGTAGACAGATTAAGTTGGAGCAAAGCAGATGAGGGAATTCAATCGAAAGTTAAATTTATGAGTATTATGACTTCTCTAGTGAGCAGGAGCCCAGTCTCAAACTCTGGCATCCAGGCTCACAATTCAGGGTTTTTCTACCATATTTTGATTTCTGTCATTTATATTGTCACGAGTTTGAAAGCTTCAGAAAGGTAAAATGACAGGTAATGTTTGCAGTATTCATAGAGATTGTTTGGAGGAAAGATGCAGCAGTTACCATGATCCAATCTTTTTATGATCTTTTTTTTTCCCCATGTACTTCTATAGAAGTATATAATTTTTTTAAAGATTTTATTTATTTATTTGACAGAGAGAGACACAGCGAGAGAGGGAATACAAGCAGGGGGAGTGGGAGAGGGAGAAGTAGGCTTCCCGCCAAGCAGGGAGCCCGATGCCAGGACCCTGGGATCATGACCTGAACCGAAGGCAGACGCTTAACGACTGAGCCACCCAGGCGCCCCATAGAAGTATATAATTTTTAAAACCTCCTTGGGAAATTTCAAATCATTTGGTAATTTTTACATACTACTAAGTTTCTAGAACTTGCTAAATTTTGGTTTACATGAACTAAAATTACTACGTAATTGGATTTATTGAAAAATTTAATTCAAAACAAGACTAACAATAGTTGAGAATCACCTTAAGACAACATTGTTGTTTATATTATTTCACTCACCTATCCTTATACAATCACACTTCTTTGTTACTCATTAATTAGACAGTGAGAGGAGTAGTGTGTGTGAGAGTTTTTTGTCCCAGCTGTAGACCATGTTCGAAAACAGTCCTATGACCAATGTCCTAGGGAAATTGGTTGGCCACTTCTCATAATTGCTAGAGCATGTTTGTGGCCAACCATAAGGGGAAAGTGAAGTCAAAACGTCTATCTTCAGAAGTGGCCCTTACTTCAAAGCAATGAGAAGGTTCACAGAATTCTAAATAAGGAAATGATTAAAATGGATGTTTCAGGAAAGGCACAATATGGACCAAATTACTAGAATAGAAAAGCATTAAAGATGGCACAAAGGTGGTGTATCTCTAACTTTTCATTTACTGATTGCCTCTTGGCCAACATTGACTTGGCTTCCAATGCAACCAAATGCAAAGCGATTTGGGCAGTGAAGATCATTATTCCAAAAGCTAATCTTTTTTTGCAAAGCCAAACGAACGGGTTTTACAATGCATTATAATGGTTTTATCCCTATACCAGTAGTAAAAATAGAATGTGGAGATTTAAAAATATAAATGGGATTTTACCAAATTATCAATCCTTAATTATTTTTTGAAAAGCATTGAATACTTAAATTTGATTTACATTCTTTATCATCTTAATTCATTGTGTAAACCTGATTTGAAAATTCAAGTTAATCTGAAGAAACTCTCATTTCAAAACGAATCAATACATCCCTTTAATAGGAAATTTCCAGAAATACAAATTGATAGAGATAGCTTTATTCCCTAGCAACATGTCTCATACCAACATTATATTTTTCCGACTGTGCATATGCATTGTATCATAAGATTATAATTGTATTTCAAATTGTCATAACGTATAGTTATTTTTTCCTACATATTCAAACAACTTAACAAAATTAAGTCAAACCTAACAAACTAATATTTTTTACCAATTTAAAATACCATAGAGAAAAGCAGTTAAAATAGAAACTCTTTTCTTTGTTTGTTAACAGCTCACCAGTCATACTTAGACAATGGTAAGCAATTTTTTTCTTTTCTCTTTTTAAGTTAAAGTTTTTTAAAAATAATCTCTACACCCAATATGGGACTTGAACTCATGCTCCCGAGATCAAGAGTTGTGTGCTCTACTGACTGAGCCAGGCAGGCGCCCTGATTTTTTTTTTTTTAAGTTAAATTTTAAGATGAACCAACTGACTTGCTAAAGACTAGTCATAGATTCCCAAAATATATTGTTATGGCTTAAGGCTAGCATAACAAGATTTCTGAAGGTGAAATAAAATCATGTTTCTCAATGGTTATGTTTCCTTTACATAAAAATTTAGTCATTTATGGACATTTGTAAAGACAGTCCATTCTTGATTATTCACAGATCAGGGAGGTCTTTCTTCTGAGTTTCCATAATCAAATTCCTGGATTTATATCAGATCGTATAGGAGAGCAAAATACAAAATTCTTACAAATACGTAATACGAAACTGGCCATTTATAAAATTTAGTCCCCACTCAAAGAACACAGAATTCTCTATGCATAACATTAGCCTTTATACTCCCCATGGCTTAGAGCATCAGTATCTGGACAGTCTGATGTAAAATATAATGCAAGGCAAAGTGAAAATGGAAAAATTCCACAAGATTCAAACTTTCATAAAGTCACTGAGAGTGATAAGGGAGAGCTGCTAGAATGACAGGCAAATGCGAATGTAATCATTCAACCACTGGAGAAGGCAAAAGCAGCAGGCGTGATGACACAGTAGAAGCTTCAAAAGAGAATTCTTTGAACACTAAAGGGTTAAGGGAGACCTGTGAGGAAATGTGGATTGAATTACTCTCTTATTACTATCTTACTATCGAAAACATTTGTGTGCAATGTTACGCCTCAAAGCAATGAAATTTTGGCTCATTCTCTGTTCATTCCAAAAATCAATACACAATTACAAGTTGTAACCTAAATGTTGTTAAATATGATTATTTTCACAATTTCTATTTCATTTTTTCAAGCTAAAGATCCATCAGATCTCTTTCACTTCTTTTTCCTTCTCTGCCTCCTCTTTCTTCTCTTTTTGTCTTTCTCCTCCTTCAGTATTTATGATGAAATTTTGGCCCCGGGGCTAAGAGGGTCCACCTTCAGTGGATTTTTCCTCCTACCAAATAGCATCAGATCAGGAGAACCTTTTGGGCAGAAACAGAGAAAGGAATGATCTGACCCTTTCAAATCTCAATAATCTGAAAAGGACAGGATTAGGGGTCATGATACTTGTTCTGGAATGCCATCATCTTTCGGGGGCAGATATTCTAATTCTGTGAACTTCCCAGTTCTCAGGCCTTAATCTCTCCGCGCTGGAGGGGAGTGTTTCCAAAAGCAGAATATCATCAGATATAATCTGTAGTCTCTTCCCCCTCGTATCCTCCTTATTCACTTAGATTCCCAAACTTTTCTTCAAGATAAGGTTTTTCAAGCTTAAATTATATTCCCCTTATGGCTTATTATTAGTCTTTTTTCTTTTAATCATCTTGTTCTGCCTCCTAAGTGTAGGCTTCCCTTAAGGTGTTCGTCCCTCTTCCTCAATGCTTTCCCTTGAATGTCTTGGAAATTAGGGGATTGTGTTTTTAAATTGCTTCGTTTTACCACCTGGTAAGCAGGTATGTTTTAGGGATCTTTCCAAATACGTTTCTGACTAAAAATAAATAAATAAATAATTTTTTCTCGACAGGAAGGTCAGGCTTTAACACTGTACAGCCTCCCAGAAGGTGTTCTTGTATTACTATTCTGCCACATGTGGCAACACATCTCTCACATTCTTCCCTTTCAGTCTGGATTTAAAACTGAATCTCTTCCTATTGAATACATTCTTTTTGTTAATTGCAAGTATCAGAGAATACCATTACCATAATAACATTTCAGTTTCTTCCCTGCTTCAGTAATTGAAAAAGGAAATATGACTGGACTGCCTTGCTCATTATGATTCAGCCAAGATCATCCATACTGGTGAGGAATAAGAAATATTGTACCTACCCTCCTGGTGCCTTCTAATGGACCATAGGTAATTAATACTGGATCTTTTGGTCACCCCTAGTTCTAGTATGGATGTATAATAGAAATATTAGGCATACATTGTAGGTTGAATTCCAGTCTTAAGAGGCCATCCATACTTGCAAATTGTATTCTTCAGATACCTTACAATTGATCTTCATAGATTATTTAAAGAAAATCTCTTTAGTGATAAGTTGCAATATAAAATGTGAAATGATGATTCTTTATAAGAACATGCTTTATACAGGATTTTATTATATTCCACTCGAAAAATAGATACTAGGTAAAATGTGATTCATCGATTGTGATTATAAACTTTATAAATTGTTTCATGATATTCTTCATTTCATTTACACAGAATATGAGTAATATATTGTAGCAAGGAGCTGTTATCCCCTCTAAAGTCCTGTTGGAAAGCAATACAAAAAGGTTTATTATTTTAAAAACAAATTCACGATTTTAAAGTTGCTTTTCCTGTACTTCTATTTCAGGGAGTTAAAATACTGATTTTCACAAACATGAACATTTTTAACTTTCACTATATTAAAAAAAAAACATACCAAACCTTGCAAAATAATGATTACTGTATTTTGATTCAAAATTTCTTCCCCGCATTTTGATAAATACACCATTTGTACTAAGTAGTCCATGAAGAAGGAGATAATATGTTAAGGTACTTTAAAATATAGAGGCTGCAGTACCATCTGCTTGGAATATGATTGTACTTCTCTTCCAGAAAGCTTGGTGCCATTTTTCACCTTAAGTTTTTCCTTTAAGAAGCACATTGTTTGGAATTCATATTACTCCCTTAGCAAGGTTAGGTTCTTTGTTGCCTTGACAGGATATGGAGGTCTTGATTCATGTTTGCTTAGAACTAAACTATCACAGTATATCATATCACTACTGAAACTATTTTGCTGGCTTTCTGTCACATTACAAATTGATTTTAAAATACATTTGCCTTATAAAGGCAAAGACTGCTTTGCTTGTGCTTTAACACCGCATAAACCAAATTTAGTGATCTGTTTATTCTTCACGCGTGCATGGACCAAGTTGTTTGCACTTCGCTATGTCCAATTGTCTGCAGTAATTTACTGCAGAAAAAAAGTCTTTCCCCTATTTCTGGAATCTGTAACTTTTTTACCTTATGAATTTAAGAATGAGACAGTTTAATCTTATAACTTACTACAATAATATATTTGTATGTATGTGCTATTATATTCATATACACTTGTTCTTAGTTGTAATGTATAGAGGTTTGTTCTATGCTTACTTGGTTGTAAATCTAAGTACAGCACAACAGAGAAATGCATACACATGCTGATTTATTGACAAAGACTGCAAACATATTTCAGTTTATGGAAGGGAAGATGATGTATTTTTCTATTTTTTTTTTGTCTTAGGAGGTCTATATTGCTATCCTTTGTTTTCAAAAGTTAACAGCAACTTTATTTAGAAAACTAATGGATCAAATACCGTTTAAAATTGGTACTGCCACGACTTCAAAACTGGTATGCTTATCAACAAATAACACTTGAAATATAAGAAACACTCATTTCAAGTAATACTTAATGATTTTTGAATGATTATAAAACACTTAGTGAAGCTGAGCTTGTCCAGATTGCTTGATCTATGAGCATGTTAGTGCTATCATTTTATTTAAAGAGATAGAAAATTTAAATGAGAACAAGAGGGGATATAGGGCTATCATTGTGTTTGATTTAATGTTAAATTTATTCTGAGTGAACAGATTAGTTAATCCAGTATTTTAAAGATTATCTTTAGGTATTTTTTTTTTTTACTGTGTTATACTGATATTGCATAATAAAAAATAACCTATCGTCTGAGAATACCTCTATTCAAATTGCAGGGGTTTTTTTGTTTTGTTTTTTTGGTCTATGCTTCAGATTCAGAATGAATTAGATTTTTGGGATTCTCACCCAATGTTTCAACCATTTATTCTGGCACCCTATAATTCAAGAAAGGAAATTTAACTCCTACTTGGAAATGAAATATAGAGGACAATTTCAAAGCAAGCTGCATTGTCTGTTGATTATAATGGGAGTTGGACAAAACCTCGATGGGTTTTTTTAAAGAAGGTATTTTCTTCTACAGAGGCAATTGTGCACTGACAATTGAAGTTAATGGTTTTGTTTTAATTTTAACAAATGTGGGGTTGGCTGAGTACCTCTTAATTTGAGTTTGGATGAAGAGAAGTATAATAATAAGCTCTCACATGGATGGTTTACAAACTGCTTTAACATAAGCTATTCTCACTTGATTCAGCAACACAAAGAGAAGGCAATTATTATTTTCCTGATTTTAGAGTTGATAAAAGGGAAGCACAGATTGTAAACTCTATGAGGACAAGGATAGTTGGTCTCATTCACCCCTGTATTTCTAGCACCTACAATAGGGTGTATGACATGATAAGCTCTCAAGAACCACTTGATGCATGAGACTAGTTGGAAGGATGCATTAAATGGCTTCGCTAAGGTTAAAAAAAAATTTAGTAAATGGAAGGGCTGGGCATGAACATATCTCTTATAGTTCCAAAAACACTGCCCAGTTTTTTGTTTTTGTTTGGCTCTTCATTAGTAGTTATTGCATCCCTCCCGTTTTCTCCTTCCTGCTCCCCACCTCCCAAAAAGATGCTTGTGAATTCATTCAAAAATCTGTATCCATTAAAAATGTATTTCTTCTCAGGGCACCCGGGTGACTGAGTCAGTTAAGCATCTGACTCTTGATTCCAGCTCAGGTCATGATCTTGGGGTCCTGGGATAGAGCCCCGCATTGGGCTCTGTGCTCAGTGGGGAGTCTGCTTGAGATTCTCTCTCTCTCCCTCTGTCCCTCCCTAGCACTCTCTCTCTAAAATAATAAATAAATCTTTAAAGTATATATCTATCTATATCTATATGATTTTTCTTCCTTTAGTTTTAAATACCCTTAGCCAATAAAAATAGCTGGAAAACAAAGGGTATTTTTTTCTTTTTCTGTTCCTTCTCAGTTTTGATAATTACTGCTATCACAGCATCCACGTTCACCTAAAGCAATAAGCCTGAAAGATGTGAAAATCTTTGACATCAGGTCACTGAGTGTGAAAATAGAACCCTATTGAGAAGATAATATGATCAGGAAAAATTTCAGGTAATATATTTTACCCACAAAAACTGTCATTTCTTACTCTGGAAGGAAAAGCCTGCATTTCATGGGCTGTTTGGACAGTTTTGAGAGTGAGACAGTAGAAACCTGAAACACCTTCTAACCCCGCAGCTTTTTGCCCATCCTGCTCTGGTAGCAAAATATTTCCCTGTGGGGGGCAGGAAGTATCTCACATGTAAAGAAACAAAACAAAACAAAACAAACAAAAAACCCAGAAGTCTTTCTTACCTAGCCCTACTGAAGTAAAACAAAAGATTAGATTTCAAACCAGACTCTCACAAATCAGAGCTCTTACCATCTTTGCTAATAATTTCATACTTTCCCAATCATTTCAAGATCTGAATTTGCTAACCCCCACTCCCATACACACCTTTTCTTTTTTTTGGCCACATAATGATGTGCTCTGCCTCTGATCTGTAAACAATAATGTGTACAGGTACTTCACTTGCACAAAAGAGACTTATGTGCGCAGACATGAAGTATCTTCACCTTTACACTCAATTACATTGCTTATAAGGCATTTTCGAGGGAACCAGTCCCCATAAATCCATAGATTTCAGGTTTGTTTCCATAGCAATCCTATATCCAGCTAAAAGCATTCCAGAGTTAAACACCTGTTCTTAAAAGTTTTCAGACATCCAACAACTCCTGGGACTTTTCACTGGCTGTCTTTCCTAAGGTTTTATTTATTTATTTGAGGGGGGGAGGGGCAGAGGGAGAGGGAGAAGCAGTTTCCTCACTGAGCAGGGAGTCGGTTGACTCTGAGCACCTCCCAGGACCCCAAGATCACGACCTGAGCCTATGGCAGATGCATAACCAATTGAGCCACCCAGGCATCCCTGGCTGCCTTTTCTTGTTGTAAGTTTAATCTCGTGATGATGTTGTTTCCACTCCCTGCCCGTTCTCCTTTTCTTCTCCCTTCCTCCTTCCCAGGCCTCCAACCTAATTTCTCTTTCCTTGTCCCATGGAAGGTAGTTTAAACATTGTCCATTGTTACTTTAGCTTTTGCTACTACCCCTCTCAGCCAAGCATCTCATCAAGAATTTTCCCAAATCATGCCACAGACAAAATCTGGTCTGAAAATGCATTTTTTTTTTTTTTACGTTCTGATTTTATACACTCATAAGTTTTATTTTTCTTCAGACAGTTCTATTATAATGTTCCAGTCACATACCAGTAGTCATGGCTGGTGGATGGTGGGGGAGGGGAATCTAAGCAGCAACCCTGTCCCAGCCCCCCACCCCGCAGAGAAGAATTCAGTCATAGAGAAATTGTGAGGAACACCTGATTTAGAGATCTCTTGGAAAACAGCTTATCTTAAGCACAGAGAAAGTAGGGCAAGTTTCGTCCAGAAATAATGCCCCCCCACATCAAAGGGCCAAGCTGATTCTGACTACAGCATAAGTCATTCATTTTGTCCCCATTCATTCATTCCTGTGAGAACCAACTGTGATGCTGGAGCTGTTCTGGGTGCTGGGGATAGAGCGACGAATAGATGAAAATCCCTTGGAACATACATTCCATAAGGAAATACAGATAATAAATTAGATAAATCAGTTAAATGTATAATGTGTTAGCTAGTGATACCTGCTAAAAACATAAAGGAGGTAAAGTAGGGTAGCAAATGTTCTTCCAAATAAGCCCCTGTGATGTAAGTGTAAAAACCACAGCAAAACAAAAAGAGCCAATTTCATACAATAATTCTGAGAGATACTGAAGGCACAAGGCAACACTCGATTAGTTCAGCATAAGTACAAAAAAAAAAATAGGGGAATAGGGATTCTGTTGGAGTAGAATAGTGTTGACATGGAGTACCTTCCAAAGGCAGCGTTTGGGGGTTTGGAAGGGTAGTGGGGCCCAAAAGCGTGACGATCTGAAGACTTCGGAGCATGCCAGGCTTCTGAGCTAAGGCAGCAGAAAGCACTGTGGTGCTCAGCCTCGGAGCCTGGATGCTATATCATAGGCAATGGCACTGGGTTTGTGAGTAAAATGTGAATTACAGCCTGCAGACTTCCACAGGGGAGCAGGTAGGAGAGACCCCAGATCTGACATAATGGGTCGATGCACTGATCTGCTGTTGTTTGTTGAGAAGCTGGCTTTCTGAGTGTAGTTCTGACACACGTGTTGGTTGATATTCATGTTAAATTCATGAGTTAGACGGAAGTGAAACTTGTTTGTCAATGATGTGAGTGAACTGTTTGCTGAATACGTTTTGAGTATTGCAAGAATCCAACTTTGTGCGCCTGTTCACAGTACAAGAGCTATGGACATGACAAAATTGGCATTATTAGCATCTTCTTCATCTAAGTATAGAATAAACAACTAGCAGAGAGCGATATATCAAATCCTAATTTGCAACATTGGCCAATATCCATGGTGTAAATACTTGTAAAAACTCTCGCTGTGGTTGACTTCAAGCCACCAAGGAATATGGAGTTGGCAAGAAATGTACAAGAGTGCACCACCATATATACTACAGCATTTCCACCATAGAGTAAAAAAAAAAAAACAAATGATGTAAATCACATCAAGAGAATAGATAATAAGAAAGGTAGTAAAATATTTAGGAAGTGATGAGTTTTTAATATTTACTACCTTTGCTTTAAGAAATAATATATTTGATTCTAAGTTTATACAATATGTTTTTTTTAAAGATTATTTATTTATTTGAGAGAGAGAATGAGAGAGAGAGAGAGAGAGAGCACATGAGAGGGGGGAGGTTCAGGGGGAGAAGCAGACTCCCCACTGAGCAGGGAGCCCAATGCAGGACTCGATCCTGGGACTCCAGGATCATGACCTGAGCCGAAGGCAGTTGCTCAACCAACTGAGCCACCCAGGTGCCCTATACAATATGGTTTCTAATGGTGGCTATGTTTAACGAACAGCTAGTAAAATTTCTGCAAATTTAAACATTGGCTATTGTGAGCTAGTACAAGCCAGCTATCACACACCGCTGGTAGGTGCGAAAACTATATAAATATAAGTTATTACTAGTAATGTGACTTAATTTTTATTCTCAAATTGCCCCAAAAAGGCAGGTTTAAAAACAAATGCTTTAGTCCTTTAATTTTACTGTTGCTTTGATTGGATGGGGCTTTTCTTTGAATATCTAAGTAGCAGATTTCCAAATCTCTCAGGGTACATAAATGAGCAGATAATAATCTCAGCCATTAGTTGTTGATTCCTGGTAGCTTTCCTCTCAAGAAGGTGACTTTTCACTGATGATTCCCTAAATTCTAGGAGCTCTATATTGCATTCAGCTATGTACTATCTATAATCACTACTATCTAACATGTATTAGAGTGAGCCAGATGGAATCGCTGTTATCCAACCATTTTTGACCTAGAAAACAGTAATTTCATATGCTTTAAACAAATATCTTTGCTCTCGTCAAACTGGTGCTAATGTTCCTCTGTCATTTGTGTCTCTGTGTTCATGCAATTTTTCACATCTGAAATAATCTTTCTCCTCCCTCCTCCCGCTGCTTCAAACCTCTCATCTTCCAAGACTTAACTCCTACTTTCACCTCTCCCACAAACATAGCCCTGATTCTTCATTAAGCAATTTAAGCATTGTCTCCCCTGACCTTTTGTGATACTTATATGTACACCACATAATTGAACACAATTGTTATCTGTCTCATGTTATTTGTATTGTTTCTTGCATTAGCCTTGTCTGTAACTAGACAGTTCTCTGAAGGGAGAAACTAGAAGTTAACAACATGAAGGTCCTTTTCCTCCTCTGTCAAACGGAGAGATAATGATGTCAACACCATTGGGTGATGTTAGGGTTATATGGTAAATCTGGATTATATAGACTCTTCTCTGGAAATTTAAAATGAATGTAATCTACTTTTCTTAATGATTTCAGTAATTCAGGGAAAGGTAAGATTATCATTGTGTATGTCTGGCTTAAAGAATGAAAAGTATTGTATAGTGATTTTTTAGGTAATGTTTTTTGGTTTGACTCAACTTCCCAATCTTCCAAACGAATACCTAAAAATGGCACAGATAAATGGATAGATAGATAGATAGATAGATGTTGGGGGGGCACAGATACGTTTAAAAGTTGAAACACACTGGATTCCTGTCTAGTTGAGTATACGTTAGGATATTGTGGCTCTTATTACCTAAGAATAAAATTAGCATTTTATTCCTGCACCTAGAGTTTTTTTGTACACTAATAAGTGCTAGCATTTATAATGAACTTACTATGTTCTAAGGACTTTGCTAAATGTATTAGCTTATTATATTCATATAGCAGCAACGAGGTATTTTCTATTAGTCCCATTTCACAGATGAAAAAAATGTAATCTATTTTTTTGAGATAGTGAGAAAGGTAACTAAATGAAGGCGTTTGCAAAAATATGAGAGATTAATGAATTCTCACAGAGAGTGATTTTACAACAGTAACTAAATTTTAATTCAGCTTTCTAAAACTCTAGAACGTATTGCTGAAGGGGTATGAAGGGTTATTACCAATACTAGTAAAGTGAATCCCCTCTGAGCAAGGCATAATTTCTGAAGCAGTGTATATAGATGGGAAAAAAAAAAAGGTTTGTAATGACCACTGCTTTCAGGGATAATGGTATACAGTATTCACTCATTTCTTCTTCTTTTTATTGAACACATACTGTATACAAGGCATACTTAAATATACTAGTTACCTCTTGTCCATTGAAATTTAAGTTATTGTATGAATTTTGTTTAAGCTGATTACAAAATTTTGAAACACAATGGAATCCAAACGAGGGCCAACGCTCATTTCCTAAATGAACATTTTATGTGCAAACAAACAGCTGTTGAAATTCAACAGAATTTAAAACAAGCTGTTCGTAAATTTTACTGACAGCTGTTTTTGGTGATTTTTGTCAACAGAATTTTCCTGCTTTCCATCACACCATTTTTGTTTTTTTTATTATAGTGTCCCCTCAAAGAATAACTTGCTTGCTTTAATCACGTTTACAGAGATTTATGACCTGATGCTTATTCAGTGGTAGAGCTTCTCAACACAAAATGTCAGTGAGCCTGTTATAAATTGCTTCCGGCATTCCTACTCTATCTTTTATTTGGCTGGGGGTATTTCCACCTGAAAGTGATAAATCCCTGGTATAACCGCTTTATGTGCTTCAGTAATTACACTGTACAGAGAAAGGGGGTTTCTACTGAGGTGTCTCCTTAAAAATAGCAAGCAATAAAAGGCAGTGGAATGGGCTGAACTCTCAATGAGTCCATTGAACAGAAAACAATGACCAGTGAAATATGTGTGTCAGACTGTATTTGATAAATGATCAGGCAATACAGAAGATACCCAAACCTTTAAAACCACTGCTGTAGGGACATATTAATGTAACTATGTCCTTAGACTAGTTACTTTTGATCCTGTGACAGAAATCTGGCAGATGCCCACAAGAATGGAGCTAACATTCTTTCAAACACCATCTCAAAAGATCTAGATGCTTCTAGAGACTTGGGTAATTTTTCAGTAAATTCCGAGGTCTACGTGACATTGAGACTGTGTCCTTATATGTAAGTCAGAGACAGCAGCATGTCAAAACAGTTCAGTATACTGCAGCCAATAACTTGATCCCTAGATATATGCACAACTGTACCAATCAAGAAGAGATTCACATTGGCCTTAAGTGGTAGGTACTGATTAGTTTGGGCCATATTTTTTTTTTTTTAAAGATTTTATTTATTTATTTCAGAGAGAGAGAGAGAGAATGAGAGATAGAAAGCACGAGAGGGAAGAGGGTCAGAGGGAGAAGCAGACTTCCTGCTGAGCAGGAAGCCCGATGTGTGACTCTATCCCGGGACTCCAGGATCATGACCTGAGCTGAAGGCAGTCGCTTAACCAACTGAGCCACCCAGGTGCCCCGGGCCATATTTTTTTTGTTTGCTTCATATAAGCTATAGTACACAGAACAAACTTATTGTTTTTCATTGCTGAGGACATTTTGCTCTTAAAGGATGAACAAAATATTGTCAGTAAAAGATCTCCAAGTTAATTGAACAAAAACCATAAAGATTTTTTTATTATCTGGTCCTAATATCATGCCATGGATGGTGTTAGGAATCCAGTGGATACTTCATTTGAGATGATACTAAAAAAGATTATGGTCATTAAACAAAATGCAAGCTGCCTTTCAGAGTTATTGTGTCATATTTGCAAAGGAATTGCTATGGCAAGTATCTCTGCTCCAATAGTCATGAAATGAGTGGCTCCTTCTTACCCAAAATATGTACTCTTTCTTAACAGAATTTTAAAGCAAGGGTAACTGGCATAGTGCAACTCAAAAATGCTAGAACTAGTCCTAAAATTGGGAATAGGTATTGAGCACTTGTTGTGAATTAAGCTTATTGTGAATATATGTATTAAAGCACATTACATGTCCATTGTGAAGGAATATCCATTGGTTGTGCTGTGCTCCTGGTTTAGAACATTTTTCACGATTTGTAATTCCTTTCTCACAACAACCCCACAAGTGTGAGGTTAGTATACATTCATTCTAAATTTACAAAAGATGAAACTAAGTTCCAAAGTAGGTTAAAACAATGGGCCCCTGGAGCCCATTTTAGGAAATGGCAGGACTTGGTCTGTAACCCAGTTCTGCTTCACTCCAGAGCTCTATGCACTTAATCATTATGCCACACTGGATTCCAGAAAAAATAGCACAGAGTTTAGGATTTTAACTTAGGTTAAGAGCATTTTCACCTAGGAAGCTAACTCGGTCAAATGTAGAGAGCACAGACCACTCCTTGGTGCTGTGGCAGTTTGTTCCATGCCATCAATTATCACATTCAATTGTTCTTTATTAATTGTTCTCAAACTGCAGTTCTTGGAGGGAATCTAGGTTTCATAGAGGTCCTTGCAAACCAAATTCATATCTGACAAAGAGAATGCACTCAGAAGAGTCAAAGCGGTTGATTCCACTGCCTGGCACCATAATTAAAAGCCAGAGAAGAATTAGAGAACATGCTGAATTCGGGAGATAGCTTTACATGCCGCGGCAGGAGAGTCTTGGTATTATGTTTGTCCCATTTTGCTTGTTAAATATGTTTATCCAAGTGAATATGAGGAAGATTTACTACTTTGTGAAATCCTTCACAACACAATGGAAGAAAAAAATTAGCATTTAGACTGTTTTCAACAAACTGTTATATTGAGCCTGCAGATCAGGAAAGAGACCAGACCGAGATGCCTTTGGAGTATAGTAGCACTAGAGATGATAATCAGTGCGGTGAGGAAGGGCAGGAAGATAGAAGGATAGGTAAACAGGCTCAAGCAAGCCAATTTATCTGCCTCAGAATGCCTGTAGGACCCGAGTTTTATAGTGGGTAGGCTGAATAATTTTGTAAGATCCTAAGGTACTGGGGAATACTGCTGAGCTGGAAGAGAGCAGACTGGGAGCAAAGTGGAGCAACACACTTCAACTCTGATGTCCTCGGGAGGTCCTTGCGGGGACACAGAAGGGGAATTAAGACATTTAGTCCCTTTTAAAGTGAAGACAAGCTATTGCGAATGCCCTATAGGGCTTTACCAAGACCCTATAGATGGACTGGATTTTCCCAGGAAATTTCTCTCTGGAAGCAGAGTTTCAAGATTTGATGCATTCTTGGTGTACCTCATCCTGGATCGGTTGCCCATCTTTTATGCACACACATAAATGCACGTGGGAGAAAGAATTGGCTCTTGAAATTCAGGATCCAGGGCTAAAAGTAAGGGTTGATTCAAAAACACAAATCTCATACCACCTCATGCCTGTCAGAATGGCTAAAATAAAAAACACAAGAAAAAACAAGTGTTGGCAATGATGTGGAGAAAAAGAAACTCTTGCACACTTTTGGTGGGAAATGCAAACTGGTGCAGCTAATGTGGGAAACACAGGCAAAAGAAATGTAGCTTAAAATCTTCTTACAGCTTGCAGCCCACTGGTAGATCCCTGAAACATGCCGAGCGTGACCTTCCTCAACGAACTTGTGGCTGCCTTAGTACCTTCGTGTTTATTTTTTTTATTTATTTATTTTTTAAGATTTTATTTATTTATTGGACAGAGAGAGACAGTGAGAGAGGGAACACAAGCAGGGGGAGTGGGAGAGGGAGAAGCAGGCTTCCCGCGGAGCAGGGAGCCCGATGCGGGGCTCGATCCCAGGACCCTGGGATCATGACCTGAGCCGAAGGCAGACGCTTAACGACTGAGCCAACCAGGCGCCCCAGTACCTTCGTTGTTTAAAGGGCACCTTGTCTTGGCAGCAGGTGGCCCCTCCAGGTCCTGAAAGCCTTGCTGCCAGATTCCCTGGGGTCTTAACCTATCCCTAACCCCCTCTAATTCAAAAGTAAAAAATCAATCACTCCTCACAATCCCAGTAGAGCTCTTCTGCCCAGAGGTCCTGTCCCTTGAGTAGGGAAGTGGTGAAGGTCTAGGCAAGAGAGACAGGAGGCCCCTGACCCGGCTCTGAAACTATTCCTGGCAGGTGGAGATGCTGAGACAGAGCAGAACAAGAGATAAGGGAACAAACCAAGAGGGCACAAGAATCTCAAGGCCGTAAGCTTTCCAGTCAGTTCTCAATAAAAGAGCGCCCCTAAAAGCCCTCAGTGGCCACCCATTAGGGACCCTTTTCACTCTCGAGAGTTTTTTTCTTTCCTTTCGGCTCTCACCTTCACTTAATAAACTTTCACTTCACTTCACCCTTTTGTGTCCGCGAGATTCATTCTTCAACTCCATGAGACAAGAACGCTGTGATCCTGCAACACAGCCATTGTGGAAAACAGTAGGAAGTTCCTCAAAATGTTAAAAATAGAATTCTCATGTGATCCAGCAATTCCACTACTGGATATTTAACCCAAGGAATACAAAATCACTAATTAGAAAGATACATACACCCTATGTTTATTGCTGCATTATTTGCAATAGCCAAAAGTCGGAAGCAACCCAAGTGTCCATTCATAGATGAATGTATAAATGTATACACACATACACATAGACACACAATGGAATATTACTCAGCCATAAAAAGGAGATCTTCCATTTGCAGCAACATGGATAGATCCAGAGGGTATTATGCTAAGTGAAATAAGTATGTCAGAGAAAGACAAATACCATACGATTTCACTCATATGTCGAATTTAAGAAAACAAATGAACACAGAGAAAAAAAGACAAACCAAGAAACAGACTCTTACATATAGAGAATTGGTGGTTACTAGAGGGCACATGGGTGGGGCCATGGGTGAAAGAAATGAAGGAGATTAAGAGTACACTTTTTTTAAAGATTTTATTTATTCATTTGACAGAGAGAGACTAAGAGAGGCAGGCAGAGGAAGACGGAGAAGCTGACTCCCCGCTAAGCAGAGAGCCCGTCATGTGGCTCAATTCCAGGACCCTGAGATCATGACCTGAGCCGAAGGTAGCCACTTAACCAACTGGGCCACCCAGGTGCCCCAAGAGTACGGTAATTGTGACGAGCACTGAGTAATGCATAGAATTGCTGAATTACTATATTATACATCTGGAACTAATATAACACTGTGCTAACTATACTGGAATTTAACAAGTAAAAGTAAAGCATCCTCCACTTGCACTATAACAGGGCTGGAAGGAAAGAAGTAGAAGGGGAAGCTGCAGATGGGAGAATAACCTGGCTTATTCTCTTGATGAGTTTATTATGGCCACCATCAAACAGCTGTTGGGAATTTCATGAGATTTGGCAAGAGGTAATGGGGCAATGGCAGAAGGAAGGAAAAGGAAACTAATGGAAGATCTCATTGCCCCTGTATCACAATCCATTTAGCAGCACTGTACAAATAGGCCAGTGACAACTGTTTGGTCCTTACAGCATTTTACCAAAATGTGAAATTTGCACTTACTCTCATCAGTTACATTACGTCCTAATTGAAAAAGTGTGAGAACTCCCCAATTTACTCCGTTACACACACCACAGCAACGCTTTAACATTTCAAGTCTTCTAGAGTTTGATTTCTCTGAGGCTCTGCAAAGAGTAAGCATTAGCTTAACAGGGTTAATAATAATTTTCTTGACTACCTATGAGATTAAGAAAAAAAATTTTGTTTACTATGCTATTATAGGTCAGTTAAAACACCCTATAAGATCTTAGTGTTACCCATTCTGCTTCTACTAACCAAGTGTTTATTTGGAAATGTTTTAGATGGCTACAGTGTAGCCTAAGGATTGGAGGGGCCTTGGGTGGACACAGGGATTATCAGCCAGAAAGCTATGGGAACAGTCTAGGTGAGAATGAGACAAAGGGCCTGTGGTGGAGTGAAGACAGAAGTGGGTAGATTTGAGAGTAAATCAAGGAGGGAAACGCAAAGATTTGGCAGTAGATTGGATGGGGAGGGTGAAGAGTGCTCAGTAGGTGTTATCCATTTAATATGGTGATCAATGAAGGATTCTTATGTGGAGGGTAGACACATCTTTAACAAAACAAAAAGCCTGGAAAAGGTGGAGGGGAGGAGAAAGTTAACTTTAGGAGTAAAGAAGGTGGCGTATTCAGTGTCATGATCAAAGCTTTCCCAAGTTTTACGGTAGTCGAAACAGCAGTCCTTAGAGATTATTCTCAACTAAAAGTTCCCTCCATCCGTTAAGCCTTGCCGAAGGTCCCTAGAGCCGTCGGTTCAGGAAAGTCAAGGACTGGCTTTTTTTCTCGTTTTCACCCCTCCGGGCGTTCTGCACCCGCCCCCTTTCCCGCCAACCGCAGGCCCCACCCCTCCCGTCCCGCGCGCCCGGACTTTTGGCGCCTTTCCGCGGCCCCGCCCCTCGGGCCCCGCCCCCCAGCGTCCTGCCCGCCCAGACTCGGGGACCGCTGCGGCCGGGGTCGGGTCGCGGGCCTGCGGCGTCTCGGTCGTTGCCCGAGCCCGCCGCGGCTCCAGCCCTGGGAGGAGCACCTCCCCGGAAGGCGGGGCGATGCCGGGGAACCGGCAGCCGAGGGTACGCTCCGGGAACGAGCCTCGTCCCGCGCCCACCATGGAGCCGGAGGGGCGCGGGGCCTGGGCCCACAGCCGCGCCGCGCTCGACCGGCTGGAGAAGCTGCTGCGCTGCTCGCGTTGGTAAAGACGGACCCTCGGGCGGGTTGCCGCGAGCGCGGGGGTCAGGGTCACCCCAATCTGGGGGGGGCGGGGATCTTTTCAAACCCCGGGTTCCCTCTTCCCATTGCCGTCCCGCAGTCGGGGCGGCGAGCAGAGTTAGTACCTGCCCAGGGATCTGGTGTTAAGTTAGCCCCTCCCTGGGCCCGGTTCACAGCCTTTCCGCGCGGCTTTCTTGCCTTTTCTTCACCAAACCCAACGGAGATGGTAGTTTTCGAACTTAGCGGGCCGAAGACTCGTCTGGAGGTGTGGTTAAAAATGCAGATCCCAGGCCCCGCCTCCGGAGTTTGACTTCGTAGGGCTGGGGTGGGGCTAAGACATCTGCACTTTTTACAGGGCCCGGGACCCCTGCTGACCAAAGTAATTACAGCACCTCTGCCGAGGGCTGCTAAGTTTGAAGCAGTGTCGCTCATTGCTGAGCTGGCCCTTGGACCGTTTCTCCGTAGCAGCTTTTTTCTGGGGAGAGTTTTGGGTACCCTTGTTGGAGGTAGATTGAAGATAGCAGTGTGATGGACGCCGCCATTCTATTTCTCAGTTTCTCATTTCCTTGGTTTAGTCAAAAGCCTGTACGGCTGGAGGTTCCAGCTCTTAACGGATGCTGTTTATTATCATTTTTTGTTTCTTATTTTCCTTCATGCTGTTGCGCCATGGGAGTCTTCTCACTTCCAGGTTTTCATTATATCTGAAGACATCATTTTCATGACTGCTACTCTTTTCCTGTAGCTTTTCGTACTGTACAAACCAAGGAGGTTTATAAAACGCAAGAAGGAATTGTCACCTTTTTCATTTCTTCCAGAAGCATTGATTGAGCACCTGCTGTGCGTGCAGCTCAGTGTTTCTGCATCAGTATCACTCAGGCAGGTTTTCTCTCTGCTTGTAGCTGTCCTGTGTTTCTTTTTTGGACTTTGTTTTGATTTGTTTTTTTTCCCTCTGATTTCCAACCTGCAGAACAAGTACAAGTAACACCGCAGCTTTTTCTTTAAAAATGAAATGGGCTTAGCTGTGGGGCACCTGGGTGGCTCAGTAGGATAAGCGTGGGGCTCTTGATTTCCGCTCACATCCATGATTTCAAGGTCCTGAGATCTAGTCCTGGGTGGGGAGTCTGCCTGAAACTCTTTCCTTCTTCCTCTGCCCCTCCCCCTCCTCTCCCTCTCTTTGTCTTTTCTCTCTCAAATCTTAAAAAAAAAGAAATGGACTTAACTGTCACAGACTTTTGCACTTATATTGTTTTATAAAACTTTAAAAAATCATTGCACCCATTAGAAAAGTGGCACTTTTGTTAGCACATGGAGACATTCTGAGTTGTGTGTTTTTTCATAACACAGGGGTCATCCATCTGAGAATAAGAAATTTACAACTGGCTCTGCCAGTTGCTGTAATAGAAGCAATTATAATCATACCTTCATAGGTCAGCAAAAAGACATTCAGATGGGACATTTCTGTATGGAAGGCATTAGGGCAGGCAGTAGCCTAGTGCTTTGCTCAGACTAGAGAGGCAGACTGCCTGAGTTCAGGTTCTAGCTTTGATACTGTGGCCCAGGTCATTCAAATTCTCTGCCTTGGCTTCCCCATCTGAGTGATAATAGTGCTCAGCTCATCCACCTATGAGGATTCCTTAATAATATATTATTGAGCACCAGCAAAGTGCTCTTTTGGCATTGGGGCTTCGTTAGTGAACAAAACAAAGCAGACAAAAACCTCAATCCTTATGACGCTAACATTCTGTGGGAGGGAAGAAACTAAATGAAATTATATGTGTACAGGGTTGAGTATGTTGGTTGTCATAGGATAAGTGATAAATAATAGCTGTCTTATAAAAATACAAAGAAGTATAGCCTGCTTGCTGAATGGTTCGGGGAAGACAAAGTAGGTGATTTATAAGAATAATCTATAGGTTGTCCTAAAATCTGATACAGCCAATTTCACTTTTTATCCCCAACCAAATATTTTTCCAGTTTCTAACTGAAGTGAGCAGACAATAAGAGCCAGAGGACTGAAAGTGGACATTAGTAACTAGGTCCAGACTTTTAATATAATGCATTTTGTTGGCTGGAGAATAATAGTGAACTCCGGTGATTTTCCTTAAAAAATTAGTATATGAACCACTCATGGAATAACTAAACTCATCACCTGTTTCTTTGCATTTTTTAACCTAGGCCTATGCAAACTTTTCCTGTAAAGAATCATATAATAACTATTTTGGGCTTTGCTGGCCACGGTCTCAGTTCTTACTCTTTTTGTTTTTTTATAGCCCTTAAAAACAGGGGCGCCTGGGTGACTCAGTCAGTTAAGGGTCTGCCTTCGGCTCAGGTCACCATCCCGGGATGCTGGGATTCAGCCCCGCGTAGGGCTCCCTGCTCAGCGGGGAGTCTGCGTCTCCCTCTCCCTTTGCCCCTCTCCCCTGCTCATGCTCTCTTGTGCAGGTGCCTGCTCTCTCTCACTCGCTCTCTCTCTCTCTCAAATGAATAAAATCTTCAAACAAAACAAAAACCCAAAAAGCATTCTTAGCTCAAGGCTGTACAAAGATAGTTTTGATTTGGTGCATAGGCTATAGTTGGCCAAACTGTTTTAATGAGTAGAATGTCTTAACTTTAGAGATCCTTCTCAGTGTAAAATTTTATATCCCATGAGATTTAATATTTAGAAATAATTTGGCGGTCTTCTCGGTGTCTCTGTATGTTTTGGCACTGTTTGTAGTGAATAAAGCATGGCTAGTTGCTCCTTACCCATGGGGAGAAAAAAAGAAAAAAACCAAACCCATTCTTTCCACCTCTGCCTTTTCCTACCGCCTGATATCATTGCTTGAAAGGAGCAACTCTGGATGGTCTGCTTCTTGCTTTTGCTACCCACCATTAATAGCAGTGCCATATTATTTGAAATTGTGTGTCAGTATGCCCTTTTACAGAGTTTCAAAGTTCTACCCAGTGGGCTAGTGATTACCCCGATTACCCTCACATTCAGCTTGCAGCTGTCATCTATATTGCGTTCCCAGGTGTCACCTGTCTCGCGTAGCACATTGGATCTATTTTGCAGGAAGCATTACTTGAGGGTGAGTGAGGGTGGATTGGCTGCATTACAGGGCATCCTTTCTTGACCTTTAACATAAGTGTGGCTCCAAGGTGAAGCGGATGAAATTTTTCAAGAGGCCAGATGTGACATTTGTGTTAGGTCCAAGCCTCACAACCAGATAGAAGGTATTTAAAGATTTGGAAAAATGAGACAGGACGACTATGTCATTTGAGAAGCTGGCAGAAAGCATAGTTAGTAATAACGTGTTCCCAAAGGCAGTAGGAAAAAAATAATAGGAGCTGTAGTGTAAAAGCCCACGTGTCATATGACACTATTTTGTGAATTAAAATAATTAGGTACCGCTTGCCATTGGGAGCAGCAGGGGCTTTGACCTCTACTACAATGTAATTTGGAGCTCTATCACGTTTTAAATCGACTTACAGTAAAAAATAATCTTGTGATTTTTAGGGTAGTGGATTTTATTTTTGTAAATTATCTTTTGTCATTTTATTTTATTTTATTTTTAAAGATTTTATTTATTTATTCATGAGAGAGAGAGACACAGACACAGAGAGAGAGGCAGAGGGAGAAGCAGGCTCCCAGGGAGCAGGGAGCCCGATGCGGGACTCCATCCCGAGATCCTGGGATCATGACCTGAGCTGAAGGCAGACGCTTAACCATCTGAGCCACCCAGGCGCCCTCTTTTGTCATTTTAAAGGCGATCGGGATTATTTTCGCTTATTGATAGCTTAGTTGTTAAGAGCATTGATTTTGAACGCTGGCTTCCAATCGTGGCTCAGTGATTTTGGGTAAATTATTTTATCTTTGTATGCTTTTTTCATTTGCAAAATGAGTTAGTAGTAGTTTCTATCTTATAAGGTTATTATGGGAATTAAATGAGTTAATATTTATAAGATACTTAGAGCAGTGCCTATTATGTTCTAAGTGCTGTATGAATATTTGTAAGACACAGGATAGATTTCCTGACCCCAGCGTTAAGCTTTTGCCTTCATTAGTTTTGAATGTTCAGAAGCATTTTAATAGGCCAGTGATCCTTAAATGGGATGATTACTCCTTTGGCTTGCTCTGGTGCTGATTCTTCATTAGGACCACAAATGATCACTGAGGCACTACATTAATGATGCTTTGGTGAGACATTTTCTACCCTTAAGAAGCAAATGCTTAACTGTAAGGGATAAAGTGCACACAGAGTTCAGGGAAAATTAGGATGAGGGCCACGGACATGCAGAGAAGAGTATGTGGATGGTGCCGATACAGGAAAGCTTCATGGCTTTTGAATTGGGCCTTGGAAAGATTTTCATAGATGGAGACAGGTAGAATGTGCTAATCACAATATACTAAAAGGTACTGTAGAATAAAGGGGAAGTGAGTCAGGTGGGCAAAGAGTTAGGAAAGGGTCAGATCAGAGAGTGATTAGTGGCCTAACAACAGCCTATTCAGTCGGTTTGCATAGTTCCTAAGGAGAGGCGATTAGTGTTAACTTTCCTGTAACTCTGGTGTCCTCACCTCTATAAAATGAGGAAGATGGACTAAGTACTTTCTAAGGCTCCCTTCAGTTTGCAGATTCCATAATTATTAGTTTCCATTGGTTGTAAATTTTTGTTTAAAACTTTTATTGAGGGTTAACATACATCCAGAAAAGGGCACAAATCATTGGTGTTCAGCATGTATCATATATCCCTCCTAATTGTGGGATTGATTTACTTAATGTGGTATTTTGTTTGATAACCTGTTGCCTTCAGTTATACCACACGCTTCATAAAGACAGGTTCACATTTGTAGCCATGGTGCTGAAGACATAGTTTCTTAGTGTTTGTTGAATTAATGTATAAAAGAATTTAGGTTAAGTTGGGATGACATTTGAGGAGCCTTTGCCGGTGGGAATACCAGAAGGACCTGGTTAATTTCACTTGCCTCACCAAGAATCCTCCATAGTTTCCTAGGGTTAGTTACCCATAGTAAACAATGACTGAGGTCTTAGGGCAAATGTAGAAGGCAAAGGTCTTTCTCCCTGGGAGTTAGAGCTAGAACCATGACTTGCACAGGCCTACACATACCTGGTATTACATAGGGCTTGGGACTGCCAGAGAAACTTACCAGACACATTGAGCACCTGTTTCTTACAGTATAGGGGATCGTCTTACAAGTGGAGTTGTTAAATGGGTCTGGGACTTAGAGGAGGGATTTCAGGCTGGAAGTGTACTTTTGACAGTCACCTGGATGTAGATGGTAATTTAAGGCATACTTCTAGAAGTGAGCAGGGAAGCAAATGTAAAGATGAACGCCTGTGTCTGAGCCTTGAAACTCAACATTTGAACATTAGGTGGAAGAGGTGAAGCTTTAAGGACAGTTACTTAGGTACTGTTTTGCTTTGGAAGAAACGGAATAGAGGACAGAGTAAACCAGTACTGTTCGAGTCAGACATACATGATATTCTCTGTGGCCTGTCTGTCTCATAACAGTAGATCCTATTACAATTAATCGTTAATAGATAGAAGTCTATTGCCCGTTTGGCTTTTGGTATATTGGCTCATTGATTTATTCATTATTTACCAACACTAAAAAATTAGACATGATTTTTTAAAAAATTTTTTCCCATGTGATTTACTTGAATCTGGCATACAAAATAACTACACAGAATAAAATGCTTTCGTGTCATTATTCATATCCCTTACTTGATGATAATTTTGTTTATTCTAAAGATAAATACAAGAAATTGTTTAATTGGCTTGGAAAACTTGTTAACCAAATGTGTTTGTCCACATTTGGCAAAATAACTTGGCAGTTTTCTAAAATGTGAGCACAGTGGTAGCTAGCTATCTTGCCTAATGTTAAATAGCAGTTTATTTCATAGAAGCTTAGGGAGCCGTTCTGTTAAGAAATAGGTCTGCCTCCGTATTGTAATCTCAGCTGAATTTACTGTCCTTTTCTTCTTTGCAAAGAAATTTTTATTTCAGTGGGACTTTTTTATAAAAAAATATTGTTTGTTTTCACTACTTAGTTCTTCCCTAAGTTATAATCCTCTGACTGCGCCGATCTTTCCAAATCAACTACATGTAAAGTAACAGAAATATGACTGCAGATGGGAAAAAGTAGAGTAGCTGAATTTTCAAGGTACAGAAATCCTGTTACCATGCAGATGTCTTTTCTTATTCTTCTGGGTTTTTTTTTCTTTCTAATATATATGTATATCAAACAAAGAATAGGGTAAGGATAAAATAGAATTGTTAATATAAATTCATTTTTGCATGTAGTTTTCCATTTGCTTCATTCACTAAGGATTTATTGAAATTCTGCTGTTCATATAGCACCATGCTAGGGAGGTAATAGTGTGTTGGGGAGTTCAGAAAAAATAAAGGTCAAATTCTCTTGTTTGTAGGGCTACAGTCTATTTGGAGACCAGTGGGAAAAATAGGGAACCAAGCAGATAAAATTCAAAATATTTCGCTTTCAGCATTGATTTCCAGAGCTCCAACTAGATTCCATCTCTCTGGAACTTTAGAGTGTTTTGTACTTCTCTTAAGTCATATACTAACTTTGCTTATAAAATTACCTAGTTCAGTTATAAGCCCCTTAGTATATAGATTGTGTTGCAGGCAACCTTGTGTCCTTACGTGTCCGGTGCAAGGTACAGATTTTGCATAAGTGATGGTATAGAAACTAACATCCAAGAAGTTCTGTGCTTCTTTTCCAGTGTTGTTTTTATTATATCATCCTGGATAGTATTTGGATGTGTTGGGCTTGAATAGTTTTGGGGGTGGGAGGGAGGAAGGGTATTCTAGGCTGGGGAGAACATTCTAAGCATGGGCTTGGTTTTGGACATTGCATATTTGAGAAATGTTGCAGACTGTTGAGACCAGAGTTTTTGTGGGGGAGCAGTATAAGAAAAGGTTGCCTGCTTTGTAGTTACTGGATTGTGAAGAACTTTAATAATAAGTTTTTAAAAATTGAAAGTAATACATGCGTTAAAATATCAAGGTATGTGGCCATTAAATAAGTGAATGACAGGTGAGCCCGAATCCTTTTCTCTAAGGACCCACTATGATCAATTTTTTTGTGTATCTTTTAATAAGAGGTTGTCTGTTTATATAAGCATTATATGCCTCAGATGAGAAGATGCTATACATCAGGAGAGGTATCATGATGTATGTAACCATTTCCTTGTTGATTAAAATTTAGATTGTTCTGGTCTTTTGCTGTAATCTGTGCTGGAGTGAATATCCTTGTCCATTGGCCTTAACATTTTAAAATTTTTTATTAAAATTATACATGAACATAGTCAACAAAGTCAATAAGGCAAAGACATAATGGAAACATTCTTTTGCTTCATCTGTACTTCAGATACAACCTCTTTCATCTCTTTTAGTTCTTCATGATTTACTTCTGCATTTCCAAATGATATGTTTCTATTGCTACTTCTTGAATTTTTCCATTTTAGACATTTATTTATTTACTTTCTAACCTCCTACTCTAAAAGATGAGTTTTCTTATTATAAGAAAGAGTTTTCTTATTATGTTTTCTTATAATAAAATTTTCTACTATGGAAGATGACTATAGAATTTGAAGTACAAAATAATTTTCAATCATTATTTTGAAGGCCAGGCATCCCTGTTATCCTTGAGATGTCTTAGGCTATTCTGAGTCCTTTAATAAAAAAAAAATATATATATATATGTATTTATGACATTTTAGTTTTATTATTTCTTAATCTCTGCAATCTCTTGGTATCCTGTCTTAAGTAGTTATGTTTGAAGTTTCAGTTTTGCAAGCATCTGAGTATCCCTAAAGGATAAATTCCTGGCAGGGGAATAGTTGAATTAAAAGTGGGTACATTTAAAATTTTGATAGATATTGTCTGGTTGTAATAGAAATTGTTTTATTCCATAGTATCTTCTCAGCTAAGCTCTAGGCATTGTCAGAAAGCCTGGCTCTGACATAGATCATTGCCACCCTCTGTATCTGCACTTTTGAGCTCTTCAGTAACATTCTTTTGAACTTGACATGGCCCCCTCCCAGTCTTGGTTTTAACACCCCCTTCCCTGTCCCTTCCCCTATGCTCACAGGCACATACTTCTCCGTCACTCATCCAGTGGTGTTCCTCATCTGTTAACAACAACAAAATATATTTTAGCTCACTAATTAGAATAATTAGTACAGTTGATCAGTTATTCATAGATATTAGATTCATTGCTAATCACACTGTAGCATCTCATTGCTAGGGTGAAGGATCAGAACCATAGATAAAGGGTTCAGAGTCATCTTAGAAAGGACATTTAAGTTTAGAAACAGAATCAAGGCATTGAGTAGAGTACTACCATAGAAGGCTGAAGTCTGGACTGCATCCTGGTAAGCCTACAATTGAGAGACAGGAAAGAAGCAGTTAACGGAATGCTGAAATGGGCAGATAAATGTGCTATAAGAAAATTAAGACTCAACAGAAGGAAAGGTTTCAGGAAAGAAGTTGAGGTCAATGTTGCTTCACAGAAGGGTCAGGGAAAATGAGGCCTAAAAGTGCTTTTGGGGAGCAGTTTCAGCAGTGTTGGGAGTTAAAGCTAGGGAGGTGAGGAGATGGAGTGAACTCTGTAGAGCACTTAGGACCTTTGATCTGTAGGGAAGAGCTGGGGTTGAAGGTAGAGTGAGAGGCAGGATCTAAAGAAAGTGCTTGTTTTTAGGGTGGAAGAGAGAGTACCTACTTGGGCATGTTTAGGCAGATGGAAGAAGAAAGGTGACTATAATGATAAGAATAGACCACTTTAGGAGACAGAGAAGATAAGGGATCTAGGGAGAGATCCAGCGGCACATTTTAAGAAGGAAGAGTGACTGCAGGAGATCTTTTCCTCTGAGCCTGAAGGGACGGATAAGCATTATGGAGGAAGAGGTAGGAATGGGTGGTGAAAAGCTCACACTGTTCATCTCCAGTCAGGTTAGTGGGATTTCAGAGCATGGAGATTGTTTCAAAAAGCATCTATTCATTTGTTTTCTCACCGAAAATACGTGCCACTTTGGTAGAGATACAAAGGTGAAGAAACTACCAACTAAATGTATAGAGACACATTTATCTCTCTCTCTTTGTTTTTAGAGAGAGAGTGAGCAGGGGGAGGGGCAGAGGGAGAGGGATAGAGAGAATCCCAAGCCGACTCTGCACTGAACCCAATGCAGAGCTCTGTCTCACCACCCTGAGTTCATGACTTGAGCTGAGATCAAGTCCAGCTCTTAACTGACTGGGCCACCTAGGCACTTCTATCTCACTGTCTTTTTATAATGGTTAGTCATAGCCTGAGAGTAGGCGAGGAAGGAGTGGACTGCGGGGCCTATCTGGCATTGTAGATTGGTGTCTGTGAGTGTCTCAGAGGTCAGTGGAAATGGGGTGGTGGTGAAGGTGACTGTGAAGTAGTTAACTCTGGCCTAGGGAATCCAAGGAGCTAATGAACTGAACGGTGTTCTCTCAAGGTGGAACGCGACCTGAAGGTGGAGGTTTGGTCAGAGTGATGGAATGAAAGAGATACGGGGAATTATTTTGATGGGGGAGGTGAAACACCACCACTTCTGAGATCTTAGAGCAGAGCTTTTAATGAAGGTAGAATTCAGCACACTTGATTAGGAGATAGAAGATGAGATTTGGTAGATGAAATCATGAACAAAAATTACAGGAAGAGTATGGTCGCTGGAGCAGAGATCATCTTAATTGCCAGAATCACAAAAGTGGCTGGCACGTCACAAATCGTATTTTTATCACTGTGATCTGTGTAATGTGATAGAAAAATCAGATATTGTGAGTTTTAAAAAAGTAATGGGTTTTATAATGTCAATGAGCACCATTTTTGGTATCTTGAGGATAACATTGTAGGTGTTATACTCTGTTGTTAGCATTCTTTCTGAAAGCTCGATTTCACTTTAATGTTCATATCTATTAAAATGTGCAGTGTGATACTTTTGATCTTTCAAGAAATGTGGAAAACTTTTTATTGGTATGTGGTAATGTGTACAGAGGTAATTGGATAATAATGGTGTAAATACCTAAAGGTCCTCAGGTTAATGTAATAAACCAAGCACAAAAAATGTTCATCCTTTGAAAGCTTTATTTTTCCTGTTTGCTCTCACTGCATTACGCCCTCTGAAAGTAATGACTTGATGTGTTTATTAATAAGTAAGTACTGTTATTTTCAAATGTAGCAGGTACTTTGATGGACAATAATTGTGTTTCTGTCTCTCTTCCCCCAATGCCATGAATCTCATTCAGTCTGCAGAGTGATGATTCCTATTTGCGGTTGCTTAAAGTACAAAACAGTCAACTAATTGTGAACTGAAAGAATGGCTGTATTTTTGACAAGGCATCGATGAAATGTAAATGGCCACTCAACAATAGCCAGAAACCAGTGTATTCCTATGGGAAATCGTGAATTCTTAGGGTCTTAAGTGATCAGATGTCCTGATTTTCCCGGGTCCGCCCTGGTTTATACCTGCTTGTCCCCGTGTCCTATTCAGTTATCACGCCCCTTCACTCTCAGAAATGTTCTCATATGGATAATATATGGTCATTCTATTTTTAAGTCTTATTTTGAAATTTATGGTCTGTACTTTGAATCATTAGGTGAAGATGTATCTTAGTAGTTGAAAGAAGCAGCCAGTGGTTGGTTTTGCCTGTAAGAGGTATAGAGATACTTGCACAGAGTTGCTTCTATAATTTCCCAGTATGTGCATTATAGAAAATGTTACAGTATGTACTGAGTTTGGTAGTAGCTATTTGAGTCCAGCAGATGTGTGATGATACAGTATTTAATCAGGTAGTAATAACCTTTCAAATAAAAACATCCTTAATTTCTTTTTCTGCTTGGTATCTTCTGAGAAAGAGAACTATGGTAGTGTTAGGCTTTGGATTTATGAAATGTTGGGTGTAAAATGTTTATCTAACAATGACCTAAGTCTCGATTGTTTTCTTTTCTTCAAACAGCACTCATATTCTGAGGGAGCCTGTGTGTTTAGGGGGGTGTGAGCACATCTTCTGTAGGTAAGTAATTATGACTTGATACTCAGTGTTACTATTTTTTTTACTAGGTCATCATGTAATCATATTAATAATAACATTACATTATGTTTATGTAGCTCTCATAGACTGCAGATAACTTACTGTACATTCTCTCATTTTGATTCTTATAACTGTCTTAATTTGCAAATAAGAGCATCAAAGCTCAAAGGGGATGACTTGTCCAAAGTTGTGAAGCTTACTAAGTAGCTCGGCTAAGCTTGGGGAGAAAAATCTATTGTGTATTTGAAGTATGTCTCTTTTTTTCCTTCCAGTTAGTTTTGAGTCTAGACTTTCCAGATTATGAAAATCTAGTTCTTATAGTTACTGGGTTGGTTTTCTAGGGTTGCTGTAACACAGTACCAAAGACTGGGTGCTTTAGAGTGACAGAAATTTATTGTCTCACAGTTTGGGAGGCTAGAATTCTGAGAGTAAGGTGACAAGCAGGGCTGTGAGGAAGACTCTGTTCCATGAGTCTGTTCTACCTTCTGGTGGAGAAGTCTTTGTCTTCTGGCATCTTCAGCATTCTTTGGCTTGTAAATATATCACTCTGATTTGAACTTTCATGTTCACATGGATTTCTCTCTTGTGTATTTGTTTATGTGTCCAAACTTCCCCTTTCTGTAAGAATGCTAGTTATATTGGATTAAGCCTTACCTCGACGATCTCATGTTAATTTGATCATCCAGAAAGATCCTATTTCCAAATAAGATCACATTCTTAGGTACTGGGTGTTAAGACTTCAACATCTTTTTGGGGGACACAGTTCAAGCCATAACAGTTACTGTGAAGTTATATCCGTGTTCTAGTAGGAAAGCCCTGGCTTATAGATTAGAATACTAGATTTTCACCTCATTCTATTCCTTATTTTGGGGAAATAAATTCAAGGATTGAATGTCTTAGTTTTGTGTGAGACAGAGTTGATACAGCCTCCTTTGAGTAGTTTTTCATGATTTCAGTTACGACTATGTGACTGTCTGGCACGGGCCGCTGCAATGTGGAGTTAAGCACATATGAAAATAATTTACTGCCTGACTGCTGTGGGCTGGGATGCGTGGGAAGCAATTATGCTTGGGGTCCCAATTTTCTTTCTGGAAACATGGATCTGATATATGGGACATATCCAGCTGGAGGGGGGATAGGAAATTATACCTGTTGCCTACCTGATAACTCCATTTGGATGATGACAGGGGATTTCAGACTGGCTGGTTGTGCAGAGCATGTCTGTTGGCCATTCTCCCCTTCCATCGGTGATCTTCGTGGCCATAAAGCGTACCACTGATTGCAGAGTTGCTCAAGGCAAAAGCCACAAGTCATACCCGATTGTTCTTTTCTTCCTTATCATATTATTAAGTTCTTTCAGCTCCACCTCAAAATGTCCCTTGAATCTTGAATTTTCCCACTTTGCTCTATATTTACTACTGTTTACACTTTGGTCCAAGCCACTATCCTATTATCTCTCCTCAGATTGTTGTCCTAAGTTCCTACCTGGTTCCCTTCCCCATTTTCTCCATTCTTACCAGTGATCTTTTAAAAATGTAAATCACATCCATATCATTACCCTCCTTAAAATCCTCTAGTGGCTTCTATTACAGTTAGAATTAGATCCAAACTCTTCACTCTTAAGGTTCAGAAGACCCTGTACAGGACCCAATTCCTACCTACCTCTCCAACCACACTTCCCACTAGCTCACCCTGTTCTAGCCACCTTCTCCTTTTAGTTCATTAAACATACCGAATTTACTACTGCCCCAGGACTTTCGCACTTGCTATTTCTTCCATCTAGAATGTACTGCCAAATTTTTGTGACGCTGACTTTTCATCAATTACATTTCAGCTCATATGTCACCTCCTCCAAAAAGCCTCCCATGATCCCCTTATGAAATGACGCCTACTTCCTGTCCTCACTCGGTAGTAAGCAGATTTATTTTGTTTCAGCTGATGGACTCACTGTGTATAATCTATCAGTGACAAGTCTGCTGGAGCATAACCAACTCCATGAAATAGTATGTAAAGTGTGTGTCTGTGTGTGTATGTGTGAGTGTATGGAGTGTGAGAGAGATCTATACCTTTAATTGGGTTCTAAAGGGGTCTGTGACTTAAAATGGCCAATGAAAGATTAAGAGAGGCATGAGAACATCTTAGAAAGTGGTCATCTGTACATCTGTATATGACATGATCACAGGAAAGAATAGATTCAGTGTAATTTTGGTTTATTTTGATAATGTGATGCCACAATTAGGGTAACTGTAGTCTTTGCAGATTTGAGGCTGTGTAAAACTGTTGAGCAATGCTGTAAATATCATGCAGTTTTAAAAGATGGCTTGGTATATATACCAGTCTGCTGAAGCATAGAAGTGGGGCGGGCGGGGGGGGGGGTGGGGAGAGGTTGGGGGAGGGGCACAGATTTTTATGTCATTGACAGTGTTGTGGTAGTTTCAAGGTACTTTCATGCCAATCCCTGATAAAAATAACCCATGTATTCTTTTTAAGATAGAAATCGTTTAAAACATATGGCAGACATATGCAAACTTTTTGGCTTTGGATCATTTTACACCCTTAAAAATTGAGGCCCCTAAAGCAGTTTTATGTGTGTATTCGCCATGTAAAACCGAGACATTTAAAAAATAGTGTTTAGTTAAAAATAACAATAATAAACTCTTTACATAGTAACATAAATAACACTTTCTTAAGGAAAAATGACCATAAAGAAAAACGAGTAAGAAGAGTGACACTTATATTTATGCAAATCTCTTCATTGTTTTGCTGAATAGAAGACAGTAGATCGCATACCTGCTTATGTAATCAATCTGTTGTGATATATTGTTTTGATTGCAGCACGTGAGGAAAAATCTTGTATTATACATCTGCATAATTGGAAAAAGGAAGGATTTTTAAATAGCCTTTTTAGGTAATTTTGGATATTCTTTGATACTACACCATTATTTGCCAAGTGCTAGTTTCTTTAGATTTGTTATGGTGTGGAATCTAAAAGGATAACAATGAATTTTTGGTATTCTGTTACATTAAATTTCACTGGTTTATCCTGTGCTTTGAATGGATCTTTTTCCCAGCATGATTTTCTGACATCATGCTTTGGTCATTTGGGAAATATTGACTTACTGAGTTACACAGATCTATTGAGAAATGACATCTTTCCCTAGAATTCTCGATTTATGTTTACAAAATAATTTGAGAACAGTTAAAAGATGAACATTATAGAATGTATAAAATAGACTGATCTGGGTACCAGTGTGGTGCTAGGTAAGTGTCTTACCTGAGTCTCATTTTCTTCATCTGAAAATAAGGTAATGATTCTTGATGAGTCGATTGTGACGTTGTCACTAGTGTTCCTCAAATACTTAAGTATTACACAGTAATTGATGATTTAATTCCCTGTGGAATCAGTTTCCCCTTTTTATATGTTGGGGTTTTAGGTTAAGAGTTCATAACTACAAGCAAAGAAACTCCAAGAAGTTTCTTTCTTTGCTATAGAAATTTGACATTTCTTGATCTCAGGGTCGTGAGATTGAGCCCGTGTTGGGCTCCTTGCTGAGCGTGGAGTCTGCTTAAGATTCTCCCTCTCCCTCTCCCTCTCCCCACCTCTGCCCCCCACCCTGCCCGCACACTCTCTCTCAAAAAAAAAAAAAAAAGGAAGAAAGAAATTCGACATTTTTGAGTATAATCTCTCCTAGCTCTACTATGGTTTACAGATTCATTTTATAACGTTTATTGAGTTACTTTGCATCAGAATCATGCCAGAATTTAAGATGCAAAGACTAGAAATGCTACAGGCTTTTTCTGGAAGAAGCTCATATTTTAAGAATCCTCTGTGCCTACAAATGAGTAGGTCCCATGGAAAGGAATGTGGTGTTTGGGGGGAGATCTGGCTTTCATCACTGTTAGGTAACCAGTCTTGTTGGAGTTCCTCTGGTGAGGCTAAGGAAGGAGTGGATTTTTAGGTTTCTTATTTCTGAATCCACAGATAAGCTTTGGAGGGGGGATTATGAACCCCACCCTTTTTTTTTTTTTACCAGAGTTTATGTATATCTTCATCAGATTCGCAAAGGACTTGTAACCTAAAGTTAAGAACCCCTTCCCCCCAACTATGAAACTTTAACTTCTAGACAGATAACCTGAGGTAATTTAATTGAGTCTACAGGTTATAAAAGTGTCTGAAAGAACCAAGTGTCTTTTCTCAGAAACTACATTAAAGCCTTTAGACACTTGTCGGCAACAAAACAAAAAATACCTTTCCCGGTCTCTCTGCGGTAATTTTCCATGAAGCACAGTATTAAGATTTAGGATACAAAAGGTTGAGATGCATGGCTGTTATGCATTTGGTACTAAATATGTTTATGTATGTCCCTCTCTGTACCCTTACCCTTTAGAAACTATAGACTTATTTGCTTGAAAATTTATGTAGACTAATGTCTGGTTAAGTCAAGTCTCTTCATCTCAAATTACCTATGCGCCTTCAGATTTAGATTTTGTGTGTATTATATTCTTTCAGAAACATTATTTTAACAAATATTTTATGTTTGCTCATTGCTTGTTAAAACAAACTTTGCTTCATTTACTTCTGTTCAAACTGTTTATGTTTATATTTTGGAATTAAGATTCTGCTGAATGCACTGATACATATATGTATTTTTTTTTTTTAATCTTTTTTTAAGTAATTGTGTAAGTGACTGCATTGGGACTGGATGTCCAGTGTGTTATACCCCAGCCTGGATACAAGATGTGAAGATAAATAGACAATTGGACAGCATGATCCAGCTTTGTAGTAAGCTTCGGAATTTGCTACATGATGATAAGCTTTCAGGTGAGAAATTTCACTGACTCTCTTCATTAAGTAGCTGATGAATTCATATTGATCATATAAAATATGTAAACATCTATCAGGAATTCTGATGACCTATTTTAGATTTTAAGTTATACAGTGTTTGCAGTTATTTTGAGAAGTGACAGATAACTTAGAGATAACTTAAGGAAACCAAGGTCCAGAGAAGTTAAATGATCTTGCCTAATTTCACATGTGTAGTTAGTACCAGAAGCAGGAGAAATAGAGCCCATTTCTTCTGAGTGTCAGTCTAGACACTTTTCACCACCTACACTGCCTGCTTTTTACAGTTATAATAATTTCTGTATAATATATATGGAAAAGAGATTTTGCCCTTAAATTCACTTAAATACACTTACAAGATAGAATATAACCTTCTGTGCATCGCTTTTCCTGACTGAATTAATTAGATGAGCACATTTAAGAGCAAAATCTAATATTCATTTTCTTTTCTATTTAAATGGGGGTTAATGTTTTTCAGATTGTTCTTAGACTCTTTGTATTAACTATATATCTTCCCATTGTGCTTTCTGCTGAGAACTAATTAGCTGGGGAAAGAAAGGAAAGAGTTTTGAAACTTCATAATTAGATACTAGAATTATCTTTTTATTGACCAGATCATGTCATTTTGCTTATGTTTATAGGATAACCTTTTCTTGATTGGCAGGATGCTGTGAATGATTGATAATGTTTATATAAAATCGTTGAATTTTTGTTTTTAAATCTTTTGATCTTAGATTTCTGACATGATGTGTTATTGTCAGTTACTAAAGGTGAAATTGATTAGACAAAATAAAGAAACAAGGCAAGTACTTTGAGTCTTATTGACTCAAATTGACTCCATATTTTTAAGAATTTAAATTACAGTCTACCTATGAAAAGTTTTTTTCATCTGATCATTGTGTTAGAGTCTATTCTTTAGGATAAAATGTGCTATAGTGATAAAGTTTTATTTATTTTCAGATGTAATTATACACACACAGTTCAAAAAGTACTTACCTTTTTGAAAAAATAATATGTGTTGTAAATCTTTTTAAGAACACAGTGAGGAAAAGTTTCATTATTAGTACATCTGTTTTTCTTTCTTACTCAAAGGTAGGGCTGGTAGTGTTTATTTTCTAATGAAAAAGATCAGTATATGATCTGCTCTTCCACATACAGATACCATTGATGAAATAGAGTCCATGCATCTTTGACCATGCTGGGGGTGGAGGGGGAGGATTAAACTCTCTCTCTTTTTTTTAAGATTTTTTATTTTTAAGTAATTTGCACACCCAGTGTGGGGCTCAGACTTGCAACCCCAAGATCAAGAGTCACATGCTCCACCAACTGAGCCAGCCAGGTGCCCCTAAACTCTTGATTTAAGTGTACAATATGAAAAATGTTCATGTGTGCATGAAAGTGGCTTTCCTCAGATTCTTAAAGATGTGGTCTATTAGGAATGGTGGCCATGCATTGACATTTGGGGTGCTACTCTGAGAGTTCTGTCAGGATGTTTTGATTTGATTCTTCACTTGCTGTATAGTAATATATTAGCTTGCTCAGGCTGTGGTAACAAACTGGGTGGCTTAAAAAATACGGATTTATTATCTTACAGTTCTGGAGTCTAGGAGTTTTACATTGAGGTGTTAGTTCGGTTCGTGCTTTCAGGGTCTGTGAAGGAAAAAATGTCTGTGAGGGAAGGGCCTCTCTGCTTGGTTTGTCTTTGTGTCCACGTGGTGTTCTGCCTGTATGCGTGTTTGTGGCAAATTTCCCCTTTTTATAAGGATGCCAGGCATACTGCATTATTGAGTCCCACTCTACTTACTTTTACCAGTTATATCAGTAATGACCCTGTTTCCAAAAATCAGGTCACAGCCAGAGGTGCTGGGAGTAGGACTTGGATTTCTAAGTTTGTGAGGAACACAGTTTAGCCCATGACAAGTAATGGACATTTTTTTTAAGTGACATTTTTAATGCCGATAAAAAGGGAATAGGGTAACTCTTGATGGGTAGTGAATTATGGCATAATGGGGTACTGGTATGATACTTGAGAGAAGAGAGGAGAATAAGCAGGGAACTTCTCTAGAAATTTTACTGTGGTTGGTGATATTTGAGTCTTTAGTATGGTTTTCATATTTTGTGGACTCTGTGAAAGGCCTCCACATTTCATCATTACTAAAGATATTGTGGAAAATCATTGAGTTTAGGACAAGTTTTTGTATGGGGCTTGAGGCCTTTTAGAATGCCGTCTTTCTCATCTAAAAATAGATGTGGAGTTTGGGGAGGGAATTATGGTGATTCATTTTTCGAAAGCCATTTTGTGTTCATCTTCCTTATTATAGTGAGTAATAACTACTTTTGTCCTTACCAGACTTTAGTAGTGCTGGCTTCAACCTTACTTGTTTTAAAATGAATTGAAATTTCACTTTGGATAACATATAATCAGAATTTTAGGAGCAGGAAGGTCATCTTGAGTCCCTTATTCTGTGGGTGAGGAAATCGAGGACTTAGGTTATGCAGGGAGGTCACACTGTAAGTTTCTTGTTTACTGTTTTATCATTTAGCTCAAAGCTTTCATGAGGAGTGTAGGTGTTCATTATAGTTTTTGAATTGGAGACAAATTGGAAGTGCTAAGGCTTAATTCATATCCCAAAGACTAAACTTAATTAAAGCAATTTTAAAACAAATTCTTAGGTTTTGGTTTCAACAATTCAATTTATAATGGTAACATCCTCCTTTGCTCCTTTTATAGAAGATGGTAAATCTAGAGAATAAGCATATTGAAATAAAAATATCTGTCCAGATCTGTAAATTACATGGTGCAGAGCCTTTTCTGCTTATCAGTTGCATTGTCATCAACTTTTCCTCCTGAGGTCCCCAAAACAAACTAGCCTCAAAGGGCACTTGAGTTGGAGAGTATTGTTCTTTGTTTCTTTATAGTGTACTCAGTATTTTATGTAGCAATTCATGTTGATTTATACAGCAAGTACTCCCTAAACCTAAAGTGGTATAAGGTGTACTAGGTGAATAGGTACAGGGAACAAACAGTTGGGGACAAATAATGGTTTGTCCTCTTTATAATGAGGAAATTGGAAATGGGTCTCATAAAATAAGGTTATTCAGTTAAGTTATCCCTAAGGTCTAGCTTGAAAATCATATGGTTCTGTTAAATGGGTGTTGAGGATGATGAATTAAGCAGGATGGTTGGCTATCTCCTACATCTCTATTTTTTTTAAACCCTGTAGTTCACAATTTATCTTTCAAATGAACCTTGTTACTTGCATTTACTATAAAATATGTAATTACCATAATTAAGGTGGGTAATTAGGAAGAGCTTGTCAAATCATGGACATGGTATATAGTATACTGGAGATAAAGAAGCCTGATTTATAGAAATACTTTTTAAAATGAGCTTCCAAATACTCGAACAGATTGTCCTCGGTTCAGTGTACTTTAAAGAGAAAAGATTGTCGGTCACAAATTTTTCTGACAACCATTTATGGATAATTTTACCTTATTCTTTATAACATAATCTGCTTTCTACTAATAGAGTCAAATTTAAAAGTTTGTATTTTATATTGCTTCCCATCATATTAAATCTGACCTTGCAGGTGCTGGTCAGGCTCTTTGAAGGATGTGTGGGTGGTGGTGGTACAGTTAAAAACAAAAGCACTTTGATGATGCTTTCATTGGATCACAGTTTCCTTTTCTGTTTTCTGGTTTCCCGAGAGAGGCTTGTCTTTCTGGAGTGAATTACATAGTGTTTCATATATGTTATGACTTTTTTATAATAGATGAAGATGAACATTTGAATAGCTGTGTTGTTGTTGTTTTTTTTTTAAATGGAATGGAGTACTTCTTACAAACTAATCATTCTTCAGTGAAGGCGTTAATGTTGTACAGATGGTAGCAAAGTACTTTCCTTTGATTTTTAATAAGGGACTAGTTTGTCAAAGAGATTTCTCAACTTCTGTTGTGAAACCTATAATAGAGAATAATTTGAAAGGCACACAATGTACATCATTATAATCCTTTGATGTAGATTAATGATAGCTAAATCACATTTTCTAATTGCCTCCTTCTTCTATAGTTTGTTATTAAATTTTAAGAGAAAACTTGGCTAAGCTGCTCCTTAGCAACATGTGCATCTCTGTTCCTCGATATTTTGTGGTTTTCTCAGAAATATTTATATTCAGAGAATAGAATTTTTTAAAATGCCATCATTAAGAAATTTACTGTGTAGTGGAAAGACCAGTATTTTTCGTCATGAAATGAATATGACAATTTATTGTGCTTCGAAGCATTCACTCTTAAAAATTGGTGTAGCTGTTAGTAATATGATTTATGTTCCAGCAGGGGTGGTGCTTTTGCTTTTTACAGTCTTAACTTAGATAGCTGTGTAAAATCCAGGATTTACAATCACATTTGCTGTTGTGGTCTGGCTTAGTTGGGACAAGAAGCATAATTTCAAAAGCAAGTCATTTCTGATATAGTCTCAAATCTAGAGAAAAGGTCAACATGAAATCTTCCTGAGTGTATGCATTGTTACTGGATGATTAGTAAATTATTGTGTACATATAAATTACATCAACATATGCTCTTTTCATTCACTTCTTATAAGTTAAGGGGGAGGTACACCCGAATATGAAATTGTCTTAAATTTTAGATTTAGATTTTTTAGTCAGTTGAGTGTGTTGCTGCTACTTTAATTTTCTCTTAAGTGCCTAATTCTACATTTTGTAAATTTTGTAAGTATTAAGGACTTTAGCATTTGACTTGTGTTTAATTGAAAATGTCATTATCTAGCTTTAAAATAAATTTTAGAACATCAAATACAAGTTCTTACAGACTACCAGCAGATTAACCTTTCAGTCTTTATAATCCTGAGTCTTAAAAAAGCAATCCTGGTAACACTTCATGTTGACCTTTCCTCTAGATTCAAGATTATATCACAAGTGACTTGTTTTTTGAAATCTACCAATCACTGCAGAGAAGAGACCTTGTTAGAAATTAGACATAAAGTCTCTGTGTGAATGGATACCTTATTCTGATTGTTTTTATTTCCAAGATCCTGACCTAATAACACTTTGTGGATCAGCTGATGTTCAGCCAGGACATAAGAAGGGTGCCCCACAGTCTTGACGTTACTCAGATACACGCTCCTGCTTCCAGCTGGGTTTGTTGGCTCACTGTCTAGCCAGTTGTAGTGCTTCCATTTGCCCCAGGAGGAAGAGAGAGCTTCTTTGGAGTAGAATGGAGTTTGACTGAATTCCTTTGCTAGGCAGAGTATAAGGTCTATGAAATTTCTACAGAGTGAAATACAAATCATTTGTTTTTTATAATCCACTAGTTTTCATTTTTTCTTACCTGTTTAAAGTGCTGTCTTTACTTGACAGATCTATTTATAAAGATAGTTTTATACTCAAGAAATATGAGGTGAAAGAGGAATAGAAGAATCAATTTTGAACTTAAGAGATTTGAGAGACTGTAGTAACTAATCCTCTGGTGTATTAATAATTTTAAACTGATAAAATAATAGTGTTTTGTGTGAATAAAAAAATACCTGAAAGGAATTAAAAAATAATATTTCATAATTTCTTTTTCTCTTGCTGTTATTTTAACACATGAGGATGTTGAGAAGAAATGTATTCCCAGAAACAAAAAAAGTGTAACTAAAATTATGTTTTATCTCTTAAATATTAAAACTTTTCAGGAATAAACGCACTTGACAATTTTATATAACACCTTAGTAGCATCAGGCACATTTATTTCCTACACAGCAGATGTTACCAGTTCTTAGGAGTAAGATGCCATTGGTTTTCTTCTTAAAGTAACTTAGTTTTAGAACTAAGTTTGTTAAAACTTTGCTTTAGATTCTGTAATGTTAAGAGAAGGCTTATAAAGAGTTCTCTTCATCTCGAATGAGGAGTAACTTCTCAGGAGAAATATATAATCAGATAGCTTCCTTTTTCTTATTTTTTTAAATAGGATGAATAAAACATATTCCAAGTACTCTAGTTGGTCAAAGGAGATTAAGTCTGTGTTAATTTGGAGAATGAGTATCAGGCAGTAGGAAATTGTTTGTTAGGCATTGTTTAATCATGAAAGGTGGTGGTGGTGGTGGTTTTCCAGTTTACCTGCCTTTCCTGTGCTTGTGCTTTGACCTGAAACAGCCTCATGGTAATCCAGTTCTTGGGGAGGAGAGGAGTGCTGGATTGGGCGACCAACCTCCCTCTCCTTTAATTTCTCATCTTTACGTGAGAGAATTGGATGTATGACTTTCTTCTAGCCCTTAAAGTCTAACCTCTCGTATAAATACTTGTCAAGGTTTAAGAGCAGATATCAAATAATTTATTCATCAGTATTTTTTCAGCACTGTTGATTGTGCTCACCACTGTGCTGGGCTGACCTGGTTTGGTTTTACCTGTCTGTGTGGGGTGGGAGGCAAGAATGTTGAGGGCAATGTTTTTTAAAGAAAAATGAATGGGCTTAAAGGCAAAAACAAAATAAGACAACTTGAAGGGGGATCACTGACAGAATCAGAAAGTGGATCACTATACAACTCATTCACTGACTATTTCTTAAGCGTCTGTTAATGGGCAAGATTGGTAGGTCTAAAAAATACAATACATATAGAGATTATAGTACATATATAGTGTGAAGAAAAACTCACTTTGCCTGTGTGTTTCTTTTTTCACTCTGACACCGGATGTGTGGGTTTTCCCCACATTAAGCCATTCTGTGACACTGACTGAGTGTCCCACAGTTTCTTTCATTCAGTTCTGACACTGCTTGCCTGCAGATAATGTCAAAGCCCCAGGTTAAGAGCTCAGTCGCACAAGAACCCCCCACCCCCGCCGCTGCCCTTCAGATGCTGTGTATTGGAGGTTCCCATGACTTCCTTGGGTTTGATTAATTTGCTAGAGTGGCTCATGGAACTCAAGAAAATCTTCTACTTACTAGATTACTGTTCATTATAAATGGATATAACTCAGGAACAGCCAGATAGGAGAGATTCACATAGGGCGAGGAATGAAGAAAAGGGTGTGAGGCTTATATACCCTCTGGGTGTGTCGCTCGCCCAGCACCTCCACGTGTTCACCAGCTTGGAAGCTCTCCAAACCCTTCCTTTTGGGTTTTTTCTTTTAAAGCCTTCATTACATAGACACAATTGATTAAATCCTTGGGCCATTGGTGACTGATTCAACGTGTAGCTCTTCTCCCCTCTTGAAGGTTGAGGGTGAGACTGAAAGTTGTAACTCTGATCTTGATTGGTTCCCCTGGCAACCAGCCCCCATCCCTCGAGGGACTCCAGAAATCACCTCATTAACATAAGCTTAGTGTGGTTGAAAGAAGCTCTGATGAATAACAGAAGACACCCATTTCCTCTGGAACTATTTTAGGCACTGGAACTGTACTAAATACAACAAAAGATGCCCCTACGGATTCTCTAGGACATTACAAGGGTTTTTGGACTTCTGTACGGGGAACCATAGATGAAGACCAAATCTATTTTCTTACTATAAATTACAGTATCCCATATGGTGTGTGCTTAGTGAAAAGTTTTGATGTTTATTCAGTAAAAATAGGTATGAGTTCAAATGCCAGCTCTTTTCAGCAGCCACGTTTATAACCTTAAACAAGTTTTGTTTGCTGTTTAATTTACATAAGAAAAAACATTCTTTTTTACAACTGATTAAGCTATATCAAAGTGTATAAAGTGTGAAAGTCCTCCTCTACCCTCTCCCTCTGCTGAAAAGTAGAAAATCCCATTCTTTTACAGAGGTACTGTTTTCATTGTTTAACTTTATATTTTTTCTTTTGTGAATTTATGAAACTATTTGGACATAAATGCAATAGAACTTTTAGAACATAAATGGGATTGTGCCACACTTAAAAGTGTCTTGAAGATCTCTGGGTTGTCCATTGATGTATATAGTGACCACATACGATTTTGTAGTCTACGTGCTCCATAGTTAACTGATTGCTGATAGATGAACACTGCTTTTTTTTCCTAATTTATGCTATTCCAGATACTGCAGCAGTTAACATTCTTACACATTTATGTTTGCAGGTACATGCGTGGGTATTCTCTATATTTGGTAAGAAAGATGACTAGAAGTGAAATTGCTTTGTGAAAGGGTAGGGTACACACATTTAAAATTTGCAAATATCTTACCATCTTGCCTTTGAAATTCCTGGATTTGATTTGCTAATGTTTTATATAGCAGTTTTGCATCTTTGATCATAATTGGCAAAGGCCTCATCGTGGAATCCTGCACACACAGTGGGTTGCAATACAGGAAATGAACTCTAACCTTGGGGAATTATAGTAAGCAGAAATAGGCCTGCTCTTTTTCCCACAGGGAGACAACTGCCACATCCCTCAGAGAGGCTTGCTCGGGACACAGTCCTGAGAAGTGGTCTGGGAAGAGCAGCCAGGGCCTTCTTGGCGCACCCTGCAGAAACATACAGGCTGCTCAGGATCCCTCGCAGCTTGTGTCCCCCACATCAGTGTGTCTAGGTGCCTTCAGTGGTGTAAGCCAGAAATATGTGAATCATCTTTGTCATTGCCGCCTTCTTGTATTCACTGCATCACCAAATTCTGTAAATTTTGTCTCCTAAATACTTTTCAAAGAGTTCTCCCCCCCGCCTTCTACCACCTTTCCAGTCTGTTATCATCCACTTCTCTTACCCATTGCCTTCTTCCAACCTGTTTTCTCTCCAGTCAAGACTGATCTTGTAAAACACAGATGTAGTCATGCCATCTGACTTATATAAAACATTTTATTGGTTTGAGAAACAGCAAGGAGGTCCAGTGGCTAGAATGGAATAAGGAGAGAACAGGAGAGGAGATCAGGAAGGTAATTGAAAATCAGGTTGTTTCTGACCTGTTAGATGGCTACTAACATTTTGGCTTTTATTCAGAGTCAGAGTGGAAGTCAGGAGGGCTTTAGTGACATGATTTGACCAGTTATAAAAGGATCACTGACTGCTGTGTCAAGAATACACTTATGGGGGAGGAAGCAAGTACATAATCGGGGAGATTATCTAGGGGGTTGTTATAATAACCTAATGCAAGATGATGGTGTCTTACACCATGCTGGCAGGAGTGGAGGCAGTAAGAAGTGGTCAGATTTTGGATGTCTTTTGCAGGTAGAACTATGGAACTTGCATTTTGCATATAGGATATGAAAGAGAACCAAGTTTGATTCCTGAGCTACTGGATCGATGATGTGTCATTTACTAAGATGGGGACGACTGTAGGAGGTTTGGGAGGATTTGGATCAGGAGCTCAGTTTTAGTCATGTTCAGTGTGAAATACTTACTAGGAGTAGACTTTGCATGTAAGAGCTGTTTAGTAGGCAGTCAAATATTAGTCTGGAGTTCATGGAAGAGATCTGGGCTGTATGTACATGTTTGAAGTTGTTCGTGTATCTATAGATAGATAGATGTAAGGTTACCAAAGGAGTGATTGCAGATGAAGAAGTCCCAAGCCCTCCCACTTCAGAGGTTGATGGAATGAGGAATACTAGCAGTAAAACTTGAGGCTGAGCTCTTTATAGAATGCTTCTGCTTACCTGTCGGACTCAATTTTCTGCTCCTTCTCCAAGCTCCAGCCACAGTGGCTTTCTGTCCATTGAATGTGCTAAACTCATTGCCAACTTAGGACCTCGGCACTTCCTCTTCCTTCTACTTGGGAACCACTTTCCTAGATCCTTATGTGGCTGCTTCCCTTTTGTCATTTGTCCTAAGGTCTCAGCTCAGAAGTGAGCTTCACAGAGAGGCCTTCCTTGATGACATTTAGCTAACAGCGAGGTGTTTGTACAAGAATACTCACCCACAAAATATGGCACCTGGTCTACTTAGGAGCAGTGATTCTTTTCTTTTTTTAGATTCTGCTGAATCTTTGTACGAGTTTTAATATCTGATTATTAATAAAATGTTAAAAAAATTTTTATAGTATACACGTTATAACTCTATAGCTTGATGAATTTTCACAAACTGAACTTGCCCAGAAGAATTGACAATATTCTCGAAGCCCCTCTTGTTGCCCCTTTTCAGTCACTAACTCCTTTCCACGTAGTTACTGGATAATCACTATTTTGACTTAACTCATCAGATTCGTTTCAGCTGTTTTCTTTTATACCTGGCTTCTTTTGCTGAAGAATATATTTGAGTATGTAGTTGTAGTTCATTAATTCACATTAATTTCTGGTTTACATAGCTTGAGGTTACATTAGATGGACCTAAAGAGTTGTGACTATTGTCTTTAAACCGCTAGATTCATTTTGTCTGAAGTCAGTTGAACTCACAAGTCTATGAGTCCTCCAGTTTTGTTCTTCTTCAGTGTTGATTTGGCTATTCTAGGTCTTTTACTTTCCATATTATAGTTCCTTTGCTTTCTCATGTAAATTTTAGAATCAGCTTGTCTATTTTTACAAAAAAAGCCTGGAATTTTCATTGGATTATATATAGTCTATAGATCTATTGGGGAGAATTGACATCTTAGCAATTTTGAGTCTTCCTATTCACGAAGTGTTGCATAATTTTCATAACTTGTACATACTTCGTTAGATTTACTTTAAGTACTTTTTTTTGTACTATTTTAATGATACCAATTTTTAACAAATTTTCATTCTGCATTTGTTCATTGTTATTATATAGAAATGAAGTTGAACTTGGTATATTGACTTTGTATTCTATGACCTTGGTAGGTTAAAGTTGCTTGTTAGTTTTCATTAATTTAAAAAAGTTTTTTGGGATATTCTATATAGTGATGCAAGTCAATTGTAAATAGAGACAGTTTTATATATTCCTGTATAATCTGTGTGCCTTTTAGATCTTTTTCTTACTTTGGTGTGCTATCTAGACCTTTCAGTATGTTGCTGAATAGAAGTGGTGAGAACAGACATCTTTGCCTTGTTCCTTTGTAGGAACAAAATGGTAGTTGCAGTCCTTTACTGTTAAGGAGGATAGTAGCTCTGTATTTTTGTAGATGCCCTTCATCAGGTTGAAGAAGTTCCTATCCTTAACTTGCTGATTCTTTTTTAAAATCATAAATGAACATTGGATTTTGTCTTTTTTTTTTTTCCTGTATCTGTTGAGAACATCATATGGTTTTCTTTTAATTTGGCCATGTAGTGAATTGTTGATTGTTGTAGTGAATTGTTGATTGTTGTAGTGAATTATTGATTATTGTAGTATATTGGTTGTTTTCCACAAGTATTTTTAAAAAATTAAGCATCATTTAACAAGTCTTAATTTTTTTGACTACTGCTTATTAAATCCCATATCTGCCTGCCTATCTATTGATCTAGTATATCTTTTCTCCCTGGCTCTTATTACTGCCAGCATGCTGTATGTTCTATTTATTTATTTGTATGTTCTGCCCATCCTTAGTGGAATTTAAGCTCCATGTTTTTTTCTCTGTTGTATCGCCCGCCAGTCCCTAGAATGTTGTCTGGAATTAAAGTAGGATTCTGTAAATATTTGTTCAGTAAGTGAATATCTGATCTCAAGGAGTTCATAGTCTAGGAGGGGAGAAAGAGGTACAGAAATGTGATACAACTTAGGAGAACTAAAAACACAATTCTTTGGGAGCTCAAGCTGGCGGAGACTAAGTTCATGTAACAGATTTCTTTTCCTTTTTTCTGTCAGATTTGAAAGAAGATACATCTAGGGAAAATTTATTTAATGATGCAGAAAATAAGAAGAATTCAATAAAAATGTGGTTTAGTCCTCGAAGTAAGAAGGTCAGATATGTCATGAGTAAAGTTTCAGTGCAAACCCAGCCTCAAGTGATAAATGATGAGAATGCTCAGCAGGCTTCCATGTACGAATTTGTTTCTACAAGTCCTCCAGCAGGTGTTTCTGAGAAGGCTAAAAAGGCTTCTGCAAGATCTGGAAAAAAACAGAAAAAGAAAACTTTAGCTGAAATCAACCAAGAATGGAACTTGGAGGCAGAAAAAGAAGATGGTGAACTTGACTCCAAAGAGGAATTAAAGGAAAAGCTGGTGTCCTTCTGCAGCCAGCCGTCTGTTATCGCTAGTCCTCAGACAAGTGGTGAGATAGACTTACTAGCCAGTGGCTCTGCCGCGGAATCACAGGGTTGTAGCAGCCTAACTGAAGTCTCTTTACCATTAGCTGAGCACATAGAGTCCCCAGAAACGGAGAGCAGGAATGAAGAAGTGACTCCCGAGAAGAAGCTCTGTGCGAATCCTCGTCCATCTAAGCAGTGCTTGCTGTCAGGTCCCGGTGGGCGACGTGGGTGTCGCAGCAGACGGTCCAGTCCCGTCCCTAAGAGATGCAGGAGCAGCATTCCTGGCACCAGCAGACAGTACATAGTGCTTTCAGAAAACAAACCATCGCCTGACTGCCCCTCACCACCCTCAAACAAACTCAAAGTTGGTGACACATTAAGGAGGAGAAAGAGTAATGTATCAGACAAGTCCATGAGCCTCTTACCAGGTACGCCACCTTCTGCACTGAACAATCCGAGTTACAGACGGATGATGTCTAGCCCCTCAGCAGCGAAGCTGTCACCCATTAGCCTTATGGCTGTGAAAAGAAATCATAGAGGAGAGACTCTGCTCCATATTGCTTCCATTAAGGTAGGATGCTTACCCTGAAATACAATTTTGGAATGAGACCAGCCATAAAACAATTTCTGCAGGGCTTATGAACAGTGACCTAAGATGACTAGGATAGTTAGCCTACCACATGTGATACTTCCTTTGAACCAGAGAAGAAAATTCACAGGGACCGCCTCCCCACCTCAGAGCAGTGGCCTGAGGAGCATGAACTCACAGGAGAGAACAAGTATTTCAATATTTCAGCTTCTACTTTGCCAGGGGCTTTCATTTGTCTATTCCATAATGATTTTGTTCAGTTTTCACCACATTCTCCTGCTTTATGAATACAGACAACTGCCAAGTTACTGCTGGCAGCACATCTTTACCTAGCCAGAGAGCTAGGGACTGTGTGGGAGGTGACAGACTTTTGTATGTCGGATGCTTGTCGTGGGCACTGCCAGGATTTGCAAGGTTGAAAGTTGTGGTCCGTATCTTTTTCCAATGACCTGGAAATTTGACTCTCAGAACTGGCTCCCACGATTGACCATGAAGGAGTTTGTCTGTATCCCACAGCCAGCCATTTCTTTACTAGCCTGTCCATTCAAGTTACCTCTCTTTATTTACTGCCTCAACACTAGAGGTGTTGCAGTGTGAGTTTTTGGGAACCTAGCCCATTTGTCAGGCATGAGATAAACTTGCAAGGGTTCAATCTTTGCAGCTGACTCAAGAACTGCACATACGGGGAGCACTTAGCACCATAGCTTCATAGACTTTGTGATTTCATGCAAGTGTTATCAAAATAAAATATGGGAGAGCTTAGGACTGAATTAGGATAGCTTTTATGATCTTCTAGTAAATTCACCAGGAAATCCTTGAGTCTTTTGCATGGATAGAGAACTTTGGGGGATCTGGAAGCCGTTGGAGACCCCCAAACATAGGGCTGGTCGGCAACACAAAACATCTGGGAAGAACATGGAGTAGACATTGAGTCCAGGCATTTCTATATTTTTGTATGGAGAAAGGGAAAAGCATAAAAAGGAGTTTCCCCAACTGTTAGGGTTTTCTTTATTTTATTTAAAAAGAATTTTTTTAAAGATTTTATTTATTTATTTGAGAGAGACAGAGATAGAGAGAGCAGGAGCGAGGAGAAGAGGGAGAAGCAGGCTCCCCACTGAGCAGGGAGCCTGATGCGGGGCTCGATCCCAGGACCCTGAGATCGTGACCTGAGCTGAAGGCAGACGCTTAATGGACTGAGCCACCCAGGCGCCCCTAGGGTTTTATTCATTCATTCATTCATTCATTCATTTATCCATTATCTTCTAATAAATGATGAATATAGAATACTCTCTATCTGATAACAGGGAAGAGGAAAACTGCTAGTTTCTATATACATATCCTTTGAACAACTTGAATTTTCAAAGTTTGTCCCGGGTATACTTTATTTTTTGCAAAGCATTAATTTAAAAAATCAGACTATATTTTTTGTCTTACTTGTTATATATCTAGTATATATGCTCATAAGCTAGTATAATCCTAACTTTACAATGTTATAAATGCTTCATTAGACATAAGTAGCTAGCATAATAATAATTTTTTCATTTTTCTGACTAGCGCATAAGAATGTAGACTGCTTTAGTTTCTACATTTTGCTTTCTGGTAGTTACTTTCAGACCACCAGGCAAGCCTCCATTTACATTGGTAGAGAATTTTCTTTAACCATAATAATAATTTATCTTTACTAATGAAGATCCCTAAGAACTAGGCCATAGTTCGACAAACTCTTTCTTAAAGGGGCAGAGTAAATATTTTCAGCTTCACGGGTCATGTAGTCTCTACAACTATTCCTGTCTGCCCGTGGTTCAAAAGCAGTCATAGACAATATGAAAACCAATAAAACTTGACATATAAAATCATGTGTCTGGCCTATAGGCCATAGTTTGCCTACCCTTGGCCTCGGCAATGGAAAAAGACACAGAATCTTAAAACCAGGAAAAAAAAATGATTCTGTCTTGTGAATTTTCTCCATTGAAGTTTGCTTCATATAAGTTTTGTCGGATTGTTAGTTTACCTAGGAAGAGTCTTGCCAGTATAAAAATTACCCATTTGATTCTCTTGAACTTATCAAATACTGTTATTGTCACTAGTTGGCAGATTCTGATATAGTACATTTAAGAAAAGCTAATTGATTTCTGTTGTTTTTTAAGTCACTATTTAACAAAGATGCACTGTTTTAAAAATTTGTTAATGAGTTGAGTGTAAATGCCCCATCCAGGTTGATTTTAATGAACAAATACTTGGGGGGCACAAGAAACCCAGTGGATTTATCAGGATATTTATCTTTTTATAAATAGTATTCATTTCATTTTCCGCCGTAATTTTCTCACTTGCAGCCAAGAATGAATGATCTGTGTGTACTAGAAAACCACATATTGTGATTCTGCTATCTTAATTTATGTTTTGTGCCCACCTACTTTAGAAAAAGATGTGAGGTGGCTCTGAAGTTCACATACTAAAAATGGAACAAGGAGCAGGGAGAGAGGAGAGCTAACTGTGGCTGAATGGAGTGTAGATCTCATGACCTTTCAGGTAGCCAAGGCAGATAAGGAGTAGTACCAGGTTTTTTGCTGTGAAAGGTAGATTTTTGTTGTTGTGCTTGTTGTTTTTCCCCAAAGTGTCTTGGTTGACTTGCCAATTCCATCGTTCCAGTCAGCTTTTAGGAGTGCACGGTTGCACCATATATAGTTGGTGTGTGCACTGAGGGTAGAGAGCCACTCCCCGCCCCGCCCCAGCAGTTCTATTAGGCTAGTTAGCATCTCTTACTGCAGTTACAGCTTTACAGAATCATCTCCGATCTTTGTAACGTGATTAATAAAATTCTATTAATATCTTGCCACACACCTACCCCTTGGCATCTTTTTTGGCCATAATCTTTCCATAGCTACTACTCTAGTGGAACTTACCTTTTCTTGCCCTGACCGCATGTGTCTGTTTCCTGTTGCTGTCATAGCAAGTTACCACAAATTTAGTGACTTAAGGCAAATTAATTTTTTTTTTTTTTTTTTTTACACTTCTGTAGGTTAGAAGGCCAGTATGGGTCTCACTGGACTACAATCAGTTTGTTAGCTGTGTTATATTCTAGAGGCTCTAAGAGAGACCCATTTCCTTGCTTATTTGGGATGTTGCACAGAACTGGATAGTTCCTTGTGGTGGGAGGACTGAGATCCTGTTTTCTTGCTGATTTTCTGCTGAGGGCCATTCTCGTGTTCATTTGTTGTTCTTTCTTTTTTTTTAAATTATGTTAATCACCATACATTATATCATTAGTTCTTGATGTAGTGTTCCATGACTCATTGTCCGCGTATAACACCCAGTGCTCCATTCAGTACCTGCCCTCCTCAATACCCATCACCAGGCTAACCCATCCCCCCACCCCCCTCCCCTCTAGAACCCTCAGTTTGTTTCTCAGAGTCCATAGTCTCTCATGGTTCATCTCCCCCTCCGATTCCCCGCCCTTCATTTTTCCCTTCCTGCTATCTTCATTTTTTTTTTTTTAACATATAATGTATTCGTTGTTTCAGAGGTACAGGTCTGTGATTCAACAGTCTTACACAATTCACAGTGCTCACCATAGCACAAAGCCTCCCCAGTGTCTATCACCCAGCCACCTCATCCCTCCCACCCCCCCACCACTCCAGCAACCCTCAGTTGGTTTCCTGAGATTAAGAATTCCTCATATCAGTGAGGTCATATGATACATGTCTTTCTCTGATTGACTTATTTCGCTCAGCAAAATACCCTCCAGTTCCATCCACGTTGTTCCAAATGGCAAGATTTCATTCCTTTTGATGGCTGCATAATATTCCAGTGTGTGTGTGTGTGTGTGTGTGTGTGTGTGTGTGTGTGTGTGTGTGTGTGTGTGAGTGAGAGAGAGAGAGAGAGAGAGAGAGAGAGAGAGAGAGAGACACACACACACACACACACACACACCCCACATCTTCTTTATCCATTCATCTGTCAATGGACATCTTGGCTCTTTCCACAGTTTGGCTATTGTGGACATTGCTGCTATAAACATCAGGGTGCACGTACCCCTTCAGATCCTTACGTTTGTATCTTTGGGGTAAATACCCAGTAGTGCGATTCCTGGATCGTAGGGTAGCTCTATTTTCAACTTTTTGAGGAACCTCCATACTGTTTTACAGAGAGGCTGCACCAGCTTGCATACCCATCAACAGTGTGGGAGGGTTCCCCTTTCTCCACATCCCCACCAACATCTGTTGTTTCCTGACTTGTTCATTTTAGCCGTTCCGACTGGTGTGAGGTGGTATCTCACTGAGGTTTTGATTTGGATTTCCCTGATGCCGAGCGATGTTGAGCACTTTTTCATGTGTCTGTTGGCCATTTGCATGTCTTTGGAAAAATGTCTGTTCATGCCTTCTGCCCATTTCTTGATTGGACTCTTTGTTCTTTGGAGGTTGAGTTTAATAATTTCTTTATAGATTTTGGATACTAGCCCTTTATCTGATACGACATTTGCAAATATCATCTCCCAATTTGTTGGTTGTCTTTTGGTTTTGTTGACTGTTTCTTTTGCTGTGCAAAAGCTTTTTATCTTGATGAAGTCCCAGTAGTTCACTTTTGCCCTGGCTTCCCTTGCCTTTGGCCATGTTTCTAGGAAGAAGTCGCTGTGGCTGAGGTCGAAGAGGTTGCTGCCTGTGTTCTCATTTAGGATTTTGATGAACTCCTGGTTCACATTTAGGTCTTTCAACCATTTTGAGTCTATTTTTGTGTGTGGTGTAAGGAAATGGTCCAGTCTCATTAATCTGCATGTGGCTGTCCAGTTTTCCCAACACCATTTGTTGAAGAGACTGTCTTTTTTCCATTGGACATTCTTTCCTGCTTTGTCAAAGATGAGTTGACCATAGAGTTGAGGGTCCATTTCTGGGCTCTCGATTCTGTTCCACTGGTCTATGTGTCTGTATTGGGCCAGCACCATACTGTCTTGATGATGACAGCCTTGTAATAGAGCTTGAAGTCTGGAATTGTGATGCCGCCGGCTTTGCTTTTCTTTTTCAACATTCCTCTGGCTATTCGGGGTCTTTTCTGGTTCCATACAAATTTTAGGATTATTTGTTCCATTTCTATGAAAAAAGTGGATGGTATTTTGATGGGGATTGCACTGAATGTGTAGATTGCTCTAGGTAGCATGGACATCTTCACAATATTTGTTCTTCCAATCCAGGAGCATGGAACGTTTTTCCATTTCTTTGTGTCTTCCTCAATTTCTTTCATGAGTATTCTGTAGTTTTCTGAGTACAGATTCTTTGCCTCTTGGTTATATTTATCCTAGGTATCTTGTGGTTTTGGGTGCAACTGTAAATGGGATCGACTCCTTAATTTCTCTTTCTTCTGTCTTGTTGTTGGTGTATAGAAATGTAACTGATTTAGTGCATTGATTTTATATCTTGCCATTTCACTGAATTCTTTTATGGGTTCTGGCAGTTTTGGGGTGGAGTCTTTTGGGTTTTCCACATAAAGTATCATATCATATCTGCAAAGAGTGAGAGTTTGACTACTACTTTGCTGATTTGGATGCCTTTGATTTCTTTTTGTTGTCTGATTGCTGTGGCTAGGACTTCTAATACTATGTTGAATGGCAGTGGTGATAGTGGACGTCCCTGCCATGTTCCTGACCTTAGAGGGAAAGCTCTCAGTTTTTCCCCATTGAGAATGATAATCGCTGTGGGTTTTTCATAGATGGCTTTTATGATATTGAGGTATGTACCCTCTATCCCTATACTCTGAAGAGTTTTGATCAAGAAAGGATGCTGTACTTTGTCAAATGCTTTTTCTGCATCTATTGAGAGGATCCTGTGATTCTTGTTCTTTCTTTTATTAGTGCATTGTATCACGTTGATTGATTTGCAGATGTTGAACCAACCTTGCAGCCCAGGGATAAATCCCACTTGGTTGTGGTGAATAATCCTTTTAATGTACTGTTGGATCTATTGGCTAGTATTTTGGTGAGAATTTTTGCATCCATGTTCATCAGGGATATTGGTCTGTAATTCTCCTTTTTGATGGGGTCTTTGTCTGGTTTTGGGATCAAGGTAATGCTGGCCTCATAAAACGAGTTTGGAAGTTTTCCTTCCATTCCTATTTTTTGGAACAGTTTCAGAAGAATAGGTATTAATTCTCCTTTAAATGTTTGGTAGAATTCCCCTGAGAAGCCATCTGGCCCTGGGCTTTTGTTTGTTGGGAGATTTTTGATGACTGCTTCAATTTCCTTAGTGGTTATAGGTCTGCTCAGGTTTTCTATTTCTTCCTGGCTCAGTTTTGGTAGCTGATACATCTCTAGGAATGCATCCATTTCCTCCAGGTTATCTAATTTGCTGGCATATAGTTGCTCATAATATGTTCTTATAATTGTTGTATTTCTTTGGTGTTGGTTGTGATCTCTCCTCTTTCATTCATGATTTTATTTATTTGGGTCCTTTCTCTTTTCTTTTGGATAAGTCTGGCCAGGGGTTTATCAATCTTGTTAATTCTTTCAAAGAACCAGCTCCTGGTTTCGTTGATCTGTTCTACTGTTCTTTTGGTTTCTGTTTCATTGATTTCTGCTCTGATCTTTATTATTTCTCTTCTCCTGCTGGGTTAAGGCTTTATTATGCTGTTCTTTCTCTAGCTCCTTTAGGTGTAGGGTTAGTTTGTGTATTTGAGACCCTTCTTATTTCTTGAGAAAGGCTTGTATTGCTGTGTAATTTCCTCTTAGGACCGTCTTTGCTGCATCCCAAAGATTTTGAACAGTTTTGTTTCCATTTGTTTCCAGGAATTTTTAAAATTCTTTAATTTCCTGGTCGACCTATTCATTCTTTGGTAGGATGCTCTTTAGCCTCCATGTATTTGAGTTCTTTCTGACTTTCCTCTTGTGATTGAGTTCTAGTTTCAAAGCACTGTGGTCTGAAAATATGCCAGGAATGATCCCGATCTTTTGGTACCCGTTGAGACCCGATTTGTGACCTAGGATGTGATCTATTCTGGAGAGTGTTCCATGGGCACTAGAGAAGAATGTGTATTCTGTTGCTTTGGGATGGAATGTTCTGAATATATCTGTGAAGTCCATTTGGTCCAGTGTGTCATTTAAAGTCTTTATTTCTTTGTTGATCTTTTGCTTAGATGATCTGTCTATTTCAGTGAGGGGGTTGTTAAAGTCCCCCACTATTATTATTGTATTGTTGTCGATGTGTTTCTTTGCTTTTGTTATTAATTGCCTTATATAATTGGCTGCTCCCATGTTCGGGGCATAGATATTTACAATTGTTAGATCTTCTTGTTGGATAGACCCTTTAAGGGTGATATAGTGTCGTTCCTCATCTCTTATTATAGTCTTTGGTTTAAAATCTAATTTGTCTGTTAAATGGATTGCTACCCCAGCTTTCTTTTGGTGTCCTTTAGCATGGTAAATGGTTTTCCACCAGCTCACTTTCAATGTGGGGGTGTCTTTGGGTCTAAAATGAGTCTCTTGCAGACAGCATATCGATGGGCCATGTTTTTTTAATCCAATCTGATAGCCTGTGTCTTTTGATTGGGGTATTTATTCCATTTACATTCAGGGTAACTATTGAAAGATGAATTTAGTGCCGTTGTATTGCCTGTAACGTGACTGTTACTGTATATTGTCTGTGTTTCTTTCTAGTCTTTGTTACTTTTAGGCTCTGTCTTTGCTTAGAGGACCCCTTTCAATATTTCTTGTTTGGCTGGTTTTGTGTTTGCAAATTCCTTTAGTTTTTGTTTGTCCTGGAAGCTTTTTATTTCTCCTTCTATTTTCAATGACAGCCTAGCTGGATATAGTATTCTTGGCTGCATATTTTTCTCATTTAGTGCTCTGAAGATATCATGTTCTCCTTTCTGGCCTGCCAGGTGTCTCTGGATAGGTCTGTTGCCAATAGAATGTTTCTACCATTGTAGGTTACAGATCTCTTCTACTGAGCTGCTTTCAGGATTTTCTCTTTGTCTCTGAGACTCTAAGTTTTACTATTAGATGTCGGGATGTTGACCTGTTTTTATTGATTTTGAGGGGGGTTCTCTGTGCCTCCTGGTTATTGATGCCTGTTTCCTTCCCCAAATTAGGGAAGTTCTCTGCTATAATTTGCTCCAGTATACTTTCTTCCCCTCTCTCTCTTTCTTCTTCTTCTGGTATCCCAATTATTCTAATATTGTTTTGTCTTACGGTATCACTTACCTCTCAGCTTCTGCCCTCACGATCCAGTAGTTGTTTATCTCTGGTTTTGTCAGCTTCTTTATTTTCCATCATTTGGTCTTCTATTTCACTAATTCTCTCTTCTGCCTCATTTATCCTAGCAGTTAGAGCCTCCATTTTTGATTGCACCTCATTAATAGCCTTTTTGATTTCGACTTGGTTAGATTTTAGTTCTTTTATTTCTCCGGAAGGGGTTTCTCTAGTATCTTCCATGCTTTTTTCAAGCTCAGCTAGTATCTTTAAAATTGTCATTCTGAACTCTAGTTCCGACATCTTACTAATGTCTGTATTGATTAGGTCCCTGGCAGTCGGCACTGCCTCTTGTTCTTTTTTTTAGAGGTGATTTTTTCTGTCTTGTCATTTTGTTCAGAGAATAGAGGAATGAGAGAACAAAATTCTAACAAGGTAACAATGACCCCAGAAATATATACACTAAAGAAATCAGAAGAGACCTTAAACCGGGGGAAAAGAAAGGGAAAGAAAGAAAAAGGAAAAAAAAAAAAGAGAAAGGAAAAGATAAAAAAACCCCAACCCAACAAACAAGCGAAAAAACAGAATATGATCAAATTCCATCAGGCTGGTGCATAGATTAGTGCCACACACTAGATTTTGGGTGTATTTTGGTCTGTTAGAAGAAAGTGCCTCTGAAAATTTTAAAGAAAGAAATACTATGTATGTACAAAAATAAGGGTAAACACGATGAAGGGTTGGAATATGAGTGTAAAGATGAAAATTATTTTTTTTTTCAAGATTTTACTTATTTATTTGTTAGAGAGAGAGAGAGCGTGGGCAAGAGAGAGTGAGCAAGAGAGAGTGAGCAAGGGTACAAGCAAGGGGAGCTGCCGGCAGAGGGAGAAGCAGGCTCCCTGCTGAGCAAGGAGCCTGATGCGGGACTTGATCCCAGGGCACTGGGATCATGACCTGAGCCGAAGGCAGACGCTTAACCGACTGAGCCACCCAGGCGTCCCTAAAGATGAAAATTATAAAAGATTTTATAAAAGGAATTGATCAGGTAAGAGGTTGGTTGAAAAAAGAAAGAAGAGGATTTAAAAAAAAAGGATTAAAAAAAAAAAGGAGAGAATGTGATCAGGCAGGAGACTAGCACAAAGCCATACACTAGAGATTTAGGGTATATTTTGGTCTTTTAGAAGAAACTGTATCCCAAAATTTTAAAGAGAGAATAACATATATATATATGTATGTGTATATATATATATATATATATATATATACACACACACACACCAAAAATAAGGTTAACTACTATGAAAGGATAGAATATGACTCTTCCAGAAAGTGGTCACTTTTCTGTTTAGAGAGTTGCTGCTATTCTTTTTTTCGATCTGTTGAGCTCGTAGGTGTTCAGAATGGTTTGATCCCTATCCAGCTGAATTCCTGGGACCAGACAAAATTTAGGTTTCCTACTCCCCCGCCATCTTGCTCCTCCTTCCTTTCTTTCCCTTTCCCTCTTCCTGATTTTACTTTTAAGCAATCTCTACACCCTATGTGGGGCCTGAACTCACAGCCCTGAGATCAGGAGTCTTCATGCTCCACTGACTGAGCCAGCTAGGCTCACCCCCCCCCCCCATTTTCATGTTCCTTAGTTTGTGTCTTCAAAGCTTGCCACAGCAGATGCTTCTAAACACTCCCATGATTAGACTGCGGCTACCTAGACAGTGCAGCATTAATCCCCATTGAAGCTCAGTACCCTAAAATATAGTGGAAATTGTAGCACATTACAGAGTCCCTTTTGTCCTGTAAGGTGTAACATACAAGTTCTGGGGATTAGGTCACAGACATTTGTGCGGGGGTGGGGGTGTGATTATACTAACAACCACCACTGAAGTAGCTTCCTAATTTCTTGCTCTGCTTTCCTGTACTCTAACTGCATTCAGTTCTCTCTGTGGCAGCCAGAATAATCTGACCTAAGTCAAAATTTGTCATTCTGTGCTCTCCTACCAGTAGCTTCCTGGCCCCGTGAAAATAGACTCCACCGTCCTTCCCAGGGTCTACACAGCCCAGTGTGCTCAGCCTCCTTCAGGCTTCTGCTCAAATGCCACCTCCTCAGAGAGACTGCCTAGCAGCCCTGCTTGTTTTGTTTTTCATGCTGTTATTATTATAGATCTTTTAGTTTTTTGCCTCTCTCTTTAGAATGAAAGCAAGAATGCTGTTTGTTCACTGTTACATCTTCAGGATCTAGAACATTGCCTGGAACATAGCAGATGAATTTGTTGAATAAATGAGCAAATTTTCTACTCCATCATGATCTGAACCCCATTCCATTCTCCTGTCACACTGAACTGTATTTAGCTTTATGAATTATTTGGGTATGTTCATTAATGCTACCAATACTTTTCACATGTTCTTTTCTCCGACTCTTAAATTCTTTCCTTTACATGCTTCCTTTTTCCTTCCTGGCTCTTTGTACCTAACCTTCAAAATCCAGGTTACATCCTACCTTCTTAGTAAGTCTCAGAATTCCCAGAGTTAGCTTCTTCTCTATGGTGACATTATTTTGTTTGCATTTATATTCATTTAGCTTTCTGTTTATGACATGACTTAGATATTGTGGTTATCCAGAGTATATTCTTCATTTAAAAGTTAACTTCATAACTGCATGTTTCAAAAATAAGAATAAAAGTATTTATAGTAGAAAACCTCACTTCCATTTCGGCCCTTAGCTACCCTAATACTGACAGGCCCTTTTTGCTAACTACCTTTCTTACTTGTGTGTCCTTTGTGAATTTCTTTATGTAAATATAAGCAAATGCTTTCATATTACGACACAGCTTTCTGTATATTTTTGTCGTAGCATTGCTTTCTATGAATTTTCGTTGTTTAACTAGTCCCTTATAGATGGATGACTGTTCGCTTCTATTCTTTTGCTTTTATAAACAGTGCTGTGGTAAGCAATCTTTGTTTCGTATGTGAGGGGGTGTATCTGTAGGCTAAATTCCTGGACGTGGACTTCTGAGTTAAGTTTAGGCATCTGTTACCTTATTTATCTTGATAAGCTCCGTACTTGGCAGTGGAAGGGTCTTAGTAAATATCCAGACTGCCTAAATTCAGGCTACTTGAATGCAGACAGCTACTCTATTGCTTGCCGATTCTGTTTGTAATGATCAGTTCTCAAATCCTTTTTTCCCCTCAGAATCATGGATTTACAGATGAGCCATCTAGTTTTTGGACATCCAGCACTATTTTAATGCAAACCCCACACAGGATTATTCTTGAATTCCTTATTTATACTTTGATTTTATTACACTGTGGAATTTCAAGCAGACTATTCATTAATATGTTGTCTGGGATGTTGTGCATATTCTCATTTAACCAGAACAAAAGTTGAGATCCAGTCAGTTCTCTTTATTGCCTGTTTTTCTATTTGTATTTGGATGTGAATGTCACCTATGGTTAAAATGCTAGAGAACATTGTTATAAATGTGAGATTTTATGAGAAAGTGTTGCACCTAAGTAGAAACTAAGATAAGCACTCATTATTTGTTCTTCTGGTATAACTTTTAAAACCTTAGTATTTGATATTTCTTTAGACATAGAGAAAATTTTGTTATTATGTCACCTTTGCTTGAAAATTTGTAGTTTCTGGAATAAACATCCTCAAGTTTCTAGCAGATTCTTAAAATGGTAATGATTACTTATAATTCATGCTACAGTACTGAATGTATCATGAAATAGAAGAAAGAAAGGCTTGACCTTGGCATGTCATGATACACTTTTTTTTTTTTTTTAAGATTTTTATTTATTTATTTGACAGAGACACAGTGAGAGGGAACACAAGCAGGGGGAGTGGGAGAGGGAGAAGCAGGCTTCCTGCCAAGCAGAGAGCCTGATGCGGGGCTCAATCCCAGGACCCTGTGATCATGACCTGAGCCGAAGGCAGATGCTTAACGGCTGAGCCACCCAGGTGCCCCCATAATACACTTTTGATGCAGACATAATCATATTTTGAAGGCAACTTACAAGGCATGATACACTTAACAAAGGTGATGGGAATCCCCTGGGTGGAGAGAGAACATCCCTTGTGAGGAGTCTCCTTCAGGGTTTGACTTTGTAATTCATTGTATTTTAAGGTAGTCATGTTGTGTGTAAAGACATGTTACTACATATCCTTCATAGTACCTTCCTGAGAAAGTAGCAGAGAACTTAGAAGCAAACTCGCATCTATGATATTTTCAAGATTTTAATTTCTAGAACATCCCTTGGACTCAGTATCCATTTTTCCCTCTGTCACCCACCACTTTTATAATACTGAACCTCCTTAATATCAGGAACTTACCATCACAGACTAGGTTGTCAGAATCATCTGTGAAACTACTTTACTCAGTAAAGTCTGAGAAGCCAGGGAAGGGTTTAATGTATTTTAGAGCTTCATTCTGATGACTAAAAAAATTTTCTAACAATATCTAGTTGCCAAAAGAAGAAGTTTTAGGTAGCTGATTAGTTTATTTATGTGGAAAAGCTTAACCATTTGCGTAAGTCGTCATTATTGTAATGTCCTGTACCATTTTTATCAAGATATTTACTCTTAATTGTATTTTAGAAGAGCTAATCTTTATAATAAGGAAAAATAAGTGTGTGTGTGTGTGTGTGTGTGTGTGTGTTTGGGAACTCAGATTATACTGCTGTAACATGTATGGATGTGTGAAGAATCTTTTTGAACGAAAGGTTAGCAATAAGAAAATTGATTGTGGTACACATCTTCCTTTATTTTCAGCCTCTTAGGTATTACTTGAAAATAGCAAATCCATTTAAAATTTCTTACAAGCCTTGGTAAAAACTTTCCTTAGATGATTTTGTTTTTCTTACCGTGGTTTAAGAAAATCTCAGTTATCCTTTTAAGTTGTGGGGAGTCTAATAAAAGTGAGTACTTATTACTCAGAAAATATTCTGTTAGCAAAGACAGTAATTTAAAGAAATCAGAAGCAGAAGTTAATTTATTTCCCAGGAACGCCATACTGCTTCAAGCTTACTCAGTTTCTGTGGGCTTTAATTTTCATAATGTTATTTATGTGCATGACCTTAAATTTACATAAAGTAGAACAATGAAATTATGACAAACTTTTTAATACTGTGGAGGAGAAAGCAGATTGGGTATAAATAACAAGTAGTTTGCAAATTGGCTATGTGTTTTGGGGGAAGTCTAGGGATGGTTTGTTAACAGAAGACACTTTGATAGTCTGATGAAGTGACATGAAAGAAAAATACCACTGTCTAGCAACCTTATAAGAGAGTCTGCTTTTAGTCTTTAGATTGTCACTGTTTATATGTGACTGTTCCCCTGTGATTCTTTGTCCCACCGTTGTGTTTATATTATTTTAAGGGCTTCTTTAGGTTAATATGTTTTTGTGACTACTATGTAGAATTAGAATGGGGACATCTTTCAGAAGACTGTGTGTGTGTGTGTGTGTGTGTGTGTGTGTGTGTGTGTGTGTGTGTACTTTCATGTTGAAGGTTGGAAATGTATGAATGTGTGTGGTTCTGGCAGTTGATCTGCCCCAATATTCATGGGATTGTTGAAGAAAATTCAAATTTGTATCTTGACAGGTGCTCCTAGTTTTATTTGGAATTGACTGGAAGATAGAGCAAATGTTGCTAAGTAAATGTTAACTTGTACTAGTATAGAATTTGCACCCCTAAGAAACTATGGGAAAATGTTTTTTTAACTGAAACTGGGGCAGTTGATTTGAAACATATATAATGCTTATTTTTTAGATCCATTAAGTATATAGGGTCATTTTGTTAATTTAGGAACATAAAGATGTATGTTGCAAATGGATTTTTTTTTTTTTAAGAAAACTAAGTTAAGCTATCATCTTAAGATTTGCTGTGTTTGAGAGGTAGCCCCAAACAAGCAAATAAAAGTTACTGTCTTTAGGAGACTTAGTGACTTATAGATAATCAAACCAAGAGGGGAAAAACTCATTTCAGAAGAATATTGGAGCTGGGAGTGGGAGAGGAGAGATTTCCTTCTCCCTAAAGAAGCTCTTTACAAAACCAGTTGAACACAGCTTTGTCATAGGTAACTTTTGCCCTATGTAACTTTTATTTATTCAGCCTTTTTTGGGGTAAGCTGTGCAGTATTTGGAGGAAATAAGCCTGGCTTTTGCCTAGAAAAATACCTTAGAGCAAATAAGGTGAATATAAACTAAATTGTTGTATTAAGGATAAAGGGAGTAACTGTCAATAAGAAAACAGTTTTTGGCAGTTTTAACTGAGTAATCTTGTTAGCCTTAATTTTGCTTTAAACAGTACTTGGAAATCATTTTAATGCATCCTCAAAAAGGATGTTTTTCATAAATGAAGTGATGACTTTAAATACTTCATTATCATTAGTTGATTTTTGGTTAGTGCCCTTTATTTGGTATTTTGAAATGACTTTTGATAAGGGTTGCTAATCGCAGGTATTTTATACTTGATATTCAAGGATGGACTATATGACTTCATGACTTGATACCTCAGAACACTTCATCCATACATTACTTTTTATTTTTCATGAGCAGTAGGCATTAGAGAAAAGATTTAAGTTTGATTCTATCTTTAAGAAGACAGAATCTTAATACCAAACCCAAATCTCAATATCTTCTTTTCTTTTCTTGATGATTTTAATTTCTTTTTATTTTTTCATTTTTCTACTAGGGCGATGTACCTTCTGTTGAGTACCTCTTACAAAACGGAAGCGACCCAAATGTTAAAGATCATGCTGGATGGACACCATTGGTAGTTTTCTATTCTCATGTTGTTTATGTTTTATGGTTATTATACTTTATAGTTATATAGTTGTCTGTATATTACCCTCTGCAGTATTCACTCTCTTTTTAATCTGAAGAATTTATATTTTCCTCAAGTAAGGGAAAATGATGATTTTTTTCATCTAGCTTTTCAATTGTGACAGGCAAGAAATTGCCTACCTTTTCACCGACTACCTTTAGATTTAGGAATCTTGTTATACTGTATTGTTGAATGTAGCTGACATGGAGGTAGCTACTACAACCTACATCAGGGCTCTTTGGCCACATTGCATGTCATTAGAACTAGATTTCTTGGAACAGAGAGAGGTCAGAAACAGGGTATAGGATTGTATCACAAGGCAGTGATTCTTACTGAGAATCTATTGTAGCCTCATTTATACCCTACCTAGTTGCAAATATATAGAGGCAGTAGAAAATCTTGGCTTACATTAAACATTTTTAAAAAATCCTTATTACTAAAAATGCAATGTGAAGTATAGTCTGGAAAAGGAATGGCACAAATTCATGGGAACAATGCTACCTGGGCTCATTGTGGGCAGTTTGAAGGCAGCCGTAGAGGTGTCAACAGAGGAGGTGGAAGCCCTTACCCTGTGAGTTGGAAATTGGGAGATTTTCATTAGTCCAGGTATAAACAAGGTTTAAAGTTGTGAATAATAATTTCTCACCAAATTTCTAAGCTGGGAGTGTTTAGTCTCTTTTGGAGTCACTTGTTAAGTTTTGACTCCATGGGCTAGCTAACCTTTTCAAAGAAAGGTCAGGTTTTTTGTTTTTGTTTTTTGTTTTGTATTTTTCAGCCAGTAAGGCAAATTGTAGTAAAGTTTGGTGAGTGATTTATTAGAGGAGCTGATGTCTAATTTGGCTTCCTTTCTCCTAGAAACAGCCCTACGGACATTTCGTGTGGTATTGCTTATTATGAATGAAATAGATGTACTTAAGCACAGTATGCCCAAGATTTATTGGAGGACAATATAGTGGCGTCATTAACAGTTCATTAGACATAAGAAAATATTTGCCCATGAAGCATCTTTGCACATCGCATTGTTACCTGTTACATCATTTATTCTTTTTGAGCACTTACTCTGTGTTATTTGTGTTATCATCAATACCAGCTGTACAGTAATCTGTAGCTTCAGCAAATAGAGAGGATTGTCTTGTAAATACTCTCTCCAGGATATTCACTTGGTGGGGTGGTTATGTGTATGTGTGGGTGCACCACTTAGCATATGGAGAATTTCACTTTTTATGCATGATCTAATTGTTAAATACTTTCTAAGTCTTTTTTTGTTTGTAATTTTTTACTATGGAACAGTTTAGGAACTAGAGTTGGTTTATACACATACAGAGTTGGTCAACTACATTTTCTTCTTAAAAAAGTAGTTGACCAAAGGCTTAGATAAATAACACCATTTTCCGTGAATTGTGTAGATCTTGATCATCATGTATCTTATTAAGATTATTAACAGGGCTTTACTGTGGGTCAATACTTACAGTCTGTATGAATATTTAGATAAGAATCAATTTACTGACAAGTTCACATTTATTTTTCTCAAGTGCAATTTTATTACGATATTATGCATTGTTCTTCCTCATTGCTTTTCTCCCTTCCTTTCTTACTTAATTAGCATGAAGCCTGCAATCATGGGCACCTGAAGGTAGTGGAGTTGTTGCTACAGCACAAGGCGTTGGTGAACACCACTGGCTATCAGAACGACTCGCCGCTTCATGATGCCGCCAAGAATGGGCACCTGGATATAGTCAAACTCTTAATTTCCTACGGAGCCTCGAGGAACGCTGTGTAAGTCGTTAAACTTAAACAGTGTTGTTTAGTTGACTTGTATTCCTGAGTCAAGACTGTGATGGAACACACCCTGTAAGACCCAGGCAGATGGCTCCCTTTCTTGTCTTTCACAGCTGAGGTTAGACATGACCATTATATCTTATATTTAAAATTCAGCATTTGTGCCCTTTTTCTTTGACATTTTTGAGGGCGATTTGCTCCTTTACTTTCGAAACAATTGCCAAATTAATTTCGGAAGCTTTGATTTTTCTGCATAAATTCACTTAGTTATATTCTGTAGATTGAGTCATACTTATTAATAAGAAAAGAAGTGTAGAAATAACTATTTTGTATGCTTTCCAGCACTTCAGAATCTATTTTTTGTGCTTTTTCTGCATATTTAGTTAAAATATGTAAGAATTCAGATGTTGGGCAAGTACTATTGAGTTATTTCTTAGACTTCACATCATTCAAATGAAGCTCCGGGTAAATTGTTTTGCGGTGTTAGGGCACGGAGATGCATTAGTGAATGCTGGCGGCTGCATTTTCAAATTGCTTTGTCAAGAGTGTCACAAGCAATTGCTGTACGTGGGTTTTATGTCTTTAATCTATAGCTTGGTTCATGTCTCCCCATGTATTATTTTACTCCTTTCAGTTAATGAGGGAGTTGAAATGGAAATAGAAGAACTGCCTCTTCATGTCCCCGTTGCTTATACAGGTTTGGAGAGTGCACATGAAAGTCATGCTTACTTTGACTACAGAGGCAAATAAGAATTACAAAATGCAGAGCTTTTAGGTTGTAATTTTTTTATAGCATCATTGAAAAACTAATAATGCAGGAGTGTACCGTACCTTGGTGCTGTTAGTTTTAGTTAAGTGTGTCTAATATCTTCTATTTTCTATCACAAGTGATGAGATAGTTGGGGCAAACTCAAGGGGTACCTGCTTTTCTGTATTTTTATTTTTCTGGCTTGCACGTGCATGCGTGCGTGTGTACACACACACACGTTATACCACACACATTATACACACACATACATTATATATATACACACACAGACACGTGGACCAACATATATGACCCTCCTGTGGGTATAGCCAGCCATTTGTTAAAGCAGATGGTTGCTTGGGTCAGGTGAAACTGAATAGTTTCCATCCTTGGGTTCTTAAATCAGCCATGACTACTTTAATGAATGGAGCACTGGTCAAGGCGTTAGGGAATTCAGCTTTTATTTGTGACTCCATTATTGACTTTATAGCCTCAGGCAGGTTAATTTCTGTGCCTTGGTGTCCTCACCTATAAAACATGGATGATGCCTGCTGCTTTTCTCTCTCTTCAGAGCATAGTGAGGATTAATGAGCCAAAACACAGGGCCTGTCTGGTGGTCTGTACACTATGATTCTTCACCGCGCCGTGAAGCTTATTAATATACAAGGTGTGGGCGTAAGACAGTGAGCCGAGTCTGCCTTCACAGGTGCCTCTCAGGTAAATACGTCATTGTAAATAGGCTCGCCAAGTGAGGTGGCAGATGTAGATGTAGCTGTAGCCCGGCACTGTCCAGCAGACCTTGCTGCCGTGATGGGAGTGCTCTCTTATCTGTGCTGGGCGCTCGCTGCTGTGGAGATGTGGCTGTGTCTGTTGAGGATCTAAATTTGAAAACGTATTTTAACCAATATAAAGGGCCACATGGGCCAAGTGGCTAATGAACTGGACAGCTGCTTGATACGGTTGGGACAGTGGGGAAAAAAGAATTATTTGGTGAGAGGTTGGGGAGAACACTGGGCGGAGGGTGGTAGGGCGGCTGTGGGGCCAGTACAGTGGTAGATTTAATCCAGGGTGTGAGAGTGTGTGATAGCTGTTTCTAAATATTATTCCTTCCTTTCCAGACTGGTGGTCATCATACTCTGGTATTTGCTGTGTTTTTTTGCTTTCTGTTTTATTTCATAGTGGTGGTTGTTCACCTGACTGGCTTCACCAGTTTTCTAACTGGTCTCCTCCTTTTCCGATTATTTCTCTTTGTTCATTCCCCACACTGCAGCCCAAGAACTTTTAAAAAGTAGAAAAGTCTGGCCAAATCATTTACTTGCTTAAAACCCTTCACTGGCACCTCTTAATGTTTTTAAAATAACCTTCAAGGCGTGGTTCGTAAGGCCCTGGATGGTGTGGCACCACTAACTTCCCCAGCTTCATCTTGCCCCTCTTCCTCCCATCCCCCTTTCCTTTCAGCCTTTTTTATACCAGCCTTTCTAAATCACGCCTGCTCTCCTGGTCCTGCCAAGTGCCTAACGTAGTCTGTACCCACACTCAATTCATAGTGGAAGCGAGTAAGTATTTGAATGCACGAAAAGATGGTATATTTTTTCCTCTCTTTTGGAAAAGGGTCAGATCTGACGACAATGGAAATAGCCTCCCTCTGCTCCCTGATTCACTGTAAGTGTGCAGTGAAAGTCTAAAACCCAAGTTTCCATAAGCTGCACCTTTTCTAGGGTGGTAGCACTGGTTCCTGGTAGATGTTAGGTAAATGATGTGTGCTCCCTGGGCAGAATCCTTAGTCTCTGGTCCATTGGGCATCCATAGTATGTTACCTTTTGTGGGGTCATGGCTTCCCATTCCTACAGCCTTGACATTTTTAAGATCTGTTTTTCTTTCTGCCAGTGTTCTGTATTTTTGAGTTAAGTACTGACAAGTAACAATAGATGGAATTCATTGCTTGACTTTCTCTGTTTAAGAGCAGAGCATGGGGAGGGGAGCCTGGGGGACTGTATGGACTTCTTACTACTCTTTTTTTTTTTGGCCTGATGTTCTTGTTCATTTTAAGCCATTATTATCTCTGACTCTAGAATCTGAGTTCGCAAGCATATTACTTTTATTTTCTCTGCTTATATTCTTATTTCTCTTACATTTTTATTTCTGTTTATGTCTCTTTTACTCTTAATGGAACTTTTCTCTCAATCACCAGGACTAGACACTTTCTATCCCTGGAAGAAGGAAGAAGGGTTGGAACCAGAAAGGGTGAAGGCTGTTCTTCTGTCCTTCCCTCTTGATGGCTTGGTACTTGGACTAATTGAAGTTGTAGGTGGGTAGAGTCTATATCTACTTTTTCTGGGTTTCCAAAGGGCAATCTTCAGCTCTATAACAGACATTTTGTTAGTTGTCTTCATTCTTTCGAGCTTGGGGTAGTTTTCTTACTCACATGCCTTCATTTTCTGGGTCTCCAGTGACATCCTGTTAGGTCTTCTCAGACTCTCGCCACTGCTCCTTTACTTCCTCATCCCTCGTTGTTTATCTGCTCCTGCTGTTCTAGTGGAGTGAACAGACAGGTCCGTGCCTTCATAGGTCAGCGCACAAGATTCTCTGAAAATCTAGACTGGGGGCTCTGAGTGTGACTAGAGGAAGTCATAAAAGGCTTTCTAGAGGAAGGAGCATGAACACAGAATTGGGAAGAGGAACAGGAGGATGGGCTTTCCGGAAGGAGCTGGTGGGTATTAAGGCACACTGTAGCCAAGGCCGTTATCCTTTCAGCTCTAGAAGCTTTGGGTGGTGGGTAAGACTGGTGTGAATGGGAGGCCGACGGCCACTGAAGAGGCTGGGGAAGGTGGCTGCGGCAGAAAGACCTTGCGAGCCAGAGGGGTCGGATTGTACGCCGAAACCTTCGCCTGCACCTGGGCTGGGAGCTCAGTGGAGGGGTGTGTCCAGTGACCCAGGGAGGTGAGTCTGAGCTAAAGTAGTGGTGGGGACAGTGGTGGCGGAGGGAGGGAATGCACTCTTTTTATCAGCTTCTTCCTTCGCACGAAGTCTGGTACACTGTTGAGAAAGACCTTATCAGGGTTGTGATTGAGACTCAGGAGGGTGTGGATTATAGGGGATTTAATAAACTTGATTTTTCACTCAGGAACATAGCATGTTTCTCCATTTATTTAAGCCTTCTGTTATACATCTTAGTAAAGGTTTTCATCTATTTTATATATATATATGTGATTTTATATATTTGTATGTTTATGTGTGCACATGGTATTTATTGAGATTTTCTAGGTATTTGATTCTTTTGTTGCTCTGGTGAATGGATGTTCTGTTAATAAATAGAACTTGTTATTTCTGACATGTAGGAAAGCTGTTCATTTTAGTACATTTCTCCTACGTCTACCTAACACCTAATTCTAAGGATCGGATTATCATTTATTAACTTCTTAACTGCATTTGTCTGAGTTTCTAGGACAGTATTACAAAACAATGTGATAGTTGGCATAACTTGTTTTATTCTCATTTTAAAAAACATATTGACTGTAGGTTTACAGTCAGTATTAAAATCTATTAAAAATACAGATCTGGTTTTAGCTTATACTGAGATGATCTTAGACCTTTTGCCTATTGATGTCATTAGTACATTTTAAAATATTAAACCATGTTGTATTCCTGTGATAAACTTGATTTAATATAGTGTGGTATTCTTTAAACAAATAATTTACATCAGTTTGTTAGGATTTTATTTAGTATTTTTGCATTTATAGTTGAAATGATCTGTTTTTATCTTTAATTTTTTGCCCTCAGATTTTGATATTAAAATAATACTTGTAGTTTCTTTTTAAAATTTCTTTTTAAAATTTTAATTCCATTGTAGCTAACATACAGTGTTGTATTAGTATCAGGTGTACTATAAATAGAGTGATTTAGCAATTCCGTGTACTACTCGGTGCTCGTCGAGGTAAGTGTATTCTTAACCCCTTAACCTATTTCACTCACCCTCCCACCCACCTCGCCTCTGGTCATCATCTGTTTGTTCCCTATAGTTAAGAGTCAGTTTTTTGGTCTGTGTCTCTCTCTTTTTTCCTTTGTTCATTTGCTTTGTTTCTTAAATTTTACATATGAGTGAAATCATATGGTATTTGTTTTTCTCAGATTGGCTTTTTTCGCATAGCTTGATACTCTAGATTCATCCATGTCCTTTGCAAATGGCAAGATTTTATTCTTTTTTTATGACTGAATAATATTATGTGTGTGTGTGTGTATCACACCACATCTTACATCTTCATTCATCTATTGATGGACACTTGGGCTGCTTTCATAGTTTAGCTATTGTAGATAATGCTACAATAAACATAAGGGTACATGTCTCCCTTCAAATTAGTGTTTTCGTAGTCTTTGGGTAAATACTCAGTAGTGCAGTTACTAGATTGTAGAGTAGTTCTAGGTTTACTTTTTTGAGGACGCTCCATACTGTTTCCCACAGTGGCTGCACCAGTTTGCATTCCCACCAATAGTACAAGAGGGTTCCTTTTCCTCCACATTATCCTCAACACTTGTTTCTTGTGTTTGTGACTTTAGTCATTCTGACAGGTGTGAGGTGGTATCTCATTGTGGTTTTGATTTGCATTTCTCTGGTGATCAGTGCTGTTGAGCATCTTTTCACGTGTCTGTTGGCCATCTGTATGTCTTCTTTGGAGAAAGTTCTGTTCATGCCTTCTGCCCATTTTTAATTGGATTATTTGGTATTTTTGGTGTTGAGTTGTGTAAATTCTTTATATAGTTTGGATACTAACCCTTTATCGGATATGTTATTTGCAAATTATCTTCTCCCATTCAGTAGGTTGTCTTTCAGTTTTGTTGGTTGTTTCCTTTGCTATGTTAAAAGCTTTTTATTTTGCTGTAGTCCCAATAGTTTTTGCTTTTGTTTCCCTTGCCTCAGAAGACCTATTTAGAAAGGCGTTGCTATGGCCAACGTCAGAGACATTACTGCCTGTGCTCTCTTAGAATATTTTTATGGCTTCAGGTCTCACATTTAGGTCTGTAATCCATTTTGAGCTTATTTTTGTGTGTTGCGTAAAGAAGTAGTTTTTCAGTGGAGTCTTTGGGGTTTTCTATATATAGTGTCATGTTGTCTGCAAATAGTGAAAGTTTCACTTCTTCCCTACCAATTTGGTTGCCTTTTATTTCTTTTTGTTGTCTGATTGCTGTGGCTAGGACTTCTAGTACTATGTTGAATACAAGTGTTGTGGTGAGAGTTGGCATCCTTGCCTTGTTCCTGACCTTCAGGGAAAAGCTCTGTTTCCCCCCTATTGAAAATGATGTTCACTGTGGGTTTTTCATATAAGGCCTTTATTGTTGAGGTATGCTTCCTCTAACCATACTTTGTTGTGGGTTTTTATCATAAATGGATTTTTTTGGGGTGCAATTTTAAGTGGGATTGTGTTCTTAATTTCTCTTTCTGCTGTTTCATTATTAGTCTGTAGAAATGTAACAGATTTCTGCGCATGGATTTTGTATCCTGTGACCTTAATTCATTTATCAGTAGTTGTCCAATTTGTTGGCATATAATTTTTCATAATATTCTCTTAAAATCCTTTGTATTTCTGTGGTGTCATTTGTTATTTCTCTTCTTTCATTTGTGATTTTGTTTTTTTGAGCCCTGTCTTTTTTGTTTTGTTTTGTTTTTTGATGAGTTTGGCTAGAGGTTTATCAACCTTGTTGATCTTTTCAAAGAACCACCTCCTGTTTTCATTGATCTTTTTCTTTCTTTCTTTCTTTTTTTTTTTTTTTTAGTTTCTGTATAATTTGTTTCTGCTCTACTCTTTATGATTTCTTTCCTTTTGCTGGTTTGAGTTTTCTTTTTCTAGCGCCTTAAGGTGTAAGTTTAGGTTGTTTATTTGAGATTTTTTTTGCTTCTTGAGCTAGTCCTGTATTGCTATAAACTTCCCTCTTAGACCTGCTTTTGCTCCATCTGAAAGATTTTGGACCATTTTGTTTTCATTGTCATTTGTCTCCATGTGCTCTTTGATTTCTTCTTTGATTTCTTGGTTGACCCAGTCATTATTTAGTAGCATGTTGTTTAATTTCCTTGTATTTGTGCTTGATTTTTTTCTTGTGGTTTATTTCTACTTTCATTGCCTTACAGTCAGAAAAGATGCATGGTATGACTTTGCTTTTTTGGAATTTGTTGAGACTTGTGACCTCTGTGATCTATTCTGGGAATGTTCCTTGTGCACTTGAAAGGAATGTGTATTCTGCTGTTTTAGGTTGGAACGTTCTGAATATATCTATTAAATCTATCTGGTCCAGTGTGTCATTCACGGTTTCCTTGTTGATTTTCTGTTTCAATCATGTGTCCATTTATGTAAGTGGGGTGTTAAAGTCCCCTGGTATTGTATCACTATTTTGATTAGTTCCTTTGTTTGTTGTTAACTGTTTTATGTATTTGGGTACTCCCATGTTGGGTGCAGAAATACTTACAATCATTGTATCTTCTTGTTGGATCTCCCCTTAATGATTATATAGTGTTCTTTGTCTCTTGTTACAGTCTTTGTTTTGAAGTTTATTTTGTCTGATGACAAGTATTGCTGCCCTGATTTTCTTTTGACATCCATTTGCATGATAAATGTTTCTGTCTCCCCTCACTTTCAATCTGCATGTGTTTTTAGGTTTGAAGTGAGTCTCTTGTAGGCAGCATATGGATGGGTCTTGTTTGTATTTTTTATCTATTCGGTCACCCATTCTGTCTTTGATTGGAGAGTTTAGTCCATTTACGTTCCAATTATTGATAGGTAGGAATTTATTATTGCCATTTTGTTACTTGTTTTTGTTTGTTTTTGTAGTTGTTTTGTGGTTGTTTTTGTAGTTTTTCTCTGATCCTTCTCTTCTCTCGTGGTTTTCTTTAGTGATACACTTGAATTCCTTTCTTTTTATTTTGCATTTCTATTACTGGTTTTTTCTTTGTGGTTATCATTAGGTTTGTATGTAATACCTTCTGTATATAGTAGTATGTATAAAGTCGATGGTCATTTAAGTTTGACTCCATCCCCCCCCCACCCCACATTTTAGGTGTATGGTGTCATACTTTATATCCTTTTATTTTCTAATTCTCTTGACTGATTTATTTTTATTGACTTAGTTTTAGTGCTTTTGTGCTTCCTACTTTTCTTACCCTTAACTGCACTGTTTCTCCCACGGGGCTGTTCGTTTGTGCCTGGCGGCTGGGGAGGGAAGTGACTCCTTTGTTCCTGGTGGAGTCTCCCTGTGAAACTCCCCTCTCACTCGGAGATGAGTAAGTAACTCTTCTGTATCCCCCAGAGTGGTCTTGTCTTTCCACTCAGAGAGTTCCCTTTAACATTCTTACAGATTTGGTTTAGTGGTTACAAACTCCTCCGTTAGCTTTTGTTTGTCTAGGAATCTCTTCTTTTCTCTCCTTCTGTTCTGAATAATAGCCTTGCTGGATAGAGTCTTCTTGACTTCAGAGTTTTTCCTTTTAGCACTTTGAATTTATCATGCCATTCCTGTCTGGCTTGCAAAGTTTCTGCCGAAAAATCCACTGATAGGCATATGGGGTTTCCCCTTGTTGGTAACTATCTTCTTTTCTCTTGCTGCTTTTCAAATTCTATCACTACTTTTTGCCATTTTATTTTATTTAGAAGATTTTATTTATTTATTGAGAGAGAGAGAGCACTTGCACAGGTGGGGGGGAAGGGCAGAGGAAGAGGTAGAGAGAGAATCTCAAGCAGACTCCATGCTGAGTGCTGAACTCAACTAGGGGCTCAATCTCACAACCTTGAGATGATGACCCAAACTGAAATCAAGAGTCGGCTGAGCAACTGACTAATCCACATTTTTTGCCATTTTAACTACTGTGTCTTGGTGTGGACCTCCTTGGCTTAATGTTGTTGGAGGAATCTTTGTGCCGCCTGATCTGGATATCTGTTTCCTTCCCCACATTAAGGAAGTTTTCAGTGATTATTTCTTAAAATAAATTTTCTGCCTCCTTCTTTTCTCTTTTTCTTCTGGTGTGTCTATACAAATGTTATTACACTTGATGGAGTCACTAAGTTTCCTTAGTCTTTTCTCATTTTGTGTAATTTTTTCCTCTCACCTGCTCAGCTTGATTACTTTCCATTACTCTGTCCTCCCAGTTGCTAATTCATTCTTCTGCTTCCTCTAGCTTGCTGTTTATTCTGCCTAGTGTATTTTTTTAATTTCATTTATTGTATTCTTCATCTCTGACTGGTTCTTTTTTATCTTTTTGTTAAGGGCCTCACTGATATCCTGCACTCTTTTCTCAAGTCCAGTGAGTCTTTATGATCATTACTTTAAATTCTCTATCAGGCATATTACTTATATCAATTTTGCTTACATCTCTTGCTGTGGTTTTGTCCTGTTTTTCATTTGGGACATATTTCTGTGTGTCCTCATTTTGTCTCTGTGTGTGTTAGGAAAGTCAGCTACATCTCCTGCCCTTGAAAGTAATGGCCTTGTGAAGAAGAAGTGCCCTGCAGTGTGGTGTCCCCTGTTCCCCAGAACCTGGCACTTCTGGAGTGTCTCCTCTGTGTGTAGCATGAACCCTGCTGTTGTGTCCTGGCTGCTTTTTCACCCTCAATCTAGTCGTCTGCAGTGACTCCCCTTGCCAGTTGTGGGCAGTGTTGGGTCCGAAGCTAGGGTGAAGTGCATAATTTTAACAGGGTATATGGTATTCCACAGCGGCTCTCCGCCACTGCCCAGACCAAGGCCCTGCAATGTGGCACAGGTCTTCTGGGGTGGTGGGGGGGGGGTGGGACTGAGGCAAGATGGGCTGCAGGGTGTGGGGTTTGGTATAAGCAGGTCCGTGAATGTTGGCGCTGCACTGTTTCTCCCACGGGGCTGTTCGTTTGTGCCTGGCGGCTGGGGAGGGAAGTGGCTCCTTTGTTCCTGGTGGAGTCTCCCTGTGAAACTCCCCTATCACTCGGAGATGAGTAAGTAACTCTTCTCTATCCCCCAGATGTTTTTTAAACTGCTGTTTCTATGCTGCATCTCCCCTGGCTGTTCACTGAACTTTCTTAAAGGGTGGGAATTCCACTTTCTAAGGCCCTTTGGGCTTTCCCAGAACCCAGCTGGCTGATTTTTAGAATTTTAGGCTTTAACTCATTCTGGTTGTAAGAACTCAGTAATTTGGCTCCTCTCATTTTCAAAGCCCAGTGTTATGGGGAATTGTCTTCCCCATGTGAGCTCCCTGGTTACAGTCTGTTTTTTCTCCCTTTGTGCCCATGGCTCCCTCCCTTCGGGGATGCCATGGTCCAATTAGCTTCCCACCATGTCTCTGCCCTTCCTACCCTCTTCAGTGTGGGCTCTTTTCTGTCTTTCATTGTGGGGTTTGTTCTGCCAGTCTTTGGGTTGTTTTCTGGGTTATTTATACTGACAGGAGTGTCATCTGGTTGTGTCCATGGGACACACGGTGACCCTAGGGTCCTCTTACCCCACCATCTTCTCAGCCCCTCCTGCTCAGCTTCTTAAAGACAATCAGGGACGCTTTCTACCTTCTCTGGTTACTGGAACATGAATGGAGTATCTTACAGAAATACTCTCCCTCCATTTGGCACATCATTGTCAGTTTTATAACTTGCATAGTATATAATATTTGAAGATTTCTCCGATTTTGTTACTAGTAGTTATCACTCTTAAATAGTAATGCATTAATAATAGAATATAGGTACTAAACAGAAGATGGACTTTTGTTATCTCATTAAATTTATCTTTAAATAGTCCCCATAGTCCATCCTCCAGCTCCTGGGGTCCACCCCCAGCCTCCTAGAGTTCACCCCTCAAATCCTGGGGTACGTCCCCCAACTCCCATGCCCCCGATGCTGAGGCCCCCACTGCCCTCCGAAGGCCCTGGGAACATTCCTCCCCCTCCCCCAACCAACTGAAAGGCAGCTCCTTCTCCAGGCAAGTCTGTTGTGTGGTGTTTTCCTTCAGAGCTAAGTTTGGTGCTTCCGTACGGGGCTGTGTTGTGTCCCCACTGATCATTAAATGTCTCCCCCGAGGCCCGGCTTGCCAAAAATAAATAAATAAATAGTCCCCGTAGACTATAAAAACAAAGTTTACCTATTTTGCAGTTTTATCTAAGGCTGTGATTTTTTAAGAGGATGCCCGTGAAGATCATCTTACTGATGCTTAGCACATGGCACACCAGTGAGACAGGGTCTGTGAGGAAATACTGTCTTTATTATATTTCTGATATGTATAGCGGAGTATCTCAAACCTATAAAGCTTTGGGTCTGCCTTTATATATTTTCGTCAAATGTAGTGATAGTTCTCAAGTACTGAATGCCAAAAAATGCTCTCTTTGTTTCTACATTCTTCAGGGCCCTGTAAGCTAAAGGAGGCATGTAAGCCTGTCTCGAGTCCATTGATTTTCATTGCACTACAGACATAAGGAAGTCATGGCTAATGTAGTTTCTGTTGAAAGCATGTTTGTTGGAAGACATATGTCCTTATACCAAACATAGATTCTTGTTATTCAACATTTGAGGTATAATTTTATTTATATATATATATATATATATATATATATTTTTTTTTTTTTTTTTTTTAAAGTAATCTCTACACCCAGCGTGGGGCTTGCAATCAAGACCTCAAGATCAAGAGTCACATGCACTACTGACCAAGTTGGTCAGGTGCCCCAACATTTGATATTTTTTGATTGACTTTATACCTTTTCTGCTACTGTAAGAATTTAAGTTGAATTATTTCAGTTGCATGTAAAGCAAACTTTTAGAGAGGAGTAAAAATTTTTGTAACTTAGCCCTGGTAGGTAGAAGAAAACCTGGGACAAAAATCCATCCTTAGAGTTATTTTTGGTTGTCTTTAGAAGGGAGCAAAGCATGTATATGAGGGCTAGGGGACCTAGGTTAGAAAGTTCTATGTTCTGATGTGTTCTAGTATTAAGTTGTCATAAATGGTGCTAAGACCATGTGAATTTAAATTTTGGAGAGAAGGCTCAAGAGCTATTTTTTTTTAGTAACACTTTTAAAATGTGAAAATACAGAATCTTTTTTAATCCAGGAGGTGGAGAGAGTCAACAACTCAGAAATATAATTAGGCATTAAATGTCTGTGGAATACCAGGTATAGGAAAAGAAAGAATGGAATATGAATTATTGCGAAGTTAAATGAATTTAAAAGCATCTTACTGAATACTGGTGGAGGGAAATCTTGAAACCTTATAAGGCAACACAAGGTTATCTAGGAATTAACAACATACAGTACTATCGTTGATACTCTTTATCTACCATCTTCATGGATAATTGGTGAAACCTCAGTCCTGCATCACAGGAGATGGAGCCTATTAAATCCTGTCATGTGGACCACTGAAATTTGAAATTAGAATCAAGTTTTTATGCGGCACCTTCAAAAACCACAGCAAGAGGAGACAGGGCACACCTAAGATTTCTCCTTTATCACATGGGCACAAAAAAGTCATCCAACTTTTGATGGATAAGTTCACCAGTGAAGTCTCCTAATCCTGTATTTCCTCGTGGAGGCTATGATCCTTAACTCTGAATTTCCTACTACAAGGTTTTGGGACCCTAGGTCTTTTATGATTATGGAGGGACTATGTATATAGCAGAAGGTCATATTTATCTACTTCAGACTTTATCTTTTGTTTAAATTTAATGTTAATCTAACACCTTACTGTTTTTTAAATCACATTTCACTTAGAATAATTTCTTATGTGCTTTGGGCTTTTGCTGTGCAAACTTTGCCACTTTTTAAAGTAACATTTTGCATTTAGATGCAGTATTAATTCACTTAACTCTGATTTTACTCATGTTCCACATGAGAAATTTACCTCTTATGCGCTAAGAGTCCATTACCCAAGAGGGAAAATTCTGTTTCAACCTCAGATACAGAGGTTCAGATCTTCTATGCTTCATTGTTCGCCTGAGAATATTTATATTGGTGACTGGTCAAAACCTCAGTGGCTGTCCTTCTTCCCCACTGCCTTCAGTGCATCCACTGTGAACCTAAAACACAAACTCTTCATCCCATCAGAACCACTTTGAGTGTATAGACAGTAGCATATGCCTTTTTTTTTTTTTTTTTAAGAGATGTATAAAGTTTAGGATTTGGTACTTGGTCTGCTATTAACACAGTTTTTTTTTTTGCAAGGGTGTAGAATTCATAATTAGAAAATATTACGTGGACCATTGGACCTATTAATTGTCCCACTGCCCTAGTTAATTTTTAAAAAAAATTAATCTGCTATAACAGATAATTTGTTTCATAGCTTAAAAAAAAAGAAGTGTTGCTCTTTTGAATTTCTGTGCCTTTCCTGCTTCACAGCAAGCCAAGTGACTTGAAAAATTAAAATCTGTATGTTTGCAGTTTTATAGGATTCATAAAGGATTTCATTCATGGACGATCTTGGTAGCCTGTCATGAGTGATAGGTTAGTATTAGCAAAAATGCCTTTTTGCATGAGTGTTCGGGACTGAATGGTCTGTATGTGTAAGTGCAAATTTGAATTTGCCCATCTCTCCTCCTTTTTTTGAGTGGTGAGCCTTCTCTTGGGCCTAGTTGTGGGCAGGTTCTACCATATTCTTAAGTAGAAAGGACACTAAAGGGTTATACTATATTATGAACTCTTGCCTTTGGGATAAAGTTGCAATGTTAAACACAACAGTTCAACTCTTTAATAAGAGCTTCCTTCTCATTAGTCTTAGTAATCAAAAAGAATCCTAGTGAGGAAAGTTATTCTCACTGTCTTCAATTAATATTCAGTCACATTGATAGTCTTCTGTGCATGTGACAACATGTGACTTTTCTTCCAAGTGTTACCTTTTTTCAAAAAAGAAGATAAATCGAATTATGTACATTTATTTATGTGTTTATTTACTTAAAGATTTATTTATTTATTTTGGGGGGGAAGCGAGTGTGAGTGGGAGGAGGGAGAGAATCTCAAGCAGACTCCTCACCGAGCATGGAGCCAGACACGGGGCTTGATCTCATGACCTATGAGATCATGACCTGAGCCGAAACCACAAGGCGGTCGCTTAACTGACTGAGCCACGCAGGCGCCCTTAATTATGTGCATTTAAAACCAATTTTTTTTTTTTTTTACACTAAGTGTAAATGTTAGCCCATTCAAATATATCATTATGTGGAAAAAAGTTGGATGACTTTTTTGTGCCCATGTGATAAAGGAGAAATCTTAGGTGTGCCCTGTCTCCTCTTGCTGTGGGTTTTTGAAGGTGCCGCATAAAAACTTGATTCTAATTTCAAATTTCAGTGGTCCACATGACAGGATTTAATAGGCTCCATCTCCTGTGATGCAGGACTGAGGTTTCACCAATTATCTTTCGGTCTGTAGCATTTGTATGTGCCATTCTCCAGTTCATTAGCAATACCGGAGGGCTAAGGGTTTAGTGGACTGTGTAGAAGCAGAAGCGTCCCTAATCCAAGTGCATGTCTAAAGACCATATGAGAGAGTGAGCTTTGTGTAGTTAAGGCTCGAAGTATAAATTAGAAGCCTGCCAGTTATTTTATGAAGGAAAACTTTTATAGACAGTACAAGCATCTCACTTGTTCAGACAGTTGTTTTACTGGTTACTTTTTGTTTGAGGCACACTAGCTGCTGATGGTACTTTTGGGAAATACTTTCATAAACATTGTTTTATGTTGTCATAGTGGTTATTCATATCTGTGTAAAACAAGTATACTGTAGTTACTGTTTATTAAAGTATACTTGCCTAGGCTCTTTTATTTCTTTGAAGTGTGAAATTTACAGTTGTCTTTTTTAAAAAGTCCTTGGTGTACAGTGATTTTTTTTTTTTTTGATGGCATATGGTGTGACATCTTTTTTTTGTTGTTGTTTATTCATTTTTGTACTTGGTTTAAGACCTAGAATATTGATTCATTATCTCAGATTTCTATTTTGATTGTCATACTTGCAGAATATATGTGTGAGGGGATTATTTATTTGGCATGTGAGCACAGTAAGAGAATGAAATTAAGAAGTATCAAGTATAGTGGATGAAATCAAATACCTTTTGAAATAAACTGAGATTCCTCTAAATGTATGGGAATTTGGAAAGACCCCAAATCCAGCACAGTGGCTTGTCGCTTTGTTGTAAACCAGAAAGCAGAAACACAATACAGTTCTTGGCTGGAGAAGGACTGTTGCCAGAGAAGGGTTGCAAATTATTGAACCTAGGCCTAAAGGGAAATCTGAGAGTACTAATTTATCGATGTTTGTGGGCACATCCCAAGAAGAGTGAGTGATCAGATAGTCATGAGTGGCAGTCATTAGAGAAATGGTTACTGTGGTTTATTTCTTCATTCACTAGCTATCTCTTCCTGCTATGCCATCAAAACCACTTTCTCCAAGGTCATTAATGTCCTTGTCTCCAAACCAAATTGGTGCTTCTGTCCCTCATCTATATGCCCTTCACGCAGCATCAGAGTTGACTCCTTCCTCCTTCCTCTTCCTTCTCATGTTTCCTTCCAGATCTCTCCCTGTACATTCAGTTCAATTTTAAAAACTGGTATTGTACCGTGTTTATCATTTTATGTCCTCTTGAACACATTGCATGTTCATATGCACTTTAATGGCCATTACATGGATATACCATAATCTGAAAAACCATAAAAGCTTATAAAAGAAATGCTCATTTTAGGAAACTTTCTTGTCATAATAAAATATATTGAAACTATTATGAAACCATATGTAAGGAAGTGGAAGGGTAGACAAAAGTATATTTTTAATAATTATAATTTTTACAATAATTTTATAATAAAATTATAATGGTATATAATAAATTAAATAATTATAATTATAATTATAAAACTAATGATGGGCAATGTTGACTATTGGAATAAACAAGAAAAACACAACCTTAGTCAAGTCATTGGAACTTCGTTCTTTCTGTTTTCTTACGTATGAAATGGCAGACTTCTCTACTATTTCTGAATTATCTTCCAGTGTAACATATTCTATGACTTGTGAATTAGTACACGCTGAGGTGTCTGCGTCAGCTTGTTCCCTAAACCACCAGTTGATTCTCTTGATGGCTGATTACTACACAATGTACATCCATATTAAAGTTAATTTTCAAAGTGCCCTGCTCACTGCTTTATTCATTTGTTTGTCATGTGGCATGGTTTTCTTTCTGCAGATCTGAATTCCTGTCTTGTGTATTTATCTAATTTCTTTATTTGTTTATGTAGAATATAGAGCTTATAATAGCTATGGGAAATCATTTTTATTTGCATTTGAAAGTCTCTTGCCCTTGGTGATTAATGATTATGAAGCTATATTAGAAATATGCGTATGAATACAGAAGAATACAGTTGTGAAAAAATTCATGTGTAAGTAACAACATATTCAATTAAAAATACTCCCTAGAATGGTCTGATGTCAAATTGAAATTTCACATCTTTTTTCCATTGAATTCAGCAGCTTGTGATACTTGATCCTTAACGCTTTGTGTGAATTCTGAGTCATTCATTTTAGTAAAAGTTGTATATTATTAAGGAAGTTTAAAAATTCTTCCCCTGGTTCATCCATTTAGTTAAAAATCAAGTCACACATTCTATTTACTTAAACCCATCTTCACTTATTTTGCCAGTAACATATTTGGTTTGCGACCTGTGGATTATGCAAATGGTGAAAATATGAAATCACTATTGCTGCTGCCAGAGAAGAATGAATCATCATCAACTCGCCATTGCTCAGTAGTAAGTATGGATTAGGCTTTGGGAAAATTATGTCTTTTTGAAATTGGTTGTGAAAGGAACATAATAGGAAAATTTCTACTTAGCAAATTGCTTTCAATCACCAAACAATTATTGAACACTTCCTTTGTATTAGGAATTGTGAGTTCAAAGACTATTATCATCAGAATAAGTCTAACAACAAGTATTTTTTGAACCCCCCCTCTGTATTTTAGGGAGCATTCATACTGCAACCAATGTGACAGATGGAGCTCTTGTTCTCAAGTAGCTAACACTGTAATGAGAGATAGGAAAGAGAGAGACTATAAATATGTAAGCTAATATAAATGAAATAGTTTCAGGACCTTACAAATGTGTGGTTTGAAGATTTTGTAGAATGTAATTGAGTGGAGGTGGAGGGCTCCAGTTTAAAAGGTACTGCTTTAGCTGGGGTCATTGAGGAGGGCCTCCAGAGAGCTGATGTTTGATGTGAAACTGGAATGAGGAGGACGAGGCATCCGGGTGAACATCTGTCTGGATGACAAGTGTTCCCTATAGCAAATGTTGTATAGGGTCCCTCAGTGGATGAGCTTGGTGTGTTTGAAGGTTAGAGAGAAGGTCATACTTGCTGGCGACTAGTCAGTGTCTAAGAGTAATGGAAACCACTGAAAGGATTTAAAGCAAGGAAATGACATGATTCAATTTATGTTTTAGAAAGTTCACTCTGGCTGATTTGTAGTAAAGAGACGGGTGGGGCAAGAGCAGAAGCAGGGCAGTTACTGAGGACTGTTTCACTGTGATGAGAAGAGATAGCGCCTGGATTAAGGTAATGGCCGTGGAGATTGTGAGAAGTAATGAGGTTTAGTGTATATTTTTGAGTTAATGGCAACAAATTTTCTGATGAATTATATATGAAGTGTGGATAAATAGAACTAGTGTGACTTCAGCGGTGGGGTGGTAGATGATGGTGCCATTTCCTGCTGTGGGGAAGGAAACCAGTAATTCCCTGCCAATTTTATATCTAAGGCAGCAAACATGTTGAACGGGCAGGTGGGTCTGTAGCTTAGGAAAGAGCTATAAGTTAGAGAAAGTGGAAGGAATGCTTATTCCTTAGGAACTTATGGTTTAGTGGGGAATATAGATGTTAAAAAAGTTCATTATATACTGTAATAAATTTATAATAGAAGCCATAAAAATGTACAGTAGATTCATAGAGAAGGAAGAAGCTGACTTCAGGAGTGATCAGAAGAGCTTCACAGAGAAGGTGACAAAGAAGGCATGTAAACTTGTAAAGGTAAAAGTTTTAGCAAGGTGCCTAATAGAATGTTGGCTGCAGATAACAAAAGTTACTTAAATGCCTAAAGGCAGTGTTTTATTTTATCTAAAGATAATCTCAATATAGGAGAGCTTTCCTTGGTGAGTTCAGCAATTAAATGGCTGCACCAGAGACCCAAATTCTGTCTTTCTGCGTTGCCATCCTCAGCTTGATGGCATTGTCCTCACTTCACTATTCTCCCCTCAGTGGTTATAGGACGATTGCCACAATTGTAGATGGGACAGTATCCAGTGTTAAAAGAGGGACTAAAACGTTCCCCAGAAGCCTTCCACTGGACTTCCCCTTATGTCTTACTGGTCAGAACTGGTCACACAATTGGTGCTGACATACGTGGATATCTGTAAAAATTGGGATTCTGTTAGTGTGGAGGAAGTGAGGCATGGATCCAGTGAGCATTGCCCCACTGTGAATCAGGTATACAAAGTGGGGATGGCAGTTCAAACCTAAGGAACAACAGCTTGAAGACAAGGAGGTGTAAAGAACCTTCAAAATCTGAGAAACTAGAGTTAGCGTGAGAAGAGCAGAAGGTGTATTATTAGATAGGAGCTGGAGCGAAGTTGGGATCAGACTGTAAAAGGCTTTGGATGCCCTGAGGAGGAGTTTAGGCATTACTGGTCCACTCAGTGGGGTACTCGCAGTGAGTTTTAGTGCAGAGGACAGTTCAGAGTGGGCCGAGACCGAAGACTTGTTGGGAGGCTGTGAGGTAGACAGAACTCTGATGTGAAAGGGTGGTTGATGTGGGCAGGGAGAGAAGAGGGGTTTTCAGGAGAGGGGTGTGGCGGGCACATCACAACTGCCCAGATAGGGGAAGATGAGAGAAAGAGATGACTTGAGGTCTGTGACCAGAGGTCCTGCGCGTCTTGTCTGGTGAGGGCAGTGGCGCGGTGATTGATCCCATTGTTGCAGATGAGGAGGTGACCTAAGGTACTTGAGGGGATCATAGGTGCTGTTGCAGGCTAGTTACCTTTGTACTCGGAGAACTCTCTATCTCCTGCCTTCTCCTGGACGTCAGCTCTGCAATGGGCACCAAGCTGGAATTTTGATAATGAACTGAAAGAGAAAGTAGAAGTCAGCAGTTTAATTTTCTTAGTTTATAAATGAGAAAGCTGAAACCTAGTTTGATTTGCTCATGGTTAAGGAGCCATTACAAAAAAAAAAAAAAGTTTTTTTTTTTTTTGAATGGATCAGTTAGAACTTGAGTTTCTTACATCTTAGGTAAGTACTTATTCAGTCCCACCATACTTAATATGGTAAAATAAATTGGCATTTATTTTATTCATTAGGACTTGGACTCTCCTGGCAGAACATAGAACTAAGAACTAAGTTGTCGTTTGCCAGTGTTGCTTTTATGAAAAGCTGGAGAAGGATTGTTTTAAATGTGTCAAAAATAAAGATGTCACTATGGTATTGTTGGAGCGTGAAAATGGGAAATTGGTTATCGTCCTCTCAATTATACTGTCCATTTACTGTTTTTATTAAATGTAATAAACCTACACTTTCCTCATGTCACGTGGACATGGCCTGAGGATATCATTGTTTACTACCTTAGTGGTAGATTTTTGGCTAAGGAAAAGCTAATGGCTAGAAGTCCTAAGTTGAAAGGGTTGTGTCTCTGGAATCTGTCTTCCCTCAGCTGCTTCTAGACTCCCTTTCACTCACTCTTTTTCAGCCACATTGGGCTGCCTCACTGTTTCTTAAATACACCAACCACGCTCCCAGTTCAGGTCCTCCGCACTAGCTGTTTTCTCTGCCAGGAACAGTTGTAGGGAGCTCGGTGTACACGTGGCATCCGACTCTGGTGTAGTCCTATCAGGGAGCGCTCTGTACAGCCCTATCTTACATAGCAGAGTGCTTCCTGTCCTCCCAACCCGGCTTTATTTTCCTGTACCACTAATCGTCTGGCAAAATATATATATATATATATATTTAAAGATTTTATTTATTTATTTGACAGAGAGAGAGAGAGCACGCACAAGTAGGCAGAACAGCAGGGAGAGGGAGAGGAAGAAGCAAGCTCTCCGCTGAGCAGGGAGCCCGATGCGGGGCTTGATCCCAGGACCCTGGGATCATGACCTGAGCCGAAGGCAGGTGCTTAACCGCCTGAGCCACCCAGACGCCCTGGCAAAATATATTTTTATTTTATTGGATTTTTTTCCCCTTTTGTTTTTATGCCCACAGCCAGGTGCCCAGATACCAACAGACCCAAGACTTTGAGTTTTTACTTCTTAGAATTTAGCTCAGGGCTTTAAGATAATGTCATGGGTATTGAGAAATATTTATCTGCTTTATGCGAAACAGCAATGCAGGCATGATGATAAATGTGTTCACGTATCTGACAAATATTTATTGGGTGTCTGCAGTATATCAGTCAGTGTTCCAGGCACTTGGGGATACTGTGATCTCTGCTAGATTGGAACTTCAATTTGAGAGTGAGGATGGAGACACATGGGGCGCCTGGGTGGCTCAGTCAGTTAAGCGTCTGCCTTCAGCTCAGGTCATGGTCCCAGGGTCCTGGGATCGAGCTCCCTTGGAGGGCTCCCTGTTCAGCAGGGAGTCTGCTTCCCCCCTCCCTCTGCCCTTCCCCTTGGTGTATTCTCTCACTGTCTTGCTCTCTCGCAAATAAATAAATAAAATCTTTTAAAAAAAAGAGTTTGTTTAATGTCATTGTACATAGTAACTAATATCTATAGAGTCAGGGTACTGAACCCTTGGGATGTTTTCTGAACATCTTTTGAACCTCATGGTTCTAAGATCTCTGTTTATTCAAGCCAAATTCCTCGCCCACCCTTCACCGCCTGTTACAAATCAGATGTGTGGCATTGGTGGCTGTTTGCTTTATTATTATTTTTTTAATAGTATTTCTTAACTATGAGAAATTAGTGCCAGTTTCTATTTTTTATTCAAATGTAGAAACTGATAGGAAAATGCTTGACCCACTTTGGTGCTTTTCTGGGGTTGATGGAAATAGTATCATATGCTATATTTAGAATTGATATCTTTTCACTCTTGGTATTTTGTGCAGAGAACTCATTTAGCTGAAGTGGAGTTATATAAATTGGAAAGTAATGTGTTGCATTTAGAGCTATTTTTGTGGCACTTATTTGTATAACTGACAATTTTTGAATTACTATTTTTTTTTACTATTATTATTATTTTTTAAAGATTTTATTTATTTATTTGACAGAGAGAGAGCGAGAGAGTAAACACGAGCAGGGAGAGTGGGAGAGGGAGTAGCAGGCTTCCTGCCGAGCAGGGAGCCTGATGCGGGGCTCGATCCCAGGACCCTGGGATCATGACCTGAGCCAAAGGCAGACGCTTAACGACTGAGCCACTCAGGCGCCCCCCTCTTTTTTACTAGTATTTAGTAATTGAATGATCCATAAAGTGTACTGCACTATTTTCATCTTAAGGAATATTTGCAGTGTTTAGATTAGACATTGTTACATCACCTTATAACTTAGTGAATAGGGGAGATACATATACAGAAATGTGATGTCAATATGTGTAAACTCGTCCAGTAAAACCTTTGCCCCTTGAGCCCTAGATGAATAAGTAATTCAGGAAACTTTAACTTCTAAGTGCTGAATATTGCCATCAAAAAAACCTTTTACAGAAATCTACTATAGATCTATTCAATAGATTTGAATGAATGAGGTCGATCTGTTTATGGATATAGCTAAACAACTTAGATGTTACCTTGTAGGGCGTCAGACTGAATTATCACTACTCTGATATGTGAAGTGAATATTTAAATACTAACTGTCTCAAATCTAGTTGCTGAACTGTACTAGTGATCATACCTTCAGTGTTTCACTCATGTTCTTCGGAGCTTTTGAGAACCCAGAAAAATCCTCTGCATATAAAGTTACACAACGTCAGAAGGCCCTGTGTCTTGTATTTGAAAGTTCCAGTACTCTGTTTGGCTTTTTGTCCTCTAATTCAGTGGTGCTGGTTTGCTTTTTCTTTTCTTCTCTGCTGGGTCGTTGCTCGTTTCTTACCGGATGGCTTGTGGCCAGCCCTCACTCCAGTTCTGTTCGTTAAGTTCTGTTGGCTGCTGTTGGGCACACATCTCCTTGTTTCTTTGATTCTTTCACTTCTGATCTCAAATGCTGTCCACTGGTGTCTTCTCTTTGTTTTTGTTTCCTGTAAGCTCTGTCTCTCTCTTCAAGTGAAAATATTGGTCGTTGTTAGAGCAGTTCTTTCCTTTTCATGAGCTGCGTTGAGTTATTACTGTTGGTAGATCTGATCTAAGTTTTGTGTTCTCTTGTCTGTTTTAATTTTCTTGGTTTTGATAGGTAGCTGTTTTGATGTTAAGAGTTCGGGTTTTTGATTTTTGAGCTCCGTGCTATTAGAAGCTTTAGTATTCTTTGATTTTTCACATAATCTCAGTTTAAAATAACAAGACCAAACAGTTTTAACTTCAGTGGAGTAAGTTAGTGGAGGGGAGATAAGGAATTGATCATTTTTTAAGGGGGTGTTTTGGGTTACTTAAGGAAAAAATAAAAGGCTTCCTGGTGATAGAATGAAGTCGTAAAATCTTACAGAAATCCAGTTTAGAATCAAGGAGACAAGATGCCCTGGGTTTAGATTGCTATTCCAAATAACGTTTTATTGGGGGAAAAATAAGGGACTAATAAAATGCATTGAGCATTAAGGCTCTTGAGTGACGATTCGATGGACATTGTGGGGAATCACTGGATAGAGGAAGGTAAGTACAGAGACTCAAGCTTCTATCAAGTGCAAGTCAGTTAATATCTTTCTCTAGTCTTTAAATAATTTTAACACTGTGGTATCTCCCCTTTCTTAACAGATGAACACTGGTCAGCGTAGGGATGGACCTCTCGTGCTTATAGGCAGTGGGCTTTCTTCAGAACAACAAAAAATGCTCAGTGAGCTTGCAGCAATTCTTAAGGTTAAAAAATGTGCTGAATTTGACAATACAGGTGAGTTTTATATATTTATTTTTTGGTTCAAAAAATTTTTAAATAGGTAATCCCTTTGTAGACCTCCCTTGATAATTTATATGTTTTAACTACTGGGGATTGGCAGTATGCTTTGAATCTTGTAATCAAAAATGTGTTCATAGTTATAAACTACAGGCCTAATTTAGTTAGGAAACATGAAGTTTAAAGCTTTGCACATATTCTAGGACAGAATAAGTGTCAGAAGGGCAAACTTCTGAGTTCACTAATGACAGATAAATTGTGTGCAATGGAATGCTTTAATTCTTTAGTTATAATTTGAAAATAAAAATATATGTTTGCTAATGTGGCTTTAAGGTACATGGTTTATGATCTGATTTTTCATGTTTTTGGCCAGGATGGAGAATGATACTAAATTTAAAAAGTCTTATATCTAAGTATAAAGATTGTTGCTTTTGAAGAAAATTCAGATTATGAAGCGCTGACTAACTGGTTCTTATAGTTAAAGAATTATTTTGGTTTATATCTCTGTTTTTCTTCTTTTTTTTTGTATTCTAGTAACTCATGTCATTGTTCCTGGGGATACAGTTCAAAGTACCCTAAAATGTATGCTTGGGATTCTCAGTGGATGTTGGATCTTAAAATTTGAATGTAAGTACTGGACTTGGGAGAACTACAAAATGAATTGACTAATTTCATTTTTTATGGTGTTCTATTGCCAATAATTATTTAAGGAACTAAATGCTATTCCCCCCCCCCCCCCCCCCCCGGTTAGTCACTGTATTTTGAAAAAACTTATATTAATGGTATCATTTAGATGTTGTTGATGTGTCCACAGAAGTGCTTTTTAGTCTTCTTTAAAGTCTTTTTTTCTCTACTATGAACTATTTTAATAAAGAGTAAATGGATTATATAGTAGACTTTTAAGCTTAAGCAATCCATATCACTGTTGAGATATATTTAACTTAATAAACACATGTTTTAAATATACTACCATGATGTGAAATAGTTTATGGCTTTCATTTTATGACCTTTTTTTAGGGGTGGGGAAGGAATAGAGGGCGAGGGAGAGAGAGAATCTTAAGCAGGCTCCACACCCATCGCAGAGCCCGACGCGGGGCTCAATCTCACCCCTCTGAGATCATGACCTGAGCTGAAACCAAGAGTCAGACACTTAATCAACTGAGCCACCCAGGCACCCCTTGCTTTATGATTTCTGAAAACTGCACGCTTTCTTAGCTGATCCAGTGTATCTTTAGAAACTGTTGGAAGTTTCGACTGCCTTGTACTACCTGAGTTGGAGTGATTACACCAGCTGTTATCCACACCTCTGCTAAAGATGTATCGTCCTTATCTGCTTCTTCTTGGTGCTCAAGCACCACTTTGAGAACTGCCTTCCACCTTCCCTGCTCTCACTTGTTCGCTTTTCTTACCCTTAGATTCACTTAGGACTTCAAACAACAAAAGAAAGCATATACAGGGTTAATTCCTATTCTTCAACAGCTAAAGTATCTACTTTGCATGTGATGACTAAAATAGGACGGTGGGTATATCTGTTTTGTGCACTAGTTTTTTAGAAGAGAATAATGGTTGTAAAAGAGGTACACAGGGGTCTTGTGATGATGGGGCCGAGTATCTTGATCCTAGCAGTGGTACATTACACACATGATTAAATTGTATAGATCTGCATGCATATGCATACACACAGACCTGAGTGCATGTGTAACTGATGAAATCTGAATAAGCTCTATGGATTGTATCTGTGTCAATTCGTGGTTTTGATATTGTGCTCTAAATGTGTGTAGGGAGTTAGATTGGACCCTGGAGGAAGGGCGCATGGGACTTCCCTGTACATTTCTGTGTATCATCCTGTGAATCTATAATTATTTCAGATTAAAAAGATAAAAAAGGATAGCAAGTATTTTTAATGAAACTTTGTTTTTAAGAAGCAAAGGATGGATTAGAATTAGTTTTAAAAAACTTATGTTATGGCTTTGTGCCTTGAAGGTTTTATGGTAGAAATGCTTGATTTATCAAGATCTTAATTGTGTTATTAATTTGATCTCTAGTTTGAAATTAATTGGGTTTGTAGAACGGTTTCCCTTTAGCAATTGGTATTCATGTCCTTTTTAAATGCAGCTACCACTGTCCTTGTGATGCCAGTCTCCACTGATGGGTCAGATCCAGCGAAGGCTGTGACCAGCACTGTTACTCATCTCTGCTCATCCTATCTGTGATTAGTCTGTCCTGGTTATGACCAGTTCAAGGAGTATGATAAGCAGTTGGACTGACGGATTATGTACATAGAAAAAAAAAGTTTCCCTTTCTGCCTCACTCTTATTTTTGAACTTCTTTTCCCTTTTAAATCTGTGGCAAGTCTTATTGAGCCTCAGTGTTTAAAACATTTGGTTTCATGACTGTAGATGCTGTTTTATTGAAACTGCTCCAGAAGCTTTGCCAGCGGTTATAGGAAGGAACAGATTTTCGTAATAACAAGGTCTTAACAATAAAGAAGCCATGTGAAATTTTGAATGTTAAAGCATTGCTAGTTTAAGTCTTGTTCTTGTGAATATGCTCAACTTGCATCTGATTAAATGTACATGCTACATGATTCATTTCCATAAAATCTGCCTTCTTTAAGAAATGGAAGTTTTATCATTTTAATGGCTTGGCCATGTCATTTTTATAGAATCACAATGGACTCAAGCTGACTCAGTAGTGTGCTGTTCGGTGATTCTCACAGTGCTGAATAACACACTCCAGTGTCAGTAGTTCTGTAGGATAAAGGATGCATGGAATCTTTTTTTTTTTTGTTAATTGTTTTAATTTTTTAAAAGATTTATTTATTTATTTATTTATTTGACACAGAGAGCGCACAAGCAGGGGCGTGGCAGGTAGAGCAGGAGAGGGAAAAAAAGGCTCCCTGCTGAGCAGGGAGCCCTGCCTGCTGGGCTACATCCTAGGACCCTGGGATCATGACCTGAGCTGAAGGCAGACACTTAACCAACTGAGCCACCCAGGCACCCTCGTAATTGCATGGAATCTCTTACTAAAGTTCATATCCTTGTACTTTCTAACAGAGTCCAAAGAGAAATAGGGTCAGGGTTTGGGACAATTCATGTTGTGTTGTAAATGGTCATTGGGTCTATCAAGAGAAGGCAAGAAACTGCAAATACCTTCTGTCCTAATACATATTTCTCACTACATTGTTTTTTTGCGTCAGACACGTCAGTTTGATTTTTTAACATGTTCAGATCTATTCAGAACTTTCTGAAACAAACATGTATGTTGAAGAAACATGAGATGGACCAAAGCTTTCAAAATTAATTGTAAAGATTTATGACTTACTGAAAGTAGGTCTTGTGGTTGAAGATACCGATTAGCTTCCTGGTAGACAAAATCTTTACTTGTTTAACTATGTGGAAACTTCAGTATTCTCTTTTCATGGGATTTTTCCATAAACCAAGTAGATTCAAGAGGAAATTCTATCTAAACTTTTCTCTGTAGATAATTACCAAAATAATCTAACAAATTAAACAAATTTAAACAAATTAACAAAAAGGAATTATAGCTATCTAAATTTACCTATTGGAAATGTTCTGTTTAACCATGTTTGTCTTAATTGGTTACTATCTCCTTATTTTCCCACATTATATATGTAGAGTGTGTCACAGTTAATGGATATACCAATGGGGATTCTGAGAATAGGCTATAGTTAGACTATTGTGCCAGCCATTTGTTTCATATTTATTTTATAAATATTTTACAGAAATGAGAGATACAGATAGGAAAATTCCTTTAAGATTAAGTTTATGACTGAGCTCCTGCTTAAGTCCTGGTTCTGGTGCTAATTCCTCACATGCAACTTAGAACCGTCATCGTACAAGGGTGAATTTGGGTAATTAAAGACATGACTAGAATGAAAAAATAGAAGATACACAAATAAGTGATTTTTATTCACCTTCTAGACTGTGAATACGGCTGAACTACATCCTAAAGATGTAAACTAGCCTTCAAAAAGAGGAAATGTCTTTTATTGACCTATCCTTTTAGTACACTGCTTTCAAAATCTCCTCTAGCCTCAGCTTTTTTTTTTTTTAATCTGCCTCTTCACTTCTCATCTCAATGTGAAGAGAGCAGATGGCTGTCATCTTTTCTTAATAATCTCTCCTTCTTCCCCGTTCTCCTCTTAAGTTTCGCTGCTGCAGAAGTTTTGAAAGTCCTTAACACCCGAGGGCATTGCCATGGGAATGTGCCAAATATTTTACACTGGACTGTGTCTGTGAGGTGAGGAAGCACCAAGTAGGGTGTTTTTTTGTTTATGTTTCAGTTGAGGTGGATGGAACCTAAAAGACAATCATCATACCATCATATTATAAATAACCTCATAATCAGGTTAACAAACTTAGACTTTTCTATTAAATATGTTTCTTCAAATTTTATTCTATTCAATAAAATGAATAGAATCTATTCAGTTCTATTTAAACTTTGCTAATTTCTAAAAAAATAAATATACCAAAGCATTTCTTTTTTTTGTTATGTTAATCACCATACATTACATCATTAGTTTTTAATGTAGTATTCCATGATTGTTTGCATATAACACCCAGTGCTCCATGCAGAATATGCCCTCTTTAATACCCATGACCAGGCTAACCCGTCTCCCCACCCCCTCCCCTCTAGAACCCTCGCTTTGTTTCTCAGAGTCCATCGTTTCTCATGGTCATCTCCCCCTCCGATCCCCCCTTCATTTTCCCTTCCTGCTATCATCATCATCTTTTTTTTTTTTTTTTAACATATAAATGTATTATTTGTTTCAGAGGTACAGGTCTGTGATTCAGAGTCTTACACAATTCACAGCACTCACCATAGCACATACCCTTCCCAGTGTCTATCACCCAGCCACCCCCTCCCTCCCACCCCCCACCACTCCAGCAACCCTCAGTTTGTTTCCTGAGATTAAGAATTCCTCATATCAGTGAGGTCATATGATACACGTCTTTCTTTGATTGACTTATTTTGCTCAGCATAATACCCTCCAGTTCCATCCACGTCTTTGCAAATGGCAAGCTTTCATTCCTTTTGATGGCTGCATAATATTCCATTGTGTGTGTATATATACATGTATATATATGTACACACACACCACATCTTCTTTCTCCATTCTTCTGTCGATGGACATCTTGGCTCTTTCCGTAGTTTGGCTATTGTGGACATTGCTGCTATAAACATCAGGGTGCATGTACCCCTTCGGATCCCTACGTTTGTATCGTTGGGGTAAATACCCAGTAGTGCGATTCCTGGATCGTGTGGTAGCTCTATTTTCAACTTTTTGAGGAACCTCCATACTGTTTTCCAGAGTGGTTGCACCAGCTTGCATTCCCACCAACAGTGTAGGAGGGTTTCCCTTTCGCCGCATCCCCACCAACATCTGCTGTTTCCTGACTTGTTCATTTTAGCCGTTCTGACTGATGTGAGGTGGTGTCTCACTGAGGTTTTGATTTGGATTTCCCTGATGCCGAGCGATGTTGAGCACTCTTTCATGTGTCTGTTGGCCATTTGCATGTCTTTGGAAAAATGTCTGTTCATGTCTTCTGCCCATTTCTTGATTGGACCCTTTGTTCTTTGGATGTTGAGTTTAATAAGTTCTTTATAGATTTTGGATACTAGCCCTTTATCTGATATAACATTTGCAAATATCATCTCCCATTTTGTTGGTTGTCTTTTGGTTTTGTTGACTGTTTCTTTTGCTGTGCAAAAGCTTTTTATCTTGATGAAGTCCCAGTAGTTCACTTTTGCCCTTGCTTCCCTTGCCTTTGGCCATGTTTCTAGGAAGAAGTCGCTGTGGCTGAGGTCGAAGAGGTTGCTGCCTGTGTTCTCGTTTAGGATTTTGATGAACTCCTGGCTCACATTTAGGTCTTTCAACCATTTTGAGTCTATTTTTGTGTGTGGTGTAAGGAAATGGTCCAGTCTCATTAATCTGCATGTGGCTGTCCAGTTTTCCCAACACCATTTGTTGAAGAGACTGTCTTTTTTCCATTGGACATTCTTTCCTGCTTTGTCGAAGATTAGTTGATCATAGAGTTGAGGGCCCATTTCTGGGCTCTCTGTTCTGTTCCGTTGATCGATGTGTCTGTTTTTGTGCCAGTACCATACTGTTTGATGATGGCAGCTTTGTAATAGATCTTGAAGTCCGGAATTGTGATGCCGCCGGCTTTGCTTTTCTTTTTCAACATTCCTCGGGCTATTCGGGGTCTTTTCTGGTTCCATACAAATTTTAGGATTATTTATTCCATTTCTATGAAAAAAGTGGATGGTATTTTGATGGGGATTGCATTGAATGTGTAGATTGCTCTAGGTAGCATGGACATCTTCACAATATTTGTTCTTCCAATCCAGGAGCATGGAACGTTTTTCCATTTCTTTGTGTCTTCCTCAATTTCTTTCATGAGTATTCTGTAGTTTTCTGAGTACAGATTCTTTGCCTCTTGGTTATATTTATCCTAGGTATCTTGTGGTTTTGGGTGCAACTGTAATTGGGATCGACTCCTTAATTTGTCTCTCTTCTGTCTTGTTGTTGGTGTATAGGAATGCCACTGATTTCTGTGCATTGATTTTATATCCTGCCACTTTACTGAATTCCTGTATGAGTTCTAGCAGTTTTGGGGTGGAGTCTTTTGGGTTTTCCACATAAAGTATCATATCATATGTGCAAAGAGTGAGAGTTTGACTACTACTTTGCCGATTTGGATGCCTTTTATTTCTTTTTGTTGTCTGATTGCTGTGGCTAGGACTTCTAATACTATGTTGAATGGCAGTGGTGATAGTGGACGTCCCTGCCACGTTCCTGACCTTAAGGGGGAAAGCTCTCAGTTTTTCCCCATTGAGAATGATAATCGCTGTGGGTTTTTCATAGATGGCTTTTATGATATTGAGGTATGTACCCTCTATCCCTATACTCTGAAGAGTTTTGATCAAGAAAGGATGCTGTACTTTGTCAAATGCTTTTTCTGCATCTATTGAGAGGATCCTGTGATTCTTGTTCTTTCTTTTATTAGTGCATTGTATCACGTTGATTGATTTGCAGATGTTGAACCAACCTTGCAGCCCAGGGATAAATCCCACTTGGTTGTGGTGAATAATCCTTTTAATGTACTGTTGGATCTATTGGCTAGTATTTTGGTGAGAATTTTTGCATCCATGTTCATCAGGGATATTGGTCTGTAATTCTCCTTTTTGATGGGGTCTTTGTCTGGTTTTGGGATCAAGGTAATGCTGGCCTCATAAAACGAGTTTGGAAGTTTTCCTTCCATTCCTATTTTTTGGAACAGTTTCAGAAGAATAGGTATTAATTCTCCTTTAAATGTTTGGTAGAATTCCCCTGAGAAGCCATCTGGCCCTGGGCTTTTGTTTGTTGGGAGATTTTTGATGACTGCTTCAATTTCCTTAGCAGTTATAGGTCTATTCAGGTTTTCTATTTCTTCCTGGTTCATTTTTGGTAGCTGATACATCTCTAGGAATGCGTCCATTTCTTCCAGATTATCTAATTTGCTGGCATATAGTTACTCATAATATGTTCTTATAATTGTTTGTATTTCTTTGGTGTTGGTTGTGATCTCTCCTCTTTCATTCATGATTTTGTTGATTTGGGTCCTTTCTCTTTTCTTTTGGATCAGTCTGGCCAGGGGTTTATCAATCTTGTTAATTCTTTCAAAGAACCAGCTCCTGGTTTCGTTGATCTGTTCTACTGTTCTTTTGGTTTCTGTTTCATTGATTTCTGTTCTGATCTTTATTTTTTCTCTTCTCCTGCTGGGTTAAGGCTTTATTTGCTGTTCTTTCTCTAGCTTCTTTAGGTGTAGGGTTAGTTTGTGTATTCGAGACCTTTCTTGTTTCTTGAGAAAGGCTTGTATTGCTATATACTTTCCTCTTAGGACCGCCTTTGCTGCATCCCAAAGATTTTGAACAGTTGTGTTTTCATTTTCATTGGTTTCCATGAATTTTTAAAATTCTTCTTTAATTTCCTGGTCGACCCATTCATTCTTTGGTAGGATGCTCTTTAGCCTCCACGTATTTGAGTTCTTTCCGACTTTCCTCTTGTGATTGAGTTCTAGTTTCAAAGCACTGTGGTCTGAAAATATGCAGGGAATGATCCCGATCTTTTGTTACCGGTTGAGACCTGATTTGTGACCTAGGATGTGATCTATTCTGGAGAGTGTTCCATGGGCACTAGAGAAGAATGTGTATTCTGTTGCTTTGGGATGGAATGTTCTGAATATATCTGTGAAGTCCATTTGGTCCAGTGTGTCATTTAAAGTCTTTATTTCTTTCTTGATCTTTGCTTAGATGATCTGTCCATTTCAGTGAGGGGGTTGTTAAAGTCCCCCACTATTATTATTGTATTGTTGTCGATGTGTTTCTTTGCTTTTGGTATTAATTGCCTTATATAATTGGCTGCTCCCATGTTAGGGGCATAGATATTTACAATTGTTAGATCTTCTTGTTGGATAGACCCTTTAAGGGTGATATAGTGTCGTTCCTCATCTCTTATTATAGTCTTTGGTTTAAAATCTAATTTGTCTGTTATAAGGATTGCTACCCCAGCTTTCTTTTGGTGTCCATTAGCATGATAAATTGTTTACTACCCCCTCACTTTCAATGTGGGGGTGTCTTTGGGTCTAAAATGAGTCTCTTGCAGACAGCATATCGATGGGCCATGTTTTTTCATCCAATCTGATAGCCTGTGTCTTTTGATTGGGGCATTTATTCCATTTACATTCAGGGTAACTATTGAATGATATGAATTTAGTGCCATTGTATTGCCTGTAAGGTGACTGTTATTGTGTATTGTCCATGTTCCTTTCTGATCTGTGTTACTTTTCGGCTCTGTCTTTGCTTAGAGGACCCCTTTTGATATTTGTAGGACTGGTTTTGTGTTTGCAAATTCCTTTAGTTTTTGTTTGTCCTGGAAGCTTTTTATTTCTCCTTCCATTTTCATTGACAGCCTAGCTGGTTATAGTATTCTTGGCTGCATATTTTTCTCATTTAGTGCTCTGAAGATACCATGCCAGTCCTTTCTGGCCTGCCAGGTCTCTCTGGATAGGTCTGTTGCCAATTGAATGTTTCTACCATTGTAGCTTACAGATCTGTTCTCCCGAGCTGCTTTCAGGATTTTCTCTTTGTCTCTGAGACTCGTAAGTTTTACTATTAGATGTCAGGGTGTTGATGTATTTTAATTGGTTTTGAGGGGGGGTTCTCTGTGCCTCTTAGTGAAGTATTTTTATCAACTAAAATTGATAGGCAACTTCATGTTTACTGAAATCCTTCACCAATGATTCTGTAAGAATTATTTAAAAAAAAACAAAACATCTTTTGATCTAATAGTCCCACTTCTGAGGATTTGTCCTAAGTAAGAAATACTGAAGAAACAAAAAAGTTATTTTCATTGTTATTTCCAATAGCAGGACATGGGGGAAATAACCTTAAATTGTAAGTAATTAAGAAAAGTTTAAATGTATTCTCTGAAAAAATTCATATTTTTATGTGATAAGTATTAAGACTAAAGTATTATAAAAAACAGGATTGTTGAAATTTTGAAAAAGCATAAAAAAATTATATCTTCACTTTTAACATTATATAAATGTGTGAATGCATGCAGGCGAAGGATAGGTCAAGAGAAAATGTTGGTGGGTTGATAAGCAGAGACCTATTTGTGACATTTTAAAAGACGATGTGTGTCTGGGGCGCCTGGGTTTCTCAGTCGGTGAAGCATCTGATTGTTGATTTCAGCTTGGGTCATGATCGCAGGGTCTTGAGATTGAGCCCCACACTGAGCTCCACATTGGGCTCCATGCTTGGCTGGGAGTCTGCTTGGAATTCTCTCTCTCTTTCTCTCTCGCTCTGCCCCTCCCTCTGCTGTTCACTCTCTCTCTGAAAAACAAAAAGCAAACCAAAAAACCCACTGTGTGTCTTTTAAATGAAATCCATGTGCTCTAAGAAGAAATTCATCTTCTTAAGTTCCCATGAAAATTAGAAAGTTTATTTTTCAACTTTACAAAGATTAATTGGATAGGTAAGGGCTTCAGTCTCATTTTCAGTGAAATTAGCACCTGTGTGTGTATGTTGCTGCTGTCAGATATACTGGATCTTTTATACTAGTTCTGTAGACCTAGCAAGTACATTTTGATGTGGTGATTGTCCTACCAGTCAAACAGAAATTCTTATATACATATTTAAACTTTAAATATATGACTAAAGAATACCAAGTATGAGTTTTTAAATTATTTTATTAAGAAAAAATTTGGATGTTTGAAAAAAAAGAAAAAAGTTTAGTCTTTAACCCACAACTCTATAAAGGGGATTATTTGGGGGCACCTGGGTAGGTCACTCAGGCAAGCAGCTGCCTTTCGCTCAGGTCATGATCTCAGGGTCTTGAGATCGAGCCCCATGTCGGGTCCCTGCTCCGCAGGAAGTCTCCTTCTCCTCCTCCCTGTGCCTGCCGCTCCCCCTACTTGTGCGCTCTCGCTCGTGTTCTCTCTCTCTCAAATAAATAAATAAAATCTTTTAAAAAATTAAAAATAAAATCTTAAAAAAATAAAAGGGATTATTTTGATATTGTTCATAATATGGGGTTTTAGAATTGATACCGAAAGTTTGCCTAATAAAATTTTACGATACAGCATGTAATATATATCTATATATTTAAAGATATGTTTGTTTATTTTAGAGAGAGTGTGTGTGTAAGCAGGGGAAAGGGCAGAGGGAGAGGGAGAGAGAATCTCAAGCACACTCTGGCTGAGTGCAGAGCCTGAGGCAGGGCTTGATCTCACGACCCTGAGATCATGACCCTGAGATCATGACCTGAGCCAAAACCGAGTCAGACGCTCAACCGAATGAGCCACCCAGGCACCCCAATACAGCATGTAATATATTTTTGTGGTAGAATTTGATCTGCTTCTCAATATGCATTAAGTAAAATAAATTCAGCATACTCTCCTATGAAGAAATATGCTTTTATATATAAATAAGTTTGTAATTGGAATACTAGCTTAAAAAGTAGTCAGAAATAACCAGTTGTTAAATGGTATTTATATAAAGTTACAAAATCTAATGGTCTGTGATAGCATTTTCTGTGATATCCCCAGTCTAGAGGTTCATGATGTCATGAGTGGAACATTTAGCTTTTATTTTATATTTTCAGCCTTCAGTTCATTGTCCTTCCACTCTGTACTGCGGCATTTCATAATATTGGGTTTATTTCTTCTTTTACCAGCCACCCAGATTTTCAGAAATTACAGGGAGAGTGTAAGTTGTTTTTCCACTATTTTTGTCACTGTTAAAGGTTTCCTGGGATGATTTCCTTTTTTCTAAAGTTTAGTGATATCATAGCTTATTTGCCTAAAAAGCCAAATAGAAAAGCATTTAAAAAATATTTTATTTGTACAACTTGGATATTCATTTTTAATAGAATCAGAGGGGGAGTTTCTCAATGTCTGTTTTACTAATATGCTGTTATTTTGAGTTCCATAAGTGCCTGGTTTAGATCTAGTGATACATTTATTAGGACTTCTGATTTTACCATAGAATGATATTTGTTTCTGTATTTTAATTTTTTTTTTTTTTTTTTTTTTTTTTTTTTTTTTTAGGACTTAGGTGTTGTGTGAGAGTGGTATTTAATTCTGATTTTCACTGCTATTTCAGCTATGGATAACCAGTAACTCCAGAAAAAATAGCAGTTCTTTAAAATGGTTTATTTACTGCTCTAGGTTTTGAAGAAAGTGAGCAGATTCTGTGGCCTTCCATGGAAGGGTAGTTTCCCACTTTGGACATTTAATAAATCTCCATTTTAAAGCTTCCATCTTCATTGTATTTTATAATCATTTGTATGTAGCTGTGGATTTAGGAAACCTTTTTCCTACTCCTTCCCATTTCCATGATTTAAAACTAGATTTTTCCCTTCTAAAACTAGAAAAAAGTGATTAAGCTTAGTATAGATTCACAAGTATCATCAGCAGTTCATGAAAATAAACAGTCATTGATATATATGTGCTATTATGAGGTGTAGGAGGTAAGAGTGGTTACTGGAGATTTAAGATAAAGGGATATCTTTCCATATAGTACAAATTTCTTTTTTTTTTTTTTAAAGATTTTATTTATTTATTTGACAGAGAGATAGATAGCGAGAGAAGGAACACAAGCAGGGGGAGTGGGGGAGGGAGAAGCAGGCTTCCCGCTGAGCAGGGAGCCTGATGCGGGGCTCAATCCCAAGACCCTGAGATCATGACCTTAGCTGGAGGCAGACACTTAACAACTGAGCCACCCAGGCACCCTTTTAAAAAAATTATTGTAGCCCAGAATTCATAAGCTGCGTTAGTATGCAAAGATTCCAGGCTTTGCTAAGGTAGCCAGAGCTACTTTTAATGACTTTTGAGTTAATGACTTTGAGTTAAGCAGTACTTTGGGAATTGGGCTCCTTACCTATATAAAAAAGTAATAAATCAGGGCCAAAGGAAAGCTTCCCTGAAATGGTAGACATGATCAGGAATATATGTGGTCGAAAAGAATCTCTGAACTTTAATAAAAGAGGTAATTCATTCCAGTATTTCTGCAAAATGATAGCTTCAGTCAAAATCTCGAAACATAATGGAACATGTGAAAAGGAAGAAAGGGTATAAACTTTTTATAAGGATAGTGGCTCCACACATTTTAATGTATATATCATTCTGGCATATGTAGAAATCTGTGTTTACATAAATAACATAGCTTATTCATGTAGTCATTTGGTTTGGAAATTATTAGCCGAAAAGCTAATAAATGGTCTTGCATATGCTTCTTATTTCTTCAAAAGAGAGGATAAGTATCCATCTTTTGCTAATAAGCTGTTTTAGTGTCTGATGATGGAATAATACCAACTTTACTAAATATTTATTACAAACATAAAACATTTTTTGGTTTTAAGAAGTGTCTTTTAATTGGTGGAAAATGGCCTATTTTTAAGTCTTGATGTATATATAGAGAATAAGGATTACAATATATATTGTACTTTGGGTGACTTATGTCAATGAATGTTATGAAAGTTCTAATGTTTTGTTTAACATGGAAGATAGGTTTAGGAATTCTTGCTGCAGTTTGCTTAACTTTTATTGAGTAAATAAAATATTAAAATACCATCCATTATTTCGACTTGTTAATTTGGTAATGTTTTGGCTGGCAGATTCTTCCATTTCATTGATGATGTTAATGTATCACTATTTAAATAGCTGAAAGTTTATTTTAAAGTATCTTATCCTTTTTTTTTTTTACTTGTTTAGTAAATCAAGTTAGTTGGTTTATCTCAAAAGAGGTTCACTAGAAAATTGATATGAATTGATATGTAATGATCATAAATGTCAATAAGTAAATGTTGAGAAAGACTAGTAATAAAATAATTGATTCACTAAAGACAAAGCCAAATGCATTGTTCTCCCCACACCTCCTCTCCCAGGGTAGTCACCAGTTTTTGCCATTTGGTATAATTTTTTGCTAATCTCTTCAATGAGGATCCTCCTACTTAGTCATCTGTTAAGTCGTTATATGACATTGTAAGAGAGGTGTAATATGTTATATCTGAGTAGAGAATGTCTGACATTTTATTTGATGCTTTATTTTTTTAATAAAGAATAAAGATTAAAGAATAAAGATTAAAACTGATCTAGGAGTTGGAAGATATCCGAGTTCTCGTTCTTAGTTGTGTCACTGGGAAAACTGCTTAAATTTCTTAAGACTTAAGTTTTGGGATGCCTGGGTGTCTCAGTTGGTTAAGTCAAGTCATGATCCTGGGGTCCTGGGATCGAGCCGCAGGTTGGGCTCCCTGCTCAGCGGGGAGTCTGCTTCTCCCTCTCCCTCTGCCCCTACCCCACCCCCATTTTGGCTCTCTCTCAGGTAAATAAATAAAATCTTTAAAAAAAAGACTTGAGTTTCTTTATCTGAAATGAAGAGATTGATTAGGTGAAGCATCAGGCATTTCTATTTTTTGTTTTGTTTTTGATTTTTTTTTTTTTTTTTTTTACTTATTCATTTGAGACAGAGAGAGAGAGAGAGAGAGAGCATGAGCAGGGGGAGGTGCAGAGGCAGAGGCAGAGGGAGAAGCAGGCTCTCCGCTGAGCAGGGAGCTGGAAGTGGGACTTGATCCCAGGACTCTGGGATCATGATCTGAGCTGAAGGCAGAGGCTTAACCATCTGAGCCACCCAGGAGCCCTGCATCACACGTTTCAAATTGGTAGTCTAAGGGCCAAAGCAGATACAATTTATGTGGACAACTCAGTCCAGCATAACTGTTTACATTTTGTGTCTTTATGTATGATGTTCTTTTTCCTACTGGTTACAGTCTCCAAAACTTCCTGCTCCTTGACACCACGACTTCCTGCTCCTTGACATCGTGTGTTCCTTACATGTTTACATAATCCCTTTGGCCCTTGTAGGCATTCAATTTGGACTAGATGTCGCTCCTAATTTTCAAAAGATTCTTCATATTTTCTATGCTATGACAGCAACTAACAGAACACTTAGTCATCATTCAAGCATGTTATTAAAGACCTGCACACTGTTCCTTAATTTTCAGGGGGAAAATGCTTTATTTTCTTTCTTCTTGATCATGAAGTTGCAGAGAGAGAGTTGGCAGATTGTATTCAACGCACTAATTAGAGCATCAGATTTTTCTTTCTTACTGTATAGAATTTGTTGAACAATTGCTGTAAAGCTGTAAATTTTGTGACTTGAGGTATTCACACTATAGAGGCCCCGGCGTCTTGCCGTGGAACCGCCCTGCCGCCTTGTCTGGGACAGCCAGATGTTACCCTTCTCTCCTTCCCGAATCTGGTGACTGAGCCAATGCCAGCACATCGCTGGGATCAATAGATACCATCTTAATACACCGTTTGACAGTTTCAGTAATCAACCAAATGAATTTGTAAAATAGATAAGCAGCAAGCATGGGCCCAGCCCATTTATTTATTTCTGTAATTAAGACATTTGCTCTTCACTTGTTACAGTAGTTATCATAGGCGTATTCGGTCCTTGGCTTTATATGCTGTCATGTTCATTCATCTAAAGATACTGGTACGAATGCTCTGCAAGTGTCATTAGGAAAGGAGATTTAGGAAGGGGACTACGTGCATAAGCGATAACTAAAAATAATAATTTACATGTAAAATAATGAGTTTAAGGTAAGTCCATGATTGAGTTAGACTGCTAATGTTTTTTAGGTTGGTTTTTAATAATAGAAACAGTATGTGATGCAGTGTAAGCACACAGGCATTGTTTCTGGTAGGATGCTTTGGCCTAGTCAAAAATGTTGAGACTTATTTTTCAATATACAGTACATATTTTTTTTAAAGATTTTATTTGTCAGAGAGCACAAGCAGGGGGAGTGGCAGGCAGAGGGAGACGCAGGCTCCCCACTGAGCAGGGAGCCCGATGCGGGGCTCGATCCCCGGACCCTGGGATCATGACCTGAGCCGAAGGCAGACGCTTAACCGACTGAGCCACCCAGGCATCCCTATACCATATATATTTTAATATTAGCTCCATTAGAAAGCCAGTTGTTTACTCAGTGGGCAAGCTATTAAAAATTTTTTAAGTGCAGTTTTTATTATATGTAGAAACCCAACAATTTTTATAGAACAATTGTATTTATGATGAGTTAGAATAATATTCAGAAGTTCAGCATAACAAACTTGGCTAAATATGATTTTTGTATTAAAAACATTGGAGGAAAGGGATACCAAAGCATAAGCAAAATTAAAGAATCACATGATAAGGAATTACAGCTATCCCAAGGTTGAGTGTTGAATTTGAATATGCATTAACAGTTCCAAGTTAAGAAAAATTCAATCTCTTGACAAAGCTCTGCTTTTGGAGAGATGGTGAATTAGTTGTTAAAATCTCGTGACTTTAAGCAGTATCTTGGAACATCTTTATTGAAGCAGCTCTAAAGCATTTGAAATATTCACCAAGTCATCTTTAGCCTGGAGAATTCAACTCTGTACCTGTCAAATTCCAAACATGTCCCAAGCTCTGCTTACTATTTAACAAGCACTGTCGTGTCTCTGCTGGGTGGCCATCTGAGCTAGGTGCTGTGGACTCAGGCACTTTCCTTATGTCAGCTCACTTTAGAGTCTAACAGGGTTAGACAAAAACTGTGGAAATGAGCAGTGCAGGAGATAAGCCCTCAAGTTCAAATCACTGTGGGCTGAACTAAATGAGGAACTTTTTATCCACCTTCCTTTTGGTAATTGCTATAAATAAAAATTTAGATTTTTATAATTTCATGTGAAATAGCATATTGATTTAGGTTTTTCAGAAAAGAGACTAAAATTAGTGTTCAGTACACTTCACTGCTCAGTTCTCTGAAGGAAAGATTCCTTATATTTATATGGAAAAACCATTTTTTTACATTTTGTTTTAACATAAGTAAGGTTTCTATTTCTGTTTCAGAACAACAGTTAAAACAGCCACGGAGAAGAAAAATCACCTAGGTAAATTACTTGTTTCAGTGAGAAACCAGTACTCGATACTTATTTTGCTTTTATCCTTTTTTTTTTTTTGTTAGGGGTGAAAGCATGTCTACAGAGAAAAGCATGTGAACAGGAGGAAAAATATGAGATTCCTGAAGGGCCACAGCGAAGCAGGCTCAACAAGGAACAGCTGGTATTTGTCTTTCGATACTACTTTCATTGGGCTTATTATAACTTAATAGTATCACTGTCAGGAAAAACTTCTCTTGCCCTTTCAACAAGTACAGGTGACTGATTAAAATTTTAATTGTGCTTGTTTCAAGCACTTGATTCTGAGAGATGATCACAATGAGCAGTAAAACCCAGAAGGTGATAATTTCATGCTGTTAATGGACTGTTGGCATCTTGAACATTCCCATAAACCTTTCAGAATCCGAGGTAAGTCTCAGAATCAGGGAGTAACTTGAAAGAAGACTTATGGCTACTGCTTGGATTTAGGTCCCATATGTCTTTATTGCCACATATTGTAGTTTTAATGGGTAACATTCCATTATCCTGTGTGCGTGATATATATATATATATATATATATATATATATATATATATATATATATATATATATATATAGGAAATGACAAAGAAAAATTTGCATAGAAGGCAGTTGTGGAACTTTTTTTTCCATAAAGCACAAAGAGGTGTGTTTCATAGCTAACTGGATGCCTAGCCATAGCTTCGTAATGTATTGTATGTGTTGTGGTGTATGTGTCTGGAACCCTGGAGGCCACATTCCCACCGGAGCTGTCCTCGAGAGCAGAGATTCATCACACAGAGGGACCTGAGTAAGGATGGACAGAACTGGGTCAAGATCCACAGAATGATGTTACTTGTATAATTTTATTAAATGTTGCCGGGTATCCCTGAAGCTCAGTTGAGATACCCTAGGAGTTCATGGGGCTTTAAGTCCCACCAAATATGAATAACATTCTGATAAAAGAAGTTTAACGAGAAGTTTCTCTTTGCTTTTTTTAAAAATATGTGTGTTTATCAGAAACATCCACACGCAGCACACCCTAACACCTAAAATCTGAGGAGAGTGAAGTTCCTGCGATGGTGGCTGAGTTTTAGGAGAAAGATTGTAACTAGGAAGCCTATAAATATCGGAGTACTTTTCTTGACCCAAATAATGCACTTGAAATGCAGTTTATCCCAGCACTTCATTTAAGCAGCTTCTTAATAGCTCATGACTACTTATCTATATTTTCCTCATTCATATGCAGTGTTTTTAAATATTTTGATCTGCTTTTAACAAGCCTTTTCTTGTTTTTTCAGTTGCCAAAGCTGTTTGATGGATGCTACTTCTATTTCGGGGGAACCTTCAAACACCATCCAAAGGACAACCTTATTAAGCTTGTCGCTGCAGCTGGGGGCCAGGTCCTTAGTAGAAAGCCCAAGCCAGACAGTGACGTGACTCAGACCATCAATACAGTTGCATACCACGCGAGACCTGATTCTGATCAGCGCTTCTGCACACAGTATATCATCTACGAAGATTTGTCTAATCATCGCCCAGAGAGGGTCCGGCAGGGCAAAGTCTGGATGGCTCCTTCCAGCTGGTTTATTGATTGTGTGATGTCCTTTGAGTTGCTCCCTCTTGACAGCTGAATATTGCACCAGATGAACGTTTCAAATTGAACTCACACTGTTTTGATCATTCACATTTTTATAATAGGTAGACTCGTTCATACATATTTTTTCCTTGAATTAAAAAACAAAACAAAACTTGGGCCAGACTTAGAATTCATTCTCTGTTTACCATTTAGATGCTGAAATTGCTTTGAAGGATTTTTCTTTTTAAAACTGGTGTATGTTTTGATTCATCATGTCTTTTTATTCAAATTATCAGCTATCAAAGATTAATGAGGGAGTACCAGAACTATTGGTTAAATATACAAGCAGTATCATTACTCTCTCAGCCTTTTAATGTTCTTTGATGAAAATAATCCACACTTGCCACCAGCAAAAATACTTCCCATCCTTAGTAAACAAAGAATATTGTCAAATAATTGATTCTGGCTTTATTGTAATAGAGTACCTGGTCTGAATGTACCACCATAGGTGTTAAATTCTTCTGTCTACAATTGTCTTCATCTTACGTTGTGTTTAGTTTCTTATAATTTACATGGCTGTTAGTTCCTACGTTTTTATCCCTTCTTTTTATCTTCCGTATTCATCAAGAAATCATGATTTAAACCGTAGCATTTTTCTTCGGTGGTGAAAAATCAACATTGGACTCATGGTACATATTTTTATTGTATATACTTGCTTATTGTTAGCTATCAATTTGTGACTGTGTTTATCTACAGTGTATGTACATATACATAGAGCATTTTCTCTAACAAATTTTAGTATCAGTATTCCTTAGAAGGTCTCACCAGATTAGTAAGTTGTCAATCAGATGTTAATTAAATTAGGGCTAGTCCTTTTTCCAGTAGACCTCGCTACATATTGCTAAAATAATTGTTTTTGAAGGTCTTAATTTCTTCTTTTGTGAAGATTTTATTTTTCCATTTTTAGATTGCTGTGGAGGCAGAAGTTGGGAATTATCTGATTAGAAGAGATTTTGTCCAGGTGGTACAAAAGGCCATCACAATAAGTCTAAAGGCAGGAGTAGGAAGGGCTGTCTCCTAATACAAGACCACAGAGTAGGAGACAGGACGCCGCCTGAGCCTGGGGAGTCCTGGGGAGGTTACTCTGATTGGAGTGTTCTTGTTGGTGAATGAATCGACAAGGTAAATTAGATCATTTAAAAATATTTGTAAGAAGAATTCTTTAATAAGTCTTCCTAGAAACTGAACATAGTTCTATGAAAGACATGGGAAGGGAGACACTGAGAGACCTGCCAGGTTTGGTCTCTGTTGGGCTGGAGATTAGTGAAGCACTGGATGAGAATACTGAGAGTCTGAAGTGAATGAACATTAGTAAGATTCATTTATTTGTAAGTGTGAGATTCTGCTGATTATTTCAAAATAAATCTTATTGTAATTCCTTCTCTCACATGTCACGTTTCCATATCAAGAAACATTATGTAAACACACTGATACACTGGGGACCCTGTCCTTCACGGATGAATTAGCTCTGCAACCCTCTCCAACCAGTCATGTCTTTGTCCCACATTTCATTCTAATGGAGAATGATGAACACCATAGCACCAAGCAAATCTGAGGGGTTAGCTAATGTCTGGATTAAATAATTTAGGACTCTCTGGGATTTCGGTTTGTCATTTTTGATTTATAACTGACTTGTGGTCACTCTCTATTGCCTCATCGGTCACATTCCTAGACAGGTTTGTGTCTGTTCCTCCGATTTGAATCCCTGTTTGTAAAACAGCTTTGGGGGTTGCTGCCCACTCTCCTTCATTCATTTTCTTGGTTTATCACCCCTCCCTCTTTGTTGTATTCTGTCCCCCACTATTAAGCAGTTTTATTTTTGGTTCCTTTAAATATTTATTTTGACAGCAGTTGGTTGATGTTAAGCTCTTGAACCTTGTAATATTTGTGTAGATATATTTGTCACTGTTTTCATTTGTCCATCACAGATTCAAGCTTCCTTTTTATTGACTATAAATCATTAAAGTTATTTGTGTTTCTGTATTTCTATATCTTCTTATAGTAGTAGTTTACTTATTCTGGGCTGTTGATGAGTGAGACTCAGTAAGACCTGAGAGGAAATCTTTGAGCTAACAAAAGCTTATCTTTTGGAACACTTAACACATTGTGGTTAATTTTGGATAGAAATATTTCTAAACTATAATACTTTACTACCTTAAATAAATGTGTCTGAATACAATGTAATTTTGATAGTTTGGAATCATCATTAAGAGGGTCAGTGATTACACAGTGATTCCTTCATGGATCCATTAAAGCCAGAGGGTCGGCAGCTTCTCCACAGTATCACAGGGCTGCTTGTTACTTCTCTATTTCCTTTTTTTTTTTTTTTTTTTTAATTTTTCTCTAAGATTTTATTTGAAGAGAGTGAGCTAGCCAGGGGAGAGGCAGAGAGAGAGGAGAAGCAGAGTCCCACTGAGCAGGGAGCCTAATGTGGGGCTCAATCCCAGGTCCCCGGGATCATGACCTGAACCAAAGGCAGTCGCTTAACCAACTGAGCCACCCAGGTGCCCCTAATTAATTTTTTTTCTTTTGACTTGCTAAGGAATGAAAACCAGGCAGGAACCATATTAGAATTATGAGTGAAATGAGGATAAATAAGCAGTGTGTGAGGGTTTTGGTGATTTACCGAATAGATACTTAAATCTTTGTAGAAAAGTTTTACCATTTATTCTACCTATTTTGATATCTTTTGAGCCTGCTTTGTGAATTTGGTGATTAAGTGACCTCTGCATAGGTGAAGATTATCTATTGGAAGGTTTGATGTTTCTGTGGGAATAAGAAGATGCAGGGAGGGGTAGTCACATTACACGTTAGCTGTAATTACCTCCCTGGGTTGGGGCAGAAAAAGAGCCTGCTGTGATCTGAAGGTTCGTGGACCTCATGACAGCCACAAATGTGTATTCTGTTCTCTAACGAGAACACAAAATGGCGGGAAATCATGCTTATTTAATAACTATAAGCCATTATTTTGTTGGAACTACAAATTGTGAACTTAATGTATGATCACCTAATGAAAACTAAGCAGTTCTAATTTTTTTCAGTCAGCTAATACATACTGTGGCTACTTAGTTACATACTATTTTATGAATTAAGGATTGTTGATTATGTAGCATTTTAAGGCACATAACAATACCTTTCCTTTATTAGAATAGCAATGTGGGAGAAGTTGAGGAAGGCACTAGACCTTTCTGACTCTGACCTAGCTTAAAAGGTTGATGACTAACTCCCCAGACGTGAAGAGGATTCCTTTGGCCCCAGTGGTCCCGTGCGCCTGTGTAGGTCACCTCCAGAAGGCCAGTAAGCCTATTGTCAGGCTTGGAGATTGAATTATAGATAGGGCAGGCTGGGGGGGCGGGGCATGACTCCTGTGCAGGCTTTGGATTCAGCTGGACCTGGGTTTGTTTATCATCTCTACTAGTTTCGCTAACTTGTGTTTGCAGTTAATAAAGTGAGAAAAATACTCTCCATCTCACCTGGGCATAAAGATGGACAAAAGCATTGAGCACCTTGTTTGGGCATTTACAGGATCACCTTCCAAAACCTTGGTGAACAATATGAATAAGAGACTTCTCTAAAAGCAGCTCATTAGAGGTGACTTTTGGTAGCACAACTCAATTTAAGTCCTGAATAGTCCTGGCTATTGCCCCCAACCCCTGCTCAGCTGCTCCCTGTCCTGTCTTCACTTTGCTGGGCTTTTTTCTTTTTTCTTTTTTTTAATTCAATTAATTAACACATAATGTATTCTTGGTTTCAGAGGTACAGGTCTGTGATCCGTCAGTCTTATATAATACCCAGTGCTCATTACATCACATGTGCTCCTCAATGTCCATCCCCCAGATATCCCAGCCCCCTGCCCCCCTTCCCTCCAGCAACCCTCAGTTTGTTTCCTATGATTAAGAGTCTCTTGTGGTTTGTTTCGCTCTCTGGTTTCATCTTCTTTTATTTTTTCCTCTCTTCCCCTATGAGCCTCTGTTTTTGTTTCTTAAGTTCCACATATCAGTGAGATCATTTGATAATTGTCGTTCTCTGATTAACTTATTTCACTTAACATAATACCCTCTAGTTCCATCCATGTTGTTGCAAATGGAAAGATTTCAATTTTTGATGGATGCATAATATTCCATTGTGTATATATACCACATCTTCTTAATCCATTCATCTGTCGATGGACATCTTGGCTCTTTCCATAGTTTGGCTATTGTGGACATTGCTGCTATAAACATTGGGGTGCAGGTGCCCCTTTGGATCACTACATTTGTATCTTTGGGATAAACACCCAGTAGTGTAATAGCTGGGTCATAGGGTAGCTCGATTTTCAACTTTTTGAGGAAACTCCTTGCTGTTTTCCAGAGTGGTTGCACCAGCTTGCATTCCCACCAACAGTGTAGGAGGGTTCCCCTTTCTCCACATCCTCGTGAACATCTGTCATTTCCTGACTTGTTCATTTTAGCCATTCTGACTGGTGTGAGGTGGTATCTCACTGAGGTTTTGATTTGTATTTCCCTGATGCCGAGTGATGTTGAGCACTTTTTCATGTGTCTGTTGGCCGTTTGGATGTCTTCTTTGCAAGAATGTCTGTTCATGTCTTCTGGCCATTTTTTGATTGGATTATTCTTTGGGTGTTGAGTTTGATAAGTTCTTTATAGATTTTGGATACTAGCCCTTTATCTGATAGGTCATTTGCAAATATCTTCCCCCATTCTGTTGTCATTTGGTTTTGTTCACCGTTTCCTTTGCTGTTCAAAAGCTTTTTACCTTGGTGAAGTACCAATAGTTCATTTTTGCCCTTGCTTCCCTTGCCTTTGGAGACGTGTTTAGCAGGAAGTTCTTGTGGCCAAGGTTGAAGAGGTTGCTGCCTGAGTTTTCCTCAAGGATTTTGATGAATTCCTGTCTCACATTTAGGTCTTTCATCCATTTTGAGTCTATTTTTGTGTGTGGTGTAAGGAAATGGTCCAGTTTCATTCTACATAAATAAAAGAAAGGATAAGAACTATATGATCCTCTCAAAAGATGCAGAAAAAGCATTTGACAAAGTACAGCATCCTTTCTTGATTAAAACTCCTCACAGTGTAGGCATAGAGGTTACATACCTCAATATTATAAAAGCCATCTATGAAAAGGCCACAGCAAATATCATTCTCAAAAACAGCTTTTCCCCTAAGGTCAGGAACACAGCAGAAATGTCCAATATGACCACTGCTGTTCAAAAATAGTACTAGAAGTCCTAGTCTCAGCAATCAGACAAAAGAAGAAATAAAAGGCATCTGAATCAGCGAAGAAGTCAAACTCTCACTCTCTGCAGATGACATGATACTCTATGTGGAAAACCCAAAAGACTCAACCCCAAAATTGCTAGAACTCATACAAGAATTCAGTAAAGTGGCAGGATATAAAGTCAATGCACAGAAATCAGTTGCATTTCTATACACCAACAACAAGACAGAAGAAAGAGAAATTGAGTCATCCCATTTACAATTGCCCCGAAAACCGTACATATCTAGGAATAAATATAACCAAAGAGGCAAAGAATCTGTACTCAGAAAACTATAGAATACTCATGAAAGAAATTGAGGAAGACACAAAGAAATGGAAAAACGTTCCATGCTCATGGATTGGAAGAACAAATATTGTTAAAATGTCTATGCTACCTAGAGCAATCTACACCTTCAAAGCAATCCCTATCAAAATACCATCAACTTTTTTTCACAGAACTGGAATAAATAATTATAAAATTTGTATGGAACCAGAAAAGACCCCGAATAGCCAGAGGAATGTTGAAAAAGAAAAAGCCGGTGGCATCACAATCCTGGACTTCAAACTCTATTACAAAGCTGTAATCATCAAGACAGTATGGTACTGGCACAAAAACAGACACATAGATCAATGGAACAGAATAGCCCAGAAATGGACCCTCAATTCTATATTCAACTAATCTTCAACAAATCAGGAAAGAATATCCAATGGGAAAAAGATAGTCTCTTCAATAAATGGTGTTGGGAAAATTAGACAGCCACATGTAGAAGAATGAAGCTGTGGAGAGAATTTTAATTACTGCCTCCATTTCCTTACTGGTAATGGGTCTGTCAGGTTTTCTGTATCTTCCTGTTTGAGTTTTGGTAGTTTATATGTCTCTAGGAAAGCATCCATTTCCTCCAGATTGCCTAATTTGTTGACATATAGTTACTCATAATATGTTCTTATAATTGTTTGTGTTTCTTTGGTGTTGGTTGTGATCTCTCCTCTTTCATTCATGATTTTGTTTGGGTCCTTTCTCTTTTCTTTTTGATAAATTTGTCAAGGGGTTTATCAATCCTTTTAATTCTTTCAAAGAACCAGCTCCTAGTTTTGTTGATCTGTTCTGCTGTTCTTTTGGTTTCCATTTCATTGATTTCTGCTCTAGTCTTTAAATAATTTCTCTTCTCCTGCTGGGTTTAGTCTTAACAACAGCTAGGACCCAGCCTGTCTAATTTCTCACCTCTGACTTCTCTCCCCATCTCTTTAGTGAAGTGTCTCCATCTGTGTGGCCTCTCCTACCCATTCAGCTAACATTTTGTTTAGCTTTCATCCCATGCATACATTTATTTTGGATACTAGGACTGCTTAGGCCTCCACACTTGAGATACACACTCCTTTATTAATTTACTTGGGCTTTGGACATGAGTTAATCTACAACCCAGAAAAACATTCTTGTCCTTTTTTTTCTCTTCAAGTGCTTTTATAACTAAGGGATTAAACCCCAAATTTCCTTTTACTTCCCTTACTTCCCATGTAATTAAATATTCTTATACATAGTTTCCATTGGTTGTATGGTAGCCTCTCAACAAGATATATGATAATTTAACTAAATCACTGGTATTTTGTATTTGGATTGTTTCAGTCATAGATAAATCTGTATAAATATTGTTATGATAAATTTTGATCCTGGGGGAAGGAGGAGCTTTAAAATGTCAAACTAAGTCACCATCTATCATTACCATCTCTACAAAATGCAGTGCATGCCCTATGCATTTAAATTAAGACCTCTAGTTATGCTTAAAATATAAAAATTAGAAAATGAGCCTTAATTGATTGCTATGATTTTCATGAGTTGATGAGACTTTGCATGTAAGGTTCAAAATGCTCCCGCTCTTATGGGTTAGAAACTAACCTGAAAAAGGCAAAAAAAACCCAAAAAAGCCTTAGGCCTTTTGGTAGAGACCGGAGATCACCTTGCCTGTGTTAAGATGAGGAAATAGGCCCAGAGAACTCTAGATCACACAGCTCATTGTTGGCAGGGCCCAGATGAAGCATGTATGTTCCTCTCTTCCTGCCATACTACCTCCCAAGCTACCTTACTTCTTTAAGTAAATTGGTGTTTGCTATTACAGGAGCCTGTGATTTTTTTACTTGAATGTACTTATTGGACTGGCCTGTGACATCTAGAAAGAGATGGCATCTATCCCTCAGCAGACATTCCTAATTACTGCATCTGTTTCTGAGACCAAAAAGTATCTTAAAATCTTTTTTAACTTTAGTTTCAGGCAACCACAACCATTTGGTGAAGCTGGTTTATCAGCTAGGATGTATTCACCATCACCAAACTGAACCACGTCTTAAAAACTTACGTGACCTTTATATGTTTGTTGCTGTCCCCACAGCATGCCAGGAGTATATAGGACATATTCCAGTCAATAATTGTGGCTCAGTTCAGAAATGATTCTCAACTGGCAGGCCATGTCCTCCTAGTTGGGAGTTAAAGGAGCTCAAGAACAACAACAGCAACAAGCAAAACCTCCAAGACAGGGAGAGCACAGGAAGGATAATACATCTAAAAAAGCTTTCTAGGTGATTTTTATGCCTGCCCTTACCACAGTGGCAAGGCACTGGTTGGCACCATTTATTACTGGAAATTTCCTTGTGAAATTGTATTTCTGATTCAGGTACCTAATGCAATGCAGAGTGTGTGTGTGTGTGTGCACGTGCGCGCGCCCAAATGTGACCATATATTATGTATGTAATGTGTCTGGTTCCCCAAGACCTACATTTTGAAGCTGAGGCATGTGGAATTTGAGGTAGAATATGGTGATGCGTAAGCCGTAACATCAACATTCCCATTGTGATGGGACTTTTCCTTTTCCTGTGAGCACTAAAGTTCTGATATCTGGTAGTAAGTTAAGATTATTTTTCTGGGCGGTAGAAGTAACGATTAGCAAGTGTGATGTTTATTTTAAAAGTTAATTACTACATTTTGAAAAGTAAACAAAATCTAAAGATTTTTTTCCTATTGACCTTTCTTTTGCAGATAGTGACAGAAGCACAGAGTGGGCAATTGATTTTCAGTAAGTATCCTCATATTTAAAGTGCTAGCAGTTACACATATGAGTTTTGTCTTTTTTTAAAAAAATATATAGATCTGGTTTTACATTTTCAAAAGAGGTTGAAAAAGAGTCTGATACTGATTTACTCACAAATTTGTACATTGATTCATTGGATTTTTATTGGGAAACTAGTGGATATCAGGCTGTGTTGCTTAACTTGGAACAACTAAGGTGAATAAGACATGTCTACAACCTTCAAGGGGCTTGTACTCTAGCAGGAGAGCCAAACAAGTAAAGAAGTAAAGTAGAAAGTAAAGATTTCACAGGCATTGTTCTTGGTGAGGCACAGCCCTGTGACCTGTGCAGGAAGAACATGTTGGTGGAAACCTGCACACTAATGGGCTTTTCCATGTCAGGGCATACTTTTAGAAGTCTACCTCGCTCGCTTGGCAGAAGAAGTAACCAGTGTTTGCTCTGGACATAAGTATTATTTGGAAGGGTACCTAGGACTAAGTCTTAGGATGAGATGACTTAATATTCACCATGATGTTCACTAAGCATTTTTTAAAATAATTTTTTATTGTTATTTTAATCACCATACATTACATCATTAGTTTTTGATGTAGTGTTCCATGATTCATTGTTTGTGCATAACACCCAGGGCTCCACGCAGAATGTGCCCTCTTTAATACCCATCACCAGGCTAACCCATCCCCCCACCCCCTTCCCCTCTAGAACCCTCAGTTTGTTTTTCAGAGTCCATCGTCTCTCATGGTTCGTCTCCCCCTCCGACTTCCCTTCATTCTTCCCCTCCTGCTATCTTCTTCTTTTTTTTTTCTTAACATATATTGCATTATTTGTTTCAGAAGTACAGATACGTGATGCATCAGTCTTGTACAATTCACAGTGCTCACCATAGCACATACCCTCCCCAATGTCTATCACCCAGCCACCCAATCCCTCCCACCCCCCACCACTCCAGCAACCCTCAGTTTGTTTCCTGAGATTAATAATTCCTCATATCAGGGAGGTCATATGATACATGTCTTTCTCTGATTGACTTATTTCACTCAGCATAACACCCTCCAGTTCCATCCACGTCGTTGCAAATGGCAAAATCTCATTCCTTTTGATGGCTGCATAATATTCCATTGTGTATATATACCACATCTTCTTTATCCATTCATCTGTCGATGGACATCTTGGCTCTTTCCACAGTTTCACTAAGCATTTTTTGATTCTCCTTGAGTGATACTCCTTGTCTTTTGTAGAAGAGAATGACATTTTATCAATATTTTATTAGAGAGTTTTTTTTAAAATTTTTTCTTTTAATTAGGGAGACAAGTCAGAAATAGGAAATGCAGCTTGCTGAAGCCATGAATAGGAAATGAGTTTTTTGCTGTCTCTGTTTAATTTGCTAAGTTAGCAAGTTTAACCTCAAGATAATTTAAACAGTAGTTAAAGCTGTCCAGGTTTATTTCATCTACCTTTTTGAAAAAAATGCATCATATTAATATTCATGCTGGTTTTCTGTGAATTTAGATGTAGTCATTAGAAGGAAGGTTTTCTTTTTTTTATGTTAAAAATATTTTAAATGGATTGTTGATACTTTGAAATTTTCTATTTTATAGCAAAGTAATTTGTGTACATAGTTTAAAAAGTGAAATAGTGCTAAAAGATTTAGACTAAAAGGCATCAGTCTCCTGTACCTCTTTCTCAGTTTCTGTTCAGAAACAATCACTTTGTACTGTTTTAGTAGTTTACATTGGTATTTGCCTTCTATGTTAGTAAGTATGGGTGTACTGCATTCTTTTGATTAAGCTATTTTAGACATTTGTGATTTCCTATTATGGTAGCTGATTTTTTTTTTCCCCCACTCTAAGATTCCTTCTTTCCTTTCTAAATTATTCCAAACAGCTAACTTAAATTTTTTCTCAGGGCTTTCACAATGATGACTATGGACATGGTCCCCTGATTTCCATGTTTTTTTGTAGTGATTGCATTTCCTTTTTATAAACCTTTTTGTTTTTCTTTAATTTTTATTAGTTTTTAAATCTCTGTCTAAAGGTTTGAACCTATGTCTACATCTTCAACTACTTTCTGACATCTTTGAAAAAAGTCACAATGGAATTTTTCTCTGAGACAAAACTAGGTAACAGACTAGCTTGTTTTTCCTGGAAACATACCTCCTAAAGGCTTCTGTCTTCCCTCTCCAATGTGGACTGCTTGCCAGTGAAATCTGCAAAGCTTTTATCTTGTGACTTCCCTGCTTGTCTAGATCTTAGGAAACCCCTTTGCTTCTCTTTCCTATTGGGAAGGGAGGGTCCCTATTTACTGGTTTACACCTGTATCATGATTAAGCATATCTTCCAGCAGCTTCATGAGAAAGAATACAGTTTTTATATATTTTGGCTGAAAAATGTCTTCATTCTGCTATCACCTGTGATTTTGCTTTGATAAATAATTCTTAGATGGCCATTGTTTTCCCTCAGAGTGGGGTTTCAGAGAGTGAATCAGCATCTCCTTTCTTGACTATGCCCATCTGCAGGCACTTGGTTTTGAGCTTCCTCCCATCTAGGAAGTCATTTCACTTGCCATATATTGTGTTGAGTGTTATGTCAGATTACTCAGTGGTTTTCAGCCAGAGAAAGTGCAGGCAGTGGACCAACGTCTTAAACATCAGTACTCATTCTTTCGAATACCTTTTATGTATGGTTATATATAACAATACCTTTTACATATAGTTAACAAAAGGATGTTTTGGATTACTTATGCCATTTGTAAATAATTGGGCATACTCTTGTTTAAAATTGTGTAATGTGGCCCTTTGAGAGTAATGTTTGACAAAAAAAGAAAAGGTTAGTCAGGTGGGGCTTGGGTAACTTACAGAACATATAAACAGTTTCTTTTCTGAATGAGATTTGAGCCCTTAAATGATGATTTTGAGTGATCAAATCATGCCCTGCCCTGATAAGCCCACTGATTCTATTTGTACTATTTTATATACAAAGTATCAGTACTTCATGGATACTCTTTTAAACAACAAGTCTTTCAATCTAATGTTTCTTGACCAGGCACTTTTTTCTTTAGGTAGAACTATTGAGACTTATAAATCTTGTAACCTAAAAGTAAAGGCAGTATTGATAGGAGATCTTCTAAACAGCAAATGGAAGTCATCTAGATGTAGGAGAGGTAATGGGGATTTTTAGAAAGCATTAGAAAGAACTATCAGTGATAACCCAAAGAAGATAAGACCAATTGATGATGACCAATTGGGCATTTTGTGGAGTGGAATATCAAGTGGAAAACCTTTTAATTTCCTATAACTATGGCTGAGGAAAGAGGAAGAAAGGACAAGTTAAAATATTTAGAACAATTGCTTTGTGTCTTGTTATGTTACACTATAATAATTTCTTAAGAATTGGCAGGCATCCAGAATGTAGAGGGGGCGGTCAGAGATGGCAGCCTAGCAAGATCCTGAACTCACCTCCTCCTGGGAACATACTGAGTCTACAGCTACATATGGGATAATTCCTCTGAAAAAGACCTGAAAACTAGCTGAGCAGCTCCTTCATAAAAACTAAGTTGCTATTGACTTAGAATAGACTGTTGTATAGATAGGCTATTATATATGAGCCTCATGATTACCACAAAGCAAAAACCTATAGCAGATAAGCAAAAGATAATGAGAAAGGAAACTAAGCATAGCACTAAAGAAATCAAACCAGAAGGGACGAGAGCAAGAGAAGAAAGGAAAAGAGAAGAACTATAAAACAACCAGAAAACAATGAACAAAATGGCAATAAATACATACCTATCAATAATTGCTTTTAATGTAAATGGACTAAATTCTCCAATCCAAAGACAGAGAGTAGCTGAAGGGATAAAAAAACCAAAACAAACAAAAAACAAGACTCATGTATATGTTGCCTAGAAAAGACTCACTGCTGATGTAAGGAAACACAGGCAATGTGAAGGCATAGAAAAAATATTCCATGCAAATGGAAACAAAAAGAAAGCTGGGATAGCTCTTCTTATATCAGACAAAGTAGACTTTTTGTTTTATTTTTTAAAAGTATTTATTTAACAGAAAGCACGAGAGAAAACACAAACGGGCAGAAGGAGAGGGAAAAGCAGATTCCCTACTGAACAGGGAGCCCAATGCGGGGCTCACTCCCTGGACCCTGGCATCATGACCTGAGCTGAAGGCAGACACTTAACTCACTGAGCCACCCAGGTGCCCCCTGACAAAGTGGACTTTAAAACAAAGACTGTAATGAAAGACAAAGAAGGGCACTACTTAATGATAAAGGGGTCAATCCAACAAAAGGATATGCTATTTGTAAATATTTACATATTCAAACATAAGAGCACCTAAATAACTAAAGCAAATTTTAATAGACCTACAGGGAGAAATTGACAGCAATACAATGATAGTAGGGGACTTGAATACCCCAGTTATATCAGTGGGTACGTCATGCAGTCAGAAAATCAATAAACATTTGCCTTAAATGGCAGATAGATGGACTTAATAGATACAAAACATTCCATCCAGAAACACCAGAATATGCATTCCTCTCAAGTGCACGTGGAACATGCTCTGGGATAGATCATATGTTAGTCCACAAAACAAGATTCAATAAATTTAAGACTGAAATCATATGAAGCATTTTTTTCTGACCACAGTGGTATGAAACTAGAAATCAATTATAAGAAGAAAACTGGAAAAATCACAAGTATGTGGAGATTAAATAACATGCTCCTGAGTAACCAATGGGTCAATAAGAAATAAAAGTAGAAATCAGAAAAATACCTTGAGAGAAAATGGAAATACAACATACCAGAATCTATGAGATACAGATGCCCAAAAGTTTTTTGTTTGAAATTTATACAAAAGCAGTTCAAAGAGGAAAGTTCACAGGATGCAAGCCTACCTCAAAAAATAAAACAAACCCAACAAGAAAAATATGAATCTTTATACTTAAAGGAACTTAAAAAAAAAAAGAACAAATGAAGCCCAAAGTTAGTAGAAGGAAGGAAATAACAAAGATCAAAGTGGAAATAAGTGAAATAGAGACTTAAAAGGCAATAGAATAGATCAATGAAACTAAGTGCTAGTTCTTTGAAAAGACAAAATTAATAAACCTTTAGCTAGACTCACCAGAAAAGAAGAGAGAGGGTTCAAATAAATAAAGAGAAGTTACATCTGTTATATATCACAGATATATATACAAAGAATCTTAAAAGACTACTTTCAACAATTATATACCAACAAATTGGACAACCTAGAAGAAATAAATTCCTAGAAACATAAAATCTCTCAAGACTGAATCATGAAGAAATACAAAATCTGAATAGACCAATTATCTCTAAGGAGATTGAATTGGTAATTAAAATCTCCCAGCAAACAAATGTCCAGGACCAGACAGCTTAACTTTTAAGTTCTACCAGACATTCAAAGATTTAATCCCTATCCTTCTCAAATTCTTCCAAAAAATTGAAGAGAAAGGAATGCTCCCAAGCTCATTTTACAAGGCCAGCATTACTCTTATACCAAAACACTGCAGCAAAAGGAAAATTTCAGGCTGTTATCTCTGATGAACACAGACGCAGAAAGTCTTAACAAGGTGTTCGCAAACTGAGTTCAACAATACATTAAAAGGATCATACATCATGATCAAGTGAGATTTATTCCAGTGATGCAAGGATGATTCAACATCCACAAATCAATCAAGGTGATGCACCACATTAACAAAATGAAGGCTAAAAATTATACAGATGCAAAAAAGGTTGACAAAATTCAATATTTATTTACTTATTAGAGAGTGCGTTTATGTGAGCGGGTGAGAGTGGGGAGGAGGGACAGAGAGAGAAGAAGGAGAGAGAGAGAATCTCTAACAGGCTCCTCACCCAATGTGGAGCCTGACCTGGGGCTCAATCTCACAACCCTGAGATCATGACCTGACCCAAAATCAAGAGTTGGACACTTAACAGACTGAGCCACCCAGGTGCTGCCCCACCCCTTTTAAAGAGAAATACTGATTTTAATTCAGCATAAGGGAAACTCTAGAGATTTGTCATATTTCAGCCTAAAAATTAGCAAAGCTGTTGAAACAAGGCACAATTTTTCCCCATACTTGTTATGTGGTTCCAGTTAAAAAAAAATTAAAATGTTAAAACATAAAAATAGAAGTCTGTGATTTTAAAAAAAAAAGGTGTGTAAAAAATTCCCACAAAACCTGTCAACGTTGTTCCTTATCCTACAAAATAACACCAGTAAGATGAGTAAAAGTGTTAAAAACCATTACAACAGCATTTCTGAAATGCAGCTTTCCTGACCTCCTGTTTCCCCTAAAAACAACTTCTCATGGAGTACAAAAGGACTTTAAAATCTCTGGAGGGAAGGTCAAGCTTTTATTGCAGTTTTCCCCCTGCATTCTCTTAGATGTAGGGAAAGTGCAGGGAATGTGCTTGTGCCCTGGCTGTCACTACTTCTCAGTTTAGAAAAAGGCTGAGGATTTGGGGTGTCATACTTCTCATGTGGGGACCTATGCCTGCAGAGTGGTCTGGAGGGTGCATTTTGGGGACAAGGGAGGATTTCTTGCCTAAGCCTCTTCCTTTGCTCCCTTCACATGAGGAATAGTGAGACAGTGAGGAGCCATACCTGTCTGCATAATATACAGCAGCTTATAACCCAGCCTACCCCTTCCTGAGCTCCCCAGAAGATTCTATTGAAGTCAGTAGGATGGATTTAGCTAAGGGTGGCCCTCCCCTTGGGTTTGTGGGGAAAAAATAGCCCTGAGTGTGATAATGAGGTCATCCTTGCTAAAATCATCATCATTATGGAAAATACTCTACATGCCCCAACAGCAGGTCCCAGCCGTTTGCACTGAGGCCAGGAGAATATGCTGGGTAAAATTCAAGAAAGACATAAGTCATCAGTTCCTCTTCTGCTAGCCCTAGAGAAAAAAAAAAAATCCAGGGCCCTTAAAATGTCCCTTAGCTACATCAACATTTATTTATGATAAAAACTCAACAATGTGGGTATAGAGAGAATGTACCTCAACATAATAAAGGCCATATATGACAAGGCTATATATGACAAGCCCACACCTAACATCAGACTCAGTGGTGAAAAGCTGAAAATTTTTCCTCTAAGATCAGCAACAAGACAAGGATGTCCACTCTTACTACTTTTATTTAGCATAGTATTGAAAGTCCTAGCCAGAGCACTTAAACAAGAAAAAAAAAAAGAGACATTCAAATTGGAAAGGAAGTAAAACTGTCACTATTTGCAGATGACATTTTATATATAGAAAAACCTAAAGACTCCCCCCGCCCAAAACTAAGAACTAATAAATTCAGTAAATTTTCTAGGTATAAAATCAGTATGCAAGAATCTGTTGTGTCTTTACATACTAACAATTAGCTATTAGAGAAATTAAGAAAATCTCATTCATAATTATATCAAAAATAATAAAATGCCTAGGAATAAATTTATTTATTTATTTTTTTAGATTTTATTTATCTAATTGACAGAGAGAGGCAGCGTGAGAGGGAACACAAGCAGGGGGAGTGGGAGAGGGAGAAGCAGGCCTCCAGCCGAGCAGGGAGCCCGATGCGGGCCTCGATCCCAGGACCCTGGGATCACGACCTGAGCCCACTGTCGCTTAACCAACTGAGCCACCCAGGCGCCCGCCTAGGAATAGATTTAATCAAGGAAGTGAAAGACCTGTACACTAAACTATAAAACACTGACAGAAGAAATTGAAGAAATGGAAAGATTCTGTGCTCATGGATTGGAAGAATTAATATTGTTAAGATGTCCATATTAAGCAAAGGAATCTACAGATTTAATGCCTTCCATATTGATATTCCAAAAGCATTTTTCACAGGAATAGAATAAATAATCCTAAAATTTGTATAGAGTCATGAATCACCTCAAATAGCCAAAGCAATCTTGAGAAAAAGCTGAAGGCATCCATGCTCTCTGATTTCAAACTGTACTAGAAAGCTGGAGTAATCAAAAACATTATGGTATTGGCATAAAAACAGACCCATAGATCAATGGAACAGAATAGAGTGTCCAGAAATGAACTCACCCGTGTATGGTCAACTAGTTTTATGACAGAGAAGCCAAGAATATACAATGGGGAAATGACAGTCTCTTTAATAAATGACATTGGGAAAACTGGCCAGCCACATGAAAAAGAATAGAACTAGACTACTATCTTATACACAAAAATTAACTCAAAATGGATTAAAGACTTGATTGTAAGACCTATCAATATTAACTCTTCAAAAAACCAAAAACAAACAAACAACCCCCCCCCCAAAAAAAAAACATGTAAGTTCCTTGACATTGGCCCTGGCAATGATTTTTTGGACCTAACTCTAAAAGCAAAGGCAAAGAAAGCAAAAATAAGCAGGACTACCTCAAACAGAGCTTATGCACACCAAAGGAAACCATCAACAAACTGAAAAGACAACTTACTGAATGGGAGAAGATATTCACAAATCATATATCTGATAAGGGTTAATATCCAAAATATATAAAGAACTCCTACAACTCAACAGCAAAAAGTCAAAAAAAGATTTAAAAAAAGGCAGAGAATCTGAGTAGACATTTTTCCGAAGAAGACCTACCAATGGCCAACAGGCACACGAAAATATATACATCACTATTTATCAGGGAAATGCAAATCAAAACCACGATGAGATACTCCATAATATCTGTTAGAATGACTATTCTCAAAAAGACAAAAAATACCAAGTGTAGAGAAAAGGGAGCCCTTGTACATCATTGGTAGGAATGCAAATTAGAGCAGCCACTCTAGAAAAAAGTAAGGAGATTCCTCAAAAAATTAATAGAACTACTATATGATACAGCAATTCCACTTGTGGCTATTTATCTAAAGAAAATGAAAACACAAATCTGAAAAGATATATGCAACCCTAAGTTCATCACAGCATTATTTACAATAGCCAAGATATGGAAACAACCTGTGTCCATCAATGGCTATATGTGTATGTGTGTGTGTGTATATATATATATGTATATATATATATATATATAACTTAGTCATAAGAAAGAATGACATTGCAAATTGCGATAACATGGATGGACATTAAGGGTGTTATGCTAAGTGAAATAAGTCAGAAAGACAAATACTGCATGAATTCACTTATATATGGAATCTAAAAACAAACAAAACAGAACTCATTGATACAGAAAACAAATTGGTGGTTGCCAGAGGGTAGGGGGTTTGAGGGTTGATGACATGGGTGAAGAGGTACAAACTTCCAGTTATAAAATAAATGTCATGGGGTTGTAATGTACAACATGGTGACTATAGTCAATAATACTGTAGTACATATTTATAAGTCACCCAGAGAGTAAATCTTAAAATTTCTCATCACAAGAAAAAAAGTGTATAACCATATGAAGATGGATGGTAACTAGATTCATTGTGGTGATCATTTCTCAGTGTGTGTGTGTGTGTGTGTGTGTGTGTGTGTGTGTGTGTGTGTGTGTATCAAATCATCATGTTGTACACTAAAATTAATATAATGTATGTCAATTATACCTCTTAAAAAAGAAAATTGGCAGGTAAGATAAGCCTGTTCACTAAAAGATAAGTTTGTCATCTTGTGCCTTTTCATCTATACAATAAGCCACTGAGCCTACTTTGGGTAGTAAATAATCTATGGAAATATCATATTCAGGTGGTTACCTCTGTGGAATATTTTAAATATCATATGATAATTTTTGAAGGAAAGGAATCCATAGAACAAAAAAGAGGAATTTAAGAGTTAAATTTGTCTTTAATGGGACCATCCCTACTAAAATTGTCAGCATGTGCTGAGTGTCAGGAAATCTTGAATTAGAATCTTGATCCTGTGCCATTTCCTCCTTTTGTTTTGAACCTTTTCCAAAATTTTGTTCCTTTATAAATCATTTCCATTTGTAGGTGATCTTCAGGATATCTAAAAATAGCATACTGCTTCAGTTGTCTTGTTTAAAATGTTGCATCACCCGTAAGCAAAAATGCTATAGTACTGGAGCTCAGAGTACCCCCCCCCCCCAATTATCAGATTTTCCTTTTTCTCCATTTTATATCTGGGTGTTTTCTTCTTGCCATTCTGTCACCAGATATTTTTAATAGGTTTTTCTTTCTTGTTGTAAATTATTTGCCTCGATCTCTCCTTTTTTCTTTAAATTCCAGTTAGTTAATACATAGTGTAATATTAGTTTCAGGGGTAGAATTCAGTGATTCATCATTTACATACAACACTGAGTGCTCATCACAATGGCCCTCCTTAATTCCCATCACCAATTTAACCCATCTCCCACCCACGCCCCTTCAGCAACCCTTAGTTTGTTCTCCATAGTTAGGAGTCTGTTTTATGGTTGACCTGTCTCTTTTTTCCCCCAGGTTCCGCTGTTTCATTGCCTCCATCTTTTTCCTATATATTGAACAGCAGACTGTGTTGTCCTTTACTTACCTTTTTTTTTTTTTTGCTTCTGCCAGACTTCCATTTACCTTGATACTACCATTCTCCTGCTTTGCTCTGTATTTGTGCCCCTTGTCTGTTCAGTGGTGTTCAGTCTGAAATATCTGATCTTCAATACTCTCCAGTTATTTTCTAGCTTTGTCATCCAAGTGGAGAATATGTTTCACAGGACTCTTGGAATTGTCTACTTTTGTAAAGCCATCAGAAGTTCCCCTACTTCAGTAAATGGAATACTACTTTTTTTTAAATTTAATTTGCCCTATAAATTATTGGTTTTCTTTCTTTCTCCTCTACCCTCTTCCCCAGATTTTGGCTTTTACTTCAACATTTACTCAATGTAGCTACCAAACAATTGCCAAAATTTTTATTTTGTTACTGGTGAAAATCAGTAATCCTTTGTCTCTTTTATTACAGAAACTGTGATCTAATTTATATAACCTCCTTAAAGCTAGGACTATGTAGTGATCATAGCAGTGAATGCTTTCTTGCTGCATGCCCTACCATGACCAGACACCATTTTCATTGCTTCATATGTGCTAAATAATTCTCAAAACAGCCTTCATTTCCTCAGTAGTATTTTTGTCCCATTTTAAAAGAGGTTAAGTAATAAAGGAATCTTCAAGAGTTCCAATGCAAGATGGATGAAACAGATAGAAATATAACCCATGTAGAATAATGTCCAGGTTCACTGCTAATGGCAAATTTCTTATAATGCTGGGAAAAGGCCTGGCTGAAAAAGATAACTATGGTTTTTCCCCTATCTGCTTTAAAATATGAAAGTAATGTGATTTTAATATGTCTGCATTCAAGAGAGGACAGTGTCTTGTATACATTTCTTTTGCCTCTGATCTGATAAAATTCATTTTTACCCTTTCATAATATAGGTCATTTCAGAGAAGATTCTTGCTTATTAGGTAAAATATACTAGTAATAAAGAATACATAAAAGAGGCAAAATCTGTCCCATCTAGTGAAAAAAGAACATTAAAAAATTTGGAGAAATATTTAAGTGATGGGCTGTCTGGATTTTGCCAAAAATCCAGAACCAAGTTTTTAATGTTTATAGGCTTGAGTTTTCATCGCCCTTGGAGGAAGATAGGCATATTTGTTTTTTGCATTATAAGTACAGCCAGTTTCACTGTGGCATTGATGGAGTTTGCCGGCTTCAGCTGCTGGGTTTTTGCTATTATAAAGATAAGAGCTGATGCAATCATACAGAAGCTCCTGATATTTATGTAGATGTACTCTATGGCTTGAAGGATTCTGCTCTACCTGATTTCAAATCACTGCTAGGCATGGTTGGGCCAATACAATCTTTCTCAATTTCTTGGAGCTTTGCGACATATTTCTACCACATAAAAGTCAAGGATGTATTAAATTAAATCACCCATCTCCTGATAATAAGATCGGTGACTGCCACTCTTATATCAGAGCACACTTTTATATCCACAACTGAAGATGTCAAGCATTTCTCTCTATCAGAACAAATTTAAGTATTTCTGATACAAGTTTCAAAGAGAACATTTTGCCAAATATTTATGTTTATTTTATATATTAAGAACATAGCATTGAAAACCTTTTTCTTAACAATGAGGGGTTCCTTTTGGCTTGTATATCATTGCCAACCATGGTGACTCTCAAATCAGAATTTAGTAATACTTTTGATTCATGAGAAAGAATAGCATGTGTTTTGCTCCTCTGTAGCAATCTTGGTTCTGCAGAGGAGGTGGTAGTAAAAAATTTATTTTTTTCTGAGTACACTAAGCAGATGTGAATCAGAAGACACATGGGAAGGAAATATATATTCTTGGGAGCACTGTTTTTGCAAAGATTCTTTTTGGCAATAACCACACTTTATGTCACTGTCCTTTACAATATTCTGTAATTTCTAATACCACACAAAATAAATTTACACTTTCCTCTTCAGGTCAGCAGTTGTAGGTTCTGCTATCAATCCCTCAAGTTAAAGTATATTTTGTGTTTTGAAGCAGCATGATATAGTAGCAAGAGCATTAGACCAGGAGTTGAAGTTCTGGATTAAGTTCCCACCGGGCCATTTACTGTCAACCAGGACAAGGCCTTTCAGAGTGTCGTTTTTTTGACCTATGTCAAAAAAATAATAGTCTTTTATCATCCCAGTTGCTTTGTATATCAAGTAATAATGCATGTGTAAATTGTTAGGTCCTCTATAGAGACCTATATGGAGATAAAAGGAATTATAATTTAGGAGGCTTCTGACAATATACTAGTTTTTCTAAGGGGGAAAATAGCTGATAGATGTACTTGACCAAGGCAGACAAAGTTATTGGCTGTCAAAAGAAATGGGAAGGGTTTTTGACATCAAATAAAACTGATATTTTAGAGATGAATGGCATCTCCAGAAGCTCTCCAGTTCCAAGATACAGATTTGCAATAATTGTAGTATTATTGTCAGAATATTTACAACCTATCTAAATTTGAAATATTTATAGATGTCATGTAATCAAAGGTAAATCAAATGAATGATAGCTTTAATTAATGCCTTCTACTCTATTAAAATTATGGAATATTTTTGTTGTATACCAAAATACAACTATGATGCAGTTCTGATAATAGCTTAGATTATTTATTATCCTTCCTTCATATGATTTTAAGGTAGTGAGTTTCTTTTTTTTTTTTAAAGATTTTTTTTTTTAAAGATTTTATTTATTTATTTGAGAGAGAGAATGAGATAGAGAGAGAGCATGAGAGGGGAAAGGGTCAGAGGGAGAAGCAGACTTCCTGCTGAGCAGGGAGCCCGATGCGGGACTCGATCCCGGGACTCCAGGATCATGACCTGAGCCGAAGGCAGTCGCTTAACCAACTGAGCCACCCAGGCGCCCTTTTTTAAAGATTTTATTTATTTGACAGAGAGAGAGATAGTGAGAGCAGGAACACAAGCAGGGGGAGTGGGAGAGGGAGAAGCAGGCTTCCCGCGGAGCAGGGAGCCTGATGTGGGATTCGATCCCAGGAACCTGGGATCATGACCTGAGCCGAAGGCAGACACTTAACGACTGAGCCACCCAGGCGCCCAGTGAGTTTATTTCTTGAAAAATGTTTACATTTTTAAATAAGGAGATATTATTCGATGAAAATGTTTTGTTTCTAAGCCTCATAATTTTTTATGACAATATAAAGGATCTTTTCTTGATCTAGTCATAATTATGTAATCTTAGTGGTATAGGAGAATCATAAATTGCAATCAAGATTAAATTTTACATTGGATTCTCAATCATGAATGGATTCAGTATCTCCTTCAAGGATTAGAAAGGGGAATTAAGGGGTATAGACTATTAAGTTCACAAAGTAATCACATAAAAGGGATCTAAAATATGTATGTAGTCTGAAGTTTTGTTCTTTACAGTGTAATAAAAATATGTGAGATCAGAACTTAGCTCTGAACTTGTAAACTTGCAAAACTCTATATAACATTTCAGGAAATAACATTCTGAAGAGTAGTCAGGAATCAAAGGTCAATTCAATATGACTAACAAAGAGATGGTAAGTGATGACCAAGAATGTTTTTCTTTTTTTTCTTCCTTGTTTTCTTTTTTCTTTCTCTCTCTCTCTCTCTTTTTCTTTTCTTTTCTTTTCTTTTCTTTTCTTTTCTTTTCTTTCTTTCTTTCTTTCTTTCTTTCTTTCTTTCTTTCTTTCTTCTTCTCTCTCTCTTCTTTCTTTTTCTCTCTTTTTCCTTCCTTCCTTCCTTCCTTCCTTCCTTCCTTCCTTCCTTCTCTCTCTCTCTTTCTTTTTCCTTCCTTCCTTCCTTCCTTCCTTCCTTCCTTCCTTCTCTCTCTCTCTCTTTCTTTCTTTCTTTCTTTCTTTTTTTGGTGATTGTTTATTGAAGGAAAACATTCCATCTATAAACATCATTCTCAAAATAATTTCCAAAAGAATAAGTCTTTCATTGAGATTTTTACACTACTTATAAAAAAGTCTTTACACACTATTTACTTTTGATATTATAAATATCAAAATATAAATATATTTTATATCAAATATATATAAAATATATTTTATATCAAAATATAAATATTTTGTATCTGTCAAAAAGCATTGTTTCTTAAGTAAATATTTACCTGATGACCAGGTCTACTACTAGTCATATGTAGACTCTATAGAATTAAAGATGAGAAGACATAGTTTTTGATTCATGAGGATAAGTTTTCCCGATTTAAATAAGTTTAAGAATCATTTTAAAAGGCAACAAAATTTTAGAATCTAAGACAAAACCAAATTGTATTTTACCACTTATCTAACATGGGAGGGTGTATGTGTGTTAGTTATGTATCACCATAACAAAACATATTAGCTTAAAAAATGGGTCATATTTCATGAGGCTGTGGCTTAATTGGATTCACTTGGATGGTTCTGTGCAGCATGGTATCAGCTGAGATTCCAGACATCTGTAGATTTGACTGGGTTGAGTCCTTTAATACATATTGCTCATGTGACTGGCAGTTGGTATTGGCTACACAACCCCCTTGTGTCTTTTTTCTTTTCCATGTGGCCTCTCAACTTAGATCTGGTTTAGACTTCTAAGAACATGCCAGCTGACTTCCAAAAGAGAATAGTATTTTAAGCAGTGAAGAAAGAAAGTGCTCTTGAAGCAAAATCTCTTGAAGCCTGGTCTCAGTAGTTAAACATTATCATTCTGCATTCTGCATTCTATTGATTGAAGCATATCACAGGGTCAGTTCAGATCCAGGGGAGGGGAAATAAAGCCCACATCTCAGTGGAAGGAAAGGTTGAAGAATTTATAGCCATCTTTAACCCATGGTGGGGAGACAGTTCTCCATGTTTGGTGAGAAATTTTCATGGCATCCTAAACATTGTTTCAGATTCTGCTGTTACTTAGATTACTTGCTTTTGCTAAACATCCTTCTTCATTGCTTATTGATTCAAAGCAGAGTTCATTGTATACATAGAACATTATGATTTTTGGGGGGCACCTGGGTAGTTCAGTTGGTTAAGCATCTGACTCTTTGGCCCACCTCATGATCTCAGCCCTGCCACCAGACTCCACACTCAACATGGAGTCTGCTTGAGATTCTGTCTCTCTCCCTTTACCCCTCCCCCCACTTGTGCTTTCCAAACAAACAAACATTGTGACTTTTTGATCTGGCACATAGCTTTGGAAAAATTTTATTTATTTATTTGACAGAGAGAGGGCACCAGCAGGGGGAGTGGAAGGCAGAAGGAGAGGGAGAAGCAGGCTTTCTATGGAGCAGAGAGCCCGACGTGGGGCTCAATCCGAGGACCCCAGGATTATGACCCCAGCTGAAGGCAGATGCCTAGCAGACACCTAACTGACTGAGCCACCCAGGCACCTAAAAAACTTCCATTGTTTATGCTCATTGTTTGGTTAGACTTGGTGGGCTGACAGAGATTTTGATCATTGTTATACCTACTCTTCATAGCAGAGATTTTTAGTTGTTGCCTGTTATAATTCATTCTCTCCTCCTTCCCTAGTATAGATTTATAATCTTTTAGCCTAACTAAAAGACTACTTTTCCAGGTGTCCATTGCAGTTAGCTGTGCAATTAAATGTTAATGGTCAGTCATAAGAAGTGTTCCCTGAATAAGAACCTTCTTGTCTTCTTTCATTTTACTGTTCTAAGTGGATAGACTTGTTAGACAAGGATCACACCCAGATATCATGGAGTGGGAAGCCAAAAGGACTCCGGTTCCCTGATGACATTGTGGAGAGCCCACACCAGCTCAGGACTGCCAACCTCAGAATTTCTTTTATGTGAGATAAACTTGTGTCTTCTTGTATAAGCTACTTCTATTTCAGATTTTTTTTTAAAGATTTTATTTATTTATTTGAGAGAGAGAGAGAGAGAGAAACAGCATGAGAGGGGAGAAGGTCAGAGGGAGAAGCAGGCTCCCTGCTGAGCCGGGAGCCTGATGTGGGACTGGATCCCAGGACTCCGGGATCATGACCTGAGCCAAAGGCAGTCGCTTCACCAACTGAGCCACCCAGGCGCCCTGAGTCTGAGTCAGATTTTTTTTGTTATAAGGAGCCAAGCTTAACCCCACTTGATATATCTGCTAAGCAAATCCTCCATCTTGCACTTAAACTGAATGAAAATATAGTCAATGTTGATAAATATCTTCTCTATGGTGGCATTTAACACAATTCGTGTTTTTTTTATATGTGTGTTTTTGTTTGTTTGTTTTCTTTTGGGCCTGGCACTTGTTTGGTGACATCAATGAAAGAAACATTGTGTGCACACATGGTCATTTACATGCAAGGAAAATTAACAAAACTTTAAAGCTGACTTCAGATAATATTCTGATTGTTGTTTGCCAAGTCATAATTTGCCAAAGATGACGCCAAAGAAAGTTGGTTATTTCGTTTTTTTGCTTTGCTTGTCAGCACTACTGAGAGTCCCAAGCAGAAAATTAGTAAGTCTAAGTAAAATTAAATAAAAAGTAAAATACAACTAACATATAATCAATGTTTGATACAAAGAAAATTATGCAATATTTTTATGTAAATAGAATTTTTTTTTTTAGTTAGTGTTTAAATTTTATTTTTCTTTTGGTAAGGTGGTACAATTCCTCAAGGAGTGATGCAGTTTTGCACATTATTTTACAGTGAGAGGAATTATATCTGTCTCTGCTTGTGCTTTGGGTTTGTTTTACAGTAGATAAACCAGTGCCCACACCTCTTCACCCAGTAACAGTCCCTGCAGTGCTCCTTGATGACACCCTTGTCTTGAACTCCAGGATAAACTGCAGGCTGAGCAGGAGGTGGCTGGGGAGAAACAAGGGCACTGTAGGCACCATCACATTGGGCTTTGCACCAACGGGACCTCCAGCACAAAGTGGTCCCGGCAGGAGAGTGGATAGCCTGGTGGGGGGTTCACTGGGCACTGACTTTGATGGAGCAGAGGGTTCAGGGAAGATACAGGCATTTTCCTTACAAACACAGTTGCCATGTTGTCGCTGAATTTGGGAAGATGTCCTGGAAGGCTGGTAGCACAGTTCTCATGCACCTTATCAACAGAAGTATATAAATACAATTCTGAAAATTTATTTTCTTCATTTGAATTGTGTTTTTATGCTCATGGTGTCTACTTAAAAAAAATGACAGTTCTCCAGAATAGATCACATCCTGGGTCACAAATCAGGTCTCAACTAGTACCAAAAGACTGGGATCATTCCCTGCATATTTTTGGACCACAATGCTTTGAAACTAGAACTCAATCACAAGAGGAAAGTCAGAAAGAACTCAAATACATGGAGGCTAAAGAGCATCCTAATAAAGAATGAATGGGTCAACCATTCATAAATTTCTTCTTTAAAGAAGAAATGTTTCTATAGATTTACCTATTCTGATCATTTCATATATGTAGAATTATACAATATGGCCTTTTGTGATTGGCTTCTTTCACTTAGCATAACACTTTCAAGGTTTATCCATACTGTAACATTTATGGGTCCTTCACTTTTTTTATGGCTGAATAATTTCCGTTTCAGATCTACCATGTTTTGTTTATTATCAGCACATGGATATTTGAGTGGTTTCCATATTTGGGTTACTATGAATAATGCTGCTCTATAAATATCTGTATACAAGTTTTTGTGTAGATATATATTTTCATTTCTCTTGGGTATATACCTAGGAGTGAAATTGCTGGTTCATATGGTAGCTCTATCTTTAATCATTTTTGGAACGTCTTGACTATTTCCCGTGGAGATAGTACCATTTTACATTGCCAGCAGCAGTATAGGAGGGTTCTGAGTCTCCACATTCTCCATAACACTTGTTATCTGACCTTTTGATTCTAGAAATCCTAGGGCTTGTACAGTATCAACTCATTTAGATTTTGATTTGCATTTCCCTGATTACTAATGATACTGAACATCTTTTCATGTGCTTATTGGCTATTTGTACATTGCCCTTGGAGAAACATCTATTCATTACCTCTGCCAATTTTTTAATTGGGTTGTCTTTTTATTATTGAATTGTAAGAATTCTTTACAACTTCTACATACAAGTCTCTTATCAAATATATGATTTGCAAACATTTTCTCCCATTCTATGATTGTTGTTTTATCTTCGGTGTCTTTTGAAAACACAACAACAAATTTTGATGGTATTTGATTAATCTCTTTTTTTCTTTTGTCACTTGTGCTTTTAGTGTCATGTCTAAGAAACTGTTGCCTAATCCAAAGTTATGAAGATTTATTTCTGTGTTACCATTTAAGAGTTTCACACTTTTTGCTCTTACACTTAGGTTTTGACCCACTGAGTTAATTTTTATGTATGGTGTTAAGGTATGTATCATTCTTTTTTGTGTGGATATCCAATTGTCCCAGCACCATTTGTTGGAAAAATTATTCTTTTCCCATTGATTTGTTGGCACCCTTATCAAAAATCAATTGATCTTAAATGTAAAGGTTTATTCTTGGACTTAATTCTATTCGTCAATCTAGGACTAGCCTATGCAAGCCACACTGTCTTAATGACTGTGGAGTTCTAGTAAGTTTTAAAATTGTGTTTTGAAATTGAGAAGTGTGAGGTCTCCAACTTTGTTTTTCTTTTTCAAGATTGCTTTGACTATTCCGTGTCTCATAAATTTACATATGAATTTTAGGGTCAGCTTGTCTATGTATGCAAGAAAGGTAGCAGAATTTTGGAGACAATTGTATTAAATCTTCAGATAAATTTGGGGAGTATCCCCATCTTAATAATATTAAGTCTTCCAATTCATGAACATGGGATGTGTCTTTTGTTTATTTAGTTCTTCTTTAACTTATTTCAGTGATATTTTATAGTTTTTTCAATGTACAAACCTTACACATCTTTTGCTAAATTTATTTTAAGTAGTTTTTTTCTTTAATCTTATGGAAAATGTAATTCTTTTTTTTTAATTTTTTTAAAGATTTTATTTATTTGAGAGAGAGAGAGAGAGCACATGAGAGGGGGTTGGGTCAGAGGGAGAAGCAGACTCCCTGCTGAGCAGGGAGCCCGATGTGGGACTCGATCCCGGGACTCCAGGATCATGACCTGAGCCGAAGGCAGTTGCTTAACCAACTGAGCCACCCAGGCGCCCGGAAAATGTAATTCTTAACTTCATTTTCTGATTTTTTTATTGTTCATGTATAGAAATACAACTGACTTCTGTATACTGCTCTTGTATTCTGCAACCTTGGTGAACTCATTTATTAGCTTTAATAGTTTTTCTGGCTTTGTTATAATTTTCCATATATAAGATAATGTCATATGTAAATAGAGATAGTTTTACTTATTCCTTTCCATCTGGATGCTTTTCATTTTTATATTGATTGATTGATTGCCTAATTGTCCTGGCTAGAAACCCTATTACAGTGTTGTATTGAAGTGGCTAGAGTGGATAGCCTTATCTTGATCATAGAGGGAAACCAGTCTTTCACCATTAAGTATGATGTTAGTTGCAGGTTTTTAATAGATGTTCTTTATCAAGTTGAAGAAATTCCCATCTATTCCTAATTTTCTAGGTGTTTTTGTAATGAAAGGATTTTGATTTTGTCAATTTTTTTTCTATCTATTGAGTTTATCATATGGTGTTTATTTTTACTCTATTAATACTGTATATTACATTGATAAATTTTAGTATATTACAAGACCCTTTCATTCCTGGAATAAATTCCACTTAGTCATAGTAAATAATCCTTTTTATATATTGGATTCCTTTTGCTAGTATTGTGTTGATGAACTTTGTGACTATATTCATAGAGAATACTGGCCTGCAATTTTGTTTTTTTTGTGATGTCGTTGTCTTGTTTTGGTGTAAGGGTAATCCTGGCTTTATAGAAGAAATTTTGGAAAAAATTCTCCCATCTTCTATTTTTTGGGAAGTGTTGGTGAAAGATTTGTATTAATCCTTCTCTAAACGTTGGGTTGAATTCACTAGTGAAGCCATCTGTTCCTGGGCTTTTTCTTTGCAGGAAATTTTTTGGTTACGAATTCAATCTCTTTTCTCATTATGGGTCTCTTCAGATTTTTAAAAATTTTCTTCATGAATTAGTTTCAGTTTATATCTTTCTAGGAATTTGTCTATTTCATTTAGGTTATCAATTTTTTTGGCATACAATTGTTCCTAGTATTCTCTTTAAATCCTTTTTATTTCTGTAAACTCAGTAGAAATGTCCCCTCTTTCATTTCTGATTTTAATAATTTTAGTCTCTCTCTCTCTCTCTCTCTTTTTAAAGATTTTATTTATTTGACAGAGAGAGACACAGCGAGAGAGGGAACATAAGCAGGGGTAGCTGTAGAGGGAGAAGCAGGCTTGCAGAGAGCCTGATGAGGTGCTCGACCCCAGAACGCCTGAGCCAAAGGCAGATGCTTAATGACTGAGCCACCCAGGCACCCCAGGCTTCTCTCCTTTTTTATTGGCCAGTCTAAGTAAAGTTTTGTAATCTTGTTGATCTTTTCAAAGAACCAGCTTTTGGGTTTATTGACTTACTCTCTTACTTTTCTATTGTTTCACTAATACCCATTCTAAAATTTATTATTTCTTTCCTTTTGTTTGCTTTCCTTCTAGTTTCTTAATGTGCAAAGTTAAGTTATTGTTTCAAAATCTTTTTTAGTACAGAAATGTAGAGCCATAAATTTCCTTCTAAGAACTGATTTGTTGTATCACATAAATTTTGATACAATGTTTCCATTTTTATTAATATAAAAGTATTTTCTAATTTCTCTTGTGATTTCTTTATCGATCCATTGGTTATTGAGGAGGATATCTACTCTTGATGTCAGATTATGAGATAAAGAGGGGAAAAATAAATGCTGAATATGAATTTTAATAATTTATAGCATGGAGCAGATCCTACTCTAAAAACATTACTTCCAATTAATAGAATATGCCATTGCTTGTATTCATCTTACATCTGTGTTCCTTTCTTATTATATATTCCAAGATGGTATGGATAGATCTTCCAAGGTTTGATCATGTTTTCACCACCTACAATAGTCTATATTTCTTCTAATTTGATCCCAGCTTTCCTGACTGTTCAGCAATCAGCAAAACATACCAGTTTTTTTTTTCCTTTTCCATCTTGGGGGAGCAGTGAGGACAACAAAGAAAGTCAAAGGTTTATTATATCTTCTACTTCCGGCATAATAAGAGTTTCAGTACAAAAGATCTGAAATTTATTTATTTATTTATTTATTTATTTATTTATTTATTTATTTATTTAAAGATTTTATTTATTTTTTTAAGAGAGACAGTGAGAGAGGGAACACAAGCAGGGAGAGTGGGAGAGGGAGAAGCAGGCTTCCCGCCGAGCAGGGAGCCCGATGTGGGACTCGATCCCAGGATCCTGGGATCATGACCTGAGCCGAAGGCAGACGCTTCACCTACTGAGCCACCCAGGTGCCCAAAAGATCTGAAATTTAATGGGCTTGTTATGTTTTGTATGTGTTATTTAAATAATTGCAAAACCATGTGGTAAGGAAAATTGTTTACATTTTACATATGAAACTCAGAAAAATTAAGTAATTTTGAATAAAGTTTCAATAACAAATGATCTATCTGGGATTTAAACCCACTTCTGTGCCATGTGTGAGGCCATATCCTTTCCACTGCATCTTCCCAAGAGGCAAAGGGAATGGCCTATCCTGACTACATTTTGGGAGTTTTACAATAAGCATTAGGACTATACCATCCATAGCCAGGCTGTACAACTTGTTTTCTACTTTCTCAAACTCCCACTTATTCATTTTCCCTTTAATTCTTACCAAAATGTTCTCCATCAAATGATCCCACTCTCAAATGTATTGATTTTTTAAAGTGTTTGATATCTTCTTTACATATAGCTCTTTTCTCTATTTGATCTGATTGTTGCATTATTAACATTTAAGCCCCAATTTCCATGCCTCCACATCTTAGAGATACCTAAGGTAATATGCATAATTTTGCTGTACAGTTCTGTCTCCATTTTTCCCATGTTTTGTTCCAGTATACTTGAAGTTAAGATGATTGTTCTCACCACTTATCCTTTTCATTCTTCTGTTTTTATTCTTTTTGCCACAGCTGTTAACCTCCCCATCATCTCATTGTCATATTGTTATGGTATTTTCTCCATTTCCATTGTCAGCTTAAGACTTAGGAGTTTAGTGGTTAAGAGGATGGATTTTGAAGCTAAACTGTAAGCTTCAAATTCTTGCTCTGCCTCTGACCCCAACTGAAAGAACAGGAGGAACTCACTTCACCTCTTAAAACCTACCTCACCAAGTTATTGTGAGCTTGAATAAGTAGACACATGCAGAGTGATTGGATAGTGCCTAGCACAAAATGTTCAGCAGCATTAACTATTATTTTTGTTACTACTATTATTTGTCTGCCACTATTGATCGAAATATACTTACTTTTTTTACAACAAAAGTATAAGCTGGAACCTAGCCTTCTAATATATTTTTTAAAGATTTTATTTATTTATTTGACAGAGAGAGACAGTGAGAGAGGGAACACAAGCAGGGGGAGTGGGAGAGGGAGAAGCAGGCTTCCTGCTGAGCAGGGAGGCCGATGCTGGGCTCGATCCCAGGACCCCGGGATCATGACCGGAGCTGAAGGCAGACGCCCAATGACTGAGCCACCCAGGTGCCCCTACTCTTCTAGTATTTTTTAAAAGAATTTCTACATGGGGGCGCCTGGGTGGCTCAGTTGGTTAAGCGACTGCCTTCGGCTCAGGTCATGATCCTGGAGTCCCGGGATCGAGTCCCACATCGGGCTCCCTGCTTGGCGGGGAGTCTGCTTCTCCCTCTGACCCTCTTCCCTCTCGTGCTTTCTATCTCTCATTCTCTCTCTCTCTGAAATAAATAAATAAAAATTAAAAAAAAGAATTTCTACATGGTAGCCAGTAACTTGCCACAATTTCTTCATTTTTTTCACTATTGCATTTATAGCTTTTCTTGAAGAAATTCATATATGTATGAGTTTCCTCCAAGTGGCAGTACACCATAATAGAAGAAGCTAGAATTTTTTGTCTTGAAAAGTTTTGTAAACTTCATAGGACCTGATTCCTCGTTTTTTGTCAAGCATAGGGCAATCAATGGTCCTGCAAAAGCTTTGGGTTACCTTTAATGCAAGGAATGCATCATTGTAGGCCCTGTTCTAGGAGGGCCCATTTCCTCAGGTCTTTCCCCTAGCCAGTATCTTCACAGTATTTTGATCTTCTCATTATTATCTTGGAACTCTTTTCTTGTAACTCTGTATCTTCTCTAATAAGTATTTCTCAAGTCTTGTTCTTTTGCAAAGAGACCTTTGTCAGAAAATCAAAGCATAAAATCTGCATTGGACCATCTGGTCAGCCTTGAGGTGAAATATAAGCATTTATGTTTCCCCATGGATACAACTTTATATCCTTTAAGAATGGGAGATAGGGGAAATGCTTTTGGTAAGAGTACTCATTATCTCTTCTGGTTTATCAGTTTCCTTTTCTTCTCTACATTTACTTCTACCCAACTTTCCAATGGGAGATAATTCCAAATAGTAATAGCTTTCCTCAGCAATTGCACTAAAATAAAAATAATCTGAGGCACTTATAAAATTACAGTTGCCAGGGTAAGACCCTTGATATCCTGAATCAGAATCTTTGAGTATAATGTTACACAGATAAGTATTTTTAAAGTAGCAGCCAGAATACATACATTTTCTAAATTCTTATTTTCCCTCTTAATATGCCTATCAGTCCAAGTAATTTGTACTTCTGGGTTCTTCTTGCTTTCTGAAAAATACTGTACTTTTGTCTATTAGTCTGCCTTCTGGAGATTCCCTTGCCTTATTTCCAACTTATCTATTGAAAAGTTTATTTCAGGGGTGCCTGGGTGGCTCAGTTGGTTAAGCGTCTGCCTTCAGCTCAGGTCATGATCTCAGGGTCCTGGGGTTGAGCCCAGGATTGGGCTTCCTGCTCAGTGGGGAGCCTGCTTCTCCCTCTCACTCTCTCTCTCTCTCAAATAAATAAATAAAGTCTTTAAAAAAAGAAAAGTTTATTTCAAAATCATATTAATTTTTGAGTGCTCTTGTTTTCTAAATATTACCAGTTTATGTTCTTTTTTGTCCCCCTTGATGTCTTCTTCTCAAGGGGTATATTAGATTTGTTTGGAATTAACATGGCTATAGGTTATCTAGATCTAGAAATATTTCCTAGAAGCTGTAGGATATTTAAAACAATGATGAGGGAAAAATATATAAATTTGGAACCCTAGAGAATATTCCTGACTTTAAAATTGTAGTAAAGAAAATTTCTTTGCAGTTTTATTACTAAAATGCTAAGATTCTCAAAAATCATCATTCCAATTTTGTTCTTATTCTCTGCATTCAGTATCCCCTTGAATATCTTTGAAGACACAAAAATAACTTCCCTTTTATCTGGGGTCATTTATCTTGGTTTTTATCTTTAATATTACAGATTTTTCTCAGCTTCTGGATGTTGACCTTGGATATTCAGTCAAATTCTAGAAAGAAGGACTGATGGGTGAAAGCTCTATGGGTATGGGCAAGGTTAGTAACACCAGGCTCTTACTTTTTTTTTTTTTCACCCCAGAGTGAAAAAATATATTAGATTGAAGGAGCAATCACAGCGTCAGAATCAGGAGGGATACACTCAAGGATATTAACACACTCAATAGCTATCCAAGTTATTCCAAGATCACCAGTGCAAGTATGGGATATGAGCGTCAGTGGGAAAGGAATCAGCTTTTCTCTAAGTGTTCATAGACTTAAGATCAGTTACCCTCTTTTCTGCCCTACCACCCTTTCCCTCCTGTCCTTTGTTTTACCCGCTCTTTGGCTTAAGTCTAGAGACTTGATTAGTTCTCTGTGGCACCCATTTTGTTTAAACTCTAGGCTACTGCTTCCACAATTCTGTCTCATTTGTCAACATTCCTCCATCCGTTTTTCTCTTCTACGAATATGTTGAAATAGCTCATCTGCTGAAGACCTGTATTTAATTGTAGAGGGCTTTTATCCTTCACTGTCTTTTAAATGGGGTTCAGTAAAGTGTGGAGACAAAGCATATTCTCTGTCAAACTACAATCTTGGATATCTAATCTATTGTTGCTCTGTAGTGATTCCAAGTGATGTTTTCCATCCCTCCTCAGACTCAGCCATAAATTCAGGTTTGACTCTGACTCTGTTATATTGATAATTAGCTTGATAATGTAATGCTCCAAGAGCTTTTCTACTTTTTGAGATTCTCTCTCATCAGGAAGATTTGTGCATAGCATCTTGGTATCTTCCTTTGTTCTCACCAATGTATACTGAATCTGCCCCAAATTTTCTAGTTTCTGACATTGCTACACAATTTTTTCCCCAATTGATTATTTGAATAGAAATCTGGTGGAGTGGAGTTAATTGCTATTTAACTTGGAAATCCTTTCCAGGTCCTTGATTTACAAATAAGGACATTAAGTTACATTACAGTACGTTAAGATAGTAACATAGGTAATAAGTGACAAAAGTGGGCTTACATGTAGATCTTCTGACTCTTTCCCTAATGGTCTTTCTTTCACACTGTGTCACTGCTACCAACTGGTTCCTTGCTACTGACTGGTTCCTGAAGTATGAATTATTCCAGGGTAAATAATATCATGGACCACAAATATTGATAGTTCATTTTATCTTTATGTCTTAAATTCTGACTGTTGAATTATTCGGCTAAAATCTGTAGCCCAATAACTAATACTGGTTGGTGTTGACTTTTTCTTAAAGTCATAAATTTATTTTTTCCAAATAGTGACCCTTCATTAACAGGTTTGCCCTCTTTGTTTTTTAATCTTTTGCCCTGTAAGTTTTTCTCTTTTCCTTCTTTCAGCAGATTTCTTTTTGAGTTTTCAGTTATGGTAAAATACACATAATGTAAAATTTACTGTCTTAACCATTTTTAAGCGAACAGTTCAGTAGTGTTAAGTACAGTCACATTATTGTGCAACCAATCTCCAGAACTCTTCATCTTGCAAAACCAAAACTCTATGCCTAGTCAACAACTCCCTGTTGCCCCTCCCACCAAGCCCCTGGCAACTTTTCTGCTTTCTGTCTCAATGAATTTGACTACTCTAAGTACCTCATATAAATGGAGTCATATGATATTTGTCTTTTTGTGTGGGACTTATGTCACCTAACATAAGGCCCTCAAACAGTTCTTTTTTTTTTGTTTTTTGTTTTTTTTAAAATTTTATTTATTTATTTAACTAACAGAGAGAGAGAGAGAGACAGCTAGAGAAAGAATACAAGCAGGAGGAGTGGGAGAAGGAGAAACAGGCTTCCCGCCGAGCAGGGAGCCCAATGCGGGGCTCGATCCCAAGACCCTGGGATCATGACCTGAGCTGAAGGCAGCTGCTTAACCAACTGAGCCACCCAGGTGCCCCAAGCAGTTCTTTTATAACAGGATTTCAGTCCTCTAAACACCCCCTCACTCCTGAATTCTTTTCTGTTTATTCATATCCCACTCAAGAAGGTGAGTCCCAAACAACACATATTAATCCAGGCATAGTCTGAGAGAGAAGAGAACTCACTGTGAATATTACATTTCTAATAAAGAATGTGTGAGATTTTTTGATTGCCTCCTGCCACTATTGACTCATATTGAGCTTTGCTATCAATTCAAAACTGCTAAATCCTTTCAACTACTTCTTCCCTGCTACCCCTGCCCCTCCCGCCCCACACCATTGTGTATCAGCAGGCACGAAGAACATTAGAAATTGCCTATTAAGGTCATAATGAGATTTTTTAAATCTGCATAGGGTCTGCATGGTGAATGAATTTTCTTATGCAGTTTCTTCTATAATAACATTTCATATTTTCATTAAACTCTGGTCTATAGGTAGAATGAATACAGTGACTTTAAGAGATAGAAAATAGTAAAAATTATGAATATGCACTGACCCTGCTTTCCAAATGCGTGTTCTATGATGATCCAGAATTATTATGCTGGGCACGTTTTTTTATGCCCCCACTTAAAGCACAAACATATGAAATTGAATTTTTTCTTTGCAAACACACATTAGTTTGCATTTAACAGGCTAGCAGTTCTCAAAATGATGTCAAGCCACATTTATATAGCTGTGATAAAATGGGTGGTGAATCTCAGTATAGGTCATTTGTTACTAACAAGAGTACCAAAGTTTATAAATGAGTTACCTTCTGTTAAAAATTAAGGTGGACCTAAGCCTATCTCTCTTACCTGCTTTCTGGTATGGGAGAGAAAGTGTTGAGTTGTAATTCATTTTCTGAGTAATTCCCAGCCCTGACCTTGGAATGCAACGGTTGTTAATGGGCTGGTAATACATGAGGGATTATGAATCATTTAAATATGTGTAAGTTACAATTTTAATTATTTAAAAAAAATTACCAAATTAGTAAATTTATAATAAGGAAGAAAGTGAGAATAAGGGAAGTGTAAATAAGAATGGTGAATCTTAATTCTACATTACATCCTTGGGATTGTTTAAAAATGCTTCAGGTCCCAGTTATTTTTTAGTTTGTTTCAGCAAAATCTGCATTCCCATGGAAATGTAAACATGGGAACATCTCCCATCATAGGTGTCAAAGCTGAAAAAAATATTGAGAACCACTAATCAAGGCCACTAGGATAATATATATCTGGGAATACAAATATAATTTTTTACATTATAAAAAACTTACACACACACACATATATATATACTGTATATATATACACTGTATTTTATGAGACACTTGAAGCATTAGTATTTTAGCAAGCAACTCCCTCATACTGGTCAAATTCCCTAAGAATGTAACTCATCAGGCCCTGCTAGGGTAGCATTTGTGTAAAGTAGTCATTAAATGGATTGCATTTTAACTTGTGAAATAGTGTTAAGTATTCATAGTATTATATCTATCTGTGCGTTTGAAAATTGTTCAGCAGTTATAGTTTACAGTATTTCCCTCTAAATACATGTAAGCTTCTTAAAACTGTAGTAGCCTTTCATACAATATGAGCACTCACAGAAAATACATATTGCAGGGTGATCAGGAATGATACATTTGCTAATAAAAATGATTTATATATTAACAAATAGGGACAGAGAATTCTATACTTTTTAACTCAGAATCATGCATAAAAAATGTAGTCAATGTAGTCAAGCTGAATTCCTTTATAACTAAATAACATTATTATAAATAAAATTATAAAAAAAGAAAGTAAAATGAAACAAAACACAGTATGGTCAGGATGCCCAGAGAAAGCAGAGACTAGGTCTGAGCACTAGGTGAGGTCGGCTGGCTGGTCTTACCTTCCCCTAATCCAGAAGTTGCAAACAGCCAGCTATGAGCTGTATTGAGTTCACAGATATGCTTTCTTTCATATTTCTTAAAATGTTCAAACAGTTTTTGAATAGCTGTTAATATTGAAATATTGGGAGCTGATATATAAAATTCTGATTTCTCACATTTATTTTTGCTCCCTAAGACTTATGTTAGACTTCTGACATCCAGAACTGTAGGAGAGTAAATTTGTGTTGTTTAAGCCACTAAGGTTGCGGTAATTTGTTACAGTGGCAACAAGAAAATTATTATAATCTTCTTCTCTATCTTTGCTTATAAATACTACCTTCTTGAAATGCTTCTGGTAATCAAAACAGTGCATGACCTCTCACTGATTTCGTATCTTAGTTCTTCTACTAGGATGCAAACTCATTGAGAACCAGTCCTTGCTAATTCAATGTTGTATTTTTCCCAGGACTTATTAAGTGTTTGAAGATAGTTAATAGTTAAGAAGTATTTGTTGAGTGCAAGGAAGAAGGGATAAAAGGTAAAACTAGGGATGTTGGTGGCTAAAATGGCCACGAGGAGCAATTGTAGGGAATGACAATAGTTTATATGCTTTGATATCTCGAAATGTTAGTGAATCTTAATTACTTGCATTGGTCTGATAAACCTAAGGGAGAGGAGAATAGGGAAGAGAGGAGAGTGGAACTTGATTAGAATGGAAAGAGTGGATTTCCTCTGTATTCCCCTCTGTTCGGATATGGTATGGATCATGAAAAGCCTGCATTGCATATTGGAGTAGCAGAAGAGGCAATTTTGCTTGATGAATTTTAAGTTCGTTCGTTCGTTCCTTCCTTCCTTCTTTCCTTCCTTCCTTTTTTCTTTCCTTTCCTTTTTTCTTTTCTTTTCTTTTTCTTTCTTCCTCCCTCCCTCCCTCCCTTTCTTTCTTTCTCTTTCTTTTCTTTTCTTTTTCTTTTTCTTTTCTTTTCTTCTTTTTTCATTTAAGTAATCTCTACACCCAATGTGAGGCTTGAATTTATGACCCGAGATCAAGAGTTGCAGGCTCTTCCAACTGAACCAGCCGGGGGCCCCCTGCTCAATTAATTTTAAATTCTGCCTCTATTGAGGACTTCTCTTAGATGGCTTGGATTATGGTATTCCAAAGGCATTTTTCCTTGTGGGACTTTTGAAATTATAGATTCCCTTAGCAGGTGAGATCAAGATAATTTTTCTTTGTTTTTCTGACACACATTAGAATAGGTTACAGCTGTCTAAATGGACAACATGCTATTTCAGTGCAACCTAGATATTGACATCCAGGCAAAAAGTCTCCAGGGAAGGTTACACATTTGCATAATGTCACCGAAGTTTTGTGTTCCTTTATTAACTGACAGAGATGGGCAATGACAGGATGCCAGACAGCTGCATTGATGACAGAGCCTCTGGAAATAGAGAGTACATGTTCTTTCAAGATGACATCAGCCTTCAATTATAGGAAGGTAGGAGGACACCCAAAGGATGGAGACGTGGAAAGACAGGAAAAAAGCTGCCGAAGAGTAGACAGGTTAGAGCATAGTGTTTGATCACTGAAGGAAGGAGGGAAGCAAATGTTTTAATTATGTTAGACTTTTGATAATAGAATGTGAAACTTGGCACAAATGGTTTAAGCATTTGAAAAGTTAGTATATCTATATTATTTGCATTGGCCAGATGAACGTAAAGGAGAGGAGAATGCAGAAGGAAGAAGAACGGAGCTTGGTTAAAATGGGAATAGTGGATGTCTAAACGATTGATGAAAGAGAACAACTAGATTAGGTTAGGCTAATAGTATTACTGTTATTTTTTCCATTCCATGTTGTTGACCACAACTTAAAATCTTGTCTTTTATATGTGTAACTGGAGCAAAATGTGCCCTAATTCTCTGGCCCTGTGTAGGTGCACAAGGACAATTTCTGTTTTTGCCTTTTGCCCATCCCAGTGAAGGCCTCAACACTTGGTCCAATTCTTCAGAAGAATCCACTTCTGTGTGACTATCTTAGAGTGTGACATAGACATTACTTGACATTTCATGAAGGAGATGATTTGCATATGTGTGTGTGTGATGGTAGTGGTGGGGAGTGATTCTCTAACATGAATCACCAGCTCTGTCTCAGTAACTACTACTAAATTTATATTCTCAAATCCACTGAAACACAGAGCCTTCTGGTTAATAGGATCCACCAATTTTAGAAGGCAGATAGCAATTATCTTTTGTTACTTATGCATGCCTTTGGGGTTGCAGCCGGTACCTAAGTGGTTCATTGACAGGTTTGGTTCCCAGAGGCAAACTCTTGGATGAAAATTTTAGTGTAAGTAATTTATTTAAGGTGTTCCCAGGGGAAACTAGGAAAGGAGTGAGGAGAGTAGAACACATAAAGGGAAGAAGCCAAGCAAAGGTGGAACCATAGGTGAAATTTTAGACTTGACCTGGTCCTGTGGAGTATAAATTACCTCATAGTTTGTACCTTGAGACAGGAAGGCTGGGCTTCCATGTTCTGGCACCATCAATCATTCTCCAAGGGCCAACGTGAAATGTAATAAACGCTTATGTACTTGAGGCTCTTTATATGTGCAGGCTAAGGAATTCCATTGACTGAGGTCCATCCAGAAAAGAAAAGGTACCAGTGTGGGCCCTGAGACGCATGTACACATTGAAACTGCACAGAAGGGCACAAAGAAACAGGAAGACGGATCCAAGAAGTTTTAGGCTGAGAACCACGAGTGTCTGCTACCCTTATCAAAGTGTTCTTTCCAAAGTGAATGCTCTCTTCAAGAGGAGCTCTTGGGGATAACATTTCTCGCTCCTATTTAATTTTTCTTACCCCTTCACCAAAATGATTTCCCTGCTCTTGAATATTATAGTAGGAATTAATCAAGGTAAATGGCCCTTTCAAAATTTCAGAGAGAGAGGGACAGCCTATACAAGTCAAATTTCTAGAAGCTCTTCATCCTCTTGACTCCATATGAATACTAAACTGACTTCCTGGATTCTGGTCTGGTGCCTCCAGGTGAGTTAGTCATGGTATTTCTGGTGTTTTTCTAGATAATCTATAACTTCACTGGTTTGGGAGTGACATCTTGACAAAAGATTTTCTTTCCATGGTCTTTCTATGTTTTAACCCTGTTCTGAATGACTGAAATTCATCCTCTCTTATTACTGATGGTGATGTTGATAATAATAAAAGGGGCAGTTGCCATATATTGAGTGCTTCTCAGGCAGTTTAGATATGAATTCTCACAATGGCCCTGAAAATGGGTATTATTATCTTCCTTTCATGGATGAGGAAACTGAAGTTAAGTAGAGAAAAAAACCCCAACATTCTCCAGAATCTTTCTACTCCCTCCACATAGGATAGGGGGCTGGGCATAGCTAATTCCACTCTCACCTCTCCTCACATCCCTGCTCTCTCCTGGGCAACTGGCTTTTGAAGTTTACATAATCCAGGCAAATTAAAGGCAAATACATGTTTGTTTTCTTCAAGGTCAGTAGTAGGTTCTCGTGTTTAGTGGGGCCTATTGACAAATGATAATCCATTGTCTGACCTCTATATGTGGACTATCAACTAATAGCAAAAAAGATTGTTAGCTATTCTTTTTGCAGCCTATTTTTTTTTTGAATTGATGGTTTCTGTCCTCGTTAGAGGCTCTTAGCATATCAAAAAGGTGTTTTAAAAATCACTCTGAGAATCCAAAGAGCAAACACAAGCACATTTTGATGTATTCATAATGAGGCTAGCTACTTCAGTTAATAAATAGGCCATAATACTAAGAACAGAAGTGGCCCCCAAATTGTCCACACAGATGAGTCTAGTGATGTGCAAGGTCCGTGGGAACTTGACATTTCTTCGATGCCATGACTCCTATGACACTGTTGAGAGTTAGAGCCCAGAAGAGATCATCTGCATGGGGACCAGGTTTTTATTTTCTTTTTAAAATCTACATTAAACAAGCTTTAGGTTATTTTAATTTTCTTTTCAAAATCTACAGTGGAATTTGATTCATCTGTCTCTCAAAGTAACAACTTTATTTACCACCATCTCATGATGAACTGGTTATCAGTTGGGTAACAAACTGTGCCAAACTTATGAAATCTTTAAGAAGATATTTAATTATCACACAATTCTGTGCATTGGGAATTTGGGCAGAGATCACCTGGATGATTCTTTTACACTATGTGACATCAATTACTCAGTGGACTTCAGTTTACATGTGAGCTGGGGAAGTAACTCAGTGGATGGGGTAAAGTGAAGAATGAATACAGCTGAAGTAAGAATAATAAACTGGAATATCAGATAGAGGGAGTCTGTGAAGGCATCAGAAAAGGGTAATAAATGGGAAGAATGAAAGAAAAATTAAGAAATATGAAGGCTAGAGGTAGAAATGTGAATAACTCTCTTAAAAATATTTATTTATGTTAGAGAAAGAACAAGTGAGAACATGAGTGGGGGTGGGGCTGAGGGAGAGAGAATCTCAAGCAGACTCCCCACCAGGTGCAGAGCGCAATGTGAAGTTGGGGCTAATCTCATGATCCTAAGACCATGACCAGAGCTGAAACCAAGAGTTGGACACTCAACTGACTGAGCCACCCATGCACTCCAGAAACCCCAGAAAGAGAAAAAAAGAGTTAATGGAAGGGAGAAAAGACCTAAAGCAAAAATGGTGGATATAAGTTTTACATACAGAAGTCAATAGCATTCTCCTGCAAAATATAATAAAAACTAATTAGAACATATAAGAAAATAAGATACATTTCATTATAACAACAGAAATTATAAAATGCCCAATAATCCTAATAGAATGTACAAGATTTTCAAGCAGAACAATTTTTTAAAGTTATAAGTTAGTAAAAGAAAACTTAATAAGTCAAGAGATATAGTACATTCAAGGCTGAGGGCATGTAACATGGTAAAGATGTATTTGTCCCCCCAAATTAATCTTAAACTCAATGCAAATCCAGTTAGATTTACTAAAGGATTCTTTGATGAACTTTGAGAATATAGTTTTCCAAAATTTAGATGAAAAAGTAAAAGTCCATGAATAAACATAAACTCTTATAAAATACTGGGATATATTACAAAGAAAGAAAAACAAGATGGTACTGGCACAGGAAAAGAGAATTGACTAATGAAAAAATATAAAGAGCCCGGAAATAGATCCACACACATATCGGAATTTGGGATACAATAGTTACAGCATTATAAATCAGTAGGTATAGGATAGATTATTATTTTTTTTTAAAGATTTTATTTATTTATTTGAGAGAAAGAGAATGAGAGATAGAGAGCACGAGAGGGAAGAGGGTCAGAGGGAGAAGCAGACTCCCCGCCGAGCAGGGAGCCTGATGCGGGACTCGATCCCGGGACTCCAGGATCACGACCTGGGCCGAAAGCAGTCCCTTAACCAACTGAGCCACCCAGGCTCCCTATAGGATAGATTATTAATAGTGATCTTGGATAAACTATATCTCTACGGAGAGAAAAAAATAAAATTGGATCACTAATACCATATGGACCTCAGATGAGTACAAGATTTAGACTGATGAAAATAAATTTATAAAACTAAATATAATGCAATATATGATAATATCTTTATGACCTTGGGTTGTGGAAGGACTTACAAAAAAATCAGATTCCCCAAAGCACAAACCATCAGGTAAAACTTCATGTGTTGGAATTTTATCAAAAATTAACTCTTTTTGTTAAGCAAAATTTGCCATAAACAAGTTAAAATATGATGCTAGATTGAGAGGAGATATTTGCAATTTCTAAAATATAAGATGTTATGTTAAAATATAAGAATATGTTCTATACATAGAACATAGAGGACATGTCTGCAAATACACAGGAAAAAAAGAAGACCCAATAGAGAATTGGGCAAAGACAAGGAATAGGTAATTCAGAGAAAGGGAAATTAAATGGTTAAGGAGTATATAAAAAGATGTTCAATTTTTTAATAATTAGAGAAATGCAAATTAAATTTGTGAACACTAATTTTGCCAAACATCAAAAGTGAGAAAGTCATGGTGAGGATGTGGAGCCCATGGTGGCAGGAATTCTTATATATAGTCGTTTGAGGAGTATCCATCCTGACAGTGCTTCATGACATTAAATATGGATGTACCTCTAGAGCTCACAAGCCCATTCCTGTGTATATACCTCAGAGAAACTCTGGCACAGAACCCTAAGGAGACATGTTTGAGGAAGCCCACAGCAATATTTTTATTGGGCAACATTTGGTTCTTGATAGATGACAGTCTCTAAGGGAATGGGACCTAAATTGTGGTATAACCACATGGTACATTATTATAAAAAAAATTAATCATCTAGATTAATAAATAACAATGTGGTTAGAACTCAAGAACAGTATAAGTAAAAAAAGCTAATTCATTATGAGATTTAAATCTAAATCTAGTATCATTTGTGAAATTTTGTAAAACACAAAAATATTTTAAGGATGTGTATTAATCTAATACATATGAGGACAGTATATTAGGGGCTACTTTAAATACAGTAAAGTAGGTATCTAAATATGGGGACAGGGAATGCAATGTGGACAGAGAAACAAAGACAGATAATGAAATAAAATAAAGCAAAGTGAATAAACTAGGGATGATGGTGTGCCATAAGCAGAACACCATTAACTTAATTCTGTGTACCTAAGATAAAGGAAATGAAGTCAAAAAGAAAAAAGGTAATAAGAAAAAGACAAGAGTTGCAGAAGAGAGAGTGAATAAGTACCATGGGCCCTTGTGGAGGAGGGAGGTCCGAGTCAAAATCCAGGCTCTGTACTGACTGGCAGAGCCAATCAGCAGCTTTCAGTTCCCTAAACTTCTGTGATCCTTTCCTTCCTTCCTTCCTTCCTTCCTTCCTTCCTTCCTTCCTTCCTTCCATCCATCCATCCATCCATCCATCCAACCATAGGAAATTTCCCTTCAGGGTTGTTGCTGCTGATGATAAGGAGGACAATGACAGCTACACTTGGTACCCGAGTATTAGAGATATTGACAAAACAGAAGATAAACCCAATACTGGTTTTTTTTTAATTTTTAATTGTTATGTTAATCACCATATATTACATCATTTGTTTTGGTGTAGTGTTCCATGATTCATTGTTTGTTCATAACACCCAGTGCTCCATGCAGAATGTGCCCTCTTTAATACCCATCACCAGGCTAACCCATCCCCCTACCCTCCTCCCCTCTAGAAACCTCAGTTTGTTTTTCAGAGTCCATCATCTCTCCTGGTTCATCTCCCCCTCTGACTTACTAACCCAATACTGTTTTTACTAAAGTCTCCAAAAAAACCCCATACAGTTCTCTTGACTGCATTCCAACTTCCATTAAAAGTGAACTGTTTTTGAATTTATTTTTCATGACAGTCATAGGCACAAGTCTATTTTTTTAAAGGATTTTTAATTTTTATTTTTATTTGTTAAAAGGCTTTATTTGAGAGAGCAAGAGAGAGAGCAAGCAGCAGGAGGAACAGAGCGAGAGGGGCAGGAAGACTCCATGCTGAGTGCAGAACCTCATGTGGGCTCGATCCCATGACCCTGAGATCATGACCTGAGACAAAATCCAGTGGGATGCTTAACCAACTGAGCTACCCAGGTACCCCTAAATATTTTATTTTTAAGTAATCTCCACACCCAATGTGGGGCTCAAACTCACAACTCCAAGATGAAGAGTCGCATGCTCCACCTACTGAACCTGCCAGGTGTCCCCAAAAGAGTCCATTAAAAAAAAACAAAACTGTTCTTAATCTGAAAGTTGATTTAAGCATGGACAGTAAGGATTGAGTGGTTTTGTTTTCTCTGTGTTGCACATCTTCACTTTTCACTGCCTTTAACATACTGTCAAATGAGAAACTGAAAAGCCGCTTGAATGTGAAGTCACACCAAGTGTATATTTTCTCCTAAGGACTCTGCTGTCACCTTGCATTTGGAAACCTGCGTTGACTGATGTGTGTTGAGAAGCTCTTCTTATGAAAGCCCGTTTGCGACTGTTTTGGGAAATGTGAGATATAGATTCCTTTCCAAATAGGAAATAGACACAATCAGTCAGTGATATTTGAGATTTTCAGAAATTAAAAAACCATATGCCAAGATTCTGACGATTTTTTTTATGGCAATATCTGTCTTCAAATTCGAGAGTAAAGAAATTATACCAAATACAGGATTGTGAGAATTCTAGTCGTATTTCCTTACTTCATGAGATGCTGCTCCTGAAGCATATTCTTTTGGGGATAGTTGTATAGGAAGAGGGAGATTTGGGGATGGGCTACAGAGAGAACAGACACCCAGAAACACCTAATGTTGCTCTTGCTTTTAGAACCCTTTAAATATCTCCCTTATCACCCATTTTCACGTCAGCCTTGACAGAGTTCTGAGAAAGCATTAGTGCTTGTAGTTTTCCTACTGTGCTAATAATAGAGAACTGGCTTTCCTAAGGAAGACAAATAATGCAAATAAGAATTATTCTTTCTTTAAAAGTCCCTAGTTTTGTCTTTGGGTATCTGTGTCTTTTGAGTACAAAATGACACTAAAAACATGTCTTAAATTGTTCCCAAAGAGAGTACATTCCTGAAATGATGGTCAAGTTATTAAAAAAAATCATCAGATTTTTGAAAAATTAAAATACATATACATCTATATGTATGTACATGCACACACACGTACATACATGTATAGGTACATATATTTGTACATATACACATATAAACATACACAAAACTGTTTGAATTTGTAAAGCATGTGCATATATACATACAGGTACACACATATACACTTGCAGATACACATGCATACATTGTATAGACCTAAGTATATGTGCACAGAGACACATACATGCAGATGCATATAGGTATACATGTACATATATAAATTCATGTGTATATACATGCATATATATATTCTAACTTACAAACCAACCTAAGCCCATTTAGTTTGTTAAAAGTTATTTTTGAAGCTCTTTGTAGCGTCCAGTAGTTAAAGGAGGCAAGGGGATGCTGGTTCAGTTTGCTTAGACCAGACTATTTGTTCCTGTTGTCCTGGTTTCCCATTCAGTTAGTAGTTGAGCACTCTTAAAAGTATCCTACTTGGATGATAAATTGTATGGCTATTCTGCTTTGGTTTCCTCCCTGACAACCTCCTTACTGGGTAGTATATTACATTGGAAATAAGTTTTAGACCCAATTATGTCACATATAAAAACTTTTATTAGCAAGGAAGACACAAAAACAGACAGCCTATTCTGGAAATGGGAGGGAAAACCAGCTCTTTGTTCTAACAGGCCCTCTGAGCACTTTACCTACAGGCCTTGTGTAGACTAAAGCTTAATTCTGAGAACTCTCTTTAAGAAAAAAATAACACCAAATTCCAAGTACACAACTAGGGATAAAAGTGGGTATTGAGAAAGAGAAAAGAAATCACAAAAAAGGGCGCCTGGGTTGCTCAGTCATTAAGCGTCTGCCTTCGGCTCAGGTCATGATTCCAGGGTCCTGGGATCGAGTCCCACATCGGGCTCCCTGCTCGGCGGGAAGCCTGCTTCTCCCTCTCCCACTCCCCCTGCTTGTGTTCCTGCTCTCGCTATCTCTCTCTCTGTCAAATAAATAAATAAAATCTTTAAAAAAAAAAAAAAAAAAAGAAATCACAAAAAAAATCACGCATTTTTGTGGAGCTGACAGATACCACAAACAAAACAAAATTCAGACAAATAATGTAATATTTGTCTGAATATTTGGACTCTTTGGACATTTCTTCATATATTACATACATTCATATGTTATATAAATAAATATATAAATAACAGATTAGTTATTTTATTTTATCACTGTAGTTAGCTTTTTGGATTTATCTCTTTCTGAATTTTTTATCGGCTATTGCATATTTATAATATCTTTATTTTAACTTAGCAGGTCTGCCTTAATATACTGCTTCATACATAAGAATATTTAACAGTGTATTTCTACTTCTTCCTCCTGTTCCTTTTGCTATCATTGTTATCATTATATTTCTTCATATGTTATAAGCCTCACAACATATTATTTTTGATAAGTTAAAAAATTAGAAAATACAAGTCATATATTATTTACATACTAGCCATGTCCAGCTCTCTTCATTCTGTTACATAGATTTGAGTTTCTATGAGGTTTCCTTTTATTTCAATCTGAAGAACTTCCTTTAATAGTGACATTTCTCTCTCTCTCTCTTTTGTTGTCTAATAAAAGCCTTTATTTTCCCTTTATCTTTAAAGTATACTTTCACTGAGTATAGAATTTTAGATTGATAGTTTTTCCCCCCTTTATTTTAAAGGTGCCATCCTATTGTCTTTTTGGCTTCAGTTATTTCTGATGATTAGTCAGTGTAATTCCTCCTTTGCTTTCCTTTAATTAATGTGTCTTCTTTCTCTGACTGCTTTCTAAGACTGTCTTTTCATCACTGGTTTTCAGCAATTTGATTATGATGTGCCTGCTTGGGGTTCGTTGAGCATATTGGACCTCTGTAAGTTCACAGTTTTCAACAGATTTGAAAAATTTTGTCCATTAATTCTTTCATTCTCTTCTTCCATCCCTTACTGAATTTCAATACTTTAATTTCACATATACTAGAACTCTTGGTACTGTTCCATAGGTAACTTTGCTAATTTTTTTTTTCTTTCTGTGATTCAGTTTGGATGGTTTCTTTTGCTGTATCTTCAAGTGAGTGTAATGTTTAATTTGATATTAAGTAAATACTGTAAACTTGTCATTTCAGATACTGTACTTTTTATTTTAAGAAGTTCCTATTATAGGTTCCATTTCTTTATTTTGTTTATGGTTTTCTTTAAATATTAGAACATATTTATAATAGTTTTAAAGTTTTTGTGTACTAATTCCTTTCTCTGGCATTCTGTGGCTTTTTCATTTTATTGATTTTTTTTTTTTTTTGCTGGTTATGGATCACATTTTTCTGCTTTTTAACATGTCTAGTAATTATCGATGGGATGCCAGATAATGTAATATTACATTATTGAGAATCAAGATTTTGTTGTCTTTTTTAGAAAGAATGTTAAATTTTGTTTTGTCAGGCAGATGAGATAGTGTGATACTTTTGAGACTTGTTCTTGAGCTTTGTTAAAGTGAGTTTTGTGTAGTCGTTATTGTACGACTAGTTTAACCTCATTATTATTATTATTATTTTAGATTTTGTTTAAATTCAAGTTAGTTAACATATCATGTATTATTAGTTTCAGGGGTAGAATTTAGTGGTTCATCAATTGCATTTAACACCCAGTGCTCATTATATCAAGTGCCCTCCTTAATGCCCATCACCCAATTACCACATCCTCCCCCCAACCTCCCCCCTAGCAACTCTGAGTTTGTTTCCTATAGTTAAGAGTCTCTTATGGTTTGCCTTCCTCTCTGTTTTTATCTTATTCTATTTATGTTTATTTATTTATTTTATTTCTTGTTTTTTAATTTTATTTGTATTTACTTATCTATGTTCATCAGTTTTGTTTCTTAAATTCCACATTTGAGTGACATCATATGGTGTTTTTCTTTCTCTGACTGACTTATTTTGTTTAGCATAATACCCTCTAGTTCCATCCACGTTGTTGCAAATGGCAAGATTTAGTTCTTTTTAATGTCTGAGTAATCTACTATCTTCTTTATCCATTCATCAGTCGATAAACATCTGGGCTCTTTCCATATTTTGGCTATTGTGGACATTGCTGCTATAAAGATTGAGGTGCCTGTGCTCACTTGAATCACTATTTTTGTATCTTTGAATAAATACCTAGTAGTCCAATTGCTGAGTTGTAAATAGTTCTATTTTTAACTTTTTGAGGAACCTCCATACTGTTTTCCAGAGTGGCTGCACCATCTTGTGCCATCTTCTGCCTCTGAAGATGTGTCTAGCAAGAAGTTGGTGTGGCCAAGGTCAAGGAGATTGCTGGCTGTGTTCTCCTCTACGATTTTGATGGATTCCTGTCTCACGTTTAGGTCTTTCATTCATTTTGAATTTATTTTTGTGTATGATGTAAGAAAATGGTCCAGTTTCATTCTTCTGCATGTGACCGTCCAGTTTTCCCAACATTTGTTGAAGAGACTGTCTTTTTTTCCATTGGATATTCTTTCCTGCTTTGTCAAAGATTAGTTGACCATATAGTTGAGGGTCCATTTCTGGGTTCTCTATTCTGTTCCATTGTTTTATGTGTCTGTTTTTGTGCCAGTATCATATTGTCTAGATGATTACAGGTTTTTTTTTTAAAGATTTCATTTATTTATTTATTTGATACAGAGAAAGAGAGAGAGAGAAAGCACAAGCAGGAGGAGTAGCAGGCTCCCTGCTGAGCAAGGAGCCCAATGTAGGCCTTGGTCCCAGGAACCTGGGATCAATAACCTGAGACGAAGGCAGACACTTAACTGACTGAGCCACCCAGGTACCCTGATGATTACAGGTTTGTACACAGGTACCCTGATGATTACAGGTTTGTACACAGTTTGAAGTCCGGAATTGTGATGCCTCTGCTTCAGTTTCTTTTCTTTTTTTTTTCAACATTCCCTTGGCTATTCATGGTATTTTCTGGTTCCATATACATTTCAGAATTATTTGTTCCAGCTCTCTGAAAAATGCTGGTGTTATTTTGATAGGGATTGCATTGAATGTGTAGATTGCTTTGGGTAGTATAGACATTTTGACAATATTTGTTTTTCTAATCCATGACCATGGAATGTTTCTCCCTCGATTTCTTTCATAAGTGCTCTATAGTTTTCAGGGCACAGATATTTTGCCTCTTTAGTTAGGTTTATTCCTAGGTATTGTATGGTTTTTGGAGCAATTTATCATGCTAATGGATAGCAAAAGAAAGCTGGAGGTTTATCAGACCTACTTATATCAGACAAACTAGGTTTTAAACCAAAGACTGTAATAAGAGATGAAGAAGGATACTATATCATAATAAAGGAGTCTATCCAACAAGAAGATTGAACAATTGTGAATATTTTTGCCCCTAACTTGGGAGCAGCCAAATATATAAATCAATTAATAACAAACTTAAAGAAACTCACTGATAATAATACAATAATAGTAGGGGACTTTAACACCCCACTCACAGCAATGGACAGATCATCTAAGCAGACCAACAAGGAAACAAGGGCTTTAAATGACACACTGGACCAGATGGACTTCACAGATATATTCGGAGCATTTCATCCTAAAGCCTCAGAATACACATTCTTCTCGAGAGCACATAGAACATTCTCCAGAATAGATCACATACTGGGTCACAAATCGGGCCTCAACTGGTACAAAAAGATTGAGATCATACCATGCATATTTTCAGCACACAATGCTATGAAACTTGAGGTCAACCACAAGAAAAATTTGGAAGGACCACAAATACATGGAGGTTAAAGAACATCTTACTAAAGAATGAATGGGTCAACCAGGAAATTAAAGACAGATTAAAAAAAATACATGGAAGCAAATGAAAATGAAAACATGACAGTGCAAAACCTTTGGAATGCAGCCAAGGCAATCCTTAGAGGGAAGTATGTAGCAATACAGGTCTTCCTCAAGAAGCAAGTAAAGTCTCAAATACACAACTTAACCTTACACCTAAATGAGCTAAAAAAAGAACAGCAAATGAAGCCTAAAGCCAGCAGGAGAAGGCAAATCATAAAGATTAGAGTGGTGGAAATCAGTGATATAGAAATTAAAAAAAACAGTAGAACAGATCAATGAAATTAGAGGATGGTTCTTTGAAAGAATTAGTAAGATCAATAAACCTCTAGTCAGACTTAGCAAAAAGAAAAGAGAAAGGACCCAAATAAATAAAATCATGAATGAAAGAGGAGAGATCACAACCAACACCAAAGAAATGCAAACAATTATGAGAGAATATTATGAGCAATTGTATGCCAACAAATCGGGTAATATGGAAGAAATGGATAAATTCCTAGAAACATATGAACTACCAAAACTGAAACAGAAAGAAATAGAAAACCTGAACAGACCCATAGTCAGCAAGGAAATTGAATCAGTAATCAAAAATTTCCCAACAAACAAGAGCCCAAGGCCAGATGGCTTCCCAGGGGAATTCTACCAAACATTTAAAGAAGATTTAATCCCTATTCTTCTGAAACTATTTCAAAAAGTAGAAATGGAAAGAAAACTTTCAAACTCATTCTATAAGGCTAGCATTACCTTGATCCCCAAACCAGACAAAGACCCCACTAAAAAGGAGAATTACAGACCAATATCCTTAATGAACATGGATGCAAAAATTCTCAACAAGATACTAGCCAATAGGATCCAACAGTACTTTAAAAGGATTATTCACCATGACCAAGTGGGATTTAGTCCTGGGCTGCAAGGGTGATTCAACATCCCCAAATCAATCGACGTGATACATCATATTAATTAAGAAAAAAAAAGGATAAGAACCATATGATCCTCTCAATAGAGGCAGAAAAAGCATTTGACAAAGTACAGCATCCTTTCTTAATTAAAACTCTTCACAGTGTAGGGATAGAAGGAATATACCTCAATATCATAAAAGCCATATATGAAAAGCCCATAGTGAATATCATTGTCAGTGGGGAAAAACTGAGAACTTTTCCCCTAAGGTCAGGAACAGGACAGAGATGTCCACTCTTACCACTTTTGTTCAAAATAGTACTGGAAGTCCTAGCCTCAGCAAGCAGACAACAAAAAGAAATAAAAACATTCAGATCAGCAAGGAAGAAGTCAAACTTTTACCCTTCATAGACAACATGATACTCTATGTAGAAAACCCAAAAGACCACCAAAAAAATTGCTAGGGCTGATACAGATATTCAGTAAATTTGCAGGATATAAAATCAATGCACAGAAGTCTGTTGCATTTCTATATACCAGTTACGAAGCAGCAGAAAGAGAAATCAAGGAATCGATCCCATTTACAATAGTTGAACCTCATTATTAAGGCATGGCCCTTCTGGGGTCTCTTGAATGTACCAGTGCTTCAGTGAAGTCTCCACATTGTCTGTTTGGAGTTTGGATATCTCCCAGCTGCATGTGAGCATAGAGAATTATTCAGCTTACCCTTCATTTTTCTGACTCAGGAGGCTGCCTGTGCAGATTTCTTGAGTTCTTTCTTTGTGTAACACCTTCCTCTCCAGTATTCTTTCCTAGAAATTTCAGCTTCTCCATGGTTCTGATCAGCAAGACCACTGTGGTTTGTTTAGGGTCCCCATTTCTGTGCTACTTTCCAGAAAGTGCTTCTAGACAGAAAACCAGGGCAACACGTAGGAGTCATTTTATTTGTTTCCCTGGACTCCCTGTTTTTCCATGTCTGCAGACAATTACTTAATTGTTTATATTGGGGGAACAGTCAGACACTATTTAACCCATCATAGCTGGAAAAAGAAGTCAAACCCACTAATCTTATTAATGAAAATAATCTTTAAAAACTGTTTAGATCACTAGAGGAATACAAATCTTTGTTTTTGTTCATTGATTTAGAGAAAGTGCTAAAAATACTTGTTTTCACATAGTTGCTCAATAAATATTTGTTAAATACATGAATAAATCAATATAATCTGTTTTTAAACTAATATGACCATTGCTATTGATCAGAAAACAAGACTAATGATCTGATTATACTAGCCTATTTATGGACTGTGAGCTTTTGATTAGCACTTTTAAAAACTATTTATTATTAATAATTATTTAAATGCTAAGGAATTTCAAATATTAACTAACCCCCCCATACCAGGTACTGGAATAAGCTAAAAATATTGAATGTGTACATATAAGTCACATTATGTATGTTAAAGTCTTTTAAAAGAAAAGTACAGACAATATAAAACACAGAACAAAAAGGTAAAAAATTCTTCTTTCTGCCCCCAGAAATTCCTACTCTTTCACTCTTCTCCATAGTTATTACTATTTTTTCTTACTGGCCTATGCATATATGAACTAAATATACATGTCTAATCTTCCCTTAGTCCCATAAATGATTGCATATTATGCAGACTAAACTATACCTTTTACTTTCCTATAATTATATATGTTAAAGAGAATTTCATAAATCATCACATTGTTTTAACAGCTGCTTAGTATTTTACTGAATAGATATAGCATAATTTATTTAAAATATTTCCTGTTGATGGATATTTAGTTTTTTCCCCAGTTATTTGCCATTACAAACAGTGTTATAATCAAAAGCCTTGCATATATGTCATTGTGTTTCATGTGCCACAGTTCCATCATACAATTGCAGAAAGAAGCAATAAAAATGTACCTGAAACACAGGTAATGAACAAGTAAGCCTTCAATGCTATTGTCCTTTATTGCTACATAATAATTGTATCTCCCAGGTTCAAAGTATTATAATAAGGAACTTCAGGCACACAAATTACCCCCAAACATTAACACTGCTTTATAATACACCTTACTTCTTCTCTCTTTTTTATTTTTAAAAGATTTTATTTATTTATTTGACAGAGAGAGAGACAGCGAAAGAGGGAACACAAGCAGGGGAGTGGGAGAGGGAGAGGGAGAAGCAGGCTTCCCGCCGAGCAGGGAGCCCGATGTGGGGCTCGATTCCAGGACTCTGGGATCGTGACCTGAGCCGAAGGCAGATGCTTAATGACTAAGCCACCCAGGCGCCCCCACCCTTACTTCTTCTGTAAGATAATGTGTGGTATTATTATGGTAAAAGTCCTTTTTACTAAGAAAATAAGTTATATTCTTGAACTTCTTTGATGTCTAGATTAGAAAAGAAAAAAACTTGAAACTGTGAGCCTGTGTGTGTGTGTTTGTGTGTGTGTGTGTGTGTGTGTGCATGGGCACGCATGCATGCATGTATGCATGCAAATAAATAAACAAGTAATAAAAAAGTAAATAAATAAATAGTCCTCATATAAATGAAGAGCTAGAATCTTGTTTGCATTTTCCTTATTTTTTTGTCTACTGTGTAATTCACTGAATTAGATGTTGGCATTCACAAGAGAATTGCATTTCTCTTGCCTTACTTTCTCATTAAGTTGTCTTGGAATGCTACCTGTGACAGAGGGAACTCTTGTTCATTATTCTAGAACATATGATAGCCACATGCTGATAGAATTATGGCTACAGGTTTTCCCTGAGAAGAGGAGGCACAAATATCCTTTCATATGTTGAAACAAAAATCTAACTCTCCCAAAGAATAATCGTAGGTCATGAAGTCCTTCAAATACTTTTCTTGTTCACCAATTAACATCTTTGTGTATTGAAGAAATTCCCAGTGGAAACTTAAAGACATTATTAAAACAAAGCAGAAGCTTGGATTTTGTAATGTAAAGCTACTAGATAGACACATGAGAGCCTGGACGTGGAATAATTCTTAACTACTCACAATTAAAGGTCATTTGATATGACATTGGAAATGTAATTTTCTTAAGGCTTTGATCCTTAATTGTTTTTTCCTTATCAACACCTGGATGGTTCCCCAGACTTAATATACTTCAGTGTTCCTTGTATAACAACTACCCAAAATGTTGAGAGCAGGTGATTTTGGAAATGTTTTGTGAAGAGTGAGAAGAGCCACAGGGCCATTTCTCTGGGAGACAGTCTGCTGGATTTTGAGTCCAGGTCTTGGCACATCTTAACAATGGGGAGAAATCTAGGATGTCTACAAAATGAAGGAGGAGAGATAGAGACCCAGATTTTCTGAAAAGCCAATGGAGCCATGTAGCCATAGGGAAAATAAGGTGACATTCCAGGAACTGCTTCTGTTGATACTCCACTTGTACCTTCACTGCCCTGGGGTCTGTGGTAGACTATGACTTGACCAGTACTGTGATGTCCAAATAATTGGAACTTACTGAACAAAACCTCTCACCTGCCATCCAGCTCTACAGCAATGACAACCACAAAGAGAAATCTGACAGCAAACCATTATTATTATTTAACATTTATAAAATGTTAACAGCATGCTTGGTGCTGTGAAAAATGAGGAATACAATACTGAGATAGCTTGATAAATTTATGTTGTCAAGTAAATAGTGGCAGCTAGAGCATTTAAGCTACCCTTTGAAAGGGATGGGCCAAATGTATTGAATTCAGTGGTTTTTCTTTCTCTTCTTGCTCTTTCAGTGTTCTTGGATGTCTCATCCCACAGCTCAGTGGTTCCTGAACGTGGCTACATATTGGAATCATCCAGGGAGCTTTTAAAAATAACATAGCTAACTGCTTCTCATCCTCAAAGATTCTGAAGCAATAGATCTAGAGTGTGTTCTGTGCATCAATATTTTTTAAAGCCCCCTGTGTAATTCCTATATGCAGCTAAGGCTGTGAATCACTTTTGTGGTTTTGTTATTGTTATTGTTGTTTATTTTTTAATCAACAGCCCCTGATAGCACTCCAGTTGAAACAATCTTGGTCCCTATTTTACTTTTTTTCTCTTATCTTTGTGCCTTTTGAGAAAAAAAAAAAAAGGAAATGAACACTATTAATCAACCCCTCTTTTGCCATAATATTAATGGGAGAGGGCTCTTGCTCTTCTGCCATGTGGTGTTTTAACTAGGGCCTTCTGGAGACAATGACTTTTTTCTATTCAAAGCTGTGGGTTTTAACGGTGCAGATTCTAAGTGAATTGTTTGGTTGTTAAGTCTCTACTTAATTTGTGAATCACATTCTATCCCTTACTCTGTTTGCTTGGAATAGTCGGGTAAGAAAGACCTCTGTTAAGGTCTCCATGTTGTGCTTCCCAACCAGCTTCAGGTAATTGTTCTGGGTTAGAGAGATGTCCTTTTTTCCCAGTTCCTTTTTAAGACCCAGAGAGACCAGACTAGATTACATCTGCTCCCTTGACCACTCTACATCCTTTTCCTTTCTTGACATTGTCCAAAGAGCATATTGGATCATTTGTAGGCTCTGGGATGCCATTCTAAAAGTAGCTGTTAGGTTGGGGTGTGGGCATCCTAAGACATACATACTGAATGTAGGCTTATGTCAAACTCCCATCTTTGAGGAGCAGGTTGGTGTAGTTGTTACCTCTTACTATATAACAGATTATCCCACAACTTATCAGCTTGAAACAAAAAGCACTATTATTATCTCACTCAGTTTCTGAGGGTCAGGAATTCAGGAAATGGTTTAGCTGAGTGGTTCTGGCCCAGGACCCCTCATGAGGTTGTAGTTGTCATCTGAAGGCTTGACTGGGGCTGGAGGATCCTCACTCACATGACTATGGGTAGGCCTCAGTTTCTTGCTGGCTCCTGGTCACCTGCCTCAGTTTCTTACCACATGAGGTTTTCTGTAAGGCTGGACATGACATGGCAGCTGGCTTACTCCAGGGTGCATATCAAAGACAGAGAGTGAGAGAGAGGCCAAGATATAAGGCAAGTGCTTTTTATAATTAATCTTGGAAGTGATATACCGTAATTTCTGTATTTTATTGGTCACACAAACCAACCCTTGTACAATTTGGGAGAAGACCTTCTCTTTGGTGCTCTTCTATCACTTAATTTTTTAACTTTTTTAAGGAACAGCTTTATTGAAGCATAATAGATAAGTCATGTTTAAATGTACAAATTCATTAGTGTTAACATATTTTTACACACATGAATTGATCACTAAAATCAAGATCATGAATATGTTCATCACTCCTGAGAGTGAGAGTTTCCTCGTGGTCTTTTGTAATCTCTTCCTCCAATCCTTGTTTGTCCCCCCATCCCTAGCAACTACTAATTTCCTTTCTCTCACCATAGATTAGTTTGCATTTTCTACAGCAGACAACATCAACCTCAGCCTCAGTGCTATTGATATTTAGGAGCAGATAATTCGTTGTTGGAGAAGACTGTCATGTACATTGCAGGGGGTTAATTAGCATCCCTTGTCTCTATCCACCAAATGTGTGTAGCACCCTTGCCCCAGTTGCAACAAACAAAAATGTCACCAGATATTGTCAAATGTCCCTTGGGGGGCAAAACTGACCATGCTTGAGACCCACTATTCTAGAATTTTATACAAATGGTATATGGTATATACTCTTGTGGCTTCATTCCCTCAGCATAATTAGAGATTCACCCCAGAGGGATCCTTTTCATCAGGCTATCTGATCAGAAGAGTCTCTGAGAGTGAATTTTTTGTGGTCGAAGTAGATAGTATGTAGAGCATTGGCAATGTAGGAATCAAAAGTCTTGGGTTCCGATTCTAGCACTTCCATTTATTAGCTGTTCTGTATTAATGATGTAAAAATATTTATTTTGCTCACTTTGCAAGATTACTGTGAGGATCAAGTCTGAACTATATAACATTAAAGTTCTAGTATTTGTTTTCATTTTGGAGGGTCTATGAAAATATATTTTTTTATCAAATAATCTAAACTGTCATCCAATTTAAATTTTTTTATGGAATGCTTGCATCTATAGAGTGTCCTATGTACTGTGACACAAAAATTAGTTTGTTCCCAAAGAGTCTACAAGACATTGTGGTTAAAGAAGACAATAGAAATATGGATGAAGTGCCAAAGTAGCAGAAAGAGGAAAGAGTGATGGATTCATTCAGGGAAGCATTAATACAAAGATTTCTTGGAGTATGTAAAATCTGGGCAGGTTTGTGAAGGATGAATGGGATTTTACTGGGTGGACATTACAGAAGGGAATTCCATTAGAATGATAAACATGCGGGCGCCTGGGCGGCTCAGTTGGTTAAGCGACTGCCTTCGGCTCAGGTCATGATCCTGGAGTCCCGGGATCGAGTCCCACATCGGGCTCCCTGCTCAGCAGGGAGTCTGCTTCTCCCTCTGACCCTCCCCCCTCTCACGTGCTCTCTCTCTCTCTCTCAAATAAATAAATAAAATCTTTAAAAAAAAAAGAATGATAAACATGCAGGCAAAGGAGGCATAAAATATCTTGGTGTATTTGAAGAACTGTGAGTAGCTTAGTATTGCTGTAGTATGAAACGAGATCGCATCTGAATGGTGGGATGTGAGTAATAAGCAAGAATCAACTACGAAGGAAATATTTTATCATATTAATGAGTTTAGACTTTATTTCACAAATGGCAGGAAGCTAGTGAAGTGTTTTAAGCAAGAAATGCAAACTGGTTAGTGTTTTAGAAAGATTGCTTTGGTGCCTTGTTAAGAATTGATTTAAATGCCTGTTTTCATATCTGAAGTCTGGGGATTTTTATTTCATCAGTATTTTATTGTTTCATTGTTATAAATTAACATTGATTTGTGCAATTATGTTTCATTACTAAATGGCAAAAAATGACTTCTTAAAAGAGAGAAGCAATTCCTTAGTATAATTTTAATTTAAAGAGCCAGATTAAGTATATAGAAAAAAATTTTTTAACGGGACTTTAGTTCAGTCATGACAGTTTGAAACTATTCTCTGCCCACATTAAAACATTAAAAGTCCCCTGTGGCCAAAAGGTGGGGTGTGTGTGAGACCATGAACAAAACAGCTCCAAATGTAGTGCACATTGAAATCTTCTCAGGGGAGAGAGAAAGGAACGAGTTGCCCTTTAGAAATAAGACTCACGGCCTATTCCATATTGAAGAGAGAAACAGGATTTACAAGGCTACAAACTCTTTTCTTATTTTCAAAAGGATAAAATTCTCAACTAACAGGGATCCTTAATATTTTATCCTCCTGGACAGATATTGAGACCCCTTTATAAATCTGCAATGTCCTCTTGTACATATCCCGCTCTTTCTTTTCCTATTGAATGTCATGAGATCTCATTTTTCTTAACTGAATGGCATGTCACACCCCCTCCTCTACAGATCACAAAGCAAATCTTGGAAAATCACAGACTGTGCTCAGTATCAACCAAGCCTGTCATGTAGTAGTGTTAGGGACTTGGAGCACCGTGCCTTCTTTCATTACTTCTTACTTCCTGCAGGGCAATTCGTATAACTAGCAAAGTCTTCTTTTTATATTCTGAGCCTGAGTTAATTTTTCTACAACAGTACTGATTAAGCATAAGGTGTGTGGGGCCCTTCATTCTCCTGGAACGGAAAACTGAGTATGGGGAAACTTAAGACCAGAGAAAGGGAATTAGGATGAGAGAAAAAATGGGGGAAAAATCTGGGTGTGTAGGAATGAAACTTAGCCAGACCTGAATTTTTGGCTGGCTGAGGGATATTCCTGGAAACTTGACCTTTCTTCAGTTAGTTTCACCTTAAACACTTAGGGTCATGTTGCATTATTTTGTTGTGCTTGTTGAGTATATAAACATAGTCTCAAGAATAGGAGAGAGGAGGCCATGAGGATATAAAAATTGCCCCAAGAAAATGTGAAGGTGAGCGTATATGCCTGGCAGAATCCTCATTCCAGGAAGAGAGGTAAGTGGTATTTACCTATGTTATTCTCATGGGGAACTTTGGAGACCTGAAAAACTCGATTTCCATCAAGGAGCACATAATTTTGTTTCTACAAATTTCCAAATATGTGCTGTTAAAGGATTTCTCAAGCCTTTAACCATGGTTGTGGCTAATTTCCCTGATTGTGTTACCATCCTGTTTTTAATACACATACACATGTTGCATGAAATCAATAGAAAGAAATGGTACTCTAGGATAACATAAAGATATGGGGATGAGAACAAGGAAACATGATAAATGTCTTCAAGTATTTGGTGGGCCATCATGAGCTAGAAAGATTAGAATGTTCTACATGGTTTCCAGTAGTAGAACTAGGACTAGAAAGCAGATACTGGGTCAAGATAGGGAAGACTTCTGTATGTTAAAAAATTTCAGCTGGTCACAGGTAGCCTTTTATCTTGAATGTATGTAAATTGAGGCCTAATGACATCCTGTTAGGTTACAAGGGAGGCTTTTAAAACTGAGTCAGATTGGATGTCTTCTATGTCTTTTGAAAATGTACTGCTCTAGAATTCAAACAATATAATATGCTCAATGTCAACATTATGCACTATGACCTTTTTTTTTTTTTTTGAAAGAGAGCCTGTAGTTGGGGGGCTGGGGGGCAGAGGGAGAGAGAGAGAGAATCTTAAGCAGGCTCCATGCCCAGTGTGGAGCCAGATGTGGGACTCAATCTCACAACCCTGAGATCAGGACCTAAGCCAAAATCAAGACTTGGATGCTTAACCAGCTGAGCCACCCAGGCACCCCTATGCACTATGGTCTTTATATAACTTTTGTATCATTGGAGATAACGAAGGCACTACTATTTTTGTTTGGATAATGAGATGTCCTCCTTTCTCTATACTGTTGTCATTTTTTTGTACGTGTCCCTCAAATATTTTAATTCTTTCATTTGTTTATTTGTTCATTTATTCAACAAGTATTGCTGAGTTCCTCATCTACACTAGATACTGTGCTAAGAATCCAAGATGAAAAAGACACCGTACCTGCCTTGTCCTCATGAAGATGTGAGTCTACTCAACTGTGAACAGTTTGGAGCTTTACACTTAAAGGTATGTGATGCTTTTAGCTTGTTTATTGGTTGTTTAGACCCTCAAAATATAGTGTTATTTATGCACCCTGATGGTTTTAAGCAAGGATCAACTCAAACCAAATGTCCCAAGAATTCAGTGAGAAGGCATTTGAGAGACATCATTCAGTACCATATTTAAATACTTCTTGACCATGACTGGATGGTCAAAGTTGTCTATGTCAGTGCTTAAGGGCATAGTTTCCAGTTCAAATAGCAGGGTTCAAATCCTACTTCCTCTGTTTATTAGCTATGAAACTCAGCTGCTTAACCTTTCTGTGTCTTGATCTTTTCATCTGTAAAAGGGAATTATAATAGAACCTACCTAGTAGGATTCTTATGCACAATGGAGATGTTTGTAAACTGCTTACCACAGTGTTTCACGCATAGTAATTTCTCAACAAAGATAAGCTATTGTTTTGGTACCTTAAATGAGGCTGTCATCTGTTCATCTTTCTTTCTTTTTTTAGCACTTATTAAATTGCCTTTTAGTAACTATAGTTATTTGCTTAAATGTCTATCTCATGCACTCAACAGTGAGGTTTCTAAAAGCCTTAGTCTTTACTATATCTTTATGTCACAGTGCTTTCCAACATTGTTCACGTCAAGGCAAATACTGCAAAACTTGATCTTTCAGTGACCCACCAGGGAAATGAAAAAGGCTGATCTGACTGGAAGTGACCAACCTGTAGGTTCTAAAGACTCCACTCTCTGTCCATCTTTCCTGAGGGCTGAGAGCATCAGTCTCTTGGAGCACTAGGCACTGTAGCACATAGTTTGGAAAGCTCTGGCCTTAAACTCAGTGCTCATCATGGTGGTAAGCAAGGAATAGTCCAGTAACTGTTCTGCTATTTTTTTTTTTTCTGTATTGAAAAGACTTCTACTCCCAGCTCCATTCTTGTGCTTTAAAATTTAAATGCTCTTTTTCTGCTTTCTGCTTTCTGAGTGTAAATCCTATATTCTGAAATCTTAAGCTTCATACCCAAAATTTCCTCCACAGGAAATGTGATGCCTGTGCAGATGCCTAGGGGTTTCCAAAGTGGTTTAGGTCCTCAGTTTGCTAATTACCAATTGCATGTACATAGTAATTTTATAATGGGATCATCAGGAGCAAGATATAAGGATATACAATATCTAGATTAAAATTTTATGGTGATTGTTAAAGAGAGATGCCTATTTTCCTGCTTCTCTGTAGTTCATGGAGAGGGGCTTTCTTAAATGTTTAAGCCTCTTGCCTCAGACATTAGTTCTTGCCATGGAGGTGGGATGAGGATGAGCTAAATAGTTGGTGGATGAAAGGCATTGATTCACAACTTTCTATTGGATCACACTAATATATAAAAGTTCTTGGGTATGGAGGGTCCTTTCTCTTTTTGCGATTCTCTTTCCCCCTGAAGAGTGCTAGGCACTGATCCTTATGAAGTGTATACATTCTTAGACTCAAACTCTTTTTTTTTTTTTTTTTTTTTTTTTGAGAGAGAGAGACGGTGAGAGAAGGAGCAGAATGAAAGGGAGAGAGAGAATCTTAAGTAGGTTCCGTGGGGCTCCATCTCACAAACCTAAGATCATGACCTGAGCTGAAATCAAAAGTTGGACACTTAACTGACTGAGCCACCCAGGAGCTCCAACAAACTTATTCTTAAGTAGACTGTTTCAAGGTATAAATCAGGGGATGGAGGGTCAGGGTGTTTTAATAGGTCTAGTTGGTTCTTACACTAAACCACTGCTTTATCAGAAATTGGGTTGACATTATGGCTTCCATTCCTCTGATTCCTGTATCTGTATCTTAGTCAATTCTTGAATCAAGCAGAAAACAGTGTTGTCATTTATTAGGCCTTCTAAGATGCCAACAGTAGTCAGTTGCTATTTATTAATATTCAATCTGAATTTTTTTTCCTATTTATGTATTTTTTTTGATGTAGTGTTCCATGATTCATTGTTTGCATATAACACCCAGTGCTCTATTCAATACGTGCCCTCTTTAATACCCATCACCAGGCTAACCCATCCCCTGACCCCCCTCCCCTCTAGAACCCTCAGTTTGTTTCTCAGAGTCCATAGTCTCTCATGGTTCGTTTCTACCAAACATTTCAAGAATTAATACCTCTTCTTCTGAACCTGTTCGAAAAAATAGAAATGGAAAGAAAACTTCCATCCTCATTTCATGAGGCCAGCATTACCTTGATCCCAAAATCAGACAAAGACCCCATCAAAAAAATGACAGCAATGTGAATTTAAAAAAAAAATCTTTAAAATAGAAGTGACACATAAAGATGGTAAAATATTTCTACCGTACACATGAATAAAGTAAAACATGAAATTCTCTCTCCTTCCCCTTGCCCTTCTTCACAAAGTTAACTACTATTAACATTTCTGTGTATTTTTAGAGACGAAAAAGCACATATGCTTACATAGGGGTTTTTATGTGCTTTAGAAAATGTACACAAAACTTTGGTTTAGGCAACAATTTCTTAGATAAGACACCAAAAGTGAAAGTTATAAAAGAGATAAATTGTGTTTTAAAAATCAAAAAACTTTTGTGCTTCAAAGGACATCATCATCAAGGTAGTGAAAAGATGACCCACAGAATGGGAAAAAATATTTGCAGATCATGTATCTGATTAGGGACATATATTCAAAATATATGAATATATGACCACAAGTAATAAAAGAGGACCCAATCTAAAAATGGGCAAAGGATCAGAACTGACATTTCTCTAAAGAAAATATATGGATGGCTAATAAGCACTTGAAAAGATGCTCAACATCATTAGTCGTTAGGAAAATGCAATTAAGACCAAAATGAGATGTCACTTCACACTCAGTAGGATGGATACATTAAAAGGATGGACAATAGCAGATATTGGTGAGGGTGTGGAGAAATTGGAACCCTCATGTGTTGCTGGTGGGAATGTAAAATGGAGCCCCTTTGGAAAACAGTCTGACAGGTTCAGAAAATGTTAAACATAGACTTACCATATAACCCAGTAATTCTACTTCTAGATATATACACAAGAGAAATAAAAACATACGTCTACACAAAAACTTGTACACTAATGCTCATAGAAACATGATCCATAACAGCCAGAAAGTAGAAACAATCAAGATGTCCATCAACAGACAACTGGATAAATAAAATGTAATATATCTATACAGTAGAATATTATCGGGCCGTAAAAAGTAATGTGGTACTGATATATGGAACTACATGGATGAACCTTGAAAACATGCTAAGTGAAAGAAGCCAATAATATAAGAGCATATATTACATGATTCCATTAATATAAGATGTTCAGAGTAGGCAAATCTATAAAAAGAGAAAGTAGTTTATTGTTTACCTGGGTCTGGATGAGGGAGAATTGTGAGTGACTGTTAATGGGAACAGAGTTACATTTTGGGATAATGAAAAGATTCTATAATAAAATTGTGGTGATAAGTATACAACTCTGTAAATATTCTTAAATAGCAGAATTGTACAATTTAAATAGGTAAACTTATGTATATTATATCTCAATAAAATTGTTAGAAACAAAAATGCTTGCATATATAATCATGCTATATACACTGCTACCCTACTTTTTCATTTAACACAGTTTAGGGTATTTTTTTCCCTATAAGAACATATAAAGTTGCATATGTTTTTAAATGGTTATGTAATTGGGGTGCCTTGGTTAAGTCTTCCTTTGGCTCAGGTCATGATCTCAGCATCCTGGGATGGGGCCCTGAGTCAGGCTCTCTGCTCAGCCCGGAGTCTGCTTCTCCCTCTCCCTCTCCCTCTGCCCCTCCCCCTCCTGCACGCTTGCACGCGAGCACTCTCTCTCAAATAAATAAATAAAATCTTTAAAAAAATAAATAGTTATGTAATATTCCAAGTTTTGGGACACTTGATTGTTTTCTGTAATTTAAATTTTACATCCTAGAGTTTCCTCAAGTTAAAAGGAGTCTTGTTCTTGGCCTGCCCCTATTCTATAAATGACCACAATTAGGGCTGAGAAGCATTTAGAACTGATAGAACAGAACATTAGGGAAAAGAGAGGAATGGGTTTTGTCTCCGCTGATGAGGCCAGGAGTATTGGAGAAGAGGCAGAACAGCTGCAGGCTACTCATTGCTTCCTGGGTGTGTTTTCTTGCCTGACCATGTAGTTTTCTAGATATTAAAATTGGGCCACCCAGTCTGCCCCCAATATGATGAACTTCTTCAGAGTAAACTCCATGCACTTGTGTGGCTGATGATTTTGCTCTTTGTTTAGACCTGCTTTGCATTTCTTTGCAGAAGTATATAGGTCTTTAATATTTTATATCTCATTTTAATATTTTTGCTTCCTTTCCTATCTCAGGTCTGTGAGCTTATTTTTATTCATAATTGAGTCCTTGAAGGTGATAACTATCCTTTCTTTTATAAATATTTAAAAATATATTTTGCTGTTGGTTTCTGATAAGTCCTTTTATCAGGTTAATATTTCTTCTATTTCATGATGAATAATTTTCTTAAAAATCAGGAATGTATTACCCAACTTGTGGGGACATCCATCATAATGGTTGTATATGTGTTTTTTTTTTTCTCCTTTAATCCATTCATGTGGTGAATTGCATTAATGCATTTCCTAATCTATTTTCAATCATTCACTTGGCATTCATTTCACACATATGTATTTAGTGCCTTCCACATGGCAGATGCTGTTCTGAGCACCAGTGTTAACAGTAATAACAAAACAGACATTATTCTTTAAAAACATTGCTAAATGCAATCTTCAAACATATAAATGTTTTGCATTTAGATTTGAGAATTTATCTTGAGAAATATTCAAATGTACACATAAAGATATCTAATAAAGGATGATTATTACAACACTGTTTATAAATATTAACATGTCCATTCATAGAACGTTGAAATATATTTTGGTTTCTCCACAGCAGATAATAATATATAGTAGTTCAAAAGGACCAGGTAGCTCAGTACACACACACATAAAAAGATTTTTAAAAAATCAAGTTGCAGGATTTATGTATATGTTGTATCGTGTCATTTTTGTAAAAATGAAGGAAAAAACCCACCTCTCTGTGTATTCACACTTTCTATAGGCATAAAAAATATCTGGAAGGACATGAAACAACAATCTATTTACAGTGGATTGCTTTGGGATATAAGCTGAGCGGGGGGGGGGGGGACCATGAGGACAGATTTTCATTTTTCAATGTATAACTTTTTGCATTGATTCCTTTTTCCTTTTTTTTTTTGCAACAGGCAGATATTATTATAACTGCAAAAGGAGTAAAAGTAAGGGTAGAGTTAAGAATTGGAAAGAGGGTACACAAGAACATTTTGAACATGACCATGGGTTAATGCTCAGTTGCAAGCAACAGAACTATCATAGCTGGTTTTAAGCAGAATAGGGTTTTTACTATATATGAGATATTGTCAGAAAAATTACTATTGCAAGCACCAAAGGAACAGGCAGTAGGTGGAATTTCCAGGAACAGCTCCTGGCCCCAGGATCATACTGTCTCCCTTGTAATCAGTGCAGTTGCTACCACTGCCGCAAGAACCTGCTGAGGCAGGAGGCTGAGGAGCAAATGCTGCAGAGGCACACAGCCTCTTCTGTGATTGGCCTCCATCTGCACCCCACAACCTGCCTCCCCCCCAAATCAACTCACTTTCAAATGCTAGCCTCATATGAGGGCATCTGATTGGCAGAACTTAAGTCTCATCTAGAACCCTAGTTGCAAAGGACTCTAAAAATAGAATTTCCAGCTTTCCAGATGCTATAGCATAGGAAGATGTACTTGAAAGAGGCTGGAATAGATATTAAGCAGGCAACCCACACACACTATCTACCGCAACAGGCAAATAGCACGTTGCTTTTCAAATACAAGAAATGACTATTTTCACTGGCAAGAGCACTTTTGCGTGGTATAAGAAATATATATTTATTGTAGAAAAAATGAGAAAATAAGCAAGCACAGATAAGAAAAAGGTAAATAAAAATTATCTGAAATCCTACCACCCATTGTTAATATTTTGAGGTATGACCTTTCAAACCCCTAGACACACAATCCCGCCCAACCGCCCCCACACTTAAAAAAAAATATAGAATCCTTTTGCACATTGACAGAATCTGTTTCTAATGTGTAGCAAAGCTTGATGCAATGTTTAAAAAGTGAAGTTAATTAAAAATCATAAAACATGTATTGACTTAATAACTTAATTTAAAAACTCATTGAAGTAATAGTTTTAAAAAAATGAAATTCACTTTTAAGTCATTTTCATCAAGTCAAAATAGGCTATCTTTTCTTCATTTTAATGAACTTTAATTTTTGTCTAAATAAGGGTTTGTTTTTAATTAACTTTTTTTTTTAATTTTGAAGAGCATTCCTTAATTCCTTTTCTCCCCAATATTAGGGAAATTATGTACTCTTTCCAGTTTTAAAACAATGGAAAGAACTATCTAGATCAGTCGTTAACCACCCACATGACCCACACAAGCCATAAAACCTCTCTACAACTTTGATTTCAATGTTTGTAAACTGAAGAGGTTGAACTAGGTTCTTGGGTCCAGATCTGTGAGACTAAACATTCTGTGAAGAGATTTCCATCCTTAGGTAAAAGTTTCAGTCTACAGAATCCTGGCTTTGATATCTGGCCTGCTTCTCATGGGCCAGGTGACCTTGAGCTCATTATGAACTGCTGGATGCCTGCATTTATGAATCTGAGCACTGAGATTAAAAGTAGTTCCAACTTATCTCCTGGAGGTTGACAAGGCTGCCAGCTCCCTTGCAGTAGCTGTCCTATGTGCATATTATAACTAATTAAAGTAAGGACAGTAAGGTGGTCCAAGAGGTAGCTGAGCAGAGTTCTTTAATTTTGGTGTAGCTTTTAACCTTGGGATGACTCTGTGAGAGGTAAAAGCAACAATGACAATATTTTGAGATAACAGAGAGCATAGGAATTTATTTCAGATAAAGAATGGATGATAGGATCATTCCAAATGAAAAGTTTACCTGGCAATATATATTTCTCTATCTGTAAATCTACCCATCTAGTGACTTATATTCCATATGTTTACATATATCTGAAAGGGTTTATACAAGTTAAATGTGTTTATCTCGGGTTGGAGCTATAAGTAATTTTCTGAAGTTTTCAAGTTATTAATTAAATAATTTACCTTTAGTGAGCCGATGATATTTTTGTACCTAGAAAATATACAATCAAGTAGGTTTTTTATTTTATGTTTTAATGAAAATTATGTTTGTTGTATATGTTCTGAGGCTACAGCAGGTAGGTGGGGTTAGAAGGGAAGAAAGAGAATATACCTGTTAAATTATTCTTCCTGTTGTGATGGGGAGATTGAGAGAGAGAGCAGGTCAGTGAGTAGAGAGTTCCAAGAGCCTGTCATTCATTCATGACTCTAATTTCTCACTGTTAGATGACCTTAACCTTTGCACGTGGTTTTAGATTTTTCTGTAGGAATCAATGTCCTTTTCTTAAAACTCACTTGTCTTCCTCAGGTCATACTTTCCAATCTTTTAATAGGTGAAGAACTTGACTCTTTCATTCTTTCCCTCATCTTCCTCATGCAATGATCATTTAAACCCATCTTGTTTAGCTCTTGCAGTAAATGGTGGATTCTGGTGTTGCCAAAGGGTCAGGGTGACATAGTTACCCTGTGAAGCTTTCTGCAGATGTCACCGGGACTATTTCAACAGACTCTCGTTTCTCATTGTCTCCAGTCCCACCCCCTAATCCTTTTTACAGTCTCCTTTCAATTGTTTTCTGAAATACAGCTCTAATATTTGCACTCCCTTACTCAATAATCACAAGTGCATCCCCAGCATAGGAAAACAAAATAACAAATGAAAAAACAAACAAACAAACAAAATTTCCACCAAAGAAATCCTCTAAAGTCTTTAGGTGGTTTTTCAAGGCCTTCCTTGTCTGTTCCCCAACCTATCTTTCCAACCTTATTCTTCCTTCTATAATCCTTTCCTTTCCTGCTTTTTGCCTCTATTCACGCCAGTACCTTGCACTGCCCTTTTTTATCACCTCCACACATCCATATCCTTGTCATTTAGGACTCAACTCAAACCCCTAGGAAGCTGTTCCCAATTCCCTTTCTTGAAATACTATACCTTCCTCTCAGATCCCATAACATTCCATCTTCTCTTCTCTTGGGCACTTGCTACCTTTCATGTGTATTGTGGTTATTTGTGCTCTCTGGGAGCCCAGCCATAAACACACTCTGTCTCTGAACTGACTCTATTTTCCATTGTAGGCTTGTAATAAGTATGTGCTGTTAAAGAATTGGATCCAACATTTTTCTGGGTTAGATTTCACCAGGGTAGCTAGCTATATGGTGGCTGCCTACTGAACTTTAAAAAAAATTAACTTTCCCAGGCCACAGAGGTACCATTTAGTGTTACAATTTATTAAATCACCCTCTACCAGCTCAGTTATTTTCTTGAAGATGAGTTGCTCATAGTTAACACTGCACTGTCTTTTGGGGGGCTTGTGAGCTCTTTTTTGGTACGAGCCCTTAAATCCACATGGATGATTCCAAAGCTAGACAATAGTAAAGTAGTTTATCATGGCTTTTGAAATCACAGGCAGTGGAATAAATTTTAAATTTATCACATTTTCCCCACTTTTTCTGCTCTGCCTCTTGCCCCTCTGATTTATTTGTTTATACTATTTTTTTCTTATACAGGTTGGCTCTAGGCTCTTTTTTAGAGTGATTCCATTGGGGTAGCTGCCAACTTGTATTAATGACAACCTGGAAGTGCTTGAGGAGGTGGGTGGGAGCTTGCTGAGAAAGAGGCAGGGGAGGTTTTTTGTTTGTTTGTTTGTTTGTTTGTTTCTGGGAGGGAGATGTTTCACCAAGGATAGTGGAAGACTAGATGGCCTTTCCCCGGAGTTGTGTCAGCCATCAACCCCCACCCTGTGTGGACAGCCTGAATCAATAAAGGAATCCTAAAATCAACAGATGACTATGAAATGACCAATATAAAATTTATCCACTCAGCAACATAAAGTTTCAAAGTAGAAGATAGGGAAGTATAAAGAAAGGAACATTTCTTGAACAACTAGGTTTATGATCTGAGATTTAGACCTGTTACATATATCATATATGTCACTCTTAGATGATTTTGTTTGGTTATCCCGTGTCCAATAAATTCTGGCTTCCCTAATTATGTTGAATTTCTAGACTGAAGAGCTGTGATTAAGTCCCTGTATAATGATGATTTCACTAGAGATGTACTATTCTTGGAAACCTTTTCTGAGTAGCCTGGTAGTCTTCCCTTAACCTTTGACCTTATCACCATGACTCTTTTAAATTACTACAGGAAATATTAATGGGGAGAGAGGAAGAATGGCATTGATATAGGCATGGCGACGTGTTATGGGGTGGTTTGTTCTGGTTATACATGTAGCAAAATTTTAAAAGAAACTTGTAAGTACTTCTGTAGTTACAGATCTCAAGATAATTATTCTATGATTTTAATTAAAAATAATATTTAACATTTTTGTTGAATGGATATATGCAACTGCTGCCAAATTGTTTCCACAGAATTAGGACTGGATACTCTTAAGAAAAAAATTAACTTTTTTTCTTTTTCTTTTTAAAGATTTTATTTATTTGTCAGAGAGAGAGAGAGAGAGCACAAGCAGGGGGAGTGGCAGGCAGAGGGAGAAGCAGTTTTCCCGAGAAGCAAGGAGCCCGATGTGGGACTTGATCCCAGGACCCTGGGACCATGACCTGAGCTGAAGGAGGATGCTTAACCTACTGAGGCACCCAGGGGCCCCTCTTTTTTTTTTTTCTTATAGTCAAATAATTCATGTGAAATAATCCATGTAAGAAAATTAGAAAAAAGAGGAAAACATACAAAAGAAAATAATGCAGCAATATGTAAAACTGTACCCTTTTTTATCATGAGTTTCAGCAGAAACTTGAAAGGCTAAGAACAATACAATAGGTTTCATGTACCCCACATTCAAAAGTGAGATGTGGACTGTGTACGTAGGACCTACTAGGAGGTGGAGGAATCGGTTAACAGCATTAATCCAGAGCGATCTTTCATGTGGACAGCACAGAAGAGTTGAGTTGCTGCTTCTTCACTGTAGCCAAGTGAGACAAGGGATTTCAGAAGACTTACTTGGAGGACTTGACATTCATCAAGAGGTTGGTGAACTCAGAACCGGGGCCTGATTCTTTTCAGGAGAAATCCTAAGGTAAGAGGCTGACCAGGGACACTGGGAGTGAGCTGCACTTCCTTCAACGGTGGGACAAAGGTGTTTGTTTCTTGGAAACCAGACCCCACTGAAAGGAGCAGATGGGATTATACTGAAATAGACTGTCCAGAATACCATGTGAAAGGACGTATGACTCCAACCTGGGTGTGGAGTGCTGGATATCCAGGGCCATGGGGGTGTCAAAAGTGCATTGGAGAAGTTTTTGAGGGTTTGAGAGGGAGCCATCGTCAGAAGTACCCCAGAGATGAATGTCTGAGGAATTTATAAAAGATCCCTATGAAAGGAAGAGTCAGCTCTGTGCTGCCATTTCCAGAGGCCCCCAATACCAGATTACAAGTGAGTCATTAGGAAAAACCTTCCCTGTAGCTTTACCTCTCCTCACCCTTCACTCTCAGCCAGCTCTCAGGAAGCCACACATTTCAGCTGCCAAGTTATGTAAAGGGAGAAGAAGCCGAGCTGCTGTCCTTTTTCCACCATGCAGGATTTGGTTTAAAGTGGGGCAAGAATTACTGGTCATTATAGGTAGAGAGAATATTGGATAAGAATTTGGAGTTTTAACATTTAATATCATGTGATTTTTAGGTTGCATTGGACGTTTTATTATCCAGAGAAAGAGATAATTCCTCTGTTATTTAAGAGTTACCAGAAAAAATTATGGGAACGCTATGAAATTCCATCCAAGGGGCAGGGCAGAGCAAACTCATAGAGTGGATTCCCAGAAGCAATACAGAGAAAACATGGTTGGTTTCTGCTTGCTGTTACACTGTCAATCACCTGAGATACCAACCACCCATGGATAGATAATCGGTGCCTCTTGGTTTCTTTCTTTTCAGTCTTTTTCTTTGCCTACATCCATTTCATAAAAACAAAATTGGGGTCATATTCTGTTGATTACAGTGTATGTTTCCCATTTATTTTCCCTAATCCTTTATTAAAATCTTTTTAAAAAGTTAGACAACAATAGCAATGTCCTTTAAAAAAATAAACTGTGGTAAATCTGAAAGAGGTAAGTCACTTTAATGCTATTAATTTTCTGGAAAGGTCAAGGCAATTGTGTAATTGTAGAATGACTATCATTAGAGACTATTACAGTGCTTTGCAAATCAGTTAATTTTACTTGCTGCATTTTGTTGACAGAATGAGGCACTGCAGCATATGAGAGTTTTACACTCCATTTCAGTTCCACGTAGAACTCGAAGTGTGTGAGTCCGTGGTCTGTCCCCTTCACCACGAGTCATCAGTCTCTGTTGAAGTATCAGAAAACACCTGATAATTGCAGCAAGACAACAGTCTTGGCACTGTTTCATTAATTATGTCTCCTTCCCAGCTGGTATTTTTATTCCTGGAATGTTTTGTCTTCCCTGTGTAGACTTCATGCCCCCTGGGCAGGGACCACATTTTCCATTTTGTCTTGTCTTGAGCTATTGCCTAACAAATACTGAAAAATCATTTGAAAAATGGATTTGGTTCACTTAGAATTCATCTACAGAAATTGAGAATGCCGCAGGTATTTTTCAGCCTTTTGTCTTACAAGCTAATATGCTCCAAAGTTTTAGCTTGTCCAGCATCTCCTTCTATCAGGGGCACTTGGGAAAAGGGATTCATGAATTCTTTGTATATGAGAATGCCAGATGTTAAGAGTATTCAAAATCAGAAGTGACCATCCCTTTTAACTAAAGTGTGACTGAGAAATATTGGCAAAGTTGCTTTTTTTTTTCCTATCACAGTTACAAATTGATAGCCTGTCATAGGCTTGTTTTATTTGGTTTGCACACATAAAAAAGTTGAATAAATTGATAATATGTATCAATCAAGAGGCTCATATAAAAATTTAAGATAAAACAAAAAGAGCTGGAAACTCAAGGTCCATATTCCTGCATGGCAATAATCAGTTGATAAATAGTTGATAAGTTTTTTTTTTTTTGGATAGGGCATGAACACTCCATAATGCTATAGTCCTACCACTCCCTAATGTTAACCAACTCTGCAGCAATGTATTATTTATCATTTAGCATTGCTTGCAGGTTTTTTTTTTTTCCTGTATCCAGCCTACAACAATCATTCAAATAGCTTGCCTTGCCTGACCCTGTAAGCATTTTAATTTTCCAAGCTTTGCTCTTACCCATATGGTCTTTCTGATCTGCCCATTTGGTAATTAAGAGGAACCATATAGGTATCTAATCAGTCATTGGCATCCCTGAATGGTGCTGATGAAGAACCACTAAGGCAATGAGATCACAAAAGTGTTTATTTTGAAAAAAGTATTATAAAATGACTTGAAAACAGTATCTTTAAAGCTGCTTACTAATAAAATAAAAACAGATTCTATCCTGAAGCAATAACGTTGTTACCATGCTCTGGAAAGCAAGTGGTGCACCATGCTATTGTAATCGAGTTAAGATGCATACATCCAGATTCCAGTTAGAACCCATGCAGAAAGAGGCACCTGTCTGTCTGGATGACTCTCTGGTTGATAAAATGATGCTAAGCTTTGCTTAAGTCATTGCTTATTTAAGTGGTTGGAATTCTGTATTTCTTTTCAAATTCCAGCTGCCAGGAGGACTAGATATCTTTGTAAGGACTTATGAAAGCTAACCAGTCATTCCCAGGTCCCTGAAAATTATGCTGTAGGTAAGCTGCTTATTCTGCCAGTTTAACTTTTCATTAGGAAGTGTAGACATTACTTCAGAATTTTAAGTGAGTTTAGATTTTATTTTATTTTATTATTTTTTTTAATGTTTTATTTATTTATTCATGAAAGTCAGAGAGAGAGAGAGAGAGAGAGAGAGGCAGAGGCAGAGGCAGAGGCAGAAGGAGAAGCAGGCTCCCTGCCTAGCAGGGAGCCTGATGCGGGACTCGATCCCAGGATCCTGGGATCATGACCTGAGCTGAAGGCAGACGCTTAACCATCTGAGCCACCCAGGCGCCCAAGTGAGTTTAGATTTTAGAGGTAAAGGTTCTGTTTTATTCTTTGCTAGGCTCTTCTACCTCCAGTGACTTCTATCTCAGCAAATTACCTGTCTATCCAGTTGATCAAGTCAGACAGCAGGGAGTCATCTGGGACAGTTTACTTACCCCCATCAAACTCATCCATTCAAGTCCTGTTGATTCTACTTCTTAAATACTCCTGACTTTTCTGCTTTTCTCCTTAACTATTTTTGCTCTCCTGGTTCAAGCCACCAACCATTCTAGAAAAATCTCCCAACTCATCCCCTAGCAGCCTCTCTTACCCTTCTGCAGACCAGCCTCCACAGGAAAACAGTGTCTCCCCATTACCTTCAGGACAAATGCTACCATCATTAACATCTCTCCAAGACCCTCCACCTTGTACACTGGCCAGGATCTCCACTGTCTTCCCAGAATCCTTGTCTTTTTTCACCACCTCCATACTTCCTCTCCTCTTCATGCATGCTCTTTGCTCATCCTGGGATACTTTTAGCCCCACACGTTACTTCACATCTACTTTTCATCCTAAACCTCCTTCCTTAGCCAATCCTTCTTTGTACTCATAACTACTCTATCACATTTTAATTTACTTGCTCAATATCCTGCTCTCTACTAGGCTGTGAGGTTCATGATTCTATTTGTGTTATTCACAGTTGTAACTCCAGTGCTTAACATGGGGTCTGGTACCTGCTTATTGCTCAAATACATTAAAGAAACTAAACATGAAGCTGTGAGGCCCTGTCTACATGGGAAATATGTGCAAGAGGTGAAAAAGCTGAGCAAATTCATTATTTAGCACTAGAAAATTGGGCAGTTTTATTACAGAAGGAAGCAGAAAAATCATAAAATGCAGAAAAATGAAGATAACAAAAATTATTCCAAACCTCCCTTCAAGATAAATAAGAAAAACTGCAAATATTTCTGTATAAATCATTCTCATGTTTATTCTATGCACATATAGATGTAGGTTGGTAATCTGATTTTTTCACTTAATGCATAACGGTTTCATAAAACCCATTCCTATACCATTAAATATTCTTTCAAACATCATTTTAATACCCATGATATGTATGTTTCATAATTGATATCCACATTCTTGCCTATCATGGAATTTTTAGATTACTCATATTTTTACTTTTATTTATACCTTAAATATTTGTTTATTAAATGTCATGTCATGGTTACTCTCTTCACTTTAGGAATGGTTGGCAAGGACAGAATATTATTGAAAAGTCTTAATACTGAGAAATCCTACAGCAGAATGGTTAAGAATATGGACTCTGGACTAGATTTCCCAGACATGGATCATGAGTCTTTCACTAACCACTTGTGTGACTTTGACCAGTTACTTAACTTCTGGGTACTTCAGTTTCCTCATCTGTAAAATGCAACATAACGCCAAATCAGCCTTCCTATAAATCTCATTCGGGTTATTTAATAGGCTCTCCCCCCCGACTTTCCTTCAATCCTCCCTTCCCATCCAATTTACAGTCTGTTTTCTATTGACTCTTGAAGCACAGCTCTGATACTTGAACTCTACACTTCAAGAATCGCCAGTGCCTTTCTAAGTGGAGAAAATCTGTAGGTTTGTTTTTTCTAAGGAATACTCCTTAGCTGAGCATTCAAGGCCCTCCATGTCTATGCCCTTGCTCTACCTTTTCAATTTTAATCTTTGTTCCTTATTTGATCTTTGGCGTGGCTCTTGTCAGTGCCTTGGCTTGGAATGCTCTTCTTCTCCTTCACTCACTCCTTCACTAGGAAGCTCAAAGTTCATAATTCCTCCCCTTGAGGTACCCTCTTTCCTCGTCTGCATGCTCATAACACTATTTCCCCTTCTCTTAGGTCACTTATGTTTTTTTCACTTGCATTTTGGTTATTTGTGATTTCAGGGAGCTCGACACATAGTGACATACATACCGTCTGTCTCTGATCTGGCTTGATATTTGCTATAGAACCATGTAGGCAGTAAATATGTGCTAAATTAATGAATGGATTCCAAAGTGCTTGGGGACTAGATTCTGCTGTACTTTAGAAGAAAAATGATTTTTTCCAGCCCACAGTGCTTAACTCATGTGGTTAGGATGAGAATTAAAGCAATAATTCATGGAGAGCACTTTTATCTAATCTAATTCTGCTTTATGCAGTGCCATCTTCTCCTACTGTTTCCCACCCCCCCCCCCATATATTTCATACCAATGGGCTAACTAATAGTATTTTCCAGCAAGGAAACTTTCTCATAAATGGTTACAGTAGCTATGTCCAAGGCTGTCCTATTGACCTTTTACCACCACATTTGTCGTTTCCCTGTTGCATTGTGGAATGAACTATCTGTCGATGCATAGTAAAAGATGAGGGTGAGGGCAGGGTCATGTGTATGGTGCTTTGTTTGTCTTGAAGAACAGTAGTCGCATGTAGGTGAGGTGTAGTTGCCCACAATTTTGCTCAGCACCTACTATAGAATTCTAGAGTCAGGGAACAGAAAGCAAAGGAAATTGACGTGTCTTCTTACCTTAATTCATGCTGTTTGTGATTCATGAGGCAGATTTTCTTTAGTCCACAGACCTAAGGGTTAGGACAGAGACCACTCGGATTCTGGCACTGGGCTATCCAATGGTCTTAATTTTAAGTGTTACTTGTAAACACTGAGCTTAAGCGGAAAGTGGGAAGGGCACATTCCAGGTACTCCTAGGTAGATAGATGTCTTTGTCACCTGGAAGTCATGAAGCACAATTTGAAAAGAATGTTTTATTTTTTTATAATTGAAAGTTTGTGTGTATAGCTGGTATAGGCCCATTATGCCATAATAGCAGCTTGTGGCTTTGTTTTAATGCCAAAGTCACAACAACGGTCTGTGCAACTCCCTCTACATATGGCATACCACTTACTCCATGGCATTTGGATAAATATCTACATAATTTCCACATGGTGTAGCTTTGATCAAGATGACAATGAGCCTTGTCAGTTGCATTTGGGCAGGAGAGTCCTCCTGTAGTTTGGCATTAGCTATGAGATGGGAGGAAAGAGAGAAAGGTCTAGGTGCAGAAGTCAGAAGCTTAGGTCAAGTTTACCAAGCTTGCAGAGGCTCAGTTGTTGGAAGTCAAAGGATTGATGGAGAAACCAAGATTTTTCTAAGAACTTGAACATGGAACTCTAGGTGGCTATGCCTCCTTTTTCTTTTTTTAAATTAATACCCCATTTTTCTACACAAAGAGAATGAAGAGAAAACACACACTGGTTTTAGAATTCAGGAGAATGGATTCATCTTCTCTTAATCATCATAAGTCCTGAAACTTGATTCTTGCTGTACTTTGAAGTATCATAAAACATAACATAAATTTCTCATGGCATAAATATTTCTCAAATATTAGCATATGGACTAACTAATGGTACTGAGTTAAAAATTTTAAAATCAAGCAATCAAGAAAAACAAGGACGTTGATATTATTGCTTTATAATGAGGGTTTGAAACTAGTAATTTAATCATTAACTGGTTCATGATTGCAAAGCAATCAGAAAGCATAAAATGCTATGAAAAGAGTTAGAAGAAACACAGTGAGGTCAGACATGCCTTTTAAGTACATTCAAGAAGCAAATGTATGAATATGGCCTGAAATTTTCCTTTTCATAAAGAAAGGACTTTGGAAATTCTTAAAATATTGTCCCTTTGCTATAGAGCTTTATCTTCTGCCTTTCTTCACCTCCCCAACCTGCTGTGTTTTTATTGAAACCACAGCGCACACTGGTGGGTGGGATCCAGCCCAGTCTCAGCCAGTCTACCTGAGCTGTGAAAGACACCCACGTAGTGCTATGTCTCGAGGATTGGGAGGCCTTTCCTTCTGCACATGCCCAGGGCAAAGGCACCCAGCTGTTCCTGCCAATGGGGCTTGCTCCTTTAGCCTTCGGATGCAATTTGCAAATCTTGCTTGGCCACTATTTAGGACTCTTTATTGGTACCTCTGGCTCATATCTGGGTTTCCCTGGACTTGGTCAGCATTCACCCAAGTTTGGTGGTAGTGCCATCTGCCCCATCATCCACTAGTAAAGATGAAGATTCCTAGTCTTCTTCCAATACCCACAAAATCAGAATCTCTGGCAGTGAGGCCCAGCAATCAGCATTAACAATTCCTTTGGAAAGATTTTAAAAAACTCAGGAAAGTAGAATAATTTATCAAACACACACATGCCCTCCCCTAGAACTAATGACAATTTTATCATTTTTGCTTTGATTTTTCATAAAAGAGATAGCACATTGCAGACAAAATTCAAGTTCCTATATAATTTCTCTTTATATACTCATTATCTGCCACTTCTTAGCTATAATCCAGTCAGAAATATGGTGAATATTTCTTGAATCCATGTTTTTATAGTGTATATTATGGCTTCTATGTGGGAATTCTTAATGTTAATTGGGAAATTTGTATATTTTTTCAAATCCTAAATCTTGAGAAAATCAGCTGGGAAAATGGGAAAACATAACTATCTTGCAGGAATTAAAGCTTAGTGATCAACAGAGACATTGCTGCTTGGAAGGAATCCATTCATGTCAAGTTGAAGGCGGAAATACTGACAAGTGGAGTTGAAGTTTAGTTACTACCCTCAGAAACCAGGTCAGGAGTGTGTAGGAGAGAAGTGGTCACCATCTGGTTGGATAGTCTTGCTTGTGACTGTAGCCATATATGAATGTGTCCTCATGGTTCTGTCTGCTGCTAAGGGTGAGTAATTCTTGCAAGTAAAAGGAATATTTACAAGTTTATATGCATAATATACTTTAGACAAATCTTAGGAGTGATGTCCCAAGAAATAACAAGTTTGAGAAGCAAAATAAGTCCTTTAAATGGCAATTTTGGCACATGATTCTGAGTAGTGCTCTCACCTTGCTAGGAGATTCAAACATTACACTATTTGAATATTGCCCAATAATGCTCATTGACATTTTTCAGTGTTTGAATATTCATTACAAATTTGAGTTTACTGCAAAGCACATAAAATATTTTCCTTGGAAGCAAAGGAAATTAGTTCATATTTTGCATCATGTATCCTAACATCCAACTTGAAGATGATCTTGTACCCACCTTTAGAATTGGACTAGTGTTAACAGAAAATGAAAGCAATTTTCTACATGTGGAATCTTAATTATCTTTCACTTAAAAACATGACTTTTATGGGCATTTTTGTGTATATGTTACCTTTTAAAATGTTTTCTATTATCTAATATCTATATCAGGTAGGGATAACTTTATATGTCATTATAATATATTTATGTCACTTTAAAGGAGTTAATATGTATATTATTATTGCTATTTTTTAATAAGTTACCTCTAAAATGTTTAATACAACCCTCTCACATAAAAATGACTCCCTGTTTATTTTTGTGGCTACTTATTATTTTAAAAACTTGTAAAAAAGTTTTTTTTAAACTTGTAAAAAAGTTTTATGAAAAATAGAATAAATCATGATTTGGGGGAATTCCTGAGAATTTGAATTTTTCATTCCAAATCCTGATGATTAATGTCTGCCCAGAACAAAGAAAGATTGAATGATTTCTTTTCAACAGGCAAACATTTCTTTCTTTTTTTATTAAAAAAATTTTTTTATTTAAATTCATTTAATTAGCATATAATGTATTATTGGTTTCAGAGGTACAGGCCTCTGATTCAAGGACTGAATGATTCTTGGTGTACTCCTGCTACTTGCTTTTCTCATGCAATATTGTTTTCAGGTGTATTGTAGCAGGAGCAAACACTTCTTTCTTTTTTTTTTTCAAATTTCATTTATTCATTTGAGACACAGAAATACAGAAAGAGAGAGCATGAGCAGGGGGAGAGGCAGAGGCAGAGGGAGAAGCAGGCTCCCCGCTGAGCCAGGAGCCCGATGTGGGGCTCCATCCCAGGACCCTGGGATCATGACCTGAGCTGAAGGCCGATGCTTAACCATCTGAGCTACCCAGGAGCAAACACTTCTTAAGAGCTCACTATGTACCAGGCTGTTTTAAGTGCTTTATTTATCTCATTTAATTTCCACAACAACCCCATGAGACAGTTTATCATTATTATTATCATTTTATTATGTTCAGTTAACCAACATGCAGTACATCATTAGTTTTGATGTAGTGTTCAGCAATTCATTAGTTGCATATACCACCCAGTGCTCATCACAACACGTTCATTTTTTGATGAAGAAACTGGGGACAAAAAGATTAAGTAACTTACCCATGGTCACTCTATGCATATTGATACACAGAGTTCTAGTTTATATATTTTAACTGCATTATAATGTTTCATCATACGAATAAAGAGTTTTCTCCTCTTAGCATATTGGTTATACTTTTTTTATTATTTTTATTTTTTATTTATTTTTTTAAAGATTTTTATTTATTTATTTGAGAGAGAGAGAATGAGAGAGAGAGAGCACATGAGAGGGGGGAGGGTCAGAGGGAGAAGCACACTCCCCGCTGAGCAGGGACCCCTATGTGGGACTCCATCCAGGGACTCCAGGATCATGACCTGAGCCGAAGGCAGTCGCTTAACCAACTGAGCCACCCAGGCGCCCTATACTTTTTTTTTTTTAAACATTTTTTAGTGGTTGCCTTAGAGTTGGCAGTATTCATTTACAGCTAATCCAAGCCCACTTTCAAATAACCCTATGCCAATTTATAGGTAGTGTGAATACCTTATAATACATCCTCCTCATCACTGTGTAATTGTCACCCACTTCATATATATATATATGAGCATATGTAGCCTATACATATACATAAGTATATATAATCAAATACGTTATTGATACTTTTTTAAACAAACTTATCTGTTAGATAAATTAAGAATAAGAAAAATAAAAACCTTTATTTCACCTTCACTTATTCCTTCTTCGTTGGCCTTCCTTACTTTATGCAGATTTAAGTTTTTGACTTATACTACTTTCTTCTCTTTAAAGAACTTTCAACATTTCTTGCAAAGCAGGTCTCCTGGCAATAATTCCCTAATTTTTGTTTGAGAAAGGCTTTATTTCTCTTTCAATTTTGAAGGATAATTTCACCAGGTACAGGATTTTGGATTTATGGGTTTTTCTCTCTCAACACGTTAAATATTTCATTCTATTCTCTACTTGCATGATTTTTGAGAAGTTGGATGTAATTCTTTGTTCTTCTATAGGTAAGGTGGTGGTGGCGTTTTTTTTTTTCCCCTTCTGGATTCTTTGAGGTTTTTTCCTTATCTTTGATTAGCTATGGTTTGAAATGATATGCCTAGGTTTTTGTTTTTGTGTTTTGTTTTTTTTGCATTTATTCTACTTGCTGTTGTCGGAGTTTCCTGAATCTGTTTTGGTGTCTGATATTAATTTGGAAATTAATGGATGGAAATTCTCCATCATTATTGTTTCAAATATTTCTTCTGCTTCTTTGTCTCTTCTCCTTCTGGTATTCCCCTTACATGTATCTTATATATTTTTCAACTGTCCTATAGTCCTTGGATATTCTATTCTAATTTTTTTCTATCTTTGTTGTCTTTCAGTTTTCAAAGATTCTATTATATATCCTGTAGCTCAGAGATTCTTTCCTCAGCTGTGTCCAGTCTACTGATAAGCCCATCAAAGTATTCTTCATTTTTGTTACAATGTTTTTTTCTTTGCTTTTATTTTTATTTTTTTATCTTTAGCATTTCCTTTGGGTTCCTTGTTAGGATTTCCATTTCTTTGCTTGTGTCACTCATCTGTTCTTGCGTGTTGTCTATTTAATCCATTAGAGCCCTTAGTTTATTAATGACAGTTGTTTTACATTTCTGATCTGATAATTCCAACATCTCTGCCATGTCTGGTTTTGATGCTTATTTTGTCTCTTCTTATTATGTTTTTGCTTTTTGGTATGCCCTGTAATTTTTTCCTGATAGCTGGACATGATAATACTGGGTAAATAGGTCTTTAGTGCTGTGGTGGTGAGGTGTGGGGGTAGGGGAAGTGTTCTACAGGCCTATGATTGGGTTTCAATCTTGTAGTGAGCCTATGCCTCTGGACCGCAAACTTTACAAGTGTTTCTGGTATTCCACCTCACACTCCCCCTAAATGGGATGGCTGGATCCAGCTGGAGTTGTGTATTTCCTTTCCACCAGATCATTTAGGTAATGATAAAATCCCAGCAGGGATTAACTAGTTAACTAGTTTCCCCTGAGGGCAGGTGTTATTAAGAAGAGTGTTCTGATAGATTTCAAAATGGTTCCTCTTCCTCTCCCCCAGAAGTCTGAGGGGATTTTTCTCTAATGTTTACTGGGTATTGATTGTGTAAATATGCTCGAGCTCCTGGAGGTAAGTCTCACAATATTATGGGAGCCCCACTATGACTGATTTCCCTATGAGCTGTCTGCCCTGAGCTTTCAGAAATTCATCAATTACAGTTCAGCGTTTCCTTCTCAGAGCTGGTTTCCCCGGTGGATTCCCCTCCTTGAGAGTCTCTACTTCGGTAAGCCATGACTCCCTGTATTTGCCTGTTTGTCTCTCCGCTCTTGGGGGCTGCAGTTTGCTTTGTGTCCTCCCCTCTTTTAGGGATCCAAGAAGAGTTGTTGATTTTTAGTCTGTATAGCTTTTTACTTGTTTGAACAGAACAGTGACTTCCAAACTCCTTAAACGGGCAACTGGAAAACTTACCATTCCTATTCCTCTGTTGATGGACATCTTTTCCAGTTTTCTACTTTAAGAAATAATGCTCCAGTAAGCATCCTCCTACAGTTCTTCTGTAAGATATTTAGGTACATATAACTAGAAATAGTATCTCTGGCTTATAAAATACTATGTTGTCAACTTTATTAGATTTTACCAAAGTGTTTGCAAAGGTTAAACCAAATTATCCTCCCATGAGTATGGTTGGATGTTCTTACCCATTTTCTCAACAATACCTGATATCATCAGATTTTTTATCTTTGCTAGTCTGATGGGTGTGAAATGGTATTGTATTGTTGTTGTGATATATTGGATCACACTATCCTTATTTTAAAAATGGAGACATTAAGGCATAAGAAAGTTTAGTAATTTAAATTCACGGACCTAATAGCATTCCTATAGAAAAGGAAAGTTGGATCACTGAAAGAAAATCTTTCTCTTCTGATCATGCTCTCCAAGCTTGACTTTCCAGTACTATTCAGCAAGTTATGGAAAGAAAGCTGGCCGAAAATAACCTGACTTTTAGAAACTCACAATCCATAGTAGACTTGAGAATATCTAAGTGGTATCATCCCTTCTTTCTTTCTTTCTTTTTTTTTTTTTCTCCATGGGGCTGGGCCAGGTAGAAGGGTTGGCGAGCACATCTGATTTTACCAGCAGATAATTGCACAACTGCGGGCAAACTGTCTGATACTTAGTTTTCTCACCTGTAAAATGAGGGAGTAGGATCAAAGAATTTTATTTCTCGTGTCTAAAAGGAAATTCTAGGTTCCTCCCTCCCCCTGCAATTGATAAGACAGAAGCTAAGCAACTTTGGTTAAAAAGATAGGAAAGGGCTGCTCACCCTTCTCCTCATGTTCCATGTCCTCCATGCTACTTCTGTGGACGTTTTTTAGGGCTCCAGGGAATACCGCTTAAAAACCACTGGGCAAAATGGTCTTTGAGACCAATTCCCAGTGCTAATAGCAAAAGTGCATATAGATATTCTATAAAATGGTCCAGTGTTGTCAAATACAAGTGTTCCCTCAACTTTGGGCTGTTTTTAGCCATGATCTTGTTATGCCATGAGGCAATTTGCATCCTTTAAACACATGCTGGCATTTAACAAAACTGATGATGCTGATACCTGTCCCACTGTCAGTTTTATATTTATACCAGTAAAAGCCTTAAAAGCCTTGTTCTGGATTAGCTGGCCCATGAGAGATGCATTTTCATACACAAGTCATACTCTGTATTTAAGCGTTGGTTACCACTTATTGACCCAAATGTTTGTAACTATAATGATTAACCTCAACATGTAGTAGATGGAATTCCAGAAGCATTTTTAGTGTCCTGTAGGATGATTGGTTTCTGGGCTTTTTGTGCAAACTGCTTTAAATGGCTCCTCCTCCAACTCTATGAAGAAGGAAAATCAAAATGGATTCAAGGAAGCCAATTAGAATATATTTTGCTTTCTTTTGTCAATTTTCTTTTGGCTTATACTATCTTTTCTTGTGAGAATATATCAGTTTACGTTTTGCATAGAGAGATCTTTTGCATTTTTAATATTTAATTCCCAGCAAAATGCTCCTCGATGCAGTGGAAAGCTTATTATAATTAGTCCCTTGGATTTGATAAACATTCATGCAATTAAACCCAGTGATCAACATGCAAGCACACATATTTATTAACTGGTATCTGAAGTATTATGGAACAGGAAAAAGTATATGTGGAAATGATAGAAAAAATTAACCAGGGATTTAAGACTAAGCAACACGATGAATAATTTATCAGCTTTGGATAATTCTATTTATTTATTTATTTTTAAATTCATGAAGGCATGAAAAATTAAGCCACTGAACTATTTCCCTCTGCTAAGGGAAAGAAAACATCCAAAGCCATTAATATCACATCACTTTAGGAGAACTGGACCTCAGCTGGAAGTGCTTGAATTTTCTAAATCGAAGCCTGGAATTTTATTCAGGGATGATGGTAACTCTTTGGGCAATTGGATAAAGACTGGTGCTGTATAAATCTTATGTTAATTGGAAAACAAGAGACAGTAAAACAAGGAAGAATAAGAGTTGCATTTCCTAGAAATGTAGATATGCTCTAATTGGCTATTTTTGGTGTCAAAGGTGACCCTTAAACAGGAAAAATAAACCAGAAAACAGAAAAAAAAATGGAGAAAACAATACAGTGAACAGGGAAGAGATTTATTTATGAACAGGGAAGAGATTTAAAGAAGAAAATGCAATTGTCACTTCACATAAGGATAAAAAATAGAACACTATTTAGGCTTGAAAACCATATTTTATTTATTTTTAAATATTTGAGAATAAAAAAACAGTGACTTTGGGGGGTGGGGGGTAAGGGTGGGTAGAGAGAGTAAGAGTCTCAAGCAGATCTGAGCTGAGCAAGGAGCCTGATGTAGGGCTCAATCTCATGACCCTGAGATCACAACCTGAGCTGAACCCAGGAGTCGGATGCTTAACCGACTGCACCACCCAGGCACCCCTTGAAAACCATATTTTAGAGATGAACTTGGGATTCTTAGTATCAGAGACTCTACTTAAATTTTCACCCTCTTTCTCTCTTGAATAATTGAAAAAGTTGAGTAATTTTATTTCTGTAGGATCTTCCTGAGGTTTATTAAAGATATTGCTGTATAATAAAACGTTAACGGCACAAACATTAAACAATTGGGGAATAATTAAAATATTTTATAGTTCAACCATATGCTGGAATGTGCCGATTAAAATTACACCCAAAGAGCTACTAAGAATTATTTTTTAAAATAATATTTATTGATATGGGAATGCTCATCTATAATATGTGAAAAAAGGAGACTACAGAATGGAAATTGATGTTCTCAGTTTTACAAGAAAATGCAAATTTACATATTGTGTATATAGAAAAAGGACAGATAAGAAATAAACCACAATCCACTTCTAATCAGAAAATATAAACATAAAATATATGAGCATTCATTGCTTTGGTCATTACTTTGTAGTTTTATGATAAAATCCTTATAAACATCTCTTTCATTTTCCTTCTTTTAAATTCTTTGTGCCATAGCACAGTGCCTGATACCTAGTAAATTCTTAATTTACTGAATATGACAGTGGATTTTCATGCATTGAAGACACTGTAAATTCAAATGAGGAAAAGTGTGTTTAATTTCTTGGTCTTGTATGGAGTTATCTTTTAAATTTTTTTTTATTAACATATTATTTGTTTCAGGGGTATAGGTCTGTGATTCATCAGTCTTAGACAATTCACAGCGCTCACCATAGCACTTACCCTCCCCAATGTCGATCACCCAGTTACCCCATCCCTCCCACCCCCCTCCACTCCAACAACCCTCAGTTTGTTTCCTGAGATTAAGAGTCTCTTATGGTTTGTCTCCCTCTCTGGTTTCATCTTGTTTCATTTTTCCCTCCCTGCCCCTGTGATCCTCTGTCTTGTTTCTCAAATTCCTCATATCAGTGAGATCATATGATACCTGTCTTTCTCTGATTGACTTATTTCGCTTAGCATAATACTCTCTAGTTCCATCCACGTTGTTGCAATGGCAAGATTTCAGTTTTTGATGGCTGCATAATATTTCCACTGTGTATGTATATACACCACATCTTCTTTATTTCCATTGTGTATGTATATACACCACACCTAGGTGTTGAAGGACACCTAGGCTCTTTCCGTAGTTTGGCTATTATGGACATTGCTGCTATAAACATTGGGGTGCATGTGCCCCTTCAGATCACTACATTTGTATCTCTGGGGTAAATACCAGTTGTGCAATTGCTGGGTCATAGGGTAGGTCTATTTCCAACTTTTTGAGGAACCTCCATACTGTTTTCCAGAGTGGCTGCACCAGCTTGCATTCCCACCAACAGTGTAGGAGGGTTCCCCTTCTGTATGGAGTTATCTTAAGGAGGGGATTATAGATTTTGTATGGACTAGTGCTTGGAGTACAGATGCTGGAATCCAAATGCCTAGGTTCAGATCCAGTTCCATACTTAGCTGTATGACCTCAGATGCATGGCTTACCCTCTCTATTCAGACTCAAATTTTTATGGGCGTACTGGAAGCATTGAATAAGATGACCCTTACAAAAGTGCTTAACATAGTGTCAGACACATTGTAAATGTTTATGTTAACAGTGTTTTTATTATGGGAACCAATATAAAAACTCAAAATTAATTTTATTTGGGTTGTTTAAACTGGAAAAAGACTAGGTCACAGCACAGTGATTTTGAATGAGACACTTTAAGGGACTAGATGATTGTCATAAATATGTTTAAAATTTGACACATAGTCATTATTTTGTAAAGAAAAGATTCTGTAAAGTAGTATGGAGATGCAATCCCATTTATACAAATGTTTTTCTATTATCATTCATCTATCCATCTGTCCAGAGAGATATCTAGAGTGATGATAGCACTGGTTATTTCTGAGAGGTGTGACTTTAAGCAATTCCTTTATTCTTTATACTTTCCTATAATTGTTGAGCATTTTATGAATATGCATAATTTGTAAAAACTTTAAAGGTATTATTTTAAAAAATCATAGAATGAAAATGAATGTCAACCCGTACTCTGTTACAATAATTATAAATCTAATTTAGTAGAAACAGAATTAACAAAATTTTGCTGTAACCTATAGGTGAAGTGATAGAATTGAATATGTATTATTATCTTTTCATGATACAGGGTAGACATAGAATAAATTTAACAGAGAATTTGTAATTAGGAGAGATGAGATTTTCACACATTTTAAAGCTTCATTTTGCATAAGAAGAATAAGTCTTATGTTCTGGAGGATTTGAGCAAATATGTCCTAATCGAATATGGTTGTAAGAGAGTATTACAAAAAGATATTCATGTTGGAAATAATTATTTGAAATTATTTTCATGCTATTTCGAACACTAATATTTTTAATACAAATAAGAAAGAACTACCGCATAATTATCGAGCAATATAGAGAATCTCCAGAGAACAAAACCCCAATTATTGAATGCCATTTATATGAATTGTTGTTCACACAAACAGCTACTCACTGTGGATGCTGAAGTGCAGCACCCAGATGCCCCTCCGGGATCGAGGAGTTCCGGCCTCAGCCACTCAGCAGGAGGGATTTACCTTCAGCTCAGGAGAGCTGCTTTAAAAAACGCCATGTCCCTTCCTAGGGGCCAGTAGGGCTCCCATCCCACTCCTACCTCCTCGAAAAGTTAGTTACCTCAACAATGCAGAATGACTGTATATCAACGTATTTTTTGACTTCATAACTTTAAGTAACATCTTTATACCAACCACTAGAAAAACAGGAATTTAGGGTAAATATGCTGCTTTTCACTAACTTCTGGATTTTTAAAGCACTATTCTGGATTTTAAAAGCACTTCTAATTATTTATTACTCTAGAACTGTAAATTATATACCTAAACCTCTGGCTTTTTGAACCATTGATTTTAAGCAGTATTTATTGATGTAAAATTAGGAAATGAGCACACCTATACTCTCTGCCATTCTTTTTCACTCCTTCTGGTCAGCTATTTCATTGATTTTTATAGAGATGAGTATTAGGACAGACTTACACGTGTACGTATGTGTCATTTGCACATGCATAGATATATAAAAATATATTTTTCTCTATATATCCTTGAGAGATAGCTATAAATATATATATTCGAGAAATATTTGTTCTAGGATTTTGGATCCATTTGCCCATAGGTTAATTATAAAACTTAAAACAAACATTACATAATATATTATGATTATGGGAATTTTATTTGTTGCAGAACTAAAGCAAGAAGTTCCCGATTAGATCCAGAGAGCAGGAAATATAACGCTATGTCACTATGTGCTATATAAAGGAGAATCTTCTCCGTGTTAAGATCAAATGGATTCTTTGGGGCGCCTGGGCAGGTCTGTTGGTTAAGCGTCTGCCTTTGGCTCAGGTCATGATTCCAGGGTCCTGGGATCCAGCCCTGCATTGGGCTCCTTGCGCAGTGGGGAGTCTGCTTCTCCCTCTGTCTCTCACTCATGCGTGCTCTCTCTCTCTCTTTCAAATAAATAAATAAATCTTTAAAAGAAATCAAATGGATTCTTCTTTTACTCATTAGGTGGCTTCCTATTTGGACCATCACTTTCTTTTCTTTCTTTCTTTTTTTTTTTAAAGATTTTTTATTTATTTATTCATTTGACAGAGAGAGAGAGATAGCAAGAGCAGGAACACAAGCAGGGGGAGTGGGAGAGGGAGAAGCAGGCTTCCCGCTGAGCAGGGAGCCCGATGCGGGGCTCGATCCCAGGACCCTGCGACCATGACCTGAGCCGGAGGCAGACGCTTAACGACTGAGCCACCCAGGCTCCCTGGACATCACTTTCTTATAGAGCTTTTTTTTTCTTCCCAGAATTTCTAAATGCATTGTTTTCTTTTTTGTGAAACCCTTACGATTTTCCGCATTCTTTAAGAAATGTGATTGAATCATTCTTCCGAGGGACCTCTCACTTATTATAATCTGACCTACTTTACTGCCTATACTCCTGGGATATCACCTCATTGCACTCTTGGGATGGTTTTACTATTTCGTAGGCTCCATTTCTTTTTCTTGGATTTCTTCATTTTTGCTCCTGCAAAACTTTAAGCACTGTTTTCAGAAAGGGTCTTGGAGCATGAGTTTTCTGAGTCCTCACATGTCTGAAAATGTAATTCTTTTGTCCACACATTTACTTGATAGGGTAGCTATAAAATTATAAGTTTAAGTCATTTTTCCTCACACATTTGAAGGCATTACTTCTTTCAGAGTTCCATGTTATGTTTGTCGTTCACCAGATTCTTTTTACTATCAAATTTGCCCTCCCCACACACCAGGCTTTCAGAGCTCGCTCTTCATCTTACACTTGAAAAATTTCACCTGAAAATGGCTAAGTCAGAACTTATTGTCATTCACTCTTCTTGACATTAGATGACTTTTCAATCTGAAATGTGTGTAATTTTTAGGGAAATTTTTTCTTTGCTTTGCTCATCTCTTTGCTTTAATTTTCTGTATTATCCTTATGGAACGCCTAGGAGACAGATGTTGTGCCTTCTGGATCTAGCTTCTGTGTGCTTTAATTTTCCTCTGCTTCATCATTTTGTCTTCTAGCTTTAAATTCCGAGTGATTTATTTTTGTGTTATCTTTCAGATGTCTAACTTGGTCTTCAGCCATATCCATTCTTAGATTTAATCTCTCTAGTGAATTTTATATTTTGGTAATTACATATATGTATGTAATTTCCAGGAATCCATTCTTGTTCTCAGATTCCTTTTTAAAAAAAAAGTAGCAACCTGTGCTTATTTTATGGATGTCATATTCTGTTATCTTTGGGGATACTTGGAAATTAATTACAATGGAAACAAGGTATTTGCAATTATTTGTATCAGTTCTGTCTCCCCCACCGTTATTCTGTTTGTTCATCTTGGTCATTCTTTCTCCTGCATTTATTTTCATCAAATGTCTGACAAGACTAGGCTGATTTGTGTAGGTGGCTAGTGTAGGTTTCCTTCTCTGTTGAATAATGTTTAATTAAAAAAGACCTCTTCCTTGACTGGGAAGATTGAAAATGTCTGCAAATTCTTTGGTACTTTCTTCCTCAAGAGGTGGGAGTCCATGTCCCTACCCCTTGATTTTGGATAAATTCTGTTACTGCCTTACTAACAGAATACAGTGAAAGTGGCGATGTGCCAGTTTCCAAGACAAGGCCTTAAAAAATCAGCAACATCTACTTCCCGTGTCTTAAAAATACTAGCTCTTGGCACCCAGTTGCCATGATGGGAGGAAGCCCAAGCAGCCTTGTGGAGAGGCCACATGGGAGAGGAACTAAGGCCCCCAACTGACAGCCCTGGGCAAGCTCTCAGCCAGAAGATAGCACTAACTGGCCTGTGATGTGAGTAAGTCATCTTGGAAGTAAATACTCCAGCACCACTGATGCTGTGTGGAGCATAGATGAACTATTCTCATCAGGTTCTGCCCAGTGGCTGGTTGGTAAGGGAAATAAATGCTTATTGCTGTTTGAAGCTGTTAAGTTTTGGGGTGCTTTATTATACAACAATAGAAGAGTGGAACAGAGGCTGAATATAGGATCTGTGAAAATGGGCAAGTTCTATTGGAGGATTTTCCTTTTGAGTTATGTGGGCAAGGAGCAGTAAGGCAAAATGAAGCTCAAGAAACCTGAGTGAATCAAGCCAGGTACGAAGGCAGACTATGTACTGTATAATTGTATTTATATAAATTTACAGAACAGAACTTATCTACAGTGATAGAAATCAGATCAAATTGTTGTCTGGGTGGAGAATGGAGGGCCTGGCTGGGAAAAGTCTTGAGAGGACTTTTGGGGACTGGAAATGTGCTATATCTTAATTAGAATGGTGGTTACACAACTCTGTACATTTGCCAATGCTTGCCAAAGTCTTCCCTTAAAACAGGTGCATTTTATTGGATGTGAATCCTACCTTTATTAGACTGATTTTAAAAATATGATTACTTTTCTCCTCTACCATATAATCTCAATGGCTCAATGCCACTTAAGCTTTTTAAATATATCCAAATTTCTTTCTCTGGGATCCCAGGCTCTCCATGATCTGGCAAATGCATTCTCCATGGTTCATGCTTACCATTCTGCTCAATTCCCGAACACGAGTATTTCTTCCTAACATATATGACTTAGCTCTTCGCATTATCTCCTCACAAATGGCTTTTCTGCCACCTTTTCTTAATTATCAAATCCTACATGTCTTTTAAGGCTAAAGTCTAATAAAAAATCTTTCTGGGTTCCACAGTCTGAATCACCTTTTCCTTTCTGAGCTACCACAGCAAGTTGCTACCACTATTCCTGTAGAATGCTTATTACTATGGCTGACATTGTAACTAGTTGTGTATATGTTTGTGTCTCTCACTAGACCTAAACTCCTGGAGGATAAGCCCTTTTTCTTGTTCAACTTGTAACTCCAACGGTTCTTTTTCTATAGTAAAATGCCCAGTAGATGTTTGCTAAATTGAATTATTTGAATTATTCTAAAATATCTTGTTTTGGGATCAGGCTGACTGCCAATTATGATTATATTCTTCTGTATAGCACTTTCCCCCTGTCACCTCAAATTAGCTTTGTTTTCAGCTTGATATGACTTCCTTGTCATATACACTGCCACTCCTTCATCTCAAAACCTCTATTTTATTGACACTCACCTTTTATTCCAAAACTCTTCCTTGTAAAACCATCTGTCTCTCTCCTAAATGCTGGGCTAGGTTTTCTCTGGGTCTGCTGGACTTCCAACATTCTCGGACTTTCTGTGCCTCCTGCCATGGACCACACATGCTAACCCTGAGCCTGTGACTCCCTCTGCCTTGTTCCATTAATTATCCTTTCTTCATCCAGCTCTGCATTCTAGAAATCTGTGAAATCTCTCATGTACAGGCTGCCTCCTTTCTCATTCTTTTTCCGTTCTGAGTTCATATTTAAAAACATTTACTAGTATTTTAGTAAAGATAGGGGATGAATATGAGGCTTTAATATATTTTAACAGATATTTCCAGTATGATAGATCATACTGGAATCATTTACAATTCTACAACTTTTTTTTTCCTACTGTGTTTTTGCAAACCACTTCTCTCTTTGGGTCTTCACTTCCTCATTTATAAAATGATCGAGATGGACAACATGAACTTTAAAATATTTCAGGTTTAACATTCTAGTGCATTAGGGTTCTAAGCAGATAAAAGCTTTTTTTTTCAAATATTGAGAATTATTTGTGTACGCCTACCTTAAGATGCAATTATCAGGGAGGGAAAAGAATGCTGTAGATTTAAGTGAGCTTACATCTGTTCTAGCAAAGATTCCCACTAAAAACATTTTTTTCCCCATAGAAAATCCTTGTTTCCATTTTGCACAGAGATCTGATCTTCCTTGAAAAAGCCAAAACAGAGGCTAAGAAAATGAAACCCTCATAATCCCAAAATGATTCAGTATGTGCTGTGGCAGCTCCAATGTGTATGGGTAGCTTTTTAGAATGATTTACAGTGTATGAAATAGGGTAATCTTAATTGTCATTGAAATGCTTTATAAGTCAACACAAGGTGTAAACATAAAAAGCTACCATTCTGAACAATGCACCTTATGTTATCACTAATTAGGATATATTCTCATATATTTTCTCCAAATTTCAAAGACACGTACCACTAAGAAGTGGGAAGTGCAAAGTAATGCGCATCATAATGGAAATCTGATCATGGCAGAGTGGAATGCAATTTCTCTTCTGGTGGGTTGTGTGTTTTGTTTTGTTTTTTGTGGGGAAACTTCATATGTACACTTAAATATTATATATTTTTCAGTTAATATTTAACCTAAGCTCCCATAATTCAGGATGTAGGACTGTTACTATTAGAAATTATGTATTTCAGCATAACATTAGGATGGGGAAAATAGAGAAAAAAGAATCCTTAAGAATGGAGGAAGGGAAATCCCTGTTTAACTGTGGAACAAAGTATGCATTTAAATTGAAGGGTGAGTGGGGCTTGTCCTGACCTATAAGGAAAAAGAGGAATCTGCAAGAAAAGGCTCACATCCTGGTGCCTGAACTTCAAAATAAGGACAGTCAGAATCAGGGTGGATTGTCAGTGCTGTGAGAACACCCTAGGGAGAAGAGTTGCTTGCTAAGCAAGTGCACCTAACCCACTCTTAATATTAATGCTTTGGTTATACAAAAACAAGATCACATTTCTGCACCTTAGAATTCCCTGGGGGTGTGTGTTAGCTTGCCTTTCATTTTCCATGGAGACTTGAGTTACCAATTTATTATGTAAACCACTCTTTTGTGATTCAGTACCCCTACCTGAAAGGGATAAAAAGGGAATGTTAGCCAGTTTCCCTTTTGGAGACAGAACCTTAGAAGGCAATGTTTTTCATTTTCTTCGAAGTGACACAAGAAGCCTCAAATACCAACAAGGTTGAAATGCATCCATCAAACACACTTGCATATATAATTTTACTGAGTGTGCAGTAGCTACATGAGACACATACATACTAAAAACTCACTTTTGCAACCAGAGTCTCAGTAAGAATTTAAAAAAATGCCATAACAGGTATCTGAAGTTCACAACGGAAGATGTTTTGAGTCTAGCCAAGTAAAACCAACCATAGGTGATACAATTATATAATTTTAACCAGAATCCTTATTTTTCTCAGGTGCTACCCCAGTATAGCGTGACTTATACAGCAAATGAACAATATGTTCCCTAAATAAACCACACTTTTCATTTTCCTCTTATCAGGAAGGTCTAATGGGGTCCATGCAGCAATGATTACCTTCCCTCTTCTTCAAAACCTATAAATGGAAATTTTTTTTGATGTAACATTGCTCAACTTTCAGGTTTCAAAATCTGTTGAATACTTATTTCAAGCCTCAGTAGTAGGGTTCACTGTTTGGGTGACTAAGACATGTTTGTGAGGACACATAGGGTTTGTTTGTCAATGTCCTCATGCGACTGATGTTTTCAGAAGCAGAGATACTTTCTAGTGATTACTGGCAAAATCAAGAAAACTCTGTTTTTCCATGATGATACTCTTGATACTGCTGCTTGTCAAAGGTTGTCAAGGCCTAAAATCACCTTCAGCTACCCCTCCACAAAACAAGAGAATTCAAGACCCATTTATACACAGGTGAATGGAAAGGAGCAGCGTGGTGAGGATAACTTAATAGCAAAGGGCAAGTCGAAAACTCTCTCAATGCTTTGAGATCAATTGCCTTTTCCACATAAAATGAAGTGGTCATATTTCTAAGCATCTCCTCAACAGCTTCATTGTCTCCTTTATTTCCACCTTGACTGCACATGCCCTATTGAGTTTCATGAGAGATGATGGCATAATTTTCAAAAGAGCTGTACAAGTCAAGATGTAGGTGATTCAAGGTTTTATAGGAAATCTGCCTTCAAGAGGGATGAAATGATTCTGTGGGCCTGCTTCCAAATTTATCACTGCCTAGAAAGCTTACTGTATTAATTTTATGCATGAGTGCCTTATTTGTTTCATAGGAGATACAGCACTGTGCCACTGGAACAAAATACCATTATGTCTGGAAAAGGATGAGGTCACTAATGCTTTGTCATCAAGGATCATTGGACACAGATTTTGTGCAATCTTTCATGTGTTTATTAAGTGATAAATATTAAAGCATATTGGTATGTACGTGCAAAGGAGTGACATTTGAAATTGGTTAGTGAAGTGGCATTCCACTTAAGGCACAAGTGCAGCGATGTTTGTCACCAATTAATTCACTCCAATCCACTTGTTGGTCTCACTCTTCTAGTTTTGACTTTGGCATTTATGGAAAAGATAACCTTGGCCTCGTTTTATTTCTTGGGCTATTTTCTCATTGGTCCAGGCCTAATGGCCTACTTATCTCTTTGAGGAAAAAGAAAGAGCAGGGTAGGATGTGAGGGGTAAGTGCAGGTGCTTATGGATGTCTCTTCCTATCTGTATAGTAATTTTAGAGATGAAATTTATGTTATATATGATAAACTGTTGACCCTTGAACAAGATGGGTTTGAACTGTGTAAGTTCACTTATATGGGTTTTTTTTCCTCGATAAATGAAGTACCATAAATGTATTTTCTCTTATTTTCTTAATATTTTCTCTGGCATACTTTATTATAAGACTATAGTACACAGTATATAGAAAACATACAGTAAGTCTTCTGGTCAATAGTAGGCTATTAGTAGTTAAGTTTTGGGAGAGTCAAAAGATACACACAAATTTTTGACTGTGTTAGGTGGGTCAGCACCCTAACCCCTTCCCCACCCCCTGCATTGATCAAGGGTCAACTGTATCCAATTATTCTCTCATTTGGTGGTTAATAACAGATTGAGATTGCTTGGGTTTGGTTCCCAGCCCTGTTGCTTGCAGCTTTCAGACCTTGGTCAGATTAATCAGTCTCTCTGGTTCTCCATTAACAAATCATCATGCAGCTCTATGTTTTCTCTGTTTTACTGATGAAGAAGCTTGGGTACAGAGAATTCATTAATTTTCCAGAGTCTACACTTTTACTAAATGGTAAAGTTGAGGTTTGAGCACAGCTTGTCAGTTCCCAAGTCCATGCTTTTTACATCACGTTCACTGCCTTCAATTCATGTAAACACTTAGAACAGTATCTGGGATTTAGTAAATATTTAATATATATGAGAAAGTTAACTATTATTTTGTGAACGACCATTATATGCCAGTCACTCTGCTAGATGTTGGGGGTATAAAGGTGAATCAAAGCCAATACTATTCTCGTGGAGATGATGGTTGATTGTCAGAGAATGATACTTTAAAAAGAAGACAAAAAAGTGTCTAATAAACTATAATAAAGGCTGTAAAGTGAAGATATTTAGGACTCTAATAGTATATAGCAGGGGAATCAAACCTAAAGAGAGGGGAAAGTCTTTCCTAAAGAAGTGATGTTTGAACTGAGATCGAAGAATGAGTAAATATTAACTAGATAAAGCAAATGGTTGGGTGAAAGATGTGGTGGTTGAAAGGATGATGTTCCAGTCAGAAAGAAAAAGGGGAGGGAGCAGAGCCTATTTGGGGTGACAGAAGATAGCAGACTATAGGACATGGAGGCACAAAATGAGAGATTGGCGGAGAACAGATATTGTAGGGCTATGTGGATGCTGTTTGGAAGTTTGGATTTTTCCTGAGTGTAATGGGAAATCATTGGAAGGTTTTAAACCGAGGTTTAATAGTCATAAAAAGGTCATTCTGGCATCAAGATGTTCACATATCCCAAACTCTCCCACCACAGATTACCCAGAAAGAGTGATAACTCAGAATAAGTACCATGGGTGACTCAACCTTCCCCATCCTTTTTGATCATAACTCTAAAAAACAGCATCAACTTCTAATGTTGCAAATTATGCTCCAGGGTCCATGAATATCCTAGGTACAAATTCTTTCCTCTCTTCCAGTGAACTCTAAGCATGTGAGTCATACCCTCCTCAATTTAAGTGTTGGGAATTATTATTGCTAGATCTAAATACTGTTTAGGACTACTGCTGGCCCTAGGTGGTTTTCTTCCTCTTGCAAAGTGTGATTTATTATTTAAGGTTCTGTGTTTGAAACTTTTCCCTAATTTACACATTCATTGCCTTTTCCATTGATTCTATACTATAATCTTCATTCATACAATATCCAGTTGATTCTAGCTATAATCTTCATTCTTTTATCTAGCAAATATTTCTTAAATAACTACTCTTACTGGGTACCAGATTATGTGCTGAGTATTTAATAGTGAAGAAAACAGACACAGTTCCTGTCTTCATGGAGCTCCAGGCCAGTCATCCAGTGGTCTGCTGGCCTGTGTCTAGGATCAGCCCTTGGAAATTGCACAGTATATTCCCAGCAAATTTACTATGACCATTCCAGATTTTAAACTTCAGAGCTTCCTTGGATGTCTCCTTTTTTTTTTTTTTTAAAGATTTTATTTATTTATTCATGAGAGACAGAGGGAGAGAGAGAGAGAGAAGCAGAGGGAGAAGCAGGCTCCCAAGGAGCAGGGAGCCCGATGTGGGACTCGATCCCAGGACCCTGGGATCATGACCTGAGCCGAAGGCAGACGCTTAACCATCTGAGCCACCCAGGCGCCCTGGATGTCTCTTTCTTCATGCCTTATTGTCCTATTTACCCCTACTCACTTATTCTCCCACTTGAGATCTTAGGCAGAAGCTTCCCCCACCTTGTTCTGCACATTCATCTTCTTTCTACTTCCAGAGCTACCATCCTAGTTAAGATTCATGCCTTCGTACTTGGATTGTTGCTTTAACATCCTAACTGATCTTATGGATCTGTAGTCATTCTCTTTAGCCCTTGCTACATCTTCGATGGCATATACATCTTCTTCAAGTACAGTTCTCATATGTCACTTTTAACTTTCATCAAAATTTGAAAACTTTCTGTGGTACCCACATTCCTACTGAAAGAAGACCCAACTCTTCAGATTGATACTCCAGACCCAAACTTTAAGTGCAGTTTTCTCCCCTTCAGGCACCCTGCGTTTCAGTTAAACTGTATTGCTGCTCTTCTCCAAACATGCCACATGCTTTCTCACTTTTGTGTCTTTTGCTAATGAGGCTGCTTCCATCTGGAATAGCTTTCTAAAACATGTCATCTGTCAAATTCCATCTTTCAAGACCCATCCAAAATGCCACCTACTTCATTAAACCATTCTTGAGTTTCCCAATGAGAGAGTTCTTTCATTGTGTGTCTTTTTTTTTTTTTTTTTTTAGCCTGAAAGCAGACAAATACTGATAAAAAGACTGCTTGTACACAGGTGTTCATTTAGGCAGCTATTTATCAAACCATCAAATTAAAAGAAAACACTGTACCAGGGACACTTTTTTATTTCTCATGTATGTACTTATCCCATCCTATCTTATCATCCTGCAAACATTAAGCTTATCTATTCATTCATCTTACAAATATTTGTGGGACACTTGCTATACTCCGGGCCCTCTGCCCATGAGTGGACAAATATGGAAAGCTCCTGAGTCCATAAAGTAGGTGCTTGTAAAGAGAGGTTGTCTTTGTGCTAGCTGGCAGGAATTTTAAGAACTGAAACCTGGACAAGCGTTCTCTCAGGGGCAGAGTTACTGTTTTTATATATTAAATCAGGTGTATCTGAGTGCTGAAGTGGCTGGGGGTATAAAAAGCAGCAAACCCACAATTCAAGCTCTTTTCATGTGATGGTTGGTTGGTTCTCCTCAGCTGCACCCCAAGGAGGCGGCAGGGGAGGCCGTGCTATTTATTGCTTTGTACCAGTGTTTGCATCTTTGTCCTCCGTACATCCCATGTTCTGCTTATTTGATGATTTGAGAGTAAACCAAATTAAATACCCATTTTGAACCCTGTACAAATGATAATTCTCATCCAGAACATATCTGGTTATGATCTTCAGTACTCTATTTTTGAATAGTCAAACCTCACAAAGGTAGGGAACAGGCTTTGGCACCCAATGCCATCAGTATACATCTTGACTTTACTTTGATATCTGTAAAATTAGGCTAGACCCCACTTGGACTTCCCAGTTTCAGAAGCAAAAGCATCACACTTTTTAGAGAAATAGAAGGGAATCTGGTCATGTGACCTCAGTTGACTGCACAATTTCTCCATGTGTAGATAACCCCCAAAGCTGCCCTCCTCTTTCAGGGGAACAAGATTCTCTTCATCTTGTTTTCATCAGGAGGAATTTTTCCTAAATGATCCTAGTTGTCTGTACCCTCTCCTCCTCCTTCCTGCAGAAGTAGAATGAGTTACCTAGGTGGTGGGTTGATTGGGGAAGTTAATCTATCAAAAGTCTGTACAAGACGAACCATGAGAGATGATGGACTCTGAAAAACAAACTGAGGGTTCTAGAGGGGAGGAGGGTAGGGGGATGGGTTAGCCTGGTGATGGGTATTAAAGAGGGCACATTCTGCATGGAGCACTGGGTGTTATGCACAAACAATGAATCATGGAACACTACATCAAGAAGTAATGATGTAATATATGGTGATTAACATAACAATAAAAATTAAAAAAAAAGTCTGTACAAAGTAGATTTAGCATAAAGTGAATAAAGCATTACTCTCCTCATCTGCAAAGACTACTTCTAAGACTTTGGTTAGAGACTCTTCAAAGAGTATTTAAGGTGAGTTGCTGCAGTGAAATACCTACAATGCCCTAAAACAGAGGTTTCCCTTGGTAGGGGTCTTCCCAAATTCAACAACCATCACCTCGAAGATACCTTTTCTAAACTCGAAAAGAAAAAAAAAAATCATCATGCTAGAGGAAAGAATGAATCATTATTTTTATCCCTGTAGAAAATATTATACAATTTTTGTTATGAAAAGACAATGACAATATATTATGTGAAGAGAAATGTAGGAAAAGAATGTTAGAGGGGAGTCTCAGGAAATAAATTAATAAAAGCATTATGTTTTGGTATGTGATACTCTTTAGCATGAAATTTTTAAAATTTGTGATTTCTCTGATTCTAAATGGGTATTTACTTTGTACCTAATTTTGTATTTCTTGGGTTTCTTGAAAAAGGTCTTGAAATTGTACTGACTTCAAGCTCTTCAAAGCCTGGATCTACCCCTGGCTTTCTGCACTTTCCACTTTGGACCAGTGAGAGGTGATAGTCCTAGGTAAGTGTGTCTGCTCTGCAGATCCAAACTTTTCTCTAGATGGGCTGTTTCAAATTTTAGGTCAGTGGTTCAGCATTCATCAGAATCACTGTACCATCTGCTCTATACTGCCAGTTCCCCCAGGGTTTCTGATTCAGTGGTCTGGATTGGGACCTGATTTGTATTTCTGACAAAATCCCAGGTGATGCTGAGGTTGCTGCTCTAGGCACCCCACTTAGAGAACCACTGCTCTAAACCACTGGCTCTTTGGCTGCACACTGGAAACACCTAGGTGCCTGGGGCCAATCCTTAGTGAACCTTCTGATTTAATTGGCCTGGTCATGATGTGTTGTATAAGCTCTCCAGGTGATTCTAATGTGCAGTCAAGGTTGACAACCAGTCATCTAGACTGTGGGGGCAGGATTCCTAGTACACTTAAGTAGCAGATCTAAGCAGATCTTCAAAATAGCATTATCAATAATAAGGGTGACCTTTTACACATTATTGTGTCCATGCTATTCTAGATGATGACATGAAGTCTGTTAACTAAGAAGCCTTTGTTATATAAACCAATTGTACATACCACTATACCACCTGTAGCTTTTTATATTTTCCAAATATAATTTCAATACATATTTGGAAAATCAACAGTTTATATGTTGAAGTGAATTTTGGGGGGACGTCATGATAGAGTTCATTAAAAATGGGAGACATTCTATAAGAACTCGGCAAATTAACAATCTCTGAGACTAGAAGTTAGATTTTGTAGATTTTGGATTGGTGTGCATCTCGCCTGCATAATTTATGATGCTCTGGAAATCTAAAATAGTTTGAAGTTTCTTAATAACATTTTTTTGGTATTATAATTTTATATTCTCAACTAATTTCATGTCATTTTCCTATTTGATCTGGTTTAGTAGCTCTAAGAAAATGTATTATAATACTTATTTAATGCTCAATTTATAATTTTTTTTCTCACCAGAAGCTAAATCCCTTATGATGGTTTCTCTATAACATAGATATTAGCCTCAAACAGAAGAGATTGTGGCATCTCTAGATTTCTCTTTAGCAGGGCCCTAAAAGGGCTGGCCATTGAACCTCTAGGGAGCAGTGGCTTTAGAATGAAAATAATTTCTTTAAATATCTAGGTGCCTCGTGGAGATGGGAAGTCTTTATTTATTTATTTTTAAGGATTTTATTTATTTATTTGACAGAGAGAGAGATCACAAGTAAGCAGACAGACAGGCAGGCAGGCAGAGGGAGAGGGAGAAGCTGGCTCCCTACTGAGCAGGGAGCCTGATGTGGGACTCGATCCCAGGACCCTGGGATCATGACCTGAGCCGAAGGCAGACGCTTTACCAACTGAGCCACCCAGGCACCCGAGATGGGAAGTCTTTAACTACATATTATATCTCTATACTTATTATCATTCTGTTTGGAAAAACATGTCACATAGGGCCAAAGAGATCCAGTTATGCTGTAGATTCTGCTTAAATGAATACCTGATGAAGCGATAAACCCATTTTAAAATGAATTTGCTGCTCCCATCAATTCTTTGCGACTCTGTTGCAAGCCTGAAAAATGTATCAAATAATGAAACTTGATAATCTGACCCAGCTAAATGCTGCAAACAATGTCCCAGGCTGCACATATGGTGAGCCCTTTATTTATTTAATTTCTGATTTAAAAAAAAAAACAACAAAACCCTCTGTGGAGGAATGTCTTTTCCATCTTCCAGATAATGCATGCAAAAACCTGGCTACGCAGGAAACTTAAATTGTACTGGGTTATTTGGACAAACATAGAATTAATTTATATTAAGTACAGTGTGACACTGTCATTAATTATGATAGAGTATTACAACAGGAGCAAAAAATGCCTGATTCTTGTGGCTGACTCTACCGCTAAACAGATAATCCAAAGGGCCATGTTTCAACAGGAGAGTTGTCCTATTTGGCAGCTGAAAGAGTCCACCTAGTGAGGTCATCTCTTTTATAGCCTTTTGAATTCCATGTGAATAGTCCTTGGGGTGAGGGAACATTTTTGTTCCAAAAGTCATTATCAGGGCTGGAAATTCATGCCTCCCAGAAGCAACATTTTTATCCAAGTGCCTCATTTTACCCTGGTGAAAGATTAAGCATTCCTCACAGGAGCATTGAAACTAATTGTTACCAAAAAATTAATTAATGACATGTACAGATGGAGGTATTCCCTTGCATGGAGAGGGCTAGAGAGGAAATGTATATCATTTTTCTTAATAATTTAATTATAATGGAATGATTATGATAGCACCTTGCTTCTGCAGGTCTTCAAAAATTGAAGGCTTAGGTGTGATTTTTATCAGTGGCTGGGGAATGAGTTAAATAGCCTTTCAGTGTCCCTCTTCATCTGCTGTTTTCTCATACCTACTGAGCCGCTTTCAAATGATAAATCACTGTGACTTATCATAATTACATGTCCATATGATAATGCAGTGCTGACCCTCCAGCAGCAGAAAATGGATTTTTAATTAATTTTTTTCCAGTTATGATGATGAGTTTGTACTGAGCTTGCCATCTTTGACTCCACCCTCTTTGTGACTAATAGTATTTTTTTCTGAAATAACTTAAGACTCTGACAATAGAGATCTATTGGTTTTGCCTGCCATTTCCCCTTCTGATAACAGCACCCCAATTATCCTTTGGGGGTATGAGTTCTCACCCATTTCTATCCATATGGTTGGGGTGGAGTTTGATCCCTCTCCTAGGCTCTGGGGTTGGGTACACGGATCAGACAGATGAGAGCCCAACATCTGCTTGGATACACTGATTGCTTCAGGGATAGGTAGGTAATAATGAAACTTGGGATTCCTGCTGGAAATTTTGGAAAAGAGAAGTTTTATCTTTTGTTTCTGGTGTTGTTAAACTGGCGGGAAGTGATTTGAGAGCTCGTATTGGAGCTCTGTGTCATTATTTGAGGAGAGCCTGTTTTAAGAAAATAGACCTGAGAAATGGAATGGGACAGATGCCTGAAGCTTGAGCACCTGGATCCAGTAGTGCCTGAAGTAGACTTTGGAATTATGAGAGGTCAAAAATCCCTGGTTTTTGTTAGATTGGAATAGGTTTCTATTACTTGCAATCAAAAGAATACTCTCATACACATGCTCTGTGGTCATAATTCTGAGGATATTAACAAGGGGGAAAATGCAAATAATGTCCCCCTAAATTATATCTATGTATTGAGGAATCCAGTGTATTGTATTTCTAGCTGATTTCTCCGTATCATTTCTAGGCTTAGAGTACCTGAAGTAGGAGGAAGCTAAGAGTTTCTCACTTTAAAGAGGAAGAACTTAGAAATTTGGAATGTTTTCATGAGAAACTAGGAACATTATTACTGTCTTCTGTGTTTGAATGTGAAGGCCCTTGTCTTTATTTACAACCAAGATTTGACCTAAAGAAACAAGAAGCAAGAGAGAGACATAATAGGCTTTTTTGGAGGTGAAGTTTACAGTAGCTTACGAGGAAAAAGCTGGAATGGTTGATAAATGGGAATAAAATATTTGTAAGCAATGATTATTCAGTTTAAAACTTATTTGTAATTATTTTAATATGATAATAATTTTAATTAGGTAGAAAAGTGGTCATACAAGAAGAGTGTAGTTAACCCCAGGCCATGACATCTTGAGGTCATTTTATCTGAGTTTGCTGTTCCCATCAATTGGTTTGTGTAGACTGTTGAATTCTGTGAAGATTTTTTTTTTTTGCACCATGTTAATCACCTGGTCACCGAGTTCTGAAATAACATGAGAATTATGGTTTGAACTGGGATAAAGGTAGCTTCCCATTGCCTCTTTCCTGCTCTTAGGTTATAGATTCTGGGATTCAGACTAGAAGTCAAGGCTTTTTGAACAGCCAGTGCCCTGTTTTTGATTGGCCTCAGTTGTTCTGTGGGTCAACAGGCAACAGCAAGGTGGCCGGCTACGTGTAGGGTTGAGTGAAGCTAATTAGCTCCGATGGGAATCAAACATAGGATCTTGGCATTACTAGCATTGTCCTCCATGCCTCCTCCCCACCCGCCCCCCCCCCCCCCCCGCCCTCGCCAAACACCAGCACACTGATGTGCATGACACATGAGAAGCTGGCAGGTCCATCATTTTGTTGGGCCACAGGACTCACCGGCACAGTTGTCCTAATGCGTCTGAAAAGGAAGGAGCTAAAATGAAAAACCTCACTCCACCACTCATCAGCCCTGCCTCCTAACATTTGACCAGTGAATTAGTATCAATAAATTAAAGTCACTTTTGTTGGGGATGAGCTTTATATTCTTAAAACATTTTTTTCTTTATATGTGTTCTAGGTATCAACTATGTGTGGCAGGTGTTACGGGTGGAATTGTGTCCTCCCAAAATTCATATGAAGTCCTACTGCCTAGTACTTCACAATGTGACCTTATTCAGAAATGAAGTCTTTACAGAGGTAATCAAGTTAAAGTGAGGTCATGAGGGTGGGTCTGAATCCAGGAGGACTGGTGTGCTTAGAAGAAGGGATAGATTGGAACAGACATGCACAGAGGGGGGACACTGTGAAGAGATGTAGGGACAAGACAGCCATCCACAAAGCAAGAAGAGAGGTCTGGTCCAGATCTTTCCCTCATGGCCCTTAGAAGGAACAAATCCCATTGACCCCTTGATCTTGAACTTCTAGTCCCCAGAGCTATGAGACAATACATTTGTTGTTGAAGCCATGTAGGGAGTGGTCCACTGCTATGGCAGTCCTAACAAACTAATACACACAGTTGGCCAGTGTCCGTGGCCCTGTAGCTCAGGATGTAGTATTTAACCATCCTCTGTGAGGGAGTTACCACATTTCGATGTAAAACTCAGGAGGCTTGTCCATGAACACACAACTACCTAGTAGAAGAGCTTCGATTATAATCTGGGTGTTTGATTCCAAGTTTAGTGGGTTTTCTTCTCCCAAAAAACAACTTTAGGAAGCTGAGGGATGGATATATATAAAACCTCTCTTAAAAATGAAAAAAAATATAAACAAAAAATGCTTATAGAACACCCATTTAACTGCCATCCAAGTTTAACAAATGTTAACATACTACATTTCCTTCAGGTTTTTTCTTCAAAAAATAAGTCATTACAGATATTTCTTTTGAAATTCCACTTATAGATCATTCTCTAACTCCTCCTCCAAGGCAAACACAACCATTAATTTGGTTTATATTCAAGCCATATTTTTTTATATACTTTAAATTTCCTGACATACAAAAAATGTAGATAATTAGGTATAGAACTAGATGAGTTAGATGAGAATATACCATAAAGGTGTTTTGTACAATTTTACTAGTACCACCCAATTTTCCCTTCCTCACAGCTTCTGGAAACCACTCTTCTACTTTCTGCAATATGTATTTCGCCATTTTACATTCCTCATGTAAATCTTATGTCCTATTTTTCCTTCCGTCTGGCTTATCTCACTTAATGTCTTTCAGGTTTATACCTGTAAAAAGGTAAACTTTTTTTTTAATACAGTTGAATAATTTACCATTGTATTGATATGCCACATTTTCTTTAGTCATCTACAATAGACATTTAGATTTCTCTAATGTATTGGTTCTTGTGAAAAATGCTACAATAAACATAGAAAGACAGATATTAGAATTCTTCTAATTCTATTTTTAGTATTTTTAGAAACTTCCATATTGTTTTACAAAATCATTTAACTGTATCACATTTCTGCCAGTAGTTAACAAAGGTTATTTTTTTTCACATACTCATCAACATTTGTTGTCCTTTGTTTGGTTTTATAATAGCCATCCAAAATAGAATGAAGTTTTGATTTTTTATTTCTCTGATAATTACTGATTTTAACCACCTCTCCATATATCTGCTGGGCATTTGCATGTCTTCTTTTTTTTTTTTTAATTTTATTATGTTATGTTAGTCACCATACATTACATCATTAGTTTTTGATGTAGTGTTCCATGATTCATTGTTTGCCTATAACACCCAGTGCTCCATGCCGAACGTGCCCTCTTTAATACCCATCACCAGGCTAACCCATCCCCCCACCCCCTCCCCTCTAGAACTCTGTTTCTCAGAGTCCATAGTCTCTCATGGTTCGTCTTCCCCTCTGATTTCCCCCCCTTCATTTTTCCCTTCCTGCTATCTTCAAGCCATATTTTAATATTTTCACTGTATTGTCTAGTAAAAATAATTCTGCACAAAGTAATGTTGCAATGGAAATCATTGAGAAATTTTTGTGTGTGTATATTTGTAAGAGTTTTCTTTAGATTAATACACCTAAAACCCAGATTGATAGGTTAGAGGGAGGCACTTCTCCATTTTCACTAAATATTGTCAAATTGATCTTTAAGTGGGTGATACCAAATCATACACTCACAGCATATGAGAATTAGTATTTCCCCATATCCTTGGTATTGTCATATTTTTAAGTTTTTAGAAATCTGATGTAATTTCTTTATAAAATTTTTTTTGTTTATTGAGTGCTTGTGAGTGGGAGGGAGGGGCAGAGGGGGAGAGAGAATCTCAAACAGACTCTACACTGAACATAGAACTTGATCTCAGGACCCTGAGGTCATGACCTCAGCCCAAATTGGGAGTCGAATGCTTAATTGACTGAGCCACTCGGGTGCCCCAACAATCTGATGTAATTAAAAAATGTCATATATATGTATATAAATACACTATACATGTATATGTATACATATACAGCCATATAGAACATATAGTATTGTTTCCATATTTAAAAATTTTATATGAAAGCTATTATACTTTATGTATTCTACTGCAACTTGCTTTTTGTACTTAATGTGTTTGTGAGATTTATTTAAGTTGATATATGCTTTTCTAGTTCACTCATTTTCACTGCTATATAGTATGCCATTGTATAAATACATCATGGTTTATTTATGCATTCCCCTCTTGGTGGATATTGAAGATATTTCTGATTTTTCTGGCCATGGCCCTCAGTATTGCTGTGAACATACTTATACATGTGTCCTTGCACATACTTGTAAGAGTTTCTCTATTTGGCCAGGAGTGGAATTGCTGAGTCATAGGATAAATATGCCTTTAATTTTACAAATACTGCCTAATTATTCTCTTAAGTAGTTAAATTACTTTACAAACCAATCAGCAGAGTATGAGAGTTCCCATTACTTTACGTCCTTGTTACTAACACTTGGTTGAATCACAGACCTGTACCTCTGAACCAAATAATACATTATATGTTAAAAAAAAAAAAAAAAGATAGGAAGGGAAAAATGAAGGGGGGAAATCGGAGGGGGAGACAAACCATGAGAGACTATGGACTCTGAGAAGCAACCTGAGGGTTCTAGAGGGGTGGGGGGTAGAGGGATGGATTAGCCTGGTGATGGGTATTAAAGAGGGCACGTTCTGCACGGAGCACTGGGTGTTATACGCAAACAATCATGGAACACTACATCAAAAACTAATGATGTAATGTATGGTGATTAACATAACACAATAAAAATAATAACACTTGGTATTGTTACATTTTAAATTTGTTCATTGGACAGGTTTAAAATAATGTCTGTATGCTGGTAAGCTGGCAATACACACAAAAAAAGTTCTAATTTGCAGCATCTGTCCATTTGCTTAGTGTAGATACTGCCACCTCCACCACTGAGGAAAGGCCAGTATGAAGTTACTAATATGACTTCACTGAATGTTGACAATGTGGAGTTGGGGAGTGATGGGTACAATCAGCTCTAGCATGATGGTTCAAACTGGTTTCCTTCCACACACCACTGGTCATTAATATTTACATTTCTCTGATTACCAGTTAGATTGAGCATCTTTCCCTATGTTTTTTCACCATTTGTGTTCCTTATTATTTGAAATTCTCCTTGTGCTTCTGACCATTTTTCTCTTGGGCTGTTGGTCTATTTGTTATTGATTTTTTTTTTTTTTAAAGATTTTATTTATTTATTTCAGAGAGAGAGAGAATGAGAGATAGAAAGCACGAGAGGGAAGAGGGTCAGAGGGAGAAGCAGACTCCCTGCTGAGCAGAGAGCCCGATGTGGGACTCGATCCCGGGACTCCAGGATCATGACCTGAGCCGAAGGCAGTCGCTTAACCAACTGAGCCACCCAGGCGCCCCTATTTGTTATTGATTTTTAAGAGTTTATTATATATTTTAGATACTAATTATTTGTTGGTTATGAATGATAAGCGTCTTCTCCCAACTCGTCCTGTCTTTTCACTTGGTTTAATGGTATATTTTGTTGTAAGAAGTTAACTTTAACATAGGGAAGTTTATCATTCTTAGTTTATGGTTTTTGCTCTGTGTGTTTAAAATTATTTCCTACCTCAAGTTTATAAATGCTTTCATAAATTTTATTTTAAACATGTTAAGGTTTTTACTTCTATTTTAACATTTAATCCTCTTGGAATTATGGAATTAAGTAGGGATTTTATTTCATTTGCTCTGATAATATTTTTTTTGGTTTGTCTTTCATTTCTCATTGATCTAAATTGTCCTCTCATAAATCAAATGTATAGGCTGTTTATTGGTTCTTCAGTTTGTGTCATTGGCCTATTTACATATTTATGCATAAATACCATACTCTGTCAAGGTATAGTAATAAAGCTACCTCCCCATATTCAAACTTGATACCCACAAACTAATTTTGGCAATCTTGGCCGTATGGGATAGTGCTTAAGAACACACTAGAGATCAGCTGCAGAGAAATCTTTGTTCTATTAGTCTGACCTTGTATAAGATTTTAATCTCTATGTTCCTCAGCTTTCTCATATGTAAAATAGGGATGAAATAGTATCTACCTTGTAGATATGGTTTTTATGGGTATTAAAGAATTGTGTGTGAAGTTTTTAGAAAAGTGCCCAATTTATAGAGAAGGCTATTATTTGCTGTTATTGCATAAACACATTTAGTATCAGTTTATCAGGTCTCCTAAAATATTCTACTAGTATTTTCATTGAATTTACATGTTAATATGGGAACACATGTTTATGATATTTAATTTTCATTTTCATGCAAATAGCATATTTCATCATATATTTGTCTTCCTTTCAAAAAACTTTTAAGATTTCTTTGTAATATTCATGTAGATCTTTTGTTTTATCTCTCATCGAGTACCTTTTATTCTTTGCCATCACTATTAAATGTCCCTTAAAACTGTAGACATTTTCTTTGATAGGAGTTTGAGAATCAGTTTTAATTTCATAAAGCATTTAAGAGATTTTGATAACTTTATTGAAGTTGTGGGTAGTGTGGAGGATAATTTTCTCTTTATAATATTCCCTTTATGAACATGGTATATGTTTTAAAAAATTTTTTAAGTCCTTAGTTAATGGCATGCAAGACATGTTAGTGTTATGCTTAGGTACCTTATAGTTGTTGATCGTTAGTGTACATTTTCTATTACATTTCCTATTTGAGTGTAACTATAGATAGGGATGCAGTTAATTTTTGCCTGTTCCTTTTGCAAAACTCTGTTAGTTTTTGCAGTTTATCTGATATTTTCTTGAATTTTCTGGTGTAGGTAATTATATCACCTGCAAATGATGACAGTTATGTCTTTTTGTACAAATCATATATCCTTTTAAAATTATTTTTTAATTGACTGGAAAATCTAATGAAATGTTGAGCAGTGGGAATGGTAGATGGTAATTGTTGATATTTTCCTTTAGTAGTACACCAAAACTAACAGTGGCAAGGTGAAATCTGAAATCATATCAATAACCTATGTGTACCTTGTTACACTGAATTGGATTATTTTGCATTTTGAATAGATCTTTTAACCTGTGCTTGATTTTTTTTATCACTATGCATTATCATTTGAAAAATATTGGTTCACTGAGTTACGTAGATATTCAACGTGACAAATTTCATTATACAGCATCAACAAAAATCATATTCTTTAATATAACCACCTATCTCATCAGAACAGTCTTTAAACATTGGGACACCATCAAGCTCATGGTCATGATTATAAGTTTTCCAAAATTCTCATTTTCACTTAAAAGCTTAAATTTTATCAACTGGCAATAGGTGTTGTTAGTTGTCAGTTTTCCTAAAAGTGACAGATTCACTCCCTCATGTTTTGAAAAAATGTATGCCACAACCAAACATTGATAGCCATAATTTGTCCATTAGTCATTCTTTCAAGTAAAAGTGGTGTTCCATGGAAAATGGTAATTTTACAATTCAAAAAAACAGTGATTTTTTCAAGTTAACTTGAGTTTATCAGTATGCAGCAGAAAGTGCCTTATGTGTACTTCTCATTTTGTCACATCAATACTAAAAATGTACATATACATTGGTTAATTTAATAAAATAATACCACTGCTTCATGGAGGTCGTCCTTAAGTAACATTGGCTTTCTGGGAGGGTGTTTTCTGCAAGTGGATGGTAGTAAAATAGAAAACGCCAATGCGTACCATTTAGTGTCAATGCTTTGGTTTTAGCAGTTTACCCACTAGTGTTATTATAATATCAGTAGACATGTCAACACAATAAAAATGGCCGATAACATCCTCATATTATTATAAATGTAATTTTGATTTTGTCTTTTCCAATTCCTTTAAACTTTCAGTATTATATATTAAGTGTTTCTCTCAAAAATAGATTAATGCTGAAATGAAAAGTATCCCATCTGATGGTCTTTCATTAGGTAATTTTAATCTGTTTATATTTGTTGTTATTGCTGGCTTATTTGAACTTAATTAATCTTTTATTTTCTGTTACCACGTTGTTTTTGCTTTTTCTTGTCCCTACCTTATTTTCTGGCTTTTATTGTTGAGATGTGAGTTGATACTTACTTCTCAACTTTGTTTTCCCCCTGCTACTTTGAAAGTTTGCTATTTGATTATATATATTTTTGTTAAGCAGTTTAACATCGTCATTATCATTGTCATCATTATTGTACCTTAGCTTTTCTGTTATATTTTATTTCTTTATTTCTCTCTGCTTCATTCTGACTGAACACTTTTGTACCACCTTCAAATTAATTACTTCTCACTTTGTATCCAGGGAATTGTTTATAACCTAATAAAACCTAAGTTTTATTTTTGCAAATTTTTAGCTAATTTTTAATTTCTAAAAATTCTAATTCTTTTTTCTTATCTACTCATTCTTGATTCATATCTGACTGCTTTAGTTTCATAACTTGTGTTGCTATTTTATGAAAATTATTCCTTCATTTCTTTGAGGATATAAAATATACCCAGTTTAAAGTCATTTTTGACATTCCTAAAATTGGATTTTCTTCCTTTAGCTTTGTTATTTATCATATACCTGAAATTTTAGTTTGCAATTCTATCTTGAGTGACAGTCCCTTTTCATGTTCTCTGTGCTCATTCTTTCCTGTCTGTGGTTTTGTAGACAGACTCTACACAGACTGTGGCTTCTCCTTATCTAAAACCAGGTTTCATACTGATGCCTCTGTGCTCTTGTCCCATGATAATATTGGAGAAACATCTGTATGACTCAACTGTGATCTTTTGGGCAACCTGGCTGGGGTCCTACCTGCTTGACTCTTTCTACTTCTTCAACATGCCCCCTCGCCCCCCATATGAAGTATATTCCTTCATATAGACCAATGTCCTGGGAATGTGTATGGCTTTTTCAGCTTTTTTAATATTTCTCATATATTATTTCAGGTCTTTTATTTAATGCAGTTAGTCTGGCTCAGGTATTTCTCTACATCCTATGTGAATCAAAATCTCAACTGCTTTTTCCGGTTTAAATTTTCCATTAAAAAAGAGAATGTGCTATTGTGGGCTCTTTGCTCCTCTTTCCCCCAAATATTTTGACACCCTAACCCCCAATGTGTTGGTATTTGGAAGTGGGGCCTTTGAGAGGTAATGAGGCTCGGATGCAGTCATGAGGGTAGGGCATGCACTGAGGAAAGGCCATGTGAGCATGCAGCAAGAAGGTGGCCATATGCAAGTCTGGAAGTTGGCTTTCATCAGGAATTGAATCTGTTGACACCTTGATCTTAGATTTCCCAGACTGAGAAATAAATTCCTGTTGTTGAAGCTACCCAGATTGTAGTAGTTTGCTATAGCAGCTGTCTGACTGTAAACAGTTCTGGAATCTGGTTGATTTAGTGCCTATAGCCCCTACTTACTTCTGTTTCTGTTCTATTTCCAGCTCTTGTGTGTATTTACATATTTTTTAAGATGTCCATGTTTTCAATATTTTTAAAGTATTTAATCTCTCAGTACTCTCTGTGTGTGTCATGGAAAAGGTTGAAGCATTAATTCAAGGCACCATGTTGATTGGAAGCCTTTAGGCTATTTCTTTAGGAACGCCTATTAAATAAAAATGTAAGCTCAAATGGTAATACAACAGAGATAGAGGTACTGGATTAATTAGTAAAATGTTTAGGACAGGAGCAATTATGCATATTGAATTCTCTGCAGCACTCACCACAATGTTTTGCATGTAATAGATACTCATTATCCATTAAGCCCCTGGCATTTGCAGATCTAACATTTGTGGTTTTGAATTTTCCCGAGTGACCTCCAGAGGGCCCTGAAATTTTGCTGCTCCCAGCATGAATGTCTCATGGTGACTTTGTGGTTCTCTGTTCTTTATCAAATGATCTTTATTGCACACTATCATCAAATGCACACAACTGAATTTTTTTATGTATAAAATAGAGGTGAAATAAGAGATATGATCTAATAAAAATTTAAAAAGTGGTAAACTTGTGGCTTGGACATAAAAGGAAACAGGAGATTTTCAATAGAATGTGGTTCTGGAGAAAATGAAGAACATTTGCAAAATGTTCTGAAATAGGGAATTCAAGAATATGTAGGGGACTCTGGAAGTATTCCTAATGAATGTCAAATGTCCACTATAAATATTTGTTGATTGGAAGTGATTTGAATTGGTCTTAGAAGTTGCCTATGTGATGTGATTTGAAAAACAATAGGAAGACTCTGCTGTCCCTAAATTCCTCTCCTCCTATCATAGTGTCTGATATTACATCATGAGAGATTCATTACTTTGTGCTAAGTATTGACCTCTCTCTGAAAGTATCTCTTTACATTTATATTCATCTCTTACTGTGCAGGGAGCAGGCACATGGTCACCAGCACCTGAGACTATAAGTTCTCAGATCCATGGACCAGATATTTCCTGAACATCTCTTACGTGCCAGAGACTCTTGGAGGTATTTTGTGGATGACACAAAGATGACACATAGGTACTTGTCTTTTGGGAATTCACAGTCCAGTGGAAAAATGGATGGAATGAAATACTAAGACATAATGTAATGAGTGACAGTAATGTAAGGAGTGACATTTGTATGAACGAAGTTATCCTCTGGTAGTTTAGAGGAGAGAACAATCAGTGATTGAAGGAGAAATAAGAAAAAAATCTTCAGAGAGGAGGCCACATTTGTATCTTGGGAGGGACTAGAGGAATTTGCTTACTAGGAAGAGAGGGGAATGATTCTTGTCAGGATTCTGAGGCATTCTGAGCACTAAGTCCAGGTCTGGAAGGTGAAAAGATGAGAGAAATGAGGGTCTCAGAAAAGTGGTAGGAATGTGAAAGACAATTTTGTGCCGTTGTCTGCTCCAGCCAATTAGGAAACATGAAGAAAACTACTTCAATTCCATGACATGAGGCATGATTCCTCACCTAAGTCAGACCTCAGTGATTTCATTTTATTTATTTATTTTTTTACTGGATGCCTGGGGTAGAGTGAAAATAAAACTTGCCCAGAAGTCTGAAGACTCATCTTCTAGACTGGTTCCACCACTTATTAATTCTGTAATTCCGTGCAAACCATTCAACTTGCTGGTGCTTCCGTTTCTGCAGTGTGCAACCGTGGTAGGTGCGCACATGGCAGTGTTTGCTGAGGATCTCAAATAATGTATTTGAAAACACATCGAAAACTACGAAGTACTACACAAATACAAAATTAAGGTGAAGCGTCTTTCAGCAAGTTACTGGGCCAGACCAATGCAGGGATCACCAGGGATGGTGTGTCAGCAAAGTGTGTGTTTAAGGCACACAGGCTAATAGAATGGTTTGGGGGACTTTTTGCCACAAAGGTATTTTCTGGATGGTCGTTGAGCTGCTGCCCAGGATGAGGGCTCCTATACTGTACCTTTGGTTATCCCAACCCTTGTCCTGCTCCTCATCTGCATTTTGTAAATGAGGATATGAATATAGCTGGGGATTTGCAAACTCATTGTTAGCAATAAAGAAACAATTTAAGGGAATGCCACTTAGCCAGAGGGGCATCACCTTTGTCTACAGGCAACTGCTACTTTAGTCATGAGGAAAGGTGATTAGAGCTGGGTTTTTTATTTATTTTTTATTTATTTATTTAAAATTTTTAGCACACACTTGCTAATCAAGCAGAAACTGGAACCCCCATCTCCCATTACACTGTTGTCTTTTGTATTTTGAGGAAAACAGCATCCCTACTTTTGCTTTTTTTTTGGTACATGATACAAAATTAGCTAAAGACTAATAAGCTAACACGGTAACCTTGGATTTTGTGAAAGTTAAGGAAAATTTAATGTCAAGAGTTATACATCTGCAACTGAAATGAGTCCCAGCGCTCCCCTTCTGTTCACAGATTCTGGGCATGCCAATAAAATACCGGAAGACTTGCAATACAGCGAAATTGGTTCTTTGGGTATCATAGCACCTTGACTTGGAAGGGCTTTAACCTTGGCCTCATGCTTCCTGCGGGGCCCGTTGCTGATGCTGCGTAAGTGCTAGAACTAGCAAGCAGTGCTCAGAATTTTTCATCTGAGTAAAATTAAAAATGAAACCTTCAAAGTCCTATCGATCCTAGACATGTTCTATATGCATTAAATTGAACCTAATGGACTGAGAAATGAGCATTTCAGCACGTACAGGTAAGAATTATTTGTATGAGAATAGATTACTCACACGCCCTTTATCCAGCACTATATGTATTTATCGACATGGCTAGGTAACACCAAGGCATTCTGCTGAATCTCTCTGAGATAACGGAGAATCAGTTTTCATTCAGGCCACTTAAAATTTGCTCAACATTGATCCATCATTAGCTCTTGGCTTTGCTTCTCTAAAATGTAAGTGGACAAGATTTAATGAATACTTTGACCATTGGAAACACAGAATAGGGCCTTAGCATGAATGCAATACCGAAAAAATGTGTGACTCTACAGATTTCTGAGCTCCTGATCATTGTCCCCATGTGTCTTCATTTGGCTTGTTTCTCTGTTGCAATGGGTATTTTCCCATCCCTATATTTTTTCCTTGTGCAGTCTTACCTGCTTCCTGATTTTAACTATCCTCTGTATTCCTAGAACTCTCTGGCCTATATACCTATCTTGAGTTTGACTTTGAACTTCAGACTCCTATATCCAATGGACTACTGGAAAACTCCTTAGAAATTGTACTGTCACCCACAACCCAACATGTCTAAAAGTTTAATTTGTCATATTGCCATACCCCCAACCTATACAAGGGAAGCCTTGCAGTTTAGGTCTTTCTTGGGCTCCACTGCTCCCTCCTCTCAGCTCCCATATTCAATTAAGTCCTCATTATTTTATTGCCTAAATTGAGCTCACGTAGACCCGCTTCTTTTGTCCCTAGAAACAGTGCTGTAGTACAGAATCTCACTGTCTCTTGTTTTGAAAGCCGCTGTCACCTAATCCTGCTTCCAGTGTAGTATCCGTTTCCCCAGATGCATTTTCATGGTGTAGCTGGAACCAGAATCTTCTCGATAACACACACATCGGTCCACGGAGCTCGCCCTCTTTAGAATCTCTTAGTGGTTTCTTAGCATCTACCGACTGATGTCTAACTTCTTAACGGGGCTCACAGATCCTTCGTGACTTGGCCTGCCCCTGCCTTATTAGCTTTACCTTTCATCCTGAGTGTACCATGGATTTGCCCTCCATACTTGCAATGTTACTTCTCACTGCATGTCTTTATTCCCGGCCTTTCCTCAGGAGGCAGTGGCCTGCTCTTATCTCCACCTCCAGTCAGCCCTGGTTCCTCTTTCAAGACTCAGCTGCAGCAACCTTTCTCCAGAAAGCCTTCTCTGAAATCCAATTTGAAGTAATTAATCCTCTTTTATGCTCCATCACATCCTCTGCAAACCTCTCTATATTGAAATTTTATTGACAGTTTTGTGCATGTCTCTACTTCACTAGGCCATAAAGTTTTTGATAAAAAGACTATTTTGTCTTCATCTTAGTGCCTTCAACATGAGACCCAATGCCTTCCATTTGTTAAATGATTAAAAATGTTTCCTAAACTGTCTTTGAGTTAAATGAATACATTTTACACAAAACTTCCTTTCCTTTGGCTGAGAGCTTTAGAGAATTGGGTAGACTATTGCAAACAAACAAACAAAAAACTTGGAAGAATTCTTAATTAAGTTATTTCAACTTATAGGTTGAAAACTGGTTTTAAGCAGTTTGTTTTTTTCTTTAAGTCCTAAAGGGTATACACCAAAGTTTCAGCTTAATTTTTTAAGACATCGGCTAAAAGTTTTTGGAAACCCATTGCACTGCCAGGATTATAGGACTATTGCTATCACATGTAATAACATCTATAAAACCATTTCAAATATTAGAAATGTAAATACCTTTCTGTAAATTGTTAATAATGCCCATCAGATTAAGTAATTCACAGCCATCGATAACTGCAAAGACTTGGGCCCATCATGTAACCATCTGCATCACTTTTGAAGAAAGCCCAAACACTTTATTAACATGAGAATATTAATATGGGAGTATTAACATGTTCTCTTGGTCATTTTAGTAAATTTCCTCACAGTCTAAGAATCTCGAAAGTAGAGAAGCCAAAGCATCTAATTTCTTTGGGAAAAAACCAAAACAAAACAGGAGATTAACATAAGAAACATAAAGACACAACACCTTAACTGTCTCTTCTCCCTCCCAAATATCACATCTTAAATGGACCTGCTAGACATGAGCAGAAGGGTGTGGATGTTACAGGTCTTTTTAAAGATTCCATTTTGATCATCTACATTGATCCATTTATCTGAGATGGGGTGATATGATTATTTCTAAGTTTGTTCTACTGAACTTCCATTTATTTGGTGGGTTTTGGAGCCAAAATTGACCTGCTGTGCCTCTTATCTAAGGAGCCTATAATGTGTATATTCCTGGAAATGAGGGAAAAAATTTGTGTTTAGAAAGTGTATTTATAGTGACACTCAAGAATTTTTTTGTTTAGAGAGACTTACATATCCTTGAAATAAGAACAGCAAAAAGGAGGAAACAAATGCAAAGCTTTAGCAGTAAAATTGATTTTGTATCTTGAGGATTCCTGAAATATTTAATTTTGTTCTTTTATTAATCTACTCATTTAAGAAGTATTAGATGAGGATCTGCTATGCACCAGGCACACTGCTCAGTGTCTTGTCAATGTATAGCCTGGTAGAAGGGTCAACCAAAGAATAATTTACTTATAAAGTCATGGATTTTTCCAAAAAGAGAAGTCCAGGGGGCTATGCGAGAACATCTTGAGGGACCAAACTCAATCAGGGTGTGAAGTTGGTGTTCCGAATGGCATTTAGGCTGAGAAGTGAGGAGTGGAGAACAGATAGCCAGAGGAAGGCGTGGAGAATTGTGTATTGGTCCAGGTTTCCCAGGCAAAGATTACAGAGCACACAATTCCTGCCAGGATGAGCTGTCCCCCTCAGGAAATGTGTTAATACTCCTAACTCTCCAGTGACCCCACCCTGGATGTCATAATGCTTTTTCCTTCTCAATTTCAAATCTGACCTTTCTGAGCTCACCTGTCAGGGAGTCTTGCTCCTCTTTCTAGGTAGTGTAAGACTTTACTGAAGAGTGAGGCAGAAGGTGATAAACGACAAATTCGGCTAGAAGTGATAAAACACTACAGTAAAGGACAAGCCCTCTCCTTCAAAAATAGAAACTTAGTGTCACACTGGAGCTCTTTAACATTTTCTTCTGCTTAGAAGCAGCTCCCAATGCAGAGGTCCAGTAAATTCCTAGATTAATGTATATTATTAGATCACTCTAAGAGGAAAAAAATTACAAGTTTATATAGATTTTCCATTTCTTCATCATCTCTGATCTTTAGATGAGATTTTAGATTTTTAATCTGAATAATTACATTTCTCCTAGGAAATAAATTTCTCCTAAGGGTGTAGTTCTAGCAATAAAATCGATTTTTTTTTCTCATAAAATAAAGAGATGCAACAATATGGATGAATCCCACAAACAAAATGTTGAATGAAAGATGCCAGGTTCAAAAGATAGTTTATGATTTGATATATACAGTTTCAGAACAGGCAAAAGTGAATTTTGCTGTTTGGGAATATTGTTGGTAGTGTTATCCTTGATGGTGGTGAGGGGGTATGGACTAGAAAGGGTCACAGGAGGGTGCCAGTGTGCACACTATACATCCTGTGTTATAAGTGTTCTTATATATGTGCTCTTATTTATATACAGTGTAAGTCAATAAAAGGTTTTTGTTTTGTTCACTTACAATGAATAAAGGAAGAAAGCATTTGCCCTTGCAAACATGACTCTGGCCATATCTACAGAGCCATTAAGAAGTGGGCCTTTACAATGATCCGGTTTCTTTGATTCAGCTCAATAGACATAAGTTGGGTATCCCAAGAAAAGTACTTTGGACCAGATTATTTAGTTCAAACTCCAGTCTGATAATGCTAAGTATGCAATTGCTCAAACTAACCAAATGGTTTTAAAAAATCTGTATCTCATTGTGCACCAGAGCGGAGGGTTAGAGAACACGCTTCTAGGTTATATTTCATCGCATGCATGAAGCATTTCCAATATGCCCTTTTATTTCTCCAGGAGACAGCTGAAGAAAACTGTATGGTGCTGTATAGCCAGTCTACATACAGTGGATTTATATGTACTGAAATGTAGATTTTATGGTAAACAAAGAATATTTTTCTGAGTTGACATCATTTCAATGGGGGTGTGAGTTTGATGACTAACCTTCCATTTTCTGTGAGAGCAAATCAATGGGCTGGAATATGTGATTACAGATGTATGTTCTTGTTTTACTTGGGCAAGTGCAAAGAAGGGAAATGTATCATTGCATGCTACATTGGTGTTGTGAAATATAATTCTGTGTACCTCTCCTATTTCTTAAGTTACTTCATGCTTTTCAAATGTATCATTTCACACCTTTGCTGCTGTGACCCTGGTTTCCCTGCTCATTGGAGGATCGCTGAAGGTTGTTAAAAACAAAACAAAACAAAACAGTCCTAATGTTCTAATGAAGCTATTATAGGATGCTGAGTCTGGAGTCTTGGTAGCCAGTGGCCTGGCTGTGTATGAAAAGCACTCTGCTGGAAGAAAGGGCGTGGGGGATGGGATACTGCTCATCTCTGCTGTCACTCATGAATGGTGCTGGGGCCTCTCTTACTACTATTTATATGCAAAGTATGCCTTATAGAGCTGTTCAGTAGCTCACGAGCTGGAAGATACAAGTGGTTTTCTAAGGCAAGCTCAAGCAATTAAAGTTAACATTCCTGAGAGCAAAGTACTTGTCAGGCTGAGCAACAGGCAACTGAGTGGTAAAAAACTCCTGGAACATTGCTGGGTTCTCTTGAGAACTGAAGGTAGCACCAGCCCAACCTGCGGGATAGGACTGTGTCTCATGTAAATGAGTGAAGCGGCTTGGAGAACATCCTCCTCCAGCTGCATGCAAGTATCCTCAGGCATACCTGGATGCCCAGGGAAGTCCTCCTCTGTTCATCTTCTAGGAGTGGTGCCCTGCAGGGCCACATCGGATAATAAACTGAGCAGGTAACTGGAAGATAAGGCCTCTTAAACGGAAATGATTATCTAGTTGCAAAAACAAAAGAGAGAGAGAGAAAAACCCCAGCGAAAGCAAACAAAACCCCCAACTGTATGTTCATGTTAATATTTGGCACATTTAATAAGAAATACTGTTTTCTTTTTTATACATATATCTTATTGTCACTGCAATGATCTTAGGCTCCACGACAGCTTATTTTCATTCCCCCCTGCAAATCTCCTTCGCTCATGTTCAGCTTCTCTCTGAAATCGATGGACCACATGAGCCACAAATGATTAGGGATGGAAAATTAAATCTATGAACAAGCAGAACTAATGAAATGCTTCACAGTAAGGCAAAGGTGGGATCAGAATTACTGTAGGCTAAACAAGCCTGCAATCATTAGGTACAAAAGTGGGAGCAGAGTGTATGAGCTTGGAGGAGGCGAGCGTATTGGGTATGTGATCTCCATGACCCAGCCATCAGTCCACCATAATGCCTCTAGCCATTTACATTTCTATAGATATATGGACCTGCTGCTATTGACACGTAGATACAAATATATACGCGTATGCACCTTAGACATTTTATACTTGCAATGTACAAATCATATGCCTTATATTTATATATCCAGTAACCTCAAATTTTATCTGCAAGATGATGTCTAACATCTTTTCATTATTGGTATATAAGATTTTGACATAGGAAGCTTTTTGGCAATTGGTTTCAGGTCTAGTCTTATAGTTTACAGAGTGCATGTCCATCCTCATGTTGTCATTTCCAAAGGGATTCTTTCTCAAAAAAACATCTCTTGCTTGTTTCCTGATGTTTTCCCCTGGGGAAAGGGGAAAACCTTCTGTTTCCCCAGTTGAATCTGACACCAAGTAAGAAAAGTCAATAAATGAGGCTAAAGATGCAAACACCATTGAAGGATGACATTACCCAAATTCCCGCTAAGATGGAAGGATGAGTTTTGATAAACTGCAGTGTACTGGGTACCCAGAATTAGAGGGAATTCCACTGGTCAGCAAATTGAGTATAAAGAAAGAGGGCTATTTGACACAAGACAAATAAGTGATTCCTTCATAGTATGAAGGTGGCCTGTTTTTGCTTTTTTCATTTCTTCAAAGCCCTTGATTTGGTGCCAGGCACATATTTACCAGTTCGGATGGATTTCATTATCAGCAAAATGGGGCAGTTACTTGAGTTGTCAGTAGAAACTTCACGTTCTATACTGCAGGAGCGTATTGGCTCCTTCCCTCATTCTTCATCTAGTCTATTCCTCTTTTAAAACTCATATTACACGTTCCATCTCCCAGGAAGACTTCCCACAGGCCCATGATGATGCACCGCCTTTTGCCAATATTCCCAGTGTACCTATTCATACCTAGAGCACAGCACTTTCCTCTCTCTTACTGTGAATTTGGCTTACTCTTTGCCTCATCAGACCATAAGCTCCTAAAGCTGGAAAAAAATGCCTTATTTAGTTTTAACCAGTGTCTAGTTTCCTAGTTGAAACATTGCCTATTGAATAAATGAACAAACTCTTTAATTACTATGACTGATAAAAGGAAAAGACTGGATTGCAGTGATTGGTTTAGCCACAAGACAACATGGAGAAGTCCCAGGAAAATTGATAAGCCTGCTTTATTAACAATGCACTTTAAAAAGTCAAATCTATTCCGAATTTAAACAGTGCTATATAGTATTTTTGTCAGAGCTCCTGGTCCATAACATTTACATGATGAACTCGCAGCGGAAGAATGTTGGAGCCCAGATGAACTTTCTCATGATAGTTGAAAATGCCCTGGAGAGTGGTGCCTTCTGAAATGCCTCCTAAGTCACAAGAAAAGTAGGCGGCTGAGGGCAAATGTTGCCCAGGAGCTAAATCACCTGCATGTGTGGATACCTTTCCCTTGAGATGGTAGCTACTGGAAGCCAGAGACCAAACTTTCAACAAGATTAAAGAGATGCTATTAATTGCTATCGATCATGGGTCAGCAAATTAAATTGCATCTGCAACTGCATCTCTGAAAGGTCTACACGAGAAATGCAGTTAATGGGTCTGGCTGCCCAATGTTGTGATTAATTAAAAAGGGCATGAAACCAAAAAACAAACAAAGGTAAAGAAAAATGTAATGGGAGCAGGGTGGACATCCTTGGAAATCTCAAATCAAAAGGCTTTCCCAGGACCTAAGTTGTCATTTAATTCTATGTCCTGGGTATGCATGTATGTGTGTGTGTGTAAACAAGCAGAGACGGCTAAATTACTTCCTTGTTTTCGATTTCCAGAATGCTGATGAATACCAATATGAAAATTAAACCAATATTTTTATATTCTGTGGAGAGAGGTGTTAGAAATGTATAAACAATTTGTATCACACTAGGAAAATAAATTGCTTCAGGTAAGAGTATGGTAAGTATGGTAAGGGTAATATTTGCCACAAACTGGAGAATAAATCTGTGACTCTTGCTATTCTAACCTTTCACTTCCATTTCAAGAATACTACGACGAGACATAAGACCAGTGGGGAACTTTTGCTCTTCCGATGGCAGTTACTCAAACCGAGACGGAAACAGCACTGGCGAAGAAAAAGTGGGCTGTCCTGGAGATAAGCCTATCTCAGGTTGATCCTCAATACCTGATATTACCAGTACCTTCTGATGCCCAAGTCCTAAGATGAGATAGTGCTAACACCTCCAAGGGAAGCATGGATTCCACATTTTTGGTGGTGGTTATTTAGCATCAATATCCTTCTAATCACCTGAACTAGAAGCATGGACTATTTTAATTTTTGAATCCCCAGTGGACCTGCCACGAAGTCCTTTTGCCTCAACCTATCTGTTCGACTTTCACCATGACAGGATCAGATCCTCGTTAATCCTTCCTTGACGTTTGTAATGCCTCTCATTAGTGCCCCCCTTTCTCTCCAGACCCTAATCCATCCTTCATGCTGCTGTAAGAATTGTTACTCCAAGACACAAATATGGCTATTTCGTCTTCTTTTTTGATGTAAATCACAGTATCAATAAAAACCAAATCCAGTTTTCATAGCATGATCTTCCAGGGCCTAACCATTGGGTTTCCTTCCTGGATACATCTCTCACCATATCCCTCTATCTCCAACCTCACAGTCACATTACACCTGACTGCTTGTCACACTCCAAATAGACTATTCATTTTTCCTATGCTACAGTGTCATCCCCTAAATGCCCGCTCAACTTGTGCTCAAGCTACAAGACCCCAATCCAGGTTACTTTATTCATGAAATCTCTTACATTACCAGCAGTCCCGATAATGATAACTAACCAAAATAGGCTCTTGTTATGTGCCATGCTCTATTCTAAGCTTTTTTATGGGTAGTATTCTGTTCAATTCTTACAACCCCTTGGTTTCTAATTGTATGAATTGGAGAAAAATCACAAAACTTCTCTGATTCTCAGCATTCCAGTCTGCAAAATGGGAATACTAGTGTATAATTTCATAGTGGTTATGAAGATGGTTGAATTAATGTGAAACATTGTCTCGTGTCAAGTAGCCAATACAAGTGTCTGGCACCCAGAAAGGGCTCAAGAAAGGGTAGCTAAACTTTCTATCCAAATTCCTCCCTAAACCCACCCACCTCACACAACTATTCATTGGGAAAGTTTTATAACTCAATTCTTAAAGTATAGCTTTCCTAAAAGTGCTTCTACTCAAAGCCAGGTTGGTAATGCAAGTATTGGGATTAATTAAGTTGGAGATTGGGCTTCAAAGAACCATGAGTTCAAGATTTTCAAAAGTTAGAAAGCCATCAAATCACTGCCACAACTGACAATATTTGAAGTGTAAAACAAATTTTGAGTACTTAAAAGAAATTCCTTTAGTTCAACTCATTTAACTCTTACTCTATGAAAGGCATGATGGTACTAGCTTTATCTGTTCATTAAAAGACCAATGTGCCTTCTGGATGTATAAGTTCGGTCAGGAAGAATCAGGTATTCACACCAGACAGTACAGTTTGAGGCTCCCTGATAAGACTATCACTCCAATTCAAGTTATAAATCCCTTACAAATGTGGTAAGTAGGTATAGGTGAGGTTGCTGGCTCAGAGTATTTGTCTTTCAAAGTCATGAAGGTACTTTTCTTTAAAAGAGTAATAGTCTCAATGTGGTAAGCCCTCAAATAACAACAAACCCAGGACTCTAATCACAGTTCATAGCTTTCTCTGCTATGCTTTGAAGTGCCCTCCCATGAAACTTGAATCAGAAATGAACTGTAAACAACCCTTTGCAAGGGACACGGGGAGCAGAGAATTGGACACGCAGGAAATTGAAAAGCAAGAAAAATCTAGTCTTGTTTTAAGAAAAGGTTGGTGGAGTGGGGGTGCGTATACATATGTGTGGGGACTCCATGCTGACGTTTTCTTTGTGCTTGACTTTTCCCTTTCTTCCTCCAACGATGCAGAAGATGATGGCAATTTATAAAATATTGTTCAGTTTTACTCTGTGTCAGGCAGCATGTTTGTCTCAAGGGGAAGAAAAATAACAGTTTGCTCTTATTCCCCAAAGAGAGCTTACACACATATTAAAGGCAGCGTCCTCTGGGTGCTGGTGGTCCACAGCAGTTCTTGCTCTGAGGCTCTTTGTTGCCCCTCGGAGGTCATTTGGTAGAAAGCCTCTTGCCCACTGCTCACCCTGCTCAGCGTCTAGGGGGGAGTTTAACATGGAGCTTTAAAAGATTAATTTTCCCAGCGCAAACCCTCTAATGACAAACTCACAACTCTCTCAGAGTTCACAGCTGTCAGTTGGCAGAGTTAAAAGCCCCATTTTGAACTTAGGAGGCATAACAACTAAATGCAAGGTTATGGATGATTTAGATCATGCAAGTAACCCCCTCCCTCATATCTTAGAAAATCTAAGAAATTTTAAGATGGGTTGAATATTAGATGATGCTAAGGAATTCTTAATTTTGTTAGGCTTTGTTAATATGGTTTGTCAAGAAACTATTCTTTTTAAAGAGATGTAGGACTAGTGTGATACGATGCTTGGGTAAGGGCTGCCTGGGTGGCTCATTTGTTTAAGTGTCTGTCTGACTCTTGATTTTGGCTCAGGTCATGATCTTTGGGTCATGAGATGTAGCCCTGCATGGGGTTCCATGCTCAGTTGGAGTCTGCTTGACATTCTCTCTCTCCCTCTGCTCCTTCCCCTGCTCATACTCTCTCTCTTTCTCTCTCTCTCAAATAAGTAAACAAGATCTTCAAAATACTCCTATCAAAAAGATCAAAATCTTGATCACTGTTGAGTTTGGGCAATGAGTAGATGTACTATTTTCTTGATCTTTAGGTGTATTTGTGTATATTTATAATACGAAATTCCTGTGTTGCCATTTATGAACCTATGACCTTGGGCCAATCACTTAACTTCTTTGTGTTCTGGTTTCCTCTGTTCTTTGGCAGCAAAGCAGCCATAATAAGAACCCCTCCCTGGCAGGCATGCTGTGTGGCTTGAACAGGATACTATGGGTTCAGCCCCCAGCACAGGGCCAGCCAACAGACCAGGCACTCAATAATTATAGATGATCATTAGTATTGTGTAGGAGTGCAGGGTCAGGAAAATATTTTTCCTATCACTTACACTCTCATTGCTGGCTTATTTGAGCTTCCTGTCTGATCCCCAAGTCAGCCTGGCCTTATATTATGAAAAATGAAAATGTACACAGGCAAATGCTAAAGCTGACGCTTAAATCTAATTGAATATTGCTTTAATGACACATGTACTTTCAGATGATAGAAGTCACTGAGGATTAGTTATTAAATGATGAGGGTAGAGAGGAGAGAGAATTTTGGAAGGAAAATATACCACGAACAATGTTTGCTGGTTAACACACTTTATATTTAACAAAATAATTTTTTAATAATATAGTCTTTTACACATCAAATATTGTTGCTAGAATCCCCTTTTTACAGTTTAGTGTTTAGTTGTGTTTTTTTTTTTTCTCACTAGTTTTCAGGCACACCATTTTTCAAAGATTTTAGAAACTGAATCATTTTAAACAGGCATCAGCTGACAAACAGGGTGTTGATCCCTTATTTAAACAAAGCTGTAGTTAAAGCCGAGAACCAAAGACAAGGAGGAATGGGAGACAGAAGGGACAGTGGGCCTGCAAAAAAAGCCTTCAAAAGAGAAAAAGAAAACAAAGCAAAACAGATGAGACCAGAACTCTGTTGTTCAGAGTTTGGAAAGAATTTCTCAGTGACCTGGGTAGAAGGAAGTTGTAAAATGTTTATCAGTTTATGAGAAATTCTGTCACAGTATAGATTCATCTCTCCCTAAAGGGAGAAAAATGTCAGTGCTACAATGTCTTAAAGGAAACAACTCGTAGTGAAACTCAGAGGAAAAAGAAAATCCAACAATAACAACAACAACAAAAAATCCCTCTCTCTGGCTGGTAACAGAGACCACGGAGCCGCCTTCATTCAGCAAACTCTCTGAAAAGAGCTTCTTGATGGATATTACACTCCATTCTAGTAAGTTCTTGCTGCAACTACCACTGTGCCAAGACTTTGATGCAAATTGTTTGAACCCTGGCTCCCCAGTTGCACTCTCTGTTTCCTAAAAAGGACATAGTAACTCCTTAATAATAGATAGGGTACTATGCTACATGGCTCTATTAATGATATTTTCTGGGTTTCAAACCTTATTCCTGTCATTTGTTATTATTCTTTCTTCCCAAGAGTGTGGATTTTTTGAAGCTGGCACCAGGCCACCTCAGGGCAAAGAAAGCTCTATAATACATCTCTGTCTAGACACAATCTGAAGTACAGAATGCCTTTACTTTGGAGTGCAGGAGTAAATCATGCAGGATTGTTCATGAATGATTCATGACTGTCTATATGATGTATCCATGGTGGCAACAAAAGGCACCAACCTTGCTGCAAATTGGTGTTCTAAGGGAAGGTAGCATGATGCTCTTCCTCGGATGGGGCCGGCCTGGCTGTTTGTATCATACACAAGCACAGTGTACACGAGAAGTGTCAGGTCCAACGCGCCAACACGTTAATTTTGGAAATGACAGCTCTTTCTTGATGACTGGAAGATCTTCCAGGGAGGAGAGGCTGACCATTTTAAGTGAAAACCCAGTCGATGAGACTAAAGAAGTGTGTCTTGTGGGTTGGACCTATGGCAATAGATGCATCACTCCACTGGGAGAAGACTGACCTTGCTCCCTTGGGGCTGCTGATTGCGCATGTCCCAAAGGGCTTAGAGGCTCATTAAAGCCACGGGCTCAGCCAGAGCTTACTCGGTATACCACCCTGGCAGAAACCACTCTGGACTGATTATTCTAAATCACGGATTCTCAAGCAAGTGACATTTTGTCCCCTCCCCACTCCTCGGGGACATTTGGCATGGTCAGGAGATAATCTGTTGTTACAACGAGGGTGTTGCTATTGGCATTTAGTGGATAGAGGCCAACAATGTTGCTAAACATCCTAAAAGATGCTCGGGACAGCCCCCTTCCCCCTGCCCCCCTACAGTGAATCATCTGGCCCAAAACGTCAACAGAATTCAGCTTGAGAAACCTTGTTCTGGAATGCGGCACTCCACGAGAGCTACGGCAAAGCCCAGGCTGGGCTGGGAGTGGAAAAGGAAAGAACACCGGGAATGAAGACAACCTTAAAGTTTCCTCAAGGACCCTGCCAGATCTGCGCCAGGGTTTTCAAGACAGGAGAGCAGAATAAGCAACTAACTATGCCACGTGGTTTCAAGAATGGCCAAATATGCACTTGACTCGAGGTGGCATCCAGATACCCTGTGTGTTTTATTTGTTTTGTCACTATACGAGCAGCATTACCAGGGCAACCTTGAGACGCTTCAAAGTTTCGCTTTAATTGTTCAGTATCTAATATATACATTTTAAAAAATGTTCAACAAATGGAATTGTATTGTGCAAGACTCACTCTACCCTAATCTTTAATTTAAATCAGCACTTGAGGTGGAAAGAGTGTCCTGAATCTGTGTGTTAGACCTAGGGCTGAGTGGTCATTACTAAAACATGGCAAACACAGTCCCAAACCATAAAGACTGCCTGTGGGTACTCCTGGCTTTCAGCCGAATCTGAACTCAAAAGCCAGGAGTTTCCGGAAGGATTCAGATTCACAGTGGGGCTACTCACCCTGGTTCTGGTGTGGAGAATGCCAGGTGACAGAGTGGGTGTGGAGTGTTGAGTTATAAACCGAACCGAAATTTGGCATCATGAGAAAGTCGGGTGATTAATGCTACAATTGTGAGTTCCTGGCTCCCTTTGGATGCTATAGTCAAGCTCGTGGTGTTCTTCACATATTAGTTTTTGATTGGCAGTTTCAAGGTTTTGTGTCTGAAATGTGTGGTTTGTTAGAATTAAATTGTGACCTTCCACATACTGCACCAAGCACCGGCTCCCCACGCTGCCCCAGCAGTGGGTCCAGCTGTATGTACCCCTCGTTTTCTGAGCCCTGCAGGGCGTGTTTCCCCCGAGGGGAGTGATAGGTCGGATGCGTTTGCATCTTCCTGGTCAGGAAGGGTCCTCACCCCTGATATTCCTCTACTAAAGCTTATATGACACCACTCCAAACTTAACTGTGCAGTCAAATCTGGCCCCTTAGACTCTAAATATGGAAAAGAAATTTCCAAGAGAAAAATGCCATGGGTGATGATGTACAGAAGAGTAAAAATGAAGCAAATCGGCAGACGGTGAGCCGGCAGGCTAGAGGTGTCACCAGAGAAGGAGCCTGTACAAGGCTGTTTCTTCCTTTTAGTTTCAGAAATCCAGTGGTCAAGTCACCATCAAGCATGGATAATTACAAAAGCGTTTTTGATAGCTATATACTATATATATTTTATATAGCAAGAGAGAAAGAAATTTCCTCTTAGTAAAATATTCACTTTTGTCAACCCTAAAAGGTTTTGCTGGTGACCCTGTTGTAGCTGGCTGGAGTGTGTTTGTTTTGTTTTGTTTTGTTTCAAACATGTGCAGTGTAGAATCCATAGCATCCTAAGAACTCCTCGGTTGGGAATTTGTCCTACACAGTCTGCTTGCCTTGGCATTCGCGTTTTGAACACTGAGCAGGCTTCCACCAGTCCCCGTTGTGACAGTGACAGATGTTACATTCATCCACTTTCACTTCAATGCCAGCCGGGATTATTGTCGTTCCTGCAAAGCAGTTTGGACCTGGAACACACATATATGTTGATTAGTTGATTAAATCTCGGAGGCGCTCTTTTTCTCTTCCCTCCCCGACCCCAGTAAAAAAGCCAACCCCCAAAGCCGGGAATGAGTAGGTCAGGCTACTCGTCTCCACAGTTTATTACTAAGGTATTTTCTAGCCATCTCCTTTAAATGTAAACCTTCAACCTCTGCTCTTTTGCACACAGCTCATATTCCCTATGTGTATTTTTTTTTTTTTTAAAGATCCAGTGCTCAAAAAATCTTCTCTGTTACCAAGTACTTGCAGTTTTCTAAAGTATGATTCTATGGATCAAACTCTATTTGCTTTATCCTCTGGGGTGTAAATGCTGCTGAAGCATCCTCTGAAACTCAAGTGGGGGTCTAGCGTGGTCTGCATCAGATGATGGTACCCCATGGCCTGTCCTCTCGTTTCCTGTGGGGGGTAGGTGACAATGAACTCGCTCATTGCCTGGCTTCCGCACCTCCCCAAAGCCCAGTTCCTGGAATCCCCAGCTTGTTTCTTGATAACAATAAATAATTCATGACCAGATGATTTATTCATGTCCCAAACAAGCTTTGTTAGGGATTCATTTGATTTTTATAAATGGAGCTCCTTTAATCTGCTGGCTGGCTATTTTTTTTTTTTTTAAGAATGACCTAAATGGTTGGCTTTTGAAAGACATCAGGAATTTTATTTTACTTTTTCAGACTCAGAAAAGCTTTACTGAAAATGTCACCTGCTCGGTATAGATGGATATTTTTAAAATTCACCAATCTTAATTTTTTACTCCTCTTTCTCTCCTTTCCCTTACTTTCCCTTCTTCCCGGTCTGCAAATGCCAATATTCGGTATTGGTGATATTATTTCTCAAAATCGAATGGAACAAAAATTGCTTCCCAAGGTGTAGTGGGGTGGTGCAAACTGCTCTTTCTTTGAAACAATTTGGTGTAAGTCTCTGAAGTACACATTTGGATAAAGAGAGGGAATTCTGTCTACTCATGATTTATCAACCCAGAATTACTGGCCACTTTCCATAACCACTACGAAGTAGCATACATCAATATCAGTGCTCTACTTTCACTTTCTTACGGCTTGATAAGAATTTACTAGATTATCTTTACCACCAAATAATTGAAATCAAGGGTGATTTGTAGTTCCACTTCATAATTGAAATCTTGTATAAAAATGGCAACTATGAAGTTATAATGCATCCACACAAATCTATTTAATATGCAAGGGCTTTAATCATCCATTGTTTTAGAGCTCCCAGACTTCAGTTGTGGATACACTTGCCAGTGGCCTTTGTGTCACTATGCCTTTCCTTCATTTGGTGGTCAAACCTCCCAGGGTGTGTACCTGTGCCTTGTTCTCATGGAGAACCAACCAGCAAGATTAAGAGGGATATAATGGGTCATCAATTAAACAGCTAGCAAACTGTCTGCTTTCACCCAGGATGGTGCTCCTCATTATGATGCTGTGGTTATAAGCTCCTGGCCATCCTAACTGCGGATTATTTAAGGATCACTGTTTTAGAATTTAAGTCATTGATTGATAGGTTGAACGGTCTTTGGGTCTACACCTCCCTGGGAAGATTCCACATGAAATCATTAATTTGTTCTGGACCCAGAAGAGAGGGAATCTGCAGAGAACTTGGCAAGGAGGCTTTTTCAGAATGTAGTTGGTTGTCTCATGGCTGTTTTTGACAGACCCCTCTCAGCCCAGCCAGTTCTAGGCCAGCCAGGATCTGGACAGAGCCAAATTAGCTTCAGAAATCAAACTCGATGACCGCTACCACCTGTTTGCCTGGAGCCACCCCAGAGGAAGCAGTAGTTTCTCTCTCTACCTCCTCACTTCTAATTAACTCTCTTCACCCAATTGTATACTTTTTCCCTTAACAGATGGGGAAAGAAAAAACCAATTGTTTCTAAACAGTGGTTCCAAAACAAAGAAGTCCCTGAGACAGGCAGAATGTGATCTACTGCAGAGTTTTCTCAGTTTCTTGAGGGAATTTGGAAACTTGTCAGCAGAATCTTAAGTGTGTGTGTACGTGTGTAAGCAGGGGCATTCTGCTAACTCACAGGGGGCAGGTTCATCTCCATAGCACAATAAGAGAAAAAAAGTAGGGAAGGATCTTTGTAAACGATTTCTGACAAGTCACTGTGCATGTCTTGAGAGAGAGATTTTATTAGAGCTCTAATTTTCCTATCTGCTCCTTTCTGCATGTGTTGGTGTCATACTATGATCAGTGTGTATTTGATCAGCCTCTCTAAATCATTTCTTAAGAGCACCTTAGAATTCGCTGCTTTCTCAGCTCCGAAAATATTAATTTATATTGATTGACAGAATGCAAAGAAAGATCCTTTGCACTTTGCCAGGACTGAACAAAGTCACTGCCTATAAATAATGTAACCACCTCGATGGTCAACTTGGTGGTGAGAGGTATTTTACAGAATCCAAAATTCCTGTTTGATCTCATTAACAGTAATTTTATTAGCACCCTTCTGAGAATTTCAGGTATCACTAAAGCCTCAAGTTTGTGGTTAATAGTCTTACCTGCTTAAAAATAATTTAGATAATTGTCAAGCAGAATGGTTGGCACTATTCAGAAACTGTTCTGGTTTGGTCCTTTCCTCCTTAAGAGTGGTGACAGCAAATGCTACTTGGGCTTCAAGCGTATGAGTGTGCTACGGGAGCTCCTTCTTTTATCTATTTCTTTTCTTTGGGAGAGGCTTTCTTTTTGTCTTGGTTTGTGTGGAAGAATAAGTTGCTTAGAAGAGTAAACTCAATGGCAAAAGCAACATATTTAATGAAGAAGACTTGGAGAGATTCCAGAGGGGAGCAGTGAAATGATTAAACTGAAGGCTGGCAAAGAGGACCTGTGAGAAAAGGTTAAAGGGGTTGGAATTATTTAATCTTGAAAGAGAAGACAGAGGAATAACTCAATAACTCTCAGGGAATTAAGGCTTATTATGTGAAGAATAGTCACCAACTGTTCTTTCTTTTGACACCTAAAATAAGAGGAGATGGAGATATGTTGAGTCTCAAGGAATTGGAAACACACACACACAGGGATCGCTCAGAGAAATGAGAAATGAGTGGCCAGCTGTGTGGTGAGACCTCCTCTCTTAGGCATCTTTAAGAACACAGGAGGTGTCATCTGTCAGGTATGTTTGAAATTGTCAGCTCCTTAAAAATAGGAACTGAATATCTGTCATTTTTCATGGCCCAAGCCTAATATTGTGTTTGGCACATATTAAAAACTCAGTATATCTTTAACTAGATTAAATAGTATGAACTAGCTAGTTATATAATGGAAGCAAAATTATTTCCTGAACTAATAGATCACGCCTTACATATATATCAGGCTTAGTCCTAGTAATATTGGTATAGAAATATTTTTCAATTAATAGTAACATAACAATAATTTCTTGAGCACTTCATGCCAAGAATATGTCTCATTTACTCTTTCCAATTAGCCATGTAAGGTGCACATTCTTACCCTTAGTGTACCTTACATGGTTTACATGGCTATTTCTGAGCCTCAGGATAGAAAATAACTTGCCTGGGATCACATGTCTAGTAAGTGGCATCAGTGGGATATGAACTCAAATTTCTCTGATCTATAGAATGCTTTTAATTGTACAAAAGAGAGGCAGATGCCTAGGAGCTCATTGCTGGCTTCCATTGCCCAGATCCTGAGCTTCTGATCAGAATTTAGAAGTCCAGTTGGGTTTAGAATTGAGGATGCATGCTGAGTTAAGAAACTTGATGGCTAAATAGAAGTGAGACTGTTTTTCTATAGATCTTTATCAGATTTACTGGTATTATACTGTGTAATCTTACAGTCTCCAGGAAACAAAATTTAACCACTAAAAGAAATTTCCCATGGAGAAGATGCTTGGATAGTGAGGCTTTGGTTTTCCTTTGGACAGCAGCAAAATTCCCAGTGGTACTAGAAGTATACCAACCGAGAAGCAGAATGAAAGTGAACCATGACTCAGGAGTCCTGGTTCAAGTCATGGTTCTGTGATTATCTATGTGACCTTAAGCAAGCACTGTGTAACCCAAATACTAATGGGACCCCATATGGTCTAGTCTCAGAAAGGATTCATATTTTTGGAAATGCAATAAAACTGGAAAGGCAATTCAAATATTTACTGGGAGTTGGAGCAAGGAGGGAAGATGGAAAAGCAGACTAGGGATACTTATACATAAAAAAATTTCAATGAAACATAATTTTCTCTATTATTCTGTACTTCTGTAAGTACTTAATTTGCACACTTATAAAATAAAAACTAGTTTGCACACATTTTCTTTTCCATATTGAAATTATTCAAAAGAAATCTTCTAACGGAAAGCAATATATGAAATATATAAAAGCAGAGCTTCTCCAGTGAGCTTATGAAGCATCTGCATAGAGTATGGGGATCAGAGAGAAAGCATTTGGAGTGATCTCTTTCAGCTTCAGTAATAGAAGAAACCAGGAGAAAATAGATTCTGTCATATTTGTGGTTGTAAGAACTGAGCAGATTTGCTCAGCCACTAAAGTTCTCTTTTTGGCTAAGCCTTGAAATTTCCTGCATTAAAGGGTACCTAGAAACTACATAGAAAAGGAAGTCTATAGCTACTCTGATCACATCTGCAGATCCATGCTTGCTTATGATGTTAAACATCACATTGGTTGCATGGAGGAACAAATGCATAATCTGAAATAAGGTTGGGAAGGAGAGGATCTCAGAGTTGTGGGAGGTCGTAACAGAGAACTTGACCTATGGGTCCATAGAAAGATTTGGTGTGTATGTGGGGGGAGAGGGGAGGATGTGACTCACTGAGGAAGAGGAAAAAGTCGTGGGGTTAGAGTGATGTGTGTAGTAAGAAGTCACTGGGAGAACGGTGATGTGCTGGAGCTGGTGGTTCATATTGGCTTGCAAGAGCCAATTATTAAGTATTCAGGAATTTTATGATCTTGTTGACATTATTTTGCCAATGGAAAGCCACTGAAGCATTTTAAGTAGGTGTGTGTGTGTGTGTGTGTGTGTGTGTGTGTGTGTGTACCTGCATGTGCATGTATACATGTATAATCATGAAGTAAATCACTGATTCAATACACTGCACCAGTGTCATTGTATGGTTGGTCCATGGGGCACCCGTGGTTGGACAAGACATGATATGTCTTGATGGAGGCAAGACCTTTGAGATTGCAGACAAAAAGTAGAATGCTCACAGGCCTTGGCACTGGGTGATGGTAAAAACACATTCCTTCCTCCTTTGCTTTGACACATTAAAAGTATCTGCTAAGATGCTGGGGTAATATTAAATTAGTGTCAGCAGTTAACACATTGGCTTAAGTTAATTGATCATATTATTCCTATACAAAGTAAGACCCTAAGGGAAAATGCTCCAGGAAATGTGCAGTTTGATCTGGGGGGAAGGAGAAGGGCTGGATTTAATTTCTAGTAGGACAGCTTAGTAGGAGTGACCAGGATCATGTGCAATCGGATGGAGATTCTGGGCTGTTTGAGGGAAGAAGAGGATCTTATCGGTCAAACAACAAAACCATGTCTAGATAATTTAAGTTTAAAATACAGTAATTAGAGGAAGTTTTATGTAGAGACTATGCAGAATACCAAAAAGAACAAAGCTTGGAGGTAATACAATCAGGAGCAAGGGCCAAACTCATGCCACAGATCTGACCCAGTAAAAATATACCTTGGGTGCAGATAAAGCAGCTTGCTCCCTCAGTATCACCAACCCAGGACCCTGGATGCTACTGCTGGAACCATTGGCACAGAGGACTCTCTTCCTAGTCTTGCCAGAATGGAGACAGTGGTCCTATGCATCTTGGATTTACTAGTTTACAGGTCAAAGTCTACAGCAGATGAGCCTGGGGATAGAGGTTAGTCAAGTGCCTGCTCCCCTAGCTGCAAGGGAAACTGGAACACAAATACCTGGTAGTTGTAACTTCTCTGGGGAGAGATAGGCTTTCTTTCTGCCTAGAAGATTCCCCAGTCATAGGAAAGAGGCAGTTGTTTATTTCCGATGCTAAGAAGGATGAGGAGAGATAGTGAGGGCAAACTTTGCCCGCGTCAAGTTTTTTTCTCGGCTGACTGCCAGTATGCTTGTCTAGCAATCAGAACACAAAATAAATATTCGGAACAATATTGCTCTAAACACGAGTGATATGGGTGTTAATAAGACAATGTTTCTGCCTTCAGGAGTTGATAATCTAGTGGGGGTGAATCCAATACAAAGCACAAAAACAAACATGGCCGTTTCAAGTCAGTCCCTGAAGAAAGTAAACAAGATTGTGTAGTTGAGGCCCAGGCCAAGAGTGGGAAAATTCTTTATAGTTTACAGAGTGCGTTTATATGTGTTTTCTTATTTCATATTCACCCTAATGCTGTAAGGTCGTTATCATAAATCCCATTGCACAGATGAGGGAAGTAAGCCTCGGAGAGATTAAGGGACTTAACAAAAGGCAGAGAACACACAGCAGGAGAGCTTACATTTCAGCTCCCCTATTCTGACCCCTGGTTGACTACTTTCCTTGAGGAGTCTTTCTTTATGTGTACTGTTATTTCCTCCAATGTCAGTCAGAATCTAACACTCCTGTTCCTGACTCCCAGCTTTCTGTCACAGGGAACTCAGACAAAATCCAGATCCAGGTGACGTGACTGAATTCAGTTAATACTTTTTTGAATTCTTCTTAAGAATTTTCATGAACAGCCTTATTTCTTCCTCACGTGAAGTACTATTTTGTTTGTTTTATAAGAGAGACAATGAGACCTAGAAATGTTTCAAGTGACTTTGAGAAAGCCACACATCTGGTAAGGAATGGAACAGGGATGCACAGCCATGTTTCTGTGCTCCATCCCAGAAGTCAGTCTTTTCTGTGAGTAGGAGCTACTTTTCATTGCCTCCAAGTTTTAGTAGCATTTGGGATGTTGTGGGACATATCAGAGAGAAAAGGCTAGTATATTTAAATTCCTGTTTTCCGTTGGGGGGTGGTGGTGCGGGTAGAATGTGTGTGTGTGTGTGTGTGTGTGTGTGTGTGTGTGTGTGTGTGTGTGTGTGTGTAAAGGGGTAAATAGGCAAAAGGGTGAATGTAAAGGGGAAGATTTGGAGCAGAGAAGCGGCCCCTCCAGCAGCTTTATTCAACCTCTTCTCCATAACTGCGAAGTGGGAATTGCTCTCGAGCAGCAGATCTGGCTGAGGAGGCAGTGTGGTTCTAGCGATCATCTTGGAAGGCAGCCAGGCTGGCACTGACACATCTCAGTAGGAGATGCCCAGTCCTTGTTGTTTGTGAACCCAGATCCTCTTTACCGCCGAGCCTCCTTCTTCTCAGAGGCTAGGAAAACCAGGCTGGTCATGACCACTTTATAGATGCTTCCAGATTATAAATTGGTATGGCGCCCCTGAAAATCCTCCTTCTGACAACAACTTCATATTGCTTAATGGTCTCCTTTTGAGTATTGCAATTTCTGGCCTTGGTTTGAAAATTTAGTATTGACGCTTGGTGTCTTTTAGAAATTGGTTGTAAATGATCTTCCTGCTGCATAAATGAGGCAGATTCCTATTGTGTGAGGCCATAAACATTCTATATTTCTTTGGCAGGGCATCTAAATCAGCGTTTCAGCAAATAGTAGGCTTGTAGGTCTCAGTCTGTGGATAGAATTGGATTGGATTATGTTCTTCCTTTTAACTGATTTTAATTCTCTGCTTCATGAAGTCTGATAGATGTTATTATGCTATGGAAAAGCAAATAGGCTTTCTGATCAGGTGTATACCCATTTCCAACTATTACAATCTTGGAGAAAATGTTTCTTAAGAAAAATAGTAATGGGAGCTGATTGCAGTTAAAATTTAAGTGACTGAATCCTCCCCAGTATCATGTCCCAGTAGCCCGGTCAGGCCTGGACAAAGAGCAGTTAGTCCCTGAAGGGAGTTTCCAGCCTGGAGAATGCAGTGCCTCTCTCTGCCTGCTTTTAGTCACCCAGCCCTACGTTACTTTCCAGCCATTTTATTAAACCTTAGAACAAAAAGCTTCCTCAGATTAAGGCGGCAAGATTCAGGAAGGATTGTTTTCTCTGAGGCTGCCCTAGAGGTGCCTGTTAATCATTTTATGTGAAAATTCAATATCGCTGAACTCCCACACAAATTTCACTGTGAGCGCTCTGGAGAGTTTTCTGGTCCTTAAGTATGTAAGATTTATAGCCTGGTGCTCCAATTAAGTAAAATGCAAGGAGCGGAGCGGAGAGAGGAAGGACGTGGTCAAGCTACACAATAGGGTAAAGGTTGGCTGCTCTCTCATTTCGGGCGCATCAGCAGGCTGGGGGAATCAGGCTTAGTTCACATCCTGTATTAGTGGGACATACATGTCCAGGCTCACCTTCAGAAGAAGGTATGGTCAGAACATGGCTTAATTTGCTATTGTATAAGACATTTTATCTGTTCAGTTTTTGTTTCAAATGATGAAATAGTCCTCCTCAATTTTCCAAGCTGCAATAAGACTCCTTCCCCTTGTTAGAGCATTCAGTGGTTTTCAGATAACTTCCATATTTCTTCTCAGCAGTCCTAAAGTTAGGAGGAACTGAGGTTAGTGTACCTATTTGACAGGTGAGGGCACTGAGGTTCAAAGAGAGAGGAGATGAGATGATTTACTACTTACTTATTTACCAGGTAAGGAGATTAGGCCTCGAGTCATACCCTCTATGTTTCAATCCCATTTCTGCCATTTACTGGAGGTATGATCTCAGGGTCCCCAGCTGTAAAGTGGGAACAATACTGAAATGAGTGTACCTATCTTATGGAGATTTTGAAAAAACAAATGAATTAATACATGTAAACTACTTAGAACGGTGCCTGTCACATACTAATACTCAATAAATGTTGCTATTTGTTTATCATGCTAATTATTATTATTACCTGAGTTACAGTCTAGGCTACTTTGGGTGGGATATGAATTCCAGGACCTTTGATTGTTAGCCTAATTAAAAAAAATTAGAACATCAGTGAAGAAATTAATCTTATTAATGCCAAATAATATATATATATATATAATTTTTGTGTGTGAAGTGAGCATATAACAATAAAATCATTTCTACATGGATTTTCCCCAGGCTTGTTTACTATTTACCAGGAAGTTAGATGGATGAAAAGAACACCTGAATAAAGAGCATCACTGGGGAGAATTAGGGGAGACCTATGAGTTTGAGCGAGCTGTTGACCGTGGAAGGGTTCATTAGAAAAATGATTTAAAATGGTCTGTTTGGACTGCTAATGATAACTGGTTTTGTTTGTTGGAAAGAAAGGGCCCAGATATGGTGGGAGAAAGTCTAAATTAAAGGATAACAAAGATTGCATAGTAAAAGACAGAGTAGGCAATGATATCTATATATATATCTAAATATCTGAATTATCTCACTGTCCTTCCATCCGTCTATCATCTATTCAGTCGTTTACAGCATTTTTCTTAAAAACAAAAACAAGATAAGTATAAATGCCTGCTAATGGACATATTGAATAAATTATGTGAGCTGCTCCATACTCTTCCGTAGCCATTAAAAAGAATGAATTACAACCTCCAGCTGACTTGCAGAGATTTTCTTGAGTTATTGAATAAGAAAGGCATTATACAGAGAGGTGGGTGCAATATGATCCTATTTGAATAAAACAAATGTAGATAAACTTCTGTTTGTATGTTGGCATAGGATTATATGCAAATAGAGGAAAAATAAAGAAGTACCAATACTACATTGTTAACATGGATTATCTTGCTAGAGGCAGGGATTGCTGTTGGGGAGGAGATGTCTAAGACAAAGAGGCAGGAGAAAAGCAAGTGCATCATGATTTGTGCAAGTGCATCATGGTTCTATGTATAAAAACAGAGAATTCTTACATTGACATTGCATTTTAAAATCAGTGTGTACATTTAATGATGTAATGGTTCTTTTTTTCCCTTAAAACCTGTTATAAATTGATAATGCAGCAGACAGGCCCATTTAGAGGTTAGGAAATGTAGTGAAAGTCATAAAAAGGGGTAGACCAAACAGAACTCTCAATATTCGTTTTCTTGAATCTAAAAGTTTTATGGCTGTGCTGTTTATTATAGTAGCCACTAGCCACATGTGCCTAGGGGACACTGGAAATGTGGCTAGCCCAAAATGAGAGGTGCTGAAAGTGTAAGAAATATCAGATTTCAAAGATTTAATATGTCTTTGAACGTAAGAAAAAAACAAGTAAAATAGCTCATTAATATTTACTATGTCGATTACCTGTTGGATGAAAATATTTGGGGGTATATTGAGTTCAATAAAATATATTATTAAAATTCATCCCTTTTTTACTTTTCTAAAGTGGCTAATTAAAAAATTAAAGTTGTTTAAATTTAAAATTAAATTTAGAAAACCTAAAATGACACGTGTGGCTTTTGTGATGTTTCTATTAGTACCAGCATTGAGGAATTACAAGAGGATCACAAGGTGTTAGTAATGGCCCAGAGGAAACTATCATTTACATAAATCTGGTAGGAAAGAATGCTAGGTGTTGTGGGAAAGGGTATATTTTCAGGACAAGGATTCTCAGTGTGGGCCCTTGATCATCAGCATCATTGGGAACATCTTTGAAATGCAAATTTTCCAGCCATGCCAGATGCGGGCTGAATCAGAACCTCTGGCTATGGAACCCACAATCTGTGTTTTAACAAAATTTCAGGTGATATTGATGCAGGCTAACATTTGAGAACCACTACTTCAGAATAAGGGAGACCTTGGATAAAAACCTTACTATTGGGCACCAGGAAGATAGCATAATTAGTCTGAGTTTTGGAAGATGCCTCAAAATAGACTGAGCTCATCCTAAAAGCAATGAATTCATCATGCTACAAGAACATGGGCTTTTAGCCATGGGGACATTCCTGAGGAGAAATTTTGAGCAAGTAAATGGTGGTTAAATGGTTCAATTACTTTCAAGTTTCAGCACAGCCCCTGAGCTGTCATTATCGTGTTTCTTTGATAAGTGTGATTTTTACCCCATGACAGCTTTGAGAATCAAAGAATCGTGTGTGAAACTTGGCATTTGGAACCATTTTGGATGCTTTAATGACCTCTCTTTCCACAAAAAACAAGTTGGTTATCACTGGAAAGAAAATAGTATATATTTATCTTTGGGATAGAAACAGGTTAGAAAAGCTTGTATTACTCAGTTTTGTCCAACTTTCATATAAAAAAATAAAATTTCTTTAAGCAACAAACTTTCTACTTCTGACAGCTAATTTAGTATCTTTGAAAATCACAAACCTATTTTCATTTCCTTAAAATAATATGCATGAGTGAACACACTAAAATGGAAGTCACATCCTTGTTGGGAGAGGGACATAAGACAGTGGGGGGGTATGCTTATCAACAAAGTGAGCATCACAACACACACACACATCATATTTCATAATGGAGGTAAAGAGAAAACTTTCCATTTCCATTCTCTATGTTTGAACACACAAAGTGCCTTGCAACTGGAAAAAAAGATGATGGGCAGATTATTTCATTATTGGGTTATATGACCAAAGATGCCCGACTGACATTTCCATGATTTTCAAAGCAATGTATTATTAGACATGCCATGGGTAAATGAAGTAACAAAGTGACATTTTCTTTAATGTCCATCTAGATAGCTAGTAACTATGACACAGAAATGATGACAAGATTAGTAAAAATAAATAGTATAATGAGAGTCTAGTCTGGAAACATTTTAGTCTAGAAATATGTCCACCAGATAGACATTTCCTTCTTATATGCATATAGCATGAGTAGATCTTGAATATAAATAATGGGATAAAATTTATGAAAAAATGAAGTGAAGAGTACACCTACTAAGGGGATTTAATCTAGTCTAGGAGTCAGAGAAGGGTGCCTTAAGGAAGTGATGGGTGATAATGGGAGGAAGGGACAAAGGAGTGACATATGATCAGCTCCTAAGTGCAATAAAAGCTTTGGCGCATAGGGAAGCATTTGAGATTCTGCAGAGAATCAATGAGAGGGAGGATCAAGGACAAAAATAGAGACATAGGTAGGAGCTAGTTCTTAGTGTGGTTTTTTTTTTTTTTTTTTTGAACTATATTTTGCATTTTGGATTGCGTCTAAAGGGTGATTGAAACCAAGATATCATCAGATTTACTTTTTAAATAGTATACACTGGCTTCAATGTGGATAATGAGTTGAGCAGAGGTGAGGGCCCTGTTGCAGAAAGTAGACCAATTTAATCAGTTCTTGAATTAGTCCAGGCAAAGAGAATCGTGCTCTGGACTAGGGTGGTGGCCCTGGCAATAGAGAGCAAAGAGTGAATTTGAGCAGTATTTAGGAGGTGGAATCAACATGATTTGGTGGTAGACCAAATGCGTGAAATAAAGTAGAAGATGATTTAAGTAAGGATATGGGACTCTGATGAACAAACAGAATTTGGGGGAGGGGGAAAGAGAATGTAGTTAATGTTAGGAAATTTGAGCTTATGTACACATGAATCATCTAAGTGGAGATGAATAGCAGAACAGAACTGACTGTGCTGGGCAGAGAGAGTTGGGGGTGTCTGGTAAATGAATGGTAATTGAAGCCAGGGGAGTAGCCATGGTTTCCCTGGAAACCTCATGGTGTAGCACAAGAAGAGAGTCTAGGGCATCGTCCTCATTTAAGGAGCAGACAGAGGAGTTGGAGCCAACCAAGGTGACTTAGGAAGTCTTCAAAGAGGAAGGAGAAAAAATAGTGGTACATGTTATCAAAGAAGCAAAGGAAAGGACATGTTTCTGGTAGGATAGGTGACAGCAGTGTCAAATGCAGTGGAGAGGACAACTGATATGTGGGCAGAGACAAGGTTATTGGTGACTCACAAGAGCAACTTCTGTGGAGTAGTGAAGGCCAAAGTCAGGCCAACGAAGATTGGAGGAACGGGTGGGCGGGAAGGGGGATATAGACATGGAGTCCAGCCAGTACCTCTATGAGGCCAGGGTTTAAGATGAGTGAGATAAACATGTTTAAATGGTGGTGGAGAAGAAACGGGGGGGAGAGGTTGAATATAAAAAATCAGGGTCAGAGGGCTGGGAAGAATCCTTGATAGAACAGAATCTCTGAGAATGCCAGAGAGTGTGGAATTCTGTCTTAGATAGCAGATGGGGAACCTCTTCCATGGTAATAGGCAATAAGAGGCTGAAGGAGTTTCTGTGATAATTTCTATTTCCTCTAGGAAGTAGGAGGGGGCACTAATCTGCTGAGTGGAGGGAGAAGGTGAGGAAGTAAGGATTGAAGCAGTCTTTGGGGAGAAAGAGAAGGCTGACTAAGGAAGCATAATGGAATTGTTGAACAGTTGGAAGGTCCAGAAGAGGATGGTGACCACATGTAATGGTACCAATTTGACTGTGTAATCGTCCCCACTGGACCTCACCAATATCGAGGAAGAGTGCCCCAGGCAGGCAGTCAACCCTGAATAGCCCTGTGACCTTGGGCAAGTCACTGATTCTCTCTGTGCCTCTGTTTCCTCATCTGTGAATTGGGAGCAGTAGGAGTACCCACCTCTTAGGATTGTTGTGATTATTAAGTGAGTTAATACCCACAAAGTACTGAGAATAGTTAGCATATTGTATGCACTCTGGAAGTGTTAGCTATTCTCCAGCTTTGGGGTTTGGGCAGGCATGTGAGGACAGGGGCAAAGAGAAGGGAGTTATTAACAAGAGGGTGGTTGAAATTGTAGACAAATGTATTAAGCTGGAGAACAAAGGGAGTGAAACTTATTCCCAAAATAACTAGGTTATTTTATATTTACTGGAAGTCCTTCTGGTATAGATTCCTGGCCTAAGATTATAGTAGGCTAGTTTTACTGACAGAATTATAGTGTTGATGGAAAGTGAAATAACATTATTTGAGATTTGTCATTTCAGGTTCTAAACTATACTTCGTGGTATCCAATGCATAAGGGATTTACATTAAGAAGATTGTTGTGTTGTTATTGTTGTCATTGTTTTAGGAGAACTTTAGCTTGAAGCACATCCTGTGTGTCACATTTCATGCTCTGAACTCCTATGAAATGGGAAAGTTCTTAAAAAGAGGGAAAAAAAATCATAAGCAATATTAAGGGAATCCCCTCAAGTTAAGGCAATTTTGTTTAAAGGCTATAAATTTGCCAACTGTTTATGTTCTTTTCCTTGAGGTCCACAATGCAATTTAAACCAGAAAAACAATCAGTTTGGCCCAAGCTTGAATTGTTGCAGAATAAACAACCTCCAAAACTGAACTTTAGAAGGAACTCTCTGCATTGCTGATGTACTGAGACACTCAGAGGTGCAATTTTGTCTCCAAGAATACATGTTGTATGGTCATTCAGATCATGCTTGAGACCCTGGCCTTTTATCATAAACATAAATGGACTTTAGACACCAATAATTGTTTCCAGGTAGGAAAATTATGGAGGTTTTATATGGAAAAAAATATTACCGAAGAGCCTGTTGAGCTCTCTGAAAATAGGAAAATAGTTTCATGCACTAACAAAGAAATAAATAAAATACAATTATAGACTTAAGACCTGCCTGCCACCACCCTACCCCCTGCCCCTGGGAAGTCTAGAAATCTTGATTTTATTCTTGCCTATGCAAGTGATTTTTTCCTTGAATTTAGGGGAAACATTTAGAAGTGGGGAGGGTGGAGAGAAGAAGGATCCAGATAGTCCATGTTAGGTGCAAATATTGCCAGTCTCATCTCAAAGATATTCCCGAATCTGCTGCCTTCCCAGGAATTGCCAATGGCCAGATATCAGTTATTAAGGATAGTTTATTTATTCATTCAAAAAGTATTTGTTGAAGGCCACGTGCAAATTGCTAGAGATACAGTGATAATAAGACCCATTCCCATAAACTCTCAAAGAGCTTACACTTCAGCAGAAGTGAGGCGAGTACACAGACATAGGATGTTATGGGGCCTAATCAAAACTGAGCACAAGGAAGGCTTCCTGGAAGATGTGAAGACTGAGTTGATCTTGTGGCATGACTGGGAACTATTCTGGTGAAGAATCAGGGTGGCAGTGGTGGATAGGAAAGGATACTCTAAGGTAAGTTAGTGGAATGAGTAAGAAGGGGTTATGATTCATTGAAAAAAAAAATTGTAAGGAATTCCATGTAGCTGGGGCTTAGGGTCCCAGGAAGGGTATAGGGAGCTGAAGCTGGAAGAGAAGGAAGGGCAGTGGCCAGGTCCCAGAAGACCTTTAAGCTGCATGGAGTAAAATGGATTTCACTGTTGAAAGCACGGAACCAAGTACTAAAAGGTTGTTGAGTGGTTGGGTAGCATCATCATATTTATGCTAGAACCAGACTGCTCCTACTGCTGTGTGAGTGGCTTTGGAAGGCACTCGGCCTGGAGGGAGCAAGAACAGTAATTGCTCCAGAAAAGAAATGGGAGGGGCGCCTGGGTGGCTCAGTCGGTTAGGCATCTACTTCGGCTCAGGTCATGATCCCAGGGTCCTGGGATCGAGCCCCGCATCGGGCTCCCTGCTCGGCGGGAAGCCTGCTTCTCCCTCTCCCACTCCTCCTGCTTGTGCTCTCTCTCTCACACACACACACACTCTCTCAAATAAATAAATAAATAAATTCTCTCTCTCTTTTCTAAGATTTTATTTATTTGACAGCAAGAGAGGGAACACAAGCAGGGGGAGTGGGAGAGGGAGAAGCAGGCTTCCCGCCGAGCAGGGAGCCTGATGTGGGGCTCGATCCCAGGACCCTGGGATCATGACCTGAGCCGAAGTAGATACTTAACGAATGAGCCACCCAGGCACCCCTAAATAAATAAATTCTTAAAAAAAAAATGAGAAAGGCCCACAACAAACCAGTGGCAATAGGAATGGAGAAGAGAGGACAAGCCAGGGTGTTACTAAAGAAAGTAGAATTGATACAATATGGATGTAAGTAGTATGGAAGAGGAAATAAAATGTTTATAGTTCTTGCTGATGTGGGGATAGTAGGTGGTATCTTTCACTGAGAGAAGTAAGGCAGGATAGGTAAGTTTAGGGGAAAGGTCCAGAGTTCAGTTCTAGAATACTGAGTTTTAAATGTCTTTGCTAATAATAAGGTCAGGGTAAGTAGTGGGATATAAGGGTTGAGATATCAAGGGAGATATTTGAACTGGAAGCATCAATTCAGAAGTTTTCAAGATATAAATGGTGATTGAATCCATGGAAGTGGCCTCTTAGGAAGAGAGAGAATAAATAATGAGAAGGTTACTATTGGCGGAACCCCAGTGAACTAACGTTTAAGTCACGAGTAAAGAATGGAAAGCTCAGAAGAGGACTGGGAATGAATGGCTTAAGGGGTGACATAAGAAGATGCATCAGAAGTCAATAGAGAAGACGGTTTCAATAAGGAGTCAAATGCTACCGGGATGTGGAATGAAATGAGTTGAATGTATACGTTGTGTTTAGTATCCAGCAGGTCCTGGATGCCCCAGGCCAAAGCAACTTCCATGTCCTTGTGGGGAGGAAGCTGGATGTAAGAGGGCTTCAAAGTGACATGTGAGGAAAAAATACAGAGACTACACGTTCAGGAAGCCTGGTTTTGAAGATAAGTTGAGATGTGGGCCATGTGATAAGAGGAAGAACTTCTTGAGCTGGAATGTATTCATTCAATTTGAAGCCTTTTATTTTTGATTTTTATTTTTTTAGGATCAGGGAAATGTACCTGTCTATAGGCTGAGAGGATAGAACCCATGGTGAAGGAAAGGTTGCATGTTTGGAGAAAAGGAAGTGGTGTAGGGAATGAGTTCTAAGAATTGCTAATCAAAGTGGCATGGGTTTTATCATAAATGGGTGTTGAATTTCATCAAATGCTTTTTTTTTTTGCATCTATTAAGCTGCAACAACATGGATGGATATAGAGGGAATTATGCTAAGTGAAATAAGTCAGAGAAAGACAAACCCCTCAGACTTATATGTGGAATCTAAACAACAAACCAAACCAAAACAAAACAAAATTCAGAAACAGACTCATAAATACATAGAACAACGTGGTGATTGCCAGAAGGAGTGGAGTGGGGGAATGGGTGATGTAGGTGAAGGGGAGTAAGAGGTACAAATTTGCAGTCATAAAATAAAGAAGTCACAGGGATGTAAAGTACAGCACAGGGACTATTGTCAGTAATATTGCGATAAGTTTGTACGGTGATAGATAGTAACTAGATTTAGTGTGGTGATCATTTCGTGATGTATGTAAATGTCGAGTCACTAGGTGGTACACCTGAAAATAATCTATTGGATGTCAACTACACTTCAATAAAATAAAATAAAATGCCATGATCTCAGGGCCAGCAGCAGGGGCATCACTGGGGAGCTTGTTAGAAATGAGAAATGTCAGGCCCCAGCCAGACTTCCTAAGCCAGAATCTGCTTTTCAAGGAGGAAGGAAATTCTACTGAGATGTGGAGATAAGGACTATAAGATGTGAAGAGAAAGACAGGGACATTTCTTAATGTTGTCAGGGGGGTGAAAATGATGCCATTTTGCTGAGAAGGAATGAACTGGTCTACTGAGAATGAGAGGGTGTCGGGGACATGTGGTCCCAGAGAGCCAACTCCTAAAATCTGAATGTGTAGCACGGAAAGTTTGATTGAGAGAGAAACCTAGGAGTCTATTGTCGTATGTAACTAAATGTTTGTGTGAAAGTTTCCACCAGCCTAGGGGCTGGTATTGGAGGAGGCCGACACTTAGGTTGATGTTGTTGGAGGTTTTGCTAGGCAAGTGGAAGTCGACAGGAAAGAGGGTGAATTGATGAGCCATGAGGTCTAGGTTGGAAAGAGAAATCAATAAAAATCAATGGGAACTGATCAATTGGAAGGAATTGTAGGTCCATCACAGTCATGAAGAGAAATGAGAAATATTACGCTGGCAGCAACGGTGGCTGCTTGTCCAAAAAAGAGAGATTCCTTCTCACCTCACAGTTTTTTGTATGTTTTACAAATAATCCCTCTAAAACATTGGTTCTCTCCCTGCCCTGGTTACCTATGCAGCCAGAGTCTGAGGCTGTTCCAGGTACTGAAACTGTCTACTAAGATAGCTTCCTCACTATGAAATCTACTACAACTTCTCAGTTCTTTAAATGAGAATGAGAAGACTTGTAAAATCTGACTGAGGATTTTTAAAGACCAGAATGATGTTCTTTCCTGTCTTGAATGCCCTTTATTTTTTTTTATAACCATTTGCGAAATTTATACTCGAAGTATGTTATAAATGCTACACTGATTCTCACCCCGCAAATGTTCTTTCTTTAACTTTTGAACCTCAAAGCCCTCTGTTCCTCCCTTATGACACTATTAAACTATATATGTATATATTTTAACATAGTTGAACAGTTTTATCCCTTCTAAGATGTGATAAGATCTTGAATAGCAGGAGCTGCCTTGCTAATTTTCGTTGCAGTGCTTGGCAAAGAGGAGGTTTTGTAGCTGAGTCATCAGGGTTCAAGAATGGGGTGGGAGGGCCAGAAAGATAATGCGAGAGAGAGGGCTGGTGGAAGATTATGGAAGGTGTTTTGTATCAAAATTAGAGGTTTGTATTTTTAACCTCTAAAATGGGGAGCCCCTGGGATGCCTGGGTGGCTCAGTCAATTAAGCGTTATGATCCCAGGGTTGGTCCTGGGATGGAGTCAGTCCCACGTCGGGCTCCCTGCTTAGTGGGGAACCTGCTTCTCCCTCTGCCTGCCGCTCCCCCTGCTTGTGTGCTCGCTGTCTCTGACAAATAAAATAAATAAAATCTTAAAAAAAATAAAATGGGGAGCCACTAAAAAGTTTCAAGTAGGGAAGTGATGTAACATTAATGTTTCTGAAAGCTCACTCTATCTAGAGGGTGGAGGACGGAGCAGAGGTGTGTGAGATGAGAGACAAGGGTGAGTTGAAGAACTATTGTGATTGTCCAGGGGAGGCACAAGGGTTTGAGACAAGGCATAACACTGAGTCTGAACAGGAAAAATCTCATTTAATACATTGTGGGATTTTTTTTTTTTAAGATTTTATTTATTTATTTGACAGAGAGAGAGAGTGAGAGCAGGAACACAAGCAGGGGGAGTGGGAGAGGGAGAAGCAGGCTTCCCGCGGAGCAGGGAGCCTGATGCGGGGCTCGATCCCAGGACCCTGGGATCATGACCTGAGCCGAAGGCAGATGCTTAATGACTGAGCCACCCAGGCGCCCACATTGCGGGATTTAATGACCATGGATGTAGGGAGTGAAGCAGAGGAGGAAGCCTGTAGCTCATCCCTGGTTTCTGGATTTGGTGACACAAGTAATACCATTTCCTTAGATGGACAGGGAGAAAGCCAGGTTCAGGCAAGAGGGAAGAGGATGGTGAGATGTGGTTGGGGGAGGGGACTGATGATTCAGTTTTTTTTTTTTGAAAGATTTTATTTATTTATTTGAGAGAGAGAGAATGAGAGATAGAGAGCACGAGAAGGAACAGGGTCAGAGGGAGAAGCAGACTCCCCGCTGAGCAGGGAGCCCGATGCGGGACTCGATCCTGGGACTCCAGGATCATGACCTGAGCCAAAGGCAGTTGCTTAACCAACTGAGCCACCCAGGTGCCCTTAATATATATTTTTTTTAATTTATTTGACAGAGAGAGACACAGCGAGAGAGGGAACACAACCAGGGGGAGTGGGAGAGGGAGAAGCAGGCTTCCCGCTGAGCAGGGAGCCAGATGCAGGGCTCTATCCCAGGACCCTGGGATGATGACCTGAGCCAAAGACGCTTAACGACGCTTAACGACTGAGCCACCCGGGTGCCCCGATGAGTTCAGTTTTTGATATTTTAAAATGTTTTATTTGGGGTAATAAATGCTGGCTGAATACATTAGAAAAAAAATGAATGTGAGACTGTGTTTTGAACTTTAAAGAAGAGCCAAGGTTGAAATGGAAACATGTTATTAAAAAATATTTACATTTATTTCCCCAAGTGGAATTTATAAACCACTCCTACTGCCAAGTCTGTGGTGGGGAAGCAAAACATCTGGTTGAAATTCCACTGACCTTTAGATACACCCAAGTTTTCATATGATGCCTCATTTTCATTCCAAATGGCAGAGCACAGCCCTAGGGATGGGACTTTCTGGAGCATTTGAGCAATAAAGAGAATTTGTGCAACACTTGCATTTCACATGCGGATTTTCAAGCCAGGTTGGTTTTAAACACTGAGTTAGGCACTTTTTAAACATTTGCCTATCTGAGTTTGTCTCTTCTTTGCATCAGAGTTTGCAGAGAGATCACAAAAGATATTAAGAAGCAAAGTCTTTGATCTGGTCAGTGTTTTTCTCTGAGCCTTAACAGAGTTATCTAGAGAGGGCAATAACAGGGCATCAGGGATGTTATGCATAGGAATCTAGAAGGAAGGGCCAAGAAATGTACCTTCTAATTCTACAGGGACTTCCATCTTTTATAACAAATATGTGGCTGGACCAACTCCCTAATACAGCTTGTTTGCTGCATCAACATAGCTTCATGTCCTAATTGCTTCTTTTTATCTGTGATTCTCCAATGCTTTAGAGGGGGAAGTAATGTCCCCAATAGGAAGAAGTGTTGCTTGTGTGTCTTTTTTGGTATGCCACCTGTGGTAGGCTGAATAATGGCCTCCCTACAATGTCTACCTCCTAATCCCCTGGAACCTGTGAATATGTTACCTTAGGTAGTCAAAGGGAGTTTGCAGATGTGATTCAGTTTAAGGATTTTGAGATGGCGAGATTATTGTGGATTATCCATGTGGGCCCAGTGTCATCACAGGTATCCTTATAAGAGGCAGGCAAGGGAGTAAGAGTCTGTAGGAGGAGATGTGAAAGAAGAAAGAGGTTGCAGTGATGAGAGAAAGGGGTCATGATGAACCAACACCAGTGGCTTCTAGAAGCTGGAACATGCGAGGAAACATAGTCTCTCTGGAAGCCTCTAGAAGGAATACAGTAGGGCCCTGCCTTCATCTTGATTTTTGTCTTCCCACCTCCAGAACTGTACAAGAATGCACTTTTGTTGTGTGAGCCAGGAAGCTCCCTACAGAAATGATAGGAAACTGAAACACCACCCCTTGAGTCAACTTGTAGATGATGCTAAAGCAGGAAGGGTAAATTTAGACATAAAGTAGAATTTCCCAATGGGAACTTTCAAAGAATTTCAAAAGAAATTTTGAAGAATTTTAAGAGAATTTCAAACTATGTAATGATTACTAATGCTGTTATTAGTGCTCTTAAAAAGAATCTCTGGAAGGTTAAAAGTCTGGTCCAGCCTAAACACAGAAGGTCAAAAAAGTTGCCCACCGTAAGCTGATCGTTTTCATGGTAGCCACTTGATAACTTATCTATGTTAACAACTTGGTTGGATTTGACCGGAGCATTTGTGCCCTTAGCAGCTTTATGCATATTAAAAAAGAGAGAGAGAGAAAGAGACTCCTTCAATGCTATCAGAATGACACCTTGATCCACTGGATTTGGCTGAATTCCCTGCTCAGGTTTGAATTTGTAGGCAGCATTTTAGAGTATTTATATCCTGCAGGGAGAACACAAAAATTTATTTATGAATTGTAAGTCTTGGCTTGCACTGTTCATTTTCAGAAATCAAAAGTACATCATCTCTGCCAACATGCAGTTTTTTTTTTAAATGCCCATGCAGATCCTAGAGAATATTGGCATAAATTTTATTTTTAATTGTGTAAATGTTTTATGCTTGTAAATTGCACACCTCGTGTTGTCAAAGCTGTGATGGAACACCCGTAACACAAGGAGTGATGGTGAGTCACATGGCTCGGCAGAACTAACAAGAGTTCTGAGTAGTGCGAGTGACTAATCCCTCTCCTAGTGTACTACTGGCAAAGAGCCCCAGAGAGGGAAACATCCATGAGTCATATGATTTTTGTAGATTTAATAACAACCCTAGAATTACATTGGCATTGCCTCCAATTGAGAAGACATTTGAAGAAGGCAGAATTCACATTAACTGGTGTAACTCAGTGTGAAACCTAAATCAATGAAAGAAGCTGGAAGAAATAAACTCCCATGCATACAGAGGAGGAAGATCTTCCTGTATTCATGGATTCACTCTACAAGCTCTGCCTAGTACCTACTGTATACTATGTGCTGTGCTTTTGCAGGACAGAATGCCTTGCTTCCACCTCTTAATTAGTATGGGAGAATGGTCATACTCAGCTGGGAATGAATGCGGTCTTGGCGAGACTGTTCCACTGAAACCCAGGGGCTAGAGAACGGGCTTCGCTTATTTGCTTCCCATGGAATCTCTGTACTTTCAGGTATCTGTGACATTGAATGCACCTGAATACTTTAATAATTAAGCCCTGTTACCAAGGAGACAGCTAGATAGAATTTTGCTGATTTTGTGCTATGATGGTCTTCAGTGACTGCTGCCCAATTGGTCTTCTACCCCTCAGTAACCTTAATGTTGAGGCCAGTATTTATTATCTAAAAACTTAATTGTAGCATTTATTTTTAAAGAGCACCAGGAACACAGATGTTAGCAATCACAGACCACTTGGTGAAAAGTATTTGAATATCTCTCATGCTTTTGTTTCTAGTGTATTTTACCTTGCCCTAGTATGTATAAAACTTTCTCCAACCCACTCCAGGCTGAATGCATCTACACCTATCTGTTTTCTATTCTGGCTTCTAATCATCTTTGCTTTAATTCTAGTGTCGATTCAAGGATTTTAGGAGGGTGTATAGACAAAAGCTTGCAGATATAACCCCAAGAAGTCTATTAGAATTTACTCAAGCCCCCAGCCCATTGTTGGTTATATGGTGGCATTCAAGGGGGCCTTTGGATTCTGATTAACAAAATGCCACCAGTTTGAGCTGACCATCCTCCCCACCCTTCCACCCCTTAGGGCCTTCCCTGCACTGTGCGCTGTATCTCTATTATGGAATCTGGCATCGACAGGCATTTACTTACCATTTCCATGCTGGACTTTGAACACCACAAAGGCACTCAGCTCAGTGTGTAGTAGGAATTCAGTAAATAATTGTAGCGTTGATTTAACAGTGCTCTTAAAAGTAGATTTTGCCTCTGGTATTAAAATTTGGGTGTCACCTTCCTTGGGATTCCCTCTGTGACATTTGGTTTTGGCATAGGATCACTTGAACACGCCAACTACCAACACCAAGAACACTGAATGTTACAAACCACGGAAGGGGCTGAGTGAGTAGGATTCTTGTTGGTTGAGTTAGAAAGGTTCTCACTCAGCCACTTCCGTGGTTTGTAGTATCCAGTGTTCTTGGTGTTCGCTAAAAATGATGTTCATAAATACTGGAACTTCAGGATGGAAGCATGATATTCATTTCAAATACAGAAACATAAATCATATGACAGGGTTTCTAAACAATGCATGCATTTTTCTGTTATTAAAAACCAGATATTTGCAATAATTACTTGGCCTGCCTCTGAACATTATACTTCATTTTTTATGAGACTTAACAATCCCTGACAATGAGGACAACTGCTGCATCGAAGTGCAATATTACTCCTACTGTGGCCATTTCTAGAATAAAACAGAGCTTTTGCATGCTCCCCCCTAGAGCATTATTGAGAAAGAAAGGAAAACATTAGAATTCCAAAGACTCTAGGAGAAGCTAAAAGAGACAGCAAAGAAGATCTAGGGAGCATTTGGCTGAAAAAAAATTAACACAATGAACATATGGTAATCAAACTGAGATTTTATACATTTTAGCAGCTTTGTGCCAAGTACCACAGCAATTCCTCCTCCCTGCTTAGTAAATTGGGCCTAACTGTAAGAGGAAATGAAAGGTCCAACATTAGAGGAAGTAGAAATCATTTAGGCTTAGCTCACTAGACTGTTTTAGGGACAGTTAATTTCCTAGAGCTATGCTCAGCTCGTTCCCCCCCCGCCCCCCCCCCAATTTGTACAAATTACCTCCCTCACTGAACCCTAAGCATGCTAATATACGTGCACTGGCATGGAATTGCCAGTCAGAGCCAGAAGTGAGTCAACAGTGTTGGAGAAGGAAGTGACAGGAGGGTGGCTATAGAAATGGCCTTCAGGAGGGGAATTATTTTTGGTGAGCATCCTTCAGTTAGTTTTGCTAGATCCAGCATGAAAAAATTTGAACCAGTTGATGCTGTATAATGAAATGATTTCATGGATTTTATTTTCCCTTAAGGTGTGGGAGTAAGCAAAATCAGGCATTTCTTCAAATTGCATGGTGAAGACTAGTGGGATATCACAGTTGTCTTTGTGGTCAGATTCTTGGAACATAGTCACCAAGGATGTTCATGGAATTTCTTGATTTCCCTGATAATCTTACCAAGACAGGTTTCTTAAACTGTATTTTCCATTTGCTTGAAATCGATAAAAAAAAAACCTTGTAAAATTGCCACAGAGATGAGTTTTTTCCCCAGGGAGACATCAATGCTTTTCCTCAGGTTTCTGCCAGCTCTGAAACATACTGTTTTTTGTTTCATGTAAGATGTTATATATTTGTTTAGACTTAGTGTTACTGTCAGAGATACCTTTTGTGTCTTGAGCAAAACGATGTCTTGCTTAAAACACACCCTTTACAATGATCATGGGTTGTTATATTTGGTTAAAAATGGTTTGTCATTAATCTAAAAAGTAACAGCCATGGATCATTCTATGTTTTTCTACAACAGCTTGGATAGGGTTGTATTCAGCATGTTGGCAGAGATGATACTTAAAGACGAGCAATTAATAACAACAGTTTTCAAGGTGAGCGTGTGCACAAATACAGCTCATACCGGTGCTCCTGAAGTACCTGCTAGATTTTTTTTCTCTTTGATCTTTATAGAATACCTTTGCTATAGGAGATTCAACTTTCTAGACCGACTTTGACTATTTTACTGCTTTGCTTTTAGCATCCATAATTGTTGCAAGTTCTGCAGGCATCTTATACTTTTGATAATGATTATCCTTTAATTTCTAGAAGATGCATTTAGTAGTGAATTCCTGGAGATGGGGCATTTTAGATCGCGCTATCCAAAGTAATAAACATAAAAGATTGTGCAGTTTAAGTGGCATGGAATATGTGAGAAATCAGGTGATTGGAAAGCAGCATAACATGAATGTGGGAGCCTCGGTTCAAATCTCATTTTTGGTACTTACTAGCTGCATGCCCTTGCTCAAGTTACTGAAGTCCTTGATGCCATAGTTCTTTCATCTGCGTAATGGGATCATAGCAGTACTCACCTCTATGCTACAGGGCATAGAATAATGCCTGATACATAGCACAGCATAAGACATTAATCCATTAACATTTTGTCTTCTTCTCAGCAGATTTGCAAAGAATATAGTAATGCCCCCCATTATAGAGAAGAAAATTGGAACTCAGAGGTTAAGAGACTTGTCCAAGGTTAATTCCAAATCCCATGCACTGTTCACCATTGGTCAATCACCTGTTCAGTTACCACATCTTGGCCCAAGAATCTTTACCCTTACCATGAAGATGGAGTCGAGTACTGGGGAATATCAAATGCACCAGTCTTAGACTGGGATGTCCTGGGAAAGACAGCCAGGTGTATGGGGGAGGTTACCAGGAAACTACCAGGATTAAGGAATTTATATGTCATAGAGGGGCTAAAGAGAAGGGCTGTGATGATCTGTTTGGGTGAGCAGCTCTGACTGGCTGGTGGCCAGCTACTATCTTCCTGAAGTCTTTATAAACCAGATCGTCTCATTGCACTGGGTCCTAGCTAAAAAATGGATCAGCATCTCTGAGGATACTTCTCTTTGCCCCCAAATATTCTGAATGCTGGGTTTTGGTTGTCCATGCCCAGAGTCCCTTCCCTGACCCCTTTAACAAGCCCAAAGCAACATACTTGGAATCATAAGCTAGGAGCTCTAGTTTTGGTTCGGTGTCTTTTTAACTCTATGATCCTTCTGAATCTTAAATCCTTACTTTTAGACGGGGATAACAATATCATTCCTATATTTTTGTCCTCGTTGGGTTGCAGGGCTACCAAGCACAATAAGTGAGAAGACATTCCTATCTTGCAGAGCACTGTGGTATTCTTACCATTTCTATAGTCACAATATTGGCAAATAATCATACTTCTGGGTGCACCATAAAGACTAGGTTTTCCCCTTACCCAGCAACACGCTGAAAGGGAAGGCATTTGGCAGATCTGGCTGAAAGCCAGGACTTCTGAATGTCGTGTGGGAACCACTTAGCACTTTCAAATCAGCCAAACCAGTTTCACTTTAAGAGGGCGTGTAGGACACCATTTGGAATTTCCTTGTTGATTCAATTAAGTGGAGAGACCTTGTCAACCATCTTCATTTTCCTCTTTTATTTCTCTTGCTTTCTTTGGTTAGCATATTCTGCTGGAGGATGGCTAATCTCAAAGTTTTCTGGGAACAAATGCAACATAGTTTGTGTTTCTGGAAAGTGGTCTGGATGAGATACATACTTTCTGTTGGCTTTTATAATCTATAGCTAGCTTTGAAAAAAAATCTGTTGATGAATTGTGAAGAGAGACACCTGATATCGATTAGGTTAGCCTGATTAACTTTTTTAACGTTGTGAAGTAGAAATCGCTTTTCTCTATGATTTCTATTAAATCGAGCAAAATGTGAAATTACTGTTATCATAGGTAAGTTTTACAGAGTTAAACCAAACATACTTAAAGGAAAACACTCCCCGGAGAACTGAGAAACCTCAAGAATGAATTACAGTTTGGCAGGGTTGAAAGTTATGTTTGAACACGTCTGAATGAAATCATTCCTGTTCAACCTTTGGAGGAGTTTCTGAAGGAATGTAGGGGATGGGAACAGGAAGGGTCTTTTTGTATCCTAACTCGGAAGTCACCTCTTCCTATTAACCTGAAAGAGCTGCTGTCACTAGATTACCATGGCTACTGTCTGTCTGTCAGAGAGAGAAAGACAAACTGAGCGCTACATTCTCCGAGGGGCGAGTCATTCTCTGATCAGGATTCAGATTTGTCAATGAGAACGATCAGAAACTGGCCAAGCAAAGGCCCCGGGACGACACAAGGACAGCCCAGCACAGGGTGGGGGGACAATCAGTGTTTGCTGAACACATGATCCTCTGGTTGCCACGTCACTTCTAAACTGTGCACACGTTTCAGGAATGGGAAGGTTGGTGTAAATACATCTTGGATGAAAGTATACAAAAATCGTACAGCCATTTGCTTTAATCACCCCTGGGATAAATCCATTCCTGGAGTGGGAAAGGCAATGAGGATAAGGGTTGAAAGATTGAAAAGGGCATGGGAGAGGCACACTAGGGGGATAATAAGATGCAGGGAGCTTGTTTTGACTGGTGCCTGCAGCGATTTTCACTTGCCTAGGGCACCCGTCTCACCGCATGGTGGACATTGGCTAAAATAGAAACTCTTCTGGCCTTGGCAGCTCTCGGACAAGCATCTGCATCTTGCCTTAACTGCGCATTTCTGAACAATGTCAGGGGCAGTCTTGAGCCAGGCAGCAGCAGGAGAAGTTTGCAGTCACTTCAACTTTGCTCCCACCTCTGTGTTAGGACCATCAAAATCTTGTCAGCAGCAATGATCACTCAGCGATGCGGCAAGCATGGAGGATAGAAAGGCAATCGACAATGCAGGTCCCCAGACGGGCAGCAGCAGCTGCTGCATCAGACACCTGAGAGGGACCGCAATCCTGGTAGATTTGGGAGGTGTTTATGTAATTTTCCAAGCTGCCTGGAAGCTTGGTGGGTTGTGTATAAATGATCAGATGCAAATCGTCCCCAGTGGTCACAGCTTGTTTTCCCAAAATTTTACCGTACTGCACACAAGGACAAGCGAAAGGGACTCTGTTAATAATCTACCACAGGAGCCACCTAAACTGAGGGGAAGCCGTTAAAGCCAGACAGTCATTGGCATTATATTCACCTGGGGAGCCAACCCTGTCCCATAATGAATGACCTCTTCCACCTGAGCTAAATAAAACAACTATGAAGCTTTTCAGCAGCTGAACTTCCCTTCTGGTGGCTGTTTATTATTATTCTGAATTAGACTTAACACTTTTACCTCAGGAAAGAAAAGAATAACCGTGCTTGTGCTTCCCCAGAACTCTAATGCTATTCTAAAATTTGTCTGGAATATATCAAATTCAATGACTCCTATTAGAATTCCTATATCATGAGTATAACGCATTAACTGCTTATCACCAGAAAAAAAATGACAAAAAGGAGTTATTGTTGTATATTTGCTTGGTGTCAGGCACCGAGCTGAGTGTGTAATGTCTAATTGTTCTAATTTTAGAGATAGGGAAACCAAAATTTGGTGGGGTTGAGTGACTTGCCCAAGGCCCTTGCTAATGTGTGGTCAGGCCGGGATGCAAAATGAAGACTGCCCTGCCCCAAAGCTCGTGTTCTTCATCACTATGCATGCTGTCAGTTTTATCCACGTACTACCCAGAAAGTTCTTCCCGTGCTAATCTTCCATTATAAATCTTACGTTCATTCAATCGTTTCTTTAACACATGTTGTTTGAGTTCCTCTTCTAGGTCAGGAAGCATAATAATAAGTGTATTAAGATTATATGGAGTCACAAGGCTGTAGTGAGGATGGGATCAGGAGCCCTCAGATTAACAAAAGGACATATGCCTGGTGGTTCGGCCTGATGTGGGAATAGCTAAGTGTCACTGGAGAAATTAACAAGACAAAAGGGACAGTGTTTTGTTGCTGTTGTTGTTGTTTGCCTGTTAGGGTGGTACCAAAACTGGAAACAAAAATGAGGGAATTGAAAGGGATGAAGAATGAACTATAAGAAGAGCCAAATGACCTTGACACGTGATGGTGGTATAAAGGGCATGTTGCTCTCGGAACCAGCCCAGTTATCATATAGCACCCCTACCACTTTGTGCCAAAGTAGTTCAAGAGTTGGTCTGAACAAAACACACTCAACTTTACTAGCTGAAGTACCAGTCTTTTGATTTTTATCCCATCCAAGTGTGATCTAACTAGCCTGTTTCAAGAAAACAGAACAAAGTAAAAGTGCCCCTTGAGAGGGGGGAGGAAAAGCTAATTTTTGAGGTGTTGGGGGTTAAAAGTAAGTGAAATAAATGGGAGCGCAGCTTTATTGGCTTCTTTCCATGTGTTGTCTGAAGAAAGGCTTCAGTCCCATCTGGTCCCTATTTGGGGCCTAAGAGAATATTTGACACTGCTGAGCGCTCGTGTGACATCATCATAAAATCTCTCCCAAGTCTTTCTCCTCTTGGTTTTCAGTGTATTGTTTACAGATCTACGCATTTTAGAAGAAAAGCTGTCTGCTATTTACCACACATTTCTCAGGGAGCAAATTAATTTCCCTGGGATTCCTCTCTTTCAGATGTAGTCTGTGTTCTCATGTAAATCATGGTGAGAATTTAGCGTTCATTAGCATTGAAAAGCATGGAACTCTGGAAATAAATGTCTTGCATATGGGCACAGATAATGCTGGTTATACATAAGAGTTAAAGACACCAACTCTCCAGTGTATATGTACAGTATGGAAGGAGAAACCATCTCTTCTGGGGAAAAAAAATAGTGTTTTGTCTTTACACAGCATTGTTTAATGGTTCCCGGTGGGAGCACTGGAACCACATAGTGTGGGTCAGGATCTGGCTCCAGAATTTGCTGCCTGTAAAGACCTTGACCAAGTTACCTCGACCAAGTTACCTCCCTTCCCTGATCTTCAGTATCCTCAGCTGTTCAAAGGGGTATTCTGCTCATAGGTTATTATGAAGATTTAAGAGATAATACACATAGTCTACCAAATGTCTGTTAAATATTGGTTTTGATGGTATAAACTATTATGTTCTTTCTGACTCTTTTTTTCAACCAGGGTTTCCAATACCAAGGGCTTATGTGGTATGCTTAAGAGATGTAGGTTCTATTCATGAATATTATCCCCTATTTCACATGGGCCTCCAACCAGACAGCTATCAACATGTCCAGGATGATCCTCAATTCCAAGTAAGATTTCTTGGGAAGGATGAATCAGAGGTGGTAGGTTCTAAATTTTAGACCTTATTCCTTTAGGTAATGTAGCTGATATTTTTGAGTTTTCCATGTATTTTACCAATGCAAACTACACAAATTCTATTTACATATAAATAATTTATATTTAAAAAAATACTCAAGATCAAAACCTTAATTTTTACTTAAATCACTTTAAAGGCAAAATTTAAACTGTTTAAATTGCATAACACATTGTACTTTCCAATATCAGTGATGCTTCAAACTTCTTAATTTATTTTAAAAGAAGATAAAACGATCTGTTTCAGGAAAGTTAGTATCTTTGTTAAAACATTAGCTGTGAAATGTTTATGCAATCTAATTACAAGTTGCCTATCAAAAAGCGGCAGTACATCAAGAGAATATAGAATACAAAGCAAAACCCCCAGCTTAGATTCGTTACTAAACAAGGTCAGGATAACTTCGGTGTTTGCTCACAAAGTTTGTGGATAAGTATGACATTGTAGTTTCTCCAGTTAATGGTTCAGAGGAGTAAGTCAGACAGTAACAGAACTAAAAGGTCTCTTTCATTCTCATTGATCTTTTTTTCCTAATTAGTAAAAGGCACACAAAGATTTCATCTAGCAGTGGCAACTCTACTAACTGAACTAATCACAGGACTTATTTTGCATTTGCATTTTGAATGGGGCAAATTTTAGAAAAAGGAATGGAATTTTGCTAAGTGTTACCAAAATAATTTTATAAACTTTTCTGCAATTGAATTGAACACATTTGGGGAATAAATAATTTCCCTGGATGCCAACTGGGTTATGCTTTGTTGCTCCTCTGAGTTGATTTACATTTCTTCTGCAATGTTATCAAGTATTTGTTATCATTCTTAGTCAAGCACAGTAGTCCCCAAACAAATCAGAGACAATGTGGCATCCAAAGAGAGCATCATCACACTGCCTTTTAAAAAATTTAATTGATTGTATAGCTACTTAATTTTATTAGGAGGCTTTGCAGCAATCATCACTAGATATGAAGCCAGATATCCATTCATGCAAGGAAGATCTATAGATGCTATTTAAAAGTGCTCAGTTTAGAAATTATGAGGGTTTTTCCCAATTGGAAATTTTAATGTGAGTTGTGCAAATAGGCCAGATAGCTAAGTCCTCTCTCAAATAACAGAACTGAAGATTTTGACATAAGTGGCTCTCAATCCACCCAGTTAACAACTTCTAGCTCTTAAGTAACTTAAAGTTGACAAAGCAAAGTATCAAAATTCAGGTAGCAGGAAGTAAAATATTTTATAAATGTACTTGGGAGAAGGTAAATAAGACATTCCATTAGGGGAGTCTGGGCTGCTGAATCAGTTAAGCCTCCGCTCTTGACTCTCGATTTTGGATCAGGTCATGATTCTGGGGCTGTGAGATTGTGCCCCACATTGGGCTCTGTGCTCAGCTGGAAGTCTGCTTGAAGATTCTCTCTCTCTCTCCCTCTGTCCCTCCCCCGACTTGCTCTCTTTTTCTCTCTCTAAAATAAATAAATTGAAAAAAAAAAAACCTCATCCCATTAGGACATCTTTCTTTAAGTAAAAGTATGCTATTACACTAAATTATGTATACTAATTATATATACTAGTGTGTATATATACTAAATTATTCTAAAAATAAATTGACAAATGAACTCTAAGGATCGGTTTGCATTTTTGAGTTTACATTGCAATAGTCATCTGATTAAAAAAAAATATACCTTAGAATATTTTTAGAGTCTGTTTTCTCCTATAGCACTTAAAGCCACAAAGTTACTTGCTCAACACATTTTTGTTGGCTTGATTGAACCAGAGACATTTGTAACATAATAACATTCATTTAACCTGCATAATACTGGCTGAGCATCTCACTGTCTCTCTACTTGTACAAGAAGCCAACTGTACTCCCTTACAGAGTATAAGAGGCTGTCTATGGGTGCATCTAATCAAAGTGATAATTTTCTAGAGTGGTAAGAGCTCCCAAGAATGTGAGCGAATTAATAGTTCATGAAGAGCCATTCTACAGTTGTCAAACGAATAGTGTACTTAGTCTGTCTCTGAATCTCCCATTTTGTCTGTCAATGCCATGCAGACATTGGAACATATAATGGTCTTCTTGTTTGCTGTCTTCTCACAATCTGGTTTCAAGCGAAACCATTCCATCTCCTATAGCACTCTCATGAACAATGGAAATAAGAATCCACATGCCCCAAAGAAGAGACTGGAGAAGGAGAAAATGGCTTGGGGGCATGATGATGTACATATTTGCTCAGTGTTGAGTTCAAAACCTTGTGTATAGCAAGCTCACCAAAACCAGTTTACTACCAATCTGTTTGGATGCAATTTGCTTGTCTTTGGTTGCTTGGTTTGGTTTAACTCATTGGGTTAATGGTTTTACTAAGAATTCCATGCAGAATCTTTTGGGAGAAATATAAACAAAGACATGGGCATATTTGTTCATTTATTCCATTTTTATTGAGTTTTGACTATAATAGTAAGTATTATGCTGGATGCTAGCAATCCAAAGACATTGACTCAGGCCCTGCCTTCCAGGACCTTACAGACTCTTGGGGAAGAGTAGGGGATGAACAGACAAATGAGTTATGATAGTGCAGAATTCATCTAAGAGGGCTACTCAATCCAGATTATGGGAAGGAGGGATGAGTGAGGACTTGTGGTTTGGCAGAATGATCCCTGAGCTAATTAAAAATAGAAGTAGAGGTTAGCTTGGTGAAGTGTGTGTGTGTGTGTGTGTGTGTGTGCACGCGTGTGTGTGCATGCATGTAGTCACACAGAGGATATGAGTTTGTGGTGTGGGGAGAGAGGCATTTTCATAGGATAAGAGGAAGAAAAATGAAATATATATTTGGGAACTTCAAGTATTACAGATTTATTTGGTAGTGGTGGTGGTTACTGTTGGGAATAGTGCTAGGGCACGAGCTTGCAGAATAAGCAGGGGCCAGATCAAGCTTTTGGCAAATCATGTTGTGAATCTCGACTTTATGCTGAAGGCATTTGGGGAATTTTAAGCATAAGGTGAAGAGATCAGATACACATTTTTAGAAAACTCTCTCCAGAGGCAGTCAGGGTGAAACACCTTTGCAGGATCATAACAACAATGCTGATAATTTTTGTTCTAGAAGAGGTAAAGGAAATTGTATATATATATTTTTTTCTATAAAAGACATTGATGATAGATCTTCATTTTTTCCTATTTTAACCCACAAATGTTAAGCTTCTGAGCTTCATCTAGATGTTGCCAAAGTATGAAAGTTCCCGTTGTGAATTAAGTAGGTACCAACCTAGAGGAGACAGTCTCTTAGCTGGTTGGAAAGTACACAAACACTACAGGAAGTAGCCAAGGACATGAAGTTCACTCCTACTCATGGTGATCATGAGGAACACGGAAAGGACTGCTGGTCTAAAAACTGAATTCAAGCCCATCTAAGCTTTTTTCTCATCCTAAAAGCCAATCTTGGATAGAAACTGCACTATGTTTTACATACACATTATCTACTGTTGCTATATGCTGGGAAGGACCAGAGGCAGGGGAGGGAAGAAAAAAAACCAAAAAAAAAAAAAAAAAAAAACCTCTTCCATTCAGTATTCCAACAAATATTTACTGAGTATATACTATGTGTTATGCAATATGTTAACCATTGGGACTCCCAGGTGAACAAAAATCAGTCTTCATGGTACTCAGTGCAATATAATAAAGGACAGATGAGAATACAGTCAGGAGAAACACATCTCCTTCCTTGTACCAATAAAGGATGTTGGAGAATATTTAAATGGGTATTCCAGAAGGACTATTCAGGGCAAAGCTTAGTGTTGGGTAGAAAGCCTGAGAGACTGAGATAATTTATGTCCATTCTCTTTTGGAAAAGAGTATATGTTATTCACTTTGTAAGGGCAAAGCCCTGTGTCCTCTTTTCTCTTGGATGTCCCCAAGTATAGAATAATGTATGTGTCTGTGTGTGTTTACTTTTGTAACTTGTTTTTGAATTTCTATTATGATTTTTTTGACTTCTGCTATAAAACCCCATTTAGCTAATTGAGCTCAATACTGTGTAGCTATATCCAACCTGAATTAGGCTGTCAGCCCAATACCTCATGCTTGAAATTGGGATGACTTGCACAATTTTAAGCATTGCCCTTCTCTTTATATTCCTAAAACAAAAGCTCATGGCTTATAAGCAATCATAGTGCCACTTGGATTATAGTCTTTAAAGAGGATACAAAGTTTGAAGTGATGAATCTGGTGTTTCCTATCAGGAAGCCAAGCTCAGCTCACATTTCAATAGGCCAATGTGGGTACAAGGGATTTTCAAGTCAGAGGTACAGCACCATATGCCGTAGAAGAATCTTGGACCAGGGAAGTAGACAGGGACATGGGAAATTTCACAAAAAATGTATCTTCAGTATATCTACTACTTTTAGAAATCAAATGACAGAATGTAGAGCTCAATAATTAAATAATAAATTGTTTGGCTGGTGGTATGCAAAAGTTAGAGAAAATCAAGTAAAGTACATAGGATTTTACCCCCAAATCAAGGAACTCGTTTTGTTTGTGTTTGATTTAAAGAAGGCTTCATTATTTAGCTCGAAGTTGGGGGAAACAAACATCCTAAAATCATTTTTGAAATGCTGCCTATGTTGCTTCTGTGGAACTTTCATTTTCTTTATGATTCCATTCCATCTTTCATTTCTGTGCAGTGTTATTATTAGTTGTGAAAGAAACTAAACTGGTCAGGGAGTCCAGGGATTTTACTTCTCGCCAACTTCTTGCCTTCAACTTTAAAACAATGAGGGATCATTTGGAATTTCTTTCTGTTTTCACTAATATCCTAGTTACAAAGACAGCGCTTGGAAGAGGGAAGCATTTGCATTGGTCCTATCATTTGATGGGTTGTTAGTTTGACTTGATTCCGAATCCAGAGTTTAAGAGCACAGTTTATACTGGAGATGATCTCATGAAAGTAACCTTCTTGTTTAAGATGAGAAGTCAGACCCCCAAAGCAGAAGAGCCTGAACCTATGTCTCCTAGGTGGCCATTTCTGATTTATTCGAGTCTGTTTTTCGAAATTCGAGTTTTTCTTTAGGAGGCTTTCCCTAGGGATCGCTGTGATCCTGCAAGATTTCTTTATTGTACAACTCCAGGGGGCACCTTCATGTTTTGATTTAATTTGAATAAATAGTGGCCCTTGGACTTGTGCAGCAACTTTGAGTCATATGTTATCTGTATCCCCCACCACTGCTTTCTCATTGGTGGTGATGTGTTTCTTTCTGTTCAAGTGAAAATTACTGGCAAATGGTCTCTGAGACTCTTTTGTCAAAGAACACAGAGGTCCTAGGCAATGACCTGGAAACACAAGGAATACAATAATTTCTTTGACATCCTCAATTTTAATTGCAGCACATGCAATTAAAATGCATAGTGCCCAGGAGGGGGATGACCTGTGCAAAATGCGTCACGCATGGTTGGCTTTAGGATGTCACATCGCTTTTCAATACAGTGACAGTGATGTGTTGGTTCCATTTTACCATCTTGGCTGCAGCGTTATCAGTACCTCAGACACTTACCACACATCTTAGAGACACACGGTGTGAATCGGAGGGTCCAATTTGGCCCTACGTATGTCCCCTCTGTGAAACTTTTCAGGGGCTTGGCCCTTGAGTCCAGCCACCAATATCTGCAACTGAAGGGAATCAAGCAGCGCTAGGGTTCTGAAGCTATGACCAAGAAAGAAAAAGAGAGAATTGAAAGCGTTCCATCCATTTTTATTGGCAATGAGTCAAGGAAAACAGTTTAGAAATATCTGTTAGAAGAGGGGCTCAGGAAGTCACTGTTACTTGGAAGGTTTATGGCCACACTCTGCTTGCCGTTATCCACAGATAACCCAAACAATTTAAATTATATAAGCCACATACCAGTGATTCAGGGCAATGTTACAGAGATTCCCTAAAACATCCTGTTCTTCACTTGGTTGGCTAAAACCAGAAAAAATGCCTGTGACTATTCTAGGCAAATGCCTTAAATCAGAGAATTCCATGTGATTTTACTCTTGGGCTTAATTTGCATTTATATGAATAGAAATGTGTGTATTTGAGGGATGGATCTTGTCTGTTGTTTTTTCAATTACACATATTAAATCCCCTGGCTTTTTTTTTTTTCCACCCCCTCTCCTTAGCCCTGCAAGATAGTTCATCACTTGAGATTGTTTTAAGGATGAATATTGAGGCAGAGAGAATCCAAAGTGGAAGTTAGAGCAAATCAGTAGCAGAGCCCAAGGGTAGAGACCTGGGAAGACCAGCTCTATGTTGTGCTATTTAACACTAGCAGCTTCGTGAGGAGAGCAGAGCATTCCAGCCTTGAAGGCTTATTTAATTGTTCTGACTTTATCTTTAAATATTGCTAGAGTGCCTTATAAAGCTAAAGTGCTTTTTAAAAAAAAAAAAACTGAAGTGCTTTAATATATATGTATATACACACACACACGTACACATATATATGTATTTGTAATTACTGCTCAGAACAATCCCATGAGGAAGATTTGCACATTGTTGTGTTTCTGGGTTACAAAAGAAACTGGAGCATGGCAAGGTTAAGTGGTTTGTCTGGGAATTGTGAGCAGAGCTGTGAGTCAGATATGGTGATGTAGGCTGAATTTCCTCCTGCTCACTGAGAGAGGTTGTGGGTTTTCCTGATTTTCAGTCTATAAAAGGAGCCGAGACTTTGGAAGTTGGTATATGTATCAGAAAGGTGTTTGGGTTGCTGGGAGGTAGCCACAAAAGTGACTACATTCTCAGCCTACCAGGGTACCACCCCTCTAGCACAGGGTCACTGGCTCTGACATCTGTATCCTCAACGCAGCCTCATGGGCTAACGGGGTTGCCTCTGGCTTTTCCCATTCAGTCACAGCTGACAAAGACTCAGGTGGGAGAAAGTTTTAAGTTTGTGCATGATGCCTGAAATGAACTCTGCCCATTGCTCCCCACCCCATCTCCTATTCCCATTTAGTGGAAAGTACCAAATAGATAAAGTTGCCATTGTCAGATTTTTATGTTCATAAACACGTGACTTAAAAACAAAGCACACAACAACACACAAAAAGATCGTTTTGTAAAAGCCCGCAAAATTACCATGGAGCAAAATTCAGAGATGTTAGTTTTTCCCCTTGTCTCCTAATTTTGGTGTCAGAGGTGTGAGAATAGATTTAAAAGACATTTCAATACAATCATAAAAATTATATTGAACTGTGGAGAGGAAAGATGGGAAGTTGTTTGATCATTCATGTCCGTGGAAGGGCTACTCAAGGAGAAATGTATCTGTTTCTTGGTGTGGCTCCAGTGAAGTGAATTATTATTTTTTTCATAGAACACTTATCAAATAAAGCACATTCTTACCTCACTAACATCCATGTGAGCAAAGCAAGAAATCAGGTTTATTATCAGTTTTTGCATTTGGAATCTGAATAGTAATGGTAGTCATACTCCTAATATCACTACCCTGACTCTGCCTTCTAGCTATGTATTGCTTCCCTACTATGTACTAGTGGCTGTGTAGGCATTTCACTGTGATCAGAAGTGGATTATATCGAGTCCTAGAGCAGGTTTTTGTCAGTCTCTGGTCTGTGTTTCCTGTCTCCATGCCTACCTTTGCATTTTGTGATTGCAAGGTTTATAACCATGCTCTCTGAAAATTCCTAAAGAAGTAGATTTCTTTTTCATCCCCTAGTCTTAGCCTACAGAGAATTGTAAGTATTATGGGATAGCTCCTTTCAGAGGAAAGTTGAAAGACTATGGATTGCAGAAATGTAAAATTAGTGCGTGAGTGGAAAAACGATAACACTGCAATTGGATGTATTACTATGGTTTTCATTCCCACTCATCCTTTAAATCTGAGAGTTAAGATAACTCTGGGAACCTGAACCCCTGGCACTCAAACCTGTTCTGTTTCAGTAAGTAAGACATGGGTAGCTTCCATTGACAGTTATGTTTGGTGTGGACTCTCCTCTGGACGGTTAGTAACATCAGAAATTGATTTGGGTGTGGCGTCCCATGGGGCACTTGTGGCTCTGACTCTGCCTTAATGTGAAGCAAACCACTTCTGCAAAGAGCTCACTTAAGAAATGGCTTTGCTTGACATCCATCTGCTGAAGAGTTCACCCTCCCTGAAAAATAGGACATTTTACTCACAGAAAAGTTGATTACCTGTGGAATAGACCTAATATTCCAATACAGAGAAAACGCAAAATTGCTTCTTTTATTTTTACATTTTCTCACTGTGCCAGAACAGATTACCCATTCCTCTGTACTTTGGAAGAAGGAATGGCATACTAAGGAAAAAATAACTTGATCTAAGAGGCATTTGTTACTTCCAAGTAATAATTATTTGGCAGTGTTTCTTCACATCCTCAGCAGAAAAAATTTGTCCTCACACAGTCCACACATAATCAGAATGTGTTTGCACATGGAAGTTCTATAGATACGTGCTGCTTAGGTCGGGCCGGCTAGCAGCTCTGCTTCTGCTCCTGCACTGCTTGCGTTTTTCATGTTTTCTGTGATCCCAACACAATTCAAGATTTGTAGAAGTGTTGGCTGGAAGGTCCATAGGGAATAACCACTTTCCTTTTCAATCTTCCTGAGTCTGTGAGAAAGTAGCGTGGTCGATGCCAAAACACAGTAAAGTTCACTTAAGAAGGAAAATGGAAATAGCCTACATCTGGGAAACATTAAAATTGCTGTGTGGGTGGCAATATTAAACGATCCCTATTGCAGACATTACTGTATTTTTCACTTCCATTTATTCACCTCATCATGATTACTGATGCCACTAACTAACACACACACGAAGTTAATATGGCTGTTTAAGCAATGGTTTAGAAGCTTTGGGGTCTCTATTTTATATGGTTGCCATGTTAATATTGTTTCAGCAACAAGCTTGACTCATGAGTATGTATAAATTTTATGTATACGTACACCGTTGAGGAGCTGTGGGATGGACATATAACCAGGTACCTGTGACACCAATTTATTTTCAGGACTTGCACAAGTTATGTATAATTTACTGAAATTGGTTTCGATCTTGAAACTTTCTCTTTATCCACTCAGTACCTGAATGCTCCATGTCTGATTCCCCAGGTGTTTCCTCTTCTAGTGCTCCTCTCTTTATTCCCACAGGTAGAGGTGAGCTCATGCGACAGGAGTGGGTGGCCAGATCTGCCTATCTTTCCAGATTCATCAGTGCTAAGAATGTGTTTGTAATAAAGGACCAGCTGCTCTGGCATTGAGGCAGAGATAAATGTTATCTCATGTGTATTGTAAACAAATGACTAAATGAGGATCACTAGTTAATATTAGAAAATGAGGGCTCTGCTGTCACTCACAGCTGAACTCAATAGCAATCTCAACGGGGGGGCGTGCTTTTAGCATTAACTTGCCCTCCTTACAGAATAATTGCTGGATGTCCTTGTTGCTCATACACCGTAAGGCCATGGAAATGGTGGTGCTGTCACAACTTGTACATTTTAACTAAGAAAAGGTGAGCTGTGGGAGAGAAGTTTTGGCTTGAGCCCCGCTTGGCACAAATTCATTTTAGAAGTACTTTGCAAAGGAAATGGGGACCTAAGTACAGTGTAATTTCATTTCTTCCCTGCATGGTAAGTTATTCTCTGAATTGCTGTAATTCTCATGACTTTGATGTGGTTATTGCCATCTTCACTGCTGCTGGTAACTGAAGAACCACCAGTTTTGGAGGATGCCTATGTTTTAAACTTCAGATGCTATTTAATCCACTGATTTGTGTGACTTGATGATGGAGCCTTCTGGAACTGCTAGTCCCTCACCTGATAGAAGGAGAGGGATGAAACTATCCTGTATCTGAGCTTAAGCATGAATCACTTTAACAGATGCGCATATATGATTTGATAATTCCATCGATCTGAGAGATAAATTAAAGAAACCATAGCGACTGTTTGACCTCCTCAAACATGCTGATACCCCCTGGTAGAATCGATGCAATAATGAAAAGGACTCAGCACTTTCCCTATGAACCCAATTTGTAGAAAAGCTTCATAATTTCGATATAAAACTGCAATGGAACAAAACCTGGACCTAGTAATGACTTTGGTACAAGTGCTTTTAGCCTCTCAAGCTTTTCCATATTGTCTCCATGGTTTCCACTGCCTAAAGACGTAAAACAAATATGTATTCTTGTGTACTTGGAAGAAGAAATAGCTTATAAAAAATACATTCAACAAGAAAACAGATTTTGGTCATTTAGTTTCTGTTGACTGTTTCAATTTAAAAGAAAATTCAGAGGTCCCAGAAAACCAGGCACTATTAATAGTTAAGGCAAATGGTGGCAGTGAAACACTGAAATTGTCAACTCTGGCTAAGAGCGTCTTGCCCTGGACTCAGAGTTCACATTCCCAGCTCCCCGATCTCTAATTTTGGCTAAGTCAATAAGCTCTCTGAGATTCAGTTTCTATGTTGTTTTTTTTTTAAACATCCATTCATTTTAGAGAGAGAGAGAGAGCACACGAGCACGGGGACAAGGGGAGGGGTGAGGGTGGGCAGCAGACTCTGCATTGAGTGCAGAGCCCGATGTGGGGCTCAACCCCATGACCCTGATATCAAGACCTGAGCCAAAAACCAAGAGTCGAATGCCCAACTGACTGAGCCACCCAGGCGCCCCCCAGTTTCTACAGTTTTAACATGAAGAAGATGGTAGAATTTGTCTCACCATACAACACAATCCAGAAGGCTGCCCCTCAGCTAGGTGCCATGTGAGATGGTGACAAGAGCCTTGGATCACGAGTCTAGCTTCTGACCTTGGTTTTGTTATTATCTAGCTTGTGATCTTAGGCAAGCTGTTTACTCTTTATTAACTAATTTCTTCACCTGAACAATGTTGATAGTATATTTTATTTATGTATACTTGATATATTGGGTTGAGTCCTAAGAAATTACTATGATTTCCAGATTTATTGAGATATAATTGACATACATAACATGTAAATTTAAGATACACAACATGTTGCTTTGAAAATGTATATATTGCAAAATGATTACCAACGTAGTGTTAGCTAACCCCTCCAGCCCCTCACACAATTCATGTTTGCTTTTTGTGCTGAGAGCATTTCAGATTTACTCTTAACAGCTTTGAAGAATATAATACAAGTGTTGTGAACTACAATCATGAAACTGTATGTTAGATCTCCCAAATCTTATAACTGAAAGTATATACACTTTCACCAACATCTCCCCACTTCTCCTACCCCCCAGCCCCTGGTAAACAACATCGGAGTTTCCGAGTTTCGCTATTTAGACTTCACATATAAATGGTATCATACAGTATTTGTCTTTCTCTGTCAGACTTATCTCACTTAGCATAATGCCCTTGAAGTCCATCTATGTTGTCACAAATGTCAAGATTTCCTTCTGTCTCATGGGTGAATAATATTCCATTGTATATATAGCACATCTTCTTTGTCCACTCATCTGTTGACAGACACTTGGTTGTTTCCATATCTTGGCTATTGTGAATAATACTGCAATGAACATGCAAGTGCAGATATCTCATCAAGATTCTGATTTCATTTCCTTTGGATAGATAACAAAAGTGGGATTTCTGGATCATATGATAGTTCCATCTTTAACTTTTTGAAGAACCTCCATACCATTTTCCCTCATGGCTACACACTTTACATTCCCATCCACAGTATACAAGCATTTCCTTTTTTCCACATCTTTGCCAACACTTGTTATCTTTTGTCTTTTTGATGATAGTCATTCTAACAGGTATGAGGTGATAGCTTATTGTGGTTTTGATTTAGAAATTACTATTTTTGTAAGTTAAAATAACTACATATTGGTAATTTCATATAGTTCAAGCTAAATAGAATTGTTTATCTCTTTAAGCTTAGGGAGAGAGACACTATCATGGTGATCCATGCAACTTAACTGAAAAACAAAACAAAACAAAAAAACGAACCCAAACCCCAAACTAGACAAGAAATGATTAGAGAATGATGGGGGTGGGGGTGAGAGAGGGGTCAGTTTTCTCAGGTTTTTTTCCTTTTGTGGCTTTACATGCTTTGTTGTTGTTTTGACACCATGAACATAGGTTTTCACAGACTGCTTTATTCTGCAGTGATCTAGTTACTTGTGGCAAAGGGTTTATTTCTGGGCTTCACCTGCTAAGAAGGCTGTAGAGAAAGTGGTGTAAATTAAGAAGATTGCTCCCTGGTGAGAATTTGAAATGATGGTGTGTTAAGAATAGTTGAAAGAACTGAAGATATTATCCCAGATAAAAGTTAAGGGGATATTACAACTGTCTTCAGAAACCTGAAAGGCTGTTGCATATAAAAGAAATTAGGTTTATTCCATTGAGATTTAAGGTACTGAAATGGGAACAATGGATAGAAGTTACTGGGAGGCCTGTATCTCATCTTTTTAGGTTTTCTAAAGAGTCAGAAATCTCCAAAGAAAGGGTTATCTCAAGAGGTTCCTTATTAATGGTGCATGTACACCTGGTAGGAACATCATAGAAGGTATTCATATATTAGGTGATTGGCTGGCTCTAAGGCTTTTGTGTTTTCTTCCAATGCTGAAATTGTAGGACTTCATCAATTTTTGATCCTTCAGTGTTGTCACAAGTTCAACTGACAGAGTAAACTGGCCCATTCTTTGAAAACTGTAAACTACTTTGAAAATTTACTAGGTGAGCTTCAGTTTCCTCTATGTGTTACTATGACTCCTATAACCAAGGGATTGCTTCCAAATTAATGTTCAGAGTTATACAATTTATTGTGAATGATAAAAAATGAGTTAATGTTTATCATAGTGGGCTGAAACTTATAGGTCAATAATAATAAATAAGGATGACTTATCCCTAAATTTGAATGGATATGGAAGACTTCATTTGTGTCATACGGATAACTAGAATGATTTGAGTGTGAATATTCATTAATAGTAATGTCAAATAAATATTGGCATGTTAAGGAAATAAAACTGATAGTATGAGAGACAATGAGCAGGGAGAGGAAGGGCAGAAGGGCTGCCTTAAGTAGAGAGGTCAAGGAATGGCTGTTGGGAGAGATGTCATTTACCATCTCTTGGCAGCTCAGATGGTGAGATGGAGTCAGACCACGTATGATCTGAGAGAGAAACTTTCCAGGCAGAGGCAGTGACAAGTGCAAAGGCTCTGAGGCAGGAGAGGGCTTGATTCAAAGAACAGAAAAAAGTCACGGTGGGGAAGAGAGGTGTTGAGGTAAGGGGCTAGGAGGAGCAGCAGGTCCACATCATGCGACGCCTCGTAGGCTGAGTTAAGGATTCTGTTCTGAGCCCAGTGAGAGGTGTTTGGAGAGTTATAAGCAGGCTATTGTGTGGCAAGTAGGTTTTAAGTAGGAAAGAGAGCAATGGGAAAAGAGAGACCAGTAGGAGAAATCAGTGAATTTTCCCAATCTCTCCTAGTTGGGTTTATGATAATGAGTCGGGTCAGGATGGAATTAAGCTAAGTTTGAGCCATCTCTCAGTCTTATGCTTTTTTTTTCCTTGATATAAAATGTGATGACTGTTTTCTTATAGTAGGTTGTGGTTTTGCCATTAAATGCCTTGGGCTGTAATGGTGTCATTTATTATATCATACACTAAAGAAACTAAATGCCAAAGCAGTATTGTAAGAAGATGGGGAGATGTTGGCAGAGATGATTGATCTATCTTCATTTCACTCTTTTTTAACCAAGTTTCTAAATGTTGGTGTAGCTCTATATATCTGAGTAAAACAAAATGAAAATGTATCCAACTCTTGGGATAAGAAGTGGCTGTTTTTTCCAAATATTAGACTTTTTTCCCCCAAATGTTTCAATTTGCTTTCAGATATTCCTAGACAAAGTAGCTACCACCTGCTTTTGAAAATATTCATACTTATCACCTCTCTGTGGCTATGTTAAATATTCTGAGCTAATCAAGTGATACTTAAGCAACAAAATACATTAATGTAATTACAGAAAATAAAAGTTATAGCTAATATTGATTAGGCACTTCTATGCTGGATACTAGTCAAAGTGCTTTACATAACACATTTAATTCTCAGAGTAATGGCATGTTTTTACCCACACTTAACATGTGAGAAAACCCAAGCAGAAGCAGGCTTAGAAGGTTGCTTTTAACCACACCCACATTGCCCTTAAGAGACCAAAGGTTTAAATGAAAGGTGAAAAGTTCCATCAACACAAGCGGATATTTTTTTAATGCTTTTGTCTCAACAATCATTGACTATTAATCTTAACATTATTGACTGACTTCTGCCATAGCAGATGATCTTCAACCAGATTCAGTTGATGGGAGCATGGTAGGAACATTTGGAATGAATTATTTCTCAGAGTGTTTCTAGAACACCAGTTAGAAAAGGCATTTCATGTACGGATGTTGAAAGTAGAGGGGTCCATGCCCAGGGCACTTAGGGAACAGCTGCATCCACGCCATCTTTTTAGGGAGGTGCCATGACGTGAAGAGACTGAAGAATTTATAAAGATCATTGTGAAAAATCATTTTTTAAGCCCATCATTTCCCAGACTCATTCACTATGGAAACATTTTCCTCGCCAAGTAATAGGAATACCAATTTTTGTAGAGCGCATTTTATGAAATGCAATCTTTTGAATACTCTGATAGGAGTTGCTTAATTTGGGGTCCATGGATTTCCTAAGACTATATGCAAAATTTCATATCCTGTGTACTTATTACACATATATACTTCCCACCTGCTCCAGATCCTCAGGGTCATTGCCTCCCTCTGATTCTCAAAGGGATCTCTGACCCCAAGATGGTTAAGAATCCCACACAGGGATTTTTCCTGAAGAAAAACAGACTGGATAGGATGAAATCCTTTTTTAGCTAGTGTAAAAAGAATTTTTGAGGAACTAATCAGCTCATTATTTATTTAAAGTTAAAAAAGAATGCCCCCCTACCACCCTTGCCTCCAGGCTTTTCTAAACACAAACCACTCAGTAAGTGTGTGGACCTGTCTTGTACTTGGCATTTCTAAAAAGCTATAATGTCAGCCGAAGAGCCCTTGGCTCTGAAGCTGTCAGCAAAGAAATGAAAATGAAATCTTTTTGTGTTCCTCTAACCTTTGTTTGCACCAAGATTATATGATAATTGTCTACAATATATTTAGTTTGATGATCAAATGGTCTGGTCCTTTTAAATAAGCTGCAAGAAATGGTATCTTTCACTTGAAGAGACCAGGGCATGAGTGAGAAATGGCAATGACAAGGCACCAGTGCAAAACGAGAGTCGCCCTCCTGAGAGAGTGAAGGAGGTATGGCCAAGGGGACCCTGTGCTGCTTGCTCACCTTTGTGTCCTCAGTACTTAACACAGTACCTGGCACATAGCAGTGCTTACTAAGTATTTGTGGAATGAATACAAAGTAGGTTAGAATCAGAATTGGGTCGGGGCATCTGGTGGCTCAATTGGTTAAACCTCTAACTCTTGATTTTGGCTCAGGTCATGATCTCTGGGTCGTGAGATGGAGCCCCGAGTCAGGTCCATGCTGGGTGTGGGGACTGCTTGAGATTCTCTCTCTTCCTCTCCCATTTGTCCCCTCTTCCCCACTTGTGCTTTCTTGCTCTCAAAACAAAACAAAACAACCCCCCCCCAAACCCAAACTGGGTCAGCTTTCATTTATGGCCAAAAAAATTTAGGGAATCCTTCTGCTTAGTTTTTTCATTTTTATTTATGAGAAAATCTAGACTCCTATGGGAGGAAAAGACTGAGGGGGAAAAATTCTAGGAACTTGGCTGAGATCTGAGAATTTTATGGAGGGTAGAAACTTTTGGAAAAAGAATTACAAGAACCAGTCTTGGTCATCTTTAGGAAATTAAGATATTGTTCTTTCTAGTATAAGGGAACTTTATGTGCTTGAACTTCAGTGTTTAACAACTGAGAATAACTTGAATGGATAAAACCAGGTAACAGAGATTAACGAGATACAGTCAGACAAAGGGGACAAATATAAGATGGGTTTTATTGCTGTTAGGCAATAAAGTATATATGATGATAATTTACTTTTTAAAAAATTGCTCTATATGACCGGATATGGTAGGGTTCAGTGTGTTTTAAATTTCCTTTTTTCTCTTTGTTCGTCTGTAATGAATAAGCAATGATTTCTTTAAGCTTATGGCTATATGAGATATGAATTTCTTAATTTTCCTGCCCAAATTAACCGTAAGTCATTCTGTCTACCATGCTTCCTTCATAGTTATAGCTAACTCTAGGAAGTAACTATTACCAGTGAAAGCAGACAATTTGGCAAAACTTGAATCTTTTAAAGACTTAAGCAGTAATTTCATATGAATTTTTCTTAGGTATCTCAAATAATTTCTCTTTTCATCTTAGAAAATAAATCTCAGTTTCTCAATTAAAAAAAGTGAAACATTATGATTTCTAAAATACTTTCCTTTTCTAATAAGGAATCCTCACATTTTGTGAAACTATTATAAATATGTTGGACATTTTAGGGGAAGTGGGGGAAAGCAAAACTTTATCAGATTCCCGGACTTTTATTGGCTCTTGGAAAACAAGAAATGGGCAACTCAGTTGGCACTTGTCTCAGGAATGTGAATCCCCCAAAGGCTTCGGTACATTGATATATGTTGTCACAGAGAGCAAACAATTAGCAGACAGCTGGAGCTAAAATCAAATGAGAAGGGGCGCCTGGGTGGCTCGGTCGTTCGGTGTTGTCTTCGGCTCAGGTCATGGTCCCAGGGTCCTGGGATTGAGCCCCGCATCGGGCTCCCTGCTCGGCGGGAAGCCTGCTTCTCCCTCTCCCACTCCCCCTGCTTGTGTTCCCTCTCTCGCTGTGTCCCTCTCTGTCAAATAAATAAATAAAATCTTAAAAAAAATTCAAATGAGAAGATGGCATGGGGCCAGGGGAGTAGGGCCTGAATATTGACATTATAGCCTTAGAAATAGAAGTCACATGAAATGGTAGAATCAAGTTATTTCTCTGCTGACAAAAGTCAACAGAATATATTCACCTGAAAGTTTACTAACAAAGTCTAGTTAATGCTTATTTCTGTATTGATATAATATCTGATGATGTGTCTGAATATATTACATTTACAATCAACATGTTCTTTGAATATTAAAAAAGTTAGCTTTGGGACTTTTTGCTCACATCCAAATATTCTTTATTTCTTCCTTATTGCTCTGTGTATTGTGTTTTCAATATATTTAACATATCAAAATTTAATGAAACTCAAAACAGAAATAACAGTTTGAAAAATAGCTTCTTATTATATAAAATAGCAATTGTATTCATCTCTGTGCAATCATGTGTTATCATAGCTTAAATGGTCATGAAGTATTGTGTTTTTAAAAGTTTACCCAAATATATATTTAAAAGACAAGTTAGAATGACTCCTTTGCAGATATGGTATTTTGTTTGTTTTTAGTACTAGTAATGCATAGTGAAAGTATTGTGTAGGGAGCCTGGGTGGCTCAGTTGGTTAAGCAACTGTCTTCAGTTCAGGTCACGATCCCGGGGTCCTGGGATCAAGTCCCACATCAAGCTCCCCCTGCTCTGCGGGGAGCCTGCTTCTCCCCCAGTCTGCCACTCCCCCTGCTCATGTTCTCTCTTTCTTTGTGTCAAATAAATAAATAAATACAGTCTTAAAATAAAAGTATTATGTGAAATTGTCTAGCTGTTATCTGGACTTTAATAAAAATAGAAGCAAACTTGTCATTTATAAACATGAGAAGACATCACATTTGCATCATCACTTCCTGTCTGCTACCTTCTTAAAAATTATTAAAATAATAAAATTCAGTATTAATACACAGAAAGTACAGTCATCCTATTGATGCAGGAAGGGCAACAGCTTGGATTCTGACTATGTCCCTAATGTATCCACTTTGATCACAGAGGCAGCATTTCTCATGGGCACAGTGATTACTACCAGCCGTGGCCTAGTTAATACCTACAGGGGATAGACAGCAACCCATGTAGTGTGGTTTCAGGAGTGTCAGAAACTGATGCTTCAAGCGGTAGTGCTGATGATCCCTTGCATTTGGGCAACTCATGGTCATTGTGGGTCATCCAAAGTATCTCATGTATCTCAAATTGTCTCCTTGAGCTGGAGATGAGCTGCTTTTCTGGGGAAGCTGGTCAAATTTTATTGGCAACAGTTTTAGTAAGGGACCCTTTTATTTGTGAATGACTGTAAAAATAACTTTTGTTGCTTCTTGTGATTTTAAAAAGAACACATGCTCTTTGGCAAAAGAACAAAAATATCAGAAAGTAGAGCGGGACGAAGAAAAAACAGGAGCTGCGGAATTAGTTAAGCTCAGGTTTAAATCCCGGCCTCTGTCTGGTTTTCCAGGCTTAGTCATGCTCTTCTATAAATGGCACAATAAAGCTTTGTGGGGTTTTGAGGATTAAAGAGACTGCACATAAATTACTTAGCATGTTTCCTGAAATATGGTGGTTTTTGAATAATTAGATATATTATCAATATTGTAATATGAAAAGAGCAGTAATCCGTCATTCTACCACCAACTGCTAGACATTTTCATGTATTTCCTTCCATTCATTTTTTTTCTAGGCATAATTTTACATCGTTGAAATATTGCATATATCGTTTTGTATGCTTTCTTTAACATAATTCAGCTTCAAAAAGAGATCCGTTTTTTCATGAATCAAATTTGCAATGCTGGTAAAAGATAACACTGAAGACAGAGAGTTAAGAGAGCCATTGTACATCATTGGTGAGAGTATCAGCCAGTATAACCTTTCTGGAATGCAATTTAGAAAATATATTTCAAGAACATTACAAATCATTTACCTTTTGACCTGGTAATTTTACTTCTATGTAGCCAGTATCAAGAAATAAGTGAATATATGAACAAAGACTTATGGTCAAGGAAGTTCACTGAAGAGTCACTTATAACAACAAGAAGATAATAATCATTACTGTCCACCGTAAGGAAACTGCTAAATATACTGCATTCAAAAGATGGAATATTATACTGAATTGAAAGTAAAATTTACAAAGAATAATTAGTAATATGGAGAATTGTTCTTGATATGATGTTACATGGAATGAGTATCATGCATGACACAAAACCCCAGTGTTCCAATTTAGTTTTTAAAAAAGCAAGTGTATATGGAAAATGGCCTGAAAAAATATATGCCTAATGTTAGCAATGATTATCTCTGGCTGTTGAGATTATATATGATATTCACTTAAGTATTTAGTTGTTTATTTGTATTTTTCAAATTTTCTAGTTTGAGCGTGGGCATATATCAACATAAATGGTGAATATGTGTGTATACACACATACATACACATCCATGCATATGTACACATATTTGCCTTTTATGTTTGCATAAGCCCATGCTCCAAGCAGAAAATTTGAAAAATACAAATATATACATACAAGCATGCTTGCATACATATACTCATACACACACACATGCATGAAACAGAAGCAAACGTTACATCCTGAGAATTTTCCCATGCCATCAAATAGTCATAAAATTTTAGAACTATGTATTTTTAATAGTTTTAGGTATTTCATTTTGTGGATATACCATAATGTCCTTAATCCTTCTTGGTATTATTTAAAATATGTAGATAATTTCAATGTACAGCTTTGCACATATACATTTTGTTTGCATTTCTACACCATTTCATTTTTGGTGCAGAGGCATCATTGGGTCAAGCAAGCAAACCTGGAGGGCATATGTTTGGGTGTGTGCATATACACAACTGGACATGCACCTTAAGGACCAAGGGTGAGAAAATGAGACTGTCTTTCAGACAGTGGAGAGAAATAACGTGCCATCTCTGGAGAGGATGGGGAAGGCTTTTCTAATTAGAGACCACCATATTCTGAGGATGACCTACTGCTTGGGAGAGAATATAACCCACATGCTACTCTGGGCACTTCATGGTTTGGTTTGGTTTTGTCTTTTATCTCGAACATTCATTGCAGATGTTTTTCCTTGGTTAGGCTGTTACCTTCTAAGACACACTTGTGGTGTGATGGTTTCCAATGTGAGCTATGAGCTGTTCTCTCACAGACCCTGTGGCTGCTTCTATCTTTGTAATTTCTCTGTTAGGCCAAACTGATCTATTGACTTAAGTGGTCTGCATGCCATACTCTTTTGCATGCTTCTCAGTATGTCTTACTCTTCTTTATGTCTCCAGTGCCCTGGGAGGTGCTTGCCACAGAGTGGGTGCTCCATAAATGTGTCTTGGGACCAGTAATACATGGGCAAGTAGTAGAAATCTCAAGGGGAAAGACATGATCTGACGGTGGACAGGTTTGTGATTTGAGGGACACATGTATCCCTGTTTCCTCTCTTCTTTTGGCTTCCTAATAACGCAGATTATGAATAAGTCAGCATGATTTTCCTGTTAAGGCTTTTTAAAAGACAGAAACTTTTACAAGCAACCTGCAAACATGCTTTTTGGTACAATACTCATCACAGCTCATTGCAGCCAAGTCTCTTTCCTATAAGCTGGGATTCATGTGCTGCTAGTGAGGAATGTTGGCCTTCCAGTAACATCCATGCTTTTCGCTACACATGTGTCAAATAAAGCAGGATACTCCCCTAAGCAACTCAAGGGCTTTGCAGAAGTAATTTATCCAATGTCAAGGTTAATATTTGTATTGTAATTTATAAACTAACAGTGATTTCATCTATATTGTCTTACTTAATTTGCTGATTACTAACATTCCTTTGAGGATAAAGCCATTCATGCCACAGTTTCAGATAAAATTTGAAGATAGAGTTCTACTGAGAAAAGTAATCCCAGTAATGGTACTGCTTATCAAATCGTTTTCTAATGGGAGTTATTTGCAAGTGGAAAAACTCTGGTCTTGAAGGACAGAGAAGGGAGAAATGCCATAAAGGAGATTGAACACACCAATCAAGATAAGTTTTTCATGATTCACAGTGTTCCTTGTGCTAGTTCTGGTTGGAGGAAGAAAACTCAGCATCTGTCATGGGTCTCTGAAAATTGAGATCCCAGACATGGGTCAACTTCTTAGTTTAGTTCTCTCAGCTTTTTCAAAAACATCATCATCAACATCAACATCAGTCAACATTTAATGTGTGTTTACTATGTGTCAAATGATGCTCTAAGAGCCATATATGAATTATCTAAATCCTCTAAGAGACTTACAAGATAAGTTTACTGTTATATACATATTACAGATGAGGAAACTGAGGCACCCTGTCCAAGGTCAAAGAAAGTGGTGAAATAGGAATTCCAATCCAGCCAATCTGACTCCAATTTCCTTATCAATTGATATGCAGCACTACTTCTCTTAATTTTCACCTTTATATACTTTATCATGGACCCAAATCATCTCTAGAATCTTCTAAGTAGCATTTTATAAATATACCTTTGATAGCACCTTTTAAATAATATTGTGTTAGTCATTAGTATACAACTGTTATATTCTCCTTTCTTTGCTTCAGCGTCAGTAACCTTTCTCAGTCCTCTGCATTCATTTGCGTACTAAATCCCCTGTGGAGCCTTTCTATAAACTCTTTCCTCCCCTTGGCATCTGCCTTTATTTCTCCTTCATCAAACCAGTGTTTCTCAATATTGTTTGCATCTTGTAATCACCTGGGAGCCTTAAACTATAACAATACTTGGGTCTCACCCCCAGAGATTCTGAGTTACTTTTTGTGGCCAGGACATCATGAGTTCCAAAAGCTTCCCAGCTGATTCAAATGTGCAGCTAAAATTGAAAAACACTGGTCTGAACATTTCCTCCTCATTATCACCTGCAGCATCTCCACCTCTTCACTAGGGTCCAATGTCCCTTTTACAAGCCATCATAACATAATGTAACTTTCCTTTATACCCGTTAGGACCACTGGAATTGGTAGTGTCCATAAGGGAAGAGGAAAGTTCTGAGAGGCTGGGATACTGAAAGACAAGTGAAGAAAGTATATTGGGGAGGAGGGGTTAATGAGCTGCGTCATATGCTAAGTCAAGTAAGATGAGAGCAAAGGATTGACCAATGGATTTAGTAATATGGACGTCACTGGTAACCTTGACAAAATAAACAGAAGTCAATGGAGTGGTCAGAAATAAAACCCTGAGTGGAGAAAAAAAAAGAGAGGAGGGGAGAGAGGGAGAGAATTTCCAGAGCAAAATTTTAGGGTAGGCAAGTGGGGATGGATTTTAGTGCATTTCATCTCATTTAATCCATGCAGTAAACTAAGAGGTAGATAAATATTTTTGTTTACATTTTACATGTCATGAAAGTGAGGCATGAAGAGAGCACTAAGTTGTTCAAGGTCACATAGGTTATAGTTGCCAAAGCTGGGCTCAAACATATCTATCTGCCTACAGAACTCTTAGCAACTATATTTTCTTGCCTCTTGTTGGTAAGAAATATCCTTTTGGTGGTGGTTGAGTCAGCTTTCTATACATTTCTTTCTCAGTTTTTTTTCTTAAACTCAAGAACCTGTTTGTCCTGCAGCAAAATTCTGCTTAACGATAAGCTATACGTGATCTATATAAACTGAAGATAACTATGCACTCTTTAGATTAAAAGAAATACATCTTTGGAACTTGAAGCTCTGACAACTATTGACATATTAACTTTCTGTAAGTTACACTGACAGAGACACGTGTTCTGATAGCTCCTGATTTCAGGTGTCCTAGTAGAGCTCTAACCCTCAGAAACAGGTTATTCTCAAGATCCATATAGGATCACAGCAGCTCCTCACAAGCTGTGCTGTAAATGACTAAGAGTTAGTTATTGGAGACTGTGAGAGGACAAATGAGTGTCCGTAGGTGAGAGCAGCATTACGCCTGATCCCTGATGAGCTAAGTGCAGTAAATAATGTGATGTGCTGATACATGTTTAACACCCAGCTCCAGGGAAAAGAAGAACTGATTTCTAGCATTTGCCCATTTCTTTGGTGTCAGTACTCCCACCAACACTAATTTCAAGCTACCAACATGAAGTCACTAAATGCATGTCAAGAAGAGATAACAATCAACTCTCAAGAGCATGCCAACTGGTTCCAGCATACCATCGGATAAGAAACAAGTTTTCCCCTTTATCCCTGAGTGTAACTTCTCATCCAATTCCTTGAGGTGCCAAGCTCTTCCTGAAGCAGTGTATAAGAGGTAGAAAGAACACTGTATTCAAATTCCAGATAATAGGGGTCTGGTTCTGATTCAGTCAATGATCAGCCATGTGGCATTTGCCAACTCACTTGTTTTCTTTGGACCCCAATTGGGAAATGAAGCAGCTAGGCCTCTAAGGCTCTTGAGAGTTTAAAGATGCTGTGATGCAGTGGTACTCAGCCCTTTCCTCCATAGGCGTGGAGAAAATCTCCTTGTAAAACTGCATGCTACATTGTGCTTTTGGGTTTCAGATGAAAACGTTGTTATTCCTCAGCAGCTTACCCATGCTGTTCTTTATCACTGTGGCCTTTGAGATTTCTCAAAGAAACCAGCAGGGACGTTTGAGGTCGTTCACGTATAACATCCCCAACAAGGCTGTCTGAGTAACAAAAAGGAGCATGCAATCACACCAGAGAATTTCTCATCCTGTGGAGAGATAGAACTGCAGTCTTAACCTTTAATTTTACAGCTTTCCCATCTTTTGCTAACCCTTTAACGTTATATTAACAAAAGATGGACTGGGTGGGGGGCAAGGAGGGACTTAATGCTCTTTATGATCTATTTTAACATTTTTATCTTTCTTTAACAAAATAAATTTGCCATAAGAATTAAAACTGTATTTTATCCTTTTAAATGCAGCTCTGGATGATGTATATAACTGCACTGGCAGAAAGTCAAGTCTACACAAAGCCCAAATTGAATCTTCCTTCTGACTACAGCTGTACATGATATTTTATGCAATTTTTTATGCTGGTCATAAACGAGGTGGAAACTGTGATTATGCCAATTTTGGAATAACACATCTCCACCAAAAAAGCGATTGCCAGTTTTCAGAAGTGTGTGTGTGTGTGTGTGTGTGTGTGTGTGTGTGTGTGTGTGTGTGTGTGTGTGTATCTACAGGATCCAGCCCTCCTTTCCTCATCACTGGATTGCATGCTGTTGACCTAATGAAAGATTTCTAGGTAAAGCGCTACAGGCACTTACTGTGCCATTGCTATAGAACATAGGATTGCAAACGAGTGTCATGATTTCCTCTTATAATACTGTCTCTTTGGCAAAATGTAGCCCCTTTGCTACTGAATATTCTGAAGTGGGGGGGTGGGATTTCGTTCTAAAAATACTGTCCATTAAACACGTAGGTTGATTTGTCTGTCTGTCTATCTACCTACCTACCTACATACCTATCTATCTGGACAAAGATCCAAATGAATGGGAACAGAGGTTTAAAAATACAGAAATTTGCCCTCATGTTCAAATATCCTATTTCACCATGTTACATTAAACAGTATCAAGAAAGAAGAAAAATATTACCTAAAAATCAGAAGTTGATACTATTAATGTTTCTCTTGCCTACACTTGACACAACACGGATCTTTCTGGTATTCACACAGAGATTATCTTTAAGCAATTTAAATTGAAAGGCTTGAGAGGGAAAAATTAAGATGTTAAGTAAATGATTACAGAAAAAAATAAACCCTGTGATATGAACCTTAACAACCGTTTTCCAAATTAACGTGGCATTACATTTAGAGCTGTAAAGATGAAGCCATTAGCCTGCGTGTGCATATATGGGTTGAACCATCAGTCAGTTCTCACTGATAAATAAAACCCAGAGCCAGAGATATTTGCTCTACCAACACCCTGCTGTCACCCTGCAGACTACTTCTGGCAGAATGGCAGCCCTTCAAGTTGCTAACTGAACTGAGCATGCCATGTGACCAGCACACAGCATTGTGGCTTCCAGCGATAATATTAGGGGGCAGATTTCTTGCATCTGAGAATTTGTCTTTAGAGCTTTCTGGAAGGTTTTAACCAGAGACTGGATGACCACTTCCCAGGGGTACTAAAGATGATACTATTGCATTGGATAGACACTTCTATTCTATAAATTGTAATTTCCCCCCCCCAAACTTGGTTCTTTATTCCATGAAAAAGTGAACCATCAGTTACAACCTTTATTTGTCACGAAGTAGCTCTCCAGAATTACATGTTGAATATATTTGAATAAATAAATGAATGAATGAATGAATGATTTGGCTAGTTACCATGTTGAACTGTGTTCAATTCATGTCATAATCTGAGGAGCATCAATAGTAAGAATCTTCTCTGCGAGTGTTCATAGGTAATTCTTGTACTATAGATGAAATACCATGAAATACCGTGATGAGGATCTTCTTCACTCTGATATTGGCCTAATGGAGAAATGAATCATACTTTGTACATTTTCGGAATTGTTATTCAGGACTGTTATTTTGCATCTTAGGTATCATTTAATAACCCATTTACAAACACATTAGGTTGGTTTGCATAATGTTGGGTGTTCCTGATTGGGAAAGCTTGATTAATTGAATTTCAAGATGAAGGAAGTAAAGTGTGAAGGTCAGGTTAAAGGTCTAGTGTGTATGATGATTGGAGAGACATTGCTCTCCTTGACTGTGGATTCCCTTGACCTTGAAGGAATCACTTATTTGGCCAAGATGACATTCATTTCTGAAATGTTACCATCAGTACTAGGACAGTTCTAAGATTTCTCTCATTTATGACTGTGGATTGATCTTTTATCTAACTGAGCTAAATGAGTAGAATGTCAGCTTCCTTTTTCAATAGAGCTTTGTTGCCTGTGTCTGCTCATTGCAGTTGGATTACCATTACAGAGGATTCTATAAGCATTCAACATTAAAAATCACCAGAGTTTCAGTGGATTTTATAAGGGATCATCCTTGAAAAGCACTGATTTTTCAAGAGAAACTTTCTAGCACATATTTCACTTAGGTACTGTGGTTTATGTGATCATTTTACTTCTAGCTATAATTCATCATGCCAACCCTGATAAAGTCACAAATGATTCAGTTTTCAGTTACATTCACATTATACATTCTTCTTGTGACGTATCACTGTTGTATTGGGAAAACTACTCCTTTTGACAGCTCTTAGACTTGAAATTCTTGGGTGTTGAATTTAATGCACCTCCTCTTGAATTCTGTATTTTGACCTGAAAGCACTGGTTTTTGGTTTGTACCCAAACCCCTATTATTCATCAGCAAGTACATGTCACATTGACAGAATAATTTTTAGAAAGCAATGGTAAGTGATTTTGAATGCAGATGATTCTTATCATATCAAAGTAGTAGGGGTACCATAAAGATAGAGTAAACTTGGAAAACAAAAGATCTGCTGACCGGTTTTTGCTTGAGCAGGTAGCATTAAGTTGCTTCCCAGATAATTTGTTACCAAAAGAAAAATTCACTTAAATCCCTCTCATGTGCACTACCTGAAACTATAATCAAGTGAGATCAAGACTTAATCAAATGAGATCAAGCAAAATAGATGGCCCATTTGTGAGAGAGGGATTGTTTGTAAATAATATGTCTCAAAAAGAGAAGCACACATGGCAAGGATAGGGATTAAGTTCATTACCCCTTGGAAGCAAGGCCAAAAAAATCACATCTAGATATGTATATATCTATATATATCTTTTATTTCATCCAGTTCAACATCCCTACACTTTTATTTTTTATTTTATTTTTTTATTTTTTAAAGATTTTATTTATTTATTTGACAGAGAGAGACACAGCGAGAGAGGGAACACAAGCAGGGGGAGTGGGAGAGGGAGAAGCAGGCTCCCCGCAGAGCAGGGAGCCCGATGCGGGGCTTGATCCCAGGACCCTGGGATCATGACCTGAGTCGAAGGCAGACGCTTAACAACTGAGCCACCCAGGCGCCCAACAGCCTTACACTTTTAAATAATACAGGATTTCATAAGATTATATACCTTTTATGAAGAAATGTATTGTAATACCTTTTGCAGGTGTGGGTTTTTGTCGTTGGGGATGCCATGACAAAATACCATAGACTGGGTGGCTTACACAACAGAAATTTATTTCTCACAGTTCTAGAGCTGGGAAGTCTGAGATCAAAGTGCTGGCCAATTCAGTTTCTGGTGAGGATTCTCTTCCTGTTTTCTAGTATTGTTCTCACACGGCAGACAGAGAAATCCCTCTCTCTTTCTTCTTCTATAGCCACAGTTCCTATCAGATTAGGACCCCATTTGAAGTTTATGATTTCATTTAATTTTAATTACCTCCTAATGACTATCTCTAAATACAGTCACATTGGGGGTTAAGGCTGTAACATAAATTTGGGGAGACAGAATTCAGTTCATAGAAGTGTGGTTGTAAGTTTTTATTTCCTGATCACTTTAACAAATGTTTACATACAGGTTCAAGGTGTTACATTGGTGGGTAAAAAGTAAGACATGATTCTTACCCTTGAAGGTCTTAATAATAAAGCTTGTTGGCTTCTGGACTTAAAATGCAAAAAGGGATAAGAGATACAAAAGAAACATCAAAATAGGCACTAAAATATATAAATAAGAAAGATCAATTCATTTGGGGAGGGGGAGAAATGAAAGGGTTCATGTGGAAGTAGCATTTAAGATGGGTTCTGAGGGGTGGAGAGACTGTTCAACAGGCAGAAACAAAAGTGAGGATATTTCAGGCATAGAGGCCAAAGGTATACTATTTTCTATTGCTGCTGTGATAAATTACCATAAGCTCAGTGCCTTACAACCACACAAATGTATTAAATTACAGTTTTGTAGGTTAGAAGTCTGTCACACTAGGCTAAAATCAAGGTGTCAGCTGGGCTGCATTTCTTTCAGAGGCCTTAGGGGAGAATCCATGACTTTGCCTTTTCTACCTTCTAGAGGCCACCTGAATTACACGGCCTGTTCCTCCATCTTTAAAGCCAGCAAGATCACATCTCTCTGACCATAGCTGGGAAAGAGTCTCTGCTTTTAAAGACTGATATGATTAGATTGGGTCCACTTGAATAATCCAGGATATTCTCCCCATCTCAAGGTCAATGATCTTAATTACATTTGTGAAGTACCTTTTGCCAGGTAAGGAAACATATTTATAGATTTTGGAGATTAGGATATGGACATTTTTGGAAGAGCCATTATTCTGCCTACTACACGGGCCAATAGGTAGAGCTCTTCTAGGATTCAACCATGTATTCAGTAACTACCTGGTAGGGAATGAATACGTGCCAGGCCATGCACTTCATTCTGTGGCGCACTGTTAAACGGCTGAGGATGGGAATACAGGAACCACTGGAATTGTGTCTGGGAGGGTCAGTAAAAGTCGCAAGTAGGATTAACCTCAGTATTTACATCACCTTAAGCAGCCCTTCCAAAAACTGTGAGAAGGGAAACTAGGAGTAAGTTAATTTGCTACATAAAGTCTTTTAAACAGAAGAAAAAAATAGAGCTCTGAACCAACAAAGTGCCTTGTCTGCTTTAGCTGGATAGGATGTGGAGGAGAAACTAAAACTAATACAGTTTTCTCAAGAGACTTCTAGAACTAATAGAAAGCAGCTCCATAAAGAGAAGTTAGATAACATGAGGATGAACTAAATACTTAATGCATAAAAGGAATAAATTGTAATTTCTAAATATTTCAGCAGAGCCACGGAGAGCCCAAAAGTATAAACATAATTGATTACCACGATCTGATAGTCTAGTCAGTTCACATCTGGATCCCATTAATGAGTTATTAGGATTCAAAAGTTTTCGGAATGAGTATCAAATGACTTTCTGATTCTGAAGAAAGAGAGACAAAATAAAATTATAATGAAGCTTGGGATATAATAGAGATTTAATTAAAAAGTAAGGCCCATCAAAATTGAGTCAGGTGTCTTCAGCACCAAAATTGTATATATTTTATAATCCTCTAGGTACAAATGGGATCTTATTTTTTTTGTTTTTAACTTTTTAAAAAATTTTTATTATGTTAATAGTTCATGGTTCTATAAGATACAGAGCAAATTTCATTGATGACTTTATTTGAAAAAAGAAAACAGCTGTCTTCCATTTTAATAGAGTACTCTGATCATACATGTTCTCCTTTCCTTCAAGAGGCCATCCTTAGGGGCACCTGGGTGGCTCAGTTGGTTAAGCATTGAACTCTTGGTTTGGGCTCAGGTCTTGATCTCAGGGTCATGAGATTGAGCCCAGCCTGGGGCTTTGTGCTCAGTGGGGAGTCTGCTTGAGATTCTCCCTCTCCCTTTGCCCCTCCCCCTGCTTTCTCTCTCTCTCAAAAAAAAAAATAAAATAAAATAACAAATCTTTAGAAAAAAGAAGAGGTCATCCTTAAATTGATTATAAAGCAATTGACTTAAAAAGTATAAGTCTCCAATAATTAAGAGAATAGGGAGCCATCATCAGTAGCAAATTTTAGCAATTATCTGGATTAAGGAGAATAATTGAGCTTTAAAGTGAAGCAGAAAAAGACTATTTCTGAAATTAGGCCCTAAGAGGTTATAGCCAAGCAGTTGCTATGCCCTGTAGGACCCCAAAGCAGTTCAGCTCTCAGGTAAAGCGTAGGTGACAGGAAGGAAGAGGGTCATAAGGTTGTCTTCAACTCAATTTTATCCGTCTTACCACCCCTACCTCCCATCCAAATCTGCAATGGTGCAGAAGTGAGGACATTTACCTCCAGGCAAATTTAACAACCACAGCATTTTTTTTTAAGTAGTGAATTTTTTTCTTTAAAGAAATAGGAAAATAAAAACTGTCTTGGAGGTGAACTGGCAGTGTCTTAGGAACTAGGGACTATGACAGGTAGTAAAGGTATTAATCTCAAGAGTAAACAAAAAACTAAATTTGGTTAAATAGAAATCTTCCAACAAAAGGAAATGTGCTTTATCACCATTTACTCAGTTGCTTCACAGTTAATATGAATGGGCAGTTAAAGATCTGATACACTTTAGAAAACTCACTGTTTAGATGCAGATACTTTATTTGGAGGGTGATCTCTAGAAACTCTAGTGGAGAAGTGAGACTGGGAAGGGGAGGAGGCCAGGAAAAGCCTGGGCACAAGTGGGCCCAATCTTACTGAGGAACTTGGAGCAATTCAAGCAGGAAGCAGGCATCTTGTGAGCTGCAGGACCCAGAAAATGAAAGAGAAAGACAAGGGAGGGAGGGAGGATAGAAGGAAAGATAAGAAAAAAAAAAAAATACATTGAGGAAACAGTACCCTTTTGGGGAATGGGTTAGAACTTCCAAAATAAAACTGAGATTAAATTCTCAAGTACACTTGAGGAAAAAAAAACTTTATTAGTAGAAGAATAGCGGTATACTATATAAAAAGTAAAATCAGAGAACTTGAAAGAGCTCTTTGAAGTTAAAAGTGGCTGGAGTGGTGGGGGGTGGGAGGGAGGGGGTGGCTGGGGGATGGACACTGGGGAGGGTATGCGCTACGGTGAGCGCTGTGAATTGTGCAAGACTTGAATCACAGACCTGTGCCCCTGAAACAAATAATACATTATATGTTTAAAAAAAAAAAAAGATAGTAGGAAGGGAAAAATGAAGGGGGCAGGAAACCAGAGGGGAAGACGAACCATGAGAGACGATGGACTCTGAGAAACAAACGGAGGGTTCTAGAGGGGAGGGGCGTGGGGGGATGGGTTAGCCTGGTGATGGGTATTAAAGAGGCACGTTCTGCATGGAGCACCGGGTGTTGTACGCAAACAATGAATCATGGAACATTACATCAAAAACTAATGATGTAATGTATGGTGATTAACATAACAAAATAAAATTTAAAAAAGTGGTTATAATTTAAAAAAAACCCATGTAAGTATTAGAAGAAAAGTCCATAAATTTTTTGAGTAATAGGAAAAGTGGGGAAAAAAAGGAAATGGAAAACTCCAAGTTAAAAGAAATATACACTAGTTATATAGGAAGGGAAATGTGATTATGGTAAACGCTGTGGTTGTTAGTGGAAAAAAATGTCAGTTATAATGTTACTCTATTTACAGTTTTGTCATTTAGAATCATCCTATGAACAAAACTTGACAAACTGTAAGTACTACCAACTTTGATCATAGAAATACAGCTGGCAGTTATGGGAAGTAGAAGGGGAAAGGTGGGGTCAAAGAAAGGGGATGGGGAGACACTAATATCTTCCATCTTCCCAAATGGGGAAACTGGAGGTCATTTCTTCTTCTTCTTTAGTCTTTTTTTTTTTTTTAAAGATTTATTTATTTTAGAGAGAGAGTGAGAGCAAGCACATGCACGCAAGGGGAGGGGCAGAGGGAAAGGGAGAGAAAGGAGAGAAAATATCTCCAGCAGACTCCCTGCTGAGTGTAGAGTCCTAAGCAGGGCTGGATCCCAGAACCCCTAGATCATGACCTGAGCCAAAATCAAGAGTCCATGGCTCAACCAACTGAGCCACCCAGGCGCCCCCCCCCCCACGAGGTCATTTCTGTAATTTGGGATAGGAAATAAAAGCAGCTGTATCATTTAAACATTCAAAAAAGTAGTGATAATTTAAGACCTTGAATTAATTGGCTTTAAAAACAATGTGAGTGTAATATCTGTTAAGCTTTCTCTTAAATTACATGTTAAAAATGTGGCAAATGGCTACAAATTCTCTGAAACCTATTTGTAAGGTGAGAAGCAGACTACATGCCATCTAGTGGAAATTCCAGGCTCATGACTATCTCCAGGGCTGTTGAATAATGTGTTGTTTATCAAACTCACCAGTTACAGATGATGTTATACTTTAAGAGCAAATATTTTTGGTAGAATCATACAAGTTGAAAGGAGAGAGTATTATTTTAGGATGCTAGCACGGAACATAGGCATGGACTTTGGTTCAGGATCAGAATTCAGGGGTACAAAGTCGAAGACCTGGTTTCCTCATGGACTTGCCAAGAGACCAAGGAAAGCTCCATTAATTTTGTTCTAACAAATTTCTCCATTATTTGTAATCAGAAAAGCATTATTCCTTTTTACAAATATGAGGGTCAAATATAGTTAAGATATATGAAAATGATTACTAATCTTTATTGCTATGATCATTCCATATGTACCATTGTTCTGATTCACTAATTAGTAGATTTCCAAGTTGTTTAGCATAGAATCAATGACTCCAAATAAAGTTCAATTGGAAATTAAACTCTGATTATGTTGGGTAGATAGATAATGACACTTGTCTTTTAAAATTTATTAGAGAATCCTTTAACAATGTTAAAATACCCGTGGTTTGAATATTGAGTACTTAAGTTCTTCAGAGACACAGATTAAATATTATAAATATTTTCCATTACAGTTAATTGTGGCAAAAATCTAATTTTTAAAATATGCTTCTGCTATAGTACTTATTGCTCCAAAGAAATATATTAATCTTGGTATATAAAATCAATTTTATATTTTATAATTATAAAATAGCACATTTTCCTTATAGAGCATTTTACAAAAATTGGAGGAGAAACTTTCCAATAATTTCAACCACCCCAATATAACTTCTGTTACTATTTTAATGTAATTGATACAGGTAATGCATTAATATTTAACATATATATAAATGTTATTTTAATGTAATATACTACATATTAACACTTAGACATAAGTTTTTTAAAAATCTGGATAATATAGTTTTATATTCTATTTTCCATAAAACATTGCATCATGTTTTTCTCTAGGTCATTATATATTCTTCAGAAATAATTTTTTTGGCATAATATTCAACTAAATGTATGATCAATATATATTTTAAACTTTACTATTGGTATTTGGAATATTTCTGTTTTTTGATATTACCAATTTACTATGATATTTGCTGTGATAAATAACTCATTATGTAAGTTCTTCACTTCATCTTTGAAAATTTCTTTAGAAAAAAATTCTTAGAAGTAAAATTACCGAGTCAAAGCATGTGCTCATTTCTAAAGCTTTTGCTACATATAGCTAAATTGCTTTCCAGAAAGATGTACCATGTATGGGTCAGAATAACCACTTGACCCTAGCCTCTCCAAACATTGGGTATTATATTTTTAAGAATTTCTTAATAATGATAGAGAAGTTAAGGGTTATCTCTTTTTGATTTGTATGTCTTTGATTACTAGTAAAATTGATCTATTTTATCTCTATTAACCATTAGTATTGTTTGTGTATGATTCTGTCTATTCATGTTCTTTGCCCACCTGCATTGGTATTTTTATATTTTATAGATTTGTATAAACTTTTCATGTGTTATACATATATATCCTTAACCTATCACACTTGTTATATTTGATTTCTGTGTTTTGGCCAAATAAAAATCATTATATATCATTTAAAGTGGAAAGATAAAGTCTACATAGGTCCATAGAAAATAGCTTTGTGAAAGACTGAGACGGAAACAGAAGATAATATTTTCTAAATTCTTTATTAAATTGTCCTTCACGGGACCTTGCTATTGTTAGAATTAATCATATGTATATTTCCATATACAATATTAAAGCAAAAGAGGCAGGTTGCTAAGTATGAAAGTAGGTTCATCTTCTTCCCCACCCCACACTCCGTGCTATCCTTTGCCTTCACCCCACTATCCTGAAGAGATTTGGAGATGAAAAAAATCTCCAAAATCTAATGTCATAGATGGGAAATGTGATCATTTAAAACAATCTTACTAGAATACGGGTCTACGGGAACATTCTTTATCCCTTTCCCTGCCCTCCTCCTCCTACTGTTCTTATGTGTTGGCTTTTTTTGTTGTTGTTTTTCCTTTTGGTGATTGGGAATGCCATTGAATTTAATACAATGACAGAACATGACCCACAAAAAAGGGATAATGTTATAAGATAGTTAAAATTTTCTCATTGACATTTTCTTTTGTAACTCACATGCCAATTAATTTCTCAATTCATTAGCAATGTAACAGAAGAAAAGACTTTGAAAACACTGTGTAGATGTCTTTTAATTACAGCTAATTAAATACTGTGGAAGGACCTGATTATACCTTTGAGTATTTCTTAGTCTGAAAACGAGAAAAGAAAAAAAAAAATGCCTTGTAGTCATGAATACACTGGACAAAAGCTGAATTCAACAACTATTATAAAAAACAAAAACTGCAAAAAAAAAGAACAAAATTATAGAGTAGCACTGGGGGAGTATTCTCTAAATATGTGTGCAGATTCTCTGTGGAGGCTTATACACCACTGTTTGTTTTGGTTATTAGGCAGAATCTCAAGTAATCCCAAGTAGAAATCACACTGCTTCTGAAAATGAAGAGCAATGCCAGTGGGTAAACAGTTTCAGGGCAAACTGAAGCAATACTCCCTGAAGTTAGGAATGGATTTTTCCAGATGGCCACTGTGCATATGGCTGGGGGTACTGTGGTAGCCAAAATAGGAAACGGGAACACGATTCTTTCCAATTAAATCAACACTGTCCTTGAGAAAAGAAATTTCACAGAACATGTCCAGGGGGATGTGGGCGGACAAGAAATAGCATTCAAGTCCATCAAGACATCTTTAATTTAACTAATTATGATATCTTCTTAAATGTTCAGACCAGTCAAATTTATTTTGGGATTTTAGGCAAGCAAAGCAACGAGCTAAATGATGTGCTAGAAATTCACAGCTCAAAATTGGACTTGTCTATCCTTTTTCATTCTGGAACATTGGGCGAGTTACTTAATCTCTCTCTGATTGTTTCCTCCTGTGTAAAATGGGAATCACATCTCCAGGCTGCCCAACAGGCTTGTTGTGAAGATAAAATAATGAATGTTATGAGGCACTTTGCAATCATGAAAAACTGGATTGCATTTCCCGGGACTTGGAGGGAATAACCAATAATTCCAGTTCATGCTGTGGAACACATCATGGTCTCTCCTAGGGAAGATGTTACTATTTATAATGGGGTAAAGATTTCTAACTTTGTTCAGACCCTGCCCCCTGACAAAATCTTTGGTGGTTATTCAATTCATCCTCATTGAAGAATAATTTACTGGCCTGTACATAATCAGCTTGGCTGGAAGCTGACTTTTGCTGGGCGATCTGGTTGAACTTCTTAATAAATTTCAGCTCCCCAAAACATCACACACACATGCAGCTGTTACATACCCTCTCGTAAGTGAGCAATCAGATGAAGACCCTAAGTACTTATATATGGAGAGCAGTCTGACTTTGAGGGGCTTTTGAATCATCTGATGAGTACACAGGTCATAGGTGGCTAGTTTCAACATCAGTCATTCGAACCCAAATAATATCTTGTATTTTCTCTTTGACTTGTGACTCTTGATTTCACCCTTCTTTTAGGGAAATGAAAGCATCTAAAGCTATTCAACAATAACAAAAAAGAATGAATCTCTCTTCTTATTTTGAAAACTGCCTTTTTTTGTCTGTTTGTTTTTTTGTTTAGTATTTTAATCATCTACCCAACTGGTCCTATTTGTACACAGACCCAGATACCAATGGACTGGAAGGTCAGCTATTTTCAAGGTTAACCTGATATGTCTTGTTTACCAGCGTACAATGTCTTGTTTACCAGTGTACAATTCTGGTAGTTCTGACTACCAGAAAATCTCTGAATCTGTGCTCTTGCCCTGCAGAATAACCTACGCACAGGAGAATTTCAGGAGAGTTCCAGGATGCTGCTGATCCTGGAGCCAACAGTTTAATACTAGGCATATGCATGTAGTAGGAAAAAATCATTTGGTACAGAAAACTTATAACAAAAACAACATATATCTTATTTGTCCCATTCCTCAGCTCTGCTCCTTAGAGGCAAGACTTTCATTGTTTCTCATTTTGCTACTTTAGTTTTCCTCTAATTCAGTATGTAGCAGAATTCCCTAAATTGCTCATTAAGAATGCAGATTCCTGAGATTTATTCTAGCTTTGCTTAACAGAATCACTGCTATTGTGGCTGAGAATGCAGAAAAGAAAAAAATCACAGGAAATTCTAATGCCTTCTAAATTTTGAGAACAATTAACTTAATAAATCTTGGGCCACATTATGACCGTCATGGGCTCTAGGCACTTTGGCCTTTATGAGTCTCTTCCTCCATTAAAAAAAAAGTATTTAAAATTATATTTTACTACTGCATTGGTATATAGATGAATATATTAAAATATTAATATTACATATTATCTTTTTTCAACCCAGGTTCATTTTTTTTCTTCTGATTTTATGGAAACCATTTTTTTCCATGGGCCCACAAAAGTATTTTAGATGTTAGGCACTGTGCCTTCAGCCCAGAATGAATCCAGGACTAATCAACTTAGAGAATTGGCAATCTAATATTCAGAAAATTTAGGCTCTAAGCATATCATATCTTTGGCATAGCACGATAAAATCCAAGTCAAAACTTGCTGAAGTTCAGAAGATACAACTCTGCATGAAGATAATTTGCAGGTGGTTCTTATGCTCAGAACTGGATGCCTAGATATGAAAGCAGGTAGTGAGCTTTCAATGGACGTCTCAATACTAGCAAATGCAAAAGTGGGCAAAATACTGGGTCTCAACTTTGCTCAAGTATTACCATCCTATTTAGGTGACACTGACAAATGCATATGGCAACTACATACAAATATAAGTTCACAAAATACTAGGCTGTGGGAAAACCAACACTTAGGGCCCAATGGCTAGAGTCTGGCAAAACTTCTTATTGGAAGCAGGAGAATGGGAGGGAAGAGAAAGGGAAGCTGAAACACACAGTGTAGATGGAAGCAGGAGCAGTATACACAAGAACTTCTAAGAGAAAGCAAATAATAAAGACCAGCCTGGTGCTGAACAAAAATAGAGGAGACCAGAACTGAGAGAAGACCGTGAAAATGACAGTTTTAGATCACTGAGAAGACTAGGTATCATTTTAGAGTTTTGAGAAGGCAACTAGCAGCAAACAGGGCTCAAAAATGGTTATTACTCTAAATATTTACACTCACATTTGCCATTTACAAGGTGGCTTACATAATAATAGCTAATATTTATTGAGAACTTGCCAATATTTCAAGTTCAAGTTCAGTAGTAATATGCAAGGAAGCTGAGACTAGATAAGAAGGAAACTATGAGGAATACTGTAGAAGAAATAACAGTATTTAATTGCTGTGGTTATTGATTGTTCTGTAACAAACCACCCCAAAACTTAGCAATCTAAAACAACCATGATTTCTTTTATTTATAAACTCCAGTCCTGCCATCTGGACTGACTTAGCTGGGCAGTCCTGCTCATCTTGCTGGTATGTCACTCACATGGCGGCACTTAAGTGGGTGAGTCAGTAGAAAGCTGGGCTTAACTGGAAATCGGGGGCAGCTGGACCCCTCTTTCTTTCTCTGTATCTCTGCTTCCCTTTCTTTCTAAGTAGCTTCTCTGTGTGGCCTTTCCAGAAGGGTAGTTTAAAGCTTAGGTTTAAAGCTGAAGCATTCTTTCTGTTCAGGAAGATTCATGGGGGAGGGTATACACAAGAGCATGAATTCCGAGAGGCGTGATTACCTAGGGCCACCAGGGTCCCAGACACCACAGGTGTTGGGGAGAACTTCTTTCCCACACTTCAGGTTTCTTTCCAGGTGTTGGTGACAGTTAGTGAAATACTCAGCTACTGGGCCAGTGGAGTGGCTTATCTGATTGTTAAATCTGTGAAAAATGGCAGCATGTTTAACTTTGGGAGTGAGGTTTTCCTGTAGGAGAAGTCCCTTGCTGGTAGGAAAGTCTGTATTATTTGGGGTTCAGTATTAGCTACTGGCTAATAAACCTGAAACCATGCCCTCTAACTTGGTCTCTATGAGGAACCAAAATGATAGTTGGTTTCCATCTGCTACTGCATTATTTTAGGGAAGAGAGATGTTATAGTTTTCCCTAGGGATTATAACAACCCGATGAGATTACAAATGATATGTGTAGGAACTCAAAGAAAAGAGATGAAGGGTAGTTGATGAATACACGAAGGAAGGTGTTATATAACCTAGGGACAAACGAATAAATGACAGAGTAATAGGACTTTAGACTCATATTTGGTTATTAAATGGAAGCTGATCATTTGTCTCCACCTTTTATAATTGAAACCATGTTTACTTGATCTCAGTGGTCTACTGTTATTGATTCCCTCCTTATCCTTCTATAACCCTGATCTTGAGGATAGCCATGTATCAAGGTTAAAATATATTTCCTAATTTCCCTGCAAATAAAGAGGCCATATGAACCATTGACTAGTGACAGGTAAATAGAAGCTCTTAGGTGGACTCATGGGGAAGTTCCTTCCAAGCTGGTGGCAGGGGTAGGGGATAGCAAATTCAGATAGGAGAGTAGATTCCCATAGGAGCAGTTCAGATAGAAGGTGATTATTTGCCCTTCTGTTCTACTTGGAATGCTTAGTGCTATAGTGGCCATATTGGGACCATGAAGTAAACTTGAACATGAAATCCACGCACTAAGAATGGAAAAGCTAAAAGGTAGGAGGCTGGGCTCCTGATGATATTATGGAGCCCTCGTACCAGCCTTCCATCATCTGCTCCCTGACTTGAGTTTACATGGAGGAAAGAAAGTACCCTATTTTGTTTAAGATCTTGATTTTTTTACGTTTCTGTTACTTTGCAGTTGAACATAGTTCCTAATTGACCATTTTATTAGAGCAAATAAAAGTATGTAGTTGGTGTTTTTTTGGAAGAAAGATGATGCCATGTAGGTGAAGAGTTACTCAAAATCATGGGAGAAATTTCTTACATTTGCGCATGTTAGAGGTTTCTCATATAAGATACAGGCATATCTCCTTTTATGGTGCTTTCCTTTACTGCACTTTGCAGATACTGTGTATCTTACAAATTGAAGGTCTGTGGCAACCCTGTGTTGAGCAAGTCTATTGGTGCCATTTTCCTGATAGCATTTGCTCACTTTATGTCTCTGTGTCACGTTTTGGTAATTCTTGCTATATTCGAGACTTTTTCATTATGATATTTGTTATGGTGATCTATGGATGATTAATGATCAGTGATCTTTGCTGCTGGTATTGTAATTGTTTTGGGGCACCCCGAACCACACTCATTAAGACAGTGTGTGTTCTCATCGCTCCACCAACCAGCCCTTCTCCCATCTCTCTCCCTCTTCTTGGGCCTCCCTATTCCCTGAGACATAAAAATATTAAAACGAGGCCAATTAATGACCCTACAATAAACTCTAAGCGTTGAAATGAAAGGAAGAGTTGCAAGTTTCTCACTTTAAACTAAAAGCTAAAAATTGAAAGCTCAGATGATGGTTAGTACTTTTTAGCAATAAAGTATTTTTAATTAAGGTATGTACATTTTTTAGACATAATGCTATTGCACATTTAATAGACTATAGTGTAAACGTAACTTTTATATGTACTGGGAAACCAAAAAAATGAACCTGACTTGCTTTATTGCTGTATGTGCTTTATTGTGGTGGTCTGGAACCAAAGCAGCAACATCTTCAAGATTTGCTCATACACTCTTCCATCAGAGCATTAGCACTTTACTTTCTCTCACCTCTGCCTGATAACCTTTTCTTGTGAATATTCACACAGCACAAACCCTCCCTCTAACAGGGGTTTCTGCTCAAATGTTCACAGCCCAGTCAGGCCTGTTCTAATCCTTCCCTGTACAGTAGTAGCTCCTATCACTCTCTCTAACCTCACTCTGCTTCTTACTCTTGATATTTTTTACTTTGTTACTGTCTCCTCAGTGCTTCAAAGATTATCTTACACTTAGTTGTTGCTCAATGAATATTTAACAATTGAATTAATAAACGGATAAAGGTAAAACTAACACATACATGTTTGATTCTGAAGGTTTTCTGATAAAACTGCCAACAAATCAATGTATGTATAAAGAAATATGACTCATAGCTCATTTTAGGTTGAGAACTTCAAATATACTGTCGAACTTCAGAATAGTGCTGTGCTTGTTAAAATAATGTGTCTCTTACAATTGTTCTATGTAACTGGTTAGCATTTAAGCTAGAAGGCAATTTTTCAAACTTTGTTGATTTTTCCCCTTCAATTTTATCTGAAAGAAATGGAATGGCAAGATATAAGCCTCAAAAGGCACACGAAGGCATTCATAAGTTGCCTTTATGTTGACTTGGCCACATGGTCCCTAATTTTTCTTGGGCTGATACATTGTATATCTCCTTAGTAATAAAATGAACACAAAGCAGTGGGTGCATTCATGAGAAATACATCTGTCACTGGATTTTGTTATTTACACACACACACGCCAAAATCCAGTGGCAGATACATATGTAATATATATATATGAATATGTACACATATGTACACATAATATATATATGTATGTATACATGTAGACAGCTTTCTTTTGAAATATCAGGAACATATTGGAAGATTCATGCACTAATTTTTTATATAGCATAGTACTAATATAGCTCATCTTCAAAATTTAATAAAATCTGCCTGTGTTTCAAAATAGCCAGGAAGAGATGCTAAGAAAAAGAAATATCAAGGATTCAAATAGTTCTAGAGATAAACCATGAGGGGATACTGGCTTTTCTCCTTGGGTGAGAAATTCTAGAAATAAGGGTCTTTGAAGAATAGGCCTCTGGTACTCCACAGTATGTTGTGGAACGATGCACTTTGTTTCTTTACCCTCTGGGCATCACTTGTGGCAGAGATGCCAGGGGTCCAGCAGAGTTTTGCTCCATGTCCAGGTACACAGTACCCAGAGCCTGCATTTCCCAGCACTTTCCAGGCCTCAAGGTAGAGTCTCAAATTTTTGCCATGGGGATATGGGCAAAAGTCATGGGAGCCACTCCCCCCAGACAGGCCTATAAACATTTCCTAGGTGATCCTTCACCCACTTTTCCTGGGTTGACCAGCTGGATTTGACATGCAGGGTGATCTTGGAAAACATGTATTGAAAAAGGCAGAGCCTCTCTCAGTCTTAGTCACATAAAAACTTTAGAGGAGAGCTGCTTTCCTCACATGTCTATGAAGTTAAGCTGCAGAGATTTCAGCTTTTAATCTCTTTTGGCCTCTAGTACTACCTCAACTAGTACACACATGCTACAGCTTTAACAGAGGTTATGAAGCTACCATCTTTCAAGAAGGCTGACTGTGCAGAGAGCAATAGTTCTCAGACTTCAGAATCTTCTGGAGAGAGTTCATTGAATACAAATCTCCAGCCCTCACTCCCAGATTCTGATTCATTAGATATGGGATGGGGCCCAGAAATAGGCATTTTAATCACCACTCCTGGTGATTTGGATGCACACTGGAGGAATACTGATAAAGAGAGTGGATTTGCAGAAATGGCATCTGGGATTCTGGGGCTGGTAACGGAGAGCAGGTTATATCTCAAGCCAGAGTATGAGCTGGATGAAAGTCAGGAAGTGAAAAAATTGTCAAAGAGAAGTTCCATACTGCAGCAGTGAGTACGGGTAGCCTAGGCACCTGTGACCCTGCCATATTTTCAAATAGGATAAAGGCACAAAGATAGGGCTGCAAACATGGGGTGAACCCAAAAAGGAAGCCCTTGACATTTAGAGAGGCAGGAGAGGATAGTTTCAGTATAAAGATTTGCAAACAGAAGCCCTTTAAACCGGCAAAATACAATTGAAATAGATCACTTAAAGGAAGCAGTGGTTTTGAGGCCAACACCATGATCAACATCAATTCACCTATCACAGAAGAACAATATGTGGAAAGGCAAGAGCTTAAAATGAATGCGTTTTTTTTTTCTTCTTTCCAATACACTATCAAATAAAAATGTTACAGGCCCAAATCCAAAGACTATTCTTGAATTGGATCTTTTCCAATTGCTCTAAATTTAACCAGCTGGGATTCTATTGAGTATGAGCTTACTCAACCTTCTGAAATGTAGAATTTGCCTTTTAATGGGAAATCTGCATTTCACCTTAACACAGAACACTCTCTTTTCCCCTCAAAGAAATATGATCTTTTGGTGCTATATAATTAACACAGTTAAGAGAAAGGTTGTAGTAAGAGGTGAAAGGACCAAAATATACAAATCCACACATATAGTACTGAGGACCATGAAAAGTATACCTCTATTCCTGGTGAACTACAGGCCATATCATGAATACTGTTAGGTATTATTACCACCAAGTTTGCATTGAAAACCAAGTATCTGGTGAGAAGAGTATTTGAAAGAAGCGCACTTTTAGAATAAATGGGTGATAAAAGTACACTTTTTGTTTAAATGAAAACATCACTCAATTATTGAAGATGCAATCGGTCGGCAACAACTTTAAGCAATAGTATACAACTGCATAGGATTTCTCTTCAACCATGCTTCCTTTGGGAAATCAAGTGCTCTAGTTAGAGACATCTTTGCTCTGTACTAGTGAAATCAAACCCCAGAGTGGACGAAGCAGAATGGTGAACATGTTCTTAGAAATAGCAAATTAATTAAGGGTCCATCAGTGCTCTGAAAGCTTGTGCTCTTGTAGATTGACAGGACTGGAGACCTAAGCATAACTGATATTTGTAAAATAATACAGTACAACACCCAGGTGTCACGGTCTGTGAAGATGCCCCGTGTCTTGCGTAAATTTAAAACCAAATCATGGAGAGGAAGATGTTTCACATGCCTGCAGCTCTTCTAGTGCATCTTTCTTTTCAAATGTGTGGGATATTCAGTTTGTGAAATATCTGAACTGATTTTGCTGGCTTTTTTGAAATAGTAGTTCCTGTAATTTACATGTTTTGAAGCTGGCCATGAGGATTTCAAAAACAGGTCACGCTGCTTTTCAAGCTTATATCCCTTATGTGTAAAATGATGTAGTTTGTGAATTTTTTAGGTACTTGCGTTCTTTTAGGAAAAAATGGTCGTGGCATTTTCAAGATTACCAAATACTCTGACGGAGAAAATTTATTTGGCACTCACAGCAAGACCCATGAAGTAGATGTTGGAAGTATATTGGCGGAAATGTATTGGTTCTCGTTTTACAGATAAGGAAACTGAAACAAAAAGAGATTAAGCAATCTGAAAGGTTGCCCCACTAAACTAGCAGGGCAGTGGGGTGGTCTGGAGGTGGTTCCCAAATGCTGCTCTGCTGACTGAGCAAAACTGAGGTTTGAAAGAGCCCCTGGATTCATTGTCTTGGCAAGTAATGGAAAAATGAAATCATTTGAATTAAGAAGTGTTTTTTGAGAAGCTACTCTGGCATTTTATTTCATTTAATTTATTTTGTTGAAAAGATTTATTTGAGAGAGAGCATGCGCATGTGCGCATAAGGGAAGGGGGAGGGGCAGAGGCAGAGGGAGAGGATCTCAAGCAGATTGCTGGATAAGTGCAGAGCCGGAGGCAGGGATCAAACCCACAACCCTGAGATCATGACCTGAGCTGAAACCAAGAGCCAGACGCTTAACCAACTGAGCTGCCCAGGAGCCCCTGGCATTGTAGATGAAACAGCAATGAGAAAGCACAGTCCATGCCATCAAGAAGCTCACAGTTCTCCGAGGGAAATAAAGCAAATACCTACAGGACAGGCACTTAGTGTCATGGCTGACTCAGCAATGAAAGTGGCAAATGGTAGGTGGAAAAGCCACACTGAGGGGTCAGCAATTGACGGGGACCAGGGATTGGCTCTGTAGCCTTTGCCATTTAATTTCTGCAACTCTTGGTGACTTCACAGTGGGAGGAAAGAATTGAAAAAGATTCCCTCCTTGACCAGACTTCAGTCAGGCTCCTATGAACTTCCTTCTCACCTGGGCCTTGACCTTTGGACTTTTGTCCATATCTCATCAAATTTCTCATTCTCCGATTCTCCCAGGTGCTATTTGGTCAGCCTTTAGCAAGAATCTTGTCAGGTTTAGCCAGAAATCCCCCTTCACATTTCATGTTTCCCTCTAGTAATATTCCATTCACTGACATCCCCCCCACCCCCCACCACCTTCATACAACCCTAGAAATTCCCACCTGTATTTGGAATTGAAGTCAGTTCTAGACTGAGGTCTCTTTTCCTCTATGGAAATAGTTCCTGAATAAAATCTGTTTTTCCCGTCGAAACTACTATCAGGCTCTGTTTTTTCTCTTTAAGAAAGTATTAGCAGACTATTTCCCAATCCAGAGAAGTATAAAGGCAAATTAATATGAAAAAAAGTAAAGCACAACAAAAACCATTAGACTTGTCATCACCATTAAGGTATGAAATATATAGTTGTTTATGAAAATTCTAGATAAACCAGACCACTTCGAGAGCACCAGCTAAAGAAGATGATGTATTAGACAATAGCTGAGAAACAACTAAAGCCTTGAAAAGTCTAAGAGTTGTTCTAGATGAAAACTTTATTTAATGGGAAAATGAGAGCAGTGGTGTATTTGTCACTTTTCTGGAAAGTTTTTCTACTTGAAGTATGCCCTTGAAAGGAAAAACAAGAAGAAAACACCCAAGACACCAAATTAGAAACTACAAAAAAAAAAAAAACAAAAAAAAAACCTAGTGCCATAAAAAAAACATAGTTGTATAACATTTCAAGGATGAATTTTAAGCACATTCAAGTCTTGAGCAGGCAACACCTGCCTAGTTTCTGATAAACTTTAATTTCTGATTTGACTTTAAGAACTTCTGGGAGGAAGGGGTAAACAAAGCTGATCTGAAGAGACTCTGAGACTCTAAGGTGAGCTGAGAGATTTTCCTCCAAAGTGGAGGAGGCTCACAAATATGAGACGTTAAGGAAGACTGGCTCATAAGAGGGTGAAGGTCAAAGTCATTCCTGATCCTCAACTGAGAAATTCTTCAGCACCATGCAGAGTGGAGTTTTATTGTTTGGTTTGCTGCTGAAAAGCTTTTGGCAGTGTGATTGGCAATGTTTATTTGTCTTAAGTCATCCTAACAGCCTTTTGCTTACTCTGCATGGGACAGCAGTTTGCTTTGCTAAGAAAAAATCCAAACCCGAATAATTGAGAAGTACTTTATTTCATGTCTATGAGAATAAATTATTTTATTACACTTAGGACTGGATAAATAATTGAAGGCATTGTAGCAAGAAACAAAGCCTTAGATAAGCAATTTACAGTATTCCCTGTTCATATGGGAATGAAGTTAGGCTAAGTAAGACTACTATGGTCTTATCATGTACTAATAAGGCTAATGGTAGATGAATTTAGCATAAAATATAATAGCTATAGCAAAGGGGATAGGATCTCTCCACTGATTTCCTTTTGAACTTTAGAAAATTAGGAATAGGCTTATAGAATTTGGCTGTATGTTAGTTCTTTAGGTTATTTAGGAGTTGGTACTAGACTGGTTGGTTCACTGTGGAGACAGAATGAACGAAACGAGTGACATGTGGTGAGTAGGTTAAGTGATAACCTCACTTCAGAAACATTTACAGGTCGGGTAGTAGATGTATTTTGCTTGCTTATTTGTTTTCTGCCCAGCATCTTTTTTTTTTTTTTAAAGATTTATTTATTTATTTGAGAGAGCGAGAATGAGAGAGAGAGAGTACATGAGGTGGGGAGGGTCAGAGGGAGAAGCAGGCTCCTTGCTGAGCAGGGAGCCCGATGCGGGACTCGATCCCGGGACTCCGGGATCATGACCTGAGCCGAAGGCAGTCGCTTAACCAACTGAGCCACCCAGGCGCCCTCTGCCCAGCATCTTCTTGATGAACAACCTCTTTGTCATCTCTATAACAACTGTATTCAGTCCAGGAGGCCCATGTGACCTCCCTACTCCTACCCCTTGCCTCTCATACCTTAGATGGACAGGTGATCGAGGCCTGATCTCAGAATACTCTTTCTGGTTTCAGAGGTGGACACATGACTAAAGCTGAACCAACTAGATCCTCCTTGGAAGTTTTGCCAGAGCTATCAGGAAGACATTCCCTTTTTCACTGCATTGCTAAATTGGGGTATGAAACTGCTAGTAAAGTCTTTGCCACAAAAACTGATGGGAGTGGGAAGCATGCCTAAGAATAAAGGGAATAGAGAGGAGAGAAGGGCCAAAGCACAGAAAGATAAAGAGACAGAATCCTTAAGATATTTCTGGGTCTCTGGGTTTAGCCATGCATAAAACTGCAACTATGCTTAGATTTTTCAGGCATGTGAACTAATAGTTTTCCTTTGGCACTCATTAACTTGGAGTTAGGTTTTGTCATTTGCACAGAGATGGCTGCCTAATCTGATGGTCTATGGGTTAATAGGAATAATGCTATTGAACTAGTCATACTCATGTGAATCCTTCCTCTCCAAAGTCATTAAATTCTTCACTGAGATACTCTTCTGAGGTGGCAAGGCATGGTTACATTTTGCCTGGTTTTCTCATAGAGGCTGGTTTAATCTAACCTGAGCTAATATAATTTTTAAAGCTAAACAGATATATGAATATCTGGGTGTACAGCACTTTAGGAAAATAAGTTATAATAGATTTTAATATAGTTCTTAATTATTTGTCTCCCTCTGACAATGAATAGCAATAGTTTGAATAGTAAAACAATTCTGTTTCCCTACCTCATTGACACAGGTTTGGCTAGGTGATTTGCTTTGACCAATGAAATGTGAGTGGAAGTGATGAGTCCCATGTGTGATCGGAGTCTGTAAGAGCCATCATATTGTTCTGCCATTGTTTTCTCCCTCCTCTGCTAAAAAAGTGTGCATTCAGATAGGGACTATTCCCTCAGCCTCAACTTTAGAGTGAAGAAGTTATGAGAATCAGAGTCATAGCCAACTCACATCCAACATGCATGTGAGCAAGGAATTTGTTGTAAACTCCTGAGATTGGGGCTTTGATTGTTACAACAGCAAGACCTAATGACACTGACTGATACATAAGGCATAGCAAGACTCAAAATGAGCGAAAAATTATTTTTCAAAGTTAATAATTCAAAAAAAAATAAAGTTAATAATTCATAGTACCTACGGGTGACTTCTTTAAATTACAAGTTCCTTTGATGCATTGTAATATTGAATTTACCAAAAAAAAAAAAACCCACACAAAAAACAATTAACAAAGCTAAGTGAACACATTCATCACAAATTCCTCCATTTTCTTCCTTGGTTGTCTTTTTTGGGCTCTGGTTGTTCTGTATGTCTCACAGATACAGTACTCTAAGGAACTGAACTGTTGATTTGGTAGATCTCTTTGATGCATTGTTGTTCTAAGCTGACAGCTCCTCAGCAGCTCTGCCAACAAATGTCACGAGAGAAGGCACTTGTCACAGCAGCACCTCCTTTGTAATAGCCTTTTGTGGTCATGGTTGATGGACTGTGGAGTTCTTTGAACATCTGTTCCCCATTGTCACACATCACATTCTGAGTGCCATGCATACCTGATACCAACCCCTGCCTCTGGGGATAGTCATCACATGCCCTCATGCTGCCAAGAGGCTTTATGCTGCTTAGTGGGTCACCTCATGTCATATTGTGCATCCCAGAACTACACACAGAAAGTCACTCCTTGACTTCTCCCTCTTTGATTTGTTCATCATGTTTAATTTTCTAAGATCAGCTGTCATAATGCTTACTTTTATCCCTCTGATATTATACTCCTGAAACCCTAAAGTATTTTGAGTTGTGCTACTTTTCCTTTCATATCTTTGACAAAAACAATGTCAACAAAAACAATAACTTATTATCAGTTGCCAGATTTCTACAAGTTCAGCTATTTCATAATTGGGAGGGAACTAGAAAGTGAGGTTGGAACGCAAGAGCAAAAGGGGAGAAGGAAGCTTGTTGGGTGCCTATTATGGGGCCAGGAAGTGTGGTGACTAAAAGGTAGATATTATTTTCCCTATTTTATACATGTGGGAATAAAACTCAGAAGGTTAAGTAATGTGACCAAGGTACCATAAGTAATGGAGCTGGGATTCAAACTTATTTTTTTTCTGACTCCAAACTTCTCTTTCTTCTATGTGATGTTGTCTCTTAGAAACATAAGGTGAGAAAGATCTCAGGGCATGAAGGGAAATCCATAATCTAGGGAACGTTATTTTAGCTTCCTAGTTAATGACAGAGCTGAGAAAAATGTACTCAAAGGTTTTGGAGCATTCTGTGAATCTAAAATGGTTACAAAAAAGCCCATATTCTTTATTTGATTGAAGAAAAGCAGAGATGTTTCTTTAATCCGCTATCCTTCTCTTATCAACTTTTTGGCTCAGGATTCATCCTGTCCTGTTCTCTGGTGGAGAAGGCGTCTTTTCTCCTGTCCAAGTTGAACTAGTTACTTCTGCTGTGCATCCTAAATATCCTCATCTAGTCAGGCCAAAGAACCAAGCATTATCAGAAAACATTCTTAGAAATTTGTAACTGGAGGGGCGCCTGGGTGGCTCAGTCGGTTAAGCGGCTGCCTTCGGCTCAGGTCATGATCCCGGAGTCCTGGGATCGAGCCCCATGTCAGGTTCCCTGCTCAGTGGAGAGCCTGCTTCTCCCTCTCCCTCTGCCTGCCTCCCTGCCTGCCTCTCTGCCTGCCTCTCTGCCACTTGTGCACTCTCTCTTTCTCTGTCAAATAAATAAATAGAAAACCTTTAAAAAAAAAAAAAGAAATTTGTAACTGGAAACAAACAAACAAAAGATTTAGTCTTTTTTCATATGCCTACCTGAAGCCCATGAAGCTGGTAGCTATCAGAGGTCATGTTTTTACCACATGGCTTGAGAAACCAAGGAGGAGAGAGGCTATAAGGAGAGTGATTCCTTATAAGCCTAGGTCTGCTCCTGGAGCTTGGCTGCATCCATGCCCTAGGGATCCAGCGGATCCTTCCCAAATATATCATCAGCTCAAAATTTACTCTATGTCCATTTGCCTCTGAAAGCTCCACTCAGCTATTTGTGGCAGAGACTGGGTGGATAAAGGCCGTTTCTTCTCAGATACACAGCTAAACTACTCTCAGCAGCCTTTCACCCTACTAATACCTTAAATTCTGCGACTAGGTCTTGTGAAAAGAATGTGACTGAAGGTGATATATTACCTCTGAGATTAGGAACTTAAGATTAGGTATGCTTTCTTTACTTTTTCTCTTTCTGCATCTAGTGTGGGACACTGGCAAGGTGACCCTGAAGCCTCTCTTTGAAGATGGAAGGCCCTAAATAATTGTATGGAGCAGATCACACTCCATCCCAAGGCCAGCTGAACAAGAAATACATTTTTATGGTGTTAAGCCCCTGAGATTTGGCAGGTTTCATTATGAGAATTGTAACAACACTCTTTACCCTGACTAATGTGTTGTCTCACAGCCACTCAAATTCAACATGCCCAAACCCACAGGTATAATCTTCCCTTTCTCTCCAATGATCCTTGTCTTAATGGTTCTATGTTAAGAAGAAGCTGGTCTTCCCTCCTGAGTTTCTCCTTTACTCCTTTACTCTCACATGACTCACAACGTGTCTGATACCAGATATATGGGGTTTTCCCCCATCAGACGATTCCCTGTGATACCAGCCAAGTACCTTGAATATAATACAGCTCAATTCAGACACTATAGATCTGGAGATAGTATCTCTGGTCTCTACCCCCCAAACTCCCTAATTTCAGTTCAGTTAATTTGCTAAAACAGCTCACAGAACTCAGGGAAACATTAACTTATGTTTACCAGTCTGTTAAAGGATATGATAAAGGATACAAATGAACAGCCAGATGAAGAGATAAGGTGAGGTCTGGGAAGGTCCTAAGTGCAGGAACTTCTGTCCCCATGGAGTTGAGCTACATCACCCTCCAATACATGGTATGGTCACCAACCTGGAATCTCTCTTAACTCCATACAATGGGGATTTGATGGAGGTTTGAGTTGAGCTACATCACCCTCCAATACATGGTATGGTCACCAACCTGGAATCTCTCTTAACTCCATGCAATGGGGATTTGATGGAGGTTTCCTCATGTAGGCATGATCAAATATTAACTCCATTTCCAGTTCCTTTCTCCTCTCTAGAGAAGTGGGGCTGGGACAGGGAATAAGATGGGCCTGGGGCTGAAAATTCTAAGCTTCTAATCATGGCTTGGTCTTTCTGGGGACCAGCCCCTATGCAGAAGCCCACCCAGAGTAGCCTCATTAAAACAAAAGAGGCTCCCACTGCTCTTATTACTTAGGAATTTTTTTTTAAAGATTTTATTTATTTATTTGGCAGAGAGAGATAACGAGAGAGGGAACACAAGCAGGGGGAATGGGAGAGGGAGAAGCTTCCCACGGAGCAGGGAGCCCAAGGTGGGACTCGATCCCAGGACCCTGGGACCATGACCTGAGCCAAAGGCAGATGCTTAATGACTGAGCCATCCAGGTGCCCCATTACTGAGGAATTTTTAAGGGTTTTAGGAGCTCTGTGTCGGGAACTGGGGGCAGAGAACAATATGTATATATTGTTCTATTATCTCATAGGTTCTAAAGTCCATTAATCTAGAAATCTCAGCAGGGGGGGGGGCAGAGGGAGAGAATCCTCAAACAGACCTGGTGGGGGAGAAGATGTAGATTTAGGCACAGTAGAACCCAAGGCCAAGAGGAGCATAACAATTATGTGTGGTGAGACCCTGGAATAATTGTAACAGACACCCATTTCGGAGGAGAGGAGTTTTAGTTTTGCTGAGAATAAATAAGCCTAGAGCTGTTACTATAGGGTGATTAACATTCCACTTTTCCAGTGAGACATGACAATTTGGTGGTTTTCTGTGTTTCTTCACTCCTCTACCAAATCTAACAAAGCCCCACTGCTTGAATTAAACTGGGTATTGTAGCATGGTTGCTTGCAACCAAAAGAAATCATGGTTTACAAGGCATCATGACTTGTCCTCTGCTTGCCTCTTTAGCTCTTTCTTCTAGTACTTCCTCTCACATCCTGTTTCAATCATGCTAGCTATGTAGCATTCACGAATGCACTGTGCTCAGAGATTCTTACATTTTCAAGTGTTTCCTTGTTTCATGGAAGGCCTCTTTGTCACTGATTTCTACTCATTCTTCAAAACTCTGTTGTAAACCTCCCCTGGATGCATTGCCTGACGTCTTACTCTTACATGATTTGGATTGTATGTTTTTTCTCTGTGTCTCTGTGGCACATTGGGTGTGCCTCTGTTTTATTGCTAATTTATCACAGTGTGATAGTTATCTCTTCCTTTGTCTCCTCTTGTAGGCTTGCGAGCCTCCTAAGGGCAACAGCTATGTCTTGCTCACCACTGTATGCCCAGCAACTGGACAGAGCCTGGCACACAGTAGATGCTCAGTAGTTAAAACAGTAGGGGTGTTCACTATATGATAGATTTAATACTTTCAGTTCTTCAAGCTAATGCTTGCCAATTAGTAGTAAATGTAAAATTAAGATTATTAAATATATGAGTTTGCTAGTGTGACTATAACAGAGTACCACAGACTGAATGGCTTAAAAAACAGAAATTTATTTTCTCACAATTCTGGAGTCTAGAAGTCTGAGGTCAAGGTGTGAGCGGGGCTGGTTTTAGGCCTGTCTTCCTGGCTTGTAGATGTCTCTCTTTTCCCTCTGTCTGTAAGGATCTTCTCTCTGTGTGTATATACTAATCTTCTCTTAGAGGGACCACTTATAATGGATTAGGGTCCACCCTAATAATCTCATTTTAAATTAATTACCTCTTTAAAGAACTTATCTTCAAAGATAGTCACATTCTGTGGTACTGTGGGGTCAGGACTCAACATATGAAGATACAATTCAGCCCATAACACTAAATCACCAAATTTGGTCAGTTATTTCCTTGGAAGGTCTGAGTTCTGCTTTAAGTTAAAGTACCAAGCAGATTAAGAGCAGAGTAAGGGCAGTGTAAAGTAGAGGCAGTGATTACACACAGAAATTGCCGCTGACAGTGAGGCGAACAATAAATGAAAAACAAAGGCCCAAACCGTACATCCTCATGCAAACAAATGAATCTAGACACAGACCTTATACCCTTCACAGAAATTAAAATGTACTTAAATTAACTTAAATGTAAAACTAGAAAACTCCTAGAAGGTAACATAGGAAAAAACCTGAATGACCTTGGGTATGGTAATGCCTTTTTAGATAAAACACCAAATACATGAAAATGAAAGAAATTATTGGTAAGCTAGATTTCATTTATTAAAATAAAAAAAACAAATTCTGGACTGTGAAACACAATGTCAAGAGAATTACAAGACAAGCCACAGACTGGGAGAAAATATTTGCAAAACACACATCTAATAGAAGACTATTATTCAAAATCTACAAAGAATCTTTAAACTCAGTAATAAGAAAACAAAAAGCACAATTGAAAAATGGGCTAAAGATTTTGATATTTTCAGATGGCAAATAAGCATATGAAAAGATGTTCCACATCATATGTCATCAGGGAAATGGAAACTAAAACAAGAGTGAAATATCACTATACACGTATTAAAATGACCAAAATCCTGAACACTGACAGTACCACATGCTGATGAGGATGTGAAGAAACAGTAACTCTCATTCATTACTGGAGGGAGTGCAAAATCGTGTAGTCACTTTGGGAGACAGTTTGGCCATTTCTTGCAAAACTAAACCTATTCTTACCATATGACCCAGCAATCACATTCCCTGGGCTTTATCCAAAGGAGGTGAAAACTTATGTTCATCTGAAAACCTTCACATAGATGTTTATAGTTGCTTTATTCATGATTGTCAAACCTGAAAGCAACAAAGATGTTTTTCAGGAATGATAGTGAAAGGTGAATGGATAAACTGTGGTACATCCAGACAATGGGATATTATTCAGCACCAAAAAGAAATGAGCTATCAAGTCCTGAAAAGAGGTATAGAGGAAACTTAAATGCATATAATTAAGTCGAAGACACCAATCTGAGAGGCTGCATGTATATGATTCTGATTATATGACATTCTGGAAAAGGCATGGAAACAATAAAAAGATCAGTGGTTTCCAGGGATTGAGAATATGGGAGGGATGAACAGGCAGAACACAGGATTTTTAGGGCAGTGAAAACACTCTGTATGACGTTATAATGATGGATACATATTGCAATACATTTGTCCAAATCCGTAGAATGTACACCACTGAGAATGAACTCTGAGGTGAACTATGGACTTTGGTGGATTATGATGTGTCAGTGTAGGTTCATCCCTGGTAAAAACTGGTGACTGATACTGGTGAATGATAATGATAATGGGAAGCATAGGCATGGATGGAAGCAGGAGGTATTAGGGGAAATAGCTGTAGCTTCCTCTCAATTATATTGTAAACCCAAACTTGCTCTAAATAAGACTTTAAAAAAAAAAAAAAAAAAACTAAAATGTAGAAAGGCCCAGCTTACAAAGTCTATGGGCAGCAAATATCAAGATTTCTTCTAGGTTTCGAGTAGGGTCCTTGGCCCTGCCTCCCTCATCAATGGCTAATTTCTACTCATTGATGTAGAGATATTAGTAAGGGTGTTGTGCTGAGTAACTCTATGAAGCTGCCAGATAAACAAGATAGTCTGGGGCATAAGAAGAATTAAGGGAAGGTGGCAACCTGTCTCAGATCAATTTTCAACCTCCAGTCCCTCAAGATTTCTTGTAAGAACATAGTATTTCAACTAGTGATAATTCATGTGCAGTGTTACAAAGCGATAAATAGAGGATTGAAGGGTTGCAAGCTCTGACTCCTGCTTTGCCATTGATTCACTGCATGTGCCTCACTAAGCCACTTAACCTGTCTATGGCTCGGGGTCTGCTCTGTAAAAAATGATGGTATCAGTTGTGATAAATAAGCAATTAAAGGGTTCTGAGTATATAATTATAGCTTAAATATAGCAATGGCTATTTACTGTTTATACACATGCACACACACACACACACACACACACACAGTCTGCACAGATATATTACATGATACAGGAAGGAAAAAGACTTCTTAGAATTTTGTCCAGATGAAATGATCAAATAACAAATTCATCAACTAGGGATCAGGGTCTATGACAACTGTACCTTTAATCACTTATTTCTCTGAACAAACTCTTTCAGGCTTTATTATAGCTTTTAATATCTACCCATGAAATTAAAATTTCCCTAGTATTTATTTCTTTGAAAGTTACTTATTCATTTGAGAATGTTGACTCTCCTGGACACTGGAGAGAGAAAGACGAAGGAGACATGGTGGTTGCCTTCAAGAAGAAGACACACAAGACCTGTTCGATTCCTACACTGAGTGTAGGTAGAGATATGGGTAAGGTAGTGCTGGCACCGAGGAAGAAGAAAACTCATTTCCTAGGGGAATGAGACAGGGGTGTGAATTTCAGCCTCTCACCACATTTTTTTTCCATAGGATTCTCCTTTTTCCCCTCTTTGGTGACAGTTCTCCTTTATCCCCCTCTTTGGTGACACAATCATTGAGCTAAGTGAGTTTCATACATTCTTTTTCATCTCTTATGACACCCTAATGAAGAAAAATATTTTATTAGCCTTATTTTTCAAATGAGGAAAAAAGAGACTCAGAGAGGTTAAGTGATTTGCCTAAAGCCACCCAGCTAATGAATGGCAGAGCAAAATATCGAATCCAGGCTTATCTCTTTTTACTACTGCATGTTATTTCTTTTTATTTAAATTTTTAAAAAGATTTTATTTATTTTTTTGAGAGAGAGAGCGCACAAGAGGGGGTAGGGTCAGAGGGAGAAGCAGGCTTCCCACAGAGCAGGGAGCCAGATGTAGGACTCGATCCAAGGACTCCGGGATCATGACCTGAGCCAATGGCAGTTGCTTAACCAACTGAGCCACCCAGGCGCCCTACTGCATATTTCTTCTCCAACAAGCTGTGTTTAAGATACAGACATGTTCTTCATGTCTCAGCTTTAAATATCCTCTTAATCATTTTCATAATGATACATTTTTATGTTTATAAAAATACAGATGATCCAGGCAAAGGTGTTGTTTAAAAGTTCATTGTATGTTTGACATCGACATTACCCTGATGCCAAGAATTGTGAGAACATGTAGCTTGCAAAGACCAAATGCAATTATGAAAAAACATGACACAAATGTTATCATGTTGCTTCACTCTTTACTATGTCTTAGAAAATATTTTTCAAGGACTTCAAAGTGCATGTGTTAGACAAATCCTGTTCTTTGGGGGACATAAAAATCCATTGGTTTCCACCTGGTGCTGTATCTTAAGATAAAACCCATGCAATGGCCTAATTGAAACGTATGCTCTCACTGACTAAGCCACCTAACAGACGACCATTTACCATTGTTCTGTCGCATGAGGACTGCCTCTCCCCGGCTGGCCATCTGGCGGTAAATATATGCCATTGTTTATAAGGGGAAATTGGGACAGCTGAAACTGAGCACAAGAGAATCACAAATGGCTAGAGTTTGGAGGGCTCTCAGAGAACATCTAGTTCAAAAGCTCTACATATTAAGGCAAGGCCCTGAAACCTGGAGTGGTGAAGTGAGTTGGCCATTGTCAACACAAGTAGGTAGTGACAAATCTCAGGGAGGAATTTGGATCATCTGAATCCCTTCACTAGCATCCCTATAACTGGATTGAATAATGTCTCCCCCAAATTCCTATCATCTACCCAGAACCTCAGAATGTGACCTTACCTGAAAATAAATTTTTTGCGTATATAATTTACTAAAATGAGGTCATACTGGCTTAGGGTGGGCCCTAATCCAATGACTGGTGTCCTTATTTTTTTTAAAAGATCTTATTTATTACTTATTAGAGAGCATGAGAAGGGGGAGGGGCAGAGGCAGAGGGAGAAGCAGACTCCTCACTGAGTAGGGAGTTGGATTTGGGGCTCGATACCAAGACCCTGGGACCATGACCTGGAGGTGAAAGCAGACACTTAACCAGCTGAGCCACCCAGGTGCCCCTGACTGGTGTCCTTATAAGAAGAGAAAACAGACACGGAGGAAAAGGCTATGGAGGCAGAAATTGAAGTGAGGTATCTACAAGACGAGAAACACTAAGGATCACTGATAACTACCAGGAGCTAGAGAAGGTAAGGGAGAGTTCTGCCGAGCCTCCAGAGGGAAGAGGGCTCTGCCAACACCTTGACTTCAGACTTGCAGTCTCCAGAACTGTGAGAAAAAAAAAAAAATCTGTTATTTTAAGCCATCCAGTTTGTGGCATTTACTTATGGCAGCCCTAGGAAACTAAAACAAGCTCTCTGCTTAACCATGGCTCCTCTTGAGCATTCTTCTTACTAGATGAAGAGCTTAAAGTGTACTGCCAGTAGGTTAAGAGTGGTAATGGCAAATATGAAGGATAGCATTTTAATCTATAAACTGAACAGCTCTCCCACTCACATCTGACAAACAAACTTACTGTTGTTTTTGTTTCAACTAACTATAAGTCACCTTAAATCTCATCATGAGAAGCAGTGATCTATTTCAATTGAATGTAAATATATTGCCACTTGCTTTTATGCCAAACAGGAACAGAATGTGGCGAAATTACTTCCCAGGTGCCATGGGTCTTGAAATGTAGAATTGTTAAGAGAGCTTAGATTGTGGAGGTCAAGGTAAGAGAAATACTGATATTCCGTGTACTAAATCTCACAGAATTGACTGGCACATTGCAATTGTCAAAAATCACTTTTTTTAAGTTCAGATTGTTTTGATTTTTACTGTGCTCATTGAAGGTAGAATTCTAACAGGGAAAAAAATAGTTGAGCCGTTAACTCAGATTACTGTATTGTGGTTTATCAGAGTCAAAACTCATCTCTAGCTCTCCATCTATTTGCCTTCTTGGATACTGTAGCAATAGCCAGGTACTCTTACTTTGTACTTCATCTGCAGCCACACAGGAGTAAGGTAGGGTTGAAAGGTCAGGCTCTGTGACCAGAAATGCCATTTTAGACTGAAGCGCTTAGATTTTGCTTGCATGACACAAAAACAACCAGTCAATTAAAACTTCCACATTTTAAGCTCCCTCCTTCTTATAATGAGGATGCTAGATGAGAGAATGTGTATTCATTCCAAGCCCACCACCTGAATATTGCTGCGTGTGATCAAAGGGGAGAGAGAGGATGGGGTAGATGCTTTGTGGTCAGGAATGGGCTGATAGACTGAACCCAAGTACTTCTAGTGCAAATGGCCTTTTGATGCTTTTACTTGCCCCTTATTGGATAGATGCTTAGAATCCAGGATAATCGGTCTTAGGAGAAATGGGGAGGGGGCGGGAATCAAGCTGGCCACCAGGTAGATAAAATCAATGTTAAATGAACATTTTTTATTTTATCTTATTTTTCTACCAGTTTGGAACAACATGCAGACATAGGTGTTGCTCTTGGGGAAGAAAATAGGAGAGAAACAAATATTGTTGAGGTGAGTGAGGGAGAGGATGGTTCATAATCTCAGTGAGGAGAGGTGAGGAAGAAGAAATGGAGTAGTATGTTTAGGAGGAAGCTGGTCTGCTTTACATAAGGGTCTTTTATTTAGCTTTATTAAAATTATTTCCCTACATAGGGGGTATTGAATGCAATTGGTGAGCATTGAGGAAGATGAAGGCCTAAGGTCTGAAGAGTTTTCTTAAGGTTCTGAGTATGTGGATTGCCCTTTTCGTTTTTATCTTCACTCTTCATGTGAGTCATTCTGCCATGTCTGGTATGTCTGCATCGCTCTTCTTATATTTTTGTCAATGTTTTGAGCATCAATATCCCAGATCCTAACAGTATTTGCCCCTTTGGAATATGTGCTATAAACTAAAGAGTTGGTTTTCTTCTTCCTATATTTCTTCTGCACCCCATTTATTGCATTATCTTTCTTATATTGAACATTTCTTCACTTTGTTAATCAAAAACGTTTTTTTTTTTTTTTAAGTTATGCTAGGACTGGTAAGAGATGTTAAGAAATCTTGCACAAACATGGTAATGAGGCTTTATGTTACTTTTATCTTCAAGAATCCAATAAAGAACTTGTGATGCCTTTTCAAGAAGGTAAACTTGATAGTACCAGTACTATTGTATACCAAATTTAGAATTCAAGTCAATGTTTTCAATATTTGTAATAGAGTTCAATATCAGAACTGTATCGCTTGGGTAAAATTTAAAAGCCAGAATCTCAAGTTATGTCAGATATCATACCATTATGGGGGATGCTTTTCAAATATACCATTGTATCAGTTGTCTGTTGCTACAAAACAAACCACCCCAAAATTTAGTGTCTTAGAGGAGCAATGATTTATTATTTCTCATGTTCGGTGGCAGTGGACCTCTCCAGAGTTCACTCGCAAGGCTTCAGTCAAATGTCAGCTCAGATGGTGCTGGAAGGTCTAAAAAGGGACTCGTTTACAAGTCTGAGATCCTGGTGCTGGCTGTCAGCTGGGCCTTTTTCTCTATGTGCTCTGTTCAAATTCACTAGTCTAGCCAGGTACCCCATGTGCTGGTGGGAGTGAATGTAAGAGAATGAGCACAGAAGCTGAAGGGTCTCTTAAGGCTTAGCCACAGAAGTCTTACAGCATCACATCTGCTACATTCTACTGTTAAAGCAATTCACAAGGTCAACTCATATTCAAAGGGTAGAGAAATAGATTCCATCCTTACTTAGTGAGAGGATGAAAGTCACATTGAAAAACAATTGCCCAGAGGGAGGGCATTGGGGTTACTACTGTGCATTCCTATCATCAGTTTCTAAGCTGGCTCCTTCTTTGGGAGTTTGCATTGCTCTGTTCTTATAGTCTTCTTTCCACTTGGCTGACTACTCCATATTGGTTTTAAGTTACAAGAGTAAATAAATTGCTTTATCTTTCCATGCCAGATGACTGCTAGTTGTCTTTTAAAATCCATTCTTTTTGTTTTGTTTTGTTTTTGTTTTTAACTGGGCACATGGACCTCTGGGTCTCTGATCCTAAGAAATGCTGTGTAAGCTCTGGACTGATTTCTTCTAGATTTCTTTAATGTGAAAGACAAATATATTTCTAAATTGTCTCAGCACTGTTCCTTGGGCACTATTTGCAGATGAACCTGAATTAACATATTCTCTTTGTTTTATAATTAGAGCCATTCAGAATGTACTAAACCCATCATCAAGTCCTTCTCTCTTCCTCTTTTGATACCATGCAGGGATGGGAACTTAATTACCTTCTTCCTTACATTTAGTCAACCATAACTTAAAAAATACCACCAAAAATCAGTGACTTATGGACTTTTCTAGTTTCATCAATTCAAGTTATCTCTTTTCATTAAGTTAGAAAGTCAGGAGCTAGTCATTATTTAAAAAATATTAACATATGGAAAATAATATTTAATTGGATCTAATAGTCTTACTATTTGCTCCATTTTCAGATTGTAAAAAAATAGGAATAGTCAATTCTTTGAGGAGGTAGCCTCTTCCATAGGCTATTATATATATATATATATATATATATATATATATATATATATATGCATATATATATATTTAAAGAAAAAATATATTTCTGAAGATTTTGAGAAAGAGCAGGGGAAAGGGGCAGAGGAATAAAAAATATATATATATTTAAAGATTTTATTTATTTATTTGAAAGAGAGCATGAGCAGGGGAAAGGGGCAGAGGCAGAAGGAGAGGGAGAAGCAGATTCCCCACTGAGCAGGGAGCCCAATGTGGGGCTTGATCCCAGGACCCTGAGATCATGACATGAGCCAAATGCGGAAGCTTAACTGACTGAGCCACCTAGGTGCCCCAGGTTTTATATTTTTGATTACTTCTTTTTGTGGATGAAAACAGATAAAAATTCAAAGTTTTATAATCCAGAAGCCCAACAATAGGGTACAGATAGGTAAAAATGGAAAATGAATAAGGAGGAATATTATGCAATTATTAAGATGATAAACACAATGACTATAACAAGAAAGGATTTTTTTTATGGATAATGTAAAATAGTAAAATATAATGTTGTTGGTATTCTGTGAATATAACTGTGAATGATAATAGAATGGGAAGTTCGCTCTGTCAGGTTTGAATGGCATGGTATCAGGATAACAAGATGAGTTTGAGATGACCTTACCAGTATGCACAATTTTAGTGCTCTTCTGCAAGATGGAGTATATTAGAGGGTCAAAGTGGATCAAAGTGGGGAAGGGACACATTGCTGGATAGACTTTTGTGGGAATAGTTATTCTGCCTGAGTTCTCACACCCTACTTTGGAAGAAGGGCAAGTAGTGGTATTAGTCCCTGACCCTGAGCCTAATGAGAGGACCTCACTGAGAGCTTCGAAGTATATTTTCTGCATTTGGAAGATAAAGGAGACTGATGCCTGACTTACACTTCAGAAAGCTAAAGTGGTTTAGGGATTAGAGCCTGGGAAACAATGAAAATGAAAGCAAGTGAATGGATGACTAGCTCCTTTTGTGACAAAACCAAGAGAGCTGCTGCTTGGAGACATTGTCAAAGCAAGATGGGCTTGAGTATTTTTCCCACTCACAGCTGTGGGCTACATGAGACAGTGAATCCATGTGAGATTGTCTTGGGTTCTGCCTAGTGTTACCTGGTGGATGAAAAGACCTCAGTGAAAACTGAAGTGTGGGAACAGGTGAAGGAGGTAAACATGGGGGAAAGCACAGAGCAGTAGGACCACACCTTCTCACCCATTCCTGGCTTCCAGGCTAAGCTAAGGAAGTGGAGATTTGGCATTAAATCAGGTTTGCAGTTTTGATTAATATCTTGGATAGACATTCTCTTTAGTGAGTTGAGGCTGTGTTTGTGATTTTAAGTGATCAAAGCCCTGGATGAATTTTCATCTAAGACATGAGAAAGGTAACTTGTAGCAGAGAAGTTTAAAGAGGGCGTGAAGAGTCAAAAGTATAGTTGTGGTTGTTCATAATCTATGTTAGCCTTGATCGATAAACTAAGTACATGCATTATCTGAAAAAAAATCAGTTTGAAAGAGTTGTTTTTGAAACCTTTCAACAAAGAAAATCCCAGGACCAGATGACTTCATGAGAGAATTCTACCAAACATGTAAAGCATTAACACCAATCTTTGTCAAATTCTTCCAAAAAATTGAAGAGGAGGGAATACTTCCAAACTCATTTTGTGAGGCCAGCACTACCGTGATATCAAAGCCAGACAAAGACACCACAAAGAAAGAAAACTACAGACCAACATCCTTAATGAATACACATTCAAAAATCTCAGCAAAATACTAGCAAGCTGAGTTGAAGAGCACATTAAAAGGATCATCTTAAACCATGGCCAAGCACAATTTACCCCTGGGATGGAAGGATGGTTCAACATATGAAAATCAATTAATGTGATATATCATAGTGACAGAATAAAGTATAAAAATCACATGATCAAATCATCTCAATAATTAGAAGGTGGAGGAGGGACACCAAAGTACACTCCAAACTGAGAAGGCACTTTGAGACTGAAAAACAAAGCCCACTCTATAGCATTTACGTAGAGTTTTATTTAGAGTAACATACTGATGAGTGGATCAGGTGGATGACGGTCCAGGTGCTGCACAGCTATTCTCTAAGCCCAGACCTTAATCCTCAGATTTTATATAGCAAGGGGATGTGCAGAAGTCCCTGTAGTGAGGTCAAAGTGTTTAACCTTTAATAGACCTCATGGTCCCATCTGTGCACCAGAGGGTAGAGAGGGAAGAAAATATGTTATCTCCACTAGTTATCTAAGCAACTTTAGAGAGAATCAGAGCAAGACTTCCAACATTCTGGTTGGGGCATACATTAACCTCCAAGGGGCCTGGAACATATAGCCCTGAGGGGGGTCATTGGATGGACATGAACAAGGTGGAGTTGGTATTGTCAGCACGCCTATACTCAAGAGATGCAGAGAGAGTGTTTGACATAATTCAACATCCTTTCATAATAAAAACTATCAACAGACTAGGAAGAAAGGAAATTCTGTCAACATAATAAAGACTGTATATAAAAAGCCCACAGCTAACAACATAATCAAGAGTAAAAACTAAAAGCTTTTCCTCTTAAGATCAGGAAAAAGGCAAGGAGGTCCACTCTCACCATTTCTGTTCAACATAGTACTTGAAGCCCTCCCTTAGACAAGAAAAAGAAAAGACATCCAAATCAGAAATAAGTAAAATTGTCACTGCTTGTAGACAACATGAGCGTATACATAAAAAACTCTGAAGAACACACTCCCCACCCCCTGCCTCTGAGAATTGTTTGAACAAATTCAGTAAAGTTGCAAAATACAAAATCAACACAAAAATTCATTTGCATTTCTATGCACTAATATTTCATTGTCTGAAAAGGAAATTAGGAAACAGTCCTATTTACAATAGCAACAAAAAGAATAAAACAGGAATAAACTGTGGAAATGGAAGACTTGTATACTGAAAACTACAAAATATTGATGAAATAAACAAGACACAAGCAAATGGAAAGATGTCCTGTGTTCATGGATGGGGAGACTTAATATTGTTAAAATGTCTGTGCTACTCAAAGTGATCTATAGATTCAGTGCAATCCCTATCAAAATCCAAAGGGCATTTTTTTGTTAAACAGAAATAGATAAAAACAATAATAAAATTCATATGGATCTACAAAAGACCAGGGATAGCCAAATCAATCTTGAGAAGAACAGAGCTTGAGGCATCACCCTTCCTGATTTCAAGCTATATTACAAATCTACAGTAATCAAAATACTATGGTATTGGCATAAAGACAAACATATAGACCTGAATGGAGAGTCCAGAAATAAATCAGTAGATGTATGGTCAACTAAGCTGCAACAAGCCTGCCAAGAATACACAATGGGGAAAGGCTAATCTCTTCAACAAATGGTGTTGGGAAAACTTGTATCCACTTTTATCCACATGTAATGGAATTAGGCTCTTAATCTTACACCATACACAAAGATCAATTCAAACTGGATTAAACACTTAAGCATAAGACCCAACTATATAAACCTCCTAGAAACAAAACAAAACATGGGGCGCCTGGGTCGCTCAGTCGGTTAAGCATCTGCCTTTGGCTCAGGTCATGATCTCAGGGTCCTGGGATTGAGCCCCGCATCGGGCTCCCTGCTCCCTCTCCCACTCCCCTTACTTGTGTTCCCTCTCTCTCACTGTCTCTTTCTCTGTCAAATAAATAAATAAAATCTTAAAAAAAAAAACAGAGGAAGAGCTTCATGACATTGGCCTTGGTCTTCATGGATATGACATCAAAAGCACAGGCAATACACACAAAATAAACAAATGGGACTACATCAAACTAAAAAGCTTTTGCACAAAAAGGAAACAGTCAACAGAGTGAAAAGTTGATCTGTGGAAGGGGAGAAAATATTTGTAAGCCATATATCTAATAAAGGGTTAATCTCCAAAATATATAAGGAACTCTAACAACTCAATAGTAAAATAAAAAAATTAATAACCTGATTTTAAAATGGACTAAAAAGTAGACATTTTTTTTCCAAAAAAGATCTACAAATATCCAGCAGGTATATGAAAAAAATAATGTCACTAATCAGGGAAATACAAATCAAAACCACAATGAGATGTTACCTGACACCTGTCAGGATACCCATAATCAAAAAAACCCACAAAGACATTAAGTATTAGCAGGGATGTGGAAAAATTGGAACCCTAGCACACTGTTGCAGGAATGCAAAATGGCACCATTGCTATGGGAAACAGTATAAAGTTTCCTCAAAAAATTAAACATACAACTATTATATGATTCAGCAATCCCACTTCTGGATAATTATCCAAAAGGGTTGAAGTCAGGATCTCAAAGAGATATTGGCATTCCTGTCTTCATTGCAACACTATTCACAAGAGCCAAAATGTGGAAACAACTTAAATATCCATCAACAGATGAATGGACAAAGAAAGAAAATATAGTATAAACATGCAATAGAATATTATTCAGCCTTAAAAAAGGAATTCTGCAATATGCAATAACCTAGATGAATCTTGAAGACTTTATGCTAAGTGAAATAAGCCAGCTGCTAAAGACATATAGTATAAACATGCAATAGAATATTATTCAGCCTTAAAAAAGGAATTCTGCAATATGCAATAACCTAGATGAATCTTGAAGACTTTATGCTAAGTGAAATAAGCCAGCTGCTAAAGACATATACTGTATGATTCCATTTATATGAGGTCTCTAAAATAGATTCGTGGAAATCAAGGAATGTATTAGTGGTTGTTAGGGCTAGGGGAGGGGGAAATGGGAAGTTACTAATCAATAGGCATAAAGTTTCAGTCAGTTAAGATGATAAAGTTCTAGAGATCTGTTGTACGACATTGTACCTGTAATCTATAAAAATATATTTCAAACTTAAAAATTTGTGAAGAGTGGATCTCATGTTAAGTGTTCTTACCACAATACAATTAAATAATCAAATATATATATGAACAGTAAAACAAGCAAAAAACCCCACCAAAAACCTAAAAAATCATGGCTAGGAAATAGCCTAAATAGTACCTTTAATATTGCAATGGTATTTTCCTTTTTTTGATAATTTTTTAAAAGATTTTATGTATTTATTTGAGAGAGGAGGGAAGAGCGAGCGAGAGAGCAGGGAGAAGGAGAAGCAGACTCCCTGCTGAACAGGGAGCCTGACTCAGGGCTCCATCCCAGGACGCTGGGATCATGACCAGAGCCGAAGGCAGACGCCTAACCGACTGAGCTCCCCCAGGCGCCCCTGCAATGGTATTTACTAAGAATGAATAAAATTCAAGAAAAGATGAGGGCTTTCATTGTACATTCAGCATAATAGAGGGATTAAGAGTCAGCTTGCCTACGTTCAAATCCTGCCGTGTTGCATACTAGTGGGATTTTAGGCAAGACACCTAATATTTTGAAGCCTTTGTTTCTTCAGCTATGAAATGGGAACAATAATTATAGCTACTTCACAAGCCCATTGAGCTCCTCCATAAAATGTTAAGTGCTCTGACACATGTTACTGTTGTTTCTGTTATGGTTCCAGGGACAGTAATGAAACAAAGCAGGACTGACCCCTTTCCTAAGGTTGTGGTCAAAGGAGCAAAGGATACTTTCTTATAAATCAAGGGGATGTTTATAAATCCCCTACCAAAGATTTGTGCCAGAGAAGCAAGTCCCTATTAGAGTTGAACCAAGGATGACCTCTGCATATCTCTCAAGGCTTGCCTGCAATATGAATGCACAGCTGTAGCTTCCAGAAATGTGATGGGTTGAAGGAGAGAATATCCCGGCCCCTTCCATTTCTTGTGAAATTTTCCAACATTCTTAGACGGTAATAAAGACTCAGTTCACAGCCTCATTAGGGAGTGGAGTGTTCACACAAATGGCTTTTTCAGATTAACTGAGATGTTTTTTCCCCCCTGACATATGTATCCTTGATGCTTTAGTTCTCTTCAAGAGATGATATTAGCTGGAGGTGTCATAGAGCTTTAGCAGATGGAAGAGAAATTAACATTGGCAACCTTTTTTCTTTTTCTTTTCCCTGTCTTCAGAACTTTTGATTTTATCACAGCATAAGAGCAAGTCTGTGAGTATAGGGTTCTCAAAGGGGCTTAGATTCTTAAGGGAAGTTAATCAATGCCCTTGGATCGGAGAGAACAACTTGGTTCCAGCTATGTAACCAATTGACAATATAAATGTTTGAAGTTCAGCTTTTACTGAGTTTCCACATTACTAATAAGTAGATGAAATATAAGAACACTTCAAGAGCTCAAAAGGAAAAAGCCCGCTCATGAGAAAGGCAGGGGAAAATGTGGTTTCTTTTCCAAATGTGCTGAATAAATATAATTATGGATGTAACGAGGCCAGCTGCAGGTTTTAATCACTGTTTCCCCACTACCTAATAATTTGCTATTCAGCACCTGCTGTCATATAGCTCTTCGGTTGGGTGGCACTAGCTTACTAGGTAACCACGAGTAATCTCTTTAGTGTAAACCTGTGGTGCATTAAAGCACAAAAGGCTGGGCAAATTAGCTGTACTATGTCCAAGAAAAAATTCTTTTTATTCGTATTTGGAATTTGATGTCCTGATCTGTAACCAAATGAGTATTTTTGCAATTGCTATGCTGTATGGAAACTATCATTTTGACCAGAATGTCAATATGTGGCCTCTAAGTTTCATCCTGGCTATTAAAAGCTATGCAAGCTAACAGTTAGAATGTGCATGACTTGTTCTGAATATATATCATTGAAAATATTGATTCAAATGATACAATATGTGCATCTTGTACCAAACCTCTCTGTATGTTGGCTGCAGTGTATTTTCTTAAATCTACAAAGACAGCTATCAAGCAGAAGATTGCTTTCTGTGAGTGTGAGAATTATTATCACACTAAGAAAGGAGAAAAGGGGTTTTTATCATGTTCTGGATAATACATGAGAAAATGAGGACATCTCTTCAGGAAAAATAATAAGGGGAGGAAGAATAAGAGCGCACATTTAACTGCTATGTTCTATTATTATGCATTCTGTCATCAACAATATTGTGGCTGGTTTAAATGTGAGAAGATAGACTGATTTTCCTGGACTAGAGGGGTCAGAAGATCCAGGTTCAACTTCTGGCTTTGCCAATATCAGTGTGACCTTGAGCAAGTCACTGCCAGTTACTTCTCTGCAACAGTGGCTCTTGGACTTGTCAGCAATTCCAAAGCTACATTTGGCCTACAGATATTTTTTGTTGACCTCCATTATGTTCTTAAATTTTTTGGGAGCTATCACTAAAAAGTTGGGATATTCACTTAAAAATCAGATTTCTAGCTTTCATTCAAAAATTGTAAGACTTAATACCAATCTCACATTCTTACATGGCAGAATTGACCAGAGCAGAATGGTGCCTCTGTTTCAAATGGCATGGGCTTTCTTCTATTAGTCTCAGTGTTTACCACTTCCTATTCTCTCCCTCACACTGGGGTTAAATGCTAGTACCACTTTGCTTATTGTTGATTTTCTTATAGTATGGGTATATTTTTTCAGTTTCTACATCTCTAAAGTGAAAAAAAATAAAAGTCAAGACATTAACAGGTTTCAAAAATATATGGAAAGAGTATAATTCTTTTAGAAATGAAGGTTATCTTTTTTTAAAAAAGATTTATTTATTTTAGAGAAGGTGCTGGTGGGGGGAGGGGCAGGGGGATAGAATTTCAAGCAGACTTCCCTTGGAGTGCAAAACCTGATTGGGGCTCAATCCCAGCATCCATGAGATCATTACCTAAGGCCAAATTACCAGCTGGATGCTTAATTGACTGAGCCACCCAGGTGCCCCTCTTTTTGGTTTTAATATGTTAACAAAGAGAGTCCCTGTGGAAAGAATACAAGCACTACTTCTCTTTATGTTACTTGCCTGGTTCCTTTGGGCATTTAAATTTGTCATTGCTGGTCCATTTAGGCATAAAATGCTGTGATTCTATAACTTTACTTTGTTGTACATCAGTGGTACATTACAAAGAAGGTGTCAATGTACCATTGATGTACAACAAAGAGAATTTCTTTGGCAAGATGTCTGGGTCCAATAGCCAGAGGAAGACTTTTACACACGCCATATAAAGTATTCAAAAGAGGGTCTCTGGGGACCAGATAAATAGCTTGATATATAGTTAAAAGTAATTTGCATCCATTCAAGGGCCTTGGGGAGACCACTGTGTGCTAGAGAGAATGGTTTTTCCAAACTAGATTCCATATCTCCCTGTATTTCTTTAATTTCTACAATGAACCAAAGATATCTGTCCTGCTTGGCACTGCATTGAGCTGTTTTGGCAATCATAGAGACCTGAGTAGAAGGGAAGCCAACAGAAGCAAGCCTAAGGAAAATAGAATCACAAACCTTTCTGATAATAGACACAATAAATTGCTGGCATTTATTATGTGCCAGGTGCTATGCAAAGCATTTTACCTACATTACCTCATTTAATCCTCGTAATTTTTTTTCAATATACATGGGAAGTCTAGGGTGCTGAAAGGTTGAAAAGCTGGGTCACAATCACACAAAGTAGCACTGGAGAGTGGTCTATTGCCACAGGCTCTGCCTAAAACCACTTCCCTATATTATACAATGCTCTTAGTTGTTTTGAAAAAGAAAGATCAGGAAACAAAATGAATGGTTTACTTACACAATATTAGAAAGTATTTTTCCTTTCAAATGTAATATATTTTATTTACAAGTATGCATTTTTGTCTTCCTATAGCTCAGCAGACTCAGGAGGCAGGCAGGGCAGGTCTTATTGGCTTCATTTTGCAAGGGGAGAAAGTGGAGCTCTATAGAGATGAAGTGACTTGCTCAAAGTCATGTTGCTGATGGAACTGAACTACAGTCCTATATACCACATCTACATCACTTGCTAGCATGCCATGCTACCTCCTTTATTGTAGGCCAGCTGGTTGGTAAGCTTCTATGCGTGAAAGAGCCTCTCTCTTACAAAGTGAAGAAAATGATCTGCTTTCTATGTAAACAGTAAAATACTTTCTTCTTTCCATTTTTCTTTCAATGTTGCAATGTGGATGGCAATAAAACAAAAATATTATTGGAAACTGGGTTATACTGATACAGATTCTGTTCATCTGAAGCTCATAGACTAACCTCTCATGGATAAAATCTTCAGACTGTCATGACATCTTTCAGAGGTGTCTGTGATGATTAAGTTCTTTTCTCATAATGTCAGGGAAGCTGTTTGTTATTGATTAGCTTACCTAGACATATGCTAATGAGACCAAAATGATTTATTTATTTATTTATTTTAAAGATTTTTATTTATTTGACAGAGAGAGACACAGTGAGAGAGGGAACACAAGCAGGGGGAGTGGGAGAGGGAGAAGCAGGCTCCCCGCTGAGCAGGGAGCCCGATGCGGGCCTCGATCCCAGTCCCTGGGACCATGACCTGAGTCGACGGCAGATGCTTAATGACTGAGCCACCCAGGCGCCCCCAAAATGATTATTTAGCTTTGCTCTGGTCCATAGATTATCCCCGGCCTTGACCTTGTTTCCCAAAGGTCACAGGGAAAACAAGAAAAGTGGACCAATTTTTTAGATACCAAAATTGTAAAACTCCATGTTTTCCTTCCCAAACTCAGGACAGCAAAAACTATTCATAAATTAGGTGTATCTCTATATATTTCTATATGAATATTCACTAAGGAGATGATATAAAAAAATGCAAGATTTCTCAAACTGTGTTTCATGAAATGCTAATAGATGTTCTGAGCATCTATTTTGAGGATATTACTACCACTATGGTGACATGGGTTGCTAGTCTCTTAAAGATATGACTCATGTTCTGGGTCTCTTCAATTTGATTCCTGTTTTGAGGTGATGCTCTCCATCAGAATTATTTGTATCCAAAGGTGGTTCTCACTCATCAGGTATGAGTTGAACATGTAGCAGCATGACCATGCTATATTTTATATCAAAGTTTGCTTGGTCTTGAATTATCTGGGATGTGTTTGTCACAGTTATTGGCAAATGCCTATAGTTTTTGTGCATGTGCCCACAGCCTTTTTTTATAGCAAATATTTTTATTTTCTTCCTAATTCTGAACTGTAGTAGAAATGTCATGTTTTCTGACATCTAGGAAACAATGCCTTTTTTTTTTTCTGAGTATAATACTCCTATTTTTCTTGGGCAAATACCCACACTCACTACCATATGACTTTAGTGATATTGTCTCCCTTGTCATCTTTAGGAATGGGAATGTAGCTCCAGCCTGGCCAACTGAGCATCACATTCTTCTGTGCAGGAATCTCTTTATTCTCAATTCAGGCCAATGTGAGTCACACTAAATATTATGTAAAAGATCTATCCATCCCCTTATCCTCCACTAGATACACACATACAAGGAAGAAAGCCTGAACCTGCTGGCAGCCATCTTGTCACCATGAAGGGACTCAAAATGCAACCAACAAGAGAAATGCAGAACAGAGAAATGACAGAAAATCAAGTCCTCAGATTATCTGAGTTCCTTGATTCATCTAGAGCCAAGTGCCCTTCGATTTTTCAGTTAGGTGACTCTTTTCAGCTTAAGTCAACTGGAACTGGGTTTTTTGTCATTTGTAACTGAGATGGTTCTCACCAATGCAGCCAGAGAAAATATGGAAGCTGAAGGTAGAGTGCAGAGCACCTCTATAGTATTAAAAGCTATAAAGTCCCATGAGTTTGTTCTAGAGCTTCAGGTTCCTGTTCAATGTTGACCATTGTTAATGGAGCATATGAATGACAGTGTAATACCTGGGTAGTCTGCTCATAGAGCACATGTCCAAGGCATGGACAGGAACTGGTGAATAGAGATGCTACAACTTTCCTGCCATGAGATCCAGTGATAAGTTTCTAAGCTTCAGTGTCATCTGTAAAAGGACTGTTGGGAAGATTAAATGAGATGACATGTATACAGTAAGTGACCTAGCTGCCCAATAAATGTTTTACAGGCAACTACCTTTTACAACTTTACATACATCTTACCTACTCACCCTATAGTGCATGAAACAACGCCTACTTTCCCATTCCTGCCTTAACATATTCATTCACTAATCAATTTTAGTCTCCAATGAGTACCTATAAATAACCTTAGTCTTTTATTTAAATTACACATGATTATATACCCATGAGATGCAAAGTAAAGAGCTTGCAATCTCTAGGGGTTCAGGGCCCTGCTTTAGGTATTGAAACTTGTCTTCTTCCAGTAGGCTTCCAGGAATGTAATTCAGTTTAAAGCATGGCCAATCTGGATAGTGCCATCTTCCTCATACTGGAAAGATTACTGAGATGTTCTTATAAACAATAAAAATTAATGAGAAATCATTGAGACCACCTTTGAAAAATTTTAAGGGGAAATAGGTAGTTTTAAATCAAGAGGATATATTTCATTAATGTATGACCTTGAACCGAATTTTTAACCTAGTCTTAATCTGCCCATGACATGTTGACCAGCTGTCTCAACAGGGAGCTACAAGGTCGGGTTCTATTATTTCTGCTTACTTATTCTTTGAGAAGCGAATTCTTTAATTTTCCTATAGAGAGTCTTCCAAAAGACATTAGGTATTTGCTGTTGAAGTCCCTGAAACAACAGTGGAAGTCAGTGTTTTCAAGTTCTAACAATTAAAGGAACAAATCACAGATGTTATCATTTGAAATGAGATTTTTCTTTACCTGCTGGTGTGCTAAGTGAAATTATAGATGATTTAAGTAGTTAGGACTTTTGGAGGAACAGAGGGAAGATGACTGAAAAATCTCAAGTGGTGTGGAAGGGAAGAGAAGGAAACAAAGTCACAGAAATTTTCAAAAAAACTATCTAATCTATACATAATTTCCTTGGCTCTAATCTTTAATTCCTATTTTATTATTTTCCTGTATTGTCTATCAGGTTTTTCTTTCTTATCGTAGGACTAAAGAGCAGGATGTAGTGCAAGTATCTATTTGAAATGTCAATTCCTAATGCTCTATCAATCCTCTATATAACCAGACACCAATAAAAAGGTTTTAAACATTTATTAAGTTATAAGTACATGATATCAATCTTTGCAGCTGTGCTCAAACTAGTGGACATAATAGTTCAAAGATTCTGCAGAAGGGAAAGCATAAGGACCAATAGATTTCCCTATATTGGTTACTTATAATTGATTCTCTCCAATAGAGTCAAAGTGACTTGAAGTTCTATTTATTTTTCTCCCTCTAGGCACTCTTTAGCAGATTTTCTGTGTAGTTTTCTTCGAACATATTGCAATGGCAATTATTTCCTTTTTGCTTGTTTGTTTGCCTGGGCTTTTCTTAAAGCTAGAAATTTCTTTAACGTAGGGACTAATCTTGGTCACCATTTTATTTCTAGCAGTTAGCACAATGCCTGGCACATGGTGGGCGCTCAATAAATATGTGTCAACTAAGTGAAGGAGGGTAAAAAATACTTGCCAAACTAAATTGAGTACAAAAATGTTGATATTTTAATTTTATTGTGCCATGGAATACATTCACCATGACAATAACAAAACAGGCTGTAGGCCACTGAACAGATATGGATACTAAAAAGAAACTCTCATCAGCTATTTTCAACATCTCAGTCAAAAATTTTGGGATCTCTTTTTCTTACAAGTAAGTTGAAATTGTTTCTTTCTCTTTTCTCCTCCTCTCCTCTCCTCTCCCCTCCCCTCCCCTCCTCTTTTCTTTTCTTCTTTTTTCTTTCCTTTCCTTTCCTTTTCTTTCCTTCCTTCCTTTCTTCTTTCCTTCTTTCCTTCTTTCTTTGTTTCTTTTCAAAGTTGGCCCTGGGGCATGGTGTTTCCCAAACCTCAGCCTGCCAAATCCTCTAGTCTTCTTTGGTAAATGTTGCCATTAACATTCTAAATACCTATTTTTACTTGTAGGTACACAAGTACTTATGAAATAAAAAATAACCTTAAGAATCATTTGATTGGCACTCAACACCCAGGAGCATATAAAAACATATTAAATTCTATAAAATACTTGTCCTAAAAACCTACAAACATTCCTGTTAAATGAAAACAAACCAACAGATACCTATGAGATGCAGAATACATGCAGAATATGTACTTATTAAGTTTAAAACGTGTCCCCTCAAAGTGAGCAGAGCTGGGTTCTAGTTCTTTCTGATGTATTTTGAACAATTCACCTTCACCTTCTATCCTTGGGTTTTCTTCAAGTGCAAAATAAGAGATTTGTATCAAATGATTTTCAAAGTCTCTTTCAGTTTTAAAGTTCTATTCTTCTATGATTTATCTAGAAAGTAATTGGGAAAAATTTATAGAGTCTGCAGTCTGCCCCTCTTCTTAGAGCAATACCTATTTTATAATAGGTCCATATCTGTATTCACATTATCACCATAATGTTTTGCATGTATTGATAGTTCATTTGAGGACATACATGTAACATCATTGTTACCATTTTGCCTTTAGCTTTTTTTTTTTTTAAGTCAAACCATGTTTAAAGATATCAAAGTCTCTTCTCCCTCTGAAAGTGTTGGCTCTAAGTTCCTTGGATGCTTGAAGAATGCTGAGATATAGTGAAAATCAATTCCATTTCTATTCTTTACAACCATGCTGTAAAGAAAATCATATCATGAGTGAGTATTCATTTGTATAGTCAAGATCCTTTCTTAGGCTTCTGTTCAATAGGAATGAAACAGCCTTAAAGTTTACATTTTGCCTCAGTGTAGGAAATTTTAAATAGCTGTAATGAATGGAGAGTAGTTTTGGAAATTTTTTTCCTAATGCCTTTCAAGGTGATACTTGACTTTCAGTTATCCCTAAGGGAATATAGAAATCTCAAATGCTGTATAGATTTTTTTTTCATATTCTCATATACATTGTACCCATGATAGTCATAGACATTATACGCATGACATATGAATCCAAAGCAAACCCACGTCTCATGTGAGGTTATTGTGGTTGACTACATGGATTACATTAGAGCTTAACTGATCATTCCTGACTATTTGATAGTTATTTACACAATACATATGATGGGATGTTTGTTCAGCTTTGTTGTATTTTGTATATTTTTCATCACTGAATCAATGCAGTAGTATAATATAATTATTTGATGTTTTCTAACAGTTAAATAACATAGAAGTTTAAAAAATGATTATTTTTTGTACTGAAAATATTAATTAAATTTTTACTTATTTGAAATAATTAAACCAAGATCTGAGTGTCTTCCAATAAAAAGAGCATGAATTTTTGAAATATTTTTAAGTCAAAAATATTTGATACCTTTAATGAAGATCAGATTGGTTATATTAATTTTTATTTTTTTTTAAGATATTATTTATTTATTTATTTGACAGAGAGGCAGAGAGCACAGGTAGGCAGAGGGGCAGGCAGAGGGAAAGGGAGAAGCAGGCTTTCTGCTGAGCAGGGAGCCCAGTGCGGGGCTCGATCCCAGGACCCTGGGATCATGACCTGAGCCGAAGGCAGTCGCTTAACCGACTGAGCCATAATTTTTAAAAACCTTATATCTTCAACATCTGAGAAGGAGGTTTATAAACCGTCAGAGTAACATAGTTTCTTAAGAGTCTCAAAGTTGTGTTCTTCAGTCAACAATCATGTTGGTTTGTCAAATGAACCAATTTCCTCCTCTGAGTCTTCCTTTGGATTTCCGCATCTCTGGGTCCCCTTCTCTTCCACAAATTCTTGTTCTAAGTATTTGGCATTAAACTGAGTGATAAAATTAACCACTTTATGTTCTTTCCATTTTATCACTTTCATTCTTGCAATATAAATTTTCTTTCCCTGCTGATCTACAGAAAGTCTCTTAAAATTCTGCCAGTCAGCTAAATCTTTTAAGGTGGTAAGTTGGAAATGTGTTAATGTCCTTAGCTGGGAAGCATAATTAGAAAATCCATCATTAAATATTCTGCTTATATTTTATGGTAAATAATAACCATAGCACTATGAAAAGTATGAGGTTTTTGGAATTAGAAAAGTCTGGATATGAAAGCTAAATACATCATTTACTGGGTGTATGGCACATTATTTTACATCCCTAAGCCTAATTTCCCTAATTTATATAAAAGGTAAAATAAAAAAAAGGTAAAACCAGACAAACCATGAGAGACTCTTAACTATGGGAAAGAAACTGAGGGTCGCCGGAGGGGAGGTCAGTAGGGGGGGATAGGGTAACAGAGTCACGGGCATTAGGGAGGGTACCTGATGTGATGAGCACTGGGTGTTGTATGCAATTGATGAGTTACTGAACTCCACATCTGTAACTAATGATGTACTATGTTGGCTAATTGAATTTAAATTTAAAAAAAAGATAAAACCTCATAATATAGTAAGAATAGAAATAATTTGTCTGAACTATCCAGCAAAATGGATATGGCAGGTACTCTCTTTAGTGACAACCATTTGGCACTTATTGTGGGGGCAATGAATATTATTATTCTAATATGTTTAGGTATGAATTGCTCAGCATTGCTGTGAAAGGCAGAGATTAAATGAGCCTGGGTTTCTATTGGAAAATACAAGCTATGAAATTAAACTATGTTCTTTCAGTTATGTCCAAGATAGAGTAACTTTCAGTTATGTCCAAGATAGAGTAACTGATTAGATTTACACTCCCAATAGAAATTATGAAAAACAAAAACAATATATGAATAATGGTTTTCAAGACACTGGATATCAGGGAAGGGAGGACAGTGATCCCTGAGAGTCGGGAAACAAATACAGGGAGCTCTGTGATTGCCCAATGTTCCAACCTTCAGACTTTCTAGACCATACTGCTAGGTTGTAAAACTTCCTAGAGTTGAGTCAACACAGCTCAGGTTTTGGAGAGAACAGGGCAGCTTGAGGTTGCAGGACAGAGTACTGGTGAAGAGAGAGCTACCCACAGACAGAACTGCCTGCCGAGACCTGCAGATGGTTTCCCTTAAGTATTCAGCTGAGTATTGATCAGCATATGTATGTGAGGAAACTACCCAAGGCCAGGGAAAGAACTACCAGGGATTAGGGCTGGGAAAAGTGCCAGTCTTCACCAGCCAGACTGGAAAACCTCATGATTAATAGGGTATTGGGTATAGTACTCTACATTTCTTGCCTTAGTGGGAAATAATTAGCCTAGATTGAGCACTGTCCTAGTCTGCTGAACATTCTTTAAAAGGCAAACATAAAAAGATCAAAATATCTTAACTTTGTACTATAACAAAGCTCAAAAATACTTATAGAAAAACAAATGTCCAACAGCAACAAGGTAAAATTTACAATGTCTGACATTCAATAAAAAATTACGAGGCATTTTGAAAAGATGAATGAAAATATGACTTATAATAAGGAGATAAAGCAATCAATGAAAAAGATCTAGAGCTAACACAGATATTGGGATAAACAGAAAAAATATTAAACACGTAACTTTATTCCATATATTCAAAAAATTTAAGTAGAAGCCAGGAAAACAAACAAAACCCAAACAAACACAATCTAACCTCTAGAGATGAAAACTACAAAGTGTGGATATGATTATTGGCAAATTAGACATTGCACAAGAAAAGATTAGTAAGTTTTAAGACATAACAGTAGAAACTATGCAAAATGAAAAACAGGAAAGATAATTTAAAAAGATGAACAGAACATCAGGTATGAGACAATTTTCTGCAGCTTATGCATGTATAATTGGGATTTTCAAAAGTGGGAGAGACGAGAAAAATATTTGAAGAAATATAAGCTGAAAAATTTCCAAGTTTTATAGAAACTATAAATCTACAGGCACAAGAAGATTAATGAATCACAAGCATAAGAAACACTAAAAAGACTACATCAAGTCGCATAATAATCACAATGCACAGAAATCGTGATGGAGAAAATCTTAAAAGCAGCTAGAGGTGGGGTTGGGGAAAAACATCTTGCATTCACAGGAATAAAAATAAGAGAACAGCTGATACCTTGTCAGAAAAAATAAAGGCAAGGGAGAAAGCAGGGGAGCAATATCTTCAAAGTACTGAAAGAAAAATAACTATCAAGCAAGAATTCTATACCAGTGAAAATATCTTTAAAAAATGCAGATTAAATATTTTTTAGACAGGAAAAAGCTGAAGGAATTCACCAACACACTTGCCCTACAAGAAATAAAAAAAATTCATTCAGACTGAAGAAAATCTATACTAGATGAAAATATTGATCTACATAAAGGAAATGGAAAGCATTGAAAATAATGTATGTGTATATATATGTATATATATATAATTTTGCATTATAATTTAAAACTCACTAAAAGATAATTTACTATTTAAATAAAAACAAAGTATTGTAGGGTATATAACATATGTAAAAGTAAAATGTATGGCCACAATCTTACAAAGGTCAGGAGGGTTTAAATTCAAGTGTACCATTCTTAAGATTTTTGTGCCATACATGAAGTGATTTAATATTACATGAATGTCAAGTCTGATGAGTTAAAGATATATACTACAAGCCCAAAGAAACCAGTAAGACAACAAAATAATTATAGTTTAGCCAACAAAAGATAAAATACAATAATAAAATACTCTAAAGAAGACAGAAGAAGATGGAAAGGGAAAGAAGGGAAGAAGAAAGGGATTGTCAGAAAAAAATAATCAATATGATAGATTTAAACATAACCATATGTCAATAGTCAAATACAAATGATTTAAATACCTCAATTAGAAGGCAGAGAATAAAAAGCAACACCCAACTCTATGCTGCCTGATGGAAAAGGACTTCAAATATACAAACACAAATAGATTAAAGTAGAACAATGGGAAAAGATATAGCCTACTAACAACAAAAGCTGGATTGGATATATTAATGATAAGGTTACTGAGCAAATAATATAAGGCATGAGGAATGTCATTTAATAAGTATAAAGAGGTCAATTTAAAAAGAAGTCCTAATGAATCCTAAATATTGACACATATAATAAGAGTTTTGAAGTATATGAAATAAAGCTAATAGAACTGCTAGAAGAAATACACAAATCCAAGAATAATCAGAGGTTTCAATAATTGTCTCTCAATAATTGATAAAATAGAGTAGGCAGAATGTCAAGGATATGAAACACTTAATACTATCAATCATATTGCTTAATAGTTACAGAATACCATACTCAAAGGCAGCAGAATACACATTCTTTATGGCTACACATAGAATATTTATCAAGATAAGATACATTCTTGGCCACAAAACGAATCTCAATAAATATAAAAAAAAATCAAATAATAGAAGTATGTATGTTCTTTCACCTTTGTGGAATTAAATCTGTAATCAGTGACAAATAGATACCTAGGAAATATCCAATATTTGGAAACTAGCATATTCTAACTCATGGTTAGAAGAAGAAATGTTTGGAAACTAGTGTACTCTAACTCATGGTTGGAAGAAGAATTCAAAAAGGAAATAGGAAGAATTTTCAATTTAATGAATATATAAATATTATCAAAATTGGCAGGTGATGCTAAAGTAGAACATAGGCTGTTTATAGAAAACACTTGTATTAGAAAAGGGGAAAATTCTCAAATTGATTATGCCAGATTCTACCTTAAGAAACTATAAAAAGAAGAGCAAGTAAGCCCAAAGCAAGTAGAAGAATGGAAACACTAGACACTAGAGCAGACATCAATGACATAGAAAACAAAAAATATTAGCAAAGATTAATCCAAATATTCATTATTTGAGAAAATAAAAATGATGAACCTCTCACTAGATGAATTAGGAAAAACAACCATGGAAAGGAGAAATTACCAATATCAGGAACAAATAAAATAACTACAGAATTTGAAGATATTAAAAAGATAGTAAGGCATTATTAACAACTTTATGATTAGAAATTCAGCAACTTAGAGGAAATGTTGTAATACCTTGAAAAAATAAATTGCCAATGCTAACTCAAGATGCAATAACTCAAATAACCCTAAATCTATTAAATAAATTAAATTTGTTTTAAAAACATTTCCACAGAGAAAACCAGCTCAGATAACTTCATAATCCATTGGTGAATTCTGCCAAACATATAAGGGAAAATTAATACTAATTCTGCACAGGCTCTTCCAGAAAATTGAGAAAGGGGGAATATTTCTCTTACTTATTCTCTTATTCTATGTGGTCAGTAATACCTTAATACCCAAACCCAGTGAAGACATTACCAAAAAAAGAAAAAAAGAAAAAGAAAAAAAAAAATCCTGCATGCCAACAAACCTCATAAACTTACATTTAAAGGGGTGGCTGGGTGATGAACATTGGGGAGAGTATGTGCTATGGTGAGTGCTGTGAATTGTGTAAGACTGATGAGTCACAGACCTGTACCCCTGAAACAAATAATACATTATATGCTAAAAACAAAAAACACATTTAAAAAACCCCACCACTTTAGCAAATCAAATTCAACTATATATAAAAACATGACCAAATGTAGTTTATCTTAGGAATGCAGTTGTCTTAGTATTTGAAAAGCAATGTAGTCCACTATACTAAAAACTATAAAGAGAAAATTACATGATCGTCTTAATAGATACTGGAAAAGCCTTTAACAAAACCCAATCTCTATTCCTGTTAACATCTCTTGGCAAAGTAGGAGTAGAAGAGGGCTTTCTCAGCCTGATATGGGCATTTATGAAAAACCTACATTAAAATCATAAGCAGTTGGGAAAGACCAAATGATTTCCCTTTCATATCCAAATAGCAAAAGACTATGATTTTGGCACTTCTATTCAACATTGTATGAGATGTTTTAGCAAGTGCAATAAGATAAGAAAGAAAATTAAGAAACATCCAAATGTAAAGAAGATATAGAACTATATATACAGGTAAAAATAATTATGGAGAAAGTCCAGTGGAATGTCCAAAAAAAAAAAAAAAGGCAACAAGATCTAATAGAGTTTAGCAATGTTTCAGGATCTAAGACCAATGTACAAATATCAATTTTATTTCTATATGCTAGTACCAAATAATCAGAATTTTAAAAATGCATACTAACTATAGTAATATTTTTAAAAGAGAAAGAGATGTTTTGGAATAAAACTGACCAAAGATGTGAAAGTCCTGTGCACTAAAAAATACAAAACAGAAATTAAAGGATAAACAAGCAGAGAGATATACCATGTTCATGAATCAAAAGACTCAATGATGTTAAGATGTCACTTCTCTTCAAATGAATGTAAACATTCAATGCAATGCCAATCAAAATAGACCTTTTTTTTGGGTAGAAACTGACATATTGATTCTAAAATTCAGTTAGAAATGCAAAGGACCTAGAATAGTCAAACTAACTTCAGTGGAACAAAATGGAGAGTTCAGAAATACATGAATATATATATAGACATATTTGGACACCTGATTTTTAGCAAAGGTACAAATAAAATTCAGTGGAGAAAGAATAGACTGTTCAAGAAAGGGTGCTAAGACCACTGGATAGGGGTGTCTGGGTGGCTCAGTCAGTTAAGCATCTGACTGGATTTCGGCTTTGATCATGATCTCAGGTTTGTGAGATCAAGCCCTGCACTGAGCACAGACCCTGCTTAAAATTCTCTCTCCCTCTGCCTGTCCTTACCCCCCACCTCAAAAAATAAAAAAATAAAAAAAAAACAACTAGATACACATATTAAAACCAAAACAAACCTTCAATCAGTTCCTTGCATCATATCCACAAAATGAATCACAGACCTAAATATAAAAATCTAAAATTGAAACATTTCTTGAAGAAAACAGGAAAAATGTTTTTGACTTTGCGTTAGGCCAAGATTTTTTAGTTACAACACCAAAAGCACATTTCATGAAAGCATACATCGGTAAATTGGACTTCATCATAATTAAAAATTTGCTCTCTTCAAATTACACTGTTTAGGGGATGAAAAGATACAGCACAGACTGGGAGAAAATATTTGCAAAGCATATGTCCAATAAAGGACTTGTTTCTAGAATGTATACAGAACTCTCCAAACTTAATAATACAAAACAACCAACCAAATTAAGAAAAAAAAATGGGCAAGTGATTTAAGCAGATATCCCTCTAAAAAAGATATACAGATGGAAATTAGCATATGAAAAGACATTCAACATTAGGTTGATAATCATTAAGAAAATGCAATTTAATACCATAATGAAATAATAATACACTTATATTAGAGTAGCTAAAATTAAACAGGACTGATGATCCCAAGAACTGTAAGGATGCCGAGGAACTGGCATTCTCATGCATTTTTGATGGTAATTTGAAATAATACAGCCATTTTGAAAGTTTGGCATTTAAAAAAAATGAAATATGCACCTACCTATGCGCCTAGCAGTCTACATATAGGTATTTTAGCAATAAAAAATAAAGCATATATCCTACAAAAACTTGTGTAAGGATGCTTATAGTTTTATTTATAATAGTCAAACACTACACTACATCAAAAACTAATGATGTAATATATGGTGGTTAACATAGTAAAATAAAATTTAAAAAAATTAGTCAAACACTAGAAACAACCCAAATGTTCATCAAGAAGTGAATGGATAGATAGTACTGTGGTATAGCTGTGTCATGGAGTACTTTTCAACAATAAAAAAGGAATAAACTATTGATAAATGCTACAACATGGATGAATTTCAGAATAATTGTGCTGAATGAAAGAATTCAAGCAAAAGAAAGTACATACTGAATTATTCCATTTGTACAAAGTTCTAAGAAATGCGAATTTATGTATAATGACTGAAAGCAGAGCAGAGGTGGCCTGGGATAGGGTGGGGCAGAGAAGGGCTGGACAGAAGGACAGAGGGACACTAGGAAAGTTGTGGGAGTGGTAGACATGGGCACTTTCTTGACTACAGTAATGGTGTCACAGGTATGCATACATCAAAACAGCAAATAGTATGCTGTAAAAGTGTAGAGTTCATTTCATGTCAATTAGACCTCAATACACCTGTTTAAAAAGATGAAAATAGTCTTAAATATAATTATGGCTTATAGAATGTTAATAGTTACCATTAACTACGGAAAGAATAATTCAGTTGAAACAATCACTTCTTCAAATAGATCAGCAAAGGCAAACATGATGAACGAAGAATAAATTATCAGTAGTTGTGTTCATGTCACATTGCTCTTTCCTTACTGTGCTTTCTCTAGTGATTTTTGCTGTCTTAAAAAATCATTTGAATTTAGCTTTCAATGACCATGGCTTTGTTATTAAGAAATACCTTTAGGTCTGATCATTCTTGACAGCTTCACTAAGTATCATCTCCCTGGTATCTCCCACCTATATAATTTCTAATCCCTGGAGGACCTGCCTTGGCCCACACTGGGATTTACCATTCCTAGATCCTTGCCAGCCGAAGTGGCCTTGCTTTTTACCTACGGGGTATTTTGTGTTCTGACCCTTCCTTTTCAGCCTTGTTGTATTTCTTGTCCTGGTGTAACATTATCTCAGATGACATGGCTGGTAATTATTCCTCCCACACATCCTTCATTTGAAAGAGAACAGACTCCCAACAGATACCTGAGAAGATGTAAATGGGTCTCAGGCCTTGAGGTTCAGAATCCCCTGGAAGGCTTGTCTAGATAGAGAAGACCAGGTTCCACTCCCAGAATTTCTGATTCTGTAGTTTGGGGATGGGTTCAGAAATTTGCATTTCTAACTAGTTCCCAGATAATGGTGATGTCACTGGCCCCCCTAGGTGGGGGACAGGGGGTGCTACTTTGAGAACTATGCGTAAACACTACTGGCTTTGAAGTTGGATGGAACACGGTTCAATGGTTCAATCCCAGCTGCGTGCCCGAAGGTAATTTATTTATTTTAGTCTCAGTTTGCTCCCTTGCAAATTAGCAATTATTATTGTTACCTCTTTATAGGATTATTGTAAAGATGAAATGTATTAATATCTGCAAAGCACCTAGAATGTATGAGGATTTAATAAATAAAAGCTAGCATTACTCTTAGTAGATGAATTATCATTATTAGACCGCTCATTGAGAGGATATATGAGAAGAGACAAGTACTTCCCTCAGCAGGTGCCATCAGCAGACATCTCTATTTCAGTCTCTTAAGACTCATTGTTCCTTCACTTATCCATCAGGCACCCAGGCATTCTCTCTCTGGTCCAGTATCTTCCTACTGTCTCCCTGTTATCCCAGGTTATTTCTTCCCCACATTTAAACTCATTAGGCCTGTGTTTGATGACTTAGTCATCTGATAAGCCTAAGAAAACACATGTAGCTTAATTGGTGTCATTAGTACCTGGTGTTTCTCCCAGTGATTTTCCTCAAATTTTTAGTGACAATCAATTTTAGCAATGAAAGAAATGCGCGTGAAGTGTTTATGAATATGTGTGTATGTGGACATGTACTTTGGCAGGCTGGAAGGGGGATACATTGCAGATGACATTGCATCAGGGGCTGATTGCTTCACTAAGCTCAGGGACCTAACTATTGCATTTACTGGGAGCTAAAACAGAATCCAATTAAGTTTTGTTTTTTTTTTTTTTGCCATCAACCTGCAGGAATTCTGGCTTGAAAGGCTTGTTTGCTCTCCTCTATACTGCAGCTCTCCTCCGGCGTTGCTTTTCATTCTCATCTGTCTCCCCTCTTAAAGAAACCATCAAATCAAATCAAAGCAGATGGGTCAAAGCAAGCCGACACCAAGAACGCCACACCTTAATCACATGACATCGGGCCCTAGTGCCTACATCTTGCTCCTATATAAAATCCTCACACAGAAAGTTGGGAGTGAGGCAGGCTTTTGAGATTTGGATACAACCCTGCCGACCATTTTGTTATTTAATGATGTTGGAAACTAACTGAGCTTAGCCTTCCAGAAGACAGGTGTGTTGCTTTATGGACCTTTCTGCAGAACACATAAAAGTGACGGGTGAAGGGAAGGGAGGACTCAGGGTTGGCTGGTTATCTACCCTGACAAGCAGCAGCGTTTACGGCTGTTCTGTGCCATCACCTTGTACAAATGAAGCTCATGTAAGCAAAATAAGTATGCAGGCAGGAACTTCCCATTTCCCTTTTCTCAATTGAGGGGCATCCAACCATAAATATGTTTCAAAAGAGGTTTAACATTTCTGATAAATTGATTTGAAGCAGCTCAGAGCTTCATTTAAATATCAGAGATCTTACTGCAAGGGCTCCCTGCCTCAGCCACAGCAATCCTTGGAGAGTCTCCCAGTCACTATACGCTGGAAAAGACATTGGTTAGCAAGTTTCCTTTGTCCCTGTTTAAGCCCTACTTCTGATTTCTTTTCCAGTTGCACAGTCTGATTCCTAGAATTAAATATTATCCCCTGCAATCAGGTTTTCTCCCTTTGCCCCTGGGATCAAGTCCCATTTTCTGAATTTGTTTCATGTCTTCACATTAAGTGCAGTAGTTTTTACCAAATACTGACAAATCACATATTCGGTCAACGCTTGTGGCTTCTTTAACTGTTAAAAAGTCCAATCCCTATTGTTAGATAAAACATACCATTAAGGATAATATTAGCTAAAGTGTTATATTAATTTTTCACTAAAGTGACCCATTTGTTACATACAGCTGGTTCTTAAGAAAAAGAAGCTTTAGGTATCTGTGGCAAGGTCGTAAAGCAGTAAAATAGCAAACTGGACTCAGTTTCCCCTGGCAATCAGCCTGTCTTTACTAGATCATGCCAATGTGCCTCTCATCAATATGTGTACCACTAATCTTGGTGGTAAACTAAAGCAAACTTAAATTAGGAAAGAAATCTTCTGAGGAGCACCTTCCTTCCTGTCATGCAAAGCATCCTAGACTCTCCATAGAAAAACTATGAAATGGAAGACTAATACTTTTCAAAAGTAACTAAGTTTAAAATAACTCAAAGAATCAAATTTCCTATTTAATTTTAGCTCTTCCAAAGGCACAATATGGGGGTTTATTTATTTATTCAAAAACATATATGTATACTTACCACATGTTGTAGGTAGTGGGGATACAGCCGCAGACAAAAATTGTTGCCCGTGTGGAGTTTATGCTTGTGTGAGGAGGTGGGGACAAGCCACTAAATAAGATATATACTATGCAGATGTTGATAGATGCGATGGAGAATGAAAAAGCAGGGAACAGGAGTGGAAAGGGGTGGTTTGGTTGTTACCTTCTAGCTCCCAGAACCATATTGGGGAAGAGAGTCTGGGGGGATGAGCAACCCAGAGTTCTGTGTCTCTTCCTCACTAAGGACAAGGGATGTGGAAAGACCAGGAGGCTTGGTATTTTCTGTAAGAAAGGGAATCTGGGAATTTGTGCTTCAGGGATAAGTCTGTCAGAGACTCTTGCTCCAGGCCTCTGAAACTTCTGAGAAAGAGAGTCCAACCTTCCCAGAGGCCCTCCAGGTTCATCCTGCCCAAGTGCCTCTGAAGACATTCAAATTCAAAGGTCAAGGGATACTATTTAAATTACAACCTTGTTTTATTTTTATCTGACTGTGCAACATTGACACTAATTAGTGAGGGGGAAAGTGGTGTGGGTGTTGGGACACAGCTCACTCTGGGCCTCTCTGAACATCCTGAGCTCCTACCTGCCGATGTGGACATGAGAGGAAGAAGGACAACTTTGTAATGTGTCTATATCAGAGAGGAGGCTTGGAGGAAGCAAGATTCTGTACCACCCTTGAGATGAGCAGCTGTACTATACCCTCAGTGAAGCTCTCCCATGGCCAATGACTTAAGCCTTCCTTAGAGAGATAAGATTATTTCTAGGAGTTCATGAATCTCGGCAAGACTAAATGTTTTGGCTTCCCAGCCAGACCCTACCCCCACTTAATTACTCCTAGAATCAAATCCAGCTCCCATGGAACCCAAGAGTGATCCCAGTTGCCCTTTACCATCATCCCTGGTTCATAGAAGTATCTTAATTAGAGATTACTATATACAATCCTAGAAGTCAGCAATATTCTATAGAAAAGTAACTGAAGAGAGGCTCAAGAATAAGAGAGAAGGTGGGGTTAAGAATAGAAATGCACAGTCACTTCTGGAAGATATATTCAACACTCTGCCAAACTACTATTTTTGAGCCAGATTATCTTTTAGGTTATACGAATGTTTAGGAACAGGACATTCAGTACATGTGTGTTCATTACCCTTCCTCCAGTCTCTCATGCACCCCGTGGGGTGGTGTGCTGAACACTATCCATGACACTTGTGAAGGAGTGCATGCGACTCTGTTCTCATGGGAGCAAGTGTGTGCTTTGTGGGATGACCGGGCTCATTCCAAATATTTATGTAGGGAAAAAATAGTGAATAATGATTAAGTGAATATTTTGCAATTGCCCTAATAGGTGCATAAAATGGGTGATGAGATTTTCTAAACACTTTATGAAGAATCTCATAATTGCAGGAGTTGAAAGTCAAATGGTAGAATTATTAGTTAATTAATTGATGGAGTACAAATTTATAACAAGGAATCATAGTGCCATTTCAAATAAGTGACACATCATCGATTATTATTAAATTATAAAGACAGTGAGAAAGGATTGTACATGATCTTTTTAAAGAATTTGTCTATTTTCTGTTTTAAACTGTAATTGTAAATCACAGGGATGATGCATTTTTTTATAGGAGATGTAAAAATAAAAACAATGTAGGTTAGCAAAGGGAAGAAAGTAGAAATCCTCTATTATCCTACTCGATGGATTTAAGTACCATTAACATTTTGAAGTATTTCTTCCTGTCTTTTTCTTTTTTTTTTTAAAGATTTTATTTATTTATTTGAGAGAGAGAGAATGAGAGAGAATGAGAGATAGAGAGCACGAGAGGGAAGAGGGTCAGAGGGAGAAGCAGACTCCCTGCCGAGCAGGGAGCCCGATGCGGGACTCGATCCTGGGACTCCAGGATCATGACCTGAGCCGAAGGCAGTCGCTTAACCAACTGAGCCACCCAGGCGCCCCTCTTCCTGTCTTTTTCTATATGTATGATATATTTTCTTTTTAACAAAAATAGGGTCATATTTGCATTGACTTCTGGACCATAGTTTAATTTAATAATATACTTTGAACATGTGCTTTGTGTCTATGGGGATTGTCCTTAATTTTTTTCTATAATATTATTTTGTAATATTCCTTAGTAGTCAGTCTATGTAGATATACTATGGTTTTTTAAACAACACATTATTGTTTAATATTCAGGTTTTCCATATTATGCTATTATAAATGACTGTGTAATATCTCATTATATACATCTTTATATGCTTATCTGATTATTTCTTTTTGATCACTTTCTAAACGTGACATTGATGGATCAAAGTCCTGAACACTTCTATTGCCCTTCAGTGAGGATGTATCAGTTTACACTCTTACCAGTAAGGCACGAGAATGCCTGTTGCATTTTACCTTCCCCAAACTGGACAATATCTTCTTTGTTACTTAATTTGTATTTAAATCTTTCCTGTTACAGATTTTTGTTTGTTTGTTTTTATGTTTAGGAAGACCATTCCTATCCTGAGAATAAGTTAATGTTTACAGTATTCTAAAAATTCCTTTATGATATCATTTTTTAATATTTAGATCTTTAATCCAACTGAAACTTTTATATAATGGGTGAGACAGGAATGTAATTTCACTTAAAAAAATGATTAACCTTTATAATATATTTTTAGAATAATATTCTTTCTCCAGATACTTGGATGGCACCTTAATTGTATACTAAATTGTGGGCTAATTTCTAATTTTCTAATCTATTTATCTGTTTATTTTTATTCCATTATTATACTGTTTAAAATTATTATATCTTTATACATTAGTTTAATAGATCTGGTAGATTGAATTGCCCAACCTTGCCAAGTATATTCTTTTTCATGTACCCAAATTTTCCAAGCTTTGTCAACTTACAAAAAAAAATTACATCATATAAAAATTTGATAGGATTTCCATTTAATTTATCATTAGAGAAATAGCAACCTAACAAATTTGAGTTTTCACATTTAGAAATTTGGTATATTTCCTTATGATTTTTTGAATAGTTCTTAGTAAGTTTTTGTGATTTTTAAACTGTATGCATATATACCCTCCAAATACTAATATTAATGTTTTTTCTTTAAAAACTAGCCTATAGTCTGTTGATGCTAAATACATTTATTTTCACAATTTTGAACCATGTGAAATTAAAGCTTAAAAATGTATTACATGAGATGAAAAAAATAAATGAAAGGTAAATGGAAGCTAATTAAAGTGCAATCCAAAACAAATATCTCCATGAGTATTTAAAGGAAGAAGTAAGTTATTTTTTTAATTGTCAACTAATAACATGTTAAAAGAAAATTTAAATCTAAAGTTATTTTTACAAATTTTCTAATCATTTTTTATTATCATAAAACTTGAAATACAACATAGGAAATGAACAACACTGCTTGCTCATTTGCCATTTCAAATAACTATAAATAGAAATAGAATTTCTGAGTAAAAGTTACATACACTGTAATTTTGATACATATTGTCAAGTTTCCTTCCATGGGGATGTGCCAATTTATACATCCACCACCAATAGGAGAGTTTGCCTGTTTTACCACAGTATCAAGAATAAAGTAGGTCATTAAATTTTAGGATTTGTGCCAATGTGTAAGTAAAAAAAAAAAAGCCATCAAATTTTCATTTGCATTTTTCCCCTAAAATTTGGACAATTTTTCATGTTTTAGAAACTTTTTAATTTCATTTTTTTTGTGGAATGACTTTTGAAATTCTTTGCCCATTTTTAAAATAGAATTGTTGGTCTTTTTTCCTACCAGTTTCTAAGAGATCTTTATGTATGAGTGAGATTAACCCTTTAGGATATAAGATAATAATTTATAATTAAGATTTTTAATTTTTTTTACAGTGGTGTTTTGTTTTTGTTTTGTTATGTGGAGATTTTTATTTGTTTTTAAAATACAGCCACTTCAAGATTATAAATCAAATCATCCAGGTTCTCTTCTTGTACTGTTTGGGAAAATAAGTTTATATGTAAATCTTTGTTGCATTGAAAAATTTCCTGAGTTTCAGATAAGGTAGAAGTTTAAAATTATTTCTTTCAGACAACTAGCCAGTTGTTCTAACACCATTCCTTTACAAATTACTTTATTCCCATTGATTTGAAGTAGTACTTTATCTGTCATATACCAAATTTTCATGCATTGCTAGGTCTGTCTATGAACTCTATTACATTTTGTTGATATTTCAGCATCATATACCAGTGCCACAATTTTATTTTAGTAATATATATATTACTTGTGTGTGTATGTGTGTATGTGTGTAGAGAGAGAGACCTGTATATTTGTTTTGTACCCTGTTATCTTACTAAATTGTCCTTATAGTAGTTTTCAGTCTATTTTCTTGGGTTTTTCAAGTATACAATCATATCACATGATTCTTTTCTAATATATTAACTAGTTCATATCTACTTTCTATCTGAAACTTTAAATAATAGTGGGCATCCTTGTCTTTTTCCTAACTTTATTGAGAATGCCTTTACTGCTTACCTATTAAACACAATTCTGTCTTTTTGGACTGAGGTAGATATATTTTATCATGCAAAAATTATGCACTTGGTCTTATTTTATCAAGAATTTTTGTTAATAGCTTTTGCTGATTTGTGTCTAATATCTTTATATATGGAAATAATATTTTTCTCTCCAGTTTGGAAATAGAATAAGTTATATTAATGTATTTCCTAATATTGAACTCTTTTTGTAAACTCCACTTGGTCAGGATGCTCAGTTATTTTAATCCTCTTCTAGATTCTTTTTGCTAACACAAATGTGCAGTACCATTCCACAGTCTCTTTTCCCATGAATTTGATACCAAAACTCAGCTGGTATTAAAACCTGATTTGAGATGGTGTGAGACTCTATATTTACTTAGTCTTAGTATGATTATTGTATTTCTTGTAGAAATGTTCATGTAATTGACTGAAGAATGCTGACCTAGACCCACTGGCCGTGTAATATACTATACAATACATGCACTCCATTCTCTTTGTAAAATCCACAACCCAAGGGTTTTAGATTGGGGATTTTGTATCTTATTAGTTCCCTATTACTAATTATAAGTAAAGTTGCCCTCCACTTATTTTCTTAATTTGAATTCTTTAGTTTGTATCAGTGTGATACTCATGAAAAAAGAAAATTCTGTAAGAGTTTAATTAACATTAGAATTCTTTTATTTAAAGGTTTGATGCAACCTTTTAAATTATGAAAATAAAAGCTTTTTTTGAAAATTCATTCAGTAAAGAGGCTTATGAAATGAAACATCAAAGTTTTTTGCTTCTACCTTTGCACTTTTATTCTTAGTTACTCTTCAGATCATTGGATCACTATTAAAAATTTGGCATGTGTTCTTCCAGAACTTTCCTTATGCCTCATACAAAAACAACAAGGGAGGGTTTAAAAAATTTTTTTAAAAGTCTGATTTATTAAGCTGAATAGCTTTTTATGTTTTTTGAACATTTGTATTTTGTGAGCTGTTTGTATACTTTTCTGTTGTTTTTATTATGATCAGTCTGTAAAGGTTTAATGTTTTAAAGAGATTAGCTTTTGTCTTTCCCCCCTTTACCTTCTCGCTTTTCCCTAAAAGCAACCATTGAATCATTACTAATGTTCTATTGTGTATCTACTTAGCTCTTTTCCTATATACATACAAATTTTAATATCTACTTAAAATTGTATATTAATTAAAATGTTTTAAACATATATCACTTAAAGTGTATGTATTATATATAAAATACATTAGTATATTATGCATAAAATAATATATAGTCTACTATACATTCCCTGCTTATTTTATATAGCAATAAAAAAAAATGCCAGTAGGGTCTTTTTAAAGGCTGCAATATATTTCATTTGTCCACTGAAGGACTATTAGGTTTTCTCCCACCGTCTTGCTCTTAAAATGTAGTAAAAATGCAGTACATGAATGTGGGGAAAAGAACAAGAGGAGGGATTTCTGACTTCAAGTTTCATGAAACTTTTGATGGAAAGTACCTTCTTAAAAGTTGTTTCTACCTTTTCTCACCCCTTTTTAAAATACCTTTGCCGATTTGGGGTATTACGAATTCCAAGTTATGATCAATACAGTATGGTATCTCATTTTTACAATTTTTATGTCCCTGGTCCTTATGAGGTTGAGCATATTTTCATATATGTGTTAGACGTTTGGTTTTCTTCTGTGAGTTTCCTTTCTGTATTCTTTGCCCATTTCCTTCCTTATGGAGTTGATTTTCTCTCATTTATTTCAAGGAGCTCATTGTATATTAGCATGTGTCATATGTTTGCTCCCAGGCACCTCTAAAGTCTCTCTCTCATTTGTGTACTGCCCATCCCCTCCATTGTCTTCTTCCTTTCCATTTTCTCTTTTGCCTAGTCGATTTCCTGCCTTATTTGTATCAGTACTAAACTAGAAGAGAATAAGGGAAAAGGAATTAAATATTTGAATAGGGCCTTCAGTTTAGTTAGAAAGGATATGGAACCTTCTCAGCGTGTATGGAGGATTTTGTGGGTGGTTCCTGTCTATTCCAATTTTTCACAAAGTGACTTCCTTCAGAACCATTAATAATGACTATATATCCCAGTGAAAACAGGGAACTCACTGACATACTGGATTATCAAATGTAAAAAATACAGCTAGTCATTTGGATGTTCTAATGAACAAATATTTTATCAATAAAATGTATTTTCATTTACCAAATATTTGAAATATTAAATGATGCTCCAAACTGAATTTTTTTAAGCAAATGCTGTGCTACTTTACTTTTTTATATTATAAAGACAGAAAACCATAAAGAATCTTTATTAATTCACTCAGAAAGGACTCAGGCTGAAAGATAGGTCAAAGTAACACAATCTTGGGGAAAGATGGGCAGTTAGGAAATGTCATATTTTTCAGGAAGGCATTTGGATTGCTAGCTCTTGCAGAGATATAGAGGAGGGAGAAGCAAAGGCTTAATCATATTTTTAAAAACAATAAATTCCTTTGTCAATTCCCCCCCAGTCCTCGCCAAATAAAAAAGTACTTTCCTCTTTCTCTTATTTTTTCTGTGCCCAATCATTCACATTTTCCCTGAATGTTTCTTGTTTTGTCTGTTCTTAAGTAATCTGAGAATGAAGATTTTTATATTAGCTGAATATTGAGTTTTAAGGTCAGGTGTGGTAAATTCTATCATTTTAAACTTTTGTTTTATATCTTTAAAGCCTCTTGCTCTTGGCAAGTTATAATTCAGGAAGGCAGAGAAATTGATGTTAGTATGCAAAAGCAAAGTATTTGGCAGCCAAGATAATCAGCATTTATTAAAACTAAAAATGTTCAACATTTATGAAGATTTAAGAAATGTAGAAAATGTTATAGGGCTGTTTACAAATTAAGATTTATTGCCTGCACCTTGAATCCATAGGGTACATTTTTATCTTTTTTTTTAATCTAAGAAATTAGTGGCATACTTTAAGAGTTTACACTATAATAGGCAAATTAATCTTGTATAGAATGAAATAGGCTTACCATGTGTTGAAAATTTAAGAAATTGTTCCAATTGTATTCTGTCATAATAAACATCTACCCCTTCCCTCCCCCCATCTCTGCTTTTCCACACATGGGTCATCTGTTTCTGTTTTCTGGGCTAAGCTTACAATGAGAGCAAGCAAGATGGGGCTCCATCTTTACTGTTTTACTTTACTGTTCTCTCAGTAAAAGTACCAGTATCATTGGTGGTCATAAGGATTCTTCAGTGATCCTTAATATGCTTTTCTTTGACAATGATTATACTTCAATTTTTGGGGACAAGTGACTAATTAGTGTCATATAAAAAAAGATAATATGTCATAATGTTACAATCAGAGTTTGTCTTTCTAGTAAGTCCAATTCACGTTCATTTCCCTTATTAAAAAAAGAAAAAAGTTTGCTTGGAAATGGCAAAAAGGAACAGAAACTATAGTGTGTCATGAACAAAATTCTGGAAAACTTAACTAATCTTGTTCTCTTAACATGTTCTTCAGGAATATAATGAGTGACTAATTAAATAATTGAACAATTAAAGTCCATTTATTATATGATGTTTTGATACAAAGAGGGTTTCATTTGAAGACAAATTTCTACTCTGGCACATGGAGAGAAGTTGAATAATCTTGGGTGACATCAAACTAAAGGTGATTGGTTGTAGTGGATGATTTGACATTTGATGTAGACATTAATTCTGGATATGTTAGGCTTTGGTGTGGGGTCACTAGGAGGATATGGTAGTATATGTGTAAACCCTGTGTTTTAAATATAGGGTCTAGTATGCTTTCAATCTGTGTGTATTCTAAGTATGTCCAGATGAGAGTTCTTAACTATAAGCATAATTTTGTTTACCATAAATGCGAAACAAAGCCAACCAGGGACACCTAGGGAAGAGAGGCTCCTCAAGGACCTGTTCAGACAGTTGCTTCTAGAAAAAAAACAGTCTTCAGTCAAAGACTTGTCAATCCTATTTTTAAAGATTGATTAGGTAGCTGATTTTTTCCTCCTTCTGTCCTTGGAGAAAATGAAAAATAACAGGTCCTCTTCCACTTTAGACTAACCATTCATATACTTTATGACAGTTAGGTCTCCCTTGTGCTTTCTCTTCTCCAGGACAAATTATGCTAACTCCTTGAGTCTGTCCTCATAGGTCCTATTTCTCAACCATTAAATCATCTTATTGTTCTTCTCTGGATCTTTTCCAGTTTCTTCAAAATCCTCTAAAAAGTATAAAGTCTTAAATTATATATCTTTACATATATTAGATAGGTTAGGACTTCAGGATGATATTTATTTCCACCTTCTAAGTCAGAAAAGATGGTCACTATGACACAGGTCAGTTGGATGAGAGGAATAAGAATAAAGAGAGAAGGCAAGTGAGCAGTTGAATATTCAACTCAGCGTATTCATGTGATCAGAAATAGTAAAACTGTGTCTGCAAAAATGTCATGTGTTCTTCCTAAGTCCTTTGGAAGACACTAAAACACAAAAAATATTATAAAAACAACCAGAACTGCTTTTGTTTTTTCTTTAAACAGATACCTCTTTTTCCTAATTATAATTCTATAAAGAAAAAGATTAGTAGGTGAATTAACGTAATGGCAAGTTCAGCACAAAAAAAAAAAAGAGGTGGGTGATAGAGGAAGATGAGCACTTGCTAACTCAAGGAAAGGCACAGGTATTCAGCATTAGACTGACCTCAGCTTAATTAAGAGCTACAACCACTTTTTCAAGCAGGTATTAATGACAAGAGGGGGCATTTGTGGATTGTTATCTAGCGTAGCTTTATTTTTTTGGTAGTACATGACTAGTAGGAAGAACATGATACTAGCTTTGCTGATATGCTGCCCTGTGTCTATGGCATTGGATTGTCTTCTCTGTGGCATCACCTAGATTTTGAGTGACCAGCATGATCAGCGTACTATAGGCATTTCAACCTCTCTATTCCTTAGGGCCAAAAAAGAACCCATAATCTTATAAACTAAGTTCTCCTCTGTCTAATTACTATGAGAGTAAGATTCCAGTGTAATAAAAACCTAGAATAAAAGCCCTAAATCTTCTAGTCTTTCTTACTTCAACTTAAGTGCATTAATGATTGAATTCTGTATTTCTTTAATAATTTAAACCTAAAATTTTCTCTAAGCCCAAAGCAAAATACCTGGCACTTACCCTACTCTCTCTCCTGGGTTATGCACTATGAAATGGGGTGAACTGCTTCATAGCCTCCATAAGAGAGAAATTAAGTCATTACAAAAAGGTGGTTCTGTGTTCTTTCCAATATTCTCCCTATAAATCAACAGTAAATAATAGGGATCACAACAAAGTCAGCTTATAAGAGATTTAATTCCCCAGATGGAAAGCTTTATGAAACCCATTGCTGGTTTATTTTCATGTTAAGGTGGGATAAAAATATAAATTTGCCCTGCCCATATTGAAGAACCCCAGGCAGATCTTAGAGGGCTCTTGCATCGAATGGTGGGCAGTGGTGAAATAGTTGCAGTTTGCACTAACCCCTCTTGGAAAGCTAATGCAGTATGGTCTTACCATTTTTGCAGACAGGACAACATTGTTCTGGTTCATAGACTGGGTTGACACACTCAGGAACTGCGCAGTCTGCTACAACACAGTGAACTTCATTGCTGGGCTCACAGCGACACCATTCACATGGAGAGGGCTAGGAACAAATCTAAAATTAGCCCCTTTTCTCCTATAACTTAATGCTTTGCACATTCATATGCTGTCAGAAGATAAAACATCAGTGTTTATATTGGCTTTACTGTATTAACTCCATTTACCATGTGTATGATTCATTTTTCCCCAATGGAAAGCAACCTGGAAATCCAAGCCACAGTGGGTCGCCGTGTGCCACTCAGGTTGCCATGAGCAATTGGAGCACACTGGGATGACTCTTCCTATGACTTATATTCCTACTTTCCAAAGAAATGTTTGGACAACTAGTATGTCACCTCCTGGTTTGGTTTCCGGATGTACTGATTGCTCTGCCTTCCTCTGGTAAACAGGAATGATACTGGACCATGTGAAATAAGTTTTTGCCATTTGTCACTTCTTTTTTCCCCAAGAAAGACAAAGATTACTGAGAAAAAAGAAAATGGTAAATGGATATCCTTACCCTTTGTAGGAACTCTTTTCCAAGCTAACCTAGACTCTAAATGGCTTTTTTTCCAATATGAATTTTAGAAGAGATTGCATTTGGGATCCAAACACCCAGGTACTGCCTCTTGAAAGATTTAGTGAATAACTTTAATCTTGCCTGCTTGCTGTTATGAATGAACTGAAATCGATTGACTTAAAAAGCCACATTTAAGAGTCAAAGACTCTAAAAATGGAATTGAAAAGTGATTAATTTAGAGGGGAAAAAAAGGGCAGAAAACAATTTTTGTCTCAACAGTACTTACCAGCCACGAGTGAGTTTGAGATTTTCTGTTTCTTTTCTAGAAACTGCCTAATACCACAAATCATCTCAAGCAGTGACCACTCTGTGACTTTCTCAAGTTCTAGCTCTCCTTTCTCATGAAACAGAGGCTTGGAATTCTGGAATAAAAAGTTGGAGGTCTTGGAAGTTATACAGGTCTATATTTCTCAAATCATGCCATTTGTTCTGAGAAAATTCTGCCTCTTGTCCTGTGCCACAGGGCTATATTTCCTCTCTTGCAAACTGTGTTAATTAAAGCTCTCTGCTTTTGTCTCAGTGGCTAATGTCCATGTCAGCTCTTGTTTCTTCTTGAACCTGACCATTTGGATAATATCAGTGCTGCTTGACTCAGGTGGTCCGTGGGGGTGAACATCTTTCAACTAATTATTTTCAAATTAATGTTACCTTTGCCTTCTGCTTGAAGAATGATAGTCTGGCGTTCAATTATTTTACTTTCAAATTTAGTGGGAATAAGAGAATTAGACATAGAATCTGTCAGAAAGTATTGCTATTTCTTAAACATGGTCAATAAATTTATTGAAGGGTACAGTTAAGCTCTTTACTGTGTGGTAAAAATGGTAAAAGGAATCTGTTGGATCATTTTAATGGCTGGGATTTTCCTGAAGCTACTCTACTGAATAATCTCAGTAAATTAAGGAAAAGATTTGATACCACAGCTCATTATTTGTTGGAGAAAATGTGAGAAATACTGTGAGAAAGGAAAATTCTTGCTGCTCTACTCTTCCTTATTTTTCAAACCCCATTGTGTTATCTTAAATCTCCAAGCAAAATGATCCAAAGATGTCCCCCTTTCCTTGATTAATTGCAAAGAAGTATTTTTGCATGGCTTTCTGAAGTTCAGCAAGGACTTGGCCTGCATTTATTGCTAATATGAGAGAAAGTAGGAGCCACTAATCTCACTTCCACACCCTGCCCTCCCACAGCTGTGACTCTTTGTTCTTGCTGGTTCCTTTCTTGCTGAAGGAGGGGCTAATCTGTACAACTCTAGTGGACTGATTCTGGCGTTAAAAATCCCCAAGAGCCCCTAAATTTTCCAATGCAAAATGTTTACCTCAAAGTAACAGTGGCCTTTGAGAAAGACTTGTTGGACTATTACAGTCCCAACACAGACTGATAAAGACACCATTCTGATTCAAACAATATTTTTTGACATGATTAACTACTGGATATCATGGCAAACAATTTACCTATATCAACTTATTTCTCATAATAACCCTATGAAGGAAGATTTGTTATTATCTTCATCTCACAGATGAGGACATAGGCTGAGAGAGGGTCAATAACTTCCCCACTCCTGCAGGTTCGGGTAGAGGCAGGATTTGAACCCAGGCAGCAGACCTGCTATACCATACTGCCGGTGAGAGCAAGAATCACTGTTCTGGGTACTCCCATTGGAATAGTTCATTTTCCAGTGCTTTCTACCCTTCTCCATGCACACCAGATCCAGAGGAATAGCCATTAGGAACTGAATAATTGATTTATGGAAGATATGTACTTCTGCTAAGAAAAAGACTTTCACTAGGGTATTTAGTGCATAAAGAGATTATCATGGAGCCATAGAGCTTTTTAACCTTCTGCAAATGTAAATTAGTAAGAAAACTATAGTAGGTTGAGGTTATGTTGCCACGAGGCTCACGTTCTTGGGAGCGTTGGCATCTTTAGCCAACTACACTCATGGGTATCTGGGAGAAGCACAAACAGATAATGGTCCAGTAAGGACCCAGGGGCATCTGTGGGAAGCCAGTGGAGACTGGATGTGTGTGCACTGGAATTCTGAGAAGTGTTCTGAGGAAGAGCTAGGACTACAGGCCTTGGTGATAAAAGTACACCTGATCTTTGAAGGGATTTTGAATAATGAGAAACATAAACTCGGGAAGTAAGAATGTCACCCAGCCGCTGAGTGACATTGTCTTTGAGTCCTCCTCTGACCCTGACTTTATTCATATGCCACACCCTTCCTGGCCCAGAATCTCGTCAGAAACGTGTCATTTCCTCTTTTGTTTTCCTTAAGTTGTTTTGTTTTGTTTTCAAACCTGTTTCAGTCCGTTTCTTCTTATTCTCAATCTCCATGTGTGCCCCACCCCCCATTCTGAACACTCAATCAGATTTAACCCATTGACCTCATGCCAAAGGCCCTTCTTTCCTCTCCAACCTATCAGGACTTTGCCTTCACGAGTTCATCAGTTCCGATGCCAGTGATTTTTTGCCCACCTTGACTTCCTCTACTGCCCCTGCTTTCTCCTACTCTTCTGCTTCTCCCTCTGCCACTCCCCCTGCTTGTGTTCCCTCTCTCGCTGTGTCTCTCTCTGTCAAATAAGTGAAATCTCCTACACTTCTGAAAAGACATTGCCTAAGCAGCAAGAAGTCCCTGGGAGTGAGCAGTATGTCCCTTGACATTAAGTTCAGTTTAAAAATCCTTCCCACAGAGATGAACCATGGGAGACTGTGGACTCTGAGAAACAAACTGAGGGTTCTAGAGGGGACGGGGGTGGGGGTACGGGTTAGCCTGGTGATGGGTATTAAAGAGGCTGCGTACTGAATGGAGCACTGGGTGTTATATGCGAACAATGAATCATGGAACACTACATCAGAAACTAATAATGTAATGTATGGTGATTAACATAACATAATTAAAAAAAAAATCCTTCCCACCTTGCAGCCTAAAAGTGAAAGGTTTGGCTCTTTGAATAATCTTTACATCTTAAGACAGAGCTGGTTGCAAATTTCTTTTTATCAGGCTCTTCAATGTGAAAACTATAGATTAAATCCGAAACTGTCCCCGTAAAACTGAAGATTAAACAATAAAGCTATCCTTAGAGGAACAGAGAACACTGGAACAAGTACTTGGAAAAAAATTATTCCTGCTCGCATTTTTTAGAAGAGCATGTGAAATTACAACTAGTACATGACTTTTGTCAGCTAGAGATTGGTAAGTAAGATGATTAAATGACACCACCCGAAAATTTTATACAAGAAAAATCTGTTCCTAAGAAATCTCACAGAACACTTCATTTCTGTGAAAGCTTTGGAAAATAAAGTGGCATTCACTATATCTACCTTTACATGAATTTTAATTGAAATTAAGATTAGAGGTCAAATATTGTATTCATGTATGTATTAGATAATCTGAGTATTTTATGTCTGTTAGGACTATGTACACCTTTTGCTTAGGGGTTTTGAATATCTAATGTGGCACTCTGTTTAAGTAGAAACCATGCATTTTATCTGTAGTTCCTGCTATCACTGAATATATTTGCATGGCAAATTCAAATGTTGTCCCAGCTGCCCCCAAATTCCAAAGGGGTTTCCTACTATACACACACACACACACACACACACACACACATATATACATATAATTATATAAAATTATTTTATAATGGAGTAGAAGGGAGTTCTTTTTTAAATTCTGGTTTAAGTGACTAAGAATCCCAATTTTTCTCCTTGGTATTAAAATGGAAGTATGGCAATACGTATCATTTTTTCAGTGGTTAACTTCTGAAGACCTTGAGACTGAAATCCCAATGACACTGTCTGTGATTTTTGAGAATTCTTAGAGAATTGGATGGGAGATACCAGAACCCTGGGAACAACAGAATGCTCCATGATTTTTTAAAATGCAGAAAGTAGCCTGAGATCTAGTAACTTAGCTTACTAGAATAACTGAGTAACTCCAGAAAAATTGTCAAATATGCTGTTTGTGAGAATTTGGAAGCAAATGTAGTCATCACTAAGAGTTGACATAGGATTATGAGAACATGTTATTTCAGACTGCAGATTGCAGAGAATTTTTAAAATATTTGTGGTAAATGCACATTTATTTTGTACTCTGAATACACTGAGACTTACTTTCCATATCGGATGAAAGCCTGGATGTTTGGTCTATATAACAATATCTTGTGGCATCATTATTTATGTGGAGGCTGTTCCTGATATTGTTTATAGAACATCCACAAGGAAATAGTCACAGACTATCAGATTTGTTACCCAAATTCAAACCTCAAAGTGACAAGGTGCAGAGCAGTGTTCAGTTTAGTATTTCAATTCGGTGAAGTTTAAGGTAACAGAATTCTTATAAGCTGAGAAACTCTGAACTTGGAAAATTAGAAAAAAAAATTCATTTAGTTGGTTTTGTTTGGGTGGCTGTAATATCCTGGTTAGAAGAAACTTCTCTGTAGACTTAACACTTGAGTTCTAGTCTCAGATGCTTTATCACTAGGTGTGAATCTTGGGAAAATGAGATCACCTTTCTGTGCTTTAGTTTCTTAATCTGTAAAATGGGACAGTATTACCAATCTCACAGAGTTATTGTGAAGCACATAAACTGTGTAAGAAATATTACTATTGTTATCATTCATTTGCATACTTAGTGATGGCTTTCTGAAAAATATTTATTTAAAAAAAATTTTTTACAGATTTTATTTATTTATTTGACAGAGAGAGGCAGCGAGAGCAGGAACACAAGCAGGGTGAGTGGGAGAGGGAGAAGCAGGCTTCCCGCTGAGCAGGGAGCCCGATGTGGGACTTGATCCCAGGACCCTGGGATCATGACCTGAGCTAAAGGCAGACGCTTAATGACTGAGCCACCCAGTCACCCTCTGAAAAAAATTTAAAAAGTATAAAATTGGACTATAACATAAGACTAGATTTAAAGGAATATTTAGGTTATTTTTCTTGTTCAAAGTGGGATCTGATTACAGAGGTGGTTGCAGTAAAGTTTTATAGGGCTTGGTTTGTTGGGGGTTGGAGGGAGGATTTGTGTACCAGTAGAACTAATTATGTCAGAAACACACTGAAGAAAATTTGTTACAAGAAGCCTCTAAATAAAGACTAATTATGGATGGTTAGAATGACCATTATAAATCACCCAGGGAAAAGAAAAGAGAAAAGAAAAGAAACAAACCTATTTTCTTTTTCTGTTGTCTCAGCATCTAAATATCAACTCAAACACCCTTTCTCCAGGGAGGTCTTCCCTGAATATCTTTCCATCATATCTCTCTCCCTTACATTGCCCATTCAGAGCTTTCATCAGTGCATGAGGTTATTTTACTGGTTTGATTATATGTTTGTTTATTTTTATCTGCCTTCCCTAAGGATTATAAGCTTCTTGTAGTATATTGATCATTGCTGTACTCTCAGAACCAAGAAGATATCTTAGCCCATAATAGACACTCAATAAATATTTGTTAACATATGCATAATCATTTATGCATAATCTATGTTTTCTTGTTTGTTAAACCATACCTCTGGGCAGTTTCATCTATGATCATCATGCACGGGGTAAGATTCTGATTCAGTAAGACATTTGTGTTTTATTTAAATATTATAAAGGGCACTTTGTGGGGAAAGGTTTCTGACTGAGTCATGAAATAAGTATTTGGGTTCCAAAATTATGACAGTGAACATAAACTCACTCTCTAAAGGCAATTTGAAATTCACTATATCCACTGTGTGGATCACTAGTTAAATCAATCTTCAAGCACTTCATTGACTAGGCTTTCTCGCAATAGATAATTACAGACTTATTGCACTAGCAAATACCATGATAACTAAATTTAGGGTAAGAATACATGCAGAGGAATTCCTATAAAGGTCTGGGAAAAAGCTAGTCTCATTTTATAATGTGTGTTGAGTTTAATGATTGCTTCTTAAACAAAATGATTATAGTATATTATGAACTATTTTTCAGGAAAACAATACACAACAATCCTGATTTTAAACAAGCCCATTTTCCTAAGAGATGAGTTAGATTACAAAGTCCAACAAAACACATCTTGAATATTCTGAGGAATAAAGCTTGATTCCTAGAAAGGCTTCCATGAGCATTGTCGGAACAGAAGCAATGGATGCATGCGTGGATGGGATATATTCAAAGTGCCAAGTTTTAGCACACTAACTACTATATCAATGGCTTTCCTTCTGACCAAGTGATATTAGGCTTCACATACCATATGGTGCTCCATTCCTTTGATAATTTTGGCAAAAATTCTCAAAGAGAATACAGCTCAGATTGCTTTTCTAAAAACTTCCCATTAACAACTATTTAAAATTTGATCTCTACCAAGGAAAAGATACTGCTTTAAGATGCACTCTTCTTTTAGAGATAATTTATGGCATAAATTTTATCACTTTATGGAACAAATCTCATTACTTTCAAACTGTATGAGAAATTTGGAAGACTATTTTCAAGTTGCTGATGCCTGTCAGGAATCTCACTGTTCACTTCATTAAAATATACATTAAATTACAGAGTACAACAGTATTTAACATCCACTGCTACTCCTGTAGCTAGTAATTTGCATGTGGCAGATGTCACCTACTAATCAATAGAGCCAATGGATTTTAAACAAAATTCACAATCCTCTGAAAGTAAAACCATTGCATCACTGATTAAAATGCTTCTCAGTGTCCTGCATCAAATGGGACTGTAGTGACCTCTTCAGTGATCTGCCCTATCGGTTGGAGCACATTTGAAACACTGAGGTTGTAAGTCTTATCAAATTATGAACAGAGTTGGAATTTCTTTAATAATTTTAATACTACCGAAGCAAATAGAAAACCAGATGCATAAGGCACCTGGGTGGTTCAGTCGATTAAGTGTCTGCCTTCAGCTCAGGTCATGATCCTAGAATCCTGGGATGGAGCCCCACAACGGCCTCCATGCTCAGTGGGGAGTCTGCTTCTCCCTCTATCCCTCTCCCCTGCTCATGATCTCTCTCTCAAATAAGTAAATAAAATCTTAAAAAAAAAAAAAACGGATGTGTAGATTTTTTTTTTTAATAACAACCTCAGTTTGTCAGCAAATGTGTATGATGTTATCATTTGAGTAATAAGTTAAATAATAGGTGTTCTGGGTTTGAGAAGTTGGTATTTTGATAATATATTCTGGAATATTATTTCTTGGGTGTTAAAAACCACTTTATGTTTCTTGAAAATAAACATATTTAGCCAGGTGATTGTAAAGCGTTCACATAGCTTTGCTCATATAAATATAATAAACTCAGATTCAGAAATAAGATATGTGAATTTAAAAATTATTTATTGACTCTATTAAATTTGTATTATATATAAGATAAGGTATATAAAGTATACCAAGATGAACTATATATCTAGCCTGCCCTTAATAAATGCCAATCTAGAAGAGGAGCTAAGATATCTATAGAAATAAATTTTGATTTTGTAAAACAAATGATATTTTATAAAAATAACTGATGGTATTATTATAATGGAGGACAGAATTATTGGAGTTATTCTATTTTTATTTGTATTTATTCTGACCCTAATGTATAACACAAGGATATTGTAAAGCAGTTGAAATACCCAATCTAAAATTATTAATTATCAAGTACAAAAAAGTTCACTCAGTCTTGAAATTTACCATTATAGTTGCAACACAACAGTGAGATCATATTAATGATTTTTTTTTCTTTAAAAATATTTTTTCCTAGGGGTGCCTGGGTGGCAGTCAGTTAAGCATCCCACACTTGGTTTTGGCTCAGGTTGTGATCTCAGGGTTGTAGGATTAAGCTCTGCTTCAGGCTCCATGCTCAGCATGGAGTCTGCTTAAGTTTCTCTCTCCCTCTGTCCTTCCCCCTCCTCAAATAAATAAATCTTTAAAAAATATTTTTTCCTAAAAAAAACTATTTAAAAATATTTTTTAAGAGCAGGCACCTCTACAATTATATACTGTGTATTCTAATAAAGTGATGTTATATAGAACTAATTTTTTCCTGAATATTTCAAGGAATTTCATGACAATAAAATGCAGCTTTTTCTGAAATATGAAGAATAGCTATGGAAAAATAAACTATAGATAAGGAGAATGTAAGCAAAAATATCTTTCTTTAGTTGCAGTCACAGATGTATTTTTTTTTAAATAGGCAAAACATACTTATTAAGGAAATATCCGTGCGTATTTAAGAAAAAAAGGATGCTTTAGTGGTCTCTACAGTCTTCAAATGAGAACCCAAAGGTATAGATGAGGGCTAGAGGATTCACAATAAAGTAAAGATTTTGATAAAGTGTCACACCTATCCTTGCGTGAATAGCTTAGGAAAGCAGCAGCCTTTAGTCCTCACTGATAAGCTGGATTGACTTTGGGCTTTGGTACCAAAAAAAAAGGCCCTTGACAGTGAACAGAATATTTTGTCTAGAGCCTCTATATCTCCATGCTAAGGATGCTCTACTTATCACCTATTTATGCAATAGGAAAAAAAATGAGCAACTGTATAGCTTCAAAACTTTCCTGTCGACACCGAGAAGAACAGATGGTTGATATCAGTTAAAAGCCAGTCATCTACAGTAGCATTAAAACAGGGCCATGTGTGCGTGGGGGAGAATACATCACCGTTAGAATTCTACAACCTGAAAGAATCAGTTCTATTCTATGAGAAACACTGAAAGGAGGTGCCTTGCACTGATGTCACTGGACTCACGGCTCTTCAGGGTGTGGGAGGTGAAAGTTCTGCAACAACCAAATCCATTTGTATTGGGAGTGCCAATTAGATTGTTAGTTCAGAAGTCTCTCTCTACCACCGTCTCAGGATTTCACTGGGCAAAAATTTACTAAAAGTTGAAGTCTTTTCTTTCTTTTCCATTTGCTGGCAACATTGTACTTTTATATGTTATGAAAAGGCAGTAACTAAAAATTAATGTAGTGAAGTATTTTATAAGTGCTAATATTAAAATATGTTAATTTCCAATTTGAAGTCCAAACAGCAATTTCCTTTTGAATTTTATATTTCGTTATTTGATGCTTAATTCATAGCTTACCTCATTCCACAAAAATATGTTGAGATGGCTTATGGGCAGTAAAATGAAAGTATATTTTAATTAAAAAAATCTTGACCGAGTAATGTCTTGATAAGCTTTTTGACTTTGGTATGTATTTTTTGGGGGGTAAGGCTCAGCAGAAGCAGTCACAATTTTGAAACTGTGTATAAAAATGGCTAGTGCTGGGGCACTTGGGTAGCTCAATCAGTTGAATGTCTATTGATTTTGGCTCAGGTCAAGATCTCAGGGTGGTGGGATTGTGCCCTGAGTCAGGCTCCACGCCCTGATTCTCTCTCTTCCTCTGCCCCTCCCCTGTTCACTCTTTCTCTCTCTCAAAAAATAAAAAATAAAAAATAAAAAAATAGATGGCTAGTGCTATTGCTCAATGCAATTTGGCCATATGACAATGTAGAATGAGCACATTTGGAACTCAAATCCTGCCATCAAAGACTCTTGTTTTATCTTAAATCACTTGAACCTGGGTTTTCTCATTTGTAAGGTGGAGGTAATGACAACATAATATTAATGGGACTCTAATTTTGCTACTGGATTCTTAGGACACTGAAAGGAAATTATGTAATATATAAACTATGTAGCATTGGTTAAAAGATCCTCATCGTCATCCTAGGTTTGAACTTGACCAGTGTTTATTTACTTATTTTTTTTATTTCTCTTCATCCATTTTCAATGGCCAAGTATATTTCTCAATGGTATATATTGATTATAAATTATTTTTATTAAATTATGGCATGATCATTTCCATTATGAATTATATGAAATATTGAATTTGTAAAGAATATATCTTTTAGAGTTTGAAAAGCAATTTGGGCTGCATCTCTAAAATGTAGCAATGTATGCACTCATTTTATGGTTAGATGAGGATGACATTGGACAACATTTTTAGATAGTTAATTAAATTCTTTTTTACAGAGATGAAACTTCAATCTTTAATCAAATTCTTGGCCCAAACAGATATTTTACAGGGTAACTTTAGCTCACATTTTTTTTTTTTTTGAATCTTGATTTAGGTATGTTCTAGCTTCGATGTTAATGTCCTAGAGTCTCATTAACAAAAGGAAGATTCCTCTGTGATTGTCCTTTTTCTCCCTAATGAAGCTTTCTAAACCTCAGCAGTCAAAGGTTTGCTATTTTAGTAGGATTTTATTTTTAATGTTGGGGGAAAATTAAAGTTAGGCTGACTACTTTTAATTTTTTCCCCTGTCATATTTAGGAAGGGGAAATAAAATGAATATGCAGTGAAAATGAATGGAGTTCCAGAGACCTGTGGCTATTCTCTCATAATAAAGAAAAATGACTTAATTTGGTAACCACTGGAAGTTTTTGTGATGACTATGGTATTTCTAAGACTACAAAACTCTATCAAAATCCATGGTTGGTTGTTGTTGTTTTTAAATTTGTATTTCACTCATGTAAAGATTTAGAAAAACCCTCTAAATTTGCAAAAATATTCCTGGGCAATTCTCACTGCATTCAGAATGCAGATGTTATTAATTTTTAATGGATAGGACAGTGCCTTAGATTCATACTTCTTTTTTTTTTTTTCTTAGATTCATACCTCTTCATGGCAACGGGAGTTTTTAAAATGAAAGAAATTGAGCCCTGTAAAACGTGATGCGGGGAAAGATTTTTCCTCATCTTATGTATACATTTCCACCAGGAAGATACAGGATTTAATATGAAATATTTCAGAGTTATATTTGAACACCTATAGAAGAATATAGGGCATGACACGTGAAAACGAAGCCATCTCAACCATGTCTTGCAAAACATCCTTAGTGAAACTTGTGGAAGCTGGTCAGGTATAATGAGAAGAACACCAGAGTTAGTCAGAAGCCCTCCCTTCTCATTTAGAAAATGAGAATAAAAATATCTTGGAACTAAATAATTCTTGAGGGAACACAGATGTAAAATATTTTGTAAAATTGTCAGCTATTATTTGATGTTTGCCTCAGGCACAGATCTGGTATGTCTCTTCCAGATCTGAGCCCCTTAGTGGCTTCCTGCTCAGCCCGGGCTTTGGCCAAAACTCCTTGACCTGGCATGGCATTCACATTGTGAGCTGGACCCATGTCCCCTTCTCAATCTGATCTCTCATGTTTTGTTTCCTCTATACCTTATGCCCTGGCTTAACTCATTAGGTTAAATAATTTTTCTCTGCCTGTGCTTTGTACTTACTTTTGCCAATGTTCCAATTTTGTCTGAAATATTTTCAGTGTGCTGAAATCCCCACTTAAGTGGGGATTTATCTTAAGTCCTCCAGACTGAATTCCCCCTTTCTTCATATGAGTTCCTAGTTCAGTCGTAACAGGTCACCTGCTATTAGTGGTACCTGTATTATTCCTTTTGATAGACTAGGAGCATTTTGAGGGTCAGATTTATGTCTGACATATTTTGGTACAACCCCACGAAACCTACCACTTTTCCACATATCAGTGATATTTAGAATATTTAATGAATCAAACTATGGATTGTGTGAGTTGACTTGAAAAGTTATAAGAATGAACTGAATACCTAAGTAAGCAGACAGTATACATATTTTCATTTATTATTTAACATGAAAGATATTTATTATATTACATCAAATTAAAAATACCTACTTGACTTGTCACACTATCAAAAGAGAGCACAAGGTAGAGCAAACCTAATGGAAATTTTTATCATCTTTGCTTATCTGTCTCATCTGAGAATTCTTAGGGGGAAGTTATTAAATTATTATTCATCAATGCAAAGAACAAAGCTGTACTGATTGAAGACAAGTGTGCAAAGAGATATATGGCTTAATATTGTTGTCAAGTATGTATAACAACAATTAAAATAGGTGAATCTAATGCTTTTTAAAAGTTACATATGTGAAAAGAGATACTTGAGACCACCCTCAAGTGAAGTTGGACCTATCAGATATATCTATCAGTATCCAAAGAATGTTTAACCTTCAAGAATGCAGATTAGAAAGATTTGATGACAACACAGTTTGAAAGAATAATAAAGGAATAATTTTATCATAGATCAGGGGTTGGCAAACTTTTTCTGTAGACCAGATAGTAAATATTTTTGACCCATGTGAATCCTATGGTCTCTGGGGCAACTACTCAGCTCTTCACTGCAGCCTAAAATCCACCATAGACAATACAGAGATGAATAAGCATAGCTGTTTTTCAATAAGACTCTACTTACAAAAGCAGATAGCTGGACTTGGTCATGGATGATAGTTTGTCAATTTCTTAGAGTTTTGGTTATATGGAACTGGCATGATGATGAACTAATTTTTAAATTAAATTGTTTTATGCAACACAAATTAATTACCATGAACAGTCACATTAATTTCAATGTTGGGAACTTTAAAAAGAGCCATAAAATAAACATAAGCTGAGACATATAGATTTTTATTTTTAACTGCCCATAAGAGTTAAATAAGGAAATTAGGTTATGTTGAATCATTAGTAAAGTATTTCTTAAACTGTTTCATTGAACTCTTATGAACTTTAAGATGTTAGTAGATGTTCTGAGGAAAAAGTTTTCTTCTGTCACATAAATTTGTGAAATCCTGTATACAGCTTAGTGGTAATAGCAGTAAAAATGTCAGGTATCTTTTATGAATCCTTTATTGTATGCCAAGTAGTTTCTACTATTATCTCTCTTTGAGAGGTGTGTACACTAAAACCTACAGAGGTAAACTAATGCACACCTAGGTCACTTGGCTGGTAAGTGGTAGGGCCTACTCTAAAATCCAGTTTTCACCTCCCTGTCAAGCTCATAGCTGTTGAATAATACATACTGACTCTCAAACAAACCTTTTAAAAATGCTCAAGGAGTGTCAATATACTAATGTACTCTTCACTTTTCTAAGAGCCATTAAAGGATACATCATTTCTCAGATTTACTTGACCATGAAAAGAAATCAGAAATCCTTACTAAGAATATTACAGAGTGCTGGCGTTCCCTAGAAAAGAGTCTGGAAAATTCTACATTCATCATGACAGTGATTCCCAGATCTAGCTATCATTAGAATAATCTGGGAAACTTTAGAAACACATAAATTTAAATAATTTCAATCAGAATTAGAGATTAAGGAATCTGAATTTCTGAAACATTCTTTCCTGAGATAATACTGATCATATGCCAGTTTAGGGATATTCCTTTGTTCTAATGCCATGGAACTAGAGATTTTTTATACCTCAACCATTTTTCACATTTCATGCCTGCCCTATTATGAGAGGCAGGTGCTTACAGAGTGACATCAAGAACATGAATCCTCAGTTCCTAAAATCACCAAATACATGGCAAGAACAGCTAATTTTGTTCCTTTGTTACTTCCTAGTATAAAGTAGTATCCATGAAAATAAACAGGTATTGTTAATCTAATGGGATTTTATTTTATTTTGGCCTATATTACTTGGTTTAATTATAGGATTTTTCATATTTAGACAAAGGATCCCTTTTTTAACAGAGCCTTTGCAAACTTAGATTCTTTTTTGCAAATTGTATTCTATCTATGTCAGATACTGATTTTAGATATGCCAATATTTTATTGTTCTTGTCTACTTGTAACTCTGGGTTGTCATGGTGATAGGTCCTGATATCACATTTCTATAGACAATTAGCTGAAATAAATCTGCATCCAACAGATTTATTGGAAAGGAAGATGCAAATGAGTGACATTTTCTTGTTAAACCTGAAGATAGTAAAATGTAAAAAAAAAAAACACACACAGGACAGCAATATATTAATACTATTTTGCAAATAATGAGCTATGTCATTATGGTCTTTTCAGTAAGTTTCAGTTGGCCTTTATCATCTATAAAATAAGGACATTAGACAAAATAATTTCAAAGTTTTTTTTAAACCTAAAATTCTATGGTCAACTCTTAAAAGTAGCAAGGATCTTAATTACAAAAAAGAAACCATAATGCTTGCCTTTATAAATAGAAGAATACATGCAAACTCATATACTAGAAATCCGGCCTCATGCCAAGAAGTAACAATGGTAGTCAAGGTCAATATTAAACTAATTAAAAAAAAAAAGCACAACAAAACTTTGAACAGGTAGAATTAAGTTACAAACTGATATGTAATACTATAATTTTCAAGTTCTCAATGCTATTAATTTCTTATGAGACATATATGATAACATCATTGTATCTATCCTATAGTTAGAACAAATAAAAGTATTTGAGTTTTGTCTATGGTCACACGACACAATGAGGGAAAAATTAAAAGTTGGGTTTAGAGGACTTTTTTCCACTTTAGATAGCTTTCTACAGGCATAAAATAATATCATCTGAAAACTTTTTAAAGGGATAAATGATTTTTCTTGTTACTTTAGTACTTTATTCACTGTTTTCATGGTGTCATTAAATCCTTGCAAAGAAGGCTTTATTGTGATATGCGATATAGCAGGCTGGAGGCAAGGGGATCCACAAAGGACAGTGTGTTCAAGTGAAATTACTGATGCTAATCAGCAGTGATGATAAAAGTCCAAAGTACAGATTCTAAAATAAGCCAGTCTCCAGTTAATAATGGCTATTTTTGAGAAGGATGCCCTGGATAAGTCAACCTACTGATCACTTCAAACCATCTCTTAGTTATTTGTTTCAAGCTCTTCCTGGAAACGTTGGCAAAGTATAACTAAAAAAAATAAACCAATAAGTTTTTCTTGTGCTGCCCTTCATTAAACACACTGATGTATAAATCAAGTTGTAGAAAAACAAAACTAAGCAAAAGTATGGTCAGAGTGAATAAGGAGTAGAAACAAAGGACTTACCTAATCTTAAAGTAAGATTTTCTTCAAGTAAGAACATTCCTGCTCCCTCAAATTTCTTTCACACACACACACACACACACACACACACACACACACACACACACTCAAATCACTGCAGGTATGGAACAATTTCCATTGAAATTATGTATGTTAGAATAATCTACACAATTAGCATAAAATACGTAGACTTGAGTTATGAAATAAGATGTGAAAAATAGAAAAAAATATGCTTGCTAATATCATACCACTGACTGATTATGTATTTTGGTGAGTAAAGCCACCATTAAAAACAGGCAAATTTCAAACATATCCAAAGTCTTGTACAATTGGAGTGAAAGTTTGAGAGGGAGACTACCAGGTCTTTCTTTTCAGTTTCATTTTCTTACACTGTTGGAGAGTAAAGAGTGGGCAGCAATGTCTATAAACAGCTGATGGCTGACCTCAAGTCTGAGGTAATCACTAAGAGTGACAAGCTCTGCAAATCTCAGATGTGGCTGCAAATCAAACACTGATCACCCCCTGTGCACGGAGCACAGAAGCCCAGTCACAAATCTCTGTAGTCATACTTATCACACAGTTATCACCATTAACAGCAGCATCTTGCAATATGAAGGACAGCAATAAATATCAGTGGGTGAGCATGAAAAACTATCCCTACATACAGCTAACCAAAGGGCTAGCTGACCATTAATTCTCTTAAAATTTTAAGCAAGAGATTTTTTCTGACTAGAAACAGACCATTTTATCCCATTCAGGGGTTAACTTGGAAGCCATTTATTCTTAAAATTCTACTCCCTCACGCTAAAGGTGTTGAAAGAAGAGGTTCATTCCCAATTATCCCAAGCTTTTGAAAAAACAAATTATTTTAAAAATCTGATCTGCTCCCTTTTAGTGAAGTTCTACAGAGTTAAAAAAATGCCAACTGAGAACAATATAAAAATAATGAGAAAGGTGAGAGGAACTTTATAAATTTAAGTTTTAACAAAATTGACTTCTAATCTCTGAAATTGGTCAGAGATTATACAAATTAAGTAGAGGTTTCGCAGTTGCTTACAAAGATGGGAATTCTCCATGGGGAATAGCCACTTTGTTCTTCATGCTGGGGCTGACCCTCCAATGAGCAAAAGGCACTACTGAGTAGCATTACTTAATTTTTGTTATTTTATAGAAACTTGAAAGGAGAAGCCATTCCTGAATTCACTCAAAGGCAATTTTAACATTAAAAATCACAACATACTCTGCAAAACAGAAACTGTATTTTGCAAAGTCAACACTTAATGAAATTAGTCTTCTCAACTTCCCGGCAATGATCCTCACTTATCTTTGATGTATGAAATTATGATGTTTTCTAGGACTTTCTTTGGATGGACTCTTACAAATATCCCTGGTGACCCCTTTAACCACTTGTAGGGAATTTGTAAACTCTCTCTTGGAAAAAAATCTTTAAAAAGTCCCACTCATATTCTCAAAATCTACTTATTTCTCTGTTATTACAATAAATAAAACCTTAATGCCTCTGGAAAGATGCATTCTGTACCCCTTTGCTTAGCACAGAAATCTTAGTTTCTATGCCTTTCATAGAAACTGATGCAATGGCAGAGGGTGGGTGGGATGCAGTGAACTGTGTTTCTGTAAAGTGTTAACTCAGTCCCTCAACTGGGATTTCTTCACAGCTTCCATTTTTTCCTGTTCTTTCATATATTTGATCATTAGTTCCTGGTACATGTTGCCTTTCATTCTTTCTCCATTTAAAAACAAACCAATATCAAACAGATCACACAGAACTAAATTCAATAATCCTTTCTACCCAAACACTTTCACAGATTTAATATTACCATATTGGATATTCCTGTTGGGGGCACAGATTAGTGAGAAAGCTCGAAAGCCTGTCTTCCTGAGAATATACCCATTGAAGGCAAGTCAATCCTAAACCTTAACTGGCATTGACATTTCTTATAGGGTGTGATGATTTGGCAAAATACTACAAGTGATTATTTTTCTGTCCACTTTGCTGCTTTCTTCGAGATTTAAGTATTAAATTAAATTCTAGGGCAAAAACTAGGCAGCTTACCCCAGCATGAAAACATGTTTTCTTAAAATGACCACATACATAGAAAATATGTAGCATGAGCACATGATTCAGAACACTGAATCTTTTAAAAATAAAAATAAGCCACCTAATCAACTATTTTGGCTTAGAGGGGGAAAAGCACAAAGGTCAGTGCCCACAAGAGTAAAGGCAGGTCGTGGGCAAATCCAAATCCTGAATTAGGGACACTGGGTGTTGCCTATAGAAAATCACTTTAAAATGCAACAGGCTATGCAAAGGCTCTTTCAGCTGCGTATAGTATAACCTTCAGTGTCTGACCTAAACTGAATCAGTGTAAGTTTCAAAGTATTAAAAAAATCCAAAAAGGCTAATTCTTTCTGAGTGAGAGTTATAAAAATACTGAGCAAAATAAATTATTTCTCCCTTTGGGAAACACAGCATGAGATAGTTAACTACCAAGCCAAAGCTGATAGAGTCTATGTTTCCAATCAACTTTTTTTTTGTAGTAAATGCTATTGTAATTTATTATTTATGGTCCTTATGTCTTAAAAAGTATGTTCCAGTGTCATTTTGCCTGGGTATACATAAAAGAAAGATGAGGGAACCTACTATACAGTGACCTTTATCTTAATACAATATTACCAGAACACTGAAAAATTTAGAGTTTTCAAAAAGAGTAGAGAGAAATCCATTTTCAAAGCTTGAATCAGTAAATGTTGAAAAAAATCTTTACAAATAACATTATTCTTCCCATCAGTAGACACATGTGGATCAATTTACATTTGAATATAGTGGTAAGAAGAGATTAAGGGACATATGTTTTACAACTATATAAGTGAGACAGAGCAACTGTTTTAACCCACTGGGTGGTCATTGTAACACTGGTGTGGAGATGAAATCCAAGATGAGCCTTGGTTGGAAGGGGTAATGAGGAGGAGGAGAAAGCAAGATGGAAATGAGCAAATGTGTCATCTTTAAGGATCCAAAGATACTCTTTACCTGAACTTTGAGTGCTTCTTTAATTAAAAGGAAGAGATCAACATATAAACAAGAAGAAACTAAGGCATTTTAAAGGAACTCTAGCTTTTTTATTCTTTGGGTTTAATTAAGATCTGACCTATTATGTCATTCATCAAAAATGTATTGAATGCCTGTTATGTGGTTCACATGGTGCTGGGGTTGGGAACAGGAAAAAACACTGTCCCTAGCCTCAAAGAGTTCACTGTCCAGTGGGAGAGACAGATGGTTTCACATTCTGTTATTGCAGTGTGATCAAGGCAGTAGAGGTGGTAAAGAGCTTAGATTCTTCAGTCAAGCTGCCTAGATAGGAATCCTAGTTCTACTGCAGAGCTGTGTGATGTTGGACAAGCTACCGTACACTTTGGTTCTTCAGTTTTCTTATCTTTAAGACAGTGCTAATTAAAGTATCATCATCATAGTGTTATTATGAAATGAAATAAGTTGTAATACCCATAAAGGTCTTGATAGTATCTGGCTATGACTTCTGTTCCTGTTTATAATGGTGTGTGTAGCATGCTGTGGGAACAGAGGAAAGGTGTGAGACCCAGCCCAGGATGCAGCATAGAGTAGGGCTTTCCAGTTGAGGTGAGATTTAAATGGGGTTTTGAAATAGCCTAGTAGGACTTACACAGGTATGCAATGGTGAAAAAGTATAAGACAGCATTGCAAACGTGCAGGGAAGAGAAATCACTTAGAGTTTGGATACTTGGAGAAGTCAATCAGTAGAATTGAGACTATAGTAGGGAATTTAGATTTTTATGGTGAAGACTCCCCTGTTTTTATCCTCATGCATGCTGGTCATCTCATTCTCTTTTCTGCAACAGCCCTACCTCCCCAGTCATTAATTTCTTCACCTCTATCCAATTCTACACTTGGCTACAAGGTAATCTTGTTCAAAAAACACATTTAACTAGGCCATCTCTATGTAAAACCTGCATTTTATCCCTTGTTATTCTTTAGACTGAATTTAAATATTTTGGCCTGGTATTCAAGTTCTTCTCTCTACTCTCCAAAACATAAGAGACTTTTAGCAACATCCAGCTTCCTGTTATCCCCATCTCCCCCTTCTTTGCAGATTTCATACTAATATCTGATCTTGCTCAAGAATTCCTCTTTGGAATTTTAATCTATCCAGATCAATTTGAATTACTTCCTTAAGAACAGGCTCAACTTTGATCATGCTGAAGAAAAAGAAGGTTTGTTTAACCAAACCTCACACCATGTTGATATGCTTCTGACACCACAGTGCCTTAGTGTTGAGCTTCACAATCACATACTTTACTTTAAACTGCTTTTTCCCTCCATTCTCTTTCTATCTTGTTCTTTCCTTCCTTGTGAGTGGAGATTTTGCCTTCTAGGTATCTTATTTTCCAGTGTACGTACATCTACAGTATCTTGTACACCAAATAGTCCCAAAATGTTTGTTGGATGAATATATTATATGTAAAAATGTATAAAACCTTCTTAATAACATGCCAAGATAATTATGTGAAAGTTCCATATATCTTTTGAAATTAGTTACTTGTCTCTTGCAAGCTAAATTGGAAGAGAATCAAGATGATATTATGGCTGATATTTACTTAGATATATATAGTTCACATAGATAAGTAGAACATTTATAAAAAGTATTGGAATTCTTTCAACTGAGTGACTTTTAAAGATGAACTTCCATTATAAGATGTAGGTAAAGACATAAAGGAATTGTGAACTTAGTGTAAATCCCTGGACATTAGAGTTTTAGAGGAAGGGAATAACCATTTAGTCAGTATCTGTGGTGTACCAATCATCACAAGGCTGCTATTTTTTTCATAAATTATCTCATTAACTCTTTCTAATATCTCTTCCCAAGGAAAGTAATTATTATGATGGCCCTTTTATAGCCAATGCCACCGTGGCTCAAAAACTTAAGGAGTCCTTTCAAAATATTACATCTACGTGATAAATCTGGGATTTGAATCCATATCTGACTCCTGAGCCCAAGTTCTCTGAGAGGTTGTTAGAATGGCAGTATTTAGAGGCAGGTTAAATAACCTGACAATTTTGGACAAGTAACAAACTCTTGGACCTGGTTCTTCATTGTTATGAGCTTGCCCAAGATAATCTCTATAGTTCTTATAATTCTAAATCCTTGTGAAAGAGTAGAAACTGTTTTCTTTCATTCCTTTTTTGAAAATTACATTTTAAAAATCTCATGGCATAGAGAGGTGGAAAAGTTATGCACATCAATGCGTTGTATATTGACTATAGCAGGGACATATAATTAGAGCAAAGTATTAACTTTTTCTTTATATATCTCTTATTGTTTGACATAGTGAAATAGATATTACCTTTGTAATAAAATAAAAATCTAATAGAGGAAAAACTGTAGCATTTTTAGTAGTGAGTTAACTAAATTCAAATAATCAGTCTCTAATTTATTAAATATTGATGACCAAATTATATAAATCTCAGAAATTTTATTCAATGTACTTTTTTGCTTGGGTAAGGCTATTCTACAGTGTCTCTTTGCATTCTACTCTCAATACGTATGCACGTTAGAGAGGAGAGTGACGTGATTCTAGAATCAAATTGTGTTGAGTAGTTGCATTTACTTTCATTACTCTAAAAGTGAGAATAGCTAATGTCAAAATATATCCAATATTTTAGGGACCATAAAGCTGTTAATAAATGTACTATACTGTTAACTATTATTTGATATAATGATAATTTTACTAGACTTTCAAGCCTTTTACTTCTCAATATTGTGCAACAAAGTAGGATAATACATGAAAGAGAAAAGTCTAGAATGACATTTATGTATAAGAAAGTTGAATACAATAATTATTAAAATTCCCTTCATGTCCTAAGAAATCTAGTTAAAGTGATTGGGTATTCTTGGGTAGATTACAAGTGGTTTGAACCCATAACCTGGAATGGACCATGCAATGAAATGCCAATACATAAAATACTCTGATCATGATCAGTTTAAACCTTTTTTTCCCACATATTGTTTTTTTCCAGCATTTGACTATTGTAGAGAAGGAAGTTGGATTAGTGCTAATAACTGAACATTCTTCTTTCAGTCACACTGAAAACTGTCTGTATCTTCTTTTGCTTATAAGGTTCTGAGCACCTTTCACAGAACTTGGTTAGATGAAATGAAAATCTTTCATATCAAGCCATCAGTATGACAGACACTCCAAGGCACAAACTGCCATTACATTTAGGGAGAACATTTTGATATAATAATTTATACTTTTAGGGTTCAGATCTGGCTTGTAGGACATCCTAATTAAAACTAGCCATTTGAGAAAAGAGACAAAAATGAACTCCAAATTACTTAAAAATATGACACAAGCATAAAAGAACGACTATGAAATACTATGGACACTGGAAAAATAGTCTTTTTTTTTTTTTTACTACCTTTGACAATGGACTATGACAAAAATTTAGTTCTCTTTGGGGTCCTGCAAGCAAAAAAATCTAATGAACAGAGAACAGAATGGGGTTGGTGCTCTACAACAAGTAGGCCCAAAGCATATTCTTAATATATAGACCACAGATAAGAGGTGTGTCCCAGTGGTACTTGCATTTCCACACACTAAATATAATGCTAGACTATAGTTAAATGACTCCAAATACAGTCTAATAAGCCACACACACATAAAAAAAAACCCTCACAATATTTAAACATTAAATTTAAATAAACACATAGCCTACAAAAAATTGTTTCCCTCAGAAAACATATTTTGTAATAATACAGAAGAAATAATTAGGGGCAAAAAAAGCTGTTAAGCATGCCCAAAATACTTCTGAAGGAAGAGATTATTGTGAAACCTTAAAGATATTGATCAACAAGCCAATTGGTTATTTGTTGACCACAGTGGTACTTAGGCTAATTGGAATCATAATGTAAAGGGAAATTAAAAAATATGTTTTTCCAACTTTAATTTTAATGTAGTAATCTACTAAGTTTGTGGTGTGAAAAGTTAGTATTCAATAAATATGGAGGGTAACTCATACCTTAAATTCCTCCAAGATTTTGTAATTTTTCCCATGATATTCACAAAAGTTTTTCACTTCTTTGCACTCAGGACAGCATCCATTGTGTTCCACTTTAGTACACTTTGGGTGAATTTTAGGGCATTCTGGCTGATCACAAACAGGTCCATCCAGAGCACAGACACATGGACAGTTGGAATGCCCTGGGAAAAATCGTTCTCCCAACTTGTACACAAAGCCGCTGTCATCCACACACCCTTTCCCTCGATAGTCATCAAAGATCAGATTGTCATTACTGGAGGCCTGGTCACCTTCATCAGCAGGATAGTCTTCATGACTGATGGCAGCAGAGGTGACCAATCCAAGGATGACCAACAGAAGTATGCAAGCTTCATGAATATGAAGAGCCATCCCCCTCCTCAAAGGCTTCTGGATGTGCTCCTAATATTAAATATAATCAGCTCCTTCCATGGGAATACAAGAGGGGTAGGCTGAAAATAAATATTTAAAAAGAACAATTTGACATATATAAAGATAATATGGATTTATGTAAGCCCATGTTCTTAACCTGTTTATCTGGGATCTATCTGGAAGACACTAAGACCTTAAATAAACTAAGTTCATGCAACTATCTACGTTTCATTATGAAGTTTGGAGAGTTTATTCTTGGCAATATATGCATTGAAATGTGTCCTTTATTTCACTTAGGAATCTTAAGCTCCAATTTACCTTCTGAATTTCAAAGGTCTGGCTTTGTTTAAATTGTAAGAAGTGGTTTTACTGAGCCTTAAAAGGTGATTTACAAATAGTTACAAATGGCTCAAGAATGTTTGAATTCACATTCTCTGTTGTTCTTTATCACAAAATTAGTCAGTGATAGAATGTATATGCTATAATTATCTGTATAAAAACTAGGAGATTAGTGAGAAAACATCTACTTCTAAAAGAAAGGGAAGAGACCAATAGTTGAATATAAATTATAATTGAGATGAGCTAGTATAAAGGCCTTCCTACTTCTTCACTCCCATAACTGGAGAACAACAATGATGTCAAATGGGTTACTTGTTTCAGAAAACATAAATCTGGATTTTGAAACATAACTAGGAAGAAAAATAGTGCAACCATTTCACAGTGAATAAGAGAAAAATTTAATAAATAGTATGAGAACTCCATATATTGAAAATAATTTATAAAAATAAATTTATTTGTATCATTGCCCACAACTTTATTTTACTCAGGAAGTAAGCTCCTAGTGGGCAGGAAAGATGTACCTGTGATTTTTTTTTTAATGGCAACTTGAGTCTAGTATTCATGGAATACTATTTGAATTAATTACTTCAATATAAAATCTGTACAATTCACAATGTCTTGAGAATATACCTTTCTTTTGACATCCCAAACATATTTGCATTTAGTCAATTTGCACAAAAATGTCAACATAAAACTGTTTATTGAAATTCCTTAAAATAATAATGTGGTGTTGCCATTCACAGAAAACATGCCTGATTAATTTGGTGACATTGACTCTTATAAGCTTCATTTAGTGTTAGTGCTTGGTGTGGAATATTGGTAGTGGGCTCTTATTTAAATGTTTAGAGTGACTAACTCATACAAAGGCTCTGGGGAAACTGTGACTTTAGAGAGTAATAGATAAGAAAAAGTGTTGTCAGATAGTTCATCTGTCTATTTAAATGCTATTGGCTTTATGCCAATATTATTAAGACTGTATATAGGACATTTTCAGATAATTTAAAAATGTTGTTTGTTGGTATATTTTCAGAATATAATGAGTAATGATAAATCATCTCTTCAGTATAACATACAGATGATAATTAAAAAACAAGATAAAGATGGCATAAGGACACTTCAACTATTATTTTTGCATTTTAAGTAAGATATGCAAATTATCTTATGCAAAGTAATAGTAAAATGGAAGGTAGTATATTTATGCCCTCCTTTAGAGAAAACTGCTCTATGATATTAGAATTCCTTTTGGGTAGGTAATGATAAAAGGGATAGATTTATTTTAAAATATGTCAAAAATAATGAGTCATGACAGAACAAAAACAAATGCAAACCTATAATTCTACTTGAGAAGCTGGAAGCTCCTTGACAAAGCATTTTTTTCTCTTAAATTACTACAGAGGCCACAAACATAACAGAAGCTTCCGACAAAAGCATAAATATATTTTTACTGATTAAGCCATGCATTTATACATCTCTCACATATTTAGAAAGTTTATCTCGGAAGCAAGGAAGCTATTGTGCTTCCTTATAATATGCCAGTAGTGTCTGCCAATACATGCGAGATAAGCCATATAAAATACACATATCATTCTGCTTCAAAAGGACATAGACAGAAATTGATCTCTTTGCAAGCTACAGGTAGGCATTAATATACCAAGTTGTGGTAAATGTAAACTTAAAGGTAAAAATAAGGGTGTAATATGCACTTTATATAAACCTTAAATATGCTTTTATTATATGAAATACATTTTTAAATATGCATGGAGAAAACAAGGTTTTCTTTTTAATATAACAAAGTTCTTAGGCTATTAAAAAATCCCTTTTCATAATTGAGCTGCTCTAGTGTAGTTAAAAACACTCTATAAGAGAAGAAATATTAGAGAAATGAAATAAAATGTTTATCTGAAGATTTTTAATAAGTAAGCAAACATTGCTAAACTGAGGATCACTTTCCAGCTAAACTTTCCCCCCTCCCCATATGCTACATATGATTTAAAATGACTGCATCTGTTTCTTTGAGAAAACAAACATAACTCATGTCATAAGATACACTTACCTAATCACTCTGGAGGTTAATGGTGGTGGTGGGAGTCATAGACCAATATAAACTAAAAGATCAGGTATGTTTTAGGAAAGCAGTTCCTCTTTAATTATCCAAAGAACACATTTTCAGGCATGAATTAAAGGTAATCCATTCTCTCTACCTCCCATTTCAAAACACAGTCAAGAAGCAGTCTCCCGCCCTTCCAGAGAGAAACACAGCAGACACACATAAGAAATATGCTTTGGACCTGTCTTCAGAATTCAAAGCAAGAAGCGATGCTGGTCCTGTAGAAATCCAGACCCCAGTAGCAGAATCATGTTGAACTTATTTTTAGCATTTTTCTCAGATCCTTCTATGAAATTTACCGGCTGATTACGCCTCCTCCACACATGAGTTCACTTACACAGTGTTTGGTACGGCAGTAGAGGTGATTTGGCTAGGCTCTGAGGATCACAAACAGCAATAGCATGCTGTAGCTTAAAGCCCACTCCGCTGGCAGTACCATCAGCATCATCCACAATATGTTGCTTGAATCCCCTCTTACACACCAGAAAATACTAACTGTGGACGTGAAGGAAAGGAGCAACTTTAGCTGGGTTTCTGCATCACTGAGAGCAGTTTGCAGACTGCTGATTTGGAGCTCATTCGCAGGCAGCCGGGAATTCCTCAGCACCACGGACAGCGCCAACAACTGGCTTCTGAGACCAGCTCGGTCGAAATCCAGAGCTGCTTCTTTAGACGAGGCTAGAGTGTTCTCTAAGGCAGTTGCACTTTATACAGCCGATGCATGCATTAAGAGTGGGAAAGACATTTTACACATGAGATACTTATTGACATTGAAATTACAATAAAAAATACAAGACATTGTAATTATACCTAAAGCATTCTTAGGTGGGCTGCAGAGATGAAAGTTCTGGAAGAGCATTGCATTTAGATTTAAGCCATCTGCAGTCTTGATTATTATTAATAGATAAAGCATAATCATTGTCAAAGAATCTGTGAAAATGTATGCTCCCCGATTCTATTTGACCCTTTGGTTGCAGAAAGACTTTCTCCATGCTACATGATTAAACTTCAGGTCTTCCTGCAGCTTGGATTTGATTAAAAAAAAAAAAAAAAGTAGCCCTGTTCTCCTGCAGTTTGTTCTCTAACATTCAAAATCAGTCTCCTGTAATTCATCTAGTCTGTCATTAGGCGTCATTGTAAAGCTGTTTCTTTCAAGCCCCTAGCAAAGATGCTCTGTCTCTAAATTCTTATCAAAATGAAAAAGAAATAAAGACCCAGACACAAATAAATGAGCAAAAAGTTATTTTTTTATTGGTAACAGTATGAGCACTAAAATACATGTCCAAAGCATGTTTTAAAGCAAACTGTAAATGTTACCTGCTGGCATATTTAACCAGATATTTCCTGGTTTGGGACTGACTACATAAGGTATTTTCAAGCCTTAAAGGGAATGCCCTCGGCAGTGAGATATGCTGACCATCAAGACCACGTTCGAACAGTGCCGTCAGAGCCTCCGGAAAACAAATACTCTCCGTCATGAGAAAACACGACTGTGTGAGCCTCACTCTCGTGGCCCATCAGTTTGTGAATCTGCCCTGATTTAAGATCTAGCAAATGGATAACCCCACTGCCACTCGCCTGAGCTAAAACTCGACCTGAGAGAGAGAGAGAGAGAGAGAGAGAGAGAGAGAATATCAAAGTTTAATTTCAAGCAGTCCCAGTTTCTAAGCAATGGAATACACAGTTTTGTTTCAATTGTAATTCAATAGACTCATCTTATATTAGATGTCAGTCGTTAAATATGAGCTCTCATTTGTATAGGAAGTAATTCCAGTCAAAATTAAGACATGTCAATGATTATAAAAATTTAAAATAAGGAAGTAAAGCCTAATGCCCCACCTATTTTATCAAATGCCCTCCTAGTCTCCTTATATTTGGGATTAATAACTAATTTTGAGAAGATGAGGGGGAAAGCAGCTAAGTAATAGAAGTTTCTTTTTCAAGTGAATTATTTGTGAAAAAATGTCCAAAGCATAGGTTTAAAATCTATGTCCCTATATAATGGGCAATTTACATGTTAAATTTTGCATTATACTTTGACTTGTTATAATTATGCTAAATCTTTAGTTATAATAATATACATTTATGCTTTAAAATTATGACACTTATGAACTTTTTTTTGGAGTTGAAGTGAAAATAAATACCTCCAGTTCAAGGATGACTTAGGTTTTTTTACTCTAATTTAAAATTCAAAATTCTGTTAAACTAAGTTTATATTACATAAGAGCTAAATATAGTACAGAGTATTCTCAATTTTTATACTGTAAAATTTTTAGTGAATAATTTCCTTCAAGTGAAAAATATATCAGCAATCCAATTCTAATGCTTTTATTAAGGAAGTCTGGTAGCAAACTATCAGGGAATTTAGAGATAAGCAAAAATAATGAAATATGTTTACATAAAGTCAGTGTGTGGGGCAAAAAAGTATGAGAATAGGACTATCCATGGGATTATCTAATCATACTTAGAAGGCATATTATCATTCCAGTAATAATATTTAAAAGTGATTAAACTGCCAACATGCTAGATACTAGATTTTGTACCTGATGTGAATAATTTCATATAATCCTTACAAGATCTAATGATAAAATAATATTAATTTCATTATATGGATGAACAAAGAGAGGTTTAGAAAGGTGAAGTAGCTTGCTCAAGAGGAGGTATGCATGATATGGAGGTATCGAGGGAGGTATCATTAAATCACAGTCACTTTGAATCCAGAGCCTGGGCTTTTAGTCTTGTGTTTTCCACACCCAGCATGGTATTGTTATCAATGATGCCTTCTTGACAGATTTTAAGTAGGTGATATATTGTGAAAATAAAATTTGCTTTCACAGTAAAAATTCTTTAATGATGTCATCAAAGTCACAGTGAAATATTTAATCACAAATTATACCCCAAAATATCATGAGTATTTTGAAAACAGAAAAGTTATAAAAGTAAAGCTAACCATGATAAATATGGCCTATTTGCAAACCTTTATAACTACTGGGCTTCTTCATCTAGAACAAAACCTGACACAGCAAAGATCCTTAGGATGGATTAGAGTGTCCAAAGAAGCAAATGTGAATATTTATTATAAACCCTCTTCTACTAAGTCTTTGCTGACAGAAGCATTACATATGGATTCTACTTCTAGCCTCATTCTATAGACAACTGCTGTTTGTGACTTTCCTAAGAGTCAAACAAATACCTTTTTTCTTGTAGTTTTCATACAACAGATAGGAAGGGGGTAAATATTATTTTCTATTTTTGAAATGAAACAGAACCAAAGCTCATAAAAAGGAAGATTTAGCTTTAAACCATTATCTTTTGTTGAAGTCAAATCTGTAAAAATCATAATTGTAAACATTTATAAAGGTTCTTGGTAATTTCTGAAAGTTCAATAAAATAGAGAACATAATGTTAGAACCTAATGATAGGATTATATAATTCAGCACCATGCCTCAGGTATTTCAAAAACTTGTATTTGATAGAACAGACTTTAGTAAGTTAATGGTGAGGTTTTTCAGGTTTACTTGAACTCATTTACAGAAGATTGCAAGATTGTGATTATATATATATTAACTTATTCCTAAAATGTATATAAATTTATAATCATGTTCAACTTTATTTAAAGTATATGGGATTATTACATGGCATACAATGTCTGACCTAAAATTAGCTTTACTGGGAACTGAGCTAAACCCTTTCTAGGCTAGAAGATTTTCAGAATTACTTACCAGGATGGGTCAATTACTATATTAGTATCTAGTGGGTGTGAGAGAGGTGGCACTCTCAAAAAAAAATTACAGTATTATTATTGGTAGCATCTCTAGAAAGTGGAGTATTTACAGACATGTTTACAGGTATCTCTCTAAATATCCTGGTGATTGACAATGAAAAATAAATCAGAATATAAATCATTTGTCATCCCAATGTAGTCTTAATGACAAATTTGAAGAAGAACATTTATCTACAACTTGGTCAATGGAATAAAAATCTGGTACAGATAAAATTTTTAGCAGTACCATGAGAATTTATAAAAACTTGTGCTAATGTTTATGTTAAAGTTAATATGCCTCCTTAAAAATGTGAAGTAACAAAAAATAAGTGATAAGTTATATATTTATACTTTATTTTATTAAAGTGTTATAACACAATTTAACCAAAACAATTGTCTTGTAACATGTAATTACTGAATAGTTTAAAAGGCAATTTAGCATAGTATTCTAACAAGAATAATTATACCAAGGTATGAATGCACATATTCCATTAATATCACATAGACTGAAAATATCTGATTAAAAAACATAATCAACATTGATTTAAAAATAGAAATAGCCAAGTTGATTCATAAATGTATTTTACAATAAACTATAAATATTTGAATATTATATAAAAAATGACTTGCTTCTCTTCTTTTGTTAACATTTAAGTTATTAGGATAACCAAACTTCACAGAATGGGAACAAAATAAGCAGGCTGGGGAGAAGAGTAACATAATTTTGTGATTGCTATTCTTTCATATAAATAACTCAGTGTATATCAACAGCAAGTGCTTATGACTATCTCTTCACATATCTCTGAAAAACTTAATCAATTCTTGTTTTTATTTACCAAGATTTCAAAATACTTTACTGATTAAATCAGCATCTTTTTTGATGACCAATGGGGTTTGAATGAAAATTAAATGTGTTGCTCTCTATTTTACTCTATTGGATGAATTTGCCATTTATTTTGGCTTAGAAGACAAGCAGTAAATTTCATCTATCCAAAGTATTGCTCTGCCAGTAAGTGAGAAAGCCAACCTTTGAAAATTAGTAGGTCTCTGAAATTTTAGCTCCAAATAAACTTATACTTATAACTATCTTAAGATGATACAGCTTCTTACTGCTTTGTGTTAAAAAGAAACTTTTTGAAAAATGTGTTTAACAATATCTTGAGCAAAACTGTCTCAATTGGATTTGGAATAAAAACTTGAATATTTTAATATATTTGCTGATTTAAGCACATTAACAATAGAATCTCTTGAAGAAGTTTATAGAATGAATTAGCCCATTAAAGTCAAGTCATAAAATTTTATCTGGTTATATGTAATCACTTTGGATAAACCAACAAATTGGAAAGTCTTAATCTCATGCTAATGGAATGTGCAAATGAAATATTGGCACTTTTTCAAAGTGAAGGGTTTTTAATTCATTATAGATACACATATGTCTGAAAATTCAATTTGATTTTAAGAATACACACCTAGAATAGCCAAGAATTATTTAAAACTTTTCAACACTTACCTCCTAACCAAGACAAATTCTTCTTAAGATTACAATATATAGGGGTGCCCTGGGTAACTCAGTCGGTTAAGTGTCTGCCTTAGGCTCAGGTCATGATCTCATGGTCCTGGAATTGAGCCCTGCATTGGGCTCCCTGCTTAGTGGAGAACCTGCTTTTCCCTCCCCTCTGTCCCGTCTCCCCTGCTCATCTTCTCTTCCTCTCTCTCAAATAAATAAATACAATCTTTTTTTTTAAAAAAAGATTACAATATATATATTTTTTAAGACTTTATTTTTAAGTAATCTCTACATCCAACATGGGGCTCCAACTCACAACCTGAGATCAAGAGTCACTTGCTCTACCAACTGAGCCACCTAGGTGCCTCAAGGTTACAATATTTTTGACCCCAATCGTGAGGAGTTAAGGTGTGATATAAGTAGGAGTACAAAGACTCTTACAACATTTTTAAAGTAGTTAGGATATGAGTATATTTCTTTGTCTTTCAGTTTTATCAGAATGACCTGAAATAGTAACCATCATTTATTGGGCATCTACAGCTCCATATGTTACTTCATATGTTCTGTACTTAACCCTCAGAAGTAGAGATTCTCCCTTTTTTAGCTAATGGAGAAAGGGACTCAGAAAAGGTAAATCTGGCATTTGGGTCAAAATCTTTACTGTTCAAGAAATCTGGCTTCATTTACTCACTTGAGTGTGTCTTTCATAAATTAAAATTCAGATAAGTGTGACACTTTGGGGCTTTTCTATGAATGCCACTGAATTTCATAGGTAAATAGGCTCTTAAGCTTAATACTTGTGTTAATCTCATTAAGTCTTTTCAGTGTTGATTTTACTACTTTGTGGAACTCGGAAACTAAAACATCCATATTCTTGCAGGAGATATATGTATCTCCATTAATTCTTAAATACATAACCTTTTAAGGCATATATTGTACATATTAAAAATCAGACCCAACTGATAAAGATTCATGTTAAATCCCTTCTCACATTTCTAGCAAAATTATCTCTTTAGTTTTTTCCATTTCTATTTTGGATACTATATTATCTCTGTTTTCCAGACCTCAAAGTATAGTGACATTCATTTCTCACCTTTCCTCCTTCTCTATCCTTAGCCCAAGTTCTATCCATTCTTTTTTACTAATTTTCTATAGTTCATTAATTTAAAACTGTTAAGTCCTTGTTTTAATTTGGAAGGACTATTGAGATGGTACACCAAATGATCTTTTTATTATAATTTCCTTACTTTAAAATCTACATATTAACTCCTAAGGTGTTTCTTCAATTATGTCACTCCTATTTTAAAATACCATAAATTTGAATAGTACAACACCAAAAGCAGCCACAATAACAGCAGCAAAGAGGCTCCTTACAACTCTGACGTTCTCAGGTTTTGTTTTAGATCCAACCACCTCATTTTACAAACAGCTGAGATGAAATGCCTTGCCCAAGGTAAGAAAATGTATTTATGGCAGTTAAAGAACCTGGTTGAAATCAGATCTCTGACTACCAAATCTGTGCTTTTTTTTTTTTTTTTTTGCTATTGGCTTCTGACACTGAATAATGTTCTAGTATCTTAATAAGACTTTCAAGACCTCTGCACTCCCATACAAATCAGCATTTACTCAACCAACTACACTTTTACATGAATCCTATGTTCTCTATCAAATGATATGTCATCATTTCTTGAATATATTTTAAATTTCCCCATCTTTGGATTGTTGCTTCTGTTATTCTGTCTCGTGAAATATTTTTCTTTGCTATTTCCATAGTCCTCAACTATATCTTCCTAGTAAAAGTCAACCCATATATTAAGCCCCAGTTCAAAATTATTTTCTTCATCTTTTTGGTATAAGGCATCCCTAGTAGAGATCTTCCTATTCTGCACATTCATTACATTTTATTGATACAATTCATGTGGTAATAAGATACCATAAATTATAGTTAACTGTGTATTTGTCTTACCTTCTTAACTTTGTAATTACTGGAAAACGGGCATGTCATATTTTTGCATTACCGCCTCCCCCCCAGCTTAATACATAGGCTGTTGTAATCCTCAGTGGTAGTAATAACAGTTTTCATGACTACTTTTTTTTTTAGTCCTTGTTATTTGCCAAGCACTGCTCTAAGCCCTTTATACATGTTTTCTCATTTTATCCTTACTACAACCCTATGGGGTAGATATATAACTGCATTATACTATTATGGCATTTATGACTCACATGTAGCTATTGAACACTAGAAATGCAGCTGGTGCAACTTGAAATACACTATAATTGTAAAATGCTCACCAGATTTCAGACTTTAGGAAAAAAATACAAAATATTTTATTAATAATTTTATATTGATTACATGTGATAAAATATATTTTAAAATCAATTTCACCTGCTTTTTAAAAATGTTACTAAAAATTTTAAATTACATATGTGGTTCACTTTATATTTCTATTGGACAGTGCTAGCACGTATCCTACTTCATACAAGAAGAAAACTGGGCTTAGAGATGAAAGCAACTTCTCCAAGGCCACACAACTTAAGTATTGGAGTCTTGACTTGGGGGCTATATGACTCCAAATCTCATGGTCTTATCCTCTATGTCATGCCCTAAAACCTCCAGATGAATTTTTATTGATTGGCTCAATGTTGTCTCTCCTACTGTGATTAAGCTGCCCTTACTAAAATGCAATATGAGTCAGAGTAACATCTCTTGGGTGTGCAGCTCCAGTTTCCAGCTAAATCTGTGCTTGCTCGTAGGAATACTTTAAAATTAATTTCTGTTTAAGTACAAGAAATATTTCAAAATTTCATTTCTGTGGTTACCCTAATGGCACTTATTGACTCCAAGAATCTTATTGTGCAATTAGCTTCCTGGGAATAAGGAGGGGCCTTAGAAAAGCAGCTTTTATTCTTTTAGAACTCAAAGAGCCCATCCATGTACCCAACATTCAACAGTGCCTTAGCAAAAATCAAAACAAATCAAAAACAAAACACCTCCACAACTTTAGATAAGTGTTTTATATTAAGATGTTATAAAAATTTGTCATTTTTTGCTCTAGGGGAAATAAACTGGAATATATCATCCTTCCAATGCTTATACTTTCAACATTGACTAACATCCTCTCAGACTCACCTAAACAATATTTTTGAATACAGTATACATTTTGTCCAATTCCTTACACTGAGTGTTCATTAAAAGAGAGAGTTCTTGTTTTGTTGAAAGATTTCATCTTAATTTGTTTTGCATAAAGGATTCTTTTAGAATTAAATACAAAGTTAAATTGTTATAGTGATAAAATTATCTAAGGGAGAGTTATTGGAAACTCAGTTATTAATATGAAAATTGATATTCCCTAAAATTCCAAATAAAAATTATGCGATGCATAAAACTTTTTTTTTTTAATTCTGGTAAACATATAGTGTTATATTAGTGTCAGGTATACAATATAGTGATTCAACAATTCTATACATTACTCAGTGTTCATCATGAGAAGTGGACTCTTAATCCCCCCTTCCAGTTTTACCCATCTTCCCACCCACCTCCCCTCTGGTAACTGTCAGTTGGTTCTCTTTAGTTAAGAGTCTGTTTTCTGGTTTGTCTCTTTTTTCTTTGTTCATTTGTTTTGTTTCTTAAATTTCCCATATGAATGAAATCATATGGTATTGTCTTTCACTAAGTGACTTATTTTGCTAAGCATTAAACTCTCTAGATCCATGTTGTTGCAAATAGCAAGATTTTATTTTTTTATGGCTGAGTAATAATCCATTATATATATGGCACCTCTTCTTTATCCATTCTTCTATCAGTGGACACTTGGGCTGCTTCCATAATTTGGCTATTGTAAATAATGCTGCAATAAACATAGGGGTGCATATATCTTTTCAAATTACTGTTTCTGTATTCTTTGAGTAATATTCAATAGTGGAATTACAAGATCATATGGTAGTTCTGTTTTTAATTTTTTGAGGAACCTCCATACTGTTTTCCACAGTGGCTACACCAGTTTGCATTCCCACCAACAGTGCACAAGTGTTCCTTTTTCTTCACATCCTTGCTAACATTTATTGCTTGTGTTTTGATTTTAGTCATTCTGACAGGTGTGAGGTGATATCTCATTGTGGTTTTGATTTGCATTTCTCTGATGATTAATGATGAGCATCTTTTCATGTGTCTGTTGGCCATCTGTATGTCTTCTTTGGAGAAATGTCTGTTCATTTCTTCTGCCCATTTTTAATTAGATTTTTTTTTGGTGTTGTATAAATTCTTTATATATTTTGGATACTAACCCTTTATTGAATATGTCATTTGTAAATATTTTTTTTCCATCCAGTAGGTTGCCTTTTAGTTTTCTTGGTTGTTTCCTTTTCTGTACAGAAGCTTTTTGATGTAGTCCCAGTAGTTTATTTTTGCTTTTGTTTCCCTTGTCTCAGGAGACATATTTAAAAGGATGTTGCTGTGACCAACATCAGAGAACTTACTGCCTGTGCTCTCTTCTAGAATTTTTATGGTTCGGGGTCTCACATTTAGGTCCTTAATCCATTTTGAGTTTATTTTTGTGTATGGTATAAGAAAGTGGTCCAGTTTTATTCTTTTGCACATAGCTGTCCAGTTTTCCCAAGACCATTTGTCTTTTTTCCACTCCATATTTGTGCCTCTTTTGTTGAAGATTAATTGACCATATATTCATTTCTGGGCTCTCTATTCTGTTCCATTGATCTATGTGTCTATTTTTGTACCATACCATTCGGGTTACTACAGCTTTGTAGTATATCTTGAAATCTGAAATTGTGATATCTCCATCTTTGTTCTTCATTTTCAAGATTGCTTTGGTTATTTGGGGTCTTTTGTAGTTCCATACAAATTTTAGGATTATTTGTTCTAGTTCTGTGAAAATGCTGTTGATAATTTGATAGAGATTGCATTAAATTTGTAAATTGCTTTGGGTATCATGGGAATTTTAACAATATTTGTTCTTCCAATCCATGTGCATGGAACGTCTTTCCATTTCTTTGTGTCATCTTCAGTTTTTTCATCAATATTTTGTGGTTTTCAGAGTACAGGTCTTTCACTTCCTTGGTTAAGTTTATTCCTAGGTATTTATTATTTTTGGTGCAATTGTAAATGGGATAGTTTTCTTAATTTCTTTCTGCTGCTTCATTATTAGGGTATAGAAATGCAAGAGATTTCTGTATATTGATTTTATATCCTGTCACTTTATGAATTCATTTATCAGTTCTAGTAGTTTTTTGATGGAATCTTTAGGGTTTTCTATATATAGTATCATGTCATCTGCAAACAGTGAAAGTTTTACTTTTTCCTTACCAATTTGGATGCCTTTTATTTCTTTATCTTTTCTGATTGCTTTGGCTAGGACTTCTAGTACTCTGTTGAATAAAAGTGTTGAGAGAGGACATCCTTGTCTTGTTCCTAATCTTAGGGGAAAATCCTGTTTTTTACCATTAAGTATGATGTTAGCTGTAGGTTTTTCATGTGGCCTTTTTTATGTTGAGGTATATTCCCTCTAAACCTATTTCATGGAGGGTTTTTATCATGAGTGGATGTTGTACTTGTCAAATTCTTTTTCTTTATCTATTGAGATGGTCATATGGTTTTTATCCTTTCTCTTATTGATGTGATGTATCATGTTGATTGCTTTGTGAATATTGAACCACTCTTGCAGTTGATCATTGGCGAGTGATTTTTTTTAATGTATTGTTGGATTCAGTTTGCTAATATGTTGTTGAGGATTTTAGCATCTATGTTTATCAGAGCTATTGCCCTGTAGTTCTCTTTTTTGTTGTGTCTTTATCTGGTTTTAGTAACGAGGCAATGCTGGCCTCATAGAATGAATTCAGAAGGTTTTCTTCCTCTTATATATTTGGAACAGTTTAAGAATGGGTATTAAATCTCCTTTAAATGTTTGCTAGAATTCACCTGTAAAGTCATCTGGTCATGGACTTTGTTGGGAGTTTGTTTATTAAAGACTTGATTTCACTGCTGGTAATCAGTGTGTTCAGATTTTCTCTTTCTTCCTGATTCAGTTTTGGAAGGTCCTGTTTCTAGAACTTTATCCTAGGTTGTCCAATTTGCTGGCATATAATTTTTCATAATATTCTCTTACAATCCTTTGTATTTCTGTGATGTTGCTTGTTATATCTCCTTGTTCATTTCTAATTTTATTCGAGTCATCTCTCTTTTTTCTTTTTTAAAAATGTATCTGGCTAAAGGTGTATCAACTTTATCTTTTCAAAAAACCAGGTCCTGGTTTCATTGGTATGTTCTATCGTTTTTTAGTTTATATTTCATTTACTTCTGCTCTAATCTTTATAATTCCTTTCTTCTACTAGTTTTGAGTTTTGTTTTTGTTCTTCTATCTCCTTTAGGTGTAAAGTTCAGCTATTTATTTAAGATTTTTCTTGCTTCTTAAGGTAGGCCTGTATTGCTATAAACTTTCCTCTTGGAACAGCTTTTGCTGCATCCCAAAGATTTTGGACTGCTGTTCTTTCATTGTCATTTATCTCCATGTATCTTCTTATTTCCTCTTTGATTTCTTAGTTGAACCATTCATTGTTCCATAGCATGTTATATAATCTCCAGATATTTGTGTTCTTTCCAGATTTTTTTTTTCGTGGTTGATTTCTAGTTTCATAGTAATGTGGTTGGAAAAGATGCATGGTATGACTGATCTTCCTGAATTTGTTGAGACTTGTTTTGTGGCCAAATATGTGATCTATTCTGGAGAATGTTCCATGTGCACTTTAAAAGCATGTGTATCCTGCTGTTTTATGATGGAATGTTCTGAATATATCTGTTAAGTTCATCTGGTTCAACAGAGGATCAAAGCCTCTGTTTCCTTGTTGATTTTCTGTTTGGATGATCTATCCATTGATGTAAATGGGGTGTTAAAATCCACTACTATTACTGTATTACTATCAATTACTTCTTTTATATTTGTTATTAACTGCTTTAGGTATTTGGGTTCTCCCCTGTTGGGTGCATAAATATTTGAAATTGTTATATCTTGTTGGATTTTTCCTTTATGATTATATAGTGTCCTTCTTTGTCTTTTGTAGCAGTCTTTGTTTTAGTCTATCTTGTCTGATAGAAATATTGCTACCCTGGCTTGCTTTTCACTTCCATTGACATGGTAAATGCCTTTCCATCCCTTCACCTTCAATCTGAATGTGTCTTTATTTCTGAAATGAATCTCTTGTAGGCAGCATATAAGTGGGTCTTGCTTTTTTATCCATTCTGTCACGCTGTGTATTTTGATTGGAGCACTTAGTCCATTCATTTACATTCAGTTATTACTGATAGGTATATACATATTGCCATTTTGTTACTTGTTTTATGATGGTTTTGTAGTTCTCTGTTCTCTTGCTTTTTTCTCTCTCAGTTTGCTGGTTTTCTTTAGTGATGTACTTTGATTCTTTTCTCTTTATTTTTTGCATATCTATTACTGGTTTTTGATTTGTGGTTACCATTTGGTTTGTATATAACATCTTGTGCATATAGCAGCCTAAATTAAGTTGATGGTCATTTCATTCTTTACTCCTCTCCCCCCCTATTTTAGATATGTGGTGTCATACTTTACATCATTTTATTTTGTGAATCCCTTGATGGATTTTTATAGATATACTTTTTTATGTTTCTGTGCTTCCTATTTTTCTTATGCTTAATGGTCTTTCCTTTCCACTCAAAATGTTCCCTTTAACATTTCTTACAGGGCTGATTTAGTGGCCATGAATTCCTTTTTTCATCTCTGATTGGTCCTTTTTAATGCTTTCTATTTCTTTGTTAAGGATCTCAGTGAGGTCCTCCACTCTTTTTCCAGTCTAGTGAGTATCTTTATGACCCTTATTTTAAATTCTCTATCAGCCATGTTACTTGTCTTTGTTCTGTTTAGCTCTCTTGGTGTGATTTTGCCCTGTTCTTTCATTTGGGACATATTCCTCTGTCTCCTCATTTTGTCTAACTCTCTGTGTCTGCTTTTATGTGTAAGGAAAGTTGGTTACATCTACTGCTCTTGAAAATAGTGGCATTATGGAAAGAAGTCCTATAGTGCCCTGAAGTGCAGTGTCCCCTGTTCACCAGAACCTAGTGCTTTAAGGGTGTTTCCTATGTGTGTTGCATGCACCATACTACAGTGGCTCAGCTGCATTTGCCTTCAGTCCAGTCATCAGCAATGACTTTCTTTGTTTGTCATAGGTAGGGTTTTGTCTCCCTGTGTTGTTAGTGGGCCAGTCTGGGCTACCTTGGGCTTGAGTTGAGTCCAACCAGGCATTTGCCAGAGATGAAGTAACACAGAACTGAAGGGTGCTTTCCCTGAGAAGCCTTTGTTGGTGGGCAGGACCTACAGTCAGACCAGTTGTCTGTCCCCTGTCCACTGCTGGGAGTGTGTGGTTATCTTCTCTTCCTGGCAGGAGTCACTTGGAGGGGTGCTGGCCCTTGTTGGGGCTGCTTGCACACTGTCAGCTCATGGCACCATTTTGGATGGTCTCCTGCCAAGAATGTAGGAGAATGTGGGGCTGGAATACACATTGCCAGCAAGGTCTGCAGTGGTCTGCTGCAGGAGGGCATTTGCAACTGCCTGATTGGGGCAGACAGGGTTGGAGGAGACAGATCAGCCAAAGATTACAGGGGCAGGGCATGCAGTGTTAGCAGTGTTTGCTATGGGAGGAGACCTGGAGCTAAGGCCTGGCTGGAGGGGGAGTGTCTGCAGGAGAATGCAGGGGAAGGGCACAGTCTTAGCAAGGAAGTTAGCAAATTAGGTGGAGAGTGTTGGTGTTGTGCTGGTTCCCATAGGGGTCCTTATATCTAGACTGGGGACTGGGGGAGGGAAATGGCAACCACCAGCTACTTTGTTCCTGGAGAAGTTCCCCAACAATTCTTGTCTCTCTAGCACACACTCTGAGATTAGTAAAGAAATCTCCTTCCCATATACTCCAAGTATTTTTCAAACTGCTGTTTCTATGCTGTATCTCTGTGGGGCTGCCAGCTATACTCTTTAAGGTCAGAGACTCAGCTTCCTATTGCCCTCCTGGCTCTCCCAGAGCCAAGCCAGATTATTTTGAAGTTCCAGGTGTTAAACCCTGCTGATTATAAGAACTTGCAAAATTATCCCCCTTTGGTTTTCAAAGTCAAAAGTTATGGGGAGTCATCTTCCTTGTGTGAGTTCCCCTTGCTGTGTGCCTGGTGTGAAGGTCTGTTTCTGTCCCCTCTTCACAACCTCAGTGTTCCTCCCGTGTACAGTCCCACAGGTCCTTTTAGCCCCTGACCACATCTCTGCCCTTCCTATTCTCTTCAATGTGACCTCTCCTCTACCTTTTGCTGTGGAGAGTCCACTCTGCCCGTCATTTATACTGATGTGGGTTATCTACTTGTATCTGTGGGATGAGGAAAGCTTAGGATCCTCCTACTCTGCCCTGTTCTCTCTCTCCCTCACATATAACAGTTTAATAAAATAAATTGGTAGTCAAGTTTTAAGAAGATTCTGCTTCAACACTTTCCAAAGTAGTATATTCACTGGCCAAAATGATGCCATTTGTAATGGAACATCTAAATAAGGAAAAGAGGTAGTGTAGATTTTAAAATTTCTAAATTATGTTGACAGGAATCTTTGATTTTTCTTTATTGGAGTAATAATTCACCACACTAATAAATGTATCAGAAGTTGAGCTTTGAAAATTGAGCTTCTTTGGAAAAATCTTCCATTGCCCAATGAGCCATCAGTTATCAGGTACTTTTGGCTAAGGCAACTGGGGTTTCATATATTGTTTGGGTAAAGAGAATAGAATACTGTTTAAGGAGATTCATTAAACACCATATATATTGAAGCTATAAACTTATTGTTTGGGAAGTTAATTTAGAAGACACACTTTTCTTTTTACCCTGTGTCTGTACACTTACAGCAATATTAAGAGTCAACAGTTGACTAAAACTGTGCAATTTTCTATTATATCATTAGGAATAACATCATTCTGGGATACCAAGGTGGCTTAGTTGGTTAAGTGTCCACCTTCAGCTCAGGTCATGATCCCAGAGTCCTGGGATTGTGTCCCACATTGGGCTCCCTGCTCAGTAGGGAGCCTGCTTTTCTCTCTGCCTGCCACTTCCCCTGCTTGTGCTCTTTCTCTATGATAAATAAATAAAAAGCTTAAAAAAAGAAGGAATAACATCATTCTGGATTAAACACATATGTCTGCATGAATGAAATTCTGCTATAAGAAATAGAAGCAGACTCAAAACTTTTATTACAAATAATGAAAATAGGGTGCCTGGGTGGCTCAGTTGGTTAAGCAACTGCCTTTGGCTCAGGGCATGATCCTGGAGTCCTGGGATCAAGTCCCGCATCAGGCTCCCTGCTCGGTGGGGAGTCTGCTTCTCCCTCTGACCCTCCCCCATCTCATGTGCTCTCTCTCTCTCTCATTCTTGCTCTCTCAAATAAATAAATAAATAAAATCTTAAAAAAATAATGAAAATAATAAATACATCACTGCATTTCTCATTAAAATAACCAGTATTTTCTCATGATTAATCATGCTTTGCCTAAAGTTTGGATATGTTCCCCCAAAGAAACAAAAATACCCATTTTACATTTCATTCAAATTAGTCTCATACACAGATCATAGGAAATTTGTTTATCACAAATACACAAAAGTGAAATCTAAAAAAATTGTGTGCCACTTATAACATATCAGAGAAAAGAGGCTTTGATCAATAAGGAAATGATTTTTATACACATCAGAACCAATTTGAAGCAATTCTCTCAATCAATATAGATAGGCAGAAATGCTTTTCAGCATTTATTACCTGTGGAGAGTATTATTGATTAATTGTATTGATTTTTGTAATGCATGTGGAGAGGAATCTGTTGTTTCTTTAAAAGATGCCTCAAAATGAAAAGTATCAAGAAACTAAGTTTTGAGGATTTGCATTAAAGGCTCAACCTGGGTCATTAGAATTTCAAAAACACCATTGAAGGAGATATGAAATTTGAATTAGTTTATTTTGCATCCTATTGCTAATCAATAAATTTCAGAGAAAAAATTAGTTGGAATTTAATTTTCCTAAATGCCTGTAACAATTTATAAACTTTTCTAGTATTTTTACTATGTATATGCTTGCTAAAGGACCTTATCTTTTCTTTGTGTCAAAGATAAACATGTTAATAAATAAATGCACTTTAAATTTCTTTAGCTAAAACTTGTGCCATAAAAAGGACAACAAAGAGAGCAGGGAAGTCTTCACTATCTTGTTTTAGGACTGTAGTCAAGCGTATATGCATATCTTACTTGGAGTAGATAATATGTAATGGCTACAACAGTTGCTGAAGATAAAAATCTACCATTATTTAAATTTAGTATGGAATGTTATTAAGCAAGTAAATTTTTCCCCACGGAGTATGTTTTATATGTTTGCTCTAAATATGCAGTTTTAAATAAGTATAATAATTATGTTTGTCTTTTACATGAAATTCACATCTTGTTTAGGAAAGCAGTTCTTTGACACCACAGAAATTCCTAAATTTTAGCAGGTGAATAAATCCAAAACGTAAAGTCTTTCCTTGCTAGGAACAGAACTTTGGTCTTATAAATTTTCCCCTAATAAGAGAGCATGAATGAATATCTTCTTGAACAGGTGCTTTCCTACATGATCTGTCTTCTGAATATTATAGAAATCCCTTGTGAGATGCACCTAAAGTCCTAAAAATGTTCTAACTAATTATTGAATCTATTTAGAATATCAACAGCCACCTGCTTTCATTTAGAAATCCTTGTAGACCTGTTTCCTAACTTGGTCCTCACCTATGCAGCTGATCAGTGTTGAAATAATATTTATTCAGGGACCCCATGCACCTGGAGCTTTGCAAACATTTCAGAAAATCTCTTAGTGATGTCAGAGGAAAATCTAGTTTTGGTTCATTTCTGGAGATCAGAAAACTATGGTAAAGTGTGATTCAGAGCAAGTCATAGACTGATATTTTCTTCCCCACTGTTCATGAGTTGAGAAAGGACCCAAAGGCTTATATTTTATAATAAAAATTTAATTAAACTTTAATTTTTATATTATAAAGTAGTAAAACCACCTTTAGTATTTCTCATTTTTCACTATTTAAACCATAACATTTACTACATTTCAGACTTATAGAGTTCTAATATTTTAGGAGTTTTTCTCTTCATGGACATTGTGTCAGCACTAACTTCATTATGAAGAAATAGCACTACTTAAGCAAGGAGTTTTTTCTGTGGGGAAGAAAATACTGTCAGCTTCCATTAGTTAATGTTGAGGTGGTGAATTAGTAATAATTGTATCCTTATTTTTAGAACTTCATTCTTCCTTCTGCAGGGCAACATCATGCATTGGGTGAAAGTGGCTAAGCGATAAGAATTACAGCCAAGATGATATCGCCTCTCCCCAAAAGAAGAAAAGAAAATCAAATGTGAAAATCCTGAGTAAGTTTAGAGTGGCTAAATATTTAAAGCTAGAATAATCTGCTGGGTTTTAGAAAATCATTAAACTCTCTGAAATCATAGAGAGACTGCCTAAATTCCAAATCTTTCACAATTCATTACCTGAGGAAATACAGACCTAACACCTAATTGATAGTTAACTTTAAAATGGTTTGAAGTGGTTGATAATAAAAGATAAAATCACTGCTTTCCATTTATGAATATCTACTGTTTTCTGAATATTTTCTATTATGTGATTTTAAAAAACTGCATGTGAAGTAAACATTTTCACTTTTATAGGTAAAGATAATGAATCATAGTGAAGGTAAGTAACATCGTCAAAGTAACAGAGCTGTTAGTGCAAGAATGCCAACCCAAATGTCTAGAAACTTTTTCTATTCTACATCCTGGGGAGAAAGGAAAGTAGTTATGCTAGAAAGCTAAGCTAATTTGGCTGCTACATGAAGGGCTAAATTTATATTAACTCATAATTCTATGAAGGCATCTTTATGAATATCTAAAGTAATATTCTAGTATATTACATTTGGATGACCTGGCTTTATACATCATAGAAAATTTAAAGCAACATGTGATTAGTTTATTCTTTTTTTTAAATAAAATTTTAAATTTTATTTTAATTGAACTATAGTTGACATTGTTAGTTTTAGGTGTACAACATAGTAATTCAACATTTTATATGTATTACAAAATACTCACCATGATAAATGTAGTCATCTTAAAGTTATTATACTATTGACTATATTCCTTATGTTGTATTTTATATCCCTGTGATTTATTTATAACTAAATTTGTAGCTCTTAATCCCCTTCACTTATTTCACCCATCCTTCTCCACCTGTCTGACAGCCACCATTTTGCTCTGTATTTATGACCCTTTGTTTTGTTTTGTTCTGTTTTTTAGATTCCACATATAAGCAAAATCATACAGTATTTGTCCTTTTTGGTATGATTTATTTCACTTAACATAATGCCCTCTAAGTCCATCCAAGCTGTTGCAAATGGCAAGATTTCATTCTTTTTTATGCTAAATATTCCACTGTGTATGTGTGTGGTATGTGTATGCCACATCTTCTTAATCCATTCATCTATTGATAGACACTTAGGTTGCTTCCCTATCTTGGCTATTATAAATGATGCTGCAATAACCATGGGGGTGCATATATTATTTCAAATTAGTTTTTTTTTTTCTCTCCATGTGTCTGTTGGCCATCTACATATGTCTTTTTTGGGAAAATGTCTATTCATGTCCCCTTCTGCCCATTTTAAAGTTTTTTTTTTTTTTTTTTTGGTGTTGGTCTACATGATTTTTTTTGTATATTTTGGATATTAAACCCTTACCAAATAGATCATTTGTAAATATCTTCTCCCATTCAGTAGGTTGCCTTTTCATTTTTTTTTTTTTTATGGTTTCCTTTGCTGTGCAAAAGCTTTTCAGTTTGGTATAATCCTAGTTGTTTTTTTGCTTTTATTGCCTTGCCTGAGGTGCCAAAAAAAATATATATGTTGCTAAGACTGATGTTCAAGAGTTAACTGCCGATATTCTCTTTCAAGAATTTTGTGGTTTCAGGTCTCACAATTAGGTCTTTAATCCATTTTGATTTTTGTGTATGGTGAAAGGAAGTAGCCTCGTTTTCCCAACACCATTTATTGAAGAGACAGTTTTTTCCCTATTGTATATATTGCCTCCATTGTCATAGATTAATGACTATATAGGTGTGGGCCCTCTATTCTGCTCCATTGATCTGTGTATTTTGGTGTGAGTACCATACTGTTTTGATAACTATGGCATTGCAGTATAGTTAGAAATCTGAAGTGTGATACCTCCACTTTTGTTCTTTCTCAAGATTGCTTGCCTATTCAGGGTCTTTCGTGGATCCATGCTAATTTTAGAATTATTTGTTCTAGTTCTGTGAAAAATGCTATTGATATTTGATAGGGATTACATTGAATATGTAGAATGTTTTTAGTATGAACATTTTAACAATATTCTTCCAACTCATGAGCATGGTATATCATTCCATTTGTATTGTTCTTAATTTCTTTTATCAGTGTCTTCTAGTTTTCAGAGTACAGGTCTTTTATGTCCTTGGTTAAATTTATTCATAGGTATTTTATTCTTTTTTTTTAAGATTCTATTTATTTATTTGACAGAGAGAGACATAGCGAGAGAGGGAACACAGGCAGGGGGAGTGGGAGGGGAGAAGCAGGCTTCCCACTGAGCAGGGAGCCCGATGTGGGTCTCAATCCCAGGACCCTGGGACCATGACCTGAGCTGAAGGGGATGCCCAATGACTGAGTGACCCAGGTGCCCCCAGTATAAAATACTGTAAAAAATTCTTTTTAATGCTATTTTAAACTGGTTTTCTTAATTTCTCTTTTTGCTACTTTATCATGTCATCTGCAAATAGTGACAGTTTTACTTATTTCTAACCAATTTAGGTGCTATTTCTTTTTCTTGTCTGATTGTTGTAGCTTGGACTTCTAGTACTATACCAAATAAAAGTCATTACAGTGGGCATCCTGGTCTTTTTCCTGATCTTAGAGGAACAATGTGTAGCTTTTCATCATGGAGTGTGATATTAGCTGTGGGTTTTTATATATGTGGCTTTTATTATGTTGAGATGTGTTTGTCCTATACCCACTTCGTTGAGAGTTGGCATCATGAATGAATATTGAATTTTGTCAAATGTTTTTTCTGCATATTCAGATATAATTTTTCTTTTTCTTTTTGTTAATGAAGTATATCACATTGTGTTTATTAAACTATCCTTGCATCCCTGCAATAAATCCCACTTGATCTTGGTGAATGATCATTTTGATATATTTTTGAATTTGGTTTGCTAACCAAATATTTTGGGGATTTTTGCATCTATATTCATCAGTGACACTGGTCTGTAATCTTCTTCTTCTTCTTTTTTTTTTTTTTGTAGTGTCTTTGTCTTGTTTTGGTATCAGGGTGATCCTAGGCTCATAAATAAAGTTGGAAATGGTCCTCTTCAAGTTTTTGGAATAGTTTCAGAAGGAGAAGTAGTCTTCTTTAAATGTTTAGTGGAATTCACCAGTGAACCATTTGGTCCTTGACTTTTGTTCATTGGGAGTTTTTGATTGCTGATTCAGTTTTGTTATGTCATTCTTTTTCTAGTTCCTTTAGGTATACAGTTAGATTTCTTGAAATTTTTGTTTTTTTTTTTTTTTTTTGAGGTAAGCCTGTATCTCCATAAACTTCTCTCTTAGAACTGTTTTTGCTGCATTCCAAAGATTTAAGCCATTGTGGTTCCATTTTCATTTGTATTCAGGTATTTTTTTTTTATTTCTCTGATTTCTTTGTTGACCCATTGATTGATTAGTAGCATGCTGTTTAGCCTAGATTTTTTCCTCTTGTTTATTTTTGTAGTTCTAGTTTCATATGATTGTGGTCAGAAAAGATGCTCAATATAATTTCAATTTTACTGAAATTTGTGGTCTAACATGATCTATCCTGGAGAATGTTCCATGTGCCCTTGAAAAGAATGTGTTTGGCTATTTTGGGGTGGACTTTCTGTATGTATCTGTTAAGTTCATCTGGTTTATGTGTTGTTCAAAGCCACTGTTCCCGTATTGATTTTCCGTCTGGATGATATATCCATTGATGTAAGTGGAGTGTGAAAGCCCTTACTATTGTACTACTGTCAATTTCTCATTTTATATCTGTTAATATTTGCTTTATATATTTAGGTGCTCCTTTATTGGATGCATAAATATAATTGTTTATTCTCTTGTTGGATAATCCCTTATTATATAATGCCCTTCTTTGTCTTATTACAGCTTTGGTTTTAAAGTCTACTTTGTCTGATATAAGTACTGCTACCTCAACTTTTTTTGGCTTCTGTTTGTATGGCATCTTTTTTTTTTTTATTCCTTCATGTTCAGTCTGTATCTAACTTTAGGTCTGACGTGAGTTTCTTGTAGTTAGCATATAGATGGGTCTTGTTTTTTTCTTTTTTTCTTTTTCCCCAATTTGGTCATCCTGTACTTTTCTATTGGAACATTTAGTCCCTTTGCATTTAACATAATTATTGAAAGCTATGTACTTATTGCCATTTGAATTGTCTGGTTGTTCTGCAGTTCTTCTGTTTCTTTGAAATTCTCTTTCTCTCTTCCCTTCTGATTTAATGACTATCTTTAGTAGTATGCTTGGATTCCTTTTTATTCTTTGGGTATCTATTACATGTTTTTGGTTTGTAGTTACCATGAGGTTCATACATTACATCCTATGTATATAGCAGTCTATTTTAAGTTGGTAGGCACTGAAGTTCAAACACATTCTAAAAGCACTATATTGTTGCTCTTTCCCTCTTCATTTTTTATGTATTTGACATTTTATGCCTTTGTATTTTGTGTATCTCTTGACTAATAATTTTAGGTATAGTTGATTTAACTTCTGTATTTTAACCTTCATATTAGCTTTATAAGTAATTGATCTATTTTTACTATATATTATTTTTACCAGTGAAATTTTATCTTTCATAATTATTTTCTAGTTATAACCTTTTCTGCTTAAAGAAGCCCCTTTAACATTTCTTATATGGTTGGTTGAGTGGTGATGAATTCCCTTTTCTTTTTCTGTGGGAAACTCTCCTTCATTTCTGAATGATAACCTTGCTGGGTGGAGTATTCTTGGTTGTATATTTTTTTTTCCTTTTAGCACTTTGACTTTATCATGGACACATCCTTCTGGCCTGCAAAGTTTCTGCTAAAAAATCAGCTGATAACCTTATGGGGACCCCCTTGTACAAAACTAGTTCCTTTCTCTTGCTGTTTTTAAGATTCTCTCTTTGTCTTTACTTTTTAATTTTTTTTAATTATTATGTGCCTTGGTGTAGACCTCCTTGGGTTCATCTTGATTGCAGTGCTCTCTCCTCTCCTGGACCTGGATGTCTGCTTCCCTCCCCAGATGAGAGAAGTTTCAAAGTTTTCTACCCCTTCTTCTCTCTCTTGTCCTTCTGGAACTCCTAAAATGCAAATGTCATTACACTGGATGTTATTGCAGAGGTCCTTTAACCTATCTTCATTTTTTAAATGTTTTCTTTTTGCTCTTCAGCTTGGTTGTTTTCCATTACTCTGTCTTGCAGATTGACAGTTTATTCTTCTGCATTCTCTAATCTGTTGTTCTATCTCTCTTGTATTCATTTCAGTTTGTATTTTTTAGCTCTGCTTGGTTCTTTTTTTAAAATATTTTTTCTAGCACTCTGTTGATATCACGAAGTTCATCTACTCTTCTCTCAAGTCTGGTTAGTATTTCTGTTACCATTACCTTTCATAGATACATTGCTTCCATTTCATTTAGCACTTTTTCTGTGGCTTTGTCTTATTCTTTCGTTTGGAACATAATTTTCTGTCTCCTTATTTTGACACTGTATTTGTATGTATCAGGTAAATCATCACAGCTCTTGGTTTTGAAAGTAGTGGCCAAATGTTGAAGGCCTCCTGTGGGGCCCAGAAACACAATTTTCCCTGCTACCAGATGCTCCAGTGAGGTCTCCAGTGTAGGCTGCTTTCACCCTCCTGTTGTGACTGAACTGTGATGGCAGTGAGCAGTGCTGGCTACCCCTTTCCTAGGGTAGGAGTTGCTTTGGAAGAGCACTGGTCCTGGTTGAGACTGAACTGGATATGTTGGGTTGGTAGCCACTTTGGGGGGTGCTGGTCCTGATCAAGGCTGCCTGCCATGTGTGGCAGGGTTAGGAGCTGCTCTGGAGGTGTATCTGCCAGGGCAGAAGGTTGGGTGGAATGGGTCCACAGGAGAATGCCAGGGCTGTGCAAACAGTGCCAGCAAGGTAAATGAAGAGTGTCAAAACTGGCACCATGGCCCAGATGCTTTTCAAATTGCTTTCTCTGTGATAAGTCTTAGAGCAAGGGAGATTGTGGGGGCCCTTTAAGAACAAAGTCTGTTCCTTATCGCTCTCTGGCTCTCCTGGAGTTAATGTTGATTTTCAAAGCTCCCAGAGTTAAGCTCCACTGTTTATCAAAGCCAGGCATTATGGGTGCTTGTCTTCCCAATTCAGATCCCTGGGGTGGGTGGTGCCCAATGAGGGGCTTGAATCCTTTGCTCTAAATGAGGACCCCCATGCCTGTGCTTTCCTTCCTGTTTGTGGGCTGCCACGCCGGGTATTTGGTTCCTGATCAGAGTGCATTTCTGCCCCTCCTACTCTTCTTGATGTGGCCTTTTCTTTATATCTTCAACTATGGAACTATTCTACTAGTTTTCTCATCATTTTCAGAGCTGCTTTATATATAGTTGAACCCTATGTGGGTCCATGGGAGGAGGTGAGGTTGGGATCTTCCTCCTTTGCCATCTTCCTGTGAGTTAAATTAGTTCCTTTATCAGTCTTTCTCCATCACATGTTTTCACTCTTACCCTCTTTTCTGGCATTCAACTTGCATCAAATGGGCTTTTGCAAGGAGCTAGAAGACAATTTGAGATTAAAGGCACTGATAAATACTTAGGGTTTAAGTAATGAGATATAATGATTTAGATATATACATGAGGCATTAAAAAAGGTAATTTAAAAAGTTATTTTAAAAAATAGTTTGATTTGTCTGAATAGATGGAATGTTAGAACATTTTCAGTTACAAGTGAAAGAAAATCAACCCAAAGTGTCAAAGAGAAAAAACAGTTTAAAAAATATACTTATAACCCAGAAATAATTGGAACAAGAGGCTAAAATGATGTTATAAGAGTGCCATCTCTCATTGTCTCTCAGCTCTGCTTTCTGCAGTGTGAATTCATAACCAGGCAGGCTCTCTCCTCTTGGTGTTCCCAGCAGATTCAGGTTCATAGCCTCCCAGTACCTCTATTGCCCAGCAGTTTCATATTGGGTAAAAATGTCCCTGATTAGGTAGCTTGGATTGTGTGCTTGGATCATTTCTGAACCAATTATATGAATGGCAGGTGGAAGGGTGTGATGGACCAGGCCAGGACTATGTGCCCATACAACCATGAAGAGTGCACAAGTAGAATTGCCTAAAGAGAGATCAAGATGTTGTTATTAAAGAGGAATGCTGCATAGAAAAAAAGATCTTCAGATAGTCATTCTAGGTGTGTAAAACCAGAGCCAATTTTTTCATTAAAGAAAATTAACCACATTCTGGGCCATTGAAACAATGCTTTACTTTCCATTGCTTTTCTATTTGGCAATCCACCTCATTCCATACCCTTGACTCTTAAAAGGCTCTTAAGCACATAAATAGTATCTGGCTTTATTAAGAAATCAGCACAATTATTGGGCGCCTGGGTGGCTCAGATGGTTAAGCGTCTGCCTTCAGCTCAGGTCATGATCCCAGGGTCCTGGGATCGAGTCCCGCATCAGGCTCCCTGCTCCTTGGGAGCCTGCTTCTCCCTCTGCCTCTCTCTCTCTCTCTCGTTCTCTGTGTCTCTCATGAATAAATAAATAAAAAGTTTAAAAAAAAAAAACCAAAAAAAAAAAGAAATCAGCACAATTATTAAACAGTTTGCCAATGTTCGGGGTCCTTTGATTTGCAGTAAGGCTATAAAATGCAACAAAATCATAAAGAAAACTGCAGAATGGGTGGGGGGGGTGAAGTGGGAATTACCACTGCAAAGGAACACAAAGAACTGAACACCTGTTGACGAGCAATCTGTGTTAGAAAATGAAAAATATTCCATAAACTCAAGGCTCTTTTGCATTTATAGATACTATGATTATTAATATCTGAGTGACATTCATATACCAGAATATACCTCCCCAAAGAAACACCATCCTAGTAAGTTACATTGAATTTTTTTTAAATCAAATAGAGAATAAGATTGTTATACTCTCTAAAGTTAGAAAATATATCACAGATTTTGTAAGGCCTCAGTGTCTTTAGGAAAAAAAATTAACTTAGAAGAGCCCTTAAAAGGAGAGTTTTAAGTTTCAGTGACAATCTTGCACATATTCTTAAGACCTTGATATGGTTCTTAAGAATTCTGAATACTAAAAAAATATACAACCCAATAGATAAAGGTTGTTTTATGAAGTCATTATCTTAAGAAACTATACTATTTTTGTTATAGTGTTTAAACTTAAAAAAAATTGTTTGGAAATCACTTCTCAGTAAAACACATGAAAATGAGGGGAGGGGATTGATGAAACAAAAATGACAAAAATCTTGATAATTGTTGAACCCAGGTGATGAGCAAATAAGGCTCATTATATTGTTTTCTCTACTATTACATGTTTAAAAAACAAAAATTAAAAATAGTCACATAAGATCATCATTATTCTATAGTCATATCTTATATTTAGAATTTAAATTATTAAGAAGTGCAACCTTTTTTTAGAACTAGATATATGTACCCTGTGTCTAAGTAAAGCTGTTAGCATCTAAAGAGCCAGAGAGTTATAAAGATACTAAATATAAAAATGTCTTAGAAAAATGAAACCATGATGAGATCAATAGATCCTTTTCAATTGTAATTATATGTGTATATATATATCACTTAAGAAGATGTTACTAAGTGTTAAAAAGTAGGTGCCTTAAATTTTTTGTCTTTAACTCTTGTTCATAACTCAATTAGAATTCAAAATTAGTTTCTCTAAATTATGAATCATACCATATGATTTCAAGTATTTAAATGAAATACTAAAATCTGTAGGCTGGTATAGGGAACAATTATTTACCCAAAGAATTGATGACAGTAAGCCACGCTGATATTAAAAAATAAGTTCAAACTCAAAATTTTGATTCCTAGAGTCATCACTGTATAGCTCCAACTAGACTTAAAAAGAGTTGCCTATGTACATGCCCCTTGTACTATAGAGACTAAAATAACACAAAGATTTTCATTAAAAGGCATTATCCATCATACCCAGAAAGAAGATTGAAAAAAACAGAATGAACTTCCTGGCTTATACTACAAATTGGCCAATGGTAGTGCCTAAATACATCAGATAATTGTTCCACAAGCTATGTCACATTGATTACACAGTCTTGGTGGTACATTTCTTATGACTAAAAAGAGATTCCATTTAAAATAAATTAGACATGATTTTGACTTTCTAAATTAGTATTCTCTTCCAAAATAGCACAATATTAGGCCTTTAAAAGTTATTTTTAGAGAAATCTATAACAGAATCTTTGATGTTTCTCTTTTCTAGGAATTAATATTTCAATATTTCTCACATTTTTTCCATTTCTTTAGCTTTATGCTATGCGTGTTATAAGGCTTGAAGTTTCTAAAATATTTTCATTTTTAAAAATATTTATTTATTCATGAGAGACAGAAAGAGGAGCAGGGAGCCTGATGCAAGACTTGATCTCAGGACCCCGGGATCACTACCTGAGCTGAAGGCAGATGCTTAACCAATTGAGCCACCCAGGCACCCAAATATTTTCATTTTCAATCAAATGTGAACATGTCTCTGAAGATGTATAGAATCATGTTTAACTCTGGACATAAGACGCACATACATTTTGACTTACCTGATCCTAACTGATATACATGACAACCTATTTTGCTGGATAACTATTTTATAATTTTGGCAAAAGCATTTATAAAAAACATGTCCTTTTCCTAGACCTAAAAATACTAATTCCCATCTATTACATACTTAATGCAATCACTATCTTATCACTACCTTTTATGTTTGTTATTCAACGAACTAGTCAAAGAGAAAGAAAGAACTTTTTTCCTAAACTCGATATTCTTGAACCAAGCTTTTCCGCCTGGTGAGAGAAAGGACACAGCAAGACTAAGCCAAATCTTGCATATTTCCTTCAGGGGTTGCCAGCCAAAGAACAGGGCATGATTGTAGGAAAACTGTATTATAACATCCAACCAAGACAAGGAGAAGCAATCCTTAAGCCATCTGAGATTCATGAAAATGTCTTTAACTTCCAGAAGAGAGATGGCAAGACTGCTTCTATAGGAGATATTTTCATTTTTTTATTGAGGCAACATATAATACTGATTTAACCATAACTACTATAGGTTTATAATGATAAATAACACTCCTCTACCCTAAATCTTCTCTCAACAGAGGTCATTCCTGAAAGTACCTATTATTTATTTATTATTTTTATTACTCTCTGATTTTTTTATGTTAATCACCATACATTACATCATTAGTTTTTGATGTAGTGTTCCATGATTCATTGTTTGTGTATAGCATCCAGTGATCCATGCAGTACCTCCCCTCTTTAATACCCATCACCAGGCTAGCCCATCCCCCATCTCCCTCCTCTCTAGAACCCTCAGTTTCTTTCTCAGAGTCCATAGTCTCTCATGGTTCATTTCCCCCTCCGATTTCCCCCCTTCATTTTTCCCTTCCTACTATCTTTTTTTTTTAACATATAATTTTTTAGAGGTACAGGTCTGTGATTCAACAGTCTTACACAATTCACAGCACTCAGAGGTACAGGTCTGTGATTCAAAAGTCTTACACAATTCACAGCACTCACCATAGCATATACCCTCCCCAATGTCTATCACCCAGCCACCCCATCCCTCCTACCCCCCACCATTCCAGTAACACTCAGTTTCTTTCCTGAGATTAAGAATTCCTCATATCAGTGAGGTCATATGATACATGTCTTTCTCTGATTGAGTTATTTCGCTCAGAATAACACCCTCCAGTTCCATCCATGTCATTGCAAATGGCAAGATTTCATTCCCTTTGATGGCTGCATAATATTCCATTGTACATATATACCACATCTTCTTTATCCATTCATCTGTCATTGGACGTCTTGGCTCTTTCCATAGTTTGGCTATTGTAGACATTACTGCTATAAACATTGGGGTGCACGTACCCCTTTGGATTCCTACATTTGTATCTTTGGGGTAAATACCCAGTAGTGCAATTGCTGGATTGTAGGGTAGCTCTATTTTCAACTTTTTGAGGAATCTCCGTACTGTTTTCCAGAGTGGCTGCACCAGCTTGCATTCCCACCAACAGCGTAGGAGGTTTCCCCTTTCTCCGCATCCCCGCCAACATCTGTCATTTCCTGACTTGTTCATTTTAGCCATTCTGACTGGTGTGAGGTGATATCTCATTGAGGTTTTGATTTGGATTTCCCTGATGCCGAGTGATGTTGAGCACTTTTTCATGTGTCTGTTGGCCGTTTGGATGTCTTCTTTGGAAAAAAGTCTGTTCACGTCTTCTGCCCATTTCTTGATTGGATCATTTGTTCTTTGGGTGTTGAGTTTGATAAGTTTCTTATAGACTTTGGATACTAGCCCTTTATCTGATATGTCATTTGCAAATAGCTTCTCCCATTCTGTCGGCTGTCTTTTGGTTTTGTTGACTGTTTCTTTTGCTGTGCAAAAGCTTTTTAACATGGATGCAAAAATTCTCACCAAAATACTAGCCAATAGGACCCAACAGTACATTAAAAGGATTATTCACCATGACCAAGTGGAATTTATCCTTGGGCTGCAAGGTTGGTTCAACATCCACAAATCAATCAATGTGATACAATATATTGATAAAGAAAAAGAACAAGAACCATATGATCCTCTCAATAGATGCAGAAAAAGCATTTGACAAAGTACAGCATCCTTTCTTGATCAAAACTCTTCAGAGTATAGGGATAGAGGGGACATACCTCAATATCATAAAAGCCATCTATGAAAAATGCACAGTGAGTATCATTCTTAATGGGGAAAAACTGAGAGCTTTCCCCCTAAGGTCAGGAACACGACAGGGATGTCCACTAGCACCACTGCTATTCAACATAGTATTAGAAGTCCTACAGCAATCAGACAACAAAAAGAAATCAAAGGCATCCAAATTGGCAAGGAAGTCAAACTCTCACTCTTTGCAGATGATATGATACTTTATGTGGAAAACCCAAAAGACTCCACCCCAAAACTGCTAGAACTCATACAGGAATTCAGTAAAGCGTCAGGATATAAAATCAATGCACAGAAATCAGTGGCATTTCTATACACCACCACCAAGACAGAAGAAAGTGAAATTAAGGAGTCAATCCCATTTACAATTGCACCCAAAACCATAAGATACCTAGGAATAAATCTAACCAAAGAGGCAAAGGATCTGTACTCAGAAAACTAGGGAACACTCATGAAAGAAATTGAGGAAGACACAAAGAAATGGAAAAACGTTCCATGCTCATGGATTGGAAGAACAAATATTGTGAAGATGTCAATGCTGCCTAGAGCAATCTACACATTCAGTGCAATCCCTATCAAAATACCATCCACTTTTTTCAAAGAAATGGAACAAATAATCCTCAAATTTGTATGGAACCAGAAAAGACCCCAAACAGCCAGAGGAATGTTGAAAAAGAAAAGCAAAGCTGGCGGCATCACAATTCCGGACTTCCAGCTCTATTACAAAGCTGTCATCATCAAGACAGTATGGTACTGGCACAAAAACAGACACATAGATCAATGGAACAGAATAGAGAGCCCAGAAATGGACCTTCAACTCTATGGTCAACTAATCTTCGACAAAGCAGGAAAGAATGTCCAATGGAAAAAAGACAGTCTCTTCAACAAATGGTGTTGAGAAAATTGGACAGCCACATGCAGAAGAATGAAACTGGACCATTTCCTTACACCATACACAAAAATAGACTGAAAATGGATGAAAGACCTAACTGTGCGACAGGAGTCCATCAAAATCCTAAAGGAGAACACAGGCAGCAACCTCTTCAACCTCAGCCATAGCAACTTCTTCCTTGAAACATAGCCAAAGGCAAGGGAAGCAAGGGCAAAAATGAACTATTGGTACTTCATCAAGATGAAAAGCTTTGCACAGCTGAAAATACCTATTTTAAAGATTTATTTTAGAGTGAATGGGGGAGGGGCAGAGAGAGAGAATCTTCAAGCAGACTTCCCACTGAGCATGGAGACCAATGCGGGGCTTGATCTCAAGATCCATGAGATCATGACCTGAGCAGAAACCAAGAGCCAGACACTTAACTGACTGAGCCACAGAGGTGCCCCCGAAAGTATTTATTTTAAATACACCTTTAGCTCCTTCTTTTAAGTATTGAACAATAAGAATTAGGTGGTGGCATATATTAGTGTATCAATTTCAGACATTTTCTATGGAATTCTCCTTAAGGGAGAATATTAGCCTCTTATGTAATTAATTCCCATTTCTCACCTCTCCACACTCTTAACTGGTTTAGATCACAATTAGGTTACTAGTTCAGGTTCAGGATTAACAAATTTAGTAGTTACATTATGATGACATCTATCCATATGGTTCCCTGCTGAGCCAGTTAGAGTGGTCTGATTATATATCCCTTGTACAAACTTACTCGCCAGTTTTTTTTTTTTTTTTTCTTCCTTTTCTGGATTAGTTTTCTATATGTCTATCAGTAATCACTCCTAAAACTCATTAGAACTATAGAAATTCTTTCAGTACTATTCTTCTCATGGTCAAGTTTATTTTTGGATTCTTATTTCCTGGAGACCATACCTCCAAAACAAGAGCTTTGTTGCATAGGAAAAGTCCATTCTTTGGAGATTTCTGAGCAATAGTGTATAATGGTAAAATTCTGAAAGTGGGAAAGCAAACTGACATTTTCACTGTATGATTCTTAAATGCCAGATCCTTAATTGTAGGTATTTTCTTTGGGTCCTAGTCAATTTCTCCCAAAATGAATCCTGATTAGTGGTATTTCAGGAAGTAGATGAGGAAAGACTGCAGAGAATTTTGTAGTCAAAATCCCTGTTTGTGCTTGCTTTTGTGCCGTGTGTTCCTGAATCCAGAACCCCTTCTTATTCAACTTTTCTAGAGAAGAAACTTCTTTCTCTCAAGTGTTGTGCTTTAGAGGGATGGTTGTCTGGATGAACAAGGTTGGAAAGAAGAGCTCAGGGGTTTTAAACTGCTCTTTATATAAATGGGTCAAATCCATCCCTCATCTCTGAATTCTTTTTTTTTTAAGATTTTATTTATTTATTTGAGAGAGAAAGAATGAGAGACAGAGAGTATGAGAGGGAGGAGGATCAAAAGGAGAAGCAGACTCCCTGCTGAGCAGGGGGCCTGATGCAGGACTCGATCCTGGGACTCCAGGATCATGACCTGAGCTGAAGGCAGTTGCTTAACCAACTGAGCCACCCAGGTGCCCCTCATCTCTGAATTCTTTGTAGCAGGTGTAATGAATTCCAGAATCATGAGGAAGCTCTTTGGTAAAAATTAGTTCATTCATATTGAAGTTTTTCTTTTTAGGCTTAGGTCCCTGCTTCTCCTGCTTTGCTTAAGTCAGTTACCACTCCTCCATCTGTTTTCATTGACATTTCTAGCCCACTTGTAGCATGCTCTCCTTTCTCTCTGTCCTTGTGTACTTAATACCCCTTTTCTTTACTGACAAGGTAGTGGGACTCTGGCCTTTAATCTACCACATTTAATACATTCTGCAAGATGATATTTACATTTAGATGAATAAAAGGTGGTGCCAATTTACCTGTTTATATTATATCAACAAATTAGATACTCTAAGTTTTAATTATATACTTTTACAAATTATCTACAAGATCTTAGGAAATTTTAATTAAAAATTAAAGAGATGGGGCTCCTGGGTGGCTCAGTTGGTTAAGCGACTGCCTTCGGCTCAGGTCATGATCCTGGAGTCCCGGGATCGAGTCCCACGTCGGGCTCCCTGCTCAGCGGGGAGTCTGCTTCTCCCTCTGACCCTCTTCCCTCTCATGCTCTCTATCTCTCATTCTCTCTCTCTCAAATAAATAAATAAAATCTTAAAAAAATTAGAGATGAAGCCCCCAAATATATTTTCCTTATTTGACCTTCACCTTCCATAGGCATTTTTTTATATGTTATTTTTCTTTTTTCTTTTCTTTTTTAAGATTTTATTTATTTATTTGAGAGAGAGAGAATGAGATAGAGAGCATGAGAGGGAAGAGGTTCAGAGGGAGAAGCAGACTCCCTGCTCAGCAGGGAGCCCGAAGCAGGACTCGATCCCGGGACTCCAGGATCATGACCTGAGCCGAAGGCAGTCGATTAACAAACTGAGCCACCCAGGTGCCCTTCCATAGGCATTTTATAGGCCTTAACCTATTTACTCCTCAAAATCATGCTAATGGTTATCCCAATATTAAACCCACAGAGTCTGAGCAAATTGCCTGTGTTACATTTAGTCAGGGCCAACATTCACATACAAAAAGTTTGGGTCCTTTTATAGAACCACAAAAGCCCCCGAATAGTCAAAGCAATATTAACAAAGAGGATATAGCTGGAGGCATTACACTTCCTGATTTCAAATTATATTGCAAAGTGATAGTAATCAAAACAGTATGTCACTGGCATAAACATAGACACACAGATTAATGGACTAGAGAACCCAGAAACACACCCATAAGTATATGGTCATTTACTACAAAGGATCCAAGAGTATATAATGGGAAAAGGACTCTTTCTCCAATAAATGTTCTTGGGAAAACTGATTACATGGAAAGGAATGAAACTGGGCCACTATCTTATACCATAAACAAAATTCAAAATTGATTACAGACTTGAATGTAAGACATGAACCATAAAATTCCTAGAAGAAAACATAGGCAGTAAGCTCCTTGACATCAGTCTTGGCAATGACTTTTTTTGGATTTGATGCCAAAATCAAAGAAAATAAAAGCAAAAATAATCAAGTGGGACTATATTTAAATTAAAAAGTTTCTGAGTAGCAAAGGAAATCATCAACAAAATGAAAAGAAGACAACCTACCAAATGGGAGAAAACACTTACAAATCACATATCTGATGAATTAATATCCAAAATATATTTAAAAAAAAACCTCCTAGAACTCTATAGAGGGGGAAAAACAGGCAATGGGCACAGAATCTGAATAGGCATTTTCATAATGAAGACATTCAGTGGGACAACAGGTACACAAAAAGGTACTCAGAATCACTAATAATTAGGGAAATGCAAATCCAAACCACAATGAGATATCACCTTACACTTGCCAGAATGTCTATTGTCAAAAGACTAGAAATAACAAGTGTTAGCAAGGATGTGGAGAAAAGGAAACACTCGTGCACTGTTGGTGGGAATGCCAATTGGTGCAGCCAGTATGGAAAGTTATGTGGAGGTTCCCCCCAAAATTAAAAATAGAACCACCACATGATCTATTAATTCCACTTTTGAAAAAAAAAAACCTAATTATAAAAGATAAACACATCCTCATGTTCATTGCAGAATTATTTACAATAGCCAAGACATGGAAGCAACCTGTGTTCACTGACAGAAGAACGGATAAAGATGTGGCATATATAGACAATGGAATATTATTCAGCAATAAAATGAATGAAATCTTGCCATTTGCCACAACATGTTGGGACCTTGAGAGCATTATGCTAAGTGAAGTAAGTCAAATACAAATACTGGATGATCTCACCTATATGTGAAATCTTAAAAACAAAAAAACCAATCCAAAACACAACAGATTTGTGGTTGTCAGAGGCAAGAGGTTGGGGGAAATGCATAAAGGTGGTCAATAGGTACACATTTCCAGTTATAACATGAATAAGTTCTGGGGATGTAGTGTACAGAATGATAACTAAGTTAGCAATACTGTATTATATATTTGTAATTTCCCAAGACAATAGATCTTAAAAATTCTCATTACAAGAAAAAATGTGTAACTATATAAGGTGATGTTAATTAAGCTTATGGTAATCATTTTATAATATACATAAATTATGTTGTATGTTTTAATATATTGTTATAGGTCGATTGTATCTCAATAGAACCGGGGGAAATTAAATAAAATAGAAATGCCTAGGTCAAAAAGAAAAAAAAAAACAGTTTGGGTCCATAATCTCTGTTCTTAACTAACTGTATGATTACAGCCCATGTAAGCTCAGATCATGGTTTCATGATCTCTAATGTGATAATAATATCCTCTTATTAAGTACTCCCCAGAACTACCATGTCTAAAGCCACAGACATCTATTCAAGTGTCTTCCTTAGCTTACTGATCACTACTTAAGGAATAGCTTTGAACTTTGCACTCGCTTCAAGACTCCTTTCTTAGGGCGCATTCCTGTCTATGCCAATAGACATGTGGGCTTGTGTCTTTTGTCAAGCCTCTAATAGATTGGCAGCTTGATCTTGGACTATCATTTTGAGTCTGACCTGGCTCTCATTGGAACTGTGCTTCTTATAACTTCCCCTTAGCTTCACATATTTCATCTAGTTGGACATTAGCACCATAATCAACACTTCCCTCTAGAACTAATGTTGTGGGCCCTGACCACCACCTGCCTCTCCCATTTCATCAGGGAGGGGAAGGACAATGCTCCACTGTCATTCTAATTGGATGGTATTGGATTTTAACTGCCTCTCCAAATGATATTTTTAGTGATATTTAGTTTAGAATTCAGAATATGACTGTTTTTAACTAATTTATGCTCAAAGTGAGCCTAAGATAAAATGGGAGCTGGATGATGTAGAAGAATAGTCACTTGTTTGGCTATCCAGGAAGCCAAGTTTAATTTTAGCCTAGAGAGAATTTGAAATCATTATAATTAGTTGGGTATTAAAGCCCACAAGTGAAAAAGGACTCTATTTTTTAAAGCATACCCATTCATTTAGCATCAATTCACAACTGGCAGTCCATTCTCCCAAATGTGCTATCACTGAGCATGCAGAGTTAGAGTAAAATATTTCTGGAGAAGTTCAAATAACTTGGAAGTAGGTCATTGCTGGAGATATGATATGGACACTATAATTAACTTGAATATCTATAGGACTGTAAGAAATGTAAAACATATGTATCTGTGAAGAGGAAGACTATATTGTTTCATACATTTCAGTTGTGGTACAAAATAATGGGATAGTTGGCTTCAAATAATTGCAAGGTACCTGTGCCTGGTGTTGGCCTTCAATACAAATGTTGGGTAATAATAATTCCTGAGCTTGGGCTCCAGGATTAATTTGAAGTGCACTCCAGAAGAACAATCATTTCACAGTCACTTTGGAATTCTACAGAAGTTCTGCTTCAGTCCAGACTAATACCCTGACTAAAGAAAGTCAGTGATATGATGTCTAAGGTATCCTTAAGAACAGATGAGAAAATATGACTGGCAGTTCAATGTTCTGTCCCTGCAACTAACTAAAAAGGTATTTTGTAAGATTTAGAAAAAAGAAAAAAAAACACCAAAAAATGGGCTTTGGAATTTCCAGTAGAAAATGAAAGCAAGGACTCTTCTTTTAACATAAGCATGTTATTGTCAACAGTGGCATCTCTATTAAGCTTGTTCTTTTACCTAAACACTCCTATTACTGTCATCTCTCTGGATTGTCATACCCACCACCCTGACAGTACAAACATTCCACTGTAAAATCTGTCAAAAAGGCCAGTTGATATTCTACATCTTCTGACACATGCTGCTCTTTAATTTCAGCCTGTCAGAACACCTAAGAGAAAGGCATCTGCTTTCATGCTTGGAGCTGAGACTGCAACTACCATCATATACACTGTAATCATTAGCCTTATGCTGCTATGAAATTCTGCCTTTTGGAACCATAGAATGTCTTGCTGGAGAATGCTGTTGGCATAAATCTATCATGCAAGTTAGATTGCACACATGTTGGTAGAACTAGTTATTTCAAAAAATTTTTCTAGTGTGAATCTGCTTTAATTTCTTTTTATGATGAGTTGTTTTGAAATGTATATTGGATTTTCCTTTGCCACAATCAAGTACCTGCATAGAAGTCAAACAAACAAAATATTTTTGGCTTGATTTATCTTGATTTTATTCTATTCATGTGGATTATATATGCCACCACATTCATCTTAAGTTTGTTTTATCTGAGGAAGAATGTTTCTCTTGGTTTAAAAAGGTGATTGCTAAATTAGACTGTCCAGACTATCACTCCTGAATTACTTAAGTCAAAGACAGCTTTCCTGGAACCCCATTGGTAGGTCATTGAGCCTTTATGTTCTCTCTTCCTATCTGGTTCTCTTGTGGTGTATGTTTATGGGAGGCCTGAGGAGCAGTCTATTAATATGAGGGATGTTCTTTTGTAACAAAGAAAACAGAACTTTTAAACCCAGTACTGTGGTGTATTCTTATATTCACCTTGGGAGGATGTGGACTTATCCCAAAGACAATGGTAGATTATCTTCTTTGGAAAACCTTCAGAATGTAGAGCAGCACATGCTTTTGTTTTCTAATTAATAAAGTTTATTTTGGTACTAGTAATTAAAAATCACATTATCACTTTAATGAACAAAAGTGTCTAAAATAAAAATGATCGTCTCTTGCACACACCCCCCCCAACACCTTACCCTATCTCCTGACTTAACTCCCCCTTGATGAAGCCGAATTTAATAATTTGGTTTGTATCATTCCATAGTTTTCATTTGCTCATAAAAACATATACACAATATATAGTGGCTTTAATTTTTAAAGGAGAATGTGTAGATCATATATGTTCTTAAACTTGTTCGTTTCCTTTTGGTAATATATCACTTCATAGGCAGGTTTACCAGGAAAGGAACCATGAATTTTAGGGTCCACTACTTGTATGGGACCCTTCCAAGTCCCTGGGAGGGGGGAGGTTTTAGAAATTCTTTTATTCATAATTTTGTACTTTTTTTTTTTTCTCAGAGAAGGTCCTTGACTTTTATCTGCTAGGCTTCACAAAATCTGGATCTGCTCCTGAGCTTGGGAATCTTTCTAGGTCAGTAGATCTGGAACACATACATTCTTTTTGTTCTAGCATTCTCACAAATGGAAATCTCTTTAACAGGAAGGAACTGCCAAATATACAAAGAAAGACAAGGATCACTGTAGCATTTTTAAGATACTAAAAATATGACAACTGCTTTATTATCACTTGGGGAGAATTTTTACAATTATGGTACAATCACACTTTGGAATATAGCATGTGCTTTTGTATTTACTAAAAAATGGCAAATTATTGGTTTCTAAGGATGGATTTGATTTTTGAAGTGCTCAGAAGGTATTCAGAGTCTTGTGGAAAATAGAGGAGCAATTGTAGTAGTATTACCTTAGTAAACAATTAGAATGTGAGGACAGATGTTTGGTGGGTGGAGGGAAGATGGCAGAGGAGGAAGATACTGAGCTCACCACCTCCCACAGCACACTGGGCAACAACTATATGTAGTGTAACTCATTCTGAAAATGACTGGAAGACTGGCAGAACAAATTTTACACATTTAAAGTCATAAAGGGAAGGCCACATCAAAAAGTAGGAGGTCAGGGACATGGTCAGGTACAACTGCCAGTGTAGATAACCATAAGCAGGAGGGTTATTACAAGCACAGAGGAGCAGTGGGATCAAACCCCACACTGGGCACGTTAGGCCCTGGGAACATACACTAGGAATACAGTCCCCATACTGTCTGGCTTTGAGAATCATCAGGGCTTAATTCTGGGAGCTTTAAAAATCAGTGAGTATTAACTCCAAGAAAGCCAGAGGGCTATAGGAAACTAATTCTCCACTTTTAAAGAGTCAGCATGCTATTCCATTCATGAGAGACCCAGCAAAGTAGTAGCAGTTTGAAAAGTGCCTGGGTTATACATGAAGGAGATTTATTGACTAATTTTAGTACTTGTGCCAGAGGGGCAAGTATCTGCAGGAGATTTCTCCAAGAAAAGAAGTACTGGCAGGTGCCCTTTTTCTTGCTTTCCTTCAGCTTAGATAGCTGGATGTTCATAAGAGCCAGGTCTGACACTATTCATCTACCTTACTAGCACCACTTGCCCTGCCTCATTGTTTCCCTGTATATCCACCCCAACCAATCTGTGCACCCTGGCAGTCATCCCTTCAAGGTGGCTTCCCCCCTACTACACCCAACAAGCAGTCCTGGCTGGGACTGGTGTCTTTTCAGAGAGACTTTTGCCCCTTGGAGGAGGAGAGCTAACTCTACACAACACCATGTCCACAGTAGCTCAACCAAGCCTCTCAGCAAGATACACTGAGGCCAGGCCTTGCCCACCAGGGTGCCCACAGCAATTATGGCTAAGCCACAACAGGAAGGTACATGTAGCCCACACAGGGGACTCCCCTGGAGTGCCTGGTCCTGGTGACCAGGAGGGATGGAGCTTCTAGGTCCCACAGGATGTCTTCTACATAAGGCCACTACTTTCAAGATGGGGGGACATAAATGACCCACCAATACATAGAAACAAACACAAAATGAGACAAAATGAGGAGACAGAGGCATATGTTCCAATCAAAAGAATAAGACAAAACCAAGAAAAAGAGCTACATGAAACAGAGATAAGCAATCTACTCGATAAAGAGTTCAAAGTAATGGTGATAGTTACCAGATTCAAGAGAGGAGTAACTCAGTGAGAACTTCAACGGAGTAATAGAAAGTATACAAAAGAATCATTTAGGAGGCGGAGCAAGATGGCGGAGGAGTAGGAGACCTAGATTTCGTCTGGTCTCAGGAATTCAGCTGAATAGGGATCAAACCATTCTGAACACCTACGAACTCAACAGGAGATCGAACAGGAGAGTAACAACAACTCTCTGAACAGAGAAGCGACCACTTACTGGAAGGTAGGGCGTGCGGAGAAGTGAATCCGAGGCGATATTCGGGAGGATAGACGGCGGGGGAGGGGCCTTCGCCGGCCGCTTCTGGCAAGTGATAGAGCCGCGGAGCACAAAATCGGACCTTTTAGAAGTTGGCTCGGCGGAGGGACGTCGCTGCAGTGGCTAAGCGGGGGGTGGAATCCTCCCGGGACTGTGGTCTCAGGACTCTTGGGGTCACAGAGAGACTGGGGGTGCCTGAGTGCGCCAGAGCTCCCAGGTATCAGAGCAGGGAAGCCGGCTGCAGATACGGAGCAGAGTCGCGGGCTCTCACCTCGGGGTTGCCATAAACTGTGATCTGCGGCCCAGTCGGGGCACGGCTCCCCCAGCAGGGACCCAACAAGCGGCAGATCCGGGGAGACTCCCCTTCCTTCCCGGGGAGGAGCGGTGCGGGAACACACTGCAGGGATCTGCTGGGTTTGGAGACTCCACGCGGGGTCGGGTGCCAGAGATAGCAACGCTCGATCACAGGCCGGGTGAGCACGGAGTGCGGCCGGAGACCGGGGACACGGAAGTGACTGCTTTTCTCTGGGGGCACACTGAGGAGCGGGGCCCCGAGTTCTCAGCTCCTCCGGGCAGAGATTGGGAGGCCACCATTTCTGCCCTGGTCCTCCAAAGCTGTACTGAGAGCTTGCAGGGAACAAAAGCTCCTGAGAGCAAACCAGAACAGCTTCCTTAGCCCGGACCGACAAGGGCGGGGCAATTCCGCCTCCGGCAAAGACATTTGGAAACCACAGCAACAGGCCCCTCCCCCAGAAGATCAGCACAAACAGCCAGCAAGCCAAGACCAAGTTGATCGATCAAGGAGAATAGGAGAACTCCAGTGCTAGGGGAATACTGCACATAGATTCATGGCTTTTTTTTTTTTTTTACCATGATTCATTATTTCATCAAAGTTAATTTTTGTTGACTGTTTTTTTTTTATTTTTATTTTTCCCTTTTTCAACCAACATCTTATAAATCCCTTTTAAAAAAAAAAAAACATTTTTTATTTTTCATTTTTAGAGTCATATTTCATCCCTTCATAGTAGTTACCCTTATTTTTGGCATATATATATATGTTGTTCTCTCTTTAAAATTTTGAGGTACAGTTTCTTCTAACAGATCAAAATATACCCTAAATTACTAGTGTATGGCTTTGTTCTAGTCTCCTGCCTGATCACATTCTCTCCCTTTTTCCTTTTTTTTTTCCTTAAATCTTCTTTCTTTTTTCAAGCAACTTATCTTACCAAGTCCTTTTATAAAATCTATTATAATTTTCATCTTTACAGTCATCTTCCATCCCTTCATTGTATCAACCCTTATTTTGTACATATATGTCTTTCTTCCTTTAAAATTTTAGGAGGTACTTTTTTCTAACAGACCAAAATACGCCCAAAATCTAGTGTGTGGCACTGATCTATGCACTAGCCTGATCATATTTGATCATATTCTGCCTTTTTGTATTGTTTTGTTTTTGTTTTTATCTTTTTTTTTCTTTTTCTCTTTCTTTTTTCTTTCTTTCCCTTTCTTTTCCCCTGGTTTCAGGTCTTTTCTGATTTGTATACAGTATATTTGCTGGGGACGTTGTAAACCTGTTAGCATTTTGTTCTCTCATTCATCTATTCTCCTCTGGACAAAATGACAAGATGAAAGAAATCACCTCAGCAAAAAGAACAAGAGGTAGTACCATCAGCCAGGGACCTACTCAATACGGACATTAGTACGATGTCGGACCTAGAGTTCAGAATCATGACTTTAAAGATACTAGCGGGGCTTGAAAAAAGCGTGGAAGTTATTAGAGAAACCCTTTCTGGAGAAATAAAAGAACTAAAATCTAACCAAATCGAAATCAAAAAGGCTATTGATGAGGTGCAATCAAAAATGGGGGCACTAAATGCTAGGATAAATGAGGCAGAAGAGAGAATCAGCGATATAGAAGACCAAATGATGGAAAATAAAGAGGCTGAGAAAAAGAGAGAGAAACAACTACAGGATCACGAGGGCAGAATTCGAGAGATAAGTGATACGATAAGACGAAACAACATTAGAATAATTGGGATCCCAGAAGAAGAAGAGAGAGAGAGAGGGGCAGAAGGTATATTGGAGCAAATTATAGCAGAGAACTTCCCTAATATGAGGAAGGAAACAGGCATTAAAATCCAGGAGGCACAGAGAACCCCCTCTCAAAATCAATAATAATAGGTCAACACCCCGACATCTAATAGTAAAACTTACGAGTCTCAGAGACAAAGAGAAAATCCTGAAAGCAGCTCGGGAGAAGAGATATGTAACCTACAATGGTAGAAACATTAGATTGGCAACAGACCTATCCACAGAGACCTGGCAGGCCAGAAAGGACTGGCAAGATATCTTCAGAGCACTAAACGAGAAAAATATGCAGCCAAGAATACTATATCCAGCTAGGCTCTCATTGAAAATAGAAGGAGAGATAAAAAGCTTCCAGAACAAACAAAAACTAAAGGAATTTGCAAACACGAAACCAGCCCTCCAAGAAATATTGAGAGTGGTCCTCTAAGCAAAGAGAGAACCTAAAAGCAGCAAAGAGCAGAAACGAACACAGACAACAGACAGTTAACAGTCACCTTACAGGTAATACAATGGCACTAAATTCATACCTTTCAATAGTTACCCTGAATGTAAATGGGCTAAATGCCCCAATCAAAAGACTCAGGCTATCAGATTGGATTAAAAAACAAGACCCATCAATATGCTGTCTGCAAGAGACTCATTTTAGACCCAAAGACACCCCCAGATTGAAAGTGAGGGGGTGGAAAACCATTTACCATGCTAATGGACACCAAAAGAAAGCTGGGGTGGCAATCCTTATATCAGACAAACTAGATTTTAAAACAAAGACTGTAATAAGAGATGAGGAAGGACACTATATCCTACTTAAAGGGTCTGTCCAACAAGAAGATCTAACAGTTGTAAATATCTATGCCCCGAACATGGGAGCAGCCAATTATATAAGGCAATTAATAACAAAAGCAAAGAAACACATTGACAACAATACAATATTAGTGGGGGACTTTAACACCCCCCTGACTGAAATGGACAGATCATCTAAGCAAAAGATGAACAAGGAAATAAAGACTTTAAATGACACACTGGACCAAATGGACTTGACAGACATATTCAGAACATTCCATCCCAAAGCAAAGGAATACACATTCTTCTCTAGTGCCCATGGAACATTCTCCAGAATTGATCACATCCTAGGTCACAAATCAGGTCTCAATCGGTACCAAAAGATTGGGATTATTCCCTGCATATTTTCAGACCACAATGCTTTGAAACTAGAACTCAACCACAAGAGGAAAGTCGGAAAGAACTCAAATACATGGAGGCTAAAGAGCATCCTACTAAAGAATGAATGGGTCAACCAAGAAATTAAAGAAGAATTAAAAAAATTCATGGAAACCAATGAAAATGAAAACACAACTGTTCAAAATCTTTGGGATACAGCAAAGGCAGTCCTGAGAGGAAAGTATATAGCAATACAAGCCTTTCTCAAGAAACAAGAAAGGTCTCAAATACACAACCTAACCCCACACCTAAAGGAGTTGGAGAAAGAACAGCAAATAAAGCCTAAACCCAGCAGGAGAAGAGAAATCATAAAGATCAGAGCAGAAATCAATGAACTAGAAACCAAAAGAACAGTAGAACAGATCAACCAAACTAGGAGCTGGTTCTTCGAAAGAATTAAGAAGATTGATAAACCCCTGGCCAGACTGATCAAAAAGAAAAGAGAAATGACCCAAATCAACAAAATCATGAATGAAAGAGGAGAGATCACAACCAACACCAAAGAAATACAAACAATTATAAGAGCATATTATGAGCAACTCTATGCCAGCAAATTAGATAACCTGGAAGAAATGGGTGCATTCCTAGAGATGTATCAACTACCAAAATTGAACCAGGAAGAAATAGAAAACCTGAACAGACCTATAACCACTAAGGAAATTGAAACAGTCATCAAAAATCTCCCAAGAACCAAAAGCCCAGGGCCAGATGGCTTCCCAGGGGAATTCTATCAGACATTTCAAGAAGAATTAATACCTATTCTCCTGAAACTGTTCCAAAAAATAGAAATGGAAGGGAAACTTCCAAACTCATTTTATGAGGCCAGCATTACCTTGATCCCAAAACCAGACAAAGACCCCATCAAAAAAGAGAATTACAGACCAATATCCTTGATGAACATGGATGCAAAAATTCTCACCAAAATACTAGCCAATAGGATCCAACAGTACATTAAAAGGATTATTCACCAGGACCAAGTGGGATTTATTCCTGGGCTGCAAGGCTGGTTCAACATCCGCAAATCAATCAACGTGATACAATACATTAACAAAAGAAAGAGCAAGAATCATATGATCCTCTCAATAGATGCAGAAAAAGCATTTGACAAAGTACAACATCCTTTCTTGATCAAAACTCTTCAGAGTATAGGGATAGAGGGTACATACCTCAATATCATAAAAGCCATCTACGAAAAACCTACAACGAATATCATTCTCAATGGGGAAAGGCTGAGAGCTTTTCCCCTAAGGTCAGGAACGCGGCAGGGATGTCCACTCTCACCACTGCTATTCAACATAGTATTAGAAGTCCTAGCCACAGCAATCAGACAACAAAAAGAAATCAAAGGCATCCAAATCGGCAAAGAGGAAGTCAAACTCTCACTCTTTGCAGATGATATGATACTGTATGTGGAAAACCCAAAAGACTCCACCCCAAAACTGCTAGAACTCATACAGGAATTCAGTAAAGTAGCAGGATGTAAAATCAATGCACAGAAATCAGTGGCATTCCTATACACCAACAACAAGACAGAAGAGAGACAAATCAAGGAGTCAATCTCATTTACAATTGCACCCAAAACCATTAGATACCTAGGAATAAATCTAACCAAAGAGGCAAAGGATCTGTACTCAGAAAAACTATAAAATACTCATGAAAGAAATTGAAGAAGACACAAAGAAATGGAAAAACGTTCCATGCTCATGGATTGGGAGAATCAACATTGTGAAGATGTCAATGCTACCTAGAGCAATCTACACATTCAATGCAATCCCCATCAAAATACCATCCACTTTTTTCAAAGAAATGGAACAAATAATCCTAAAATTTGTATGGAACCAGAAGAGACCCAGAATAGCCAGAGGAATACTGAAAAAGAAAAGCAAAGCTGGCGGCATCCCAATTCCGGACTTCCAGCTCTATTACAAAGCTGTCATCATCAAGACAGTATGGTACTGGCACAAAAACAGACACATAGATCAATGGAACAGAATCGAGAGCCCAGAAATGGACCCTCAACTCTATGGTCAACTTATCTTTGACAAAGCAGGAAAGAATATCCAATGGCAAAAAGACAGTTTCTTCAACAAATGGTGTTGGGAAAATTGGACAGCCGCATGCAGAAGAATGAAACTGGACCATTTCCTTACACCACACACAAAAATAGACTCCAAATGGTTGAAAGACCTAAACGTGAGACAGGAGTCCATCAAAATCCTAAAGGAGAACACAGGTAGCAACCTTTTCGACCTCAGCCACAGCAACTTCTTCCTAGAAACATCGCCAAAGGCACGGGAAGCCAGGGCAAAAATGAACTATTGGGATTTCATCAAGATAAAAATCTTTTGCACAGCAAAAGAAACAGTCCACAAAACCAAAAGACAACCGACAGAATGGGAGAAAATATTTGCAAATGACATATCAGATAAAGGGCTAGTATCCAAAATCTATAAAGAACTTATCAAACTCAACACCCAAAGAACAAATAATCCAATCAAGAAATGGGCGGAAGACATGAACAGACATTTCTCCAAAGAAGACATCCAAATGGCCAACAGGCACATGAAAAAGTGCTCAACATCGCTCGGCATCAGGGAAATCCAAATCAAAACCTCAATGAGATACCACCTCACACCCGTCAGAATGGCTAAAATTAACAAGTCAGGGAACGACAGATGTTGGCGGGGATGTGGAGAAAGGGGAACCCTCCTACACTGTTGGTGGGAATGCAAGCTGGTGCAACCCCTCTGGAAAACAGTATGGAGGTTCCTCAAACAGTTGAAATTAGAGCTACCGTTTGATCCAGCAATTGCACTACTGGGTATTTACCCCAAAGATACAAATGTAGGGACCCGAAGGGGTACATGCACCCCAATGTTTATAGCAGCAATGTCCACAATAGCCAAACTGTGGAAAGTGCCAAGATGCCCATCGACAGATGAATGGCTAAAGAAGATGTGGTATATATACACAACGGAATATTATGCAGCCATCAAAAGGAATGAGATCTTGCCATTTGCAACGACGTGGATGGAACTGGAGGGTGTTATGCTGAGTGAAATAAGTCAATCAGAGAAAGACATGTATCACATGACCTCACTGATATGAGGAATTCTTAATGTCAGGAAAGAAACTGAGTGTTACTGGAGTGGTTGGGGGTGGGAGGGATGGGGTGGCTGGGTGATAGACATTGGGGAGGGTACGTGCTACGGTGAGCGCTGTGAATTGTGCAAGACTGCTGAATCACAGTTCTGTACTTCTGAAACAAATAATGCAACATATTTTAAGAAAAAAGAAAAAGAAGAAGATAACAGGAGAGGAAGAAAAGAGGAGTATGTCAGAGGGGGAGACGAACCATGAGAGATGATGGACTCTGAAAAACAAACTGAGGGTTCTAGAGGGGAGGGGGGTAGGGGGATGGGTTAGCCTGGTGAGGGGTATTGAGGAGGGCACGTTCTGCATGGAGCACTGGGTGTTATGAACAAACAATGAATCATGGAACACTGCACCAAAAACTAATGATGTAATATATGGTGATTAACATAACAATAAAAAAATTTAAAAAAAAATCTAACAATGAGACAGAAACCATCACAATTCTAGAGGAGAACATAGGCAGCAACCTCTATGACATGGGCCAAAACTTCTTACTAGACACATCTCCGGAGGCACAGGAAACAAAAGCAAAAATGGACTACTGGGATTTCATCAAGATAAAAAGCTTCTGCACAGTGAAGGAAACAATCATAAAACTAAAAGGCAACCTTCAGAAGGGAGAAGATATTTGCAATGACATACCTGATTAAGGGTTAGTATCCAAAATCTATCAAGAACTTATCAAACTCGACACCCAAAAAACAATCCAGTTACAAAATGAGCAGAAGACATGAATGAGACATTTTTCCAAAGAAGACATACACATGGCTAGCAGACACATGAAAAGATGCTTAACATCATTCATCATCAGGGAAATGCATATCAAAACTACAATGAGATAACACCTCACACCTATCAGAATGGCTAAAATGAAAAACACAGGAAAAAATAGATGTTGGTGAGGATGCAGAGAAAGGAGAACCCTCTTAAACTGTTGGTGGGAATGAAAACTGGTACAGCCACTCAGGAAAACAGTATGGAAGTTCCTCAAAAAGATAAGAATAGAACCACCCTAGGACCCAGCAATTGTACTACTAAGTATTTACCCAAAGGATACAAAAATACTGATTTGAAGGGACATATGCAGTCTGATATACAGCAGCATTGTAGCCAAATTATGGAAAGAGCCCAAATGTCCATCAGCTGATAAGTGGATACAGAAAATGTGGTATATACACAATGGAATATTATTCAGCCATAAAAAAGAATGAAATCTTGTCATTTGCTACAACATGGATGGAGCTAGAGAGTATTTGTCAGAGAAAGACGAATACCATGATTTCACTCATATGTGAAATTTAAGAAACATAACACATGGATATAGGGAACAAAAAGAGGCAAACCGTAAAACAGCCTCTAAACTATAGAAAACACACTGAGGGTTGCTGGAGAGGAGGTGGGTGAGGGGATGGGCTAAATGGGTGATGGGTATTAAGGAGGGAACATGTTGTGATGAGCACTGAGTGTTGCAGGTAAGTAATGAAGCACTAAATTCTACTTCTGAAACTCTTACACAGTATGTTAACTAACTGGAATTTAAATAAAAACTTGGAAGAAAAAAAAATTTGACCATTAAAATAGACTGCTGTATAAACAGGATGGTATATATGAACCTCATGGTAATCACAAACCAAAAACTTACACAAAAAAAAGAGAAAGGAGTCTAAACATAACACTAAAAATCATCAAACCACTAATGAAGAGCAAGAGAACTAGAAAGGAACAGAGAATAAAAAAAACTACCAGACAACAATTAACAAAATGGCAGTAAGTACATACCATTCAATTACTAATTACATGTAAATGGACTAAATGCTCCAATCAAGACATAAACAGATTTTTTTAAATAATTTTTTTAAAAGAACCATCTATATGCTGCCTCTAGAGACTCACATCAGACTTAAAGTCACATCAGAACAAAAGTGGAAGGACAGAAAAAGATATTCCATGCAAGTTGAAACAGAACAAAACAAAACAAAATATGCTGGGGTAGCAATACTTACATCACACAAAATAGACTTTAGAAGAAAGACTAAAAAGAGACAAGGGCATTACAGAGTAATAAAGGGACTAATACAACAGGAGGACATAACAATTATAAATATCTATGCACCCAACATAAAAGCACCTAAAGTCAGAAGAAGACAAATACCATATGATTTCACTCATATGTGGGAATTTAAGAAACAAAACAAATGAACATAGGGGAAGGGAAAGAAAAATAAAATAAGGAAAGGAAGGGAAAGAAAAATAAAATAAGATAAAAACAGAGAGGAGGCCAATCATAAGAGACTCAACTATAGGAAACAACTGAGGGTTGCTGGAGGGGAGGTGGGTGGGGGATAGGGTAATTGGGTGATGGGCATTAAGGAGAACACTTGAGGTAATGAGCACTGGGTGTTATATGCAACTGATGAATCACTAAATTCTACCTCTGAAACAAATAGTATATGTTAATTTTCTTATTTAAATTCAATTTTTTAAAAACACCTAAATATATAAAGTAAATATTAATAGACATAAGGAGAGAAATTGACAATAGGAGAGGGGATTTTAACAGCCCACTTACATCACTGAATAGATCATCCCGACCTAATAAGTAAACAGTGGCTTTGAATGACACATTAGACCTGGTGGACCTAACAAATATTTTTGGAAGAGTACACCCCAAACCAGCAGAATACATATTCTTTTCAAGTGCACATGGAACATTCTCCAGAAAAGATCACAAGTTAGGCCACAAAATAAGTTTCAATAAATTTAATAAGACTGAAATCATACCAAGCATATTTTCTGACCACAATCATATGAAACTAGAAATCAATTACAAGAAAAGAACTGGAAGAAACATAATTTTTGCCTCCATGGAAGCTAAACAGAATGTTACTAAGCAACCGATAGGTAAATTAAGAAATCAAAGAGGAAATAAACCAGGAGACAAAAATTGAAACACTATGGTTCAAATTCTTTAGGACATAGCAAGAGCAGTTAAAAAAGGAAGTTTACAGTGATACAGGCCTACCTCAAAACAAAAACAACGACAACAACAAAAAAGAAAAATCTCAACCTAACCTCTCACCTAAAGGAACTAGTAAAAGAACAAAGCCCAAAGTTAGTGGAAAGAAGGGGGAAAAATTAATTATCAGAGCAGAAATAAATGGAGACAAAAAGAAAAAGGAAAAGATGAATAAAACTAGGAGCTAGTTCTTTGAAGGATAAAATTGATAAGCCTTTGCCAGACAAATCAAGAAGAAATGAATGAGGATTCAAATAAATCACATCAGAAATGTCAGAGAAGTTACAACCAACACAGAAAAATATATGGTTATAGACACTACTCTGAAAAATCATGCTAATTGGACAACCTAGAACAAAAGGATAAACTCCTAGAAACACACAGTATTATAAGACTGAGTCAGAAAGTAATAGAAAGTCTGACTAGACTGATGACTCATAACAAATTTGATGGTAATTTAAAAAAAATTCCCAACAAAAGTGGAGGACAAGATAGTTTCACAAATTAATTCTACCAAACATTTAAAAAACAGTTAATATGAGGGGGGAGAGGAAAGATGGCGGAGGAGTAGGGGACCCTATTTCAACTGGTCCCTGGAATTGAGCTGGATACCTACCAGACCACTCTGAGCACCCACAAAACCTGCCTGAGATGTGAGAAGATCTGGAACTCTCCAAACAGAATATCGCAGGTGGTTGGTTTTGAGGTACGAAATGGGGAGCCCTGATTCCGCAGGCAGATGTCAGAGGATAAACGGCAGTGGGAGGGAGCCTGTCTGTGGGGATCCTACACCGCCAGTGAGCGACAGCCTCGCGCTCTGGGGACAGGGCACAACTCGCAGACTGGTAGTGGCAGGGAAAGGACTTTAGGGTGGCCCCCGGGGCAGAAACCCAGAGCAGCGGGGTCGCGTGTGAGAACTGGGAGCGGCTGGTGGTTTTAGAAGCACAAAGGGCAGAGACGTGTCCCGACCTGGAGGCAGGACTGGGGCACTGCAGAGGGGTGTGCAACCCAGGCCACTGAAGTTTATAGCACCATGGACAGAAACGGAGACACTGTGGCCTGGAGAGCTCATTGAAGAACAGACTGTGGTCTCTCTGCTCTGAGGTAGAGGGCTGGAAACGGTCTCTTCTGCTCTGACTCATGGAAGAGACCGGCCGCAGAAAACAAAAGCCCCCAAAACTGATTCCCACTGAGCCCATCCCCCGCCACAGGGGGGCAGGGCAACTCCGCCTGAACCGGGTTGCCTGAGTAACAGTGCGGCAGGCCCCTCCCCCAGAAGACAGGCTGGGAAAACAAGAGGCCAGCAACCCTAAGGTCCCAAGAAAACAGGTGCATCATGTTTGGGTTCTGGTCAATAATTTGGACTCTATACATTCTCTCAAACACCCATCAGCAGAATGACTAGGAGGAGGAACCCCCAAAATAGAAAAGACTCAGAGATTATGACTTATACTGCAGATTTACAAATGGATTCAGATATAACCAAGATGTCGGAGATGGAATTCAGGCTAGCAATTGTGAAGACAATGGCTAGAATGGAGAAATCAATTAATGGCAACATAGAGTCTCTAAGTGCAGAAATGAAAGCTGAATTGGCAGAACTTGAAAATGCTATCAATGAGATCCAATCCAATCTAGATAATCTAACAGCTAGGGTAAGTAAGGCAGAAGAACGAATTAGTGACGTGGAAGACCATTTAATAGACAAAAAGGGAAAAGAGGAGGCCCGGGAAAAACAACTCAGAATCCATGCAAATAGAATTAGAGAAATAAGTGACACCATGAAGCATTCCAATGTCAGAATAATTGGAATCCCGGAGGGAGTGGAGAGAGAGAGAGGACTAAAAGATGTATTTGAGCAAATTGTAGCTGAGAACTTCCCTAATCTGGGGAATGAAACAAACATTCACGTCCTAGAGGCAGAGAGGACCCCTCCCAAGATCAAGGAAAACAGGCCAACACCCCAGGATGTAATAGTAAAACTTGCAAATCTTAGAACCAAGGAAACCATTTTAAGGGCAGTTAGGGGGAAGAGATTCCTTACGTACAGAGGGAGGAACATCAGAATAACGTCAGACCTATCCACAGAAACCTGGCAAGCCAGAGAGGCCTAGCAAGACATATTCAGGGTACTAAATGAGAAGAACATGCAGCCAAGAATACTCTATCCAGCAAGGCTGTCATTTGGAATGGATGAAGAGAGGCAGAGCTTCCAAGAACAGCAGAAACTGAAAGAATATGTGACCACTAAGCCGGCTCTGCAAGAAATAGTAAGGGGGGTTCTATAAAAGGAGAAAGACCCCAAGAGTGATATACAACAGAAATTTACAGGGACAATCTATAAAAACAACGTCTTCACAGGCAACATGATGACAATTAATATCTTTCAATAATCACTCTCAACGTGAATGGCCTAAATGCTCCCATAAAATGGCACAGGTTGCAGATTGGATAAAAAGAAAGGACCCATCCATATGCTGCCTACAAGAGACTCATTTTGAACCTAAAGATACATGCAGACTGAAAGTGAAGGGATGGAGATCCAACTTCCATGCCAGTGGACCTCAAAAGAAAGCTGGGGTAGCAATTCTTATGTCAGACAAATTAAATTTTAAACTAAAAACTGTAGTTAGAGACACAGAAGGACACTATATCATTCTTAAAGTGTCTATCCAACAAGAAGCTCTAATAACTGTAAATATCTATGCCCCCAACATGGGAGCAGCCATCTACATAAGCCAACTGTTAACCAAAATAAAGAGTCATATTGATAGTAATACGTTAATTGCAGGAGACCTCAATACACCACTCTCAGCAATGGGCAGATCATCTAAGCAGAAAATCAACAAGGAAACAAGAGCTTTGAATGATACACTGGACCAGATGGACCTCATAGATATTTACAGGACATTCCACCCTAAAACAAGAGAATACACATTTTTCTGGAGCACACATGGAACTTTCTCCAGAATAGACCATATAATGGATCACAAATCAGGTCTCAACTGATACCAAAAGATTGAGATTATTCCCTGCATATTCTCAGACCACCATGCTTTAAAACTGGAACTCAATCACAAGAAAAAATTTGGCAGAAATACAAACACTTGGAAGCTTAAGACCACTCTGCTCAAGAATGTTTGGGTCAACCAGGAAATCAAAGAAGAACTTAAACAATTCATGGAAATCAATGAGAACGAAAACACATTGGTCCAAAACCTATGGGATACTGCAAAGGCAGTCCAAGGGGGAAATACATAGCCATCCAAGCCTCACTCAAAAAAAAAAAAGAAAAAAAAGAAAGAAAAATCCCGAATTCACCAACTAACTCTATACCTTAAAGAACTAGAGAAAAAGCAACAAATGATGCCTAAGCCATGCATTAGAAGAGAAATAATTAGAGCAGAGATCAATGAATTAGAAACCAGAAACATGGTAGATCAGATCAATGAAACTAGAAGTTGGTTCTTTGAAAGAATTAATAAGATCAATAAACCACTGGCCAGACTTATCCAAAAGAAAAGAGAAAGGACCCAAATTAATAAAATTATGAATGAAAGGGAAGAGATCACGACTAACACCAAGGAAATAGAAACAATTATTACACATTAATATCAACAACTCTATGCCAATAAACTGAGCAATCTGGATGAAATGGAGGCCTTCATGGAAACCTATAAGCTGCCAAGACTGAAACAGGACAATAACCAGTAACAAGATTGAAGCAGTGATCAAAAACCTCCCAAAAACCAAGAGTCCAGGGCCTGATGGATTCCCTGGGGAATTCTACCAAACATTCAAAGAAGAAATAATACCTATTCTACTGAAGTTGTTTCAAAAAACAGAAACAGAAGGAAAACTTCCAAACTCATTCTGTGAGGCCGGCATTACCTTAATCCCCAAACCAGGCAAAGACCCCATCAAAAAGGAGAATTTCAGACTGATATCCCTGATGAATATGGATTCCAAAATCCTCAACAAAATCCTCACTAATAGGATCCAACAATACATTAAAAGGATCATCCACCACGACCAAGTGGGATTTATTCCTGGGATGCAAGGGTGGTTTAACATTCGCAAATCAATCAGTGTAATAGAACACATTAATAAGAGGAGGGAGAAGAACCATATGGTCCTGTCAATTGATGCAGAAAAAGCATTTGACAAAATAAAACATCCTTTCCTGATTAAAACTCTTCAGAGCATAGGGATGGAGGGAATATTCCTCAGGTTCATAAAATCCATCTATGAAAAACCCACAGCAAATATCATCCTCAATGGGGAAAAGCTGAGAACTTTTCCCTTAATATCAGGAACACATCAAGGATGCCCACTCTCGCCACTATTGTTCAACATAGTACTAGAAGTCCTAGCAACAGCAATCAGAAAACAAAAAGAAATAAAAGTATTCAAATTGGCAAAGAAGACATCAAACTCTCTTTTTTCACAGACGACATGATACTTTATGTGGAAAACCCAAAAGACTCCACCCCCAAATTACTAGAACTCATACAGCAATTCAGTAATATGGCAGGATACAAAATCAATGCACAGAAATCAGTTGCTTTCTTATACACTAACAATGCAACTTTAGAAAGAGAAATTAGAGAAACGATTCCATTTACAATAGCACCAAAAATCATAAGATACCTCGGAATAAACCTAACCAAAGAGGTAAATGATCTATACTCTAGGAACTACAGAACACTCATGAGAGAAATTGAAGACACAAAAAGATGGAAAAATATTCCATGCTCATGGATCAGAAGAGTAAACACTGTTAAAATGTCTATGCTACCCAGAGCAATCTATACCTTCAATGCCATCCCGATCAAAATTCCAATGACATTTTTCAAAGTGCTGGAACAAACAATCCTAAAATTTGTATGGAATCAGAAAAGACCCCAAATCACCAAGGAAATGTTGAAAAAGAAAGACAAGCTGGGGGCATCACGTTGCCCGATTTTAAGCTATATTACAGAGCAGTGATCACCAAGACCACATGGTACTGGCACAAAAACAGACATATAAACCAATGGAACAGAATAGAGAACTGAGATAGGGACCCTCAACTCTATGGTCAAATAACCTTTGACAAAGCAGGAAAAAACATGCAATGGAAAAAAGAGTCTCTTCAATAAATGGTGTTGGGAAAATTGGACAGCCACATGCAGAAGAATGAAATTCAACCATTCTCTAACACCATTCACAAACGTAATCTCAAAGTGGATGAAAGACCTCAATGTGAGACAGTAATCCATCAAAATCCTAGAGGAGAACATAGGCAGTAACCTCACCGATATCGCCCACAGCAACTTCTTTGAAGATACATCTCCAAAAGCTAGTGAAACAAAAGCAAAAATGAACTTTTGGAACTTCATCAAGATAAAACGCTTCTGCACAGCAAAGGAAACAGTCAACAAAATAAAGAGGCAACCCACAGAGTGGGAGAAGATATTTGCAAATGACACTACAGATAAAGGGCTGGTATACAAGATCTATAAAGAACTTCTCAAACTCAACACCCAAAAAACAAATAATCAAGTCAAAAAGTGGGCAGAATATATGAAAAGACACTTCTCTGAAGAAGACATACAAATGGCTAACAGACACATGAAAAAATATTCACCATCATTAGCCATCAGGGAAATTCAAATCAAAACCACATTGAGGGGGTGGAGCGAGATGGCAGAGGAGTGGGAGACCTGGATTTCATCTGGTCTCAGGAATTCAGCTGAATAGGGATCAGACCATTCTGAACACCTACGAACTCGATGGGAGATCGAGGAAAAGAATAGCAACAGCTCTCTGAGCAGAGAGGCGACCACCTTCTGGAAAGTGGGATGTGTGGAGAAGTGAGTCTGAGGTGATGTTCAGGAGGATAGACGGTGGGGGAGTGTGCCTCCCTCGGCTGCTTCTGACAAGTGATGGAGCAGCAGAGCATGGGGTCGGAAGTTTTGGAAGTCGGCTCTGCTGACCAACATCACGCCGGTGGCTGAGTGGGGTGTGGAGCCCTTGCGGGACAGTGTGGTCTCGGGACCCTTGGGGTCGCGGAGGGACAGGGGTGCCTGAGTGCAGCAGAACTCCTGGGTGTCAGAGCGGGGAAGCCGGCTGCAGAGGTGGAGCTGAGGCCTGGGCTCTCAGCTCGGGGGTTGCCATAGACCGTGATCTGCAGCACAGTGGGGCCACTGCTCCTCCAGCAGGGACCCAGCAAGTGGCGGATCCGGGGGAGACTCCCCTTCCTCCCCCAGGAGGAGCAGCACGGGAGCGCACCACAGGGATCTGCTGGGTTTGGAGACTCCACGTGGGGTCAGGTGCCAGGGATGGAGGCGCTCGGTCAAGGCCGGGTGAGCACGGAGTTGGGCCGGAGACCGGGGAGACGGGAGTGACTGACTGCTTTTCTCTGGGGGCGCACTGAGGAGCTTGGCCCTGAGTTCTCGGCTCCTCCAGGGTGGAGATTGGGAGGCCACCATTTTCACTCTCGTCCTCCAAGGCTGTGCGGGGGGCTTGCGGGAACAGGAGCCCCGAGAGCAAACCCGAGCAGATTACTTAGCCCGGAGGACAAGGGTGGGGGAATTCCGCCTCCAGCAAAGACATTTGGGAACCACGGCAACAGGCCCCTCCCCCCTCCCCCAGAAGATCAGCACGAGCAGCCAGCCAAGTCCAAGTTTACCGATCAATGAGAATGGGAGAACTCCAGCGCTAGGGGAATACTGCACATAGAATTCATGGCTTTTTTACCATGATTCCTTAGTCTTTCAAAGTTAATTTTTTTAACTGTTTTTTTTTTTAATTTTTCTTTTTCCCTTTTTCAACCAACATCTTTTCAATCCCCTTTTTAAAAAGACATTTTTATTTTTCATTTTTAGAGTCATATTCTAGCCCTTCATAGTAGTTGCCCTTATTTTTGGCATATATATATATAAGTTGTCCTCTCTTTAAAATTTTGAGATACAGTTTCTTCTAACATAACAAAATATACCCTAAATCTCTGGTGTATGGCTTTGTTCTAGTCTCCTGACTGATCACATTCTCTCCCCCCTTTTTTTTTTCTTTCTTTCTTTTTTTAATCCTCTTCTTTCTTTTTTCAAGCACCTCATCAATTCCTTTTTTAAAATTTTTTATAACTTTCATCTTTACAGTCATATTCCATCCCTTCATTGTATCAACCCTTATTTGTACATATATAAGTCTTTCTTTAAAATTTTAGGAGGCATTTTCTTCTAACAGACCAAAATACACCCAAAATCTAGCGTGTGGCACTGATCTACCCACTAGCCTGATCATATTTGATCACATTCTGTTTTGTTTTGTTCTGTTTTTGTTTGTTTTTGTCTTTTTCTTCTTTTATTCTCTTTCTTTTATCTTTCCCTTTCTTTTCCCCTGGTTTCAGGTCTTTTCTGATTTGTTTAGAGTATATTTTCTGGGGACATTGTTAACCTGTTAGCATTTTGTTCCCTCATTCATCTATTCTTCTCTGGACAAAATGACAAGACGAAAAAAATCACCTCAACAAAAAGAACGAGAGGTAGTACCGTCTGCCAGGGACCTCCTCAATACGGACATTAGTATGATGTCGGACCTAGAGTTCAGAATCATGATTTTAAAGACACTAGCTGGGCTTGAAAAAAAGCATGGAACTTATTAGAGAAACCCTTCCTGGAGAAATAAAAGAACTAAAATCTAACCAAGTTGAAATCAAAAAGGCTATTAATGAGGTGCAATAAAAAATGGGGGCACTAACTGCTAAGATAAATGAGGCAGTAGAGAGAATCAGTGATATAGAAGACCAAATGATGAAAAATAAAGAAGCTGAGAAAAAGAGAGAGAAACAACTACTGGATCACGAGGGCAGAATTCGAGAGATAAGCGATACGATAAGATGAAACAACATTAGAATAATTGGGATCCCAGAAGAAGAAGAAAGAGAGAGAGGACCAGGAAGTAAATTGGAGCAAATTATAGCAGAGGACTTCCCTAATGTGGGAAAGGAAACAGGCATCAAAATCCAGGAGGCACGGAGAAACCCCCTCAAAATCAATAAAAATAGGTCAACACCCCAACGTCTAATAGTAAAACTTACGAGTTTCAGAGACAAAGAGAAAATCTTGAAAGCAGCTCGGGAGAAGAGATATGTAACCTATAATGGTAGAAACATTAGATTGGCAACAGACCTATGCACAGAGACCTGGCAGGCTAGAAAGGACTGGCATGATATCTTCAGAGCACTAAACGAGAAAAATATGCAGCCAAGAATACTATATCCAGCTAGGCTGTCATTGAATATAGAAGGAGAGATAAAAAGCTTCCAGGACAAACAAAAACCAAAGGAATATGCAAACACGAAACCAGCCCTCCAAGAAAAATTGAAAGAGGTCCTCTAAGCAAAGAGAGAGCCTAAAAGCAGCATAGACCAGAAAGGAACACAGACAATATACAGTCACAGTCACCTTACAGGCAATACAATGGCACTAAATTCTTATCTTTCAATAGTTACCCTGAATGTAAATGGAATAAATGCCCCAATCAAAAGACACAGGCTATCAGATTGGATTAAAAAACAAGACCCATTGATATGCTGTCTGCAAGAGACTCATTTTAGACCCAAAGACACCCCCAAATTGAAAGTGAGGGGGTGGAAAACCATTTACCATGCTAATGGACACCAAAAGAAAGCTGGGGTGGCAATCCTTATATCAGACAAATTAGATTTTAAAACAAAGACTGTAATAAGAGATGAGGAAGGACACTATATCACGTTTAAAGTGTCTATCCAACAAGAAGATCTAACAATTGTAAATATCTATGCCCCTAACATGGGAGCAGCCAATTATATAAGGCAATTAATAACAAAAGCAAAGAAACACATTGACAACAATATAATAATCGTGGGGGACTTTAACACCCCCCTGACTGAAATGGACAGATCATCTAAGCAAAAGTTCAATAAGGAAATGAAGACTTTAAATGACACACTGCCAAATGCACTTCACAGACATATTCAGAACATTCCACCCCAAAACAACAGAATACACATTCTTCTCTAGTGCCCATGGAATATTCTCCAGAATAGATCACATCCTATGTCATAAATCAGGTCTCAACCGGTATCAAAAGATTGGGATTATTACTGGCATATTTTCAGACCACAACGCTTTGAAACTAGAACTCAATCACAAGAGGAAAGTCGGAAAGAACTCAAACACATGGAGGCTAAAGAGCATTCTACTAAAGAATGAATGGGTCAACCAGGAAATTAAAGAAGAATTTAAAAAATTCATCGAAACCAATGAAAATGAAAACACAATTGTTCAAAATCTTTGGGATACAGCAAAGGCAGTCCTAAGAGGAAAGTATATAGCAATACAAGACTTTTTCAAGAAACAAGAAAGGTCTCAAATACACAACCTAACCCTATACCTAAAGGAGTTAGAGAAAAAACAGCAAATAAAGCCTAAACCCAGAAGAGAAATAATAAAGATCAGAGCAGAAATCAATGAAATAGAAACCAAAAGAACAGTAGAACAGATCAACAAAAGTAGGAGCTGGTTCTTTGAAAGAATTAACAAGATTGATAAACCCCTGGCCAGACTTATCAAAAAGAAAAGAGAAATGACCCGAATCAACCAAATCATGAATGAAAGAGGAGAGATCACAACCAACACCAAAGAAATACAAACAATTATAAGAACATATTATGAGCAACTCTATGCCAGCAAATCAGATAACCTGGAAGAAATGGATGCATTCCTAGAGATGTATCAACTACCAAAATTGAACCAGGAAGAAATAGAAAACCTGAACAGACCTATAACCAGTAAGGAAACTGAAGCAGTCATCAAAAATCTCCCAACAAACAAAAGCCCAGGGCCAGATGGCTTCCCAGGGGAATTCTACCAAACATTTAAAGAAGAATTAATACCTATTCTCCTGAAACTGTTCCAAAAAATAGAAATGGAAGGAAAACTTCCAAACTCATTTTATGAGGCCACCATTACCTTGATCCCAAAACCAGACAAAGACCCCATCAAAAAGGAGAATGACAGACCAATATCCTTGATGAACATGGATGCCAAAATTCTCACCAAAATACTAGCCAATAGGATCCAACAGTATATTAAAAGGATTATTCACCAGGACCAAGTGGGATTTATCTCTGGGCTGCAAGGTTGGTTCAACATCTGCAAATCAATCAACGTGATACAATACATTAACAAAAGAAAGAACAAGAACCATACGATCCTCTCAATAGATGCAGAAAAATTATTTGACAAAGTACAGCAATCTTTCTTGATCAAAACTCTTCAGAGTATAGGGATAGAGGGTACATACCTCAATATCATAAAAGCCATCTATGAAAAACCTACAGTGAATATTATTCTCAATGGGGAAAAGCTGAGAGCTTTCCCCCTAAGGTCAGGAACGCGGCAGGGATGTCCACTATCACCACTGCTATTCAATATAGTATTAGAAGTCCTAGCCACAGCAATCAGACAACAAAAAGATCAAAGCATCCAAATCGGCAAAGAGGAAGTCAAACTCTCACTCTTTGCAGATGATATGATACTTTATGTGGAAAACCCAAAAGACTCCACCCCAAAACTGCTAGAACTCATACAGGAATTCAGTAAAGTGGCAGGATATAAAATCAATGCACAGAAATCAGTGGCATTCCTATACACCAACAACAAGACAGAAGAAAGAGAAATTAAAGAGTCGATCCCATTTACATTTGCACCCAAAACCATGAGATAGGAATAAATCTAACCAAAGAGGAAAAGGATCTGTTCTCAGAAAATTATAAAATACTCATGAAAAAAATTAAGGAAGACACAAAGAAATGGAAAAACGTTCCATGCTCATGGATTGGAAGAACAAACATTGTGAAGATGTCAATGCTCCCTAGAGCAATCTACACATTCAAAGCAATCCCCATCAAAATACCATCCACTTTTTTCAAAGAAATGGAACAAATAATCCTCAAATTTGTATGGAACCAGAAGAGACCCCGAATAGCCAGAGGAATGTTGAAAAAGAAAAGCAAAGCTGGCGGCATCACAATTCCAGACTTCCAGCTCTATTACAAAGCTGTCATTATCAAGACAGTATGGTAATGGCACAAAAACAGACACATAGATCAATGGAACAGAATAGAGAGCCCAGAAATGGACCTTCAACTCTATGGTCAACTAATCTTCGACAAAGCAGGAAAGAATGTCCAATGGAAAAAAGACAGTCTCTTCAACAAATGGTGTTGAGAAAATTGGACAGCCACATGCAGAAGAATGAAACTGGACCATTTCCTTACACCATACACAAAAATAGACTGAAAATGGATGAAAGACCTAACTGTGCGACAGGAGTCCATCAAAATCCTAAAGGAGAACACAGGCAGCAACCTCTTAGACCTCAGCCACAGCAACTTCTTCCTAGAAACATCACCAAAGGCAAGGGAAGCAAGGGCAAAAATGAACTATTGGGATTTCATCAAGATAAAAAGCTTTTGCACAGCAAAAGAAACAGTCCACAAAACCAAAAGACAACTCACATAATCGGAGAAGATATTTGCAAATGACACATCAGATAAAGGGCTAGTATCCAAAATCTACAAAGAACTTATCAAACTCAACATCCAAAGAACAAATAATCCAATCAAGAAATGGGCAGAGGACATGAACAGACATTTTTCCAAAGAAGATATCCAAATGGCCAACAGACACATGAAAAAGTGTTCAACATCGCTTGGCATCAGGGAAATCCAAATCAAAACCTCAGTGAGATACCACCTCACACCAGTCAGAATGCTTAAAATTAATAAGTCAGGAAATGACAGATGTTGGCGGGAATGTGGAGAAAGGGGAACCCTCCTACACTGTTGGTGAGAATGCAAGCTGGTTCAACCACTCTGGAGAACAGTATGGAGGTTCCTCAAAAAGTTGAAAATAGAGCTACCCTATGATCCAGCAATTGCACTACTGGGTATTTACCACAAAGATACAAATGTAGGGATCCGAAGGGGTGCATGCACCCCAATGTTTATAGCAGCAATGTCCACAATAGCCAAACTATGGAAAGAGCCAAGATGTCCATCGACAGATGAATGGCTAAAGAAGAAGTGGTATATATACACAATGGAATATTATGCAGCCATCAAAAGGAATGAAATCTTGCCATTTGCAACTACGTGGATGGAACTGGAGGGTGTTATGCTGAATGAAATAAGTCAATCAGAGAAAGACATGTATCATATGACCTCACTGATATGAGGAATTCTTAATCGCAGGAAACAAACTGAGGGTTGCTGGAGTGGGGGTGGGGTGTGAGGGATGGGGTGGCTGGGTGATAGACATTGGGGAGGGTATGTGCTATGGTGAGCGCTGTGAATTGTGCAAGACTGTTGAATCACAGATCTGTACCTCTGAAACAAATAATGTAATATATGTTAAGAAAAAAAAAAAGAAGATAGCAGGAGGGGAAGAATGAAGCGGGTTAAATCGGAGGGGGACATGAACCATGAGAGACGATGGACTCTGAATAATAAACTGAGGGTTCTAGAGGGGAGGGATTTGGGGGGATGGGTTAGCCTGGTGACGGGTATTAAAGAGGGCATGTTCTGCATGGAGCACTGGGTGTTATGCACAAACAGTGAACCATGGAATACTACGTCAAAAACTAATGATGTAATGTATAGTTATTAACATGACAATAAAAAAATTTAAAGAAAAAAACCACATTGAGATACGACTTTACACCAATTAGAATGGCAAAAATGGACAGGGAAAGAAACAACAAATGTTGTTGAGAGGTTGTGGAGAAAGGGGAACCCTCTTACACTGTTGGTGGGAATGCAAGTTGGTACAGTCACTTTGGAAAACAGTGTGGAGGTGCCTCAAAAATTTAAAAATAGATCTACCCTATGACCCAACAATTGCACTCCTGGGTATTTACCCCAAGGCACAGATGTAGTGAAAAGAAGGGCCATATGCACCCCAATGTTCATAGCAGCAATGTCCGCAATAGCCAACCTGTGGAAAGAGCTGAGATGCCCTTCAACAGATGAATGGATAAAGAAGATGTAGTCCATATATACAATGGAATATTACTCAGCCATCAGAAAGGATGAATACCCAAATTTTACATTAACATGGATGGGATTGGAGGAGATTATACTAAGTGAAATAAGTCAAGCAGAGAAAGTTAATTATCATATGGTTTCACTTATTTGTGGAACATAAAGAATAGTGTGTAGGACATTAGGAGAAGGAAGGGAAAAATGGGGGGGGATTGGAGGGAGAGATGAATCATAAGAGACTATGGACTCTGAGAAACAAACAGGGTTTTAGAGGGTAGGGAGGGAGAGGGGATTGGTTAGCCCAGTGATGGGTATTAAGGAGGGCATGTACTGCATGGAGCACTGGGTGTTATATGAAAACAATGGATCGTGGATCACCACATCAAAAACTAATGATGTATTGTATGTTGACTAACGTAACATAATAAAATGAAAAAAAAAACAGTTAATATTTATCCTTCTCAAACTACTCCAAAAATTTGAAAAGTAAGGAACACTTCCAACTTTATTATGAGGCCAAGCATTACCCCAGTAACAAAACAAGACAAAGACATTACAAAAAAAGAAAAAAGAAACAGATGGAAAAACCCTCAACAAAATATTAGCAAACCAAATTCAAAAATACATCAAAAAGATCACTCAAGATCAAGTGGGATTTATTCCAGGGATGTAAGGATGGTTCAATAAACATAAAATCTTTGTGATATACTGCATTACCAAAATGAAGGATAAAAATTATATAATTATTTCAATAGATGTAGAAAAAAATACATTTGACAAAACTTAAGAGTTTATATCATGATGCATGTTAACAAAGTAGGTATAGGACAAACATACCTTAACATAATTAAGACCATGTATAAAAACCCACAGCTAACATCATACTCAAGGTCAGGAACAAGACAAGAATGCCAACTCTCAAGACTTTTATTGAACATAGTACTGAAGTCTTGCTATAGCAATCAACCAAGAAAAAGAAATAAAAGTCTCCAAAATTGATGAGCGAAGTAAAACTCACTATTTGCAGATGACATGATACTATATATAGAAAACCCTAGGACCCCACTAAAAAACTATTACTACTACTAAATTCACTACAGTTGCAGCATACGAAATTAATATACAGATATCGGTTTTGTTTTTATACACTAATAATATAGAAGAGAGAAATTAAGAAAACAATCCTACTTGAAATTGCATCAAAAAGAATAAAATATCTAGGAATAAATTTTAGCAAGGAGGCAAAAGACCTGCACACTGAAAACTATAAGACAATGATGGAAAAAACTGAAGGTGACACAAATAAATGGAAAGATTATGCCATGCTCTTGGACTGGAAGAATATTGTTAAAATATCCATACTATGCAAAGCAATCTATAGATTTAATGCAACCCCGATCGAATACCAATAATAGTTTCAATAACTGGAACAAATAATCCTAAAGTTTGTATGGAACCACAAAAGACCCTGAATAGGCAAAGCAATCTTGAGAAAGAAGAACAAAGCTAGAGGTGTCACACTTCCAAATTTCAAACTGTATTATAAAGTGATAATAATCAAAACAGCATGGTGCTGGCACAATATATATATATAAACCATAATATTCCTAAAAGAAAGCACAGTAAATTCATGGACATCAGCCTTGGCAATATTTTCCTGGATCTGTCTCCCCAGACCAAGGGTAAGAAAAGCAAAAGTAAACAATTGGGACTATATCAATCTAAAACAAACAAACAAAAAAAAACAAAACAAAACACTTTTGTACAGTGAAGGAAACCAACAAAATGAAAAGGCATCCTACTGAATGAAAGAAAATATTTGCAAATGATCTATTATTTGGTAAGGAGTTAATATCCAAAATACATAGAGAACTTATGCAACTTAACACCAAAAGACAAATAATTTCATTAAAATTGAGCTACCTGAATAGACATACAGATGGCTAACAAACACATGGAAAGATGCTCAACGTCACTAATCATGGAAATGCTAATCAAAACCACAATAAGATATCACCTCACATCAAAGATGGTGGAGGACTAAGGGGACCCTCAGTTTGTCTTGTCCCTCAAATACAACTAGATAGCTATCAAGTCATTCTGAACACCTGAGAAATAAACTGGAGATCTGAGAAAACAAATGCTGTAAGTCTCCAAGTAGACAAGTGAGGACTGTTTGGAAGGTAGGAGGTGTGGAGACCTGAATCTGGTGTGATATAGCTGAGGATATGGCGGCGAAGAGGGGGCCTGCTTAAGGAGGCTACTATAAAGTATTATAAGCAGAGAAGTGCAAAATCAGAACTCTTAGAAGTCTGCTACAGTGGGGGACAATTCCTGGCTTAAAGGTGCTCAGGTGGTAAAGTGGGGTAGAATCCCAGGTGTGACAGCATGGTCTCAGGATCCCCAGGGTTGCAAGAACAGGGGTGCCTGAGTGTGGCAGAGTTCCCAGGTGTAGGAACAGGGAACCTGGCTGAGAACAGCAAGTCTACGTGCTGGCTTTTTGCTCTGTGTTGCCATAAACTGAATTGCTGCACGGTCGTGCCACTGCTTTCCTGGGAAGGGTCCAGCAAAAGTCAGAAGTGTGGCAAGACCCTCCTCCCCTCCCCCCCAGAGGAACAGTGAGAGTCTGTACTGCAGGAGTCCATAAAATGTGGAGTTTTGAAACTCAGTCACATGCCTGAGATAAAAACACTTGGTCACAGTCTGGGTGAACACAGAGTTCTACAGTAACTGGGGAGACAAAAGTAATTGCTTGCTTTTCTGTGAGGGCCCCTGAAGAGTGGGGGCACACACTTTTAGGTCCAGGGCTAGAGAGTGGGGTGTAGCCATATTCATTCCACCCATCAGTGCTGAAAGCCTTCAGGGAGCAAAACAGCGCCACCTAGTGGAGTCTGGAGCCACTTACACTGAGCCCTGCCTCTTGCACACTGGAGCCACATTTCCACTAGGGCAAGTCCACCTGAGAATCAGTGCAAGAGGCCCCTCCCCCAGAAGACCAGCACAAAGAACTCACTCCCACAAAGTTTACTGATCATAGAGGGCTGCAAAGATTTAGCTCTTGGGGAAAACAGTATATATCATTCTTTGTATTTTTATTCTTTGGTCTTTTAATATCATTTTTTTCATTTATTTTCTCATTTATTCATTTTTCTTTTTACTTTTATATATGCATACATTTTTAATTTTTTGTTTCATATATATACACGTGTGTGTGCGTGTGTGTGTGCGTGCGTGTGTGTATTTATTTATTTATTTATTTATTCATTCTCTTCTTTTGGGATCTAGTTTCTTTTAACAAGTAGACCAAAACACAACCAGGATCTAGTTTGTTTGTTTGTTTGTTTGTTTCTGTTGTTATTGTTTTTGTTTTTTTCTTTTTCTTCTTTTCTTTTCTGGACAAAATGATGAGACAGAGAAATTCACCCAACAATAAAGAACAGGGGGTAATACTCACTGCCAGGGATTTAATCAATATGGATATAAGTAAGATGTCTGAACTAGAACTTAAAACAACAATTATTAAGATACTAACTGGGCTTGGAAAAAGCATAGAAGACATTAGAGAATCCCTTACTGTAGAGATAAAAGAACTAAAATCTAGTCAGGCCAAAATTAAAAATGCTATTACTGAAATGCAGTCCCAAGTGGAGGCCATAAAAATGAGGATGAATGAAACAGAAGAGTGAATCAGTGATATAGAAGATAAAATGATGGAAAAAGAGGAAGCTGAAAAGAAGAGGGAAATAAATTATTAGATCACAAAGGTAGATTTAGAGAACTCAGTGATTCCATAAAACAAAATAATATCCATATTATAGGAGTCCCAGAAGATGAGTGGGGAAACAGGGGCAGAGGGCTTATTTGAACAAATTATAGCTGAGAACTTCCCTAACCTGAGGAAGGAAACAGGCATTCAAGTCCAGGAAGCATATTGAACATCCCCCTCAAAATCAATAAAAATAGGTCAACACCTCAACATATAATAGTGAAACTTGCAAATTTCCGAGGTAAAGAGAAAATCCTGAAAGCAGCTCAGAACAAGAGGTCCTTAACCTACAAAGATAGACATATGCTAGCAGCTGACCAGACCACAGAGAACTGGCAGGCCAGAAAGGACGGGCATGATATATTCAACTTACTAAATGGGAAAAATATGCAGCCAAGAATACTTTATCCAGCAAGGCTATCATTCAGAACAGGAGAGAAAGAGTTTCCAGGACAAAAAAACAAAACAAAACAAAAAATAACCAAAGCAAGACAAAAAAAACTAAAGGAATTTATGAACACTAAACCAGCCCTGCAAGAAATATTAAAGGGGATCTTTTGAGTGGAGAAAGCCCAAAGGTAACAAAGACCAGAAAGGAACAGAGACAATCTAAGGGAGCAGTTACTTTACAGGTAATACAATGGCACTAAATTCATATCTTTTAATAATTACTCTGAATGTAAATGGACAAAATGCTCCAATCGAAAGACATGGGGCATCAGAATGGATTAAAAAAAGAGACCCATCAATATGCTGCTTATAAGAGACTCATTTTTAGACCCAAAGACACATTCAGATTGAAAGTGAGGGGATGGAGAACCATTTATCATGCTAATGGACATCAAAAGAAAGCTGGAGTAGCTATACTTATGTCAGACAAACTAGATTTTAAACCAAAGGCTGTAATAAGAGATGAAGAAGGACACTGTATCATAATAAAAGGGTCTATCCAACAAGAAGATCTAATAATTGTAAATATTTATGCCCCAAACTTGGAAGCAGCCAAATATATAAACCAATTAATAAGAAAATTAAACTCATTGATAATATAATAATAGTAGGGGCTTTAATATCCTACTCACAGCAATGGACAGACCATCCAAACAGAGGATCAACAAGGAAACAAGGGCTTTGAATGACACACTGGACCAGATGGACTTCACAGATATATTCAGAGCATTTCGTCCCAAAGCAGCAGAATACACATTCTTTTCAAGTGCACATGGAACATTCTCCAGAATAGATCACATACTGGGTCACAAATCAGGCCTCAATGGGTAGAAAAAGACTGAGATCATACCATGGATATTTTCAGACCACAATGATATGAAACTTGAAGTCAACGACAAGAAGAAATTTGGAAGGACCACAAATACATGGAGATTAAAGAATATCCTACTAAAGAATGAATGAGTCAACCAGGAAATTAAAGAAGAATTTAAAAAATACATGGAAGCAAATTAAAATGAAAACAGGACAGTCCAAAACCTTTGGGATGGAGCAAAGGCAGTCCTAAGAGGGACATTGCTATATAATAGTAACACAGGCCTTCCTCAAGAAGCAAGAAAAGTCGTGGATCACTACATCAAAAACTAATGATGCATTGTATGGTGACTAATATAACATAATTAAAAAAAAAGAAGCAAGAAAAGTTTGAAATACACAACCTAACCTTACACCTAAAGGAGCTGGAAAAAGAAAAGCAAATAAAGCCTACACCCCGTAGGAGAAGAGAAATAATAAGGATTAGAGCAGAAATCAATGAAACAGAAATCAAAATTCAGTAGAACAGATCAATGAAGCTAGGAGATGGTTCTTTCAAAGAATTAACAAGACATAAATCCCTAGCCAGACTTATCAAAAAGAAAACAGAAAGGATACAAATAAATAAAATCATGAATGAAAGAGGAGAGATCACAACCAACACCAAAGAAATACAACTATAAGAGAATATTATGAACAATTATATGCTAACAAATTAGGTAATCTGGAAGAAATGGATAAATTCCTAGAAACATATAAACTACCAAAACTTAAACAGGGAGAAATGGAAAAGCTGAACAGACCCATAACCAGGAAAGAAATTGAATCAGTAATAAAAAAATCTCCCAACAAACGAGTCAGGCCCAGATAGCTTCCCCAGGGAATTCTACCAAACATTTAAAGAAGAATTAATACCTATTCTTCTAAAACAGTTCCAAAAAGTGGAGACGGAAGAACTTTCAAACTCACTCTATGAGGCCAGCATTACCATGATCCCCAAACCAGACAAAGACCTCACCAAAAAGGAGAATTACAGACCAATATCCCTAATGAACATGGATGCAAAAATTCTCACCAAGATACTAGCTAATAGGATTCAACAATACATTAAAAGGATTATTCACCACAACCAAGTGGGAATTATTCCTGGGCTGCAGGGGTGGTTTAACATCCACAAAAATCAATGTGACACACCACATTAATAAAAGAAAGGATAAGAACTATATGATTCTCTCAATAGATGCAGAAAAAGCATTTGACAAAATACAGAATCTTTCTTGATAAAAACCTTCTACCACATACAGGTAGAGGGAATATATCTCAACATCACAAAAGTCATATACAAAAGACCCACAGCTAATATTTTCAAAAATATTAAATTATATTCAAAAACTGAGAGCTTTTCCCTTAAGGTCAGGAACATGACAGGGATGTCCACTCTCACCACTGCTGTTCAACATATTACTGGAAGTCCTAGCCTCAGCAATCAGACAACAAAAAGAAATAAAAGGCATCCAAATCACCAAGGAAGAAGTCAAACTTTCACTCTTCATAGACAACATGATACTCTATGTAGAAAACCCAAAAGACTCCGCCAAAAAATTGCTAGTACCGATACAGGAATTCAGCAAAGTGAGAGGATATAAAAGCAATTCGCAGAAGTCAGTTGCATTTTTATACACTAACAATGAAGCAGCAGAAAGAGAAATCAAGGAATCAATTCCATTTACAATTGCACAAAAAAACCATAAGATACCTTGGAATAAACCTAACCAAAGAGGTAAAGGATCTGTACTCAGAAAACTATAGAACACTCATGAAAGAAATTGAGCAAGAAACAAAGAAATGGAAAAACATTCCATGCCCATGGGTTAGAAGAACAAATACTATTGAAATATCTATGCTATCCAAAGCAACTACACATTCAATGCAATCCCTATCAAATTACCACCAGTATTTTTCATAGAGCTGGAACAAACAATCCTAAAATCTGTACGGAACCAGAAAAGATCCCAAATAACCAAAGGAACGTCAAAAAAGAAAACCAAAGCTGGAGGCATCACAATTTCAGACTTCAAGCTCTATTACAAAGTTGTAATCATCAAGACAGTATTGCACTGGCACAAAAACAGATACACAGATCAATGGAACTGAATACAGAACCAAGAAATAGACCCTCAACTCTATGTTCAACAAATCTTTGACAAAGCAGGAAAGAATATCCAATGGAAAAAAGACGCTCTCTTCAACAAATGGTGTTGGGAAAATTGGACAGCCACATGCAGAAGAATGAAACTGGACCACTTATACTGTACACAAAAATAAACTCAAAATGTATGCAAGACCTAAATATGAGACAGGAATCCATCAAAATCCTAGAGGAGAACACAAGCAGCGACCTCTTTGATGCTGGCCATAGCAACTTCTTGCCAGACATATCTAAGGCAAGGGAAACAAAGGCAAAAATGAACTATTGGGATTTCATCAAAATAAAAAGCTTTTATGCAGCAAAGGAAACAATCAACAAAACTAAAAGGAAACTTACAGAATGGGAGAAGATATTTGCAAATATCTTATCAGATAAATGGCTGGTATCTAAAATCTATAAAGAACTTATGAAGCTCAACACCCAAGGAACAAATAATCCAATCAAGAAATGGGCAGAAGACATGAACAGATATTTCTCCAAAGAAAACATACAAATAGGGATGCCTGGGTGGCTCAGTCGGTTGGGCGTCTGCCTTCGGCTTGGGTCATGATCTCAGTGCCCTGGGATCGAGTCCTGCATGGGGCTCCTTGCTCAGCAGGGAGCCTGCTTCTCCCTCTGCCTGCAGCTCCCCCTGCTTGTACCCTTGCTCACTCTCTCTCGCCCACGCTCTCTCTAACAAATAAATGAATGGAATCTTAAAAAAAATAAAACGTACAAATGGCTAACAGACACATGAAAAAATGCTCAATGTTACTCATCATCAGGAAAATACAAATCAAAACCACAATGAGATACCATCTCACACAGGTCAGAATGGCTAAAGAGAACAACTCGGGAAACAACAGATGTTGGCAAGAAAGAAGAGAAAGGGGAATCCTTTAAACTGTTTATGTGAATGCAAACTGGTGCAGCCACTCTGGAAAAACAGTATGGCTGTTCCTCAAAACATTAAAAATAGAGCTACCCCATGACCCACTAATTGCACTACTAGGTATGTATCCAAAGGATACAAACATAGTGATTTGAAGGGGGACCTGCTCCCAATATTTATAGCAGCAATGTCCACAATAGCCAAACTATGGAAAGAGCCCAGATGTCCACTGACAGATGAATGGATAGAGAAGATGTGGTATGTGTGTGTGTACACACACACACACACACACACACACACACGCACACACACACACACACTGGAATATTATGCAGCCATAAAAAATGAAATCTTGCCATTTGCAATAACATGGATGGAACTAGAGGGTATGATGCTAAGCGAAGTCAGTCAGTCAGAGAAAGACAAATACCATAATTTCACTCACATGTGGAATTTGAGAACAAAACAGATGAACATAGGAGAAGGGAAGGAAAAATAAAATAAGATAAAAACAGAGAGGGAGGTAAATCATGGGAGACTCTTGACTGTGGGAGTAAACTGAGGGTTGCTGGAAGGGAAGAGGGTGGGAGGATGGGATAGTTAGGTGAGGGGCATTAAGGAGGGTACTTGACATAGGGAGAACTGGGTGTTATATGCAACTGCTGAATCAATGAATTCTGACCCTAAAACTAATAAGACACTATATGTTAACTAAATTGAATTTAAATAAATTTTAAACAAAGCTATCACCTCACATCGATCAGAATGGCTAGTATCAAGAAGACAAGTCATATCAAGTGTGGTGAGGATGTGGAGAAAAAGGAACTCTTACTCACTGTTGTTGGGATTGCAAATTGGTGCAGCCACTATGGAAAACAGTATGGAAGTTCCTCAAAAACTGAAAATAGTAGTAACCATAATATCCAATAATTCCTCTTCTGGGTATTTACCTGAAATAAAGGATAACACTAATCCTATGCACCCCTGTGTTTACTGCAGCATTATTTACAATAGCCAAGCTATGGAAGCAACCCCAATGTCAATTGATAGATGAATGGATCAAGAAGCGGTATATATACACAGTGGCATATTACTCAGCTATAAAAAAAGAGTGGATTCTTGCTATTTGTGACATATGCATAGACCTTGAGGGTGTCAGACTAAGTAAAATAAGCCAATAGATAAAGACAAATACCATATGATTTTACTTATATGTAGACTGTGAAAACAAAGCAAACAACAACAAAACTAGAAACAGACCCATAAACATAGAGAACAAACTGGTGGTTGCCAGAGGGGAGGGCTTGGAGGGACAGATGAAATAGGTGAAGTGGATTAAGAGGTACAAGCTTCCATTTATAAAATAAGTTATGGGGATAAAAACTATAGCATAGAGAATATAGTCAATAATATTAACTCTGTATCTTGACAGATTGTAACTACACTTATAGTGAGCATTTCATGACGCTTATAACTGTTGAATTACTGTGTTATACATCTGAAACTAATATATGTTTACTATTCTTCAAGTTAAATTAAAAAAATTAAAATAGGTATTTTTATAGAACATTGCAGTTTGCAGATATCTAGAAATTATTGTTTACTCTCAGCATGACTTAGAAATTTGAGTAATTCTTAAGACTTGTTACTTAGTATATTAATATAAAATCACAACTAATATCATGCTTTCAAAATATGTTTTTATAAATATGTATCAAAATAACTTAGAAGTTGAGTACAAAGTCATGGGATTATTTGGCCAGCTCTTTATTTCAACATTCAGGCATGTTTGAGAACTTGCTTTGTTTCAGGTGTGCTGTTGAATAAATAGAGCACCAATTTTAAAATAATATTTGCATGCTAATCTCAGTTCAATGCAGAGTGTCAGATAGCAGGCACTTAATGAATATTTGTTACAAGATTAAGAGATCAGATTGGTGGTTATCAGAAGCATGGGTGGGGTAGGGAAGGGGTTTGGAATTAGAATCCGACGAAATCAAAAGGTACAAACTTCTAGTAATCAGGTTAGTACTGGGGATATATTATACAACATGATGACTATAGTTAATATTTTTGTGTGCTATATTTGAAATGTGTTAAGAAAGTAGATCCTAAAAGTTCTCATCACAAGGAAAGAAGCTTTTTTCTTTTGTATTTAGTATGAGATTATGGATGTTAACTAAACTTATTGTGGTAACCACTTCACAATGTATGTAAGTCATTTTGCTGTACATCTTAAACTTATACAGTGCTGTAAGTCACTTATACTTCAATAAGACTGGGGAAAAGAGAATAAGCAAGTAAATCAAAAGAATCTTGTAACTGTATTATGTATATGGCATCTTGAAAGCACAAAAGAGGGAGAGGTATTAATTACCTAAGTGTGTCAGACAATGCTTGCTTCACAGAGGATATGATGTTTGAGCCTAATCTTTAAAAATAAGAAGCTGTGGGGCGCCTGGGTGGCTCAGTCATTAAGCATCTGCCTTCAGCTCAGGTCATGATCCCAGGGTCCTGGGATCAAGACCTGCATCGGGCTCCCTGCTCAGCAGGAAGCCTGCTTCTCCCTCTCCCACTCCCCCTGCTTGTGTTCCCTCTCTCGCTGTCTCTCTGTCAAATAATAAAATCTTTAAAAAAAAAAAAATAAGTAAAAATAAGAAGCTGAAGGGAAAAAAGTGAATAGAGAACATTTTGGGTAGAAGAAAGTGGTATATAAAAAGGCATAGATGTGGGAAGGAATTTGACTTTTGGAGAAGTTAAATTAACTGGGTTTGGAGTACAGGGTATCTGTCTATGACTGATAGGAGCTGGGATTGAAAAGTTTGGCAGCTGCCCAAAGGCAAGTAGTTCTCTCCATTTCATATTCTTACACTGTGCCCTTATTTTCTTTCCTCAGTGGTCCCAGTTGGAACAAAATTTCTCTATTGCATGAACTTTGTTTTCCATATTTAGTTGACTTTTTTCTCTACAGAGTGTAATTTTAAAAAAACAATATTCATACTTTTTCCCCTTTTTGGACCATGATATAAGGTGGTTATTAACAAAGGTACATATAATTCAAGAGCTAAATCAAAAGAATAGAAAATCAGGATCATGAAAATAGAGAACATACAAATGGCAACCAGAAAATTCAACACAATGTCTTCATTACTGAACTGCGAATTTGAATCTGTGTTTGCTGGTAGCTGAGTCTAAAAATAAGTTCATAGTTTTAATTTAAAAAAAAAAAGTCTAAAAACGTTTTTTCCTTGAGTATATGAGGACTAGAGATCTTAACTACTTAGAGTCAGAATGCCTTGATGGTAGTTACTTAATCTCTCTGTGCTTCAGTTTCTTCATATATCAAAGGGGGATTTTGTGTGGTTTAAATGAGATGTTAATAGGTAAGACTTAGATAATGTTTAGTATGTGTTATTAACTCATCTAAGTACTTTACATATATTAAGTCATTTAATCCTCACAAAACCTCAACATTGGCGACTACCTTCTGTCCCATTTTACAATGAGGCACTGAGAAGTTAAGTAAGTTACCAAAGAGCATATAAGAGTGATAGAGCCAGAGTTTGAACCCTGGTGGCCTGGCTCTGGAGCCAGGCTCTGAACTACTGGCTATGCTGTCCTCTAAAACAATGAAACCTGTGAGTGACTGGTACGTTATGAGTGCTTAATATCTAATGGCTATTAGTGTTATAATAGAAGACAGAGAACATTTTCATACTGTTTGAAGGCAAACATAGTCATGAAGTTTCTATAGCTGTTTCTTGTTGTCTACGTCAAAAGAATTAAATTAAAATGGAACTTAGTGGCAGCAATTCTGCAAAAGGCAAATCTAATTTGTTCCAAGTATGAGGACTTGACCTAGGAATAGACTTTAGAACACTTAGAAGAGTGACTGGATTGTATATGCTTTAGTTACTCTCTCCTAAGTAGGACTTCTTTTAGTTTGTCTTCTACATTGCTGATTGAAGAAGCAACATATGCTTTGGAAACCAGATCAGCAGATGGCATTTTTGGAGACCTATTGCATAAATTGAAGAAATGAAAAAGTTTTCCTGCTTGAAGAACATATTCTGCCAATGGCATGTAAGTACCTACCTTCTGCCTGGAAAGGAATGCACAGTGTTTATCAGGAGGGCATCCAAGGTTACTTAAGACATTTACATATATTGTAAGTGCAATAGGGAGGCGGAAAGTAGAGATAGCAGTTGTGTGGAGGAAAATTATTCAAATTTCTCTTTTGTAGAAATATGGCACCAGTCTGAAAAACAGCACAGTTTCCTGAGTAAAAGATCATATCCAAGAAACAGTCATAGTCAGCAGTACATGCATACTGTCTTATTTAACTTCTATAACCTAGTGTGTCACAAGATTACCTTTAGACCAAAAAAAAAAAAGCTAACAAACACCAATATTATTTAAGTGGAAAAGGAGAATTGATGTATAAAATGAAAATTATTTGGGGGAAAAAAGCATTATAACAAGTACAGTTCAGGTGACTGTCATGCCTTGGTGAAGAGCAAGTGCTTTCAGACAATTCAAATTTGTGGTCACGATCAAGGGAAGGCAAAGTCTATTATATTTTAATAATGCTTTTAATTTTGGTCCATTTGATATGTTCATGAAAGAACTGAGACTTGGTTTTAAACTGAAATGCTCTGAGATGGTCTTGGGACAGGTTAACAGTTCATATTCTAAATGATGATGCTGTTTTAGAAGTTTTAGATCTGGTATCTTAAATACGTATAAACCACCTGGAGGACAGAAGAAATAGGTCAGAGATAATAGGTGGATGGGCAAAATTGTTTTTATCAACAGAGATTGATAGAGGGTTTGCCTTGTGCATGAATTATTGCAACAGCTTCCACTCTGGTCTCCCAGCATCTTCCTCTTCTCTCTCTTTAAACAAATGTCCACACAATAGAGTGAGTTTTGATGGCTATTCATTTGCCTTATGATTTACATAATCTCCCTTCCATTTACTTTACCCCCAACTACTTAACTAATTATTATTTGTGATCATCTTAAATAAGGGCTATCTTCCCCACTCAACTATAAGTTCTGTGAAGGTTGGGAATATGTCTGTTTGTTCATCTCTCTATTACCAGGGACAAGCACTGTGTATTGTGCTCAATGAGAAGTTTGCAGATGGAATGGAGTTGCATGTTACATGACAGGAGAGTGAAGAAGGTATACTAAGGTAGGGTAGAGGCTTCAGGATGAGCAAAGACACAGAGGTGGGAATCACATGGCAAGTCTTTGGCTTTGTGACACCCAGTACTCTCTTATGAAAGATCTTAGCAGTAGTCATGTTTGAAGAGGCAGAAGGCCAAACAAGTTGACCTCATGGGTCCCTTTTCTACTCTAGGAGTTTCTGTAGCTGGCACATCTTTTCACAACTGCCAGAGGAATAAGCCTAGTCTCTGGCTGCATATTGAACAATTACTGGGAGACAAAGGGACATGATGATAATACTCTTCATTTAGAAAAAGAGGCTCAAATTCAATATGAAAACTTTCAGGGAGTGCATAAACCAATGTCATGTGCTTGATGGATACTCAATAACTGAGCTACTGTTGTCAAGAGAAGATGGTGCCATTTCTGAGAATCTCTCCATCACTATTACTATTTTGAGCACCCTCCTCCTGAGAGTGTTTAAGTCTGAAGGCTGTTACCTACAATCACAAAATCTGATGCACAGATAAGCACCTGCCATGAGTTACAAAGGTAGTTATAATACTAATATTGAGTCACTGGATAGGGAAACACAAAATCTAAGGTTAGGTCATGAAAAATGTAGGTTCAATTTTGAAACAAATATGTTTTGGTTTAAGATACTGAGCATTTTTTCACAGTGAAGTTAAGTTATATTAACAAAAAGCCATTTTGCAGAGATAAATTATGCTTCTTTGCACATTTGTAATGGAATTTAGTTCTTAGTCAAACATGAAACAGGTTAAACCCATTCCTTATTAATCATATTTCTTTGAGGATTTGATCTTTCTGGTCACTGGCATCATTCATGTGGGTAGGCCATAAATATTTTAATTATTTTCTGTTCACCACATGGCATGGGCCCTGGTGGCAGGAGGGATATTCAATGATTCTGTTGCTGCAAAACCTGGCTAACAAATCACTGTGATATTTACTTTTCTTTTTCCAAATCTACAGGGAAATAAATTTATGGATCACTTAACCTTTGCCCAAGGAACAAATCCACATCAGTTCTGAATTAATGTTGCTCTGAGGATGCAAAGCAAGGTCTGATTTTCAAAGCAAAGCTGAGGGTTAAGGCAACAATCCAGATAACAGAAGCAGAACTGCTTGTCCTCACCTGAATTAAAGGATTGTTCCAGCCTTTAGTATATTTGCATGGACATTTAATAGAGTGGTTTTTGTTTGTTTTGTTTAGATCGTATGAAGTAATAAATTGCCTACTGCTTTGAATCTGGGTTCTCTAAGGCCAGAAAAACTATAGTTACCCTTGTCCCACTGGAGATGGTACAGATGAGATACTCTCCCTCACCTGAGGACTCCTGATCTAGCTTCACCCATAACATCTGGCTTCACTCAACATCAGAAGGTGTGGAGAATGCATCAATAATTTCATAGAGGGTTCTGATTTCTACATTCCAAATTTGCCAAATATGCTATAAACGTGATGTTCCAGTTCCGTATTCAAATAATGATATTTCTTGGGCATTCTGAAAATATTTTACTCAAAATGAAAAATGTTGACAAAAATAAAGGCAACCATCTTTGGGAATTATGCCTCTCCATATCTCACACTGAGTGTAGGAAGAACTTGCCCACACGGAAAGACATTATCACTCCTTCATACTTGGAATAACTTTCCCAGAAGAAAAGCACCTCTTGATTTTGCTAAGTTACCCAAGCTCTAGTTTGGTGCAGGAACTGTTGAAAATTTAGCTTTGGCATGCATTTTCTTAATAGCAACTGGGAATTTAACTATTAGTTTTTGGAAATGGCACATGCTTTGTACATTCCTTTGAACTATCCTCTGAATGCACTGAGTGTTCTTTAAAACATGTGATAATCAATACTTTGAAAGGTACTGCTTCTTAGAATTGTTGTCCTAAGCATACCAATTTTTTTAAAAAAAAAAAGTGCCATTCTGCTTTCCCTTGCACGGTTTTATAGACACTGCAATACCAAGAATTCCCTTAGGATCTAAAGGAATATAGGATTATCCATTCCCAGTAGATTCAAATCTAGTAGTAGATCCCTTTAGTTACTGAAATTGCCTTAATAAATTCTTCTCTGGAGAGCAAGAACCAATTACACTAATGTAGAAGTAAAAGCAACAATTGACTTCACATCATGGAAAACATCCACTGGAACTAGGGATGGAAACAGTGGTGACCGTGTTCAACTCACTGCTGTTTCCTGTTATATGCTATGGTGCTTGTCATTTCCATTCTGTGATTTCAAGTCTCAGTTGTCATGAAAGAATGTTTTGTGGCTCCTGAGAACCTCTGAGCTATCTCATTTTGAAGGTATGCTGCTTTAACTTCTTTACATACTAATTTGTCTCTAAATTAGAAATAAATTAAACAAGGTTTATGCCAGTAAATTATCTCTGGAAACTGACTCTAACAAGGTCTTTACTTTTTTTTATTAAAAAAAAATAAAAGAACCTTGGGTCCCATTCTGTTGCTTGTTTTTTCCATATCAAAACCTTCACTCATTATTAACAGTTCTTGAACAATAAAGCAGAAGCAATCACACAGGACTACATAAAGTGTAATTTCAGTAGAGTTCAATAGAAGAATTTCTGAAAATTTTTGTAGGCATTTTCTTGAAGATTGCCAGTAACTAGAAATGCTTTCAAACACTAAAATTTTGCAAAGCCTGAAAATTCATGTGATGTTTATTGGGTAAAAAGATCTTTTGTTTCTACTTCATGAATACCAACAGTGAAATCTGCAGTATTTTAGAGGTTATCACTATAGGTGTGGGACTTTGAGATCTGCTTTAAGGAAAAATATTCTATAATTTTTGTTGGATAGTGACACTAACCTAGCCCCATTCACCACCACGTTACCATCTTGCTCTAATCTTTGCCTTCCTCTTTGCTGACAAAATGTTTTCTGAGTTGTTCATTCTTTCATTCATTTATTCCTTATAACAATAATTTGTTGTGGGTCAGGCACTGTGCTTAGAAGTGGAGAAGCAGTGTTCACAAGATTCACTCTCTGCCCTCAAGAAACTTAGTCTGTCCCATTCATACTGTTTCCTGGATGCCTGGGCAATCCTGAGCTGTAGATATGGCTGGGGTAATTTGCATATTGTTTCTGAATGGGTGCCCAGAAACAAGGATATTGAAGAATGATTCTTCTTCCATCTTTGATGTTAATCATCAAATGCTTAGGACTTCGACAGAGGAAGAATATGCCCACACCTGCCAAGCCAGATTACTGTAATCAATCCTGATAATCAATGTTCTTGCACTCAGGTTTCATGTAGACTTAATTGGGGTAGAGCAGACCTAAAGGGGCCGCTAAACCACTAGATTAATTCTAGCTTTTTTCTGGAACTAGTTTAGAGGGCTCTTTCCTCATCTCTATCTCTAATTATAACAAACAGGGAAAGTTTGCTCAGATTTCTCAGCCTCCCAATAGGACATCAGGACCAGTTCCAGGATGACTCTTAAAGCACAGGGATAGTGTTAGAATGGGGCAACTCACAGATCTCCAACTTTGGGAGTGACCCCTACCAGTACAAAAAGAAGACCATGGGCTTGGGAATCATAATGCCTCCCTTAAGGTTAATAACAGCTCTGACATTTACAAGCTTTGCAATTGTTCTCAAATTTTCTCTTTTGTAAAGCTGGAGAAAATAATGCCCTGAAAGTTGGAGATTAAATGAAATTTTTTACAAAATACAAACAGCTCAATACATACCTTATAACTACTCAATTAACATCCTTTCTGTCTCCTCTTTTCTCCCTCTATTTGCTTGACTACAGAGCTGGTTGGCTAGGGAATTCCTCAGAATTATATCAGATACTTGTAAAATATACATGAAGAAGCAGATTTTGATGCAGTGATGTATATAAAAGAATATACCAGTTTTCAAAGGGAATGTACCATTTTTAGGGATGATTCACAAGAGGCTATCTAGTGTCAATCTAATCCAGAGTTCAGCAACCTGCAGCAGGTCTGCCAGACGGTGGTATGATGAGCCAAGGTGCTGGGCATGCTGCCATTCCCCAGGTAGAAGAAAGTCCAGCCTAACTGCCAGTCTGAGCTTGGCAGAATGAGTCTTGAGTTTTTACTAACTGCTGCTGCTCCTTCTATTATACAACTGTCCCTACAGAGCAAGGGAAACCATTGCCAAATAAAAGCTGGAGCTTGCTTGCTACACATGGGACATAGGATACAACATTCCTGGAACTTGTTTGACCACTTTCATACCTACACTCTCCTAATCACAAGATTTTGTGATATGCTTTGTGGGGCACTGTTCGTATCTTATCTGGATGCGTTCTCCTCTTTCCCTTTCCTGATAGAACTCTGATTTTGTTCAAGCATCTGCCCTGTCACAGGTAGCTCTTGAGGGAAGGCTCCAGGGATGGGCCCTGATTAGCCCGGGTCTATCAAAATAGATAATTATGAGAAGCCTGGCTCTTTCATGCTAAAAATGAACAAGGAAGCATTTAACTCCAATTGCTACTGGCAGCCTTCCCAAATTTAAAAGGTAACTGGTCTTAGGATGAAGCCAATAAAACAGAAACACAGAGCAGAGATACAGAAAGAAATTAAATGTCATCACAGAGACAGTGAAGCAACCCATTCTGCCTCATATGGGACTTCCTAATATGTAAACTTGTGCACTTTCTTACTCTTTAAACCAGTTTGGGTTAGGTTTCCTGCTATTATTCCTGATTTACCTGCTGTATTAATTTCTTAGTGCTGCTGGTAACATATTACCAAAACACGCAAATTTATTATTTCTTCCAGTTTGATCTCCAGTTCTGGAGATCCAGAATTCTGAATGGGTCTGTAGCGCTGCCTTACCTCTGGAGGCTCTAATGAAGAATCCATTTTCTTGCCTTTCCTGGCTCCTAGGGGCTGTCTACTGTAGATGACCTCTGTTTCTGTCACATCTCTTTTTCTGACTCTGATTCTCCTGCCCCTTCTAACCAGGACCTTTGTGATTATATTGGGCCCACTGCGTAAATCCATGATAATCTCCATTTCCAGACCCCTAATTTAATCATATCTGTAAAGTCCCTTTTACCCTACAAGGCAACAACTCCCCAGATCCTGGAGATTAGGAGGTGCTATCTTTTGGGGGAGGGGAGACATTATTCTGTTTGCCCTATGTGCTTAACATAATCACATGGCTACATTCCTAAGGCAGATCTTCGCGGTCGGCTACCCAGAAGTGCTACCACTATCAAGTTTTACATTTTTTAAAATTTGTCATTCAGGGCACCTGGGTGGCTCAGTTGGTTAAGTGTCTGCCTTCAGCTTAGGTCATGATCCCAGGGTCCTGGGATAGAGTCCCACGTCAGGCTGCCTGCCCAGTGAGGAGTCTGCTCCTCTGCCCTTCCCCTGGCTTGTGCACCTTCTGTCTCTCTCAAATAAATAAATAAAGTCTTTAAAAAAACTGTAATACAGTCTTGTCATTTAATGAAAATTTATAGAACACCACATGCTGGGCATTGTGCTAAGTATCTTGTTTACAAAGATAAATAAGGCATTGTCCCTCTTCAAAAAAGGAATACAGTCCAGAGATCTTAATAGAAAATGTACCTTCCACTATAACACTGAACATCAACAGAGAAGAATCCTTGCTTCTAACTGCTAGGATAGGCTGTTTGGTTGTAATAAGGTATTTTTAACCACAGATGTAGAAGATAATATCACCAAAATACAAGATTATCTTCCAGAAAAGATAGTGTTAAACTAATCATTTCCAATTTGGTCCTATTATTATTATTTTTAAAGATTTCTACAGATTTGGTTTCCTTAGGTCAAGTAGGCATAGTTTGAGAAAATGCCGAACAAATCTGAGAAATGTGGTCCAGATGATTTTGTACAACATATTTAATTCACTTCATAATGTATTTATTCAACCAATGTTACTAAGTTACTAAGTTACTAGGAAATGTGCTGTATCCCAGAGGCAATTTAGAGGTAATTAAGATATCATGATCTCTTGAACTCTAATTAGAGACAAGACAGGTATACCAGTAACTAAAATACATTTAGTACATTTTATAATATTTAATTTTGCCATGAATCGCTCCATTATCAGCTTCTGTTTTGTTTTACAGCATTTCTTTTCATTTTTTCCCATTTATTATTTTTCATTTTGTCTCCTTTTTTTATCTAACATTTTTAAAACACTGAAGATCACAGCAAAGCATATCACCTACAATACAATTGCCTTAAAAATAGAATATTTTGAAGAATCCAAGGCACATAGATTGTAGGATGCACTGCTATGTAGCACTAAGGGAAAAGAGGGGAGGAGAGTGCTGGTTGAGAGTCTACCCAGTATAGGAGGTAATAGGTCATGAAAAGCTATATTCTAGTCTCAGGCAATGAAGAGAGAATGTGAAAGCCGAGGTAAGAAAAAAATAAATAGAAAAGAAAAATCTCTGCCCTACTTTGTCAACTGGTTTTTGGCAACTGTTCCCTAACAAGTTTCTCGAGAAACCAAAGTAGCTTAGAGATGCTTTAACTTTTATATTTTATAACAATTCTACATTTTCTTGTAAACCCAAGCCCTTTCATTTACATGAGAAAACCATTTAAATTAAAGCTCGTTTTCAAAATTAGCTGAGGTCGGGAAAAGCCAGCAAGTGCTAGAGAAAGGGAGTGAGTGGAGGCTGTTGTCCCTCTTTTAATCCTCACCACTCATCTGCCTGAAGATGTTAGTTCTATGGCTGATTAAAGGAGAGAAGGTCTGTTTTGGCATGTGTGCTCAAAGACCTAGATTTAAAATTATACTAACAAACTAACACCATGCTTACCTTGCAGGCTTTTGATATTAAATTATCTTAAAGCATGGTATACCTTTCCCACAATATACTCAGGACATGCATCAGTCACCTAACTGGATTCTGAATCATTCAGACCTTGTGCTAGGAAGTACATGCACCAAAAAAAAAAAAAAAAAAAAGACATTGTGCCCTCTCTAAGGAAGGAACTTAGATTTATTGAGTGCTTACTAAGAACCACAAAGCTAAATGATTTTGTTTGTGGCATTTTATTTAATCGAGTGAGGTATGCATTTACTTCAATGTAACTTTGGTGCAGAAATCAAATGTTCTATTCCATATAATGATTAACTGAGTAAATTACTCTAGTGCAGCTCTGTTTGGGGTCCCGGATGATTCAACACATTTGCTTTTGGGTCTGCAGGTGCAGGCTGCCTCTCTAGCATACATTTTGAGAAATTTAGTTTTTGATGTTCTGCTTGGCTCTAGTCTATTTGGTAAAGATTTTATGTTACCAAATATTTTAGAAGAGAGAGTTTCTTAGGCAGAAGAGCTAGAGGAATAAGCTAGTAAGCAATTTAAATGTAGGAACAGATTTTTAAAAAAATTTCTGCTAAATATCCAGAGTGGTTAGTGTTCTTGTGCTGGTAGGCTCTCAAATTTCTTGTTCTGTGTAATACATAATCAGATATAGTTCATTGTAAGGATTAATTTTAACATCTGCCAGATAGATTTTGGACAAATTGGCTTACTTGGAATTTGACCTGAAGAAAATCATTCTGGATATTTTTAGAGTCATTTCCAGATCCTTTCCTGCTATATTGCTGCCAAGCAGACTCTTTTGGATGTTCATGTAAAATAATTAGCATAAAGGCAGTGTTTATAAGTTGTCCATAAAATCCAAATTCTTAGCCTACAGTTCCAGGTAAGTTCTTTGCACACTGGCCTCTCCCTATCTCTAGCTTTGTGTCCAGCTGTTCCTAACTGATTTTGCATTATTCTGTTTTAGCATTTTATCCTACTACATTCCAATTTTACTTGTTTCTGGCTCTCAGTAGACTGAAAAGCTCAAGGGTAAAAACCTTATCTGGTTTATTTGCTTCCATGTTCCTGGAACACGGTCAGTTTTGTGCACATAGTGAGTGTCCAAAGGAGTACTGCTAAATGAACAATTTCACATTATGTCAATTATAATCACGATTTATGAAACTATTGCTATGTAAAGTAAAACCTGAAATTCTATTTCGTTCATCATTGGCAGGAGACAGAAGATGTAATTTACTTTGGCAACACTTTCTCCACCTCTGCCTCTTCATGGAAGAAGTCCTCTCCCTTCAAGTTTACACTCTTATCCACAGAGTCATCTCTCTCCTTCCCTCATAGACGCCTTCCCCTACCAGAACTTTGAAATTACAAAGTAAGGGCTATTGTCCTAGTGGAGTGGGGCTTTGCTCTAAGATTTCTCTGCTCCTAACTTCTATACATTGATAGTAAGTTGAGTATTGCAAGTCATGGACTGCTGGTGTAAAAATTTAAGATATTTCTACTTTGCAAATTAATAAAGAATTTATTGACTTTTGTCCTATACAAATATACTAGATTTTATATAGTTCTGAAAGGATGAGCTGCATTATAAGGTTGAAGCATATAATGTGTGGCTCTTGTAATCAGTTTTGTTGCTTTATAGGCATGTCTCATGTAATCAATAGTATCATGAAAGGAAGTGTAATCCTATATATTTCCTTTGGCATATAGCACCTCCCTATCATTTTCATATCTGTTGGTGGTGAGAAAGGGACATTATATTAAGGGTGTTATAAAATTACCCAAAGAAATTCTTTAGTATTATTAGTTTATTCTGAAAGTAATTTTTTTTTCTGAAGCAATTACTTCTAGTTATTAAAAAAAAAGTGCCAGCCTGGACACATATTTAACCTCAACAGAATTTCATAAATCAGAAACTCTTACAATTTTACTATATTCTTTGACATAATATTTGATTTTCTCATAGACCTAGTTACCTAAAATATATGTCATGATTTTCCTTTTCTCTTGAATATTGCTTTGTCATTCCAAGAATATCACTAAATGTAGGTGGCATTGTTCGCTGGTACATATATGTGAATATTTCAGCTTCAGTAGAAGTTTTATTTCTAATCTTAACAGATTGGTAACAGAATCTCATGCCACATGTGGGGGTATGGACAGTGATAGCAGAGGAAGAGTGAGGATTTTTTACTACAAGTTGGCCAAAAAAATTCCATTTTCCTTATTCCTTTTGTCTAGGAATTATGTCATTATAAAACACTATAAATAGAAGAATGAAAAGTTATTTTTCTCTAAATTGTAACCTTCTTGGGACCAAGTCTATGAAATTCATGTAATCCTCTCTAGAGGAATGGATAAAAAAGAGAAAGGGTTTATGTGCAGGCTTTGACACCCACCTCTCCATCCTTGACAAAAAATTGACTTCTTTTTTTCTGTTTAAAACAATTCCCAGAGATATATTTCAAATGACATTAAACAGGAAAGTTACTTGTTTTTTATTCTTTTAACTTCAAGCTTTTGTTGTATCCTTGACTGCTTTTTTTTATTTGAGGAAAGGAAGTCTGATCTTGTTTAATTTTGAAACTTAAATGATAGAGACTAGTTACTCTGTTATAATGTTTCAAGGAAAGCAGAGATTACTATTTGTCCCAGTTGGCTCTACACTACAGGCTGTTTATACTATTTCTATTATAAAGAGGAAGGGTAAACAGCATGGAATGTAGGTCCCTAATGAGTTTTATATAAGATTCTCTAACTTCAAAGCCAGTATGTGAAGAATCACTAACATTTGATTGCTGTATGAATCTGCTACATGGTATATTGCTTTTATTCAAAATAGGGGACACCTAATAGAACAGACCTATGAGACTGGGATATATCTCAAAGAGAAGGGAAGGTCTATTAATAAAATATACACAAGATAAACATACACAGATACCAGAATCTTCTACTCTTTACAGGAAAATAAATTCATATAAGCCAATAATATTAATTATAAGATTTTGAGGTTTGACTGCCTTTACAGATAACCTCTAGCACAGGTTCTGGCACAGAAGAATAGTACTAATGTGCAGCATATACTTGGTAAATAATTGACTAGGCTGTCATTACATAGGAACAACAGATTTTCCCCATAGAGTACTTATTTAATGCCACCTCATCATAATCTTGGAGTTATCCCATATTTTGGAAGCTTTAGTCAGACCTGGTGAATTACCCCAGTAACAGTCCACCTTAGTCTGTGACTCTGACAATGACTGTAATAGAATAAAAAACCCCTTCAGAGCTCCATAATGACTCTGAACAGCCATGGCAGGTGGGACTGAAATCCTGGAAGCTAAAATATTCAGCTGCAAACAGGCCTGAGAGTGTCAAGGAATTTGGAACTAGCATAGAAAACTTGATTGATATGGAACATCGTGTGTTCATTCCCACAACATAATACTATTATTACAATGTATTCTAACCCATGTTCTTTAGATGTGCAGCAGGTTCAAGTTCCCTAGGAAAAAAAACAAATTTTTAAATAAAGATCAATGCATGTTGGGGTGAGCACTGCAGCTTTGTAATATGCAGCAGCAGCATTTGAAGCAAGAAGCATGTTGGAGACTGGGGGTGGTTCAGGCATGGGTGGGAGAGGTCAAACAGAAGTAGCTTAAAAATTCTGTTGTGACAGAGCTGGAATAAATAATCCTAAAATTTGTGTGGAACCAGAAAAGACCCTGAATAGCCAGAGGAATGTTGAAAAAGAAAACCAAAACTGGTGGTATCACAATTCTGGACTTCAAGCTCTATTACAAAGCTGTAATCATCAAGATAGTATGGTACTGGCACAAAAACAGATACATAGATCAATGGAATTCAGTAGAGAACCCAGAAGTGGACCCTCAACTCTACGGTCAATTAATCTTTGACAAAGCAGAAAGAAATGTCCAATGGAAAAAAGACAGTCTCTTCAACAAATGGTGTTGGTAAAATTGGACAGCCACATGCAGAAGAATGAAACTGGAGCAGTTTCTTACACCACACACAAAAATAGACTCAAAATGGATGAAAGACCTAAATGTGAGACAGGAATCCATCAAAATCCTAGAGGAGAACACAGGCAGAAACCTCTTCAACATTGGCAGCAGCAACTTCTTGCTAGACATGTCTCCAAAGGCAAGGGAAACAAAGGCAAAGATGAACTACTGGGACTTCATCAAGACAAAAAGCTTTTGCACAGTGAAGGAAACAGTTGACAAAATCAAAAGACAACCAACAGAATGGGAGAATATATTTGCAAATATCTTATCAGATAAAGGGCTAGAATCCAAAATCTATAAAGAACTTATCAAACTCAACACCCAAAGAACAAATAATACAATCCACATATGGGCGGAAGACATGAACAGACATTTTTTTCCAAAGAAGACATCCAAATGGCCAACAGACACATGAGAAAGTGTTCAACATCACTCAGCATCAGGGAAATACAAACGAAAACCTCAATGAGATACCACTTCGCACCAGTCAGAATGGCTAAAATTAACAAGTCAGGAAACGACAGATGTTGGTGAGGATGGGGAAAAGGAGAACCCTCCTACACTATTGGTGGGAATGCAAACTGGTGCAGCCAGTTTGGAAAACGGTATGGATGTTCCTCAAAAAGTTGAAAATAGAGCTACCCTATGACCCAACAACTGCACTACTGGGTATTTACCCCAAAGATACAAAAGTAGTTTTATTTATATTTATTTATTTATTTAATATATTTTATATATTATATATGTAAATATATATTTTATATATATAAAATATATATTTATTTATATTTATTTATTTATATATATTATATATATTTATTTATTAAAAAGTTTTTATTTATATCTGTACCCCAATGTTTATAGCAGCAATGTCCATAATAGCCAAACTATGGAAAGAGCCCAGATGTCCATCTACAGATGAAAGAACAAAGAAGTGGTGTATGTATATACACAAAGGAATATTATGCAGCCATCAAAAATGAAATCTTGCCATTTGCAATGACATGGATGGAACTAGAGAGTATTATGCTAAGTGAAATAAGTCAATCAGAAAAGACAATTATCATATGATCTCACTGATATGTGGAATTTAAGAAACAAAACAGAAGGTCATAGGGGAAGAGAGGAAAAAAATGAAACAAGACAAAACCAGAGAGGGAGACAAATCATAAGAGACTCTTAATCATAGGAAACAAACTGAGGGTTGCTGGAGGGGAGGCGGATGGATGAATGGGGTAACTGGGTGATGGACATTAAGGAGAGCACATGAGGTAATGAGCACTGGGTATTATATAAGACTGATGAATCACAGGCCTGTACCTCTAAAACCAATAATACATTATATGTTAATTAATTGAATTTAAATTAAAAGATGTTTAAGAATCTACAAATATATATGCAAGGATATTAATCTCAGGGCTTTTAACAATAGAGAAAGATGTTTAATACTAAGATCTGTGACATAAATTATGGTGATTTTCACAACAGAACAATATGCAGCTATGAAAAATAATGATGTTCAATTATATTGGCATAGAAGGAGGCTCAGAAAAATACACTATAAAAAAAACAGGTAACAAAGTGATAAATTGTAGAATATCGTTTTAAAAAATTTCTTGGGACGTCTGGGTGGCTCACTTGGTTAAGCGTCTGCCTTCAAATCAGGTCATGATTCCAGGGTCCTGGGATCAAGTCCTGCATTGGTCTCCTTGCTCAGGGGGAGACTGCTTCTCTCTGGCTGCCACTCCCCCTGCTCCCGGCTCCTGCTCTCAGTGTCTCTCTGACAAATAAAATCTTTAAAAAAATTTATGAGGTGAAATTCACAATGATATAATTAAACATTTTACAGCAAACAGAAAAGAATTCTGTTGTGACTTCTTTTTCTAAAAAACAGCATATTTACTGAAAAATGGGCATACATAAAGTCAATTTGGAGAGTTTTATTGAAGAACAACAACTGGTAAAAATGGATAAACACGAGTAGTCAGAAAACTAGAAGGAAAAAGACTAGAATGGAGGCATTACAGACATCACAGGAAAGTATTACCAAAAAGTAGCGTCTGGGTAATAATGTCAAGAGTTGCAGATAAAAAGATCAAGTCAAGTGTTAGGGCTTGCCAATCACCAGGTCATTTTTGACTTTTGAAAACAGAATTCCAATACTGAGGTGAAGGTGGAAAAGTATATTGTCTTTTTAAAAATATTTTAAAGGATAAAATTAATGGGCAGAGTGGAAAAATGATCCAGAGAGGAAAGATTAATGATACCAGAGAAGAAATAATTTTGATAGAGTAGTATCTCAGAGGAAGCAAAAGACAGTGAAATCGCTATTACTGATCGAGTGGTTGGCCTTGGAAAAGAGTTACTGCTTTCCTGAGATAGCATAGGTGGCCCCTTAGATAAGTTTGGAAGGAAAAAATGAAGGCATTCACAACCTCATTTATAGTCTCCTGATTTAAAAACAAACAAACAAACAAAAACATGTCATCTGTTGAGAATCAGGAACCAGGTATAGAGTATATGTCTTAGAAAAAAAAAGAAATAAATTATTATAGAGTATGAGTAGAGTTAACCAAGGATCAATATTGAGATAAAGTTGAAAAGTAAATAGGTAATAGTCCCTCAATGGAAAGGGAGGCAGAATCATTTATTGTTGGCTCAGAGCCAGGGTATTTACATCACATAGCTTTCATAAAACCCCTATAATAAGAAAAGTTATTTTCATTTTATGAATGAGAAAACTAAAGCTCTCAACATCACAAACCTAGTGGATGTTAGAAGATGATTCTGGTCCAAGTAGACTCCAAAGCCTGTTCTTTTTCTTTGTATACAGTCTTTAGTTCAGACAGTTCTGAGGGTGACACAGGGTGTGGCAGAAGGTAAAAGAACACATGAAGATTCAGGGTCCAGACAAGAGTAGAAGAAATAATTGATCACAGGGTTCTGTTGTGGAAGTTAAGAAGTAAATACAAAAAGAAGAAGATGAAAAATAGGAGTATTGAGGATTTCTGATGAAGTTATCAGATGAAGAGCAGATTAAGAGGAGTAAGGGTAGTAGAAAATTAGAAAGCTAAAATACTGTATAGGCAGAGATAGGAATTTCAGAATTTAAATTCTAAGAGGCATAAGGATTTTAGCTAGCAACCCAAGTCCATGGTGTGGTCATGTGAAATGGTTTCTAAGGTGACTTGAATTTTGTTATAGGAGTACAAGGAATCAAAGACTACGAAGTTGTTTATTTAGGTGAGCCATCTTGAGAGTTGCTCAGGATGATGGTAATGGTGGAGAAATGGTAACTGTGAACTAGGTACTCAGTCTTCTAAGAATTAGGAAGGATGGCTTAGAGTTTGTTGATTAAAGTGTAATTAAGTTGATATGAACAGAACCTTTGTTTCAAAGCAAGATGGACTGCTCCAGGCTGGTTTGAAACAAGTGGTCTAGGATAAGATAAATTGCAGCCAAAATATTTGTAAACTTATCCTCATTACCCTCATACAGAGAAAATAAAAATTAATAGTCTCCACTTGTGAACACGCCACATTAAAAGCATTATTATGAGAAAACACCAAGTCTTTTTTTATTTTTTATCATTTATTGTATTTGTTTGTTTGCTTTTTTAGATATGAGCAAGGGAGGAGGGAAGGGCAGAGGGAGAGAGGGAATTGTAAGCAGGCTCCTTGATCTCACAACCCTGAGATCATGACCTGGGCTGAAATCAAGAGTCGAACACTTAACAAACTGATCCACGCATTTGCCCCAAGAAAACACTGTTTTAATCAAGCAAAGAGATGGAGTGTTCCTAAGAGAGGGAGACAATATTAGATGTTCTTGACCACCAACTAGAAAGTCAGAGGAAGTATTAAATAGAAATGTTTGATGGGGTCAGAAAAAGGAGAAGGGAAAAGATGGGGCAGGAAGCAGAACAGAATGTGTTTGAATGTGTGAGGAGAGAAGAATATGGCATGTCTAAACAGATGTGACAGTTTAAGGAAGAAAAATGTATCTAGAGCGGTCAAGAAAAAGTGATATAAAAATATGTTAATGATAAGGGATTGATAAAGAGCGTTTTCACAATATACTTAGGTAACTAGAGGACTCTGTATGCTTTATAGAATTGCAGCTATGATAGGAGCAATTCAATACTGAGATACTAGTGTTTAGAAAGAGAACATTTTTCTTTCCACCACATCCACAAAAAAACTTTCAAGGTTTTTCGCCTTATGTTTACATCTTTCTGGTCTTCAAGATATGGGTTAGAGACTTGAGGGGAAATATTCACATAAGAATCAGATTTATTGTGGGAAGAGATGGAAATCAATAAAATCAAAACATTTAGGTAACTATCCAGTAACAGAATTTCTGAAGAATAAAAGTAGAGGTGGTTTACACAGATTATAATTAGAAGGTAATATGTCACATTGGAACAAGTGGCAGGGAAAAATGACACAAAAGACTTGAGAGTGTATTCATATGGGACAGCAGTACCATTTTGTCTACATAATAATAATTTTAAAAAGTATGTTGGGAATAAAGGTATTATTTTATTTACATGCCTCAGTTCAGTTCATATTCCCTGAAGAAGATTCTTTGAGTTCAAAGAGATTTCTTCTCTTTTCTCTGTAGAATTGTACTTGTAATCTTGTATCTAGAAGCCTTTCCTGCTTTTAGCTGTTTACTAAAAGAGAATCCTAAATACTAAAAAGTTATTAATCCATTAGGCTAATTAAAGTCAGTTCAATTTGATGTGGAGTTTCTTTAATTTCATGGAACTCTTTTCTCAATACCATACTAGTGTATGTGGTTTCCAATGCACATGAAGGATAATGAAAGCATGCTTTTACAGTCAATGTAAGTATAGTTAACTCTGGGTTGTTTGCCTTGTGATAATAAATGTGAAGTTTACTGGCTACGTGGATTGTTAAAGCAAGTTGCAAATTTTCCATTCTTGAAGCCATTTAAAAAAACTTATTTTAACCTAACTCTTAATCTTTCCTACACACAGTAGCATTAAGATATTATAGGTTTAATTCTTTCATATGGCATTTGAAGGCAACAAGAATTTTTTCTCTGCCAGTTTTCCAGTTCTTTCTTCCACTGATTTCCAAAAGAAACACTTCTCTCTAGGCAGACCAAAGAGAAGCAGCTGAAGAGAGGCTAAGAGCAACAACAACAAAAAAGGTTTTCTCCTTTACCACTTCTGTTTGGTTGAACTTGAGAACTTAAGGCTTTGAATCTGAAAAGAATCTTTACAATAGACTTTGGAATATAGCATGCTAGAAAGGACTAAGCCTTGCAGGGAGCGTGCATACCGATGTGTTTTTCTGAACTACATAGAGCTGTTTAGGTGCTCTAAGTAATCTAAATTACAGTAGATGATGGGGAGCTGAACTCTTGGCATGTAATACTATTATTTACCTTTTTGTGTATTCACCAACACTCTAATTGTTTCCTTCCAACCCCTGAAAATGCACTGAAGCAGCAATCAAATCAGGCTTTGGTTGATTTTATGGAAACTAAAACATAGTCAACGTATAGATGATAACAATGCACAAAATTTAATACAATACATATTCATTAAATTCCAAATTCCCTTGAGTTGGGTATTGGAATTTTCAGTTATAGGTCTTTGTGCTCACTTGCTTATGCTCTCTCTGTAGCAGATCTGCTATATAGAGATATTATATACATGTGCTATAGATATATGTATGTCCTAGATACATATGTGCTAGATATGCCATATGTATATAATATACACACAAATTTTATTTTACACTATGTTGGATAACGTTTAAATATTTCTAGTCTTGGTAATACTTTGAAAAAGTAGGTCATACAAACACTATCACTAAGTAGTGGAAAAGTATTTTAGTAGAAACTGTATACTCACTATCTGACCATAGTCACAATTTTAGTAATGCATAGGAAACACAGAATAAAGATCTTTTAAAGATATCTGACAAATATAGTTGTTCTGATGACCAGCCTCTCACATTTTTCTTAGGTATGCATTTATAGAATTCCTTTTTATTTTCAGTTGTAAGGATAAATTTATTGGTGCTTTATCAAGGCTAGTTAGAATTTGATAATAGAATACATCAGACTGTCACTTTTAGAAAGAAACAGACCTTGAAGGGAATGAAGAACTAGTTTTCTATGACAGAATAATAAAGATGTCATCTCTCCCTACAATCCTGTTTTTAAATGTCATTTTTCACAGCAGGGAAAATTAATATATTTCAAAAGATATAAAGTGTAGGAAATGGGCATCAGTCACCTTCATATTTTTAATGGAAACACGGAAAAATCACAGTTTTAATCAACTTTGGGCAACTAAGATTTTTTCATTAATCAGTTCTTAATTCTACTCTATATTATATAAAGAATACTTCTGAGGCATGGTTTTTCTACTATTTAAAATTCTTAAGGTTATGTTTCTTATGTCTTGTTTTAATTTTACAATTCACTTCATTGGTGGTGGTGCTTCATGCTTCAACTGTTAGATTACATTTTGATGGCAACCTCCAATCAGTCAAAATGGCATTCATTCATTGAAGGCTGCTGTTAGCAAGAGTTTGGTCTTGAATATTTTACCAAGTGACAGTTTCCTAAGTTACTTAATAGGAAAAGGAAAGCAATCCTGATATAAAGAGTTTAAGTAAGTGTTGATATTCAAGTTTAAATTCATATTTGCTCTTCAAACTCTCTATGCCCAAAATTGAACTCATAATCTTCTCCTATAAACTTATGCTTCCTCTTATATTTCCTATCTCTTGTTAAAAGCAGGAATTTCCCCTCTGTCACTCAGGCTTGAAACCTCACTTATCTTTTCTCTCTCTTATCCTCTAGCAGCCACATTCCTCATTCTTTTGGATGGTACCTTTACAATGTGTCTCCTACCATTCTCTTTTTTTTCATTCTTCATTTACACATTTCTTCCTTTCTGGACTGTCGCAATATCTTTCTAGTAGCTTTTACAGCTTACATTCCATTCCATAAGACATATTAACATCAGAGTAATCTTCCTAAAGTTATAAATTTGAATAAGCTTATTCCTCTCTGTTCACAAACCATACATAGCTCACCTCTGCTCAGAGGGAAAAAAATAGAATACACTTGTCTATCATTCAACGCACCCCATAATCATCTCTGATCTACCCTCCAGCTTCATTTGCCATGAATCTTTCCTCTAAAATGTCCCCACATTTTAGCTGAGTTGGCCTTCTGAGTATTCTTAGAGAATACTCTGTACTTTCAGTTTAACCAGAAAGTCACTCTCATCATACCAGAATAGAATCCACTTTTAAAGCCCTATTCAAATGTGGTCTCATATGTGAAGTTTTAGTAACTCATATCTATCCAAACATCCAACCATACACTGATTCATCCAAGCATTGTAAAGAAGGTGAGGATGTAAAAAATAAGTAACACTCTGATGCCTATTCTCCAGAAGTTAAAAAATATATATGTATATGTTATATGTATATTTATATATCATATATATATAGGGCATATGTATATAATATCTGTATATAGCAGATCTGCTACAGAGAACAAAGAGTAAAATCAGTATAACAAATGGTATGTAACTCGTACTATAATAGAGGTGTTAAAGTATGATGGAAACACAGAGGAATGAGTATTTCTTCACTGGAGAATCAGGGACATTTTACAGAACAAATGTGAATTGAGCTATTTCTATAAGTACAACAAAGAAAGAATATTCCACATGGGGGAAACAGCATCCAGAGCAGTAAATAGTTAATCTCTTCAACAAACATTGAGAATCTACTATATATCAGAGATTCTAGTTACTGGGGATACTCTAGTTGGAGGGGCAAAGAGAAGCAGGAAGAATGAAAAGACATGGCTTCATAGAACGAAAACAAAATGGTTACTCTTTAGCTGTATCAAGGTATGAAGGTGGAAAAGTCCACTAAGACTTGTGGGTTTCTTGATTGGGAGCAATGATGAACCCATTCAGCATATTAGAGAGTACCAGAAAAGGAATATATTTGGGTCATTTTTCAGCCTTCAGCAAATTAGAGAGTACCAGAGAAAGAATATATCTGGGTCATTTTTCAGCCTACTAAGTTTTAATTATATGCCAGACGTCCATGTGTTGAATGAAAATGTGGATCTATAGGATTTGTCAACATTTAAATAATGTTTGAAGGCATGGGAATAGATAAAAAAAGAAGAAAAGACATTACTTGAGACTTAGAGGCAGTATCTCAGAAACTAAGAAAATATTGCTCAGAGATATAGGATGTAGTCAACCCCTTTAGATGGTGAGTAACACTCATGTACATTATTGGATTTGATCAAGTGGCCCTTTTATTTTGGTCTTTGAGAGTTGTAAAAGGATTAGGGCAGAGGCAGATTGCGGTGGGTTGAATTTTATTAAAATGAGGAAGTACAGGTAGCAAGTAGAGATTTCTAGCTCAAGAAGATGTAAAATTAAAAGGTTAACTAAAATATATGTTAGGAAAAGAGGTTATATTTGATGGTATAGAAAACTTGGGTAAATTAATAAATTGAAGAAAACAGTAATGAAAAGGTGGAGATTAAAGTTATGGGAGAGAGGGAAGAAATGATGGATCTGACTCTGGAGAGGAGGGAGGGAATGGAATTAACAGTCTTGGTGGAAAGTGGTCTAGGAAATCAGGAGGAACATCAGTAAGGATGGATATCACTTTAGTTAAATTTGGAGATAGAAATGGGTAAAATTAGGGGAATTCAATTGTGTGTGTGTGTGTGTGTGTGTGTGTGTGTGTGTGTGTAAATAGTCCCACTGTGTTGTTATTCTATTTTGTATTTTTTTAAAGCATTCATCACATTTTTTTTTTTAAAAGGGAGAGAAGTGGTGGAGGGGCAAAGGGAGAGGGAAAGAGATAATCTTAAGCAGCCTCCATGCCTAGCACAGAGCCTGTCTCAGGGTTTGATCTCACAATCCTGAGATCATGACCTGAGCCAAAATCAGGAGTTGGGTGCTTAACCAACTGAGCCACCCAGGCTCCGCAAGCATTCATCACATTCTTCTCTCAATAACAGCTATTTTTGTATTTTAACTTCCTAATAAAATTGTAAGATGCTTAAGATCAGGTACCATATCTAGTTTTTTTGTGTTTCCTAGATGCTGTTAGGGCAGTTCTTGATAAATTACAATTTTGTGGGAAGAGATATAATGTGTTTTTGTAGCTATCTCATTAGTAATAGTTAAACTATATTCATTACATAAATAATTCTTTATTGGCTAGCTACTGGGAAGAGGAAAACATAAGCATAACATTAGGCTGTGAGACTGGAGAAGAATGAAAGATTGTCAGGATTCTCTGCATTCAGGAAGACTTATGAAAGATGGGATATCAAATGGATCCATCCACACAATACAACCAGTGAGAAAACATCATGTTGATATATTTGATTTTCTTTCCATATTTTCCTTCTATGATAGTAGAACAGGGAAACTAAAGGGACCCCATGAAAAATGTTTTTTTTTCCCCCCTCCTTTTCTTGCTTCAATTCTTGCTATGACCTGCAACCCTGACCTACTCAGGCCTTACGGTTCAGATAATGTATAAAAGGTCAAGGAGTTCCTTGGAGTCTTCAAACAATAGATAACATCTAAGGAGTGACCAGGAGAAGTCCTCACCTACAGTTTCCAGACCACTGGTTCACCAAGATCCCTGGCTTCAGGGCATAACTGACTTATGAAAAACACCTAAACACTTGCCTTTGTTTTAACTGATTCCTGGATGCCTGAGAAGACATGTACACTGGACCACAATCCCCAGTAAAAACTCCAGACCCTAAGCAAAGATGAGACTCACTCTCCTATCATTTCTGAATCTCCCAGATGCTCTGTATCTACCCTCTCTGTCTTCAGGAAACTCTGCTCTCACTTCCTCTTGGCTTGTATTTGATTTGTATCCTGCACAAAGCCAAGGACCCTCTCCGCTAGTCTTGCAGGAAACCCTCTGGGTCCTTAGACCCAGCCTGGCTGCATCAATATATCATATTATTGTTAAAATAGTTGCTGCCTCTCTTCAAGGATTATATTTTCCTACTCACTGAATGCAGGCTTGTCCATAAGAGTTGCTTTTGCTCTTCCATATGGGAGAGGTATACATCCACAAACTGATGAACTCAGAAGGACTGTGTAACTTGATTTGACCAATAAAGCATGGAAGTAACTGTTTTGACAATTTTCTTTTTTCTGCCTCTGCCATGAGACTGCCAATACCCCAGATTAATGGCTACTCCTCACCCTGTGTCCAGTCCTGAAGACGAAATAGAGCACAACCTCAGCCACAATGGGCATTTAGGTGACTGAGAAATAAAACTGTTCCAGTAAATTACTGACATTTTGAGATTATTTGCTACCACAATAAACAATCCTAACTGACACTTTCTCCTCTCCAGAACCCTTCTTTGGGAATTCATCTGAGATATCTAGCTGCAGAAAAGATACACAAATGAAATAATTTAAGAATAATATAATTATCTCTAGATGGAATATAATATAATTTGAAGTGGATTTGTGAGAGTTGTGCATGAAGACTGGAAGTAGGTGGGCTAAATGAGTAAAGGCTATGCAAAAGAAGTGCATTTGCAGTTGAGATTTAAAAGATATAAAGGGAAGGAGCTAAAGAATGAGAATGTTGTCTCATAAATATAGAATTTCATGTCCAGAATGTTCAGTCTCCTAAATTTTCTAATTTTGAAAGTCTGAACATCTCTTACTCTTTCGTATTAGTTCTCCACTTAAACAACAAAAAACCCTAAGATTAGATTAGGCATGATCTTCTGGTTGGAATAGCAATTCACATTCAGTATGACTGTCTAATAATATGATGAATTTAGCAACAAAGGCAAAAACAAATCAGAGTGTATGTGTGCACATGTACCTGTGGGTGTGGGAGTGAGTGTTTTAGCCCAAGAATTCTACTTTACTTGACATTTACATTTCTAAATGATATTATTATTGGTGTCCTGACCACTTGAGCAACAAGGTTTCAGCAAACCAAGAAAGCACACATCAGAGATGAAGGGTTTTAATTTATGGATCAATACTGAATTGTTTGCAGTTTTTGACTAGTACAAAGCAAAAGATAATTTTAACTTATAACAACCGTATTACACTGAAGTAGTTTCATTTAGGTTGATAAAGTAGGCTCCTAAGGCCAAAACTTAAGTATGTAACTCCATAGTGATGGACTTTTAGGATAAGTGGATCTACCTTTGGAATATCCTGTAAAAGGCAATAGAAATTTTCCTTAACGATATAAGGGAGCTATAGAATCTTGCTTCTGTGAAAATGTTAGAACTTTCAAAAATGTATGTATTATCTTATGGTTTATTAAGACGAAGTTGATGAAAAGTTATAAAATACCTAGGCTTTTTAATTTGTTTGCTATAAAATGCCAAAATTGTAATTTGCAAAGGTGTGAAGGTGTCAACACCAGAGTGTTTTTAGTGACTTTTTCTGTCTGTAGCTTTTTAAGAGTTAAACATGCTTGAATGTCTAAAATATTTGTTTCTCTTGTCCAAATGAATATTACAGTATACTTTAAATATATTAAAATATCAAGTCATATTTGATTTTTAAAAATTCACAATCCATCAGTTATTTGGCTAGGAGAACCCTTTAGGGGAAATAACTGATGCCCCAAGTTACAAATCATCTCATCTAATGATAATTGTTGTGTCCTGTCCACCCCAAATGACACAGCTGTGGTGACTTCTGGCAGGCCCAAGGTAACAGAGTAAGCTTGCATACCAAGTCTAGCTCAAGAAGTTGACTTGAGAGGAAAACTTCCTGCTTGTTTCAGAGTAGAGCACCTGAGACTAATCTACATTTTGACAGTGCTCATTAGCAAGCCAATTGTAGAATAAATACTCTCCCTCAGAGGGGCTTTACCAAGTCAGAGCTCATTAACAAAGAGTCTTTAGTGGTCAAACAAGTCTCCTGCAGATTATGTAGACCAAGCCTTCTTCATTTAAATCAGTTTTAATAAGTTCTCCCCCAAATTTTCTCAATTAGAGCAAATTGACACTACATTTTCCTTAATACATTAAATGAACTCTTTAATGATATATAGGGCATTGGGATATATTCTGTTGCTCTGATCACTTATTTCTCTTGAAAATTCTCTTGAATTTAACTTAGGCCTTATGATCCTCTGATATTTTCTCTATTAAAAATGTAAATAGAATCCTGGAGTGACTAATTTGAAAGTTAATAGTTCATCTGCAATTGATGTAGAAATACAGGACAAGCATAGCCATGAGAATTAAAAGCTCTTTGAAAGGCCAAAGCATTAGCTTTTTTGTTGTTGTTGTTGTTAAAAATATTCTCTTGTGCTCTAACATTGTATTAACTCTTTAGCATCACTGAAATGCCTTTTTGTTGTTGCTTTGTCAAATAAAAATACTGCCTCCCAAATGCCCAATATGATTTAAGGACAGTAGCCCATTAGACGCACAAAGTCCAGAGTGAGGCAGACCTGGGTTTAAACCCAGATCTGTCACTCACTAGCTATATGAATTTAGGAAATTAACTTCTCTGAGATTATTTCTTCATCTATAAAATGAGGTTAGAAATGGCACTTTATAGCGTTGTTGTGAAGCTTAAAAAATTTGATACAGGCAAAACACAGAATGGTGCTGGATATATACTAAGGTCCCAATAAACATAGGCTTGTATTACTATTACTTTTGTGGTTGATATTTTTACTATTCCTGTTTTAGAGATAATAGCAGCTCATAGGTAGCACTAGCAGGTGCTTGTAGTAAGTCTTTAATTATTGGTCCTTCCTTTCCCCTCCACCTCAGTGAGGTTGTGACAAGAATCAGTCCTTTCTTTATAAGGAAAAAAAGCAGCAAATTGATATCAATGGGTTCCTTGTTATAAGGCCATAGATTCTAAACTGGTAGGCAAAAATTATTGTAGTAATATGAAATAAAATACTTGGCAAGAGAAAACTGGAAAAAAAAATCCAACAGAGAGTCAACTTATCAGCCTGATAAGTTAGAAGTGTGTCCTTCCTCCTGCTACCTCTTTTCCAACAATCATTATTAGAGTCTCTGTGCACTCTCCATGGTGAAATAAAACCACCAGAGTTCAGAAGACTACAATAATCAGAGCTCCTACATCTGGAGCCATAGCTAATAAATATCCCTTGCTCATAGGAGTGGTGTGAGCAGCAGTGATAACAGTGACTAGGTCTGTGATGTTAGAGTAGGTTCTATAAGTTCTGTTTTTGGCACTATGATAGACCAAAATGTCCAGAGAACTCCTTCCAGTAGAAAACATAAAAGCAATATCATAGAGGCTGTCTTAAAAATATATTTTAAAATGTATTACGTGGCTTGCAGGGAAGAGTGGGCTGTAGTTTAGGGGAAAAAAAAACAACTAATAAGCAAAAATTCTGAAAGATATATTGTTAAAGCTACCGTTTGCCTTAGGGATCTATCTGTTCATTCCTGGTGACATAGTAGAGCTTGTGCTTTAATGGACCAAGTGACCTAGTAGGGGACAAACAAGCTTGGGTCCAAGCAAGGTGAACAGTTAGGTAAGAGACTCATTTAAAACTAGGATGCCCAAATGGTGATACCAAGACCATCACATATGGTTGAAAACATAATGCAGTGAACAACCCCAAGAAATGCTCTGTGCATGGACCACAGTGTGAACATGACCCATTGCAGTTGTATGTTGCAGCTCGGGGAAACACCGACACTGAATGTGTTAGAGAAAAACCTGCATTTCAGAAGGATACATGAGGGATATGTGCATGTTCCAACTATGGCTTTAGGTAAAAGATTTTTCTTTTCTCTTTTTAAAACCTTGAAAATTGTTAATCATAAACTCAGACGTCTGAATTTGGACCCCAAATTTATACCAAATGTGTGACCTGAAAACTCCTGAATTCAACTATTTGAAGTTTTCTCAGGATTTCAACATCAAGTATATAACTTTTGAGTAAGAGAAAGGGAAATATGGATTGGGGTGGGGGTTTTTAGTACAGCCAAAAGAAGAGAAAAAGAAAAATGCATATAAAAATGTTTTTTTCATAACCTTTTTGCTCTTCACAGAAAAGGCTGATAGATTATGGGAGAAGATACTTACATAATTTCTTCCACTCTATGTGGATTGGGAACACTTACATACACAGTCATAGCCCAGGACAAATTTTTCTCCTTTTTCTCCATTATTTCTGACTATTCAAAAGGACAGGAAATATGTTTATTGGATATGCTTATTCCAGGGGAAAAATGTATATTGTTTTTGAAGAATGTAAACAGAAAGAGATTACCATCAATAGAAATGTTTGTTTTCCCCAGCCCATATTTTCAGATGTATATTTCTCATTAACATAATTCAATCACAGCTAAGAGACATACTGCTATGCTTGAAACAAATATAATAGTTAGAAATTAGTGGCTTTGCTATACTTTATAGGACAATAACTGCAATCACAGGTTATCACTGATCATATAAATATGGTGGAAAAAAAATAACATGATTTTCATGTGATTAAATTAAGATTCAGGGGAAGTCTAAATATCTTAGAATTCTAAGGGAGGTGTTATGTCTTTATGCAATTGCATCTTTCATTCCTGGGTATTTTGTTATCTATGAAATTCAGGGATTAATTTATAAAGAGAGTATCTGATCTGTGGACCTCTCTCTTGCAGAAAAGAATGAATTTGCTCAGACCTTCATCAAAGATTGCCCACATCTCTCACAGATAGATTTTGGGTACTGGTACAATCTACAATTTAAACCCTAAATTGTAGGTTTGGAAATGTGACTTTTTAAAATCCTTGATTATCCTTTGAGCATGGTAGTTAGGCTTAGGAAATTCATTATACTGATCTCTCTATGCACAGTGTTGTCACAGGATTTAGAAAATGAAATTAGAGTTGATTTTTTTCTCAGCAATTTCATATATAATTAATAGTAAATTTAAGTAATGTTGAATTAATCAGCTTGATTTTATTCTTTTGGTAAAGATGCCTCCCTCTTTTTTGCCTGCAGTTCTCTATGGTTTTGCATGAATTGTATGCAGTTAAAAAAAAACAACATTGATAGTTGGATGAAATCAATAGTTAGATTGAGCCCCATTTTTAACAGGATGATACAGAAGAATTCTATAGAACTCCTCAAATAAAGAACCAGGAAATTCTGTCATTTGCAACAACATGCATGAACCTGGAGGACATTATGTTAAGTGAAATAAGCCAGACAAAGAAGGACAAATACTACATGATGCTATTTATATGAGGAATCTAAAATAGTTAAACTCATAGAAACAAAATAGAATGGTGGTTGCCAAGAATTGAGGGAAGGGGGAAATAGGAAATATTGGTCAAAGTTTCAGTTATACAAGATGAATAATACTAGAGATCTATTGCACAGCATAGTGCCTACAGTTAATAATACTGTTGTATACTTAAAAACTTGTTAAGAGGGTAGATTTATGTTAAGTGTTCTTATATTAGTAATAGTAATAAGGAGGAGGGGGAAGCAGCAGCAGTAGCAGGACAGAGGGTGGGAAGAAACTTCTAGGGGTGATGGGTATGTCTATGGCACAGATTCTGTTGATGGTTTCACAGGTTTATATTTATCTCCAAATTCATCAAGTTGTATACTTTAAATATTTACTGCTTCTTGTATGTCAGTCATAAAAAAGAACCAGGCTAAATGTATGTACAAAGGGCAGCTAGTCACATATTAAATGTAATAAAGAATTTATAAGGGAAGAAAAATAGGGGATCCTAACACATCCATTTAGATTCAGAATCACAGAAGTTATTACCACAAGTGTAGTAGCCCAGTAATTATTTGCATATTTAAAGTCTCTCTGTAAGAGTTAGGAAATAATTAAAAGCAAATTTAATGACAAAATGTATGTTAAAGTTCTTTAGCCTGAAGGCAGCATAAAAACTGAGGGAGTGTAAATAGTTTGTATAACCAGTATTAAAAGGCAAAAATATAAATAAAAAGGGAGAAGTAAAGCACATCGACTTACCAGGATTTGAAAAGTATACTTTAAAATGTCAAAAAGTCTCAAAAATAAAAACTTAGAAGAAAATCAAATTGCTATAAGCAATATCCGAAGAAGAGAAGAAAAAGTGTCAGGAAGGTTAGGTGACAAACATACACAAATATACACAGACAGGATCAGGAAAAAAAAAGGGTGTTACTTTTCTTGTGTGACAAATGTTACAACTCTGAGGTCCAAGTATCAGGACAGTATTTAAAAAGACTGGAGAAAGTCAGAATAAAGGCAAAGTCTCTAAGGAGAATACTATGAAACCATTTGTGAATTCTCAAGTGTATTACTTAATCAAGGAAACTAAAGTGTGATTTGTCCTTCAAATATGGAATGACAAAATACTTGGTCACTCTAATGTGTCAAATCATTACAATTAAAACCTTGAAAATCACGATAACGAAGTACCCATTAGAATATCTAGAATACTTGATTAACAGAAAAATACTAATCCACACACCATTTAAAAAATTATTTTTCCTGATGTAAATAGAATACATGTTAATTATAGAAAAGTAGAAAACTAAAAAGATAATAGTTATCTCATGTATCACTGCTCATATTTTAGTGCTATATGTATATAAACAATACTATATGTATATGGAAATGTAACATGAACATATATGATTGATTACTATTTGGATATAATTTGATTGAAGTGATGTGGAATGCATGTGCTTATGTGTATTCATAGATACAGACACAGAGGTAGACACCAACTTTATTCTTTCTCCTTTTGTGATTTCACATTTGCTTTGTGCATTTTTTTCCCAGCTCTTAAATGAAATACTAGACAAATCCCATAGCTTTTCTGGTCATTGTTAGATTAACAGTAAACTCTATCCCAGTCTATTAATCTCATATCACCGTTCCCATATAGTATTAAAATCTCCTCTGTGATCCAATTAATGTTTCTCCCCCTAATCCAGCTCAGACCTGCAACATGCTAGATGCTTATATAGGAAGAGGAGTATCTTGTCTGGTTTTATTTCTTTTCTTCCTCCATTTCTTCTCTTAACTGACTTTTTGGGGCAACTACAGATTGAGCTCAGAAGTGCATAGCTTTCTTTCATGGGTCCCCTTAGGAGATTTCTTAGAGATCCCCTGCTAGGCTCAGAATGCCTCCTGCAGATCCACTGACTTGGCATTGCCTTTACTTGCCAAAAGTTCATTAGTAAGTTGGGATCGCATGGCCTTCTTGACATTTTCTTAGGTAGAGTCCATCCTAAGATGAATTGAGCCTTGCAGGAAGACAACATCTACACCAAGGGAAATATGCACCATTGCCTCTATTTATGGGGAGTAGAGCTCACTTCCAACCCAGGCTTCTTTCTTTTTTCTGCCAACTGCATATAGCTTCTCAATTTCAGATTTCTCCAGGTAGAATCAGACAATTTTTATGTCTCTCACTTGACAAAAGACATCCACTCTTAAAGCTGCTTTCTTGGCCTAAGTAGAGAGGAAAATTCTAGAACTGAAAAATACAATATCGAAAATAAAAATTCACTAAATGGGTTTAAAGGTAAAGTGTAGAGGATAGAGGGAAGAGGCAGGAGACGTGGAAAGAAAACAAAACTATCTGATCCAAAGGATTGTGGGAGGAAGATACCAAAAAGGTGCTATCAGAGCTTTAGGGACCTATAGGACAATATTAAAGTATCTATTATATGTGTAATTGGAGTAGAGGAGAAGACAAGAGAGTAAAAAAGAGAATGGGGCATAAAAGTAATTGAAGAAATGTTTGAAAATTTCCCAAATTCATTGGAAAATATAAATTACAGAATCAAGAAACTCCGTAAACTCCAAGCAGGATAAATAAAAAGGAAACCTCACTTAGATACATTATAGTCAAACTGCAGACACTCAAAAGTTAGTGAGAAAAATCCTGAAAGTAGCCAGAAAACAAAAAAAACAGAAGACAATAACATAAAAAATAATTCCCATAAAGATTTTAGAGAAAATCAAAGAGAACATCATGCCTAGGGGATAGGCAATCTCTTCTTAGATAATAATTATAAATAAAAACATTAATAAATTAGATTTGCTAAGAAATGAATAAACTAAGATGAGGAGAAAAATTCAAAATCTATAAAATCTGACAAAGGACTGGTTTTCAGACTATATAAAGTATCTCTACAACTTAAGACAAACAACCCAATAGCAAATGGCAAAAGATTTATGCAGATATTTCACAAAGAAAGACATACAAATGCTCACTAAAAATATGAAAAAAAAGTGCTTATCATTAGCCTTAAAATGAATGCAAGTTGAAATCATGATAAGAAGCCATTCATACCCATTAGAACTGCTAAAACAAAAAAAATCGATAACACTAAATGTTGGTGAGGAGGGCCTTTAACTGGATAATTCATCCATTATTGGTGGGAATATAAAATGATATAAACAATTTGGAAAAAAGTCTGGCAATTTCTTATAAAACTAATCATACACCTATCCTATGACCCAACAATTTCACTTCTATGCATTTATCCCAATGAAATGAAAATATGTTTACAGAAACGTTTTACAGAATGTTCATAACAACTTTATTCATAATGACCAAAAGTTGGAGCAGCCCAGGTGTCAATCATAGGAGAATGATAAACAGACCACAATATATTCATATAAGGGTCTCAGCAACTAGAAAGTAAAACTACTGATACATGAAACAACATGGATTAATCTCAAAAACATGCTGAGTGAAAGACTTACTCAAAAGGTGACACAATGCATAATTCCATTTACATGAATTCTGTTAGGCAAAATCTGTGGATTTTCTACATATATAATCATATTTACTGCAAATGATGATCCCCAGATTTGACCTACAGGAAGTCTATTTTTTAAGTTTTTTTTGTTTTGTTTTGTTTAAAGATTTTATTTCTTTATTTGAGAGAGAGTGCGTGTGAGAGAGCACAAGCACGAGGAGTTGCAGAGGGAGATGGAGAAGCAGACTTCCCACTGAGTGGGGAGCCGATGCGGGGCTTGATCCCAGGACCCTGAAATTGTGACCTGAGCTGAAGGCAGGTGCTTAACTGACTGAGCCACCTAGGTGCCTCAGGAAATCTATTCTTATGGTAGGTAGCAGAAACAGAGGAAAGCATCAAGGGGCTGGGAGGCAAGTGAGGGATATATAAGATCTGTGTGAGATTACTGTCAATTTCCCCCTAATTGATGTATATATTATGGCATTTTAATTAGAATGTCAGCATAGTTTTGTGTTTGGGTGTATATGGGTTTTTGTATATATATAAATATGCTTATTCTAAAATGTATATGGAAAACCAAAGGATCAAGACAAGCCATGGTAAAATTGAAGAATATTAATAAAGTGGGAGGACTCAAGACAGCAACACTTATTAAGTTGCAATTGCAATAATTAAGATAGTGTTGAATTAGTGCAGTATAAAAAATAGATCACATGGACTGTAAATCTAATTGTAAAAGTAAAACAAAGTTTCTGGAAGATAACATAGAAAAATGCCTTGTAGTAAACAAAAATTTCTAAACAGGAAACGGCACTGAAGTACAAAATCGATAAATTAAACTACATTGAAATTTAAATGTATCTGTTCACCAAATGACATATTTAAGATTATAAATAAAACATAGAATAAGATATTGCAAAACATTTGTTGGCAAAAGGCTTGCAGCCAAAATATATAAAGAACTCCTACAAATCAGTAAAAAAAAAAAAAAGATAATTCCATTTATGTATTACCGTGTAACACCCTGCTCCAAATCTTAGAGGCTTATAACAGTAATCATCTTATGATATATTTCATGATATTCTGAGTCAGGAATTTGGGCAGAATGTGGCTGATTATTTTGTCCCACATAGCATAAATGGCATCACTTGGTGGCATTTGTTGGCAGATTAGCTGGTATGGAGAGTCCAAAACAGGTTCACTTATATCTCTGTCACATTTCTAGAGATCGCTGAAAAGCTGTCACCCAGCTGGGATGGGGCACATAGGCCTGGCTTGTCCAGCATAGTATTCTCAGGGTAATTAGGCTTAATATGTGATACCTTGAGGCCCCAAAAGTGAACTTTTCAACACATAAAGAAGACAATTCATGACCTTTTATGGTCTAGTTCTGGAAATCACATAGAGTTTTCTTACTTGTACTTTATTGGTCAAACCTGTCACAAGCCTTCTAAGATATAAGGAGAGGAAGCTTTGACCCTGCTACTCAACTGAAGGAGTATCAAAGAATTTCTGGCCATGTTTTGAGACTGCCAGAGCCCACCATCTGGTCACAAATTACTTTCATTCCTTCCACATGAAAAATACCCTCATCCCTCCTTAAAGGCCCTCACTCCCACAAAGATTCATGCCAGTAAGTCAAGGTTTATAGACTTAATCTAATCATTTGAATCATGCCCATGTGTGGAAGAGGCTCCTTAGGTTCAGTTTCTAGGGTATGATTCCTCTGCATCTGACACCCTATGAAATAAATAGGCAATTGTCTGCTCCAACACAATCTGCCGAGAACGGTGGGACAGCATAGGATAAGAAAAATAGACATTTTTGTTCAAAATGGTATATATCCATCAATGGTCCATAGTGATCCTGGAAATCAGCACAGCATGTGTTGCCCATTTCTTAATTAAGGCTCAGACCTGCCCCACTGAGAATGATTCTTTGTGGCTTTTGGCTCTGCCTTCTGGATCCTGACTCTTCCCTCTGAGTCAGCTTTTTCTGTAGAGAGTAGCTTATATTCACAGCTGAGTAGTTTTCTCAGCCTGCTTCTGGTCCAGGAGAGTTTGTTGTTCAAATGCCTCTTTTCATTTTGTACTGCATCTATTCCCTCCAGTCCAAGCTAATATAACTCCTTTGGGGTGCTTATGTATCAATTTGTAAAATAGTCCTTTAGACAAAAGGTTCATTCACGAATATCTGAGATTAAACCCTTTCTACTCAAGTCTAACTGTGACAATACCTTGATTTACCATAGAGCACTATGGTCTAGCAGAAAGGGTCTTAAAGTACACCCCTAACATTATTTTTGTTTAATTGAGAAAGTAAGAGGCACTAGCTTAAATCTTTCTGAAATTTTAACAAAAAATTCTTAGTCACACCTGGATTTCCTGAAACAATGTTTCATTGGCAAAGTCCAGGATTTGATCTTTGCTTTGACACTATCTCTTATTTTAGGGATATTTTGATGAATATAAAGACTATTCTGGGCCTTTATATTTCCTTCAAAGTTTACTAAAAAACTGAACAGCTTATTCTTTAGTTTATTCATCTATATCTATCTCATCACCCATTTTATTACATGAGGTAAGAGGTCAGGCAGCTTGATCAACACTCTGCCCGGAAGGCTTCTGAGCTTGATTATTCAGTTTATTACCCATTTTTCATGTTATCACAGGGAACAATGTTGCCAAAGCTTCATGGCTACAGAACAAGGTCCCCTCTCTTCCAGCTCTAGTAACAGTTTCCTCGTTTTCTTTGAAGGTTTCACCAATGGCCTCCTCAAGACTGCTGGCCATTTCTAAAATGAATGCTACATGTCTTTGGTTTTATTGTGACAGCATCCCACTTTTGGGTAAAATGTTGATTTATCTATTGCTGTATGAAAAACTAACCTAAAATGTAATGGCTTAAAATAACAGACATTTTATTACATGCCATGATTTTATGAAACAGGAATTTAGGCAGTCTGTGCCTAGATGATTCTTCTGTTTCAGTTGGTATTGATGGTATCATTCAATGGTTTTAGATGGAGAATGTAGTCATTTTGAGGGTCCAGAACAGCTTCACTCACACATCTAGTGTCTTGTTGAAAATGGCTGAAAAAAATGGACTTAGTTGTTGATAGGAATGCTTACACATGGCCCCTTTAGGACCATAGTTTCAGAATAGTTGGGTATTCTGTGTGGTACATAGCTCCAAAAACAAGTTTTCCAGTGAATGATGTGGAAAATGAATGGCTTTTTATGACCGAGACTCAGAAATCACATAGCGTTATTTCCTATTTTATTATTGAAGAAATCACAAGCTTGCACAGATCCAAAAAGAGGGGATATGATTCTAAGGGCAGAACTGAGATACTGAGTTCATAGTCAAATAAGCTACAGATCTATTTTACTCTCCCATTAAACTTTAAGTTTACTAAAGGTAAGGATTACTATTCCTCATGATAGTCTAACAAAGTGACATGTGCCTAGAATAAAATAAACAGGTAAAAAATGATAAATAAGTCAATGAATAAATATATGACTGAGAATAAGAAAAAAACTCATTTACTTGAACTGAGGTTCAAGGGGAGGGCTTTGTCAAATGTGCATAAATTAAGATCCCAGTTATTAGATCAAAGGGAAAAAATTATAGCAGATGAGAAATAAAGTCATTTGGAGCTAGTGGTTTGGAGCTAGTGATTGTGTTTATTTACTTCTTTGTCAATAGGGATGATGTCAAAGGATAGTCTGAACTGAAGCTGCAAGTACCTTTTCAGTAGTTTCAGCTTTGTATCTAATTCAGCTGCAAGAACGGAGTCATGCATACAGAAATAGCTTAAATTCCCATGTTACAAACCATACATGAATTGCAATTTGCATGACACGTTAGATAAGATCATGTTAAAAAATTCAGGTTCAACCGTGATCTTCATTATTTATTAAAAATAAGAATCATTAAACTTTAAAAATATTGACCTTGTGGGGGTGGGAGGGATGGGGTGGCTGGGTGATAGATATTGGGGAGGGTATGTGCTACGGTGAGCGCTGTGAATTGTGCAAGACTGTTGAATCACAGATCTGTACTTCTGAAACAAATAACGCAACATATTTTAAGAAAAAAGAAAAAGAAGAAGATAACAGGAGAGGAAGAAAAGGGGAGTATGTCAGAGGGGGAGACGAACCATGAGAGATGATGGACTCTGAAAAACAAACTGAGGGTTCTAGAGGGGAGGGGGGTAGGGGGATGGGTTAGCCTGGTGATGGGTATTGAGGAGGGCACGTTCTGCATGGAGCACTGGGTGTTATGAACAAACAATGAATCATGGAACACTGCACCAAAAACTAGTGATGTAATATATGGTGATTAACATAACAATAAAAAATTGAAAAAAAATAAAAATATTGACCTTGTTTCTGGCTAATATTAAAGAAGACATAGAATCATATTGAATAAAGTAGATTTTCAAAGGAACCTGTCAAAAGTTCATATTACAGTAGTAAAAATGATAATTTCTCTAAGCAATTCATATCTATAAAAAAGCAAGGAATTCTATACCCAAACTAAGTCTTTTGATTTTTTTTAAAAGCTTTAAAAGCAGAGTCAAGTTGAAGTTTCCATAGTACTAGGAAAGCCAGTTTTTATTTCAAATACTTCAAAGCTACGACATTCCGATTTTTAAAAGTTAAACAATTGAGAAGACTTTGACTTTATTAAGTGTTATCTCCTCTAAACAAGAAAGTCAGGTTTTGAAAGGTCATTCAAATGCACAGCATCTACACATATCTCCTTTTTTCAATACATACTGATACTTTCTTGAATATATAACAGTATTTCCAATAAATGGTACTTGATGATAAATGTGCTTTTACTGAAAGTATATGGGTTAAGAAAAAGAAAAGTTCTATGGTAGAAATGGAAACCCAGTATTATTAAGGTAAGAGAAAAAAATCCATTTGTTCTTCACAATCCATTTGCATATGGTTGAATTTGAGACACAACTGCATTCTGAATACTCTCACCTTATTATCATCGCTGGTTTCTTTCTATCTCATCATTCATTCTCTCTTATTCAAGCTCTGTAAGCCAGACAGTCAATTTTATTAATTATTTCAGTTATGGTTTATTTGAAATTTGGAAATTAATTTAGAGGGCATTCTGGAGTAGAAATTACTTTTTAAATTTAATAACCCATTGTATCTAAGTTTATCTTCTTGGTTTAAATGTGTGTCAACTCTATAGCCTTCTATGAATAATGGCATAATTACTGACATGTAACATATTAAAACCTTATCTACAAAATCAACATCCAAAAATCAGTTATGTTTCTATACATTTAAGAATCTGACAGAGAAAAAATTCCTACTTACAATAACATCAAAAATAATATTTAGGATTAGATTTAACCAAGAAAGTTAAAAATCTATACACTGAAAATTATAAGACACTGATGAAAGAAATTGAATAAAGGGATAGATATCACATTATGGATCAAAAGAATATTATTAAGATGTCCATACTATCGAAAGCCATCTCTAGATTCACTATAATCCCTATCAAAATTCCAAATGGCATTTTACAAATAAATGGTAAAAATCCTAAAATTCACATGGAACCTCAAAAGATCCTAAATAGGCAAACCAATCCTGAGAAAGAAAACAAAACTAGGAGGTATCACACTTCTTGATTTCAAACTTTATCACAAAGCTATAGTCTTCAAAAACAGTGTGGTACTGTCATAAAAACAGACACATAGAACAGAGTTGAGAGTCCAGAAATGAACCTTCATATATATGGTCAACTGATATTTGACAAAATACCTGATATTTGACAAAGAATTCTCAATGGGGAAAGGATAGTATCTTCGATAAATGGTGTTAGGAAAATTGGAAAAAACTACTAAAAGAAAACAGGAAAGAGCTCCCTGACATCTGTCCTGGCAATGATTTTTTGGATATAACATTAAAAATGTAAGCAACAAAAGTAAAAATCAACAAATGGGACTACGTCAAACTAAAAAACTTCTGCACAACAAAAGAAACAATCAGCAAAATGAAGAGGCAACCTACAGAATAGAAGAAAAATATTTGCAAACCATCTATCTGACAAGGGGTTAATACAACTCAATAGCAAAACAGCAACAACAAAAACCCAACCAACCAAAACACCCAAACAATCCAATTAAAAAATAGGCAGAGGACTTAAACATTTTTTTTCAAAAAGAAAAAAAGATATCCAAATGACCAACAGAAATGTGAAAAGATGCTCAACATCAGTAATTACCAGGAAAATGCAAATCAAAGCCTTACTGCTGTATTACCTCACATCTGTTAGAATAGCTATTATCCAAAAGATAAGAGACAAGTATTGGCGAGACTGTCTAGAAAAGGGAATCCCATGTGCTGTTTGTGGAAATGTAAATTGCTATGGAGAACAGTATGGAGTTTCCTCAAAAAGTTAAAAATAGAATTAGGATATGATCTGCTGAGTATATATCTGAAGGAAATGGAATTACTGTCTCAGAGATAATGGTACCCTCATGTTCATTGCAAAATTATTTGTAATAGCCAAGACATGGAAACAACTTATTCATCTGTCATTGGACCCTTAAAAAAGGCATGATATATATAATACTCCACTGTGTGTACATACACACACATGCACACGTACAATGGAATATTATTCAGTCATAAAAAGTAGGAAATCCTGCTTTTATGACAATATGAATGGATCTTGAGGACATTATGCTAAATAAGTCAGATAGAGAAAGACAAATATTATATATTCTCGCATGGGGAACCTAAAAAAGCCAATGCAATAGAATTAGAGAGTAAAATGGTGATTTGCTATGGGCAGGAGAGGTGGAGGAAATGGGGAAATCTTAGAGGGTACAAACTCCCAGCTATAAGATGAATAAATTCTGGGGATCTAATGTACAACATGGAGACCATAATTAATAGTACTGTATTAAAAATTTGAAAGTTGGTAAGAAAGTAGATCTTAAATATTATTACCATGACCCACAAAAAAATGGTAAATATGTGAGGTGATGGAGATGTGAATTAACCTTATTGTGGTAATCATTTGATAATATATACACATATGAAATCATTGCATATAACTTAAACTTACATATATGTCATTAATGGCTTAATAAAGCTGGGAAAAAAAACTTTGTCGAATATAACTTCTTTGTAAAAATACATACAAACATGTATTTGTAGTGTCTGGCCATGTAGTTTATAATTTGGCTTTCAAACTTTTTTCCTGTTAGTGATAAGGAAAAATCTGTGTCCTAAGATGACCAACCGAGCCAGCAAGGGAGTCCCAGCCCCTGCCCTGGGGCTCTTCCAGGTTCTTCTCTCTGCTCTGCTTCCTGCGCGTGCCAATCCGGGTTCCTCTCCCTGCCCCGTTTCATGCACCCACCAAGTGCCCAGTATGCGGAAGTAGAAGTATATAAATCATCCCCTTTGTTTGTGCTCAGGGATCAGACCTTTGGAGACCACTCTTCTCTGAGCCTGCCGTCATTAAATAAACCTCCTATCCTCCAAGATCTCAGAGTGGCGCTTGGTTCTTCTGTCCAGCGATCCAGTCCAGGTTCCGTAACATTAGTTCCTAATGGTCCAATACAATCACACTTAAAATAATATGCTTTACCAAAGCCACTCATGCTAGTGAAAAACCAAATAATATAGAAGAATCTATGATGAGAAGTTTCCTCACACCTCTCCTACAGATACCAGAGTTTTGTTTCTGCTTTTAGTTCTACAATTAGTATGGCAACTCTAGTTAACCCATGTACAGTTCCATTTCTACTGATTTGTCTATATTAAAAGATGACTTTTTTCCCCCTACAATACCATTTTCTCCTTTCTCATTCTCCTAATGTTTGGTATACCTCAAAATTTTTAAATGGCAATTGCTGGGCTTTGATTTTCATAACAAGACATTTTTGACAATATCTTTTAACTTGCCATTTTGTACAATGTACATATTTAAAACAATACTCTCCTTCGATTCCTTTCCAGACCCCAACCCCCTTTCCCATCATCTCCCAAATCCTATCTTTTGCCAGCTAACCTCCTATATTGTCAGGGTTGTTAGTGGTTACATTCAATCCTGTGACTTGAAATAGTATCCCCAGCTTTCTTCACATGTTGGGCGAGAAGTTGATAACATTGAGGAGTATCTATGTTGTTAAAACTATTCTGTGAAGGTATAAATATTGTTCAATGACAGGCCAGGTAAACTGATTTTTTTCTTTAGCATACTACAGCCTGTAGCATTAAGGTCAAATGAATTATTTTTTTAAGGACACCATGAATTATTTAAAATAATTTAAAATAATTTTAGTTTACATCATATTTAGATCATGAGTTTTTTGAGCAATTTTCCTAGAGTTTCTAATTTTCTTTTATATCATTTTTTATTATATCCCTAATTAAAAATTGAAACTTTTATTTAGGTTTACTAATTTTCTATGGTTGAATTCACTTTTTGCCCTGGAGACCTTCCTGTCAGAGCCCCTAGACCTGGGAACATGTTCCCTAGGTCTGAAGACTGTTATTCCAGAATATTCCTCCATTGCTATCCTGGTATGAACGGTTGTTTCCTGGTTGTTCTTTCCCTTTTCTTGATTAAGACTAAGTTCTTTTGCTGAAGTACGTATCTAGGCAAGTTCTAAAGGGAAAAATGCACTGAAGGTAAACTTTCTTCCATGTCTAAAGATATCTTTGTCATGATATTCCTTCAAGTTAATACTTTGGCTGGCTATATATTTTTCAACCTTAAAGGAGGAAATCCCGCCATTTGTGACAACATGGAGAGAACTGGAGGATATTATGCTAAGTGAAATAAGCCAGACACAGAAGGACAAATACTACAAGATACCATTTATATGAGGAATCTGATAGTCAAAGTCATAGAAGCTAAGAGTAGAATGGTCATTTCCAGGGTCTGGGAGAAGGGAAAACAGGGAGATATTAGTCAAAGAGTACAAAGTTGCAGTTATTCAAGATAAGTTTGAGGTGTGTTATACAACATAGTGACTATAGTTAACAATACTATATTTTATAATTAAAACTTGCCAACAGGGTATACTTATATTAACTTTCTATCATAAAAAACAAAGAGGGCAGGAGAAAACTTTTAGTAGATTGGATAGGTTTATGGCATATAATGTGGTGGTGGTTTTATAGATATATACTTATCTCCAAACTTATCAAGTTGTATACATCAAATATGCACATCTCTTTGTAGGTCAATTATACCTCAGTGGTAAAAAAAAAAAAAAAAAAGTTTGTTGACATAGGAAATGTCACTTCCTAAAAGGGAAGAAACAAAAATTTAAGACTTTTATGGGGGAAATTTATTTTGCAGGGAATGAGGTTAGATGCAGGCAAAAACCAATAAGCATGTTTTACTGAGTCTACAAGTTGAGAAGTATGCTCCCAAAGACTTATATAGATGGGGTCAGAACCATGATTTCTTAAAAGTTCCAATACTAGGATATTGTTCTTGCAGAAATGGAGAAAGGTTTAAGAATTTGCAGGCAAATGTCTGCATTACTATAATTTCTGTCTCTTTAGACCTGTGTTTAGTTATATTGAAAGAAATGAGGCAGTTTAGGAGATTCATTCATCTCCTAGATCTCGGAGAGGAGGATTTCCTACATCTGTCTTTACTATTGGCAAATTGACATCTGACATTAATCTTCTTAGATTATTCATAAACTATTTTGCTTACTTTTAATCTTATTGGGAATGTTTAAAGTTTAAGTAAAATATTACTTAAGGGGTTAAAGAGTGAAACTATCAGATTGTCAGCGAGGGTGGCCTGACATGCAGAACACTATGGAGATAGTTGCTAGAACACAGAGTTCCTAGGTACAAAATAGACAGGTAGCTTACAAGAATACTGCTCAATCTATATAACCTAAAGAAATCATATATGCACAATCAGGATGCTGAAATCAGCTGTACTGATAAAAGTCAAGATCCCTTGATCAGAGTTACCAGACCTGAGATCTAGAACCTACTGATGGAAAGGCAGGATCCTCTTGAAGAAAGATGTTCCAGCATCATAGAAAGCGTCTGTGGGTAATCATTCACTTTCTCCCTCTCCAAAGAGACCTGTGGCTATTTTTCAGATATCATTAAGGAAAGGGAAATATCTTGACAATTAGAGGACTGTGGACACGATACTTGGAGACTGAAGCAGCACATCATGACCCCATTAGAGTTGTTGGAGCACATGAACAGACACAAGCAAGGTAATTAAGAAAATCCTATCCCAGTTCCAGGTCACATTTGTTCTATGGGCTCCTCTGGTGATTATTTCTCTGGTCACTGAAATGTATAACTGGATGAACTTACATGGTAGCTGATAGAACACCTACATTTATTCCTTGGCCTGTGGAGTAAAAGCTATCATAATGGGGAAAGTCAAGTCGGGAGAATTTGAAGAGATTACTACCACTCTTAAAGATTTAAAAGGATGAAATGTGGTAGTTCGCATAATATCCCCAATCAGCAGTCTTGTCCCTATAAAAACCAGACATATCTTGATGAATTACAGTAGACTACTGAAAACTTAAACAAGTATATGTTCTACCACATCTGGGGCATCAGATAGAGCAAATGAATGCAGCTTCAATACCTGGTATGCAACTACTGTGTTCTCTTCTACCCCCATCAGAAAGAAGGATCAAAAGCAGTTTGCATTCGTATTAGATAGACCACAATCATGGTCTTGGCCAAGGCTATATTAACTCTTCTTCTCTGTCATAATATAGTCTGAAAGGGTCTGGTTACTTGGATACATTGATCCACTTATGACTCCTCTAGACAAATGGAGCAACAAGTGTCAAGAATGTCAGAGGCTTTGGTAAAACACAAGCACTCCAGAGAATGGGAAAAATATCCTGTGAATATATAGAAGTCTGCCACATCAGTGAAGTTTTCAGAGGTCCATTGGTCTGAGGCTTGTCAGGGTATCCCCTTCCAAAATAAAGGACAAATTATTGCATTTTATAATTTCTGCCACAAAGAAGGAAACATAATGCCTGGTAAGGCCCTTTGAGCTCTAGAGGCAGCAAATTCTATTCTTATGAATATTATGTCCCATTTACTGAGTGATATGGACAGCTGACAGCTTACAGTGGGTTCCAGAGAAAGAAAGAGCTCTTTAGCATGTCCATACAACCGTACAGGCCCTATAACAACAGACATCTGTGGTTAGAAAAGAGGTCTCTGGGACTTAAGGCAAGCTTGTATGGGAGAATCATCACATAGCTTGGGTTTTGGAGCAACATCATACCATCTGCCTCAAAGAACTAGAAACAACTCAAAATATAGCTGTCAATGTGCCTGGGGCCTTGGTAGAAACAAGTCACAGTCTCTGGGACATCAGGTCACCATGTGGCCCAAACTGCCCATCACAAGCTGGTTTCCATCATAACCATAAATCGTAAGATTGGATGTAGTCAGCAGCTCTGGATTTAGTCATCAGTGGGATCAGAAGACACAAACACAACTAAGTTGCACAAGTATCCCAAACCACCATGTTATCAACCACTATTGTGCTAGCACTTCGTCTTTAACTGAGGCATATGGCCACATGGGGGTCCCTTATGAGTAAGTAACAGAAATGGCTAACAGTGTAAGCTTGGTCCATTGATCCATCAGACCAGTGTACAGGTGTGAACTGAAAATGGACTGATGATGTGGCCCAACACAGAGATGGGCCTGAAAGTCAATCGTGAGGGGAAATCCCCACAATGGGCAGAGATTTGGGCAGTGTACCCAATTATCCACTTTATATAGAAGTAGCCTATAGCTGGAAATAGGAATACACCAAGATTTTGGCAGTGACACATGGCTCAGTTGGTCAAGATACTGGAAGGAGAAAGACCAGAAGTTTGGGGGCAAGGAGAATGGAGAAGATATATGTAAATAAGCATACACTATCACCTTCAAATGTGATGATGACGATGCCACCAAGACAGGATCTACCATCAAATCAGCACCAAAAACAAAAAAGCACACATAAACACACAGACTGACTTGGCCATTTGATGTCAGCCAGTATCTGTCAAGTACCCCAGGAGCCATGTGTCCAGAATGGAGACCTGTGTGGACCAAACATCTTATAATTCCATCCCTAATGGGTGACCTAGCTACTGTCATTCTGAATGTACAACCTGCTATTGAAAGAAACCAATATTATCATTAGTACAGCAAAATTCGTCGAAGAATCCCACAAAACTAGATCAAAGCAAATGTTTGCACTTGACCATGTGGTACCATTTTACCATGGAAGTACCATTTTTCACTAGAATGGATACATTTTCCAGGTATGGGTTTGCCTTTTCTGTCCACAGGAATTTGACCAACTCCACTATCAGAGTGCTTGCAGACTATTTGTTCAAGCAACACGGTAGAATACAAAATAATCTCAGACCCAGGAACTGAAAATAGGCAAAGCAGGTGTGAAAATGGGCATGAGATAATAGGATCCATATGTCCTATCATATGCTCCACCATGCCAAAATTATCTGTTAATGAATGACCTTTTAAAATTGCAGCTGAGGCCAGCTTGGAAAAGATACTCTGCATGAATGGGAGGGAACATTACTCCCAGGAACCCACTGTAGAGTTTTATTTTTGGTCCCTGCAACTTTAAGCAATGCAAATGTTGTTCCCATCAGAAAACTCTTCAATTAGGGAGCACAGTTAGAGTCCCATTAAACTTTGAGCTAGGACTGCTACCTGGTCACTTCATGCTTCTTGTGCTAAGAGCTAAGGAACTCCTTGTGCTCACGAGAGCCACCACCTCAGCTGAAGTAATTGACTTTGATAGTCCAGAAGATCTGCTATATAGGTAATCAGCAAAGAATATGTTTGGGACCCAGTTGATCTACTTTGGCATTCCACAGTTTTTCCCTTATCCAATTTTGACGATAAATGAACAAGTTGAGCTACTGCAGCCTGAAGAGAGCATGGTGAGCAGGTACTCAGACCTGTCAGAAAGGAGGGTCTGGGTCACCTACCAGATGTACAGAGACATTAACTAAAGTTGATGAAAATATAGAACGGTGGTAAAGAGAATCGCTGAGTATCAGTTGCAGCCTTAGGAACAACTACATTGGTAGAGGCCATCCTTCATCTTAGAGAGCCTTCTTCTAAGTTTCTCCAGTAAAAAGATCAACTGGAATCTGAGGTGTTCTTAGATGGGGTGGATTTAGGATATGAACCAAAGAGATCTAAGAAGCACAGGACTGAGTTCTAGTGCATGCTGTGATAACCAACCAGCATCCCCATTAGGGATTAACACACTCATTCCCACAGCTGCTAAGAGTGTTGGCTCCTTATAACCCACAGCTGGGTCCAGTTCCAGGTATAGTCCTCAGGCTAGAAGAGGTTACCTTGCTTAAGATTTTGTCCCTTTCCTATTGCCATTTATTATGGAATGACTGATTGATAGATACAGGGTCAAACACCCCACTTCTTTGTTTTGATTTGATTTGGGACAACTCTGAAGGGTCATTCCAGATCCAGAACTTCCTGTAGATTCAACTCAGGCATCTTTTGCCAATGCAATGCAATTCCTCCCTCTGTCCAAATCTGTTCTTTCATTCTCTTACAGCTGTTCCCAAGAGCTCTTTCCAATAAACCTCCATCTCAGAATACATTCTTGGGGGAACTGGACATAAGGCAATGCCCTTTTATTTTCTCATAACATTTCCATTTTCCTAATTTATCTTCAATTCTATTCCTGTGGAGCTAACAGATCTACTTGTGCTTGTCCCATAAACTTTTCATTTTAAATTGTCCACTTTCTGGCTTCTTTTATCTTGCTTCCCTTCCTTTTCTCTCTAATGGCTCCAACATACCTAGACTTTCAAGTTGACATCTCAGTGATGTAGGGGCAAGGTTGGGACCTGTGCTAAAAGCAGTCTTTTATTAAAGCCTTGTGATATTTCACCAGGTTAGAATACCATTACAGGGAAGTGTTGCATTGATTTATACACTCCAAGGAAAGTACTTGGAAGAAAGTCCTACCTGAAGGGAGGGATTCAGCAGGAAGCAATAAGATAAAAATGCCATGATCTGAAACTTCCTTTTCAAATTTTTGCTTTTCAGTTTTTTCTAAGTAGGATTTTTTTTTTTAACCTTCCATGCACAGCAGGTCAAATATTCAATAGCCTATCCTAGAAACTTTACTTTTCCCCCCAACCATTCAAGCCTTGGTGGATTTTAGAAATTCTATGAAGTAATGTATATAAGCATCCACTGACTTCAATTTGCATTTTTTTTACCCTTTTGGGTTGCTGCTTTCTCAGCACAGAAAATATTGCTATTTGATTTTTAGTTTATCTCTTCAGTTGTTTGATTTAATCAAATAGAAAGAAGAATATTGGAGGTTAAACTGATTTGCCAAAAATATCAAAGAAAAGCTGGCAAAGTTAGAAATATACATAAAATACCATAATGATTCTTTTAAAGATTAGCACCAAAGGACTATAAATAATCTTAGAGGTTTTTTGAACTTTATTTTTTGCTATGTTGGCCACATTGTCTTACTCTGCACCCCACAAAGTTGATTTGAGATAGAGGAATCCTGTGCTTCAAAGGCAGCTTTGTTCTTCCAGCAGCTCTGTCTCTCACAGAATGGAATGAGAAATCTTTGTTTCTGCATCATAGATTTGCTATTGTTCTTTTTGTCATAGATACGTGATGTGATGCTACAATGATACATTTCTAATCACCTTGGTGTCCTTGGTTGAGCAAGTAATTTAGATTCTTTGAGGCTCTTTTTTCTTATCTACATAATGAAGAATCTAGGCTAGGTTCCTGAGTAGTCACCTCAAGCTCACACACATACACAGGACAGAGAAGATGTATAAAGTGCTTTCACCACTGCTGAGGGCCTAATAAGTAGTCAATGAATGTTAACTTTTACTATTATTATTGCATGAATTGAAGCTTTTGTAAAGAAGCTGTAATAGAAGTTATCAACCAAAACTGGATTTGAACAGTTATGACACCATCAAGATAAACTGAAAATTCTGATTAATATAGACACTTCTTTTCACATGAATTTTAAACTTTTGATTTTTATGAAATAGGTTTAAAATATGTGGGCAATCAGGTTTAATTAAGTACATACGTGTCTAATTGAAGTGCCCAGTGTAATGCCCACCTTTTAGTAAGTTCAGGCAAGGGAGTTGTGGGAACCTTGGGTTCCAAAGTATACTGCGATCCAATAGGAGATCATTCAACAAAGATTTTCTTAAGGACGCCTATGTAATATCAAATACCTCATGTTCGTGGTACAACATGGCTTCAGAATAAAATTGAATTAAAGCTAGACAAATAAGCTCTCTTTGCTTTTTACTTATAAACCTATTCCTACAATAGAATCTCTAGGAACATGCACACAGATGACATCAAATTAATTGACTTCCAGATCATTCATTCTATGATCTATATCCCACCGTGATGCTGCTCTAGTATCAATCAGAGAAGTGACTGATTAACCAGATGGGCTTTTTCAAAATCCCCTGCAGGCCAACAAATTCCACACTTTTTCAATGAGGAAGGAGAAATCAATTTCAGAGAAATGAACATTTGGAAAAATATATATACAGAGAATCTGTACTATATTTTATCTTCTTACTCTCAAGGAAATGCTGGCTTTCCTAATAGCAGATCTTTGAAAATCTCATGACCCATAAAGGGATGTAAAGAAAAAAAAGCGAATTTCTTTGATATCTAGAATTGGCAGCTTTTATGACTTCATATAGCTAAGTTCATAGTTTGAAATACACTTTAAAAAGTACATGATGACTATAGGGCTACTTGAACAATTCAGAGCTAAAATATCTTGATTGTAGTCCAATTGCCGGACTGAGTAAATACATTCAACAAATACTGATTGAACTCTTTTTTTTTTAAGATTTTATTAGAGAGAGAGACAGTGAGTGCATATGGGGGGTGGGGGCAGACGGAGAGGGAAAAGCAGACTTCCTGCTGAGCAAAGAGCCCAACTCAGGACTCAATCCCAGGACCCTGGGATCATGACCTGAGCAGAAAGCAGACGTTTAACCAACTGAGCCACCCAGGTGCCCTACTGATTAAACTCAACTGCGTGCCAGACACCACACAGAAAGGACCACAGTATGCCAGAGTCTGTGATCTGGACCTTAAAAAATTCTCATTTAATCCTCGCATTTCTTAACGAAAACACAATTTTTATCCCTGGGAAACTGAGACTAAAAGAGGTTAAGTAAATTGGCCAAGTTTTCTCTATTTAACTTTAATTCTTAACTGCTTTCTCTTTATCATTAGAGTAACTAGTTTAATTGATTGGAAGCATCGATATCTCACAAACATGATCTAGTTTGATTATAATATGAACATTTTATAATTCTTAAACTTGTAAAACTAGATGTCACAAAGATATTTATAAAAACAATCTTATTCTAGAGAAAGATTATCATAATCTTATTGCTATACAATATTCAATATTTTTACTTAACATTTTGTTTTCTATGGACAACTTGTAACAATTTGACAACTGTAAGTCAAATGTAAGTTTTGTATACCAACGCTAACATATGGAAGTGGTAAGATATTTGACGCTTCTATCATGCTGGGCTGAACAAACTTAGGCAAGTTACTTCACTCTAGACTTCTCTTTCTTTATCTTTAATATTAAAATTCTAATATCTGTCCTTCAGTTATTAAGGCATTCCATGAACATTTGCTGGTTTTGCTTTCTAAATTAGTTATCTGTGGTGGCTCTAACAAATTACCAAAAATTCGTGACTTAAAACAACAAAAATTGATTCTCTTACAGTTCTGGAGGCCTGAAGTTTGAAAGCAGATATCAGCAGGCTTGCTCCTCTCCAGAGGAAACTATATTCTCAGCCTCTTCCATCACTGTTGACTGCCGGCATTCGTGGCTTGTGGCTCTAACACTCCAACCTCTGCTTCAATCTTCACATTGTTTTTTTTCCCTCTGTGCATCCGTGTGGGCTCCTTATAAAAACATGTGTTATTGTATCTAGGGCCTACCTGTGTAATCCAGGATGCACGCATCTCAAGATCCTTAACTTAATTACAAAGACCCTTTCAAATAAAGTTCAGGTTCCAGGAAGTTACAAATCTTTTAGCGGGGTTCTCCATTCAACCCATTATACCTAGTATTTGCCAGGTACTGGGCTTGGATGCTGGGTCTCCTTTCAGAGAAACAAGCATGATCTTCAAGCTTGTAGAGGGCAGTTTAGTTGATGCAAGAACTTTGGAAATTAGAAAATACTATAAAAGTGGAAGTTGTTATTATCCCTTTAAAATCAATATCTCCATTTCTCTTCCTGCTTTTTGCCTCAGTATGCTAAGAGAAAAAGAACTGGACGTCACACCAATGCTACTCTTCATTTGTCACTACGTGTTAAAGGAAGCTAATCAATAATAGGAAATTGCCTGGGAATAATTGAAGGAAGCATCAATCAGAAACACATGTTGATGAGGATGTTTTCCAAGTAGAGTAAAAGTAATGATAATGTGGCAAGATTTGACCCAAGGACAAAATAATGTATAAGTGAATAAAGTTTGATTAAGACAGTAACATCTTGGGGCGCCTGGGTGGCTCAGTCGGTTAAGTGGCTGCCTTCAGCCCAGGTCATGATTCCAGGATCCTGCGATTGAGCCCCACGTCGGGCTCCCTGCTGAGCGGGGAGACTGCTTCTCACTCTCCCTCTGCCTGCCGCACCCCCTGCTCATACTCTCCCTCTCTCTCTAATAAAAATTAAAAATCTTTAAAAAAAAGACAGTAACATCCTCCCCAAATGATGCCTCAATTACATCATCATTACAGATTAATTTTTCTGTGTCTTTAAGGATTTTTGTTATAATATAAACTTCTCTCCCCTACCTGAAAAGTTCTAGAAAGGATCATGCCTTGCAGATTAGTTATTAACACTTGGGAGAAAATAATTTTGTTCCTTGACACTCAAAGTATGGTCCACAGATCAGCAGAACTATTATCATGTGGTAGTTTGTTAGAAGTGCATAATCTCAGGCTCCACCCAGACCTACAAACCAGTCTGTACATTTTAACAAGATCCCTGGTAAACAGTACGTACATTACATTTTGGAAAAGTTAATTATATTCTCTCCAAGTAATGCAACATGTTGAAACAAGGCATTTGCTATAGGAGTTCTCAAAAGGTGGACTGCAGGTTTATGTTCATTTATGACACAAGTCATAAATTTTTAGAAAATTTTAATTTTTTTAAACGAAAACTATGAAAGAGTGCATTTGTTCTGATGAGCACTGGGTGTTACACTTATGTTAATTAGCTGGAATTTAAATTAAAAAGTTTTTAAAAAGAATATGGGAATAGTCATATGCTTAATTCATTGAAGCTACAATTTTTTTAAAAAAATTTAAATGTAGTTGACACAAAATGTTACATTAGTTTCAGGTGTCCAACACAGTGAGATTTTAATGTGTTAATATTGACACAGGATAAATGAAATGGAGCCACCTCTGCAGACATTTTTCCAAAGAAGACATCCAAATGGCCAACAGACACATGAAAAAGTGCTCAACATTGCTCGGCATCAGGGAAATCCAAATCAAAACCTCAAAGAGATACCACTTCACACCAGTCAGAATGGCTAAAATTAACAAGTCAGGAAATGACAGATGTTGGCGGGGATGCAGAGAAAGGCGAACCCTCCTACACTGTTGGTGGGAATGCAAGCTGGTGCAGACACTCTGGAAACCAGTATGAAGGTTCCTCAAAAAGTTGAAAGTAGAGCTACCCTATGACCCAGGAATTGCACCACTGGGTATTTGCCCCAAAGATACAAATGTAGTGATCCGAAGGGGTACGTGCACCCCGATGTTTATAGCAGCAATGTCCACAATAGCCAAACTGTGGGAAGAGCCAAGATGTCCACCAACAGATGAATGGATAAAGAAGATGTGGTATATATATACAATGGACTATTATGCAGCCATCAAAAGGAATGAAATCTTGCCATTTGCAACGACATGGATGGAACTGGAGGGTGTTATGCTGAGCGAAATAAGTCAACCAGAGAAAGACATGTATCATGTCTTTCAAGACATGATCTCACTGATATGAGGAATTCTTAATCTCAGGAAACAAACTGAGGGTTGCTGGAGTGGTGGGGGGTGGGGGGGTTGGGGTGGCTGGGTGGTAGACATTGGGGAGGGTGTGTGCTATGGTGAGTGCTGTGAATTGCGTAAGACTGTTGAATCACAGACTTGTACCTCTGAAAACAAATAATACATTATACATTAAAAAAAGGAAGAAGATAGTAGGAAGAGAAAAATGAAGGGGGACAAGTCAGAGGGGAAGATGAACCATGAGACACTATGGACTCTGAGAAACAAACTGAGGGTTCTAGAGGGGAGGGGGTTGGGGGGGTGGGTTAGCCTGGTGATGGGTATTAAAGAGGGCACATATTGAATGGAGCACTGGGTGTTATATGCAAACAATGAATCATGGAACACTACATCAAAAACTAATGATGTAATGTATGGTGATTAACATAACAATAAAATTAAATTAAAAAATTAAAATTAAAAAAAATTTTAAATGAAAACTGCAAATGTATAACATTTTTTCAAAAGTTTACCGTGCAAGAAATATTAAGGGGAGGTGAAAAGTTAGAAGGTCCTTGAAATTGAATATCATAATATTTGTTCATTCTTTGAATAAACTAGTGACATTTAAGATTGCTAAATTAATATTTTATTTTTTTTCTGAAGCAACTCAGTGATTCTAAAGGCAAAGTCCCAAGCTATTTTCCTTTTTTGACACACCCCATTGTTTCTAATGTAAATGTACACTGTGCATTCATTAATTAAAGGTTACTCTATAACAGATTCTTTTCTAATTTACCAAAGATCAGACCTTTTAATCATTAGGACAGGCATGTTATTTAATAAATAAAAAATGCTTATGGATCAAAGACCAAAAAAATTAAGTTTGGAAAATTATTCCTACATAGATTCCTTAGAAATAATTAATGTTCCTTTTTTATATATAAAATTAGAAATAAAACACAAACACAGGGGTAAATAAATACTTGATCTTTCCTAGCACTTGCATCTTATAATTAATAGTGTGATGGGATGTTAAATGTTAAGGAAATAACAATTTGCCATCACCAGGGATGGGAGAATTTTGTTTATTAGTTTAGTGTGATTCAATTTGTGAAAATGTGCTTCATTGATCTTTGCAAAGGAACTTTAATTGGAAATGAATATCACAATCTATTTGCCACACCAATAAACCCAAGTTGCTGCAGTTCATTAAATACTACACCTGCTATTTAACTTTCCATGGGGAGAAAAATCCTTGATTTAATACATTTAGGGGTGGCTACATGGGAGCTCGAAAAAACAGGAGTTTGAACAACTTATTTCTCTACTCAACAAGTTAAAATATGTTCCTATTCCCTGCTTGAGATAAATATGACCTAATACTTGGTCTGGATATCCTTTTTTAAATATATAGACATAAATTATTTTTTTAAATACCAAGTATAATCCATTTAAATAATAGTCTTTTAAAAAAATCTCACAAATAAAAGAGGAAAGCACATTTTTTTTTTTTAATACCAGTGCACACAGGGGTTGCTTGATCACCCTTTAAAAGCAATCTGAAGCTCAGTGGGGTGAGGAGAGGAGCAGAACACAGAAAAAAGGCCAGGCTTTTTGTATTTGTATAAAAACCATAGGACAGATACTAAATAAACAATATCAACAGCCGCCCTCAACAGGACAGATATCCCTCAACAAATAATCAAGAAACAGCAGTCAAGAATAAGCAACAAAGTGCACGATAAATTCCTTTAGATGAAAGAGCTAAAAATAATGGACTGAGTGCCCAAGAAAGACTTCACAGCGTTTAGTTATTTGAAAAATGAATTCTCACATCAGTCAGTAACTGGATTTGTAGGGACTCTCTGTGCTTAAGTTTTAAACAAAACTAGAGCCCTGGGCTTGGTCCACACATGGATCAGTCAGTACCTCCATGAAACAGTTTGGCTCCAGGCTGTGAGTTCATGTTGGGATTGTGAGCATAATAAGGTTACTGTGGGGCATGGCTTATTATCAACCCCTTCTGCCCTGGAGAAGTAACTCTCACTGTGTAATTTTAATTTTTACAAATAATGGCTAACACTTTCCTGGTGGTATATGAAGTGGGAGGGTTAATATTTTAGCCATATTTTATTTGAAATGTTCAGTAAAATTTATAATTTAAACCTTTTAGAGACAAATGGTCCTCTATCTACTAACTTTCTATAAAACTATATGGAACTGTAATTTATTTTTTGGAAATATACCTTGGAATATGTCTATGTATGCACTATAATTAAAATATTCCATTAATTATAAGATGGAAATATCTTTCTGTGATATATTTTCTCCATAAGGTGAGATATTTTCAGTGTTCTCCATTCCAGTTAATCAAGGCAATTTGTCTCTTTAAAAACAAATTAATCAATGTATTCAACAGCCATGGGTACCATTTTCTTATGAGACTTCAAGATGAAGAAGGAGGAGGGGTAGGGACCCAAGATAAATAAGATGTCATTAATACTTTTTAAAATGTGACACCTCTTTTTCACCTCAGAGCAGTGAAATCAGAATTTGAGGAGGGAATATCAGGGCATTTGAATTTTTTGAAAAATGCCCTAGGTGATTTTAATGTGTAGCCAGGGTTGAGAATCATTGGAAGAGGGCAAGAGATAAACTGAAAACAAATAATTACACATCAATGTGGTAGCAGCATTGATGGAAATATATATATAAGATAAAGAAAACCCACAAAATTGTTTTTCTTATTAACTCAGGATAGCTGGGTTTGGCAGAGATGAACAGGAGGTTATTAGTTCTTGCTTTATACAACTCTGTATGCATACATTTATTTCAAAAGAAAAGGTGTTACTTTTGAAACTTAAAAGCCAGCAATACATTAAGAAGGTTGAAATAGCAATAATATATACACAAAGTATTACAGAAATACAGAAAAAACCAGCTAATCCAGGTTGGGGTCATAGAAGGCTTTCCAAAGGAAGCACAAGTTTAACCTTAAGGATAAGTGGAATGATTTGGACCCTTTACTTATTAATCAATTTGAAAACTATTTAAAATTTTTAATCATTAAAATATTTATGCAAATATAAAAAATAGCCCATCTGTAGCATTTATTTAATTTCCAATAATACTACAGTTTAAAAAACAAACAACTATATTCTAATACAGAAAACCATGTCCTAGATTTATTATTGGACTTTATGTTAGTATTTCTGTACATTAAACAAACGTAGTCTAAAATAAGCAGGATAAATGTTAAAATTCATGACATTTACATTTTGTGATATGGTACTTTTAAATAAATTAAAGCGTTTGTGTAATAGATCAGTTTAACCTAATGAAGGTAGGACCAGGGTCACCACCTTTGATGGTGTTGGTTTGAGCAGCCATACTTGGTATTCCAGGTAGAACTGTGCCAAGAACAGTGATTTGCAAATATAAATATTAATATTGACAAAGAATCCTTGCTTTATCCTCTACATAAAAACCTACTAATATCTTCAGTGGTCAAAATGGCTAAATATGCAAACATAGGCTCCAGATGGCCTTGCCTGACTATTTTACTCCTCATGAATCTAGCAGTCTCCTGCATGTATACCATGTACACTATAAACCAGCACTAAAATGGGTTTATTTTCAGGATTCATATTTATTCTTATATGTATTAGTATTATCTCCCTGAACTGGATTCCTTGAGAGCAGGAACCATATTTATTTCCTATATGCTAGGTTTTTAGGAAGTATTTGGCTGGCTTGATTATAAAACTCATGTGAGGTGGGAGATTTCAAGTTTATTTTTATATGGGACTGACAATTTTGTCTAGGTTGGCTGTCCCAGGGAAAGAACGGAAAGGAACAGGACCTTTTGAAGAGACACATAAGCTAATAAAATAAAATGAAATCTCCGTTTCTGTTATTGCCTCTGTCACCCTGCCGTGGCCATTAGGGTCAATTTCTGCCACTACTTCTTACTTCCACTGAGTTTTCCACATATAGTCCTCCATTAATTCCTCGCTATTCTTTTTTTTTTTTTAAGATTTTATTTATTTATTTGAGAGAGAGAGAAAGAGAGCACAGGCAGGGGGGAGGGACAAGGCAGAGGGAGAAGCAGACTCCCTGCTCATCAGGAGATCCTGATGCAGGACTCGATCCCAGGACCCTGGGATCATGACCTGAGCTGAAGGCAGACACGTAACCAAATGAGCCACCCAGTCGTCCTCCTCTTGTCCTTTTGTAATGGCTCCTTCTGCCTGAGTCATCTCCTTGGTGTGGGAGTTTATCTCTTCCATTTGAAGCATCTTGTACTTCACTAGCTGATTCCCTGACTTTAGTCTCTTTGCGTGTTCCAGTCTCCTGTCCTGCATAGTACAGACTACATTGGTCTCTTGAAACCCTGATTTCTCTTTCCATACTCTAAAGCACTTTCTCTGGTTTCCTTAGTTCATGAATATAGACTCCAAATAATTTAGCTTAACATTAAGGAACCCCTCACAATCCAAACTCAACCTTATCTTTAAAATCTTTTCTACTTTGAAGCATAACTGGGAGGAGGGGAAGCGATCCATCATCCAGAACAAATTGTCATAGTTGGCATTGTTTCAAAAGTATATTAAGGTAATAGGTCCACTTAGAGGTTTCTAGCAACATAACGAGAGTGCTTTGGAAGAAGCAATGTCAAAAACAAGATTTTGAGATAAGGAAAGTTGAAAGAGTGACGTCTTTTTAGTTGCTCATAATTTATCCAGCTCCTCACCTCAGGCTTGCCTCCCCTTCAGGTTAGGTTCTGAAAACACCTATGTCAGGAGCTTTTTGCCAGAGTCAAGTGAGTCTATTCAGTGTACTTTGAAGACAAGATGCCTGTTCTTACCTTTGCCCGTCCCAGTCACAGACTAAAACATTACCTTTCTACAGTAGGTCTGGTCTAAATTCTGAGCCATTATGGAGCCTGATATTTAAAGAGTCCACAAGTGCAGTTTCTGGGAGAGTCAATGAGATTATTTGAGGAGTGGGGTCAGGGAAGTGAATCAAATCTTCCATTATTGCTTAAGTTAAAAGTCTTGTTCTTTAACATTTGTTGTTTCCTGCTTCTGTGAGTAGAATAATGATTCCTCCAAGTATGGCAGATCAATCATAATTGGCACAGAAGTACGTATTCCCAGGTGCCATGTTATTGCACGCATCAGATGTTTCCAGATTTGTGGCAAGTAGTCAGATGCTGATGTATCCTGGGTTCTGAGAATGTCTTACATCCTAAATATCTTCTAAAAGAAACACATGCCCAGTAATTAAGAAATATACCCAAATTATATGAATCAATCACCATCCTCCCTTAAATACTTTCTAATTCTTTTTCTCCAACAGAACTTTGATTTTGTCCAGATGCTTGGAGGTTTTATTTTTCAGGGGAAATGAAGGTTGGAGTTCCAAGGCAATTGTGGTAATTCCATTTTCTTGACAGTGATTGGTTTAGACAAGGACATGTGGTGTAATTCTGACTAATGAGCTATAAGGGGAAATCTACTGGGGAGAGTGGGAAAGTTTTCCTCTACTCTGGAAAGGACACACATGCAGAGATTAGCCACTTTTTTTTTTTTTTTTAATCCTACCTATGGCTGCACATAATGCCAGGGAAAACAGTGGTACTAGAAGCAAAGCCAATAGAATCAGGGAGGAGAATCTTGACCTCGTGAAACTGATGAACTAACTCTGTAACTTCCCTACCTCTGGTCTACCTGTTTGGTGAATTAATAAACCCCTTGTTTATATCAATTTTAAAAGTAACCACTGGGATACTTAGAGTCTAAAGCATGTTCTAGAAATATACTGATGTGGGTTTGGGAATGTCGAGTCTTAAGTGACTGCCAGGCATCTCTCAAAAAGGAGAATGAGTCAAGAGTTGTGCTCACTTCATTTGGGAGACCCGTTGTTCAGTTCACACTATAATGGTTATATTTCTGGACTTGGAACATCTTTGATATTATAACACAGTCTGTTTTCAATGAAGCGTGTGCTCAAATTACTTTTTATGTTAATGTTAATGACTTGTACTTTGTGACAGTAAAATGAAGTGGAAAGAACGTTGGGGTGGAAATCAGAACACTTGGATTCTTGTCCTTATGTTAACACAGTCTCTGTGTGACATTGGTGACAAAACGGAACACTCTTGGATGTGGTTTTCTCAACAGCTAAGTCAGGGGGCTACACTCAATGATCTCTAATGGAGTTTGGCTCTAATTTTCTACAGAAAAAACAACTTGCATCTGGGAATCAGGAGAAGGCACTACAGTTTGGGGCGTTTCTAACAAGGGGATGTATTTTTTACACTTTTTACTTTCTGTGTTGCATTATATATCCATGCTTATCACATTAAATTTTGTTATTAATCCTATAACTCTGAGAGTTCTTATAATCTGAGAGCTCTTTTATTAACTAATTTGGATTGCAGTGCTCTCTGTGCAGGGTCTGGTGAAATCAGGCCTACTGACCATTAGGTGAAATGCTAGATATAGCACATATAAGCTTGAGGGTAAGACTGAGAAGAATGGCTAAGACATGGGCAGTATAGCATCTGCTTTTCAAGTTATTGGATGAGGGTCAGTGATGAGGATTTATATCATGTAACACTAATATGATCTTGAAACAAAATATCCAATTGAACAATTAAAGAAAGCTTTATTTATTTATTTATTTAAGATTGAGGATCTAGAATTTTGGTTTAGAGTTACATATAAATTAATGCAGGAAATACTTCCTCAAATATTTTTTTATTCAAATCTCAGAGCCTACAAAGGTGGGAGGAGAGAATTTTTCACGGTGATTGCCTTCAACTTTCATTACTGGTCCTTGTTAAAAGAGTCCCAAATAAGGTGCTAGCAACAAAGCAGGCAAGAGTAACAGTTTGTCATTGAATAGTAGCATGATAAGCAAGGGACTCAATCCCTAAATGAAAATTAGGATCCATAGTCAGGTACCTGCTGGTGAGGTTAAGAGAGTTCCTTATTCATCAGCCCATGGATAAGCCAGAATGCCCTCCCATCTCACTAAAACTGCTTTTTTTATGTTATCTCTGACACGGGCTGCCTTTGCTAATAGGATTGCTGCTGTGTTGCATTTCTAGTGCACTGTTTTGCTTTATTGCAACCATGCATGATAGGCTACATACAGCGGTTCTCATTAAGGCACTTGGGATTCATAAGCTGGGAAGAAAATCTTCTTAAAAGAAAAAAAAGGTCAGAAAGGCAACATGATCACCAAGGTGATCAAGGCTAGTGTAATAAAGAAGCTGGGTATACAGAAGACTACAAAATCAGTACAATCACCTCTTTGTTATTAATGCTCCATGAACAAAACAAACTAGTGAAGATATATGACAAGATATTTCTAAACTTGTTTCATTTACCATTATTACTGGATTATAAGCCAGAGGTCTGTACTATCTTGAAAAGTACCTTTCCATATTTAAGGTTTAAATAGCCAAAACCAAAAAGAGAAATATTTATGCATGATTTGATAAGAAGAAAAAAAATGTATTCACCTCAAGCTAACCACATTGTCTCCCTAGATGACCTTATATTCAAGATGAAATCACTCATGCTTTACTTCTATTTGGAAGGCAACCTTTTTAATTTTCTAAACTGAGGTTATGACAACTGAACCAACAATAAGTAATAATAGTCTCTAAATCAGTTTAATGTGTTTAATAATAAATACACCTATTCATAAATTTAACAGCAGGCTTGGTTTTCAGAAATGTTGCTAACAGGTTGAAAAATAGGAGATATAGGTTTGTATTCTTCAGTGTCTGCACAAAAGAAGCTACTCAAGATAGCATTACCATTATCCTATCTCCTGACTGTTCCTTTCCCACAGCTGCCTGCCCATTTGCTGATGCTTCCCCCACTCAGTTTTTAAATCTTTTTTTCCTGCTATTGAAAAACAGTGGGGAAAAAATAAGTGAAACTAGGAATGGTGACAGGGAGGTAATGGGCTCAGGAGGCTCCATTAGGCAATTTCCATGAGAATCCTCTCACAGACTTCCAATCTTTATTTTATTTTTTTTACACAATCACATTTGGTTTAACCTTTTTCACTATACATTAGGATAATGCAGCACCCCTATTTTCTTGCTTTAATGACACTCATTGTTTATTCTTCTTTCTGCATGCATGAATTACCTACTGAAACACCTCTCATCATGGCACCCTTCTGTCCCATGGTTTGTTTTCTGGATGTTTCAGGTCTTCCATAATATGTACCCAACCCAACTACCTTTTCCTAACATTTCCTAACTCATCCCAACATGTGTCTCCTCTGGCTTAGTCAAATCTTCTCTGGGTCTCTTAACCACTTCTTGTTCATGTCTTCATTATGTTGTTCCAGTGCAATGGAATTCCCTCTCTTCCTACTTCCACTTACCCTAAAAGCAGCCATCCTTCCAAATTCAACAAGATATGAAGTAGCTTACTCAAGGTTTCCCTAGCAAGTGGTAGAGCTTAGTTTCAAATCTGGAAAGACTTTCTATTCTGTGCATCTGACTGTTAAAGAAGTATTAAAACTAAAAATTCAAAATGGAACTTTAGGACTTTAGTCATATTCTAGACTCTGGAGACAATTAAGTCAGCACTTAATGTAAACTTTGGGCTTCCTGAAACAATTTTAGAAATCCTACATAAATAAATAATAACTCGATATTAATAAGGTCATCCATAAGTTTTGGCATTATGCAACTATAACCATAATTACATAAATGGAACTAACTTAGGAAGAAAAAATATTTTAAAAAGGTGAAAAATGTTATTAATGGAATAGTAATGATTTCATCTTTTAAAAGATTTTATTTATTTATCTGAGCGAGAGAGAGAGAGCACAATCAGGGGAGGGGCAGAGAGAGAAGCAGACTCCCTGCTGAGCAGGGAGCCTAACATGGGGCTTGATCCCAGGATCCCAGGATCATGACCTGAGCTGAAGGCAGATGCTTAACCAACAGAGCCACTCAGTGGCTCAGTAATGATTTCATTTTTAAGAAAGTGTAATCTAATGCAAGATAGAGTTATGTACTTATTTGCAGAAATGAAATAAAATAACTTGACCAAGTATTTGCTAATATTCAATCTATCCATCTGTAATATAATGAAAATGGAGTGTTAGTCATTGAATTTTAACCACAGGAAAAGTTTTAATACAGTAAAAGTTATCAGGCCTAGATAAAAATACAACCCAAGTAGGCAAATCAATAATGCCACTATGGAATAGATTTAATTTAATAATTATTACTGCATAGGGATATATTTTTTATTAGCCATAATCTCTTTAAATTACTAAAAAAATCATTATAGGCAACTTAATAAAGACAGGGATCATTGACTAATAACTAATAATATAGAAAAGCAAAAAGAAAAGAGAAAACAAATATCAAAAACAAACCTTGATCATATATCAAGAAGTATTTAAAATTAAAAAATAAAGACATTAAATGGTATGTTGCCATTCCTCGGTCATCAGCCTGAATGTGGAATTCATATTTGATTGTTCATTTCAGGAATTTTATTTTGGAAATGAACAAAAATTACCTGGAAAAAAATCATGGATAGAGGAATTGGAAAAAAAGTCATATTAAATAAGCTAAAAAAAGAAAAGTTATTTAATTTGGAGAGACCTTTTAAACTAGTGAATGCTAGAGATAATCATCAGGAATAATGAAAAACTTTTCAAAATAGCTAATATTTATGGAACTCTTACGTATTGAAGCTGTGTATTGTCTTATTTAAGCTTTACAACAAGGCCAAGGTTGGCATAACATTTCTCAATTTTACTAAAAATAAAATGATATTTTAGAGTTTTCCTAAATACATCTTATGAAAATATCTGAATAAATAAGATGTAATTGAATTCTTGAGAATCCTTTGGCAGATGATAAAAGAAAGGTCTAGGAGAAAAAAGTCCTTAAAATTAAGTAACAAGTGATGTTAAATTCACAAAGGTTTTTTTTCAGGGATGCACATGTTACTATTAGTTGGAATAGCAAGTGTATATTTGCACCATTCACAAATATTAGTGGTGATCCATTTTCTTGAAGATGACACATAGGTAGGTGATGGTTTCGTTGAATTAAATATTTGGTCTGATTCAACTGTTTTTATTTAAATGTATTTTGTTTACTTGAATCCATTTTAGCTATAATTTAGTCATTTCAAGTTATGTAATAATCATGTAATATTTATAGTAGTTTATTTTTCTGTAGTCATGGCTTTTTTATGCTGATTTTTTTTTTGCTTATAAAAAAAAAAAAGAGTTGCTTCCATCTTCCACTTTACTTTGATAGTGATTAACCCTGACTTGAATGCTTTGTCAGCAGGATCTGTCCCAATAGAAATGAGCTGAAGTAATTTGCCTGAAAGAAAGCAAGAAATGCAAAGACTGTACAGAAATAGGGTAATAATTATATTCCACTGTATAAAACTTGTCGGTTAGAATAACTGAATGATACTTCTGAAAAATAAGTATAAATTACTTATATTGTAAGGACAGATTGCTGTTCAAGTCAAATAATAAAAGATCATTAGTGTGATCAAATTTCCAGAAATCAAATCAGTGCATCTCACTAGGCTAGGACATATGGAGGGAGGCCAGGATACAGATTTCTGTTCATGAGAATTGAGACTTAGAGGAGGATTCATCTAATCTGGAAAGTCCTAGTCCTACACTAGACAAATATGATATCGAGATACCTAAGCAAATGACTCTAAATCAGGCCAGGAACACCTTGAGGATACAACTAAATTTACCCAGGATGAAAATTATTTTTTCCATAGCCATTTGGATTCAAATTATTAAAAGGATGTAATGAATTATCTTTATCTCTGCATGAGACCAAAGTACACATTAATGCAGCAGGTGAATTTAAGTGCTATTCAAATGCATAAACTGAGAGAGAGCGTATTTCTAAAAACTACTAACGTACTCTGGGAGGGTATTTCTTTTGTTTTTATTTGGAAGCCTCTGACACACAATTTTCAGTTTGGATGTAGAAGATTTACCATAACTGTTAAAAGATATGATTCACATCATTAAACATGATCATTTTCACCATAAAGGAAATTATTCACCCACTAAAACCCATGCAAAATATTTTATTTTTATTTTTTAATAATTCAACTTATTAGTATGGAAATACTTTTATTTTTTTAAGTTTACAATTCTTCATTTATAAGTATACACAATCAGTATTAATCTTTCTTGTGATAATTTCTATTTCATTCTTTTTAATTAAAAAAAAGTAGAGCTATGTGAGGATAGTTTTCACACTATAAGTATACTATGTAGACTGAGAAGTTTAGTTGTGCATTTCAGAATATCATTATTTCTTGGAGAATGTCACATTTTGAACCTACCTAATTAAAAGGACATTTTTAGAAAGATAAGTTAACTGAAGATGGTCAAGACAATGGTTTGAGAATGTATTCCAAATTGGTTGCCCTGGTCTGATGTTACATACCTTCTTTCCAATTAAGGGGGTCTTGGTGAAGAAGGGTATTCAGAATTCCTTAGGAATTGTTTACTGTGGGTAAGATGCAAAAATATATATACTTAAGAAATGTTAGTTAGAAAAAGGTATTTCATTAGAGAATGAAATAAATTTAGAATAAAAAAATATATATTCATCACAGTATGGGGATGAACAACAAATCTGTTGCATAATAGAGCATGCATTGATCAAGTAGTTACCACACAGATTCATCAGCCATAAAATGCCCTGCCTACTTTCCCTCCTTGGATGACAACTGCATGACTCATCAGAAAACGATGATGAAAATAGAGATTCTGATCTCAAAAATGCAGTGAAGTGGTAGACCAGAGCACTATCAATCCTGTACATGAACTAATTCTTAATGCTAGATCTAGGTACCCTCTCTTTTACCCTCAACTTCACCAGAGTCAATGCATCTGTTTTCACCAAACCCTGTATAGATGGTACTGTGATCATGACTATAGATCCAGAACTGACACAGGAATATGGGCACAACCATAAGTCTACAATACACAAAGCATTCTCCTTCCTGTGCAATAATACAATTAAGTCTGTATTAGAACAGCCATTAATGTTGGTTACATAGTCAAGATCCAGCTAGATTTGTAGTTTGGCATCAGACAAACACCTTGGGAATGACAGTAAGATCAGACATCAGCATTATTATGTTTTGCTTGACAAACTCCCTTTGGGGGGGGCATATGTAGGTATAAAGTAGACTGTTTATAGCCATATAAGGGTGGAGTATATATAGCCAAACATCCTGCTTTCAATGGAGTACCTGTAACTACCTCCATGATTTGTTGTTGGCTCAGGTTGGGTATTACCCATCACTGTTGATAGATGACAAGTGAGAAGTGGCAAATATTAAAACTCAAGTAGACAGGTGATCACAGCTTGTCTTAGAGTTAGGTTCTCCCAGAAGTTTAGTTGGCATTTCAATTGAAACACTTTAAGCTAATATCTATGAAAATTGGACTTTTTAATTTCTACACACACTGATTTTTCAAGAATGTGACTCAAATCTACTTCCAAAATGCAATTTTCTATTGATGTTGATACTTCCATTGAAATGCACTAATGTGAATGCATTCGATTGTAATGATTAGACAGAAAATCAATATTTTAATATATTAGGATTGAAAAAAAATTCTACCTCAAGTAGATGAACAGATGAAAAGTGTTGCAGTCTCAGAAAGCCCATACCCAATTATAGTTTGATAAAGACATGCTGGCAAAAAAGTACTACTACTCTGAGGGAATTGATTCCTTTTAAAAAGATTTAATCTTTTTGGATTCATTTAACTGAGAAACATCACTCTTTAAAATGTGAATATATGATATACAATAATAAATCTGTGAACTGTCAGCATATATTTTATTTCATGATGCCATTCCTATAATGGGATACAGAAAGAAATCACTGATAAGTTCTTATAATAGAGAAAAGATAAAAGAAACAATGTGAAGAGTAGAGTTATTTTTACTTTCAGATACTTTCAGCGCATATATGGATGGAGCTCAGAAATCATTCAAAGTCAAGATTTTGATGAATACAATCAATAGGAAATGGTTTAGAAGGTAATAGCAGACCATGCAAGGTCCTGGCATTGCTAAATATGTAAGGAGGAAAGACAAGTAAAAAACAACTAAGATTTGTATTTTTGTGGGTATAATCATAGGATTTGGGAAATCTTAAACCAAAATGAATATGTGATTAAAAACACCCTTTGCAAAGGGCTTTCTTTATTAATCAGTAAATTCATCTTTCTAGCTTTAATTCTTAGCTAATTCAGTAACTCTAAAATAATTAGAAAATACAATCTTTCAAGGCAGTTATAATTCAACTTGAGAGACAAGGGAGATGGGAGTCAAGAAGGTGATCTACCGTTAGCCTATTATAGGGAGCATTAATACTTTCACAGCCTTTCAATCACTTTTAATGTTCTAAAGCATTCAGCCAAGGAACATTAGAACAAGTCACCATTAGTGTTTTTAAAAAACACTATTTAGTCCTTTTATAGTATTATTTGAGGTTTTATGTGTATTTTGGAGAAATAAATTAAATAAGCACTGGTATAAAGGTTTTGAGATCACTGGAAATTCTTTGATAAAGAATCATTTGGTAATGAATTTGGACTAGATTGGAAGAACTAACAGACTTTCTTAACCAATGAAGGCCTCAATCACATTCAACCTAATAACATTTGACTGGATTTTAAAATATCTGCTTCTATAGATCTCAACAGAGCATGATCCAAAGCCCTTCAAGGAAGAAAGCTCTTCACTTGATGCTCCTTTATGTAAATTAGTACCACACTCACCTCCAGATGAATATGCACTTTTAAAAAAAAATTCAGCTTGGCTTAGGAAAAGATGGCAGAGGAGTAAGGGACCCTATTCCAACTGGTCCTCAGAATTTAGCTGGATATCTACCAGACCACTCTGAACACCCACAAAATCAGCCTGAGATGTAAGAAGATCTGGATCTCTACAAAGAGAATATTGCAGGTGGTTGGTTTTGAGATATGAAGCAGGGAGCTGTGATATCAGAGAGTAAATGGTGGTAGGAGGGAGCCTGGCCATGGGGATCCTACACCACCAGTAAGCAATAGCCTCCCGTGCTGGGGATGGGGCATAGACTCACAGACTGGTAGCAGTGGGGAAAGGACTTTAGGGCAGTCCCCCAGATGGAAACCCATAGTGGCAGGGTCATGCATACGAACTGGGGGCAGCTGGTGGTTTTAGAAGCACAAAAGGCAGAGGCGTGCCATGACCTGGAGGTGAGGACTGGGAGCCCTGCTGAGGGGCGTACAACCCAGCACTGCAGTCTATAGCAGCACAGACAGAAACGGAGAGAGTGTGGTCTGGAGAGATCACTGAAGAACAGACTGTGATCTCTCTGCTCTGAGGCAGAGGGTTGGAAACTATCTCTTCTACTCTGACTCTTGGAAGAGATGCAGAAAGCGGCCAGGGAAAGCTGCCAGAGAACAAAAGCCCCCCAAAACCCATTTCCTCTGAGCCCATCACCCACCATAGGGGGCAGGGCAACTCTACCCAAACAGGGTTGCCTGAGTAACAGCATGGCAGGCCCCTCCCCCAGAAAATAGGGTAGGAAAACAAGAGGCCATCAACCCTAAGGTCCCAGAAAATAGGTGCATCTTGCTTGGATTGTGGTCAATAATTTGGACTCTATACATTCCCTCAACCACCCATCAACAGAATGACTAGGAGGAGGAACCCCCAAAATAGGAAAGACTCAGAGATTATGATTTATGCCACAGATTTACGAATGGATTCAGATATAACCAAGATGTCGGAGATGGAATTGAGGCTAGCAATTGTGAAGACAATAGCTAGAATGGAGAAATCAATTAATGGCAACATAGAGTCTCTAAGGGCAGAAATGAAAGCTGAATTGGCAGAATTTAAAAATGCTATCAATGAGATCCAATCTAATCTAGATAATCTAACGGCTAGGGTAAGTGAGGCAGAAGAATGAATTAGTGACCTAGAAGACCATTTAATAGATAAAAAGGGAAAAGAGGAGGCCAGGGAAAAACAACTCAGAATTCATGCAAATAGAATCAAAGAAATAAGTGACACCATGAAGCGTTCCAATGTCAGAATTATTGGAATCCCGGAGGGGGTGGAGAGAGAGAGGACTAGAAGATATATTTGAGCAAATCATAGCTGAGAACTTCCCTAATCTGGGGAATGAAACAAACATTCGTGTCCTAGAGGCAGAGAGGACCCCTCCCAAGATCAAGGAAAACAGGCCAAAACCCCGGCATGTAATAGTAAAACTCTCTTAGAACCAAGGAAACCATCTTAAGGGCAGTTAGGGGGAAGAGATTCCTTACGTACAGAGGGAGGAACATCAGAATAACGTCAGACCTATCCACAGAAACCTGGCAAGCCAGAAAGGCCTGGCAAGACATATTCAGGGTACTAAACAAGAAGAGCATGCAGCCAAGAATACTTTATCCAGCAAGGCTGTCATTTAGAATGGATGAAGAGAGGCAGAGCTTCCAAGAACGGCAGAAACTGAAAGAATATGTGACCACTAAGCCGGCCCTGCAAGAAATAGTAAGGGGGGTTCTATAAAAGGAGAAAGACCCCAAGAGTGATATACAACAGAAATTTACAGGAACAATCTATAAAAACAACGTCTTCACAGGCACCATGATGACAATAAATTCATGTCTTTCAATAATCACTCTCAACATGAATGGCCTAAATGCTCCCATAAAATGGCACAGGGTTGCAGATTGGATAAAAAGACAGGACCCATCCATACGCTGTCCAGAAGAGACTCATTTTGAACCTAAAGATACATGCAGGTTGAAAGTGAGGGGATGGAGATCCATCTTCCATGCCAGTGGACCTCAAAAGAAAGCTTGGGTAGCAATTCTTATGTCAGACAAATTAGATGTTAAACTAAAGACTATAGTTAGAGACACAGAAGGACACTATATCATTCTTAAAGTGTCTATCCAACAAGAAGATCTAACAATTGTAAATATCTATGCCCCCAACATGGGAGCAGCCATCTACATAAGCCAACTGTTAACCAAAATAAAGAGTCATATTGATAATAATACGTTAATTGTGGGAGACCTCAATACTCCACTCTCAGCAATAGACAGATCATCTAAGTAGAAAAACCAACAAAGAAACAAGAGCTTTGAATGACACACTGGACCAGATGGACCTCATGGATGTATACAGAACATTCCACCCTAAAACAACAGAATACTCATTCTTCTCGATCACACATGGAACTTTCTCCAGAATAGATCACATACTGGGTCACAAATCAGGTCTCAACCGATACACAAAGACTGAGATTATTCCCTGCATATTCTCAGACCATAATGCTTTAAAACTGGAACTTAATCACAAGAAAATATTCGGCAAAAATTCAAACACTTGGAAGCTAAAGACCACTCTGCTCAAGAATGTTTGGGTCAACCAGGAAATCAAAGAAGAACTTAATTCATGGAAACCAATGAGAATGAAAACACATTGGTCCAAAACCTATGGGAGTCCTAAGGGGGAATGCATAGCTATCCAAGCCTCACTCAAAAATCTCGAATTCACCAACTAACTCTACACCTTAAAGAACGAGAGAAAAAGCAACAAACGATGCCTAAGCCATGCATTAGAAGAGAAATAATTAAGATTAGAGCAGAGATCAATGAATTAGAAACCAGAAACACAGCAGAGCAGATCAACGAAACTAGAAGCTGGTTCTTTGAAAGAATTAATAAGATCGATAAACCACTGGCCAGACTTATCCAAAAGAAAAGAGAAAGGACCCAAAGTAATAAAATTATGAATGAAAGGGGAGAGATCACGACTAACACCAAGGAAATAGAAACAATTGTTAGAAATTATTATCAACAACAATATGCCAATAAACTGAGCAATCAGGATGAAATGGATGCCTTCATGGAAACCTATAAACTATCAAGACTGAAGCAGGAAGAAATTGACAACCTGAATAGGCCAATAACCAGTAACAAGATTGAAGCAGTGACCAAAAACCTCCCAAAAAACAAGAGTCCAGGGCCTGATGGATTCCCTGTGGAATTCTACCAAACATTCAAAGAAGAAATGATACCTATTCCCCTGAAGCTGTTTCAAAAAATAGAAACAGAAGGAGAGCTTCCAGACTCATTCTATGAGGCCAGCATTACCTTAATCCCCAAATTAAGCAAAGACCCCATCAAAAAGGAGACTTTCAGACTGATAACCCTGATGAATATGGATTCCAAAATCCTCAACAAAATCCTCGCTAATAGGATCCAATAATACATTAAAAGGATCATCCACCACGACCAAGTGGGATTTATCCCTAGGATGCAAGTGTGGTTCAACATTCGCAAATCAATCAGTGTGATAGAACTCATTAATAAGAGGAGAGAGAAGAACCATATGGTCCTGTCAATTGATGCAGAAAAAGCATTTGACAAAATAAAACATCCTTTCCTGAGTAAAACTCTTCAGAGTATAGGGATAGAGGGAACATTCCTCAAGTTCATAAAATCCATCTGTGAAAAACCCACAGTGAATATCATCCTCAAAGGGGAAAAGCTGAGAGCCTTTCCCTTAAGATCAGGAACACATCAAGGATGCCCACTCTCGCCACTATTGTTCAACATAGTACTAGAAGTCTTAGCAACAGCAATCAGACAGCAAAAAGAAACAAAAGGTATTCAAATTGGCAAAGAAGACGTCAAACTCTCTCTTTTTGCAGATGACATGATACTTTTTATGGAAAACCGAAAAGACTCCACCCCCCAAATTACTAGAACTCATACAGCAATTCAGTAATGTGTCAGGATACAAAATCAATGTGTAGAAATCTGTTGCTTTCTTATACACTAACAATGCATCTGTAGATAGAGAAATTAGAGAAATGATTCCATTTACAATAGCACCGAAAATCATAAGATACCTCAGAATAAACCTAACCAAAGAGGTAAAGAATCTATACTCTAGGGACTACAGAATACTTGTGAATGAAATTGGTGAAGACACAAAAAGATGGAAAAACATTCCATGCTCATGGATCGGAAGAGTAAACACTGTTAAAACGTCTATGCTACCCAGAGCAATCTATACCTTCAATGCCATCCCGATCAAAATTCCAATGACATTTTTCAAAGTGCTGGAACAAACAATCCTAAAATTTGTATGGAATCAGAAAAGACCCTGAATTGCCAAGGAAATGTTGAAAAAGAAAAACAAAGCTGGGGGCATCATGTTGCCTGATTTCAAGCTATATTACAAAGCCGTGATCACCAAGACAGCATGGTACTGGCACAAAAACAGACATATAGACCAATGGAACAGAATAGAGAGCCCAGATAGGGACCCTCAACTCTATGGTCAAATAATTTTCGACAAAGCAGGAAAAAATATGCAATGGAAAAGGGACAGTCTCTTCAATAAATGGTGCTGGGAAAATTGGACAGCGACATGCAGAAGAATGAAACACGACCATTCTCCTACACCATACACAAAGATAAACTCAAAATGGATGAAAGACCTCAATGTGAGACAGGAATCCATTAAAATCCTAGAGGAGAACATAGACAATAACCTCTTTGACATTGGCCACAGCAACTTCTTTCAAGATACCTCTCCAAAAGCTCGTGACACAAAAGCAAAAATGAACTTTTGGGACTTCATCAAGATAAAAAGCTTCTGCATAGCAAAGGAAACAGTCAACAAAACAAAGAGACAACCCACAGAATGGGAGAAGATATTTGCAAATGACACTACAGATAAAGGGCTGGTATCCAAGATCTATAAAGAACTTCTCAAAATCAACACCCAAAAAACAAATAATCAAGTCAAAAAATGGGCAGAAGACATGAACAGACACTTCTCTGAAGAAGACATACAAATGGCTAACAGACACATGAAAAAATGTTCATCATCATTAGCCATCAGGGAAATTCAAATCAAAACCACATTGAGACACCACCTTACACCAGTTAGAATAGCAAAAATTTACAAGGCAAGAAACAACAAACGTTGGAGAGGTTGTGGAGAAAAGGGAACCGTCTTACACTGTTGGTGGGAATGCAAGTTGGTACAGCCACTTTGGAAAACAGTATGGAGGTGCCTCAAAAAATTAAAAATAGAGTTACCCTATGACCCAGCAATTGCACTCCTGGGTATTTACCCCAAAGACACAGATGTAGTGAAAAGAAGAGCCATATGTACCCCAATGTTCATAGCAGCAATGTCCGCAATAGCCAAACTGTGGAAAGAGCTGAGATGCCCTTCAACAGATGAATGGATAAAGAAGATGTGGTCCATATACAATGGAATATTACTCAGCCATCAAAAAGGATGGATACCCAAATTTTACATCAACATGGATGGGACTAGAGGAGATTATGCTAAGTGAAATAAGTCAAGCAGAGAAAGTCAATTATCATATGGTTTCACTTATTTGTGGAACATAAGGAATAGCGTGGAGGACATTAGAAGGAAGGGACAAAGGAAGGGGGAGAATCGGAGGGAGGGATGAACCATGAGAGACTATGGACTCTGAGAAACAAACTGAGGGTTTTAGAGGGGAGGGGGTGGGGGATGGGTTAGCCTGGTGATGGGTATTAAAGAGGGCAAGTACTGCATGGACCATTGGGTGTTATACGAAAACAATGAATCGTGGATCACCACATCAAAAACTAATGATGTATTGTATGTGACTAACATAACATAATAAAATAAAATTTAAAAAAATTAAAAATAAAATAAAATTATATACTGTGAAAAAAACCCAAAATGGCATCCTCTGAATAATTTTGTAAAACTATCTGCAAGGCTAATATATACAGTACATTGCAGATTAATGAGAGATTAAAAAGAATTTAGAAACTGTAAAAGTAACTAAATAAATAAATCAATAAATCCAGCTTTATTGAGATATAATTGACAAATAAAATTTAAGATATTTAAAGAGTACATTGTGGTGATTTGATATACCTATGCACTATGAAAGGATTTCCCCATTTAGTTAATTAACACATCTGTCACCTTACATATTTATCTTTTTTTTTTTTTTTGGTGAGAACACTTAAGTTCTACTTTTTCAGCAAATTTCCACTATACAATTGTAGTTCTATCAACTCTATCAACTGTACAGTTGTACAACTGTAGTTATCAACTGTAGTCACTATGTTTTACTTTAGATGCTCAGACCTTATTCATCTTAGAGCTGAAAGTTTGTACCATTTTATCAACCTCTCCCTATTTCCTCTACCCTCCAACCCTAGCAATTATTTTACTAATCTCTTTCTGTGGATTTAACTTTTCTTATTTTTTTATTATTATTTTTTAAATTCCACATATAAGTGATAACATGCAGTATCTGTCTTTCTCTATCTGGTTTATTTCACTTCATATAATGCCATCAAGGGTCATCCATGTTGGATGGATATATATAAATCTTTATAGATTCATCAATTGACAGACACTTAGGTTGTCCCTATATCTTGGCTGTTACAAATAATGCTTCATTGAACATAGGAATGCATATATCTTTTCAAGATCCTGTTTTTATTTCCATTAGATATATACCCAGAAGTAGGATAGCTGGATCATAAGGTATTGCCATTTTTAATTTTTTGAGGATCCTCCATGCTGTTTTCCATAGTGGATGTACCAATTTACATTCCCACTAACAGTGTGCAAGGGTTCCTTTTTTTCACAAGGGTTCCACATCCTCACCAACACTTATCTCTGTTTTGATAATAGACTTTCAAACAGGTGTAAAGTCATATCTTGCTGTGGTTTCAATTTACATTTTCCTAACGATTGGTAATGTTGAGTACATTTTCATGTATCTATTGGCCATTTATATGTCTTTTAGAAAAATGCCTATTCAGTTCTTCTGTTTTTTAATTAGATTGTATTTTGCTTTGGAGTTGTAGAAGTTCTTTATATATTTTGGATATTAACCTGTTATCAGATATATGATCTGCAAATATTTTCTTCCATTTTGTAGGTTGCCTTTTCATTCTGTTGATGGTTTTCTTTGCCGTGCAGAGCTTTTAGTTTAATGCTCTCCTACTTGATTATTTTTGCTTTTTTTGTCTTTGCTATTGGTGTCAAATCCAAAAAATCATTGCCAAGGATAATGTAAAGGAAATTACCCACTATACAAACTCCTAGGAGTTTGATGGTTTGAAGATTCCAGTCTTCATTATGAATTGGTTTCTGTGTAAAGTGTAAGATAAGGATCCAATTTCATTATTTTGTATGTGGCTGTCCTATTTTCCCAACACTATTTATTAAAGACACCATCATTTCCCTGTTGTATATGCTTACATAGTTGGTAATAGACTAATTGGCCATGTATTTGTGAGTTTATTTCTGGGCCTTCTCTATGTTCCACTGATCTTGTATCTGTTTTTATGCTATAACACAGTGTTTTGATTATTATAGCTTTGTAATATAGTTTGAAATCAGGAAGTGTGATACCTTTAGGTCTGTTCTTTTTCTCAAGATTGCTTTGACTATTCAGGGTCTTTTGTGATTCCATATGAATTTTGGAATTGTTTTCCCTGTTTTTGTGAAACATGCCATTACAATTTTGGTAGAGATTGAATTGGATCTGTTAGACTCTTTGGGGGTAGTATTTTAACAATATTAATTCTTCCAATCCAAGAGCATAACATATATTTCCATTCATTTTTATCTTCTTCAATTTCTTTCATCAACATCTTACAGGTTTCAGAAAACAGATCTTTTTACCTTTTTGTTAAATTTAATCCTAGGTATTTAATTTTTTTTTTCTGCAATTGTAAATGGAATTCTTTTCTTAATTTCTTTAATAGCTCGTTGTTGGTGTGTAGAAATGCAAATGACCTTTGTATATTGATTTAATATCTTGCAACTTTACTGAATTCGTTTATTAGTTCTAACACTTTTTTGGTGAAGACATTGGAGTTTTTTATATGTAATATCATGCCATCTGCAAATAGAGATAGTTTTACTTCCTTTTTACCCCCAATTTGGATGCCTTTTATTTCTTTATCTTGCCTAATTGCTCTGGCTAGGACTTCCAGTACTATGTTAAATGAAGTGGTGAGAGCGGGCACCCTAGTTTTGTTCCCGGTCTTAGAGGAAAAGTTTTTAGTTTTCAACCATTAAGTATGATGTTAGCTGTGGGCTTATCATACACTGCCTTTATTATGTTTAGGTTTTCTATTTCTTCATGGTTCAGTCTTGGTAGGCTGGTATTCTTAGGAATTTATCCATTTCCTCTAGGTTGTTCAATTTGTTGGCATATAATTATTCATAGTAGATTCTTAGGATCTTTTGTATTTGCATGGTATCACATATAATATCTCCTTTTTAATATCTAATTTTATTTTCTTGAGTCCTGTCTCTTTTTTTTCTTGGTAAGTCTAGCTAGACATGTTCACAAGCTCCTTCCAGGGAGACACTGGTTACCTTGAGTAAGCCAGAAGGATAATATGGAGATGGCATTCTCAGCTTTTAAAGTATGCAAATAGGCCTCTTTTGGGGAAAGACTGGGGCATAGGCATTTCTTTCATCTTCCTTTGTGCTGAGCCCTGGGGAACAGCCACAGCAAGTCCTGGTAAGACTAATGTTATCATCTTGTAGGTTTCATGGACACAAGCCCTGCTGGCTTTCAGACCTAGGTGTTTTGGTTGCCCATCCCTCAGGTGAAAGTGTTTTTTTTTTGTTTGCTTGTTTGTTGGTTGGTTTATGTTGAGTTAGCCACCATACAATACGTCATTAGTTTTTGATGTAGTGTTCCATGATTCATTAGAAGACAGGATGGAAGAAAGGACGACAACCCTAGGGTCCTCAGGTGAAAGTCTTAAATGTTGGGGTGTTAGATGTGGGATCCAAACCTTTCACTTATCAGGAAGAAGCTGGGAGTTGTGAGTTCCCTTTTGATTTTATGTTGCTGTGCTAAGGGTAAGGTTTATGGCAAGAGTGTGTTTCAGTTTTTCTTACCTGTTTCCATGTGTTTTTTTTTTTTTTCCTCATTAACTTGATGTATAGGAATTGCTCAGCTAGTTTTTGGATTTTTTTCAGAGGGAATTGCTGTTATGTGCAGCTGTAGATTTGGTATGTCTGGAAGGAAGTGACTTCAGGAGCCTACTAAGATGCTATTGTAGATTGAAATACAATATGCTCTTTTGTTTTTTGAATGGACAAAAGGATCAGATTACTCCTGAGAGTCTCCTACCTATGGCTGTGTGGTAAGTGCTAGGGAGTTAAAGAAACATAAGACAGAGACACTACCCTCAAGATGTGTATCATTTAATACATAGTCTAGTATTTAGAATCAATAATTAACATCACAAAGACCATATAATTGAGTACTAGATGTGGTGTATACACCTCAGTGCTGTGCACAAATCACAGAAGAAACTAAACTAAAAGAAAACTTCAGAGATGAGATAATTAAACTGGGTTTTGGAGGACTGATTAAATTCATCAAGACAAAAGGGAGAAGAAAAAGTAATATGACATAAAATAATGAAGATTAATTAGTGGCATAGAAAGGCATTTTTGTGTTTTCATGCATGGAACTGACTCTTTCAGAGGACATTCACTACCGATGTAACTCCCTGAAAAAAGAGGGTTGCTCTATGAGGTTATGGACATTCATTAAAATCCCTCTGTTCATATGTATGATGTTTATTTATATTTACATGTTGTCTGAAAGTCTCCTTACTGATGAGCTCTCAAATCAATAAAATAGATTTTGATTATTAATCATTGTTTTCATAACATTGTAATGGATACCTCTATTGTGTTTTATTTAATAAATTACTGATTTTATTGTTCCCTTTATGTGTTAGTTTTTTAAGTTTATAATATTAATTTCTTAAGTGTTATATTTTTTCAGGTTAAATTCAGAGTGCCTTCGTACAAATAGGCAGCATTGGAATTATCACAAATGAGAGAGAAATTGACTAAATATTTTTATTCTTAGTGCCACAGTGGTATATGAGTCCTTAAAGCAAGTTGGTCATTAAACAGAAACTACTGGAGCAGCAAAAATCCTGCCAATATCAGCAGAAACTATTAATTTGGAATGCAACCTTTCCTCTCAATTTTGGTTAATGTGTCAAACCTTTTTTTTAAGCTAATTTTTACATGTTTTAAAAGTGGTTAAGAATATTATCTCAGAGTTTATCCTGCTCCATACCTTAGTATATCTTCCTTGGTTTACTCATCTGTAAAATGGAGTTAGTAAAAGCACCAAACTTAAAAGTTTTGTGACAATTAAAGAAGCTAAAATATGTCATGCATTTAGAAATGTCTAAAGTATTTAAGGGAGGGAAAATATATAAATTGTTATATAGTGCAAATCTGTAGCAGGCATATATTTAACACCCTATAAGTATTTGCTACTTTTTGTTGTTGCTATTATTATTAAACCATAAATTAACAAGAAGAGAGTCCTTACACTTTCTAGAAAAATGATTAACACATATAATTATGATAATAATTCAACAAAAGAACTGATGCAGGCAAGACAAACAAATTATCCAGTCAGGAAAGCAGAATAAAATCAATTTACTGACAGAAGAGTGGCAATCACTGGAATTTTTAATAATAATTAATAATCACCCACCATATACTTTAGTACTTTTTCTAGGCTGAATCTTTTTTTTTTTTCCCATGCCACAAATATTTTAGCGTATTGGTTCCTGTCCTCTATACATCTCATACTGAGTCAGTATCAGATTTAGTTGATAACTCCTATCATTTTTTTCATCTGAACCTGCTGTGATAATTTTTGTCTTCTCTCAAATAATCTGTCATTCTATGTAAAGGCTTTGTTCAACCTATTTAGAAAAACCATTATGCCACCATACATAATATGTCAAGTTGAAGTGGCCTGCATAATGTCTCACATAGAGTTTTGGAGTGGATATTTTGAGACTTGAATTTTGGTTCTCACTCTGCCACTAATCCTTCTTCAGATCCTAATCTAGCCATTTAAATTCGTTTCACATTTGGCCTTCGCATAGTGAGGTGACAGCCTATAAGATTTCCGTGATCTTTTCAGCTCTAAAATTTTGATTCTAAGTTGTAGAAAAAGTAAATTTAAGAATTAAACAACTGTGTCTCTTTAAATCCTTAGTCAAAATCAAGAATATATCTGGGAAACCATTCCTGTCAGATAGGTAGCCAAGATAACTTGGAAATCACACAATTCCAATATAAAACTTCCTCTGCATTTAGAAGAAATGAAAAACCTGATGTCTAAACATGAATGTTTTGTAAAATAGATTAATATTAAACTCATGGAATATTAAATTAACAGAATAAGAAATCAGAAACAAAAATATAGATGGTCTTCATCTATATTTCATATGTATATGATTTCATACATATGTATGTGTATATATATGAGATAGATAGATAGATATATATCTATCTCACCACTGGTCTTCGTCTGTACTATCTAAATTTTTTCCTCACTAGATTTATTGTGACCACATGAAAATACCATTTTATTTTTTCTTTCTTTCTTTCCCTTTTGTTTATAAACTCTCCCATCAATTTTACTAGAATTGATCCAATTTGAATAATTCATAATTTCTACTTCATTTATGATATTTCTGGATTGCTTAAAGTTTTTTCATGTTTTAATCATATTTCAATAGCATTAATGAGCCATAATTGATTATAATAAAATGTACATATATAAAATGCACAATTTGATAAATTTTAACATATGTATATACTTCTGAAAACATTATCATAATCAAGATATTGAACATACTTATCACCCCCGAAAGTTTCCTCCCCCTTTGTAATCTGCCTCTCCAAACCACCTCCCCTTCCCCTCTTTCTCCTCCACTCCCTACCCCCAGGAAACCACTGCTCTGCTTTTAGTCATATAAATTACTTTGCATTTTCTTGAGTTTTATATAAATGGGATCATACAGTATGTACTCTTCTTTCATTCAGTATAATTGTTTTGAGATTCATCCATGTTGTGTCTATCAGTAATTCATTACATTTTATTATATGGACATATCACAATTTTGGTTATCCATTCTCCTGTTGATGGACATCTGGGTTATTTCCAATTTTTGACTATTGCAAATAAATATGCTATTAATATTTGGGTACAATTCTTTGTATACACATATGATTTTTCTTTTCGATGAATACTTAAGATTTGAAAGGCTGGATCATATGGTTTCTTACTTATTAAAAAAAAAAAAAACTGTCAGTGCAGCCACTCTGGAAAACAGTATGGAGGTTCTTCAAAAAATTAAGAATAGAACTGCCCTATGATCCAGAAATTATACTACTATTTACCCAAAGGATACAAAAATACTGATTCAAAGGGCTACATGAACCTTGATGTTTATAGCAGCATTATCAACAATAGCCAAATTATAGAAAGAACCCAAATGTCCACTGATGAATGACTAGATAAAGAAGATATGGTGTGTGTGTGTGTGTGTGTGTGTGTGTGTGTGTGTGTAATAGAATATTACTCAGCCATCAAAAAGAATATGAAATCTTGCCATTTACAATGATGTGGATGGAGCTAGAGTATATTATGATAAGCAAAATAAGTCAGATAAAGACAAATACCATATGATTTCACTCATATGTGGAATTTAAGAAACAAACAGATGAACATAGGAGAAAAAATAAAAAGACAGGCAAACCAGAAAACAGACTTAACTATAGAGAACAAACTGCCATTTGTTCTCTGACAAACTGACGTTGCTGGACGGGAGGTAGGTGGGGGGGTGGAATGGGTTAAATGGGTGATGGGTATTAAGGAGGGCACTTGTGATGAACTCTTGAGTTTGGTATGTAAGTGATGAATCACTAAATTCTATACCTGAAACTAATATTATACTGCATGTTAACTAGAATTTAAATAAAAACTTGAAAAAAAAAACTGTGAAACTATTTTCCATAGTAGTCATATCATTTTACATCCCCACCAGGAGTGTGTGAAAGTTCTATTTTCTCCACATCCTCAACTTCGTCAAAAATCAGTTGTATAGATAGATAGATTAGATAGATAGATAGATAGATAGATGATAGATAGATAGATAGATCTATTTCTGGAATGTAAACTCTGTTTCATCGTCTACCTTTACGCCAAATTGTCTACCTTTATGCCAAGTTGTCTATGTTTATGTCAATTATACACTGTCTTTATTACTGCAGCATCATAATAAATCTTGAAAGCAGGTAATGTTATTACTCCAACTTGGTTCTTTTTCAAAGTTGTTTTGGTGATGCTCTGTCCCTTCTATATGAGTTTTAGAATCAGCTTGTAAATTTCTTCAATTAAAACCTGCTAGGATTTGGATTAGCATTGAATTTAATGTACAGATAAGTTTGGGGAGAACTGACATTTTAACTATTTGTCTTTTGATTGATAAAGTATAGCTCTCTACTTAAGTTTTCTGCAATGTTTTATATGTATTTTTTTTCGTTAGTTTATATGGTGAATTATACTGCTTGATTTCAAATATTAAACCAACCTTGCATTACTAGAATCATGCCTATTTGGTCATGATTTCTGCTTTGATATTTGTTATTTCCTTTCTTCTATTCATGCTAAGTTTAATTTGCATGTTTTCTGGATTCTTAAAGTGAAATCTGGGGTTACTAATTTGAGAGTTTTTTTGTCTTTTGTAATATTAACATTTAGTGCTCTAAATTCCTCTCTACTGCTTTAATGGCATTCAATAGCTTTTGATATGTTCACATTTTCACTGTCATTCAGTTCAAGTACTTTATTATTTCCCTTTTTGTTTTATTGATCCATGGGTTATTTGACTTCCAAATATTTGGGAATTAAATTCTAATTTAATTCCATTTCAGTGAAATACTTTGTGTGACATGAATCATTTTAAATACATTGAGACTGATTTTTGTTGTCCAGAATGTGATATATCTCAGTACATGCTTTATGTACACTTGAATATATACTGTGCTGTTTTGAGGTGGAGTGTTCTATAAAGATCATTTAGGTCAAGTTGGTTGATACTATCTATTCAATCTCTTATGTCTTTATTGTGTTTCTATCTACTATTTCTGGTTCTATTCTATTAATTATTTAGAAAGGCATATTTACTTTTCCAAATTTAACTGTGGATTTATATTTATCAGTTTTGCTTCATGTATACTGAAGCTATATAATTAAATTTAAAAACATTTAGGATTATAATGTTTTTTTAATAATTTATTGTTAACAAACTTGTTAATATTATTATAAAATGACCTGATGCTATACTTTGCTCTGAAAGCTACTTTGTCTGATATTAATGTTACCAGCCTTCTGTTGATTAGTGTTAGCACAATATATCATTTTCCATCTATTTGCTTTTAACTACTTGTATCTCTAAGTTTTCTTATAAATAGAATATAGTTTGGTCTTGTTCTTTTTTAAATTCAATCTTATAATCACTGATTTTTAGTTGTATTTAGACCATTTATGTTTAATGTGATTGTGGATATGGCCAGGTTTAAATCTACAAACTTATTTATTTTCTATCTTACTATCTGTTCTTCATTTGCCTTTTCATCTTTTTCTTCCTTCTTTTAAATTAATTAAATATCTTTTATGTTTCTATCTATTTTCTTTGTTGGCTAATTCTAAAACTGTTTTATTATTGTTGTGGAAGCTTTAGGTTTTAACACTTCACATATAGTATAAGAACTTTCCAATACTTCCAATACTATTTCTCTTCTCTTGGCCTTTATATTATTATATTCACATATTTTATTCATATGCATGGTCTATATTCCACAATACATTGTTTTATTTTGTCCATTAGCTCCTGAAAGAATTTAAATACACAGAAAAAATCTTACATATTTACTTGTATAGTTGTCATTACTGGTGCTAATCATTTCTTTTTGTGTGTGTATATAGATATCCCAAATCCCATCTTCTATCATTTCCTTTTGATTGTATAGCTGAAAAAGTCATTATTTTGCCTTCTTTTTTTTTTTTTAACCAGGCTTAGAATTCTAAGGTGCCAGGTTTATTTTTTTGACACTTTAAAGATGTTGCTCCAGTGTCTTCTCACACCATTTCTGACAATAAGATTGCTATAATCCTTAATTCTGTTTCTCTCTACATAATGTGTCTTTTTTCTTTCTGCTTTAAAATCTTCTCTTTACCAGTGAACAGTTTGAATAAGATATGCACTGGTATAGTTTTCTTCACACTTTTTGTCTTTGGGGTACATTGAGCATCTTGGATATGGTGGTTTATTTGTTACTTATGATGTGTCTTATGATGTCACTGTCATCAGATTTGGAAAATATTTGGACATTATTCCTTCAAATATTTTTTCTGTTTCTGCTCCATTTCTTTTAGGGACTCCAAATACACGTATATTATGCTACTTGAAAGTTGTGTCAGTTCTTGATGATGCCCTGGTCAGCAGATTCTCTTTCCTGTTTGTGTGTCATTTGAGACAGTTCTATTGCTATGTCTTCAAATTTAAATTGATTTTCTTTTGCTACATATACATTTTCATTAATCCCATCCAGTTTATTTTGAACATATGGTTTCACAATAGGTTTTTAAATCTCTGCTACTTCTAATATCTGTGTCAGTTCTGTGTTGGTTTCAGTTGATTTTTTTCCCCCTCCTAATTACAGGTGTGCTTTTATGCTTCTTTTTATTTCTGGTTATCTTGGATAAGAAAGCTAGACATTGTGAATATTACCTTCTTAAGTGCTAGACATTTAAAAAATGTAGCACTGTAACTAATTAAATGTATTTTATGTTTCTATTTATTTTCTTTGTTGGCTTATTCTAAAACTGTTTTGTTATTGTTGTGGAAGCTTTAGGATTTAACACTTCACATATAGTATAAGAACCTTACAATACTTCCAATACTATTTCTCTTAGTATAGTAAGAGATAATACTCTTACTATAGCAAATAGTATAGTAGGAAATCCTTCTAACTGCCCTACTTAAGGCCTCATGGATTTTCAGATTTTTCAGTGTGACTGGTCGAAACGGGCATTATTAACTCTGCGTGACTATTGGCAACACTTTCCTCTAATCTTCTCAGATGATTCTCTCACCTCATGTAGTTTCCTCATATGCATTGCCTCATCAGTACTTTGATGAATGCATACCCTATGGAAATTTCTTGGGTTCTCTGTATATGTATCTTCTGTCTACAACTTTATTCTGTGAATTCTTGAAGCCTTGATATCCCTAAATTTTTCACTTCCATATCCGGACCTTATAGAGTTTACCAAGTTCCATCTAGGCTCTTTTCCTTGAGTTGTGACCTAGAAACTTTTGCAAGGCAATAAGCTAATGCAAAAGTAGGGATCACTTTGTTTATCATCTCTCTGGGAATCACTGTACTTCATTTACTAATGTCCAGTGTCTTAAAAATGCTCGTGTCATACCTTTTATCTGTTTTTTGTTGTTGTTTTTGTTATTGCTATTATTTCACGCAGGAGCATAAATTCAATCACTGTTTCTCTATCTTACTTGGAAAGAGAAGCCAAGTACCACTCTCAAAACAAGAACTATGGAAAAGTGCATAAAACACAATACAGAAAAAGTAGTGTTTGAATGAATTGCTTACGGTAATGCCTATAATCAAAGGTCCACATTTACGTCAAAATGTAGCAATTACTCTCTAGTTGGTAAATTTTGTTTTCTGAAGTTTGAAATGCAACTGGTTGAAACAAAACTTCACTTCTAGGTTGAAACAAAACATTCAAAGAAAAGAAAATAAATTATTTTACTTGAAAAGTGGGAGTTTTATGTGTGCATTTTAGCAAAACCTGAAATAGAATATGAACTTAAAAGAGAATAATTGAAAGTTGAAAATTCTCATCTTTGCCCTTTTGTATTCCCTCAATTTATTTACCAAAATATATGCTTTCCCCAAAGATGGTGTTTTTAGGAAAATATCAAGTTCTATAAGTCATTTCGATAATTTTATATTTTAACCACATATAGAAAGACTGTAACAGTATCATAGTAACTGATATATACTATTATACTGATACAATCTCTCTCTTAAGCAAAAGAAGACTGACACTATCCCATACACTGTACCACATTAAGAAAGGCAAATTGGTAAATATTGATTATAATTTAAAAATACATACAGACAAAAATGGTTCAGTATGATTTAAAATTTTCAAAGAAAAGCAAGAAATAATCAGCATGTCTATGAAATACTGTCAACCTGATAACACTGTATTAAGATCACAAATTTCCTTATTTTCTATGAAATTATTCTCATTGAATTCCTTTGAAGTGGGATAGATACTATGAGAATCACGTATGTGGAGAAAACTCTTCAAAGTTCAAACTTTAGGCTTGTTAAACTCAATGAAATTCATATAAAACAAAATCCTGCTTTATTTCTTATATTTTTCAGTCTCCTAGGATTTATTTTAATAAAGTTTCAATATATTGTTTGAAGTCATCATTTTCTTTCAACTCTATAAAGTAACAACTTCCTAACAAGCTTCTAAATTTATGAACGTTTGCCCAAACTAATTATTAAAACCAATACATAGAATTGAAAATACTTGATATCACAGGGCACCTATCTACATTAAAAAAATTTAAAAGCAAATTTAGTTATTTTTTCCCTGAATAAAAACAAAGTACACAGATCTCTTTTTCATCCCTATCATTAGCTTTGGAAAATTTCCTAACTTCATGTATCCCAGAGTCTCAATTGTTGAAATAATAATACAGTTTGGCTGACTCACAATGTGAAATACTAACTAGTAATTGGTTTTAAACAAACAAAAATGTGAATTATGCCTCACTCTTAGAATTAATTTTTTGCTTATATTAAAATGTACTTCTGCAGGAAATAATTGCTTATTTACTCAGGTTCTTACTGTCTATCAGACACTGTGTTCTGCATAATAGGTATATCAGCTAAAAAGTTATATCTGGGTAAAAATTTGAAAAAGGTTCCTTTACTCATGAAATTTACACTCTGTTGGGGAAGATAGCCAATGACTATCATCATCATTGTGATAAGTCCTATGACAGAAATAAAAAGGTGATGTAACAGTAAAAAACTTTGGTGGGGGGCTACTTTGCCTAAGGTCAGAAAACATCTGGAGGATAGGATACTTGATCTAAGACCTGTAGGACTATGGAGTCAATCATGGGATAATCAAAGGATAAACATTCCAGGCTGATGGGAAAGCAAAAGAAAAGTCCTAAGATGTCATAGAGTTGAGATGTTCTAGGAACAGAAAGACAGCTAGTATAAGCTGAATAAGCAGAAAGAGGTCGGTTGCTTGGAGGAAAGATAAACATGTAATCAGGAGCCTTATCACAGAAGCTTATGTGTATCATTTTGAGGCATTTGGTTTTATAATAAGTATAATATGTTGTAAGCAGAAAGGGACAGAATGCTCAAACTGGCATTCAGAAAAAAAAAAAAACTCATATCCCAAAATATCCCTTCCATTTTATCAACTAATAGTTTAATATCACACTTCTTATAAATATCAAAAATACCCCAAAGGGCTTTATTTTATTTTTAAAATACATTTGGATTATGGTCCAAAATGAAGCTCTAAACTGTAAAACACTCGAACAAAGACTATGCAAATGGAATTAACAGAGCAGTTGTCAAGAGGGAGCCAATGTCCAATAACACTATCATTTCAAAGTCTAATCTGCCAATTGAATATTTATACAGATCAGTAGACTCCATTGGAAAGTTATTCAATTCAGTACACTTTTGAGTGCATGATATAGTACCTGGTGCTCTGAGGGATACTAAAATGAATATGACAGTTCTCATCTTATAGGGATTTAGAGACCAATGTGAAGAAACAATGAGACTAAACATATCAATGATAGTGGACCTGAAAATCAAAAGACATTTTCTTTTCTCTTTTCCAAATTGTTTTTTCTTCTTTTTTTTATTATGTTATGTTAATACATTACATCATTACATTACATCATTAGTTTTGGATGTAGCGTTCCATGATTCACTGCTTGTGCACAACACCCAGTGCTCCATGCAGAACATGTCCTCCTTAATACCCATCACCAGGCTAACCCGTCCCCCCACCCCCCTCCCCTCTAGAACCCTCAGTTTGTTTCTCAGAGTCCATAGTCTCTCATGGTTCATCTCCCCCTTTGATTTCCCCCCTTCATTTTTCCCTTCCTACCTTCTTCTTCTTCTTCTTCTTCTTCTTCTTCTTCTTCTTCTTCTTCTTCTTCTTCTTTTTAACATATAATGTATTATTTGTTTCAGAGGTACAGGTCTGTGATTCAACAGTCTCACACAGTTCACACCGCTCACCATAGCAATTCTCTGATACTAATTCATTATAGGATTTTAATCAGGAATGACATCTGCCCTTAAGCAAACACTTCAGGATAAACTTCTTTACCAAATGTTAATTTTAAAGCAAATAGAGGATAAGAGATCCCCTCATGATTCAGAGGTCAATATTTGGACTTTTGGTTTCAGCTTAAGTGCTTGAGGTAGACTTTTCAAACAGACTTTCCCTTTGTTGCAATTATTTTCTACTGAATGAAAATTTTCTTTTTAAGTACCTGAAAAAAAATCTTCTAACAGCTACATGACATGTATTTTACCACCCCATCCCCTCCAATAAATAGATTGGAGTAATAAAATGCATGTAATGTAATTCTTATGCCATTACAATTTATAGTTTGGTGTAGAGTGGATTCAAATAGTTTTTAAAGTCAAATGTATACTAAATTTCCTGCATTAAATAAGAATTCATTCTTCATAAAATATAGACATTTAACTAACTAAATAGTAATGTGATTTATTTAAGCAAAACATACATATTAGTGTACACCCACATGATTCTATGTTCACTAATTCCAGGCAGTATAATCATGCAAAGAACATGCACAGGTTTAAAGAGCAAAAAGAAATAATCTAAAATGAAAAAAAATATAATTAATGTGTTTGAAGGGTGGGATTAAACTGCATGATTTATTTTTTTCTCTAAAAACGTTAATGTTATAACATTTTACAATAAAATTTTTTTAAATATCATTTTTCTTCAGGAAGACAGTTCTTTTTATTATGATATACTAGCTCAGGATATCCATATTTGTTTAAGCTGAAACAAATATATTTTACTGGATATATTGCATGGATATCCTAAAAGCCAAAATTTCCACCATTACAATTCAAATTTATCAAGTGGATTTTTCAAAATTTCCAAATTGTTCCTGGAAGATATGTTATTAAAAAGACAGTGCCCTGGGGGCACCTGGGTGGCTCAGTTGTTAAGCGTCTGCCTTCAGCTCAGGTCATGATCCTAGGGTCCTGGAATTGAGCCCCGCATAGTGCTCCCTGCTCTGACAGAAGCCTGCTTCTCCCTCTCCCACTCCCCCTGCTTGTGTTCCCTCTCTTGCTGTGTCTCTCTCTGTCAAATAAATAAATAAAATCTTAAAAAAAAAAAAAGACAATGCCCTGGTTGTATTTGTAACAGCATAATATTTCTTTCTATAAATGAAAAATCTGGCAAATGATTATTAAATGTAATACTTAGGGATTGGTTCTATCATTTTAATGATAAGATACCAAATTTTAGGCACTAAAGTAATCAGCATAGTTAATTTGCTAGATCACAAATTTCAGTCGAAGAAATTAGTAAGGTTTATATGTAGCACTCTCTTACTTTAAAAAAAAAGTACTGCTGAATAGAATAAGAAAAGAAGTTCTATACTGTTCTTGCACCCAGGGCATGCATGTATCAGTGTATCAGCGTAACAGGGCAGAAACTAGAAGCTAATGGTACATCTAACAGCACATAAATACGTAATGAAGAATACACACACAAACACATATACACACACACACTCTTCAGACTCTTGTTGCCTTTCCTCATATTCATTAAACCATAATTTCTCCATTATTTATTTTTAGAATAAATACAAAGGCCACTCATTTATTTTAAGTCACCAAGGTGACTTCTTTCTTCCCAGCCTCAGGAAGAGAAGACATAAGTCTTGGAATGATATTATTGTTCTTGTATCATTTTCCACTAGGAATGCCCTTCCCTTTCTTTCTATCTCCTATCCACACCCTAACACTCAAGTGTACATATTTTTCTTTTATAAGGCATTCTCAAAAATTCTAGTAAACTCTGTTCTCTCTTTTATTCTCATGCATGGCTTGAACCCACACTCTTTTGCCTATTATTTAACATTATTGTGCACCCACAATGGGCAAACCATTAAGGCTAGAGTAGGGAAAACTAAGACAAATACAATACAGTGCATAATACATCCAGGGGTTGCAGAATCAATTAGACAAATTGCCACTGTATAAAACTTGAGTTCTTTAGCAGCAAATATTTATTCAGCAACCATAATGTGCCAGGCTCTGATGTATACGCTGTGAATGCTTAGTATATGTATATAGACACAATTTCTGCCTTCATAAAGATTACAACCTAGCTTTAGATTTAGCCCTGTCTCCATCACTGAAGGCCTTTGGGCAGATGTCATTTATCCTCTCTGTATCTTATTTTGCCCATTTTAAAAATTGTTGTAATGACATCTTCAAAAAACTACTCTGAGAATAAAATAACAGAAGGCAATTAGTCAAATTAAAAGGCTAAATAAATTGGCAAGTATTCCTTTAAATCATTTTTGGTGTTTCTTTCTAATTTTTAAGTAACTGAATCTTATTTCTCCAAAAAGACAGTAAACTTCTTGAATGCAGAACTTGTGTCATATATTTCTTGGTAACCACCACAGTGCTTTGAGTCATTTTGTCATATAGTAGTTTGCCTAAAAAGTATTGTTGAATCTAATATGCTTGATCAAAGTATGAAAAGATAAATATTTCTCCCTCACTTCCTTCACAAACATGTGCTGAGTGACTAATAATCACCCAGTAGGAAAGATCAAAATAATTTGGAATTTTTCTTTTTTAAGGGTCAGGCACTATAAAAAATGATGAGAAAGATCCAACAGATAAATGACTAACCGATCCCAAGAGATATATTAATACCTTGATAATAATGACTCTAGTTTAAACCAGACACTCATCTTTGGTCCATGGCAGGTAAATCTGACTACAGATACTTTCAAAACTCAAGAAATCCTTACATAATGGCCCATCTGCCGCTAAGGACACAGTTATGAAATCTCTTTGGCTTTTGGTTTCTTCTAAGATTCAGTAGAAACTATACAAAGATTGGGTCACATGATTATTTCTCTATGTAAGAGAAAAATATGATAAATTATCATTTAATCTAACTCATATTACAAATACATTCTTTTCATTATTTGCTTAATAGAACCTCAACTAAAATTAGTTGGAGCTAATTTGCATTTTGTGGAAAGGAGAAGCAATCTATCTGAGTCTTCTATTGATTGTTCAAAATGATTAAATAGATCTTCTCCAAAAATAAAATCTATTGGCAATTGACCAGGGACTCTAAACACTTGCATGCAAATCATTTAATTTCCCTAAGAGTCACATTCTTCTTGTGGCACCATATTTTAGATTTAGTTGGGCTTAATATATGTTACAGGCAGAGCAAATAAAAGAGCTAAACTTTTGTTCTAATCTTGATTCCTGTACCTTCCTTTTTCATTCCTATAAATTTTCTGTCCTTGTTAATTTTAAAGGCACTCACATTCAAGGTCTCTAACATATTTCATGATGTGCTTGAGAGCTTGGTTAAGTATATTTCCTGCTTATATATTTACCAAGTGTTTGCAAACTTTGATATGTACTATACATTGTGTTAAGCACTAAGGATAGAGCATTGGACAAGATGGACTCAGTCTTGACACCCATGGAACTTATATTCTACCCAAAGAGAAAGTAAACATGCAAATGAATAAAGGACAATATGACTTTAGATAATGATAATGCTAGGGAAAAAGCAGAATAGTGGGTTAGTCAGTAACTGTTTGTGAAGGACTGCTTTAACTAATGTGATCAGGAAAGGCCTCTTTGAGGGAGTACATTAAAAGGAGAATACAAATGAGGAGAAGGAGCTATAAAAAGCCATTAGAATATTCACAAAAATTAACTCAAAATGGATCATAGACCTAAATGCAAAGTGAAAAAGTATGGAACTTGTAGAATATAACATAGGAGCAAATCTATGTTACTTTGGGTTTGTTGGTGACTTTTCAGATAAAACACCAGAAGCACTATCCCATGTAAGAAAAAATTGATAGGTTGAATTTCATTAAAATGAAAGAATTTCTGCTCTATGAATGGGATTTTAAGAGAATAAAAAGATAAGCCACAGACTGAGAGGAAATACTTGCAAAACTTGCATCAGATAAAGGACTGTATCCAAAATGCACAAAGAACTGAAAACGCAACAGTAAGAACTCAAAGAACCTAATTTAAAAATGAGTAAAAGAGGGGCGCCTGGGTGGCTCAGTTGATCAAGTGTCTGCCTTTGGCTTAGGTCATGATCCCTGGGGTTCTGGAATCGAGCCCCATTTTGGGCTCCCTGCTCAGTGGGGACTCTCTCTGCTTCTCTCTCTCCTGTCCTCCCCCCAACCCATGCTTGCTCACTCTCTCTCTCAAATAAATAATATCTTTAAAAAAAATAAAAATGGACAAAAAATTTGTAGAGACCCACCAAAGGAGATATACAGATGACAAATAAACATATGAAAATATGCTCAACATCAATGTTATCAGGGAATTGCAAAAAAAAGCAATGAGATACTATCACATACCTGTTAGAATGGTTAAAATCCGTAACTCTGACAACAGCTAATGCTAGTGAAGATGTTGAGGAACCAGGAACTCATTCTATGCTGATGGGAATGCCAAATAGTATAGACACCTTAGAAGACATTTTGGCATTTTCTTATAAAACTAAACATACTCTTACCATAAGATCTAGTAATTGTGCTCCTTAATATGTACCCAAAGGATCTGAAAACATGTGTACACAAAATCCTGCATATGGACGTTTATAGCAGCTTTATTTATAATTGCCAAAACACAGAAGCAGCTAAGATATCCTTTAATAGGTGAATGGATACACAAACTGTGTATATCCAGACAATGAAATGTTATTCAGGAATAAAAAGAAATGAGCTGTTAAGCCATGAGAAGATATGGAAGAACCTTAAATGCATATCACTAAATGAAAGAAGCTAGTCTGCACAGCCCACACACTATACGATTCCAACCATATGACACTCTAGAAAAATCAAAATTATGGAGATAGTAAAAAGATCAGCGGTTGCCAAAGGTTTGAGAGGAGGGAGGAGATGAATAGGTGAAACATGGGGGAATTTTAGAGCAATGAAGCTATTTTATATGCTATTGTTAAGACAGATACATGACATTATGTATCTGTCAAAAAAGCATAAAACTATTCAACACAAGGAGTAAACTCTAATGCAAACTATGGACTTTAGTTAAATAATAGTGCATCCATATCTGTTTATCAGTTATAACAAATGTACTATACTAATGCAAAATGTGAATAATAGAGGAAACTGTAAAGGAGTGTGGAGGTGTGAGGAAGAGGGAATATATGGAAACTGTATTTTCTGCCCATTTTTTTTATAAACCTATAACTGCTCTGAAAATGAAGTCCATTAATTAAAAGAAAAAATCATTAGAAGTTCCATGGTCAGGGGCAGGGCATCCTAGGCAAAAGGATAGCAGAAATACACATGATATGTGCAAACCTGTGTGACTGGAATGTCCAGGAGAGAGGCATGGATTGAGATGACATCCATGAGGTAGATGCTCTCATGAAAGTTCTGAGAGGCCATGGAGACATTTTTAATTCATTCAAGATGCAATGGGAAACTATTCTGGAGTTTTATATGGAATACTTGATCTGATTTCCCCCAAATTCATTTTGCTACTAAGAGCATGGATTTCAGGGATATGGATGGGAGTATAGTTGGGGAAATGTTTAAGCAAAAAGAACAGTTTGGAGGTGGTTTCAGTAGCCCAGTCATGTACATTTCTGTAGTTTAAATGTTTTGCAACTGAATTCCTTATTTCTAATTCTTATAGATGCCACTTTATCCTTAATTTTTAAGTACAGACTTAAAAATGCTGATAATTGTTCACAGACTTGATTCCATTATTACTTTAATTGTACCCAAGATGTCAGTGGAATAAATATTCTCCAAGTGCGTGCAAGTAGAAATCAAATATGTTAAAATACAATTCTTTATAAAATTTTGGAAGATGTTCTCTGTTTTAACCGAACGCTGCTTATTTTCACATGCTTTTTTATTTGCTTTATAGAAGTTAAAAATCATCTGAAGTCATCCTGAGGGAATCTAGTTCAAAATTCCCAAATTAACTGTCTTTCCAGGCAAGCACTGAGGAGTTGTCCATATGCTGATGTTAAGCCTGAAAGATCTTGGATTACCCGTAGTTTGTATCCATGCAGCTGCAATACAATTTTGATCTATCTCATAGTTGCTAATGACTCAACACCTGAGACCTTGAAGTGTAACAGCCAAGGTTATTTTGCAATGTGATGCAATAAAATAAAGCAGGATCTTTCATGTATGCAAAAGTCCCTGAAATTGCAAGGCTGATATAAAAACATATGCTTCTATCAAGTGCTTGGAACATAAATGATTTCATTTCTACATATCCACACATTCACACATGTATAATGATATGCAGAATTTATTGCAAGCCTTGCAAACAATACAAAGAAGGTAAAGACAAATGATCAGTAATTAAGAATTTACTAGAGAGGACAGGTAGGGAGATTATGCTGAGTCAAGGAGCTGAAAAGCAAATGTGAAATTTATGCATGTGTGGGGCCATTGCACCTGCGCCCTTGGTGAACCATTCAGTCAACAAGCACAATTTAACATCAAAACTCTGTTGATTCACAATAGCAGGTCAGAAATGATTACTACAAAGAAAGATTTATATAGTGAGTACTACACTATGTGATCTGATACTAACTGCACTTAATACTCTTTGTTATTATGTAATTATTTATTACAAACAAATACTTTTGGAGTCAGAGAGAAAATCTTAGGATTACAGAGTCAACCTTACACCCATTTTGTAGAGGGGACTGAGAGTAAATAGGGAGACTGAAAGAAAAGACAAAAAGATAGCCAGTTTGACATAATTTATTGTTAAAATTTTAGTTAATTTAACAAGATTCTTTCAAAATTTTACCATCCTAAGAAAAATTTTAATGACCAGTTTATATAAATAGCATAGGGACCATGAAAGATTCATTTCATTCTGTAGTGGCTGCTTTTTCTTAGTCACTAAAACAGGAATATCATATTATTAAGATAATACTTTTTTCAAAGTACTTGAAACTTTTAAAAAATTTAAAAAGTACACATCACATTAAAGTCAACTATATTATAAAATTTAGGTAATTCAAATGATTTTCCAAAAATGGCACATTTTTAAACATAAAAATTCATTCAAGAAATTGACTCTAAAAGTTTTGATATACCTATCTTCATTTCTAAAATTCCCCATTGAGATTCGTGGTATTTTTCTCATGGTAAGGATAGTCTGGAGAAGACTTTCTTGCATAAAATACATAGGATGCTGGAATAAATAAAGGCCAATTATAAAAAACAGAAAGGAGTTGGAAAAATGAAAAATTACAGAAGGATAATTAAATTCATTAGGCTATTTGAATATTAGATGTGTAATCTAATTAGATATCTAATATATATATCTAATATTTAGACATCAGCATATGGTGTCTAAGAATAAGTACAATAAAACTATAAGTTTTCCTTTATTCATGATGAAAACAAAAAAAATCTACTTATAGAGATGCTTGTCTCACAATTCAGCATTATGTCATTATCTATGTCGCCAGCATTTTTTGTCATTATTGATATTTACATCAAAATTGCATAGAGGTCACTCATGAAACAAGTTATATGGCATAACTTTTATAAATGAGGTAGCTATAATCTGTTAAAATGTGGACTATAATTATACATACATGTACAAATATATTTATATCTGACTTTGATCTTCAAATTGTTAGAAAAAAGAAAAATGTGATTTAATAAACACCTACATAAAAAATAAGTTCTGTGAAATATTTGGATTATTAATTTTCTTTGAATAGCAAAAATAGTAAATATATAAATACCAATGTATGTGGTGAGATAGTTTTCCAAATTATTAACTGATACTCTACCTCTCCACCTCCAGTTCCTATCCACTTTATAATCTTACTCCTTTAAAGATAGGCCTTGATTCTCCCATTAGCCCAAGGACTAAACAATTTTCTCTCTCCTTTGGTACCTATAAGCCCCCTAAAATGTGAAAATAACCTCTGGGAAAAGGATGGAGAAGATGCTGAATAACTGAAATTAACTTCCTCACCTGGTGGCAAAGGCTTATAATGGAAGCTAAGTAGATTTTAGAAAATTTTTCAAAATTACATTCTTCCACCCCTGGGGTGATGGGCTGAGATTTTATCTGCTTCTTGTATAAAGATAACACTGTCCAGTAATCAGAATGGAATCTTTATCATAAGTATTTATTCATTTATTTTATTTAGTTACTGAACCACAACAGAATAGTTTAATCTTCTGCTAAATGAATTTATTTTATTCCTTTGTGTTAGAACATTAAAAATTACATAATCTTGGTAAAATGGCATAATTCTTCAACAAAGGATTTTAAAACTATCTTATTGTCTCTGAACTTTCATAATAGAAAGACTTGGTCAAAATAAAAACTGCTTAAGACACATTTTCTGGCCCTCTATGTAGATAACTCATCTGGACAACTCAGAAATTCACTTAGAAAATACATCCAAATATGCATTCTGGGATTTCTTCTATCAAAACCCCCAAATTTAGACTAAACACACACACACACACACACACACACACACACACACACACAATTATTTGAAAGTACTCGAAAGTGAAGCAACAACAAAAAAACCTGACAGGCAGATAAACAGTGAAGGAAAGTGAACACTGGGAAGAAGAATGTGGTTCAAGATATATTATACATTTTTCTGAATTTAGCAAAAGGGGGGGTCCCAGTCTGCAAAATGGGAATGGTTAAAACATAAAACCTACAGTCTTATAAAAAAAATTAAATAATAGAATTTAAGTCCAAAACATATCTATTGAAAAGTGTGTGTGTGTGTGTGTGTGTGTGTGTGTGTGAGAGAGAGAGAGAGAGAGAGAGAGAGAGGGAGAGAGAGAGGCAATCCAAGAAGGAAGATAGCCAGAACGTGGAAGACTTTACATATGTATGAAAGTTCCACTCCAATATCTGGCTGACCCCTGAATTAAGCATGCAGAAGGCAGACTCCAAGCAGCTTAGCTATAGTTAAAAGAACTGAAGTGAGATTTGAATTGCTGGCCACTTTTAGGGGAGACAGACTTTGTAGTCTAAATTCATCCAAGTACAATGCCTTCTAAAACAAAAACAATCAACACTCTTGGAAAAAAAAAGTAACAGAATTTAGAGTAGCTATAACCTATTATTAAGCAAATCTAAGATACAACTCAACATAAAAAGAAAAAGAAATGTGTGACTCAATCTTAAGAGGAAAAAATAATTAATAGACTACAACCCCAAGATGATATAGATGTTAGAACTGGCAAAGGAGTTTAAATTCCTATAATTATGATCAGACATAAAGGAAAATATGCTCACATAGAATAAAAATGTCAAATCTTATTAGAAAAGTAGAAAATATGTAAAAAGACCATATGGAAATTGTATAATAAAAAATATACTATCTGAAATCTAAAATTTACTAGATAGGATTAATAGCAGAATGGAGATGACTGAGGTAAGAAAAGACTGAAGGAAGGAATATGATGGAAGATAGACCAATATAATCTAATCTGAAGAACAAAAAAACTAAAAAAATTAAAATATTGAACAGTGTCTTAGGAACCTGTGGTACAACATTAAAAGATCCAAAATATGCCAACAAATTCTACAACATAGATGTAATGAACAAATTCCTTAAAAAAGAAAACTTTAAAAAACTGACACAAAATGAATTATAAAATATGAGTAGCTCTACAGCTATTATATGTACATTTATTATAAAAAAATCCCCACAAAGAAAACTATGTGCCAATATAGTTTCAGTAGTGAATTCCATTAAACATTTAAGGAAGAAATAACACCAATCCAATACAAACTCTTTCATCAGATAGTGGAGGAGAACATACTCTCCAACTGGTTTTATAAAGGCAATATAACCACAATACAAAATTTATAAAACATAAAACGAGAGATAAATATCCCTCATATGCTTGGAAAATACTATTAATATTATCTTGTAATTTATAAAAAGAATGATACAACATAATCATGTTGTTTTTGTTGTTTTACACAAATTCAGAAATGATTTAACATATAAAAATCATTATCATCCACCATATTCAGAGAATAAATGAGAAAAATCATATGATCATTTCAATGAATACAGAAAAGCATTTGACAAAATTCATTGCCTATTCATGATGCAAACTAGAACATCTATTTAAAAACTACAACTAATATCATATTTCATAATGAAATATTCAATGTTTTAATCTAATATTGGGAACAAAGCAAGGCTGCCTATTCACATAATTTCTATTCAACATTTTATTGGAAGTCTTGCCCAGTACAATAAGGCAAGAAAAGTAAATTAAAGGCATAAAGATTATAAAGAAAGAAGTGAAATTCTAATTGCAGATGCCATGATTGCTTAAGTCCAATATCCTAAGAACTCTACCAAACAATGATTACAACTAATGAGTGAAATTAACAATGTCACAGGATATAAGTTAAATGTACAAAAGTCAATTATATTTTTCTATCCCAGCAATAAGTAGTTGGAAAATGAAATTAAGAAAACAATTCTGTTTATAAAAGCATGAAAATATATAATATACTTTAGAATACATTTAACACAGTATTAGACTTCTACACTGAAAACTGCAAAACTGCCAAGAGAAATCAAACAATAAATAAATTATGAGATATACCATGTTCATGGATTGCAAGAAACAATATATTTAATATGTCAATTATCCCTAAATTAATATACAAATTAAACACAATAACAATTATTTTTTTATAGAAATAGACAACATGCTTCTAAAATTTATATGAAATGTTAAGAAATTGTAAGAGTTGAAACAATCTTGAAGAAAACTTTGGAGGATTTACACTACTCGACTTCAAGGCTTACTAATGCAAGGTAAATGAAGACATAGTATGCTACTGACATAAGAATTAACAAATAGTTCAATGTTACAAAAGAGACAAGAAATAGGTCCACACCTTCACAGCTATTTCATTTTTATAAAAACACCAAAGAACACTAATGGAGAAAGATTTTACTATGTGGTGCTGGGACAATTAGATAATAAAACAACAAATTAATAAAAAAAATCCTTTACCCAAATTCACATAATACTGAAAAAATAATTTGAGATGAATCTTAGATTTAAACATTAAAACTATAAAGATTTTAGAAGAAAGCAAAGGAGAATATCTTTGCAGATTAGGAATAAACAGATGGTTTTAGGAAAGGTCATAGAAGGCACTAACCATAAAAGAAAAGAAATGATAGTTTAGATTTCATCAAAAGTAAAAACTTCAGTTCATCCATAAAAACTACCATGTGGTTAAAAATATCTAGATAGTGATTACTGTTGAAGGATATAGGTGGATAATGAATGGGAAGGGACATGAGAGAATAATTTTCTGGGATAATAACATTTCATATCTGATGGAAGAGGTTTGAGTTACATTGCTTTATGCATGTATTGGAAGTCACCAATGGCACACAAGATTTGTGCAAAACAAATGCTGAACTCCATTCAAATAATATACATGTTAAAATATTGTGAGTAACTGTAATGATTCTGTAACTTAAATGCATCAAACAATGAGATTCATTGATGCCAGGACAGGGAAGATAGATAGATAGATAAATTAAGTATAGTGAATTATTAATTCATGAATGCATATTGTGGATATATGAGTATTCAAGGTTAGAATCAAAGCATTTCTCTACATTAGAAAACACTGGGGCCATAGTGACAGGCACTCCAACTGATGCTTTTACTATTGGCAAGAGAATAAAGGTCAAAGCTCTCTAAGCCACAAAATGTGTTACTCACAAGAAAGAGCTTGTTACAGTTCCAAAAGAAGGAAGTGGGTGTGTGTGAGACAAAAATGCCAGATAGTCTCTGGTTATATTGGTAATAATTTACTGATGATTTATTTCATACTATTAAGTCTGATGTAACAAAACACTATCGCAAGTTAAAACAACAATGATAATTAGCATTTTTTGATAATTAGCATTTTAAATTATAGAATGTATTAATTTGTTGTGTGTATTAAAATGTATTTTCCTACCATTTTATAGATGCAAAAGGTTAAGGGATTATTAAGTTATTATTTCTCAGGCCAACAAGTGTCAAAATCTGCAATGAACCCAAGTTTTCTATTTCAAATCTAGTGCTCTTTGTATCATCATTTCACACTGCTTTTTGGAAATACTGGTGGTTCCAAAAATTATAAGGAATTTTATTTTTTTAATAGATTTTGCCTAAAAATAGGAAATATAGTCCTCCAAGAATATTTTTATGACCTATGGATAATATAATTTTAAAATCAGTCATGTAAAAGGAAAATGACAATATTGAACACACCAAATAAATTCATTTGATTATTATTTGGAATAGCTGAAAAGTTCCTTAATGTGGGGAAGGAAACAGATATCTAGATCCAGGAGGCACAGAGAACCCAAACAATATCAACAAATGCAGACGCACAGCAAGACATATTGCAATTAAAATGGCAAAAGAGAGTGATAAGGGGAAAAAGAATAACATGAAAGCAGCAAGATAAATGGAGACAGTTCCATGCAAAGGAAACCCTAAGGCTATCAGTGGATTTTTTAGCAGAAACTGTCCAAGCCAGAAAGGGGGGACATGATATATTCAAAGTGCTGAATGGGAAAAACCTGCAACCAAGAATACTCTATCCATCAAGACTATCATTCAGAATAGAAGAGAGAATAGAAGAGAGTTTTCCAGACAAACAAAAACTAAAAGAGTTAATAACCACTAAACCAGCACTGCAGGAAATATTAAAAGGGACTCGGAGTGGAAAGGAAAGACCAAAAATGACAGTATGAAGATAGGAAACATAAAGCAGTAAAAATAAATATTTCTATAAAAAATAAGTTAAGGAACTCACAAAATAAAAGGATGTAAAATGTAGGAGGAGTAAAGAATGGGTTCAAACTTAAATGACCAGCAACTTAATATATACTGTTACATGCAAAAGATGTTATACACAAACCTAATGGCAACCACAAATCAAAAACCATTAATAAATATGCACATAATAAAGAGAAAGAAGTCCAAATATATCACTAAAGAAAACCAGCAAACCACGGAAGGGAGAAAGACAGGAATGGATCAGAGAAAATCTTCAGAAACAACCACAAAACAAATAATAAAATCACAATAAATACATACTAATATAACTTTGAATGTATATGGAATAAATGGTCCAAACAAAAGACAGAGGGTGACAAAATGGATAAAAAAAATTTAAAAAAAAAGATCCGTCTATACACTGTCTACAAGAGATTCATTTCAGACCTAAAGACACCTGCAGATTGAAAGTGAGGGGACAGAGAAATATTTATCATGCAAGTGTATGTCAAAAGAAAGCTAGAGTAGAAATACTTGTATCAGACAAAATGGACTTTACAACAAAGATTGTAACAAGAGACAAAGAAGGACACTACATGATAATAATTTGGACAATCCAACAAGAAGATAAAACAACTGTAAATATTTATGCATCCAAAGGTGAGCACTCAAATACATAAAACAATTTAAAAAAACATAAAGGAACCAGCCGATGATAATACAATAATAGTAGAGGACTGAACACCCCACTTACATCAATAGACAGAGGATCTAAGCAGAAAAGCAATAAGAAAACAATGGCTTTGAGTGATACACGGGACCAGAAGGATTTAACAGATATATTCAGAACATTTCATCCTAAAACAGCAGAACACACATTCTTTTCAAGTGCACATGGAACATTCTCCAGAATAGATCACATATTAGGACACACAGCAAGCATCAACAAATTCAAGAAAATAGAAGTCATACCATGCATCTTTTTTGACCACAACACCATGAAACTAGAAGTCAACCACAAGAATAAATTTGGAAAGACCACAAATACATGAAGGTTAAATAACATGCCACAAAACAATGAATGGGTCAGCCAGGAAATAAAAGAAGAAACAAAAAAGTACATGGAAACAAATGAAAAAGAAAACACAGTGGTCCAAAACCTTTGGGACATAGCAAAAGTGGATTTAAGAGGGAAGTTTACAGCAATACAGGCCTATCTCAAGAAGCAAGAAAAATTTCAATAAACAACCTAACCTAACACCTAAAGGAGCTAGAAAAAGAACAACAAACAAAACCTAAAACTAGAAGAAGGAAGGAAATAATAAAGATTAGAGCAGAAATGATACAGAAACTAAAACAAAACAAAACAATAGAACAGATCAATGAAACTAACAGCTGATTCTTTGAAAAAAATCAATAAAATTGATAAGCCTCTAGGCCTGACTTATCAGGAAAAAAAGAGAGGAACTAAACAAGTAAAATCACAAATGACAGAGTAGAAATAATAATAAATACCATAGAAATACAAACAATAATAAGAGAATATTATTAAAAACTATAGGCCAAAAAATTGGACAAACTAGAAGGAATCGATAAATTCCTAGACACATATAACCTACCAAAACTGAAACAGGAAGAAATAGAAAATATGAACAGACCAATTATCAGCAAAGAAATTGAATGAGCAATCAAAAAACTTCCAACAAACAAAACTCCAGGACCAGATGGTTTCACAGGCAAATTCTACCAGACATTTAAAGAACTATACCTATTCTTCTCAAACTATTCAAAAAAATAGAAAAGGAAGGAAAACTTCCAAATTCACTTGATGAGGCTAGCATTTCCCTGACACCGAAACTAGATAGACACCATGAAAAATAAATAAATAAATAAAAAAGACTACAGGCCAATATCTCTGATAAACAAAGACACAAAAATCCTCAACAAAGTACTAGCAAACTGAATCTAACAATACATTAAAAAATCATTTACCACGATCAAGTGAAATTTATTCCTGGGTTGCAAATGTTCAATATTCACAAACCAATCAACATGATACATCATAACAAAAAGAGAAAGGATAAGAACCATTGATCATTTCAGTAGACACAGAGAAAGCATTTGATAAAGTACAATATTCATTCATGATAAAAACCCTCAACAGAGTAGGTTTAGAGGGAAGATACTTCAAAGATAAAGGCCATATATGAAAAACCCACAGCTAATATCATCCTCAATGGAGAAAAACTGAGAGTCTTTTCCCAAAGATCAGGAACAAAACAAAGATGTCTACTCTCAACACTTTTATTCAACATAGTACTGGAAGTCCTAGTCATGACAATCAGAAAACAAAAAGAAATAAAAGACATCCAAATTGGTAAGGAAGAAGTAAAACTTTCATTATTTGCAGATGACATAATACTATATATAGAACACCCAAAATATTGCACCAAAAAAACTGCCAGAACTGATAAACGAATTTGGTAAAGTCACAGGATACAAAATCAATGTATGGAAATCTGTTGTATTTCTATATACCAATAATGAAGCAGCAAAAAAAGAAATTAATTAAGAGTTAAGTCTCATTTATAATTGCACCAAAAATAATAAGATACCTAGGAATAAACCTAACCAAAGAGGTGAAAGACCTGTACGCTGAAAACCAAAAAACACTGATGAAAGAAATTGAAGACAACACAAAGAAATGGGAAGACATTCCATGTTCATGGATTGAAAAGGGAAATATTGTTAAAATGCCCATACTACCTAAAGCAATCTACAGATTAATGTAATCTTTATCAAAATACCAGCAGCATTTTTCACAGAACTAGAACAAACAATCCTAAAATTTGTATGGAACCACAAAAAACCTCAAATAGTGAAAGCAATCTTAGAAAAGCAAATCTGGGGGCATCACAATTCTGGACTTCAAGTTATATTACAAAGCTGTGGTAATCAAAACAGTATGGCACTGGACATAATAGACACACAGGTGCATGGATAAACCCACAATTATATGGTCACTTAATCTTCAACAAAGCAGGAAAGAATATCCAATGAGAAAAAGACAGACTCTTCACCAAATGGTGTTGGGAAAACTGGACAGCAACGTGCAAAAGAATGAAACTGTACCACTTTCTTATACCATACACAAAAATTAATTCAAAATGAATTAAAGACCTAAATGTGAGACCTGAAACCATAAAAATCCTAGAGAAGAACACAGGCAGTAATTTCTCTCACACTGGCTGTAGCAACTTTTTACTAGATAGGTCCCTTAAGGCAAGGGAAACAAAAGCAAAAATAAACTATTAGGACAACATGAAAAATAAAAAGCTTATGCACACACACACAAAAATCAATGAAACTACCTATGGAATGGGAGAAGATATTTGCAAATGATACATCTGATAAAGGGTTACTATCCAAATATATAGAGAACTTACAAAACTCAACAACCCAAAAAACAAATAATCCAATTAAAAAACAGGCAGAAGACATGAACAAACATTTCTCCAAAGAAGACATCCAGATGGCTAACAGACACATGAAAAGATGCTCATCATTACCTATCATCAGGGAAATGAAATCAAAACTACAAAGAGATATCACTTTACACTTGTCAGAATGGCTAAAATCAATAACACAAGACACAACATGTGCTGGCAAGAACGTGGAAAAAAAGGAACACTCGTGCACTGTTTGTGGAAATGCAAACTGATGCAGCCACTCTGGAAAACAGTATGGAGGTTCCTCAAATAGTTAAAAATAAAACTGCCTCATAATCCAGTGATTGCACTACTGGGTATTTACCCAAAGAGTACAAGAACACTAATTCAAAGGGATACATGTGTCCCTATGTTTATAGCAGCATTATTTACAATAGCCAAGATATGGAAGTAGCCCAAATGTTGATCAATTGATAAATGGATAAAGATGTGGAATATATACAAAGGAATATTATTTTGCTATAAAAAAGAATCAAATTTTGCCATTTGCAATGACATGGATAGAGCTAGATAGTACAATGTTAAGTCAAGTAGGGACATCTGGCTGGCTCAATCAGTAGAGCATGTGACTCCTGATTTTAGGCTTGTGAATTGGAGCCCCACATTGTCTGTAGAGATTATTTAAGGAAATAAAATAAAATGCTAAGTGAATTAAGTCAGTTAGGGGAAGACAAACACCACATGATTTCACTCATACATGGAATTTAAGAAACAAAACAAATGAGTAAAGGGAGAAAAACGAGAGAGAGAGAGAGAGGAAGAGAGAGAGAGATCAATAAACAGACTCTTAACTATAGAAAACAAACTGATGATTACCAGAGGGGAGGTGGGTGGGGAATGGGTGAAATAGGTGATGGGGGTTAAGGAGCACACATGTTGTAATGAGCACTGAATGACTAAAATAAAAACTTTTAAAAAAGATTATTATTTGGATGTCATTCCCCAGATTTTAAAGGGAAACAATAAGTAAATTAAAGGCATTATGTTACTTTATCCACATTAGTCCTAAAATTTTAGCAGGCAGACATAAACATCTGTCTACTTAGACCCTACTTTTTAGCAATTTGTGCTAAAAAAGTAGAAACCATTCTGAGGGGTAGTATTGTGGATAACTAGGAATCTGAAAGTCCTAAAGACAAACTATGCCATCTTTAAGTCTAACTAAGGCTGGTACTAACAGAGACCAAGTCTTGCTCTCAAATAAATATAAATTCCATTTTAATATATTTTATGTTAAATACTAAGAACAGAAAAGAATAAAATGAATGACTTCACAAATTCTCTAGTTAATAACTGTTTCCTAATCTTAATCATGTTGAAAAAATTGCTGATTTTAATATCTATAAACAAGAAAACAGAAGTTATAATCTATCTTATTGTTATTAATTCACTAACCTTTCATAAATTAGAACACAATGCCATTTAGCTTTGCAATATAACAAATATATAAGGCTTCTCTGGAAAGAAATATATATAAATGGCCAAATATTAAAGCTGAGAAAGTGTTGTGAATTGTGTAAGACTGTTGGATCACAGACCTGTACCTCTGAAACAAATAATACATTATATGTTAAAAAAAAAAGAAGAAGAAGACAGCAGGAGGGGAAGAATGAAGGGGGGGAACCGGAGGGGGAGACGAACCATGAGAGACTATGGACTCTGAGAAACAAACTGAGAGTTCTAGAGGGGAGGGGGGGTATGGGTTAGCCTGGTGATGGGTATTAAAGAGGGCACGTTCTGCATGGAGCACTGGGTGTTGCACGCAAACAATGAATCATGGAACACTACATCAAAACTAATGATGTAATGTATGGTGATTAACATAACAATAATTTAAAAAAAGTTGAGAAAGATTAGCAGAGTTTAAATCAAAGGGATTTTTCCATGTTTTCTCTTAAATAGATTGTGTGATTCTCCTAGATTTTGATTTATCATTTTGATGGTTTGCCCCAGTTTATTAGGTTGGAAAAATACGATATAGCACATAAAAAAAGGAAGTTTGGTTTCAAACTACCTCCACCTTCAAAAAAAAAAGAAAATTTTCTTTGTCCAGTGGGTACATAGAACACTGTTATTTTAGCATATCAAATGAGTACCATTTAATAAAATATTTAAACATTACCTGAAATGTTTCATTTTAAATGCATATTCATATGACAAGTTGCAATGTAAATTATAACATCATGAATAAATATTTCCCAAGACCTGGGTGAATCTATTTTGAAACACACACACACACACACACACACACACACACACACACACACACACATTTTTCAGGCTTTGGGACCTGAGCAAATTTAGGGATACTGTGTTGTAGAAAGAAAGAAAGACAAAAGTCACTGCAAAACTGGCGTATGTGGTCAGTTTCAAAAATTTAAAAAATAATAATAAGCAAAAGAGAACAAATATTAGAAGAACTGAGAGTTCTCTTACTTTCACCTCTACTTCCATGGCACAAAAATGAACTTTTCCTGAAAATCTTTAGTAACCATAATGACTAAGTACTATTGATAAAGATTATTGATAGATAGTGTGGTTATATTCCATTGTAGTCAAGACTCCATATATGGAAAAAATTAACTTCAAAACTGTTAATCAGCAAATTCATTTTATAGTCATGTCTAAGGATGCACATTACTGAATTTTGTGGTTTCCTCATTCATATATTTCATGAACAGTGTCATTCTGTGGGCTTGCTCTGTGTCCAAAAAATGCACTCCTATAATGTTCTTGATTAGTTTGACTCATTGCCTTAGATGTATTCCAGAGAATCTGTCTGTATCTGTTTTTCAGTTCAAATTTTCCTGACCTTGAGCTCTCCTGACCTTGTGGCTGGAAGCAGATTTCAAGATGGTTGAGTTGCAAAATGAGTGTAGACTGAATTGTTGAATCATCATTGAAGGAAAGCTACCAAAAAGAACCCCCATCATAGTGGACACTTAATGAGTGAAAAATAAGCTTTCATTGGGCTTAACCGCTGACATTAGGGTCTAGTGTTACTGTGATATAGCTAGGCCTCTTCTAACTAATATTGTACCTAAAGCTACTTCTCCCCAAATAATACATATTTAGAAGGCCCTAAATCAACAATATTTATGATAAGTTAAATCTTTTCATCAAACTTATTACTACTACTACTACTAAAATATACTCATATACTTCATGTGAACCAGTTTAAACTTTAAAAAAACGTTTAAGTGCTTTTCTCATTCATTATTTTTATTTTCCTGCTAAATATAATGAAAACAATAATGTGAAATAATTTTCTATCATGTTACTATCAATAGTTCTAGTCTTATATTTTCATATAAATCTTTTTTCAGAATTAGTTAATTGAATTTGTTGAAAATTGCTGCATGTATTATTGTTTCCAATATCCTATTATTTTCCTCCTCCTCCTGTCTTTAGTGTACATCTGTGGGTGGTAAACAAATCCTAACTTTTTTGCTGAAAAATAACTTTAATTTGTCTTCACCATTGAATAAAAAAATGTACTTTCATTTTTTATAAAAATCTAGGTTGCAGTTTTTCCATCATCACTTTCAAAATAGTTCTGCTTTGGGTCCAGTCCTCTATTTGATACTTCACTGAGGATAATCAGTCTGGATTTTCACTCTGATTACTTTTAGGATTTTTCTTTTTATTGCTCAAGTCCTTCAGTTTCACAGTGTGTCTAGGTGTGAATTTATACTTCTTTGCCTTCAGAGGGCACTATCAATCTGTGGTCTTCTGATTTTCTTCAATTCTGGAAATTCTTAGTTATAATTTCTTCAAATATTGTTTCTGTGGGACATAAAGACCCTTTTATTATTCTCCAATATACCCAAACTATTCTTGCCTTAAACTTTTTGCCTTTTGTGATTCTCTGTTTTCAGAAGAGTCTTCTCCCACGTATTTGCAGGGCTTACATCATCAAGGTTTTCCAGTCTCTCCAAAAGTTTCACTGTATCAGAGAGTCATTCTCTGACCATCTTCTCAAATATCACTCTTCTCTCACTTCTGCTCTCCTACACTGCTTTAATTTTTTTCACAGTATCAATTACATCTACACCTTATATATTTATTTGTCCATTTGTTTACCACTTTATCATCCTAAAATTCAAATCCAATGAGGATTTTTTCTCTGCTTTTTCATTGTTATATCAAGTGTTTAGAATATAGTAGGTACTCAGTCAATATTTTCAGAGTCAATGAAATTTCCTCTAACTTATTTCTGACACTATTATTAGATGTATTTGTATCTCTCAATATTTTTATATCTCATTATATATATATATTTTGCTGTGTTCTGGATGAATTCCTTAATATCAACTTATATCTAGTCTAGAGTATACTCTGTTTACTTTTTTATGACTATAAATTTTATTTCTATGATTTCTTATTGATTGCTTTTTATATCAGCCTGTACTTGTTTAACATCTGTATGTTTTTGTTGTAAAAATGTTCAAATATTTTGGAATTTGGGTTTTTTAGATTCATTTTTAATGTGATCTCCCATGCACCCTTTCCCTTTTTCTCCTCTGCTAATCTTTTCAATTCTAATTGTTTTGTCTGGTCTTCTGCACCTTCTATTTGAAACTAGCTCTTTAAACAGCATTTTGGAACTATTGTCTTGAGATACTGATGCTGTCTTATTTCAGTTCTGGTTTATGAAAATGTGTCTGTCCTCCCACATCCCCAGTCCAATGCTTGCCGACAGACAGTGGGTTGGCATTAGTTGAAGTCAGTGTCTCAAACTTTAACTTACTGTATCCCCTTGACCAAAATTTAATAGCTATATATTCTGTGTGATTAATTGTTAAGGTCACACCCTAATAAATCATAGTTTCTTATAAGCTTATATTCAGTCATCAAACATCTATTGAGCATCCACTAGCAGGAAGATATTTGGTAAGCAGGAAGAATTCATTCATAAATATGACAGTTATATCCTTCAGGAGATAATTAATGTATAAGAGAGCCCCATTAATGCAATATATAAAAAATAAAATAAAAGTACTGGATCTCAGAGGACTCTATTTAGATTTTTTTGGGAGGAGCATGATGGGAATAGATCATCTCAGTCATACTTAGCTCATGACTCTTCTAAGATACACAATGAAACTCTTAATAGAGATTTCACTGGTAAAGATTCAGGGAGGTCAGAATTGAAAGTTACAAAAGGAGTAGAAATCAGATTATACACACTGTCTGTAGCCCTTGGAAATGATATTTTTAGGTATCATTCAAAGGTAGTTCTCTCTCATGACGCTGTGTTGGAAACTGTACGTAATTATACTAAAATACATATTCTATTTCTCAAAGAACCCATGATCTAATAAACAAGATGATTATTATAGCATGTTTCCCTGAAACAATTCAAGGCACTTAACTAATAATATATACATACCAAAAACATTTACATAATCAGCTAAAAAGATTGTATTTTATTTTTTTTCAAAGAATAAAGAAACAGTTTGTGGCACAAAATAGTTTTCTTTACCTCATGAATACTTAAAAATCATTTCAAAATATAGTAGCTTAAAACAAAAATTATTCTATTATATTTCATATTTTCTGTGGCTCTGGAATTCAAGAAGGTCTTGGTTGGATGACTTTAGCTTAGGGTCTCTCACATGACTTTAGCTATGTGTCTGAATTCTTAGATTGGCCAAAGCTGAACAATGGGAGGCTGGAGCAGTTGAGGGTTGCCTGGTTTTCTCTGCATGATCTTCCTATGTGATCTAGTTTGGTCTTCTTTAAAGCATAATGGACTCAGGGCTGGCAAGAGCTTATAGGATAGCTCAGGGCTCCAGCTCAAGTGTTTCAGGAAACCAACCCTGAATTACATGGCCTTTTCTCCCCAAGCCTCACATGTTACTTACTGTTACTTCTGCAATGTCTACTGGTAGCAAGCAAGTCTCAAGCCCACCCAGATTCAAGGAGAGGGACCCTAGACCCCACCTGTTGAGGGGAATGTCTAGATCATGTTGTAGAAGAGCAGGTTGGATGGGAGATATTGTTGCAACTATTTTTGGAAAATATAGTCTGCTACAGCCATTAAGAACTAAACAGCATCCTATCCTCTGAATTTATGACTTTGTAAACTACAGGGTCCAATGATTTGTCCAAAGTACCTCTGTTAGTGGCAGAACTAGAAAACGAAACAAAACATGTTATCTTCTGACCTCCAGTCTCATTTTTTTTCCTTTGTCAGCAGAGTGCCTCCTAGAGGGTACCAAAAGGAAAATCTGTGTCTAGAATCATGGTTGATTCAAAATGACTACTGAGCATGGAGAAACTAAAATACACATGCAATGGGAACATAGGCTACAAATCTGTCTGTACATGGAATGTCTTAACTGAACATATGAATTTTACATTGCAAATTCATGCATTTAATTACTGATTCATTCAAAATTGTTTTAGGCCCTTGAAGTTGGGGGGGGGGGATTTGAACACATATCAAGTAAATTAAAGAAATTTCTTCTGCTTAGGGTTTTACTGATTAAAAAAAAGTACAAAGGTCAAATATAATATTGACATAAATCTCTAATTTGGAGAACTGAAAATTGTTTGCTTGAATGACCCTGAAATATCCTTAGATTTTAAAAGTAGATAGTCAGATTCTGCTTAACATATGCAATAGAAACTGTGTTCAGTATAATCTAGAAAGCAAAAAGATATTTTCTTTTTGTGTGAAAAATAGGTTATTTTTAAATCCAAAATAGTGGGTTTTTTTTTAATGGAAAAAAAAAAAGCTTCAGACTCTGGCCCAAGTTTCTCTCTAAAGCTTTCAGCCAATATATTAATAATTCTTTTGGTCATATAGAGGAAAAATGTATCATTAAGTGACACTAGGCCCTAAAAAAGGTGGTGCCTAAAGCACTTTGGCTGAAGATAACTGAGTTATCTTTGGCGAGTAGAGGTAAGAGATGATGGAGAAATGCGAGGTAATCAGGGAATTGTAGGATGTAGGGAGGGCAACTGTACTGAGGTTAGAGTAGATATTAAAAACACCTAAAAGAATCTACATAAATCTTAAATCCATGATTTCAGAATGTTGCTGTACAGTCACAATATTCTTGTGCAGTAATCTGGCAATTATGGAACAGTGCCAAGAAGTAGAAGTTTATAGGTGGAGTTTGAGGAAAACGCATAATTGAGAATTAGAATGCAAATTCAGACCACAGTCGCTGCAGGGAATTGCAGCACAAGAAGAACAGCCAATCATTCAAGGAAACTGAAAGATGTCTAGGTCTAGTTTAAGGTTTGGGAAGATAATTAAGAAAGTTTAGATTAAAAAGAGCTATTTGGAATAAAGAGTCATCTTTTTGGAGAAGAGGTAGAGAGGATAAGACTACAGAACTTTCAAACATAACTTTGTATTTAGAGTACAAAGAATAAAAAATAGATACAGAATTTGGAAATTGATTAAAGTGTAATGATAGCAATCAGTTCTATCAGTTAGCAGGGAGGATCATTATGATAAAAAATTGAATTCCAGTGTTATTTATTGCAAAGCAATAGAGCATTGGGCATCAAAATAAACCTTTCAAAATAGCATATATTTTCATGTAACTTTTTGGAAAAGTTTTCTAAAAATTAATTTTTAGTTACATTCTGAAAAGTTATAGTAGTGTAAAAGTTCACTTATAGTAATTGTTTATTGTATCACTATTTTAACCTGTGATCATTTTTTTCCTACCATATTACATCCTTATTTTGCTTCATATCAGAGCCTTAGGTACTATGTGTCATTCCCTAATTTCTCCAAAAACCAGGAGAGTAATTTAAAAATCATATGCATAGTCATTTTAAATATTTATTTTCAGAACTTCAGCTTATCGTTAAAGAAGTCATATGCTGAGTGAGCTGAAAATTCTATTAATTAGTTACACACTAGTAAGCTTTATCCCAATGCCAATTAAGTCTATTTATAACTGCATTAGCTGATTAATATAGGACATGTTTCCAATTTTCATATGGATTCTGATACATGGGTGTTAATATATAAAAGAGTAGTTATTTTAAATATATTCAATTTAAATGTTTTTCTCTCATATATATTTCATATATATATATACATATATATATAATATCTGAAGTCTTTACTTTCTTTACAAATACAAATGCTTGAGTAGATTTCCAAGAAACTATTATAGTAGGAATATACAAACTCCATTATAGTAGGAGTTTGTACAATACACGGTGCATTAGGATTAACATTATACTTATAAAACAATAAATGGCTGTGAAAATTCTAAATTGGAACTTCAGAAACATTACTAGTGATCACATTATAATTTCATGTGTTTTGCCTTATATGTGACTTGGGGGCAAAACCTGACCGAAGTCCTATGGTGACTGAAGATTTGAGAAGTTTTTCATTCCTAGTCACAGGCTACCTAGAGGCAGTCAATATGCTGGAACTCTGAACAGACATAATGAGTCTGAAGAGAAAATCTGTAGAGAAGGGCTATGGAAATAGGGAAGTAGTTTGTGCTATTTACTGGTGCCAATCCAAATACCACATTGTTTGATATTTTATAAGCATAATTTAAAATATTTTTTCATTCAAATTCTTAGGAAATTATTTGTCTATACACATTGATTATATGTTATTGGTAAACTCTTGAAGGTAAATATTGACATTTAAAAAAAAAACCTCTCAAATAGAAAGTGATATATATAAATATATATTCTTAAGGTAGACACTTGGGACATATAAAGTATAGACAAAATTCATTGTTACAATATATTATAGCCTTTTATGTGATTATATGTATATCAAGGATATTATAAAAATGTGATTTATTATATTCATCAATATAGGGGATTAATTAATTAGTTATTCACATTAACATAATTAACATATGGCTCCATAAAACATTAGGCCAGCTTCTGTAGATGAATTTTAGGAATCTTATTTCAGGGAGACAAGTTTTGTCCAAAAATAAACTATATTTCGAGACAATTTTTTAAATAAGTATGGGCAAACTTGTATGTTATAATCAAGTTCTTTCTATTCCTATCTTGAGTTCATCTCAAGTGACTACTGAGAAAGATGGTGAGCACTTAATATCAGGATTTTCTTCCTTGATTATTGATACCACTTAGAATAATTCTCCTTCTGGTTCTATTTCTACAAATTGATTAAAACTCATTTATCACTGTAAAGAGACAAATATTTCAAGGCACTGAACCAAGTTTTCAGGCTCTCCTCAGTCTCAGTCTTTGAACACTTAGTTACCACTTCTATAAATTTAGACGATGCCTCAGGATCTTATAGAGGATTTTATTATACTTGCTTTTCATTAAGACCCTAAACATTTATCTTTCCAATTATTGATTTTCCAAGTCCCAAGCTGAAGAGAATTCAGTTTTCCTAATCAGCAAGTCATTCCTGAGGTAAATTTTTATTTTATCAACAAAATAAAACACTCAGTGTATGGCCACACCTACCCAAATGATGATTAATAGATCACAATTAGCATCTGAGTAAAAGATTCTGACTACGTGCTGATAGAAGTCATCACACGTTTTGTAAGTTATTTTTTAATATAAGAGATATATGTATTTGAATTATGGTGACTTCATGAAATATAGATTTTTGCATTATTTTACACAGTGGGGATTTATGGTATTATTTATAATATTAACCAGTTCATGTGTTTTCATTTTCTTACAGCCAGTGTTCAAGGAAACTCTATTATTAAAAAATAAATGGAAATACATTATTTTTTTCTTAATTGTTTATTTTTCAAAACAAAATATTTTGGTAGATTCAGTTAAGACGGCTGAGAAGTTTCTTATTCATCAGGAATGAAGAGATTGAAAAATACAAAATCACCCAGCATAAGTCACTGTAGGAGAAAAGAGAACAAGCCTCTAAGTTTCTCTCTTTTCTTGATAAAGGTGAATCAGAATTTGATAGGCTAATTTTAGCCTCTCTATGTTTTTACAATCAAAAATTATAATGAGCCAACTCTTCTTTGCATCTTCCTTTGGTGTTGAGAGTCCAGCTCTCATGAGGCATCTGCTAGAGACTTGTGGGGATGATTGGGTACTTGGCCACTTGGATTACCTTGTTTTGTCAACGGGTGAAAGTTTCAAGATAAATTGTCAAGGGTAAGGGTAGAGTCCATGATTTCAGAAGAAAGGGAAACTAACAGGTTGAAATAAGAATTAGATGTGTGACCTTAAATTCTTAAAGCCCTCATTCTCTAATGGGCTAAGCAATCCAATTCAGGAAATACAGTATCATAGCCACAGGAGGTCGGATCAGCTTCCCTAGTTTTGACTAATTTATCTCCTTGCCTCCAGGCAAGATTAAGCTAAGCTATACTAGGCAATTGATTACCTGCATCTATCCTTAAACTCTCTAGGATATGAAATTCTGCAAGTTTCAGCTAGGAATCTACTTCGATACTACTAACAAACTCTAATCATTAGAATGTTTCTTTTATGCAACTTATTTCTCCCTTATGGCAGTTTAAATCTTTTTCCTTGTCCTATACTTAGGGAGGATAAAAGGCAGTTAACGTGCCTCGTAAAATAATTAACTGTGAGACTATTAAACCATTCTCCTCCCACTTCTCTTCCAGTTTGAGAATACTTTAAAATCTTTTCTACATCAACTTATTTTATTTTTTAACTAATTGATTTTATTTCTTAGAGTAGTTTTAGAATTATAGAAAAATGGAAGAGAGATTTCATCATCAATTTATTTAACTAAATAGTAAAAACTCTTATTCTTTTGAAAGTTTTGTCACTAAAGAATTTACTTTAAGTCAAGCAATAAAGCCATATGAACTGATACTTTGTGTAAATGTTACAACATAAAAGGTGCTAGAGAAATGGGATGAACACCATCAAATAATAGTGCATAACTAAGTTGTACTAGCTGATGATATTAGAGTCTATAAAGGTACAGTTAAAGGTTAGAAGAGACCTAATGGCTTCACTAAGTTTTCAGAAAGATGCAATTATCAATTTCTATGGACAGCTGAAGGAAAATAAATTATCTATACCTACTCTTATACATATTTCATGGAAAGAGTTGGGACTGTAGATATAATTTCTAATCTACTCTTGAATATTAAGACAGATATTGGAAGGAAAAGGTTGCCAAATAAAAGTAGTCCATCAGGATATGTATTTTTCATGATTATGAGCTTTTTCAGCATACATTTACATTTAATTATGTATGTGCTTTGGAATGTATTCCTCTAATATAAAATAAGGGCTTAGTAGAATTTATATAAATTCTAAGGCTTTATTATACATTTTTGATGACTGATTTGCATTATGATCTCAGATAATTTTTATCTGGCACAACTGGCCAATTTCTAAATAGCATCTAGAAGTCATTATATGAAGTAGATTACATAAGTAAATTTTATCAATCCTTAGAGAATTTATAGAAGAAATAAAAAGGAAAAGTTCATATTTCTAACTTACAGACTTCCAGCTTGCTTTCCATTCTAAGACACCCCTCCTAACCATTGCTTTGGTGGTGGTATGTGCTAGATGTGGAACTTGCACAGTTGGAACAGAAATCAGGTAGTTCCTAAGGTATTCTAACTAGAAGCCAATTTTCCACTTACTTTTCAAACTTTCTTATCTATCCACAATAAGCCAGATCCTAAGAGAGCCTGAGGGATATGATGATGAATAGGACAGAGACCCTGCCCTCAAACAGTATACATTCTTTTCAAGAGTGTGCTTAAAAACAAATAAAGTCACAAAGCCAGATACAACTTAGCATTTGAATTATTTGGCTTTGGAGTTGTTTTTGTTTGTTTGTTTGTTTGTTTTGTTTTCCATGGCATTTATATGAAGGAAATCAGAAACAATAATTCAGTCTCCTGAGGGCAGTTTTATACTGCTTGGAAACTCCTAAATTGGCAGTGATAAGGCAAAACCTCTCCAACATGGCAAAGTGGAAAGAACATCGAGAGATGTAAGGACATTAGTCCCATTTATGCCCCTTGGTAATCATGTGAGTTGGGAAGAAACTAACTGGTTTCTGTGATACAGTCTCCTCATCTTTCTGTAATTACCACCCCACATAGGTACACAGTGCTTATCTGGATTTGGTATTGTCTCCTTGGACTGGGTGGTGGAGGGTGTACCAGTGGGTGGCAGCTCCAACCATTTTTTGTTTGTTTTCCCTCGATGAGAATTTTATGAATTTTAAATGGTTTCAGAGTATCATAGTGAAACAGAAGCATGCCTATGCTTCCCACTTATGTAGCTGATTTAAAGTATTTAATAGTAACTAGATCCATCACATTTCCAACAATGACAACTTCCCTCTCTCAGGGATTCTACACAGGGACATGACAACCTGAGTATCCTCTACTCATCTTTAGTGTGATGCTGATACAGTCCATGGCAAATGGATTGTAGGGAAAAAGCAGTGAAATAATGTCTGCCAAATAGCTAGATGAATTACAGTTTGGTCATGATGAAGGGTAGTTGGAAGAAAGGCAGGCAGGGACAAGGGACCCCTGCCCTAAGAGGAAACCACCCTTAAAAGGATTTTATACCACCCTACAAGGAGCCCTCCACCCTTTCCCATGTGATAGGATGACAAAAACCTGATTGGATGACAGGTGCCTGGAGGGTTAATCAGATTAAAACAGCCCCCCCCCCCAACAAGCCCATAAAAACTCCTAGACTTAGCAACTCCAGTGGCAACCCTTTTGGGTCCGCTCTTCTGGAGCTCTGCTATCACCTTGCTTTGCTGCCCACCACTGTGTCTGGTCTACCTCTTCATTCTTCGAAGCGGCATGACCAGGAACTGGGGGCACTTAGAAGAGAAGAAATCCTGTAGCAGTCTTATTATTAAATAATCTTAATACCTGTCCATTAAAATGAGTGTTTATGTTTGTTTTCTCAAAGTCAATTTAAAGTCCACATTCATGGGAGAAAAGGGAAATGAAGAAGGAGAGAGCTTTTCCAAATCCAGAAAACCTATCCGGTTTTAAAAATAGCGAGTTGGGGGCGCCTGGGTGGCTCAGATGGTTAAGCGTCTGCCTTTGGCACAGGTCATGATCTTAGGGTCCTGGGATCGAGGCCCGCAATAGGCTCCCTGCTCAGTGGAGAGCCTGCTTCTCCCTCTCCCTCTGCCTCTCCCCTGCTTGTGTTCTCTCTGTCTCTGTCTCTCTCTCAAATGAATAAACAAAATCTTAAAAAAAAAAAAATAATGGGTTATTGTTCAGTGGGTAGAGTTTCAGTTCTGCAAGATGGCTGCAGCACAGTGATATGGACATAGTTAACACTACTAATCTGTACATTTAATAATAGCTAAGGTGGTAAATTCTATATTTTTTAAACCACAATTCAGATAAATAAGCAAAATGCAGTTCAGTGAGTAACTACATCAGAGCTATGACTCTAGTAGCCTCAAAGAAGATCTCAAAATTCAATTTCTTAATAGAGTTTTATGGTGAACAGCCAGGTATGGCAATTGAATGCCACTGTTTAAATAACAAATATAATTTATTCCTAAGAGATGTTAGCTGCAGATATGTTTATTGTTAGGAGCAAAAATATTTCTATCAGAGAAAATAGTCTTTTACAGTGTTTCGTAGCCACGTGAGTTAAGTTTGGTAAGTCAAATACATATTAGGACATGGATTTTGTGGGAAGAGGAAACTAGATAGCACATGAAATCCTAAACTATTCAAGTATCTAGTATTTAATTTAATTTAATTTAATTTATGCAATATTCACTTAATAATGCCTTAATAACAGCTATAATGTTCATTTAACGAAATATCTTCAGCATATATTGAATTCATTTTTCTGATTAAAATGCAATTACAATTTTGCCATCTGAACTTGTCACTGTTACTGATGGAACAAATTAACACCAGGAAATCTAATTCTTACACCACTGAGAAGGTAACAGTAGGATTGTTTATGATGGTATGAAATAATTACAAGATGGTCCTGGGCATGAGAATAATTACAGAATAAAAAACAGCTTGATTTCGAGGGACTGATAAGAATGGAGGGGCAAATTCCATGGAAATTGGATACTTTGAAATGAACAGTGGTGAAAGAGTGATAACTCAAGAAGGGAAAGTTAGACACAAGATATCTTATTATCATATCTATTCAGATTACACAGTCTTACTATTGACAACTTGATTTTGAGGTAACATTAAAAATGTATGTAAGTGTTGAATCACTAAATTGTACTCCTGAAACTAATGTTATACTGTATTTTAACTAACTGGAACTTAAATAAAAACTTAAAAAAAAAAAAAAGCCAGAGGGGCGCCTGGGTGGCTCAGTCATTAAGCGTCTGCTTTTGGCTCGGGTCATGATCCCAGGGTCCTCAGATCAAGCCCCACATCGAACAACACATCGGGCTCCCTGCTCGTCTGGAAGCCTGCTTCACCCTCTCCCTCTCCTCCTGCTTGTTCTCCTGCTCTTGCTATCTCGCTCTCTGTCAAATAAATAAATAAAATCTTAAAAAAAAGCCAGAAATAGTATATTTGAGTTGCTAACATATATGGAAATGTTACATTTTATGAAATAAAAAAAAATTTATGATTATGATTACAAAAACAAAATTATGATTAATTTTATTAAGGGTTATTAATGCAATATGATGATCTAAATTACAATTGATTTCTACAGCATAAGATCCTATTTACGATTCCAGCCTTTGTTTTAGAATTAGATATAATGCTTTAATCTCTGAATCTATAGCAAAAACGCTTGTAGGTTTAGAAGAATCATACTATAGTTTCTAAATGTGAAAAACAGCAATGAAAACTACTATAACTATCAGTTTTAATCTTCATATATGGATCCTAAATCATATTAGATTTCTTTCCTTCTATATGTTCTTTCAAAACATACTTCTACACTATACTTTTTGATCCTAAATGACTTTTTTAAGATTTTCTTCACTTATTTGAGAGAGAGTGAGAACTAGAGAGAGAGCACAGAAAGAGAGAGAGAGAGAGAGAGAGAGAAGCAGACTCCCCACTGAGCAGGGAGCCCGATGTGGGGCTCGATCCCAGAACCTTGAGATCATGACCTGAGCTGAAGGCAGACACTCAACCGACTGAGCCACACAGGTGTCCCCCAAATGAGTTTTTATAAAGAAACTTAGATGAACTAAAGATAAGATTAGTCCCAGGAAGGGGATTATAAAATCATAGAAGAATAATTAAATTATGCATACTATTATTTGATTTGGTAAGTGACAAAAGTTGAATCCACAAATTATTGACTCCAGATTATTACTGCATTTTACAATGATGTAAGAGATAAGTACAATTTGCAACTTAATTTAAATTTAATTTAATTCCTGCATTTCCCAGGATTATGTTAAACATTTAAGTAAATTTATCATTAACATTTTAAAGTAAATTCATCGTTGTTCTCAGAAATCTAGTAATGTAGAATTAATTCTGAAAACATCTCAGACATACCATGCTATAAAGACATTCTCCATGAAAGTAGATCATTAATGATTATATGATGCTACTTATCTTATGAATAAAATACTAACAGCAATTAATGAATTAAAATCTGTGTTTTTAATGTTTGGTGGCCAGCTCATTAAACACTATTAATGCAAAAAATGTTCCCAGTCTCTTATGGATCATATCTCAGAATGCTTTAAAGAAGTGCATTCTTTATCTTTAGAAATATTATGTCATATCAGAACGCACCCTAAATCCAGAGCATAAAGAGAAGAGTAACAATGTAGTTACAAAAGTGATAAAATTGTCCTTCCCTGTTGCTACATTATTGCTGAACCCCATAAGCACTCACAATACTCTGACTCTTGATTTTTATGAAAAAATATCCTTTTCTTAAAATAAAATTCTACCCGAGCTTCATGATGAGGTTCAAAGATTAAAAGTACACATTATGAATATGGGAAGAAAGGGTCACAATGAGGAGAATAAGTTCCAGGAATAAAATAGGGGAAATGCCAGGTGGAGGGCTCAAAATAGGCATCATGCTGTTTTTCTATGGAAGATGGCATAAGTTCTGTGTCATTCTCAGCTTAGCATAAGCCTTATGGATATTTCTTATTCCATAGCCACTCTCAGGATGTAGGACATGTTTAGGGGACTTACTTGAATCCAGAGGATGCCTAAAGTTTCGTGATTGAAAAATATCTATGCATGATCATCACCTTATTTGGTGAGTCATGATGACAAATGCTAGGCAATCAAAATATAGGAGGTGAGTTCCTACCTATCTTTGAAGACTTTATCCATACCCAGTTTCCTTTTACTAGTAATTCTTTATAATACCCCTACACTCAATATAATTTTCATTGTATTGCACTTGAACAGCTTAAACTGTATCTATCACTATGCTTGTCACACAGGAAATAAATGCTTACTAGATGTAGCTGTAATTATTACTCAGCTTCCATTACAAGTACTAATTGATCTGAGTTTGCTAGTAGGCACCTGATGGGAATTATTTACAGAATATGATCTGACATATGGTTAGGTTCTAGTTATCTAAGTCATGAATGAAGTAAATATACTTACACTCCTATCATATTCCTTTAATATAAGATAAAGAATTTAATGTGCATGTTTTTCCTTCAGAATAACAAACAATTCGCACCTCACTTCACTGTATACATCGTACTGCTATGTCCTTAAAATTAGTTCAAAAAAAAAAAAAGCTAAAGAATAGACAAATAAAAATGATATGCACTAGTAGTGAAGAATGTAATGACAGATTTGGGTATATATTGTACCGCTATAGTAACTCTAATACATAAAGACAACAAAGTGTATTGTTGGAAATAAATGTTATTGCTATGATCAAAAGAACACCAAACAAAATCTAAATGGCTTAAACACTGTAATTTGTGTTACTTTGCCAATGGGCATAAGGATGAAAGAGAGTGAATTCTTAGTAATTGTTAGAATCTTGGTGATCACAGAACACTCCTCTGTCCTACCAATGAATGGTAAGATCTTCAGTGGCATAAAAGGGGAGGTAGATAGACATTTTAATTCCATGCAACACTTACTATTGAATTGATTCCATTCAAGAGGCAGAAAGGGGTCTTTATAGAATTTTAGGTACTTGGTGCATGACAACTCAATGCTTAAAGGACAGGTATAGTTCAATATTTATTTGAGAGAGGTAGGGTGCAACACCTATTTGAATAACATTTATTTGAGAAAGTACAATGCAATATTTATTTGGGAAAATATTTTTAAATCAGGAAAATGTTAAATTTAGACTTTGATTTAATAATATCACTGATATTTTATTCTAGTTGTAGAAATTTGCTTTTTTTAAATGTGCCATTGAACTCTTAGCTTGCTACCAATTAAAGCCATCTAAATTAATACTACATGAACAGGTGCAACCTTTTTACGAATATAACAACATCTAGATATACACTGATTTATTAATCCATCAGTGGCACTTGAATATAAAATAAATTTATTTCCAAATTACCCAAAATGATAAGGAATTTTTAAAATAATTTTCTATGATCTAAATATTTCCAAAAACTGTTTCTGGGTCATTAGTTGGTTCTTTTCTTCCCTTGGCACATTAAAGATAGCAACCAACAACAAAAAAGTTAATATTTGCCTCTGTATGTGTATGTGTGTATGTCTGTGAGTAGGAGGTGGGTGGGGGGCATGATACCCTACTATAGTAGGATCAGGTAAATCTGAAGTGAAATCCTGATTTTGGCATTTATCTTCTGTGAAGCCTGGGAACATCAGTTGACCTCTTGGAATATTAATTTTATCTGCAATATTGTTATGAGATTAAATGGAGTATAGCCTTTCATTTCAGTTAATGTAAAAATTAGCTAGCTGATATAAATATTACCCAGAATCAGGTAGCAAAAATGCCAAACAATATAATTTATTGCACAAAATACCCTAATCATCATGGGTTCACTGTTGTAGAATTATTGCAACGGAAAGGTTGTTGCATATTAAATCTTCATTTTCGTCTTCTCACATACTGGAAATTTAAGGAAATAATTCTGATTTAGTTTTTTTTTCTCCATCTGCTCCAATATGTTAAGTGTTTGCCTGTTTTTATACATTCATCATGTATAATGTTAGAAAGTAAAAGAAAGCTCAGTGTGAGATTAAATTAGCAAAAATGGAATAGTTCAACATTATTGTGCTGAACTTAGATGATATTGTTATAAAAAGGAACTATATTGATTAACATAACTGTAGCAGAGCAGAAGGTTATACAGATTATAGATCTTTTATTATAATTTATTCTATAACATGTTCAGTGATGTCTTCCACTTTTGCACCAACTATATAAATATTTTTTTAAAGATTTTATTTATTTGTCAGAGAGAGAGAGAGCACAAGTGGGGGAGTGGCAGGCAGAGGGAGAAACAGGCAGAGGTAGAAGCAGGCTCCCTGTTGAGCAAGGAGCCCAATGTGGGACTCGATCCCAGGACCCTGGGATCATGACCTGAGCTGAAGGCAGACACTTAACTGACTGAGCCACCCAGGCATCCCTATAAATACTTTCTAACAGCATCAAGTTACCCTTTGTATTTGATTCCCCCAAAATAAAAAATAAGCATTAAACTATTACCATTTTTTTAATATTCTAAATTATAGTGTTTTTTAAACAGAATGAGTATATGCTTAATTTTTATGTTGTGAAATATTTAAATTATTGTATTTTAATAAAGAAGCAACTAAGAACTTTTCTCTGGATTTCAAATGTATCTATGGACGATGGTTCATTAGAATAATGACACTTGAAAATTTATGCACCCTTCTTTATATAAAATTGGCAAGATGATAAGAATTCATGCCATTCATTCTTTCTCATATTGTTAGCTATTTTTATGGGTTAAGATACTTTTTCCTCTACCCCACTGTAGGATTCTATAATCTTCCAGGAAGTGGTCTTTGAATCACTTGGCAACCTCTCTTTCAAACTCAGAGCCAGAAGTGTTTTCTTATGTGCTCATAATGGCATCCTTTATATGTTGTAGCATATTTTGTTTTGTATTGAAATTACCTGGTTTTTGGTCTGTTTCTCCCAGTAGACTGGAAGATCCTTGAAGGCAAGGACTGTGTCTTGCCTATGGTTGTATCTTCCATGCCTAAATGCTATATGATTTGTTAAAAGAATGAAAGAATGTTCCATGGCAGGAACTGTATAACATAATTCTTTGCAGCCTTCATTCTACCAGGGAATTCCTCCTTGTAGTGCAGACTCACTGAATATTAGAGTATTGATTATCCTTCCCCTACTTTCAATATCATGCCAAAGCCAGTGTCTTGCCTGACTTAGTCTTTCCTTTTCCTTTAATTTTTTTGGTATAATTAAGGTGAAAATATGAGTTTTTTAATGGAGACAAGTGTTAATGAAAGTCAAATCAGGTACTGGTTCTGTCATCAATTTAGCTATGGAATTTTGAAGACACTAATCTTAATCTTGCTGAGTTTTAGTTTCCTCAGTTGTTAAATGTGGATAATAATACTTTGACTTTTTAATACAGATGAAAAGGTATGATTGTAAGAATACTTGAAAAGAATAAATAACTTGATAGGACGGTGGTTGTCCAACTTTAGTGTTCATGAGAATCACTTAGAGGTCATTATAAAATGCTGATGGCTGGACTCCAACCTGAGTTTTTGATTCAGAATTCTGGGGCCTTGAGTGCTTGCATTTTTTCCAAGTTCCCATTAACTGCTAATGCTGCCAATGAAAGGAACACACTCTGAGAACCATAGAGAGGGGACTGTTATTCTATAATGGTTAAACAGTTTTGTTTGCTCCTATACTGATATTATAATCCTTTACTATTCAAATATTTTAGTCATTCTTCTTTCCTAGCTGAATATATTCTCTTTTATGTCAGTACTTAGTAGTTTGAAACTTATAAAAAATGAGATAAAATTTCCTACTCATACATTTTAATATATTAAAATGATAAACTATTTGATCAGCTATGGTATAATACCATCAAAATGAAAAAAAAAAAGAAAAATGCTTTCAGGAAAACTTTTCAATGGTATGCATCTTGAATGATGATATAAATCCACAGGTCATAAAATATAGTTCAAACTTGCAGGAAGTTAGCAAACTTGAATAACAATTAACTCCCAATTGTACTAAGTTCTTTAAAAAGTAGGTTTGGATCATGAATTTAAACAATTTGATACATTAATCTACTTGGCCCACTCTACTAATTGGAATGCATGCTTGCAGCATACTATGTGACAGACTTGGTGAAAGATTATTTCTTTACCAGGGCATATTCAATATTCAATTATTTTCTTGTTAATAATTTATCCTGCATAATAGAGAAAACACTGTAAATAACCATCTGTCTCCAGGAGCAGCTTTTATATTTACAAATAGACACAGCACAGAATCTCAGCAAGAGGCATGTAGAAAGAAAGGACATTCCAGGTTAATTGCTTAAATAGAGGAATTTGCCAGACTTACATCTCTAAACTAGTTGCTATTCTTACCTCCTACTCTGCATAAAACAATGACAACCCCAGATTGGTCTTTATGAGGAAAAAGATAATTTGGTAGAAAAATGAAAGGTTTTAGGGTATATAAGTACACACAGTTTCCACAAGAACAAATTTTATTAATAGCACAAATTCCTAGCTACCCAATGAGAAGCTGGAATTTTCAAAATGTCTGCCATCTATAGCAGAAAGAAGAGAACCGATCTAGGGGTCAGCTACAACAATCCTTAGAGTTAACTAGGAAAAGAAGAGGAAGCTGCATCATGATACAGAAAAAGTGGGGCTGTGCAAAGTCAACATGTTAGTCTCTGGGAGATGATGAGTATGTATTGCAGTCCTGACTGAGAAAGGAGTTAAAGCAAGGATGACAGGAGATGAAATATATGTAGCTTTTGGGAATAATTAAATAAATTATTCATATCATTGGCTTTTATTTATTTATTCCTATCTTGTCCTGAAAAGTATTTTAGGGATGTTTGGCAGCAAATGTTGAAACAGCTCCTAATACTGACTTTAGCTTATTAATTTTGACATTATCGAGGCAGCAAATTACCCAGATCAGGGTTTATAGTCAGAATAAGTTATACAGAAGATACAGAATCTCTAAAAGTTCCATAATCACTATTTGACCAAAATTAATTGGAATAATTATCAGGAGGAAGACAGAATTTAACAAGTTTTAGACCTGAGTTTTATATGATTTTTATTACTCAGTTTAAAATAATAATTTATATTAAAAACCCTTTCTGAAAAACCCTTTATCAGACTTATTTACATTTTCTGGACTAGTTCTCTAGATTGAGTATTGTTATGCCTTTGAGATGTCCTTCAGATTTTAATTATCTTTGAATTATTGTTATTCATAGTTTATTGCTAATTTAGCTATTGTCTGATGTCAATAGAAGATAAGTATAAAAGCCTAGTTATAAGGATGCATGAAGTGAAACTTTCAAAGATCCAATTATTAAAAGTTTAAGAAATCAAACACATTTTAAAAGCCAGGAAATCGGTCCCAGCCAGAAAGTATCTTTTCTTCTCTTAAAGACTGAACTGCTATCTGAATAATCTTTGAATTTCATGGTTTATTATCTTTTATATTTCAACTAAGTGCTTATAATATGACCTTATGTGATTCCATTAATGTATTTACTAGGGTAAATTGTGAGGGAAGTATGTACAAGTGTGTACATGATTTAGCCTTTAAATCATTTTGTTGGTCTGGGTAACAGCAACGAGATTTTAGTGAGCAGCAAAGCATCAAGACTGGGAATAAGGCCTTAATCAATGTGGCTTGTCTTCCAGACGTGACACTTGAAAAAGAAATGGTGCTGTGATGTCTTTTGTGTTTGTGGTTAATGCCATTTGTTTTGTTTGCCCTTTTCCTGTGACTGTGAAGTTCTTCTCACTAAATGGTCAGAGCCTTTTCCCCTACTCTTTACATCTGGGCTTGGCCATATAATTTGCTTGGCCGAGGCCGATAGAATGTTATCAGACTTGACATAGAGGCTTCAAAAAGCACTTATGCAATTTTTACTTTTCTTTTGTGCTTTCACCATCATCACTGGAAGAAGCTTAGGCAAACCTCCTACAGGACAACAAACCATAGGAGAAGAGCTGAACGTCCCAGTTAAGACCATCCTAGACCAGCCAGCCCCTGTCAACCCACCAGCAAACTGTGGATAAGTGAAGGACAGCTGAGATCCATTGAGCCTTATAAGAAATAATAAGCGCTTTTGTCTTAAGCCAATAAATTTGGAGTGGTTTGTTATGCAGTGATTTGCACATCAAATCCTTTTTATTTTCTGTCTCCAGCCTACATTTCAGTAAGGACTAAGTCCTGCTGATGCCTTTCTTCCACAAGTAGTAAGAATCCTTGAGTCAGGATGACTTCCTACCTGGGGGGAAAAAAAGTGCAATTTCTAGACTGTAAATGCCCAAAAGTAAGGAATGATGTCATCAACTTATTCGTAATTGCTTCTGAGTATCTACATAGGCTTTTAGTTGGTGCACCTGATTTCAATACCATAGTTTAAATGGGGGAAAAAAAACATTTACCTGATATTTATCCTCATTTATTTTTTAATCAGATATTATATTATAAGCAAAATGAACTAATGTATGGGCCACTACACAGATTACATACTTACCAATTACAAAAGTAATTTTACTTCTCTCCTTTTTGATGTTTGAAGTCAAAGAAAACTGTATGAAATATGGTCTGGTCTGTTCTAAGGGTGAGAAATTCTCTGTGATCATTGTGGTTTTGGTACTACTAAAACTTTGCCACATATATGAAGATATTTTTAATATATCAGTAGACAGTAATTCAATTTCACATATTGATATCCTTGCCTCTCATGTCTTCAAAATATATCTGGAAGGCAACTGTTTGTTCCTGAACATATTGACCAGCTTGCCTTTCTGCAGAATGCTCTAAGTTTTTTTTTTTTTTTTTTAAAGATTTTATTTATTTATTTGAGAGAGACAGAATGAGAGATAGCACGAGAGGGAAGAGGGTCAGAGGGAGAAGCAGACTCCCCGCTGAGCGGGGAGCCCGATGTGGGACTCGATCCCGGGACTCCAGGATCATGACCTGAGCCGAAGGCAGTCGCTTAACCAACTGAGCCACCCAGGCGCCCCAAGCATGCTCTAAGTTTTATTGATTCACTTTACTCATTCTGCTCCCTATGGAAAACTTCTCCTCATCCTTTGAAACCTATTTCAAATGCCTCTTCCTTTGGACACCCTGGTTTAGTGCCTCAGGGCTAAAACATGCCCTCTTCTGATTTTTACACTTTATTAGTATAGTATTTTAGTATAGTATTGCAATTTTTATGCGTATACCTATATCATCCACACATGGTTAGCCATCTAAGGGTGGGAATCATCTCTACTCATATATCTCTTCTGCACAGTATTAGAATAAATTTGGACCTTAGTAAATATTTTAAAAATTGTCATTGTGAAAAGATATTTTATTGTAATAGAAATATTGTTTCTATAGGGAGATTCTTGGTGTATATAGTACATTCTAAATAGAATACTATAAAAAATACTTAAGTTATTTTAAATATTATTACCGAAGTTATTTTTATTGCTTTGACTTTTGCTACTGAATAACTACTTCTTAAACTGTTAACCAAATATTCCTTTCCAATGGTTTCCATTTGTTGTTCTAAAGCAAAAGGTTGAACCTAACATTTTTTGTCTTCTTTTTTAAATCTTTCTCTTGTTCTATGTTTATTATTATCTATTTGATTTTGTTTATATACTATATTTATTCAGAAGTAAGTTTAAAAGTGAACTTACTACAATAAAATATTGCAGTACCCATGTGGGAAAATTACTATTCCAGGAAAATAAATCTCATAATAATGGAGTATTCATTATTTTAATGGATACTTCAGTAAATACTTCAATTTCAGCTTTTTGCTAATGACCTGTATGCCCTAAGCTTTTCTGAAGAGCTTTCATTTTTTGAGTTAAGACTAAACATAGATTACCTCCCAGTGAGATAAATTCCCCCCAGGAAGATCTGAATGAGCAAAACTAGTTCACAACAATGGAAATCTTTTAAAATGCAGATGCTTGTGATTATCAAGGGTTTCTGTAGCATATTTCATGTTAAAAATAAAAGGAAAAACATTTGACATTATCATCAACACTAAGTGAAAGTCTTTTTGTCAAGGAAATGGTTCTCAACAAATAACTAAAAATTGAATAATATGATTTTGAACATCCATTTGGTCCAAATAAATGGTATTTCACCATGGTTATACCTGAAGTATCTGAGGAGCTTTCAGGGCCCTATCTCTAAAAATTTCCATTTAATTGATTTGGGGCATGTCCACTGGGCATTTTATGGAAGCTCCAGGTATTTCTAAGGTGTAGTATGTTAAAAAATCCCAGAGTAAATAACCCTGGGTGAATCTCTTGAAAATATATGTTTTAGGTAGTGTAGTCATATCACTTAATTAAAGCTAGGTATTTCCAAAACTGTTTCTGACAATTGCATTAATAGTAGTAGGTATTCTACGTGGTAAGCAACTATGTCATGTACACACACACAACAAAAATATTTATATTAAACAATAAGTATTTCCTTGTGTTCTGTGTTTCACAGACTGAATTATATTTTTTTTTCTGAGAAAAAATGTCAAATTATAATTTGACTGAAAAAGGTTAATGAGTTTGTGTAGATGGCTAGATTATTTTTGGCTCAAAATAGGTCATTTTATCACATGATCCTAATGAATAGCAAGTGTCTTAGTTCATCTTTCTATAACAGAATACCATAGACTAAGTGGCATCTAAACAACAGAACCTTATTTCTCACAGTTCTAAAGGCTGGGAAATCAAGGACCCACCACACTGAGAGAACAGGCATTTGGTGAAGAACTTCCGAATTCATAGAGTCTTCCCACTATAACCTCACATGGCAGAAGTGGGAGGGAGATCTGTGGGTCTTTTTTAAGGGCACTAATCCCATTCATGAGGGCTTCACCCTCATGAGTTAATTACTTCCCAAAAGCTAATTCTAGTATCATTACATTAGGGGTTAGAATTCTAACATATGAATGTGGGGAGGACATAAACATTTAGTTCATTGCAGCAAGGAAACTAAACTCTTACATATAATGATCTTTTAGTTGGTAAATAAAACTATTAGCTATGAGAAATGGATGTTATTTTTATTGCTTTGACACATTCAGTGTCACATTCAGTGTTACTGAATGTCACACTAGGTAAGGCATTAACATATATTTTTATTTCAAAGGAGTTTTCAGATAGTTCCCAATTCTTCTAATATATAATATATATATTAACATTAATATTAATGATATTAATAGTATAATATATATACACTGCAATAGCACTTAACTAATTCTAAAATAATTCTTACATAGTGATGGCTGATTTTTAAATCAAACTAACATTCTAAAAAAATTATCATGGTACTACATTCATCAAAAATAAGGTGATGACTTTTTAGATACAACACCAAAGTCATGATCTATGAAAGAAATAATTGATAAGCTGGACTTTATTAAAATTAAAAACTTCTGCTCTGTGAAAGACAATGTCAAGAGAATGGGAAGACAGGCCACAGGCTAGAAGAAAATATTTTCAGAACACACATGTGATAAAGGAATATTATCTGAAATATACAAAGGACTCTTGAAACTCAGCAATAAGAAAAGAAACAATATGATTTAAAAAATGGTTCAAAGACTTAACAGACCCACACCAAAGAAGATACACAGATAGAAAATAAGCATATGAAAAGATGTTCCAAATCATGTTTTATCAGGGAAATGCAAATTAAAACAAGATACTACTATGTACCTATTAGAATGCTCCAAATCTGGAGCTCTGACAATACCACATTCTAGTGAAGATGTGGAGCAGCAAAGACTCTCATTCTATGTTGAGGATGTCAAATGGTACAGACATTTTGGAAGATATTTTGGCAGTTTCTTACAAAACTAAACATAATTTTACCATATAATCCAGCATTCATTTTCCTTGGTACTTACTCAAAGAAAATGAAAACTTACGTCTACACAAAAACCTGCACACAGAGGTTTATAGCAATTTTATTTATAATTGCCAAAACTTGGTATCAACCAAGATCTTCTTCAGTAGGTGAGTGGACTAATAAGCTGTGGTACATCCAGAGAGTGAAATATTATTTAGCACTAAGAAGAAATGAGCTATCAAGCTATGAAAAGACATGGAGGAAACTTAAATGCATATTACTAAGTGAAAGAAGCTGAACTGAAAAAACTTGTATACTGTATGATTCCAACTATATGACATTCTGAAAAAGGCCAAATTATGGAGGCAGTAAAAAGAGCAGGGTTTGTCCCGGGTTGTGTTGGGTGGGAGGGATGAATAGGTAGAGCACAGAGTACTTTTAGTGTAGTGAAAATACTCTGTATGGTACTATAATGAGCGATACATGTCATTATACATTTGTTCAGACCTATGGAATGCACAACACCAAGAGCGAACTAAGGTAAACTAGGGACTTTGGGTGATTATGATGTGCTAATGTAGGCTCATCAGTTGTAATAAATATACCACTCTGGTGGGGGATATTGATGAGGAGGAGGCTGTACATGTCTGTGAGAAGGTCTATATGGAAATCTTTGTACCTTCCTTTCAATTTTGTTGTGAACCAAAACTGCTCTAAAAACAAACACAAGACCCAAAGCATAAGAATGCATGCTAATACACATGTAATTAAAATGTTAAAGGGAAAACACTAAAGATAGTATGAAATACTTTCTCTTACTTTCTTTAGCACTTTTTTGCTGCATGAAGAGTTCTAACTTTAATAGAGTTAAAAAAGAAAGATAAGCCATTGTCAATATCCATGAGATACAGTGAGATATCTTACTTTAACCATTTGTGGGGTTTCTTTGAAATGTAAATACTTGAAGTGTGATATAGATACACCTTTGTCTTTTTTTTCTTGAGTAAGAAAAATAGGCTGAAAAATAAAATCATTGGAGAAAAAAGAGACAAATTTGAAGCATGAGAAAGAGAATGAAAATGAAAAAAATTCCCACATATTAGACACTCAAGGAAGAAATGAGACAAGTTACAAAGAAAACACCATTCTGTAAATGTGTTAAAAATAGTTTGACTGTGCCCAAAATATTTGAAGCACTATGAAAAGAAAAATAAATAAAAACTAGCTGTGGGAGTTGAAAACTTTATGTAGGATAAGAGGCAATAAAACATAGCATTGTATATGCATATAGAGCTGTGTTTGTGCATGTGTGTGTGTCTGTGTGTAATATATAGAATATATATTTTCTTTAGGAAAGCACTAAAGAATGTAAAAATGAATATTTCTGATAAGAGAATTCTAAAATACAGACTGTTCTAGCTAGGATGCTGTTGAATATGTATGAAAACCAACCAGAATTATCTAAAGCAAAATAAAGAAATAGATTGGCTCTTATAATTAAAATATCTGGAGTACAGAAGAAGCTCCAAAAGTCCTGGATCATATCTTACCCTTAGGGTATGGAGATGGAGCCATTCTCTTTCAACCATGTGGAAAAAGACTGTGGAGGGAATATTCTTCCAAATGATAAAGAAGATAAAAAATAGTAGAAAATAAAAGATGTCCACCACATGACATATAATATCTTTTTCACCATGTTAATTTTATTTTGCTTTTAAGTAAAAATCTACTTGAAGATTAATTCATTAATCTCTATAAACACTTGTTGAGAGTTCATTATTTCCCTGGCACAATCTTAAGCATTCAAAAAACAAACAAGCTTTTGGTTCCCTGAAATTTGTAATCCAGATTTAGCATATTCAACTATGACAAATTCCATAATAGTAGTCTGTGCAAGTGTTGTTAGAACGCAGAAAACATTTTTAATTCTGACTGGATGTTAGAGGTGTGAATGGGGAGTTGGAGAGGGCTTTGGGTGGGGGTTGGAATGTCAGTGGCATAACTTTCAGATTTATAAGTCTTTCCCTAATAGAATGTGGAGAATTTCATTGATTAAAAATCAACAAGCCTGCGCTCACTTCGGCGGCACATATACTAAAAATCAACAAGCTCAAAAACTAATGATGTAATGTATGGTGGTTAGCATAACATAATAAAATAAAATTAAAAAAAATGCAAATAAAAAATCAACAAGCTCAAATGCAATTGAAATTAATAAAACATTATGTGATCCCACATCTCAAGCAGATAGTACTTTGATAATCTACAATATCTGAAATCATGTCTATAACCAGTCAGAAGAATCAAGGAAGTCCTAGATAGCTGTGGGCAAACTGAGAGACAAGGCTAATTTTTTGGTAAAGGTTCTAAACAGCTAGATAAAAGACCATGTGGACCAAGGGCTTAAGGCTTTCTAAAAATGTGTAAGCCTTATAAGATAAAGTTTAGATAGTTACTGATAATAAAGTTTAAACTAAACTTGAATTTATTTTTGTGTATGGTGTAAGAAAGTGGTCCAGTTTCATTCATACACAAGGAAAAATCCAAAGTGGATAAAAGACCTAAATTGAGACCTGAAACCATAAAAATCCTAGTGAAGAACATAGGCAGGAGTAATTTTTTTCTAGATATGTCTCCCAAGGCAAGGGAAACAAAAACTATTGGGACAAAATCAAAATAAAAAGTTATGCACAGGAAAACAAAAACAAAATGAACACGAAACAAAACAAAAACTAAAAGGCAACCTACAGAATGGGAGAAGATATTTGCAAATGACACATCTGATAAAGGGTTACTATCCCAAATATATAGAGAACTTAGAAAACTCAACACCCAAAAAACAAGTAATTCAATTAAAAAATGGGCAGAAGACATGAACAAACATTTCTCCAAAGAAGACATCCAGATGACCAACAGACACATGAAAAGATGCTCATCATTAGTTATCATCAGGGAAATGAAAATCAAAACTACAAGAAGATATCACTTCACACACCTGTTAGAATGACTAAAATCAACAACACAAGCCACAACATGTGCTGGTAAGGACGTGGAGAAAAAGGAACACTTGTGCATTGTTGATGGAAATGCAAACTGGTGCAGCCACTCTAGAAAACAGTAAGGAGGTTTCTCCAAAAGTTAAATATAGAACTACCTTATGATCCAGCAACTGCACTATTGGGTATTTAGCCAAAGAATAAAAGAACATTAATTCAAAGGGATACACACACCCCTGTGTTTATATTAGCATTATTTACAATAGCTAAGATATGGAGGCAGCCCCAGTGTCCATCGATTGGTGAATGGATAAAGAAGATGTGGTGTATATATAAACATACACACACACACACACACACACACACACACACACACACACACACAGGAATATTATTCAGCCATAAAAAAGAATGAAATCTTGTCATTTGCAATGATATGGAAGAAGCTAGAGAGTGTAATGCTAAGTGAAAGAAGTCAGTCAAAGAAAGACAAATACCATTATGATTTCACTCATATGTGGAATTTTAGAAATAAAACAAACAAAGAGAAAAAAAATAAGAGAGACACAAATCAAGAAACAGATAATTATAGAGAACATAAGTACGGATACCAGAGGGGAGATGGGTGGGGGGATGGGTTTAATAGGTGATGAGCACAGAGTGATATATGGGAGTGTTGAATTACTATATTGTACACCTGAAACTAATATAACACTGTGTGTTCTAAGTGAAATCAAAATAAAAACTTTAAAAAAATTACAAAAAAATAGTCTTTATAATCACCTCAAAAAAAAGTTAAACTAAATATGATATGAAATCCTATTAGTCTTTTATTTTCAAATATCTCATTATAAATCTTGTATTCTTCTAAAGTCAATATTGATGCATTGTTTCCATCAACATGTATAAAATTTCCTTATAAAATAATCTATCAAAAATGAGTATCAGTAAAAAAAAATTAAAATATAATGTTTCTCTAGAGGTAAACCTCCTAATTGTTTTTTTTTAATTTATTTTTGTTCATACCCATGAAATTTATTAATAAGGTTTATATTCTTTAATCTTCTATCATCAGTTAATGGCAACTAAAGGAATAGTTGGCCTACTATTTCAGACAGAAGTAATCATCTGTGAGCTTGCCACATGGAATAATTTATTTCATTGAGAGTAAATTCATATAAGTTATACTAAACACCCAGAGGGAAACTAGCAATAATTTTTTTCTGAGAATTTGAAGACTTCTATGGAATAAAAATTTGTGCCGTGTGATGTACACCAATCAGTTCTATTCTAGGCACTGTATCCCCAATGCCTAAAACAGTAGCTGGCACAGAGCACGCACTCAATAAATTATCTTGTTGTTTTCTTGTCATCTCTTGTGTGTGTGTATAATTGGTATTTGTAAGAAATTCTAAAAATAGGAAAAGCTCACATAACACTTTATATTTGCCAGGTAATTGTTCTAAACCATTTGTTTGTTTATTTAAGATTTTATTTATTTATTTGACAGAGAGAGAGAGAGCTCACAAGCAGGGGAGTGGGAGAGGGAGAAGCAGGCTTCCCGTTGAGCAAGGAGCCCGATGCGGGGCTCGATCCCAGGACCCCTGGATCATGACCTGAGCCAAAGGCAGACACTTAACCGATTGAGCCACCCAGGAGCCTCTGTTTTAAACCTTTTAAATACTGTCCTTCAGAGATTATCTTAAATCACAGATAGTATAGAAATTTCACATAAACAGAAAAAATAAATATATATGTATGTATTTCATACATATTTAAAAACTGTCAATATCCCTATCTGATAAGTTGTTTCTACCTTACTTTATGAAGTTTCTATAAATACTATACAACATGATAATTAATGTTTTTCAGCTTTTCCTAAAGATTAGATATTAACCAAAGGTTCCAAAACTATACCAAATTGAGAATTAAAAACAACACTGATTATTCTAACATTGAATTTAAATATTGATTTAATATAGTACATCTCTGACATTTTCAAATGCCCAAATTTGTGAATACAACAATTATATCTAATTTTCCTTATAAAATGCAATAAAGCTTAATTTCAAGTGATATAGCTGTAACCTTAATTATTTCATAAATGTTAGACCAAAGTAAAATGTAGAGTTATAGTTTCAGAGGTACCATGCTTTAGATAGATAGCTTCACTTCTTTGTTTCCATTACCAAGACTGGTACTGGCTTTTCAAATCTGCAAGGCCATTTTTCACAAAACAGTAATACTTTCCCAAATCCCAAGACTTGTAACAGTGACTTCAATTATTCTAGAAGTTTTCCTAAGAAGAGTGGCCATCAGTAAATTCCACTGGGATGGAGATGTTGGGGACTTGTCCACCCACGTGTCACCTGACTCACTCACCCTTGCATACTTGCCTGGAGGCCTGTTCCAAACTTCTGCCTCAACAAAGTTACAAATATTACATGCCATACAACCTCAGGACCTCTTGTGAAGCAGCAAATTTAAATCTGCATATATCAAGGATCTACAGTATTCAATAATAAATCAAAGCACATTCCCCCACAAAATGTAATATAGTAAAACCTCCACAGCATGAATGTGTTATTACACAAGCAGCTCTTGTTCTCTCTTCCCAGCTTTTGTCAAGTGAATGCACCTAGAGTTCTGATCATCTTGGCAGGACCAAAGTGCACATGGATTATACCAGGGCAGTATACAGACAACCAGATTAAAGGGAGCTTGAAGGCTAAAGGTAGGTCTCTAGGTCTCCAATATATTCCTATGCAATTTCCCCATATTTGACATGAAGCCAAGGCTGGAAACCATCTGCTCTCCTCCCCTTTGCTTCTATTTCTCAGAATAGCAATTCTCCAAGTGTGGCTTCAAGATGTTGGGAGTCCCCCAAGACCTTTGCAAGGATACCTTGAGGTCTTCCCTTTCTAAGCCACAGATCTGTGTGAGTCCTGATTTTCTCTCTATGCTTCAACCAAAACAAAGTATCACAAAAAATTGATTGCAGAAACAGATATTAGAATCTAGAGCTCTTACAGAGGTTTGAAAAATGTAAAACAACACCAATCTTTTCCTTTTTTGTTTTGAAAAATGTGGATTTTTGTAAAATGTTTATGTTAGGATATAATTAGTTTCTTTATAGGTATTTTAAATAAATTAATAAGTATATATTTTTAAAATTATACATTTAACTTTAAGTTAAAATATAGTAAGGATTAAAAGAATATTTTCTCAATGAGAAAAAGGTCCTTGGGATTCTCAATAATTTTTAGGGTATAAAAGGGTTTTAAGACCAGGAAGTCTGAGAACCACTGGCCCAGAGACAGCTTCAAAACCACTTCAGAAGTCATGCCAAAACACCATGAGTCAACTTTCAGAGAGCCCACAGGGAATATGTCACTGGGCAAGCTCAGACATTAACTTTTCCTTTATTCTCATGGATGTCTTATAAAGTTACTCTTGCCATCTCCATTTTCAGAAGAGAAAACTGAAGTTTATATTAACTGTGAGACATGACTGAACAATTTTGTGCCTATTCTTTTACCCAGTGGAAAGTGTGTATAGCCTAGTGGGAATTTATTCAAGTAAGTTTGATATGGTTCCTGTATATATTAAGCACTCTTAAGAGTGGTGACATAAACTTTCAAAAAAGGTATTTAAGTTTGGAAGCAACAATTTTTTTTTTTTTAAACAGCTAGACTGATAGGGCTTTGACTTTTGGAGCATAGTGGTGGTTAAAGCATTGGCATAACATAGTCAGAGAGGGTCACTTATATGCTTTCAAATATGCAGAGCACTTTCTTTAATTTTACAACTTCTTTTTCTTTTTCCCTTTGCTTTTCCCCACGTCAATTAAAATGCAAACACGAGGTTTGATAAGAGGCAGCAAGACAAGTGAGGCATGGGATAGCACTAAAATATGATTGCCTAATGTATGTACAGTAATAGGAATAATTGGATTTTTAAAGTCTGAGCATTGCATACTTTACCCTTTATCTCCCATTAAATCGATTGGTGCCTTGCTCTTTTTATATCTAAAATGCTAACCTTTTTGAATTTTTAATAACTAAAACTTTGTAACACTTTTATTAAAATTGAGGTTGTATTAAATCTGCCACTTGGCTCTTATAAATCATTGTTCTTTATCTGAAATAATGGATTTCAATAACTGATGAAGTTTGATTTGTTAATTTATAAAATAACAATTGTAAAAATGACCCTCTAATTTAACACTATCTTAATCACATTTTTCTATACCCTGTACCTATGTAGGGTACCTATGCAGAATTTTATTATCCATGTCTCTTGAACACAATGACTTCAACAAATGAAAGAATAAGTTAAAAACTGTACTTAACATTAAGTGTTCTCAAATGTTAACTACTTAAATGTTCAAAATATTTAGTGTTAAATATGCCTGTCTGCATTCTGCAATTAACACAAAATTATAAAATCATTTGACAATCCAAATAATATATTTTATAAAAGAGAAAAAATACTACATTTTACCCCAAATTTGGGAAAAACATTTGTACTTCAAAGGTGTACTGTATTCTGGAATTTCTTTTTGAGAATCACAGGACAAGTTCAAAGGTTTTGAATGATAGACCTCAAATGTCTCCCAAATTATACTTTCAGCACCTTTTCATTCACTATAGGATAGTACTGTTTGTGCATTTTGCCAATATTTGAAATTTTACACATAAAACACAAAGCTCATGCTCTTCATCCCAATCAATATCCATTCCTAACATGCTTCTTTCTTACAGAAACCTGTGAATCAGAATCCTGATCACCTCCTGTCTGCAGTATTTCCTTAGTCTGTCTTTTTTTCCCCCTCCTGCTTTCCAATTTCTTCCTACCTGCATTTAATTTAATACCCTAAAAACTTTTATCATGTCCCCATCACAATAAAATATTTTACTATTTTGCTCTTTTATATCAAGTTCAATTACTCTTGTCTAACAATTAAGGCTATTGCATGACTATCTCCAACCCTCTTTTATTAATTCTACCAAGTTAAACTAAAAATAGGAATTATATTTTACTCAGGCATGAATTTCCAATTCCTATATCCAAGACTTTACATACAGTTGTCTACATCTGGAATGGCCTTACTCTAACTTTTTGCCATTGGAACCTATTAGGCCTTTCAAAACTAACTTGTCTCATCTTTTATTTATTTATTTATTTATTTATTTATTTATTTATTTATTTATTTTTATTTATTTATTAAGTAGGCTCCATGCCTAGCGTGGAGCCCAGTGTGGGGCCTGAACTCAGGACCATGAGATTGAGACCTGAGCTGAGATCAAGAGTCTGATGCCTAACCAACTGTCTCCTCAATTTTAACTGCAGTAAGGGGGTCAGATTTTTTGGGAACTAAGCCAGGAAAAAGTTTGAAAGGATTAGGATGCAGACTGAGTCATGTGGAAGGTGAGATTTAAACCAACAGGAAATTAGAGATCTGAACAGTTTGATAATATTGACAAATTAAGTTTTTAGTTACGGCTCACAGAAAAGTAGATTGCGGCAGGTGGACAGTATCAAACACCAGAAAGCACAGGGGACCAGGAGGAGAGCATCTGCATTATAAAGACAAAGGAAGCTGATTGTTTTGATAGGAGTTCACTTAATTCATTCTTTTTCTTTTCTTTCTTTTTGCTTCCCCTCTCCCCCCGCCCCCTATTAAATCTATTGTCAAGTTAAAAACAAACCTGGACTTAGTAAGGAGAGATATTCAAAAGTATGGGGAAAGGGATTTCTTTCAAGGCTAGGGAAAGGGAGACCTTGGTGACCATAAGAACTGCAAGCTTCTCAAGAGTTAGACAAAAAGGGATTTTCTTTTACAGAGAGAAGTACAAAGCTAGAAAGAACCAGAGTGGGCAAGTGGGTTGAAAGGTGGCATGGGAGAATAGTAGGTCACAGGATCTTTCACTCTTGAGTCCAGTCTGTTCTTAGGAGGGGCTGAATATTGACTTGGGCTAAAAGTGAGTCAAAGTTCAGGGCCCTGGAGGAAGGAGAGAAGCTTAACCAAAGTTTGGTTGCAAGCATTTTGTTCTATCAGTGGAGACAAGAGGTTCAGCTAGTCATTTCTGAGGCAAAAAATGAAAATTGGCAAGTTTGTCTGACCTTGTTTTACAAGGTGGGGGTATCCATGTGTCTTAGCAAAGTCTTATTGGAAGGGTGGTTCCTCTGAAGTAAGTCTTATTCTAGAACACATAAAAGGTAAGAAGATTTCTTAATCTTTAAGTAAAATTCAACATTGCTACCACTAGTATGTATTAAATTATTTCTATGGTCCAAACATTGCACTGGTCATTGAGGCACAGAAATACATTTTAAAAAGGAGATTTACCATAAAGGCACTGAATCGTAAGCTCTGGGACCCCTCAGTTACAAAGAAATTTGTGAGATGGTGAGAGTCAGAGAGTGTTCTAGATGGCAGGGAAAGCAGAGGCTGCTATTAGAAAGTATTTCTAAGTAAGCATTTCTGATAAATTGCCTAAACAGATCTTAGAAGAAAAGGAGCCTGAATCTTTAAAGTTCAGTCATTTGTTTTAATTCCTTTCCTAATTCTAAATTAAATATCCTTGTAAACAAGAATTTACAAATACTTGTAAACTCTCAAGTACTTCATGGGAGATGAGTTAAAAAAAAACAACTGTTATTTACAAGACGGAATAACCTCTAAGGCTTGGGGTATCAGAGAGAGAAGCCTACTAGCCTGGAAGGGAAAGTGTCAGGAAAGAATAAGAGTTGAAGAAAGTTTTTCAATGTTATAGGAATTAATATCTCAGAGAAAATGTGGAAAGTTGGAAACTCCTTTCAGGCAGTGGGAACAGCATGTGTGAATGAAGTGGAGATATTAGAAAGCATATCCTTTCCCTATAGAATAAAAAAAATTGATACAGTGCGGCATAGGACTTATGCAAAGGAATAGCAAGGACTTAGGCTTGAGAAGCAAGCCTGAGTTCTATCACAAAAGGTACTGTAAGTGAAAATTTTAACCTTAACTATGAAAGTAATGGGGCTCTGAAGAAAATAGGTCCCCCTTTTTTATTATTAATTTATATTTTATTTTTTTAATTTTATTATGTTATGTTAATCACCATACATTACATCATTAGTTTTTGATGTAGGGTTCCATGATTCATTGTTTGTGCATAACACCCAGGGCTCCATGCAGAACGTGCCCTCCTTAATACCCGTCACCAGGCTAACCCATCCCCCCACCCTCCTCCCCTCTAAAACCCTCAGTTTGTTTCTCAGAGTCCATAGTCTCTCATGGTTTGTCTCCCTCTCGGATTTCCCCCCCTTCCTTTTACCCTTCCTACTATCTTCTTCTTTTTTTTTTTTTTAACATATAATGTATTATTTGTTTCAGAGGTACAGGTCTGTGACTCAACAGTCTTACACAATTCACAGCACTCACCATAGCACATACCCTCCCCAGTGTCTATCACCCAGCCACCCCATCCCTCCCACCCCCCACCACTCCAGCAACCCTCCGTTTGTTTCCTGAGATTAAGAATTCCTCATATCAGTGAGATCATATGATACATGTCTTTCTCTGATTGACTTATTTCGCTCAGCATAATACCCTCTAGTTCCATCCACGTCATTGAAAATGGCAAGATTTCATTCCTTTTGATGGCTGCATAATAGTCCATTATATATATATATATATATATATATACACACACACACACACACCACATCTTCTTTATCCATTCATCTGTCGATGGACATCTTGGCTCTTTCCACAGTTTGGCTATTGTGGACATTGCTGCTATAAACATCAGTGACCCTTTGGATCACTACATTTGTATTTTTGGGGTAAATACCCAGTAGTGCAATTCCTGGGTCGTATGGTAGCTCTAGTTTCAACTTTTTGAGGAACCTCCATACTGTTTTCCAGAGTGGCTGCACCAGCTTGCATTCCCACCAACAGTGTAAGAGGGTTCCCCTTTCTCCGCATCCCCACCAACATCTGTTGTTTCCTGACTTGTTCATTTTAGCCATTCTGACTGGTGTGAGGTGGTATCTCATTGAGGTTTTGACTTGGATTTCCCTGATGCCGAGTGATGTGGAGCACTTTTTCATGTGTCTGTTGGCTATTTGGATATCTTCTTTGGAAAAATGTTCATGTTTTCTGCCCATTTCTTGATTGGATTACTTGTTCTTTGGGTTTTGAGTTTGATAAGTTCTTTATAGATTTTGGATACTAGCCCTTTATCTGAAATGTCATTTGCAAATATCTTCTCCCATTCTGTCGGTTGTCTTTTGGTTTTGTTGACTGTTTCTTTTGCTGTGCAAAAGCTTTTTATCTTAATGAAGTCACAATAGGTCTCCTTTAAAAATTCAAATCTGTAAACAGAACACGTTAACCTACCAGTTTCATTCCTGATAGATCCATATTGGATCCTGATAGATCCATAGATCCATAGATTCATATCCATATCAGGGATAAAATCCAGGACTGTGAAAACTGGTTCAACTCTCTAAAAAACTGGGACCTTCACCTATTTAGGACCTCTTACTGCTTATTTTTTTTTAAATTTTATTTTATTATGTTATGTTAGTCACCATACCTTACATCATTAGTTTTTGATGTTGTGTTCCATGATTCATTGTTTGCATATAACACCCAGTGCTCCCTTCAATATGTGCCCTCTTTAATACCCATCACCATGCTAACCCATCCCCCCACCCTCCTCCCCTCTAAAACCCTCAGTTTGTTTCTCAGAGTCCATTGTCTCTCATGGTTCACCTCCCCCTCCGATTTCTCCCCTTCATTTTTCCCTTCCTACTATCTTGTTTCAGATGTACAGGTCTGTGATTCGTCAGTCTTACACAATTCACAGTGCTCACCATAGCACATACCCTCCCCAATGTCCATCACCCAGCCACCCCATCCCTCCCACCCCCACCACTCCAGCAACCCTCAGTTTGTTTCCTGTCTTACTGCCTATTTTTAAGGGATAATAGTTTATTCAATGGATGGAACTAATTTTTTTGAGTTGCAAGACAAGTTCTTTCTATGTACACAAATCATTCTTAGCTGAGTGCAATCCTTTCCCCAACACACACACACACACACACACACACACACACACACACATATTAGGGGACAGTTGTTAAAGTCTGTTTTTGGTTGTTACAAAAGTGGTGTTACTGGCATTTAGATAGAGGTCAGAGATGCTGCTAAACATGATACAATGCACAGAACAGCTCTTATGTTTTGAATATTTAGCCCCAAATGTCAATAATAGTGCTACAGCTGAGAAGTCAGCCATAGACATGTACTTGCTTCCTTGAGTTTGATGCAGTATTTTGGCACTTACCCTGCTTGTGTAGACTGCCTTTCATCACTACAGGGGTATTTTCAGTGTGTTCAGGCATGTGGAGTTCTGTGAAGTCATCATCTTTGCTTGGAATGCAGGAATAAGTGGCAGCTCTATGTGAACATTTGTATAAACAAAATCAGGCAAAATCAGGGGTATGAATAGGTGGATAACCAGTCTGCTTTAAAATTGGATAGGGATAAATGTATTAAAGAATATGGTTTATGTATTATTTGCTTAGTGTGTGGGAGATAGAAGCCAAGTGAAATCAATTTTGATTAGAATTTCCTTCACAACTCTGAAATGATCTGCAAAACTGGAAGGGAAGGGAAAGATTAAGAAGGGTAAGAAGCAGCCAAGGCTGAGTTGTTCAGCCCACAGATGAAGGGAATACACAATTATACAAAGAACAAAATACTCACTGGAGGAGGCAAAGGTCTTTGACTAGTCAATAATGGCCCTTTGTGCATCCAGAGACTAACTTGGGAGGTGAAAAGTTTGTGTTATATCGAGTTCTTTGTTACGGTGTTCTGGGCACAGAGTTATGGTGTTTTATGGATTTCCTTCAAAAATGCCTTGAGTCCTGAAACTGAATCTTTAACTGGCTATTAGTGAAGGATCTTTCAGTCTCAAGTGACAGAAATCATATTCAAATTACTAAAGAGAAAAAAAAGGAGGTTTTTGGTTCACCTAACCAATGGATGAAAAAGGTAAAGAGTAGAGCTAGCTGAGACAATTCTGGAAACTAAAGCTCTACCAGTTCTCTCCCTCTGCTATTCCTTCTCTTGGTGGCATCAGTCTGTCTGAAGCCTGACTATCTCCATGTAGTGGAGATCTAATCCAATGTATGTCCAGGCCCTGGGCACAAGAGCAATAAACAAGACAGAGAAGTTCACTGCCCTTGTGGAGCTTTCATTTCAGTGAAAGTGAGACAATGAACATACAACTATGAAGGAATGCTAAGTACTGTGAACCAATAAGGCACAGAGATTGATAGGTGGCATGCATGAGAGGGAGGAGCTATATTCCCAGAGCAGTTAAAGATGTTTCCTCCGAGGAAATATTTGAGAAAAAAATTTGAAAGAAATAAGGGAGTAATCATTGGTAGGTCTGGATGATGATCAATCTGGCAGAGGAAAGAATGACTATAAAGGCAGGGAAAGCATGCCATGTTGAAGGAAGAGCAAGAATGTTAGACCCAAGGCAGTTAGGTGGATGAGTTTGGGGAGGTAAGCAAGGGACAAATCACGTATAGGCATGTCAGACCAGAGAAGTGTGGATTGTGTTCTAAATGTTGGCTAATTGAACATAAAAAAAAAAATAAAAAAAAATAAATAAAACCTTAAATTGAAATTAAAAAAAATGTAATGGAATTTTATTGGATAATTATGAGCTGAGGAATTACATGATTTGATTTGTGATTTAAAAATATATTTGGCTCTGTGGACAATGGCTTTTAACAAGACAAGAATGGAACACAAGACCAAGTGACACAGTAGCCCAAAACTAAAGTGTAACCTTGGAGGCCAGGAGGAGTGGCAGATCTGGATGTACTGGAAAGGAAAAGCCAATAGGACTTGCTGATGGATTGAGTAAGGGGTATTAAGGAAAGAGTTTTTTACTGTGATCATGTAAGGGGAATAACTGTGCAGAGAAATAACTTCAGACAGAGAAGGCTGGGATGAAGCAGACTCATTATTATTATTATTTACAATTTGCTGGCCACAGTCAGAAAAATCCTTTGTAATGATTGGCCAAAGCCTCAATCACTTGTAGGACTACTGGAGAGGTAGGAGACCTTGGCTTTCCCAACTTTGATCACAGGCCCTCACTCTGATCATGTAGCTGGGGTCTGTTAACCACAAGAAGGGAGTGGAGTAGTGCTAGAGGGACATAATTACTACAATAGAGCTTCCAGTAATCTTTTCCAAAAGAAGTAAATCTCATGGGGGTTAAGTTTACTAGGAAATATGCCATGACTGAATTAGTTATCTATCATCCTTTGATCACTTACTCACATTATTTTGCTTGATTCTTACAATATCCTGAGAATTTAGTATTATTTTCATCAAATGCCATTTTGTGGACAGATGCTGGCCTGACCATTTAAGAATCACTTCAGAACCATGACCAACCAAATAAGCAAAAAAACATACTTTGATTCAGCAAATCAGGGCAAGTGTCAGAATTTTTTTTTTTTTTTAGAATTTGATCTCATTTATAGAAAAATGTATAGACTTCATATATGTCTGTATATACACAAAGAAATCTGGAGCAAAAGCTCAAGAATGGATATTTCTGGATGAAGACATTTCAGGTGGGTTTTACTTTCATTATTACTCTTCTGTACATTTTATAGTTACTTATTTGAGATACAATATTAGTATCAGTTGTACAACAGTGATTTGACAATTCTGTACATCAGAATTTTTTTTTTAATTCTCCCTGGTGATTTTAATATACAGCCAAAATGATACAGGCTAATAAATTCTAATACAGGTTTATTTCCTCTTTGTTGAAAATATTTTTCCCAATTAAAACTATTGCATGGTAACTGTGGGAAAAATGAAAAATGTATGCATGAGAATCAAAGAATAAAATAAAACAAATTTCTTGCAATATCATCCATATAGTCATTATCAACTTCAAGGTTGATATGACACAACACATATTACCTTTGTTCACCACTTAAATATATTATGACATCTTCGTTTTGTTGTCAAACGTACTACATCAATATGATTTTAAACAATCATATAGTGTTTAAATATGACTGTCATAACATATCTATGTATGTATACACACACATTTACAAATTCCAAATTGTGATTCTTTTTGTTGCTTCTTTATTACAAATAATGACCATCCTACATAAAACCATATATTATGCTTGATTATTGCCTTTGGAAAAAAATGCTAAGACTAGAATTCCTGTGTCAAAGAAATATGTATTTACAAGGCTTTTGATGTAGACCGGTTCCCACCCATCAATGAAAGATTATCTTAAAATACTTAGCAGTAGTGAAAAAAAGCATTAATTTTTTTTTTCAGGAACAGAGTAGCATTAGTCTTTAAAACCTTTTACAATTTCATTGAGACTTAACTTTTTTTAGAAGTAGATGGGGCTCAAACTCCCAACCCTGAGATCAAAAGTCACATGTTCCACTAACCAAGCCAGCCAGGCGCTCCTGGGATTTAAATTTTTAATACTAAAGTTGAAGTTTGTATATACACGGCTCATTTGTGTCCCTTTCTGTGACCCATTTATCTACTGCCCTATTTTTTTCTACTGCATTTTTCTTTCTCATTGATTCATAAAGTGTTTTTGTACGTTAGGAACATTCACCTCTTTATATATTAAAGATTGTCATTTTTTTCTATTATATGTTACAAATACTTTTTTCTGAGTGGCTTTTGCTTTTACTTTTATTTTTATTGTATTGTTTGAAATACATTTATTTTAACTGTATGTGGGTATATCTGTTACTTTTTAAATGCTTACTATATATATATATATATACACACACACATATACATATAATTATTTTTTTTAGAATAACCAACCTAAGACAACATGAGTATTAACCTTTATTTTCTTCTAAATCTCTCTAGACTATTATATTTAGGTCTTTACTCCACTTGTAATTCTTTTGGTGAATGGCATAACCTAGGAAATCATCACTACTATCACCATGATCATTGCTGCCATAGAGCGGTAACCAAATGTCCTCAAATCATTTATTAAATAATTCTTCCTTTTCCCAATTATCTGTAATGCTTGGGAGGTATTTTTTAAGGTCACATGGATATGTTCATTTCTATTCAAACATGTTTATGTAATGTTCTGATTAGATCCTAGAAAACATTTTTTTGGATTTGTTAAAACAGAGATAGTATCCTATGCAGCCCAAATCATATTACCAAATATTCAAAACTGTCATGAAGATCTGAAAATATAATCTTTCATGCATACTTTAAAAAATTCTTTCTGATATTGACTAGAGATACGACCCTTTCCCTTCTTTCTTCCTTACCTTCTAACCCTGTCCTGGAGTTTCAGCTGATACAAATCACACTTATTCAAGCTGATCAACAGATCAAGAAAACTGTAGGCATGAGTATTGATTTCAGATGGTGATCTGTTCAACATCTGGTATTTCTTGCAAACTTTAAACTCTCCATTTTTCTTGACAAGGAGGACAAGTGCAAGAGTGTGGTTGTAAATGTCAGGCGACAAACAAAATTTTTTAAGAATTTCTTTGTGGTTATCATATTAAAAATTAATACATGTGCTTAATGAAGTACAGGCTCTTGGTGTTAAATTAATAAATTATGTAATTCACTGACTATGGAAGCTTGCAAGTTAGTGACCTCAATTAGTCTTAATACAAAGTGAAAGTACTAATATTTCTTTTTTAAAAAAAGATTTTATTTATTCATTTGAGACACAGAGATACAGAGAGAGAGCACGAGCAGGGGGAGAGGCAGAGGAAGAAGGAGAAGCAGGCTCCCTACCAAGCCAGGAGCCTGATGTGGGGCTGAATCCCAGGACCCTGGGATCATGACCTGAGCCGAAGGCAGACGCTTAAAAATCTGAGCCACCCAGGCGCCCTGAAAGTGCTAATATTCTAAGCAAAGCCAAGACATCATTGCCTTGGGCATTAGTGCCAGTAACTAACATATATAGGCATTAACCATATTGGTAGCAATACCTAAAACCAAGAGTCAGGATTCACTACTATTGTGGTAAGACTAGCTCAGCTGCAAAAGACATATCCCTTTTTATGGAGCATAATATTCTTTTCAACGTATTGAAGAGAAAGAGGGAAGAGCAGAGTCATCTCCTGTGGCTTATTTCATGAGGTTATGTTGTTTGTTTCCTCAGTTTTCTCAGATTATTTAAGCAGCTCTTCAAAATTTCAAATAAATCATAGCTTTGTCTACTGTTATTTTATGGGTCAGGAGACAGTGGTGGTGCAAGTATGAGGCACAAAAATCCCTATTTTTGATAGGTTGCTGTAGGTTTCTCTACCATTAGCCTGTAAGTTTCTGCTCTTTGGTCTTACCTAGAGGTTTGAGATGTGTGCCCAGGTTATTAGGCATGTGAAATAGCAGCAACCTCAGTTAGCATAGTGGGTACAAAGTACTATATTCAGAAATGTAGAGGCACTTAAGATGAGATCTATTTTGAGCTAATGGGATTTAAAATTTTGTCATAGCTTTTGGAAAAAGAAATACTTTTGTAGGTATTACAGCAGCCAGAAAAGAGAATAAAAACCAAATGATAAAAACAGAGCAATTGGGTTCAAGAAATAGAAAACATCATCCCATAGCTATAAAAACAAAATAACAACTAGTGTTGACTTACTGAACATTTCCTATATTCTAGGCAATGTTGTTATCAGTTATTTCTTCCTTACCACAAACCGACAAGAAAGGTACTATTATACTTTCATTTTACAAAAGAAGAAACGGAGGCACAGGGAGATTAAGTACCTTGCTCATGGTCATACAGCTATTAACCTAGTTAGTAAGTGGAAGAACTGGGATTCAGAATTCAGAATTAGGATTTGGCTCTAGAACCTATGTTCTTAACCATTAAGCTAGTCTACCATAACCAGTATTTTAATGGGCCCATTATGCAAAATAAAATCTTCAATTGAAATGATTTGAAAAGTCTAGGTACTTAAAGCTTCTACTTTGAGCATGTTTATGAAGAAAAACTAAACTAACAAATAAGAATCTTTAGTGAAAATAAAGCCACCCTTTTGGAGCTGGTATTTAAGAAGAGCAACTAGAAACGTATCAATTGATCAACCCCACTGGTGAAATGATAGGATTCACTTCATTTCTTTTTTTTTTAAGATTTTATTTATTTATTTGTCAGAGAGAGACAGAGACAGAGGGAGCACAAGCAAGGGGAGTGGCAGGCAGAGGGAGAAGTAGGCTCCCTGCTGAGCAGGGAGCCAGATGCGGGACTCGATCCCAGGACCCTGGGATCATGACCTGAGCCAAAGGTAGATGCTTAACTGACTGAGCCACCCAGGCATCCCAATAGGATCCATTTCTTAATGAGCAAAAATTAAAACTTGGAATCAGAAATTATGGTATATCTTTACTGAATACATAACCAAGTAGAATAAACTATCAGTTTTGTGGTGGGAGAGGAAGGAAGGAGTGTGGAAGAAAGTAACAGTAAATCTTCCACTGCTTTGGCAAGTTCCACATAAAATAATCTACTCAGGAATTGTTAAAGAACAAGCCTCTGAACTGGGTGGACCCTATGTAAAAATTAGATTCAGAATTCTACCGTCTAGTGTAGGCAGAAATAGGCAAATCATATTCCTTACAAAGTTATAATCTGAAGGTGATATTTTGGTCTGTGGGTTTGTCATGCTACACAATAGATACAAGAAGCAGGATGACTCATCCGTCTAGATAGGCTGAAGTCCAAATGTTGTAGAAGTTAATGGGGATCATTGAAAGGAAAGTCATCTTTTTCTGATGGGCTATGAAGCAATTAGGTATTTTAGAGACTTGAATGTTAAAGAACAAGGACTAATAAAACAGGCCTAATCCTTAAATGTCATGGGCTGAGCTCCAAGCATCCAGAATGCCTATGTGCACAGGGTAATGATACAAGTCCTCCCGGTAGAATCAAGTTCTCACTGGAGGTTTAGGGTTTCCAGCAGCTCTAGTGAAACTACCTCTTTTAGACTCTAACATTCTATTATATTGGAATCAACTTGCTGAGATTGAGACCAAAAGTTTGGCAATGGTTTTTCTGACTTCAATCTTTATAAATTTTCTGGGATTCATTTTTTTAGACCAGTCTCTCAATGTTCCCTCAAAAAATGTAACATGTAAAGCCTTATTTAGCATATGTTGATGTATTATAATTATTTATAGGAATAACAAGTTATTACGTGACTATAGATTTTGTATCTTCAGTGAAAGTAAAAATGTCTTCAGGTGAGATGTACTTATAAAATATATATATATATTTTTTAATGTAGGCTATATTGATATGCAACTAATACTTCTGTACTAACTATATGCCTAGAAATATTTCCTTAAACTATAAAAATATACTTAAAATATGAAATTTATAATATAAAAATGAAAAGATATCATTAGGGCGCCTGGGTGGCTCAGATGGTTAAGCGTCTGCCTTCGGCTCAGGTCATGATGCTGGAGTCCTGGGATTGAGTCCCGCATCGGGCTCCCAGCTCCTTGGGAGCCTGCCTCTCCCTCTGTCTCTCTCTCTCTCTCTGTCTCTCATGAATAAATAAATAAAATCTTTAAAAAAAAAAAGAAAAGATATCATTATACGTGTCAATGACTTAAGGTTTTCAACCCTCACATTAATAAAAACAACTCAGCATCTGAAGTAATACATTATCCACTTAAATTTATAAAATAACTCTTTGAGATATAACATAATTAGAAAATTAAATAAAACACACCACTAAAAGTAATATTGGGATTTATCTTGAAATTAGACATCACCCAATTATATTCATCGTGATTTAATTATCCTTATCATCAATAATAAATCTCTCATATATAGGGAAATAAAGGCTTTTTCATTTACTTTGAATAAATCATCTTTGTTGGCAACATAAAAGAGAATAATTTAAATTGCTATATCTAAAAATCTCAATTTTGAATTTTCACACTGACTTCACCTGGTGGGAAATTTTCTTAAAACTAGAACTTTAGGAATATTTTAAGTACCAAAAGAGAATGTAATTCTCTTGGGTCTGTTTCTATGATCATATTCTTTAGCAGCTTAGCAGATAGCAGAAAACAAAATCTGTTTCTTTACCTCTGCTCTGATTGTTGACCATAGTGAGAATTTATCCGCTCTCCATGATTTTTATTAAAAACTCACCTGAGGTCTTTTTAGGCATATCTTACCTTATTAAAAGTTTTTATATTCTATAATGCAGGAAAATTTAAATTAAATATTAATCATTTATGTTCTTAAAAGTTATTAGCAACCTTGCCCTATTGTTCAAAAAACCATCTTTTAGCCATATCATCTTTCCTTAGATAATTTTGTCTTCAATGTGTATCTAAACATATCATAAAGCAACTGTCAGGTTAACATCTTTTGGTCTTAAGAAATTTTTAAATGTTAAATTATTTTTATTAAATGACTGCTTTTGTTAGTATAAACTACTTCCCCCCTAAAACATGTGTTGTAAGAAATGTGATATTTTGGCATTACAGTTCCAGCAACAGTAGATTCATCAATTTACTTAACCCAAAAGTTTACCATTAGAAAATATTATATGGCCTACTCTAGAATTTTTAATGGTACTGTGTCATTAAAATGGAGCCTATTCGACATTGTAAAGAACATAGTGAAGTGACCTAACTTGTATATATCTTAAGTAGTGAGCTAGGTAACAGTATGGAAATAAATGCTTATAAAGAATATGAAAAGTTTGCTATTTTTAGGAGCTTGAACATCTTCTTTATGCTATTGCCTTTTCTTTCCAATGGACTGCTTTATAAACATAAATTCTAAACCACACTTATGTACATCTTGTCACAGACTATGAATTAACGGGGTCTGAATGCATTCATAAAAAACATATAGGAAGATGCAGGTGTCTCTCATGCATTCAATATATAGAGGACTGATTAGTTGGGGTAGAACATATCATAAAAATTATACCATAATTTTCCCATTAAAAGTAAGAAAAATGTATTATTGGAGCATTTTGCTTAGCAGTGAGCTTTTCAAGAATGAATTAAATGTGTTGAGTGAAGAATAGGTGTATCAGAATCTCTGTTCAGATTTTCCTGATATGCTGATGCCAAAGCAACAATCTCTGAAGTAACAATTTATTGTACTTAATTGTGGCCTATAAACAAATTTGGCTCCATCTTTAAAAAAAGATATTTTTAATTATTTTTTAAAAGATTTTATTTATTTTGGAGAAAGAGAGAGAGCAAGAGGAGGAGCACAGACAGTAGAGGGAGGAACAGAGGGAGAGGGACAAGGAGATTCGTGCTGAGTGAGGAACCTGACATGGAGCTTGATTCCAAGACCCTGAGATCATGACCTGAGCCACAACCAAGAGTCGGATACTCAACTGACTGAGCCACCCAGGCGCCCCAAGATATTTTTAATTATTATCCACAAAAGAGTATGAATCTGTAATCTTGTAATATTGACACCATTCTTTTCAGAAGATTTTTTTTCTAGTCTCTGGGTAAAGACAAAAGCTAGATTGATCCAATGGGTCACCTGTTAATTGTCTGGAAGAAGCAAGTATCTTCGGTGTTACTATGTGTTTCAATGTCTTATGTTATAACTATTATTTGATTCAAATAGTTTGAATTTGATTTATTTTCTTAAATCTTAAATAATGGGTACAGAATGGTGATGATAGTTAATAATAATAGTAATAGTTAATGTATATTTGAAAGTTGCTAAGAGAGAACTTAAAAGTTCTCATCACAAGAAAAAAATTATAACTATGTGTGTTGATAGATGTTAATTAGACTTATTGTGGTGATAATGTACAATATATAAAATATTGAATAATTATGTTGTACACCTGAAACTAATGTAATGTTATATGTCAATTATATTTCAATTAAAAAAAAAGCCAATGAAAGAAGTTTCTGAGAAGATGCTGGAGTAAGAAGCACCAGAAATCTGCTCTCTCCTCCCAGACAGCTATCGAAGAGGGAGAATCTGTCTGATATAACTTTTTTGGAAGGCTTGCAACTTCCAGAGGAAGGCTTACATGGTAAATTAAAGTTAATTTTAGTCCATTTTAGCAATTAGCCCAGCAGTAGCTATTGATCCCCTACCCTCCAGCCCCATGGAAATCAGCAATGCATATGTCGCTGGAGCAGCTTGCACACAGCTTGCAAAATCCAGGGAAGGCATATATTGGGGATCTGTGTTCTAATAGCTAATTGCTGCATCTGATCATAAAAGTACAGATACAGAAGCAGGTAGTCATTATTGCAAATCCTCCCTCCCCAGATGAAGGGCCGTCCAGGGGATTTAAACAGTTGGTGCCCATTCCCCTTTGGCCTTTCATTTTTTTTGGTCCCCTTTTTGGAAGCAAATATTAAAGAGTAGGACATTTAAAATTAACTGCATATAATAGGGAAATTGGAAAGTTACCACGCATGACCAGGGAAAGACACAGGCTCAAAAAATACCTGGGAATATCTTAAGTTTACACCTCAGGTTCAGGTTGATCCTTGGTATGGAAAAAAGCCTACAACAATCAAAACAAAACAAAATAAAAACAAAACAGCACTTTTGGGGAAGGGGAGAATCTGATTTCTAGGGTTACCACATTGTTCAATTCAAATGCATTTTCAACAAAAAAATCACAAGGCATACAGAGAAACAGTGATGTATGGCCTCTTCAAAGGGGGAAAAAAAAACCCAGAAATTATCTCTGAGAAAGACCAGAAGGTAGAACTGTGTCTAGTATATTCTTTATATGAACAAAGAAATAAAGGAAAACATGGAGAAAATAAAAATGTATGAACAAGAGGGAAATATCAACAATAAGAAATATATATATGTATATATATATATCATACATACATATATGCCTAACACCATATATATAAATTAATTCAAAGGAGATGAAATAGGGGCGCCTGGGTGGCTCAGTTGTTAAGCGTCTCCCTTCCCCACTTGGTGGGGAGCCTGCTTCTCCCTCTCCTTCTGCCTGCTGCTCCCCCTGCTTGTGTTCACTCTCTCTCTCAAACAAATAAATAAAATCTAAAAAAAAGATGAAATCCCTAAATATAGAGCTAAAATCATAAAGCTCTTAGAAGAAAACATAAGGCAAAAGCCTCATGATGTTAGATTTGACAATTATTTCTTAGACATGACACCACAGGCAACAAAAGTAAAAATAAATAAACTGTACCTCATTAAAATTAAAAAAACCTGTACATCAAAGGACATTGTTACAAAAATGAAAAAGCAAACTAAAGAATGTTAGAAAACATTTGCAAATCATAAATGTGATGAAAGACTAATATACAGTATACATAGAGAACTTCCAACACTCAACAACAATAACAAAAAGCAACCCAGTTCCTAGAAAGACATGTATCATATGACCTCACTGATGTGAGGAATTCTTAATCTCAGGAAACAAACTGTTGCTGGAGTGGTTGGGGGTGGGAGGGATGGGGTGGCTGGGTGATGGACATTGGGGAGGGTATGTGCTACGGTGAGCGCTGTGAATTGTGCAAGACTGTTGAATCACAGATCTGTACTTCTGAAACAAATAATGCAACATATTTTAAGAAAAAAGAAAAAGAAGAAGATAACAGGAGAGGAAGAATGAAGGGGAGTAAGTCAGAGGGGGAGACGAACCATGAGAGATGATGGACTCTGAAAAACAAACAGGGTTCTAGAGGGTGGAGGGTAGGGGGATGGGTTAGCCTGGTGATGGGTATTGAGGAGGGCATGTTCTGCATGGAGCACTGGGTGTTATGAACAAACAATGAATCATGGAACACTGCATCAAAAACTAATGATGTAATGTATGGTGATTAACATAACAATAAAAAAATAAAAAAAATAATGAGAAATATCACCTTAAAGAAAAAAAAAAGCAACCCAGTTCCAAACTGGGCAAAATACTTGAATAGATATTTCTCCAAAGAAGGTAAAAAATGACCAATAAACCTCTGAGAAGATGCTTAACATTACTAATCATGAGGGAAATGCTAATGAAAACCTGAATGAGATACCTCCTCACATTCATTTTGACAACTGCTATTTTTCAAAAAATGGAAAATGTTGGTGAGGATATGGAGAAATTGGAACCCTTGTGTACTCTTTGTGGGAATGCAAAATGGTACAGCTACTGTGGAAAACAGTATTGTAGTTTTCCAAAAAATTAAAAATAGAATTACCATATGGTCCAGTAATTCCACTTCTGAGTATAGACCCAAAAGAACTGAAAGTAGAGTCTTAAGAAGATATATGTACCTCCATGTTTATAGCAACATCATTTACAATACCTAATATATAGAAGTAATCCAAGTGTTCATCGACAGATGAATAGATAAGCAAAAGATGGTATGCACATACAATGGAATATTTTTCAGCCTTAAAAATAAAAGAAATTCTAGCATATGCTACAACCTTATGAACCTTAAGGACATTATGCTAAGTGAAATATAACAAAAACAAAAAGACAAATACTGCATGACTACTCTAGGTAGTCAAAATCATGGAAAAAGAAATGCAGTTTCTAAGGGGGAGAGAGAAAAGCCGAGTTCTTGCCTATTGAGTATAGAGTTTCAATTTTGCAACATGAAAAAAGTTTTGGAGATGGATGGTGGCAAAGCACAATAGTATGAATGTTCTTAATATCACTAAACTATACATTTAAATATGATAAAGATGGTAAATTTTATGTTATACATCTTTTACTACAATAAATATTGAAAAATGCTAATGGGCTACTATAGAAAGGGACAGGAATTTGGAGTCATATAATATTGACTGTGGATCCATGTCCTATATTTGTTTTAGAAATCTTAGAATATATCTTTTGTCAAAACTCTGAAAGATTTTATATTTTTATAAGGTTATATTTTATAAATTTATATTTTTATGAGCTCTTTCAAAGAATTATAAAGAAATATGTAAGTAACTCTTTTTAAATCAATTTAATTTGTTTCACTTATGATTTAAAGTAAAATAGTACAAACATTTCAGGTTTTACAAATATAAGATTTGAGTGAATTAGAAATTGATTTGTGCTTTTAAGAATTTTTAGTTAGCATATTATTCTAGGTTTTCACTTGTTTAGTTGGATTATCTTCTACATTTAAAAAAATTAAATAATAGGTCAATTCTACTGCCAAATTAGAAATGAAGTAAAAGTAAGTTATTTACTAGATTACACATGATATACACATGGAATCATAGAATATGAAAACCTTGGTTATTTTCAACCAATAGCCAGGTAGAACTCAATAGTAAATGTGGCCCAAATATTATCTTCTACTGACAAAAGTGTGATAATATCTATTTCATTATAAATATATATGTAATATATAATTTGTGTTTTTTTAATCATGGTCTTCAATATCTTCATAAGTACTTCATCAATTAGTGGGTTAAATCAACAGAAGAAAAATACACAAAATACACAGATGACTGTCACATAAACTAATATTACCACAGAAAGCTGTCATATGAATGTCAATAAAATGCACTAAAGTATAAATAATAGAAGTAGAGCTCTAATGACACATAGATCTGAAAAAAAGTTTTGTGCACTAAATTATATTGAGTACCTAGAAAAATTTTATTAATAATGACAATGATATTTTAACTTTTTCAGTTAAAAATGTAGGATATTTGGTATTATTCACCATGGGGATTTGCTATTTAGTCCATACATATTGTAAAATGTTTCCAAAAGAATGTTTTATTTTAAGTTGAACTTTATTGATTCAGAAATTCTGTAATTTCTAAACAAAGCTAACAGTGTTTTAAAATAATAGTAATGTAAAAATATGAATATAAATTCAGTAAGGATTTTTTCCATTTATTTGTCTATATTAATTGTATACTCAGATTTATTCATTTATTTCTAAGTTATGATTGAATAATGATCGTTTAAATATGCTGTGTCAGAATGCTAAATAATATTAAGTCAAGTTTTGACCTACATTAGTTTAATTACATTTATTTGTGCTCAGAAATTCAGTGGAATGCTGTCAGGTTAATTGCCCTAACTTTATCTGAGTAATGTTCCAAAGCTTCATATTGACAGGTGTACCTGTCTTTGGTTAACTATATATCCCAGGGCCATTTAAGCCTTTATTATTAATTGTGGCTGTTAGATTTATATACTATCATAGAAAGATAACATCACATAGTTTCCCTCAATTTAGATTTCTCATTATTTATCCTTATAACCATATATTCCAGTCATTTTTCAATCTAATATAAAGGAAGAAAATCATAGGTTCTGTAGTGTTGATAGATTGTGTTGTGCTATATGATTCACTACATTATACTAACCCTTAGCTCTCCCCTACATTACTTTTAGCTCAAGCCTCAATTAGCGTTCTGGTTTTGATACTTAAATATTAAATCGAATTAAATTAAGGAATTTACCTAATTTGAATATGGTGCATTTTGTTTTTATTTAACTCCTAATAATGTAATAGGTATATAGACTGGATTTATCTTTTCATCCTTCTTCTCCAAAATGTTTCTATATAATTTGCAACCATTTTCTTCATTTTTTGCGGTTTGTAATTTGGAATTAGTAGAATATTTTGGGGCTAAATCATATTTTACCATTCTACCATTCTGAATTAGGTATTGATATTTGTCTCTATCTGCATTTCCTTAACTATTAAATAATCACCATTATCTTAATGTAGTTTTAAGGTAGTTTTCCTTTTTATCCTACTTGTTAAGTGGTGGCTAAATCATCATGAAGCTCTTCAAGATACAGAAGAAACATGGCAGAAGTGTTCATCTATAGATGAATGGATAAAAATGATTTGTCTATCATCTATCTATCTATCTATCTATCATCTATCTATCTATCTATATCTATCATCTATCTATCGATATACAATGGAATATTACTTGACCATAAAAATAGGAATGAGATCTCACAATTTGTTACAACATGGATAGACCTAGAGGGAATTATGCTAGAAGAAATAAGTCAGAAAGAGAAAGACAAATATCATATGCTTTCACTTATATGTGGAATCTAAGAAACAAAACAAAAACAAAAAATAAGAAAGAGACCTATGAATACAGAGAACAAACTGGTATTTGCCAAAGGGGAGGGAGTGGGGAAATGGGCAAAATAGGTGAAGGGGAGTGAGAGATACAGGCTTCCAGTTATGGAATGAATAAGTCATAAGGATGAAAGGTACAGCATAGGGTATGTAGTCGATGTTATTATAATAACTTTGCATGGCGACAGAGGGTAGTTACACTTGTGGTGAGCAAAGTATAACATATGGTGTTGTCCAATCACTATGTTGTATACCTGAAACTAATGTAACATTGTGTGTCAACTATACTCAATTAAAAAAAAAAAGATGTCAAATCCTTTCATGTTTAAGTTCTGATGCTAAAGATCATAAGATGCCAAGGTCTCAGGAGGAGAAAAGAGTGGAAGCTCAAGGGGCAAAGGGGAAAAACTGCAATGGCGTGCTCATTTTTGTCTTTTCTGATAGAGTTTCTTCTTTTATTCTGTATTTCCACCTTCCCTGAGCATAGAATGCTTGTGGTTATGACATACAACATGGGGTTAAATTTAGGAAAACAGTTCTCCTTTGTGGCATATCACATCATTTAGTCACTGAGACAAGTCAGAAATCTAGGGGTTAAGTCACTTACTCACTGCACACCCCCCACTCCTATCTACAATCCATTACCATGTTCTGTCAATTTTACCTACAAAGTTTGTTCAAATATATATTATTCACTTCTCTTCACCTCCATTGCCTCCTTTGTAGTCTGATATTGCATTTCACAGTAGCCCACTTCCACTCCTAACCCCCTAGAGTGATCTTTTTAAAATGTAAATGAGGTCTTAACACTTCCCCCTGCTTGAAAACCATCACGCTTTCATTTGAACTTGGAATAAAAACCCAGACTCTTTAATGTGCAACCTGTCTATAGTTCTATCTCCACCTCCCCTACTTTAGCACCCATCACTGGTCAGTCTAAAACTCTCACGCTTCATTTCTGACTCTTTCTAAGATTTGCAAAGTATTTTCTGCTCTCAGGGCCTTCCTACAAATAATTCATTGTTACCATTTCACCTGGCTGACTCTTCCTCACATTTTATGTCTTAACTTAAATGTTACTTCTTAGGAGCCCATCCCTATAGTTTATGCCAAGTACTCTCTTCCATTCTCTATTCTATTTCGTGGCATCAGAAATGTGTTATAATTATTTTTGTATTTACTCACATTGTGTCTGCCTGCCAAGTTACACTATAAGTTTTAAGTTTTATGGGGGGTAAGACAGGTTTGTTTTATTCACCACCAAATTCCCATTCCCACTGTCTAGTACAGTGGCTACCACATGCAGATGCTATGTAAATAAATATGTATTGACTCAAAGATATGGACATATATTCCAGTCCCAGTAGTAAACATGCAGTATTTTTCCTCTTTATCAAATGGATCCAGGAGCAGTGCTTCCTGAATTATGAAAAAAAAAATTCTCCGTTCTAAAAAATCCAGATAAGCATACAGCCTAGTAGATCTAATATATGTATCTGAAATTCAGTATTGTGACTTTGCAAAACAAAACATTCTGGGTCATTCTTCACATGTAAAATAAGAATATTCACTTGACCAGCAAATCCTATAGTGTAGATCTAAAGTGATAATGTGCATATATATATATGTCTTGTTCTACTAAAATATACACAAAGTTGAAAAATTATTGTTTTGCAGTTATTAGAGGTCAATTTGAAAATGTATAGTTTGTGGGTACCCTTCTTTTATCTCATTTTCTTGCTTCTAATTTATCTACAGTTTCAGACACCAGATATCCAAAGTTTGCTATAACAGTTTGTAAAGTAAGAGTATAGTGCCACTGAATGAGAATGAGGTAGGGGAGTTAGTAAGTACTCTAGTAATTGGCAAGATTTATTCATATGTGTATTAGTACATGTACTTTTTCACTACTATGATCCAGGTAGATGGATTTGCCTGTATCTCATTTTGGAGATCCATAGGGTTACTTTATTTATTTTTTTTTAAGATTTTATTTATTTGACAGAGAGAGACACAGCAAGAGAGGGAACACAAGCAGGGTGAGTGGGAGAGGGAGAGGGAGAAGCAGGCTTCCCGCCAAGCAGGGAACCCGATGCGGGGCTGGATCCCAGGATCCTGGGGTCATGACCCTAGCCCAAGGCAGACGCTTAACAATCTTAGCCACCCACACACTCCCATAGAGTTACTTTTATCTTCAAACAAGTCTGAACTTTCATATATCACCAACTAGTGGTGACCAGCAGAAAAAGCTAAAGCTCCGTGTAGGTCTATCATCTATTCATGCCTATAGGTTATATAATAATGCACTGCTTTAGAATGTGTCAGCGACTGTCTTAAGTATCTTAAATATCTGTATAAGTTGTGTTTATCGTTTGGTGATAATATATGAGTATTATATAAGGCGTAACACTTCTTTAGAGATATCTATAGAATGCCAACCAATTTTGCTGATGCAATGTGCATTTCAATGGTGCATTTCTTTATTCCCCTCAGTAGTGTAGGAGAACTTTGTCATTTAAAATAAAAAGATAAAACTAATGTTCTGATTTTTTGCATAGAGGTGACACCCAGTGTTAGGATTTTTTTTGTTGTTGTTGTTAGCCGAGATCATATTTGCATGAATGCGGCCATACCTTTGCACTTGATCTACTTTTTGTCTTCCAAAACAAGTGTTTGAGGTCCTGAAATGGGGAAAAATAAACTAATCTGTACAATATATAAAAAAGGAACCACCCTTTAGTGAGTATCTCCCTCTGGTCAGCAACCTTTACACATATTCTCACAATAATCCACAGGTAGATATTATGACTGCAATTGCAGAGATGATGAACGGAATTCAGAAAAGTTAAGTAACTATCCAAGGTTATACAGCAAATAAATCATACAGATCTATTACTGTCAGAGGACTTTATTTTTTTAACTGAGCCACTCTGCCTGGAATCTTGGCAGTAGTAACCTTGAGCTCTACCAAATGAACCAAATTAACTTTCTGTCACACACACACACACACACACACACACACACACACACACACACACACAGAAGATCTCACTTTGGATTGAGTGTTAAAAAATAATTAATGAAAGCTCTGAACATTTTGATTATACAAATATATTCAACTGGCTTAGCAGCTACAGCAGAAGCTGTTCTGGCTTCTGCCAGGTCCCCTTTCCTAGTCAGTGCAGAAGCCATCTCCCAGCTGCTGGGAGTATTGACAGCTAATTGTTGATAGGTGCAATTTTCTTTAAAAAAAAAAAAAAATCTTTGCTAGAAGTCATCTTGCCTGGAAATATCTGAGAAATTATGCCTCACCTTCTATACCCACGTGACCCCCTGTAGGGAATAACTGACTGAAACGGGGACACAAAGCTTTGTGCCTTTGCCTCAAGGTTGGACAACGCTCCGGTGTTAATCATGCTCCAGAGCTCCCCATGAGTCAGGTTGATGCCAGACTTAAGCTGAAACCTCACTGCTGCTTGGATCCTGCTTCCCTCACTCCATTACGGGTTCTCCTAAGTGTACTCTCTTGCCTAAGAATCCCTGTCTCAAGGGGTCAAGCTCTTCTTTTAAAGGAATCTGATGTAAAACAGAAGCTTACTGCATTTTCACTACTTAATTTTGAAAATGCATTATGGCAACAAGGCAATAATCTTATACAGGTACAATTTGGCCAACAGAGTATCCTGCTTACCCGTGAGTCCTTGTTAAAGAGAAGAAATATATGAAAAAACCTTAAATATCCCAAATAGCACAAAATACTAAAACTGTCTCTTTGGAAAACTAAAAGATATAAAGGATCATATAATGCCATTAAATGCAATAAATAGAACAAACTATAGTACATGACAAAGAGAGAAGAAAACAGTTTTTGGTGGAATATATTACAAAAATAGTAGCTAAATGTGGCTAAATAAACTGTGCAAACAAAATAGTATTTTCTCCTTGATTTTTGCCCCTGGGGATGGCAGGACCAATCTTTAATAGAAGACACACATCTTAGTTTCTCTTTAAGAAATAGAAAATAGAGTGCTTTACCACATTGTATAATTACTCAGTAGCAAATTTAACATTATTCATTAATTATTTCACACCGGCATTATTTTCTTAAAGCATCAGGAAAAAAGAAACATTAAAGCAGTGAAGGAGAAAATGACTACTTTGTTCTACATTAATCATTTATATGCCTTCCTTAATATTTTGTAAATTTATCACCAACATAAACACTGTCACTGGGAAGGTAGATGCCTGGCTTCTTGGAGTCCTCTATTTTTTGTCCAAATTTTCATAAATTCCTGCTTAGTAAGGAATCATAGATTTCCATGCCTTCACAGACTTTCAACCTGTGTGGTGAATACTTCAACATAGTTTCTCTTAGAGTACTATTTATCTTCTTTCTTGCCATTTATTTCTTCAGTCTTGTTTTCTCAAAGTCAATCCAAGGATTCACTCAGACTACTTGAATAAGAATATATTAAATTTGAAGCTCAGGAATCTGCACATTAAAAGCACTTTAAGGGGGTACCTGGGTGGCTCAGTTGGTTGAGCGACTGCCTTCGGCTCAGGTCATGGTCCTGGAGTCCCAGGATCGAGTCCCGCATCGGGCTCCCTGCTCAGCGGGGATTCTGCTTAGCCTCTGACCCTCTTCCCTCTCGTGCTCTCTATCTCTCATTCTCTCTCTCTCATATAAATAAATAAAAATCTTTTAAAAAAATTAAAAAAAAAGCAGTTTAAGGGGACGCCTGGGTGGCTCAGTCAGTTAAGCATCTGGCTTCAGCTCTGGTCATGATCCCAGGGTCTTGGGATGGAGCCCCTAACCCTGCTCAGTGGGGAGCCTACCTCTCCCTCTCCCCCTCCCCCTGCTTTTGTGCTCTCTCTCTGTCAAATAAATAAATAAAATCTTTTAAAAAATAAAAGCACTTTAAGCCCTTAAACTTACACAGTGTTACGGTAATTATATCTCAATAAAGCTAAGGGGCCCTTTAAACAATGGTTTTCAAAATCGGTGCACATGTAACCTTGGAGTCACACAGAACTTCCTATGGGTTCATGGGCACACTGCTATAGGATAATCATTTTCTAGAACCTCAGCTTCTATACAGAATTCTTCTTAAAATTGGCTCACACCATTCTGGCTCACAGCATCCTGGCTTTTCCTTTCCAACTTCCCTTTTCTCAATCATCTTTCTCTTTCCTTGCTAAAAGAGAAGTATATTACTTGTCTGGATACAACCAAGGCAGACATGCCAAGCCAAGGGAACAATTAGAAAATGCATGGCCTCCTATGGAAGAGTCTTATAGGGAAAACGAAGAGCTTTGGCAAGCGATATTGAAGGTAGCTATGCCTTTTTCCAAAGTCACCAAACAAACCTAAATCTCAGGGCAAGGTACAAGGCTTCTCCTAGATGATTTCTTTTTTTTTTTAAAGATTTTATTTATTTATTTGAGAGAGAGAGAATGAGAGATAGAGAGCATGAGAAGGAAGAGGGTCAGAGGGAGAAGCAGACTTCCTGCTGAGCAGGGAGCCCGATGTGGGACTCGATCCCGGGACTCCAGGATCATGACCTGAGCCGAAGGCAGTCGCCTAACCAACTGAGCCACCCAGGCGCCCTCCTAGATGATTTCTATCCTCTCTATATCTACTTATCATTTATTATCTGTTATCTTCCTATCTAGAGTTCAGAAGAGATAGCCACCTTGAGAACGTACAGTGACATTTTTATTTGAATTGATAATGAAGTAAGCCTGATTTGACTTACTGGTTTGATAATAAGGACTGGCTTTTTACCATTTACCATAAGTTAAATAAGTTAAATCTACAGCTACAAGCTTTTTGCAAAAATATATTTATAGCACAAATACAACACACAGCATGCTGGAGATAACACCCTTTGTGAGGACTTAATTTTATGAAGCAATTTTAGATATCAACTTTGTGGAAGAGTGTATATTATTTTTCAAAATTTGGGGGCATACATGAAGAAAAAATAATAATGTATGGTACTCTAAACTTTTCAAATTATTTCTTCTAGATAAATTCCAAAGCAAACAATACAATCTGGCAAGTGAGGAAGAGAGGGAAGTCTACAAAGGTCCCACTCAAACTCCTTTTTAATTTTTATCTACCTTTGAGTTCAAGGGGAGTACCAAAAAGTAGAGTCTGTACTGAGCCAGACACACAGAAAAGTTCTGGAGGAAACTCCAGAAACACTGTAGCATGAGCGTTTAGAGAGTAATTTGTACTGACTGAATTTATCTATATGCATGAATCAAGGTGGAGAAAAATGATGTGTTAGAGGAAAATAAAAGAGAATTTCAGGGTAGGTGGCCATTTTGAAGATTGGTTCACTCAATTAAAATTCTTAATCATTCTATTATTTCCAACTAAAAATCTGAATTTGTGAAAATTCTAAGTGGTATTAACTAGTTCTTAAAGGAGATTGTTGGCAGATTTGGAAATTCAAAAGATAAACTATGTTAGTTCAGTTTTGATAGCACACACATCTACTTCAAGTAGTCACCATAAATTAATTTACATATAAAGAAGTTAACTGTATAACAAAGTTGATTTTTTAAAAGAACCTCTTAAAAATATCTTTCTTTACTGGAGTATTTTAATCACTCTATCAAAAAATCATAGAGAAAAATATTTAAAAAACTATTTGTGAATTTAACACAGAAAAGTCCTATTTAGCATTTGCTGTTTTTGTGATTGTCTCCTAGGATTACACTTCACTGTACTCAAAAAATTCTCCAATTCAAGCCCATATTTTAAAATGTGCAAAATGCAGAGATAGAGCATAGGATTTTATCCAAAGACAAGAAACACTATTTACATGACTGGCGTTTAAAATGGTTATCAAAAAATTCTCAGCAACATTACTTGTAGCATGAGAATCATGAATGTCCTAGAAAAGACAATGATAACCTTAACTGATGTGAAAAATAAGATATATTCAGTGTTTAATGGATTTTGTGATTTTTTTTTTAAAAGTGAACTGCATGTTCTATAAAAATCCCTTTTAGTCTTCTGTTCTAAAAGCTACCTCTCCATTATTATTCCACATTAGTTCCATTTGCTGATTTGATGAGTAAAGGCCTAGTTTCCAGATGCAAATTCTGCATTCTAATGTTAATCTAAGAAGCAGAATAGCTGTGAGTCTGTCATTCGCCAGCTAAAAGCTTGAAGGAGTCACAGGGCATTATTGTGAGGAGTACTGTACAAATCTAAGCAATACAGGATAATTATATGAATTGTTAGTTCTGAAAGTTAAAATTCATATGACTAAAAGAGAAAAAGCCATGTAAAGATTTGAGCTCTTTCCTGGTCAAGTGATGTTGCTAAGTATGAAACACTATTATTCGTTTTCTCCTAAATCACACTCAGACTTTCACAACCTGTTCTAAATGAAGCACAGAGAGAGATGAGGAATCCCACATTTGAGTTAAGGAATGATTATCATGAAATTAGTCAATGACTCTGATATGAGTAAAAGGCAAGTTACAACGATGGATGTGTTATTTAAGAAGTGTGGGATTAATTGTATTAACACATTTTCATATTTGAACAATGTTGACCAACGGGAGTTCAATATTCCTAAAATTAGTATTCAGGACCATAGCAGATAAATATAAGGCTAAGGAAAGACTTAGAAGTAAAGCTATCTTGCCTCTGAAGACTGAGCAATTACATTTGCAAAGAGTTTGCATTTTTATGAATATGAAGAAATACTCCATGTGCATTAGTTTCCAAAGAAAGTTTAGTTTTTGAAATATAAAAAAAAAGAAAACCTGATATCTAGTTTAAGGTGATCCTTTCATTCAAGATATAGAATTTCAATTATTTTATGATTTGAAGAATCAAAGATAATTAAAATAACTGCATCTAAACTTAATTTTCAGATGTTTGCATTATGGCTCTGCCTAAACAAAAACCAAGTATAGGGAACACATACTCTGTTATATAGTGCTTGGCACACAGTACACACTTTATAAACATGTGTTGAATGACTGAATACACAATGTCTTTGAGAGATTGTATGGGACAAGAATAAGTCTCCCTATAGATCCTCATTATACTTTCAAATATACTTAATGGCATGTCTAGTCAATGCTTATTGGCAGTGCCTCTCAAATTTCAATTGCAGATTTTCATTCTCCAGCTTTAGTGAACCAATTTCACATTGTCAAGTCAGAGACTGAGCTGTGTGAGAGGCAGATATTCAGGAAGAAGTGGAGACACAAAAGAAGGGGGTGGTCTGGGCAGAGGTAGTGGGGCAGAAATTCTAACCTCTTCAATTTCTCCTGTGGGCTTCTTAATGGTTCTGGATGGAGTTGCTGGAATATAGTCTCAGCTTTCAAAGTCATATGTCCTAAATATCTCTCCAGTTTGAAAATCTTGAAAATAGAGAAAAATGCACTGTGATAATAAAAGAGAGGAGGTGGGGATAGAGGAAAGAGCTCATAGTATGACTTTGTACTTTGTACAAAAGTTTAGAAACCATAACATTCTCTGTAACGTTGTCCTCATTTTTTTTTCTGATTGCATTTTTTTCCCCTTTGTTCAGCAGGAAAATGGGGAAGGTTAAGAGATATGGAATTACATGAGTAATCTGAGACAGCTAAGATTTAGTTAGGTAGATTTTTCTTAACCTGAGGTTCTTTCCATTATTTATTTTGGTAGATATTGTTGTTTACCAGACAATTCCCAACTTTCTTCTTCCTTGCTGCTTTCTGCTAGAGAGGATGGAAGGGACTCTTTTCCAGTTTCCCTTATATCTAGGGGAGGCATACTGTTCATATCTGGCCAATGAGATGTAGACTTATTTTGCTGATAATTCCTGGAAAAGCTCTTGTTTTCTCATAAAAGAGACAAATATTTGTTGAATCAATGATGATGGGTGGAAGGATGAGTGCTTAGGCTTTATGATCAGAACAAATGGTAAAATTGGGTTGCCAAGATTTTATTTTCCCATTCTGGAGTGATTTACAACACCAAAATGCCAGTGTAAAATACTGATAGATAAGTTACAACATAAGTTATCAATCTGTACCCCTTACCTGATAAGTAGCTTGGTCAAGGTCAAGAAATAATTGAAAAGTATTTAAAGCAAGAGAAGTTTCTTATGGATTAGAACAGAAATATACAGGAACTTTGTGTCTATCTGTGGGGATGTATATTAATGTATGCTTACTTATTTAAGTTTAAGTTTACTTACTTATTTAAGTTTAAATTTACTTACTAAATTTATGCCATCATAGCAGTTCCTGAGAGAGTAAACTTTGAAAAGCTTCCATTGTCTCTTTTATAGAAATTATTTGCATATTGCACAAGTTTCTGTATTAAGCTCTTTCCCATCCCATAAGGGACACTCCATTTTGACAATTCTCAGTATACTAAGTCAACTTAGCATTCATTCCCTCCATCCTTCCCTTTTCTTCCAGTCGGCACATATGTTACGGAGAACTTACATAATGTTATTGCAATAGGAGGGAGGGGAAGCTGTGTGGTTCTTGGCCACCGTTTTTCCTCCACAGTAACATCTCCTGATTCATCTGAAAATCATTTAATTCCTTGGCCATGTAATTTGTATGTCTGGTAAATCACTTAATCATCATCTCTCCCTGTGGGTCTCAATCCCCAGTAACCTGTCTTTCGTTCTTATACTCTTCTTCCTTCACTACCCGACCCCCACCCAGTCCATGGATTCTTTATTTAGCTTGGAGGAGAGAAAGAAAACCCAAATGATTAGATTCTCACAAATCTCTCTTTCTTACACTTGGGCCACAGATTTACACTTGAATGGTATGATGCTTTATACTGTGGCTTCACCTGGGGCAACAATGATTCTGCCTTGTGGCAGAACAGTTGAGAACAGTTCTAGGGCAGAAGACGATGTGGTAGGATGAACATAGCATGAAATTCTTTGGGTAATACTTGCCAATGCCATTTCACAATTTACCCAGTAAAGTTTGTTAAAAGAACTAATCATTTAATTTTTAGTTTACATTCATTAATTTTTTAATGCAATTTCTACTTTTTTGAACATTGACTTTTATTTCATGTATGGTATAGTGCTAGGTATGTCTGAATAGAATGCTGAAGAAGACGGACAAGGACTCTGCCCTAATAGAACTTACATTGTAGTTGGGGAGAGAGATTGTAAATTAAATAAATAGAAAAACAAAATAATTACAGAATGTGAAAATTGATATGAAGAAAGAAACAGGTTGAAGGGATAAAGGGGTGAAATCATGTTGTGTATGTGTTTTAGAACTGCTATTAATATAGTGGTTAAGTCACTCTGCTCTCTGATTCCTGTATAACTCTTTTTGAAGCATTTTTCAGCCTCTGCATAAGTCAATTTTTTTGTGCAAATCTACTTTAATTGTCAATCAGCTATGCATGTTAATTTTTTGATGTTAATAAGCACATCTAATTTTTGATGTTAATAAGCAATGTGATCCTAAAATGTCCAGCTGCCATTTTTATATCCATAGCAATATTCTAAATGCAAAAGCAAAAACTAAATTTATAAAAAGACTTGTAATCATTATTTCTATTTTTTCATTAAATTATTTAAATTTTACTGAAGGCTTTCTATTTTTGGAATTAAAATTTATTTTGCAGAAGCCTCTCTCCCTAGGAACTCCACAACTAAAAAGTGAAAATTTGAAAGCTTTAAGTTTTCAGAGATAAAAGTGATTTGTTGAATTATATGGCAATAATTACTCTTATAAATTCTACTATGAGATCAGTCAGCCATGTGTTGCCCTTTAAAAGAAACCAAAACTGCTGACAGATGTCTGCAAGCTATCAGGCAATAAGATTTTTATCAAATTATGCCCTTTTGTTTTTGGCTTTGAAACTGGTTGCAGAGTCACCCTTAAGAAATGTGCAAGAGTAATATTCAACCAATAGCTGGCCTTATAATGTACTGCAGTTCTTCCTGAGAACATTGTGGGGTAAAAAAGAAATGCTTACATTTTTTCTGTTATGTAAGGCAAAGGAAATGAGTCTAAACATTAATCTGTTATGGGTTAGCCCAGCTATCACAATTATGTTTACAGTAAACTAGTGGAGATTAGCAATTACAGAGAGACTCTGTTGGGATGTGCTGGCATTATCAATAAAGCTTGAAAGGGTTTCGATTAACTTTACATTAATGCGACATAAATAAGCCTTGGTGGTTTTTAGTATCAGATAATTATGATCAAATTTTGTTTAAACAGTACACCAGAAATCATACGTTTTATCATCTAGATAAAAGAAACAGAGAGAGATGTTTACCATGTGTAAATATAAAGAGCAAAGTGTCATAATACTAGCATATTTATTTTATGTGACATGTGGTTGGCAAACTAGTGCTGATATGTCCATTCTTTATTACTGGTCCATGACGAGATAAGTAAAGAAATTGAAAGTAAGCATTTAAGAATTGGCTCTTCCTGGTCTCTAACCACTGACTTTCAGATTGGAAAGACATCATTGGTTCTCCTGGTTCTCAGTCCTTCAAATCTGAACTAGAATTATACCTTGGCTTTCCTGCTGATCCAATTCACCCTGCTGATCTTCGGAATTGTCAGCCTCCGTAACTGCATGAGCCAATTCCTTACAATAAATAGGTAAAAAAAAAAAAAAAAAAAAAAAAGAGGGAGAATTTGTGCTATAAATGTGTAGTAGATACCACACTTAGAATGGACATAGGCTATATTGGCATAATGTGGCAGCTTTTATGTCAAAACCCTCAAATGTCTTAAGAGATATACTTTTCATCAGGCCTAAGCTTCAGCCACTTGCTATTGTTTCTTTATAATCTCAGATGGGGCATTCTATTCATGGACGGTCAATGAAAACTTTGGGCTTCATAAAAGTACATTTAGAGAAACAATGAGAAAATCTTATTTCTTAGAACAAAAAAAAGTCAGTGAGGGCAGATACCACAATCACTGACTACATGGATGAAGAAAATCCAAACAACTGGGATGGCCTTCTGAGCTAAAATGAGGGAGGAATGGAGAGCTAACCTATCCCCTCCAACCTTCTATCTGCCTCCCTTTCAGCAAGAGCTTGCTGTGCAACAGGGTTCAAGTCAATAGGGTATAAGCAGAAGCCTGTTGGGGTTTTTTTCTGGGAGAGCTCTTGCTTTCTTTACTGAGGGGAAAGAAGCTGCTAATACCTCCCCTTTACCCCTGCTTCCTGACTTAAACAAGTCTAGAACTGTAGCAACCACCTTTCATCCAAGAGAGAAGTGCCCAGGGGCTTGCAGAACTGAATGCCCTGAGATCATTGAGCCTCTACATGAACACCTATAGCTATTTGCTTGTTATAGAACAAAAATAACTCCTATTTATTTATACTTCTCTTCACCAAATATTCTACTATTTGTCCCTGAGTGAATTCCCTTCTGATCCTAGGGCACAGTAATCTCAAGAAGAAAATTCAGGTAACATACAGAGACAAAAATGGATCCACTTATGGTCAAGCCCAAGCTCAGATAGCCACAGCTGTAAATATGGAGTATACACTTAGATTTTCAAACTGAGAGAAGCAGACAGCAGTGTGATGGGACATCTAGAAGTGCAAGGAAATGTTTTTAAAGGAGGAAGAAGAGTGAAACTGAAGATTACCACCAATCTGTTATACTAGCAAAATATCCAAAAGTTAGTCATTTATTCCTCCAACAAGTATTTGAATATTTACTATATGCCAGATACTTAATTGCTATGATCTCTTGTAGAGTTCTTGATAGTTTAGGATATGAGAAATTTACAATTGACAGTCACAGTAATAATAATAATTTAATGATTTATATAATATATATAATAATTTAATAATTTTTAAAGTGTATATTATGTTCATTTTTTCAAAATTTTTGTATAGAGGTTTGGAAGGAATCTGGACAATGGATCTAGTATTTATGCCCATGATTCTGGCACCTTGTAAAGAGATCATTTCCCTAAAATGTCTAAAATGCAAAGCAAGTATGAAAATCACAAAATCCATAGGAGCACTTGATTCAGTCTTAGTGTCGATATGCCACACAGCTATATTTCTTGTAAATCTGTATCCTTACAGCTTATACAATTATTCAGCAGCTGTGAAAAGATTAAAAGTAAAAAACAAAAATAAAAACTACTAGGCTTTTGACTAAAGATTTATAGTCTTTTTTATCCTTATCATGAGATATGTATACCAAAGGCACATGTCTTTCATCTTGTAGCACTTAACGCTGAACAGAAGAAAGAATTGCAAGAAATGTTTATTATTTTTTAATCTTGGTTGTATAACACACACATTAGTCTATCTGTTAAATAGTGTATCTGTTAATTATTCACATCTATTTTAGATTGCACTCTCTAAAAAGGCAAAGACCATATATGAATGTCCAGCTTACTCCCAGAAGCACTGGTATACTTACTTTTAAAATGAGGAAACTGATTACCCATAGTCTCAAAAATATAAGACCAAGAAATTGAGTAAATTTTTGATAACTACAGAGCTCATTATGTAGTATAAAATATATCTAGAATCTTCAGTGTTATTTTCTTCCTTCTTTCGCTATCATTTTATTTTGTTTTGTTTTTTTCATCTCCAGCAAAACGTAGAAAGGAGAAAGAGATAAACTGTCAGTTCATTTTACTCCATGATCAATCTAGTGGAAAGTATATAGAACATTAAAGACTGTGAAAGTTCTTAGATAACGTAGGGTTTTAAATCATTGCTACATTTCCTGTTCTCTGTGAGTTTGTGTGTGTATAAGGGGTATGTGTGTGTTGGTGGTGGGTGGAATTCAATAGCATTTAGTTGTGGTTTTAGGGGCCATCTGAAAATATACTTCAAGTCACTGAGATGCAAGAGGCATGGAAGCTTTCAGTCATTACTTTGACTAGATCAGAATCATCTTTTAAGCATTTCCTATTGTTTATATTTTAATACAAAATTTAAACCCATCTGCTTGATTGCTGGATATTTGCCTGGACTAAAATATACAGGTTTACATCTTGTGGAAGTGACAGTGGCAGAGGATTACAAGACTTTTTGTTTTATGAAATTTAAAATTAGATGTGTGAAAAAAATAAGTAAAAGTGGAGGAAGGAAAGATGAAGTATGTGAAGCTAGAACCAGGCTCTATAATTCTTGTGCCCTTTATATATAAAGAGTGTCTATGAGTGGAGCAGTTTTATATGCGTCTCCATTATGTCTCCTCACTGTGTTCATATAGCAGGATTGGTAGCCATTAGAGTAGGGAAATGAGAAAGGAGATGGCTTATAAAACAGGAAGCTATGCTAAAACCTCCTTTGGGATCACCTTGACAGAGAAAAAAAATGTTATATTTTCCGCCATGTCAAATCAGGAAATGATTTTTTATAAAATCATTTCTAAATTTAGTTGGAAAACATAAACTAATGCTAAGTAAATTACTTGTAGATTGTACAGAATACTTATATTTTTAATAAAACTGATAACTAAAGCAATCAAGGATGACTTGAACTGAGCGAGAACACAAATTTTTATTTATTTATTTATTTATTTATTCATATTTTTATTTTTTAAAGATTTTATTTATTTATCTGACACAGAGAGAGCGAGAGCAGGAACACAAGCAGGGGGAGTGGGAGAGGGAGAAGCAGGCTTCCCGCAGAGCAGGGAGCCTGACGTGGGGCTCGATCCCAGGACCCTGGGATCATGACCTGAGCCGAAGGCAGGCGCTTAATGACTGAGCCACCCAGGTGCCCCGAGAACACAAATTTTTAAATGAAATTCATTCAAATCCCAAAATGGATTCAGGAAGGTTTAGCTTCAGTTTAGACTAGGTGAAAGTCAAAGGTCATTTTGCACTGTACAATATTAGAATATTCACACACTGCCTGAGTTATTAATTATTCCAGAAAAGTTCTTTAGGTATAAGAAAAATATAATCCCCGGAACCACTATAAGAGCCCACATTGCAGACACCGTGCACAATTTGTACCTAATTACAGCAACATATGGATGGTTGGCCCAACTCTGAGTATCCAGATATTCTTGCCCTTTCTTTTGTGCTTATTCTTTATTACTGTGGTGCATGTTGGTTTCTAAATGATGCCTGGTTCTTAGTGCATTAACTTGTCATTTAGAGAAGGCTGAGTGCTGACTTCCTAGAAAAAGTTTGCTGGTAATTAAATTGGAAGAACATTATAATCTATTTATAGCTTATTGAAACTCATCTTGGGAATACAGGACCCCTGAATGCTATTCCAGGGATTATAACAGGAGTACATACTGATTCTGAGTTCTGGGTAATTTTTATGGTCATCTGTCCTTTTACACTGAGATACTGCAGGTATTACTTGTTAACTCACTGCAGATCACTGTGGCATCATATGAGAAAAGAGGTTTAAGACAAAAAAAAAAAATCCTACTCTGCTCTGGATAAATCTAAATATGCAATGACAATGGCGGAGAATTACAAGACTTATGCAGAAATGTCAGTCCTGCTTCATTCTTCCCTCACTATGTGTATAAACATGCAAACTTGAGCACAGACTGCTGGTAAATTCCTAATGTCCCTCTGAATTACTCTCCAACTGTAGGCAATGTAGGTACCGTAGTCTCTGGTACCTTTAAAACATGCATCCTCATACTTGGTAAAATTGAAATTAGTTTGTTGTGAAATGGGTGGGGGTTGGAGGATGCCGAACATTTACAGCTTTATATTCCTCCATAGTATTGATCCAGGAGGATATCTCTAAAACTGACAGACGCTAACCCAGAGTGGTCTACTAATATCTGAACTATTCCAACATCAATTATGCACTTTCCTGAAAAATAATAATAAGAAAAAATTCTAGGCACATGAAACCACTTCTTTTCATTCATAATGTTCCTTATAATACCAAATTAAGTTGAAATTGGAATATTCCAGTTTAATGTGGTTGACAATTACCAGTTGGCTTACTGATGCTGATAAACCCAGAGTTAAAGTACCTGTGAATATTTTGTAATAGTTATAGTCCATGAGAAAGCTTCCTGTAGCCATAAATCCACCCAAGCACATTTATAATATACCCATTCTCTGATGGCATTGTCTATTAGATTAATTTTATTTTAGCTCTTAAGTTATATAGAGCCATCTTCGTTGGTTGTATAACTCCGTTTAGAGGGCACAGAAAGATGTAAAGACAAGAGAGGCCATTTTATGGAGAAAGGTGTTTTGACATCATGGAGCAGTTCTTTGTGGAAGAGGAATTTCTCCTCTGGGAAAAGAGGTGGCTACAAACAGATGGCCTTTGCTAAGTAAAATTGACAGGTCTACAGGTAATGAGTTGCTTCTATAAAAGAGGGTTTTTCCACTGGGGTTTCAGCACATGGGGCCTAATTATTCCTGACATATTGCCCATTTCATACACTCACAATATTATGGCCAAATAGGAAAAATAATTATACAAACTGTTAGCACAAAACTCAATGGAAACAATGCCGGCTATAAAAACATAACCAGAGAATGGGTTCTTTTTGAACACAGGTCCATCTGTTCTTTCTAATTTTGCAAGTGGCAAAGGCCAAGTACTATTACAACAAATTCCTAGGGATGAGATAATTTTTTTTCCTTGTCCTTTTAACTTTTGTTTTACTGGAGTTTACTTTCTAGAAGTAAACAAGTGATTGGAGCCTAGAATATTTTTCACTATTCAGATTCTATGGCTGTAATGTCTTGTCCTGGACACATATATTATTTGTTTTGGTGGAAGCTTAAAAAGATCTGCATATAGGTCATCTTAGGTTTTAAATAAGTGTTCATTAGTCAAATGAAAACTTTATAAGCATTCCACATATGACACATAGCTATGGTTTTATTTACATATTACAGATAATAAACATACTTCAAGAAGAAAGACTTTTAGAAGAATATATTTCCAGATAATGTCTCTTGTTCATAAAAATCATCAGAATATTTGTGTAGGAGTGTCTAACTTCAGATACTGTGTGCTATAAAACAAACTTAGTTGCATGTACACATGTGATATATCTGTAAGATTTTTTTATTAAGATATCTTCACGCATGGCTCATGTGAATCAGTCTCATGAATTTACAGGCATTTAAAAGCAACATGGACTTAAGGATCACCTTGAAATTCATTTTTTTTTTTTATTCAACGCTACTCATTCAAACAATTTCTTAATTTTATTTCTGGTTAGCAAGTTCTAGCTCTGGGTTAAAACACACACAACCAGATGTTCCTTCAGCACAAGAGTGCTGAACTAGGGCCATATTACTTTTTGTTCAACCACCTGTGTATTAGCATCTGTTTTCAATTTTACATATGCAGTTTTCTACATTGATTACCATCACTTCCATTATTTTACAAACTACATAATGTAGCAACCACAAGACTCTTACCTCCCAATTTTCTAGATTAGTTTATTATAAAAATATATCAGTGTTTGCAGGAATCTAGTATCTTCTGTCTAAAGAAAGATAATTCAGTCAAACAAGAACTTTTTATTCCAAAAATAGCCTCATTAGATCTAATTATATTACAATGAATAACATTAAAAAATAATATTTTTATGGATAATAAAAATTAAATATGGCCATTATAGAAAATTTAGAAAAGATAACTACCTATGTTTCCCCTCAGTTTCTCCTGTATGTTTGTATATGCCAGTATATATACTTAATACTTAAATATATATACTTAAGCATATATATTATATATATACTTTATATATATTATTATGATATGTGTGTATATATATATGTATATGTATTTTACAAAATTGGGAGACACATATCTATATCCTGCTTTTTTACTTAAAATTTATCTTGAACATTTCTGAATAATTAGGAATTATTGTTAAGTCAGAGGATATTTCTGTTTACAAGAAGAAGCTTGTGGTTTTGTCAGTTATCGTGAAACTTAATTGTAGTATTAATTTGACACTAGCAGAAATATCAATACTCAATAAACCACAATATAATATTTAGTCATACTATAAAAACACCAGCACAAACTGGAAAGCAAATATAATAACTTCTATAAGCATGTCTTTTTTTTGACACAAGACCTCCTTTGACATAATTCTTACTGGGTGCCCAGTGATCTGGCCTTCTGAGGTACACAAACTTCTATTTCTCCTTAGGGCAGGCTAAGTGAGGAGCTCTGAAGTTGAAGGATTAATGTTTTCATGCTTTAGATTTTGCAATAATGATGATAAACTTTATAATCTAATTGTATGTAAAGTTGATTATCATATGCAAATGTGTTGGGCCACAGATAGTCTAGAATTCTCTCTGCTTTAGCCATGTCTATTTCAGCATAAAATTAACTACAAAGTGGTTCCATAAACATTTATTGTGCACCTACAATAAGCTGGGGAATGTCAGAGATGTGGAACACAAGGGTGTACAAATATCCCTTTCTTCATGAATTCAGTCCTGCAAGGGAGATGCCAGAGGAAACAAAAATCAATGCTAATGTGATTTGATAAGCAATAGAGATCTGTACAAAGTGAGAGAACACAGATGAGGAAGAAATTTATTCTGCCTGAGGGTTGGAGCTGAGGAGTATAAGTGAGAGAGTGATATTAGAAAACAAGTACTATGTGAATAGAACATTAAAGAATGAATAAGAATTTTCCAGGCCGAAACGGGGAAAGCAGGAATCCAGAGGGCAAAGATGTAGAGTCCTGAGAATGCCTGCAATCTAAAGAAATGGCTGGTAGAACAGTAGTTCCCATCAAGTATTTTAAAGAAGGGAACTGCTATGATCAGGTCAGCCTTTTAAAAGACATTTCTAGGTTGGGCGGGGATGTGGAGTTATTTCTCAAGCAAAATAGCACTCAGTGATACTCCATATGTTAAGAAAAAAAGTTGAAGAAAATTCAAGGGTTTTGAGCTCAGGCAACAGTGTGGAGGATGTTCCTTTCTACAGGCAATAGGATACATGTGTCTAATAGGACAATAACTTCATATGCCTTGAAAAGAAAGATTGCTCTAGTTTTTATATAAATGTAATATGCTAACATATTCAAGAGTTGCCATTAACAGAGCATCCAAACATTAAACTTGAAATGAGACCTTAATTAATTTTCCAATAATTGTCCCACATTTATGAGCATTCCTGGAATTAGGGTTTAGCTCTAATTATAGGCAAATAAGAGATATTTCACAAATAGAAATTTAAAGAAACAAATAAGCGAGCATAAAATTCTAACTCCAGTGATCTGCTAATAATGTCTAGAAGAACCACTTTAACTTCAAAGAAAAAAATTGTTTTGTAAAGAACTCTTTTAAAAAAAATATGTATAAACACACACACATACACACACAGAGTAAATCCTACTAGAGTGTCTCACTGGAGAGTACACCAGCCTCGGAAGCTTTTTAAAAAAATGGACCATTACTGTACTTCTATTGTTATATCAGACACTTGAAGAAAGAGTGAGAGGAAGATTGTCTTACTGAGCTCCCAACTGTACATTCTTTGGACTCAAAGGAAAAGGAAAAGAATCTTTTTGTTAGCTTGATTTTTTAAAAATCTACAAAATTATAGGGTTATTTCCTTTTCTTTGTGCATAGACAAAGCAGCCATTTGCTGAAATAAACCCTTGAAAGACAACTTAGTAGCCTATTTGGAGAATTACAACTACAGGGTAGAGTGAACTGATTAGAGGGGTATATTAATATCTGCTTGAAGGATTTTTTTCATTGTAATTTTTAGTTTCTACAGGTCTATCCTGTAATTCTCAAACCTTGTCTTCATTTTTAGAGATAACTATCTATAGTAATTCTAACCCTAGTAATACTCTTTTTTTAAAAAAATGAACAACTTTCTATCCTATAGAGTATCTTAACATTTATTCACTTAGATATTGTTCATTTGGATTTATTTCATCCCATAGTTCTTTGGTGGGGAGCAGGGGTAAATGTTATATTTGAGTATGCTGCCATAAAAAAAAAATCCTTTAATAAGCCTATGTATAATCTGGAGGCACCCTAGAAACACAGGTTAAAAAATGTATTTCTTTTTTTTTTAATTTTTTTAATTAACATATAATGTATTATTTGTTTCAGAGGTACAGGTCTGTGATTCATCAGTCTTACACAATTCACAGCACTCACCATAGCACACACCCTCCCCAATGTCCATCACCCAGCCACCCCATCCCTCCCAACCCCCCAAAAATGTATTTCTTGGTGGAATACAAATTAGCATATTCAAATATCTCTTTGGCAAATTGTAGCTTTATTTACAAACAGTAATAATCTTTTTTATTATGAAATATTCCAAGGAAATCACAACACTTAAAATGATGAATATATTAACTCTCATTGCTGTTTCACCATAACTCCCCAGTTAGTTTCCGTTGGTTGCAACCCAAGAATCCCCACAGCCAAACCCCATTGCCTCACATGACAGAAAATGTCCTTGCCTGCACATTTATTTATTTATTTTTTAAAGATTTTATTTATTTGTCAGAGAGAGAGAGAGCACAAGCAGGGGGGAGCAGCAGAGGCAGAGGGAGAAGCAGGCTCCCCGCTGAGCAGGGAGCCCGACATGGGGCTCGATCCCAGGACTCTGCGATCATGACCTGAGCCAAAGACAGACACTCAACCAACTGAGCCACCCAGGTGCCCCATCTCACCTTCATTTTTACACAAAGAGCAACTTAGTTTCTGAGAGTTCATAATTTTATCTATTGAACTATAAAAAAAAGGGAGAAGGATTTTGTAACTGATAGATTATGAAGTCTTTTATTGGATTTTGATGTTGATTTATCAGTTATTTCTCCTTGCTGTTTAGACCAGAAACTGTTACTTGCCTTTGAATTTACTGAACTAAAAGTAGTCTGAAACATCTGATTTTTTAAAAGTATATATATCATTTAATCTTCCTGTCCTCTATTATCCCTTCATCTGACAATGCCTGTACATTGTCTTGGCTTTGGGAATTTTCCTGTCTTCCATTGAATATAATCTTGGAGAACTGTTAATCAAAGCACCCCACTTTCTACCAGCCACAGGGAGAGAAAGTGATGTTTTTTTCTCTCAAAGATTCTTTCTGAATCTTGACTGAATCAACACCTGGGCTGAGAGTGGCTGGAGCCATCTTATCTTGTTGACAGTACTCTGAAGACCATGTCCATTAATCCAATTTCTAATATCTCTGTAGCTTCTCCGATTCCAGTATTTTCTCAGTCTTGGCTGTTCAGTTTAAACTTTCTTTTGGATTCTGCAAACCACATCATGTTCTTCTAATTTACTCCTTCTTAAACTAAATTAGCAGAGTCAGTGTTTCCATTGATTGCAAAAATAGTAACTGACACAGTGCAGTGGCAACTGTTGGCTCTCCACCAGATTTAGAACCCCTTCCACAGAGTCGAGTTGGTGGAAAATGGCTCTATGTCAGAAATACAGTTCTCAGTTCTCCTTGTATCCAGCAGAGCCATGTATCTGGCTAGCTGAATGAAGTGAACATTTATTGAAGGCCTTTGGCCCTAGTAGTAGAAAAGATTTATTCTTTATGCCTGCAAGGATGAATAAGAAGCATGCTTTTCTTTTCTTCTTTCTTTCTCTTGTCTACTGGCTAGATGTTGATACTCAGAGCGAACTTTGAAACAATGTGGTGAAAATGGAAGAGACTTTGCCAGCCTGGGCCATGGCCACCTGGAGTAGAGACCTCCTCACATTGGACTGATGTGAGTGAGAAGTCAACATCTTTGTGTTAAGCCACTGATTTTTGGGATTGATTTTTTTTCATGTGCTATCTACTGCTACTTGCTACTAATACTGCTAGTAACATTAACTGAATGTTTTCAACATTAATAAATTTTCACTTATGGTATTGACTGATCTCAAGGAACTTTAGTAACTCTTGATACACTAGCATCAATTGTAAATCCATATCTTTAAGCCTGATTCTTTAGTCATTTATGGAACTGCTCAATCTATGGGACAAAATAAAATCTTTTTACAACATAGGAGTAGAGATAATTTGCTGGTACACTTTGTAAGTACAAGGAGCCAAATTTCTCCTTTAAAAGTGGAGCAAAGGTACTAAAAATATGCTTAAATTTAAACTTTCAAACAGCTTAATGAGTGCTTTTCAGAAATCATCTGAAAATCTTGCAAAAAAGCATTGATAATGACTAGGGTCAAAGACCCTCAAGAAATGTTTTCTGTATAATTATCAATCAACAAATGTTTATTTAAATGTATCTATAAGGCAAATGCAAAAAAAACAAAACAACAAACTCAACAAAGTGGAACAAAGGAACAAAATATATTTTGTAAATTAGAGACAAGTACACTGAAAAAGGAGAACTTTTACATTCTAGGCACCCGGAAACAACTTATTGCAATGTAAAGGAGCCTGTAATTGGTCTTTCAGGTTTTTACCACCATAAAAGTTTTAATGATCTTGGAAAAATCTCATTTACTCGAGTTTACAGGACTAAGAAGTCACAGAATATTGGGGTTCTGTGAGGTGTTCTTGGAGATAAAACAGAATTTCAATGTTCTGATCCTAGACATCTTTCAGGAAATCCCATACCTGTCTTTATTTTTCTGTCCTCGTGCCAAATGAGAGCCTGCCCAGGATCTTTGATGATGCTATTGTGATTGGAATTATGAAGTTCTAGGAATGAAGGTGGTAGGAGTTTTTAATTTCTAACATCATGGAGAAATGGATAGAATTACATCACAGGTCCTTTCCCAGTGAACTGGTTCTTAGAATTTGCAAAGGCAGATTAACTCAAGTGCAAAGGCAGTAAGAACACAGAGGGTACAGCAACATGTCATGTAATCAAATTCACTGTTTTAAACCACAGGATATAATCATGAGCTTATAGTATGACACTTCTATTTCACATATCCGATTGACCTGAAATTCATCAATACTTGTGATATCCTGAAGATAGGCAGTCTGAATAGCATAAATAAAACATTTATTTGATGATAACCCTGTTTGCTAAATCGCAGGTTGTTACTACCTTCTCTGAATGAAAATAACATTCTTTTTTATGTATATATAACAAAGCAAGGAACACAAGGCAACAGAAACTGCTAGGCCATTGAACTTCAAGGGATTCTTTCAGAAAAGGAAGGATATGATGACCTTCATAAAGATTTAAAAAAAAAAAAAAGATTTTAGTATCTAACTGATTGTCTGCAGGAGCAAGCTAATCAGTAGGGGAAGCTCTTGTATTTAAGCCAGACACTGGATAGAACTGCAGCCCTGGAAAATATATATATATTCACATACGCATACCCCTCTCCCACAGAAGACTTTTTTTTTTTTTAATGACAGAAAAGTCATTTGAATTGAGATTTTTGCTAATTGAACCTGTCTGAAATAACAATAACATAATGGATACGGAGTCATCTGGAATAAAACATTATTTGTATGGCTTCATTTCAATTCTAGCAAAGTGTAACATTTTTAAATCAAAGAAAAATATCTCTGATCGAACTCACACAGGAGAGACAGGTCACTGTCCAGCTAAGTCCAACTAGGTGAGCAGACCACCAAATAGTTCACTCATATTTTTCACTGTTTTGCTGGCAGAAATCATGCCATTTCCCCCCTTTTATTGCCCAGGATAATTAACTTGCTCATCACCAAGTTGGCTGGCTTACTAATACAATATTTACAATAATACAATATAATATACAATAATACAATACAATAATACAATATTACAAGATTTTTCAGGCAAATGATACCAACTTTAACTTTGGTTAAATTTGGTTAAATTTGACAAAATTAACAAGTCAGTGTAAGGAGGCTCCCAATCATTTTAGAGAACTTTCTAATGTTGCATATATGTCTTTGAGAATAGAATATTTAATACTATACTATCCTCTAGACAAAAGCAGTTTCTATTCAATAGCTGTCCATCTTCCTATACTCAGGGGAGAGCAGCATTTCTCTCCAAAAAATAAAGAGAATATCAATGGGGCTAATCTCTTCAAAGTGCTTAGAGCTCAAAGCAATTGCCTGCAGTTGTAAAAAGTCCCCACCCTCATTATCTCAGCAAAAGAAAAATGACCAAAATGTAAAATACTACCTGGCTTTTGAGACAGAAATGTTCAAAAGAAAGTTAAAATAAACATTCACTAACTCACTTCTGAATTAAATACTTTGAAATTTAATTTACTTCTTTAGAATAAAGGAGTCAAACTATGAACCCATCCTTTCTTGATACAAAATGAGGAGTTAAAGTGGAACAAAATTAAACTATTGGTCTGCATCAAAAAATAGATTGATTTACCTCTCAGATACTGCTATAGTCCAAGAAATAATGACTTTTACAATATAATCAGACATGCCCAAGGATTATCAAATTATGAGTTACATGATACAACTAGGCTTTTTTCTACACATCTTATTTCATATGACAATTTACTCAGTGTTCTAACCTACAAAAAGATAGAAGTTTCTGGAAACCACTAATAGAAAAAATTGGAACACATCTTACAAAACCATGATTATTTAGTTTTAAAGTGATGTAAAATGTGTAAGTGTGGTATCCTAAAGGCATAATCATTCTGGTGAAGTAGCTGCATTTGGTGTAACAACACTTGCTCAGGCCGACTTGTCAGTTTCCCATGATTTTGATTTCTCACCAGGAGCAATACATCATTTAGAAGTTTGCTGGTAACTGAGTCTAGACTTACCTGGGGGGGGCTCATTTCCCTTTATTCTCAGGCAATTCACCCAGCATAACTTTCCTCAGCCAAACTCCCTCACAAGCCACACAGAGTAAATATTAAAGAGGCAAATCAAGCTACTACTCACAATATAAACTTGATACAAAGGATTACCAGCATGAGGGAAGATGAGTATGCATCTTGAGATGCTGTAGACACTGGCCCAAGAGATCTACTAGATCAGGATTTTCCAAACTGCAGCTTGAAACCAATAATTGGGTCATAAAATGTAATGTAGTACAGGTTGAAAATGATATATAATGTATATCATATATCATATAAAATGATAAATATATAATATATATTACATGTGTATTTATATATGTGTGTACACACACACATAAGGTATGTTTAGATTGTGTTTCAGGGTTGTGATATAAAATGAATTTCCTACTGTGGGTTGTTTTTAAAATAAAGTTCTGAAGCCTCTGCTTTAGCTCAAATTCATTCTGATGCTTTGTTTTTCCCTTTCCAATCCAAAGCAATATTCCTCCACTCTCTCCCCAAAATTCCAGGAGTAGATACTCTCTGCCTCCTGAGTTACTTTCATATTGCTCGAGTTAGAGCCATTTCCCTACTGTCTAGTTCTTTTTCTTTCCCCTTGCCTTCCTTCCTTCCCTCTCTGAACACACACATTGGCAGCCATGTGCACAGGAGAAAACTGACACCACTGTCTGATATAAAAGTAATTATTCCCTTTTCTAGGGCCTCATAATGAGACGACACATGACCCAATCCTGGCCCAAAAGACATGAGGGAAGTCTACTTGGGACTTTAAGAAACAGTGTTCTCTCTTCCAGGAGCCACAGGAAGAGACCGTCTCATGACTTCCCCTGGTTGTTTTCTTCTTGCAATATGATCTGTGGTGATGCAAGAGTCATCTTACTGCTGACTCTGAGGATGGCAGAACAAAGGGAAAGAAAGAACTCGATACCTTAAAAACACCTTAGGTTTGCTCACCCAATCTGAAGGCAGTCCTACCTGTGGACTTTCTCTTATGTGAGATAATAAGGTTCCTTTTTGTCAGTTCCACTTGGGTTTTCTCATACTTATAGCCAAAAGCATCTTAACTAATATATTAATCAATGAACAAGAATAATTAAGAACTCTTAGAAAAACAACATTAATTAAATGGTACTTAAATTACCTAATATTAAAAGATATTATAAATAAACACCCTTATCATAGAGTACAACTAGCAAACTAATTGAAAGAAAAATTAATGGAGTGGAGTATATAGTTTACTAACATAGACCATATATAAAGTTTATTATATACTACACAGTGTACATAGTGAAGACAGCATCACGGACAGTCATATTTCACCTAAATGCTGCAGGAAATATGCTTGAGATTGCATTTTGTCACATATATTCAATTCATCAGCAGATTCTATTGACTCTATTTTCAAAATACATCATGGTATTTTAACAGTTTCTTAGTTGTCATCTAGGTCCACTGGCATAAACAGGGTGTGGAGGGGCAATTGGAACAGTTTGCCTTTTGGGGGACAAGTGATTAATCACTGATGTTTAGAATTGCTGTAAGTATGGTGATGGTTTTATTACCTTGAAATTCTCTGCAGAAAATGCACCCCGTTACCCCATTGCTCTCTGAAAGCCCCACTGCCTTGGTCTAAGTTTAATTCTGTGTCATAGCAGGAACATCTTCACTGTTCCCTCTGCTTCCACTCTTACCTGGATAGAGTGTTTGTTTATAATAGTTGCCAACTGTTCTTTTTTTTTTTTTAAGATTTTATTTATTTATCTGAGAGAGACAAAGACAGAGAAAGAGAGAGTGCACGCGCAGAGGGAGCAGCAGGCAGAGGGAGAGGGAGAAGCAGGCTCTCCGCTGAGCAGGGAGCCGATGTGGGACTCGATCCCAGAATGCTGAGATCATGACCTGAGCTGAAGGCAGATGCTTAACCGACTGAGCTACCAGGCACCCCAAAGATTTTATTTATTTATTTGTCAGAGAGAGAGAGAGAAAGAGACAGAGAGAGCACAAGCAGGGGTAGCTGCAGGCAGAGGGAGAAGCAGGCTCCCTGCTGAGCAAGGAGCCTGATGTGGGACTTATCCCAGGACCCTGGATCATGACCTGAGCTAAAGGCAGACGCTTAACTGACTGAGCCACCCATGCTAACTATTTTTTGTTTGTTGGTTTGTTCCAATGAAAATCAAGTTCCATTACTTCACTGTTTAAAATGGTCCAGTCTTTTTGTCATACTCAGATAATATTTAGCCTTTTTACCAGGGCCTAGGGGGAGTTTCATAACCTAGCTCCAGCTTATCTCTCTAAAGTTATTTCATGCCCATCTCTGCCTTATTCATTCTGCTCTAGTCACATGGATATCTTTGATCTTATTGTAACTCAAGGTCTGCCCTTGGAACCCTCTTCCCAAAATGGTTTTTCCCAAGACTTGGCATGACTTACATCCCCAATTCATGAAGGTTGCTCTTTTTCAGAGGTCTTCCCTGAATATCTTACCTGAAATATCAACTCTCTACACCCACTCACTCGACACACCTAGCATAGCTTTATTTTTCTTATACAATTTAGGCATGTCTTGTGTGTGTGTGTCGGTGTGTGTTGTGCATGTGTGTGAGAGAGATACAGAGACGGTTGGAGACTTAATTTTTTTCTTCTCCCATTAGAATATAAACATGGGAGGATAGAGACTTAAGCCTTTTTACCATGTCGAGATGGATTATCTTGTGAATGCTCACAAAAAAACATAACAGGTACTGTTTTGTTATCCTCATTTTACAGAGGAGGAAATTTAGGCACAAGAAAGATTAAGGAACGTGCGCAAGGTTACAGAACTAATAGGTGGTAGGATATGGATTCAAAACCAATCCCTGTCACCCTGGACGCTGCCTTCTTAACTGCTCTACTGCCTCTGTATATAATTAAAATGAAAAGGGCCCAATGTAAAGTGTAAAGTACTCTTTTATTAGAACACTGTAGGACATAAAGTTGGATGGGGGATCGTTAGGATATAAATATAAAATGTAAAATACTATATATATGTGTATTATTTTTATTATTTTTAGTGATATACATAGTAATTTTACATTATACATATAATTAGAGTAATTTTACGTTTTCATAAGAAATATAAAATATTTTAACTCTGATTTGTGATTTCATATGATTTATTTTTCTTTTATGTAATTTCTACATTGCTTTTTTGAAAATGTCAGCAATAATCACATAAGACATTTAGAATAACAAAATATACACATCTTAAAAAATAATGCCGCTTGTGGGCATAATAAAAGGAATATAAATATTATTGTGATTTGAGACCATCAGTAAAGTACCTTTTCCTTTCCCACTCCAATTGGAACTGCCTGAGGAGTAGACACAAGAATTATAGGAATGGAAATCAAAATATTACCTTTATGTAAATAAAGGCAAATTTAAATATATGACATGAATATGCAGCCTCATCAGTGTCCTACTAGTTCCTACAATTACTAGAGCCTACCCAAACAGTTATTGACAGAGTCGCAACAATTCAGGCTTCTGCTAGTAGAGTAGTCTGCTGGCAGCCATAGATGAAAGAACTGTGTAGTCAGAGGATGGACTTTTCCAAGGAGACGGCTGCTGGAGAAATTATTCATTGGGGCTTGTTCAGTTCCTTCTGAACTCCAGTTAAGCAAGCCACCCCTTGCACAGGATAGAGGGGCAGAGATGGAATAAAGAGGGGCTATGAATATTCTAGGTCTCTTTCTTCATGTAAAAGTGAAGGCTAGGGGATTAAGTGTTAACCTCTCATAAGTATTAATTCCATCTTTAACTTGGCTTCAGATGAATCATCTTTACTTGCCCTCCCTCTCTTTTCTTTTTGGCTCATTTCGGGAAAAGCTGTGTAGGTTGTAGGGTTGGATGTAGAAAATCATTAGGCTTAATCTAGCAAACTACAATAAGGAGTTTAAAGGATACCAGTTCTTCATTGTTTCCTATCACTGTTATTTATTTGCTTGTTATTTTTTTTTCTGTCTCATGTATAAGGATATTTTTATTCTGCCTTTTTTATATTGCAAAAATATTATGTATTTACTTTAGAAAATTTAGAAAATAGGGTAAACACCTCACAGAAAATGCCTATACACATTTTGATGGCTATAATGCCAGGTTTTTCATGTACATTTGTATTAGTCAGGGTCCTGGCAGGAAACACAGAACCCATATCCAGACTGGAATATTAAAAAACTTATTAATGGACTATTTACAGAAGGGGAAAAATAGAGGAAAAAATTAAGGAAATAAACACATAAATTAGGAGCAGTAGAAAATGATCAACTACACAAGGCTTGAAAGGGCAAAGGGTGGAAATGACCTAAGTGGTACCTGGCTAAGAACTGGAGCCCTGGAAGTAGGGCTGCCTGATAGGGGCTATAGCTGCCAACAATGCAGCCATCATCACAAATGTACCTAAGGTGGGATCAGAAGGAATAAATGTTCCAATCTCTCCTCCTACCCTTGCCTCTTCTGTCAGTGCCTCTCATTGGTCAATTCCAAATATAAGTCAATGGGCAAGTCAGCTTTCCCAGGGGAATAAAGGCTGGCACAGAAGAGCACAGAATGAATGAGTGGAGGGACAGAGCCAATGGAGAATGACCTGCCCCTATCTATCTATCTATCTATCTATCTATCTATCTATCTATCTATCATCTGTCTGGATACTATTTGTGAAATCATGTCCTATACTCTGTTTTGTCACTATTTTAATCCTCAATAGCATCATGAAAATCTACCTTTGTACTTCATTACATACACATTTATGACATTTTAATGGTCACATGGTATTCCATCGTATGAGCTATTTAAGCAAGTCTTAAGCTCACGTTTAAGCTCAAGCTTATTTTCAAATTGTTTTTAGTTCTTATCTTTTCATGGTTGCTGTTCAAAGATGCCCTTTTGAATTATTTTTGACTATTATTTTATAATTAGTATGAACAATGTTCTCTTTTTCATTCACACTGAAAATGAGAATCTAACAATTTCATCACATGAGAAATCTAATTGACTTTGAATTGTAGCAAATATGGCTTTGTTTGGGCACCTGGGTGGCTCAGTCATTAAGCGTCTGCCCTCGGCTCAGTCACGATCCCAGGGTCCTGGGATCGAACCCCGCATCGGGCTCCCTGCTCAGCGGGAAGCCTGCTTCTCCCTATCCCTCTGCTGATCCCCCTGCTTGTGCTCTCCCTCTCTGTGTGTGTCAAATAAATAAACAAAATCTTTAAAAAAAATATGGCTTTGTTAACACAACTTCTACCTTTATTACTGATAATAGCAGAGCAATATTTTAATCTGGTTAACTGAGACATGATGAGGCTGTTGAGTACTACTGTCAACACAATATCATCACAGTATAATCAACTAGTTGTTCTAAACTCCAAAGCTGGGATGAGCCTTTGTTACAAGTAGCAATGTTTAATTGGATTTACAACTTCAGGAAGGAAAAAAAAACAAAACAGAAAAGTTACAGGATATTTTGGGTCTAGGCAGAATGGAGGTGACAAATCTAGAAATATAACTGAATTCAAATGTCTCAAAACAAGCTGGAGGTCAACTATGGCAGATGAACAAAGTAAAATATTTTAAAAGAAAAGTAATTTTTGCTCATGAAAAACCCATAGGACTAAGCATTAGAAGGTATGCTGGTGAAATGAATGATATTAAGATTGATGAAGTATCAAACAAATATAGGATATTATTCTAATAGGCCTCTTATGTTGAGATGAGGTCTCTGAGCAGTTTCCCATTGCTTCATTGTTCCAGAATGCATACCAAAATACTCCAAAATTCTCACTGATATAATTTTTACCCTACAATGAAAACACTTTCCCCATGTAAGCTTACAGAGAAGCAAATATCTTCAAGGAGATTCTGAAAAACAAACCAAACCAATTTAATCACAAAATATTGTTGTTAGTCTGATAGTAGTAAAAGTTAAGCACCTCTAAATGTTATTGATGTCAAAATGTCTCTGTATATGTTTTCATAGCAGTAATGAGTAAATTTTCTATTGTATGAAAGTGGAGTGTAACAAGACCATGAACTATCTCTTCCTCAACAGAACATTCAGCAACGCTCATATAAATGTCATTCCTGCTTTTTAAGGAAGAAAGTGTTGCAAAGGTAACAATAGTTTATCAAATTGCCCATGATCATAATGTCATTAGTTGCTGCCTATTAGCAATGTCTGCAACATTTAGATTTCTGTAATATTTTATATAATTGAGTCTGTGACTTACATCTCACTCTGTCTTTAGACATAAATAAGGATCATAATTTTGCTGTGATTTAATCACCCATAATTAATAGTAAACTGATTTACTGATTATTCTTTAACTTGATCAAATATATTGGCTCTTTTTAAAAATATATTTAATTAATTAATTTATTTATTTAAGAGAGAAGGTTAGGGGAGCAGAGGAAGAGGGATAAGCAGACTCTACAGTGAGCACAGAACCCAATGTGGGGCTCAATCTCATGACTCTGAGATCATGGCTTGAGCCGAAAGCAGGAGTCAGATGCTTAACTGACTGAGCCAACCAGGTGCCCCTATATTGGCTCTTTTTTTTTCCTTTTTTTTTATTAACATAATGTATCATTTGTTTCAGGGGGAACAGGTCTGTGATTCATCAATTTTACACAATTCACAGCGCTCACCATAGCACATACCCTCCCCAAGTTTCACCACCCAGTCACCCTATCCTTCCCACTCCCCTCCCCTCCAGCAACCCTCAGTTTGTTTCCTGAGATTAAGAGTCTCTTATGGTTTGTCTCCCCCTCTGGTTTTATCTTGTTTCATGTTTCCCTCCCTTCCCTTATGATCCTCTGTCTTGTTTCTCAAATTCCTCATATCAGTGAGATCATATGATAATTGTCTTTCTCTGATTGACTTATTTCACTTAACAAAACACCTTCTAGTTCCAGCCATGTCATTGCAAATGGCAAGATTTCAATTCTTTGATGGCTGCATAATATTCTGTTGTGTGTGTGTGTGTGTGTGTGTGTATATGTATGTGTGTGTGTGTGTGTGTGTGTGTGATATATATGTATATATATATCACATCTTCTTTATGCATTCATCTGTCGATGGATATTTAGGCTCTTTCTATAGTTTGGCTGTTGTGGACATTGCTGTTATAAACATTGGGGTGCACGTGCCCCTTCAGATCACTACATTTGTATCTTTGGGGTAAATACCCAGTGGTGCAATTGCTGGGTCATAGGGTAGCTCTATTTTCAACTTTTTGAGGAACCTCCATACTGTTTTCCAGAGTGGTTGAACCAGCTTGCATTCCCACCAACAGTGTAGGAGGGTACCCCTTTCTCCGCATCCTTGCCAACATCTGTCGTTTCCTGACTTGTTAATTTTAGCCATTCTGACTGGTGTGAGGTGGTATCTCATTGAGGTTTTCATTTGTATTTCCCTGATGCTTGAGCACTTTTTCATGTGTCTGTTGGTCATTTGGATGTCTTCTTTGCAGAAATGTCTGTTCATGTCTTCTGCCCATTTCTTGATTGGATTATTTGTCCTTTGGGTATAGAATTTGATAAGTTCTGTATAGATTTTGGATACTAGCCCTTTATCTGACATGTCATTTGCAAATATCTTCTCCCATTCTGTCAGTTATCTTTTGGTTTTGTTGACTGTTTCCCCTATATTGGCTCTTTTAATTTTCATGTGTTATTCTCTTTTGGCAAAACTTTAATTAATCTATACCCTATCTAATGTGCATGCATTTAAAAAATTAAGATAATTTATTATAATAATCTTTTTTAAAAAGAGTTTATACCATAACCTCCAAGACCATCCACGGCTAACACTCTAACTCAGACCTCATATTTCTCTTCACATGACCTCACACACAGAAAATATGGTTCTGATGTAGAGACTGTACTGCTGTTCTTTCTGCCTGGAATCTTCTTCCTCTTTATAACCACCTAATCTATTTTCTTAATTCCTTCAAGTCTAATCATCTCTGAATATCTTCTCTCAAGTAATAGTCCACCTCATCACTCTCCACTCTCATCTTAATTTTTTATAGTACTTATCACCATTTGGCATATATGTTGGTGTTGATTCTATTAGTTATTTATCATGTCTCCTTCTGAGCCTTCCCCCCAAGTAGAAAGAAAGTTCCATGAGAGCAGAAATATATATATAAGTATATATAATTTATGAGTATATATTATATTCATCACTCAGTTCTCAGCATCTAGAATAGGGGAAAATAAATATTTCTTGAAAGAATTAAGATCATCAAAAGAGACAAGGGCCAGACAGGTATCAGAAAGGCATTGTGATGGTTAATCTTATGTGTCAACTTGGCTAGGCCACGGTACCCATGGTACCCAGTTTTTTATCTGGTGTTTTTTAAACACCAGTCTAAAGGTTACTATGATGGTATTTTTATATGTGGTCAATATTTAGATCAGTAGACTTTCAGTAAAGCAGGTAACACTCCATAATGTGGGAAGGCCTCATCCAATCAGGGGAATATTTTACGAAACAAAGACTAGGGTCCCTGAGAAAAAAAGGAATCTGCCTTCATACTGACTTTGGACACAAGCTGCACACACAAACACACACATACACACACCCTTATTGAGTTTGTTTCTCTGGATACTCCTGACTAATATAAGCATTTTTTTTCAAAGATTTTATTTATTTAGTAGGGAGAGGAAGCTCAAGCAGGGGGAGTGGCAAGCAGAGGGGGAAGCAGGCTCCTCGCTGAGCAGGGAGCCCGATGTGGGACTCGATCCCAGGACCCTGAGATCATGACCTGAGCCGAAGGCAGACGCTTAACCAACTGAGCCACCCAGGCGCCCCAATATAGGCATTTTCTATGCAAGCATATTGATGTCAAAAATATATCACTATAATAAGTAGATTAAACTCATCATTCCAAAGATACACAAGTCAGATTGAAAAAAAAGCAAAAAGTTAAAAAATAAAAACAAATAAAAAATTCCCACAAAAAGATACAAAACATTAAAGTACAGAGAGAAAGATTATGAGGGAATATGATCTCTCCCCACCCAAAAGAAGAGGGTACCAGTTTTTATTGTGAGACAAAATGGAACTTAAGGAAAAATCACCATGAAAGTGGTGTTATACATTGATAAAAGGAAGACAAGATCAATAAGATATAGTGATTATGAACATATGTATCTAAAAAATATAGCCTCAAAATATATGCAGCAAAAACTGAAAGAATTACAAGGATAAATTAATTAACACTTGTGGTTAAAGACTTTAACATACTCATCTCAGAAACTGGGAGCTCAAGTAGTCAATATATAAGAAATGTCATAAATGATTTAAATAACCAGTAAATAAGCTCAAACTAAGAGTTCCATAAAAATGTTTGAACCCCAAAAAGATACACATAGATGCATTCTTTTTGATTACACAAGGAACATAGGAAAAATTGTCCATACTAGAGGCCACAGAAGATCAACTAAAGTTAGCCACGTTCTCTAATATAATTTAATACAATTTGAAATTTTGAAAAGGATAACTCAAAAATCCCAGGAAACAGGAAGTCCACTAAATACTTTTGAAAAAGAAAAGAGAGTGGTTTCACATTCATATATTAATACTAGAACATCCAGTAATAAAAACAGAATTGTACCAGCTCAAAAATAATGTTACCAAAAGATTAGAAAAAAGATTTTGCCTATTTATCCATATGAGGTTGATAAATGATAGAAGTAATATCAAGGAACAGTGAGGTAAGGTTTAAATTGTATAGTTGCTGGTATTAGGAAAACTGTCTTACTGGATAGAAAAATTACGTTGAGTCTCTCACTATGGCCATTGAATTATTGTTCCCAACTACTTGCTTCTTTCTTGTAATGGGATTTAAAATTCCCAGCCAATAACATGAGACATGTTCTTTAAACTCTGTAGTATTAGTATATGCCCCATCTAAGTGGCTTTGGGCTTAGCTTATAACTTGCTATGATCATACTATGGACAATAGGATATTAAGCAGATGATATTCGTCATATCCGAAAGAAGATTTAAAAGTGATTGCATTATTTGGTTTTATTTCCTGCTGTGCTTACTGTTTGAGGATTATATGTCCCACAGAGGGCTTGAGGTCCAGAGTGAGCACACACATGGAGTTCAGCTGAGCCCAGGAAAAATGCATCGGGCTGAGTTACCCGAAACTCTCTGTAAATGAGCAAAAAGCAAATCCTTTGGAAGATCCTGGGTTTATTTTTCATTTGTTTGTTATTATTGCAGGAGACACTGGCTGATAACACCTCCTCGCACCTTGAATCAAAGCCCCGAAATGTAAATGTAAGGACAGAAAGAGGAAGATGCAGGAGAATAGTTTTGTGACCTAGCAGTGGGGAAAATATTCTTAAGTAATCTCCCAAAAGAAGAAAAATTACTAAGATAAAAAGAAAATTGTTTTGATTCCATGAAATTTAAAGATTTTAATTCAATAAAAGATACCACAGATGAAATCAGCAAACTCCCGGGGAGAAATCTACAGTTAAAACTAACAGTAAATTAATATACAGGTAATTACTACAAAATCATAGGTCCCCAGAGAAAGTAAACTCAATTGAAAAAATGGGCAAGGGCAATTAATTCACAGATGAGGAAGCCTGAAAGACTGAAAAATGTGTAAAAAGATGTTCAATGTCACTAGTAGTTAGGAAAATGCAATGTATACAGTACCTGCTATACTGGCAGAATTAGAAAATCGAATAACTTCCTGCCTTAGTCTGTTTGGGCCACCATAAAAAAATACTATAGACTGGGTAGTTTAACAACAGAAATTGATTTTCTCACAGTTCAGGAGGCTGGAAGCCCAAGATTAGGGTACTAGCATGGTCAGGTTCCAGTGAAAGCTTTCTTCCTGGCTTATAGATGCTTTCTCCCTGAGTGCTCACATAGCCCTTCCTTGTGTATGTGCACGCCTCTTCTTATAAGACCACCAGTCCTACTGGATCATGGCACCACTCTTAGGACCTCATTTAACCTTAACTAACCTCCTAAAAGTCCTGCCTCCAAATACGGTCACATTTGGGGTTAGGGCTTCAACATTATTAATTTAGCAGTGGAGGGTGGGGGGGGAAGGATGACACAAATCAGTCCATAGTACTACTAAATGTTGATAATGAGATTTTTTGAAGGACAGTAGACTAGCGGAGTGATTCTGAAGAGCAGTGTGGCAGTGCTTATGAAATTAAGGTATACTCCGTGGCATAGCAAGTCCCCTCTAGAGAAACTCTCACGGAAGCCCACCACCAGGATATGTAGGAAGATATTTAGTACAGCATACATTGAAGTAGCAGAAGTTATAGGAACTTAGGTGCCCATCACTAGTACCATGGACAAATAAAACGATAAGATGAATAAAATAGAATAGTATCCAGTAGACAGAACTAATAAACCTGATAGACATATATTAATATGAATAAAACTTAAGAACATAGCATAGAATAAAAAAGCAAGAGATTGAATGGAATGTATAACAAAATATAGTCTTTAGAAGTCATAGATATGTATAGTCACAAAATATTTCTACATATTCTTCAAAGATAACCTATAAATCTAAGGAAACATATCAAAGACATTTAAAAACTTCCATGGAAGGTGGGGGAGAGTGACAGTAGGGAGGGGACATGAAAGGAGAAAAATAATGGACTCTGATGATAATTATTTTACACTGAAAAGTTTGATTACCTCTGCTCTTGGTACTTGAGGAAGAAGAAGATAAAGAAAAGAGAGGATCAAATGACTGAAGAGAAGGGAGAAAAACAAGAGGAAGAGGAAAAAAAAATGAAGGACATAGACAAAAGTGGAAGAAAGGCAGAAGGAGCAAAAGTATTCATTGTCACAGTTAAATTCTGATAGGGGTGAATGGATCCTAATGCAGCATGGATGAAGGAACAAATCAAACATTAGGGGAGGCATAGCAAAAGGAAGAAGCAGTAATCAAAACTTCAAATTAAGCCAAGGCCATGAGAACATAGGTGGATAATTATATCGTTAACATTATAGGAGGGACTGCCTTTTTTCTCCAGTTCCATACACACCTACAGGATACTATTCTTTATCAGTAACACTCTGATGGCACATGTAGCATATTGTACGAGGAAGAGTTTGACTTAGAGTTTTCAGCACTCCCAGTTATGACCTGCAGATTCATGTCCGTTGCTTCAGTTTTGTAAATACAATCTTCCCTATTTTCACAAATCCCAGAATATAGAACAGCGCCTGGCACTTGGTAGGCTTACGCTAAATATTTGTCAACTGCCCTAAGATAATATCTACCATTAGACCAACAAAAGTACAAGAGAGGGAATGATGAAATACTTGGATAATAGAAAGCATGGCTTGAAATGCATATCTATTATTCCAAGGTGTTTATCAAACGCATTATTTCAAAATATTAACAGAGTACTGATTTTCTTAATACCAGTACTACACTATATCTTCCTTTAAATTTTTTTTTTCTTTTGGTGGGGAAGAGTACATAGTAAAGGATGCTGCATGAAAATGAATTTAAACAATTTTAATTTATACTCCTCATATTACAAGTGAGAAAAGATACTTCTAAGGTCAATCAGATTTGAGTAAATCATATTTGAATATTGTTCAAAATTCAATTTTAGATAAATATAACTGCGAGTTATCACAAGTACCAACTGTGCAGCTCCATCTCCAAGAGTAGCATGCTATTTGTTCTGGGTTGATTTGCACATCTGTTGAACAGCAACTTCTCTTAAAGGATTATCCTATTAAAAAGTATCAGTTTGGCAGATTAAAGATGATTATCTATTCAATTTTGTATACACAGCCTATTAAAAAGAAGACAAATTCTTGGGCTACTTGACTTTGGGCCATTAAATATGTGTAGATTGCAAATTTTAACTGTTTCATTTAAAATCTAATCACTATTATATGCTATTAGATTAAAATAACACATTCCTCTTAATACTATAATTGTGTGACCCTTAGAAAAATTCAAAGGCTGATTATGCTTTATTTCTTCATACAAATACATTTTTCTTGGTTAAAATATGTGTAAAAATGTCATTAGTCATATTTCAAAATGATCTATGCTAGCATATACATGTGATTTTTATTATATCTGCAAACATACAGGCATAGCTAATTATAGGCATTGGGATATATTACTGCCTAGATGATATTAAGATACAGCTTTTCATGCAACTAATTTCTCATACTTGCTACACAGATACAAATCTTTTTGATTTCTTAAATGTATTGAAAAATAATGAGGCATTAGCACATTAATTGTAATATGTATATAACTACTATAAATCCGTTTGAAAAATGCTTCTTACATTAATACTACAAAACAAATCATTAAATATGATGATACTGATTAAGAATTTGTCATTATTTGGACATGTGCCAGATTTAAATTCTTTGTATATAATTATGTATATAAGCTTTGTAACAACTTCCAAGGAGACATTTTGTTTACATAGGAAAACATTTCCAAGTGCCTTTTTGACATGCCTATAATGTTACATTTATACTTCTATGTAGTCAACTATACCAGAGCTAAGCAATAATTATAACTATTCTTATTTTAAAAATACTGCACAAAATTAAGAAATTAACAACACAAATATGACTTTTTTGTATCCGAGCAATTGCAGTTGCTGATTGCACTTATATAATGCTGTAATTGGTACGATTAATTATGTTCTGCTCTGATTTAACCAGAACGGGCCAGATTCTTATTACCTTACATAGTCTTGTAAGAAGAGTTTGGTCAAGTCATTAATTTATTAAAATGTTGGGACTTAGGCATTTTTTGCCAAAATTCCTATTGCTACAGAGACCAAATGTATTGCTGGGAGTGCAAGAATAAAAGTTTTGTATTGCTGAGAAATACAGCTTTCATTTAAATTTGAGGCTCAATTTTTAAATAATCTTGACTTCTATAACAAATTATATTTCCCTTTTGGATCAAAGGAGAGTGGAATATTTCACTTATCTTTGGATATTTTATTTTCAAGTTTTAAGTAGTATAAAATGCATTTAAGTTTTAGTTTAGAATATTATTTTTATCTCACGACACCATGTGCTAATGAATACAAGGAAATATAATGTGAAACTCTGGCTATAAACCTAGGTGATTAAGTCGCCTACCCAAACCTCTCATTTTAGAGATGGCAAAAGTTGAAGTCAACAGAGATTAAGTGTCCTGCTCAATTTCGGGTTACAAATCATAGATGATTTTTTTAGAGCCTCATCTTGTGCTTCACTCAAATGCTCTTTTCTGACTCTTAAGATGACAATAATTTCTAGATGTTTCTAAAAATCAATCCATATTCAGTTATTGGTGAGTATTGGTGATCTGAAAACATTATTTTTAAAACTGTGGGTACAATTCCATTAGGGAGGCTTTGTAGTTTGTGCAATGAAGTTGTCATTAGATTATACAACCTTTCAAACACAATCTGAAAGAACAAGACTTTGTAACACATATAAATTCTAGTATATTTTGAAAAAGTCACTAACATTTATTTATATTAATCTGTTGTAATTTATGTAATTCAAATGCATTTTAGTTCTCAGAATTTATGGTCCATTTTGGGGATGATAATCTAAATTTAGCAACTTCTATGGCATTGCCACCAATCAGAGTGGATGGTAGACCAATTGGAAAAGTTCATGGCCATAACAATTTGTACAACTATGAATGCTATCCATGAATTAATATATCTTTGTCAATATGCCTTTAATTAAAGTTTTCGAGGTGTTCCCACTTATTAGCATGTTATTTTCCATACTTGCTATAGGGTAAATAAAATTGCTTCTAATATAGGAAATAGCATTAAAAAAAAAGAAAAAAATAGATTTCTTTTTTTTCCCCTACAGATAAAGTATAACCAGTCTCTATGAATCTCTAAATTTTTTATTTACAATTTCCTAGAGCTAAAGATTGAATGAAATGCAATTTGGGTTTTCACAAGACTGTACAAACATGTATATTTATTAATAGGTATGGGTAAATAAAGCTCTCAAAACCCTTTAAAATAGGAGAAATGGAACCAAACTCATAGTGTTGTGATGACTAAAAGAACAAGCACCTTGCCCAGTTCCTAGAGTATAGTATACTTCATTCCAAGCATTAATCATCCACTTGGGTCTCCAAGGGGGATACATAATCTGATTTCCTCAGTTCTCCCAGTTCTTTTCTCCAGTATCAGAGAGGTCCATATTCTACTTATGCACAAAATGGATTTGTATACACAATAGAGCCACGCAAGCAGGAGAGAAAATAATGGGATTATAAATAATTGAGTAGGGTCATCTGGTCACCTCTTCTCTCATAACTTATCCTCTCTCCTTGTGGCTTTCTTTACTGGGAAAATTATGTGGTAGAATGGGCTTGCTCTTAGGAGGAACAACTTAGGTTAACTCTGCCATGTGTCTTAGAGATAAAACAAGCTAGCTTGTTTTCTTCCATTCTTATTTCAGTTTCTAATCAGGCCAGGATTTAAATAAATGGCAGAAAGAGAGGTCCTGCAGGTGCTCCCATAATCAAGCCCTGCCTGATTCTCTGAAAAGAATTTATATTGAAGTGTGGGTTTGGAGTTCTAGTACCCATTAGGAAGATAGAGGCACTTAAGATATCCCCTTGTGCAGAAGACACATCAGGAACCTGGCAGATTATTATTAGGTTATTACTACTAGGTTGTTTTTCTGGGGAGATTCCTGTGGTGGTGGTGGTGGTGGTGGTGGTGGTGGTGGTTTTTCTTTCAGAGACCACAAATTGACAACCAGTGACAGGATTCTGTGCCTTAGTCAGCTTTGAGTCAAACACTGCTAAGTGGTCATCACTGGAATTATTTCAATATTCATAGCAAATGAATCATTTCTCTAACAATGTCATATATCAGTATGAAACTGAATATTATTAGTAAAAGGAAAGGCAGAATAATATAAAGTTTAAATTTTAGTTTCTGGAATTAGACTTGCAAGATATTAACTCTGATGCCACATTTGATCAGCTAGGTGTCACTGGGCTTGTTCTTAACTTCTTTATGTCCCAGTTTTCTCATCTTTAAAAAAGGGACAACTGAAACAATTTCATTGAGTTTAGAGAAGATTAAACAGGTCTTTATATGAGCTAACTCAGAGGGTTCAAAAACATTGGCGAAGGGACTAGAACCAGAGGTGTGGGCTGATGTTGCCTCACTACTGAGGTCATACCCTTCTAATCACTCTCGTACAGCAATTTTTTTTCTGTAAAGGACTATATATTAAATATCTTAGGCTTCCTAGGCCATATGGTCTCTGTTGCAAATACTCAACTATGATCTGGTAGTGCGGAAGCGGCCGTAGACAATATGTAAATAAGTGGGTGTGGCTGTGTTCCATTAAAACTGTATATAAATACAGGTCAATCTGGCCCATGGGCAGGAGGTCGCCAATCTCTGCTCTACCTACTGTTCTTCTGAATTGCAAGGTTGTTCCAGTTTGTTTGGTGGATATACAAATGATTCCTAGCCTTGGATGATCTCTGGATTTTTCCTGTTAAGTATTCAGATAGATGTTCCCCTGACCTTAGTCTGTCAGGTATTGATCCTTACTTAGCTAAAGACTGGAGGGGATCTTCTGCAAATCTCCAGAACCCTCTCTCTGTGCTGCAGAGTTGAGCTGGCTTGGCCTCCCTCAACTGCCCACTCTGTTTCCTCAACTCTGAAAGACTGCCAGGTTTCATTTTGGTTTCTATTGGTCCATGAGTATTCTGGGGGCAGGCATAGGGTTCATCTTATTTACTTTCCCTCTCTCAGGTATTATTCTCTTTCACTGCTCAATATTCCATGTCTGAAAACCATTGTTTCATATATTTTAGTTGTTTCAGGTGGGTAAGGTAATCTGTTCCTTGTTACTCCATCTTGGCTTGAAGTGGAAGTCCCAATAGGTTTTTAATATTTCACTTACAAGGAAACTGAGGCTCAGAAATATTAAGAAATCTCACCAACACCATTCAGCTAGTAAGGAGTGGAGAGAAAATTCAAAACCAGGGCTTCTAACTTCCATATGAGTTCTTTCTCCATTAGGCTACACCACTTTCATCAGAAGAAATTAACCACAATCTGTTTTTTAAATACAGAACAATGAACTGTAGCTTTTACTAAAAGAAATGGATAAATCCAATGTGAAACAAAGATTCTGAGATTATTTTATTATGTTTGAAAATTTTCAGACAGATCTGATGCTTTTCATATTTTCCAGTAGGGTCATTTGTTCTATTTTAGCATTTATATTGTGGTTCTGCTTATGGAGAGTATTTAGGATTGTCTCCAAATGGTGAGAAACCTTGCCCATTTTGATGATGTGATACTGATAAGCTTCCTACTGGAAAGTCCCCAGCTGGCTTAAACTTCAGCTCCTGCATTTTCTAGGGATGTGACTTTTTTGCAAATGTACTGGAATTATCTTTTACAAAGGAGGGAAAAATATTGCTAAACTACATAAAAACATGATGAAATGAGAGATGTGGACAAGTTTATGTATAAACTCTTACATTTCATTTTTATTACTTTCACTACACAATCCCATTTAACATTTTCTGAAATAGTCATAAATTTTTGAATGGTAAAACAAATGGCATTTGAATATGCCAAGTGAGAGATATTATTTAGATAGTGAATATTCACAAAAATATGTAGCATTATATTACCAGGATGCACTCAGTTTAATGAGAAAGGAACACTTATTCCTTTACAAATACCAATATATGTTTGTATCTATAAACACAGATAATCTGTGTATGTCACAAGAAATATATTTGCAAACAAAAAATTATGTAAATAATACTGTGCCACATACAATTCCTCTTTTAAATGTGTGAGAAGCTGATTTCTTACAGCAGCAGAAAAGCTAAATTCTAAATGATGAGTCATACATCTTTAAATCTTTTGGTTTTAATTATATGTATATATAATATTTCATATAACTTCACTTCTTAACCATTTAAATTATTTTTAATATTACATGAAAAGGAGTTTATGGCCCTTGTTTCTTTTAGCATTCACTGGTGTTTATACTTTCACTACAAACTGCCTACAGTACCACACAGCCTTAGGCATCTTACTTGCACACCAGTGTGTTCACACATTTTTCTTACCCCTAAAATGGGACGACTTCTAAACCTCTCCCAGCTAAGATAAAACATGATAGGTGACTAGACTAGGATTTCCTCATTATAGGATATACATTATCTCTTTGAAACACATTAGAACACTGTAAGACAAGTATTTCCTCCATTATTTTGGACACGATGTTCAAGGAAATTAAAAAATTTGCTTAACACCTAAAAGGTGGTGAAGAACTAAGGGTCTGAATTATAGTCTATATTATTTTCCTACATGACTGGTTTTCAAATATTTTTATCAAAGATATGTTTTTAAAATGATACACTATGAGGAATCTCAATTTTAAAATAGAGAAAGTGCTATTTCATGGTACATATTTACTTTTATAAATTCAAAATGAAAATATTTACTTATGAGGTTAATAAATCATGAGGCAATTTTGATATCCATAAAAATTTGAAATCAAATGTTATGGACAACAGTTTCAGCCTTTCAGTGACCTCTACTCCAATTTATTTCTATATGGTGTTGGATTTGCAATGACAAGAAATTCCTTATTTATAAAGATACATCATTGTATATGGAAACAGTTCTTTTTAAACAGCACACCTCACGATCTCAAGATGCCTTTCAATTAAACTGATCCAGAGACAAGAAATATGATTAGAAATTTTTGTTTCTATGATTATTTAGAATATCTAACAACTACTCACATTCCTCGTATTAAATATCACAGAACAGAACGCTATCAATACTTCTACATTTATTTTATGATATTATGATGACATTACATGTATGTTTTCAATATCTTTTCCTTAGGTCCAAGGACATAGCTGAGATAGCAGACCAGAGCCTATCTCATACTAGTTGAGTCCTAACTGTATATAATTGCATGATTTAATTCTGTTACAGAATTTCAACTTAAAAACATGATTTGGCACAACCTACCTAACATGAGCCTCGATAAATGTTAATTGCTGTCAATAGTGTCAATATACTCTTGTTTTTTTGTGGAAAATAATTGTATTATATATGTTTTTATTTGCTAGCTGCTTGGAATAGATAAAAGTATGTCAAATTAATGTGTATTTTGAGCTTATTAAGTTAGATTTGATTTTATCCTCATAGTCCAAATATTTTTATGATATGCTTTTATACTTTTTGTTTAATCTTTTCTTGAATAAATTCATATGAGACACTATGTGTCCTTATCCTTATTTTGATTTTGTTTTGCTCTTGACTTCACTATTCTCTACTCTCTTTTTACCAACATAACTTCTGGCATTTTACTTTATGATTTTCACCTTTCTGTTCAGATCCTCAGACTGAGAGCTTTGTTTGTTTTCCCTAGTTCCTTTTGATATGTTTATATCAACTTTTGATATATTTCAACCTTTTTAAATGAAAAGTCACTGAAGACTTCTCCTCTACAGAAGTACAAATTTCCTATTATTCAATGAGTAAAAGGCTTATGACATTAATTTCTCAAACACACAGAATTAAAGTTAATTGTAGTATGTTCCTTGAAGAAAGGGTCAAAGGGATGGGAAGGTCAGGTTAAAATTATGTTCCCTCAAACTGATAAGGGTTTTCATTAACAGGGTCCCTAGTTTACACTTTCTGTCTTTTATGTTTCTCATTGTTCTGCCCTTGATTCTTATGCTTTTCTTAATATGAATGTATAATCAAGAGTATAGCAGTCACATAGAGAAAAACTAGGTTTGTTGTACCAAGGACTTTAAGATGATATTGATTTGTATGAAGGTAATTTTAAATTAGGTTTGCCTGACTATGCATAGAAAAGAGATTTGGGCTGATGACAAGGACAGGAGAAAGCAAGTAGCAACACAGTTAATTACAGTAAAATACATATCTCTTATTAGTTGTACAGCATTTCAAAGTACTCTTTAACTTCTATTATTATCAAGTATAGCCAAAATTTTTGAATTTTGTAATTCAAAATTCAAGGACATGAACACTTGAATTGTAGCTCACAATAATAAAAAGGGACTTAAGGATGTAAAAATGTTTATTAAAACTGTTTTTTTTAATATTTATTTATTTATTTGAGAGAGAGAGAGTGCATGTGTACCTGTGAGTGGGGGAGAGGGGCAAAGGGAGAGGGAGAGAATCTCAAACAGACTCCCCGCTGAGTGCAAAGCCCCACAAGGGGCTCCATCTCAGGATGCTGAAATCATGACCTGAACCAAAACCAAGAGTAGAACACTCAACCAACTGAGCTGCCCAGGTACCCCATAGGTGTTTTGTTTTGTTTTGTTTTAATTTAACTAACTTTAATTGCTGAACCTGTGGCGGGGGCGGGGGATGTCTTAAAGTAGAAGCTGGTTGTCATTGAAAATAATAGTATTATATACATACATATATATATTTATATACATATATGTCTATATATTTATATATCTATGTACAGATACATAGATAGATATTTCACATCAGAATACATGACCAGCAAAGTTGGGTTTTTTTTGACCAGTAAATTTTTATTTGTTAAACATATATAATAAAACTAAGTTCCTTTACAACTATGATGTCAATGCAGATTCACTGTATTGGTAAATATAAATGGAAATCTTTTTTTTAAGATTTTATTTATTTATTTGACTGAGAAAGAGAGAGAGAGAGCCAGAGAGCACAAGCAGGGGGACCTGGAGAGGGAGCTGGAGAAGCAGGCTCCCTGCTGAGCAGGGAGCCCAGTGCGATGCTGGGCTTGATCCCAGGACTCTGGGATCATGACCTGAACCGAAGGCAGATGCTTAACTGACTGAGCTACCCAGGCGCTCCTGAATTGAAATCTTAATAGGCCTTCACATTATAAAATGAAATTCTCATAGATGGGATGTTTTATGCTATAGAATATTTTCTTTTTTTTTAATTCTGGCAGACCATAAATGGTTTAATGTCAAGAACATTACTAAAAACATTTTTAAAGAAGCCAGTATTATTAGTATGGTTCATATACCAATATGTAATGGGAACACAACTTAAAGTCTGTTAAAAAAACAAACTTCACTGAATTTTAAAATTTAGATATGTGATGACATGAAACCAGTCCTATGAAACCAGTCCTAAAAAAACACACACAATTATCTTATATCTCTAGAATTGCTCCTAGTATATATATACTTCTGGACTATTGAATTAGTATGTACAATTTTTAAATAAAACATCATTATTTCCCTTATATGTATTTTATCTTTATTTCTTCATCTAAAATTACCATTTCTATAATTTTGATCTACTACAAATAAATATCAAAGATTTAAAAAACTCACAAAATTTCACAAGGTTTAAAACATGTACGATGCTAGCAAAGGAAAGTTATATTATCTAATAATAGATACACATTATCTAGCATAAACTCTCATTAAAGATACAGCTGTAACTGTAATTTTAATCTTTTAAATAGATAACTGGAAACACTGTATGTTGCTACACTATTCATTAACAGCAAGTGTAAAATATTTTATCTGTTTGACAGTGTTTATATTACTACAGAAAAAATGCTAAACATAATGAAATAATAATATTAAAATTATCAGTTATAATTATTGTTGCACATGGATGCAACAATAAGATGAATGTACATCTTGAATTAATTGTAAAATTAAGAGATAAACAATAATTTATTAATTATAAGACTAAAATATTCCATTTAAAATGTATTTTAAGTTTTGCCAAACTTTTGTTTTCTACTCTTAGCCATTTTGCCTTCAAAAAACCCAATTTACTTACCTTGGATGGTGATTCTAAAGGATATAGACTCCAAATTTTTCATGACACTGCTAGGAATTTGGGTTATCTATATCATTACACACTTATCTCCTCTATTATCTCTTCCTTTATATATATGATAAATATAATGTCTTCATAATGTGACATAATAAGAAATATAATGTAAAATAAAATATATTCGAATATAATATTAGAACAAAAATTTACATAGGGGGAAACACAGTAAAATTAGAGTGGAAACAGAAAAGAGTTTCAGAACAAATGTTAAAGTTGTTAGCTTGGTCACAAACATTAAACAAAAAAGATCCTACCTGATGAATCAAAGTTCACCTCATTGCCAGGACTTGGACCTATATCAATGGACACAATTGGTGAGAGCTTCCGAAAGTCCCATAGTTTTGTTACTCCACAAGCATCACAGGATGCTATCATGTGACCCTTTAAAGTATTTAAAAAAGAAATTATATACATACACACACATATATATTACATATATATAAATATATATATAGTGACTTAGTCAACAAGGAAGATTTGTGTTACAGTTTTATTAAATCCATGAGAATGCACTCTTCTAAACTAAAGTGTTCATTGTATTTTTGTCTTGGACATAAAATTGTTATAAAATGATAATTTACATATACATAAAATCCTATACTAAATTTTGGAAGATGATTTTTCAGGAAATCATTCTGATTATTCTATGAGAATATATAATAAAATAAAAAGGTACATACCCACGTAATTCCTCTCTCTCTCTCTCTAATATATACACACATATGTATAATGTTTATGATATATGTGATCTATACATAAAACTACATACATGAGAATATTGCACTAAAAGTGCACCTCACTCTATATGCTTGCAGTTTGTTAGCACTGATGATTTATATACTTCAGATACAGTAAAAATAAAACAGAGGTAGGAAAACAAATATACACAAGGAAAGGAGAGTTTTTATCATGGTGGGAGAAGAATGGGGGCCAAGTGAAATCTATGGCAAGGAAGCAGTACATATTGTGATCTGTGAGACAAAATTATTAGAAATATTTGGGGCTATTTTGGTAATGTGCAATGGAATAAGGAAGAAGATAAGTGGCTAAAGGGGATGGAATAGAAAAGGAATCGTGGATGGATTCAAGTGTAATGGGAATAGGGGCGGATATTTTCTCATTATAGAAGTAGCAGCTCAGGTCCATCAGTTTGAAGGTCAAGGTCTGTCTCTACCCTTTCTGCTGGTTTCTCAGGAAATGTTTATTGAGCATCCACTTCACGTCAGAAACTGGGATATAGTGATGAGTAAAAGGGGTCTCTGCTGTCTAGCAGCTCATAATCTTTACTCATTCTTATCATAGTATCATTTAATTTTGTTGTCCAGCTGAAAATGAATATTGGCCATATTAGGCTCATACATACGTTTATGATAAGTGATTACACTTTATATTGTTTCCAATTAGATATAGAGTTTCCTTTTCAGTTCCAGCTTAATTTTTTTTTAAGATTTTACTTATTCATTTGAGACACAGAGATACAGAGAGAGAAAGCATGAGCAGGGAGAGAGGCAGAGGGAGAAGCAGGCTCCTCGCTGAGCCAGGAGCCCGATGTGGGGCTCGATCCCAGGACCCTGGGATCATGACCTGAGCTGAAGGCAGACGCTCAACCATCTGAGCCACCCAGGTGCCCCGAGCTTAATTATTTTTAATTTCAAGTCAAAAAGCATCCTCTCGCTTTTTTCCTAAATATTCTAAAATGTTAAAAATAATAACTTGATTATTGTACAATTATGCTTATCCTTTTGAACTAGATAACATGATTTTTTTTCTCATTTGCTTCTTGATTCTATCCTTTCTGGGGAAAAAAATGTGCATTTTGTATTACAGTCCAAGGGGACTCTTTGTTTTTCCCTAAACAAGTCAGTAATGCAACAAATGCCATCAGTGTTAAAATTAAAGAGTTGTCACTGGCAAAGCAATACAACCTTGTCTCCAGTCTAATAAATGGGATGTTTAATCTTTTTTATGACTTAAAAGGAACATGCAGAACTTGGAATGTTTTCAAATATGTAAACATGTATTGTAAGAATTGTGAAGAATCAGTGAATTTAATTTTCAGAAAAGACGAGTTCTCAGTATTAGCAGGAAATATTAATGCTAGAAATTAGAAAAAACCCTTTCCAGATATAAGGGTTTTCAAATATCTTTCAGAGATGACAGAATGAAATCTTTTTTTTTTTTCAACTTTGAGAACAGAATAGATATATTATAATGGTAACTTAATTTGGAGGCCCTTCTCATTCACAATAAGGGAGGTTATAAAAAGCTTAAAGTGTGGTTTATATCACTAAATATTAAAATGTGAGGAAATACACTAAAAATTAGTTCCATCATTTTGGGGGGTGAAAATGAGTGTTTAGTTTTAATATTTTTTACATTTAACTTCCACTGCTGCCAACTGATTTATACATATCAGTTTGATATGTATATCAAATTTTATTTAATTGGCCCTTATTAAAATAGTAAGGGCCAATATTTATTAAATGCTTTTAATGAACCAAGTACTATATTAAATGATTTATTAGTAAATAGTACATACTTTTTAAACAATTTTGAGTAACATCATTTAGGCAAATTTCTACATTTCCCAAGGCACTTAAAAGTCAGGACAAAGTATACATTACAGTAAAACAAATTTAACGACTTATTAAGTGGTAGCAGTAAGTTTGTGTTTAGATTTGATAACTGAGAGATTCTTGGTAGTGAAAGGACAGCTTAACTATGCTTCTGTTAGCCAGTGAGGCAGATGCAGTGCCTATCGCAACGCAGGAGCTTGGTAGAACTTGAAAGATATTTGTTAAATCAACAGATGATGAATGCCTCATTGGGGCTTACCTAGAAGTTTTATTTTAGTCCAAGTTCTTCCATAGCATTCTCAAGATAAATATTAGTTCTAACCCATATGGTTTTGAATCACTTAGATAAAAAAAAAGAGAAAAAAAAAGCAGAGAATCCCAGAGCCAAAAACTTGGAATTATCCTGAAAACCTTATATCCCTCCTCCTCCCATCTCAGGAGAACTGGAGTCCCACCTGCCTATCTCTTTCCATGATATAGAAGAACATACTAAAACACTGCCTAGCCAAACTGCATAGTGTGAGCATTGAGGGATCTGAAGTTGGAGAAATGGGGAAAAGGGATTACCTGACAACCTGGGGGAAAAAGCAGACATCTACAACTTATGTCAGGTAAGAAAGTAAAGGTCTGCTATAGTTAGGTCCTTAACTTAAACAAAGAAAGATCATTTCTGTAGAAAATATTTTTTACAGAGAGGTGGAATTGTATGACAATCTTAAAGAAAAGTAAAGACTCAGGAGTTTCGGGAACCTTGCTAAAATAGAATTCTGATTGTCATTCCTACCAGTACTGATACTGAGGAAGAGAAGGTAGGAAAGGTGGTTGCATAGAAAGCTCTCAAAAACACTCAGATTCAGATAGATGGCTGTTTTTGTGACACTGAATCTGTAGGACCTGGCAGAGTTTCTGCAACATGTTTGACATTTGATCTTGAATAAACTATTGAATGAATGAATATAAGGGGAACAGAGAGCAATTAATGTTGACTGTATGTAATTTAAAAGGATTCCCCCCAATATAGAAACGTTAAATGAGCTGAAACTCAGAAGAAAAGGTTTTTTGTGATCACAGATTCAAATAGTTATATAAAGCAGGTAGAATTTAGCAAAGCGGACAAAGCGTGTAGTTGAGGTGAAAGTGAATAGTCATGACTCCTTACTGCCCCGCTAAAGCCTTTCTACCTCCACTTTAAAGATCTTATAGTGGGAAAAGCCATATAGACATAAAGTTAATTATAAGTTAGAGTATAGCACCATAAAATCAAACTAGCTTCATCTAGACTGCGGGAAATATATTGGAGAACATTTAGCATATGTCTTAAGGATCACGAGTGTTCATACTTTTGAAACTTTTCATACTTCTGAGATGTATTATAAAATTAGAAAAAGATAGGATAAAAATTAATGTAGCACTATTTATAAGTAAATAAAATGGAAACAAGTGAAACCTGTAATAACCTAATATGGAAGAAATAAGCCTTGTGCCTCGCGGACCCAGAAAACTGCTAGAGGCACCGTTTATGCAAACTTGACACCAACAGCACCAAGAAGACAAGCAGACTGAACTGCTATCTCTCTGCACAGAGGTTTCTAGCATATTTATATGTTGTAAAACAAAGAAAGAAAAGGAGAAAACTGGGATGCTAATGAGATCATTTCTAATTTAAATGTATAATTAGAAACTATTTTCATAAACCAATAGTATTCCTTCGTATAAAGATATTTTATGGCTTCATATAACTTCGAAAAACAAATTTTAGAAGCTTGGGCATTAACATCAGTTTGGGGTTAAGAGGCTACTTTTCAAGTAGGGTAAGAAATGTCATATAGTAAAAAAGTATCCTATATGAAAGTCTGATCTTTATATTGCATGTCAGGAAGAAATATAGAGGGTCTCAATTTATTATGGAAAACACAGGTCCAATTTGCGCTCTAGATCTTCACCCTGATGAATCAGATAAGTAGTTTCTTGGTTCAATTCACTAGGTTATATATATATATACTTTTATACCTTTATTTGTCTCCTTTTCTTTTGGAAAGTCAACTTACAGAACAATAACAACAGCATGTAAATAATCAAAATATGTTTAGGTCCATGACATTACTTCTTTTCTGCAAAGGTTCTTCAAGGCTGAATAACAGGATATGTATAATGTTCTTGTCTCAAAGAGTTATACAGTATGATAAAAGTCAAATGAATGATTATATATCAATTATGCACATGAAGATGTTATAAATTCTGTAAGTAAATGCACCTTGGCTTAGGAGTACATTCCAATGATCTTGAGTAGCACTTGGTAAATGTTCAATAAATGATTGACGTATGAAAGAATAAATATCCTGGATGAATTATTATGCAGGTATAAAAATAATAATTAAAGAAACAGTGTAAAACATGGAAAAGTTTATGCTAAACTGTGATTACACTGATTGAAAATATATAATACATATGTATAATGATTAAGTGAAGATATATGTTTATAAAAACTGCCCTGTATTTTTTTAAGACTTTATTTTTTGGGGGGCCAATTTTAGGTTTATAGTGAAATTGAGGGGTGGACGCAGAGGTTTTTCCATTTACTCCCTCCCCGCTCACACACGCAGCCTCCCCCATTTACATCTACTACCAGAGTGGTACATTTGTTACAACTGATGAACCTACATTGACATATCATAATTACCCAAAGTTCATTGGTACTCTTGGTGTTGTACATTCTATTGCTTTGGACAAATATATAATGACATGAATCCATCATTATAGTATCATAAGAGTATTTTCACTGCCCTAAACATTCTCTGTGCTCATTCAACCTTCCCACAGCACTCCCCTCTCAACCTCTGGCAATCACTGACCTTTATACTATCGCCATAGCTTTGCCTTTTTCAGAATGTTATATAGTGGGAATCATGCAATATGTAGTCTTTTCAGATTGGCTTCTTTCACTTGGTAATATGCATTTAAGTTTCTTCCATGTCTTCTTATGATTTGATAGCTCATTTTTTTATAGCTGGATAGTATTCCATTGTCTGGATGTACCATAGTTTATCCATTCACCTACTGAAGGATATCTTGGTTGCTTTCAAGTTTTGGCAAATATGAATTCAGCTGTTATAAACATTTGTGTGCAGGTTTTTGTGTAGACCTAATTTTTTATCTCCTTTGGATAAATACCAAGGAACATGATTGCTGGATGGTATGGTAAGAGTATGTTTACTTTTGTAAGAAACTGTCAAAATATCTTCTAAAGTGGTTATACCATTTGGCTTTCCTACTAGCATAGAATGGGAGTTCCTGTCGCTCCACATCTGCACCAGCATTTGGTTCTGTCAGTATTCCAGATTTTAGCCACTCTAATTGGTATATAGTGATCTCTCATTTTAATTAACTTTACTCTCATGAAATATGATATGGAGCATCCTTATATATATACACACATTTGCCATATGTATATAGTTATTGTTCACATTATGCCATATGCCATAATGTGAACAATAACTATAAATAATTACATTATTTAAAGATCAGAGTTATATGTTATTCCAAATTAATTGCCAAATACATTATTTTTTTATTTTATAATACTTTAAAATAAATACAGGATGTCATACACTTAGGCATAGTACCTAATAGTTTATTTTATAATATACACATAAGTAATGTCACAGCTGATTCTCACAACTACAGGTTGAGCCAAAATTTAATTCTATCTCATAATTTGTGGCTAAATAAATTTTAGAAGAATTAAACAATTTATTGAAGGACTTCTGGTCAACATGATTTTAAAAATAGAGCTACAAAATAAGAAAATTAAAAAATAATAGTTAACACTAATTGAGCATATACTATGCACTACTCAGTGTCCCAAGCATTTGTATTTGTATACACATATATACAAATATCAAGTAATCCTAAAAAAGCAAAACAAAACAGAACAAAGTAAAAATACCAATGTGGAATAGGCTTATTATCATTCCCTTTTTATGGATGAGGAATGTGAGCCACAGGAAACTTAATTAACTTTCCCATTGCTTATACATTTAAAAGAGGAAGAGTCAAGATTGCACCTGTTTGGCTCTAGAATCTGTGCTAACCACTGAGCTATACTATGTCTCAAAGACAGAGTTAAGCCAAAAAAATACCACAAATATTAATAATCATATTATAAGAAGATATAATGGTGAGCACAGATATTGAAAAGTCAAAGTATTTTAACCAAAGTTAGTTAACTGTTGATATAAAAGAGAAAATGCCCAAACCAAATCCTAACTCTAACCCTAATTCAACTTTAACTTTATTCTTAATTTGAGAAAAAACAAACAAAAAAGCCCAAGAAATAAGTGAAAAAAATAAAGAAAAAAATTAGTGGAAAACACAATAAGTTGTGATAGCAATAATTACCAATGAATAGATAATCACATACACACATAAATGGGACTTGCATAGAAACTGAAAGTAAGCGATAACTAAAATTGTTAAGAAAATAAAAAAACTACAACTATGTGCATCTTAGAAGAGAAACATTAAAAACAAACAACAAAAACAATAATAATAAACAAAATATTTATCCTTAAAAATAAAAGAATTAAATTATTAAATACCAATTAATAAGAAGCTGGTACAAGAGTATCCATATCAAAAAAACAGAGATTTAAGTAAAAAAAAAGAATTACTAGATCTAATTACTTGAGAATTAAAGGGGCACTCTATCAATAAGATGCGACAATCATAAAATTTTATGAAACTAAAAATAGTCTGAAAATGTATAACAAAAGTTAGCCTAACTACAAAGATAAATTATAATTTACCCAAGTGAGGGAAGATTTTAATACATGCCTACCAGAATTGATAGATACAAAAAACTAAAGCAAGATTTAACTAAAAAACAAAAAAGACCTAAAACAGAAAACAATATTTATCATATACATAATATGTAATATCAAGTATGTGAAATATTTACAAAAATTAGCAGCATGACAAGCCACAAAATAAGTCTCAAGAAATGTCAAAGAAGAGATGTCACAAAGGTCACATTCTCTTGCATTGATGCAATTAGAAATTAAAAATTACACTAAAATTGAAAAAAAGTTTGAAAGCTAAAAAAATCACATGTAACTTATAAGTTTAGAATTAATTCAAATGAAGGAATTTATATTACGTTTGTTGAATAAAGCTAAAGCCATCATCAGTGGAAATTCATGACTTTACATGAATTTTTAAAATATTTAAAATATATATATTAAATATACAGTTGAAACTGAATGTTCTTTACTACAGAAGAAATTGTAAAAAGTAGAAACTGAGATTGGAAGTGTCTGCACAGAAGCTGGTATGTTTGCCATCAGAGCACGGTGAAAAATTGCTACTGAAAAGGATTTCTTGGTGGCTGTAAATAAGGTCATTAAGTCTTAATGCCACATTCAGTGCTACTCCCCGCCCTATGACATACAACAGATCCCCGAAGGCTTTCATGAAAACACCTCTTTTCATTGAAATCCTAACTTTATTAAATAGACTTGTTAATAACCATCACACACACAAAAATAAAGCATTTCAAAATTGTAAAAAAAAAGTAGAAAGAAATAATTAAAATATGATGGAAAAACAAAATTAAAATATGATAGAAAAAACAAAATTAAACAAAACTATTAAAATAGTAAACAAAATGAGAGAGCAACTAAATCAAAAGTTAGTCTTTGCAAAGAACATGTAGACAAATGGAAATATTTGTCAAAAACATACAAAAAGAAATAGTGACAAAGAAAAAAGAAGTCATAATTAAGCAACATTATGAAATGAAATGGGGACTATTAAAATATGGTAAAGATTAAAGAAACCACACCAAAATGCTACAAAGGACTTGATATTAATTTTGAATGCTCCAGCAAAATGGAGTTTCCAGAACAATATAAATTTAAAAATTTGTGTAAATTTTATATATAAATTTTGAAAAGATTGCCATAAAGTCTGCAAAAAACAATACAAAATTAAGAGAAAAAAAGCACTAAACCAGTAGAAAAATTGCTCTTCAAGAGACCAAAAGACAAGGGAAAAACTAACGAGACACCTGAAAATCTTTTCACCAACCCTGGTAATATAGTTCAATATAGCAGGTTAAAACCTCAGTGGTTATGGATGGAGTACATTCAGTTAGCTTGACATGCCAGGCCAAGATCACTCTAGTGACCATCTTTAGTGATCTCTGTAGAACTTCCTCTTATCCCTACACTGTAACTGGTTTCCTCAGGGAAACCCATCTCCATGGATAGAGTAACTGCCTAAGGTGAAGGCATCTGGCTCAAGTAGGAATAATAAGAATACTTCCCCATGTTTTTCAAAGTAATGTTGAGAGAAATAAGTTCTTTCCTCTCCAATCAAAAGGTGTTAAAAATGGGTAATTTATATATACATACATAATCTTAGTTCTAATATCCAAGTCCAGCACAGTGAATACATTGATAGGATTAAGAGGATTTAGGAAGTCTGGTGGCATTTGAGTGTTGGTTTTAGCTAAATCTAATTGTCAGATACCACCTGATCTGTCTGGAGTTCAGTTTTATGAGTCAACGAACATCCTAGTTTTGCTTAAGTTAGTTTGAGTTTGGGTTTTTCTTTTCTTTCTTTCTTTCTTTCTTTCTTTCTTTCTTTCTTTCTTTCTTTCTTTCTTTCTTTCTTTCTTTCTTTCTTTCTTCTTTCCTTCTTTCTTTCTAAGATTTTATTTATTTATTTATTTGAGGGAGAAAGAAGAGGAAGGGAAGAGGAAGAGGGAGAGAATCTCAAGCAATCTCTGCACTGAGCATGGAGCTCAACACAGGGCTTGATCTCATGATCCCGAGATCATGACCTGAGCCCAAATCAACATTCAGATGCTTAACCAACTGAGCCACCCAGGTGCTCTGATTTTGGATTTTTCACTTGAATCTTTTTTTTTTCTCCTATCAAATTAGAACAGATTTTTTAAATGATGATATTGATAAGGGGTCAGAAAAACAAATAGACTTACATTCCTGGTATACAAGTTGATAGTGAAAATTAGCAGTTTTTATTGCCATGAAATATACTTAAGTACTATTTATAATAATATTTCATTATGTGAAACAATCCCATTTTACAGATGAGAAAAATAATGTTTAAAGAGGTCGAGTAAATTTCCTAAAATTATGTAGGTAAAATAATTTCGATTGAGGATTCAAGTATAGGTATGGTTGACTTTAGAGTCTGAGATTTTAACAGATATATTACATTCTATTTCTTGAAACTAATATAGCATAAATGTTTAAATATATTGAGTATATCCCCCATCAGGATACATTTAAATAAGTCAGTAACTCTGATCAATCTTTGTCACAAAGATGTTCCTCACAATATCATTTATAAGATGGGGCAGTAAAAATGTAGGAAGTCAATTCTTGATAAATAGATTGACAGACGCACATGTGGATATATGTATATACATAAAACTGTAACCTATAATTATATAACTAAACTATTATTTTAACTATTTTTTTATTTTAACTATTATTATGGCATTTCCAAAGGCAATTAATACAAGGGAAAACATACATATGTAGTTCAACGAAAGAAGCAGAAAATAAAATTGTTTACACTGATGCACACACACAAAGCATATGTTGAAAATAAGATTGGTAGGAACTAAATTAGAACTAATTATCTTTAGGATGAATCATTTTTATTTTATTTGTTCCTTTTCACATTTTCAAAAGGTAAATTTCATGGAATTAGCATATATAAATTTATAATCAGAAAAAATATTTTAAAATGAATAAATAATGAAATCAAAACATCATACACAATACCCATCAAGTGATCTAATTTTCATTTCCTAAAATTCTACTATGTGAAATGGGCAAGAAGGAGGGGTCATCAAGCAAATGGCAGAAGCATTAAGCCCTAGAAACATTAGCTGCTTTCAATATGTGAAGGTAATGACCTGCAACTTGGTATTAAGGTATAACTATAATAAAATGTTTAGGCTCATTAGGAGGAAAATTAGTATTTCAAACATTTTTAGTACTAATACATTAGTGTGTCTCTGAGGACAGGCCTGTGTAGCATTAAGCATTAGCTCATTAGACCATTTCCTCAATACCCTAATGGTACAAATAAGGCAAAAAAAAAAAAAAAAGTGGAATTAAAATGGAAAGTGAAGGTAAAATTTGGGAATGCTCAAGGAGGGAATGTAAAACATTGGAAAGATGAAGATAAGATTGCTTTTGTCACTATATGCTTCTTCCTGATGTCTTCCATTGTCAATCTGTCAGGCATTAGTAACTTGAAACACTAATCAAGCCCCAGGTTTGGGGAGCTGGACATCGCAAAAATAATTACATAGCATCTGGAGTACACAATGCTACACTACATAATCATCATAACTTCTTCAAAGTGATATATATTTATTTGATTTGATCATTCCTCTGTGTGGGTAGGTTATACCATCCTTTTATTCAGATGAGAAAACCAAGATTTACAATGTTATACAACTTGCTTAAAGTCAAATCCAGCCAATCTGATTCAAGTGTCCAAGCTCCTAAACTCTTAAAAATATATATATATTTTGCATGCTTTGACTTAGTTGCTTTAGGGACTGGAATCCCGTAAAGTACCACTAAAGTGCTGGAAGAGCATATTCTGTAACTGAGGTAGAACACCCTGAAAGAGTTAATAGTGCTTTAACAGAATATCAACAAATACGGAGTAGCAAAGAACAAATTGAGCAAGGAGGTGTTTAAATGTATAAGGCAGAAGAATAATTAGAAATAGATGAAGATAATTAATGTATATAAAGAAACACATAATTATCAAGCTGTACTAGGTCTCTGGCTTGCAGCCAGGAGCAAGAGATACAACAGATATAAGCTCACAAAGAGCTTATAGTTATTTGAGAGAGAAATAGTTAAGCAATTATAACACAAAGTTAAATGCTAGAAGTAGGTAAAAGGTTGTTTAGAGTACAAATTGAACACCTAACCCCAGCCTGTGGCATCAGAGTTTCCTTACAGGAATGTAGCCCTAGGATAGGCACATCAAGTGAAGGCAGCTTTCTAGAAATGATAGCATTTTATTTTGTTTTATTAATTTTTAAGATTTATTTATTTGAGAGAGAGAGGAGAGAGCAGGGGGTAGGGGCTGAGGGGCAGGTAGAGACAGTCTTTTTTTTTTAAGATTTTATTTATTTATCTGGCAGAGAGAACGAGAGAGCACAAGCGGGGGGAACAGCAAGGGAGAGGGAGAAGCAGGCCCCCTGCCAAGCAGGGATCCCGATGCGGGGCTTGATCTCAGGATGCTGGGATCATGACCCGAAACCAAAGGCAGATGCTTAACCGATTGAGCCACCCACGTGTCCCAGGGGGAGACGGTCTTAAGCAGACTCTGCACTGAGAGTGGAGCCCAAGGTGGGGCTCAGTCTCATGATCCTGAGATCACAACCTGAGCAGAAACCAAGAGTGCACTGCTCAACCAACTGTGCCACCCAGGTGCCTTAAAAAATGACAGCATTTTAAATAGATTAAGATTAGGAAGAGATATTAGTGAAAAAAAGGTGGGAGGGAATCATTATTATTGAAAATGGCACAATGTCAGAGCACAAAAGCAGAAATGAACATATTTCACTATGGGGAATATGATGAATTTATGATGAGGTTAACAATGTGTAAAAATTCTGAAGTTTATGGAGCTCACACTGAGAAATACGAATTTTGTATATGATGTAAAAAGGTTGTTATATATTTTGAACATAAATATTGATATGTTAAAAAGAACATTTGAAGGCCAGTAGTCTCAGTGAGTTAAGCAGGTACTGCCGAATAGTAAGTTGTATACCTGACACCCTGAAAAATAAATGAACATTACTTTCCTGTGGCTTTCTAGTGGTGCCTTAAGTCTAAGCAAGAGTTTGACTGAATCCATGCAAACTTGTGTGGACCAGTAGGAAATCTATCACTTCGTTCATCAAAGAAATACTGATTGAGCCTACTAGCTATTAGGCATGGATTTAAGTGGTGGATATACTGGAGTGAATAAAACAGAAGTTCTGGCCTCATAGAACTTATATACTTCTGGGGAGAATCATATAATAAATTATATAAATCAGTAAAATATGCAGTATACTAAATGTTAATAAGATTTATGGGGAATAAAAATAAATGTAGGGGTGCCTGGGTGGCTCAGTCAGTTGAGCGTCTGACTTTTGATTTCAGCAGCTCAGGTCTTGATCTCAGGGTTGTGAGATTAAGCCCCACACCAGGCTTTGCACTCCATGGGGAGTCTGCTTGAGATTCTCTCTCTCTCTCTCTCTCTCTCTCCCTGTGCCCCTCCTCAAATAAATGAATAAATATTTTTAAAAAATGTAGATAAGGAATGTTTGGCAAAAAAGGGTGTTAAAATGTAAATAGCCTGATCAGGGAGGGTCTCACTAAGAATATAGCCTTTCAGAGCAGAAAGATTTGTGAAAATAAGCTGTTTACAGAAGAGGAATGATCCAGGAAAAGGGAACAGTGATCAAGGGCCCCCAGGCAGAAGTACTAAAAATAAATAGGGCAGGTAGCTGGACCTCAAAATCCTTGATTCTACATGAAATCAGGAAAAAAACAACAACAAAGAAAACTGGTGCTATGCATTGACTGGAGTGAATAGGGCTATATTTGGAGATCAGCTCAAGTGATGAGAGTTGCTATTGAGTCTAGATTGCTGGGGGCAGGAAGAAACATTCCCATGATTTCCACTATTATCTAGATGTTTTAACTCCCAAATTTACATATTCAATTGACACCTCTCTTTTGAATTCCAGATGTTATTTCCAACTACCCACAGAACGTCTCCATTTAGATGTTCCGCAGGTACCACAAGTCAGCATGCTCAAAGCCAAAATCATCAACTTGACCCTTCAGCTGTATTTTCCATTTCAGTAAAAGGCTCCACATTCCATGCAGTCACCAGAGTGTAACCTCCTCACTAGAGCTTGTTATCCTAGTCTCCATCTCTCGTCTCTCCAATCCTGTTTAGTTGAAGGAGGCCTCCACTTTACACAAATCCCTTATATCAGGTCCTCCTCATCTCACATATGAACACATGTAGTAAACTCCCTGCCTTCAACCTGACATCTTTGCAGACCAGTTTCATGACAGTGGTTCTCAAATGGAGGTATTTTACCTTCCAGAGGACATTTGGTAATGTCTAGAAGCATCTGCGTCACTGTTGGAGTACCTACCATTGGCATTCAGTTGGTAGAGGCCAGGGATGCTGATAAACATCTTACAATGCACAGGACATCCCCACCCCCACCTCCAACATGAAATTATCTGGTCCACAATATCAATAATGCCATAGTTGACAAACTAATGGCAGAGTAGTTATTTTTCTCAAATGCAAATTTTAGCCCCTCTTTGACCTGCCACCTTTTTCCTTACCATTTCCCCCAACTTTCCTATATATTACTCTGCTTTCTACTCTATAATACATATGCCTTCATGCTTTTCTTCTTATCATTTTGATTGACTATTTCTTTCTCTGGTAAATATTAAAAATATTAAAACTTTGTTCAAACTCAACTTCTACAAATTTCTAAGGAATGTAAAGTTTTCCTTCGTTGCTCCCAAAGAACCATGTTATAAAACTTACACAACAAATTGCAATTTCTGTATCTGTGCTTATCTTCCTTCTAGACCTATATTATACAATACATGTGGCCACTGATTACTTGAAATATAACTACTAAAACTGAGAAACTGAATTTTTAATTTTTTTAAAATTTTAACTAGTTAAAATTAAAATTTCCTCATGTGGTTAGTTACTATCATATCAAACTTTTTTTTATTTATTACTATTTTTTAAAGATTACTTATTTGAGAAGAGAGAAAGGAGGGGAAGGGCAGAGGGAGAGGGCAAGAGAAACTCAAGCAGACTCTGCACTCAACACAGAGCCTGACAAAAGGTTTAATCCCATGACCCTGAAATCACAACCTGAGCTGAAACTAAGAGTCAGACACTTAATTGACTGCACCACCTAGGCACCCCCTTACTGATGTTTTAGAAAAAGAATGCTTCCACCATTATAGAAATTCTATTAGACAGTACTGCTCTAAACCATCTGTACACAGTTTTGGGCCTACATATTTAGTACATATTTAAATAAATGAATTAATGAGTTATTATTTCCATAGCTGAATGGTCAGCAAAGCTTTTCTTTATGGTTGGGATTGAACTCTCTCAAAAATTATACCAGATAATGTCACTGATATTTAGCTAGCCATCTTTGGTACTTACAATTTTTGCCTTACATTGATATAGTTTATCTATTTTTGTATAGATTTTGATTCTTTAATTATATTCTAGTTCAAGGAAAAGGATGAGATATCTTACTTGTCTGAATCTCCCACAAAACCTAGCATAATGCTTTTCATTTTGCAAATGCTAAACAAATTGAAAACACAGTTTTGATAGAATTGAGAATAGACTGGCCTAATTCCCTGCCTGCCAAATATGGTGTAAATTGGTGGATTTCTGAAGGTAAAGGGAGAAAGAAGGTTTAATAAATCACTGAGAGTCTTTCTACTCTAAAGATAATTTTTGAGACTAACATTTTAGTCAAGGAGAAATGGAAATTCCTAACATGGCATATGAAATTAATGCATTCTGCCTCTGGCAATGAGCCTCTTCTAAAAGCACTAAAGATAAATTTTCTGACTCGTATGTGAGTTTACTTCATTTTCAGTGTCATTATTGGCATTATTTCAGATATTCATGTATGAAATCTTTGTCTTGAAGGCCCTTAGTGTTTTCTTCTGATGTGGCTTGTCATATTGCAATAGTCTTCCATGATATATTTACATAGTTACATACTGTAATGTCAAAGTAAGACAATAGGATTATTGGAATATGAAGGAATAAAACAAAGAGATAAGGAGAAAAACTAAAGCTTAGTACTGAATATCTAAAGAGAGACCAGTGTTAAATTATTTCAGTTTGGCATTGCTATGTATGTCCAAGTAAAGATTTTGGTATTGCTGTTGGGTTTGTTAGTAAGCACTGAGTCACAAAGAATCTTTCAAATTCAGAAAGACCAGATGTTGAAAATATATTCTTTTTTACCTTAAAAGACTTCTTACTGATACATTCAAATTCAATAGCTTTTCTCAATTTCTAAAGAAAACATTAGTGACTACTGATACATTTCTGAAAGAGAATATAAAGTTTCTCTAGATCAATGTTTCCTGCAGACTAAAAAAATAAATGAAGGCTTAAGAAATTAAAAGGACTTGTGTGAGCCTTCAAATGAAATCTGTGGTCCAACCAAGGCTATAATTCAGATTCACACTGTCAACCTTTATTTTTTATAGGAGGAAAGGCTAACTATAAATTTTAAAAATAACATTATTATCATTATAATCACATATATTCTGGTTAAATTTGTTGACAGTTAAACACAGATGATAAAAAGACTTCTATTGCCAGTCACAGTGGAGTGATAGGGATCAGGTTTACTCTCCTACTTGAAACAACCAAAAAAAAAAAAAAAGTGGTCAAGCTATAGGAAACATGGTTTGCAAGACACTGTACATAAGGCAACAAAGGACAGTAATCATGGAGAGACAGGAAGCTAATGAGTGAGTCACGGAAGACTGCTGTGACATACGGCCTTGACAACTGCTAGGCCACAGCACAAAGAGAGGGCACCCAGACGGAGCAGGGCTGACTCACAAAATTGAGGAAATGGAGCCGACAGTCTAGGGAGACGAAAGCAGCTCGAGATTGCAGGGTAGAGCACAGGAGAAATGAGAGTTTCACAGAGAGAATGCTGGAGATCTGTAGGGCAACTTCTTCCAGTATTTAGCTGAGTACTGACTCGCATACACATACAAGGAAAGTACCTACAATCCTGAAAAGAACCACCTGGAATGATTAGAGGGATGAGGGAAAGGAATTGTGCCTTTCTCAGCAGCCAGATGGAAACATTTCAAGATTCCGGGGTGCTGGGTAGATTAGAGCACAAAGAAGGGTCTTGCTTCAGTAATGAGGACATAATTAGTTCTAGATTGAGCATGTCTTCAGTTCCACCTGACAACTCTTAAAAGCAGACCTGAAAGAGCCAGTCTCTAAGTAACATAAAAGCATCCCAGAATGAAGCTCAAGAATATTTATAGGAATACAAAACTATCCAGCATCCAACTGATTAACTTGAATTTATGAGGTACATGGTAATATTGCCATTTTATACATGAGAAAATTGAGGCTACTTCTAATTCACATACCTGGTAAGTGGTAGCTGGGATCTGAAACTCAATCCAATTGAGTTCAAATCCACTAGAAAAACTAGAAGAAAGTCAGAAATAAATTCATATGTAAATCAGATAAAAGGTCTTTATTTACAGCATTTTAATTTAATTTTGATGTACATTATTGTTTGATTTTGGGGTGACTTTGGTATTAGAAATTAAGAGGGAAAATAAGAGATGCTGGGGGAGAGGAAGGGTGATGTGGCCATTAGTGATTGTGACCAGACAATGAAAAGCCTCAGTAGAGCTTAGAGTTTTAAAATTTTTCTTGTTACTTTTTCCATTAAACTGGGAAATAGAAGATTTAACTAAAACATGCCAAGAGACTTCCCCCCAATCTTTAAGCAATTATAATATGGCACAGTTACAGAATTAATGTGATCACCCAACTAAGTAATTCACATACACAGAGAGCATATATTTTCCTGAAGTGATTATAACTTGAAAGATCTTTGCCTCTGCACATCGACTTATTTTCTTCTAAACAACCACCTTTAAATAAAGCATGTATGCTATATTTACTTACATTTGAATGAAACTTACACTGATAATCCTACTTTTTAAAACAACCCACAATGATGTGTAACCCAATTTGAGAATTAAAAGACATTCAAATTCTTTTAAAAACCAATTTCTCAACTGCTAAACTTCTACCTTTTTGATCCATTTAATCAAGCTGCTCTAACCCATCGTTTTCCTAGAATAATACATCTCTGTCTCTCCACTGGTCTACTTTCTTTTGTATGATGAGCTAAACAAAGACATTTGTACATCATTTTTTAAAATAATGAAATTTCCTTTTTTAAAGGAGTCTGATAAAATTATTAGTCATTCATTAGATACTTAACAGACAAGCATTCGCTGTTAGAATGCTGTTGTGCCAGGTGATGGAATGTGGTAAGGGGGGAGAGGACAGGAGATATGGGGACTACATGATCATGGACCTTACTAAGCTATGAGTCCTGTTGTTCAAACTAATTCATAAACCTCCTAAGTGAAATGAAATATATTGTCTGGTAGCTTTATATTTTTGAAACATTTATAATTGAGAGCAAAATAAATACAGGTGAATCTCTAGTTTAAAACACTTGAAAATACATACTGTGCTTTTTTTTCCCCAAAGCTTTTGACCTCTTGTTTGGACCAATATTCTGTTTGCTAACCTGTAACTTAGCACACTGCCACTTTGGTCTTTCCATTTACCAAATCAAGAAACAGAACAATCTACTTGGAGTTTGAAATAAACAGCATGTGATACTGCTGGAGCAGTTTTTGCATTAATTTACAAGAGAAACTGGAGATGACAAGACCCCCTGAAGAGTAAAAGCTAGCCACAGTTGAAATTGCATTTGAAATAGTATGCAAGGATGACAATTTTAATGATGCAGGCACTTAAATTCATTAATCTGTTGTCCTTTATCAAGGAAGAAAGTCAGTTCTTCTATATTCCCAGAGTAATGAAGAGGGCAGGGCAGAGAATGAAAATTACAGAAGCTCTAGTCTTCTGCTGCAGTGACTAGAGGTCAGAGAGGGGCTTGGGACCCAGATGTCCACATTAGCAGCTGACTTGGGTTCAGACTGTAAAATTTCCAGTCAAATCTGTTTCTTTCCTTGTTGAAAAAAGATAATTTTTTTTTATTTCACCTAAGTCAGTTATGACTTACTTACTATGAACAAGGTACAACTTCATATTTTTACTAATTTCAAAATAATCATTTCATATGTACTTAGATGTAGCTTTTTAAAAGTATGCATTTTTTAACACTTTATTGTGAAATAAAGCAAATCATCTAGCAAAAATGGCAGCAACATGTTAGTACTGTTCTTAGTAACAATCCTTTTTCTCTTTGCCCTTCTGTCTTTTAATAATTGCTGATGATATTACATGTAGACCACACAAATTCTGTTAAATCTGTTTTATCTGTTGTGAAACAACCAAAGTTGTTACTCTATTTGGCAGAAGTCTCTTTTAAAGTGGCCAATTATTACTGATTAATACAGTGTTCACTGCAATAACACTGTCAGGAAAACCTGTGATGAATTTATTTTCTCTTAACGTGTACATAAGTACAGTCACATAAATTCAGGGTAGTTCCACTATATACATAAAAAATGATAATTTATGGATAGGTTTGTGTTACCGTAATATTTACATTATTAAAGTTCATGTTTGGGGCGCCTGGGTGGCTCAGTCTGTTAAGTGTCTGCCTTTGGCTCAGGTTGTGATCCTGGGGTCCTGGGATGGCGCCCCATGGCAGGCTCCCTGCTCAGTGGGGACCCTGCTTCTCCCTCTCCCTCCACCCCTCTCCTCAACTCATGTTCTCTCTCTCTCACTCGCTCTTCTCTGTCAAATAAATAAATAAAATCTTAAAAAAAATAAAGTTCATGTTTATGATGATAGGCTATATTTGCCCACTGCTATATTGAAGTGATTGGATAAAATAGTTCCTAAACTATAGCTTGATTCATAGAAACAGATTAGAGGGTAGAATCATATATATTTAGCTAAAACTCATAGCCTTTTTAAGAACTACTGCTTTACTACACTGTGTTTCTGTTTTCTATTAAAATAATCATATTTCCCTAAAGAATTAAAATTGTATCTATACAATACTCTTTGGAGAAAGAAAATTACAATCCCCAAAAGGCACAGTCTATGTTTACCATTTTTAGTTATGCAAAACATAACATAATCAGAAAGCAATCCATTATTTAATGACTTGGTTTCTTTTATAAAATTTGTAGTTACGTATGTACACTTGAAATCAACCATTTCTTTCTTTTTCTTTCTTTCTTTCTTTCTTGCTTGCTTGCTTGCTTCTCTTTTAAAGATTTTGTCAGAGAGAGAGAGAGAACACAAGCAGGGGGAGTGGCAGGCAGAGGGAGAAGCAGACTCCCCGCTGAGCAAGGAGCCCGATGCGGGGCTCGATCCCAGGACCCCAGGATCATGACCTGAGCAGAAGGCAGATGCTTAAACAACTGAGCCACCCAGATGTCCCAAAACCAACAATTTCTTTCTTTTTAAAAATATTTTATTTATTTATTTGACACACAGAGAGAGCTAGCGAGAGAGAGAGCACAAGCAGGGAGGATAGCAGAGGGAGAGGGAGAAGCAGGCTCCCTGCTGAGCAGGGAGCTCAATGCGGGGCTCGAACCCAGGACCCTGGGATCATGACATGAGCCAAAGGCAGATGCTTAACAACTGAGCCACCCAGGCTCCCCTTGGGATGTTTACAAATTCTTAAAAAAATTAGTATGCAAACTTCAATATTTTAGGGAAAATGCAATAAATTTAGTTCTGAGTGCAATTTAAATAGAGGAGCTTAAATTCCTTTAGTTAGAAAACTGTTGAATTTTTTGATATAGTTGTTGAAATGGGATGGGATGAAAGGCAGAGCATGGTAGTGATTGACCTGCTGGGCCCAAGGGAAGGGAATTGTAGTCCGCCACAGGGAATTCCAGACCATCTGCTGGGGGTGGAACTTTTAAAACATTTTACCGGTAGAGCCACTCTGGATATACAAATTAAATCTTCTGAAGAAGAAGGACAGATTCTCCTGCTCTGCCTATAGTTTTGTATGTTAACTAGTAGTCACTTATTGAAGTATGGATTCACGGGGTCACATTCACCGATGAACACAAAATTAAGTAGGGAAAATTACATTAAAGGGAATAATCAAATGTTCTTGTAATTAGGCTTATGAGTAAATTGGTGTGACAATTCTTTTTGCTCTAATTATGTGATTCGGGGATAATATATGATGCATTAGACATTATTCCTATATGTAAAACAATCTCTAGAAAACTCATGCTGTTGGGCGCCTGGGTGGCTCAGTTGGTTAAGCGACTGCCTTCAGCTCAGGTCATGATCCTGGAGTCCCGGGATCGAGTCCCACATCGGGCTCCCTGCTCGGCAGGGAGTCTGCTTCTCCCTCTGACCCTCTTCCCTCTCGTGCTCTCTATCTCTCATTCTCTCTCTCTCAAATAAATAAATAAAATCTTTAAAAAAAAAAAAGAAAAAAAAGAAAACTCATGCTGTTTATCATACATGTAGTTTTTCAAAATTTTTAAATCACAGGCAAGCTTAGACTGACTACAACTAATCATGACTAGAAAGAAATGTATAATTTTATATCAATATGTTGATATTCTTTAAAATAATTTTGTACTGTAAAAACTATTTAAATGAGACTTCTTTGTATTGGAACACCACTTGCCTAAATGACTATATGTTCTGAGAAGTGACATCATTTCTTATAAAAGTAGTAAATAGGGGCACCTGGGTGGTTCAGTTAAGCATCTGCCTTCGGCTCAGGTCATGATCCCTGAGTCCCAGATTGAGCCCTGCAGGGGGGCTCCCTGCTCAGCAGGGAGTCTGTTTCTCCCTCTCCCTCTGCTCCTCCCTTCTACCCCCCACTCATGCTAACTCCTTCAAATAAATAAAATCTTTAAATTTTTTTTTAAATAAAATTAAAAGTACTAAATACATTTTGAACTATTTTTGGTAGCCATATGCTCAAAACAAACATGGAAAGTCTGAAAGGTGTATTAAATTTAAAATATTTTAAGATTGGTAGTATAAAGGAAATTTAATAATGTGACAGCAAAATCTGTCCTGTGTCCTCTTAAATGCCTCTTGAGTTCTGACTTGCAGGATTTTTTGATATTTCCTAATCAAAGAATATTTACTGATTAACTTCTCCACCAAGAATTGTGCCAAGTGATATGGGGTTAAAAAAAAAAAGTTAAGGTACTACTCAGCTAAAAATTGTACTACACACCATCGCTGGGGTATTTTTGTATAAATAAACATTCTGGAATCCTAAAATGGCCTCAACCATCCCACGGTTAATGACAACAATTTAAGTTAACAGTTCTCTATTAGATGCAAAGTGTTCCACCCACTTCATCTAATCCTAGTCCAGCCCATGTGTCCTGCTACTCCACTATCCCACACAACTACCACCTCAGGAACTCGGACTTTGCTGTGGCCTCTACTTGAGTTCTCTTCCTTAAGATCATTTCAAGGTTTTCTTTTCTTTTTTTTTTTTTTAAGATTTTATTTATTTATTTGAGAAGAGTGTGTGCACAGGTGGGGGGAGGGGCAGAGAGCAAGGGAGAAGCAGGCTCCCCCCCGAGCAGGGAGCCCCACATGGGGCTCCGTGCTAGGACCCTGGGATCAGGACCTGAGCTGAAGGCAGATGCTTAACGGATGGAGCCACCCAGGCGCCCCTCATTGCATGGTGTTCTCAAATGTCATTCTCACAGAGTCCTCCCTGACCCATTCCATTATAAAACCCAACCCCCACCTCATTACTCTTTTTACCCTAATTGATTATGGTTAGATAACACGTATTATTCTTGAGACTATTGTTTACTTGTTTATTGTTTTTGGTATTTACCAGAATATAAAGTCCATAAGAATAGGACTTGACATCGTTCACTGCTGAACACTCAATATTTAGAGCAGTGCCCAGGACATAGGAGGTGCTCAGCAGAGTTGTCACGTAGAAATTTCATTGAATTTTTCATATATGTCCCAAATTTTTAAGCCGTCCAAAGAATGTATACATTGAAAAACAAATTATTAGTTTTATAGTCAAAGAGGAAGTATTAAGAAGTACGACATAACAATGCTTCTAATTTTCATGGAACTATCAAGAAAATTACAAATGCATGAAATCATCACTATTCAACTGTAGAAGTTACTGAAGGTTAAACTTTGAGGGCAGAGTGATATAATATTAAATGTACTATTTCTTTGTCATTTACTGTGTTAAATTTCTAAGAACAAAACAAAGCAGAAACACAGGGAGAAAACCTCTAAAAATTCATTACATTTAGAAAATAATTTTCCAATAAATTTTTGAATGTCTGCTTATACAACTCCTTTTTCTCCCCTTTTATTTTTAAGTGTCATATTTTTCTATCAGAAGTTATTTTCTTTGCAAAGTGTTAAGATTTAGTTTAAGAATATCATATAGCATTAGATTAGTTTAAAAATATTAAGTTAATTTTTGAATATTAGGAGCAGGGAAATAATTCAAATGTCATATAAAATAAAAATGGCATGCTACGTGTCCCTTAATTTTCTATTCTGCTGTTGTTTCCAATTTGCCCAGGTAGAGAGAATGTGCTTTAGTGTTTTTTACCACACATCTAAAAGTTTTGACTTATGCATCATCTAGGTGCAGTAATGAATAAGAACTGACATCAAATATCAATATTATTGGCCCAGCTAAATGGTAATTGACATCAAATTGGATTGCTAAAGAAGTAAACAAAATTGAAATTTTTTTGGCGTATAAGTACTGCCTGACATCATTTGTCCTTCAGAGGATCAATGGCTGCGTGACCTAAATGTTGTTTGTATTTCTTTATATAAAATGGCCAGAGGCTGATACAAAGTACTTTTTGTTTGAGCTTGGATAACAAAAATCAGAAAATAAGAAATTGAGCTTCTTTTGCTAAAATGGATTGAGGGTATATATATTTTTTTAAATAGGCAATGCAGGTATTAGTTTATTTCCTGATTTAAAGAAAAGATAATGTGAATTAATGCACTTATGTCCACATACTGGCAACTTAAGGAAAAGCAATTAATCTATATCAGATCAAATTTAAAACTCTTAACTACCTAATTACTAAAAGGTTTCATTTTTTAAAAAGATTTTATTTATTTATTTGAGAGAGAGAGGGAGAACAAGCAGTGGGGAGGAGCAGAGGGAGAAAGAGAGAGAAGTAGACTCCCTACTGAGCAGGGAACCCGACTGTGGGGCTCAATCCCAGGACCCAGAGATCATGACCTGAGTTGAAACAGATGCTTAACTGACTGAGCCACCCAGGCACTCCTAAATGGTATGTTTTGATATAAAAAAAAAACTATTGAGATTTATATCCATTTTTTTTTTTTTTTTTAGTAGTATTCAGCTCAAGTTTAGTATAGTGCATAGTTTCTTATTTGGAATAGTTTCAGAATTCCATTTTCTTATATCTGTTAAAGTGCAAAATATGTATTGCAGATTTATGTTTATAACATTGATATTATGTTACATACAACTAAATTATGGGATATAAGAAATTCATCTTACATATTTGTGTGTGTGTATTCTTTTATTTACTTCCACTTATTTGAATGCAAATGCTAAAAGGAACATTCGCTTCATGAAGAAGAAGGAGGAGGAGAAGGAGAAGAGAAGAAGAAGAAGAAGAAGGAGAAGGAGAAGGAGGAGAAGAAGAAGAAGAAGGAGGAGGAGGAGGAGGAGAAGGAGGAGGAGAAGAAGAAGGAGAAGAAGAAGAAGAAGAAAAGAAGAAGAAAAAGGAGGAGGAGGAGGAGGAGGAGGAGAAGGAGCCACAGCAGCACCGGGGAGGAGGAGGGGGGAGGCAGTGGTAGGAATGGGAGTGGGAGTGGTAGCATTTTCTAGTTTCCAGGCACTAGGTTAAATACATTACACATATTATCTAATACTCACTGTTCTTTTTATCATTAATTTTCACAAAATAACTGAATGATTGCTAAAGATTATATATCTTGTGAATGGCAAAACCAGGATCCAAAAGTATAATTGAAATTTTATAATCTTCCAGTGCTCCAAAGTGACAGGACACAATGATTCTATAGAAGCTTTCTAAGGAGCAGTTAATCTATCCTGATAATTAAATAAGTTTCATTTTATATTTATGGCTTGTGGTTTAATATCCACAGAACTTGGAAGGCCAATAACGTTGAAATAAATAAGATGCAATGATACAATGCTATAATGAAATCCTTGTACTTTTCATTTGTTCAGAACTCTGCTTTCATTCATCACATTTTTGAACATTAAGTGTATAAAATAAACTAAACTGGATGTTAGAGATATTAAGTCAAATAAGATTTTAAAATGTTCTTTTTTTAAATTTCTTTTCACTGTATTCCAATTTTGAAAGATTTTTTTTTTTTTTTAATGAACTGACAAAAAGCCCCAAGACAATGGTGAACTATGACTGATCCTCTACCTTCTGCCTTGGGAGAAGAGGGTGACACTGACAAAGATACTAAGAGATGGGTAAATGTTAGGATTAAGGGAAAGCAAGAGTTTCATTTTTAGCATGTTAAAATAAGACAAAATAAGACAACTTATAGATATTTAGGCTGAGAAGCAAAATAGCTAATGATGAATCTAATAATAATGAGCAGAATGGGACTTACTTGGAAATCATCAAATGTAGGCAAAATTAGAAGTCATAGAATTGTATGAAATGATATAAGGAGAAAATTTGCTAAAAAAACAAGATTTAAGATTGAATCTTGACACTTTTAATATTTAGCAGTCAAGTGGTAAAGAAGGATCCAGCATAGTAGATTGAGAAGCAATGACCATGGAGATTTCACTTCTTAGGATTCAAGAAGAATGTTTTCAGTGAATAAAGTCTGATAATAATGGAGAAATAACCATTGGATGAAAACTAGGAGCAATTTCAGTGGAGTTTTTGACTTGGAGTTTATACCTGAATGGCTGAGGAAAAGATGATATTAGAGATTTCAGGGCAACATGTAGGAATAAGATAATGAAAAAAATAACACTGCCATTCAAACTTCAAAGAAATTATGGATTAAGGAGTTAAAAAAATAAATTAACATATATCTAAACTCAAAAAAAAAAAACCCAATGAAACAAAGACAGGCAAATTTGAAAAGAACCCAACAGAAATTCTATAGATGATAAATGTAGTAACAGAAATATAAAAGCTCAATAGAGCAAGATGGCAGAGGAGTTGGAGACCTAAATTTCATCTGGTCCCAGGAATTCAGCTAGATAGGGATCAAACCATTCTGAACACCTATGAACTCAACAGGAGATCGAAGAAAAGAATAGCAGCAACTCTCTGAACAAAAAAGCTACCACTTTCTGGAAGGTAGGACCCACGGAGAAGTGAATCTGAGGCGATATTCTGGAAGATAGACTGGGGGGGAGGGAGCCTTTGTCAGCCACTACTGGCAAGTGCTAGAGCAGCGGAACACAAAATCGGAACTTTTAGAAGTCCGCTCCGCTGAGGGACTTCACCCCAGTGGCTAAACAGGGGGTGGAACATTCGCTGGAACAGTGTGGTCTCAGGACCCTTGGGGTCACAGAAAGACCACGGGTGCCTGAGTGCAGCTGAGCTCCCAGGTACTGGAGCGGAGAAGCTGGCTGCAAAGACGGAGCCAAGGAGTGGGTTCTCACCTCGGGGTTGACATAAACCGTGATCTGCGGCACAGTCGGGCCACTGCTCTTCCAGCAGGGACCCAACAAATGGCAGATCCGGGGAGACTCTCCTTCCTCCCCTGGGAGGAGCGGTGCAGGAGTGCACCGCAGGGATCTGCTGGGTTTGGAGACACCACACAGGGTCGGGTGCCAGAGATAGAGACGTTTGGTCACAGGCCGCATGAGCATGGAGTGCTGCCAGAGACTGGGAGACCAGGGAGACAGGAGCGATTGACTGCTTGGCTCACTGAGGAGTGGGGCCCCGAGTTCTTGGCTCCTCTGGGGTGGAGACAGAGAGGCCGCCATTTTCACTCTCATCCTCCAAAGCTGTATGGAAAGATTGCAGGGAACAAAAGTTCCTGAGAGCAAACCCGAGCAGATTACTTAGCCCGCCCTGGCAAGGGTGGGGCAATTCCACCTCCAGCAAGACATTTGAGAACCACGGCACCAGGCCCCTCCCCCAGAAGATCAGCAAGAACCACGTTTACCCATCAATGACAACAGCAAAACCCCAGTGCTAGAGGAATACAGCACATAGAATTCATGGCTTTCCCCCCCTGATTCTTTAGTCTTTCAAAGTTAATTTTTTTAATTTTCTTTTTTTTCTGAATTTTTCTTTTTCCCTTCTTCAACCAACATCTTATCAATCTCTTTTTTAAAAATCTTTTTTATTTTTCATTTTTAGAGTCATATTCTATCCCTTCATAGTAGTTAACCTTATTTTTGGTATGTATATAAATTGTTCTCTCTTTAAAATTTTGGGAAACAGTTTCTTCTAACAGACCAAAATATACCCTAAATCTCTAGTGTATGGCTTTGTTCTAGTCCCCTGCCTTATCACAGTCTCTCCCTTTTCCTTTTTTTTAATTTCTCTTCTTTCTTTTTTCAACCAACTTCTTATCTTATCAATTCCTTTTACAGAATCTTTTATAATTTTCATCTTTACATTCATATTCCATCCCTTCATCATATTTACCCTTATTTTTGTACATATATAAGCTTTTCTTTCTTTAAAATTTTGGGAAGCAGTTTCTTCTAACAGACCAAAATACACTTAAAATCTAATGTAAGGCACTGATCTATTCACCAGCCTGATCATATTCTTTTTTTTTATCTTTCTCTTTTCCGTTTTTTTTTTCTTTTTTCTTTCTTTCCCTTTCTTTCCCCCCGGTTTCAGGTCTCTTCTGATTTGTTTAGTGTATATTTTTCTGGGGTCGTTGTTTACCCTGTTAGCATTTTGTTCTCTCATTCATCTACTCTCCTCTGGACAAAATGACAAGACGGAAAAAACCACCTCAAAGAAAAAGAACAAGAGGCAGTACTGACTGCCAGGGACCTAATCAATACAGACATTAGTAAGATGTCAGAGCTAGAGTTCAGAATGAAGATTATAAAGATACTAGCTAGGCTTGAAAAAAGCATGGAAGATATTAGAGAAACCCTTTCTGGAGAAATAAAAGAACTAAAATTTAATCAAGTTGAAAACAAAAAGGCTGTTAATGAGGTGTGATAAAAAATGGACACTCTAACTGCCAGGATAAATGAGGCAGAAGACAGAAGTGATACCATAAGATGAAACAATATTAGAATAATTGGAATCCCAGAAGAAGAAGAAAGAGAGAGAGGGGCAGAAGGTATATTGGAGCAAATTATAGCAGAGAACATACCTAATTTGGGGAAGGAAACAGGCATCAAAATCCAGGAGGCACAGAGAAACCCCCTCAAAATCAATAAAAATAGGTCAACACCCCGACATCTAGTAGTAAAACTTATGAGTCTCAGAGACAAAGAGAAAATCCTGAAAGCAGCTCGGGACAAGAGATCTGTAACCTAAAATGGTAGAAACATTAGATTGGCAGCAGACCTATCCACAGAGACCTGGCAGGCCAGAAAGGACTGGCATGATATATTCAGAGCACTAAATGAGAAAAATACGCAGCCAAGAATACTATATCCAGCTTGGCTGTCATTGAAAATAGAAGGAGAGATTAAAAGTTTGTAGGACAAACATAAACTAAAAGAATTTGCGAACACCAAACCAGCCCTCCAAGAAATATTGAAAGGGGTCCTCTAAGCAAAGAGAGAGCCTAAAAGTAACACAGACCAGAAAGGAACAGAGACAATATACAGTAACAGTCACCTTACAGGCAATACAATGGCACTAAATTCATATCTTTCAATAGTTACCCTGAAGGTAAATGGGCTAAGTGCCCCAATCAAAAGACACAAGCTTTCAGATTGGATAAAAAAAACAAGAACCATCAATATGCTGTCTGCAAGAGACTCATTTTAGACCCAAAGACGCCTCCAGATGGAAAGTGAGGGGGTGGAAAACAATTTACCATGTTAATGGACACCAAAAGAAAGCTGGTGTGGCAATCCTTATATCAGACAAATTAGACTTTAAGTCAAAGACTATAATAAGAGATGAGGAAGTAGGATATAGTTATCCTACTTAAAGGATCTATCCAACATGAAGATCTAACAATTGTAAATATCTATGCCCCAACATGAGAGCAGCCAATTACATAAGCCAATTAATACAAAAGCAAAGAAACACATTGACAACAATACAATAATAGTAGGGGACTTTAACACCCCCCTCACTGAAATGGACAGATCATCTAAGCTAAAGATCAATAAGGAAATAAAGACTTTAAATGACACACTGGACCAAATAGACTTCACAGATATATTCAGAACACTCTATCCCAAAGCAACAAAATACACATTCTTCTCTAGTGCCCATGGAACATTCTCCAGAATAGATCACATCCTAGGTCACAAATCAGGTCTCAACTGGTACCAAAAGATTATGATTTGAAACTAGAACTCAATCACAAGAGGAAAGTTGGAAAGAACTCAAATAAATGGAGGATAAAGAGCATCCTACTAAAGAACGAATAGGTCAACCAGGAAATTAAAGAAGAATTAAAAAAATTTCATGGAAAGAAATGAAAATGAAAACACAACTGTTCAAAATCTTTGGGATGCAGCAAAGGCAATCCTAAGAGGAAAGTACATAGCAATACAAGCCTTTCTCAAGAAACAAGAAAGGTCTCAAATACACAACCTAACCCTACACCTAAAGGAGCTGGAGAAGAACAGCAAATAAAGCCTAAACCCAGCAGGAGCAGAGAAATAATAAAGATCAGAGCAGAAATCAATGAAACAGAAACCAAAAGAACATTAGAACAGATCAACGAAAGTAGGAGCTGGTTCTTTGAAAGAATTAATAAGATTGATAAACCCTTGGCCAGACTTATCAAAAAGAAAAGAGAAAGGACCCAAATAAATAAAATCATGAATGAAAGAGGAGAGATTACAACCAACACCAAAGAAATACAAACAATTATAAGAACATATTATGAGCAACTATATGCCAGCAAGTTAGATAATCTGGAAGAAATGGATGCATTCCTAGAGACGTATAAATTACCAAAACTCTACCAGGAAGAAATAGAAAACCTGAACAGACCTATAACCACTAAGGAAATTGAAGCAGTCATCAAAAATGTCCCAACAAACAAGAGCCCAGGGCCAGATGCTTCCCAGGGGAATTCTACCAAACTTTTAAAAAAGAATTAATACCTATTTTTCTGAAACCATTCCAAAAAATAGAAATGGAAGGAAAACTTCCAAACTCATTTTGTGAGGCCACCACTACCTTGATCCCAAAACCAGACAAAGACCCCATCAAAAAGTACTACAGACCAATGTCCCTGATGAACATGGATGCAAAAATTCTCACCAAAATACTAGCTAATAGGATCCAACAGTACATTAAAAGGAATATTCACCACGACCAAGTGGGATTTATTCCTGGGCTTCAAGGTTGGTTCAACATCTGCAAATCAATCAATGTGATATAATACATTAATAAAAGAAAGAACAAGAACCATATGATCCTCTCAATAGATGCAGGAAAAGCTTTTGACAAAGTACAGCATCCTTTCTTGATCAAAACTCTTCAGAGTATAGGGAGAGAGGGTACATACCTCAATATAATAAAAGCCATCTATGAAAAACCCACAGCAAATATCATTCTCAATGGGGAAAAACTGAGAGCTTTCCCCCTAACGTCAGGAATGTGGCAGGGATGTTCACTATCATCACTGCAATTCAACATAGTATTAGAAGTCCTAGCCACAGTAATCAGACAACAAAAAGAAATAAAAGGCATCTGAATCAGCAAAGAAGTCAAACTCTCACTCTTTGCAGATGATATGAAACTTTCTGTGGAAAACCCAAAAGACTCCACCCCAAAACTGCTAGAACTCATACAGGAATACAGTAAAGTGGCAGGATATAAAATCAATGCACAGAAATCAGTGGCATTGCTATACACCAACAACAAGACAGAAGAAAGAGAAATTAAGGAGTTGATCCCATTTACAATTGCACCCAAAACCATAAGATAACTAGGAATAAATCTAACCAAAGAGGCAAAAGATCTGTACTCAGAAAACTATAAAATACTCATGAAAGAAATTGAGGAAGACACAAAGAAATGGAAAAACCTTCCATGCTCATGGATTGGAAGAACAAATATTGTGAAGATGTCAATGCTACCTAGAGCAATCTACACATTTAATGCAATCCCTATCAAAATACCATCCACTTTTTCCAAAGAACTGGAACAAATATTACTAAAATTTGTATGAAAAGACCAGAAAAGACCCCGAATAGCCAGAGGAATGTTGAAAAAGAAAAGCAAAGCTGGTGGCATCACAATGCTGTACTTCAAGCTCTATTACAAAGCTGTCATCATCAAGACAGTATGGTAATGGCACAGAAACAGACACATCGACCAATGGAACATAATAGAGAGCCCAGAAATGGACCCTCAACTCTATGGTCAACTAATCTTCGACAAAGAATGAAGGAATGTCCAATGGAAAAAAGACAGTCTCTTCAAGAAATGGTGTTGGGAAAATTGGACAGCCACATGCAGAAGAATGAAACTGGACCATTTACTTACACCACACACAAAAATAGACTCAAAATGGTTGAAAGACCTAAATGTGAGCCAGGAGTCCATCAAAATCCTAAAGGAGAACACAGGCAGCAACCTCATTGACCTCAGTCGCAGCAATTCTTCCTAGAAACATTGCCAAGGGCAAGGGAAGCAGGGGCAAAAATGAACTATTGAGACTTCATCAGGATAAAAAGCTTTTGCACAGCAAAAGAAACAGTCAACAAAATCAAAAGACAACCGACAGAATGGGAGAAGATATTTGTAAATGACATATCTATAAGATAAAGGGCTAGTATTCAAAATCTATAAAGAACTTATCAAACTCAACACCCAAAGAACACATAATCCAATCAAGAAATGGGCAGAAGACATGAACAGACATTTTTCCAAAGAAGACATCCAAATGGCCAACAGACACATGAAAAAGTGCTCAACATTGCTTGGCATCAGGGAAATCTAAATCAAAACCTCAATGAGATACCACCTCACACCAGTCAGAATGGCTAAAATTAACAAGTCAGGAAACGACAGATGTTGGAGGGGACGCAGAGAAAGGGCAACCCTCCTACACTGTTGGTGGGAATGCAAGCTGGTGCAGTCACTCTTGAAAATAGTATGAAGGTTCCTCAAAAAGTTGAAACTAGAGCTACCATACTACCCAGGAATTGCATTACTGGGTATTTACCCCAAATATACAAATGTAGTGATCTGAAGGGGTATGTGCACCCTGATGTTTATATCAGCACTGTGCACAATAGCCAAACTGTGGAAAGAGCCAAGATGTCCATCGACAGATGAATGGATAAAGAAGACGTGATACACACACACACACACACACACACACACACACACACACACACACACACACACACTGGAATATTATGCAGCCATCAAAAGGAATGAAATCTTGCCATTTGCAACAACATAGATGGAACTGGAGGGTATTATGCTGAGTGAAATAAGTCAATCAGAGGAAGACATGTATCATATGATCTCACTGATATGAGGAATTCTTAATCTTGGGAAACAAACTGAGGATTGCTGGAATGGTGGGGGGTGGGAGGGATGGGGTGGCTGGATGATAGACATTGGTGGAGGGTATTTGCTATGGTGAGCATTGTCAATTGTGTCTGACTGTTGAATCACAGACCTGTACCTCTGAAGCAAATAATACATTATATGTTAAAAGAAGAAGAAGAAGAAGAAGAAGAAGAAGAAGAAGAAGAAGAAGAAGAAGAAGAAGAAGAAGAAGAAGAAGAAGATAGTAGGAAGGGAAAAACGAAGTGGGGGGGATTGGAGGGGGAGATGAACCATGAGAGACTATGGACTCTGAGAATCAAACAGGGTTCTAGAGGGGAGGGGGTTGGGGGGATGGGTCAGACTGCTTATGGGTATTAAAGAGGGCACATATTGAATGGAGCACTTTGTGTTATATGCAAACAATGAATCACGGAACACTACATCAAAAACTAATGATGTAATGTATGGTGATTAACATAACATAATAAAATAAAATGGGAAAAAACTCAATAAAAAATTACATAGTAAACTAGATTCAGCCAAATAAAATTTAGTGAATTATAAAAGAGATCTAAAGAAGTCCAGCAGAATTCAGCATAGAGAACTAAAGCATGGGAAATATAAAGACAAGTTAATTAACTTGGGGAACTAAACAAAAGGTTTCAACCTAAGGATAAAAGGAGTCTAAAGGATAGACTAGAGGGAACTGACAAGAAACAATATTTAAAGAAATAATGGCTGAAGATTTTCTGGGATTGCAGAATACAAGGGTGCTCATACTGAGGACGCACATCAAGTTTTGAAGGAAAAAAGGAGATAAATCCACATGTACACACATCACAAAGATATTGAAAATAAAATATTAAATGTACTAGAAAGTATCAGAGAGAAAAAACAAACAGGTTACCTACATAGGATCAGCTATTAGATTGAGAGCAGACTTTCATGGCAAAAATAAATCCAGAAGAAAATGGAATATCACAATGAAAATAAAATATGCAAAGGCCAAGAAACTTACTGCCTACTAACCCTCACTGAAAGAACTAGTAGAGAGTATTCTTCAGCAAGAAGAAAATGAAACCTTGAAAGAAGGAGAAAAAATAAATAAGCTAATTGTAAACAATGAATTAATAAAAATATATTGGTAGCTCTAATAAATATCAGCTGTTTCAGGGTGGGATCAAAATATAAAATAAAAATAACATGTAATATGGCAAACTGATGTCTAGAAAAAAGTCTGAGTGTTTTAATTTCTTTGTGCTATTCTGGGGAGAATAGCAGTATTATTTAATTGTAGACATTTTAGAGAAATAAAATGTGTGCATATTTAAAATGTAAGAGTAACAAATTTTGACAGACAAAAAGGAAGAAAACAAGCAAATTCCATAATAGAATAAACCAAATAAGATAGTAAAAGTAAACCTAAATATATTAATAATTATAACAAATGTAGACCAATTAACGTCAGTTATTAAATAGCCTCAGATTTTATTAAAAACACAAATTAAAACAGTATAAACCGATTATAAGAGAAATAAAATGAAACCATAAAAAAGGAAGGAAATTGGAGGATGATAAAAGATACATTGTGTAAATATGATCAAAATAAGTCATATAAAGCAAAATGTTTTAATTGTGTCAAACAGGGCTATTTTACATAAGTCTTTAAGGAAGTTTTCATGAAGCAGATATGACTCATGAATTTACATGCATCTAACAACTGAGTCTCAATAAAGCAAAATGGCATTTGAAAATAGAATATATAAAAATCTGTAAATGATTTCTTTTTAATTGAAAATTAAAAATCCATAAGAATGCTGGGAGTTTTAATATTTTTCATAATATAAAATTTTAAACAGACAAAAAATCATGTTTTTGTATGATTTGCACAGTTATAGTTACAGCAATCTTTATCTAAAATATACAGCTATGTGTCCCAAACAAGAACACACATTTTTTTCTAAGCCTCCATAGGACATTTTAAAAATGATCATGCACAAGGCCACAAACAAGTCCTACCAAATCTCCAAAACTGACATCATGCAGATATTTTTTTCTGACAATAATGTAATCAAATTATAAATCAGCAATTCAAAGAGAGCTCTCAAATTTTCCATGAATATTTCATAGATTTGGTACTAAAAGCAATTTTAAATAAGTCCAAATTTACAAAACAAAAAACAAGAGTATATTGAGGGAAAGTAAGGAAGGAAGGTAAGGAAAAGCAAGACAGAAAGTGATTGAGAGATGAAATTCAAACTTAAAAAACAGACAAATTTGGAACGTGTTTATATATAGATAAAAATAGTCCTGTAGAAAGGGGGAAAAAGAAATAATTGTAATGTAAACTTATGAAGAGAGTGAAAGAAGAATGGGGAATGAAACTTATTTTACAACTAAAAAATTAAAACTTCTTAGGAACTGAAAAACTCCTTCTAAGATTACTGACGGTGAGACACTAACAATGAGTGGAGATGCCCATATATTTAGAGATGTAGAAGTAGGAACAAGAGATTTCTTCTCTGAAGGTTTTTATTTTATCACTAAAGAATGAGTCAAGGATATAGGAAGAGAGTTTGTGGAAGAGAGGGAAGTGGGAGCATGAGGATATTTAAGAAGCAGTTGTAAAAGTAATCTAAGTGAATAGAAAAGTGAACACCCTAGAGAAATATAATCTAAATGTTAAGTAATATTGGGGCGCCTGGGTGGTTCAGTTGCTCAAGCATCCAACTCTTGATTTTGGCTCAGTTCATGATCACAGGGTTGGGAGACTGAGCCCTGCACTGGGCATGCTGGGCATGGAGCCTGCTTGAGATTCTCTCTCTCCCTCTGCCCCTTCCCCCACCTCCTTCTCTCTCTCACTAATATAAATACATACATACATGCATACATACATACATACATACATACATACATACATACGTACAAATGTTAAGTAATAGTGAGTGGTTATTTGTACTTTGGAGTCATAAATTTAAAGTTAATTTAAAGAAAAAAATTTCAGTTTAAAATGGCAACATAGGAAGATTCTGAACTCTCCTCCTCCACAGAACACACCAGATTAAACCTATTAATATAACAATTTCTCCTGAAGAAGAACTGAGTGCTGACTAAACAGTTACTGAGCAACCAAAGACAGAGAGAATGGCAAGATAATAGCAGGAGAGATGGAGACATGTTACAGTTTAAAAGAGTAGCTAGTGGGGACCTGGGTGGCTCAGTCAGTTAAGCATCTGTCTCCGGCTCAGGTCATGATCCCAGGTCCTAGGATTGAGCCTGCATCAGGCTCCCTGCTCAGTGGGGAGTCTGCTTCTCCCTCTGCCCCTCCCCCTGTGTATGCTCTCTCTCTCTTTCTCAAAAATAAATAAATAAAAATTTTAAAAAATTTAAAAGAGTAACTAGTATATATAGCCACAGCTCCAGCCAGCCACCAAAAGTCACCAAGCACATACAGCCTGCATAGGGGTCACCATACATAACACAACTTTTTCAATTTTAGGAGAAGTAGCTGTTTTACCTAATCCATAGAAACAAACACAGAAAGTAAAGTAAAATAGGGGAGACAGAGGAATATGCTCCAAAAGAAAGAACAAGGAAAAAAAAAAAACTCAGTAAAAGAATTAAATGAAATAGAAATAAGCAATATGCCTGAAAAAGAATTTAAAGTAATAATCACAAAGATACTCACTGGGCTGGAGGAAGGAATGGAAGAGTTCAGTGAGACCTTCAATAAAGAGATAGAAAATATTAAAAAGAAGCAGAGCTGAAGAATACAATAACTGAGATAAAACACAATAGAGGGAATCAATGGTAGATTAGAGGACACAGAAGAACTAGCAATGATTGGGAAGGCAGGGTAATGGAAAGCACAGAAGCTGAACAGCAAAAAAAAAAAAAAAAAAAAAAGAATTTTTAAAAAATGAGGGTAAATTAAGAGATTTCTTGGACAACATCAGACGAACAAACATACACATTATAGGAGTCACAGAAGAGGAAGAGAGAGAGAAAGTTGTGGAAAACTTGAAGAAATAATAACTGAAAACTTCCATAATCTAAGGAGGGAAATAGACATCCAAGTCCAAGAAGTACAGAGAGTTCTAAACAAGATGAACTCCAGTAGGTCAACACACAGCACATAATAATTTAAATGTCAAAAGTGAAAGATAGAGAATCCTAAAAGCATCAAGAGAGAAACAAAAAGTTACCTACAAGGGAAAATCTTATAAGGCTATCAAGCAGAAACTTTGCAAGCCAGAAGGGAGTGCCATGGTATATTCAAAGTGCTGAAGGGAAAAAAACCTACAAACAAGAATACTTTACCCAGTAAGGTTATAATTCAGATTTAAGGGAAAGATAAAGAATTTCCCAGACAAACAAAATATAAAGGAGTTTATCACCACTAAACCAGCCTTATAAGAAATATTAAAGGGAGTTCTTTAAATGGAAAATAAATGACCATAATTAGACATAAGAAAAATATGAATAAAAATATGTAAAATATGACAAACATATACATAAAATGGGGAAGGGTGTTTCTTTTAGAATGTATTTGACCTTACTTGATTTTCAAATTAATATGAACAGTTATTTACTTAGAATGTTATATATGAACCTCATGGTAACCACAAACCCCAAAAAATAAAAAGAAAGAAAGCCAAACAAAACACTATAGATTCTCATTGATTAAAAAGAAAAAGAATAAAAGAAGAAATACATTAGAGGGAATACACCTCATTATAATAAAGACCATATATAAAAAACCCACAGCTAACATGATCCTTAATGGTGAAAAACTGAGAGTTTTCCCTTTAAGCTCAGGAAAAAACAAGAATGTCCACTGTCATCACTTTTATTCAACATAGTATTAGAAGTCTTAGCCACAGCAATCAGACAAGAAAAAAGAAGTAAGAGGCATCTGTATTGGTAAAGAAGAAGTTAAACTGTCACTATTTGGAGATAACAAGATACAATTCATAGAAAATCCTAAAGATACTATCAAAAACTACTAGAAGTAATAAACAAATTCAGTAAAGTGTCAGGATACAAAATTAATACCCAGAAATCCATAGTGTTTCTATACAGGAACAACAAAGTCACAGAAAGAGAAATTAAAAACAAAACAAAACACCATTTATAATTGCACCAAAAGAATAAAGTACCTAGTCATAAACTTAAGAAGGAGGTAAAAGACCTGTACTCTGAAAACTATAAAACACTAATGAAAGAAATTGAAGATGACGCAAACAAATGGAAAGATATGTCATGCTCATGGATTGGAAGAATATTGTTAAAATGCCCATAATACCCAAAGCAATCTACAGATTCAATGCAATCCCTATCAAAATAACAACAGCATTTTTCACAGAACTAGAATAAATAATACTAAAAGTTGTATGGATCCACCAAAGACTCTGAATAGCCAAAGCAATTCTGAGAAAGAAGAACAAAGCTAGAGATATCACATCCCAGATTTCAAGATATACTACAAACCTGTAGTAATCAAAACAGTATGATACTGACACTTAGATGAATAGAAGAGAATAGAGACCCCAGAAATAAACCCATATTTATATGGTCAATTAATCTATGACAAAGGAGATAAGAATATACAATGGGGAAAAGACAGTCTTTTCAATAAATGGTTCTGGGAAAACTGGAGAGCTACATGTAAAAGAAGGAAACTGGGCTACTTTCTCATACCATACACAAAAATAAATTCAAAATGGATTAAAGACTTAAATGAGAGACCTGAAACAATAAAAATTCTAGAAGAGAGCACTGGCAGGAATTTCTCTGACATAAGCCATAGCAACATATTTCTAGATACATCTCCCAAGGCAAGGGAAACAAAAGCAAAAATAGACTATTGGGACTATATGAAAATAAGAAGCTTTTGCACAGCATAGGAAACCATCAACAAAACAAAAAAGACAACCTACTGAATCAGAGAAGATATTTGCAAATGATATATCCAAGAAGGGGTTATCCAAAACATATAAAGAATGCATACAATTCAATATCAAAAAAAAAAAAAACCAAAAAGACAAAAAACAAAAAACAAACCCACAATCTGATTAAAAAATGGGCAGAAAACTTGAATGGACCTTTCTCCAAAGAAGACATACAGATGGCCAACAGACACATGAAAAGATGCTCAACATCACTGATCATCAGGGAAATGCAAATCAAAACCACAATGACATATCACCTTATACCTATTAGAATGCCCAAAATCAAAAAGACAAGAGACATAAGTGTTGGCATGGGTGTGGAGAAAAAGGAACCCTTGTGCAATGTTTAGAAATACTATATGATCCAATGATTCCACCATTGTGTATTTACCCAAGCAAAACCAAAACACTAACTAAAAAAGATATATGCACCTCTATGTTTATTGGGACATTATTTAAAATAGCCAAGACATGGAAGCAACCCAAGTGTCCATCAATAGACAAAAGGATAAGGAAAATGTGGTATATATACATAGTGGAATATTACACAGCCATAAAAAGGATGAGATCATGTCATTTGAGACAACATGGATGGACCTGGAGGGGATTTTGCTAAGTGAAATAAGTAAGACTGGGAAAGCCAAATACCATATGATTCCACTCATAAATGGAATCTAAAAAAAAAAGTAAACAAACAAAAAGCAGAACTGTAAAGACAGAGAACAAACTGATGGTTGCCAGAGGGGAGGGTGGTGGGGGTTTGGGCAAAATGAGTGAAAGGGAGAGGGAGATATAGGCCTCCAATTATGGAATGTGTAAGACATGGAAATAAAAAGCAGAGCATCAGGAATACAGTCAATAACATTTTAATAGCAATGTAATGGGACAGATGGTAGCTATATTTGTGATGAACATAGCGTAATGTATAAACTTCTCAAATCACTAAGTTGTTCACCTGAAATTAATGTAACATTTTGTGTCAACTATATTCAAATAACAAAAAACAGAAAACAACCAGTTTGATGGTATAGTATTTTAAAATCTCCACATTTTTAAATCTTTTCTATAAAGAATGTAGATTTGCCAAGTATGCTATGTAGAGGAAATGAAATCAAATTGAACTAAAGTCCTTTGCAATGGAATTGATAGAACGATAACTAAAGAACCTAAGCTGGGGTAAAATGCTAAGTGAAGGCAGAAGGGGTGATAAGATGGTGAGTAAGATTTTAACAGATTAGAGCCCTCAGTGAGGGACAAAATTTGTTGTACTGGATTTACTTAAGACGTGGAAAGACAAACAGATACGTTCAGAAAAGTGTGCTTGGAATTGAGATTTTGGACATGATACATTTACAGTTAATGACAAGGTGTTCAGAGTCTGACTTTAGGAATACGTAGCTGAGGAAAAAAAGGGTGGTGGAGAAAATGCAGTCAAGGAAGTGGTCAGAGTGGCGCATGGGCCACATGTATAGAGAAAGACAATGATTTAGGAACTCTAGTCTTCAAAGAATGAGGGAAAGTGGCTGGGAGGTTCTAAGCAGTAAAATCTGTTCCCAGCAGTGAATCTACTTTAGGATTTCAGTGGAATGCTGGTGTAATTTGGAGTTTAATACCTCTCATTTGATCCATGATCCCTCAATCAATTCTGAAAGTCAATTTTTTTCCTTAATGACCTTTAAACCGAAGCTGACTTAGACATGATTTCCGGGGGCACTCCTTATCAAACAACTTGGATCCATAACCTCTGACACCTAAGGGTAGAAAGTGCAGGGAAAGATACCTAGGGATAGAAAATGCAGACTGGACTTAACCTTTTTCCGTACCTTTATGTTTTATTAGTATTTGGCTTTTTGATGTTTTCATTTTGATTTTATGGCCATTTTGATATACAAAATGTGTTATATTTATTTCTGTTATGGATAGACATTCTAAGCCAGCAGGTTTTCCCTTATTACTTAGACTTGCATTCCCAGAGAGTTATGTCTGTCCTCTAATCTGATTTCAATACCCTTCCTATCTCTCACATCCCTCTTGGGGGATGCAACAAGAGCTACTAGAAGGCCTGATGGAATCTCCAGCAGGTCAGACTACTTCCTGGAAAATTAAATGTGGAGGATACTCTGATAGGGATACCTTACTCATTTTCTTGCTATGTGTTTTTACGTAGTTGTTAGTTTGTTTTGTTTTTAATTTATATTGAATTTTCTGTGTCCAGCGATTACTGTCAATTTTTTTAATTTTTGTTTTTGCTTCACAAAATGGACTTAGTAAAGCCCTTTCATAATTCCTTAAAATGTTTCATTAACTGTTTACTTTAAAAAAAGAAGTTTTAAATAAGTATCTATTTCCAATGGGAAGATTAGTCAGAAATAAAAATATCAGAATCCTAATAATACAACATAGAAATACAATTCAATTTACATAGCTTTTTAGGACCATACAAAACCATTATATGTTGTATATTTGCTTCTGTGATTCTTGGTTGCTAGCTACATAACACTGAATTTTACATTTGTGATTTCTGCTTACAAATCTAAAATTGTAGAACTTTCCTAAATTATGTTTACATAAATAGCTAAATGCATTTTTAACTAGTAATGCAACTTGAAGTCATTTCCCTAAAGCATCAAATAATTAGCAAGTCTAATTCTAAATATTCAAATTTCTTCCTGCTATATATGCACTGTATAATGCATTTATTATGACAGCTTTGTTTGATAGTTTGTTTGAATGTGAACTGTGTCACAATGCCACGTCCTTGAGTAAAAGTCTTTGTGCTCTTTCAGTCACTGCTACCTCCTAATCTCTTGACATTCTTTGGCAAGTATGTGAAATAAAAGTTTTCAAAACAATTAACATATGTGACCAAAAATTTCACCCGTGTCAGTTATCATCATAAAATATAATTTCCTTAATAGTTATTAAACATTTACAGCAAAGAAGAGATAAGTTAATGGAAGCATTTAATGGGGCCTGGGGATGTTGATTTGGAATAATGTGGTAATAGTCCTTTGGTATGGACAAAGTGTATAAACAAAAACAGGTTAGCCACTTTGATGTTGGACACCTGGACCTCATATACATCATCTTGCCTTTTAACTATATGTACTTAATGTATGTGTCCCTTGATTGCTAAATGAATAAATTTAATTTGGCTAATTTTATATTTATTAATTTTATTATTTGGGATGTTAAATGGCATGTCTTTTTTAGCTATGTTATTGCTTACCAAAATAAACTGCCTGACTCACAAAATAATTTATTTCATTTTAGTTTCCATTGAATTTTCTTAGGGTATGTGAAACTATAAGCCATTTAATAGATTTTTAGCATAAATATCCTATATCATATGGGTTCACAGTGCTTAAATGACTCTATACTCTGCTAAAAATAAAATTTTACTTGGTACCTAGAAACAAGCCATAATATATTGGCTCAACAAAGTCAATTAAATGGAAATTACTTAATAAGATGAATTTGTTAAAATATAATTGTAGTTGAGCCCATCACTAACATTCCAGGTGTCAATCACAATGCCACCAGTATAATTTTAGTTGGAGCAAATAACATTCCTTTAGAAGAAATACTTTTAGTGAACATTTTTCTTCTGCCTAAAAGAATAATAATAGCATGATAGTATCAGAATTTTGACGATGCTGTCATTTTGAAGTTAGAGGTAGGTAATCTATCAGATTGATTTTTTAGCTAATTGGGAAAGAAGAGGGGTATGGAATTAAGATTTACACTCTACTGGGAATTTAGAGACAAATTAAAATGTTAGGTATAATTAAATCATAGAGTTTGAAAGGACTTGAGAGGTCATCTATCAGTCAAGTAGCTTTCATCTGAGAAAGAACAAACTTAAATCATCCTTCCATGAGTATTATCTGTACCGTTTTAAAGACAACCTCAATTAGCTTAGTGACTCAAAGCAGTGTTTAATAATCTTCATAGTTGGTGAAATCATCCTGATATCTGAATACCTCAAGCTGTGGATAAACACTTCTGCTATGTCATCAGTTTATTTGGAAAAAGATATATTTGAAACCTTTCAATGAGTAATTGAAAAGCTGTCAAATTAAGGTTGCTCTGTTTTAACCTGAAGAAAGTCTATTTTTCTTTGATGGCTTTTTTATTCTTGGGTTTCCTTTCAAGCATTTTCATTATTTTTATGATTCTACATTAATATTTACAAGTTTATATCCCATTTACTTTCTTGAGCCCGCATTAGACAAGATGCTTTTAAAAATGTGTTTAAGTGGAGTTAAAGATAGAATTCCTCATTGTTCCTACCACTGTATATTGTGTGTGTTTTTTAAACTTCTACAACCGAAACTATCTATATATTTTTTCCATTGTCATAATTAATTCTGGAATTTGTTCTCCTTGCCCTGTTAACTTACCATTTTCTCCTGGTACTTTGTTTCAGTAAAATTAACTTGTCTATATGAAATATTAAAAGTATTCATTGGGAGAACTGAACTCACCCTAGGAGTGAAGGTGGCATCATTGATAGAATGCATGTGACCATAAAGTGACTGCTCACAGTTACCCTAGGAAGACAAAGCAGAAATAAAATCAAATAAATTCCATTCAATATGTGAAAGAAATCAAAAGGTAATTAATTTTATTTGTTTTAAAGTATTGCGTTAAGTTTCCTTATATCAAGACAGTGTTCCTCTCAACTTTTCTTCCTTAGGGATTTCTCCCAACCCTGGCAGATATCTTAGCCTCTATGCAGACTAGGTTGGAAGTATGACAGAGTTAATACCCCTTCCTCCATATACCTTGACAAATGGGGGATGGGAATTAGTGATTAATGCCTGAAAATCTGATCCTTTAGAGCTGAGCTGTCCAATCGAGTAGTCACTAGCCAGCCATTTATATGACTATTTACACTTAAATTAATTGAAATTAAATAAAATTATGGGGCGCCTGGGTGGTTCAGTTGGTTAAGCAACTGCCTTCGGCTCAGGTCATGATCCTGGAGTCCCAGGATCAAGTCCCGCATCAGGTTCCCTGCTTGGCGGGGAGTCTGCTTCTCCCTCTGACCCTCCCCTCTCTCATGTGCTCTCTCTCTCTCTCTCTCATTCTCTCTCTCAAATAAATAAATAAAATCTTTAAAAAAATAAATAAATAAAATTAAATAAAATTAAAAACTCAATTCCTCAGTCATACTAGCCATATTCCAGGTGGCTATTATAGCAGACAATGTGGACGTAGAACATTTCCATCATCAAGAAAGTCCTATTGGACAGTGCTGTTTAAAGGAATGCTTCTAAGGCTGTGTGTTCTACAATTATTCATCAGAGAATCCTCAGCAGGATTTAGCCTTAGTTGCCCACAGGGCAAATGGATCAAGAATGTATCCTTTATTGGGTCTTGCTCTCTTCTTTAGCTCACTCCTTGCTTCTTCACTTCTACTTCCTGGGACAGCAACCAAATAAACTGCTTATACCCCTCAACCCCCACAAAAAAAGTATTGCTTTAGTCCAATAATAAAGTTAATACATTCTCATGATTGAAAATACTAGCTTTTGCTATCAGCTACCATTCAGAATCAGTCAAGGCTATGTTGGTAAGTGTGTCATCACTGCTTGTCTGTGCACTGGAACTCTAGTATCCTCACTTTTACACTATTGAGCTGGTGGTGAAATTTCACCATATGACTCCATCTTGCAATTAGCATAGTTTTCAAGCCATGGGGCCAAGTAGTGAAGCCCTTATAGAGGGTGCTTGTTTTCAGCACATCATTGCCATCACTGGTGGGGATGTGGGGTTCTTTTTTTGTTTGTTTTAGATTATGAGATCATGTTTTAATTCCTGAGTTTCCACAGTTTGGCATTAATATCATTATATGTATAAAAATGTTATAAAACATTTTTAACACAAACTAAGCATTTGTTTTTATGAAAACTATATTTCACATCTACCCATTCTGGTCATCTTTTCCAAATAATAACTAAAATTAAAATTAACTACAAAAATTTCCAAATTTCAGTTTAAATTATTTCAAGCAAATTGGGCTCATAACACATTACACAGGGGCTTTAAATGTGGGGAGTTTTCATTTTGACACCAATGTTCAAAGGGCATTCTTAATTATCTTAGGGAAATAACACAAATTTTGTAGAAGAACCAGAGAGAGTTATATCTGGAATATTGTTTGTAGATTCTTGTTATGGGCTAAATTTCAGATTTAATTCAACAATGTATTCATTCAACAAATATTTTTGAGCAATTAATCTATGTCAGGCACAATTCTAGGTGCTTAGGATCTGTCAGTGAATAAAACAAAGAACTGTGTCTCCATCAACCTTATTTTATAAGGGGAGAGGGTGGAAATAGATATTTTAGAAAGGTATAAAGTGTGTTAGAAGATCATAAGTATTGTGAAAAGAAGAAAAGTCAGACAGGGTAAGGGGTATTATGAGTTTTGGGATTGAGGGGCTAAGGGCAAACCAAATTATCAAGTAGAATGATATGGTTTGACTACACTCAAAAAGTAAGGTTTGAACAAGGATTGAAGCAAGCCAAGAAGACATCTAGAAAAAAAAAACTATTCCAGGAAGAAAGAAAAGGTAGAGCAAATGTCTCAAAGATCGGAGTTTACCTGGTGTGTTTCTACAATAGCAAGGAAGCCAATGTGGATGGAGACAAATAAATGAGAAGTAGAGTAGGCTTGCTAAAACGCTTCATCTACTCTGATTACTTAGTCCTAAACCATTACGGCTGGAGGAAAGATTACATAAAAGATTACAAAATGAGATCGGAAAGATAGAGGATCATCAGCATGTCTCCTCATTGTTATAGGACATTCATGGAATAGTTTGGAACTAAGCAAAGTTGGAAAGGTTTTATAACTAAGCTCTATTGAGTCCTCACTATCGCCATTGTGTTCAGCAAGTTAAACTTCAAATATTTATTTACAGAATTAATACATGCTGTTAATCCCTTTTCACAGAATGCAAAATTTCCCCACAGGAATTTAAATTTCACAAAAATATGTTGAAATACTTTGGCACTCTTTCAGGATCTCCCCTACCCATGTTATTCTGGTTCACTATCTTGACGCTGCTACAACTTTAAACCAATTATGCTGAGAACTTCAAATCCTCTAAATTACCAAAGTAGAAATAAATTACTTACAAAGCCAAAAAGGCAAAGTGTAAGATATTATAAGTTTTCATATATTATCTTAGGAACTTTTATAGTCAATTTTCTTTTAGAATTAATATCATATATAGTTGTATAATATTACACCTGCATAGTGAGTGCTAATATTTAAAAAAATATATATTTAAACTAGCAAAATGTTTTTTTGCATTATAAAAGTTTTACATTTGGTGCTCTGCTAAAGTGAGAATCTCTAAACTCTTTGATTAATTGTTAAGGAAAATGGAGTTTTCTGATTCAAATCCTGAATGCCAAGTTTTAATTCAAAGTGGAATCTCTAAGGCACTCTTGAAAAGCCCTGGAAATATGGGGCTATAATGGAAATGCTGACGGACCACATTTGTGCTGCTATAACAAAACCTGACTTGAAGATAAATGTTTCATGAATTAAGAAAAGTTAAAAAAAGCTTTTCTATCCAGCTTTGTTCCCAAGATAAAAGTGAATCTACTCTTTTTGTGGTACAGGGAATATGTGGGTTACTAATATTCTAGTCTGCAAACAGCCTTAATCAAAAGCAATACCCAAACCAGGATGTTAAAATTTGGAATATCTTCTTTGGTGAATTCTTGTCAGGATTGTTTTCTTTCAAAGAAGTGGAAAGAAAATGTAAAAGAGGGAAGAGTCTTATAAGAAAAAACCCATGTGACCCAATATGTCATTGCTCCAGTATTTGATTCTCTCAGAGAAGCTACGTGCAGTGATGATTGCTATCACTGGTCCTGGGAATAGAAACGTCTGGGACTTAGTTCTTGGATCTGCTACCTGATAGCTGTGGGACCTTAAACAAATTGCTTCACTTCGCTGTGTGTCATTTGCCTCATTTAGTTCTCAAAACAAACCTAGAGGTTAAATACCATTACTCAGGGTAATGGTATTTAACCTCTAGGTTTGTTTTGAGAATTGAATTGGAAGATGCATGTGAAATGTTGGTGGCATGCCTAGCACAAAGTAAGAGCTTAACAAACATTAGCTCTTAAGCTGCAACATAAACCACGGAAATGCTGATGACTTCCAGGCCATTTCTGCCCTTAGCTCTCTCTTTCTTTAAAGAGCCCAGTAAAGAGAAGTAGAGGCATCAGTGCTGCTCTTTCTGCTTGTCCATCAGATTCACTCCCTCTGTGGCACTGCCCTAAGTCTGTGCCCTGCTTCCTACCAATCACATCACCGTGGGCACACAAGCCCTCTGGCGTCTGGTTGGATTCAGCCAGAGGGAAGCACCAGCAGGATATGAAAAAGCAGAAAGATATAGAGGGCAGATAAATGACTACTTGAGCTCCCTTCCTGTTCAGCTGTGATTTTGTCAGTGGTCCTGTTTTCTACCTAATCCCACTCATGTTATGTGGGCCCTCTCCCAAGACTACAGCTCCGCCGTATCCAGTAATGTTCTCCTTCCCTTGCCCCTTCAGGCTTCCCATTGTTGCTAGCCCTTGGGTGCCGTGTTTGTTCCCTTAACACCATTCACATCTCTGTAAACATTCGACTTGGGTTTACTTCGTGTGTCATCTGTTTCCTGCTGGTGATACGGCATGTCAGACAGAATATGCAAAAGACCTTTTGACTTACTACTTCTCAACTGCCTATCTTTACACTTGCCAAGTCTTTCCCTCTAAGTAAATGGCACTACCAGTTGCTCAAACAAACAAAAAAACCTTAGGCAATAACACATCTGAGAATTAGAATACTTCTCCTTCTACCCCCACCCCTACACATCCCTCATCCAGCACATCAGCTTTTTCTTCAACATAAAGCCCTACTATGCCCACCTCTGTCCCTTTTTTACCATTACTACTCTGTGCAGGAAATCAGCCATCATACTGAGCCCAAAGACAGTAGGAGCATCCTTATTGGTCTCCTTGCTTCTACTCTCACCCCACTGCCCATCTATTCCTCTCATAGCCAGTAGAGTGATCAATAAAACCTGGATCAGATCATGCCATGCTCCTGGTAACAGCCACCTGAACAATTACCATCATACTCAGAATAAATTCCAAACTCTTTTTTTTTTAGATTTTTATTTATTTATTCATGAGAGACAGAGAAAGAGAGAGAGAGAGAGAGAGAGGCAGAGGGAGAAGAAGGCTCCTAAGGAGCAGGGAGCCCGATGCGGGACTCGATCCCAGGACCCTGGGACCATGACCTGAGCTGAAGGCAGACACTTAAGCATCTGAGCCACCCAGCACCCTAAATTCCAAACTCTTTACTTTGTTCCAAAGGCTCCATACTGTTTGGCTCCTGTTTGCCTATTACACCTCATCCTTTACCATTCTTCCTTCTCATGCACGGTGCTGCATGACTATATTCATGTTTCTGCATGGTCAGGGCTTTCTGAGCAAACAGTACGACACCTGGATTAAAGGATGATTGAATAACAATCCAACCATAAAGACAGAGATCTCTGGAGAAATTTAGGTGCATCTCTCTCTGAGGTATTCATTTACATTTCAGGGGTTGCAAGCCTAGAGGCTTATCTCTTCTCTTCCCAGAGAGGATCTATTTACATTTCCAACAAAGATTTCTCCCTCTCCCCATCACCTTGCCTCCTGGGAGGGGCACAAGGGCTCTGACTTTCATAATTTGGGGGTTCCTTTTCATGATACATGACCTCACTGCACCTGTGGGGTACGCCTGGCTCTCGCAGCTTCTCTCCATGGGGAATGCGGAAATGGCAAATCAACATAAGCTGCTCAGTGAGTAAATGGTCTGATCACTGATCCAGAAACCTCCTGTTTCCTGTCAGGATCAATAAATAAGTAAATCTAGTGACAAAAACAACACTATCATATTAGCCTTCCTCTTCTTCTAATAGGCCTAGGATGTTCCTGACTTTGAACGTCCTGTTTTTCTCTACCTTGGATGTTTTCATGTAGCTAAATACACGTCTTTGTCCTTCTTCCCATGCTGCTTTCAACACAAACACAACATTTTCAGTGATGTCTGATATCTAATATTCCTGCCTCCTCTCCCATATCCTCTCCTATAGTAGCAGAAACTTTTATAAAATCCCTTTCCTTTTTCTCTTGGGCACTCAGGCAGACTTGAGGTCAGCTGTGACAACGTGACTGACTTCTGTCCAGTGCATGTAGGCCTGGCCCTTAAAATACCCCACACAATCCTGTAAGCTCTTTATTGTTATCTGCTTGCAGACTCTACACAGAAGTGTTCTGGAAGATGGAAAAACACAAATGGAACTAGCCTGAGTTTCTGAACTACCATAAGGAGAAAAGCCACCAATCAGGACTTTCCAACTAGACATTCCATCAGTGAGAACTAAGCTTCCAATGTGTTAAGCCCCTGAATTCTGGGGATTAAGTGGGCTTCCCACAGGTGTTGGTACCCAGTGAATAGGCCACCCTGTTTTATTTTTTTCATGTCACTCACCATGATCTAAAATCATTTAAGAATTTGTTTCCTTGTTTATTGTTAGTTTCTTCCCACTAGAATATAGTTCCACAGGAGAAACTTTTTAGAAATTTGTCTTGCCCACCAGTCTTATTATCCCCAAAGCCCAAGACAGCTGTGGTAGGATTTGATAAACAGTTTTTAAGTAAAAAAGTAAACAGTTACAGAGTGATCACAACCAAAAATTGGAAAAAAAATCTACCCTCACCAGATACCTCATTTTTGGTTAAATAGCTTGGTCTTCTTCCCAATATTTATTTTCATTTTGATTAGTCATGCCATATAATGTGCACAGTCTTATTTTTCTCAACTCCTTTCCCACAACATGGTTCTAACCCAGTAGCATATTTACCCATTGACTATGTCATTGTCTCTAAACAAGTACATGGAGATAGTTGATGACTCCTGGGGAAGGAGGCAGCTTTACATTGATTCAGTGTTTATTATGTAACTAAAGCCTTGTGCTAAGTGCTTTATTTATTATCACATTTAATCCTCACAACAATTCAACAACGTGGGTACTATTGTAACCTATTCTAGAGATGAGAAAACAGAAGCACTAATCCATCATGGCAGAGAAAGAGTGCCAAAGGCAAGACAGTAACTCCTCTTTGTGTAATTACAAAATCATCTAACTCTCAATGTGCAAGAATTTGAAGGGAGAAAGGTAGAGGCAGCTTTTCAATGCCATTTGCCAAATTTTTCCAATGTTTTTCCTTTCTGTAGATGTACACCTTCTGCCCCTCTCCCCCTCCCCCCCATGGTTGTGTGGGGCCACATAATGATTTCTGGCCCAAGAGTTGTGAGTGGAAATGACATGTAATAACCTTCTCCTGTTCTCTCCAACTCCACCTGTCTAACGGCAAAGCAATTAAGGTGCCTGCTAGATCATCCTGGATCCTAGGTGAGTCAGTGAGCAGAACCTCCCCTTCCAACCTACAGAGGACACAGACCCAGAGCAAGATATAAATATTGCTGTGTTTTAGAGGTTGTATGTTTTTTTTGTAACACAATCTAGCCTTACTTGACTGACATAAACCCAATGCAGGAAGTTTAATCTTATTGAAACTTTTCTACTATTAATAGTGCCAATGTGAAAAGCTGAAAAAATATTAAAATCATACTTGTTAGAAGCCTAATACTCAAGACAAAAGAAAAGCTTAAAAACTCTTAAAAACTAGTTCTACAATAAAATCATAAAATAATCATAAAACATAAAATAACAAATATTCATAAACTAAGCAGCCAAAAATACCATCACTAAAATCATTAAAGAACTAATATTCACTAACTTAGTTTCTCCTTGTAAGGACTTATTTATTTGACCAATGGATTCAATATTCTTTTGGAAAAAAAAAACAAAGCAGACTTTAAAGTAAGCCTCCCCAACTCACAGTTTTTGCTTTTGTTTTGTTTGCTTTTGTTTTGCTTTTGCTTTTGTTTTTAGCTTTAACAAAGCTATCTTTTAAAATGTCTTTTTGATGTTTTAAAGTGTGTTTAGTGGCATACAACATATAACTTACACACAGGAAAATGCACAGATCTTAGGGGCTCAATGAATTTTTATTATACATAGATAGAATTTTTATCTGTATGTATCTGTGTAACTGCCATTTAGATTAAGATATAGATCATTCCCATCACCTCAGCAAGTACCCTCATGCCCTTCTTAGTAAAAACATCCCAACAATTTTTTTTTATCAGCATTACTGTATTGGAGAAAAGGGATATAGGAATATGGTTGAATACTTAAATAGTACAGGAGATTATCTAATGAGAAGTTAGTCTCCTATCTCAGGCCATCCCAGATGCAACCACTGTAATAGTATCTTTTGCATATTTCCTGGGATAGTCTGTACACATACATTCACTTTTCTTTACTGTGTCATGTTATCTACCTCAATTCTTACATAAATGAAATCACACTATTGAGCATTTTATTGAGGGAGGTCGTACACTGTAGTGAGAAAAAATGTGATACTAGAATAAAATTGCAGCATTTAGAATTCAGTTTATTGGAAAGTGACTGTTATCTCTCTCATTTATATAAACACCACACTAAGTACTTTGCACAGAGTAACTCTTTTAATCTCTACTGTATGAAACTGGTAATATATTAAATTCCCATTTATAGTTGGAGAAATTTGTATAAAGAATTAGCACAATGCCTACACAAATAAGAGATATTACCAATTGTAGATTAATTTGTAGTCTTTTCTATTTCTTCTACTTATATTTTGTTGGCCACTGAGAATTAAAAAAAAAAAAATCACCACTTTCCTAGGAAAAGACTCATCGTCATGGTAACAAACACCAGAACTAGTTTTAAACTTGTCCAATCAATTAGTAACAGTTCCATAGCCCTGCTTACAAGTAAACAACCAGAACTGGTTTGAAAACTAATTAATCAATGACAACTAACTTCTGTGAACACTTCTCAAAAAGCCAAATAGCATCAGACTCATGATTTGGAAATTCAGCCAACTGGCCAAAGATTCACTACAGTGCACACGTTCCTAAAGCTCATATTAACCTTCTTCCACCTCGATAACAGACAAAAAGTAAGTCTTTATAACCAACACAAACCACTCTTTTAAGACTGACCGAACCCACTCCTACTTCTGTAACCAACTTTCCAAAATTAACTCTCCACAAAAACTGGATATAAAATCAGCAATTGGATCTGCTCAATTAGTATAACTCTTTTTCACTGAAGTATATGATAAATTCAGTTTTTATTTATTTATTTATTTTTGGTTTCAGATACTGACTGGTGGTCTCATCCTTTGACACCACAGAGAGGACTAAGGGTGTTTTAGTTGGCTGGGGCCACCATAACAAAGTACCATAGACTGGTGGCTTATACAACAAAAATGTATTTTCTCACTGTTTTGGAGGCTCGAATATGATCAAGGCATTGGCAGGTTAGTTTCTTTCTGAGGCCTCGCCCTGACTTGTAGAAGGCTGTGTTCTCCCTATATCTTCACATGGTCTCACCTCTGTGTGTGTCTGTGGTCTAATCTGCTCTTAAGACCATCCATCAGATTGGAATAGGGCCCATCCCAATGACCTCATTTAACCTTAGTTACCTCTTTAAAGACCCCATTTCCCAATACAGTCACATTTTGAAGTACTAGAGTTAGGACTTCAATTCCAAGGACACAATTCAGCCCAAACCAAAGGGTCAGAGATATCTTTATTGTAATATTTATAAAATATCTTAGGAGTGCAATAGATAGCTATTGGGACAGTACCTTTTTGTAAGAGTCAAACTGAGATTATTTTATAGTATTTATTATATTGTATATAGAATTTACATATGTTACATCAATGCACTTTGACCTACTATGCAATTTCAAAATGAAAAGTTGAATTTTATGTCATATTTGAGCATATATCTAAGCAGATGAATATTATGCATGCATATAATATAATGGTTAAGAGCACAGGGTCTGGAGTGACACTGCTTGGATGTGAATTTGGGCTTTGCCACTTAATATGTCCTTGGAACACTGTGAGCCTCAGTTTTTCATCTGTAAAATAGAAATAATATGAGTATCTACATGAAGGTGCCATTGTGAGGACTGAAGTTAATTCATGTAAAATGCTTACATTGCTGCCTGGGACATAGCCAAGTGCTCAGTAAATGATAATTATTACATAGTAACAATATGCAGATTACAAATTCTGTGAGAGCAGAGATGACATCTATTATCTTCATCACTTTGTAATGTTAACTACAGAGATGAGTTGGCTCATAAGAGGTATACAATAAGTATTTTTGAAATAGTTTACACACACACACACACACACACACACACACACACACACACACACACGGGCCATTTCCAGGCAAGTTACTAAGCAGTTTTGATAAGTTTTCCTGTCACCAACTTTTCTTTCCTTCACCACATGACCTCCACCTTTTCAAGGCAATTCAGATGAAAGGGGTAACCTCTCACGATTTTTTATTTTATGAAAGAATCCTCATGGAGAGGGACTCTAGGAAGTGGAGCCCTCATCACTGAGTTTCACACCCATTTGACAGTTGCACAGAATAAAGTTTTATGTACGTTTTGCCCCTGCCCATAGCACCCTTTCTACTCAGTCACCTCATCAGTCCTGCTACACCCTCATGTCACAATACAGAAGCACTGTCTCCTCATAGTAGTATTCCTGTGTATATTTCTAGAAAATAATTAAAGTAAAATACCTAAAAATGTTTAAGAAAAATTACCTAAATAAAACTTACTGAAGCTAAAGAGAATTATATTGTGTAATTGTATTCTATGCATTTTTTAACACATATTTTTTTAAGATTTTATTTATTTGAGACAGAGAATGAGAGAGAGAACACGAGGAGGGGAGGGTCCCAGGGAGAAGCAGACTCCCTGCTGAGTAGGGAGCCTGATGCGGGACTCGATCCTGGGACTCTGGGATCATGACCTGAGCCTAAAGCAGTCACTTAACCAACTGAGCCACCCAGGCGCCCATATTTTATGCATTTTTATTTCAAATTTTAGGACCAAGGAAAATTACTATCAAAGAAAACAAAGCGAAATGTGTCCATTACCAGCTAGATGTAGCTATTTCTATTATAGCTACTGCCTTAGTTATCAAGTTTAAAAATTAATGTCCAAGAATTTTATAAAGGTCCTTTTTTAATTGAACAGGGTCAAACATTTAATATAATAATTTATATAACATTCACATTTTCCGCAAATTTTTTTTACCTTTTTTTCTCCTTTAATAAACACATTGGGTCATATAGAGTTGTCATTTTTTGTATGTTCAAATGGTAAAATATCATTTCATATGCAATTTCACGTGGCTTAATTTAATACATAGTAAAATTATTAATAAATTTTCTAGTTATTTCTAATTTACATCTGCAAATCTTTTTTTAATAACTTTGTGAAACCAAAGAAATTTAACCTTATAGGTTTACAAATTGTTAAAGAAAAACATACTCCATTATTATTACTGAAACAATCTCACTGGCATATAAATTGGAAACAGAATAGTCATTAACAAAGACCTGGTTTTTGTTATTTCATATAAATAACTAACCATGTCTGTGAAAGATTGATTGAAGCTTTTAAAAATGTTTGCTGAATCCATGTGTAATTAAGATGAGTTAAATATGCAAATTAAGTCTAATTAGCTTCATTTATTAATGTTAAGTTTGCCTTGCCTCTACATAATTTCTGCTGTGGATTTTTTTTTTAGTACATAGTATTTTTGATTTCTTTGTTCTAGATTGAACTGCTGAAGAAACAAGCTTTTTTTCTAGAAGGAGAAAAAGCTTTCACATGGAGTTTTGTCTGAGTGCCATTTAGAAGCAAGAGTTTGAAAAAATGTTCCCAGTAGCATGAAAACTGAGTAAATTTTTATTATATGTATTTCCAACCACTTTCCTTTAGACTGTATTTAATTATTCCATTTCATCAAAGCAGCAAACCCTCTGGGAATGTCTTTTGATGAAAATGAGCTTTTGTCACAATATATCCATCACAGTGATTAAGTAGAACAGAGACTGGGTAGAACAGGAGGCATCAAATGAACCAAAGTTGTCTGTAGAAATACCTTTCCCTTGACAAAATATCTAAATTTTCCTGCATTAATAAAACAAACCTCTGTATGTAAAACCACCAGCCTCATGTAGTTTTCATGTGGAAAACATTTAAGTCGGGCGTTTACAGGAAACATAGTTATTGCAAACAAGTCAGAGTTGAGACCTGCTGTGTCGGGCAACAATGCAAGGAAAAACAAAGTGGAATAAGTATTAAAGACAATGATGAATATGGGATGATGTCCTGAAGACAGAAGACATGACAAGAAAGAGCAAAGGGCAAATGTAGGGAGATTACTGAGCAGAGGCAGTGGAACCACAGCCTGAAAAGAGAAGAACTGAAGTTACATGAAGAGTCAACCTAGCAGGACCTTGGAAGTCAGGGGACATGGAGAAGGGAAGAAAAGTAGCAGAGAAGGATGTGAAAGATCTTGCAATGAAGAGAAATACTTCGGAAAACACAAGGGTGAGTGGACTTCTTAGGTGAGGAGATTGTTTCATTGTTAAGAGTGGACTCAGGAATAGACAGGGATGAACTGGATAACTTCAGGTGGCAAGAGCCAAAATGGAAAGGCAAGTGGAAAGTTTTACCAAGTCCAGTTGCAGGACACTGCAAAAGATGTCAAAGCCCAGAGCAAGAGGCAAGAGAAACCAGGAGGAAAGCCAAAAATCAGAGCCAGAAGTAAGTAATCCAGCCAGGATGTTGAAACTAAGGGTGCAGAATAATTAAAAGAGGGCCCTGACCTCGAGAAACCTGATGCAGAGCCAGAGGGAAATGGTCAGAAGACTACTTCCATAGTGGTACAACTTTCTTGAGTTCTAGTGATTTCAGGCTGAGATGATCACACTTGCCCTACCTTCTTCTCGCATCCTTTCTTTAATGCTGCCCTCCTAAGGATAAATAAATAAAATGAGTGGGAGAGAAACACAATAAAAAATATTGAGATTTGAAGCAAATTTAAGAGGTAGACTGAAAATCCTGTAGGTCCTGGTGTAAAGAGGTTGTATTAGTTTCCTAGAGCTGGCATAACAAAGTACCACACAGGGTGGCTTAAAACAAATTTATTCTGTCACAGCTCTGGAGGCTAGAAGTCTGAGACAAAAGTGTCATCAGTGCTGGCTCCTTTTGAGGGCTCTGAGGAAGAATACATTCTATCTATGCCTCTCTCTCTGTTTATCGTGATGGCTGGAAATCCTTGACATTTCTTGGCTTGCAGATGCAGTGTTCCAACCTCTGCCTCCATGTTCACATGGCATTGCCATCTGTGCTTCCCTCTTATTATAAGGACAACCCCACCCTACTCCAGTATGACCTTATCCTAAACGCTTACATCTGCAAAAACTCTATTTACAATCCAGTACCATTCACAAGTACTGGGGGTGAGGACTGGAACGTATCTTTTGGGGGGACACAATTTAACCAACAACAAGTGGTTTGCTATTACTAGAAAGTTAATTGAAGGATTTAATGCAGTATGCAGCTTAGAGTCTTGGTGTGATCCTACTTCTGGAAGGATCTGACTTCTGAAGATGTCTCAGTTGAATTGTGGTTTTCAGTGAGGGGATGGATAAAGGAGACAGTTGGTTATCCTAAATATATACATGTTCTTTTATCATTTAATTTTTATGTAAATAAATGTTTCCATTTATTTTATCTTACTTTATATTTTACATTATATTTGAAAACATTTAAGAAAATTTTCCTTATGTAGTAATTCTCAAAGTGTGGTCCCAGGCCCAACATTGCCTGAGAAATGGTTGGAAATGCACTTCAGACCCACTGTAACAGAGTTCCATGGGTGTGCCTAGTCACCTGTGTGTGTGTGTGTGTGTGTGTGTGTGTGTGTGTGTTTTCCCCCAAACCTTCCTAGTGAGTCTGGTGTGAGCACCAAGTGATTCTGCTTAGAGAAACTTGCTATGATTAGGGAAGCAGCTGTTAGGTGAGGGCTGGGGTACTTTGACCTAAATAATGTGTCTTGAAGAATTTTATTAACAAAGAGAACCAGTATAACACTGTTACCCTAAGTCATTCATAAAAAATTAGAATATCTTTCCTGTGGTTAGCATTCTTTTAAAAGTCTTGTGTGTTCTGTAAGACTTATTTGAGACACTTCTGGGACCAGGATCTCCTCCTACTAGACTCTCCTATTGGTGGTTTTAAGGCTTCAAGTCTTCAGATCATTCTGCTGCTGATACTCCTCAGTCTCCCACATGCCAGGTGCCCCATGAGTATCATATATTAAATGATGTAACTTATTTATTACAAAAAATATTATCATAAATATTATTATCACCTTTTTAAGAATGAAGAAACAGAGACACCAAGAGGTTAAGTAAAATGCCCACATTTACACAAGAAGTGTCTAAAATAGATTCAAATCCAATTTGACTGATTGCAAAGCCCATATTCCTCCAACTACATACACTATTTTGTGTAATTTAGAAACTTAAATAGCCACTTAAACCAGTCAGAATTAATTTGCTTTTCTATTCTCTTTTCTCATCTAAAGCAAGCACAAAAGGTGTGGTGCCGGGGTTTGGGTTAAAAAAAAGGCAGTATCTTTGCTCTGTTCTCCAGCTCCTAGATTTTCTAAGTCTGAAGTCTGACTGCTAAAATAATGTAATTAATAAAAATAAGTAACAAAGACTATGATATATAAGAGCCCCTATATTGTCTTTCATCTAGTCAATATAAAATGTCCTAGCTGTTTTCTTAATTTTCCCTAAGCATTGTCATTTCAACAAGGATTGCCAGATTCTAGGTATTGCTTGAAATTTACTGAGAATTTAAACACAATGATTAAGTTTTTGCATTACTGCCTCGCCTGGAATTCTAACTTTCTAACTTGTTCATTTAAGAATTGCTATGAGTAAGGGAACATGATAACTGTAGTAAAGTTTAGCATTTTAAACATCTTGAATTTAGAACATAACAAATTTTATTTAAACAAAGTGATTTCCCTACCAGATTGTGAGATTATTATTGCCAAGGGCAGTGATATATAATTTGGTTCATATTTATAGCCTTTCTATGGTGCTCTACATATCATATGCTTAATACAATTTGCTGAATACATTAAAGAAAAAGAAAGCTAAATAGTGCCTTCTGATGGTGAGGTGGGAAATGAAGAAAAGTTAGTGACTTACTTTTTTCTCCGTAGTTAGAAGAGCTAATTTTGAAATATTTTATGTTTTCTATATTACTTTCTATTTTGCTGAGATTATCTTTGCTTTTAACGATATATGTATATTAGGCTTAAAAGGAGCAATGAAAGGGCATAGATTTGAGGTGCACTGAAAGATCTAAACACAGACCCCACAGGTCACACAAAGATGGATGGATCCTCAAGCTCTAACCATTCTTCTCATTGGTTGCTGCTGTCTTCCACTATGGTAGAGAAGGCAACTGTGCCAGTATCCCCCCTACTTTATCTCGGCAAATTGAACTGAGTAAGTGAATGTATGGTGTCTGGAAATCCAAAAGATATGCCTTATAAGGAAATTATTTTGATAAGGGCATATAGTTACATTTGAAAGTAATTCTATGTACATTGAAGGTACAAATTAATTACATACTTTTTTTTAAGATTTTATTTTTAAGTAATCTCTACACCCAACGAGGAGCTTGAATTTACAACCTGGAGATCAAGAGTTGCATACTCTACCAACTGAGCCGGCCAGGTACCCCCTAATTACATACTTAATTTTATATAGAAAAATCTGTATCTATATATCCATGTATCTATGTATATCATGTCACTACCTCAATCTGTAAAAGCTGTAAGTTATAATAAATTTCCCAATATTATTTTCTCACATAATTATATTATATTTCTAGTGATACCTCAAATGATTAGATTCATTCAACTGTTTAAAGAGGGAAAAATGTAAAATGAAAACATTTGCAATTATCAGACCCACAGAGGAGGAGAAATAACTAGCAGAATAATCTTTGATCACTACACTTTTAATTCTTGTCAGACAGTTTTTGGGATGTCTGATTTGATGGAAGTGTTTTGTTTTTTTTTTTTCTCTTCTGGAAATGAAGCTTCCCTGTGCCCACTTAGCCGCAGAATCACACAGATGGGTCCTAGCAGACATGCTGGGGGTATTTTGCCTTCCTGCCCCATGCAGACAGAGTCAGAGGGTATATTGGAGTCCATCTAAACAATAAGCTGTCTCTCTTAAACTGAGTTCCCTAGAAAGTGGAGCCTGAGGCAAGACCTAATGTTCTAATGCTTTATTTGGGAGGTACATAGCCAGGGCAGCTAAGATGAGAAAACAGAGTAGTTGAGGGCCAGGCAGGATATGAGGCATTACTCTATTGTCTTCTAAGAAAGCACAGCAGGTTATGCTTCCTGACATACAAGATTTCTGTGGACCAGATGTAGAAAAAAACTATGAATAATCCATGGGATGGAAGAAGGAATAGGATTCAGTTAAACTTTGCTTCTTGGAAATCAAAGTCCCCTATATTTCTGGGGTGTTACCACTTAGGTAATTTGGCAGTCATGTAATATGCCTGATTCTCACCTTCCAGTGTGGTATCTGAAAGTGGTCAGTGGAGTCAGTATTCTTGGTACAGGGCTAGTGAGCCTGCCTGCAGGGGGCAGGCACGGGGCGGGGGGAGTGAAGAACTCAGCACTCCCCATACAAGTGACTGAAGAGCTCTGGCTGGTGCAGTCAGGAAAAATGTGTAAGATTTATTTCTGAAATAATACCTGTTTCCAAAATTCAGAATAGGGACTTAAATTGTACTTTCATGTTGAGTTCACTTCTTGGATGGATGAGACATAAAACCCAAAATCTGTGGTATAAACTCTTCCCAACACATGTTCAGAGGAAAAAAATAAAAGTGTATCTGTAGAAGAATAAAACAGACATGCAGGTAGAAACAGAGACAAGAGAGAGAGCTTAATCTCAGGATCCCTGAGGCCTCTTATTGCTGGTTCTAGTCCTTTACAAGGTACAATTGTATTTTTGCCCTTAGGTACCCAGAGACGTTTGTGACCTGTTGTTCATATTAAATAGTTTTTCTTGGGACACCTGGGTGGCTCAGTTGGTTAAGCATCTGCCTTCGGCTCAGGTCATGATCCCAGGGTCCTGGGATCCAGCCCTGCATCGGGCTCCCTGCTCAGCGGGGAGTCTGCTTCTCCCTCTCCCTCTGCCTGTTGCTCTGCCTGCTTGTGCACTCTCTCTCTCTCGCTCTCTCTGCCAAATAAGTAAATAAATAAAATCTTAAAAAAAATAAGTTTCTCTCTACTTGCTCAAATTTGTTCCCTTGTATATGGAATCTAAAGCAATGGATGGTATATCCATACCATCAGATTATAATTCATAAATGAAATATCTTCTTGGCCTCCTTAAATGTTGTTCTTAGGTTTCTAGATTCTAGGGATTCTAGTTTCCCTCTTCTCTTCCTACACCCTCCTCCAAGGGGCCTTGGTTCATGTCCACAGCTTCTTTGCCGCATAATATGATGCCTCTGTAACTTATGTCTCCAGCCCAGATCTCTACATTCAACTTGCTATTATTGATCATGGTACAATTGGATGATCCCATGACACTGACTATATCACAAACTGAATTCATTACCTTGTGCACAAACCTCTCTAACTCATGATCTGACTGCTGTTTACTATTGAGTTTGCCCCACAAAAAAACAATTAACTTATATCCCACAATCATAGTCCAGGGTATACACTATTATAAGAACTACAAAAGGCCAAGTAACTTGCTTAGGCATCTTATAATTAACAGACTCAGTATTTGAACACTTGTTTGTCAGAATCTGAAGCCTGTGATCTTTTTATTATGGCAAAGGCTCTTTCTTGAAACACACATGCACACGCATACATGTACAGACACACATACAGGAATAGAACTAAGAAAAATAAAACTAATTGAGATATTCTAATTTTTACTTCAGACCATCTTGTTAATTTCACTTTACTTTCAGTCATGTCCTTATTTTAATGATTGATTTTAATTTACAGCCACTTCTCATTTATCAGTATGTTGCTGATCTTTTGGGATGAAAATTGGTATAAAATACTTAACCCCCAGATAGCTTCTTTCTGTTAACCAATATATTGTAGATATAATTCTTCAAGATCAGGTGTTGTGCCTTCAAGTAGTGTAGACTAATTTTAATATTGAGCTAAACAAACTTTAATCAAGAAGATAAATATGCCTTAAATCATGCAAGGCATTCTAAATTCAAATAGAAGTGAAAATGATTCTTGGATTATACCTACCATTATTTTCCATTCATTTAAGATTGAATATATATATTTTTGTGTAACTCTGTATTTAAATATATGCTCTGCTATATAAAATACATATTTAGATACACAAAATGCAAATATAGACATATACTTAACTTATCTTAATAAGTTTTTGATTCCATATAAAGGAATATGACTGAAAGATATTTCCTTTTACTAATCAGTTGTAATCAAGGAAGAAATCTTTACTTAAGAAAATCAACAATTACATACTTTTGAAAAGTCTAAACTCAAGCGGTTCTTGAATTTACAATCTGTTCTTTCTTACTACAGACATCAGAATGCATTTTTCCTTAAGCACAACACATAAAGACATAAAGAGCTATGAAGATGTATATCGAGATAAAAATAAATCATTTTCACTTATTATCATCATGTTCGTATTTCCTTGTCTTGGACTTAATGAGCGGGGCTGCATTTGAAGTTTGCCTCTGTTTTAAGGATGGATGTTTTATTTTTCCCCTGAGGCTGTGCAGTTTCTCTCTGCATATTTCTATATTATTTTGTAAGAAAGCATTTTTACTGAAGTATATAACATGCATATATCAAAGTGTGGAAATCACAAGTGTTTAAATGGATGAGCTCATGCCAGGTGAAAACACCTAGGTGGACTTATAGATCATCACTAGCACCCAGAAGTCTTCCTCATGCCCCTCCCAATCACTGTCTCCCCCTAATGTAATCATTATTTTGATTTTTATCCACACAGATTAGGTTTTTTTCTAGTTTTATAGTTTATATAAATAAAATTATTAATTATATATTCTTGCATGTTTAAATTTTTGTTTGCAAGACTCATCTGTGTTGTCTGTACCAGTATTTCATTAATTATATTATTTTTCATTTTTTGTGGTATTCCAATGTATGAAACTAGCTTATTTATTGATTCCACTGTTGATAGACATTTGAAGTTATTCTAGGTAGCAGCTATTATAAATAATGTTATTATGAACATTCTTTTTCCAGGTACTCAACACCCTTGTCAATAGTATTTCCCATCTTTTTAGTTTATTCATCGTAGTGGTTGCATGGTACTATCTCATTGTGTTTATTTATTTTAAGATTTAATTAACTTATTTATTTGAGAGAGAAAGACAGCACAAGCAGGGGGAGGAACAGAGGGAGAGAGACAGACTCTGCTCTGAGTGTGGAGCCCCACATGGGGCTCCATCCCACCACCTGAGCTGAAATCAAGAGTCGGCCGCTTAACCAACTGAGCCACCAGGCGCTGCTCTCATTGCATTTTAAATTGCATTTCCCTGATGACTAATGCTGCTGAATACCTTTTTATATATTTATTAGCTCTTTGAATATCTCCTTTTATATATGTCCTGTTCAAATCTCTTATCCATTTTTTTTAATTGGAAATTGTCTGCCTTTTTCTTATCACTTTTAGAAGTACTTCTTTTTCCCCCTGTATCCTAGTTTTGCCCCTCCCTTCCAACACAGTCTCCCATTCTGGTTGTTTTTTCTTCATAATGGTGTTTTTAATGAGCATATTTTTTTTTATTTTTGTAATCTCCTATTTATCAATCTTTTCTTTTAGTAGCAATACATTTTGTGGCCTGTTTAATAAATTCTCACTTACCTAAAGGTCAAAAATGATTAGAATATGTTTTTTAATCTTCTAGAAATTTTATTTTTTAGCCTAGGGTTTATCTGGAATTAATTTATGAACATTTTGTATGTTTAGAGTTTTGTATAAATTTTATTGTATAAGTAATTCATGTATATTATATAAAAATTTATTGTATTTTATAATCTTATTTTCCAAAATAGATATAAAATTGATCCTGCACCATTTGTAAAAATTCCATTTCTCCCTGTTTTTCCATGTCACTATTTTTCCAGAGATATAATCAACAGACAAAAATTGTATGTATTTAAGGTATACAATGTGATGATTTGATATAAATTATGAGATGATTATCACAATCAAGCCAATGAACATATCTATCACCTCACTAGTTACCTTTTTTGGGGGGTGAGGGTAATACTATTAAGATCTACTCTCTTGGCAAACTTCAAGTTTCAATACAGCATAACTAACTATAGTCACCAGGCTGTATGTTAGATCCCCAGAACTTCATTGTACAATTGCAAGTTTGTACCCTTTGACCCTTTGAATTTCATATGAATTTTAGAATCAGCTTGTCCTTCTACAAAAGAAAGTGATTTTTTTATGGTTATTTCACTGAGTCTATAAACCAATTTGGGAAGAAATGACATGATACTGAATTCTTCCAATGTATATATGTGAAATATCCCTGTAGATATTTAGGTCTTTTAAAATTTCCCCCAGTAATATTTTGTAGTCTTTAGTGTACAGTAATTCCACATGCTTTGTTAAATGAATTGCTAGGCATTTAGGGATTTTTAAAATTCTACTTTAAGTAATATCTCACTTTAAATTTAATTTTGTAATAGCTTGTTGCAAGTATATAGGACTACTATTTGTTTTTGCTATTGGCTATTTTCTTCAGCAACTTTTCTAAAAAGGATAAAGGGCTAGGATTTATCATTAAAATTTTTGCTTTAATGAAAAAAAGCTAACAATGCCCTAATATGTTTCTGTTCATAGTCACACATATGCTGAGCGGTTATACATATATGACTATATTAGAAAAGCAAATATTAAAATGTTATGGGAACTAAATCCAAATTTGGTTATCACTAAAAATTGGGTTCCCCCAAGTGGGAAAATGCATTGCATTTTGCATTTGCATTTAACAATGCAACATAATGCATTACATTTGAATTTTTTTAAATTTTAAGGAAAATCCTAGGCTTCCTAATTAAAATACATTTTATTCTATTTTTTCCAAGAATGACAGTTTTTACATCACCTTGGATTCAACTTTTAAATACCTTAGATATCTATCTTCAAATACCTTTATTTCAGTCACCTAAATTTCCATCTCCATCACCAAAATTTCCATTTCCAACACCTACATTTCTATCATCAAACACCTGTGTTATTAAATTTGTAGCAATTTAGTTCAACAGCAGATTTCGCTAAACAGATTCCCTATTGCAATATCTCCCTTTAGTGCCAGTCTTAGATAGTAACTGAAGGAAAAATTCCTGACAAATAATATTTTGAGGCAGGTTTGTATGTGAGGGGAGTGGAATTGTTGTGGGTGTAGATGTGGTGTGATGTGGTATCTTTAACAAGAACACATCTTCCAACAGTTTTCTTTAATAGAATTTGAGACTTTGAGACAATGGAACTTATTTTGAGCATTAGAAAGACAGACTAGAAATAGTGACAACTTTCCTCATATTCTTCATTAGATATTTCTATTTTCTTTTTGTATATGACTAAAATTTTGCTTTTCTTTACTTTGCTATAATTTATCTGTTAGAGTATCTTAAGGGACATTTGCTTCTCTCAAATAAAAGGTACAAATTTTGTGCTTGCCATTTTAAGGATGGGTGACAATTGGAAAACTGGAAATGTTAAGTCTTGTATTTATCTTTAGAAAAGTACAGCAAAGATAAAAAGCAACTTTTCCTATATCATGCTTTTCTAAAAACTGATTTTGTGACTTTTGTGTTTAAAAGGTTGTTTCTTCTTCTTCTTCTTTTTTTTTAGCTTCTTTAGGTCTAAGTTTAGATTGCTTATTTGAGATTTTTCTTGTTTCTTGAGGTAGGCCTGTATTGCTATAACCTTCCCAAAGATTTTGTACCACTGTTTTTATTTTCATATGTCTCAATCCTCTTTGATTTCTTATTTGACCCATGCATCATTTAGTAGAATGTTATTTAGCCTCCATGTATGTGTGTTCTTTCCAGACTTATCCTTGTGATTGATTTCTAGTTTCATACTGTTGTGGCTGAGAAAGATGCATGATATCATCTCAATCTTTTTTAATTTATTAAGACTTGTTTTGTGGCCTAACATGTGATCTATTCTGGAGAGCATTCCATGTGCACTAGGAGAAAAAAATGTGTATTCCACAGTTTTTGGACGGAATGTTCTGATTTTATCCATTAGTTTCATCGGGTCCAATGTGTCATTCAAAGCCAATATTTCCTTATGGATTTTTTGTTTCAATTATCTACCCGTTGATGTAAGTGGGGTGTTAAAGCCCCCCTATCATTATTGTATTCCTGTCATTTTTTTCCTTTAGGTCTGTTAATAGTTGCTTTATTTATTTAGGAGCTCCCATTTGGGGTGTTTAGATTTTCACAATTGGTATATCTTCTTGTTGGGTTGTTCCCTTTATCATTATACAGAGTTTTTCTTTGTCTCTTGTTGTAGTCTCTGTTTTAAAGTCAACTTTGTCTGATAGAAGTATTGTTACCTCAGTTTTTGTTTTGTTTTGTTTTAGTTCCATTTTCATGGTAAATCTTTTACCATCCCTTCACTTTCAATCTGGGTGTATCTTTAGGTCTGAAGTGAGTCTCTGGTAAGCTGCATATAGATGGATCTTGCTTTCTTACTCATTTGGTCACCCTATGTCTTTTGATTGGGGCAGTTAGTCCATTTACATTCAAAGTGATTACTGATAGGTATATACTTATTGCCATTTTGTTACTTGTTTTATGGCTGTTTTTGTGTTCTTTTCTGTTCCCTTCTTCTCTTGGTCTGTTCCCCTGTGGTTTGATGCCCTTCTTTAGTGATGTGTTTGGATTCTTTTCTCTTAATTTTTTATCTATCTATTACAGGTTTTTGATTTGTGGTTACCTTAAGGTACATATATAACATGCATATAGCAGTCTATATTAAGTTGATGTCTGCTTAAGTTTGAACCAATTCTAAAAAAAGACTCAGAACCAGTAAAAGGAAGGGAACAATAAAAAGCAGAAATAAATTAGAGAATAAAACAAATATGCAAACAAAAAATACAACACATCAATGAAAACAGGAGCTGATTCTTTGAAAAAAATCAATAAAATTGATAAACTTGTTGTCAGATTCACTAAGAAAAGAAGAGAGGGCCCAAATAAATAAAATCAGAAATGATGGAGGAGAAATAAGAACTGAGATCAGAGAAATACAAAGGATTATAAGAAAATATAAAAATTGTATGCCATCAAGTTGGACAACTTAGAAGAAATGGATAAATTTCTAGAAATATATAACCTTTCAAAACTGAAAGGAAGAAATAGAAAATTTGAACAGACCAATTACTAGGAACAAAATTAAATCAGTAATCAAAAAAATCCCAACAAACAAAAAATCCAGGACAAGATGGTATCACAGGTGAACTCTATCAAACATTTAAAGAAGAGTTAATACCTATTCTTCTGAAACTATTCAAAAACAAAACAAAACAAAACAAAAACAAACAAATGAAAAAAACAGAAGGAGAAGGAAAGCTTCCAAATTCATTCTATGAGGTCAGAATTACCCTGATCCCAAAACCAAAGACACTACAAAAAAAGAAAACTACAAGCCAATATTTCTGATGAACACAGATGCAAAAATCTTCAACAAAATATTAGCAAACTGAATCCAACAGTACATTAAAAAAAAAAAACACACAAAACATTCATCACAATCAGGTGGGATTTATTCCAGGGATGCAAGTGTGGTTCAATATTTGCAAATCAATCAATGTGATACATCACAGTAACAAGAAAAAGGATAAAAAATCATATGATCATCTCAATAGATGAAGAAAGAGCATTTGACAAAGTGCAACATCCATTCGTTATAAAAACTCTCAACAAAATAGGTCTAGAGGAAATATACCTCAACATCTTAAAGGCAATATATGAAAAACTCACAGCTAACCTCATCCTCAATGGTGAAAAACAGAGCTTTCCCCCTAAGGTCAGAAACAAGACAAGGATGTCCACTCTCACTACTTTTATTTCAACATAGTACTGGATATCCTGGCCATAGCAATCAGATGAGAAAAAGTAATAAAAACCATCCAAATTGGTAAGGAAGTAGTAAAATCTTCACTGTTCACAGATGATGTGAAACTACATAGACAAAATCCTAAAAGACTACTAGACCTGATAAGTGAATTCAGTAAAGTTGCAAGATATAAAAATTAATATACAGAAATCTGTTGCATTTCTATACACTAATAATGAAGTAACAGAATGAGAAACTAAGGAAATGACTTCATTTACAATTGCACTAAAAATAATAAAGTACCTAGGAATAAATTAACGAAGAAGGTGAAAAACTTAGAGCCAGAAAACTATAAAATACTGATGAAAAAAATTGAAGAAGCCACAAACAAATGTAAAGGTAGTCCATATGGACTGGATGAAACAATGTTGTTATAACGTCCATACTACCCAAATCAATCTACAGATTTAATGCAATCCCTATCAAAATACCAAGATCATTTTTCACAGAAATAGAACAAATAATCCTTAAATGTGTATGAAACCACAAAAGAATAACCAAAGCAAAAATAACCCTGAATAACCAAAGCAATCTTGAGAAAGAAGAACAAAGATGGAGGTATCACAACCCCAGACTTCAAGATATACTACAATGCTGTGGTAACCAGAGCAGTATGGTCCTGGCATAAAATAGACACGTTGATCAATAGAACAGAATAGAAAGCCAGAAATAAATCCACAATTATGTGGTCAATTAATTTATAAAAAAGGAGGCAAGACTATACAATGGGGTAAAGAAAGTCTTTTCAATAAATGGTGATAGGAAACTGGATGGCTACATGTAAAAGAATGAACCTGGATCATTTTCTTATACCACATAGTAAAATGAACTCAAAATGGATTAAAGACCTGAATGTAAGACCCAAAACCATAAAACTTCTAGAAGAAATCACAGGTAGTAATTTCTTTGACTTTGGCCATAGAAACATTCTTCTAGATTATCTCCACAGGCAAGGGAAACAAATGTAAAATTAAACTATTGGGGCTACACCAAAATAAAAAGCTTTTGCACAATGAAGGAAACCATCAACAAAACAAAAAAGCAATTTACTGAATGGGAGAAGACAAGAAAATGATATATCACCAATAAGGGGTTAATAACCAAAATATATAAAGAACTTATACAATTCAACACTGAAAAGCAAATAACCTGATTAACATAGGCAGAGGACCTGAATAGATATTTTTCCAAAGAAGACATGTATAGATGGTCAATAGACACATGAAAGATGCTTGATATCACTCATCATCAGCGAAATGCAAACTGAAACCACAATGAGATGTTACCTCATATCTCTCAGAATGGCTAAAATCAAAAAGTCAAGAAATAACAACTGTTGGCAAGGATATGGAGTAAAAGGAATATTTACATTGTTTATAGGAATGCAAATTGGTGCAGCCACCCTGGAAAACAGTATGAGAGGTTCCTCAACAAGTTAAAAACATAATTACCATATGATCCAGTATTTACCCTCCACCCAAAATGAAAACACTAATTTGATATGCACCCCTATTTTTATTGCAGCATTATTTATAACAGCAAGATATGGAAACTTCCCAAGTGTCCATCTATAGATGAAGGGATAAAGAAGAGGTATACATATACAGTGGAATATTAACCAGCCATAAAAAAGAATAAGCTCTTTCTATTTGTGGCAACATGGATGGATTTATGATTATGCTATATGAAATAAGTCAGAGAAATATCATATGATTTCACTTACATGTGGAATTCAAGAAACAAAACAAATGAACAAATAAAAAAGGAGATAAACAAATAAACAGATTTTTATTTTTTATTTTTATTTGTTTTTAAAGATTTTTTTATTTATTTGACAGAGAGAGACAGTGAGAGAGGAAACACAAGTAGGGGGAGTGGAAGAGGGAGAAGCAGGCTTCCCACAGAGCAGGGAGCCCAACGTGGGTCTCGATCCCAGGACCCTGGGATCATGACCAGAGCCAAAGGCTGACACTTAATGACTGAGCCACCCCGGCAACCCAAGAAACAGATTTTTAAATACAGAAGACAAACTGGTAGTTGCTAGAGAGGAGGTGGGTGTGGTGGTGGGGGAATGGGTGAAATAGAGGGGATTAAGAAAGAAAAAGTTATTTCTCAAAAAAAAAAGTTTACACATATTTAGGATGAATTAACTTTTTTTTAAAGATTTTATTTATTTATTTGAGAGAATGAAAGAGAGAGAGAGAGCGCATGAGAGGGGGTTGGGTCAGAGGGAGAAGCAGACTCTCTGCTGAGCAGGGAGCCCGATGCGGGACTCGATCCCGGGACTCCAGGATCATGACCTGAGCTGAAGACAGTCCCTTAACCAACTGAGCTACCCAGGTGCCCAGGATGAATTAACTTTCAAACCAAAGGAAAATAATGTTAATTTTTAAAACCTAAAAGATTCCAAAATTAGTTATAATTTTTGAGTATAGGAGATAAATTTCTAACTAAATGATGGTGTTTCTGCCTTAAAAATAGGCAGAAATAAAATGTTATGTTGAGCTAAGGCAATAGTTGCATTCTTCAGCCTAGATCCTGACTTCAATGAGCAAAGGCATCCATAGCAAAGATGGGAGTTAAAAATGAGGGAAAGACTCCATTTACTTACAAAAAAAAAAAAAAAATCTAATGGAATTTTAGCAATCCATTACAACAATTGAAGGGAAATAGGAAAGGCTGCCTGGCAGTTGCATCTCCCGTATAATTAGTGGCATAAACATGGAGACATCTACTGACAATGTCCAACTTGTTGCACTTCATATCGATTCCTACAGAGAACCAATACCTTAGCTTTCTATGGTTAGTTATCTAAGTGCATGGTTTTCCTCTGGCTTTTTTTCATTACATTTCCTTTTCTCTCTGAAATTTGGATGATCATCTCAAGCTTGTCTTCTACATCCTTTATATGGCTTACTGGATTGTTTTATTGTTTACAGCTTTTAATGTCACACCTGGACATGTCCAGCTGCCTGAAGACTGTTGGTCTAATATAGCTACTAGGCATAGTCACTCTATCGTGGTGGCGGTGGAAATTTCAAATGTCATCTATCCACAGCCCTGTCCTTGTTTTCAGGCATCAACCATTAAAATGAGGGGATGTTATTGGAGATCTGCCTAGATTTTCTTTACCTTTTCCCTGAGATATCCTACTGTTTTCTTGGGACATAGAATTGTGAGTTATCTATCATGAAATTCTTTCATTTGTTCCTATATGCACCACAGACAGCAGAAATTACTCAATACTGTCTGCTGTGTGGACAAACTCCTTCCCTAGTTTCAGGTACTGGTATAGGCTTTTAGTTTTTGCCTATCTTTATAATGCTTTAGTTGTTTCTGTAGTTTATGGGAAGAACATATGAAATGGTAGCATTGGATGTCTTAGTTCACTCAGCCATATTCTTAGAACTGTTGTTTCCAATTCATTTTATAAATCAAGAAAGAAAATCTTACAAAACTCTGGGAAATGACAAAGTAAAAAGAAAATTACAGGACATTCTCAGTTGTATTTTATGTGTAGAAATCCCAATATTAGTAATGTGTTAATAAAACCATAACCAAGTAGGATTTATTCTAGAAAAGCAAGAATGGTTAAATGTTAGAAACGTTAGGATGTCAAAAGAGAGAAATTATACAATCAGCTCAAGTGATGCTTAAAAATGGGGAAAATTGAGCATCTATCTGATAAATATTACAGTATTCTGAGACTAGAACATTTCCTAATATTGGAGTAAAAATAAATAAACAGACTGGAACAGAATAAGGAGCCTCAGTATAGAATCATACAGAGTGTATGTAGTTATTTACTAGGTTATAAATAAGATATTTCAAAACACCAGGGAAAGAATTTCATTTGATAAATGATCTTTGGACAATTGGTTAAGTATATAGAAAATAATAATAATGATCTACCCCATGCTATACACCAAAATGAATTACCTTTGTTGTTTAAAAAAAAAGCATTACAGAAAAATATAAGTAAATATTTAAATGATGTCAGAGTGGGACAGCTTTTCTAAACACAAAAATATGGAACAAAACATTAAAGAAAATATGGACATATTTGATTGTAGAGAAGAGTAAACACATCTATGCATTAAGAATATAAAAATTTTAAGGCAAATGATAAGCTGTAAAAATTACAGCAAGGAAAGAAGTAATAGTCTTAATGTATGAGTTCTTTCAAATTAATCAGAAAAAAAAATCCCAATAGGAACATTAACTGTACTCAAAATCCAGTGTAATTAAGCATTTTTACAATCACCAGCTTATTAAATAGAGATTCCCAGGGAGAACATTCTGGCTTTGCTCTGGTTGATATAGAGCATCTAGGTTATCCTGTCTTGTGCATTTGCCTGTTGTCTGTCTCATGTTGACCATTAGAGAACCTACATCCTGAGAATTTTAATAAAACCTGAGATTTCTTAGGAAAACCAAATTCTTCAGTATCTTTGAGTAAATGCAGAAGCCTACAAAATACTGAGGACTTAAAAAAAAGAAGAAGAAGAAGAAGATAGAAAGGGACATGCCAGGACAAATTAGAGACCATATATCTTGTTTCCCCTGATGATGCTTTTACTCCTGGTCCCTTGGTCCTATGATTTTAGGTTGGTACTGGGTAAGGCTGAAGGGATGGAATTGGAAGGGGACTGGTGAATTTCTGTGTAGAGCAATTCTGAGTAAACCACTCTTCTGACTCATTCTTGGATCAGGCTTTTGCCTGACTCATAAGTTTATGGGGGAAGTCACAGAGCCAATAAAATTTCCTGAGATGCTGTCTGCCAAACAATCCTTGCTTAGTCACAGCTATGGGGGAAGGGGTTATGGAAGCAAGACCAGAGATATCTCTGGTTGAAATGTTAAGACTGGAAAGTAGTAATCTAACCTTAATGAGAGCACTGAAGAACTCTGTGATGCTTATTATGCAGGCTGCCAATAAGAAAATGGCTGTGAATCGTGTAAGACTGTTGAATCACAGACCTGTACCTCTGAAACAAATAATACATTATATGTTAGAAGAAGAAGAAGAAGAAGAAGAAGAAGAAGAAGAAGAAGAAGAAGAAGAAGAAGAAGAAAGTAGGTAGAGAAAAATGAAGGGGGGGAAATTGGAGGGGGAGATGAACCATGAGAGACTATGGACTCTGAGAAACAAACTGAGGGTTCTAGAGGGGAGGGGGACAGGGGGATGAATTAGCCTGGTGATGGGTATTAAAGAGGGCATGTTCTGCATGGAGCACTGGGTGCTATTTGCAAACAATGAATCATGGAACACTACATTAAAAACTAATGATGTAATGTATGGTGTATGGTGATTAACATAACATAATAAAATAAAATTAAAAAAAAGAATAAATAAATAAATAAATAAATAAATAAATAAATAAATAAAGTAAAATGGCCTGCCAAGGGAAAAATGCAACTCTTTCAATAGTGTTAAAGAAATCAACAAATAAGAAATATACAGGTATCAGAAAGATTAAAACCATTCTTGAGCATTAAAAAGTATATACAAAATGATTTAGATATCCTGAAGGTTTTTTTACTCTTATGTAAGTAACAATTGTATCACATAGAAAGCTGTGAAAGAGTAACAATTTGTGTAGCATTAAGAGTGAAACTATATGAAATGTAATTTAATCAGGTGAGATGTATAAGAAAAGTGCATACTACTTGAGTATTTAGAAACCCAGGCTTTGTAATTCCTTTTCTCCTTAGTGGTGCATCTTTAGAGTATATATGGTGTGACTAATTTCCAAGGTCATTTTGACCTTTACTTCCTAGCACATAAAGTATTATTCTTCTGTAAAGAAGTTCAGAGTTTAATGGATAAGGTGTCAGGGAATAAAAAAATGAGACTAAGCAAGAATACTCTGGTTCTTGGGCTCTCTGTTATAAATAATGCTCTCATTAAAATTCTGCCTCGGAAGAAAGGCAAGTCCATTAGTCTGGGAGCTAATTTTTACTGGCTCCTTAGATGTATGCATATTAAAAATTCAGCTTTTATAATTGCCAGTCATCAACCACCTAGTCATTGCTGTTCTTGGAGTTTTTAATTATTTACTTCATTTGCATAGACACTCCAATTTATGATCAACCATTTAGTCATCAAGGGACAGTTTAGTAATTTTTCTTTTACTTTTTTTTAAAGATTTTATTTATTTGAGAGAGAGAATGAGAGATAGAGAGCACGAGAGGGAAGAGGGTCAGAGGGAGAGGCAGACTCCCCGCCGAGCAGGGAGCCCGATGCGGGACTCGATCCCAGGACTCCAGGATCATGACCTGAGCCGAAAGCAGTCGCCCAACCAACTGAGCCACCCAGGCGCCCCTCTTTTACATTTTTACGTATCCCTTTTGTATTCCTAGGAAAAAGCCCTGAGTCAGACCTTGTACCACCAGAAAATTAAAACTATGACCACTTCCATGAGTACTACGTGGAAACCATCGTTACTGATAGAACTTGGGTAAATTATGGTTTTATTAGAACAAATAAAGTCCTCATGTCCAGTTAAAATGTGCTATTTCTGAGTTCAGCATAATGGTTTATGTGAAAATATCTAAGAGCTCACTGATGCCAATAGTACTTATTTTCTGTAATTACCTTTTGGGAGTAGATCTTTTCAGGAAAATAATAACAAAAATGGCATATTGAGCCACTAAAATATAGTCCTATCTTATTTGTCCTCCCAATATTTTCATGATCTCTTGTTCAGAATCTGTGTCATTGTTTCCATTTCCAATGATAAGTTTGGAAGAGTTCAGAAATTAAGTGACCAGTTTATTGTTATAAAAGCCAGTGATGGTTGTGGGAATAAATTCTGAACTTCATCCTTGTACCAGAGGACATATTCTGTTATAGTGCATGGCTTCCATACAGATTGGATGTTCCCTCATACCTTTCCAAAAGAGGAAACAAACAAACAAACAAACAACATAGTGGAGATGTACGCTCTAATTTGAATTCTATTTACAAAGGTACACATTATAGTTTTATATCCTCTTGTTCAAGTAAATACTATCTTTCCAAAATCACTGAAGAATGTTTTATGCTATCTCTCTGTCCCATTGTAACTAATATGGGTGTTACATTTGGTGGTAATGATGGGAAAGAATGAGAGAAAAAGTAGGGACCCAGGACAAACAAACAGAAACATCGAAATGGCACTCATTTGCAATATTTGACAGCACAAAAAGTATTTCAACAAAGTACTGGCAAGGTTCGTCTTGAAGAGACTCTGATGTATTCAAATCCAGACAGATATTTTACTTCTATATCATTATGATAGCATGATCATAACTTTATTTTTTTCCAGAAAGAAATACACACATATGCCTTTTTCTTATCTTTGCCCAAGTTTTGAGTGTATTTTATAAATTTACTCACTAGCAGTATACCTTCCCCGAATTTCCCCTAATCTAGGGAATGGGCACCTTCCTTTTTTCATGTGGAGAGGTGTCACAGATATTTTGGCTGTAATCCTGCTATAGAACTGAGCTTCCCCCAATTCTAATCAAATCTGCCTTATAGCATTTGATGTTCACAAAACGTCCACTATCAGAACTAACATTTCTATTGTGTGCCACACGATGTTTAAAACAATATACATATTTTCTAAAAGAGTGGGATATTGAAAATACTCCATTTCCCTCCCCCCCACCCAAGAAGCAACTCAGTTGTTGAACAAAACCATTGCTTTGTCTGTCATCTGTGTTCTGCTACCTGGGCTGGCAGCAATAAAAGTGATTGATTTGTAATCACTGGTCTTATTGCTCTCCCTCCCTCTGCACTATCTGGAGGCTTTCTTCACATAGAATGCTGAAAAGTTAATGTGAATGGAGCCAAATAGCACCACCTGGATGGTGGGAATTGATTACAGAGTCTTCCTGTGCCACAAGACTTCTGTGCCATTGTGTCCAGAGCTCCTGCTGTGTAATCTACGGAAAACCCCCAGAGAACAGAGTAGGTGAAGGACAACAGTGTAACAAAGGATGACAGTTCTGAAAATTACAAAATCAGTCCTTCCCAATGCAGACAAACTTAGTACCTGAAAATAATTTTTTCCCTGAAAAAGTGACATCAAAGAATAATTTTGATTTATTTTCCTTTCTGCTTTTCTATTTCTCATTTTCAATAAGACATCCATCTAAATTCACCCAGTTATCAATACAGGTTTATCATGTTCTACTTCTATAATATAGAGCTTATGCCTTCTCCCTTGTGCTATCCTTTTTCTGCATATTTAAAACAATGTTTTATGGCAGTTTTTGTGTTTATTTGATATTTCAGTAGACAGTATATATTTATTGTGTTGGATTTTTTTTTTTCTGTAAATACTGCCCTCTTCCAGGCACTGAAGGAAAAAAACTTAACTCATTGTATGTGCTCACAAAGAATTCAAGCTCAATAAGGAAATATATGATGAGAACTGACATGAAAATAGAGACGGAGAATAGATAAGCAGTAAATAGAGGCATGAATAAAGTTTAATGCAATACTTAATTATAAGTTGGGAGTGAAATGGGGGAGACAAGGAAAAGCATCATGAAAGAGGTGGCATTTTTTCCTAAGCCATGATGCTTGAGGAGGAATGACAAAGGGAGGGTCATGATATTTTAGAAACAGGAGTTAGTGTGAGATGGTGCTTGGCTCTTTGGGGCTGTTTTAAGGTGTTCTTTACGATTGTAATTCAGGTGTATTAGAGGGTTGTGTGAAGGTGAGCCAGGAAAGGTGGCTGGGGCAAGATTCTGGGATCTTTTTAATTTCACGAGGAAGTTTTAGATCTTAGTTTTGTAGATGACATGGATTTAAGAACAAGATTTAAGATTTAAGAACAAGATTTGAGATTTAAGAACAGATCCACGTTCTAGGAAGATAAATCTGGTGACCATAGGAAGGGAAGATAAGTAAAGTGGATTTCCAACACACGAATAAATAATTTTGAAGTTTATTTCATTAGTTCTAGCAACAAATGGTGATCTGCACCACTAAAGGGTAGAAAGGATGAAAAGATGAGGTGAACTTGAGAATCATTATATACATGGAAACCAACATCACAAGATATTTTGAAAGTTGTTAACAAAGTTTGGAGGGAGGAGTGGGTCAAACAGAAAATGAAGCATTATCGGTTTTCTTGACTAGGTCAGAGTGATACTTCAAAGGCTAAGACAAAGTCTCCTGATTTAATGGAGAAGAATGAGTCACTCATTATACCTGGCCTTCAAAGAGTGTTTCATATTTTAAGAAGGCCCTTAACGATTTCAAGATGTATAATATTATCAAAGAAAATACCATATGATCTCCCATTCTTTAAAAAATCAGTAGAGCTGCATTATTATCTACTTAAATCATTCAAAAATACATCTCTAGGTACTGACACCTCAAATAGGCATGTTGTGGAATATCCTGGCACTTTCCAGCTTTCTCTTTATCTGTTGTTTCTACGTGACTCCAGTCAAGTGAATTTTAATTAGCTTTATTGTCTATTCCATTCTCAAAAGCTAACAATTCTCCATGTCTCTTGCTTCTGCTCTTTCCTCTTTATAAGATTTTATTTTTTTTCCTTCACTGTAAAGATTGAAATGTTACAAGAGACAGAAACTTTCCTGATTTCATTAACTTAAAATTATTTATTGTGTACTGATTATGTTCCAGTTGTTGATCTAAGTGCCACAATATAAGACATATGTGATATAATGACACATGTATTTTATATAACTGACTTACAATAGATTTCAGGTCAAAATCCCTTTGTAATATTAGGACTATTTTTAAGGATAATCAAAAGCAACTGGTTTAACTGTGGTAAATATGTTAGTGACACAGTGCTTAAGAACATGATTTTAGAGTGAAACAAATATGATATTTAAGTGCTGATTCTAATCTTACTAGCTGCATGGACATGGACAAGTTATCTTAACTCTTTAAATTTCAACTTTCTCATCTGTAAACATCAGGATAATATTGGTAACACAAACTTATAGGTTTATTGTAAGAATCACTTGGGATAAACATTTAAAGCTCTTAGCATAGTGGCAATTCTAGGTACTATGAGAATAGTATTAAATTTTCATTTTTCAGAAGAAAAATTGAGTTAAAAATGTGCACCTTCTAAAGTAATAAAATAAAAAGTGCATTAAATAGTCCTTCTTTTCTTTAGGGCATATTTTCTTTTTAATTCAAGCCATAGTTATTACTTGTGTAAAACACAAATCAGTTGTATTACTGCTCAGAGTATTTAAACATCTTCAGTGAATTTATAGAATTCTGTTTAATAGCAGTTACAGGCTAGAAAATTGCCAGGGGGCCCATTAAAACTAATTCAAATCACTATATCAAATGGACAGCTAAAATTTTTTCATTTGTTTATATCTGGTTTCTGTAATTCAGTCAGTAGGTCAGCTTACAATTTAATTGCAAAGACTGTGAACTGAGGAATGGTTTATCAAATCACTTTCAGGAATTAAAATGGTCCTATATATATAATCAAGAAGATGACAGAATAATACATAAATTGCTGAGGTCTCAGTGTATTTCTAGAGAAATACCTATAAGGTTATGCAATTATGGCCTCTAAGAAATTTTTAGCACCCTAAATCAGTTAATTTTCAGAGCAAGGTACTAAGTGCTCATAATATTTTATAGCTATTGCCAATCCTACACTAATGTTATATGATAACACTAATGTTATATGATAATGTTATATGATATATCCAATGTTATACGATAAGCGATCTTATATAGAGCTACACTTATATCTGCAGACTTCTATTTTGAAACATCAAAGGATACATGTTTATACAATTCTTCAACATGTTGTTTTTTTCTTTTACCAATATATCTTGAATATTTCTCTTCAAGTCAATACACATGAATCTACATTATTAAATGACTACATAGTATTCCACTGCATTTATTCTTTTCATTCACTTAACAAGTACTTATTGAGCAACTACTACATAATAGGCATTATTTGAGAAGCTGGAGATACATAAATGAACAAAGCAATCCAAATTCCTCCGCTCATGGGAGAGATTCTAGTGGGGAGAGACAGATAATAGACATGATAAGTAATTTATACGTTATTAAAAGGTGACAAATTATATTTTAAAACTAGAGCAGGTAAGAGAAATAGGAAATGCAAGAGTAAGTGAGATAGTAGGTGTCTTAAAAAGAGTGGTCTGGCATGGCCTCATTGAGATGGTGACATGTGAAAAAGGACTAGAGAGAACAAGCCATGTACATATTTACGGGAGGTGGTTTCAGAAAAAGAAAAAAACTGATACAAAGGCTATGAAGCAAATGTATAACTGGCATGTTCTAGAAATATAAAAGAAACCAGTGTGGCTAGAAAGGAACCAGCTAGAACTGTGTTGTCCAATATGGTACCCACTAATCACATGTGGCTACTGAGCTAATACAATTTGATATGTACCGGAAACCATCAAAAAATATCTCATTAAAAATATTTATATTGATTATGCGTTGAAATGATAATATACGTGATATACTGGGTTAAATACAATATGCTATCAAATCAATTTCTCCTGTTTTTGACTTTTTAATGTGCTACTAACAACTTTAAAATTGTACGTGTGACTCACATTATATCACTACTGGACAGTGTTGAGCTGGAGGAATGGTAAGAGGTGTACTCAGAGAGAGAGGGAAAGGGCAGATCACGCAGCTCATTGGACAGATATTGGCTTCCATTTTATAAAATGAAGAGCCTTTGGTGAGGTTGGCCATAGGGGTAAGGGATTAGACTTATGTTTTGCAGGAATCAGTCTGGTGGCCATGTCCAGAATAAACTTTAAGGGAATAGGGACTGAAACAACAACAGTTAGAAGGCTATTATGATAGGAGAGGTGGTACAAACAATATTTTGTGGATGTGGAATCAGAGGAAGAGAGAAGTAAAAAAAAAAAAAACAACTTCAAGGTTCTTGGTCTGACCATATGGAAGGATGGTATTGCCATCAGTTGATATGGGCAATATGGTGGGAAATGCAGATTTGAGGAAGTGGTAGTGAAGATCAGGAGCTTAGTTTTGGATCTGAAGTTTAATATGCCTACTAACTATTAAAATGAAAGTGTTGAGAAAGCACTTGGATACATCAGTGTAGAAATCAGAGAAAAGGTATATATGTCTATCTTTCTTCTGAATTCTATATTGTGTATATGTGGGTGTGTGTAAATTTAGAGTCATCAACAACATATATATAGGTCTTGGTATTGAAAGACATAGACTTGATGAAATCACCAAAGGGGTAAGTGTGAAAAAGAAGAGGTCCAAGGCTGACCTTTGCAGGACTCTATGGTTAAGAGAAGACAACAAATAAGACAGAATAAAAGGCTAAGTATATGGGTGTACTTTTTTAAAAAAGATTTTATTTATTTATTTGACACAGAGAGAGTGAGAGAGATGGTGAGAGAGAGAGAGAGCACTAGCAGGGGGAGCAGCAGCAGAGGGAGAGGGAGAAGCAGACTCCCAGCTGAGCAAGCCACGTGGGGCTTGATTCCAGAACCCTGGCATCATGACCTGAGCCAAAGGCAGACGCTTAACCGACTGGGCCACCCAGGCATCCCTCCCCACACAGGTATACATTTTTTGCAAGTGGATGGATGTTATGGGTGAAGATTGTTAAAGTTTTCATTTGGTTGCTTTGATTTTCTTGGTGAAATAAAAGTAGAGACATCAGATGAAAGTGAGGTAAAAGAGAAGAATGTTGGAGATTTTTTTTCAGGAGAGGTGGGAGAATGAATAGTTACTAGGCTTCATTAAGGACCCACTGAGGTTTAAAGTAAGATCATTCAGCATGGTTATGTGTTTTTTCCCAGCCATATTTAATTGCATAGGAATAGGCAGAGTTTGTAGAAATTTGGATATAATTTAAGTAAGCCGAATAGGAGAAGAGAGGGGTTATCAGGCAAGTTACAGTAAAAGTGATGGTTAAGTGAATTTTAGGTCCTGGATCATTGAAAGGAGTGTTGTTAAGATAGTCTGCAGAATCAAAGTGGGATACATGAAACTGATTCTGTGGAGAGAGTGTTGTTGGTGTAATTCCAATATACTAGACTATATTCATGAGGTGAGTGACTGAGGTAGGGTGTACGATAAATCACTGGTGGAAAGAGGTCCAAAAACTGAGAGGTCATGGTGTTGGATGGATTATCTATCTATCTATCTGTCTATCTATCTAATCTATCATCTATCTACCTATCTATCTATCTATCATCTATCTATCTATCTATCATCTCTCTATCTATCTAATGTAAATCACAAGTTCTATACACGTAGAATTACACAAAGTGACTCTAGGCCAAAAGCTAGTTCATTCAGGAACTAAGGAAATTTCAGGGTGAGGCAATGGTGGGTGGTACAGTCTATAGATAGGGCACCTCCAGCCTCAGGGGAGAAAGACTGAAAGTAAAATCAGCAACCAACTGAGAAGTCTACAGGGAACTTGGTGTCTTAAGGGCATATCTGTGTTAGCGAAAAGTAAGAAGCTAAAAGTGACCTTCAAAAAATAAAGATATGGGGGGCACCTGGGTGACTCAGTTGGTTAAGCATCTGCCTTCAGATCAGGTCATGATCCCCGGGTCCTGGGATCGAGCCCCATGTCTGTCAGCCTCCCTGCTCGGTGGGGGAGCCTGCTTCTCTCTCTCTCACTCTGCCCCCCCCCCCACTTCATGTGCTCTCTCTCTCAAATTCTCAAATAAATAAAATCTTTAAAAAAAATAAAGTTATAATAGATTGTGCCAATGCTGAACAGTGAGCTGCAGAAGTTATAGTAGATGGAGTTTAGGAATTTTACAAATATGAGAGAAGAGAACTACATAGATACACATCCTTAATTGTGCATCCTCCCACTAAAGAACAACTGGAATGTTTCCAATTTTTTACTTCTACCAACAATGTTAAGGTAAAGGTCCTTGGCAAATGGAACTGCTGGGTATAAAATGTGCCCAAATAAATTTTAATAGTATTGCCAAATAGTATGTCAATTTATACTGCAAACAATGATGTATATGAAAGCCAGTTTCCTAACCCATTTGGAATAGGCACTATTATCAAACTTTTAAATCTTTGCTCAAATGACAAGCAAAAAAAAGTTTCTCATCGATTTTTTATTACATTATTTTGCTGCTGATGTTTGTCATATTTTCACATTTATTATTATTCTAAGTATTCCTGTTGGTGTCTGTTGCCTCTTATCTAATAGGTTCATTAGATACAATTCACATAAACCAGACATGATTAAAGAGAAAAATTTTCAAAATTTTGACAGTGAATACTGCTATGAAACTATCACTACACTCAAGATACTGAATATATCCATAAGCTGCAAAGTTTCTATATACCCCTTGGTAAACCCTATCTCTTGTTCCTCCTCACCTCCACCTCCCTCAGGAAACCAGTGACCTGTTTTCTGTTGGGTAAATTTGCCTTTCTTAGTGTTTTATAAAAATAGAAGGTACTCTTTGTGCCTTGCTTCTTTTATTCAAAAAAAATTATCTAGAGATTCATCATGTATTGTCATGTATTGATTGTCATGTATTGAAAATTCATTTTTTAAATTAAAAAATTTATTGCTGAATAGTATTGTATTATATGGATACACCACAATTTATCTGTTCAACTGTTGATGAACATTTGTATTCTTTGTAGTTTTTGGCTATTACAAAAAGGCTGTTATATATATGTAAGTATAAGTGTTTGTATAAATATAAATATTCCTGGGGCGCCTGGATGGCTCAGTTGGTGAGGTTAAGCATTTGCCTGCAGCTCAAGTCACAATCCCAGAGTCCTGGAATTGGCCCCTCGTCCAGCTCCCAGCTCAGTAGAGAGTCTGCTTCTTCCTCTCCCTCTGCCCCTCCCCCTGCTCCTTCTCTCTCTCTCTCTCTCTCTCTCACTCACTCTCTCGATCAATGAAATGTTTTAAAAAATAAATATAAATATTCCTTTGACTTGAATAAAACCTCAGAATGGAAATAGTTGGATAATATGGTAGGTAAATGTTTATCTTAGAAACTGCCAAACTGTTTTCCAAAGAGGTTTTTCTGTCACTGATTTCTAATTCAATTACGATGTGGTCAGAGAATATACTTTGTATGAATTGAATCCATCTAAAGTTTTTGAGACTTGTTTAGAGGACCAGAATATGGTCTCTCTTTGTAAATAATTGATTTGCCTTTGAAAAGAATGTGTATTCTGCTGTTTTTTAGGTAGAATGTTCTGTAAATGTCAATTCACTCATTTTGGTGGATAAAACTGCTAAGTCTACCATATTCTTGCTGATTTTCTGTTTTATCAACTATTGAAATAGGGATCTTGAAACCTCTGACTATATTTATGGATTTGTCTATTTTTACTTGCAGTTCTATCAGTTTTTGCTTGAAGGTTTTGAAGTTTTTTTTTTTTATCAGGTGAACATATTTGGAGTTGTTATGTCCTCTTGATTAACTGACCTCTTTATCATTATGAAATAACTTTTTTTCTTTAATAATATTCTTTTCTGTGGAATCTACCTCAATATTAATATAGTAACTCCAGCTTTCTTTGAGTTATCTTCAAATTGTATTTCTTTTTTTATTCTTTTACTTTGAACAGATTTGTGCCTCTATATTTAAATTGGGGTTTATAAAGACAGGATAGAGTTGGGTTTTGATTTCTATACAATCTGACAATTCCTGCTTTTTAATAGGGATGCTTAAACTCTACATGAAATACCAGTATTGATATGGTTACTTTATGTCTGTCATCTTGCTATTTGTTTTCTACTTATCTAGTCTATATTGGTTCAGGTTTTCCTCCTTTTTGTTCTTTAATTAGATTAAGTAGATTTTATGCTTTCATTTTATCTACTTTATTGTTCTATTAGCAGTAAATGTTTCTTGTTTGTTTCCACATATTTTATTTTTTTATTTAATTTAATTTTATTATGTTAGTCACCATACATCATTAGTTTTTGTAGTGATCCATGATTCATTGTTTTTGTATAACTGTTTCTTTTTAATTCTAGTGTTTGCTTTGTAGTGTATAGTGTACATCTTTCCACATTAATCATCTAGTGATATTATACAGTTCCCACATACTTTAAGAACTTTAAAAAAGTATACTTGCATTTCTCTCCTCACCTCTTTGCTACTATTATCATACATGGAGCTTTCACTCATGTCATAAACCTCACAATATAGTCATTGTTTTTGTTTAAATAGTCAATTATCTTTTAAAAAATTTTTTGAGGTTTGGGCGCCTGGGTGGCTCAGTTGGTTAAGCGACTGCCTTCAGCTCAGGTCATGATCCTGGAGTCCCTGGATCGAGTCCCGCATCGGGCTCCCTGCTCGGCAGGGAGTCTGCTTCTCGCTCTGACCCTAATCCCTCTCATGTGCTCTCTCTCATTCTCTCTCTCTCTCAAATAAATAAATAAAATCTTTAAAAAAAATAAAAATAAAAATTTTTTTGAGGTTAAAAATAATTATTTACCCACGCAGTTACCCTCCCCATTGCTTTTCATTCTTTTGCATAAAACCATATTTGAGTCTAGTATTATTTTCCTTCTGTCAGAAGAAGTTTTGTTAACATTTTTTTTAAGTGAAGCTCTCTGGTAATATATTCCATCAGCTTTTGTATGTCTAAAAACAACTTTGTTTTTGAAAGATATTTTCACTGGATACTAATTCAACAGTGGCAGAATTTTGCTTCAGCACTTTAAGATACTGCCCCATTGTCATCCACATAGTTTTTGACTAAAAATACGCTGTAATACATATTTTTATTCCTCTAAACATAGCATATATATTTTTTTCTTTCCCTGTTGCTGTTAATATTTTCATTTACAACTGGTTTTGAGCAATTTGACTATAATGCATGTGTAATTGTTTGTTTATTAAGCTTGGAGTTCATTAAGCTTTTTCCTTCTGTGTGTTTGTCATTTTCAGAAAACCTTGAAATTTTTTCTTTAAGTATTTTTTTCTATCCCAACCTCTTTCAAGAACTCCAGTCACACCTGTAATCTCACACCTGTCAGAATGGCTAACATCAACAATACAAGACACAACAGGTGCTGGCGAGGATGCAGAGAAACCTGAACCCTCTTGCACTGTTGGTGGCAATGCAAACTGGTGCAGCCACTCTGGAAAACAGTATGAAGATTCCTCAAAAAATTAAACATAGAAGTACGCTGCAATCTAGCAATTGCACTACTAGGTATTTACCCAAAGGATACAAAAATACAGATTTAAAGGGGTACATGCGGCCTGATGTTTATAGCAGCATCATGCATCATCTACAATAGCCAAATTGTGGAAACAGCCCAAGTGTCCACTGATTAAATGAATGGATAAAGAAGATGTGGTATATATGTACACACACACGCACATACACATACACACACACAGAGAATATTAATCAGCCATAAAAAGAGTGAAATCTTGCCATCTGCAATGATACAGATGGAGCTATGGAGTATTATGCTAAATGAAATAAGTCAGTCAAAGACAAATACCATATGATTTCACTCATATGTGGAATTTAAGAAACAAAACAAACAAGCAAAGGAAAAAATAAAAAGAGAGAGAGAAACCAAGAAACAGACTCTTAATGAGAGAGAACAAACTGTTGGTTTTCAGAGGGGAGGTGGAGGGGGATGGGTGTAATAGGTGGTGGGTATTAAGGAGCACACGTGTTGTGATGAGCACCGGGTGTTGCATGGAAGTGTTGAATCACTATATTGTACACTTGAAACTAATATTGTACTGTATTTAAATTAAACAAAAATAAAATTTAAATTTAAATAAGAACTTGAAAAAATTAGCTCTCAAGTCACAAGAAGAAAAAAAAAATTCCAGTTACACATATAGTAAGGCACTCAAATTTGTCCCAGAGCTCAGTGAGACTCTTCATAATTTTTACAATTCTTTTTACTGTGCATTTTATTTGGAGAGTTCCTATTGCTACGTCTCTTTTCTTCTATGATGGCTATTTTGCCATTAATCTCATCCGGTGTACATTTTATTTTGGGCACTATAATTTTCATCTATAGAATTTTTATGTGTCTTTTTTTATGGTCTATGTGTCTCTGTATCTAATTGAATATATGGAAGGCAGTTATAACTGTTTTAATTAGATCAAATGTTCTTAGGATGTAATTCTAATATCTGTGACAATTCTGATTGATTTCAATTGCTTGAAATCTCTCCCCTCTCTCCCCCCCCAATTTTAGGTAGTGTTTTCCTGCTTTTAATGCCTGGTAATCCTTAATTGAATAAAAAACAAATGAGAACTTTACACTCCTGAGTGCTGGGTTTTTCCTATTCCCATTAATATGTTTATGCATTTTTTTCTGGGATGCAGTGAAGTTACTTGTAAATAGCTTCACCCTTTTGGGTCTTGCTTTCATAATTTGTTAGATGGGTCCAGAGAAGTCCTCACTCTAAGGCTGCTCATTCCCTACTGCTGAGGCAATTCATGAGTACTGTAAAATACTGAGTGTGATGGTTAACTTTATGTGTCCACTTGGCTGGGCCATGGTACCCAATTTTTGGTCAAAGATCAGTGTAGATGTTTCTGTGAAAGTATTTTTAGATGTGTTCAACATTTAAATCAGTACACTTTGATTAAAGAAGATTACCCTCTATAATGTGGGTGGGACTTACCCACTCAGTTGAAGGGCTAAAGAGAAAAAGACTGAAGTTTCCTGAGAAGGAGGAAATTCTGCCTCCAGACCACCTTTGGACTCGAGCTACAACAACTCTTCTCTGGTCTCCAGCCTGCCAGCTTCTCTGAAGATTTTGCATTTGCTAATTCATCTACTGCCCCCTTGACCCCAGTCTTTCTGTAAATATTCTATTGGTTCTGTTTCATTGGAGAACTCTGCCTAATATACTGAGTAATATACAAAGACCCTCCTGAGTGCTCAACCCAATGCCCCACACATTGTGAGTTTTTCCAGTCTGGTTGGAATAGGCACAATTCCCAATGCCATACGAGCTTTAGAAACTGCTCCTCTAACCTTGTCTTATGGTTCTTTCCCCAGATTCAGGCACTGATCAGTACTCTGCTAAATGCTCATGGGAAAACCTTTGAAGATCCTTAAAGCTCTCTGTGTATCACTTATATCTCTAGTACTCTGTCCTGAAAACTCTAGCCACCTTGTTATCCCTGGACTTTCAACTAGTGTATAGTGTACAGTGCCATTGTCTAAAAACTCTCTGGAGGAAGTAAACTGAGGCACTCCTCACAGGGCTTCCATCATTTGTTTCCTGTCTCTCAGGTATCACAGCTTTTGTTTTGTTTTGTTTTCGTTTTTTTTAAGATTTTATTTATTCATTTGTCAGAGAGAGAGGGGGAGAGAGCACAAGCAAAGGGAGGGGCAGGCAGAAGGAGAAGCAGGCTCCCCGATGAGCAAGGAGCCCTACATTGGACTCCATCCCAGAACCCTGGGATCATGACCTGAGCTGAAGGCGGATGCTTAACCAACTAGCTGAAGGCAGATGCTTAACCAACTGAGCCACTATCTTTAGTGCCTGATATCCAGTGTCTTGAAAACCAATACCTCTCCCATGTATTCCTTTGCCTATGCAACACTTTAATTGTCATGGTTTAACAGTATATTTTATTTTGGGAAAGAATTTTCTGCCTTTCTCAATATTAATATCAGATATTGAGATTTATTTTGTATTTTATCACTCTAACTCTCTGCTTATCCCTGCCCCTCAAAAAAGAAATCCTGTTGGAATTTTGAACAGTTTTTCTAATTTCATTAAAAAAAAAAAAGAAACCACAAACAAAACAAAACAAAAAAATATTTTGGGAGATTTGACCTCTTTACAATGCTAAATATTCCAATCCAAGAAAAAGAAAACCTTTGCATTTACATAAGCCTTTTTATCATGATAACATTTTGTAGTTTTATTATAACAAGTATTACACATTACTTACTAATTTTATTCCGAAAGTTTTATGGTTTTATTGCTATTATAAATAGTACCTTTTTTTTGTTTTCTGGTTTGTTTTCTGTTTGATATTTGGACATTTATTAACCCATCATCTTATTAAATTCTCTTATTATTTTCAAAAATTATTTCAGTTTATTCTCTTGGGTTCGAGTTTGGGAGGTAAACAGTCATATTTTCCACAATTAAGAATATTTTTGCCTCTTTCTTTTCAAAATAAGAAACATAAACCTAAGCTCTATTCTCTGGTTCCTTATTCTTCCTAACTCTCTAGAGTAGTTGAGAAGCTAAGGCATGCAAGTGCACACACATTTCTCTGCATTTTGTGCAAAAAAATTCAAGATATTTTTGGTTAACTGGGCATGCATACAGAATGTAGGATTTTTTCCATTTTGTATGTGAGGATTTTATTGTCATGTTCTTTCAGTTATTAAAAGACAAATTACACAAATACTGTAGAGGAGGTGTTAAGAGTCAAAGCTTCCTGTCTTTACTTGCCACTCTGCTCCATTTAATAGATGAAAATTACTAGACATAAGTATAGTAATTATCTAAACACCAACCAGGAATCATATCATTGAACTGATTATTTTAAATTACTGTTGACAGAATCCACTCCAACTAAACAATAGTGCTTCATTTCATACTGATGTTTTCCAATTTATTGATTTTTCTCTAACAAAATATGTCTTTCATAAATTATTACATAGATATTTTTTCTGCAGTTTCTGAAAGTTTTTATTTTTAATTTTTTTAAAGATTTTATTTATTTATTTGAGAGAGAAGGAAAATGAGCAGGAGGGGAAGAAGGAGAGAGAGAGAAGCAGGCTACCTGTTGAGCAGGAAGCCCGATGTGGGGCTCGATCCCAGGACCTGGAGATCAGGACCTGAGCCGAAGGCAGACACTTAACCCACTGAGCCACCCTGATGCCTCTCATTCAAAAGTTTTTAGAATTTTATGTAGGATAGACCAAGAAACATGCTCCAAAACAAGGAGGCACGGTTAGAAGGCATTTATTAAATTGCTTCATTAGTAAGCAAAAGATTAAAAAAAAATGAAGACAGTATCTTTCTTTTGCTGGCAGCTACTATTGGCACTCAGCCACCCATATCCTAATTTTGTAATTTTTATGCCTCTGTGCTAGGCAGATGTTTATCTAAATCACTTAAATCTCTTCTACATTTTACACACATTTAGTATTAAGAGATGCTCCCTGTGTAACAGCATAGATTAAAAGTTAATTAAGAAGAAGTTAAAGAAGAAGAAAAGTAATTACTTTTCCATAGGCATTTGCTTCATTTTTGGCAGGTTAGAATTGAGGAAGTGGAATAAAGTCTTGAAAATCAGAAATATCTTAAAAAATCATTACTGTTTGCTTTTTTATATACTGATAATTACCAAGTTAATTAAGAAAAGTAACCCATTTAGTAATGCAGGATGGGCTAATGGATAAAGTAACTCTACTCATGCAGTAGGATTATTTTGTAGGATTGATATTTTTAAAGTACTGTATGCAAATTATCCATGAAAAATAGAAATCACTGATATGTAATTGGAAATTCCATAGGAATTCAAACATAGTATGGTACAAGAAGAGGATTTGGGGAGTTTTTCCCAGAACTTTAAAAATACATAAACTCTAGTGAAAAAATAAATGTAATGAAGAGATTTTATATGCCTAATTTTATGGGACTATGATTCAATGGGGAAAAATCCTCCTAAATGGCTGCAGAATTTAGGTTTCCCATACATGCTCTGTCACTCTCCTGCTGTGAACATCTCTTTAACCTTTAAAAATCCCTAGAGCTACTTCACCCAGTGGTATTGTTAGGGCAAAGGAATTAGTATATGCATATTATGGATCTCAGAAAATCTCTAGATTAGGACAAATTATTTTCAGCCTTCCCCAACAGAGCACTGCTAATTGCCATATATTTATATTAATTCTTCATGATAATAAACACTGTAATTATAACTGCAAAATTACTGCCATTAAAAGCCATTTTAATCACCTTAAATTTGCAACAACAAAAAAATCTCTTTGGACTGAAATAATATATGTAGCAATATAAGCAAAGAGGAACACAAATACATCCTGATTTAGAGACACGGACTCTTTAGAGACATGGATTCTTTGTGAGGAGTCCAAGGCCACTGCTCATCAAAACAGGCCATGTTCAGCAAAAAGTTGACAGAAATAGTAAGCCAGATGTTCTCATTTCCATGGGTTTAGTTAGTAATTAATTAATCAATAATAGGGTCCATTAGACCTCAAAAATACATCACACTTTGCAAAGGAAACATTATTCTCACGTTTTCTCTTTTATGTTCTTATATGCTCTCTGAAACACTTGAAAAGCCTCTGATAGGAGCAATTATATAAATAAATCCTTGAACCAAGAATTGCCTATGGATTTTCTAATTATCAGTTTGTATTTAGCAATAAAGAGATAAAGGGTTTTAGAAAAAGAAAAAAAAGAAGAAGCTATTTCATTGTTTCATTATTAACCTTTGAGTTCCAATTAATACCTCAATCAAAACTAAAACTTTTATCTCTACCACTAGTTACATATATTAATACAACTCAAAGTTTGAAAAAGAGTTTTAAGCTTCATGTAGGTATATAGGGTGGGATGATGGAAAGAACATAACCTAAGGCATCAGTAGACTGGAATTCTCATCCCTTCTTGCAATTTCCTGACTATGTGAGTCTGGTCATGTGACTTCTTTGGGCTTCTGTTTCAACACTTGTATTGTTGTGACAACTGCATGAGCAAACCTGAGTCAGTCTGGACCTTGTCTCCTGGTCATCCATGTACAATAATGCATTCAGCATTGGGGTGTGCAGCTGGTGCCCTAAGTCAGTTTTCTAGGAATGAATTATCTGAAAATGGGCTGGTTGTCCCCAAGGGACAAGGTTTCTCTTAAGTCAAAGGCAGTGTGACCACAGAGAAGTCATACTTACAGAGGGCCAACCCGCTCCTGCTTCCGGAAGGTCTGACATGCTGTAAGTACTAAGCGCATTCACACCCACCGTCATCCACAGCACATTTCTGCCTTCAGGCAGCATTAATCAAAGACATATTTGGTCAGTTCTTAATTATAAGTAAAGAATGACATAGTGTAAAGCCCTGACAATTGTTTGGTTGTTGTTGTTGTTGTTTTGGTTTGGTTTGGTTTTTATGTCAGGCAAGTGCCTGACTTGAGCTTTGATTGCTGAGGAATCCATTTCAAAGAGGCATTCACTTTAAAGACAAATGAACACATTGCCAGGCCAGCCACACAACCAGACAAAAACCAGGCCACCTCCCCATACTGAGACTCCTTTGTTTTAAAGGTGCTGGTTGATTTCCATTACTGACCCTTTGGATCACTTCCCTTTTCTCTTTCTGTGCTTTAAATTCCTACTTTTATGTTTTAAATTCACCAATAAACAGTGAGCTGGAAAGAGCTGGAAAACCCTGGATACTACCCTTGACTCCAATAAAAGCAGAACGCCCCCCCCCCCACCCCAGCCAGTAGTGCTCTCTCTCTCTCTACCTGCCACCTGGTTATGTGGCCTCACATATGCTGTGCAATTTCCAGGTCTTGTAAGTAGGAAACTTTTATTTTTTCAGAGCTTTCTGATGGTTGTTGCTAAAAGGAATCTCGCAATCACAATAAGGACCACAACAGCTGGTCCAACCACAGCAATAGTTGAGACCAGCACAAAACAAATATTTAGTTTTCATTTTCCTTTGTTTTGGTCTGGTTAAGAAGATTTAATATGAATTGCAAATTCATCCTGGTATAAATTAAAACTAAATTTAATTTTAGCTCAAATAGAACAAAATTTGAAACCCTGATTCAATTGGAATAGCTATCTTCCATATTTTATGCAGTGTCCCCATTCATGCTTGAATTATATCTCCCCTTAGTCTTTCTCCTTCAGGTAAAATGATCTTGTTTTCTTTCACTTTCTTCAGAAGCTCTGGTTTTCATGTCTTAAATCATTTTTTTCCATTCATTGGAACTCTGGAACACTTGGGTTGCAGTCTCAAACAGGAAATGGAGTTAAAACCTATGCAGTGTTGGCTGTGGGCAGATTTTCTTGTCATTTTCACAAAAGTGGCTTTCATTTTTTGCCTATGTTTGCCTTTCTGCAGCACACCTTGACTTTACTGCTAGAGTATGAAATAAGTTATATAGAAAATCAACTAAGTTATAAAGTTTTCCCCTTCTGTTCCATTTTTAGTTCATCTTATTTATTGTTGTTGTTTTAAATGGAACTCTGCTGTACAGAGCAAGCAGAGGGGAAGTATGAGAAAAAATCAGTTTTTCTTGGAGACAGAATATCAACAGACACAGGTGGAACCAAAGTATAATTAAAATTGGCATTTTTGTTTACTATTAAAAAATAACACCTCTTTGGAATTGAATTCATACTCTTGTTATTATAATATATGATGCAAAGAGGAAAAAGTTCTCTAAAACTAAGGCTGGAAGAAATGGCCTAGACCTTGACTCCACATAACCTGTGAGCAACACCGCAGTCAACATTGGAGTCGTGGCTGATACGGGCAAGTCAGAACTTACCAGATATGAATGATCTTGAAATGAATTAGTTGTGCCTCAGGGACAAGGTATTTCCTCCTTTCTTTGCCATATTCTCAGTTAAACCAGAATAAGTCAAAAGCAGTGTGACTACATCAAAGATCATGAGACTTCTAGAGGGTCAACTTCTGCTTCAAAGGAAGTCACCTGATGGCTGACCACTGAACACTAAAGCTCCTTGTCCAGTCTAGCACTTTGGACCAGTTAATTAAGTTTACTTTATCCAGCACTTACAAAGGACTAGAGGTACTAGAGGTGGAGAATGTCCATTTTTTAAGGTGCTTTTTTAAATTGGCTGTCCTTCTCTACTCCATGTAAAAATAGTTCCATCAATAAAAATGATTTTGCAATAGTAAAAAAAAATCATTGTTTTAATTGACATGAATAGAGCTTATATAGTATATTCACATTTGAAAGCAATATACAGATATGTTCCATTTAATATCAATATACCATGTTACAAATCACATAGGAAAAAAGAAATCTATTTTTTATTACGTAAATAGGAATATGTTAAGAATTAAGTCAGCCTCTAGGGAAAAATTTATCAACTACATCTAACAACATAGGAAAAAAAACCCCATGATATGCAGCTGCTTGGAGCCTGACAACAGCCTCCCAAGGAAAGTGATAGTAATGTGCATCAGCCCTTAAGGCTGATCATCCTCAGCAACGTCATCTGTCAGACTCTGGAAGGCAGATCCCCTGTGGGTATGTCAGTATTCTTGCTGACTCTATTAAATTACAACTATGTGAACTTCCCCATCATGGGTCATCTACTCTTTAGGTGCAAGAAATGTTGTATCTTGAGATTTTACACTATTCTAAGTATAACTGGAAAAGGCCTAATTAGACTGTTTCAGCAGATACAGTACATCCTTTAGAAAAGCAAAATGAAAGTTAGCACCCACAAGGGAAGGGAAACACAAACTTTGAAGTGAACGAGATGGGGAAGGAAATAGCAAATAAAAAAGCAAAGGAGTTTAATACAACTTTTCTCTCTGAAGGCTCTCTGAATCTGGCCATTTCATCATGCACAGAATGTGCTTCTGTAACTCTTCCTCAGGCGGAGCATTAGTAAAAGCTTTTCTTGGCAATTCTTCTTGGTCTTCCTTTTTCTACCCTTAGTTTGATAAATGTCTTTTCCTTTTGAGCTATTATTTCTCTGCTATAAAATATTTTCAGAGAGAAAAAAACACAATGAGCTGAGTAAGAGACTGGCTTGTAAAACACTAGCATTAGCAAAATAGCACTGCCTGTCATCCTTGGAAGGGTAAATTCTGGGTGGAGGCCACTGGAGAGGTAATGCCAAATTGCTAGAGATATTCTTGAAGCTAAATTAAAACATAACAAACTATTGTGTCATCAATATTAAAGGGTAAAACACTGCTGTGATTGTATGTTTCAGAAAGTACAGTCAAAACTAGTCCTCAGGGAAGCAAGCAACCTCACTTTTCTAGCATGGATCACCCTTCTGTATTCTGAGCACTTAACAATCATGTTTTAGAGCAAAAATGAGTAATAATATTCTGGTGACTGTCACGGTTTGACTCACACCCTGTAATCTCTTTTGCAGAATTGAACTTTTTTTTTCTTTTTTCTTTTTCCCAAAGCACATAATGATTTTGGTGGAGAATGAATCTGGTTTTAGTAACTCTGGAGAGGAAATAATCTGGTGACAGAGGGGAAAACAGAGGAGAGAAAAGGGGGAAGATGTTTAGTAGTATAGATTACCAAACTTCAAGTGCCTCTTACCTTTTCAAGAAATGACTTTTACATTAATTCCTTTATTTATGGGAATAAATGTGTTTTTTTTGTAGATTCACTGTGAATGTGAAACAGGGTTAAAATTAACCAATTAACTCATAAAATGTTTACATGGGCTTTTAAGATTAGCATTAAACAAAGCTAGATAGAACTAAAGCAGACAGTAATAATAGTCCAAAACCATATTCTCTTTGAAATTTTATATTCATTCATTCATTTATGTGTGCATGCATTTATTCAAAAATATTTGCTAGAAGTGAAGTGCCCATCTAATAAAGATAACAAATGTGAGCAGACACATGCACGGTCCCTCCCTATGGAGCTTACAGTGTTGTGTGAAGAATTTGCAGTTTTATGAGTGACCATAACAGTGAAATTTTACATAGTCAAACTTCCCTCGGGAAGTGGTTTCAGTGGTGAGATCTAAAGAATTGGTAGGTGTTAAGTAGGCAAAGGGAAGGTCCATTGTAAGTAGAGAGAACAAGACATGAAAAAGCCCTGCAGAGGATGTACATGGTGAGCATGGGAACTATGGGAAAATCAGCTGGATTGGGGCAGATGGACCAAAAAGAGGATAATATAAGATGAGGTTGGAGAGGCAAGTAAAGGCCAGGTCATTTGAGGTCTCAGAGATTATATTAAGACTTTTTTTTTTATATTAAGACATTTTAAAATTTTTTTCTAAGAGCAAAGTGAAGTAATTTATGGCTCATAAATGGGAGTAGACAGGATTGGAAGGAGGTATGAATATACAAAATCAGAATGTACTTGGAAAATCACTAGGGCTACAAAATGAAACAAGATACAGTATCAGGAACACTGTATATGAATAGATTAAGACATTATTGCAGTAATAACTGAAGAGGTAGCCCCATTCTGGAACTGAGGAGGAAAACAGCCTGCCTTCAGGGTAATTCCTCCCTTTTCCTGGAGGATCACATGTGTTTATCGCCAGACAGTGCTATTGTCCTGACCCATAAAATCCCAGAAGTTCAATGGCCTTTCTTCATTTTGTCCCATCCCTGTCCCCTTTCGTCTAAGCTGGTGGTGCTTCTGCTGTTGTAACCCCATCTCTCTCCCTGGCTTCCTCAGAGAGGCTGATTAGATCCTTGAGTCACACCACAATCACCTTATGGAATTACTGTCCAGGCCATCCTTAGTGTTTTCTCTAGAACACACTTTCTCATTTTTTTGCAATATGGATAGACTGAGAATTTTCCAGCTCTTTAAGTTCTCGTTTCTGTTGGCTTAACAACTTCTTTAATTAATCTCTCTCCTCTCAGGTTTTACTATAAGCAGCAAGGAAAAACCAGGCCACACTACCAACACTTTCCTTAGAAATCTCCACAGCTAAATATCCAAGTTTGTCACTTACTGCTTTCCACAGAACATTAGAACACATCTTGGCCAAGTTCTGTGCTGCTATATAACACCGATTGCCTTTCCTTCAATTTCCAGACACATGTTTCTCATTTTCATTTGAGACCTCATCAGAAGCACCTTTAACATCCATATTTCTACCAACAGTCTCTCCAAGGTATCTAGGCTCTTTCTAGCATGCACCTCATAACTCTTCTGGTCTCTGCTCTTTACCCAGTTCCAAAGCCACTTCCATATTTTAGGCATTTATTGTAGCATCACCCCCTTCTTGGTACCAAAATCCGAATTAGTATGTTAGGGTTGCCCTAACAAAATGTCACAGATTGGGCGGCTTAAAGAGTGGAAATTTATTTTCTCACAGTTCAGGAAGCTGTAAATTCAAGATCAAGGTACCGCAGGATTGGTTTCTTCTGAGGCCTCTCTCCTTGGTTTGCAGATGTTCTCATTCTGTTCTCACATGATCTTTCTTCTGTGGGTATGCATCCCTGGTGTCTCTGTCCAAAGTTCCTCTTTTGTAAGAACACCCGTTACATTGGGTTAAGGGCCTACCCATAAGACCTTGTTTAACCTTAATTACCTCTTTAAAGGCCCTGTCTCTAAACACAGTCACATTCTGAGGTACTGGGGGTTAGGGCTTCAACATATGAAATTGGAGGGGTCACAATCCAGCTCATAATAGGCCCCTTCCCATGCTTCTGCCTCACTCCGTAGTTCCTTACCAGGATATTCACCTGCTAGGCTGGTGCCCTTTTCATCTCCCCTGATCCCATTAGTCTTTTTATCTCACAGATGAACTCTACCTCTGACACTCCTGTTATCAATTGCTGTCAGGCTTTATATTCAGATATCCAATACATAAATCTAGAATTCTGATTTATTGTAATGAGAATGAGGTAAACTATGTGTATGTGTGTATGCGTATATAAAATGTTTATATATACACACACATAGAGAGAGTACCTATACTGTTTGGGGGATTTAATAAGAGTCCTTAATTTTTTTCTCTAATTTCATGGATATCAATTATTTAAATAATACAAATTATATCAAGTGTTGGATAAGAATGTGATAACTTGAAGCTTCACTGCTGTTTACCTAAGTTCCTTGAATCAGACCATTTAGACATTGGTGCTGACATAGAAAGAACCGGGAGAGTGCTTCTCAAAGCGTGTTTAGAAAAATTGCATTAACCAGAACTACTTGGCATACTTGTTAAAAAATACACATTCCTAGGATCTTCAAGGTAAATTTAATTAGAATTTCTTGATATGGGGCCCAGGAGTCTGCATTTAAACCCAACCTCATCAGATGACTCTTAAATACATGAAGTTAAGGAAAATTTGACTAGAATTTCCTTCACCCCTCTTCTTGGTGACAGAGACAGTCATATTGTGTATAGGGAAGACAGCCCTTTCTCTCTTACTAAAAGGAATAAAATACTGTAATGCAATTGGTACAAGTTTTGATAACATGGAATTGAAGTATGAAGAAAGGTCAGTTTGCTGATGCCCTTCAAGAATAAAAATTCTCTCTGAAATGTATATAAGTAAAATCTAACTTTTATATATTCTTTTTCTATCAACTCTATTCTTTAATATAGAACATACCTTAAAGCTGTTTTATATATTTTTCAAATGATGTTTCTATAAAATGTATGTTACCAAAGTATAAAAAAAAGATTCTTTTTCCTTTTTCCTTGTAATTTGAGGTATGTTACATAACTTCTCTTAAAAAGTTAACTCTATGTCGGTCCAGTCTTACCCTCATGGGATTTTGGCCCTCAGGACTCCGCATGGCTATCTCCAGATTTCTCGCAGTAAACTCACAATGGCTGTGGGGCAGCCTGCCAGTCCCCAGCTACCTGGCATGGAGCCCATAGAATGTACAACTGCAAAATCTGGTTTTGAGACAACTTAGAAAAATGATACTATATGGATGGAAAATACTTATAATCATGTGTTTTAAAGGTCATAATTTACATCAGTATAAACATCATCAACTAGGAATAGGAATATATCTATAATGATTTATATTTATAACCAGATACATATATTTCTACTGAATGATTAATTTATATATATGATTTTTCCATAGAATGGCATTATTATTTCTGAAACAAAACTAGAGGGAATGTCACAAATCACAGAGCATAAGACAGGTTAAAAAGTAAAAAGCAGCTTAAATGAATCTGGGTAAGGAGATGGGCTATCATTCATATAATCCGTATCAAAAAAGCCTAATATTGAAGGAAAAGGAGAGAAGTTTCTGTTCAAATGATCAAGATCAAGACTACCTTTAATATAACAAAACTTCATTTGATTTCTTAACTGTTCCCTTCTAGTCCTTGAGACAAGCTTTTTCAGATTGCTGTGTTTTCACTTTAGAAAATGCCTAAACTACTAAATTCTCCTTAGATGTTACCATTGGGGAATAATGGGTAAGTGGTTTGTTTCTTTCAAAGCCATCTAGGAGCCCTGAGCAGCCCCACCGCCAGCCTAGTTACCATCACACCCCAGGAGGAGCTGCTGCTGCCGGCCTGTCACCATCACCACAACCATGAGCAGGGAGGCTGAGACCCAGCAGCCAGTTGCGCCCTCAGTGCTGCCCACCCCAAGTCCATCACCACCCACAGTCATGCAAGGAACAGAGGCCAGGGCAGCCTCACATAGGTAGCACCTGCTGTAGTGGGGAAGAAGGTCATCATAACAAAGGTTTTGGTAACAGTAAAAGAGTTCAATGTAAGACATGGATATGGTTTCATCAATATGAATGACACCAAGGAAGATGTATTTGTGCATCCAACCACCATAAAGAAGAATGACCCCAGGAAGTACCTTCACAGTGTAGGAGATGGAGAGACTGTGGAGTTTGATGTTGTTGAAGGTAGGAAATGTGACAGGGCCTGGTGGAGCTCCAGTCCAAGTCAGTAAATATGCAGCAGACCATAACCATTACAGACACTCTCCATAAAGCAGGGGTCCACACAATTCCCAGCAGAACTGCCAGAAGAGTGAGAGTGGGGAAAAAGGCGGGATTAGCAAGTGCTCCAGAAGGCCAGGCCTAACAGCGCTGGCCCCATGGCAGGGACGCTTCCCACCTTACTACATGCAGAGACCCTGTGGGCTTGGACCACAGTCTTCCAATCCTGCTGTGCAGGGAGACGTGATGGGAGTTGCTGACAACCAGGGTGCAGGAGAACAAGGTAGACCACTGAGACAGAATATGCATTGGGATTGTAGGCCATGACTTCACAAGCGTCCTCCTCACCAAAGACAGCCTAGGGAGGACAGGAATGAAGAAGGTAAGGAAAATCGAGATAAGACCCAAGGTCAGCAGCCACCTCAATGTCAGTATCGACACTGAAATTCAATTACCAACATAGACACCAAGAAAACCCTAAACCACAAGATGGCAAAGAGACAAAGCAGCCAGTTCACTAGCTGAGACTTCATGTGCTCCTGAGGTTTACCAACTGTACTATCATCTGCTTTAGTCATACAATAAGAAGAAATGAAATTCAAGCAATAAGAAATGAACAAAAGATTTGAGCTGAGGACCTTGAGTGCTCATTGACCAGATAAATAGAATTATCTGCATTATCTTTGCTGCCTGGGGTTTTTATTATTTTTACCTAGACATCTCCTTTCGGCAACTACAAACTTTTTTTTTTTTAAGCCTGCTTTTTCTCAATACATCTTTAAAGGTTTTTAAATTGTTTCATATATGCTCAAGTTGAGATTTTTAAGAACATCATTTTTAATTTGTAATAAAAATTTACAACTTGATTTTTTTTTAAAAAAATCAACAAATGGCAAGCATCTGTTAATAAGTCTTAAAAAAGAAAAAAATAAAAGCCATGTATCAAGTTGTCCAGGGCTGATAGTGACTCAGGGAATATCAGTAAGCAACTGATACTGATTGGGAGAAACTACAGCTTGGCAGCGGAAAGAAAAAGCAAATGGTGTCTTATGAACCACAGTGGCTAAGGGGGTATTTATAGAATTTCTCCAAATTATCTTATTACTTAGAGAATTGTATTTAGAGCAGTTTCTAGAGTTTTTAGTGATGTATAAACTAAAACTTAAATAAATGTAAGGATTGTTATTATTTACTTGATGGTACTTTCTTTTGAAAGAAATTAGAAAACATCAAAAAAAGAATGTTGACATGAAATAGAAGACACGGAGAAAACAAGACTCCAAGGGAGTAAGTCAATACATCTTCAGCTCAGGGGCGCCTGGGTGGCTCAGTCGTTGAGCATCTGCCTTCAGCTCAGGTCATGATCCCAGGGTCCTGGGATCAAGTCCCACATCGGGTTCCCTGCTCAGCGGAAAGCCTGCTTCTCCCTCTCCCACTCCCCCTGCTTGTGTTCCCTCTCTCACTATCTCTCTCACTGTCAAATAAATAAATAAAATCTTTAAAAAAAATACATCTTCTGCTCCGAAAATAGGACAAGTATATGTCATAATTCTTATTCTACATGGAATTAGGGACTAAAAAACAGAGAAGTATAATGGTTGTTTATGTTCAGATAAGCAATACATATATAATATCTAGAAATTTGATTTACTGTAATAAAAATAAGAGAACTTACATGGGTATATGTATATGTCTATCACATGGAGATATCTATCTCAGTATTATACATATAAACTATCTCCATTGTTTTCTAATTTTCAAATGGACTTAATAAAAATCTCAATTCTGCCTCTGATACCATGGATAATAGCAATTATCTAAGCAACTAGGGCACTGCATTGTTTCTTTAGGTGAATGAATCTCCAGGTATGATGTCTGCAATTTATCTGAACACAGACCAGTGCTGCAACCAGGTAAATGAATGGTTCTAAGCCCATGGTCTAAATGACCGGGCTATTCATCCCACTTCCATTATACTATTTTTTCCTCTAGTTGCACCTGGCCTACAGCACATTACCTCCCATCTTAGTCTGTTTGGGCTGCTATAACAAAGCACCACAGACTGGGTAGCTTACAAATAACAGAAATTCATTTCTCACAGTTTTAGAGGCTGGGAGTCTGAGATCAGGGTGCCAGCATGGTTGGGGAAAGACCCTCTTTTGGCTTACATACTTTTTGTTGTATGCTTACATGATAGAAGAGGCTACGGAGCACTGTGGACTTTTTATAAAGTCTTTTAAAAGATCACTAATCCCGTGCATGAGGGCTCTACCCTCAAGACCTAATAATCTCCTAAAGGCCCCATCTAATAATACCATCACTTTGGGTGTTAGAATTTCAACATACAAATTTTGGGGAGAGATACAAATCTTCTGGCCATAGCATTCCCTTTATGGAGTTGAGTGCTCCTAGGGAAAAGAATGTTGGCAAGTGACCCAGCCCAAGTTCCTTGTTAACTAGACATTTGGGCATGTAAACTATTGATATTTTCTAGGAGGAAGAGAATTTATCTGTAAAATGTACTTCGTAGGATATTCTAGCTAAGGGTCAACTATAGAACCCAGGGTCCATGAGGCTTACTTAGCTCCCTGTCAGTCAGTGATACAGTGTTGGAGATACTAAATGGAGATGTTTCATAATTTAAATGTTTCCAGGGCATGGGGTTTATCCCAGGATCCTCATCCAGAGACTTTGTCTACAATTCTTGGCTAGACGTACATGCCTAAGGTGTTTAGACAGGATCTGGGAAGCTGCCTTTGGTGTGTGACACTGCTCTCTCTACTAGGAAATTTTTTTGACATTATTTAGTAAAGCTGCATACCAGGTAAGATCTCTGATTCTTGTTAAATCTGATTAGAAAATCCATTCTTTTATGTTAGCTGACTACCCTCAAGAGATTTTTCTGTTAACAAGTATAGATTTTAAGATTGTTTTTAACTCATTATATTAACAAAGTAAAAACAGGCTGCATTTCTTCATAACCGCCTTCTAACAAAGTGGATATGAAGGACTTTTTTACTGCTGAGCGCTTTGATGGACTGGGATAGATCAATTTAGAGGAGAAACTTAGAAGTCCTGAATCTATACACTCACTGAATAACATGAACATTGATTTGTAATGATCAATTCAAAGTGATATGATGGTAAAAATAGTGTCTTATAATCTTACTAAATAAAAAAGATGACTGGACTCCAGCCAATAATTAATAGATAGGTAGATAGATAGCAAAAGCAAGATAATTAGTTGGCATCAGACTTCTAAAAAAAACCCCATACAAAATAATGCACCAGTAGAACAGCATTTTAAAATAATCCAAGGAAAGAAAGTGTAAATCATGGATTTTATAGTCAGCTAAGTTTTCATTCAAGGATCAATAGTGAAAAACAGTTTTAAATACTCATGGAATCCAACTAAGAGATGAATTGGGACATTTCAGCAATAGGATTACTGGTGAGCTTTTAGTATATTGTAGATTTAACACTAAAAGATGAGGTGGATGGTGAAATAATAATGTTTTATGATGTGCTACCTAGAATGTGTTGTATGTTCTGACAGAGTAGAAATAATGCAACTAAAAATGACAGGAGAAGAGAAGGTAGAGGGAAGTTATTGTTGTGTAGACAATAGTTTGGAGTTAAAAGTATGTCATTAAAACTGCAAACAATGTAGTAACATGATAAAAAAAAAGCAGGGAAATTAAAGAATTTTAAAAATAAGTAAAAAGCCAGCCCATAGAACAAAAATACAGTCCTTCCTAAACACTAAAAGAATTTTTTTTAAAAGAGCCCCTAAACCATTTCATATAGAGTAATATAGCAAATATAACATAATATACATAGTAATTATTACATAAAATAATATGATGAGTTGCAATTAAACATTTCACATATCAATAAACATGAATGAATGACTTAAATCATCTATTAAAAAGGAAACAATTTTCAATTTGGCTGACAAAGCAAAACCCAAATATATTCTGAATGAAAGACACATACTTAAAATACTTTGGAAAAGCTAAATAAAAAAGATGGGCAAAGACAAACCAGGCTTCTAGAAATAATAATAAAGCAAACCAATACTGATATCAAACAAAATAAACTTCAAACTAGACTGTGTTAAATATGACAGAATTGTTTTTAATGCTAAAAGCCTCAGTTCACAGCAAATAACTAATAATTGTGAATATCTATGCACCAAAATCATACAGCAATGCCTTGGTAAGCAAAAACTACAAGAGATATAAAAAGATACAGAAAGAAACATATTAACCTTAGGAAATATTAATACATCAGAATTAGTGTGAGATAAATGAAGTAGACACAAGGGCAGGATACAGAAGTCCTACAGAACCTAACCAATAAAGGAGATATTATGTATACATGGAAATTTACACCCTGGAAAATCAAGATTATGCCTTCTCAGGCACTCATGGGACAATCGTAAAATCTGATCATATATTAAGTCACAAAAAAGAAATTTCATAATTAAAAAATGTTACAAGTAAAAATTTAATACATAAAAACTAGAAATTGTTTAAAATATTAAAGATTAAAAGATTATTGTAACTAGAAATAAAAAATGTTTATTAAACAATTCTTGAGTGAATGTGGAAATACAAAATAAAACTAAAGAACATTAAAAAGAATAAAAATGAAAACACTAAGACACAGGTACATATGTGTGTTTATATATACATATATAAAATAATCTATGAGACATGAAGCAATAAATTATATAGCCTTAAACACTATCAATCAAAGAATATGTCTAAATTAATAAGTTCTCTGCTTAAAAATCTAGAAATATGAAAAAAGAAACTAAACGAACAGAAAACACAAAGAAGGTAAGTAGAATTTAATGCAGTTCTGACTTAAGAATGTTAATGTTTCACAGACTCAGAAAAAAAAAGAAATGAATAAAATAAGGAAGGGTAGAAAATCCTGCTATTGAACACAAACAGAAAGAAATGACTCAGCATATTTCAAATAAATAACATTTGGGTAAGTAACACCAACTAATGGGAGATGGGAAACATCTAACTGAAATAACTGTTAAACATGGTAGGGTAGTAGGTGGACTATACACCTTCAGGCTAAAGACAAAAAGAACTCTAAACAAATATTGAATGCTAATTATAGGCTTCCTTTCTTAGAGACCTGGGTTAGTAATAGTGAAACTATTTTCTGTACATTATAAGATTGAACATATAAATAAATATATTATAGATACCTGGGGCTGTGTTTGTCATTGGCCGATAAGAGAATTTTAGACATGGAAAAGGAGGAAAATAGAATGAATTTTGTCATTGGATTGGAATTAGAGATATCAGTGTGAATCCATAATTTTTAATATAGTTAGTTTGCTGTATAGATACAGGGTTGTGTGTGTGCGCGTATGATCATCTTTATATCTATTTCTAGCTCAGTTTACTGAGAAGGACTAGGAGCAATGACCCCTCCCCCCACCCCATAGTCATGACAACAAGTAGAACCCAGATCTTGATCTCTAATAGCATTCTCCATTAAAAGTAACCAGGGCTTCTAGAAGAAAAGGCTGATTCCAGTGTTATAGCAAGAAGAGTATAAGATGAGCCTGAAATCTCTTGTGCTAGAAGTGAGGGAGGTGCTCAGAGAATAATACTGGACATTCAAAAGGACACTGCCCACCACAGAGGAGCTTTCATTAGCCAAGAATGGAACAATTTGAGTATTAAAATCATGACATAAAAATATAACTCATTGAATAAAAGAGAAATACATGAATTCACTTTGATATAAATTTTTAAAAAATGAGGGAAGAAGGGAAAAGTCTTCCATTCAGTAGAAACCGAACTGATAAATGAAGAAATGATGGAGTTAGGAAATCACTATCAACAACCATCATAATAACAATCAAAGAAAGTGAGAATTATCAGTGGATGCTAAAATGAGTAAGTGAATTTTTTAGAAGACGCAGAATATTTACAGTCTCAAAATAACAAGATAATTATTAATTACAAAGTAAAATAATAGTCTAAGACTTAGCAGAATCGAAAGACTTAGCAGAGTCCAAATGCCAAAATTAACATCACCAGTAATGATACAGATCAACAACATGTGCCTCCTGATATAATTCTCTGAAAAGATCATTACTTCTGAGGCATTCCTGTTCAAGTTTCATAAGCTGAATTTAAGCAAGAGGAAATATCAGACAAATCCAAATTGAGGGACACTCTATGAATAGCTGGCTTGTACTGTTCCAAAATGTCAATATTATGAAATACAAAGACAGAATGAGAAACTATTCCAGATGAAAAGGAACTAAAAATACAACTGAATGAAAACACATGATCTTAAATTTTCTTTTGTTATATAGGCATTGGTGCCGTTGGACAAATTTGAATAAAGTCTGTAGATTAGATATTGTATCAATACCAGCTTACTGATGTGGATAATTTCCCTACGGTTGTTTAAAAGAATAGCCTTGTTTTTAGGTATTACACAATGAACTATTTGTGGGTTAAGGGATATTATGCCTACTATCAATTCTCAAATGTTTTGGAAAAACATATATGCATGTATATATTCAGAAAGAGGGAAAGGGATAAAGCAGATACAGTACAATGTTCACTTGGGGAACTTGGGTGAAGTGTATATTGTATTATTATTGTAACTTTTCAGGAGGACTGAAACTATGTCTATATGAATGAATGAATAAATACATGAGTGAATGAATAAATAAAACCTTTCATCACCTCCCCTGCTACCGTCTTGTTCCAAGTCTACCAAAGTCTTCTGCCTGGATCATTGTCCTCTGCCTCCTTTCAGGCTATTCTCAACAGGATAGCCAGCGAAATTCTCTGAAAGTATAAATCAGATCATGTCACTGCTCTGCAGATAGCTATACTGAGGACCCTGGCCCTTTTGACACTATACTGAAATAACTTGTTCACATATCTTTTTCAACCACTAAACTGTAAATTCCATAAGAAAAGTATTACATTTTATTATGCTTGCCTCATGTCCCCTTGCCCATACCTACACACCTACCAGAGTCCTGACACTCCATAAATGTTTATCTATCTGAAACTCTTTTCATGGCACAGAAATGTGCTTCCTGTTGATATTTTCTCTGATCTCTAAATAAGTAGTACCTTTCTGATTCTTTGTATAAAAGAAAGGTGTCCTGTGTCATGGATATTTCTGTTCCTGAGGCTTAGATTATGCCAGAAGAAGGAAAGAAAAGAACCATTGAATATTTGTTCATCCATTGCCTTTATATCTCAAATTTGCCCAACCAGAAACCCTTGTTACACTTTCAAAGTACATTAACATAAAAAATTAATATAGACTTAAGGGTTTTATTTTATTTTTGTCTTTTCTAAATTCCTCATTTTCTTATAACTTTAGGATTTGATTTTTACCAAGGGCTTACAACATGTAATATCCCTAGACTTTGTCAAACTGTGAATCTAGTTGTGCTTCCAGATGATGGTGGCACTTTAAATTCTCCCTAGCTTTGCTCTAGATGGTAGAAACACATCATCCTCTGGCAAAGTCTCCTTTTTTTCTCTAAACTGGCCCAGGCTCCAAGCAGCTGTTATTACTGCTTCTCTGTTACTGATACAAGTGATCATTATATCTCCTCAATATGCCCATAAATTTTCAGCTCCCTATTATTCATTCTGCATTTCATGGCTCTGTTCACTTGTAACTATTGACAAAAATGATTAATTATGGAAGTAGCAACAGATTCACCATTTGTAAAATATATGCTAACACTAACAGTGTATTTGGGAGGGGAACATAAAGAGCTAACTTTTGAAGGTTCTGTTTCTATAATGCTGGACAAAGTGAGACACATATGGGCCAAGAGGGGTGGATTAAAGCCAAAAGGCCACTAATCACCCTTGCTTAATTTCTGTGGAATATTCCTGGACCTTTTGCTTTGTCCAGCAGACATGAGAAACTTGATTCAAGGGTTTCCACTTGGCTTGGTATGGGTCTCCCGCTCAACACACCTTGAGACAAATACTGTGAAAGTCATTTACTTGGGATGTGAATTCCGAAAGCACACACAAGGGAATGGGGAAAGTGAAACAAAGAGGGGAGAAGCCAGGAAAGGATGTGCTATGGGTGCCCCGTGAGCAGTTAGGATCAGGACCCTGAGGTCCCACTGAGGACACTATGAGGAACCATATAAAACATGCTTCACAGCTGTCCCACTGGGGGACAGTATCCTAAACTATTTATCCCGTACTTCCATCTGTCCCCAAGAGGCATGGACTTGAGCCTAGTGAACTGTGGCATCTGAGAAAAACCCTCAGAGAAGGAAACCTCAGAGAGATGAGGATGGAACTCTTGAGGTAGGAAGTTGAGAACGGCCCTGGGAACTGTCCAGCAAGGCTGCGGGTGAATGCGAGGTTATGGGGAGGACAGCAATGGCATCTGCTACAGTCTCCTAGCTTTATTTTACTGGCTGACCCAGTACAAATGCATCATCTCTGAACACAGAGCTGTTCAATGAACACTGGTAGAATCAAATTCACTTGAAAAGTGTTAAGTCATTGATAGAAATCTTTGTATTTTTAGTATTGATTTCAGACTTCAAATTCATAACCATGGCACTAAGAAACCAGCACTTCTTTATACAACACATGTAAAATAATACACAAATTGACAAAGGTTATTTGCAAGGTCAATCTATAATTCCAAAATAATAAATAAAAATAAATGTGTTATTAATAAATTATATGTTTTTCTATTTTTCCTTTCTGAGTGACTACTGTGTTTCCTCTTTGAAGATTTAGATTAGAAGGGAAAAGCTAGAGTGAAATGTGAGTGAGTCTTGTCTGTGGGGCATTTCCACATTTTCCGAGTTCCTTCTCATTTTCTCTTCTCTTTCTTTTCCTTTTTGTGTGTATGTGTGTGTTTCTTTCTTTCTTTTTTTTAAGCACGTTCTCCTCTTTGCTATCATTCTAGTCCAAGCTACTGCCATCTTTTGCATAAGTGGAGTACAATAGCCACACATGATGTTTTTGCATCCACCACTGCTTTTCCCTCTCCATAACCTTTAGACTAATAAGAGGTAAAATCATTTATTTTGCTCAAAATTTTCTAATAGCTTCCAATTTCACCCTGAGTAAAGACTAAAGTCATCAAAATGACTTCCAAGATAATGTAACTTGCCCTCACTCCCTGCCTACCAACACTTCCCTGGCTTCATTTCATATTTTCAAATTGCTGTTCTCCTTACTCATCCACCCAAGTTACTCCTTGCTTGTTCCTCAAAGCAACACTGGACATGCTCCCACCCCAGGGTTTTTGTACTTGCATTTTTTCCTCTGGAATACTCTTCCTCCAGATATCTACAGTGCTCCCTCCCTATCTTCTTTAGGCCTTTGCTCAAATTGTATCTTAATTGCTATTGCAATAACTCTCTTCCCTACCAGCCAAATATTTCTTATCTTATTTCTCTGATTTTTTTCCTCTACAACATGTATCATCATCTAACATACTAGTTTTCCTTCTCATTTATTTTTTTATCTGCCTCTCTCCCACAGCAGAGACTTTTGTCTATTTTATTTTTATATTTTGATTTCTGCATTATAGAACTTAGACTAGTGCTTGCTACACAGTAGGCATTTAATACTTACGTGTTGATTGACCATATTACATTCAGTAGCAGAAATTTGTGTGTTTATCTATATCTATACACATGATTTTTTTAAATAACAAAATTCCATTTCATATGTAATATAGAAATAATAAAATTATCCAGGATACCAGAAAAAGCAATTTCAGTTTCACTGCATCAGAGATATAGAGAATTCTTATTGAAGAATACTCTTCTTTTTTATATGTATTAACATTTTATCAAATGCAAATTAAATCAAAATCTTGGTTTGAGGCACTTAATATGAAACTATAATTGGATATCAAGATATATGAAGTATCCACAAAAATGCAGAAAGAGACTAAAGCATGCAAACACATTAAAAAATACTAATGGACACCCCCTCCAATATCCCCCCTTCATTATTCCCCTCCTGCTATTTTCTTTTTCTTCTTCTTCTTTTTTTTTTTTAACATATAATGTATTATTTGTTTCAGAGGTACAGGTCTTTGATTCAACAGTCGGAGGGAGAGACAAACCATGAGAGACTATGGACTCTAAAAAACAAACTGAGGGTTCTAGAGGGGAGGGGGGTGGGGATGGGTTGGCCTGGTGATGGGTATTAAAGAGGGCACATTCGGCATGAAGCACTGGGTGTTATATGCAAACAATGAATCATGGAACACTATATCAAAAACTAATGATGTAATGTATGGTGATTAACATAACATAATAAAAAAAGAAAAAAATACTAATGGACAACCTAATGCCTATTTGCTAAGCTGGGAGTTCTATTCAGGCTTTAGCACATCAGGATGTAGCTTTGCATCATGGAATAGTGAGTGACTGAAAAGGCAAAGAAGATATTTCCTACATTCCTCACCATTTGCCCACTGACCCCTAGTCCTATGGTCTCTATAAACTAAGACATTTGATAGAGGTGTGATTCAAATCCCATAAGCCAAATCAAGATTTACAATATGTGACTCCTGCCTTGGCATTCTATGTCATATTCCTTACAAAGTCACCATCATTTTCTACAGTCAGGTACTGTAAACTCCATAGAATAACTGCAGAAATTAAGGGGAAGACATGCCTGGTTCAGTGTAATCTGAGAACTGAAGTACAATAGTGTGATAGTTCCCTTGATCTTACACCATCATCCAACCACAGGCAGATGCTACAAATCCCAGAAAACAGCTGGGAGGAAAGTAGGGAAACTGGAGGGTGATAATACAACTAATTATGTATAATATATACAACTAGTATATGTTTGTAATATACATTACACATATATTTATAAAATATAAAATATTATATACAATATAATGTACAATTACATATGCTATATATAATACTTAGTTAACTAAAAGAACACACTTAATCATTAATTGTAGCATTAAGAGAATCATAATAAATTCCAAGAAGCACTAATTTCCCAAGACAAAGAAAGAAAAATTTAAATAACTGAAATTTAGCCAAAAAAGTAACTACTTTGACTTTAAAACAAAGAAATCAGTTAACCAAACTAAATTTAAAAAATTTTGTCCAAAATTCTATGTCAGATAATTTAAACATCAATTCCAGAATATGTAGAAATAAATGTCAATGGTAGCCTGCATATCAAACATGTTTAAAAATATGTAAAGCATTTCAATGGTCCTAATAATTATATATTGAAACATTGACAAGAGAATTTTAGCCTATCTAATTGTTAAAATCAAAGTAACAAGAGTGTGGGAAAGTGGGCACACTCATGGAGTGTTGGAGGGAATACATAAGTAGCTATGTAAAAGTAGACTTTTTATAGAGTCTTTGTCAATATGATTTAAATCCTTTCTTAAAATGTAGATAACACCTATAAATATATATCAATGAAATGAGATGATGACTGTGAAAAAAAGCACTTGTGAGGATGTTTTCTGAAGTCTTACTCAGAGTACCAAATACTTAAGAAGCAATCCAAACATCTATTAGTAAGAGATTGTCCAAGCAAACAGTGATGCATCTATTTAATTAATTATAATGTATCTATGATACATCAATAATGAGAATAAGAATATATATGCATTTATATTTAAAATATTCAAGATCTATTACTGAGTGAAGACAAATTAACTTATGCATTATTAGGTATAGCACAATGCTACCATGATGACTATAGGAATTTTAATTTAAACAATATCTTAAGCCTTTAAAAATCTGAAAGGTTATAATAATAAAATTTTATCATTAGTTATCTTCAGGGTTGTTTTTAGTATTTTTAAAAAGCCCACATTTTCTATATTGAACAATATTTTACCTGTATAATAAAGAAAAAAGATTAAAAAGCAAGAACTGGGTGATGGGTATTAAGGAGGGCATGTGTGGTGATGAGCTCTGGGTATTATATGCAACTGACGAATCATTGAACACTACATCAAAAACTAATGATGTATTATATGTTGACTAATTGAACATAATAATAAAAAATAAATTTAAGAAAAAAAGCAAGAACTGACTGAACAGTGGCATGACCCTTACTTGAAGTAGATGGAACTTTAACCAGATATCCAAAGTCCAAAGATACCCAGCCTTTAGACAGACGGGGATTTGGGAATTAGCAACAACAGACCAAAATGGGGAAAGGCTGAGTGGAAAAAAAGGAGAATGAAGTTGGTTCCTTTAACAAGACTCAAAGAGATTTCCCTTTTGGAATCAAGCATTTATGTTGTATACTACATAGTTAGGATCTGTTTCACAGCTCTATGTTCTCTTTCATTGATTGAATTGTCAATCTTTCTTCAGTTTTATATTTCATAGTATTTTTTAATTTTATTTTAATACCTAGTAAGCTAGTTTTCCTTATCAATCTTTGTTGTTGTTTTCTCAGTTTCATCAATTGCTCTTCCAGATATAAAGGTTAGAATCACTTTGTCAATTTCCCAAAACACCCAAAGCAAAAATATTATCAGGATCTTCCTTAGAATTTCATTAAACCTATATATTAGTTTATAAAGAAGTTAAGTGTATGTTTGTCTCTTGTGATCAAAGAACTTGGCATGTCCTTATATGTATGTTAACATTTATTTGCCTCTCATCATTATGCAGTTTTATTCTTATATATTACACAAAATTTTTGTTTTTAGGGTATATTTTTTATTTATGTGGTGAATTTGCATTTTTAACTTTTGTTTTTGTTTTGCCAGCAGAGAAGACACCTACTGACTTTTTTATTTAATTGTATTGGGCTACTTTATGACATTTTAATTAGTTCTAAAACTCTGAGTTGATTCTTGGTTCTTCAGGATTTTCTAAATAGGTTACTGGAAATAATTATCTTTTAATCTCTCTCTCTAGATTTTTTCTATGTTACTGAAATAGTAAAATGATAAATAATAGTGAGGCAAAGGCAAAACAGGTCTTAGTATTGTTTGTTAATGACTTTCCAAAGAAGCAGGTTTTAGATCAACAAATTCTATTTTCTCTTCCCCCATTAAATTATTCTTTAGTCTTTATTATTTTTAACTGCTATTTTAGTTAATTTCATTGTATTACTCCTAATATTGTAAAGTGACTATTTATTTTTAGGCTTTCTTAAGCAGTAATAAAATCATTTAACACTATGACTTTCTCCTAAGTATATTTTTGGTTGTTGCTCATAAATCTTATCATAAAGTGAACTCCTTATTGTAATTTTAAGATGCTGTTACTCTTTGACCCATAAATAACTTAGGAGGAACATACACACATATACATGTTTAAGTATTAAATGTTTTTCTTTGGTTTATAGGCCTTCATAAGTACTATGGTTTGTGGGTTCCTTTTCATTGTTGAATTATGCTTTCTTATTACATTCATTCAGTATCTAATAAGTCAGCTTTAACCATTTGGCATTATTTGGGTTTTGATGTGTGTATCCTTTAGGATTCATGAACATAAGCATCAGAAATTTATTTTGCTAACTACTACCCCCTCACTCCCCCCAAAAGAGAAAAAAAATTAGTTTGTCAAAAAATAAAAATATAAAAACTAAAGGAAGCTAAGTAACAGTAAACACTGTCAAATTCCTAAGACCATCTGGCTAAGACACTTCTAAATATGGACTTTCAGCAATACTTCAACCACAAACAATTTCCTACTTGGCCCTCTGCTTTTGCATTATTCCCTCCAAATTCAAAGTTCTAGATGGACACGCCCACTTGCTAACTTCCCAGAAACCACAAAAACAAACTAACAAAAATGAACAACAACAAACAAAAAAATAGACGTTTTCAGTCCTACCTTATGACAAATTTCATATATTGCTAGTTTTCCCCAGACAAGAATATTTTTTGGCTGCTAGGCAGTCAAATAAATAACAAATGCCCATTTGATTATATCTTTTACAGAACGTTATAATTTAATTTTGTTGTATGACTAAATTTGAAATGGTTTTGCTTTTAAATAGAGAACACATAAATGCCAGAAACTGAAGTATCTGAATTTATATCATGTTCTAAGAATCCAGGTAATCTGTGTATGTGAGAAAGAGGGGGGCACACAAGGTAGGTTGTCTTCTTTTCCAGTATTTTCTTCATTGAATAGAAGGCTTGAGTATAATTAATGGTCAAAAAAATTATTATATGGAGTGTTCATGATTATCCATTAGAAATGCATTTTAATTAACTGTTAATTTTCTGGTGCTGTAGATCTACATAACAAGAGATGTAGTTTTGCCTTACGCTGATCACAACCACAGTAGGATGTCAGAAACACTTGCCAAAAGATGCTGCATTTAATTTCTAGTTTCATCAATGGTACCTAAAAATGATAATTAACATGTAGTGCTATAATGAATTCAAAGTCAAGACTGTCTTGAAGTACAGCCAAGTCATCATTATTGAAGCTTTAATGGGTTGAATGCATAAAAGAATAAATAACAAGTGACAAGCTTATTCCTAAGTAATTTCTATATGTTAAACTGAAATTAGGGGACTACAAGCAAGATAGGTCAAATAAACACCATAGGGATGGTGGAATTACAAACTGATGCAATGAATTATAGTCACTGAGGTCTTGAAAGTGACAGCAACAGACAAAACACTGGGTAAAGCAATCTTCAATGGACTTGTTCAATTTCATTAAGCACCATTTAACTCATCAACCAAAGAGACAGAGAAGACTTGCCAGTAGCTACCAATCAAGGGAAAAATGACTTCATTTTTGACTTTGAAATACATATCCCCAGTGCTAACAACTGTGATTTAATTATTTCCATTTAAAAAGAAAATGCTGAACTTTACAGGTGTTAAACATCATGCCTTATTGCATACAACTAGAAAGTGACAGAATCTGTATTCAAACTCCATTCTATCTGACTTAGAATTCTATATTTTCTCTACAATGTACTCAAGGCAGAAGGGGTAGAGGCAATGCACTGGGATTTCCTTTTGGTCAAACACACTCTGATTAAGCTGCTCTCAATATTCTTGCAGGATAACCCCATATCTTATTCAATTCAAATCGGTCCAAAAATTTATTTTTTTCCAAGAGACCACACCTAGGTTCTATCACATCTAAAAAAGATGATATCCATGCCTCTCCTTTGGCTTAACTTCCAAACAATCATCTATCCCTATAATTTCACTGGCAATCTGAATAAAAGTAAGAAACAGTCATTTATGTTATCCAAAAGAGGAATGAAAAAAAAAATCTCTATTTAACTTTAGAATGTATTATATGATTTTTATAAGGATATACAAGGATATATACAGGGATAACTAAATAATTATGTTTTATCATATATTTACTCTTCCCTAAGAACATATATTATGATAAAGGAGGCAAGGTGATGAAGCTAAGTTAGATTTAGAGGGTTTTCATTTTATTGGGGACACTACCAAACTCAGTGTCACAGACAGATATTTACAAATGCCTTTCAAAAATCAGGTTTTATTAATGTCATTAAATAACATAGAGATAACAAGTAACAGTAAAGGGACATGACCTTTCATGCCAGAAGGAAGAGGGTTGCAATCTTTTATTTTTTTAAAGATTTATTTTTTTGAGAGAGCATGAGAGAGAGGGAGGGAGAGAGAGAAAGAGCATGAGCAGGAGGGGCAGAGAGAGAGGGAGAAAGAATCTCAAACAGACTGTGCTGAGTGTGGAGCCTGACTCAGGGCTCTGTCTCACAACACTGAATTCATGACCAGAGCCAGAACCAAGAGTCTGACCCTGAGCTAGCTGTGCCACACAGGCGCCCCCAGGGTTGCAATCTTAAGACCAACGCTTAGCTGTGGACCTTTGAAAAACTTATTTAACACCTCTGATCTTCATTGTCTTCATCTATAATATGGTGAAAAAATGCCTAGCAAAATTTTAACAAAAATGCCTTTGCATAACTGGTGGATGAATTTGAAAATCCAGTATCCAGGTTGATAGCTACAGACCATAATGCACTTTTTCCCTTAGAGTTTTGTATCTGTGAGGCATCATTTGCCACTCTGATGGTTGCTAAATCCAAGCAATAGTTCTGACTTGAGAATTACTGAATTACTGTGGTAAGCCAATATTTTGGGAAATATAGGCATATTAAATCACCTTTTCTCACTGAAATGTCATTTTAACGCTATTCTAATTTTCAGTGAGACCCAACAAAAATTAAAGGCCACAAAATAACAATACGGAGTTGAGGTTTGAGAGTCAGCCTACTTCCTGATTCTGCCACTGGCCAGTTGGTTGATTTTGGGCAACACGTTTTACTCTTCTAAGACTTTGCTTTTTCAATTTTCAATATAGACAATAATGGTAATTCCAGTAAGCATTAAATAGGTGGTATAGGTACAGTGATAGCACATAGGAGGTGTCCAATCAGTGTTAGTCATAAAATCACCTCTTGGAATAGTGAGCTTTGGTACAAAAAGCCAAAGCTATAGTTATATATAGCAATTACTACACTATTTTAAAATAACTTGTCTTTATATCTTTATTACCACTGCATAGTAATTAATAGACCATGTATTCACTGATGGCAGGGACTCTGTCACAGTCAACAATCCTGAACCCAGGATGTTGTCTGGCACAAAGATCTTCAATAATGACTGCTAAATTGAATGTGCCTGAGGAATAAAACCTAGAAAGCGAAGGTGCAAGCTTTGCATTTATTTCTACATTCTGCTTCTGAATAATGCCAGGCTCCTCTGAGAGTTCACCAGATCCCATCTGGGGAAACCAAGACGTGTATGTAGGGTGCAGGTTGAACTATGGGGTCAATACTGGGCTAGGCACCAGACAGGACCTAACAGTATAACTTTTTTGGTGAGTTCTTAGTGTCTCCACTTTACAGTAATTCACAGTGATCAGTTACTGGATATTCTGGCTAAAGCTAAGTCAAGACAACATTGTAGATTGGATAAGAGCCTTCAGTTACTCTGGGGTCAAGGTACAGCCACCAAAGCAGTCCTGGCCATGAACTCCTGGTGTCCATTTCTTCACAAGAGACAAAATGTCAGCAACTCTGACTGTTGCCAGCCCAGTTCTGAACAACCCAGAGATGTATTACTTATTCCATTCTGTTTTACTATACAGGGAACACATTCTTTAAAAAAAATTAAAAAGCTTAATATTTTCATTGGACTTGTGAATGACTAATCATCTCATAGCATTTATTTTAAATGGGCTTCCAAATCACTGATGTATGTTGGGATTTTTTTCATGTCACTTTTTGAGAGGGCATTGTAAGTTTTCATTATATGTCCTATAATATACATCATTTTCTGGCAATGTTACAATCTTTTTTTTAATTTTAATAAAATAATTCCATTGTTTCATAACTTTGAGGGAAAAATACTTTCTTCATGTAATTCTATAAAATAAAGCAAGTTCATGAGTTTTCAAACTGCAAGCTATTTAATAACCTCCATTTGGTAATTATAGAGATTTATATCCCTTTCCTCATCTCCCACAAAATTCGGAGCTGATCTGTCCAGTTGACTTAGAGACTGACTTAGAGGTCTCTACATTCATTATCTTTGACAATAAGTTGTTAGATTAGGTTAATGATTTAAGACTAGTATATGTTTGGAAATGGGAGAAAGAGGTTTTAAATTTAATTTATAGGACTATAATCTACTGGTCATTTTCATGTTTCATCAAAAAATATTTTAGAGGATGTCTCAATAGTAATTGATCACACTGAGGTGACAAAATGGGCTGTCCTTGCTTTACTAAGAAGAGAAGGAAGTCATTCATCTCCTTTTAGGTTTACATTTTCAATGTATCCAGATAGTTTATCATTAATCAAGGAATTAACACAATCTAAAAGTTATAAAAAAGAAGTACACTGGCATACTACAGGTGCAGTTCGTATTATAAGTCCAAACAATGCCATCCATATCGATAATGTTGTGTAGTTTTTACTCTCACATAGAAGATACTATAGCTACCCTGGTTTTCTCTTTCAATAGCACTTAATATTTAACTATAAAAATAAATTTCCTTTTTAGCTCCTTCATGAACCATTGGGATGGTTCAGACAGTGAATAATTTCAAATGATATTCACAACATATAACATGTACTTTAAAAAGCTGTAATTTTTTTAAAAAATCTAGTTTTTTCAAAGTTTTATATTTTAAATAAATGAGGTGGATCTGAAACAAAATCACCAGAATTGCCTAATGCAACTTTAGTAAAACAATTCTGTTTAATTCTAAAGTTGTTGTCATAACTTGCATTTTCTAATTATTAATAAAATAAGTGAATTTCCCTTTGAAATAAATATTTTTTACAGTCTGTTTTGAAATTGTTTTCAGAAAATACTCATTAAATTAATTTTATTTTTAATTTTTTCAAATTTTTATTTAAATTCTAGTTAGTTAACATACAGTGTAATATTGGTTTCAGGAGTAGGATTTAGTAATTCCTCACTTACATACAACACTCAGTGCTCATTATAACAAGTGCCCTCCTTAATATCCACCACTCATTTAGCCCATCCCCTGCCCTTTTCCCTCCATCAACCCTCAGTTTGCTCTCTATTCTTAAGAGAATTATGGTTTGCTTTCCTCTCTCTAAAAGACTCCTTTAAAGTTCTTTTTTTTATTTTTTATTAACATATAATGTATTATTTGTTTCAGGGGTTCAGTTCTGTGATTAATCAGTCTTACACAATTCACAGCGCTCACCATAGCACATACCCTCCCCAATGTCCATCACCCAGCCACCCCTTCCCTCCCAACCCCCTCCACTCCAACAACCCTCAGTTTGTTTCCTGAGCTTAAGAGTCTCTTATGGTTTGTCTCCCTCTCTGGTTTCGTCTTGTTTCATTTTTCCCTCCCCTCCCCTATGATCCTCTGTCTTCTTTCTCAAAATCCTCATATCAGTGAGATCATATGATACTTATCTTTCTCTGATTGACTTATTTCGCTTAGCATAATACCTTCTAGTTCCATCCACATCATTGCAAATGGCAAGATTTCATTTTTTGAGGGCTGCATAATATTCCATTGTGTATATGTATGTATATATATATATATATATATATATATATATATATATATATACACACACCACATCTTCTTTATCCATTCATCTGTTGATGAACATCTTGGCTCTTTCCATAATTTGGCTATTGTGGACATTGCTGCTATAAACATTGGGGTGCAGGTGCCCCTTTGGATCACTACATTTGTATCTTTGGGATAAATACCCAGTAGTGCAATTGCTAGGCCGTAGGGTAGTTCTATTTTCAACATTTTGAGGAAACTCGATACTGTTTTCAGAGCGGCTGCACCAGCTTGCACTCCCACCAACAGTGAGGAGGGTTCCCCTTTCTCTGCATCCTTGCCAGCATCTGTCATTTCCTGACTTGTTCATTTTAGCCATTTTGACTGGTGTGAGGTAGGATCTCATTAAGGCTTTGATTCGTATTTCCCTGATGCCCAGCGATCTTGAGCACTTTTTCATGTATCTGTTGGCCATTTGGATGTCTTTGGAAAAATGTCTGTTCATGTCTTCTGCCCATTTCTTGATTGCATCATTTGTTCTTTGGGTGTTGAGTCTGATAAGTTCTTTATAGATTTTGGATACTAGCGCTTTATCTGATATGTCATTTGCAAATATCTTCTCCCATTCTGTTGGTTGTCTTTTGGTTTGGTTGACTGTTTCTTTCACTGTGCAAAAGCTTTTTATCTTGATGAAGTCCCAGTAGTTCATTTTTGCCCTTGCTTCCCTTGCCTCTGGCGATGTGTCTAGGAAAAAGTTGTTGTGGCTGAGGTCGAAGAGGTTGCTGCCTGTGTTTGCCTCTAGGATTTTGATGGACTCCTGTCTCACGTTTAGGTCTTTCAACCATTTTGAGTCTATTTTTGTGTGTGGTGTAAGGAAATGGTCCAGTTTCATTCTTTTGCATGTGGCTGTCCAATTTTCCCAACACCATTTGTTGAAGAGACCGTCTTTTTTCCATTGGACATTCTTTCCTGCTTTGTCAAAAATTAGTTGACTATAGAGTTGAGGGTCCATTTCTGGGCTCTCTGTTCTGTTCCATTGATCTATGTCTGTTTTTGTGCCAGCACCATACTCTCTTGATGATTACAGCTTTGTAATAGAGCTTGAAGTCCAGAACTGTGATGCCACCAGCTTTGCTTTTCTTTTTCAACATTCCTCTGGCTATTCGGGGTCTTTTCTGGTTCCACACAAATTTTAGGATTATTTGTTCCGTTTCTTTGAAAAAAGTGGATGGTGTTTTGATAGGAATTGCATTAAATGTGTAGATTGCTCTAGGTAGCATAGACATTTTCACAATATTGTTCTTCCAATCCATGAGCATGTAACGTTTTTCCATTTCTTTGTGTCTTCCTCAATTTCTTTTGTGAGTATTCTATATTTTTCTGAGTACAGATTCTTAGCCTCTTCACTTAGATTTATTCCTAGGTATCTTATGGTTTGGGGTGCAACTGTAAATGAGATCAACTCCATAATTTCTCTTTCTTCTGCCTCATTGTTAGTGTATAGAAATGCAACTGATTTCTGTGCACTGATTTTATACCCTGCCACTTTACTGAATTCCTGTATGAGTTCTAGCACTTTTGGGGTGGAGTCTTTTGGGTTTTCCACATAAAGTATCATATCATCTGCAAAGAGTGAGAGTTTGACTTCTTCTTTGCCAATTCAGATGCCTTTTATTTCTTTTTGTTGTCTGATTGCTGTGGCTAGGACCTCTAATACTACATTGAATAGCAGTGGCGATAGTGGACATCCCTGCCGTGTTCCTGACCTGAGGGGAAAAGTTCTGTTTTTCCCCACTCAGTATGATATTTGCTGTGGGTTTTTCATAGATGACTCTTATGATATTGAGGTATGTACATTCTATCCCTACACTGTGAAGAGTTTTAATCAAGAAGGGATGCTGTACTTTGTCAAATGTTTTTTCTGCCTCTATTGAGAGGATCATATGGTTCTTGTTTTTTCTTTTATTAATGTATTGTATCACATTGATTGATTTGCAGATGTTGAACCAATCTTGAAGCCCAGGAATAAATCCCACTTGGTCGTGGTGAATAATCCTTTTAATGTACTGTTGGACCTATTGGCTAGTATTTTGGTGAGAATTTTTGCATCCATGTTCATCAGGGATATTGGTCTGTAGTACTCCTTTTTGATGGGGTCTTTGTCTGGTTTTGGATCAAGGTAATGCTGGCCTCATGAGTTTGGAAGTTTTCCTTCCATTCCTATTTTTTGGAAGTTTCAGAATAGGTATTAATTCTTCTTTAAATGTTTGGTAGAATTCCCCTGGGAAGCATCTGGCCCTGGGCTCTTGTTTGTTGGGAGATTTTTTGATTACTGCTTCAATTTCCTTAGTGGTTATGGATCTGTTCAGGTTTTCTATTTCTTTCTGGTTCAGTTTTGGTAGTTTATATGTCTCTAGGAATGCATCCATTTCTTCCAGATTATCTAATTTGTTGGCATATACTTGCTCATAATATGTTCTTATAATTGTATTTTTTGGTGTTGGTTGTGATCTCTCCTCTTTCATTCATGATTTTATTTATTTGTGTCCTTTTCTTTTCTTTTAGATATGTCTGGCCAGGGGTTTATTAATCTTATTAATTCTTTCAAATAACCAGCTCCTAGTTTCATTGATCTGTTTTGTTCTTTTGGTTTCTGTATCATTGATTTCTGCTCTGATCTTTATTATTTCTCTTATCCTCCTGGGTTTAGGCTTTATTTGCTCTTCTTTCTCCAGCTCCTTTAGGTGTAGGTTTAGGTTGTATACTCGAGAACTTTCTTGTTTTTTGAGAAAGTCTTGTATTGCTATATACTTTCCTCTTAGGACCGCCTTTGCTGTATCCCAAAGATTTTGAAAAGTTGTGTTTTCATTTTCATTTATTTCCATGAATTTTTTAAATCCTTCTTTAATTTCCTGGCTGACCCATTCATTCTTTAGTAGGATGCTCCTTAGCCTCCATGTTTTTGAGTTCTTTCTGACTTTCCTCTTGTGATTGAGTTCTAGTTTCAAAGCATTGTGGTCTGAAAATATGCAGGGAATGATCCCAAACTTTTGGTCCTGGTTGAGACCTGATTTGTGACCCAGGAAATGGTCTATTCTGGAGAACATTCCATGTGCACTAGAGAAGAATGTGTATTCTGTTGCTTTGGGATGGAATGTTCCGAATATATCTGTGAAGTCCATCTGGTCCAATGTGTCATTTAACACCTTTATTACCTTGTTGATCTTTTGCTTAGGTGACCTGTCCATTTCAGTGAGGGGGTGTTAAAGTCCCATACTATGACTGTATTATTGTCGATGTGTTTCTTTGCTTTTGTTATTAATTGGCTTATATAATTGGCTGCTCCCATGTTAAGGGCATAAATATTTACAATTTTTATATCTTCTTGTTGGATAGACCCTTTAAGTATGATATAGTGTCCTTCCTCCTCTTTTATTATAGTCTTTGGTTTAAAAGCTAATTTGTTTAATATAAAGATTGCCACCCCAGCTTTCTTTTGATGTTCACTAGCATGGTAAATGGTTTTCCACCCCCTCACTTTCAATCTGGAGGTTTCTTTGAATCTAAAATGAGTCTCTTGTAGACAGTATATTGATGGGTCTTGTTTTTTTAATCCAATCTGATCCCCTGTGTCTTTTGATTGGGGCATTTAGCCCATTTACCTTCAGGGTAACTATTGAAAGATATGAATTTAGTGCCATTGTATTGCCTGTAAGGTGACTGTTACTGTATATTGTCTCTGTTCCTTTCTGGTCTATGCTGCTTTTAGGCTCTCTCTTTGCTTGGACGATCCCTTTCAATATTTCTTGTAGGGCTGGTTTGGTTTTCGCAAATTCCTTTAGTTTTTGTTTGTCCTGGAAACTTTTTATCTCTCCTATTTTCAATGACAGCCTAGCTGGATATAGTATTCTTGGCTGCATATTTTTCTCATTTAGTGTTCTGAATATATCATGCCAGTCCTTTCTGGCCTGCCAGGTCCCTGTGGATAGGTCTGTTGCCAATCTAATGTTTCTACCATTGTAGGTTACAGACCTCTTGTCCCGACCTGCTTTCAGGATTTTCTCTTTGTCTCTGAGACTTGTGAGTTTTACTATTAGATGTCAGGTGTTGACTTATTTTTATTGATTTTGAGGGGGGTTCTCTGTGCCTCCTATATTTTGATGCCTGTTTCCTTCCCCAAATTAGGGAAGTTCTCTGCTATAATTTGCTCTAATATACCTTCTGCCCCTCTTTTTCTTCTTCTTCTGGGATCTCAATTATTCTAATGTTGTTTCGCTTTATGTTATCACTTATCTCTCAAATTCTCCCCTCATGATCCAGTAGTTGTTTATCTCTCTTTTTCTTAGTTTCTTTATTCTCTGTCATTTAATCTTCTATATCACTAATTCTCTCTTCTGCCTCATTTATCCTAGCAGTTAGAGCTTCCATTTTTTATTGCACCTCATTAATAGCCTTTTTGATTTTGACTTGGTTCAATTTTAGTTCTTTTATTTCTCGAGAAAGGGATTCTCTAGTGTCTTCTATGCTTTTTTCAAGCCCAGCTAGTATCTTTATAATCTTCATTCTGAACTCTAGTTCTGACATCCTATTGATTAGGTCCCTGGCAGTTGATACTGTTTTTTGTTTTTTTTTTTTGAGGTGAGTTTTTCCATCTTGTCATTTTGTCGAGAGGAGAATAGATGAATAAGAGAACACAATGCTAACAACAACCCCAGAAAAATATGCACTTCCAGAAAGTGGTAACTTTTCTGTTCATAGAATTGCTGCTATTCTTTTTTTTTTTGTTCCTGATTTTTTAATTTTTTTATTATTATGTTATGTTAATCACCATATATCACATCATTAGTTTTTGATGTAGTGTTCCATGATTCATTGTTTGTGTATAACACCCAGTGCTCCATGCAGAATGTGCTGCTATTCTTTTCTTCGATCTCCTGTTGAGTTTGTAGGTGTTCTGACTGGTTTGATAATTATCTAGCTGAATCCCTGGAACCAGATGAAATTTATGTCTCCTACTCCTCCCCTATCTTGCTCCTCCTCAGTCAGGGAGATTCGAAATGTGACACAGAGATACAACGTGAGCAAAAGCTGTTGGAAAAATGGCACCAACAGACTTGCTCAATGCAGAGTTTCCACAAAACTTCAATTTGTAAAAAATGAAATATCTGGATTTTCCTCACTTCAGCTGAACTCCCTCCAGCCCTGAAAGAACAGGGCATGTCGGAGGCTGTGGGCCGGCCTGTTCCAACCACTGCCACCAGTGAGATGGGGAGGGGCAGCAGGACTACTAGGCGGGAGCGCTCAAATGAATTTTATTTCTAATCAATGATGCATTTACTATTATTTATGAACATTTCATTCACACCAAAATATTTTAGAGTCCTTTTCCTAGTATTAATTTTTATTTATTTATTTATCTATTTATTTATTTATTTATTTGAGAGACAGAAAGTGCATGAGCACAGGAGCAGGGGTAGGGGCAGAGGGAGAAGGAGAGAGAGACTCTCCAGTGGACTCCCCACTGAGTGCAGAACCCAGCGCGGGGCTCAATCTCAGGACCCTGAGATCATGACCTGAGCCAAATCAAGAGTTTGATGCTTAAACGACTGAGTCACCCAGGAGTCCCCTAGAATTAATTAATTTAAAGCTAGCATGCATAGTAATATAAATTTTAATCTGCCATTAAACCAACTTAATATATATATTTATATTATATATGAACTAAATAGATACTTTTGGGATTCACAACCTTTCCATGCACATACATTTAAACCAGTGTTATGCTAATGTATATACTAAAGGCCCTATTCTGTGCTGAATTTCTTTTTTCTGCTCTCAGAGATACCATGGGGAATAAGAACAAAACAAAAAGAGCTTGCAACGTCGGGTAGAAAGGTTACCATCAGTACACAACTCTGTGCATTTAAGGCAGATGTGTAGAGGCAACTTCTCTTAATAAGAACAGTTTTACTTCCAATCATTAGTGCTTCAGTTTTTCATATGAGAGAAAATAAATAAGAGACATGTTTTCTGAGAACATTCAGTTATAGAACTTTCAGAGAGAGGGGGGAAAAACATGAAATCAAGGGAAAATGAACATAAAATTTAGGTCACTGCTAAATTATTATTTTCTCTGTGGGTTTTTCTTTACCAGTTGCTTTTATATGCACTTCACATCTAAGTATTTAGGCTAAATGCATTTGAAAATCTTGCTTTTCCACTGATGCTCCATTAGCCTGAGTAAACTCTGCTGCATCAGGGTCCAAGCTTTTTTAAAGCAAGGAGGAGGCTGAGGGACCTATGCACTCAACAACAAATCATTCTGATTTTATTGTCATGTCTGACACTCTTTTCCCCCAGTGCCTTTTGACTTCTGCTTCATCAGAAGTCTAAATTTCTCCAACATGTGAAGTTGGTGTCTAAGACATTTGTAGCCTTTTTCTATAATATGTAAACCTGAGGACTTCTTGTTATCTATTCATATCTATTCAAATTAATTTGTCTCAGAAGACTAAATGGGGCCTCCTATATTGAATTGGATTGCTATTCCCACCATTTGTATGTTCATTATTACATTCCTTTATTGATGTTAGTCATGTGTCTTTTATGGGAAGAAAAATGGGAGAAATTACAAGTTGTATTTCTTTAGTGACCCAGGGACCAGAAACTATGGATATTTCTTCTCTTTTGTATAGTCTCCTGGAGTCCTTGTTTTCTTTGTTATCCTCAACAAATGTTGCTAAGAAAGGATATGGAGACCTTGTTTTGCATATCTCGGCATTTCTCAAATGACTAAAATCTGTGCTCAGTAAGCCTCTGTGTTATATCTTTTCTTTCCTCCACCTACAATCCCTTTCTCTTCCCCTGCTCTTTCCCTATGCAAATAAGCCTGTTTGCTCTCTGAACAAAGGGGGACCCTTTATTTTTATTTTGACCCTAGAGCTACAGCCTTTTCTCCTCTTCATCTTCACATCCAAAGTTTTTGAAAATGCAGTTTTCACCTTCTGTCTCCATTTAAAAATTTTTTTTATTATGTTCAGTTAGCCAACATATAGTACATCATTAGTTTTTGATGTACTGTTCAGCGATTCATTAGTTGCATATAACACCCAGTGCTTATCACAACATGTGCCCTCTTTAATACCCATCATTTCTTTACATCTATTTCCTTGTTGAAGCAACAGTGGGCTAGAAGTGTCTAGTTTTAGCACTGAAAATCCCATGACCCAAGAGATTCCTCAGTCTTGGACAAACTGACACAGCTGGTCACTTTACACACCTTCTCCTCCCATAATCTCTACCTCCAATCACTCTTCAAATTCTGAGAGCTGGGGCACCTGGATGGCTAAGTCAGTTAAGCTTGTCTGTCTCTGGCTCATGTCATTATCTCAGGGTTCTGGGATTGAGCCCTGTGTCCTGCTCCCTGCTCAGTGGGGAGTCTCCTTCTCCCCCTCTCTCTCTCTCTGCCTCCCCCCACCCAGCTTGTGTTCTCTCTCTCAAATAAATAAAATATTAAAAAAAAAGAAATTCTGAGAGTTAAACCTCTTGTCTTTAATTCATTCTCCCTCATTTTTTGTTACAGTCCCCCAGTTCAAATACCCATCCACTCATAGCCTGTTGTACCAGCTTCCTCAATATAACTGACTCTCTTAGTCAACTACTGTATTATATTAGCCTTCCTAAAAGGCAAATTTGATTATGCCACCCTGCTTCCTCCACATTCTAACAGTTTCCCTCTGAAACACTATAAAACCTGAGTCAGATACTTCATGATTTTGTCCTTTTCTATCTGAATACTCTTGCCTGCCATTTCTTTCTTCTTCCGTAAGCTCTATTCATACATATCATTATTCCTAGAACATGCTATTACAGCCTCGTATTTCTAGTGCTTTGTACATGCACTTCCCATTCCCGGAATCCACCCTTCTCAAGACTACCTGGTATATCTTACTTAAAATCCACATCTCAGCTCAAGCACAGACTCCTCTTGGAAGCCATCTGTACTCTTTCAGGCAGATAACAGTTCTCCTTGATTTCCTCCTGTACCTTATATGTCCTTCCATTTAAAAACCTATCTCACTGTATTAAGATAGTCTCTTGTTTCTCTTTGCTACAAGATCCTTAGGGAGAAGCGATATGTGTTCCCCTTTCATATTCCCTGTACCAGCAGAGTTTCTATCTCAATAAGTAATTGTTGAATTAATGTTTAATGAAGTAGTTGCATTATTTTTATAAGCCTTACATTTAGGAGGCAGGGTAGATAGGAGTACATAAGCAAGATCTTATAAATAGGAACCTACTACCATTCTTGCACAATTACTTTATAAGTTGTACTTAGCACCTAAAGAATGACCAAGAGTGATTAGACTTATCAAAACCTAGAAAAAGGGCTAATAATTTGCTTACTGTTCTTGCATCCCATAAAGACAGGGATTTATCTGCAGAACCTGTGAGAAGAGTGTTGGAGCAAGGAAAAAACTCAATGCTGTTCACAGAATCTGTATGTCCATACAAAGTGCATCTGCATCTTTCACTGTATAGAGAGAAATGAAGAGTTCACATTTTAGGAGTTAGCACCTAAATGTTTCTTATGCTATCTACACAATGCTAATGAAGATAATTTAAGTATCTGAGGCAAAAAGTTGTTTTATAAATGGCAAAAATGTATAAGAACCACATTTTAAGGGAAAATTCTATAGTCACCTTATATCCTAAGCACTTTATAGAATTAGTAGCATAAAACTGACTAAATTTAAGTTACCTCAAATTTATAAAGTCACTTGGTAAAGCCATCTTTATATTGTGGCATTTACTCCTTCTCATGAAATGACTACATAAAAATTGTCCCCATCTAATAAGGGAATATACTAAGAAAAGAAAACAATGAAATGCAGTTTCATTTGTAGAAAATTTTCCTGCTATTTTCTAATGATTCCCGAAATATAAGTACAAAACATTTCTTTAAAGGTTTATACTCCAAAGCCAATTATATTGAAATAATCACCTTTAACTATTAGGGTAATTGTTCCAGAAATGTAATTGTTCTCCATAGCTTTAAGGAGAGACAGAGAGACATTTTACAGAAAAATAAGAAGTACATATTTATCTTATTAAAATAGTATATCATTGGGGCACCTGGGTAGCTCACTTGGTTAAGTGTGTGACTCTTGATTTCGGTTCAGGTCATGATCTCAGGGTCATGAGATGAGCCCTAATTCAGGCTGCACACTGAGCATGGTGCCTGTTTAAGAGTCTCTCTTTGCCCCTTCCCCCACTCATGCACATACTCTCTCTTTCTCTCTCTCAAGAAAAAAAAAATAGTAGTAAATTATTACATTAAAAAGAAGAATTTAACCATAAAACAAAACAGGCAGAATTAAAGACATTGCTCAGTCAAGTAAATATTTTATTATTATGAGATATTCTCTAAAAGACATCCTAACAGTAAGAAAAAATATTAAAATTATGTTATTTTAAATTATTTTTTCACTTATAGAAAAGTATAATTAAAAAAGGAAATGAACAAATGTATAATTCCTCCCACTTTTCTTTTACCCACCTTCCAATTCTTTGAAATCATATGGTTAATATTACATCAAAAATCATAACACATATTTGATCAATAATCACAAATCTCATAGTTGCTTAGTGCCTCCCAACCCGTCCTCCCAGTTTTTATTAAATATATATTTAAATTGATCCTCTGCACCCATATCTTTTCTATTTTCTTGATCATTCAGTACTTCAAAAGCAATTTTAACTGGCTATAATATCTGACATCATCAGTTCTCAAATTTTTGTGAAGAAATGTTCCACTGTTTGTACCACAGGCAAAGTCTGAGGACAACCTAATCTCTCCTCCTATTTCTGTCCAACTACCTTTGTGGATTATTTGCTTTCTATGTGCAATAGCTCTCATAGGTCTTTCACAAACACTGCAGTTCAGAAATTTTATCATGGCATGACTTGATGGTAATTTCCATCTATTATTCTTACACTTCAGTTATTCTAGGACAGTCTCCTCCATTATATCTTTAGGTTTTTATCTTCCATTTATTTCACTTTTGATTTCTTTAGAAATACCAACTATGTTTTATTTTTAGTTTTTCTCTTTCTGCCTCCACATTTAACATTTTGTCTATGATACTTATATCCTTATATATATAGTTTTCATTTTTCACACCTTTTCAATTGTCAATTGTACTTATTTTTATTTGTGTATGTATGTGTGTGAGCCATCAAAGGCTTTTATGTTTTCTATTTCACTTATTTCCTGATATTTCTTAGTCTACTTTTCACATGTATGTACTCTCTTATAAAATCATAATGGAATACTTTAGAACTTTTGATGTTTTATTATATAAAATAAATTTAAAAATAGCATTTCTGTAATTTCTTTGAAAATACAGTGTCCTGTCTATGAATTATTGATAACTGTGCTTAAGTAATTCTTTATGCACTATAAGTTCTTTAGTAGAATTTAGTTTATATTAACTTATTCTTCCATTTTTGCAATTCTTCATAAGTTTGGGGTTGGTTTCTTTTTATTATGACCTATATTTTAATGGGATAGTTACTTGCTAAATATAAATGGTAGAAGGAGAGAAATTGGACCCACCTCTAATTTCTAATCAGATTTGTTGTCTTCCACAAAGACATCACCAAGTGTGTTAGTGGCTCCATCTTGGAAGTTCATCTCTCCTTCAGTTTTGTATTTTAAAGTATGGATGCAGCTTCTTGCAAAACCCCTTGAGTCACAAGCTCTGTATTAACTCTAAAGCTTCTGCCTCATTTACACCCCCCCACTTGCCTCATCTATGGCAATCCCCCTTGTATACTTCATCTAACAATAAAAATGTCCTGTTAGGATTTTTGTTTGCAACTATGATAGAGTAACCAGTACTGTACTTCCCACACAATAAACGACTATAAAGTTACACAACTTACATAAGGCAACTGTTTTCTGGCATTAAACTAAACACAGCACAAGACAGTAATCTTTGAGAGAAAGAAAAAACGACGTAAGCTCCATGACCCTCCTGACTTGCTGCTCGGAAGCACTTCCCTGCTATCAAATGTAGCAGTAGGATCCCAGTAGAACCAAAGTCTCAGGCAGACAAGGGACAGTGAGGACAACTGGAGCTGCGGATATGCCTGGAATTTGCAGCACAGGGTATGAGAAAAGGGAACTCATTGGAATGGCAGTAGTTTTTATGGGGATTTCCTAGGAATTCTTGGTCAAGTTATAGATGGCAATTCTACAGACTAAGAGCAGAGATTTCCTGCTCTGTGTTTGAGATCTGAACAATGATACCAGAGTCCAGGTACTGCTAGAAGACACTGTATTTAAACCGCAACCAGAGTGTGAAGAGAACTCACTGGGCACCTCACAAGTTCAGCTGGGACTCCAGAAAGACCCCACAATAAAAGTAAGTGTCATCTTTATGAACTAAGTTCAAAACCAAAGTAAACTTGTCTTGCCAAAGAATAAATCCAAGACAGAAAGGGCAAAAATAATCTGCTGATAATTTAACTAATCACTAGGATAGAACTCACTACCTTTTATAGAAAGACCACCTAATATAGACTCCTTATAATTTGCCATTAATAACAACCAGCATGTAATTTTAAAAAAATTACTTCACATGTAAAGAGGTACTAGCTGTGACCCATAATCAAAATAAAATTTCAGTCATAGAAACAGATTCTGGGATGAATCAAATGTTTATAACAGAAGACAAAGATTCCAACCATCTATTATAAATATGTTTAAGAATAAAAAAGCCCAGATAGTTATAATGCGTGTGTGAATAAAGAATCTCAGAAGATAAATGGAGACTATAAAAAAGAAGAACATGGATGAATTAATAAGTATAATATGTGAAATAAAGAGATTATTGAGTGAGCAAAATAGCAGATTAGATATTGGAGAAAAAAAGGATTGATCTGGAAACAGCATGAACAAGAAATAAAAGTATGATTAATATTTTTAACCTCCTATGCACTTTTACTGAAATAAAGTCCTATCTGTGACAAAATTAAGCATTTCTATTTGTAAGTAGTTCATTACTGGTAACTTTTTAGAAGACTATATTTATTAAATAGAAAACATCTGAATATGGTATTTATTATTTTTAATTGAAGCATTTTGACTTATAAAGGATTATGCTTTTAACTTAAAAGATTTTTCTTAACATATACAATTTGTCATTACACTAAAAAGTCTCCTATTGCAAAGTTTGGTAGTATTTTTAAAGGCAAATACAACAGTATTACAAATATGGTTATATGTGTTTCATTATAGTGAAGATCTAACAAACACACATATACACAGAAAATGTATTGTTCTAGTCATGTGTATCCTTGCATATATGTATTATTGGTAAAACACTGTACACATTGACAATTTATATTCAGGCTTTGTTGCTCATTAAAAACTCAATTCAGCTATTTGAGGATATATTCACTTATGGTGGTGGGATAGAGGGAGGAACTCCTCAGTGATATAGCTCACATAGGTTCCCAGATGAAAAGGAAAAAACTGGGTCTTCACATAGTTAAAGGAAGAATTGCTCAAGGGGGAAAGAAATCTGCTCAGGAGTCACTGGTTTAAGGTGGGGCATTCCAGGCAGACAGGCTACAAGAGCAGGCTTGTGAGAGATTAATTAGCTGCCAGAGCAGGGAGCCCCATTCAGAATTTCTTTGCAAGGTGAAAATGGACTAAAGTGATGGAGCATGACAGCACCACAAGGGATGGAAATGATTTGTACATTTCTATCAAAAACATAAACACTGAAACTTGATGCAATTTTCTCTTGGTTGCCCTCTGCCGTTTTCCTATCATTTTTGTAGGAAGAAGTTAGTTCATAAGTGATAGCTCTTTATTTTTTTTCAAAGATTTTATTTATTTATTTGAGAGAGAGAGAGAATGAGAGATAGAGAGCACGAGAGGGAAGAGGGTCAGAGGGAGAAGCAGACTCCCTGCTGAGCAGGGAGCCGGATGTGGGACTCCATCCCAGGACTCCAGGATCATGACCTGAGCCGAAGGCAGTCGCTTAACCAACTGAGCCACCCAGGCGCCCGATAGCTCTTTATTAACTCACCTCCTGCTTTTCCTTTATTTCCTTTCTTCTCTTTCCTTGCCCCCTTGATTTAATTTACTACTCTGGTAACTGAATGTTAGTTCTCTGAACTTTCAGCTCATTGTAAAACAAAGTTATCTACTCTTCTAGAGCCCATACATTTCATTTAAAGTGTATTTCCTATACATATGCTAACTCATAAGAGGACAACATTTTAACACAGTTTCCCTTTGTGAGGCATTAAATTTTAGGGATTTTATTTCCTTTGTTGTGTTTGTTTTAGCGCTATTAATATTGGATATGAAATTGCGCCTTTAAAACTTCAAGCTTATATGAATTTACAGATCAACAAACTGTTAATGGAATTATAGAACATTTACAAAAAGGCAACAGCAATATATATCTAACTGAATATGAAGATAAAAAGTAAAAAAAAATCTATCCTTGTTTTAAAAAAGAGTACTGGAATTCATTATCTTATTAACCCTTAATAATACCTAGATTTTAAATAGTGTTTTTGTAATTAGCCAACATGTAATAATAAAATTTATCACAGGGCTTAGCTGAGAAATTCTTTAGGAAATACCTAAATCTAAGAATCCAACATGAGCATAAGTGATTAAATAGGTTTATTTAAATCTTTAGACTGCAATTCATCACATCTAAGTTCACTGAGGGATTCCTCCCATCCCTTGGTTTAGTTTTTTAAAGTTTATATATAAGCTATTTTAAAACCCACCAGAATTAGCATCTCAGCAAGGCAAAATCCTCCAGTGACATCCAAAATTTGACTTCAAAAGTTAACAGCATTTTAATAATGAGAGCCTTTTGTTTTATATTATTATAAATTGTATAAAATCCTTCATCATGCAATAGGTTCCTTGTGACCATGGAATTCAGCTGAACATTTAGTAGAGGGAGTGATATTTAAATAAAATCTACCAGGGAGTCTACCCGTAAGTCCTATCTTAAAGTTCACCATAACCTATCATGACATAATAATCTATCCTGTGGTCTGAGTGTCGGATCCAGGAAGGATCATAAATAGGCCATAGCTCCTAGACTAGGAAATTTCTTGGTCAAAACCCTTGACAATAAACATACAATCTGAGCCTTAGCCCTAAATGGTAATAAAACTCCACTCCATGTATGAAAACATAGGGCAGATCCCGGGCAAGCTCAAAAACTTGCAACACAGGCAGGATTTAGGGAATAGAAGCAATAGGCGAATAAATAAAAAAGGACCAGAGCAGAGCTGGGGATTCACTCAGAATACTCTCAAGTCCTCACTCAGATTTTCTAAGTAGTCAATTCAACTGTTTTTGCAAAGGGCAAGGGTGCAAGGAGAAGGTTAAGAGACTGGGGTGCACTGATAACAGTGAGAAAAAAGTGGAAGCTTGGCAGCACGTGGTAGTATACTGGATAATAGAAAAAAAAATAAAAATGGCAACTTGGGGCAAATTCATAAAGGCAAAAGCAAATACATATTTTTTTTTATATTTCAACAGTTCCTACATTTAAAATTGTAGTTTAAACTGACATCTGTTGAGCACTTACTGTTGTAAGCAATTTGTGTATATTAACAACACTGTGAAGTACTCTTGGCCCTCTTTATTCACAGATTCTGTATTTGTGAACTGTCTGCTTGCTAACATTTATTTATAACCCCAAAATCAATGTTTATGCAGACATTCACAGATGTGTGCACAGCAGTGGCAAAAAGTTTAAAGTCACAGGATGTGCACATTCCCTGCTGAGGTGAAACTAGGTAAAGCTCTGCCTTCTTGTTTCAGCTCTCCTACTGTAAACGGTGTTCTTTTGCAGTCTAGTTAGTTCCATATTTTTCACATTTTTGTGGGTTTTTTTGGGGTGATTTTGGTGATTTTGCTGTTTAAAATGGCTCCCAAGTGTAGTGTTATCAAGCATTCCTAAGTGCAAGTATTCCTGTGGTCTGACTTATGGAGAGAATGGTCAGATAAACTTTGTGCATGCATCAGCTGTATAGGGCTCTTGACTATTAGTTCAATGGTAATGAATCAAAAATACATATGAAATAATTTATCTTTAAACAGAAACACACAGAAAACTAGGTTACATATTGCTTAATTGACAAATCAGCTTGCAGGAAACTAACTCTGCGTTTCTCCTAGGTACAATGTTTCCATATTCACTAATCCGATGTTTTTGGTGTTTTTATAAGATATAGCAATCTTGAATAACAAGAACCAACTGCACTTATAATTTACCCAGTTTGAAGGTAAGGAAACCAAAGTATACAAAGTCTAGGTAATTTGCTTAATATCACACAGGTATTTAGTGGTGGAGATGAGATTTTTTTCCCAAACAGTTGGCTTAAGACTGTGTACTTTTAACCACTATCTACACAACCTTCCTCAATGCACAGCATAATGTTAAGTGAGGGCCTTGGTTATCAGCCATTGATAAAATTATACTCTGTAGGCAGAAAAATGTACCATATGCTTTAAAGATATTTTCATTAAGAAATAGTTACTATTCAAAATGTTCTAATGCTTAAAGGTGAAATATTCATTACCTAGAAAATTAATTTATATTAACTTATCCCCCACAATGCCAAATAAGTCAACTTTTATGGATTAGAAACATTTTAAACTTTAGATAAATGTTATCGGGTCTGATACAGTGGTCCATTGCAGTTGACTTGTACTGGTTTATAAGACAGTGGTATCTATATTTTCCTAATTCCACATTCAGTGGCTTCACTTTGCACCACTTGTAATTTGTCATGGTGGTAATATTTACACCATGGAAACTGGCAAATGCTACAAGTCAGGACTTGCATTTTTCTGAGAATAGGTTTATAAGCACATCACTGCCTGATGTTAATATCCTTAGCTTAGCCAGAATTTATTTACCTTTCAAATTTATATTAATTAAAGATTTCTTTAAAAACCCAGGTATCACCTCAATGCATGTGTTGAGTTTCCTCTACATCTATTTTATTTTTGTTTTGTTTTTTTCTTTATGTTTTAACCCAACACATTTGATACTGTGACTCATGAGAGTAAGGATGACTGTGAGAATGAACGTAATGCCACAGTTCTTAAGGATGCAGTAATAAACTATTTCTTTAGTAAACACTTGAACTCTTCCTTTACGTTCAGAGCATAGGTTTGTTGCCTGACATCAATACCTTCTAGGTCATTTGGTACCTATTACCCAGTCTAAACTGATTTACATATTATTTCCTCTGAATATTATTATAAAAGACAGAAAGAGCTAGAAACGAAATGTCACATTATTGAGTTAACTCTCCTGGTCTGGGATTCTGAAAAGTTAATGGGCTAAAGAAAATAGTTACTTATACTTTAGAACTTATGTCTTATGATGTGGAATGAGGACAGCCAATAATTCATGTGCCTGAGAATTAGACCTGAATAAGAAGGAGTGAAAGCTCATACACTTCAATCATATGGTGCTGCTTCTGTCTTTTCTGTAGTTAGATCAGTTTTTAAAAGAATTTTTGCTTCTAAAATTTCTGACTTAAAACTATCAAATATCATATATATATATATATACATATATACACAAATGTCGTGTGTGTGTGTGTGTGTGTGTATACACGCACAAAAGGTCAACAGGGTCATTTTGAAGCATATCTTTCTTTAAAAAAACTAAACAAAAAAGAAAATAAATCAGCCTCAAAGATGATTGCGACTCACTATTAAATGCAAGCTGATCAAAATACGTAACATTAAATGCTTTAAATCTAAAACCACTTCTGAAATCATCTATTTAACTTCTCTCTACAAAATATATATATATTTTTATCAAAGTATAGTTGACATACCATGTTATATTTGTTTCAGGTGTACAACATAGCGATTTGCCTATTCTATGCATTACTCAGTGTTCAGCACGGTAAGTGTGGTCACCAATTGTCATCATAAAACATTTAAAAAATATTGATTATATTCCCTGTGCTGTACTTTTCATCTCTGCAACTTACTTATTTTATAACTGAAAGTCTGTACCTCTTCACGTATTTTCTCCATCCCTCACCCCTTCCCCTCTAGCAGCCACCAGTTTGTTCTCTGTATTTATGAGTCCATTTTTAATTATTTTGTTCTTTTGTTTTGTATTTTAGATTACACATAAGTAACATCATATGGTATTTGTCTTTCTCTGTCTGAATTATTTCACTTAACATAATACCCTCTAGGTCCATCCATGTTGTTGCAAATGGCAAGATCTCATTCTTTTTTTTTATTTTTTATTGTTATGTTAATCACCATACATCATTAGTTTTTGATGTAGTGTTCCATGGTTCATTGTTTGTGCATAACACCCAGTGCTCCACGCAGAACGTGCCCTCTTTAATACCCATCACCTGGCTAACCCATCCCCCAACCTCCTCCCCTCTAGAACCCTCAGTTTGTTTTTCAGAGTCCATCGTCTCTCATGGTTCGTCTCCCCCTCCGACTTACTCCCCTACATTCTTCCCCTCCTGCTATCTTCTTCTTCTTTTTTTTTCTTAACATATATTGCATTATTTGTTTCAGAAGTACTGATCTGTGATTCAACAGTCTTGAACAATTCACAGCGCTCACCATAGCACATACCCTCCCCAATGTCTATCACCCAGCCACCCCATCCCTCCCACCCCCCACCACTCCAGCAACCCTCAGTTTGATCTCATTCTTTTTTTATGGTTAAGTAATATATATATATAACATTTCATTTCTAGCTCTTTCTGTCTTTTATACACTTGACTTAGCCAAAAGGCCGAGAAACGATCTTTCTGTCTTTTATAATAATATTCAGAGGAAATAATATGTAAATCAGTTTAGACTGGGTAATAGGTACCAAATGACCCAGAAGGTATTGATGGCAGGCAACAAAAAATATATATATATATAACAAAATATGTATATAACTATATGTTGTGTGTGTGTATATATATATGTGTGTGTGGCAGTAATTTCTAGGCAGTAATTTCTAGGACATCAGCCTTAGCAACATAATTATGGATGAAACAAAAGCAAAAATAAACTACTGGGACAATGCCAAAATAAAAAGCTTTTGTACAGCAAAGGAAACTAACAATAAAAGAAAAAGCAACCTACTAAATGGGAAAAGATCATTTGCAAATGATATGTCTGATAAGGAGTTAATATCCAAAATATATAAAGAACTTAAGACAAATCAACACCAAAAAACAAATAATTACATTTAAAAAAGTGGTCAGAGGACCTGAATAGACATTTTTCCAAAGAAGACATACAGATGGCCAACAGGCACATGAAAAAAATATTCAACATCACTAATCAGCAGGGAAATGAAAATCAAAACCACAATGAGATATATCACCTCACATCAATCAGAATGGCTAGTATGAGAAAGATAGTAAGTAACAAGTGTTAGAGAGAATGTGGAGAAAAGAGAACCGTAGTGTACTGTTGGTGGGAATGTAAATTGGCAAAACCACCGTGGGAAGCAGTATAGAGGTTCCTCAGAATACTACAAATAGAAGTACTATATGATCCAGTAATCCCACTACTGGGATTACTCCAAAAACAAAACAAAACGAAACACTAATTCAAAAAGATATATGCACCCCTATGTTTATTACAGCATTATCTGCAATCACCAAGATAAGAAACCTAAATGTCCAGGAACAGATGAATGGATACAAAATTTTAACATAATATAATCACAAGTAACCACACTGATACATTTGAATCTTATACTTCTTTTCCTTCCCCTGTCAACTTCCTGGAAGAGATCTATTCCAAAAACCAGATATCAGGAATGGTTAAAGTTAATGGCGAAAGGCAAGACTTCTAGACACAGAAGTTTGGCTCTAGGAGAATAGGGATGCCAGTGAGAAGAACAGAAAGTAGATAAAGAAGGGCTGAAATGAAAGGAAAAAACCCTTAGATTATCCAGGGATTGGATTGTTGGAGAAAAGAGATTTCGGTCCAGCTGTTTCTTTACGCTCAGAGCTTTCATTCAAAGCTCAGTGTCTTCTGACCATAAATAGGCGAAAACTAAATGGACACAGAACACCCATCTGTCACATCATCCTGTTATTTCCTTCACTGAACCAATCACTAGGTGAAATTAGCTTGATTACTTATTTATGTTATTGTACCCTCTCCCCCTCATCAGCCCTGACTAGAGTTATACACTCCGTAAAGACTCTGGCCTTATCTGTCATGTTTAATGAATACCAGAGTAGGTACTCAGTAAGTATTTATTGTTATTAATGAAACTGCAGATCTTCATGATCTGTGAAGAGATACCATTACTTCTCAATACTTAACCCTTAGTCTAATATCCTTCCCGTTCACCTAAAAATACTGATTATGTTTAAAAATAAACTTACTGAGGTTTTGTGGATTTCAATTACCTTAGAAGAGAAAGAATTGTGTGAGCAACACAAATGATCTAAGAATTAATTCCCCCCTGAAAAAGCTATAGAAACATCCAGTATTTTAGTTTTTATTTTGTCATGTAAAAGTAGAATTTAGTTAGGCTTAAACTTCTGATCTTAAATCACAAGCTTACCCTTAGGAATGAAAGCTTCTTAAAAGTGTTAAATTGATAAATCTTATGGTAACCATCCTTGATGGTATCAAGTTGATGGCCCTATTTTTCCACTGCGTTAGTTTAAAATGTCAGTAAAAATAATCATTTTTAAATGTTTGAATGAGGATAGAACCATAGGTAAAGAAAATGTGGGGAAATATTGTAAGCCTATCAGTGGACCTTCAGCTGTGCTACAACATGTCTAGTACACAATGCTCCTCAAAACTTTATCCTGTTGTTGCTACCATCTTCTGTCCAGAGTGGCTTGATATGAAATGGTGAAATGAGTTTACTTTTGGAAGTTCGGTTCCCCATTAGTCTCTCTCTTTCTGCTATGCCTACCTTTCTGAGTTAAACAAAAACAAAAACAAAAACCTCTTATGGTGATACTTCTCATAGAGTCATTTTTATTACCTGAGGGTGAATGGTATGGAACTATCTGTGCACTCTCTTTCCTGTCCCTGGTGTGTCTTACTATTCTCTTCTTCCCCTTCAGTAAATTCTATAACAAGTGAAAGCAAGAGTGAAAGATGGGGATTACTGGCAGAGGTTATGTGAAACTCTAGAAGGAATACAATTAAACCCAGCTTGAACTTCCTAAGTCAGGATACATTTCTTTATTAATATCCACCCTAGAAATGAAAATTCTGGAAATGGTAAACACAATTTAAATAGGGATCATTTCTTCTCAATCTGTCCAACTTTGTTTACCTAAAGGCCTAATGGATGTTCTCCCTCTCCAGACCCCAGAGCTTTCTGCCCACCAAACAAGAATATAAAATACATAAAAATTAAAAAAAAAAAACAGGCAAAACTAGAAAGGGCAAATAGCTTGGGAATAACTCATAAGAGAGCTTCCTCATTACTTTCTCTCATTTTAAGTACCTCTGATTCAATGGCTAGAATACAGCTGTCTTTATTCAATATCTCTTTATACTGAGTACAGTATACATTCCAGATTTTGTATAATTTTATATTTTCAATAAATAAAATACATCAAATATGTCTTAAATGTGATTTACTTTCCGTGTCTGTAAAATAGTTACATGAATGATGTACAAGTCAGACTAAATTTTTTTTGTCAGAATTTAGTAACTAGGTATTTGTTTAAAATTGTATTTTGGAATGAATTTCTTTATTACCAGTGTGTCTGGTGATATCAATGCGTGAAGTTATTTCTCTATGACAGTATAATTTATTGAAATATCAAGCCATACTTATATTACTGGTATTTTCCCCCTTATCCCTCAGTTTAAGCAGGGAGACTACTTTGGTAAATCCTTGCCTCTAGAATGTTAGATGGACAGAGAGCAGAAACTACTTGGAATCAAAGGTATTTCTTATCGCTTTTAAAACCTTAAACTCGAGCTAGTATCTCTGAAGGGAAGAAGCAGCTGTTGGACAACTTCTAAGGAAAAGGAGAAAGAGTGAGAAGGATTCCCTTGAAGTGGGAAGGGGGTTTAGGTGCTTGTGAGGCTCTGTGAGAAGGAAAGAATTTTGAATCACTCCATTGCAGTGCCTGGAAAAGGTGGCTAGATCTCAGACATGGTCACACGGCTCATGTGGCAGATTGGGTCCCAGGCTCAAGGCTCACTCTTTGTCCAAAAATATTCCATGCATGACACCAAAGTAACATACATCACTACCAAACTGGGGCTTTGAGCATCCCAGCAATAGGCTGATAACCAATGACTAGGAAAGCCTCCTTATTACTACTGCTGAGTAAGGTCTTGGGACCTTCTAAATATCATAAAAATACTGTATAAAACCACAGTAAAGCCTTTTCTTTATTCTACATCCAAAAGCAGTTATTCTAGTTGCAGGAATTTTAGTCCATATAAAAAATATATAAAATAGTAAATTGCTGGGAAAATAAATATTCAAGGTTTGCAGGACCTTGTAATATCCTCTAATTGTATGATTAAATAATTGTGTTTAGATCTGTTCTTCATTATGGAAATAATTTACCTCCACTGATATCTTTAAACAAAGTGCATCCATTTTCATTTCTTTTATACTGTAATTGTAATATGAAAAGCAAATTTATAAAGGGCACTTAATAAAAGTAGCCATGAATGTGTAAGCAAATCAGTAAGGTCTGTCTCAAATTGGGTGAATGGAAGCAGATGTTTTAATAGTAGTAACAGTAAATATTTTCTATTTGCACCTTGTTTTCTAAACAACTTAAAGTAACTTATTGTCTTTCTCTATCTAAATAATAGCTGGATTAAAAGAGACATAACCTGTAAAAGAATCTCTTGTTTGATCTGTAACCAACAGGTTAATGAAACTGTGATCATCCTGTTGATCAGAAAGGATTAAATATCATGGGAATGATTTGATGTAGCGGATTTTAAAAAATATTTTAAAAGAATCTGTTTTCTTACCTCCACTTCATTTATTCAATGGCCTCTATTTTTAAGTTCTCTCTCTCTTTTTTAAAGATTTTATTTATTTATTTTAGAGAGAGAGAGCACAGGCAGCAGGGAGGGGCAGAGGGAAAGGGAAAATCAGGCTCCCCATTGATCAGGGAGCCCACTCACAGCTCAATCCCAGGACCCTGGGATCATAACCTGAGCCAAAGGCAGATGCTTAACTGACTGAGCCACCCACATGCCCCTAAATTCTCTCTTTTCTTGGGTCATTCACTTACTAGCGCATTAAAATATGTCACCCAGTGTATGTTCTTCACCATTATTACAATGAATTATATATTATGTTCCATATTAGGGCTCACTGCATTTACCACCACCACAATGGCTACTCACACCTCCTCCCATAACACCTCCCAAACACTGAACTATATTAATGCTTTTAAATAAAACTATTGTCTCTAAAAAATATATTAAACCATGTTTGAAAAAGGACACACATGTTTTCTTTATTTTATAACACCATATTGCACTAACTTTTCTTAACCTCCATCTGCTGATACTGCATCAAAAATTAATTTGTTAGGATCTAAGTGTTGTTGGAAAAGTTCAGCAGCGCCCTACAGATTATTATAAAGATATATCATCACCTTGGTTGTATGATAGAATGTCACCAACTTAAAATGAGAATTATAAACAGAATGACATTTGTGTCTGCCATCTACCTTGTGCTTTTTACCTCTCATATGTGATAATGTTCAAATCAGGGACAGGACTTTTTAGTGAGGACCCATATACAAATACAGTAAAATGGCCAGCTTAAGATATTAAAAATGCCAGTTTGTTTTATGAGGTTATAAATAAGTCCTATCATGTCTTTACATTTTATGACCTCTATTTTATTCCTTGATAGATTCATATATGACATATCCAATTATTCATGTCAAAAATTTAAAACTACCAGCATTTCAATAAGGAAGCACATACTATTATTTATTTTTTTTACTGTACTTTATCTTTGGATTTTTAAACAAAACCTGGATTTTATGTGAGAAATCATGGTTTTTCTATTAAGCATATCTTTCTTAAATAGTGATATAGATATTTATGGGGTCAGTATTTCTTTCACTTAAAGTCAGATGTCCTCTGCTTTTTGGCTTGGTCCTGGGCCTGAACTCAATATGGGTACAATTTTCAGAATAAAAATTGGGATTGAATACAGTATAGGCTCTGGGGAAATACCATTAAAATTACGCTTTGGGGTGTTTAGTTTTGAATGTCTATTTTTCTTTTTTTTTAATTTATTTGACAGAGAGTGTGAGTGAGCACAAGCGGGGGGGCAGCAGGCAGAGGGAGAGGGAGAAGCAGGCTCCCCACTGAGCAGGGAGCCCGATGCGGGGCTTAACCCACTGAGCCACCTAGGCACCCCTGAATGTCTATTTTTCTTAAGAACAACCATAATCAGCAAATTATTTATATTTATGAAATGACACAATCACAACAGTCTTGTTAAAATTACTTCCAGCTATTCCACTAAAGTATGTCAGTATATCAGTATGGCAGTATCTTCTGCACAGTGTGATTGGGCTATTGACCTTGGTGCTTCCTCTTCATAAGACTGGGTCAGAAAAGGCTGATTCATGTCAGGCAATCACTTCCTCACAAATTGCAAAAATAAATAAATATGCCTTCTATATCTTCTGTCCTTTGGGTGTTAGCAGCAGCTGTTACCTGCAGGGTGTCCTTCTCCGTGAGCTGTCTCTTAGCTTTGTGCTGAGCACACTCTTCTGTTTAAATGAGGCAGTGAAGCAGCTCAAGCCCTGCTTGCTTCAAGCCAACACGATCTGCTTGTGCCTGTCACTTCTTAGCTTATTATGTTGCTGTTAGTTTTGCTTGAAGGATTTTGTTCATCCTTTGGGTACAGCCACCCTCCTTCAGATAGCCACATAATTATCTTCTCATTCAGGTGCCATCCATTTTCATTACATGACTGGTCAGCATTGCTGAAAGTTGATAGGGGAGACTCATATGCCATTAGACATCTGTATTATCAGGCCAACTTTAATGCAACTTTGTTTTATCATTTACACATAGCATCATTTATACACAATATAAATATCAGTCGACGCATATATGTGTATCGATTATTCCCAACAAATCTTGATTTCAGGCTTATACAATTAGTACTTCTCATGTTCAGCAAAATAACTTACTATGTAATTTTTGTACCTACTAATTGGTATTTGTCCACTTAATTACATCATACCATAATTCTTAATTCTATGAGATCTAGCAGTCCCTTTGAAAAACAAACCTACTATATCGAAATGAAATTAAATATAATAATAATTTTTAAAAAAATCAATATACTCGCCTAACAGTAATGGAAAAAGAAATAGAAAGTAAGTAATTTGTAACAAAATAATGTGTTTTTCAAAAATAAATGCTCAGGCCCAACCAGATTAGGAGACATAATGATGGAACCAAGAAGCTCACACCTAGGTATAGAATTATCATGGTTGTCACTGCTATGAATGCCAATTGTTAAACTGTACTATCTAGGAGACTCAAGTTCTAGTGGTCTTATTGCTGCGAGGTAATTTCTGCAATGGTAAACAACTTTTGGTAAAGTTCCGATAAAAATTTAGTTAAATAGTCCCTTGATTTACAAAGTAGTTGGATTTCTGAAAAACAGTATGTACTAAAAGTTTGTAAGTAACGCTTTGTGTTTATTTTCAATGTGGAGTTGGATTTCTAGAGAAAATTAAAATGTAAAAAGGATATTAACAGGTTTTTTCTTTCAACTTCATCGATCTACATAGGGACCTTTGGAAGTCATGTGGTACACAAAAGAATTTTTTTCATTGTGCAGGAGTGCCCTACTCAGCAAGATGTATGGCATCCCTGTCCCCACACACTTCATTTCAACTGTGCCCGTGAATAAACGAAACAAGAAAAAGCACTCTGAATTATCAAAATGTTTGTTTGGGAGTGGTACTACCCACCACCCTGGTGAACTGCTGACTTAATGACTACATTGACTTTACCGTTTATTGTTATTGCTCAATGCCTTGCCCAGAAAAGGAAACTTTAAAACCTATCCATTGAAGTTTCCAGGAAAGCCAATTTTATATTTATTATCGCTCGCCTTTAAATCACTCTAAAATATAAACTGGTTGCCACTGGGTGTGTGATTCATGACTGTTCCAGTTCCAGTAGTCGGAGTTTTGGGAGAAGAAATTGGCAGAGCAGCCTGAGACAAGGAAGGAGAAACAAGAGGACCAAGATGGGGGAAATATATGGAGTCAGATGAAGAAGTGCAATGGGAGGATGCCAAACATGAGGTGGGAGCAGGGGATTTAGAGAAGAAAGAAGCTGAGCAAACCTTCCATCTGCTGCCATCTTTATTACGGTATTAGTTTTGTTGTTTCCATCAATCACAAAAAAGTGCCTCACATAACAAACTATACAGCTGTTTTAGAAATTCTATATAGGGTATCTTTTGGAGTAGCTTCTCAGAGAAATTATGAATGGATAAATTGCAAAAAAAGCAATTAACCTCTCAGCTTTTAACATGCTGTTTCCCCCCAGTTAAATCTAGTATTCTGACTAAAGAAAATTTATCACCTATATTCAAATAAAATAATATTCAAGTATAAGTATAAATCACATTTCTAGGCATATTATTTTTATATATTCTGAAATTTGGGACCATATATATTTCTAATGACTCTTATGTCAAGGCAAGAGATGAAGATAACAGAAATGTAAAAGGGAAAGTACTCAGTTTAGATCTGGCACGTTTCTAGTAAACAAAAAGAACATACCATGTCAAATCCTTTTTCAAGTAAGGCAAATTATTTAATAACTCATTAATCATGGGAATAAAAGAAGAAAACTATTCAAAATAAACGGTTCTTCTAACATCCTGGGTAATTGTTGTTTTCTGACACTAGATATTGCTTATAGAACTGTTAATAACACTTTACTTCCTAATGTTATATAGGAAGAGTGTTAGACTTGGGTTATGAACCAATTCTGCCATTTACATGACTATCAGCAAATCACATATACTCCACATTTATGTATAATCAGGATAAAATGAAAAAAAATGTCTGGAAGCAACTTGAAAATTATAAAGGCTGGCTACATATTAATCAATAGAATTAATACCGCTTATCTGTCTATCAGGGTGGTTGGAATTTGATTACTCCCATCAATAATAATTTTTGCTATGGGGCACCTGAGTGGCACAGTTGGTTAAGCGTCCGACTCTTGGTTTCTGCTCAGGTCGTGATCTCAGGGTAGTGAGATAGAGCCCTGCAACTGGCTCTGTGCTCAGCATGGAATCTGCTTAAGGACTCTCTGCCCCTCCCCTCTGAGCTCTCTCTCTCTCAAATAAATAAATAAATAAATAAATCTTTTTCTTTTAAAAAAGAATAATTTTTGCTATCCTTTATATCTTATTTGGATGTAGTAGTCCAGATGTGAATCTTTCTGGTGGGTCAACTATGAAGAGGTGAGAATTAGTTGGGTCATGTGGAGTAGGTATTTCTATCAAGGGTATGCTTAAATGAATTTCTTAAATTGGAGCTTTAAAAACAAGAGATTAAACAAAAATTGAAATCCTCATGCTAATACACCATGTGATAAAGCAAATGTAGATAGAATGCAATTGGCATTTGTTTTTGCTTCCTGCAGACTGGACTCAATATAGGTCTTATCTTCTGTAAGCTGGCCTGGAGGGGGCAGAGAGAAAAGAATGAGGACAGCCAAGTACACATGGGGGGACTCTCTCTTGGGAAATGAGAAAACAAAAGGAGGGATACTGTGTCCTCAGTTTCTCCAGGCCCAATCTGCAGAGATTTGGCCCACAAAACAAGCGTTGACAGGGGAATCATTCTCTTACTGTCCCAGTAGTATCAGCCCATCATAGAACCCAGAACCATCCTTGTACCCAGCATAAATTTGGAAACAGCATCCAAACCCTTGCAATTATTGGCATGTTAGCTGCACAGCCTTGCCCTGTATATTTCAGTAACTTATAATAAGACCCCCAACCCCACCACCATTTTACACAATTGAATTATTTGCCTACATTAACAAAAAAAAATTTCTGGGGACTTGAAAGGAATTGCATTAAAATTATATATTAATTGGTGAAGAATTAGCACTTCATTATATTGAATCTTCCAAACCATGAATATGGTTTGTCTCTCAATTACTGAAGTCTTCTTGGATTTTATTTTATTTTTTAGTGTTTTGTAGTTAAAGCATATAGATTCTGCACATTTTTGTTTTTTGTTTAATTTAACATAAATATTTCCATTTTTTTGGAGACATTACTGATAGATTTATTTTTATTTATTTTTTTAAGATTTTATTTATTCATTTATTTGAGGGAGAGAGAGAGAGAGAGAAAGAGCACAAGTGGGGGGAGGGGCAGAGAGAGAAGGAGAAGCAGGCTCCCCAGTGAGCAGGGAGTCCAACGCGGGGCGTGGGGCTCGATCCCAGGACCCTGAAATCATGACCTGAACTGAAGGTAGATGCTTAACTGTTTGAGCCACCCAGGCACCCCAGATAGATTTTTTTTAAACTTTGCTATAATTTTATATTGTTAGTATATAGAAATAAGACTGTTTTTGCATGCTGACCTTGTATTCTGCAACCTTATTATACTTTACCCTACAAAGTTTGACATGCTGTTCCTTTATCCAATTAGATTATTTCTAATTTTCTTGTGATTCTTTCTTTGACCTTTGAGTTATTTGAAATGTGTTTTTTTTTTCAATTTCAAAATATTTGGAGATATTCCAGATATTTTTCTGTTATTGATTTCTCTTTAATTCAGTTTTATACAGGAAACACACTCTGTATGATTTAAATCATTTAAAATTTATTGATTTTGTTTTATAGCCCAACATACAATCTAACTTGGTGATGTTCCATGTATACTAAAAGAGTATATTCTGCTATTGTTGGGTGTAGTGTCTATAAATCTCAATTAGGGAATTTGCTTGGTAGTATTGTTCAAATTTTCTAAATCTTTACTGATTTTATGTCTATTTGTTCTATCAAGTAATCATAGTAATTATTTGTATGGATGACTTTATATTATATAAAGGGATTGGAACACCCCTTTGAAACAGCTTAGGCACTTATCCCACTAATTATCTATTTGTATATTATAGTACAATCATCTCAACTTCCTAGGTTTATGACCCCTTCCTTCTCCCATTTCAGTCAGCTAATTCTCAGCAGTGTGAAATGTATGTATTTAAAATAGAGTTTCCACTCACACTGGAATGTTTTTTACAATCTGCTCAAATTACATATAGTTCTTCTATTATGGCATTTAGTACAGTTTTCCTTACTTACATACTATTGTTAATACCATTTATTAGAATTTAAAGACTTCATGGTTAAAGAATGTGCATATCTTTTTTTAAATATGTGCAGATCTCAATATTATCCCTACTTCACAGTGTCAAAAATATTGCTTAATTGAGACATAAATATAGGTCAAGTAGCAAAACCAGAATTGTCTAGGATTATGATCCTAGACTCAGGCAAAAGAGAGAGCTAAAGGTGAGAAAGTGAACAGTGGCATGTTAGAGTATTTAGAGAGCTCAATCCAGAAATATGAGGCAAAATTTAACTTGACCTATCAAACCTGTTTGTTTTAAAGTTAACTTGATTTATCAGAATATTAGTCTAAGACTGAAAGCATAGGTAGCATGGGCCACTAAACAAGGTATTGGATCCAAAATTCAGCCTGCCTATCTCCTGCCAGCTATCCAGTTCAGTTGAGGATGAGGTAGACAGGCAGTGAGTGAAGCAGAAAACTTTGGTCATATCAGTGCCTGAGTAGAAATAAAGACAGGGCTCAGGGCTAGGTGAAAAGGGGTTTGAATATCAAGCTACAATGTCTAGCATATGGTGGCAGTTTAGACTATACTAAATGAATGAATGAATGAAAGAATGAATGAATGGGTGATGAATGAGTGAATGAATATAATGCATGACCAATTAACAAGGCTATCTTGACCTTGGACAGATAAACTTTAGATGTTCTATTTCCTCCCACTGGGATTCCCATGCAAAATAAGTATGCTCAGATGTCAGAATCAATTTTAAAAATGCTTTATAATTTTTTGTTTTGTTCCTCTTTGATCATAAAATAAACAAATTTTTTTATATATTCTTAGATTTGTATGTGTGTATGTATTTTGCCTAGAAGCAGAAAAAAATGACTAGAAACTATCTTCATTTAACTGGCATTATTAAGAAGACAAGTGCTTATACTATGTCTTATTAAACTATTGTAGTTATATACATATTCTAAATTCTTTTTTCCCAATTTCACAAGTTGTAATATGGCATGGTTTAAAACCTGTTATATCTCCTAAAGAAATATGAAAATTTCAGCATTTCTCAATTTCAGAAGATTTTGCAAAAAGCTGTTTGGAGGCAAGGTTTTTCCAAACAGTGTGACATGTCTCTCAAACAAAAAGACATTTCTGTCTTTGAAGTATTCTAACAAACTATTTTGTTTCTTTTGTAACCACTCTAGTATTTCATAGGTTTAAAATTAAGGCATTTTATGAGGTTTGATTTTACTATTTACCTAACATATACCATAGTTTTTTCCCACAGATTTCAGTGTACCTCTAAGCTAAGATATAAATATACACATTATAAAATATAGTCTTTTTAAATCATTATATTAAAATGTATGTTAAATGGGGAGGAAGAGCTAAGATGTCAGAGTACTAGGAGGACACTAGGCTTGCTTCATACCTCAAACACAGCTAGATAAATATAAAATCATTCTGAATACCCAATAAATCAATCTGAAGACTGACAGAACAAACTGCACAATGAGGGAGAGAAGAGGCCAGCCACATCGTGGAAAGTAGGAGATGTAGAGATGTGGTTTTGGGGAGAAATGGATTGCAAGTGCTACAGAGGGGAGGCAGCCCTGGTTGAGGACAGAGGAGAGAGAGAGAGAGAGAGGAGCACACAGGGAATTGCACAAGGAAAACACTTTCCCAAGTCACTGACTGGGAAAATGAGAGGAGCTGATTTTCGTGAGTTTTTGTAACCAGCATGGCTCAAAGACTGGTTTTAGAGGTCTGTGGTGTGACTGGTATAGAGACCTAAAGGTCCTGCAGTGTTCCTGTAAAGAAGGCAGGCAGGTAGCCTGTGGACGGATGATTACTTGGGACACATGGGAGAGATGGGAGAGACAGTTCTCCCTTTTTGGAGCTCATCTGAGAGAGGTGGCATGGAGCTCATCTGAGAGAGGTGGCATGCATCTCCTGTAACAGAGGAGCTGGCTAGTGCCATTTCTCTCCCTCGCATCTCAGCATAAACTACAGTAAATAGCATAACAACAACATTGGCTGCTTAATCTGCTTACACTGAGCCCCACACCCCCATACCCCCCACGCTTTGCTGGTACTGCTTTTCACTGGCAAGTGTGACTAAGAACCAGCACAGTGGGCCCCTCCCCCAGAAAACCAGCATGAAACCCTGCATCCACCATGTCTACTGACCACAGAGTTCTGAAAAGCTTCAATTCTAGTGGAAATAGTATCAGATCTCTTTTAGCAAGCAGACCAAAGTATGCGTTGTGAATACTTACCCACTCTGGCCAAGGTCCAAACACTCCCCACTGAGATGCAAGGAGGAACTCTGCAAAGGACTGACTTGAGGATTGAGCAGTCAAACACAGCAGTACAGTGCATGCAGCAGTACAGTGCATGCAGCATACACGAGAGATACTGCCTAAAGCACAAGGCCCTGAAAAAAAAAAAAAAAAAAAGCACAAGGCCCTGGATAGTATATGATCTCTTCTCCATAAAATCATTGCTCTCAGGAGCAGGAAACATAACAGACTTTCCTAACACACAGAAGAAGACAGAGACCTAGACAAAATGCTAAGACAGAGGAATTCATCCCAAAAGAAAAAACAAGAAAAGGTCATGGCCAGGGGTCTAATCAAAACAGATATAAGTAATATACCTTATCCAGAATTTAAAGCAGCAATCATAAGGATACTAGCTGGGCTTAAGAAAAGCACAGAAGACACCAGAGAGACCCTTACCACATAGATAAGAGACTCATAACTAGACAGGCTGAAATGAAAAATATAATAACTGAGATTCAAAACCAACTGGATGTAATGATCACAAGGATGGAAGAAGCAGAGGAATGAATAAGTAAGTGATATAGAAGATAAAATTATGGAAAATAATGAAGTTGAACAAAAGAGGGAAAGAAAAATCTTGGATCACAAAAGTAGACTTAGGGAACTCAGTGACTCCATAAAGCACAGTAACATCTGTATCATAGGAGTCCCAGAAGAAGAGGAGAGGGAAACTGGGGCACAAGGTTTACTTGAGGAAATTATGGCTAAAAACTTCTCTAACCTGGGGAACGAAACAGATATCCAAATTCAGGAGGTACAGAGAACTCCCATCAAAATCAACAAAAGCAGCCCAACACCAAGACATACTATATTTAAATTTGCAAAATATATAAATAGAGAAAAAAATCCTAAAAGCAGCAAGACAAAAGAAGTCCCTAACTTACAAGACAAATAAGGTTAGCAGCAGATCTCTCCATAGAAATTTGACAGGCCAGAAGTGTGGCATGATATATTCAACATGCTGAATGTGAAAAATATGCAGGCAAGAATATTCTATCCAACAAGGCTATCATTCAGAATAGGTGAGACAAAGAGTTTCCCAGATAAACAGAAACTAAAGGAATATGTGACCACTAAACCAGCCCTGCAAGGAATATTAAAAGGGATTCATGAATGGGAAAGAAAGCCCAAAAGTGACAAAGACTAGAAAGGAATGGATAAAGTCTCCAAAAACAATGACTTTATAGGTAAAACAATGGCACTAAATACATATCTGTCAATAATCACTCTGAATGTAAATGGACTAAATGCTCCAGTCAAAAGATAGGGTATCAGAATGAATTAAAAAAACAAGACCCATCTATATGCTGCCTACAAGAGACTCATTTTAGGACTAAAGACACCTGCATATTGAAAGCAAGAGGATGAAGAATGATCTATCATGCTAATAGATTTCAAAAGAAAGCCAGAATAGCCATACTTATATCAGGCAAACTAAATTTTAAACCAAAGAGTATAACAGGAGATGAGGAAGGGTACTATATCATAATAAAGGGATCTATCCAACAAGAAGATATAACAATTGTAAATATTTATGCCCCCAGTTTGGGAACACCCAAATATATAAAACAATTAATAACAAACATAAAGAAACCTATTGGTAATAATACAATAACAGTAGGGGACTTTAATATCCTACTTACAACAGTTTACAGATCATCTAAGCTGAAAATCAGCAAGGAAACAATGGCTTTGAATGACACACTGACCAGATAGACTTAACAGATATATTCAGAACATTTTCATTCTAAGGCAGCAGAATACACATTCTTTTTGAGTGCACATGGAACATTCTCCAGAATAGATCATATGCTGTGTCACAAATCAGGCCTCACCAAATACAAAAAGGTTTCGAATATACCATGCATATTTTCTGACCACAACATTATGAAACACAACCACAAGAAAAAATTTGGAAAGACCATATATGGAGGTTAAAGAACATCCTATGAAAGATGAATGGGTTAACCAGAAATTAAAGAAAAAATAAATGAAAAATACATGGAAACAAATGAAAATGAAATATGACAGTCAAAAGCCTTTGGGATTCAGCGAAGGCACAAAGGTGGTCATAACAGGGAAGTATATAGCAACAGGCTTTCCTTAAGAAGCAAGAAAAGTCTCAACTACACAACCTAACCTTACACCTAAAGAAGCTAGAAGAACAGCAAATGTAGCCTAAAGCCAACAGAAGAAAAGAAATAATAAAGATTAGGGCATAAATGATATAGAAACAAACAAAAACCAGTGAAACAGATCAATGAAACTAGGAGCTGGTTATTTGGAAGAATTAATAAAATTGATAAACCCCTAGCCAGACTTAATGAAAAGAAAAAAGAAAGGACCCAAATAGATAAAATCACAAAGGAAAGAGGGAAGATCACAACCAACACCACAGAAATACTAACAATCTAGGTGAATATTATGAAAAATTACATGCCAACAAACTGTGCAATCTGGGAGAAATGGATCAATCCCTAGAAACATAAAAACTACCAAAACTGAAACAGGAAGAAATAGAAAACTTGAACAGACAGAGAACCAGGAAAGAAACTGAATCAGTAGTAAAAAAATCTCCCAACAAACTAAAGTCCAGGGCCAGATTGCTTCCCAGGGGAATGCTACCAAACAGTTAAAGAAATATTAATACCTATTTTTTCTCAAACTTTCAAAAAAATAGAAATGGAAGGAAAACTTCCAAAATAATTCTACAAGGCCAGCATTACCTTGATTCCAAAACCAGACAAAGAATCCACTAAAAAAGAGATCTATAAGCCAATATCTCTGATGAACATGGATGCAAAAATTCTCAACAAAATGCTAGCAATTTGAATCTAATAGTACATTAAAAGTATCATTCACCATGATCAAGTGGGATTTCTTCATGGGTTGCAACAGTGGCTCAATATTTTAAAATCATTCATTGAGAGACACAACATTAATAAAAGAAAGGATAAGAACAATATGATTCTCTCAATAGATGCAGAAAAAGCATTTGAGTACAGCAGTCATTCTTGATAAAAACCCTCAACAGAGAAGGGATAGAGGGAAATTACCTCAACATCATAAAGGCTATATATGAAAAACCCACAGCTAATTTAATCTTCAATGGGGAAAAATGAGAGCTTTTCCTCTATGGTCAGGAACAAAACAGTGATGTCCACCCTCATCACTGTTATTTAATATAGTACTGGAAGTCCTAGCCTCAGCAATCCAAAAACAAAAAGAAATAAGGGCATCCACATTGGCAAGGAAGAAGTCAAACTTTCACACTTTGCAGATGACATGATACTATACTTAGAAAACCTGAAAGACTCCACCAAAAAATTGCTGGAACTAATACACGAATTCAACAAAGCCACAATATATAAAACCAATGTGCAGATATCTGTTGCACTTCTATATGCCAATAATGAAGCAGCAGAAAAAGAAATCAAGGAATCAATTCCATTTGCAATTGCTCTAAAAACCGTAAGATACCTAGTAATAAATCTAACTAAAGACGTAAAAGATCTGTACTCTCAAAACTCTAAAACACTTATGAAAGAAACTGAAAGAAATGGAAAAACATCCCATGCTCACTGGATTGGAAGATCAAACACTGTTAAAATGTCTACACTATCTAAAGCAATCTACACATTTAATGTAATTCCTATCAAAATATCACCAGCATTTTTCACAGAGCTAGAACAATCCCAAAATTTGTATGGAATCACAAAGACCCTGAATAGTCAAAGCAATCTTGAAAAAGAAAAGCGAAGCTGGAGGCATCATGATTCTTATTTTCTAGCTACATAACAAAGCTGTAGAGATCAAGACAGTATGGTACTGGCACAAAAACAGACATAGATCAATGGAACAGAACCCAGAAATGGATCCCCAACTGTATGGTCAACTAATCTTCAACAAAGCAGGAAAGAATATCCAATGGAAAAAAGACAGTCTCTTCAACAATTGGTGTTGGGAAAACGGGACAGCCACATGCAGAAGAATGAAACTGGACCACTTTCTTATACCATATACAAAAAGAAATTCAAAATGGATGAAAGACCTAAATGTGAGTCAGGAAACCATCAAAACCCTAGAGGAGAACACAGGCAACAACCTCTTTGACCTTGGCCGTAGCAACTTCTTACTAGATATGTCTCTGAAGGCAAGGGAAACAAATGGACTACTGGGATTTCATCAAGATAAAGAGCTTCTGCACAGTGAAGGAAACAATCAACAAAACTAAAAGGCAACCTTTGGAATGGGAGAAGATATTTACAAATGACATATCTGATAAATGTTTAGTATCCAAAATCTATAAAGAACTTATCAAACTCAATACCCAAAAAACAAATAATCCCGTTAATAATGGGCAAAAGACATGAATAGACATTTTTCCAAAGAAGATAAACAGACGGCTAACAGGCATATGAAAAAATGCTCAACATCACTCATCATCAGGAAAATACAAATCAAAACCACAATGAGGTAGCACCTCATACTTGTTGGAAGGGCTAAAATTAACAACTAAGGAAATAACAGATGCTGGAGGGGAAGCAGAGAAAGGGGAACCCTCTTACACTGTTGGTGGGAATGCAAACTGGTATGGCCACTCTGGAAAACAGCATGGAGGTTCCTCAAAAAGATAAGAAAAAGAACTACACTATGATCCAGCTATTGCTCTACTAGGTACTTACCCAAAGGATACAAAAGTACTGATTCGAAGGGATACATTAATCCAGATGTTGATGGTGGTATTATCAATAATAGTCAAATTGGAAAGAGCCCAAATGTCCATTGACTGGTGAATGGATAAAGAAGCTGTGGTACACACACTCACACACACACACACACACAAACAACACATACACACACACAATGGAATACTAATCGGCCATAAAAAAGGAATGAAATCTTGCTACTTGCAAAGATGTGAATGGAGCAAGAGAGTATTGGCTAAGCGAAGCAAGACAGTCAGAAAAAGACAAATACCATATGATTTCACTTATGTGGAATTTAAGAAACAAAACAAATGAACAGAGGGGGAATAAAAAAGAGAGAGCAGCAAAGCATAAAACAGAAACTTATGTATAGAGAATGAGGGTTGCTGGAGGGAGTTGGGCAGGGGATGGGCTTAATAGGTGATGGTATTAAGGAGTACACTTGTGATGAGCACTGGGTGTTGTATGTAAGAGATGAATCGCTAAATCCTATACCTGAAACTAATATTACACTGTATGTTAACTGGAATTTATATAAAAACGTGAAACTTAAAAAAATTAAAAATTAAAAAAAAAGAAAAAGAAAAAGAAATAATAAGGACAAGATAATGCTGTCTGGCAACAGTTTTTGTAAAATAACCCCAGGATATGGAAATATATCTAGCCTATATATTTCTTGTGTACTTTCATCATTGCTATAGAATCAACAGAGAATTATATGGTTATTTTTAGAAACTTTAAATATAAAGCAATTCTGTGATATTTCCAGAAATATAACAACTGCATAGTTGGGGGAGAGGAAAGGGGGAAAAACTTATCTTTCACTGTTACCATTTTATTTCTTCTCAATTCTGTAATGTATATATATTATTATTCAAAAAATTTTTAAACAAAAGTATGTTAAATATATATTTCTCTTTACAAATATGTAAGATAGAATTGAATAGTTTATTATTAACTAAATTAATATAAAACATGTCAGAGAAATAAAAATAGTGAGAACAATATAGTTTAGCTAGTCTTATCTACCCATCGGTCCTTCACATATTTCTGCTCCACGGCTCATCTTTGCTCATCTTAGAATGAATGCCTTCTTGGGCTCTGGGCAATCCAAATTCTACTCAACCTTAAAGGCCCATCTCTAGCCCTGCCTTCTTTGTTATGTCTTCCCCTGTCACCCCAGAAAAAGGACCTTTTCTCTATATTCCCACAGGACCACCAAGCCTCACTATTTTCTCTTAGTGCTTACTACTTCCTGCTTTGTATTTATCATCATAGTTTATTGAATAACATGTCCACATTATCTTTTAGTGCAGAAATACAACTCCTTTTCTTCATTTCTCTTTACAGAAAGAGAAGTTGCTAATTTGATTTATCAGCATCCAGGACATTAAACACAGCAGATTCACTAGCATGTAGGCCAACACATGTTGGAGGGTCATCTGTAACTCCACTGCTTCCCTAAGTCCTGAGCTCATGAAATATGAAGATACGGACTGCCCTCAGCAGCCTCTGCCATTTCCCTGTCTGGCTCTCTTTTCTCTTTTACATGTTAAAATTGATTACTAGAATGATTTTCTAGTAATGAGAGTACCTTTTCGGTTTTGGTAACCTCTCTCTTTATTTCCTCTCTTTTCTCACACACCCTAGAGGGCTAATTATTGTTCCAGTTTGCATCCAGTCAGAACTTTGCATCATCCAGCTCCTAAATTCTGTCCACTTGATTTGGTGCTTTTGTGCATAGCTCTGTGGGGGAATTTAATTGGGACAAAGTGATTCACAATGCAAAATTCAGGTTTATATGAATCTTCTACTAAAATAAATAATATAAATTATTATCAAAGCCTACTGACACTACAAAAAATTGGGTTTATCTTTGCAAATAGATAAGGCAATCTTTGGATACAAGGATGGTTTATAAACTGTTTTTATTTTATTTTTGTAAGATGATTTAATAATTTATGGAATTATTTTCAGTAGCACCAAAAATATACTGAGAACTTATACTACTTAGTATCACAGGTTTTAATAAATCAGAGTTGTTTTTTTTTCAAAAATTTTTCAGACACAGAGATTTAATTACAAAGATAGTATACTTAAAAGCCCTTTGTGTTAAACAGAAAAATAAAAAATAATAACTGGTTGACATGGATGTGAAGAACCACTTCTTCATGTATTCATTCAACAAATGTTTTTTGAAGATCTCCTACTTTCTACACAATATTCAAAGCAGTGGGACCTTCAGTATAATTCTGATAAACTCTTCTTCTCATAAAGCCCTCATTCTTGTGTTTGTGTGCAGGAGGCAATTAGAAAATATTTAAGATATCTTACTGTAGTAAGTACAATAAAGAAAAATAAAAGTAGCACAATATGCTATTTAAGTAGGTAGTCAGGAAGTTCTTTCTGATAAGGTGATTCATAAGCAGAGATTTGAATGACATGAGGGAATAGGCCATGTGCATATCTGAGAAAGTGATTTCCAGGTGCAACAAGGTTGCTGAGCCATAGGCTTATTTGGAGGAGAAGCAGAGAGGCCAGTGGCATCTGGACTGAAGAGAGGGTCTGGGAGAAGAGCAACAGATGGAGTCAGAGGCCTTAGAACCATGGGGAGGATGTGGGTTTCTTTCCCCCTCTATTTGCTTCACCAAAGCTATACTGAAGTCACCTTCTTAAAACATTTGTGACTCCATGGAGCACAGTTTTAAAATGACTGACAGTGATATAATTGAAATTTGATATAATTAAGTTTTAAAATTCTCTTAGATCTATTTTAGGAGTATGCAATTAAATGGTAATATGATTAAATATTTTAGTTAACATTTGTTACTAGTTTCTTGTTTTGTAACAAACGTTGGGGAGGATGTGGAGAAAGGGGAAACTTACACTGTTGGTGGCAATGTAAACTGGTATGGCCTGTCTGGAAAACGGTATGGAGGTTCCTCAAGAAGTTAAAAACAGAGCTACCCTATGACCCAGCAATTGCACTACTAGGTATTTATCTCAAAGATACAAATGTAGTGATCCAAAGGGGCACCTGCACCCCAATGTTCACAGCAACAATGTCTACAATAGCCAAACTGTGGAAAGAGCCAAGATGTCCATGGACAGATGAATTGATAAAGAAGATGTGGTATTTTTATACAATGGAATATTACTCACCATCAGAAAGGATGAATACTTACCATTTACATTGATGTGGATGGAACTGGAGGGTATTATGCTGAGTGAAGTAAGTCAATCGGAGAAAGACAATTATCTATGGCTTCACTCATATGTGGAATATAAGAAACAGGGCAGAGGACCATTGGGGAGGGAGGGAAAACTGAATGGGAAGTCATCAGAGAGGGAGAAAAACCATGAGAGACTCTTAATTATAGGAAACAAACTTAGGGTTGCTGGAGGGGAGGCGGGTGGGGGGATGGGGTAACTGGGTGATGGGCATTAAGGAGGGCATGTGATGTGATGAGCACTGGGTATTCTATGCAACTGATAAATTACTGAACACTACATCTGAAACTAATGGTGTACTATAACTTAGCTAATTGAAGTTAGATAAAAATTTAAAAACATAATAAAAAATAAAATAAAATTACTGTTCAAAAAAAAATTCTTGTTTTGTGTCAGCGTCCTGAGAGTGTGACATGCATATTCCTAATGTTTGAAAATTTTCAATATTAATTTTTTGCCCTAGGACATTATCACTTTATCACACTTGTAACTGTTCTATAGGTATTTGAAAATAATATATACAATTTTTTTGGATAAAAGTTTGATATCTTGTCAGTATGTATTATATTTAAAGTCTGAATTTTTATTTATCTTTTTGATCTGTTGAGGACTTAGAAGACAGAACATTATTATATGAACATCATTATTTTGATGATGGTAGTTTTCCCAATGTTACTTTATACAAATATTGCTTTTTTGTTTTAATGCTATCTTACTCTGGCATTTGATGCTTGCTGGCTTAGATGATGTCATGTAACTTCTAAGGTCAAAGTTTCTAGAGCCCGAGTCAATGGATTCAAATCATAGCTCCACCAATTGCTGGTTACATGGCAAAGCAAGTTCCTTAATTTATCTATCTCAGGTTCCTCATTCATAAAATGGGTATGATAGCAATGATCCCTAACTGATAGGCTACTGCTGAGAGTTACCTGAGCAGCCACTTACAAGTATTTAGAATAATGCCTGGCATATAGGAAGTCTCAGTAAGCACTGGCTCAAAGTAAAAATTATCTTCTTGGAATTGAATATTCATATTAATAACATATATGAACTTAGTATTATCTTCTTTTGTTTCTATCATTCTCTGTTTCATTTACATGTTTACTGACTTCTTTTTTAAATTTCTTTTTTTAAAGTTTTTATTTAAACTCCCGTTAGTTAACATACAGTATCATATTAGTTTGAGGTGTACAACAGGTATACAACACTTCCATAAATCACCCAGTGCTCATCACAAGTGTACTCCTTAATCCCCATTACCTATTTAACCCATCCTCCCACTCACCTTCCCTCTGGTAACCAGCAGTTTCTTCTCTATAGTTAAGAGTCTGTTTCTTGGTTTGCCTCTCTCTCTCTCTTTTTCCCTTTGCTCATTTGTTTTGTCTCTGAAGTTCCACATATAAGTGAAATCATATGGTATTTGTCTTTCTCTGACTGACTTATTTTGCTTAGCATAATACTCTCTGGCTCCATCCATGTCATTGCAAGTGGCAAGATTTCATTCTTTTTTATGGATGAGTAATATTCCATTGTACATATATACCACATCTTTACCAATTCAGTAAAGTCACAGGATACAAACGATGTACAGAAATCTGTGGCATTTCTATGCACCAATAATGAAGCAGCAGAAAGAGCAATTAAGGAATCAATCCCATTTGCACCTAAAACAAGATACCTAGGAATAAACTTCACCAAAGAGATGAAAGACATGTACTCTGAAAACTATAAAACACTGATGAAAGAAACTGAACATGACACAAAGAAATAGAAAGACATTCCGTGCTCATGAACTGGAAGAACAAACATTATTAAAATGTCTATACCACCCAAAGCAATCCACACATTTAATGCAATCTCTATCAAAATACCACCAGCATTTTCCACAGAGCTAGAACAAACAATCCTAAAATTTGCATGGAACCACAAAATACCTCAAGTAGCCAAAGCAACCCCAAAAAGAAAGAGCAAAGCTGGAGGCATCACAATTCTGGACTTCAAGTTCTATGACAAAGCTGTAGTGATTGAGACAGGATGGTACTGGCAGAAAAATAGACGCACAGATCAAAGGAACAGACTAGAGAGCCCAGAAATGGACTCACAACTCTATGGTCAATTAATCTTCAACAAAGCAGGAAAGAATGTCCAGTAGCAAAAAAGGTAGTCTCTTCAACAAACAGTGTTGGGAAAGCTGAACAGTCACATGCAGAACAATGAAAGTGGACCACTTTCTTATACCACACACAAAAATAAATTCAAAATGGATGAAAGACCTGAATGTGAAACATGTTTATTGACTTATTAATTTTAATTACTAGATGGAATATTTTAGAGATGTTTGCAGGAAGGAAAGGTAACTTAGCCAGGGACAGACTGGGTATGGACTTCCTGAGTCCCAAACTCCTTTGTTTTTATTGTATATATGTACATACATACACTCATATGTATTTAATGTTGTACAAGCGCACCCTGTTGCTCCTCTTGCACTCTGGTTTTAGATGAGCTATATTTTACAAAACTCCTCAAGATTTCTAGCACTTGGATGATGCATTCTCCTAGTTTTTTTGTGGAGATGTATATTTTCTCTTTTCCTTATCCTTTTCCATTGTAAAGACAAATTTTATTCAGAGAGTAAAATTCACAGGCCTGATCAGTATCTTGAACTTGTACCTAACTTACATGTGATTTCTGAGGTTCCACTAGATAAGGTCCTGATATGTGGTTTTTACACACTGATACAGGTTATCGCTGGTCAGGTCTAAGTGTCATTCTGTGGAGGGTGTTTCAGCTGTGTTAACTATTGGTGATAAACGATAGCAGGCATGCGTTCTACTAATTTTGAATGGCTTCCCAGAATGGAGGGCCTGTAAGTCAATACTACTTGGAAAATATTTTTCTTCTAGTCTGTTCAGAGACAGATTAATCTATTTTAGTCTTCATTAGGTATTGCAACAAACTGTTGGAGATGGGAGGCAGTCACAAAATACAGGCAAAAAAAAAAAACCTTGATCACCGAATAGATACTTAGCATTTTTGTTGTAGTTGTACTATGTTGCTTAGCACTGTGAAGGGTTGGAATAGGGCTAGTTTGGAGAGTAGTTTGGATTAATTAAGATTTAAGGATCAAATTCAAAGAATCATTTTCACTACACCTATGAGGAATTTTTCTAGTAAAAAGATTGCTTAATATTTGACTGTCAGAAAGCAACACTTATTGGGGTGCCTGGGTGGCTCATTTGGTTAAGCGACTGCCTTCGGCTCAGGTGATGATCCTGGAGTCCCGGGATCGAGTCCCGCATCGGGCTCCCTGCTTGGCAGGGAGTCTGCTTCTCCCTCTGATCCTCTTCCCTCTCGTGCTCTCTATCTCTCATTCTCTCTCTCTCAAATAAATAAATAAAATCTTAAAAAAAAGGAAAGCAACATTTATTAAACATCCAGTATAGGTAAAATATGGCAGAGCATTAAAAAGGAATTAGAAGTCATGCCACAAACAAAGCACATTATTAGCTGATAGATCTATGTAATAGAATTTATTATTTTGGAATTTTTAAAAATAGAAAATATTAGCTATTTCTAAATAGGGAGCCAAAATGCTATAATTAGCAGGTATTGAATTATCTACACATTTCAGTATTGGCCTTTAAAGTCAATGGAACAGACACTTATTAGAGGAAAAATACACCTTCTATCGTTATGAAAATCTGTGTGTGATAGATTGATAACTAATAAACACTAGAGAATGGCTTTTATTTGTTTTACATTTTTAAAATATGCTAGATTGGGGTGCCTGGGTGGCTCAGCCATTAAGCGTCTGCCTTCGGCTCAGGTCATGATCCCAGGATCCTGGGATCGAGCCCCGCATCGGGCTCCCTGCTCAGCGGGAAGCCTGCTTCTCCCTCTCCCACTCCCCCTGCTTGTGTTCCCTCTCTCACTATGTCTCTCTCTGTCAAATAAATAAATAAAATCTTAAAAAAATAAACTATGCTATATTTTAAGCTATTTATTTGAAATTTTCAAATTAGAAATAATTCTTAAATACTCATACATAACATACAAGGATTCATCTACTAAGAAAAATACACCCATCTCAATTAAACATGTACTTTAGTGTTCTCAAATCATTTTATACATCATTGTCAAGCTAAACTTCTGAAGCAATAGTTTTAATCACAGCACTCCTTTGCTTAAAAGCTTTTATTTTCATTGCCTTCTGAATAAAATATAAAGGTAATTATCATCTGCCTCTATCCTCCACCAAACTCTACAAATAGGCTACATACCCGTAAAACAGGACTCGTCTCTGTTCTACTTCTCATTCCTTGTATTATGCTATCACTTCCATCTGAACGTTTTCTCCTTGTTATCACCAACTATAAAAATCCTACTTAACCCCAATGTCTACCTTAAAAGTTATCATTATTAATCCTTTCCCTATTCCCTTGGTTTAGTGTAGGTCATAAATTACCTTGTACAATAGGAATTTATATGCATATCATATCAGTGTCTAAATTCCCTGAGGGTCAGTTTTCCACCTGTATATTTCTTACAGTACTTAGTACATGTCTTCTAATTCAGGGTTACTTATTAATTTCAGCAACTCTAGTTAAATATAAAACTATATAGTACAGTGCTTGACATCAACAAAATGACAGAGCAGACAGCTCCAAACACTCATCTCTTCAAGAAAAGATTAAACAACAAGCAGAAACTGTCAGATTCAACTTTGTAAGAATTCTAAAAATGTCAAAGGTATAAAGCAACCAAGAGAATGCTGAAGCAAGAAAATAGTAGGAAAAAGTTGTGGCATTCTTTCTTGCTTGGCTTGGCTGCAGTACTGAAGATGGGAGCCTGTGTTCCCAGTGTGAGACCCTGGTCCCTGGATCTGGAGAGACCAGAATAGACCTTATTAACACATTATTGTGTTTGTTCTAATCAGTCTGAGGGTTAACTAAAGGATTGACACAAAAGATTAATATCCAGAATATATAAAGAACTACTACTACTCAATAACAAAAAGACAACAAAATTTAAAAATGGGGAAAAGGTCTTAAATGGACACTTCTTCAAAGAAAATATACAAATAGCCAGTAAGCACATGAAAAGAGGCTTAGCATCATTAGTCATTAGGAAAGTGCAAATCAAAACCCCAAGGTAACACTTCACATCTACTAAGATGGCTGTAATTAAGAAATAAGAAAATCATATATTTTGGCAAGGATGTAGAGAAATTAGAAGAACCCTTGTACATTGCTGAAAGGAATGTAAAATAGTATAGCCATTTTGGAAAAGTTTTGTGGATTCTCAAGAAGTTAAACATATGTATATGTACTAGTATCTGGATCCCTGCTTTCAAATCTTTTGGGTCCATATCTAAAAGTGGGATTGCTAGATCATTTGGTAATCCTAAATTTTGACCTTTTGTGGCATAGTTTCTGTTTGAGATGACTGAAAAATTTGAAATAGATTCTGGTGATAGTCACACAACATTGTAATTATAATTAGTGCCACTGAAAATTGTATGGTTAAAAAGGGTTAACGTAGCAAATTCTATGTTATATATATTTTACCATAAAAAAACTCTTAGTACATTAATTTTAATTCACATAGTATATGTAGTTCTATAAGCAGAAGATGGAAGACATAATTTCTAAGAATTTGTATAGTTCAGATTCAGATATATAAATATTCCATAAGTCATTAGTTTTTTAAAGGAGTTAACATTTATCCCTCAATGAAAGTAAAAAAAAAGTGCTTAATCCACTTAGCTCTATGCAATTTTGCACCAATGATGGAATAGTTACGACTGTAAAGGTACTCAATATACTCAGATTTAAACTATTAACAACCTGCTTTTTCTTGAAAATTTATTAATGTCTTTTAAAATTCATTAAAACCACGTTTTCAAATAATAAATGAAATAAGCTTAGGGTAAAGTGTGCTTATCTTAATTGTTAGCTAGCTGACTAGGATCACTATCAGCTGATTACATTTAAATTGAAATAAAAAATGAAATGAAACATATACCAATTTGTTAATATACATATTATATTCACTATCATCAAAAACAACCTAATTACTTTCTTGGGTATCAAAACAAGTATGGCACTAATATGATTAGTGTAGGAAAACTGTAGTCATGCTTAATGAAAATTAGGCCAGTTCTGTCAGTTTTATGAGCAAAAGCGGTAATTATGTAAGCTTAATGGATAAATATACTCTTTACCATATATTCATTCAGCATATTTTTAAAGCATTTACTCTGCATGATAAACATATGCGTGTACATATTAAGTGAATTGTCTGGGTTCATGTATATAATGGGAAGGACATCTACCAATATTTCGATGAGGCCAGGATCTACATTTTCCTAAAGCACTGTGCCTGCAGATCGTATTAATTAAGAGGTTATTCAGCCTTTTTCATCAGTAGTATCCTGTTATAAACTTTTAGCATTATTTGATTGTCAACATTTTACTACTGTGCAATTTTTACTGTTAAATAATCATAATCAGATTGGTTAAAGTATGTTTTTTCATCCACATTTTACCCACACTCAGTTCATTAAACTGTAACCCTTGTGTTCAGGTTTCAGGTCTTAGAAATTAATGACTTGGCATCCTCTACTGCCACCAGATTTTAAGACAACAAAAAAAGGTGTATATGGTATGGGGCATAATCTGGAGGAAGAAACATTAAAAAGTTCCAGTGGCTCCTGACTCAACCAAGGAAAAAGTCCAAATTCCTAACTTGGCCTCCATGGCTCTTTACCTTCTGTTAAAATATTTTATAAACCTCAGTTCCCACCATGTTTCTTTGTATACCCTACACTGTAGCTAACATCAGTTTTGCACCACTCCACAGCTGCGGTAGTCCTTGCTCCCATTCAAAGCTCACGATTTTACCTCTATCTGGAGCTCTTTTTCTTCTCTTTTAAACCCCACCACAAATGTCATGCCTCTGCCAAGTCTCCCATAGTTATTGAGAGATTTGATCCTCTGCAAGCCTCCTATAATACTTCGTATGCCTGCATATAATCTGAATCTGTATTTGCCTCCTCAACTAAGATGTGGAACACTTCAAGGGAAAGGGAACTCAGCATAAAAATAGGCACTAAATACATACGTACTATGTACAAAATTTAAAGTGAAGCTCTGAAATTTACAAAATACTTTTATATTCATTATTTCACTTGTTTCTCTTAAGGCAATAGATATTATGATTCTAATTTCACAAAGTGGAACTGATATTCATAGAAATCAAGAAACAGTCCAATGTCAAAACATTTAGTAACACTGGATGGAGCCAAGATTTAAATCTAAATCTTTCCATTTTAAATTCATTGTTTTATATAACTTAGGTAGAGAAGAGAAATGAAGTAAAAAGTTTTTTAAATCATTGCCCAAAGGTATAGAATTTGAATTCAGTTCTGAGTCTACCCAGTAAATTTACTATTCTATCAACAAAAGCCTAATACTACAGCCTTAATGAAAATAGTTGATATTTTGAAATTGTACATAAATCAATGGATTGAAACAGCTTTGCAGACAGCTTCATATAACACACTGGATTGAGATGTAGATTATCTTTATACATTGAAATACATTAATAATTGGCTATTAAAGAATTCAATCATTGAAATGCCATCAAAGGAAGCACAACAACTAGAAACCTCTGTTGTCATTTAAAATAATGCTATTGTCCTTCAAGTTCCACAGTGATTATGCAAAGAGCCTCAGTGTATAATAAAATACTCATAAAGCCCATAAAACAGTATACTCCTACAATGTATATTTAACCTAAAATTAAGATGCTAGCTCTAATAAACATAAAAAATTATGACAACTTAATTTAAAATTATCTTACTTCACTTTTTTAGTAATCAGAGCAGAGGTTAGAGTAGAATTTACATCTTAGTTCTTTTCACAAGAGTTTATATTTAAGTGTAAACTTTAATGTGTCTCTACATTTTTCTGTATTAAAGAAAACCATTTAAAATTAATATTAGAATCACAAACAAAGAGGGTCTTTTTTTGCCCTCCAAATAGCTACGTAGTATCTGAATATTTTAAAATTTTATAAATTATTTCATCTATGAGTTTAACATGTTTTTCTTTTGGTCTATACTTTGATCTTTTTATTTACCTTGAGATTTGGCTTTGTTGGATTTGAGAGATTTTTCTGGGTAAAATTCAAAGTGATAAAATTCAAACCATTTCTCTAATGGATACCTCAGGAGAAATAAATAGCTTTGTTGATTGCCATATTTTATGAGTTAAACAGAAAAAAGGTGCTGATGGGAGATTTTGTCAGAGTACAGTTTGATGTGAAATAGTGGGAGGATGTATTACAGTTTTTATGTTCCTAGAGTGGAGTGTAAGTTAAGAATAGCTGCATTAGATATGTTGAATAATAGGCTCTAATGTAAAAGTCACAAAAATAAAGAAGACCACTTGAATTTCCAGGCAGAAAAAGTAGAACCAGATTGAACGAAGTTATTCAAAAGTTGAAACAGTCTGAGAACCTCCTGCTGAGTTTTATTAAATTTCTTACTCAAAAAGTGAGCTTTGACAGAATCTCCCAGAGCTTAATGTGACCTGCACAAGCTGTAAGCAGGTTGGAGTCAGAAGGAAGCAGAAGAAAATAACTTCTCAGGTATGAATTTCATCTTCCCTTCATGCTTCCCTTAGTGAATAGAGGAAGAGGAAGCCATAGCAAATCACATACTATATCAATCAAGATGAAATACCAAGAAGAGTAAGCTGAGGTAGAGTTAGAAGATGGGAAAAATGATCAAACAAGCATTCAAGAAGCACTTAATTAAATTCATTCAAACATTTTCAGGGTTTTAAAAAGGCATTATTATTTTTAATAATGCTTATTTCTCTAATTATTAAAGAAATAAATGTATATTGTAGAAGACTTATAAAATAGGTAAAGGTATTCAAAGAAAATAAAAATCACCCTTAATTACCTAGCTCAGAAATATGTTTTGATATGTACCTTTTTTTTTTTTTTTGCTGTTCATTACATTCCCATGATTTATTTATTGTATAACTGGAAGTTTGTATTTTTGGCTCCCTTCGCCCATTTTACCTACCCCCCACCTGCACCCCCTTCCTGTGGCAACCACCAATCTGTTCTCTGTGTCTGTGAACTTCTTTTGTTTTGGTTTTAGTTTTTTCACATTTCCCATACAAGTGAGACCATACAGTATTTGTCTTCTTTGTCAGCACTTATTATTTCCTGTCATTTTGATTTTAGCCATTCTGACAGCTGTGATGTGATATCTCATTGTGGTTTTGATTTTCATTTCTCTGATGATGAATGATGTTGAGCATCTTTTCATGTGTCTGTTGGCCATCTGGATGTCTTCTCTGGAAAAATGTTCAGATCCTCTCCCCATTGTAAATATCAGAATAGGGTGTTTTGCTGTTGAGTTCTATGAGTTCTTTATATATTTTGCACATTAATCCCTCATCCAATATACGATTTGCAAATATTTCCTCTCATTCCATGGGTTGCTTTTTCAATTTGTTGATGGTTTGCTTTGCTCTGCAGAAGCTTTTGAGTTTGATGTGGTCCCAGTAGATTATTTTTGCTTTTGTTGATTTTGCTTTTGGATCAGATCCAAAAACTCATTGCCAAGACTGATGTCAAGGATCTTATAATCTGTATTATCTTCTCGGAGTTTTATCATTTCAGGACTTATATTCAAGTCTTAGTGTAAGATCAGGGCCCAGTTTCGTTCTTTTCCATGTGGCTGTCAAGTTGTTCCCAACACCATTATTGAAGAGACTGCTATTTCTCCATCCTCTATGCTTGGCTTCTTTGTTGTAAATTAATTGAGCATACATGCGTGGGTTTATTTCTGGACTCTTATTTTCTGTCCTGTTTATCTATATGTCTGCTTTTATGCCAGCAATGCAGTTTTGATTACTATAGCTTTGTAATATAGCTTGAAATCAGGGAGTGTGATGCCTCTAGCTTTTTTGTACTTCTAAGTATTTTTTTTTAATTTTTATTGTTATGTTAATCACCATATATTACATAATTTGTTTTGGTGTAGTGTTCCATGATTCATTGTTTGTTCATAACACCCAGTGCTCCATGCAGAATGTGCCCTCTTTAATACCCATCACCAGGCTAACCCATCCCCCTACACTCCTCCCCTCTAGAAACCGCAGTTTGTTTTTCAGAGTCCATCATCTCTCCTGGTTCGTTTCCCCCTCTGACTTCATTCTTCCTCTCCTGCTATCTTCTTTTCTTTTTTTTTTTCTTAAAATATGTTGCGTTATTTGTTTCAGAAGTACAGATCTGTGATTCAACAGTCTTACACAATTCACAGCGCTCACTGTAGCACATATCTTCCCCAATGTCTATCACCCAGCCACCCCATCCCTCCCACCCCCGACGACTCCAGCAACCCTCAGTTTGTTCCTGAGATTAAGAATTCCTCATATCAGTGAGGTCATATGATACATGTCTTTCTCTGATTGACTTATTTCACTCAGCATAACACCCTCCAGTTCCATCCACGTCGTTGCAAATGGCAAGATCTCATTCCTTTTGATGGCTGCCTAATATTCCATTGTGTATATATACCACATCTTCTTTAGCCATTCATCTGTCGATGGACATCTTGGCTCTTTCCACAGTTTGGCTATTGTGGACATTGCTGCTATAAACATTGGGGTGCACGTACCCCTTCGGGTCCCTACATTTGTATCTTTGGGGTAAATACCCAGTAGTGCAATTGCTGGATCGAATGGTAGCTCTAATTTCAACTGTTTGAGGAACCTCCATACTGTTTTCCAGAGGGGTTGCACCAGCTTGCATTCCCACCAACAGTGTAGGAGGGTTCCCCTTTCTCCACATCCCCGCCAACATCTGTCGTTCCCTGACTTGTTAATTTTAGCTATTCTGACGGGTGTGAGGTGGTATCTTATTGAGGTTTTGATTTGGATTTCCCTGATGCCGAGCGATGTTGAGCACTTTTTCATGTGCCTGTTGGCCATTTGGATGTCTTCTTTGGAAAAATGTCTGTTCATGTCTTCTGCCCATTTCTTGATTGGATTATTTGTTCTTTGGGTGTTGAGTTTGATAAGTTCTTTATAGATTTTGGATACTACCCCTTTATCTGATAGGTCATTTGCAAATATTTTCTCCCATTCTGTCGGTTGTCTTTTGGTTTTGTGGACTGTTTCTTTTGCTGTGCAAAAGCTTTTTATCTTGATGAAATCCCAATAGTTCATTTTTGCCCTGGCTTCCTGTGCCTTTGGTGATGTTTCTAGGAAGAAATTGCTGCGGCTGAGGTCGAAGAGGTTGCTACCTGTGTTCTCCTTTAGGATTTGGATGGACTCCTGTCTCACGTTTAGGTCTTTCAACCATTTGGAGTCTATTTTTGTGTGTGGTGTAAGGAAATGGTCCAGTTTCATTCTTCTGCATGGGGCTGTCCAATTTTCCCAACACCATTTGTTGAAGAGACTGTCTTTTTTCCACTGGACATTCTTTCCTGCTTTGTCAAAGGTAAGTTGACCATAGAGTTGAGGGTCCATTTCTGGGCTCTCGATTCTGTTCCATTGATCTATGTGTCTGTTTTTGTGCCAGTACCATACTGTCTTAATGATGACACCTTTGTAATAGAGCTGGAAGTCCGGAATTGTGATGCCACCAGCTTTGCTTTTCTTTTTCAATATTCCTCTGGCTATTCGGGGTCTCTTCTGGTTCCATACAAATTTTAGGATTATTTGTTCCATTTCTTTGAAAAAAGTGGATGGTATTTTGATGGGGATTGCATTGAATGTGTAGATTGCTCTAGGCAGCATTGACATCTTCACAATGTTGGTTCTTCCAATCCATGAGCATGGAACGTTTTTCCATTTCTTTGTGTCTTCCTCAATTTCTTTCCTGAGTATTTTATAGTTTTCTGAGTACAGATCCTTTGCCTCTTTGGTTAAATTTATTCCTAGGTACCTTATGATTTTGGGTGCAATTGTGAATGGGATCGACTCCTTGATTTGTCTCTCTTTTGTCTTGTTGTTGGTGTATAGGAATGCCACTGATTTCTGTGCATTGATTTTATAGCCTGCCACTTGACTGAATTCCTGTATGAGTTCTAGCAGTTTTGGGGTGGAGTCTTTTGGGTTTTCCACAGAAAGTTTCATATTATCTGCAAAGAGTGAGAGTTTGACTTCCTCTTCGCCGATTTGGATGCCTTTGATTTCTTTTTGTTGTCTGATTGCTGTGGCTAGGACTTCTAATACTATGTTGAATAGCAGTGGTGAGAGTGGACATCCCTGCCGCGTTCCTGACCTTAGGGGAAAAGCTCTCAGCTTTTCCCCATTGAGAATGATATTTGCTGTAGGTTTTTCGTAGATGGCTTTTATGATATTGAGGTATGTACCCTCTATCCCTATACTCTGAAGAGTTTTGATCAAGAAAGGATGCTGTACTTTGTCAAATGCTTTTTCTGCATCTATTGAGAGGGTCATATGATTCTTGTTCTTTCTTTTGTTCATGTATTGTATCACGTTGATTGATTTGCGGATGTTGAACCAGCCTTGCAGCCCAGGGATAAATCCCACTTGGTCGTGGTGAATAATCCTTTTAATGTACTGTTGGATCCTATTGGCTAGTATTTTGGTGAGAATTTTTGCATCCATGTTCATCAAGGATATGGGTCTGTAATTCTCCTTTTTGATGGGGTCTTTGTCTGGTTTTGGGATCAAGGTAATGGTGGCCTCATAAAATGAGTTTGGAAGTTTTCCTTCCATTTCTATTTTTTGGAACAGTTTCAGGAGAATAGGTATTAATTCTTCTTGAAATGTCTGATAGAATTCCGCTGGGAAGCCATCTGGCCCTGGGCTTTTGTTTCTTGGGAGATTTTTGATGACTGCTTGATATGTACCTTTTGTATGTAAAAATATCCTCTCTCTCTCTCTTACTCCCTCAGCTATGTTTGTATTAATATTTATTTTTCAAAAGGATTATATGATATATAAGGTTTTGTTTCTGTTTTATATCTAGTCTAATATTACGGGCATTTTTCTTGTTATGAAACAAATTAATGTTTATTATACTTAAAATATACTTTAATTATTTAATTCATTGACATTTTTGGTTTATAGAGTAAAATAAGGATTTTTTTAAAAAGATTTTATTTATTTATTTGTCAGAGAGAGAGCACAACCAGGGGGTACAGGAGGCAGAGGGAGAAGCAGTCTCCCAACTGAGCAAGGAACCTGATGCAGGACTTGATCCCAGGACCCTGGGATCATGCCCTGAGCCAAAGGCAGACGTTTAACTGAGTGAGCCACACAGGCGTCCTTAAAATTAGGATTTAAATTTACTCTTTTCCAAACATTCACTAATTATCTAAGTTCACATTTTAATTATAATAGCTTTTTTTTAAGATTTTATTTATATGTCAGAGAGAGAGAGAGAGAGAGCACAAGCAGGAGGAGTGGGAGAAGGAGAAGCAGGCTTCCCGCTGAGCAGGGAGCCTGATGCGGGACTCCATGCCAGGACCCTGGGATCATGACCTGAGCCGAAGGCAGACGCTTAACCAACTGAGCGAGGCATTCCTATAATAGCTTTAGATACATTTTTATTACTTATCACATTGTATATTTGATAGATAATGGGTCAGTTCCTACTCTATTGTTTTCCACTATGGAATCCCTTTGGTCAATTTTATTATGTTTTTGTTTGCCTGAAAAAATTAAAATCAATTTTGTTTTCTTAACTTACAAAAATAGTTCATGGGTTAAAACTTCCAGTAATGTGTTACAGTAGATTCTTTATATTACATCTGATTTTATGAGCTATATATTTAAATATTTAGCATTAAGAAAGTTACTTACTGAGTTTGAAAAAGATAATTATATTTTATTCAAGTAACATTTTTTCTATTACTGTTTTGTGAACAATTTTAAAATCAGAAAATTATGTTGTATTTTATCCATTCTTTCTGGCCAGTATGAAGATTAATACAGGGTTCCTTTCATTTACTATTTTTTCCTTCAAAAACAAATTTTTTATTAAATTAACCTGAATCTTGCCTAGCCAATAATTATGCATAAAAATGATGCATGTTTTTAACTGTGGTAAAATATATATAACACAACATTTACCACCTTAGCCATTTTTAGATGTATAGTTCAATAATGTACATTCACACTGTTTTGCAGTCATATCTCCAGAACTCTTCATCTTGCAAAACTAAAACTCTGTATCCATTAAACAACTCATTTCACCCTCCCTTCAGCCCCTGGAAAACACCATTCTACTTTCTGTCATTATGAATTTGACTACCCTAGGTACCTCACATAAGTAAAACCCTACAGCATTTATCCTTTTGTGACTGGCTTATTTCACTTAGCCTAATGCCCTAAAGGCTGAGCCACGTTGTAGCATATGTCCGAATTTCCTTCATTTTTAAGACTGAATAATATTCCATTGTATGTATTACCACATATTGTTTATCCATTCATCTGTCAGTGGACACTTGGGTGGCTTCTACTTTTTGGCTATTGTGAATAATTCTACAATGAACACAAGAGTGCAAATAACTCTTTAAAACTCTTCTTTCAAATCTTTTAGGTACCTATCAGTTACAGAATTGCTGGATCACATGGTAATTTTATTTTTAATTTTTGGAAGAACCATCACATTATTTTCCATAGTGGCTGCACAATTTTATATTCCCATCAGCAATGTACAAGGGTTTCAATTTCTCTAGACATCCTCACTGATACTTTTTTTCTTTTTCTCTTCATTTTTTTTTTTTTTAGTAGTAGCCATGCCAACAGGTGAGAGGTAATATCTCATTGTGGTTCTGATTTTTTATTTTCCAAATTATTAGAGATGTTAGCATCTTTTCATGTGTTTGTGGGTCATTTCTATAGATCTTATTTGGAGAAATGCCTATACAAGTCTTCTGCCCATTTTCTGATTGGGTCATTTGGCTTATTTGTTGTTGAGTTGTAGGAGTTCTTTATATAATCTGGATATAACCCCTTATCAGGTATATTATTTCTAAATATCTTCTCCAATTTCATAGGCTGCCTTTTAACTCTGTTGTTTATGTCCTTTGATGTACAGAAATTTTTCATTTTAATGAGGTCTTATTTATCTATTTTTAGTTTTGTTGCCTACGCTGTTAGGGTCATATCCAAGAAATCATCGCTAAATCTAATATCATGATACTTTTCTCCTATGTTTTCTTCTAAGATTTTTATAGTTTTACCGCTTATGTTTACACCTTGTTCCATTTTTAGTTCACTTTCGTAACCGAAGGGTTGAATTTCATTATTTTGCCTGTGGATATCCACTTTTCTCAACACCATTTGTTGAAAGATAGGGCTTTTCCCATTGAATAATCTTGGCACCCTAGTAAAAAAAAATATTTGACCATATGTGCAAGAATTTGTGGGTTCTCTTTTCTATTCTGTTGGCCTATAGGTCTGTCTATACCAGTAATAGAATGCTCTGATTACTATAGTTTGCGCATATGTGTGTATGTGCTCTATTTGTAATATTCTATTGATGACACTTGGACACTTTTTTAGTGAATTTTTATAAGTGACATGGAAATCAGCTACTTAGGAAACAATGAAGCTAGTTCAGAAGATTTTCTACTATAAACAATTATCAATATCTATTATTGCTATTTTATTTACTGCTAATTAATATTATCACTGGTGGCATCTTTGCTAATAATAGTGAAAAAAATTAAAATTAGTCCAATCATGTCTTACTAAAAAATTGTCTAAGTAAAGAATGGTTGAGAATAGGCTCTCAGGAAGTTTGCTAGATTCCATTGCAGCTCCCCTTAGATGCTGACAGATGTAGGAGTTTGCACAATACCTTCATGCTTTGCATCTCAGTTTCCTTATAAGTAAAATGCGGATGCTGAAACTACTACCTCACAGAGTTCTTGTGAGATTTTAATGAATTAATAAATGTAAAATATTTATGAGTAGCTAATATTTATAAATTATGTTCTCCAACTGCAAAAGAAATTAAATGAAAATTCAACAACAAAATAAAATTTGAGAAATTTAAAATATGTGGAAATTGAACAGTACATTCCTAAGTATTTAATTACTCAAGTAATAAATCATGAGATATTAGAAAATATTTTGAGATGAACAAAAATGAAAATATAACATATTAATATTTATTGGATGTAGCTAAAGAAGATATACAATAACAAATAAAATTTATAAATATTTATGCATGCAACATAGTAGCAACTAAATATATAAAGCAAATATTAACAGACCTAAAGGGTGAAATAGACAGCAACACACTAATAGTAGGATTTTTAAAATATTCCATTACCTAATGGATAGATCATCCAGACAAAAAAATCAATAAGAAAATAAAAAAAAAATCAATATGAAAATATGGCCTTAAATGACATGATAGAGCAGCTGGATATATATACCCCTTACTAAAGAAATATCTAAATAAAGAATGGCAGGAATATATATATCCCATACATATATTAGGTCTATTATAGGTCTATATATATCTTACCCAAAATCAACAGAATACACATTTTTCTCAAGTGCACATGAAACATTTACAGGATAGATCATATGATAGGCCACAAAACAAGCCTTAACAATTTGAAAAGGATTAAAATCTTATCAAGCATCTTTTCTGACCATAATGGGTTGAAACTATAATTATACAAAGAAAGCTGGAAAATTCACAACTATGTGGAGATTAAACAACATGCCACTGAATAACCAAAAAATAAAAAAGGAAGTCAAAAGATAAATTAAAAATACCTGTGGCAAAATGAAAAGAATGGAAATATAACATACTAAAATTTGTGGGATGCAGCAAATGCAGTTTCAGGAGGAAAGTTCATAGTGATAAATGCATGCCTCAAGAAACAACAGAAGTCTCAAATAAACATTTTAACTTTACACCTGAAAGAACAAGAAAAAGAACAAATGAAGCCACAAGTTAGTAGAAGGAAGGAGATATCAAAAATGAAAGCAGAAAAAATTAAATAAAGACTAAAAAGACAATAGAAAAGATCAACGAAACTAAGAGCCGGTTCTTTGAAAGGAGGAGCAAAATTGACAAGCCTTTATCTAGACTCATCAACAATAATCAAAAAAGAGGACTCAAATAAACTCAGAAATTAAAGAGGAGTTTTTACACTGATACCACAGAAATACAAAAGATCATAAGAGGCCACTTAGAACAATTATATGCCAAGGGTGCCTGGATGGCTCAGTTGGTTAAGCCTCTGGCTCTTGATTTCAGCTGAGGTCATGATCTCAAGGTCCTGGGATCAAGCAAGTCCCACAACCAGCTCTCTGCTCAGTGGGGAGTCTGCTTCTCCCTCTCCTACTCCCCCTGCTTGTGTTCCCTCTCTCTCTCTGTCTCTCTCTATGTCAAATAAATAAATAAAATCTTAAAAAAAAAAAAAGAATTTGCAAACATCCCTTGATGTGTACTTGGATGCTAATGAAGCAAAAGAAACTTTTGTTTCTAATGTAAATGCTGGTTGCGTCTAGAAGTTTTACTCCACCGGAGCTAGAGAAAGACCACAAAAAATCTTAAATATAGACTTTGTTTGTTTTGTTTGCTTGTTTGGGTTTTTTTGTTCTTCTTTTTTGTTTAGTTTTGTTTTGTTTTGATGGGACTTAATATTGAATTTGACCTTTCCCTCTGCCCCTTCCCCCACTCATGTGTTTTCTCTCTCTTTCTCTCTCTCTCTCTCTCTCTCTCCCTCCCTCAAATAAATAAATAAATCTTTTTTTAAACAAAAATAAGTATATGACAACAAACTAGACAACCTAGAAGAAATGAATAAATTCCTAGAAACATACAACCTACCAAGACAGAATCATGATGAAAGAGAAAATCTGAACAGACTGGTTACTAGTAAAAAGATTGAATCAGTAATCAAAAACCTCCCAACAGAAGTCCAAGAAGAGGCTACTTCACTGGTGAATTCTACCAAGCATTCAGAGAAGTAATTCCAATCCTCAAACTCTTCCAAAAAATAGAATAAGAGGGAATTCTTCCAAATTCATTTTAAGAGGCCAGCATTACCCTCATACCAAAACCAGACAAGGATGCCACAAGAAAACAAAATTACAGGTCGGTATCCCTGAAGAACATGTGAAAATGTTCAACGGTCCTCAACAAGATATTAGCAAACTGAATTCAACATTAAAAAGATCATAAGCCATGATCAAGTGGGATTTATTCCAGGGTTGCAAAGATGTCTCAATATTTACAAATCAATCAATGTGATAAATCACATTAACAAAGAATAAAAAAAAAATGAACATTTCAATAGATGCAGAAAAAGCATTTCACAAAATTCAACATCCATTTATGATAAAAACTCTCAGCAAAGGGAGTATAGAAGAAACATGACTCAACATAATAAAGGCCACATAAGGCAAGCCCACAGCTAACATTATATACAGGTGAAAAGCTGAGAGCCTTTCCCTTTAAGATCAGGAGCAATACAAGATTGCCCACTCTGGCCACTTTTATTCAACATAATATTGGAAGTCCTAGCCTGAGCAATTAGGCAAGGAAAAGAAATAAAAAGCATCCAAACTGGAAAGAAAGAAGTAAAACTGTCACTAGTTACATATAACAATATATAGAAAATCCTAAAAACTTCATCAAAAAACAGAAGTAATAAATAAATTCACTAAAGTTGTAGGATACAAAATCAATACAAAAAAAATCTGCTGCATTTCTATACACTAGAAAGAGAAACAAAGAAAACAATCTCATTGGTAATTGCATCAAAAAGAATAAAATATCCAGGAATAAATTTAATTAAGGGTGTTAAAGACCTGTACATTGATAACTAAAACACATAATGACAGAAATTGAAGGAGACACAAATAAATGGAAAGATAGTCCATATTCATGGATTGGAAGAACAATAGTTAAAATGTCCAAAATACCCAAAGCAATCTACAGATTCAATGTAATCCCTATCAAAATTCCAATGGCATTTTCTAAAGAAATAGAATAAATAATTTTAAAATCTTGCAACAAAAAACCTTAAAATAGCCAAAGCAATCTTGAGAAAGAATAAAGCTGGAATCATCATGCTCTCTGATTTCAAATTATATTACAAAGCTATAGTAAAAACAGTATGGTATTAGCATAAAAATGTACACATAAATCACTGGAACAGAATAGAGAGCCCAGAAATTAGCCCACATATTTATGGCCAATTAATTTATGATGAAGAATATACAATGAAGAAAGGATAGTCTCTTCAAGAAATGGTGCTGGGGAAACTAGGCAGTCACATGAAAAAGTATAAAACTTGACCACTATCTTACACGATATACAAAAAATTTACTCAAAATGGATTAAAGACTTGAACATAAGACCTGAAAGTTTTTTGACAGGTCTTGGCAATGAGTTTTTTTTTTTTTAATCTGACTCCCCCCACCAAAAAAAGGCAACAAAACAAAAATAAATAAGTGAGCCTACATTATATTAAAAATCTTCTGCACAACCAAGGAAATCATCAACAAAATAAAAAGGCAATCTCCTGAATGAGAGAAAATATATGCAAATCACACATGACAAGGGTGTTATATCCAGAATGTATACAGAACTCATAAAACTCAATAGCAAAGAAACAAATCTGACTTAAAAATAGGCAGAATTACCATGTGACCCGGCAATACCACTCCTAGGTTTATATCCAAGAGAAATGAAAACATACGTCTACACAAAAACCTGGAGACAAGTGTCCCATAGCAGCATACTCTGTAATGGTCAAAAAGTGAAAACATTTCAAATATGCATCAACTGATAAATAGATAAACAAATGTGGTATATCCACATAATGGACTATGCACATGGGATTTTCCAGTGCCGATCTAATTTTATTTTTATATCCTTTTAATAGAAATTTTAGAAATCATAAGAGTTCCATGAGTAGTTTACAATTATCTTTTGTTATCAGAAATCCTTATGATTAATCTATTAAATTTACCCTATACCCCACCTCCAGACCTTCCTTGAAAATGTTTGTTTTTTGGAGTTTAGAGCTTCACATTTTCTATTCTCTTTATTTATTATAATCCCTTGAAACATTTTATGAATTTGTTTTCATTGTATCATGCCCTTTAGTCTGTGTCCTCCATATCACTATTTTGATTTTCTTCACTATCAGTTATACTCAATTTATCTTCAATGTGTTTTTGTCTTTTATTATCATATTTGGGTTTTCTTGAATTTATCTATAGTTTAAAATTGATTCAAAACAATTTTCTGAAGAGAATTCTGGTATTTCCCTACTGGTAATCCCTTGGATTACCCCTTGGATTACTCTGATTCCTAAATAATTGATCATAAGTGATGGTCTTAGAATACATTTATGCATTATGAGGAGCTACCCTTTTTAATTTATTGTTGTACCTATTATAAGGATATTGTTGAGAATACCATTTAATGTACCTGCCTATGTTCTCTGATGAGCTTCATTAGTTAAAATCCTCCCTTAGTACTAATAATTGTGTGGAGTTTTTTCCCTACATACTTGGTTTGAGTGCATCTTAAACATTCTCAGTTATACAAAATGGAAAGAAAAATTCTTTCCTGACTATTTGAAAGTTTAAAGCTAAAACTGTGACTCAGCATTAGTAAATGAGTTATTATAGCATGAATTCTGGTATATTCCTGGTTCCATTTTCTCTTCTCAATATTTACCCTTTCTTTCAACTTTAATTTATACCCTTTGTCATATTTTGTTTATCCTTGTAAGCTAGTTTAAATCTTTTCTGGAAAAAATAAGAATATAAATAAATCAAATTAAGAGTGGAAATTAAGCCTTGCTGAGACATTCTTTTGCTTATCATATTTTCTGTGTTTTATGTACTTCTGTATTTTGTATATTGTGTAACTATTTAAATTAGGAACTGGAGAAATCACGGCAGGCTTGCTATGTTGCTATCTTGATTTTGAACATTTCTCTATCTTAAAGGAACCTGTTACTATGTAACCTTTAATTCATATACACTCTATATTTCTGCTATACTTAGAATGATTTTAAAATTCAGTTTCTTTTGATTCACATTTCTTATTTGAATATTTATTTTGTGTCATCATAGTAGCCAAATTTTAAATACTATAGGTTCTTGTAAATATAAAGGAAAATACATTTTATATTTTCCAAAATGTTCCTCAATTTTCTTACTTATTCAGAGTTTACATGAAATAATCTTGAATTTTAGATTAGAGGAAATAGAAGAATTTGTATTAGAGGAAATAGAAGAAATTGAGCCCCATTGCCTTGTATGTGTGAATATGGGGCCCGCATTTAAAAAATCTTGGCCATTAACAAGGAGGAGTTAAGATAACACCAGATTAGGGGGACCCTAAGCTCATCTCATCCCTCGAACAGAGCTAGATAGTTATCAAAGCATTCTCAACACCTAAGAAATCAATGGGAGGTCTGAGAGAACTAACACTGCAAGCCTACAAATAGGAAAGCAACCACCATTTGGAAGATAGGAAGTGCAGAGAGTTGACTTGGGGGAGATATAATTGTGGGTACTGAGGCAGGAAGGGAGCCCTGCTTAGGGAGGCTACTGCAAATTATTATAAATAGAGGAGCACAAAATCTGAACTTTTAGAAGTCTGCTATGGTGGGGGACATGCCTGGCTTAAAGGTGCTGAGGTGGCAAAGTGGGACAGAGTTCTGGGAGTGACAGCACGGTCTGAGGATCCCCTGGGTCACAAGAAGAATGGGTGGAACCAACATGCTGCACTGTTCCCAAGCATAGGAGTGGGGACACCAGTTGGGAGCAATGAGTCTTGGTGCCAACTTTCTGTTGTTTCACCATAAACTCTGAACCACTGTTTAATTGTGCCACCACTTTCCTGGGACAGCCAGCAAATGGCAAAACCATGGCAGGACCCTCCCCCAGAGAATAAGCATGGGTCCTCACCATGGGAGTCCTTAGAATTTGGAGTTTTGAAACTCTGTTGTGTGCTTGAGATAAAAAAGCTCAGACACAGGCTGGGAGAATACAGGGTTCTGACAGAAACTGGGGACATAAGAGGAGTGATTGCTCTTCTGTGAGGGCTCCCTGAAGAGTTGGGGGCGTGAACTTTCAGCTCCAGGGCTATGCATCACACCCCCTCAGCATTGAAAGCCTTCAGGGAGCAAAACAGTGCCACCTATTGGAGGCCAGAGCCCCTTACACCAAGCCCCGCCCCCCTCTGCCCTGGAGGTGCATTTTCCCTAAAGCAAGTTTACCTGAAAATCAGTGCAACAGGCCCCTCCCCCAGAAGATGAGCACATACAACTCCTTTGTACCAAGTCTACTGATAAGAGTACTGCAAAGCTTCAATTTTAGGGGAAATAGGATCTAGCTTCCTTTTTACTTTTATTTTTTGTTTTATTATTTATTTTCAATTTTTTCCTTATTTTTTCAATTCTTTTTAAAAAAATATTATCATTTTAATTTTTATTTATATATATTATATATATTTTATTTTTTGTTTATTTTCATCTTATTTTATCTTTTTTTAAAATTTTTTGATCTAGATTGTTTTAATAAGCAGAAGAAAACACACCCAGGATCTAGTTTTCCTGTTTTTTGTTTTGTTGTTTCGTTTTTTTTCTTTTCTGGAAAAAATGACCAGATAGAGAAATTCACCCCAAAAGAAAGAATGGGAAGTAGAACTCATAGCCAGGGATTTAATCAATACAGATATAAGATGCCTGAACTAGAACTAAAACAATGATTATATATATATGGATAGATATATAGATATATATATTCAGAACATTTCAAAAAAATGCAGAATACGCATTCTTTTCGAGTGCACATGGAACATTCTCCAGAATAGATCACATACTGGGTCACAAATCAGGCCTCAACAAATACAAAAAGATTGAGAATGTACCACGCATATTTTCTGACCATAACACTATGAAACTTGAAATCAACCACAAGAAAATATTTGGGAAGACCACACATACAGGGAGGTTAAAGAACATCCTATGAAAGATGAATGAGTTAACCAGAAATTAAAGAAAAAATAAATAAAAAATATGTGGAAACAAATGAAAATGAAAACATGACAGTCAAAAGCCTTTGGGAGGCGCCTGGGTGGCTCAGTCGTTAAGCATCTGCCTTCGGCTCAGGTCATGATCCCAGGGTGCTGGGATCGAGCCCCGCATCAGGCTCCCTGCTCAGCGGGAAGCCTGCTTCTCCCTCTCCCACTGCCTCTGCTTATGTTCCCTCTCTCGCTGTGTCTCTCTCTGTCAAATAAATAAAATCTTAAACAAACAAACAAACAAACAAACAAAAAAAGCCTTTGGGATGCAGCAAAGGCAAAAAGGCAGTCATAACAGGGAAGTATATAGCAATACAGGCTTTCCTTAAGAAGCAAGAAAAGTCTCAAATATACAACCTAACCGTACACCTAAAGGAGCTAGAAAAAGAACATCAAATGAAGCCTGAGAGTCTTTCCCCTATGGTTAGGAATAATACAAGTATGTCCACTCTCACCATTAATATTTAACATAGTACTGGAAATCTTAGCCTCAGCAATCAGACAACAAAAAGAAAAAAAAAACACATCCAAATCAGCAAGGAGGACGTGAAACTCACTCTTTGCAGATGACATGGTACTCTATGTGGAAAACCTGAAAGACTCCACCAAAAAATTGCTAGAATTGATACAAATTCAACAAAATCACAGGATTTAAAATCAATGTGGATAAATCTGTTGCACTTCTATATGCCATTAATGAAGCAGCAGAAAAAGAAATCAAGGAATCAATCCCATTTGCAATTGTTCCAAAAACCATATACCTAGTAATAAACCTAACTAAAGAAGTAAAACATCTGTACTCTCAAAACTCTAAAACACTTATGAAAGAAACTGAAGAAGACACAAAGCAATGGAAAAACATTCCACGCTCATGGATTGGAAGATCAAAAATTGTTAAAATGTCTATACTACCCAAAGCAATCTACACATTTAATGCAATTCCTATCAAAATACCATCAGCATTTTTCACAGAGCTAGAACAATCCTAAAATTTGTATGGAATCACAAAAGACCCTGAGGAATAGCCAAAGCAATCTCGAAAAAGAAAAGCAAAGCTGGAGGCATCATGAGTCTTATTTTCAAGCTATATAACAAAGCTGTAGTGATCAAGACAGTATGGTACTGGCACAAAAACAGACACATAGATCAATGGAAAAGAATAGAGAACCCAGAAATGGACCCTCAACTCAATGGTCAACTAAACTTCAACAAAGCAGGAAAGAATATCCAACGGAAAAAAGTCTCTCAACAATTGGTGTTGGGAAAACTGGACAGCCACATGCAGAAGAATGAAACTGGAGCACTTTCTTATACCATATACAAAAAGATTCAAAATGGATGAAAGACCTAAATGTGAGTCAGGAAACCATCAAAACCCTAGAGGAGAACACAGACAGCAACCTCTTTGACCTTGGCCATAGCAACTTCTTACTAGACATGTCTACGAAGGCAAGGAAAACCAAAGCAAAAATGGACTATTGGGATTTCATCAAGATAAAAAGCTTCTGCACAGTGAAGGAAACAATCAACAAAACAAAAGGCAACCTTCAGAATTGAAGAAGATATTTGTAAATAATATTTCTGATTAAGGGTTAGTATCCAAAATCTATAAAGAATTTATCAAACTCAACACCCAAAAAACAAATAACCCAGTTGAGAAATGCGCAGAAGACATGAATAGACACTTTTCCAAAGAAGACATACAGATGGCTAACAGACACATGAAAAGATGGTCAATATCTCTTATCATCAGGAAAATACAAATCAAAACCACAATGAGATACCACCTCACACTTGTCGGAATGGCTAAAATTAACAACCCAAGAAACAACAGGTTTAGGCAAGGAAGCAGAGAAAGGGGAATCCCTTGTACTGTTGGTCAGAAGCCACTCTGGAGAACAGTTTGAAGCCTCCTCTAAAAGTTAAAAATAGAACTAGCCTACAAATCAGCAATTGTACTACTAGGTATTTACCCAAAGTATGCAAAAATACAGATTTGAAGGGGAACATGCAACAATAGCGAAACTATGGAGAGAGACCAAGTGTTCACTGACTGAGGAATGGATAAAGATGTGGTATATACATATATATTACATATATTTAAAATATTATATATAATAATGGAATATTTTAAATATATGTATAATATATATAATGGAATATTACTCAGCCATCAAAAAGAATCAAATCTTGCCATTTGCAATAACATGGATGGAGCTAGAATGTATTATGCTAAATGAAATAAGTCAATCAGAGAAAGACAAATACCTATGATTTCACTCATATGTGGAAATTAAGATAAACAAAACAGATGAATAAATGGAAAGGGGGGGAAGGAGAGAGGAGAAACAAACCATAAGAGACTCTTAACTACAGAGGACAAACTGAGGGTTGATGGAGGGAGGCGGGTAGGGGATGGGCCAGATGGGGGATTGGGTATTAAAGAGGGTACCTGCTGTGATGAGCGCTGGGTGTTTGTGTGTAAGTGATGAACCATTGAATTCTATTCCTGTAACCAATATTGCACTGTAGGTTAACTAAAATTTAAATAAAAATTAAAAAAAATAAAAATAAAAAAACAAGTCTTGGCCACTAAAATAAAGGTGTTTCCAAGAATAAGTATTAATCAACTTATGCCAAAGGTATTATGAAGAAAACTGTCAAAGGGGAAATGAAAAACAACTCATTTCTAAAGCAAGCAAGATGCCATCCTACCTAGTGTTTTTTAAACACCTTGGGAAGGCACAAAGACTCATTAGAAGCTACTGACTTCAGTGCAGTGCCCTGGAGACCTTCCATATAGGAGAAGACATTGTTACAGAGCTGTATGTCCTGTGTTCTTCTTCCATCTGAAACAGACAAAGATGAAGGGGATGGAAGGGGAATTTAAACATGAGAGGATTGTGTCTCTGTTTATAGACCCTTCCAACAGCATATACATGTTAGGCCAAAAAAAATCTATGACTATATGAAAAGAAAAAAGTAATTTGTTAGTGTAAAAATGGTTTTTCAAAATCTCATTTTTTTCTTAATTTTCAGAAGAATAAAGGGAAATAAAGATCATTTGCAAAGACTGCTGCAGGCCACAGGAGCGGGAATCCAAATGAGAAGGCTTGATGTGTGTGAAGCAGCCATTGCGTGAACTTTTTCTTTGATATAATATGATCAGCTTATCTAATTCCAAGCTAGAATACATTAATGGCTTATAACCATTTAAGATGCAGGTGAATCCTCCTTGTCATGAAGTTGAACTCATGAATAAGAAATATGTGCAGTTCATGTCACCTAACTACAGATATATGCATTGAAAGAAGATTCAGTTGCTTCTGATCCAACATTATATATTTCTGTGTCATCCGAATAAAGGCTACATTTTGTTCACACATGTTATGCTTGTACTCAGTGAAGTAGAGTTATTCAGCAAAGATTTGCTAAAGGGGCAGAAAGAAAGAAGTCATCTTAATTAATGTTAGTTTTAGAAAATAATCTGGATCTGCTGATTAGAATTTCCTCACCTGCATATAGAAGTAGAGACATCTTTGTACATAGATGTACATAGACATGGGTCTTTAATTTTGTCAGACTCAAACCTGCTTTCATATACCTCATTATGCAATCAAAACGAGGCGCACATGTAGGCATGGTAAATAATATTTGGAGTTAAGTATTCAGTGAGAATATTCTTTCAATCCTACAGTGAAATTTATTTGCTTTGTTGAGAAAGGTTAAGTACCAAAGACCTCACATACAAACAAATAATACATATTTGAAAGTGAAGAGTTGTGATCATCTTGGCAAAATGTTTTAATTGATTAGAGAATTTACTCACCTAGTGTTGAGTAAAAATTGCACATTAAAAAGGAGTATTATAGTTGAGTGGTGTTACCACTTACAGAAAAGACAATATTTGTAGGCAGTATTTTCATCTAAGTTTAATTCTCTCATCACTCTTATCTTATAGATGTTAATAAATTATCCAAAGAGAGAAAGTTTCAAAAGGTGCTCAGATTTCTTTAGTTCCCATTCAATATAGCTATGTGAGGACAAGGCCAAAGATATCTTATTGCAGAAGGTAATGAATGGAAAGAAATTGTATGGAACCATTTATTTAAATTCAGGCATGGCAGGATACACATCTTTCTAAGGAGAGAGAAGTCACAAAGGTGTAATTTAACTATTTGCAACCCATGGAACAATTGTAATAAACCTATATGGGAGACTGTAGAAAGTAACTGTTTATTTTGAAAAGGGGCAAAGATTTAAGAGTAGATCCTGAGGGATAAGGTGAGACAGAATATGAGGTGGCATGGCATTAGCTAACTAGTAGGGGCTCCGGAGGGTATCTGAAAAGGTGGAGAAAATAGGAGATTGTGATTGGGCAGAAGGACAACAAAGATAAAGACAACTAGAGCAGAAACATGAGTGCTTTGTGACATAGAACAAATTATTCATAAAAGCCAGTGTTGAATTACCCAATAGAAAGACAAAGCATGTGCCTAAGGCACCAGCAAAGCAGCTGCACCAAAATGGGAAGGAGGATAAAGGGCAAAGAGAAAAAGGAAAAAAAAAATGAGATAGAGAGAAAATTTTTAAAAGAGTTTTATATTTTGAAATATAAGTAAATAGAGTAGCATTGAAGGGGTTTTTGTGGGGATAAATAAAATTTTGATGGACTTTTATACACATCTTTTATTGTTGTTTTCATTCTTAATTATATGTGGGAGGAGTGATTTTTTTGTGTGTGCTTAAGGCCTTAAAAACTCACAGTCTGACTCTAATAAGGAAAAGGAAATAGGAAAAAAAAGTGTGGCCATCAGAAGCTAGGCCAGGAGGCTTCTTAGGAGGGAGTAATCTTCAATTGAAATTTTAAGAGAAAAACATAGGATGGATTATTAGAGAAGAGTCTGTAAGGAATTTAATTTAGGAGAAGCATGAAAAAACAACTAGGGATAAATAAGACACTAGTGAGGGTTAGAAAAGAAAAAAAAAAAACTACAGATATTAACTAGACAGGGAATATGGCAACTTATTGACCAGAAAAACCAGCTAAAGTGATTTTAGATGTGGGGAAAGAAAAATAGTTAGTAAGACAAAGGAACTCAAAGAGCCAGAAAAATTTTGGAAAAAAAAAAAAAGAAAGAAAAGAAAGAAAGAAGGAAAAGAAAAAAAACCCTGAAGGAATCACATTATTTTAAGACTTACTATGTGGCTATGGTAATCAAGACTGTATGGTATTAGTGGAGGAATAAATGGCACAGAATTTTTGTGTGTTTTTGCTTCTGAATTTTCATCAAACGGTATTGGAATAATCAGTAATTTATAAGTAAAAATCAAAACAAACAGACAAAAAAACCTCAATCTAAACTTCACACAGAATTTCCAAGAAAGGATATGCACTCAGAATATTTAAAGAACTTTTAACAGAAACTCAACAGCAAGAAAATGAATAATCCAATTAGAAAATGAGCCAGAATATGAACAGATATTTCACCAAAAAACATATATAGATGGAAAATAAGTGCATGAAAACATGTACAACACCATTAGCCATTAGAGAAACACAAATTAAAACCAGATGAGCTACTATTATACACCTGTTAGAATGGTTAAGATAATAAAAAAATACTGGTAGTACCAAATTCTGATGAAAATGTAGAGGCACTTTTTCATATACTGCCAGTGGGAATGTAAAATAGCATAGTTACACTGGAAAATAGTTGGGCGGTTTTTTATAAAGTTAAATATCTATTTACCATACAACTCAGCAATTGCACTCTTAGTCATATATCCTAGAAAACTGAAGTCTTATGTTCACACAAAAATCTGTACACAATAGTGTTCACTACAGCTTTATCTGTACTATCCCCAAAATGGAAATAAACAAAATGTCTTTCAAGAAGCAAAAAGATAAACAAATTGTGATATATCTGTAGAGTGGACTATTATTTAGCAATAAAAAGGAATGTACTATCAATACACAAAATAGTTGAATAAATCTCAAGCAACACAAAATAGTTGCTTGTACTCTCGCTGTCAAATAAATAAATAAAATCTAATTTTTTTAATTTACTGAACAGAGAAAGCTGAAATTATTCCAATGATGCATTTGTAAGAACTTTTCCAACAATTTATCTGTAAGAATTGGAACAAAAAGTCAGACTCCATTTTCTCCTAGACTGATCATAAAAGTCTATTTAAATAGCTAGGTCAACTGAAGAACTGAATTCTGTGATATAAAATATAGCTAAAATATAAGTATGATAGATACTACATTTATATTTGCAAGGAGATGATTCTGAGAGGAATAAAAAGTTACAAAGAGGATGGATTATTTACAAAATAGTTGCTATTATTCCTATCCCTATATGCACACTTTTGGGTAGTCTCCTCTGACATTGACCCTGGTCTTGGCTATGTGATTTTGTTTGGTTTGGTCAATGGGACACTAGAAAAAGGAAATTTGAACAAGTTCTTGTTCACTGGGGATTGCTCTTTCTTGTTGTTGGACTCTTATTGCCACCATGTGGAGAAGCTCAGGCAAGCCTGCTGGAAGATGAAGGGCTGACCCACATGGAGAGTGACTCCAGCTATCCCAGCTGAAGCTTTAGACATGTGAATAAGACCATCTTAAACCACACTGTCCAGGCAAGCCAGTCCAGAATACAACTACCCTGCCAACACCTGGAGAGAAAGAAAGAGGAAAAAAAAAATCTGCCATCGATATCTATCTATCTATCTATCTATCTATCTATCTATCTATCTATCATCTATCATTTATCATATCTATCTAAATCACTGATGGAGTTGGTAGTGGGAAGATTAGAAGACTTTCTTCCAAGTGCTTTTATTTGCTTAGTGATATAAAAAATCCAGATTATCAGCTTGGAGGAAAAAGGAATAGGGAAGCTGTTAGGAATTTGCAGATAGAGAAGGAAATATGAAATATTCATCTCATCTGGTAGAAAGTTAATCAACAGAATAGATGCAGTAGGATTCAACTTGTGAGGTGATGTTATAAATATAAAGTGAAACCAGTCAGCATGGTTCATTTTGTTTTGTTTTTATTTTTGTTTTTTCTAGTCATGCTTAGCTTACCGGGTACAGGTGTATAGTAGGCAGAGAATTTGGCTTAACCAGAATTGGGGTTTTGACAGGCAAGGAATATGGAGCAAGGGAGGACCAAGGGAACTGAAGCTACATGGGAAGGAGAAGTCACTCTGATGGACATTGGGATCCACTCTGGGTAAGAAGGAAACAGAAGGCAATTATCAAGGGTAAGAAAAACAAAACAATGGAGACACTGAATTACCAATACCACTGGAAAGAACTCTTGGAGTGGTAATATTGGAGTATACAAGCTAGAGAGAGGGAAGATGGTGCTTACAGAATAGAAAATTTAAAATCAAAATTTAAAAGTTGTTGGAAGTAAGGGGATGAAGAAACTGGGAGGCCAAGGTACTAGATGAATTTTCTGCTTGGATACTGATGTTGCACTCAATGAAGGCAGTAAACCATGAACTAAATTATTCAAAATATAAAAGGGATGACCAGGAGGTTAAGTATATGACCATAAAATGGAGAAGTGGCTAATGGTATAGTCTCAAAGCATGTGCTTCTACAAAGCTGTGGTTTGGGGGAAGGTGAGAGTATGGAGAAGTGATCTAGAATTGACTGTGAAGAGCATGGTGGGAACATAAACCATTAGTTTATATATTAATTAAACAAATCTTTATTACTTACCCAGTATGATCCAAGCTCTGTTTGGGTACTGAGAACACATTAGTGAATAAACTGAGGTCCTGTGGTAGGTGGTATTTGTGTCAGTACTCCAAAGAATTTTAACTTTTACTATTTTATATAGATGGATTAATATATGATGATGTGGGCAAAACTCTAAAGTACATTTTATGTATGCACCTCAAAAGTAGGATCTACACATTTTACATGCTTAATATTCAGGAGGAGATATAAATCTGTGGGGAAGGATTAAGAGGAGGGAAGTAGAGGCTCCATTAAAAAGGGGGCTGGATCTCCTCAAGGGAGGTCAGTTTAAGCAAGAAGATGAAAGAATACATTGAAGATATTGAAGATATGGAATATTTTGCTGATAACAGGTATTGAATTCCAAAGCATACAGTGGGAGAAGAGAGGTAAATGAGAGATCAAGTCTGATTGGTGTATATATGGACAATATCTAGAATATAATAGCTGGTTTATTGTGGTGATCCAAATAAACAGGGCTGTTACTCTAATGGAATTAATCCCAATAGCTTCTAAAGGAACACTGAACAATCCATTCCAGTCTGGGGATTAGATCCTTAGGTAAACTGTAGTGGTAAGAATATGAATATAAATAACAAGAGCCATGATAATTCAGATAATAAAGAGTTAATTTGTTTTTAGAGAGATTGCTGAAAGCCTCAAATCTAGGACTTTGTAGCCTGACTAGAAATGTGTAAGAGGAAAAGAGAGCAAGGAGTAAAGATGACTGCATACATAATTAATATGTGTTTGTTAATGTTATTGTGTAAGAAATTTACAATTCATAATGAATATTACACATGCTGCAGGCAGCATCTTTGGTGCAGGGACATATAATTTATTGTAATTTTGCATATACCTATGATACATTAGTTCATATATGTAAAATAATTAAGTTAAATTTATTCTAGAGATACTGACATTAATATTCTCTAAAAAGCAAATTTAATTTGTCACATGACAGCTATAGGAATAGACAACAAAATAAGTTTTACATCATCTCTAAAATGGGAAGCATCAGATGCTTTTATAAAATTGTCAGAAATCTGGGCAAAGATAATTAAGGGAAAAAATGTCAAATGCTCACTCTCTTACAGTAGTTAGGGCTTTCATATAAAGATATATTTTGTGTTTCCAGGCTAAAATGCTGTACCTTTTGGGGCGCCTGGGTGGCTCAGGGGTTAAGCGTCTGCCTTCGGCTCGGGTCATGGTCCCAGGGTCCTGGGATCGAGCCCCGCATCGGGCTCTCTGCTCTACAAGAAGCCTGACTCTCCCTCTCCCACTCCCCATGCTTGTGTTCCCTCTCTCGCTGTCTCTCTCTCTGTCAAATAAATAAATAAATAAAAATAAAATAAAATGCTGTACCTTTTAAAATGCATATTTAGATAACCACCATGAATTTCCAACAGTAACTTTATTATTTTCTGAAGATTTATTTATTTTAGAGAGACAGAGAAAGAGGAGCAGAGGGAGAGAGAATCTCAAGCGGACTCTGTGCTGAGTGCAGAGCCCAAAGTGGGGCTCTATCTCACAACCCTGAGACCATGACCTGAGCTGAAACCAAGAGTCAGACACACAGCTGACTGAGCCACCCAAGTGCCCCTCCAACAGTAACTTTAAATCTTAAATTTATGAATAAGAAATTTTACTGGGACATGTATTTAGAGAATAATACATAAAATAACTATATATAACTCATTCAACACTTTCAAGCTTAATTTTTAAGTGACTGTATTACTTAGCATGAGTAAGAAAACAGAATTTTTGGATGCTTCAGAATCTGTCTATATACTCAAGAAATTATATAATTTAGGTGGTTTTACTAGCCAGAGGTAAAAATAAACAAACAAATAAATAAATCACATCTTACAATTATTTCTAATTGTTATTGCTGAATGCATTTTAGATTGTTTCTTGCTAATATTATTCTAAAATTCACCATATTCTTCCTTACACTTAACTCAGCCTCATGATACCAGAGAGGTATTAATATACCAATAATCCATGCCCTTGAGTCTTAATACTTCTTATATTATGCTTTAAAACCATTAATATTGTATAATATGTCCTTCATCTCTAATATAACCAACTTTGCAAATGAATCATAAAGAATATGAAATATATTAACAAAATATTGTATTTTATAAATATTAAACAATTTTTATAATTAATTTGGTGCTCTTTCAAAAACAAACTGACATAATAACCCAAACCAAACTGAAATAGAATCATCAAAGAAAAGTTCATTCTTCAAGTGAAAACTGCTTTAAACTGTCTTAAATGGGATGTTTATGTGTTATGGGAACCTACAGGCTATTAATAAAACTCAAATGCAAATGAAAAAATCATCCTTATAAAGATGAGAAGACTCCACACCATTTTAAATGTCCACCTTATTGGTGACTATTACTCCTCAGACTATAGTTCTTTCCAATATTAGAGAGGTAGGACACACAATACTTCAGAAGCCCAGTCACTCTCGGTAATAGTCGTTTTGCATCTCTAGAGCTAAGGAATTAATCTTTAGATTAATGGTCAAGTAGAGAGCTTCTCTAATAATTTATAAGGTGTGGATAATCAGTGGCGCCTTCCATAATGTAAGCTCTACTGGGACTACAGTTTTGTCTGTCCAGTTCAGGGCTATATCCCCAGACTCGGTACATAGTTGGTAAATACTGAAAAAAAGAATAAATAATCAATTTTTAAGTAAGAAAGTAATTTTTACTGATTCTGTGGTCTAAATCTAGTAAATGAATTAAGAAGTTGTAAGCCAAGTGAAAAGCAATGACTTTTTTACAAAGTGAAATTACTCCTAGAGGTATTGCTTCCTGCAGGACCCATTCTAGGTTGTAAGGTGACCAAAGGCCAGACAAGGGGGTAATCATTCCATGTTCTTGACTGAAGATGGTCTGGTCCATTTTCTATGCAGGACACACATTAAATTATTTGAAATTTCTATGAAAATTTATTCTCTAGTGTTTTATTTAAGAAAACTAATTCATTATTATTCAAATAGGCAGTATTTCCCATCTAATAATATGGTTTTATATAAGAAAGTAGATTAATCCCACCTAAATTTTTATTGCTTGCTATTTTTACATCATCTGGTTTACTTCTTTTATTTTGATTTGATGCACTTGGACATTCATTTCATTTCAATAACAACTGAATCAAATCTTAGAGTTTACTTTAAATGAAAACCATTTCAGTAATTTCAAAACAATGTTTCAGGGGCATGATAATACTTAGTTTTTGCTGTCTCAAATAAATGGGTTTCAAACAAGTTGGTTTTGTAGTCATTGATAAAGCATAGGTAAATAAATAAATATTTTATGATTAGGTACATAAAATATTTAAGATAGTCAATTATTTATGTAACTCAATTTTGAGCTAAATGTTTAAACTCACTGCATTAATACTAAAATGTATACAGACAAAAAATGGCTAGACAAACACATACACACACATATATATGATCAAACTTTAAATATAAAAATACATGTGATTCTAGTTTTTTAGCTCATGTATACTATGGCTATAGATCATTTTATTTTAATATATATTTTTATTTAATATATATTAATGAAGAAATATACTACACTTTTTTAGTCATTAGCAATGAGGAGAACTAAGACTCATCTATTAGCCAGATCTTTTTTGGTGGGTATGGAAAAGGGGTGTTGCATTTTTTATATGTCAAATTGTTTGCTTTGATTGGTAGTAATAAAGTATTAAAATATGTTTTAACATACATATACTCACTCTTTTCTTTTTAGATTTTATTTATTTATTTGAGAGAGAGAATGAGAGAAAGAGAGCACATGAGAAGGGGAAGGGCCAGAGGGAGAGGTAGACTTCCCGCTGAGCGGGGAGCCTGATGCAGGACTCGATCTCGGGACTCCAGGATCATGACCTGAGCCGAAGGCAATCGCTCAACCAACTGAGCCACCCAGGTGCCCCAATATATTTGCTCTTATTGGAATATCCTTAGTTTCATCTATACTCATCCAAATTATTTCCTTTTTTTTAAAGATTTTGTTTATTTTAGAGAGAGAGAGAGAGCACAAGCAGGGGGAAGAGCAGAGGGAGAGGAAGAGTGTGGGGAAAGAATCTCAGGCAGACTCTCTGCTGAGCGTGGAGCCCGAGGGACTGGATCTCATGACCCTGAGATCACAACCTCAACTGAAACCAAGAGTTGTACCCTTAACTGACTGAGCCACTCAGGCACCCCCCAAATTATTTCTAATATACAGTTTATCTGGTTTGTAAGATAACAGAGAGTGCACCTTACTTAGCACAAGTTAAATACAAATTATAGAACTCATTTATATGAAACGGTATTTGTTTTATAAATGTATAGGGCCAAATTTTGAAATCTTAATGACATCTACCTCTTTTATTGGTTAACCCAGGTACATTGATGTGAAAGTACATTGACATCAAATTCACTGCAGTGGACACTGTTGCTTGAATCATTCTTCACACATACACACAAAGCCATATTAGTTGTGAAAACTTCATGATTTTTTAATCATTCTATAATTTTCTAAATGACATCTGAACTTCAGCTCTAACATATTTTTCTTCATAAAATAGATATTTCTTCAATAATGCTTATTAATTATGTACTGTTTTGAGGTGAAGATGAGAGTGAAAAAACATATACTATTTTTTTTCATTTTTTATGCTTATCTATATATATGTTCGATAATGTGTGCGTATAATTTAAAGCCTATATTTTAAGGGGAAACTATTCATTTAAATATAAACAAAAATCCAAGAACATGTAATAATTGATTTGTTATCCATGGAAAAGGATAAATTGATCACAAGAGGTCAATTTGAGTATGTTACCATTCCTTTTAATGTAACAAAATTATGTTTCAAGGATTCCTTTAGCAGCCTATTAATATATACCTTGGGTGCCTTTTCAAGTAAAAGAAGGCAAACTGGGGGGCTTTACAATACCAGGCAGGTATTAATATACCAATAATCCAGGCCCTGTCTTAATACTCCTTACATTGTGTTTTAAAATCATTAATATTGTACAATATGTCCTTCATCTCTAATATATCCAACTTTGCCCTTGAGTCTTAATACTTCTTACATTATGTTTTTTCTTTTCTTTTCTTTTCTTTTATTATGTTATGTTAATCACCATACATTACACCATTAGTTTTTGATGTGGTGTTCCATGATTCATTGTTTGCATACATTATGTTTTAAAACCATTAATATTGTACAATATGTCCTTCATCTCTAATATATCCAACTTTGCAAATGAATCATAAAGAACATGAACATATTATTAATGAATATTGTATGTTATAAATACTACACTCCATTTTCATAATTTATTTGCTGCTATCTTATTATTACTAATTGTTATAATAAAAATAATTTTTTCCCATTTTTTAGAGTCTACAATGTGGGTGTATTATTTGCCCAAAAGAAATTGATGGTACATATTATTAAAAGAAGATAACTCACCATAAGAGAATCTTAATATTTTACATTTCCCTTTTCTTAATTTTAGCTGTTCCCTTCATCCATAGCCTTCTGTTTCTCTCATCTCATCCAGCCCAAGGGTTATGATTAGAAATGAATTATTAAATTAAGAAGGAAGCAATGCTAGTGGGCAGGAAGGAACATTCAAGTCTCTTCAATTGAAATCACCTCTTAGATGAAAAATGAGAAGGCATTCCTCATTCTACAGCCTTTTCTGGAATGTCAGTTGATGAATCTGCTTGGAAAAATATTTTATAAAGTTCATGATAGTGTTCCAGCATAAAGAGAATGAACTTTTTGATTTTCAGGGTCTCAAAATTTAACAGGGTGATTTGTTTTCTCTTTCTCTTTCAATACACAATTCCTCAGCAATTCCTGTTGGTTTTGTCTTCCAAATCTATCCAGAATACAAAAATTCTTATTAACCTCACTATTCCCATTATGGTGCAAACCTTTAATGTCTTTGGCCTAGACTGTGGCAATAGCTTCCCAGCGAGTCTTCCTACCTTATCTTTGTTCCCCCACCCTTCTCCTGCCACAGTGCCATCTCAGCATAGTAACCAGAGTCATCTTGTTAAAGTGTAAAACAGATTATGTGACTGTTCCGTTCAAAATCCTCCAGTGCTTTCCTATCCCCTTGAGAATAAAGGTCAAGTCACTCAAATAAGCTACAAGATCCTGTGTCATATGTGCACCCCCATATAACTAACTGCCTTATCTCTGCCATTTACTCATCTGCTCACACTACTCCAGACACATTGGCCCCCTTCCTGTTCCTTAGTCAAGTAAGTCTTGCTACCACCAGAGGGGAGCTCACTACTAAGGAAAGCTTGAAATGTTCTCCTAGATATCTTCTTGGCTTGCTCTCTTACTTTACCCAAATAGCAACTTTATAGTGAGAATTTCCCTGACCATCCTGTTTAAAATTGCAATTCTTCCTAATGCCCACCATTCCTTTACAATTTTCATATTTTATTTTTTTCTCTACCAAACTTAAGACTTCTAAATACATAATTATTTTTTGACTTATTTTCTGCCTCCCAGTAGAAAGCCATCTACATGAAAACAGGAGCTTTTTGTCAATTTTGTTCACTGCTGTAGCTTGGTAACTAGAACAATGCACATAACAGAGTGCTCAATGCATATTTGCTTCAAAATAAATTTTGAAAAACAAACCTGTAAGGTCAACTACATGAAAGGTAATATTTGTATTCTATCAGCTTGACTGCAATCAGCAAAACTGGTTCTTGTCAGTAAATATAGTCAACGCTACTATAAAATTGAGATTCTCAGTATTTCTTTATTGTTTAAATGAAATCATTATTATTGGATCAGTTTCCCACTAATGGAGACACTAACATTTAATAGTTGCATATTGTCTTATAATTTACTATTTTTACAGGCATTAACTTCCATGCAAACCAATTATTTGACTTACAAGTATTGTTACTGGCATGTAGAATTTTAGAGGCTCCAACAGTATTGCAACAGAATTAAGGATGGGAAATAGAAAGAGCAAGGGAGAAAAAGTAGAGGGAATTGAATAGGCATTTATTACCAGTACTAAATTTCTATTACTACTCCATCCAAATAATACTGAGAACAGTGGCAGGGCTTGTCTTAGTTGCCTTATTACTATGTCATGAGGGGAAAACATATCACTGGACAAATAGTCATGGGTAACTAATTTTGGACTGGCAGGCTAAAGTGCTATAACAAATAGACTGGAAAGACTCTGTTTGTCTCAAACAAAAGAGAAGTTTATTTTCTTATTGCTTAAGAGTCCAGAGCATGTTGCAGGCCCACTGGAGGTAGAGCATGGGGGTGGCTTTACTTCAAGCAGACTGATGATTGCTCTGTCATTTTCAGTAATTGGCTTCTAAGATTACTCTTGTCCTTCTCATTGATAGCCCATCTTACCACAAGGGGAAAAGAACATAGAAATGGCACATATCACTTCACCTAATACTCTGTTATAGATAACTTAGTACCATAACCACACTTAACTAAAAGGAGGCCAAGAAAAAAAAGTTAGTCAGCCAGACACCCAACTAATAAATGGAAGAAGGAGAGAGTGGCTTCTGGTGAACAGCTAGTAGTCTCTGCCACAGTGTGGCCTTTTGCCCACCCAACATCTATGTCATCCTTCCTTCCACATGTTTTCACTGATCTCCCACCCTGTGCACCAAAGGAGACAATACAAAGTGCTACTCCTTTACTGCATGTATCTCACAATGCGTGCTCTCTGCATGATGCCCAGTCTGCTCCACTGGGGTCGGAGGCATCTCATGTTCTGGTGACCAACCAAATAACAGGCACGTTTTCTGCCTTCTCCATCACCACAAAAAATGTACATTGAAGCAAGGACAGAATAACTGCAACACAAACTCCAATACAAAAGTAGAAAAATGGGGAACGTACAAGAGTCGCTAGTCTAAATAGTGATAGAATCCTGGGCAGGCATCATGAGGAACTTTGCCATGGCACTGAAGAAAATTCTTTGATTGAATCATGTCTCTTTTCCTAAAAGGAGCTTCTGTGCCCATGGTTCTTTGTGGCCTCTGACTTTGTCATGGAAGGTTTTTTTTCTTGTCCATTATCCTCTATGACCAGATCTAAAGTGGGTGCTACGGTCTGTGCCTTCATTGTACACTGTAAAATACTAGAAGTGACCTTCCTTTGGATGCAAGTTCAGGGCCCTGAGGACCTTTTACAGTTTGAAGAGTCTGAAGAGCCAGGGTTATTAAGAATAGAATAAAATTCTCTCAAAAACTCCCAAAGTTTCCAACATATTTGCTTCCAGTCAATGTAATGCAGCAGTAATCACAAATTACTTTCCTAAACATAGTTCTTAAACCTGCTTTATTTTTCTCACTCAACTTAATTTTAAGGGCATCTGAAACAATACTCCTGGATATAAGGAAGATAGATTTATATCTCACTGTTTGGGATCCAGAAGCTGTTGAGTGTTACAAATACCTCTGTGTCCTTCCATTCTTGTTTTAAACCACTCAATTCTTGGCAGTATAATATCTTGTTATAGCAGTGGGGGCAGTTATAGTCAGTAACATTTTGGCTTTTTCCAACTCCTTCCCCTCAAGCTAGAAGCTAAGCAGGCATGGTCTGCTTTCCAAATATCAGAGTGATAGTCTGGTAGAGCCACTCAGCCAAATACCCAGCTACCATTGAAGAAAAGCAACTAGGAGTCACCCAGAATACCCTACGTGATATTATAAATTGCAGATGCATTGCATATTCTCTGATTGCTTCAATATTGTTGCATTTTAAAATTACTCGTAATCTCATTGACGGTAGTAATGGAGTCAAATTTTTCTAATATCTGTAACACAGTGTAACACTGTTCATTTTATGAATATTTATTGATAATCTTATGCTTTAAAGAAACACAAGCTATTTTTTTATAGCTGCCTGAGATCTTTTCTGATTTTCCTATCCCATTTTAATCACTTCATAGACTTACGTAGGATAAGATGGAACAATTAAATTTTAGTTTCAATGTAGATAGGAGCAGGGAGAGCACTTTCTCCATAAGTATATGTTGATTTTTTCTTTATAATTCATGCAACCAGACTACTATGTGCCAAGCACTGCCTACTTAGGATACAATGGTGTGTATGTGTGTGAGTGTGTATGTGTGTGTGTGTGTGTGTGTGTAAGTGTGCAGGTGTACTTTAAGATTGACTTTTAATAAATATATTTGAAAATTAAGGTAGAAATCAATGATCACTAACTGAAACACATATAAATTTCCACTTTATATAATCATTCAGAAGATCATTGAAATATTCCTGTTAATTATTCATAGAAACTTTGTAGAGTGTCAATACATCCAAACTAGTCATACCACAGATACTGTTCAGAGATTCTTATTAGCGCTTAGTAAATGTGGCTCTTGATCTGGGATTTTTTGTGTTAATTATGATTGTCAATTATCCAACTTTCTGATAAGGAGCTAAGTGGATGGTTTTGGCAAGTAATGTCCAATTGAGGAGCAGTTGCAAGGCTAGGGACCTGACACAACTAAAGGATGCTCAAGACTAAGCCAGGAGCTCAAAGATAAAAGCAAATTGTAAAAGAGAAGAATATAGTTTAAACCCCTCCTTCTCTGGTGAACAGTAGAATCTATCAATATGATTTATTTTATTAAAAACTTTATGGCATCAGAATAAGAGTATATGACCCAGCATAGCACAGCTTCTACCACCAACATCTTACCGAGGCAAATAACTTCTCCCCTTAAATCACTAACCAGTTCCAATAACCTATGAAATGATAGAGATACTAGTTTTAGACATATCTACGAAGTATTGACCCATGAGTAATTTTAAATTACAACCCAGTGTTCTGAATATTACTCAAAGATATATCAATAGCCACTATAGAAACAATCAATTATTCGTCCACTACCTCAGCTTCTAAATTGGCATATATTTGTCTTTGGTGATGAAAGTAAGCCCTTGACATTGATGGGAAATCTGAAATATAAAGAATTTTTGACATCATTTAGAAGCAATTTTGATCTGTTATATCAACATCTACTGGGTGTCAACTGGAAGACAGTATCTGGATATCAGGGTCCTGGAGAAAAGTCATTAAATCAAAATGTTTGAAATCATTCCAAGTAGGGCTGAGTCTACTGGGAATCAGTTTTTTAACTAGTGTTTTTTAAACACTGAATGATTAAGCATTGGGAAATATATTATATTTTAGAATGCACCACAATCTCCTATTAGGATTCTCATCTAAGCCAAAAGCGATAAAAATTAAAATTCGACCCTGGTGTTAAAACTTCAATTATAGGAAATGAATAAGTCTTGCAGATCTACTGTGTAACACAGTACATATAGTTAACAACACTGTATTGTATAGTTAAAATTTTGCTAGATTTTATATTAAGAGTTCTTGTCAATAATAACAATAATAATAATAGTTATAGTAACACAAGAAGACAGGAAAAAGCTTTTGGAAGTGATGATATGTTTATGTCATAGATTGGCGATGGTATATACTTATTCATGGGTATTATTATTACCAAAATCATCAAATTGTATACATTAATATGTACAACCTTTTGTATGTCAATCATACCTCAATAAAGCGTTTTTTGAATTCCAGTATACTATTATAATAAATATTTATTAAATCTGATCACATTATAGAAACATAATAAAATTAAGAATTGCATATGATTAATTACTCCAGATAAGCAAATGGTATACATTTGAGAATTAAAACACATCTTAAATTGTCACTAGATAGAAAGAGATCTAAGTTATATTATTAGGAGCCGTCTTTTCCCATGCAGAATATGCCAAACATTATTTAACTGAATCTGTATAACTCAGTTGGGTTATGTTATTTATTCATTAATGTCCTGAATCTGTCAAGTCAGGAGACAAAATCTGTACCTATCATTTTAACAGTAAGAATTTAATATATGGGATTGTTACCTATGTATAAAGTTGTTGGATGACTAAATAGAGAAAAAGAGAACTGCCACTGCAGGAAAGAGCTACTTTCTGTAGGACTTAGTGAATAAAGTAAATAGGGTGGATTGTTGAAACCTAGAAACTTGAAGAGGGGTGCCTGTAGAACTGAAACTTAGTCCTCTGAGGAGGGGGCACTTGTATACTGGCATTCGTGTTCCTCAGCTCAGAAAAGGAGCCATGCTGAGATGGGAACACAGACCTCTGAGAAGGTGGTGCCTGTTTGCTGGAGCTAATGTCTTTGATGACAGCATGATGCAGCTTTTTATGCAAGCATCAGAAAAACTGCAAACTGGATTTATCTGCTGTGATAAGAACGAAGTGCTATTGTTGAGGTGAATTGTTGCTAGGGTGATGCTCACTGGAACTACAGGTTCAGAAGAAGCCCATAGGAAGGAGACAAGGAGAAGCAAATCCCCTCTTCCTCCCCCAGCCTTGCAGTCTCCTACAAGCACCCCCTATTGCCAAAGCCTAACAGAGTCTGCTGACAAAGCAAATATGTAGTCTGCAAAGTTCCCGTGGCAGCATCACAAAAACAGGTATAGGAGGGTAAGTTTGGCGCTGAGAAAAAAACAGCATTAATAACCAGTACATGGACTTAGGAGGACGCCAACTTATGCATAGGACAGAGCATACCCTTTCAATGAATCCTCCCAGAAAATCTGTTGACTTTTTGCAAGCACCTTACTTGCCCTCTCTCCTAAATATGTTGCCCAGAATTCAAGAAAGAATGGGTAGAGTTTGTTCAAAGTACTGTTTTACCCATAACCCCAAATCAATAGTGTTTACCTTCACAGTGAGGCAATTTTTCTTCTACAAAATAAACTACAATAGCTCAGTGACAATTGTTTACCTAAACTTTTAGGAGTCATTATCATTTATATTTGGAATCTGGGCACTATTTCAATAATTAAAGTGATCAGAAGTCTGACTGATTTATAGTTCTTTGGTTAGCCGAAGCAGTCAGGATATTTGAGAGTAGCTTTTTGTATCCTATTTTTATTCTTAACAGGATATAATAATCATACATAAATACATGGATGAGAGGTATTTGACACTGTAAAATAATGTTTTTCTGTCTTGAATTAAAATAAAAAAAAACTTCTATATCTATACAGTATTGTACAGGACTTTGCATATATCAAATTACATCAATTCTTATAATTTGTGAATTGACAGGAAGCATTTAATTTGGGAAATAGTATATCAAAATTAAGCATAAAGCAAGTAATTATATCTGTCATATTCATGTCTATTAAATTGCTGGTTGATAATAAAGCAATCCTGTGGAAGGGAGAACTAAAATTCTAACTCCTCAAAGTAAGTATTTGTTTCTCTCCTGCTTAAAACAAACAGCTTTCCAATGAAACAATTCTAATCCTATTATATAGGCTTGATCTTTACACTTACATTTAGAAAGAACTCATTATATCAACAATGATTAATAGAGTTAGAAATGGATTTCACATAGATTATTTCAGTAGCTTTCTATAATTTTATCAACAAACAAATTTTTTGTTAATGTTTCCTGTTGGTAGCATGGAGAAAAAGAAACATTACCCATGTATTTTTATCAATGTAGAGGGTTAAAAATGTTTAAAGTACTTCTTACCTATTAACATCCCAGATTTTGCTAGTTGTATCCAGTGAGGAAGAAGCCACAAAATCACCACAGGAGTGCCACGTGCAGGACCATACTGCATGGTTGTGTCCTTCGAAGGTCAAAATGCAATTGCCTTTAGACAGGTCCCATAATTTAACTGTAGTGTCACCACTTGAGGTAGCCAATTTGTTGCCACTATTTGCAAGAATATAAAAAGGCAATTTGTTAAAAAGTCAATTTATGATTATTTTTTATGAGTGATTATATGCTATCAGTAATTTGAGTGTGTGTATATCTGAGTTGTTTTTGCTTCTAATGACATACTAAATGCTTGAATATTATTTGACTTCGTACAATTAGATACTTATTTGTATTGTTTAGTAATTCAAGTTGATGAGACAAACTGCTGTTGCACACTTTCTAAATTAATTCTTCTATATTCTTTTAGATTAATTCACTAAATCAGTAATTTTTTTTAGTATGTATTAGTTTTGGGGCAATGTGTTAGGTTCTGTGGATAATGTAGCCTCAGAATGATGAAATTTTAGACATCGGCTAAGGTAATTTCAAAAACATAGTACAATACAAAACAACAGGCCAGCATTGTTTATGTTTGGATTAACTAAATACTCCAGGAATGCAGTTTCAATGCTGAAAGAAGTGAACCGGGAATGAGATTTTGATCTAGATCTTGAGAGAGGAAAGATTTTGAAGAGTTGAGTGGTTGAGGATGCGTCATTAGATTTTCTATTTAGGTCATTGGTAGATGTTTAAAAAAGCAATGACTTAAGTGGTGGACATGAATGCTAGTTTAAGAAATGAATGGGTGTTAATGACATGAGCAGAAACATCTAGGACTTTTTGGTAAAATATTAATTCCAAGAAAATCTTAATTCCATCAGTTTCTTCACATCCTTCTGCATTGCATGTTCCTTCTATGTGTTCTCTTGTAACTTTTCTCTCCCTGAATATAATGAATTGCTTATTTGTACTCTTTCCCTGTGATTTTGATTGAGAACTGTTTCTTCTCTCTGTTTCAATGGCATAAAGTACTAGGATTGACCAATTGAAGTACTCAGCAAATGCTTCCAGAATGAATAAATATATGAATGAATGAAGTTGTGCCATAGAAGAATAAGGAAAGGTACTCAGTATTTCCAAGAGAGGGAATGGCAAGATCAAAATGAGTGTTTGCTTACTTGCTTTTTTTTTTTTTTTTTTGCTTCTTTTTATGCTGAGAGAAATACATTTTTAAGTGCAGGGAAGAAACAACCACTGGAGAGGGAGAGCTTAAAGGTGGTGAAGGAAAGGTGGATTATAGAGTGAAGAAGTTCTCATTAAAGTTATAAAAGGTTATCCATTTTACTTTTCAGATTAGCAGAATTAAAAAGAAATTACTCTGACAGGTAGTCCATCACTAATAGACAGTTATTTAAAACTGTCTTTTACTTTGCAGCTGTTGTTTATTTGTACATATATTTGTCAACCAAAATTTTAATTTTTAATACTTAAGACCTAAAAATACATTTGTCTAAAAATATCCAAGCAGGAATGCCTGGCTGGCTCAGTCCATAGAGCATAAAATTCTTAATCTTGGGGTTGTGAGTTCAAGCCCCACAGTGGGCCTAGAGCTTACTTAAAAAAATATCCAAGCAAACATAAAAATCAAAAATAATTTAACCTTGCCTATTTCCCAAATCTGTCCTTCTGATGGGCTATCGTGCTATTATGGATATAAGTCTTGCTCTAGGATAAGAACTATGGTAATGTATTTCTGTCTGGCTGAAAACTCAGATGAGTTTTACATTCTTCTCTCTTGCTTTAAACTTTGTGACGAAAGAAACAAAAATCACAATAGTAATAATTACAACTGGAATGAAGCACTTGCAATCATCTTTATGAATACCATCAACTGATATTTAATCAACAATAAACAATATTCTCATAAGCTTTTAATAAATTGAGGTTGTTGCTCAGATGTATGAACTCAACCAAACCCAAAATATATAGAATATGAATTTCTGAATTTCTTTGAAATGTTTTGGCTTTTCAAAAGACATGGTTTGAAATATGTAAAACTGTATGCTTTTGGCTCACAAGAAAATAAAGTCACTTGAGGACTGCGAGGGAGCAAGAAAGAGAGAAAGAATGATGAACCAAAATTCAAAAGGTGCTCTAAGTCATGCAGAAGTCAGGGTTTCCCTTAGCTCCACACAAATAAGAGAAGTCAAAATCCTCAAAAAAGAGAAAAAGTAGATATCCAGGTTGTTAGCAAGTACACTAAATCAGTCTAATTTACATTTGGTTAGCTTCTCATTCTGCTGGACAGCCCGCGTGACCTTGGACAGGCCACTTAACATTAACACTTAACATTTCTGAAATTCATTGTCTTTATTTAAAAATAAAGTTCAATATAGCTTAAAGTGTTGTTTTAAAAATCATAACAAGAGAATTCTTATGACAGCACATTTTTAATTCTGGGTAATATTCAAACTTGATACTGTTTTTAAAAAGATTCTCTTGGGTGCCTGGGTGGCTCAGTTGGTTAAGCGACTGCCTTCGGCTCAGGCCATGATCTTGGAGTCCCTGGATTGAGTCCCGCATCGGGCTCCCTGCTTGGCAGGGAGTCTGCTTCTCCCTCTGACTCTCCCCCCATCTTATGTGCTTTCTCTCTCATTCTCTCTCTCTCTCAAATAAATAAATAAAATCTTAAAAAAAATAAAAAATAAAAAAATAAAAATATTCTCTTATGATCTCCAGTTCAGTTTTTATGTGGAATTGCTTATCCATATGTCCATAAATAGTAGAATGAAATTCAATTACTGCCATTATACTATAGTTTCATATAGCTGTGTCTATCTGCTCAACAGGATTATCTGAATTTGTAAGAGGACTATTAGTCGCGATATTCTCAGTTACTATAGAATAGGTACGTATTATTTTATGTAGCAGAATAACATATAACCAAATTATATTAAAATGTTTTCTCATATTTTTTATAGGTAAAAGATAAAAATTTTGGTTCCACTGAGCTCATAAAATGATTATATCAGAAAAGTTCCAAACTTAGAATTTAGATTACTTGAAAAACATTAAGATACATTTGATTTATGTTTAATGTGCCCAGTTTGTGAGTCCTCCAAACTTTAAGTTAAAAGTTGAAACAAAAAGGGCTAAGACTGCTTTCGTCCAAGTTATTCTAAATTCTGAGCCTTTGATACAGAGCTGCCGGCTGCATCCGGCTGGTGAGTGAGGGCACTATGACAGAGTAAAGCAAACACCAGCCCACACAGAGAATGGTCTTTTTTGAAGTAAACAGTACCCACATCCAAGTGCCATTCCCTTTGTTCTCAAATGATCTATCCTTCTTTGTGTAGAAATCTAGAATCAACCAAGAATCACAAGTAATGTGAATTCAGAAGACAGCATTCTGTGCAGATATTACAAATTCTAGCAAAAGCAGAGAGGCAATATTGAGTGTTCAGGAAAGAGCAGGCCTTCCCTGCCTGGTTGCCAAACCACTGCCCTTACTTGGTTGGGTGTATTCCTTGGAGCTGCAGGTGTACCTTTGTCACTTGCTTGAGAAACTTCAATTGGATGTTCCACTTTTACATAGGAATGGCAAGATGCTGGCAAGTGGACTCTCCTATGCCTGGTATACAGTATTTATAAGACATATTGTGTGAATGCGTGAATGATGTATGTAATAAGGAAAGAGAGATTTCAGTTGTACATAGATCTGTGTTACTAGAATGGAATAACGTACATAATTTAGGGTATATATATATGAACAAGTTTATGTATAGTAAGACATCTTGGTATAGAGAAGAGAAAAATGTTGGAATTCTAAAACTTCTAGCATGTTACTAGTTCTTTTTATTTTGTTTATCCTTTGCACTTACGTTATTGTTTAAGTTATAGATACAAAAGGACAGAAATTGGTAGGTTAGTTTATGAAACTTTATGCAGAGATCATGAATAATGGTGTGATCCTGAAAATAAGACAGAGATGCCCAGGAATGCCCTTAAACTTTTAAGTACCTATTTCAATCTTGGGAATTATTTTATTAATTCTCTTATTGTATCCAACATGCTTTTGAGTATTCTCTAGTTGTCATTCATATGCATGCATGTGACACATTAAAATGGAGTATTCTTGAAAAACATAACCTAGGTAATTATAATATTTTGATATATATCCATAGGTACTAAAATATAGTTCTCATCCTTTTTCAAATTAAGTTTCTCTGCACACCTTATGACTTTTTCTGGAAAAAGTTATTTTCAGAATATTAAATCTATTTTTTTCGGCTATCTCAAAATTTTTACATTTGACACTTTCTTTTCTTTTCTTTCTTTTGACCCAATTTCTGCAAAACACAGGAGATTCATTTATTCATTTCACAGTCACATGCTCCAGGCACTGTACTAGACAACTCCATCCATCATCCCTCTGTGTTTCTTAAACGCACCAACCATTTTTCCCTCAGGATATCTGCACACACTTCCTCTGGCACTAAGAGGCCATCTCCCCTGGATATTCCCACGGCTTCCTCCATGACTTCAGTTAGAGACCTTCTCTTCAACTTCACCTTATCATGGAGGGCATCTCTGACAATCTCACTTAAAATGCTGTATCATCCTAACTTTTTGCCTCTCTGTTACTCTTTACTGTATTACTCTTCTCTATAGCACTTATCATCATTTATTAAACTACACATAACTTATTTATTGTCTCTCTCTCTGCCAATGGCATGTAGCATATATGAGAGCAGGAACTTTTTTAATTCACTGCTATGTCTCCAATGCCAGCTTCAGACCTAGAACATAGGGAATCTCAATACATAGCTATTGAATCAATAAATTAATTCATGAAACACAATTAGGAATATGCCAACGTCCCTAAAGTCCTATTTATTTATTTATTTATTTATTTATTTATTTAATTTATTTATTTTAAGATTTTGTTATTTATTTGACAGAGAGAGACAGAGGACACAAACAGGGAGGGAGAGGGAGAAGCGGACTTACCATAAATCCTATCACCTTGCAGAGTTTCAGATTACCATCTCTCTGGGCCTAAAATGTGAAGACCCAGCTATTGCCCCTTTTTGCACAAAGTTCCAGAAGATTCCTCATTTTCATTCAGACCAGGACCCAGCCCTCTTTCTCATAACACCAGAGGTAAGAGCTCTCCATTTGCAATCCCCTCGTGTATTTCTGGCCCTGGTTTCTCATGGTCCATGGGACAGGGAAGCCACTCTTTATTAAAAATGATATTTTTACCATATGCAGCAGACCTTCTCTATATTCAAACTTCTCTATATTCAAACTGCTTACACACTGAAGGAATTTCCACAACCCAATTTCTTTTCTAGTGCTTGGGTCTCCCCAAAACAGTTCTATGCTATAATTCATTATTGAGTTTTTTAAAGCTCATTAACTTATCTAATTCCTCCTGAGTGTCCACTATTTACCAGAGATACAAAAGATACAAAGGATATGAAGTACACGTATGCCTCAAATTATTTACATTTTTTTGGCTTAAATTATGAGAGTTGGAAGTCTATATATAAATGATATGAGGAATTCCTAATCTCAGGAAACAAATTGAGGGTTGCTGGAGTGGTGGGGGGTGAGAGGGATGGGGTGGCTGGGTGATAGACATTGGGGAGCATATGTGCTATGGTGAGCGCTGTGAATTGTGTAAGATTGTTGAATCACAGATCTGTACCTCTGAAACAAATAATACATTGTATGTTAAAAGAAAAAAGAAAAAGTAGAAGAGAGTAGGAAGGGAAAAATGAAGGGGGCAGAATCGGTGAGGGAGACGAACCATGAGAGACTATGGACTATGAGAAACAACCTGAGGGTTCTAGAGGGGAGGGGGATGGGGGGATGGGTTAACCTGGTGATGGGTATTAAAGAGGGCACGTTCTGCGTGGAGCACTGGATGTTGTATGCAAAAAATGAATCATGGAACACTACATCCAAAACTAATGATGTAATGTATGGTGATTAACATAACAATAAAAATTAAAATAAAAAATCGTACTGAAAAATGATCTGACATTCAAATGTCATTCAAAAAAAATAAAAATAAACCATGTATGTAAATCAAAAAAAAAAAGTCTGATCACTTTTTTCACTTCCCCTTTGCCACCGTAAAATTGTTTCTACTGAGCTGCCTGTGTTTTTGTGCCACAGCCCTGTAATAAAGTTAAAGCACAACACTATGAAGATCTGTCTTATTGAAAGGTTGTTGTTGAGGCTACTCTTCATTAGATTTTACATTACATAAGAATATCAAATACTTTCAATATGGACCCAATGGTGAAATGCCATTCAGGTCTTAGCCTGCTACTGCTGAACAGCCTGAGGTGATTTCTCTCACTGACAATGAAAATCACATAGCTAACTAGGTCTACTTCTTCCTGTTGATTGTCAGAACACTTAGGTACAAAGTTGAAGCCCTCCTCTAGCAAAAATAATACTATGTTTTGGCTTTTATTAATTAATGAAGGCCCATATAGCCAAACTTTAATACAAAAAATTTAAAGTAGATTACATGCATTTTCTGTATTAACTTTACTCTTGGCTTCATCATAGTTTACCTATTCTAGGTTATCTTTCATGCCAATTATTTCTCAAAAAATTATCTTCTTATATTTGTTAGTTCTCTAAATTCCTTTGGAAAATGAATGATACAAACTATAACTTAAAACTCCCAAAATGCACAACATGCTGGAGATATAAAGATGACTGAAATAAACTCTGCCCTTTGTACCTCATATAACAATTATAATATTTTCATAAGCATTTTAATAGATGACATACAGGATATAGTGACAGGACAGAGAAGGATATAATACATTTTCTAGGCTTGCATGGTGGTTATGAAGACTTTAAAAAGGCGAACACACCCGAACAAAATCTGTATGTATAATAAGCAGGTGCTCACAGTGTGAAAGCAGGAAAGGAGAAAGGATGATTGTTCAGCATGTGGAAATTGTGGCATAAAGAGATTTTTAAGTATTTTGCATTAAAGAAGAAAAGGGTAATGGAAAAATTAAGATAAATAAACAACAGCCAAATAATAAAAGACCTTCGCTACAATCCTAAAATGTATTGATCTGTAGGCTATGAGGAAAGATTGAAGGGTTTTAAAAGGAGTTAGGAAAATAATCAGATATTAATTTTAGGATGTTAACACTGGGAACATAACAAGACCAGATTCTTTTTTTTAGGAAGAGCAGAAAATACATTTAAGAATTAATAGTGATTTCTATTATAGGCTTGCACTTAATTATTGAATTTAGTTATTTTCAGATCTATGCTTTGTATAATCACAGTCATTCCCAAGTTTTGGTAAATGATTTTCAAGGCAAGTGTCAGCCTCACACCTATCTGTTCTACTTAGCTAATGGATTTTTCCAAGTCTAAGTGGTACTGCCAGGGCATGCCAATTTTCCAGTAGAAAGGTCCCCAATAATGATACTACTTCTTTACCTTGTTTTGACTGCTGATCTAACTTAGTCCTGGATTACAGAAATTTTCAATGTACTCTTTTCTGATTTTCAGGAGTACATGGTATGGTAACCAAAACATGTGGGTGTGATGCTGAGTTCAAGTCTTCAGAGGACTGATTTGACAAAATATTTAAGGTTAGCAGAGGCAGGACACATACTTCATCACCCAAAGCCAATGTACTGTCTGAAAGCCTTACAGTAAATAGAACAAGATATTTCTATGGTTCCAGAAGAAGCACTGCCTCTGTTTCTCGCATAAAATAAGAGGTTTTCCATAATTGGAAGTATCATATTGACAATTAATATACATTTAAAAATAGCTTGGTAAAAGTGAATTTGTGTATCACAGAATTCCAGAATCTCACGGCTAGAAGAGACCCTAAATCCATATAATCTAATCACACATCCTTTGTTTTAATTATTTCTACAGATATTCTATCATTTTAATGCCCAGTCTCTATTTAAAAGTTCGAGTAACAGGAAACTCAGTTCATGGGTTTTAAGTAGCTCTGTTATAAAGTCTTCCTTTTATTGAGCTTATTTTCTTCTATATAAAAACCTTGCCCTCGTTAAAGTCAGTTATAATGCTTGGCATCACTCCAAATTCAAATAATCCTTCTTTCACTCAATAGCTTTCAGAGTAGAGGAAGAAAAACGATCATATCCTGGAAGTGATATTCCATTCATTTCCTTTCCTTGTCACCCAAATATTCTTTTCCATGCTACTTCCACTTTAGAGGTATACAGGGATCTTAGAAGCTGTACATCCACTCAAACTTGACTCATAACTGGTCTATTTCTATTGAATAGGGCATATATTTGCATTATTCAAATCCAACCTTGTATTCTATCACTTCAAATATTGGTAATAAATATAAGATTATCTGTATTTCCACACATTGAAATGTGAGACTACAGTGTGTAATTTCCATTCACTGAGGCATGAGATATTCTTTCTTATCCTTTCACTAATTACTTTTCGTGTTTCATTTTCAAATTGTTATTTTCCTTTCCACAACAGATCTATTTTTTATAATGACCAGTCTTGCATTCAGAGTGAAGTTTTCTTGATATGATCAGTTTGTTTCAGGACAAACAAAGCTGTTTCTAATATCCTGAGCTATATTGTATTTTCTGTCTGGGAACCTAACTGAATGAACATTTCAGTTTATGAATCCACTTTTCAGAAATCCAAATTTCATTAATTTAAGTCATTTTTAAAAATTGTTTTATTGTTATGTTAATCACCATATATTACATCATTAGTTTTTGATGTAGTGTTCCATGATTCATTGTTTGTTCATAACACCCAGTGCTCTATGCAGAATGTGCCCTCTTTAATACCCATCACCAGGCTAACCCATCCCCCTACCCTCCTCCCCTCTAGAACCCTCAGTTTGTTTTTCAGAGTCCATCATCTCTCATGGTTCCTCTCCCCCTCTGAATTTTAAGTCATGTTTAAAGCCAGCTCTTTATCTTTCCCTCCATCCCTGCAATGTAGGCAAGAGAGAAAAGTAATGGTAACAACACATATATCCCCAAGTCCTCTATCTTCCTCTGGTTTCATAATCACCAAAATGTTTTACTGGTCTTTCTAGGAGTATCATCTGTTCCGCCAAAAAATCAGTGGAGTGGATAGGGAAATGATAGATATGATTTTAGCAGATTCTCCATCACATTTCTAATAAACTCCAGAAAATAGCACAAATTTCACCTGAATTTGCCACATCTTCATAGATTAGATCTCCTTCACCAGGGCTGTACCATACATCAAGGAATTAATAAACATCACAGTATGTATTAATTTATTTTCTAACTGTATGAATTCTACATCTCAAGGCTTACAAGTATAAATAAATAAGATCCTTTAGGTGTACTAAATTTAGTACTCAATAATAGCTCTTGATTGTTCTGGAAATAAGGAAAACTATAGTATTGGCAGAAGTTAAAATTCTGTTTCAGTCACATCTTTGCCATTTAAAAGCCTTGTTGCTTATGAAACACTTAGCATTCTCAATCTTAGTATTCTCATTTGTAAAAGAAAGAAACGCCTTTCTACTGTGACTCCCTAATGCAGATCAAACTAAGAATGTTTGCTAAAATATAATGCACAAAGCAGTTATGAACACTAAGAAATAAAACTTATGGATCTCCATAAAATAGGCTCTGAGGAGTTGTCACTTGCATGGAGCACACAGCTTTAAAGAAATAATAATAATAATAAAAAAAGGTAACTCAGGGGTAAGAAATGCATTGTTTTTTAGAAGGATGATTGCTCTTGTTGCCATCTTTTAGGAAGTCAGCCCTTTCTTTAAGATGGAATTTTGTAAGCAGAATAAATGTGAACCCCTACTGTACAATCATTCCATGTAAGGACTAAATTACTGGCTATGGAATAGTTAGCTACAGCAGAACCTGGAATAAGAAATTAGATATATATCATTTGAGATATGGATTAGCCCTGTGTGTAATGAGCTCAGTGTCTGGCAGTGACCCACTAGAGCAATGTACAAGCTTTAGCCTGAGACTAACAACAGACACCTTGAAACTTGGAGAGTGAAATCTCTAGAAAATAAAATAGTATGATGATGAATGCTTAAGGAAATGCATGTGGATGTAGGAACAAAAAGAAAAGGAATTCATATCTTTAAAGATTTTTTAAAAAACAACAAGTCATAGGTATAAAATGATTGGGTATGGAGAAACTGATGAGGAAGTTTGAAATACCACTGCAAGATTCTGAGTAAAGACTGCAGAAACACAGGGGGCATAAGAAGCAGCACGAGAACCAAATAGTACTTGTTTATTATTATTATGCATTTATTGAGAGAATAATGGTGTTAAAATTTGGCTGCAAAGTGTAGTCAAATACGTATCAGTGTTAATTTACTATTCATCTTATTAAATTATGCATAATTATCACTTTTTTTTAAAATACCAACTAGGGAATTCTAAACATGTTTCATTTGGAGTATAAGAATATGAATTTGAGTGACCTCTACTGATCAACTGCAGGTTGGACTTGCGTGGATTTAGGTTGGATCATCTCAGATTTGTTTTACCTACAGATTTATCTACCTGGGTAATGTGATTGGTGTCTCCAAATGTAACAATGACAAAAGCTCTTTGAAAACTGCAATATATTACTTAAATATTATACTCATCTCTGGATAACAAGAGTATTGACACATTTGGGGACTTACAGTATACATTCAAATGACAAGCTTCTTCATGTTAGTCTCTATTCAAAGTTCCCATAAATATATTTTAAAAATTTATTTATGTTAGCACTATTTGAAACTCATAATGGTGGCCCATTAATATCATAAATAGGCATAAGCAAAATTATGTTAGCATGCTTTTTAATTTATATTTTTGTATGTATAAAATTATATTTAAAAAGATAAAAATTAAACTAGAAAGACAAATATCAACAATCTAAAAATTAAAGACAACCTGTTAAAATTCAGAAATACTCTGAAGAAAACACAAAAACACCCAGGATACCCCCCAAAACAAAATACTAAGGTATAAATATAACAAAATATGTACAAAATCTATATGAAGAAAAACATAAAATTCTGATGAATGAACTCAAAGAACTAAATAAATGAATATATATTCTATGTTCATAGATAGGATGGTCAGTATTATCAAGATGACAGTTCTTTCCAGCTTATCGACAGACTCAATGCAATTCCAATCAATATCCCAGCAAATTATTTTGTGCATATTAACAAACTTATTCTGAAGTTTATATGGAGAAGTAAAAGTCCCAGAAGTACTAACACTAATTCAAAGGGATAGATGCACCCCAATATTTATAGCTGCATTACCTACAATAGCCAAATTATGGAAACAGCCCAAGTGTCCATTGACTGATGAATAAAGAAGAAGTGTTATGTGTATATACAATGGAATATTACTCAGCCATAAAAAGAGCAAAATCTTGCCATTTGCAATGACATGGATTGAGCTAGAGAGTATTATGCTAAGCGAAATAAGTCAGAGAAAGAGAAATCCATATAATTTCATTTTTATGTGGAATTGAAGAAACAAAACAAATGAGCATGGGGGAGAAAAGAGAGAGATAGGGAAGCCAAGAAACACTCTTCACTATAGAGAACAAACTGATGGTTACCAGAAGAGAGGTGAATGGGGGGATGGGTGAAATAGGTGATGCGGATTAAGGGTGAGCACTGGGTGTTGTATAGAAGTGTTGAATCACTAATTGTACACTTGAAACTAATATTACATTGTAAGTTAACTACCTGGAATTTAAATAAAAATTTTAAAAAATAAGAAAAAAAAAGAATTAAGCATAAAAACCCCCACAGTATTGAAAGAGAAAAACACCATGCAGGACTGATACCACCTGACTTCCAGACTTACACTAAAGCTACTGTAATCAAGACTTATGGTATTGGTGAAAGAACAGACAGATCAATAGAGTAAAATAGAGAGCCCAGAAATAGACTCCTAGAATTATAGCCAACTGATCTTTGACAAAGGAGCAAGGACAATACGATGGAGCAAAGATAGTTTCTTCAACAAATGATGTTGGAACATCATCCAAATACCAAAAAATGAATCTGGACACAGATCTCACACCTTTCACAAAATTAAGTCAAAATGGATTATAGTTCTAAGTGTAAAATACAAAACTGTAAAATTCTTAGAAGACAACATAGGAGAAAACTTGGATGACTTTGGGTATGGTGACTTTTTAGATACAATGCCAAATTCATAATCCATAAAAGAAATAATAAATGAGCTAGATATCATTAAAATTAAAACTTCTGCCCTGCAAAAGATAATGTCAAGGGAATCCACAGACTGGGGAAAAAATATTTGCAAAAGACACATGTGATGAAGGACTGCTAGTCAAAATATACAAAGAACTACTAAAACTCAACAATAAGAAAACAATCTAACTAAAATATAGGCCAAAGACCTTAAGGGACACCTCACCAAAGATATACAGATATGCAATAAGCATACGAAAAGATGTTTTGCATCTTATGTCATCAAGGAAATACAAATTAAAACAACAGTGAGATATCACTACACACCTAATTAATGGTTAATTTTAGTGGTTAAAATTTGGAGCAATAACACCACCAAATCTTGACAGGGATGACAGCAACAGGAACTCTCATACATTGCTGGTAGAATGCAAAATGGTAAAGTCATTTTGAAAGACAGCACTTTCTTGCAAAACTAAACATACTCTTACCATACAATCTAGCAATTGCATTCTGGGTATTTATCAGGAGTTGAAAATGTATATCCACACAAAAATCTTCATATGGATGCTTACAGCAGCTTTATTCATAACTGTAAAAATGTGGAAGCAACCAAGATGTCCTTTAGTAGTGACTGGACAAATAAACTTTGTACATCCAGACAATGGAATATTATTCAGTGCTGAGGAGAAATGACCTATCGAGCCATGGAAAAACATGGAGGAAACTTAATGCATATTACTAAGTGAAAAACAACAGTCTGTAACAACAACCGTCTGTAAAGGCCTCATACTGTATGATTCCAACTATATGACATTCTGTAAAATGCAAACTATTGGGACAATAAAAATATCAGTGGTTGCTAAGGAGTTTGGGGGTGGGGAAAGATGACTAGAAGGAGCACAGATGTTTAGAGCAGTGAAAATACTCTGTATGATAAATAATTGTGGATATATGCATTAAACCTTTGTCCAAACTTACAGAATGTACAAGAGTGAATCCTATAGTAAACCTTAGACTTCAGGTAATTATGATAGATTAGTGTAGGTTAATCCTTGGTTAAAAAAAAATACCATTCTGGTAAGCAATGTTGCTAATGGGGCAAGAGGTATATTAAAAATCTCTGTACCTCCTTCTCATTTTGTTGTAAGCTTAAAACTGCTGTAAAAAGTAAAGTCTTAAAAATACACTAGAAAACTAGAAGAAATGTCATCGAATATCAATCAAATTGTAGATATGAGGGATGAATTTCTAAGTTCTACATTCATGGAAAAAAATCATTCTATTTTTCCCCAAAATGTTGACAAAAACTACAAGCTCCAAAATTCAATATACCAATATTTAACTAAAAGTAAAACAAAAATACTAATATTTCATAAAAAAGATACATATTTGAATTATAAATGGCTTATTCAAATTGAAAATAATTCCATAAGATAAATTAATATACAGGTAATTAACAAGCAAGAAAATGCAATTCATCTATACACAGAATAATGGTCAAGAAAATAACTGAAGAGATATAAAGAGAAGTAAAGCCATCTGTTCTGTCTACCAAAATAACAAATGAAAGTCATTTTAACTTATTGTTATTCATGATTAAGTTGTTGATATTTTTGTGATGATACTGGAAGTTGGAGAGAGAACAATGGGAATACTTGAGATTCTATTAACTTTTGAGACTTCTCAGTTGTGTAAAAGACTATTTACTAATAACGAATTGTGTAGCTTATGCACATTTGCACACTTTTCAAATCCTTAACAATACTTCCTTGGTGCAAATAATTGAAAGCCTTTGAGAAATACAGTAAGATTACTGAAAGTAATGTATCATTTACTGATATAACCTTTTGGATTTAACATGATAGCTTTTCTATTTGATTTCACATTGCTGTATTCAGGATTTTCCCTCACACAACCCACGTGTATTTAACACTGCCACTGAAGTCATTGGCTTAGAAATCTTCTGAAAAGTGTGCCTCTCACTAAACTTGCCAATATTTATAAGACTTACAATTGTTTAAGTGGCTTGAATGATGCCAATTTTATGACTGATATTGGTCTACTGAAATTAAACTCAAATTATACATCTTTCATGAAGATAATTACAAGGCAAATTATTTAATGTTATTGATGTATAAATATTATAATTATTCTATCTGTATAGATAGAAGACTATAAAATTATTCCTTGACAATTTGTTTTTCAAATAATATAGGGAACTTTTAATATTCTTATATTCAGAGGATATGAAACACTTTACAAACAATAGTATTGTATTTGGGTATAATGTCTAAATATTTCATAGATTTGAAGCTTCCCATGGAAAGGTTTCTATGTCATTATTTTTCTCAAATTTATCAAATTTCAGATAAGTAGGTGTTAAATGTTAAAAAAATTTAAAAAGGTATATTTCATGAGACAACATTTTGTTCTAGCACTGTTGTTTCCCCTATCTTGAAAGATACTTAGTTTGAAAAAATATCTATTTTGCTGCTCAAGGAAATATAACCATAAGCCCAAGTTTGTCTTGGTAGTTTAATAACTATACATCTGAATAATTCTTCTGAGGTTTTCTCAGGCAAATTATGCAGAATAAATAGTTAACAAGGGAGTTTAGGTTCTATACTGAGAAGGTAATTTAAGTTGTTGCTTTATACCTGAAGTTAAAATGCTTTGTTTATTTTTAGAGGTAATTTTAATTAATATTTTGGATGCAAATGGTTTATCTTTACACAGTGCAATTTACTGATATTGTAATCAAACTGTAAAATTGTTCAACAATTGCAAATATTGCTTGTGAAATTGATAGTGCAAAGATAATTAAGGTGTAGTCTCTTTAAAACCTGTACCATTCTTTTTAAGTATTTTATGGTGCTTTAAAATCAGTTAAGAATGTAAAGAACAAATGTTAAAAAATAAATATGGTATATCATCAGAGGTCATTCATATCAGCAGTATTTCAATACTATGAAGGGGATGTGCACATTCAAGAATATATTAGCATTTTCCCTTTGTAGAAGTGAGGGAAAAAGTGTTTTCCTCCAAATCTTATTTTATAATCTTGTCCAGTGAGCATCTGACTAGCATCATTAGGAATGAGTTGCCCCTATCTTTAGAAACTCTCTCTCATGCCTGACCCCCAATCATGGCTTTCCTTTAAGTTTAATTTATTTCATTTTAGGTCACATGACATATATTTTTGAAAGCTATATTAAAATGCCCATTTGAAATGAACTATTTCCCTAATACAGAATTCAGAGCAAACTTTCTGTCTTATAACATAGCAAAAATACCAATAATAACTGGTCATATGTATATATGCATACTTATATATACATGCACTCATATATTTAATTTATATTTCTATGCAAATATATATGAACTACAGAGTAAAATAATTATAAAATATGTACTTGTATAATATATAATGTGTAATATGCATTAAATATTTGTCTAAAGAACTAACTAAAATTAAGACAATTCTCTTGTACTGCTAGTCATCAAAAAATAGTTTCAATTGAGTACAGTTTTCAGACCTAGTTTGTAATCTGATTTTTTTATTATGACAATCACTTATATAACTTCTCTCAAAAGCATGCAGAAATGGCCAAGCTGAAGACAGTTCTAATTAAATATCTGAAGGCTCTAACATATAACTGAGGGACAAATTAATAATGTAGTAAAAAATACTATTGCTAAAACAAAAGAATAAAATATTTCCATTGATTATCTCACAAATAAATATATAGTAGCAATATTAAAATTTGAATAACTGCACTGAAGACATCTAAATACAGAGAAAAGAATTAATTTTAAAACATCATTCTCAGTAGGAGGTTTTTTTAAAAAAGGTCTTTTTATTTATTTATTTATTTATTTATTTTAGAGAGCATGCACACATGAGTGGGGGGAGGTGCGAGGGGGAGGGAGAAAGAGAGAGAGGGAGAGAATCTCTAGCAGACTCCACACTGAGCATGGAGTCTGATGTAGGGCTCTATGTCATGACCCGAGATCATGACCTGAGCTGAAACCAGGAGTCAGATGTTTAAGGGACTGAGCAACCCAGGTGCCTCTCAGTAGGAGCTCTGACAGAAAATGAAAGCATTGTTAAGTCCTATGGGAAAAATAAGGAATTTACAGAAGATCCTGTTACCTTAGTGGAAAGGTTATAGACAGATACACAATATGGTGGGGCATTAAGAGGTACATGATCATCTTCTCAAGTTTGCATTTCACAGAACTTAAAATGACTAAAAAAAAAACCCATGTCTCATTCGTGTTTTAGAGAAGCACACCTCAGGATAGGGCAAAGAGAGCCTTGCTGCCAGGAGAGGTATCAATTAACCAGAAGACTTTGTATAGGACAGAAAAATGCTTGAAAAGCTAAAAATTAAAAGGAAATGGTTGATTGAAAGGTTAAGGATTTCCAACTTCAGAATCTTGCTAACTCTGACACAGTTTTGTGGTGTCTATTGAAAGGAAACAGGTCAGTGAGAGCCTGATACGCTACTCATGAGCCTTTCAATGTAGCATTTGTTGGAGTTAGGGATTGTGTGGGGAAGACACTTTGGGGACCATGGGAAGTTTAGGCAGTCAACACTAACTTGTTCTAAACTAACTCACAGGATATGGATGAAAATAAAGCATACTGACAATTTTTAGTATAAAATAGAGCTGTTTGGCAAGCAGAATACTAAATCCTCACATTCTCTCCCAATCTTAAAAGTCTGAAATAGATGCCAATTTGTGGGTAGAATATTGCTTGGTGGACATGAAATTAGAGACAAAGGGTTGGGTTGTTTTAATATCTAGGATATGTGGCTGCACTCTTCACTGTTATGCAAAGGTTCCCATCACATGCCATCTCTTCTAGAAGAAGCTTGATACACTGAAACATTCTAACTTCTGGCTCTACTATTTTCATGAAGAGCACTTTTCTTCTCTTATCATTCACTCTATCCAGACAAGTTATAATGAACTTGATATGGCTCTTTTATTTACACTCTTTTACATTAATCACTATCCAGCAATCACTTTCCCTAACGTCCATCAGCAACATAAGAGAAGATGACTCAAACTAATTGATTTCTTCAAGTTAAGAGCCCTAAATTTTAGTCCAAAATGACTTACAGATTTCTTTTGGCTCAATTGGTGGTTGTTCTTTAACAGGATAATCCTGTTCATACATCAGGAGATTTCATGGAAATTCTCAAATATGGGACTAACTATAGGAAGAGATTTTTAAGCCTTGGATAATATACCCAAATATTAAATTTTTCCAAAAAAACAACAACAACAGGGTATTTATATGATCCTTTAAATGAACAGTGCCACTTCATGGTGGGTCCTTCAAAGTATGGGGTTTTTCAAAGGCTATCAGTTAATTTCACAAATATTAAAGAATTCTTTTAGAGTGCTAGCTAGCTTGCTAACCACCAAAGATTTAATATAAATAAGATACCATTTGTCCTTTCTCTCAAGAATGTCACAATATAGAGAAGAAACTAACACTCTACTTAGTAACTGAAGCCTGTCACTTGAGAATATTGGCTCCCATTCAGAAATTATCAGTTCTTAGTCCATGAGAATAGTAACATATGTAATTTATTGCCAAAGTAATACAAAATCCTTGTAGAAAATTAAGAGCTACAGATAAGAAAATAAACGTCTATCCAAAGCACCCACAATCCTTATACCCTCAAGATAAGCACTTCATTTAGTTATATTTTTCCAGAATTATTTTTCTGAGACAACTAATGCAGATGACTAAAAAAAGCCTAAGCTCAAAAGCATGTAACTTCTTTAATCAAAATGATATAATCTCATTATAAAAGGAAATTAAAAATAAAACAGAAAAATACAAAGAACATGTGAAAAAAAGAGCATAATTTAATAATACACACAAAAATTTCACTGTCCAGGAATACCTATAGTCAATATTTCCCAAAATTAATTTCAGACTTCTCTCTTTACATGTTTGCAGCTAGAAATAAATAGAACTTATAATTTATTAAAGTTAGAGTCATACTCTACACATTAACCTAAGGTTTTGATAAAGTCACCATTAACTGAATTTACCCAAAGAAAAAAGGAATGGCACTGCAGGAATTTTTGAGCTTCAAGTACATTTTTCTTCCACCCCAGTTTATGAAAAAAAAGATGAAAAATGTGAGTAGTTAGTATTTTTAAAGTTACAGGTTTCATCCCTTGTTGTGATGTGTTGAGGACAGACCACCTCTGTGCTATTCTTCACAGAAATCATCTGTCTTCACAGAAAGCATCAAACAAGTACAATCTGAGGGTCATTCTACAAAATACATAACCAGTGCCCTACAAAAATGTCAAGATCATGAAAGACAAAGAAAAATGGAGGAACTGCCATAGATTGGAAATGAAAGGTAAACTAATTGGAACAGTGGATCCTGGATTGAATTCTAGAAGAGAAAAAGGGCAACAGTGGCAAAATTGAAGACAACTGATTAAAGTCTATAGCTAAGAGTGTCAATGTTAATTTCTTAGTTCTGTTCATTGTACCGTGGTTATGCAAAGTGTTAACATTTGTTAGGGTAAATCAGGTGTAGGCCATCAGGGAACTCTCTTTACTGTGTTTACAATTCCCCTGGAGTTCTAAAATTATATCAAATTTAAGTTTTTAAAAATAGAAAAAAAATATTCTATTTCATTTTTAGACCATTTCTGCCAACTCCCAGCTCTGAAGCTCATGAAAATTAGAATTGTTAAACTTCTAGTCCTGGTGATCACTAGATTCTGATAGTTGTAATATTCTTTCCAAGTTTCAGAATATAAATAAGATAAACATATTGTCCACAGTTCTAATTTTAAATGGATTCAATGATTACTAGTTTTTTAGTCACACCTTTTTTCTTGTGATGTTCTTTGATTCATTTTTTTTGGTTAGATAATTTTTATTGCCAAGTATCTTTCTTCAAGAAGGGTTTACAAGTCCTATGACTTCAAGGTCTACTATATTTAAGAAGATCAATTTGCCGCTGTAATAGTCCTGCTTGTTTTTCCTCAGAAGTTTGTCAGCACTGCTCCAGTATTTCCTGGCAAGGAATATTATGCTGGTCCTCTGTCACTTCATCTTCATTCATTTGTTGGGTGAATAACATTTTCATGTTTTTGCTGCTACCGCTGCTGTGATTTTTATTTTTATTTATTCAATAAGGCCGGGATCATGGATTCTGTACTTTCTGAGTTAATATTTGGGAATAATTTACAATGTTTGAATAGACATAATATACATGTATCATAGTTTTCTCTCATTCAGCACTTTGCAGATATTGCTTGATTATTCTGCTATTGATAGTTGCTATGGAAAAGTCTGAAATCACCTTGTTTTTTTGTTGTTGTTTGCTTTGGTAGTTTTTCTATGGCTTGTTTGAGGATTACTTTATTTTTCCTTGAAGTTCAATAATTAGCAAGAATATATCTTGGTTTCAGTGTATTCTAGAACAATTTCCATGTTGTGTAGATTTAGTCCTTCCTCATTTCAAGGAAATTTTTTTTAAATCTATAAATATGCTTTCTGTTTCATATCAATGACACCAATTATTCTTACATAGGGACAGTTGTTTATGTCCTCCACAAATGTTAACTTTTCCCCAATTTTTTTCCCAATTACTTTCCTATTTTCTCTGCAGTTATAGTGATTATTGCAAGCTCTCTTGGAATGTATATATATTTTATTCATCTCTACCTTGAAAGATTAAAATTTATTTCTAGTTCTGTAATTACAAATTTTTGCTTTTATATGGTGGGAGTGAATTTTCCTTAACTCTCTTGCTGGTTTATCTGTGATCTTTTCGTCTTCCCTTACAATCTAGAGTCTAAGAGCCAATAATTTTATATTTTTCAATTTTATGCCACTAATATCTGTGTGTGGGGGTAGGGTGGGTGAGTGTAGGGGGAGCAACTTATATGGATCACGTAAATTTTTGTTTGAAGGGGTAGAGAGCGGAGATGTCCTGGAAAGTGCTCTTCTTTTCTGACCTTTAAAAATATTTCTTGTAAGTATTCATTCTCTTTAATTTAGAGTATTGTTTTTCCCTATGGATAGCAAGACTCAGACACTTCCTACCAATTCATATGGGTCCTGAAAGATGAGATGTCTCTAGTTTGTTCCTTCCACATTTAAAGACAACCTGTGGTGGCAGAAAATTATTTCTGCTAAGATTTTTCCTTTATTTGCCCCTAGATGCCTAGAGTCTCCTTTTATTTACATATCCCCAAATTGTGGATTATTGTTGAGAAATCTTAAAACATTTTAACATACCTTTCCTCCTTTCCTAGTAGTGTGGGTAGGATTGAGGCAAGTATTGTAGAGGTAAAATGTTGTAACAGAATATCTGTAGCTACTCTTTTTTTGAAATTTGTGTCATAAAGTTATATGCATTTCATTTTTCAATAACTGCTAAGGGACTATGTTGCCATGTATTACTGTTTTTGTTTATTTTTAACCAGCAAAAGAAGAGAAATGTTATTTGATCTACCTTTATCTACAATATCCCTGAGTGGTTCGGCAATGTCTTCTCTTTTTGTAAATCATATTAATTAACTGTTACAACATGTTGATGCCATGTTAGCACCATGTTGATCAAAAGTATTCATTTAGGGTGCCTGGGTGGCTCAGTCAGTTAAGCATCTACCTTACGCTCAAGTTATGATCCCGGAGTGCCAGGAGCAAGCCTCGCATTGGGCTTCCTACTGAGCAGGGAGTCTGCTTCTCCCTCTGCCCCTCACCCTGCTCGTGCTTTCTCTCTCTCACTCTCTTGGTCTCTCTCAAATAAATAAATAAAATCTTTTAAAAAAAGTATGCATTTACAGTCATAAGTTATCAATCTTATAAGGAAAATTATTTATTGATAATATACACAGTTTCTGCATTTGTTTATTGTTTGGTTTTTCAAAGATTTAAAATATGACGATGATAGAGAAAAAGTAAAATGTTCCCTTATGGTAAGTTGGTAGTATGTGATAGACCCATAACTAAAATAGTATTTAATGGAAATTGAACAGAAGGAAAAAAAAAAATCACTGAAGACTCAATCCATCATAGAACACTTCATAGAAAGCATGACATATACCTCAACCTCAAAATGGGGAAGGCTCTGGATGGACAAATAAGAAGGTGGAGAGCATCCAAAGGGAGTGAGGAAATAAGTGGACAGTAAAAATAAAGTTCAGGAGCAAGAATAAGTACTTTGAATCTAGTCTCACAGTTACTTTGGCTAGCACTAATTGCTTGTGTTGGAGAAAAGGGGGTATGCCAAGATCAGACAATTGATCTAGATCAAATTACAGAGGGCTTCAAACGCTATTCTAAGGAGCATCTTTATTTTTTTTTGTCATAATTAACAGATTGTGACTGAGTGGTTGCACTAGAATGTAATATGGTAAAAAACAATATTTTAAAATACAAATCAAGGGTGCCTGGGCAGTCAGTTAAGTGCCGGACTCTTGATTTTGGCTCAGGTTATGATCACATGGGTTGTGAGACTGAGCCCCACATCAGGCTCCACGTTTCGAGGGGAGTCTACTTGAAGATTCTCTCCCTCTGCCCCCCCTCAAATAAATGAATAAATCTTATAAAAAAAAAATCAGTCAGGGCTAGACAATATGCACTTGAGAGAGGCAGGCAGAAAAGGCAGTTGTGCCATGATCCATAAATGAGAGCATCAAGTCAAAAAGTAACAACTAGACCATTACTATGATAATAAATATTTTTCAGTGGCACAAGATGTTGGGAATACAGCAGTAAACATTGTGGTTCCCAGTCCTGCTATTCCATAAGAAAATGTTAGGTGAAAAGGTATATCTGGGATATTATCATAATCTAGGAGGATCAGAGAAAGATGACCTTAAAAGTGACTGAAAGCTCAGTGCTATGGATTGAATGTTTGTGTCCCCCCTACTCCCAATATTCATATGTTGAATCCTAATCACCAATGTGATAGTATTTAGAGATGCGGCTTTTGGGAAGTAAAAGTAAAAAGTATAAGATGGGGCTTTTGGGAAGGTCCTGAGGGTGGAGTGCTCATGATGAGATTAGAGCCTTTTTAAGAAGAAACACTAAAGAGCTTGTTTCCTCTCTTTGCTCCCCACCATATGAGAATACAATGAGAAGACAGCCATCAGCAAACCAGGAAGTGGGTTCTTACCAGACACACCTGATCTACCAGCATCTTGATCTTGGACTTCCAAGCTTCCAGAACTGTGAGAAATGTTGTTTAAGCCACCCAATCTGTAGTAATTTGCTATATAGCAGAACTGAAATGACTAAGACCCTTAGCCCTGAAAGTAGATTGAGGCGTGGAGCACTGGGTGTTATGCACAAACAATCATGGAACACTACATCAAAAACTAATGATGTAATGTATGGTGATTAACATAACAATAAAAAATTATTTAAAACAAACAAACAAACAATGAATCATGGAACACTACATCAGAAACTAATGATGTAATGTAGGGTGATTAACATAACAATAAAAATTTAAAAAAAAAGTAGATTGAGAGTTAGCCATATAGAGAACAAGGGGAAGGAAGAGTTTGGAGAACAATCCAAGCAGAAAGAATAGACCATGTAAAGACCCCGATGTGCTAGATAAATATCAGTTTTCTGGAATTTTTTTATAATGTCCAAGAGCTTTTGATAAGCAAAATGATTGAAAAGACTAAACTATAGTTGAGCTGAGCAAACCTGAGCAGAATTATCCTGCTAAGCATGTTTTCTCTTCTGTAAGAATTATAAAATGCATTATAAAGTTGTCAGAATAAAAATAATTTGTATAAATTCGGTGTTTAAAATCTCTTTGAAGTCTCTTGGCAAGTTAAATGACACATGGCATGACAAGAGAGCATGAACCCCAATATTGAAATTATGGAGAGGCAGAAAACTGTATCATTTACAAATGAATTCTAAGGCCTGTGGCATTTTGACAACAAACAAAGCCAGCCAGTAACCATAATAGAGATCCGATTAGTATGGGAAAGGACTATTTAGCTGGGAAAAAGGGGGGGGGAGAGGGAAAAAATAAACATTTTAATCAAATCCAATACTTCGTTATTGATTTCTCTTTGCCAGACATACCTTGTAGAATACTTAAAATGCTTTTGACATTGAGATATCTGGCCAAAGCTATTGAATTCGTCAAGGTAAAAGCTCAGTTCCTGGTGTAATCTCTTGTATTTCATTTATATGTGATTTATTCCTCTTTCCACAAGAAGGCTTTATTATTGATAAAATAAGTAAACTTGAATCCCAAAGGGAATCTGATGTCCACTCACACAAAACAGGTTTGTAAAGTGTAAGTAGCAGCCAAGAAAAGGACTCAACAACAAGATGATCACGGGTTTCTCCTTTTCTTTTCGTTTTTCTTTCTTTCTTCCTTCCTTCCTTCCTTCCTTTCCTCCCTCCCTCCCTCCCTCCCTCCCTTTCTTTCTTTCTTTCTTTCTTTCTTTCTTTCTTTCTTTCTTTCTTTCTTTCTTTCTTTCTTTCTTTCTTTCTTTCTTTCTTTCTCTCTTTCTTTCTTTCTCTTTCTTTCTTTCTTTCTTTCTTTCTTTCTTTCTTTCTTTCTTTCTTTCTTTCTTTCTTTCTTTCTTTCTTTCTTTCTTTCTTTTTCTTTCTTCCTTCCTTCCTTCCTTCCTTTCTTCCTTTCTTCCTTTCTTCCTTTCTTTCTTTTCTTCTGTCTCTCTCTCCCTCTCTCTCCCTTTCTTTCTTTGGTGAAAAGTCAATACTAGTCAGATTTTCTGTCCTTTTATGTGCTAGCCAATTCCATTATCAGCTATGTCCCTACATTTCAAATGAGAGTTTTGTTCTTCAAAAAAATTTAATGTCATTTACCGCCATTAAGTCTGCACCTGCTTGTAGTTGGATACTTTTACACAATGTCAAATCTGCAAAGCTTTTTAAAGTAAACTCTACTGTGGTATTTTCTTAGTTGGTTCATCAAAGTTAGGACAATTGTCAAAAATATCTTGACGAGCCTTAAAGCTATCTTGTTTAATATTCTTAGTATAAGATTTCAGATCAGGCTCAGATATCACACTTTCCCAAATGTTTCAAAATAATGTCCTGGTCAATATTTAATGTAACTACAGTAGGTCTTATGAATTTTGTGTCCATCTAAGGTATCAAATACATGGAGAAAAAGGATTTTATAGTTATAATAATATAAAATTAGAGTAATTCCTAATGAATACACATCAAATCATTTTTATTTAGTGTCAAAAATGATGGATAGGGAAGATGTTTAAGGTATAGATCTTGGTTCTTTCACATTTGGTTTTAGTCTGGAGGTGGTATTTAGTATTCAGACCCCTGGAAATGTTAGCACTTGAAGGACCTCATACCTGAGCCCAGTCCCTTTTGTTTTAAATCTAAGCTCCAGAAGTGTCAAATAAAAATTCCAACGTTAAATTGGTATGAGAGGAAGAACAAAGGTTGAACTCTAATTCATTGCAACCTCTTAACTATGTTCAACAAAAACTTCTAGTTGTTAAATGCAAGAGACATATTGATTGCATATCTTATTTCATGAGTTGGTGGTATTGACCTTGTAATTTAGCCCTCTTTCACGCATCTCTTCCTTCCTGGCTTTCTCAGATCCATTCTGTCTTTGCTCATTTCCTGCTTCTTGGCACCTCCTTCATGGACTCTAATCTCTTGTACTCACTTCACATATTCTGATTCAATTAGTTCATCTAACCCCATTCAATCCCTACCCCTCCCAAAAATGGGGCTGTCAAATAACTTGTCACTCAAATTGGAAAAATATTTACAGTAAGAAGGGGTGCCATTAATAATTCTATAAGGAAAATAGGAATAAACTGGAACTTTTCTGAACAAACCAGGATGCATGGTCATCTCATCCATATAAAATGATGGAATACAAAACTGGTTTCAATTCTCCACCTCTTCCTGTATCCAAGACTTGACCCTGTAACTCTGTTAGTGTCCACCTTCTCTCACTCTGGGCTTTGGCCAGTAGAATGAGAAGGAAATAATATTGTGCCAGTTCAAGCTTAATCTTCAAGAGAATGCAAACACATTGGTTTTCTGGCATAGCTAGGCTCGCTTATCCTTGCACTTGAGCCTCTGTGTGAGAACACACCCAGCCTAGCCTTTGGGAGTAATGTGAGAAATATGTAGGGGGTGAGACAGGTGGGAGATTTTGAAGGCACTCCAGCTGACACCATCAGAAGCTGAGTCATCCAGCTGACTTGGCCTAAAAACAGATATATGAATAAGCCCAGATGAGGGAGATCTTCCCAGATACGAGCAATATTTACTGCTGACCTACAAAATTATGAATTGAATACATAATTCTTATAGTAAGCTAAAAATATTTGAGGTGGTTTATTATGCAACATTACCGTGGCAGTAGATAACTCATACACTAGCTCAAAATCTCTCTTCCGAGATTCCAGATTCACACATTAAGTATCTACCTGAATGTCCCACAGATGTTTCAAACTCAATAAACCCCAAATAAAATTATAAAATTTTCCACAAATGTATGCCTTTACCTATATTCTTTATCTCATAAATCTAGTTTTTCAAGTTAAATTCTCACTCTTTTCCAATTGCAATAAGAGGGGCTATTCTTACTGAATCTATCTTTTGTATATCTTTATAAGTCACTGTTTTCTTCTATCACCACTCACTGGGCCTTGGCTCTCCATCAGGGCTCTTGTAAGAGGATTAAGCCCTAATGGTATTTAAAAAAATAGAGTCTCTTTAACAAGGATGCCAACCAAATTAAAATAGAAGTATATTTAATATATCACTAAGACTTTTATATTGCTTACATTACAATTTATCAGTAACAATACTTAAGTATGAAAACCTGCTACAGTCATGTCACTGCCTTTATAACGGCTATGGTTATTCTATGATTGTGCTGAGCATTTGATATAGTTTTTAAAGAGAGCTGAAAATAAATAGAATAGTCATGCCATGGGCCAGTTTGCCCATATGGATGTAGTCCCACTGCACATTTACATCAAAGCACATTGTAGATGCAGAATGACAACTTTTGACCTGAGGGCTTATGTTGCCTTTCAAGGTGTTAGATCCTATCAATTAGAATGCTTTCATATATATTATAATGCCTTTCTGAGGTAAGAACTATGAGCTTTACTGATATTTGTGAAGCAACAAAATTTTCTAAAGACTGCAGTAACCTGTCAAGCTTTCCTCTGTAATTTAATCAGGCCATCAATCAGCAAGGTTAGGTCATACAAGCTAATATTTCTTTACAGCTTAGATACAGTTGAATGATTTTTGGTTTAACTAGAGGCAAAATGTTAGTTTCTAATGACATTTAACAGTTCTTGGAGTCATTATTTTGACAGCATCTATTTGACCTGAGAAACTTCTTGCTTACAAAAATAGTCTCAGGGCAAAATTTGCTTATATAAAAACTCAAGAATAAAAATGACCTCAAAGGTCAATTTTAATCATCTATTAAAAATAAATATGGGCTTCTGAGTTAAGATGATGACATGGATCAGGCTTCTAACTTTCCCCAACCTGAGTTTATAAGAATGACCAGGAAAGGATGAAAATTAAGAACAACATGCTCTAAGTTTGAAGACTTGGAAATGTCATCAAATGCCCAAGATTTCAAAAAATATTTGCTAAATATACTGCACGCCAAATTGTTTGGAAGAACGCATAATAGTCTGGTTTGCAGTTTCCCATCCATAAAAGAACAACAACATTAAGAAGTACTTAGAAAAAAAAAAGCCTAGAAAACCCCACAAATACCTCTTCAGAGGGAGAGAGGAATTTATAGACTAGTTGTCATAATACACAGAAGGTCATTGCAGCAAGGGATGTTTTTCTGGATCAAGTGTCTAAATTATAAGTAGAATACCCAGTGGGAGCTCCCTCTAGATCTGAATGGGTCATAAAATCTCAGAAGTAGGCATTCCTTTTTAGCAAATGTTTAAGAGAAATAGAAAGCACATGAAGCCTTAAGGCTTCTTTCTGGAAGGGGCATACAAAAATAAGTGGATAGTCAGCATACTTAGACTAGTTTCCCATTGAGTTATTTCTTCTTCATCTTGTTTTTTTCTTTAAACCATAAGATCTTTAAAATGATGCTAAAAGTCAGAAGAATGGGACAATTGTAAAGAATCAAAGAAAGTAGCACTCTCTAAAATCTATTCACTAACAAAAAAGGAAGAAAACAATTAGATAACTACTGAATCCTATTTGCCAAATGTTCAAGACCACTGAGCATCAAACAACTTAGCATCTATGAAGTTAGAGAAAGTAAGGTAGGAAAAATCCAAAATGAGGATCATGCAATGTATTAGGGGATGGGACATTTATGAAAATGAGATATAGGGGATGATAAACTCCACTGAAGGAAGAAATTAGAAACTAGAAATAATTTCTATATATGTTGAATATGTATATTGTTAAGTTGAATGTATCAGTTCCATGTATTCAAATGTCTGTTAAGTGGATAAATACCATCTGTGGCTCATCTATCCAGAAGTGTTTGTAAGAGAAAGACTGTAGCAGCTTCTGAGATTGGTCAGATAGGGCAAGTGTCAGTTTCCTGAATATGCATCAGCAACTAGTTGAAGACTCAAGGTGCAGCTCAGAGTGGCTGCACCAAGAATGTGACTTTTGAGCTATCTCACTCTTATATCCCGGGTCAGGGGGGAAAAAAGGTGGATGTAAATTGCTGTGTTGTCAGGCCTGTTGAGTATGAATCCATGACCCAAATATATTATTTATGTGAAAATGAATATTTGCCTGCCATGCAACCAGTCAGATTGGAACCAAACCTTGATGTGTAGTAGAAACAGCAGGATTGCATGCAATGACAGCTCTATGGCAGTGAAATAAGGTATTTTCATATTGGCCCAATTAAAGCCCTTTGAGGGTGGACCCCAACACTGGCAGTGGCAGGTGACAGATGTGGAGACAACTTAGAGACCTGGAGAAAAAAGAAGGTAGCAGAGGCCACTGCTACCTTCAGGAGAATATGAAGATCAACCCTAAACTGAGTTACATGTATGGTACTTCATTGTTTACAGACTAGTAAAAGAACCATAATTACAGGTCTCTTCCATAGAGTAATGAAAATTATAATTATCAAATTAAAATCTTCAAGGGAGCTACAAACAAAAGAAGTTCAAGGTAAAAAAATATACAAATATTTTTTAACTTCACCCCTGAGAGAACGGTGAAGGGATAAATTAGATGAAGTTGATAAAAACAGATGACAGACTTGAGAAATCAAATAGAATATAGGAGCAATGTCTGAAACAAAGAACAAAAAGATGAATCATAAGAAATAACTATTAAAATATGAATAAAAAATGCCTTGAATTAGACACAAAGATTAGAGTCTACATTTTTCATTAAAAATGTAAAAAATTTTATTTATTAAGAGTCATTGAATTGGGGCACCTGGGTGGCTCAGTCAGTTAAGCATCCGATTCTTGATCTCAGCTCAAGTCTTGAGCTCAGGGTTGTGTGTTCAAGCCCCATGCTGGAGTGCCACAGGCATGGAGCCTACTTCCAAAACAACAAAAACAAAACAAAACAACAAAATGAGTCATTGAATTAAGTACTATGGGTCAAAGCTTGAAGAAAATCCAATAATCACAAAGATGTGAAAAAAAAAAGAATATCTTGAAAATTGGCATAATGATACCACCAGTAAACAATATCATCAATGGACCATAGAGTTGTTTAAGCATCTGATATCAAAAGAAGTCTCTGCCATAAAGATAAATAATAAAAAAGAAGTTTGATTCAAACCTACAGCTCATGTTGTTTCTTAATGGAAAGAAAAATAGTTATGTCCCTTTGTTACATTAAGAATAAAATAAGTAGTTTAAATAGTGAAATTTAAGAAAGCAAGAATCATTAAACAGGAGAATAAATGGTAAGGTGAAGGCTTTTACATGCATTAGGGCAAAGACAGAGCCATAAGAATAACGGGATTGGTAAATAATGCTACATAAACTTTTGGAAAGATTTAATATCAAACAAGAACAACAACAACAAACCATAGAGAAAGATATTTATCAAACAAAAAACTTCATAAGCAAAAATTTATTTGAAAATTAAGTGTGGGAGATTTTATGTATTTCTAACATAAAATGGTTATATTTAACAAGTAAAGGGTTCTTATAAAGAAACAGAATTTTTAAAAATAAAAAAATGTTAAGGAAGTTATTCACAAAAGAAGAAATGCAAACAGCTAATCTACAAGAAAAGATTAGTTTTACTAATAATTTCAGTTTTTAGTGATAATAACATACTCACTATACATCCAAGAGTGTGAAAAAATTAAAATTCAGACTTTGCAAGAATAGGTACTCACATACTATTGAAGGGAGTATGAATTGGTACAAATAGAATATTACATATATGTTCTAATTTAATATACCTGTAGTTCTATATCTAGTGTAGTTTATACATAAGGTAGAACGTGTGTGTGTGTGTGTGTGTGTGTGTGTGTGTGTGTGTGTGTATGTATTTATTGCAGAGATTAAACTGGACATCCGTTTGGGTAAGGATTGTACACAAAAATTATTTCATTTTTCTTCTATGTCTGGAATATGTTCAAAATATTAACTATCAATTTAAAATTACCAAATGTGTAGCATTACTTTTATTAAAATATTTTTTAAATAGAAATGATTAACTTTTATAAGAAGGATATATGTTAAGCCCTTTAAAATTTAATAAAAGTGACTCTGTATCTGCCTATCATACCACCAGGTCAGGGTTTTGATAAATGTCGTTTGCACTATACCTACAATTTTTTTTTATTAAAATAGAACTTTATTGAGATATAATTCATATATCATAAAATTCACCAATTTATAGGGTAAATTCAATGGTTTGAATTATATTTACAGAATTGTATAACCGTCACCACTATTTGAGAATTTTTTTAAAAGATTTTATTTATTTATTCAAGAGAGAGTGAGCGAGAGAGAGCACAAGCAGTGGAGAGGGGCAGAGGCAGAGGGAGAAGCAGACTCCCCACTGAGCAGGAAACCCCTTTGTGCGGCTTGATCCCAGAACCCTGGGGTCATGACCTGAGCCCCGGAGGCAGGCGCTTAGCCAACTGAGCCACCCAGGTGTCCTCATCTGAGAATATTTCTATCACACCCCAAAGGAAATCCATTAGTTTACTCCTCATTTCTTCTTCTTCCCAGTTCCTGGTAAGCACTTACCATAATGTTTTCAACAGTCACTCATGTTGCAGCATGTATCAGAATGTCATAGCTTTTTATTGCTGAAAAAATATTCCACTGTCTGGATATAACACATTTTCTTTATCTGTTCATCAGTTGATGGACATTTGGATTATTTCCATTTTTTGGTTATCATGAATAATGCTGCTATATAAACATTTGCATAGAAGTTTTTGTGTGGACATATGCTTTTAATTTTCTTGGGTATAAACCTATGAGTGGAAGTGCTTGGTCGTATGGTAATTGTACATTTAACATTTTAAAGAAGCACCACACTGTTTTTCCAATGCGGCTGCAGCATTTTACAATCCAGGTAAGCCCAGTGAGACCCATTCTTGACTTCTTTTTTTTTTTTCCCATTTCTGACTTCTGATCTCCAGAGCTATATGATAAACTTGTGTTGTTTTTGTTACATTTGTTGAATTTTTATGTTTGTGGTAATTTGTTGCAGCAACAATAAAAAAACTAATACAAGACCCAAAATACACGAAGCAAAAGTGACAGCGTTAATGGAAGAAATAGACAATTCAACAATAACATTTGGGGACTTCAATTCCTTAATTTTAATGATAGAATAATTAAAAGAGCAACAGAGGAATATAAAACTTTACATTGTAAACCCATTAGACCTAACAGACATCTATCAAAGACTCTACTCAGCAAAATCAGAATATACATTCTTCCCATATGCACATCAAACATTCTTCAGGATAACATGTTAGTGAATTTAAAAAGCCTCAGTAAATTTAAAGGAATTAAATCATACAAAGTATGTTCTTTAACTACAATAGAATTAAAATAGAAAACAATGACAGAAGGAAATTTGGGAAATTCACAAATAGGTGGAAATCAAATAGCATACTACTGATGGGCCAATGGCTCAAAGAGGAAATTTTATAAGAAAAATGAGAAAATACTTTTCTATGAATGAAAACAAAAACATAACATACTAAAACTTATGAAATGCTCCCCATAGCATTGCTTAGAAGGTAATTCATAAATATAAATAGTACATTATAAAAGAATAAAGATCTCAAATGATACCTAACCTTCCACATTAAGAAAGTGAAAAGGAACAAAAGAAATCCAAAGAGAGCAGAAGGAAAGAATAAATATTAGAGTGGAAATAGATGAAATAGAGAAAAATATATAGGAAATCAACAATAAATTTGGTTCTTTGAGAAGAGCAACAAAATTGACAAATCTTTAGTTAGACTGATCAACAAAAAGGAGAGAAGAATCCAATTATTACAATCAAGAATGAAAGAAAGGGTATTACCACCAAAATTACAGAGTTAAAAAGATTATTTGGGAAACTATGACCAACATGGCAACAATGTGGCACAAATTCAATAACCTAGATGAAATGGACAAATTCCTCAAATCGAATTAGTGTTCAAAACCCTTCCACAAAGAAAAGCTCAGGACCAGCTGGCTTCACTGGCAAATTTTGCCAAATCTTTAAAGAATTAATACCAATCCTTCACAAACTCTTCCAAAAAACACAGGGAGAGGGAACATTTCCCAACTTATTCTGTGAGGCCAATATTGTTCTGATTTCCAAACCAAAGACATCATGAGAAAACTATAACCTATATCTCTTATGAATGTAGATGCAAATATCTTCAACAAAATACTAGCAAACTGAATCCAGCAATGTGTGAAAGGGTTACATATCATGACCAAATAGCATTTTTTCAAGGAATGTAAAGTGGTTCAACAAACAAAAATCAGTCGATAAAAAAGTCAGATAAAGACTACATGACCATTTCAATAGTTGCAGAAAAGTTATTTAATAAAACCCAATACCCTCTCATGATAAACACACTTAAAGAATTGAAAATAAAAGGGAATGCCCTAAATCTGATCAATGCATCCACAGAAGATCCACAGTTAACATCACATTTAATGGTAAAAGAACAATTTCCCCCTAAGATCAGCAATAAGACAAGGACCTCTGCTCTTGCCATGTCTATTCCATATTGTTCTGGAGGTTTTAGTTGAACAATTAGATAAGAAAAATAAATAAATAAAAGGCATCCATATTGGAAAAGGAAAATTATCTTTGCAGGTAATATGTGAAGATAACATGTATAGAAAACGCAAAGAATTCTACCAAAATTTTAAAACTAATAAATGAGGTTGCATATTGATACAAGATGAATACACTAAAATCAACTGCATTTTTAGACCTTAGCACTTAACAATCTGAAGATTAAGAAAGCAATTTTATTTACAATAGCATCAAAATGAATAAAATACTTAGGAATCAATTTAACAATACTAGTGCAAGACCTGTATATTAGTTTTCTTGTTATCTGTGCTATAACATATTACCTCAAAGTTAGTGGCAAAAAATAACACAAATGTATTATTTTCTAATTCTGGAATTCTGAAATAAGTTTTATTGCACTGAAGTCAAAGTATCAAAAAAATGGGTTCCTTCCAGTGTCACAAACATACACATACATACATGCACACATACCATTCATTATTAATGAGATCATCTTATCAAAAGAACCCCAAGCCTAATATTCTTCATTTGTCATGAACCTGTAAAATATCAAATTTTCTCTGAATATTACCATGAGAATAAATTTCACTCAAAGCCCAGTCATAAGGGGAAGCACTTCTAGAATGGCAGAATAAGAATCTTCAAAAATTTCCTCCTCCATAAAAGCAGAGAGAACACTGGCAAAAATTGCTACAATCATTTTTTTTTTTTTTTAGAATTTAACCAAAGGCCTGTACCCATCCAAGGAATATTTATTGGAGAAAAATTGCCCCATTCCCATTCTTCTCTCCCCAGCTCTGCAGTAGCTTTGAAAATCAACTGCCTCACAATCACGGTGGCTATGAAATCAGCCATGGTTCCAGCAACTAGAGGTGCAGAACAAGTTTGGAGATCACAAAGCCCCATTCTCAGATAAATGCCATTATTTGTACTTTCTGGAAACCCCCTGGAAATACCTCTATGCAGAGCTTGTTTTTATTTGACCTGAATCAGAACTTACTGTTTGAATAGATTATTTGCCAGGGCATTTATAACAAACAATTAGCACTATGTGTTTAATATTGCAGCTGCCAGAGGCAGCAGTAAAAGTTAGTCAAATAAGAGGTTGACCAAAATTCTTAAACAGAAAAGCAGAAGAATTAAATGTCCATAGGCACTTTGAAATATTGCCATATTCCTAGGAATATCAAAGGACACATGCATTTGGAGAGGTGCATCAGAACCTAGAAAAGACTTGAGGAGAATCTAATCTCTCACCTCTGGCTGACCTTGAGGACTTGTGCAAGCGGGAAGCAAAGGCTAAGGCATTCTGTAAACTTCCACAGTGTTGAGGATGTGTCCCAAAATCATACAGAGACCTTTGCCAAAGACTGGATGACTTATTGATTCAAGGCATTTAACCAGGACCTTTCCCATCATTATCTAGATAAGCAGACTTCTGTGGCCATACACAACAAAGAATATACACTTTATTGAATTATTTCAGGAAAGACACTAAGAAACACAAATAACAACAAACAGCAACTATGACAAACCCTGGAGAGGAGGAAATGTGATTTCCAAACTTTCCATGTTACTTTAAATGTCAGGTTTTCACCAAATTTTTATTTTCTTAACACTTTTCTCTATGCTGATCACATATTAGTTTAAAATTAAATAAGTGTGCTATTACTTCTAAAGCCTATCTCCTTCATACAAAGATGACTTACTATATTAAGAAGGAAAGCATAATATATACCTCTTCAAAGAATATAAAGTAGACCATTATCATTTAACAGGTATATCTCAAAATCATCTTGATAAAAATCTACTGAGGTTTCCAGATGATCAAAGTATCTACCTCTAAAGCTCAGGAAGAAGCAGGACGCTACAATCTTACGGAAATTGTACATTGACTTCTTCATTATGCTTTGAAATTTGAACTCTTGACTCCATGTTTCCAGCAAATAAAAAAGGTTATTCATGCTTCTTTTTTTTTTTAATAACTAAATGATATACTTGTCGAGGAACTTTCACACTATGGTTTTAGGCACCATATAAATACACAAATAGATAGCTTGTACAGGGAAGAGAGAGTATGAGGGATTTTATAGAGGCCTATTTATTCACAATTCACAAATCAGCTTATAAGGGTAGAAGTTATGTTTAACAGGATGCTTTCAGGTCTATTTCTGCCTCAGGCAATGAACTCAGGAAAAAAAATGCAGCACTCTGAAATTGTTTAAACCACTAATCCCAAATACTTTCATTTTATAGAGATATTTGGGAAGATACATGCTGTTTCACGTAATAAGCTCTGAGCATACAAAAGAAAATGTAACCCTAAGCATCAGATAACTGGACATTGTATTTGCCTCAAAACTACCTGTCATTGGTATAGTTCCCTGGTTTGGGAAAAGAGTAAATAGTATATTATTAAGGTAGCATAGTGTGTTTTATTGATCTATTAATATTAACCTGGAGACTGATATGCAATTCTGTGTTTCAATTGCCCAAAGCTAGTCTAAATGGACCAACAATAATAAAAAAATGCCTGTGGATATAGGTCAAACACTATATGCTTTACGTTCATCAAAAAACAAACTAAAAAAAAAAGCTATTTTAAAAAGCTTTTGTTTTTGGTGTTTCTAGTCAAAAGATATTTTCATCCTAAAACATAATCTGAAACCTAAAATACCTATGAAATATGCAGAATTCTTTCTCTCTTCTTTAAAAACAAAATATGGTAAGTTTATTGGTATATTTTAAAAAACATTTAGTTTTCTAAGAGCTAAGAGTAGATATACATACATCTTTTCACAGTATGTTTATTTTTAAATTTATAAATGTTTTGATGTTTAACTTGGCAAGAACTTCAGACATAATGAAATATGGTTTGATAGTGTTTTTCTAATGGGGCTTGGTGAGACCCAGACATCACAGCATACTCTTCCTTTCTCATCCCATTGTGTTTAAGGCTACCAGCTTTATAAAAAGTTTTGAGTTATCTCTAAGTTCTCAAAATACATGAAATAAATGAATAACAAATAATAATAGGTAATATTTATTGAGCATATATGCATCAGGCAATAGTATTTGTGTTTTTAACATACTATACCATTTAGCCTTCATTATCAACCTACAAAGTAGGTATTATTTCTATGCCCATTTCACAGAGAAAACTGACAGGACTAGCAAAGGTGAAACTGGGATTCTAACATGGGCAACCTGAAGCTGATTCCATGTGTCAGTGATTTAGAGTAGGACGTCTACCCTGCACTGAAGTATGCTTAGTTTCTACTTTGTGGCACTGTACATTTCACTCTTTCAACGGTGCAATACCAACACACATCCTCTGCATTGTTCCACTCATTCACCATTTTCAGTAACTGATGAATCTCTTTCACAGCTAGTTCTTTAGTCTACCCTGTAATTGCAAAGGGTGCTTTACCTTACCAATGAATGATTGCCATCTAGTGGTAAATATGTAATAATAGCCAGTGCTACAGTGATTAGTTACCTATGTCATTCCTAAAAATTGTCTTGATACACAAATCCTGCTAAGGAACTAAGAAACTTAGATACAAACAAAATCAATTCTACTGTAAACAACTAATGGTAATGACCAGTGTGTATATAGTATTATTTTGAAACAATACAGCCTTTGGGAGACTGGCCCTTTGTGACAAAAGTTTTTAAATGCCATCAGTTGTATAGTCTGTATAATATTGGCCCAATGCTTATAATTAAAAGTTTTCCATATACATTTTCTTTTGTGAGGTACAAATATGTTAGAAAATGCCAGTGTTCAAACTGTTTTAATAAAAAATAATCATTATCATTAAAGGAAAGAAAAATATGTGGCTAAAATTTATTGAGAATAAACACCAACAAGTAACTAAGCTTGCACAGATACGTGAGAGCCTCGACAGGACTTGTTCCTATGTTGATTTTAGGTATTTTTTTTTAAATATTTATTTATTTATTTATTTGAAAGAGAGAGAATGAGAGAGAGAGAGAGCACATGAGAGGGGGGAGGGTGAGAGGGAGAAGCAGGCTCCCTGCTGAGCTGGGAGCCCAATGCAGGACTTGATCATGACCTGAGCTGAAGGCAGTCGCTTAACCAACTGAGCCACCCAGGTACCCAGGTATTTTAGGTATTTTTGACTGTTTACTTTTATGTTCCCCACTTTGCCCTATTACCTGTAAGCATCCATTCCTCTTTTGATCTATCTAACTCCATGGCATCCAGATTCTACATTCACCCACCAGATTTTCTTAGTTTCCCAGCTGTTCCAAAATCTATTCTCCTTGCCAATTCCAACACATGAGGCTTAACACTATTTGCAAACATGTGTGCCATAAGTACAGATTCTAGATTTTTATCCAACCATTTTAAAATACTTTTCAATATTTATCTACTATTATAACATACTAAAATGTCCTGAGTTGAATCATTTATGTTTTCCACACTTTTCAAATATAAATCTTATTTGGTCATTATATATTGCTTTTTTTAAACATATGACTGAATTCCATTTTCTACTTTCTCTTTAAAAGTTTTGCATCTATAATCGTGAAATGGGCCTATAGTTATGGGGGGGACTGCATTTGTTCAGTTTAGAGTTATGTATTTGCTATATTTTTAAAACCAGCAATAAAATTTCCTTATTTTCCTTGCCTACAAAGAATTCCTTGAACCTAAAAATTGATTTTTTTTTAAAGTTTTAAAACTCAACAAAGAGAACTGCTCAACATAGGAATGTAAGGTAGAAATTCCAGAACTCTTTTTTTTTTTCCATTGTTATTAATCTATTCTGGGTTAACATTCCATTGATTCAGTGTTGGTAATGTTTACTTTTATAGAAATCATTATTTTATCAAAAGTTCCAAACGTGTGTGTGTGTGTGTGTGTGTGTATGTATATATATACAAAATGTACCTATATTTTATCTCTGTGGCTTTAACTCCTCCCAAATCACTAAGGTTTATATTTCTGTCTCCTCACTTTTATTTTTCCAGTAGTTTTTTTGAGGTATCTACTTATATTATTATAGTTTCTTATTTTACCATTTTTTCTCAAAAAACCTTTTAGATTAATACATATTCACTCTTTTTATTCTAATTTAATTTCTATTTTTCATTTATTCATTCTTTTGCTCTTCTACATTTTGTTGACCAGTTGTATTTTTTAATTTGAATATATAATTTATTTATTTTCTCTTTTTTTGGTGTGTGTTTAATACTAAAGCATTGAAAGCTATGAATTTTACTCTGACTACAGCTTTGGTTACATCTCATACATTTGGTAAGTATTGTGGTAGTGATTGTTTACCAACTAGGTAGTAACAGTTTACAGTCCCTCTGTGACACAATATTCACTTATTTACTTTTTAATAATGCAAGTTTTATTTTATTTTAGTTATTGATTTTCTCTTTTTATTAAATCTTGCTCACAAATTACAGATTGTATAATATCTATTCTGAAGAACTTATTTACACTAAATTTTTGGTGTAAGATTTATATGTTTAAAAAAAACCAACAATAAATGATTTCAAAGAATCTATATTTTCTCTTCATAAAGTATAAAGTTCAACATATACTACTAAATACACTTACTATTTCATTAGTTCCTCTAGTTTCATTGTAATTTTGTTTACTTGACAGATTAAAAACTGAGATAATCTTTGACTCTGATGACTATAGTTTTGTCAGAATCTTCCTATATTTACCAGATCTTTTGTTTTATATATTTCCGTATCATATTATCTAAATCCTCAAGTGAGAAGTCATCTTCTCATTTTATTTTTTTCATCTGTCAATCCTTCTTTGCCTGATATTAACATTACTATGACTGTTGCCTTTATCGTTTATTCATTGAAGAGGTCTACTATGGCAAAGGAAATAGGACAACAAAGACTAATTTGGGTAAGTCAGGGTATACCACTGTCATATCACAGAGGACTGACCCCCAAAAGAAATTTGGGTTATGTCACTGTTGAAGAAGAGACACTGCATTGAATGTCATAGTAATCAGGAAGACATCCAACCAGAAGTTACATTAAGTTACATTTCCTAGTTGCAGCTAGGAACAACTACAATTAAAAATTAAAATGTACAAGTTTCTTATCCTATGTGAAGACACAGGTATGTGTCAGTATATAGTGTGTCCACTCTGAGCCTCTTCCAAGGGAGCAGAATCAAGCTGATCACACAGATGGGGTCTGAGAAAGACTATAATTGCATTCACTAGTCAAAGATCCAACTAAATATTGAAGTATCCTATTTGAATCAAATTTATTTTGTGTTTAATTTTTAATTATAGATGAGTATATAGAGAAATAGAAAAAAAATTACCTTCAACAATAAACTATTTTTTACTGATCAAATTACCTAAACCATAAGAAAAATCAAATGTCACAAATTTAAATTTCAGAAAGTATAAATTTCAACAAATTTTAAAACATAAACATTATATATATACTAAATAAATGTATTATACATATATTATGTGCATATGGGCATCAGTGTTAATTCACATTATAAATTTTTTGAGGTTTCAAATATAAACTTTTTATGAATTGATTTCTATCCCAAATATAAAAGAGATTGTTTTCTTGTTGTTTCTAATAATCACTTATTATTTTTCATTAATTCTACAAAAAGAACACTGGCTATTCAGTATCTCTCACTTAAAAACATTTAAGGTTAAATATATTTGTTTCTCATTATTTTTACCCTATGTACTAGAAAAAAAAAGAGTGTAGCTGCATTTTACTACAATTCTGCCAAAGAAAGTACTGAATGTAAATTCATATTATGAGTGAATAATGATGTATTTCACCTCATTTCAATTTCAGTAATTGAGTGGGAAAACAGGAAGATCTATTAAAAGGACCTTGTGCTGGTCAAGCACTAATGAGAAAATCTCTGAGTCACTGGCTGCCATGGTAACAGGGTATTATGGAAATCTGATTAGCATGCCCAGCAGCTACAAAAGTGATAGACTATACTACTAATTGCGTTGTCTCTGCTAGCCAAGACGGGCTTTATGTTCCTAAGGGGTGAGGAGTGGTGTGAATCTGTTTATCTATATACCAGATATGAAATGTTTAAAAATTAGGTTCACACACCTAGTACCAAAAATAAATTACACTTTGAGGAGCATTTCAAAAATTAAAATAAATCAGCTCACTTTTCTCATTAACTCACAAATTTCTGAACAATTTAGTTTATTTTTATTTAAATCTAATTTCATTGGCATTTGATAAGACAAAGACAGTTTAAAAAGAAAGGGAATTTTGTGAAAACAAAATTGAAAATTTTGAAAATTTGAAAATAAATCAATAGAATCCTCCTAAGAACAAAATTTCCCAATGGAATGGTTTAGAAATTGTACCAAGAACTGAGTCTCCAAGAGTACCTAGACCAGAGAGTGTTAGAGCCAGATGCAAGAGTATTTACAAATGTTAAATGAACGATGAGCAAGAGAATACAGTCAGGACTGCGGGTAGGAGTTGCCCCCAGGAACAAGTGTGGGCAGAGCTTTCTGCCACTAGAAATAACATTATCTATGTGTTTAACAATGTCTTTACTTCTGTGCCCTTGGCCTCTGGGTACCAAAATATAGTGAATTCTGCAATTACAGAGTTCGATGCTTTCACTTTTGCTTTGTTATCTTTAATATCTTGAGTGTCATTAAATTTTTTAAAGAAATTGATCACTGCCTTCTGATTCTTTTTGGTAGATAACTTAATTCTAAGAGGAAAAGCTGCAAGATTAACAGAAGCAAAGCAAACACTGGCATGTATTCTTGACTAGAAGTCCATGTGCCTTGTCAGAGCTTGTGTGTACAAGGAACATTAATAGTGCTTGTCCTGGGATACTTACTACTTTTGTTAAATGTGTTCCAAATGTTCCAAATATCAAAAGCATTCAATCTAAAGTCAATATAATGAAAGCCAAAAAAAAGCATTTATCTACGTGTCTCAAAATTCAGTGGAGGGTGTGGGGTTCCAGAGAGAAAAGTGTCATCAAAGCAGCAAAGTATAAAGTTTCATTTATACAAGATGACTAAATCCTAGAGATCTACTGTATAACATACAGTCAATAATATTGTATTGTATACTTAAAAATTTCTAAGAGGGTAGATGTTATATTAAGTATTTTATAATAAATAATAATAATAATGTGGGTGGGAGGAAACTTTTAGGTATGTTTACGGCATAGATTATAGTGGTGGTTTAAGGATGTATACTTATCTTCAAACTTACCAAGTTTCATGCATTAACTTTGCACAATTTTTTGTATGTCATTCATACTTCAATAGAGTGGTTAAAAAAAAAAAAAAGCCAGTAGAGTGACAAAACAGAGTAAATAAGTGTATTCCTGGAAAGAGTAGGCAGGTTCAGGGAGTTGTGTGTACTGACCTGGGATGGAAGCAGCACTTGGAAAGCCAGTCGGTGTGGCCGAATCCTGTGAAAAGCACGTTGCCTTTGGGGAGCCCCACCAACTTCCAGAGGCGGTCCTCCCCACAGGTGACTAAGATGTCTTTGCGGGGGTGCATGATGATGCTGCAGAGGGAGAGACAAGAAAAGAGTGTTATGGGAAGATAAGAGCAAATGATTCCACATTTCGAATAAATGAAATGACAGGGGTTATCCCGTCTCAGCAAGGCAGGACCGCTCGCTGAGTGTTGGCTCGGGAATCAGAAGAGCCAAGTTCTATGTCCTGGCTATTGCTCTAATGCTTACAGGTTTCTGATCACCATCAATCCAATAAACGTCACTGGATCTCAGATTCCTCATTTGCAAAATAAGATGATTCGTTTAGGTGAATATCTTAATCCTGATTTGAAAACAATAATTCTGATTTTCTTTTTACAGAGGAAAATTTATGTCAGTGATAATTTGGTGTTAGGATATTTGGACCAGTAGCCATGCTTATTATAGAAAATCAAGATACTTTTCAGACTACAGTGTATCTTAATCAGGCATTATCTAGGAAAAGATCATGAATCATAACCACATTATCATAGCTCTATAACAAATACTATAAATGAAACATTAACTCCATGGCCCACTATCTACACAAAGTGAAGAAGCTCAAATTCTAAGCTAATTTTGCCACTTAAATTGGCTTCAGTCAATGCACAGTACACAAATTACGGTAACGAATTCAGGATGCATAAGGCAATTCCCACTCTATAAAGGCATAGAGGGAAATGAGAAGAAGTATGTAAAATTAATGATTAACACATTAAGCAGTATTATTTGAACTGGGCTATGATCATTGTGGCTATTTCAATATTGGAATTAAACCATTCTAAAATCAAGAGTCTACAAGGTTAATGCCTTATATTTTATCTATGGCAATGCTTTAATCTTATTTATATAGAGTTTCATCTATGCTTTATAATGTAATAGGAACAAATGTGCCCAATGTTAAGCACCTATTAAAATACCAGCCTATATATTACCAACAAATTGTTCAATTTCAACATAGCCATCTCATATCAAAGACATAATGCATTTACTTGCCTATATAGTGAAGTAAAACAAATAACTTAAAAAATAAAAATTACACATTAATTTCTCCTGCTGTCCATTCTATGAATGGCCTTGTTCCTTTCTTCTGCTATACAGAATTTAGGAAATCAATTTCCCAATGACATCATGGTCTCAGTCCACACCTACATCGTTGACTCCAGGGCTTACATGAGAGCAAAATTTTCCCCATTATGGATCCCTTCCAGTAATACCATTAAATCCCAAAATTTGGGGCTGCAAAATTATGTCCTTGCATTAGACCTCAACAGTTTTGGAAATCTGCTGGGGTCAGTCACTGTTGGAAATATTCAATTTACAGGCATGTAATCACTACAAGCAGGACCTTCTTTCTAGTGAAACACTGCTTCATTTTTCTCTAGCATTCTGCTGCTCAGAATAAACACAAAAGGGAAATTAGTCATTTTGTAATTTATCACAATGTTGGTTTGTGACTTTCAGAAGGCCATTTCAGGAAAGGAATTTATTACAGCTCAAATGTGGCTCAGGATACATTTATAGAACTTAATTAGAAGAAAAATATGATGAGAGGTAAAAAATGTCATATTGAAATGAATTCTATATTCAAACACACATAAGGCAAACCAAATCCTTGAAGCTACTGAGTATGATATATGTTGACTTGAAGCTTTCCTGGCAGACACGTGCACACTTGACTATATGATAAATTACCCTCTTTAAGTAAGATAACTAAAATCATTGATGTCTTTAAGGACTTTGAAAGATAAGTTTCCAAAATGACTTTTGTGAGGGAGTTATTTGTAGAAGTTAAGGAAAAAATATAAACACAACCTCATTGGTAGTTAATCAGTTTTGAAAGTGTTTTTCAGTTTTGAAAGTGTTTTTCCAGACTCCTTCTGATCCCTTCTAATTTGGGGCCTCCTCCAAACCACCTGTAATGTTTACTTTCACTTTGTATGGTCTGATCCTACTCATCACAGTCTCTGGTTTCTTTGCTCATATAAACCTTTTCTAACAATGATTCTTTTTTTTTTTAAGTGTCTCTTATCTATAAATGAGTTTTCTTGTAATCATTCCAGACAAATTTTGATCAAGCACAGATATTCCATTTTTAATGGAATTTTTTACCTCATCCACGAAATGGTCTTTTTAAAAATATGTATTTATTTATTTGAGAGAGAGAGAGAGAGTGCATAAATGGAGGGAGGGGCAGATGGAGAGGGAAAGGGGAAGCAGACTCCATGCTGAGCACAGAGGACCCTGAGATCATGACCTGAGCCAAAACCAAGAGTCAATCACTTACCCAACCAAGCCACCCAGGAATCCCCATCCATTAAATGGTCTTTAAGTGAACAGAAATATACCCAGCATATATAGATGAGAATGTTTTCATAACAATCAATACTTATTATTGAATTAGTCACTGAATAAGTATATTAGCAAAGACTGGGTCATAGTAATAAAGACCCCCGATCAAGACTGGCAAATCACAACTCAGATCACTCTGTGTGGAAGATCAAGATTGGGAACACAAGTTAAGGGCCACGGACCAGAAATATTTCCAAGATACTTAAGTTCAGTGTTATTACCAAACTCCACAGTGAGGCACTGGTGTCTGAAATCTTCCTCCTCTTCCTCATCAGTTAACAGTAATGATATCTAGCACTGTATGAAAACTGAATGTGCACCAGAATTTATACTAAGTGTTTACTTATCACATGTAGAATAAAAGCTCAGGAGAGCAGTGGGTTAGGCCTGTTTGTTTGTTGTGTGCTTGCTGTATACTCAGCCCCAACAGCGACTGGCACATGCATAGCAGTTATTCCATAAATTTTGTCAAGTATCTGACTGAGTGACTGACGTTGGTGCTATAAGTTTTGTTATTTTATGACTAAGTAAACAGAGGTTGATATATTATATAAGTTGTTCAAGTTCACATTCAGTAATGGATGGAGGCTGACTTTGAACTTAAGATAGTCTCATGATTTTGGGGTTCATGATTTTAGCGACTTCTACTTAGTATTAGTCTTTCATAGTTCATTATTTATATGTGTGTATTTTAAACATCAACAATTCTTATTACAGAAATTGGTGATATTATCATTTCCCATAAATGCTTAAGTCATTTAGTCACTATTAACACTATGTCATATAACACTATTGTATAACATACAGTCAATAATATTGTATTGTATACTTAAAAATTTCTAAGAGGGTAGATGTTATTTTATACTAAATAATAATAATAATGTGGGTGGGAGGAAACTTTTGGGGATGATAGGTGACACATCTAGGAACTGTCAGTGTATATATCAGAATTGGGTACTACTTGACATGTGAATGTCTTAAAGGCTTTAGTGGACCCAACCATTTACAATTAAAATGCTCTGGTGCTGTAGGGGAAATCAGGTGAGTAGCATTCTCTAACAGTCCTGTCTGCATTAGGCTTCTGTGCTGATGTAGTATATGTTGCACTTAATAAGATCTTTATTAAATATCTCATTCTCTTGTGCTACTATTATGAGACTTGTACTTCAAGCTGTCAGAGGGCACTGAGTTTTTATCCACCTATTTTCATATCGCACTTTGTAAAGAAAAACGTAGAAGGATGTTTAGCAAGCATTGATTCCACAGGCTTTTAATTCATTGAGAATTTCCCCAGTATATTCAAGTTTTATCATTCTGCTTATCTCTCAATTAGTCTTTTGAAGAAGTTGAACAACAGGAGAAATAATGAACACTTTATAGGATTCAGTTTCTGATAACAAAATTACAAACATTAACTCATTTAATGGTCATAATGCCCCTAGGAGTTAGGTCTACAGTTATACCCATTTTGCAGATCAGGGAATGGCACACATACAGGTTAAGTGATCTGCTCAAGGTCATGAAGCCAGGAAGTGGTAGAGTGAGGACATGAATATGAGTGGACTGTCTACAGAAGCCATGTCTCTCAGTAGAGTGAGCTCAGAACCTCAACTGCCTTTTTCTTTCTTTTCTTTCTTTCTTTCTTTCTCTTTCTTTCTTTCTTTCTTTCTTTCTTTCTTTCTTTCTTTCTTTCTTTCTTTCTTTCTCTTTCTTTCTTTCTTTCTTTCTTTCTTTCTTTTTCTTTCTTTCTTCTTTCTTTCTTTCTTCTTTCTTTCTTTCTTTCTTTTTCTTTCTTTCCCTTCCTTCCTTCCTTCCTTCCTTCCTTCCTTCCTTCCTTCCTTCCTTTTTTTATTATGACAACAGGGGAAGAAACCAACCCTAATGTTGTCTTATTTCTATCTAAAGGATTTATTGAGATGCACCTTGAAGTTTCTATGGAACTGATTTTTTTTTCTTTGGTCACTTTTCTAATGGTGTTTGAAAGGCTTTAATTACTATCACTTGTTATTTTCTGGAAATTGGGCACTGGCTAGGTTCAGAGTGGTGGGGGATGAATGAAAGATGATTGAGAAAGAACTACTTATGATCTAAAGTAGAAGTTGGACAACTTTTTCTGTAAAGGGCCAGATAGTAAATATTTTAGGCTTATGTACCATATGGTCTCTGCCATAACTACTCGACTCTGCCATTGTAGAATGAAAGCAGCAATAAACAAAACATAAATGAAAAAGTAAGGTTGTGTTCCAATAAAACTTTATTTACAAAACCAGGTGGTGGGCCAGATTTGGCTTTTGGGCCCTAGTTTGCCTACTCCTGATGTAAAGCATTTGCATGGCATGAATGAAGTAGCCTAGTGTTTAAGAGTATAGGGTCCAGAGTAAGATGTGAGTTTGAACTCTTGCCCCAGTGTTTATTTGCTAGGCATCCTCAGATAAGTCACTTCACTAGCCTTTTCCTCAGCTTCCTCATTTGAAAAATGGGAAGAATATAGTATTGACCTCATAGATTTGTTTTGAGAATTAAATAAGCAAATACACATACAGGACTTAGAATAGTGGTAGGCAAGTAATGAACACTCAGTGAACACTATCACAGCATAGACAGAGTCCCTGAGGCCAGCATGCCTAGATTTGAATATTGACCTACAAATTCCTTAGTAGCTAATTACATTGTATAAACTCTCAGTCTCAGTTTCCATATTTGTGAAAAGGACGGAATCATAAGCCTCATTCATAGAGGTGTTGTGAGGATAAAATAAGTTGATATATGTAAAGTGGTTAAAACAATATCTGAACATAGTTGGCTCTCCATTAAAGTTAGCAATTATTATTCAACACTATTGCACTTCATTGTAAACCAGCCCTTCATGTAGCTAATTTCTATAAACCACAATGCTTCTTTTAAAGAACATTGGTAGTAAATTTAGTATTTAAAATTGTAGATACTTAGAGAGAAATGATGTTTCCATGTGACTTTGACAGACATTGGCCACTGCTGGGCTTTATTTGATGATAAATCATCTGGTGAAAATGCAGCCCCCACACATAATACTTTCACAAGTAAACATAATGATGTTTTTGTGGTTGTTTATTTCATGATATGACTTTTAGAAATTCATTGAGGGAAACAGTAGACAGTATGTATACACTGACTCCTATCTCTGTCTTCATGTATACAACTGGCACAAAGTAGTTGTGGGCCATCTGGGAAAGCCTCTGCTAGGCCCTAGGCATCCTCAGATAAGAACAACACAGTTCCTCTCCCCAAGCTCTGCCCATAAATAGGTGTCCCTCTCGTAACCATAAAATGACTTTGCTTCTCAAAGTTGTCTTCCTGAAGTTCTAATTAATAAGAATAATGAGAATAATAATAAGAATAATAAGAATAATTAATATCTTCCTGGCACTTGCCCTAAGTGCCACAAAGTCATTTTACTTTAAACTTTGAATATAAGCTTTCTGCTTCCCTTTAACTTACTATTAATTATAATTACAAGATTCGAAGACAAAGGCCCTGTCACCGCATTCCCAAGTTAATAAGCTTGTGACTAGGGTGGAAATAGTATAGGAAAACATCTTAAGGATTTAAAAAAAGAAGAATGTGGATGAATGCTAGTCCTGCTTCTTTATCAAGTCATGTTCTGATGAAGTATCTATAAAATGTTTTGTTAAACAATATCCCAGGCAAGTTACATAAACTACTATGTTCTATGGGAGATTTTTCTTTTATAATAGGACACAGTCCTTATAACAGACCACATGATATATACTTCAAAAGCTCTCCTCTCTAATTGAAATTGCTCTTTTCAGTAGTGGCATTACACAAGAATATTTTGGAAGGAATATGTGTAGGTGTATGGCGAACACTATTAATTATCAGTAGAGTCGATGACATAAGCACCACTGTTAGACTTTTCAAAGAGAAGAATATTAATCCAAAAAAAGATTGTCACAAGAAAGACTAATTAGATAACCCTGTCTTCACTTGAGGTTATTCAGCATTGTAAATGTTTCCTTCACTTCAATTCATAGGCTGTAATTATTTCCATCACAGAAGATGCACAGTAGTTTGAAAAGGAATCAATATCAAAATGTGTGCCCCATAAACTTTGGGTGACCGCTTATCTACTTATCCTTTAGGACAGCGCACACTCGCACATGTTTTTATCCAGCTTACCAGGACAAATATATATAAAAGACTTGTCTCATTGTTCCTCAGCTAATAATTGCATCTTATAATTGGATATGCTTCAGGATTTACAAAGAACTCTAATGTGCAACTTTTTTTCATTATTTCACAAATATATATCAAAAGCCTATGATGCAGTATGCAAAACAGACAGGGGCATCACCCACATCACTTCATTCATTTACATGTGAATGGAGGGAAACAGTAACAATAAAATAACTGAACAAAATAATTCATCTATAAGAAAAATATAACAAAGTGATATGGCAATGATTTGTGGGGGGAATGCTATTTTTGATGAGGTGGTTAGGGGAGTCCTCATCGAAGATGCAACATCAGAGTGGCAAGAAGCTGAAATCAGAATGGCAAGAAGGAAGAAGCATCTTTAGGATGATTTAGGGGCAGGTGGTTTCAGGTACTGGTGACTGCATGTGCAAAAGCACTATGGCTGAAAGCAGCTGATGTATTCAGTGGACTAGAAGGAAGGTCAGAGTGACTGCAGAGAGCAGGCAAGCAGGACTGTGTTGAGGATGGATGAGGAACAGTAGAAAGACAAGGACCAGAAGATGTAGGGCCCCATAGACTGAGACAAGAAGACTAAAATATATCCTAAGATCATCGAATGGTTTTAAGTAGGAGAATGGTATGTGGTTGATAAGTATTTAAAAGCTCTCTCTAGTTGCTATGTGGAAAATGAAAAGGACAGAGCAAGAGAAGAAATCAGGACATTTAGCTAGAAGTATATACAGCTATAACCTAAGAATAATGGCTTTAGATCCATTTAACAGATAGCTCCTCATTATTATGACAGATATCACTTTAGTATATTAATAGTTTCATCATTATCTTTAGGAAGAGTCAACTCATAGTTGTTCTCACCAACAAAGAATATTAAATAATTAAGTGGACTTTAAAAAGTGCCAAAGTAAAATGGAATAAAAGTCATAAAACAAATATGCGCAAAAAAAACCCAGAAATCTGTCAAAATAAGATATCAAGTCACATTCATTTTCAGAGGTCAGCTAAGAGAAAGTGAAAATATTAAATCTTAATACTTCCTGTCACTTTAAGTTTAAAAACTGTGATACCATAGAGTTTATTCAAAGCTAAGTCTAATTTATATTGTCGAGGTCTGGAAAGTAGCAACTTCCTTTCATTTTTACTAAATAGGTGGGGCATTTTCATAGTTTATGGTTTTATTAATAATGCCCTGAATGGTAGCCAGAAAGGCTAAATTCTTTTTATTTTTCTTGTTCAATGTTTTTTCAACTTTATATGTACAGTAAATCTGGAGTACAGTGGCATATCAAATAGTCTTCCCTTTGTCCTGCTACCTGGCTGGTAGTGCTAATCCGATCATCAACAGGTAAGAGGCAGGGAGGGCTGGATGTGTGTTCTGGGGTCATCAGTGGCGAAAGGCCTTCACCAGTGACTTAGATTACTCAATAGATATTTAAAAAGCCATATATCAAAAGAACGAATTCACACACACATTATGTAACAACACACGTATAAGCAGTTCATCGACTAAACCCAAAGCCTTTTTAACGAGATATAAATTGGCTTTTCTCAACCCAGGTGAAGAAGCAGTTCCATACAACTTCCCCAAAATCTTTGTTTTCTTTGAATTACATGGCACAAATGTATATTTTTAAACTAAAGTATTAGTTTAATTTCAAATATTATCAGTTTTCTAGGAGAAGTTTTCAGGTTAAAGCCCAATCTTAGCTAATCTTAATTAAGTTAAATCAGCTACTTATAAATAAGCATAATACTATTTTTGTTATACTAATGTCTATAAACTAATATAAATGCTCCATTGAGCTTTGTCAATTTGTGTTTTTTTTTATTATGTTATGTTAATCACCACACATTACATCATTAGTTTTTGATGTAGTGTTCCATGATTCATTGTGTTTTAATATGAAAAGAATTCTCCAAATCACATGCAAAGGTAAAGATTTTCCACTAACACTCAATTCAAAGGTCATTTATGAAAAAGCCAACAAACATGCAAATATGCAGCCTAATAATCTTTAAAAATGTCCTATGACCTCATTTGCACAGCTGGATGTCCGTGTTTCACAGGGTGGGGAATATTCCCACTCAGGTGAGCGCATAAGTGGTGCCATTTCCGAAGTATCTTTCAAAAAGAAAACTCTTAAGGCCTGGGACCAGTGGCCTTGAACAAAAGTCATTTAAATTTATTATGTCTCTGCTTCCTCACATAAAAAGTGTGATGTCATTTATTCTGTCTCCTTCACTTTATTCTTTTTTTACTTACCAAATAAAACAAAACTTAGAAAAGGTACTTTTAATCTGAATAATACCATTCCATTTTCTCCAGAAGTTGTTGAACTTTCGAATATATAAAAGATCATTTCAAAATACAGATTCAACTAAATTAAATTTATAAACTCCAAAGACAAAGGAAGCCAGGCCCTGCTATTCAGGTAAATGGAAGGAGGGAGATCATCAAAACAGGTTAACTGTTTCCAGGTTTATGAAAATACCTCCTGGAACCTTCCTGTTACTTTAGCAGCTGAACATTTTATGCTACATAGTTTTATACACACTGTGCTTCCTGTTATGAAATCGTTGTAGTTCTTTATGGTTTAACAGGTTTGAAAGTTACATTACACACATTTATGTTCTTAAGAAACCCATTTCAATAATAAAGTTTATTTGGTTATTTCATGTTTCAGCAATTTACAAGAACTCTGTGTAGCTATGAATATAAATATTTTCCATTTCACATCTTAGTATATTAGTGACACAGAGTAGATGCTTTTTTTAAGCTAAAGTCAAACATCCCCATGGCAAGAGCTCTATCACAAAATCTCTTTTCCAGGAGGATATTTAAAAATATAACCTAGATAGATAATCAAGGAATAATTGGAAGCATTACTACTTAAGACATGGAATTAAGGTAAATTTACATGATATAGTACAGAATTCTGTTCTGAACTTGACCAAATTTGTTAGTAACCACCAAGCCAATGTGAGGATTATGATATTTAACTTTTGACACCTTTTTTGGTACCTATTTGATAAATAAATTTGAAAGTCAATATTAATTATTTATGGTTATTTTATTATTGAAGAACAGTGAGTAAATTCAGAACTTTTTATAAATACATTTTGGAATTTAAGGAACATATTGAAATGATCATAGGTTAAATAGATCAGTCTGACTTCCAATTTCTAGATTAAAACGTGCTAAGACTGATTCAGTTTATTTTTTTATTTTTGAAAGATTTTATTTTTACTTTTTTTTGACAGAGAGAGAGACAGCGAGAGAGGAAACACAAGCAGAGGGAGTGGGAAAGGGAGAAGCAGGCTTCCCGCCAAGCAGGGAGCCTGATGTGGGGCTCGATCCCAGGACCCTGGGATCATGACCTGAGCCGAAGGCAGATGCTTAACTGACTGAACCACCCGGGCGCCCCATGACTGATTCAGTTTAAATCACCCTGCCTCATTTGTGTCAGAGACCATATGGCAGGAGTGATGGGGACAAGAGAGGGCACTCAACTCTGAGTTTGGCACTCTCTGTATGTAGCTGAGGATGTTAGAGGGAAGCTGAGGAGCTGTAGTGAGTGAGCCCCCGATCAGTTCCCAGTGAATGGGTGAGGATGAAGGAACAAGAGTAAAACTCAGTTATAAAAACATCTCAATAAAGCTATTTAGAAAGCACAAACAAGTTAAGTTCAGGGTTGGCAACCAGATGTATACAGCCAGAATTGATGAATACAATGAAAAATGTAAGTTCAGAGGGTGGAATTAGGTGGCCGATTGGGTCAAAGTGAGAACTGATAAACACATAAGATGGTGGGACTTAAACCCTAAAGAGGGAATGAGGTAGACAGAAATAGGTCCAAACAATGACAAATTAAGAAAAACAAGGAACAGACAGGAAATGGGTCCTGATAATTTGCCATGGGGAGGGTGCTGTTTTATCTTTTATTCCCATGAATTTATCTCTGCATCATAAATGATGCTGATATCTTCCTTTCCATGTGAACGAACAAAAATGAAGAGGTATGGCTACTTGTTCTATATCCAACTACCCACTTTGGGTAAGAAAAGGGGACAGGGAGAGCAATCCCAGCAGCAACCTGCTACAATCCCAGATAAGCACCGGAGCTTGTTTTTACCCAGCCCAATATTGCAAAAAGAACAGGAGTAACAGCAGAGATACTCAGTTCCATGATTTATTAGCTACCCTGACTTCTACCAATTCAGTGGGATAAATAAAAGGTATGTACTATTCTCAGTTCTCTGAAGCACACAGTTTAATCAACTCTTCTTTTATAAATAACTCAAGTTACTTTCTTTATGCAACATTCAATGTCTGCAGCACAGACTCTTTGAAAATTATTCAAAGCCTTCCTATGCAATGTGGCTCTGCCTCCCCCACTTTTGGCATTATGTGTGCATGTATGCATATGTGCGTGTATGCATGTGTGCGGGCATGTGTACGTCTGTAGAGTTTATGTTTTAACATTTAGTGTTTTATACTGTCCTTAGCAAGGAAAAGAAACTCACTATAAGAGCAACCAGGAGAGGTGGTAAGTGTTTGCTGCAGTGTTTATCAAACCCTTAATCCTGCTAATTCAAGCTTCCCTTGTGTCTTGTTGTCCTTTCTTTACCTCACTCATGTAGGTGTAAGAATGCGTAAAAGTCTAAGGTTCTGTGTACTTGTGCACTCTGCTTTATCTCTTCTCAATATAAGGTTTCAGTGACCTGTTGAACTACATCTGATTTAATAATTTCACTTATTTTATTATAATTCTATGTGATATCTTTTCATCCTCTTATACAACAGATCAGCTGCTTCCACGCCCCTCCCCCCACACCTATATCAATATTATTAATGCAGTAAAGCAAAATTCAAACTGAAGGGGAGAAAAGAATGATGTGGGCAGATAATCATGGGAAATACTTTATTTTGGGTAAACTTAGGCACTGAAAATTCTGAACACAAAGTTGCAAATGTATTAATAAAAATCACTCTGATTCTAGAACATTTTGCCAAAAGGAAATTATTTTTGTTATAGCCTGTTATAAGTTTGACAGAAATAGAAGGAATTTTATATGTCATGATAATTTTCTTTTTTGGTTAAGACAATCACAGCAACAGTTTAAGCAAAGGAGCTCTATAGAGCAGTTACTATAAAGGTTCTGTGGTCTGTGTAACTGGACTTAGTACTTGAAAGATACCTAAGCCTTGGTTTCCTCTTTAGTAAAATAGGAATTAGTGTCTTTAGCTCATATAGGAGATTAGATTAAATAATTCATAAATAGTGCTTAGTGTAATTCTTGGCGTTCAATAAAATTAACTATTCCAATTATTATTTTAAATAGCTTTGAGAGCTCTTTCTCATATAGTAGATATTTCGTGAGTTACTGTGGTAAACAGAATTGTCTGCCCAAAATGTCCATGTCTGGAAGGGGAGGTCATTCAAAAGATATGCGCATGGGTTGACTTGTGAGCTGGATCAGGCAATCACAGCCTCCTCATCCTCTCTCCAGCCCTTGGAATGTGGGTTCTGTTTTCCTTTCCCATTCCCAGAGCTGCTCCAAGGACATGGCCTTAAGACAGTGATGTGATGTTGAGAACACTTGCATGGTATACTTGACTGAACCAGGTAAGTTCTCTATATAAACTTTTAAGATTTGGCAGGTGGTCTCAGGGATCCACTCATATCGCTGCCACCCAAGACAAGCCTTGTATGTAAGTTCCCTTGCTTCTCAAAACACCTACCACTCTGGAGTGGGCCACCTCTTTATTCAGGCTCTTCCTGCCCTCTGAGTATGGGGACTGAATTCAGATTATACCCGGAAAGCTTCAGAGGAGGTTATGGACCAACAATGTCCAAATCCCCGGAATCTGGGAATATGCTTCCAGTAGGAAAAGTATTCTGGAGGGTGGGTCTAATCGACTTACAGAAGCCATTAAAGACAGGAAAAAAAATGAGACAGAAACATTAAGTCAGAGATATTCAAAGCATGAGGTTTGACCCACCTTACTTGCTTTGAACTTGAAGGAAGGGGAAAATGAGTCACGGAATGTGGACAACCTCTAGAAGATAAGAACTGTTCTTACCCTGGCAGCCAGTAAGGAAAAAGGAACCTCAGTTCTACAGGTACCTAGAAGTGAATTTTGTCCACTACCTGAATGAGCCTGGAAGAAGATTCCACCTCAGAGCCATCAGACAAAAGCGCAGTCCTGCTGATGTTTTGATTTTAGCCTAGTGAGATACTAGGCAGAGGACCCAGTGAGACTCCCCAGACTTCTGATCTATACAACCTTGAGATCAGAAATGTATACTGATTGAAGTCACTAAATGCTGTGGTAATGTGTGATAGCAGCAATAGAAAACTAACACAGTCTTACAGTGAGTAACAAAGGAAATTCAATTTAATTAAAACATTACTGGTCTATTTCATAGAATATGAAATTAGTTTCTGATATTTTAAATTTAATATAAAGGGGTATCACTGATTTAGATCAGTTGTTTCCAACAAAAACAAATCTGTTAATATTTTATATTATATTGTGTCAAATTAATCAAAATTCTAGATGGGACACAGTTTTTTGCCAGGACTGATTTTCTTGAGACTTTTATCAGTCTTGAATCACACAAGAACATTGTAATTAAGTCAGAAAAACTGTAGGCAAAGAAAGGTATGTAAAATAAGCTACTTTAATTTCCTCCCAATGAAATGTTAAAGTCCATCTTCTTCTAAGAGAAGTTTCTTAGGCCCTTCTGACAGGTAATTTTAGTGGGAATATATATAGATACATATTATTTTATGCTGTATCATATTATGTATACGTTTTTATGTACTAAATCTTTTCTTCTCACAGCTTCAACTGGTTTTATTAGATTGGAAAAATACTTGATTGTCAACGGTAAGCTCTCTTTTCCTAAAAAATAGACATGATTTTTAATAACTTTCAAGCTTTTGAAGAATCACATTTTTTTATATTTATGATGGTTAATATATTTTAACTTGCAAAAAGTAATTAAGACACATTAATTTACCACACTTAAATCATCTGACTAATGACTATGTTTTACAATGTGTAGCTTTTTCCCCCCCCAAACAACCTTTGCTTATTCTCATTATGATGAAAATATATGACTCTAAATAAAAAAAACTATATATAGCTAGGAATTAGTCTTAAAACTATTTTTTCTTTTACTTTTGTTTAGCAACATCAATAAAAGTAAAAATATCTATAAGAATAAACTGGGTCTTTTCATATAGCTGCAACTTTACAGTAATAGTTTCATTCACTTTGTCTCTGAAAAGAAGATGTGGTGTGTGTGTGTGTGTGTGTGTGTGTGTGTGTGTGTGTGTGTGTAATGGAATATTATACAGCCATCAAAAAACAAAATCTTGCCATCTGCAATCACATGGATGGAACTAGAGGGTATTATGTTAAGCGAAATAAGTCAATCACAGAAAGACTAATTATCATATGATTTCACTCATATGTGGAATTTAAGAAACAAAACAGAGGATCATAGGGGAAGGGAGAGAAAAATAAAACAAGATGAGTTCAGAGAGGGAGACAAACCATAAGAGACTCTTAATCATAGGAAACAGACTAAGGGTTGCTGGAGGGAAAGGCAGTGGGGAGATGGGGTAACTGGGTGATGGACATTGGGAAGGGTATATGTTGTAATGAGCACTGGGTATTATATAAGACTGATGAATCACTGAATACCTCTGAAACTAATAATATGCTATATGTTAACTAATTGAATTTAAATAAAAATAAATTAAAAATAGTTTCATTTAAATTTTACATTTATTTCTCTTCTGAAATATGTTCACTTCTGTGTACCATAAATAAACATCAGCTCTTGAGATATTTGCTGTTTTCTCTACCATTCATTCCTGTGTTCAATCCCTTGGCAATATAACTTTGTAGTATCTCTCCAAACTGTGATTCTGGGCCTGATGCTGTGACTCGCATTAACCAATGATATATTAGTAAATGTGGCACATTCAAGAGGCTTGAAGAGTGTTTGCATCATTAGGCTTGCTCTCTCTTTTCTCCTCTTATCATCATCATGAGAAGGACGTACCTTCCCCAGCCTGATGGGAGATGAGAGACACATGGAGCAGAACTACGATGTCCTGATTTTCATCCCATACCAGGATCAGCTGCCCCACACACATGAGAGTACCATCAAGACCAGAAGAACCAACAACTAGCTACGAACAATAGAATTGCCTAGATGACTACCTCAGGTGCCTGAGCATTAAATACTTATTGTTGTGTATCACCTAGGGCTTATGGTTTTCCCTCCACCCAAATTAAGATGAAAAAAACTACTGATACAGATGCATTATTTTATACATTATACTGTTTGAAGCATTCTTTTTATGAAATCAGAAAAAAAGCTTCTTTTTACATTTCCCCCATTTACTGCTATTGAAATAACAAAAACATTTCTTGCATAAATAACTTTGAAATTATTATTGAATTTTGTGTTCTTTATGACTAAGAATAAAGTAAAATATTAACTACTTAATAAAATAAAATATTAACAACTTAAACACTTTTTTCCCACATTATCATATGTGTTTTCTGTGGCAGTTTGAACAAGAGAAAGTGTTTAAGCTGTTGTATAAATCATAGCATTTAGAGTCATAGTCATTTCATTTAAAGCCAAGAAAGCTTCCCATTTGGATGTATACCATGTTATACATGCATTGTGAACAACACCGACTTCCAGCATCATTCTCCACTGCCACTTAGTAAATATTTAGGGAACTTGTCCTATGTTTTCAATTGATCTGTGTTGCCATGTATGCAAAATTAGTTTATCATTATCCTATGACAACCTTTAATTTGGAAATCTAATCAATTTCAAGAAGAGTTACATAACATGTAGATGAATACAAATTGTTTTTTAAAAATATTTCCTATTTATTGCATTGCTTCCCCTTCATTGGTAAAATAGCAAAAACTTGATTATAGCTCTGAATATTTGAATAACTAATTTTAAAAATAATCTATCCTTCTTAGAGCCTACAACTTACCCATGATCAATTAGCATTTATTGACTACTTAGTATGAGTTCAAGATTTCACTAATTAACAGAACAAGGAGAATATAAGATATCCTTCCTGTGTTACTGGATTTGTAATCTGAAGCATTTAATTTAGTTTTCTAAAAACTGGTAAATACTGCGAATATTGTATAAAATGATTTTCAAATTTCATGTGAATTAATTTTTTTGACCTAATAATCTTTTACCTGTTAGAAATTTCAAAACATTTTGCTGTAACTCCCTATAATCTTGTTAGAAATCAGAGATAACTGAAATCACCATTTTCATTCTTTTCTATCAATTATAGTCCCTCTTCATCAATTACCACAATTTCCTTGTAATTTTTGTTCTTATTTGACTTCATCTTATCCATCTGATTTTTGAATCTTAATTAGGCTAAGAGAGAACTCTTGCATTGGATAGTCTTTCCACCTAGCTTTTCCCATCCGTTATTTCAGGTTTCATTTGGTCATGCTACTGAGTTGTTGGAAATGTCAAGAGAAGTAGAAAATCTTTATGCAAAATGAGTGTTCCTTGTTCTATTCCTGTTCTCTGACAGTCTACAGATACAAGGACAGCAATTCGAAAGCAACTAGATCCTTGACCTTTAGGTTTTAGCTTTCTTATTCTTAATGTGGCTGTTACCCAAACCGGCTGCTCTGGAACTATGAAAAATCTACAACTTTCACAAATGGCTCTGAATAATTAAAATTATTATAATTAGCAAATAATAAGTATTGCTATAATAATAAAATATTGTTAGAAGGAAGGCTGTCACCAGGTCTTGTGTTTTTAATGAGAAATTTCCTTTAAGGCTTACATTCCTGGCCTCTCTCCACAGCATCATTCACTCCTGAGCTGCAGGAAAAACTTAATCTGTGTGGCCACATGGCAACTTTGGAGTAAAGAGGTAGCTTTACAGTGCTCAGTTCCTTCTAGCTTTTGTCTCTCCTCTTCTCTGCCTGCGCTGAACACACTTTTTCAGCTCTTATGTGCTGTACATTGTTAGGATAGGCCCTTGTGTGATAGGCCAATTATCACTCAGCATTACCTGTGCCCCAAAAGGTTAGCTTATATGCAAGAGTGGAGTGGTAGAAAGCTCAATGTGGCCACATATCAAAATATCCCTCTAATTTAACTTTTATCAGTAAAAACTAGAATTTTATCTCCACCTTTCAGAGTCTTATGTTTAGGTTGCAATGAGTTCTTGACTTGGCCAAGGAAAAAAGGGTATGTATTTACATTCTCTAAACTCCAGATCTTAAGAAAAAGGCACACATTAGCATTTGGAGGACTAAAATATCTTGTTTTTCATAATCTTGGGCACAGTTAATTTAATCCTAGTAGTAGTATCTACCCAGGTAGTTTCTAATGTGCCTTGTGCTTTTAGGTTTGCTGCTGGTTTTACAGACTTATAAATGGTTCTGATGTGGGTCAAGTACATGGATTAGTAACCACTGGAACATGTGGTTCTCCATGACTAGCTTCACAAAATAATTTCTCAAACAATATGAAACATCAAACTCTAAAAATAAGCTTTTTTTTAGGGCGCCTGGGTGGCTCAGTCGTTAAGCGTCTGCCTTCGGCTCAGGTCATGATCCCAGGGTCCTGGGATCGAGCCCCGCATCGGGCTCCCTGCTCCGCGGGAAGCCTGCTTCTCCCTCTCCCACTCACCCTGCTTGTGTTCCCTCTCTCGCTGTGTCTCTCTCTCTCAGTCAAATAAATAAAATCTTTAAAAAAAATAAAAATAAAAATAAATAAAAATAAGCTTTTTTTTAGAAATTACCTTTGAAAAATAAGTTTTCTTGAGATGTATAAGAAACAGGCTCTTCCTTTCTAGAATTTTCTTAAGACTTCTAAAATAAAGTTCTCCATACTTTAAATGAATAACCTGGGTTACCTGTGTGTACATCTATTCCCTCATTTAAAGAACGTGAATGTTGAGGCATTAAATAAAATTTAAATTAAAATACGTAGAAAGCACTAAAGAAAGCATCTGCCACATATTAGGTATTCAATTAAATGTTGGTTATTATTATTTTATTATTTCCACACTTATGAATCACTTTCAAATTTCTCAGCAAATTAATTTTTAAATTTTAAACCAAATAATAATTGAATTTTAAACATCTTTTCAATTTCTTTAAAAATATCTGAATTCTTCACACTTATATATAGTACTTAATGTGGGACGGAGGAAATGTCAGATGGCTACCAGCTGATGTTTTCAGTCTTTTAATGCTCATTGGAAATGTAGACTCTAATGGAAAAAAGTGATTGATGGGTTCTTGCTTTATTCTAACCCACCCAAAGAACCATCACTTTGGATCTCCTTGTAAGTTAGTTCTTAGGCAAAGCCTGAATCAGCACTTTGCTGCCTGAATGCAATACAGAATTGTTGGTTTTCTATTCCCTTATGACAACAATAATATGTCTTTTCCCTATCTTTGTCATAGCTAATCATGAAAATCACTAGTTTTAACAGAGTATAATGGTCAAGAGTGGGGATGAGTGTTATTTTGTATAAACATCTCTAATAATCTTAAAGTCACATAAGGATTTTTTTTTCAGGTACTTTAGTTTTCCCTCTCAGCTTTCTCTGGAAATACAGAAAGCTTACATGTTAACATCAGGGGAATGTTTACCTCCCCATTCAATAGTCATTCAAATGCAGAAAAAGATGAGCATATTACACTAATGACTCATTTTTCAATCTAATGATGTTCCACGATATCTAGTTTGGAGATTAAAAAATTATACTTTGGCAAACGAGATGTTAAACCTAATATATCCGTCTCCTATTTCTAACAATTCATTTCCTTAGTAAACTTATCTAAGTACCTTATCTAATACGCAATGCAATCAGATGTCTAAATACTGATTGTATATATAAATTTTTGGTAAAAAATATAGACATACAATTTCTTACCATTAAGAGAATAATAAAAACAAAAACTAAAGAACACAAAAGCAATACAAAAAAAATGCCAAATAGTTCTGTGGAAACTGACAAGAGAATAAATCTACTTCCAAAATATACCAAAAAAACCAAATGTACAGTATATAAACCACAATAATAATATATGCTATTCAGATTAAATTCTTAGTCCCTTACTTGTGTTACTAATCCAGTAGATACTTCTCCATATTAAAGAATTACATTTTGTAAGATTCTAAAGCTTTGTGACTTCAGGAAAGAAAATTATAATCTTTAGAACAAAATTATTCAAAATCCACAATTTTTAACTCATATGAAGTGTTATAATGCTTTCAAATTTTGTTAGCTTTAAAAAAATGTCTTATGCCAAACACCTATTTTATAAGACTATAGAAATGAACATAAATTTTTGGGGCACCTGGGTGGCTCAGATGGTTAAGCGTCTGCCTTCAGCTCAGGTCCTGATCTCAGGGTCCTGGGATCGAGAACCACATCAGGCTCCCAGCTCAGAGGAGAGTCTGCTTCTCCCTCTGTCTCTGCCTCTCTCCCCTACTCATGCGCACTCTCTCTCTCTCTCTCAAATGACTTTTAAGAAATCTAGAAATTAACATAAATTTATAATTGTAAATTCAAAAATTGTTTAGGAATTGTATTCCATCCCATTTTGGCCATTAAAATATTCTGTTTCCTACCATTAAGACAAGTTAGATCCTAAAGAATGTAGAGATTTCAGAGAAGTTCTTTTTTTCTTATAAATATAACTTAGATTTTGGTTATATAAATATTTGTGACACTAAGCAAAAGCCCCCAAACAGTAACATACATAATTTATTATGGGTTTGAAGGTCTAATAATGCATGAATAATTTGACACAATGAACGTAACCTACAATTACAGTCTACACGAAAGAGCATTCCCTGTACTTAAAAAATAAGTCCTCAATTACCAAATAAGATGCATTATACTTCATTAACTTTATAATGTAACTCTACTTTAAATGTGAAAAGTAATGAAATCTTAAAAATACATCAATGCTTAAGTAAAAAATGCAAGCATGAAAAGAGTAATGCTAAGCTCATGCAAATTATTGTTGCAGTTAAATGATTTTCAAATTTTAAGTCTATTTCCATTAAAGTGATTATTTTACTCACTTTTTTAAGGAAAATATTTCTCCTGGAAAAAAAAAAGATGCTAGAATCCCTTCCTTGCCTAGCACCACCATGTATAACACCAAACTGCTCTTGTGCCCCAATCAGCTTCAAGCCAAGTGAAGAAACAATCTTGCCAACGTAAGTCTGTCTTTACCTGTCAATTGCTCTTATCCACAATTGTCAAGCTTATGGGTATTTTTTTTAGGAGTGAGGGGGCATAACAAAAAGTCTTTTTCTCTTCCATTAAGGACAGTCTATTAAAAAAACAAAAACAAAGCACAATAATAATGACAGAACTGCAACAATTAATGAAAATGTTCTATACCTAGGTAAATTAGTTGACAGTAAATGAACTTCATCACAACCATAAAGTTTATTTGAGACTTAAGCAAAGGCTATGTTTTCAGACTGAGAAACATTTCAGGATCTACTATGTACTAAGCCTCACCAGATCTTTTTTTTTTTTTTAAGATTTTAGTTATTTATTTATTTGAGAGAGAGAGAGAGAGAGAAAGAAAGCAAGGGGGGGAGGTACAGAGGAAGAGAGGAAGCAGACTCCCTGCTGAGCAGGGAGCCCTATCTGGGGCTCAATCGCAGGACCCCAGGATCACGATGTGAGCCAAAGACAGATGCTTAACTGACCGAGCCACCCAGGCATCCCTAAGCACATCTTTATTTATTTGTAATGATTATTATTATAGTTTCTGGTCATAGTTTCCAGTATCTTTCTATCAAACTACACTACTCTCTGATCGAAAAACAAACACAATAACGCATACACTGTACTTTTCAAGCTTATTTTGTTTCTGTTCTCACTAGGGCTGCCTAGTGATATCTTGCTTGTTCCTGCATAACCCACACACTACCCCTCTTCCCACTCACCAATCCTCGTCCTATTTAAGACTTAGAAATCCTGTTTTTAAGATTACTTCTTCCAAAAAGGCTTTCCTGGTTTCCTCTAACTGGTTGTCCTCTTACACATTTGAGACTCCAGTGTATTTATTATGTACATTTATGGAATTTACTCTGTCTTAAATGGAATCTTTTACCCTCCCAAATTAATGAGCAGTCATCAAGTTATCTAAAATTCCTAGATGATTTTCAAAAGTCAAGCAACAACTGTTTCATTTCTCATTCATCTTTTAAATAACTTCTTATCACAAGGGAAACCAATGCAAGAGCTTGTCACAGATTGGAAAAAATAAAAGTTTCTGTTCCACTTTGGGTAGTTCAGTGCCTCCTGAATAAGCACCATCAATTTCAGGCATCTTATCCACTATCCAGCTAACTAAACAGGACAATATCCTTTAGATGGTTTTGTCACAATTGTCAAGGTAATTGCCTCCATGCTTTTCTTCACTGGCTAATAGAGACCCGGACTAAATATGATTATTATTAAAGTCAGATAATTAAAAATATAAATTCTTTCTCTACTCAATTTCCTATCAACATTTTAATGTGCATTCCTAATTTCTGAGTGTGAAGAGATTGTCTCAGTTTGAAACAACAAAAAATACATCTTCTTTCAGAGATGGCCTGATTTAGAAGTCGTCAGGAACCTCAAGAGTAATTATAAACATGAATATGGAAAGTTTGCTGAACATATGGCTTTCTCTTTAGAGATATTGCCAATTTAAATGTTCTTTTCCTCCTTTTCTATGTTTCTCTCTTCCTTTTGATTATAGGAAGAGCCTTCCCCTTCATTTCCCCCTCATCTCCCTTCTATAGCTGTTAGAAGGAAGTTGCAAATTTCATTTCAAAAGAGATGTTTTAAATGGTAGCTCCTGAGAAAGTGGGTAATTTTCTACTATAGGATTGTTCTGTAGTATAATCAACCTCTGAAATTTCATTGATGGATGACACGGTTGGATGCATGCCACACACTGTACACATCAACTTTACTGCTGTGCAAAATTAATGTCACCTTCTAGGTTGTGAAATATGTTCTCTTTTAAGGAAATTTGCAATACATAATAAAAAAGAATTCATTTTAGAACTGTTGGCTTTGGCTAGATGCTATATGTGAGAGAGCCTGCAAAATGTTTTAGAATTTTGCAGTTTGATCAGACTTCAGAGTGTAAGAATCATTTCTTTGAAATCATTGTTATGTCTAAGATCCTGATAGGGAAAGTCTATTGGGTAATAGATATTTTCTTAGGAATTATTTGTGGCTCCAAAACTTTTTTGAGGGGCGGGAAAAAGTGGGAAAGAGATCATGAAAAATGTTTCCTCATATATACAGAGAGAAAATGAATACATTTTTAATAATGTCATTAAAATTCTACATTGCAAGTATTTTCCTTTTGAATCAAAGAAAAATACGAACAAAAGATTCAGGTAATAATAAATCTGGGGGCCATTCTCCATCTTTCTGCTGAAGCTCTATGCAGTTCAGTGTCTTTAAATGGGATCAGCGGCTGAAAAACTGTGGAATCTATAGTAGTAAACCAATCCATCTTACAGAAATCACTCATTTAAATGTGTCCTTTGCAGTCTCTGAGGACCGGCTCCCCCAATTATCAACAATGTCATTTTTCTTTCTCTCTCTCTTTTTTTTTTTTGTACTCAGAGCTTGGAAAGCTAATACACCTTCCTACACTATCTTAATAGTAACAGTAACCATGTGGCATGGTTCTTCTACTCAGTGAGACACAGGCCATTCTTTCCTACATATAAAGGCAGGGACAAGGACAAAGCTCTTTGACCTTAACTACCCCCCCACCCACCCCACACCAGTCACAGACGTGAGACCTAAAAGTACAGCAACATGTTTTGTAACCATGAGGACAAAAGCAAAAGCAACACACTAAGGATTACAGTCTCAGAAGGATAAAGGCGTCAGATGCCATAATAGTTTTGCTGAGATAAAGAAATCCCTGTGTTTAAGTGGCTGTTAGTCATTGTTGCCTCTTGTCAGCAGGATGCATTCTAACTGATACTCAGTTTGGCGTCTTAGAAATACATTGCTGAAGTGTCAGAACCTAAAATATGGAATTGCTGCAGTAGAGAAGACACCTGTTAAGGGCCCAAGAATTTTAGAGTTAGTAATGCTGGTAATATGTTGGTGAAACATTTGCTCACGCCCACCTATGCTATATGCAGACCATACACTTATCAATAGGACACATCAGTGGGTACATACTTGTATCCCTGTTATATTTTTAAAAATTACTTTCAAGCCTGGGATAGCTGGATATTCAATATTCACATTTCTAACACCTCCATATATACAAATGAGCAACACCACTGAGTAAGGAAGATGGAAGATACTGCTCCCGGGGTTGCCATTATTCTCAAACTAGTGGCCAATTAAATGGACTTAGCCTTCTGGCCACTGGTGGTCTGCCTTGTGCTTCTTCAGAACCCTTGGGCAGAGCGCCTTTCAGAGAAGCATAAACCATTCAAAGTGAATCACTAATGGGGCCCAAGACTACCTAAATTGTTCAAGGGCTTTCAATACTTGTAATATATTCTATTGTACTAGGACATGGACATCTTTGGAGGGGGCATTACTCTACCTACCACAATATTCTTTTTTACCTTCAGCAAAAATAAAGATTACAATGCCGGTAATTTAAACATTGCCACGAAAATAATCCGATGTCCTTAGCTGCAAAATCACAACACTATGCTGGTGCTGTGAGGAAAAGTACATTTTAAAAATCTACAAAAAATTCTGAAAAGTAGAAGTCACTTTTGCATGTTTAAAAGCGACCCTTGCATAGCACAGATACAATTTGCCATAATTGGGATCATTTATGATTTTTTCATTTAGGAAGAACATAGAAGTTGTCAGGCTCTAAATGATATTTATTTTAACATGTATTAGGAAATAACAAAAAAACTCTTTTTATACTTGATTTAAGGGCTATATAGTAAATAGATCAAAATTGTCTGTACTTTAGCTCCCTAGCACATCAATAAACTATTATCTACTATGGTGATCCTGCAAGTAGATAGTAATATATTGTATGGGCACATAAATAAATTTTGTGGTTCATTCCTATATGATACTCACAAAAGAGGGAAGCCATTAAAAATCTTCAGGACAATAAAAGAAAATAATTGGTGGTGGCAATAAGAGCAAGGAGAATTGAAATGAGGAGTCATTGGCAAAGTCAGCATTGGGGAGATTCTGGAGGCTGATCCAGAGAAAGTAAGGAGGGTTAATATCAACTGATTTACACAGGGGAAAGCATTGTTGGGGAAATAAAAATATTAATTTTGGACAAAGTTCCCATTATAAAAACCAGAGTTGCTAGAAGGCAAAGAGAAATTTTTAAAAGAACAGACAGCTCTTTGCCTTCATTAATTCTAATAAAAATAATTCTGAAGCAACATAACACCTAATGTAAATGCAAAACAATAACAGCAAAATTTTGTAGTCTCCAATATAACTGCTAAATCAGATAAAAATATATTTGTTAAAACTTTAGCAACACAGGTAACCATCAGTTTGTTCTTTAGTTGAGATTCTATTTCTTGGTTTTCTTCTCTATTTTTCTCCCCTTTGCTCATGTTTTGTTTCTTAAATTCCATGTATGAGAGAAATCACGTGGCAAGAACAGGTCTTGCAGTTTGCATCTGGTAGTCACCAACATGGCATGGATTTGAGAATGAATAAAGAAAAGAAAGGAAAACAGAAGAATTATTTAGAGGCCTGACAATTGTTCATTGGTTGGCTCTGTACTTGTCAGTCCTAAGAAAGAGTCCAGGACAGCAATTAAAGCCAGCCTCTTGTCTTGAGAGCATGAGTGTCAGTGTGATGCCAAACATCAAGTTTGGCCCACTTATTCATGGAATGGTCTGAGAAATTCCCTCTGCTGAAGCCCACGTTTTATGATGAATTGAATGACAACAGCAACAAGAAGGACAACAATTGCAGTTAAAACACCAATCACAACTTTTATTTAAGAATCTACCATGATCCAGGCACTATGTTAGAACCTTAACGTGGATGAAGTCTCTTACTGCTAAAGTCAACAACTGAGGTTGATGTTATTATTACCTCCATATTACAAAAGAGGAAAAAGGTTAAGTAACACGGATTGGCTAATATGTGGTGGATTTGGGCATCAAACTCCGGCAGTCTTTCATTCTTGCTTTTCCCATCTGTTAATGTATAATCCCTCCCTAAATGAAAATCATGTAGACAGATTTAAAAAATTGAATCTTGTTTTTTAACTGTGGGAGGGACTCTTTTTTTTTAACTTAAGAGATTCCTAAAGTTAATCTGTTTATAAAATGACTATTATCTATTCATTTAAAAACTATTTATTAAGTATCTCCTATGTGCCTGGCACTGTTAATGTTAAGAAGATAAAGGATAAGATATGGATATTTTAGAAAGTCCTCTGTATGTCTACTGGGTTAATTTAAACAAAGATACAACTATATTCCTATATCTATCTTTTAGGCATAAACATGGTCTTCATGGTCAATATAATGATAATGTCCAACATTTATATGGAACTTCATCATATAAATATAAAATGTTTTCAAATAAAAAATTAGCAATACTTCTCTAATTTAGACAGTCCAAAAATTTCCACTAAAGCATGTTTCTCACATATTTAGTTAAAAAAATGTTGGAGAAATTACTGTTCCTTTTGGTTAATATATTCCTTGGTTGTGCCACTAATGAGAAAAAAATGCAAGGAGTAATTATATATCTGATAGCTTCAGAGCTGTTTTTATTCTCTCAGACAGAGAAAAAGGAAAAAAAATACTTAAAAAATACCTTAAGTATTTAGTTTGAATTTGCTCTCAGAGATAAAATGAGTACTACTAATTCACTCAAGCTTTTAGATGCTGCTGGTCTCAGATAAGTAACAGATAACGTTATCCTTTGGTAATCTAATTACCACTGAATCTGTTCCTCATAAAGAAATCTATTTATTGGAATACACAAACATAGTTATTTTCAAAGCACGTAGTAAAAATGGCTATAGGTTCAACTTTGCTTTACTTAAACCACAGAATAAATGATGGCTTTTGACAGATTCCATTAATACTCCCACCCATCCATTCTTTACTCTGCTTCATGTGAGAAATCATAACCTTTTCATATTAAAATAAAGAACAAATGTGTAAATTCATATGGTTTTGGTTTGTTGTTCTGTAAACTTCAAATTGATATTTTTTTCCAATGAGAATATAAATATTTACATGCCAAATTAATACATTTTATAATATATGGAGATTAAAATTTTAGGGCATAAATCTCCCATTGGGATGATTCTTATTATGCAATCACTTACAATTATGAAAAAGAAAGGGAAAAGAATGCAGGGTACAAGAAAATCTTTGGAAAAAAAAAAAGATAATAGGTCACTCAAACAGGAGAGACCATAATACAGATTCTAGGAAAACACATCTGAGAGGTAAAGTTCACAGTGAGCTTTGGGTTTACAATGAATAGTTCATGGGGTTCACTAAGATCTATTCCACTCAAAAACAATTACAAGGCAAATGGTCTGTGCAGGACTGTGGCTTAATGTTATTGCATTATAAAACAGAATTCTTTGATTTACTCTAAGTTTTGTTTTTCATAAAGAAAAAAATATTTTCAGCTATAAATGTAAAAACAAGCACAGACACCAGCGTGGAAATAACATGGCAGTTCCAACTCTGGCTCAAGATTAGGACCTGTGGCAAGTTTTTAATATCTCTAAGTTTTATTTCTGTGTATTGATAAAATATCTTTGAGTTTGGTTTTCTAAAGTTCCCACTAAAATTTGGCTTATAAAATCAGAGAAAAACAAACTCCCCAAAATATTCTATTGTAAATCTAGCAACAATGTATAACCAGAGACCAGGAAAGTCTGGGGTGGGGGTGGAGGGGTTCAAAGATATTCTGCAACTTGAAATAATATCTAATGAAATAACCTAGGAACAAAAGAAGCCAGAAAAATATTTCGATCTACCCAACTATCTGCCCTCTAAATCAGACTCAAGAATATCAACCAACCATAAAACCTATCAGTCCTCCTTCCCTTAAAAAAGCACTAAAGAGCACATAAATACTACTTTTTCTATATTAGTTCAGATTCTGTAATTAAGTCTAATTTACTACAAGGAGGGGAAAGGCAAAGTACCTGTGAAATGTTCAGCATGGGAGACGTGTAAGGACCTGTAGATTGGAAGACAAAGGAAAAAGTCTGTAGGTTTTCACAAGGTCTGTTGGTTTAAATTTCTCAGAAGAAAGCTGTGTGGGTAGATAATCCCATGTCAGTCCAGCAGAGGCACATTAAATGACATCTGAACATTAGCTAGGACCAGGAGCTGTCACTCAAACACATACTCACACACACATGCATATGTGTGCCCCCTGCCCTCCAGAAATAGGTGAAAAAATGGAGTTATTCAGGACAAAGGGAGGCAGAGAATTTGGTTAATACAATTCATATACTCTATTAGAAAATAGTTTGGTTGATCTCCCCACATAAAAAATGGATAAAGGGAAAACACCAGATGCAATAAAAACAACAAGTTTAAGACCTTAGAGAAATACACCACCATGGAAACAGCATTTGAGGTGAGGAAGAATATCCCTCGGGGACAGCGAGGGCAGCATATATTAAAGGAATTAATGCTTAGGATACCTTAAGATATTAAAGATGTGGTTTCCAGGAAGAAGGATTAAAATGCCTTGAAGAGAGAATACATCAAGATGGAGGAGGGGGGAAAGCAGCATAATAATTTAAGACTGAAATTCAAAGAGGACTTAGATTAAAAAAAGGATTATATAAATATACATACAACTTTTATAGCAGAGTTACAATTTGTATTATAAGTAGTTAAAAGGAAAATTTGTACTTCAGAAGCAATGTAGACCACTGGTCAAAAACATGTGGTCTGGAGCAAAAAATTACCAGTTCTGTGATTATTGGGAAAATTACAAAACTGTTTGTGTCTCTCTTTCCTCATCCATACAATGGGGAAATAATAATAACATCTTCAATATAGAATTATTAAGAGGATTAAATGAATTAATACTTATAAAGTTGTAAAACAATAAATGTTAGCTATTATTAATAATACCAAATCAGTGACATGGCATGTGGCATTCATACTCTCTACTAGAATATAGAGAAAGTTCACAGAGGTGGTGGGTAGAGGTATCAGATTTAAAGGTTACAAGTTCCTTAAAAGGAAGGAACTTGTATTATTGAAGTGAAATGAAAATCAAAGACACAAATGAAGAAAAATTTCCTGAGCTGGAAACAAACAAGCAAACAAATATAAATCAAAACAAAAACTACTCACGACAACAAAGACAACCACAAAGAACAGTGAATGTCGGCTAACGGTATTTATCTAATTCAACACAAATGTAACAAAGGAATACTCTGAAAATATTTTTCAACAAAACAAAGCTAAACTAAACAAAAACCTCAAAGCATTTAGCAGGGGAAAATATCAGCTGCAATCAAAGACAAGAAGTCATGTTTCACTTTTCAACAATAAATTAGAAGAAACTGAAGTAACACCTAAAGACTTTTGAGAAGAAACAATTGTAAATCAGACCCTTATTCCACCAAGTTATCAGTCATAGGTAAATGTGAGGCAAAACCAGTGGAAACTATGCAGCATTTCAGAAAATATGGCACTTATAATAAACGTCTTGGAAAGAAATACTAAAAAATATTTGTAAGTCAACAAAATATGAATCAAAATTAAGAACTCAGGTTTGGAGAATTCAAAGCAGTGAGCCTTGAAAGAAGTAAGACAGATTACAGTAAGTACTAAATAAAAGCAAATATAAGATAAAGTCAAATAATTATTGTAAATGTGGAGCCAAAATAGAACACAAAAATTAAATCATAATTTTTAAATGAATATGCACATTTTACAATAAGCAATAATTTACCAATAAAAGAATAATTTGCGAAAGATAATCTAAGTTCAATACCTTTATATAATGATAAAATGAAATTCACAGGTTGTAATTATTTTTATTTGATGAAAAATATTGGTTAAATAATGTTTTGAAAATGTAAACATAACCCCTGGTAGAATTAGAAGGAGGCTACAAGCTTCCCAATTTACTGAAGAAAAAAGGCAAGAGAAACTCTTAAGTCAGAAGTTAGAAAATAAAGCCAATACTTTGCATGAATGCATAAAAACAATGAAAACAATATGAACTTCTTCTGTCAAAAGGATTTAAATAGTCTATTAAAAAACAAGAATTTGTAGACTGGATAAAAGAAAGCCGATATATATTCTATTTATGAAAAGCACAATACAGAAATGTTAAGAAAAAAATGGGTATATATATATTTATCAGAATTCAGAAAGCAATTCCTTGTACCCATTTACTGCTCTATGCCCTGATCCTTGCACAGTAGGCAAACTTAGGACACATTTAATAGTTATTTACATATGAAATATACATAAAAGCATTATACATATGAAAAGTAAATAGAATTAGGTGGATAGTGCTAATTTCATATGGTTAGTAATTACCTTAAAAGACAGAATGGGTAACACGGGTTCATTTAATACTGATAGAAGATATAACCCACAATGGTTATATAATGTCATAAATCTACATATATATGATGGGATAGCATCAAAGTATATATAGCAAATCTAAAACAATTTAGGAGTCTTTATTATACCTCTTTCAGGCACTATTATACCTCTTTTCAGGATTAAATAGACAAAAATAAATATAGACATATAATAATCTAAATAATAAAGTGTTCTCAGAGAGTTTCTCATATTTTATGCTTAGTAAACCAAGATTAGACTTTTTTCCAAGTGCCTATGGAAACTGAAATGAGGACTTTTCATGCATCCATTCTTAGGGAGGCTTCCAACAAATCACCCAGATGCTAATTCAGATTTCCGGGGCTTATCACCAAAGGAACTTGTAAACTTTGGTGAAATAAAGTTTCTTGCAAAATATATGCCACCAAAAATCAACAAAGAAGAAGTATAAACATAAATAGATCAGTTTCTATCTTCAAAATTATTCTAAAAATGATGTTTCTTATTCATCTCTCCACTAATCCATTTACAAATATTAATTGAACTTCTGTGTTAGTAATTGAGAATATAAAGGAGAACAAGAAATAGTCCCCCCATCCACCTTCTGAGAAAGAAAACAAACATTAAAAAGATTAGCACACAGATCTGTAATAAAATGTTGGCTAGTGATTAGTTCCACATTAGGGCTTAGAGTCAACACAATTTAATCAGGGAGGCCTTTCAAACTTTCAAACATTTTCCATATTATACACTGAATAGCCTTTTCCAGAAAATAGAAAGAAATGCAAAACTACCTGATTAGAATTGAATGTTCAGATACTATACTATTGTAGAGTCTGCTTTTAATAAAGGACCATGCAAGTAAAAAAGCAATGTTAATCAATGTCCCTACACATCTTGGAGCTCAATTTTATAAAGAAATTCACCATGTTCATTTAAAAAAATTCACTGAAACAAGACAAAATCAGTATTTTTTAAAAGTCATAAATACAAAAAGGGATGAATTCATATGTGCTCATTTGCGGATGCCTTCATATATCTTGAGCTTTCCTGGTTACTTGTATGTTACACCATCATATGTGCATGGTTATTATTTTTACTGCATATTCTCTTCCTTACATCTGTCCTGTTTTTTTTTTAAAGAAACTTTATTTTTTTTATTATGTTCAGTTAACCAACATATAGTACATCATTAGTTTTGATGTAGTGTTCAATGATTCATTAGTTGCATATAACACCCAATGCTCATCACCACACATGCCCTCCTTAATACCCATCACCCGGTTACCCCATCCCCCAGCCCCTTCCCTTCTGTAACCCTCAGTTTGTTTTCTGGAGTCCAGAGTCTCTCATGGTTTGTCTCCCTCTCTGATTTCTTCCCATTCAGTTTTCCCTTCCTTCCCCTGTGGTCCTCTGTGCTATTCCTTATGTTCCTCATATGAATGAAACCAAATGATAATTGTCTTTCTCTGCTTGACTTATTTCATTTAGCATAATCTCCTCCAGTCCCATCCATGTCAATGCAAATGGTGGGTATTCATTCTCTCTGATGGCTAAGTAATATTCCACTGTGTAAATATATACCACATCTTCTTTGTCCATTCATCTGTTGAAGGACATCTCGGCTCCTTCCACAGTTTGGCTATTGTGGACACTGCTGCTATGAACATTGGGGTGCATGTGCCCCTTCTTCTCACTACATCTGTATCTTTGGAATAAATACCTAGTAGTGCAATTGCTGGGTCGTAGGGTAGCTCTATTTTTAAAGGCTTGAGGAACCTCCATACGGTTTTCCAGAGTGGCTGCTCCAGCTTGCATTCCCAGCAACAGTGTAAGAGGGTTCTCCTTTCTCCACATCCTCACAAACATTTGTTGTTTCCAGTCTTGCTAATTTTTGCCATTCTAACTGGTGTAAGGTGGTATCTCATTATGGTTTTGATTTGTATTTCCCTTATGGCTAGTGATGTTGAACATTTTTTCATGTGTCTGTTAGCCATTTGTATGTATTCTTTGGAGAAGTGTCTGTTCATGTTTTCTGCCCATTTCTTGACTGGATTATTTGTTTTTGGGGTGTTGAGTTTGATAAATTCTTTATAGATCTTGGATACCAGCCCTTTATCTGAAATGTTATTTGCAAATATCTTCTCCCATTCCGTGGGTTGCCTCTTAGTTTTGTTGACTATTTCCTTTGCTGTGCAAAAGCTTTTTATCTTGATGAAGTCACAAAAGTTCACTTTTGCTTTGGTTTCCCTTGTCTTTAAAGACATGTCTTGAAAGAAGGTGCTGTGGCCAATATCAAAGAGGTTACTGCCTATGTTCTCCTCTACGATTTTGATGGATTCCTGTCTCACATTGAGTGAGGTCTAGCATCCATTTTGAGTTTATCTTTGTGTATGGTATAAGAGAATGGTTCAGTTTCATTCTTCTGTATGTAGCTATCCAGTTTTTCCAGGCACCATTTATTGAAGAGACTGTCTTTTTTTCCATTGGATGTTCTTTTCTGCTTTGATGAAGATTAGTTGACCATAGACTTGAGGGTCCATTTCTGGGGTTTCTATTCTGTTCCACTGGTCTATGTGTCTGTTTTTGTGCCAATACCATACTGTCTTGATGATCACAGCTTTTTAAGATAGCTTGAAGTCAGGCATTCTTTTTCAACATTCCCCTGGTGATTCCAGGTCTTTTCTGGTTCCTTGTATTTTAGGAATGTTTGTTCCAGCTCTGAGAAAAATGTCAATGATATTTTGATAGGGATTGCATTGAAAGTGTAGATTGCTCTGGGCAGCATAGACATTTTAACAATGTTTATTCTTTCAATCCATGAGCATGGAATGTTTTCCTATCTCTTTGGTCTTCCTCAATTTCTTTCATAAGTGTTCTGTAGTTCCTAAAGTATAGATCCTTTACCTCTTTGGCTAGGTTAATCCCTAGGTACCTTATGATTTTTGGTGCTATTGTAAATGGAATTGATTCCTTAATTTCCCTTTCTTCAGTTACATTGTTAGTGTATAGAAATGCAAGTGATTTCTGTGCATTGATTTTATATCCTGCCATGTTGCTGAATTGCTGTATGAGTTCTAGTAACTTGGGAGTGGAGTCTTTGGGTTTTCCACATAAAGTATCATGTCATCTGGGAAGAGAGAGAGTTTGACTTCTTCTTTGCCAATTTGAATGCCTTTAATTTCTTGAAAAAAGAAATTTTAATTATAGGAATCAATTTATAATATATGTGTGTAACATATATAACATATGTTATAATATATGTGTGTATAAATATATAATATATATGTTCTATATACACAAAGAACGCTATTAAATTGCATTATTGAGTGATGTATAAAAAGCATTAGAGGGGCGCCTGGGTGGCTCAGTCGGTTAAGTGTCTGCCTTCGGCTCAGGTCACGATCCCGGAGTCCTGGGATCGAGCCCCACATTGGGCTCCCTGCTCAGCAGGGAGCCTGCTTCTCCCTCTCCCTCTGCTGCTCCCCCTGCTTGTGCTCATGCTCTATCTCTCTCTGTGTCAAATAAGTAAAATCTTTAAAAAAAAAGTATTAGAAATTCTTTCCTAAGTTATTTTTGGAAAATAATATAAATGTAATTAGAGTGTATTTACACATTATATACACAAAAATTACTTCTTTTCTCTGTTCTTAAGTTTGCCAGGTTTTGTAAGGAAATCCTTCACCCAAGACCTATGCAAATTTCCCTAAGGGAAGCCAGTCCTTGCATGCCATTTTTTGACTACCAATTCTTCTTGGCACTCAAGCCTCTCATGACATTTCTAGAATATTTATTACAGTAATATTGGAGTTTGCAAGTGAAATGCTGACTACTGCATTCACTATAAGGTCAGTGATAACATCTCCTAGAGTGATGAAATACAAAAATATGCATATTTTTAGTCTGTAATCATAGCACTGCTATCATGTATTGTCAAAGTAAAGTGCCACTGGAGGCCTAGAAAATAATATGTCTTACTAATTATGTACCTAAGAAATGTGTATGAAGGCTATCTTTCCATTACAAAAAGATGTAATGTGCTCTGGATATTGGCATAGTTGTCTCCTAGGATGCCAAGCAGAAAGGTGGTAGTACTAATCACTTGTAAAAATTTATAAATTTTTAACAATCACAATTTAACTCTTCAAAGGAATACAAATATCATACTTAGAAAAATAAATTCCATTTGAGAAAAATCTGTGGGAGAATACTGAATATATGTAAGTTTTATGATCTAGTCATTGAATTCCTAGATGCATATTCCCCAAAATATGCCCATTATCTTCATGTAATGTTCCTCTTTATCACTGTTAATGATTTCTTTTTCTGGTATATACTTTTCTGATCCTAATTGTGATGATTAATTTTATATGTTGGCTTGGCTAGGCTATGGCGCTCAGCTGTCTGCTGAAACACCACTCCAGATGTTTCTGTGAAGCTGTATTTTTTTAGATATGATTAACATTTAAAACAGTAGATATTGATTAAAACAGATTACCCTTCACAACGAGGGGTGGGCATCTTCAGATCAATTGACGGCCTTAAGAGCAAACACTGAAGTTTTCAAAAGAGGAAGAAATTATGCCTCCAGGCTGCAGCATAGAAACCCAATCTGGCTTTCTCTGATTGACTTATTTCACTCAGCATAACACCCTCCACTTCCATCCACGTCAATCAGAGAAAGACATGTATCAGATGACCTCACTGATATGAGGAATTCTTAATCTCAGGAAACAAACTGAGGGTTGCTGGAGTGGGGGTGGGGTGGGAGGGATGGGGTGGCTGGGTGATAGACATTGGGGAGGGTAGGTGCTATGGTGAGCGCTGTGAATTGTGCAAAACTGTTGAATCACAGATCTGTACCTCTGAAACAAATAATGCAATATATGTTAAGAAAAAAAAAAAAGAAGAAGATAGCAGGAGGGGAAGAATGAAGGGGGGAAACTGGAGGGGGAGACGAACCATAAGAGACAATGGACTCTGAAAAACAAACTGAGGGTTCTAGAGGGGTGGGGGGTGGGGGATGGGTTAGCCTGGTGATGGGTATTAAAGAGGGCACATTCTGCATGGAGCACTGCGGTGTTATACACAAACAATGAATCATGGAACACTAAAAAAAAAAAAAAAAAACCCAACCTGAGTTTCCAGTCTGCAGTTTAGACTCAAGACTGGAACATCAACTCTTCCCTGAATTTTCAGCCTCTCAGCCTAGAAGGCAAATTTTGGACTTGAGTGCCCCCCAAATGATATCAGTCAATGCAAATACATATATAGACAGACAGACATCTGAATCCTGCTGTTATGCCCATTTCTTAGCTCTTGTTGACCTTCCCCTAACTCTGCAAGCATGATTGATTTATTACTTCTTTCCATACCCTCTGCCTGCCTGAACTTCTTCTAGTAGCCTGCAGCTGAGGTACCCCATGTTGGAAAGCCACACTAGTGTAGTTTCCAGGACTGACCTCTCACTGCTTGACTTTCCCCCATGCCCTACCATATTAAAACTAGTGCTTAGCCTCCTGATTGATAGTTGCAGCTGGTTTTATATTAGGATAGTAAAGAAAATATACAAATTATCAGTGTTAAATCATCTCAGGTCTCAACCACCTGCCTGACAAAATGCCACAGCTAGGGAGCCTGCATTTCCTTTGCAGCAAACAATTGGGACATCTGCCCCTTGTTCTTTTTCTGGTGGCTCTCTTACTTTTTATCTCAGCCCCTTGCCTTTTGGCGGTGAAGTGTGCAGGAGCACAGAAGGATGAGAAGGAATGGTGAAGAGAAATGAAAGAAGAGGAAAACTCCCAGCTTGTCATCAAACAAGACCATTGGCAAATGGTCTGAAAGCCCACTACTCTCTTGCTCCCATGACTATATTACATGTAAAAAACACACATGCAAACACGTGCACACACACACATGGTGTTTAAGATTTTAATAGAGAGCGTAAACTGGAGGGAAAAAGAAAGGGAAGCAAACTCTTATTTTGCTATGGTTTATCTGTCACAGGTAACAATCTCTATGGTATGTTTATTATGGAAACTAATTACTGGTCTTTTAGAAAATGTGTATCTTAATTATAGTCATTAGTAAATGGAAGAGATTATACATTTCCAAGAGGTATATTGAATGACAAGCCTTAACATGTACACTACTAAACCAGGAGAGAAGTCTTTGTTTAAAAATGAGCAGAAGTATAAAAATTGAATATTAATGCATGTTTGAATAATTCTTAGAAGTGTATGTATTAATTGTTGCTTACTTTTCATATCAAATAAAAGTTGGTATGAAAACAAGATTTCCAGAATGGTCTAGCTTCATCTCTACTTCTCTCTTGTTCTCCACATTACACACAAACCAGGCCCAGAGGAAGGACCACAATACTCACAGCAACCCTTGCTTTCCCAGGCCCTGGTCATTATTTCAGAGCAGAACTATCCTTTTGCAAAACAAGACTCTGGCCAGAACTCTGAAATATTATCACCTCCACATTTCTAACACCAAGCCAGACATTGCCTGGGACCCTCAGCCAGTTCTGTAACCCAAACATCTTAAGCCAACATCGGAATATTTGCCAAAATCAGAATTCAAATATTCTAAATACAGTTAACTATGCCCCAGTCCCAGGAATCCTCTATTGACAAGCTAAAAGCAAGCATTTTTCTAAAACTTTCATTCTTTTGATATACTTTGCCCTGTGTTCTTCCTGCTATATTTCTTCCTTCTCTCAAGCTCTTGTGATATGACCTCTATATCTTCACACTCTCTCCTCATCTACTGGCCAAACAGATTTTCCCTTCTTTGAGGAGTTGGCATATGATCCCACATCTGCACCCCTTTGAGTATAGTATGGAGGGAGGAGGCATATTCAAGTTGACGGGTATTTTAATATAAAACAGTATAAACCAAGAATCCTCATTTTAAGCAAACTTAAAAATTAACACATTTATGCATTAATACACCCTGGCTCAAGTTTATATTTAGTCCTAAGAGGTCACTTCTATAAATTAAATCATACCTCACTTGCATAGCTATTACTGCCCTGAGCAGAAATAAATTTTCAAAACTCTTTATAAATATCCTACTCCTAGAGGAGAGTGATGATAGTTTGGCCCCTCTATTACACGGGTTATTTTTTCTGATGTGTGATAAGTATGTGTCACATGTGGTTTTACTTGAGCATTTTTTTGACATTTTTTACCAGAAGGTAGAACATTATGCAAGAGAACTAGCCCAACCCCTTCATGAAACCAATGCCATCAACGAGGGAATGTATTAGAATAAAAGAGACTTAATTCAAGGAGGCAGTTGTATCTAAGAGTCTGGAGGTCAATGAAGAGAAGTGGTGGGTGGAGCATAAGCATTTGGGGGACTTTATCATATAGGTAACATTTGGAGGTGAGAGAATGAATGCCATCATGTAGGGAAATGTTGGTAAGAAAGAAATCAAATGATTCTATGATCTCTAACATCCGCAAGCAGGTTAGAGAACCAGAACCCCCTCCCCAAAAATAAACTTTAAAGGGGTGCAAAGTGGAACATAGAGGAATGTAGTATTACAGAATCAGGGGAAAATCATGTTTTAAGAAGGAAAGCACAGTCAGCTTTGTCACATGCCACTGAGAGTTTAAGATCAAAGTAGTCTACTGGGTTGACAAAGAAGAGGTTGTCCATACAAATGACTCTAACCTGACAAACTTACTTGATATGACTATTTCCTTTGTCATATATCAAATGTACAGGGTTGAAGAATCAATGAGATACAAGAAGTGGAATTTTTAAAGGACTGAACAAAAACACCAGAACAAAAAATGTGAATTTGTAGGGAAAACAGCTAATTCATCCATGATTTTTAAAAGCATTTTTTGAATAGCCATAACATTTTCTATTGAGTAAAGAAACATGTATCCCTGGGATGCCTGGGTGGCTCAGTTGATTAAATGTCTGCCTTCCGCTCAGGTCATGATCCCAGGGTCCTGGGATGGAGTCCCATATTGGGCTCCCTGCTGAGTGGGGAGCCTGCTTCTCCCTCTGCCTGCTGCCTCCCCTGCTTGTGCTTTCTCTCTCTCTCTCTCTGTGACAAATAAATAAATAAAATCTTTAAAAAAATAACTCTTAAAAAAGAAAAAGAAATGTATATCCCTCTGGAATGACTTTTTAAAAATGCCTAAGGTTTATATGAATGAATTTCATTACTTTTTTAAACTTATTAAGCCAGTCAGATAATTTTATATTAATGTACATGTGATTGTTTATATCCCATTTGTAACACTAGTAATTCTTTTTTAAATAATATAGATCTTAATTTAATAGCTATATTATACACTTCTCTTGTGGTTTGTACTTTATATGTGTCTAATACTTTTAAATTTACTGCTATTTATTTCATGCTTTAAGACACATCTGTGGGAATTCCTTGTGAGACTATTTTTAATAAAGAAAAATACTATTCTAAGGGAATACTTTATATTGTAATTTTTAGCTAATATTTTCCATCTTTACCATTACCAAACTTGTTATAAGAGCTATTAAAAATATTCAAGCTGCCCGTTTTGATTTAATCTAATTATGTAAAAAATTATTAAAAGCACTTTAACTGTAAACTCTCACTTAAGTAATGCCTACTTCTGCCATCTGGTGGCAGAACAAAAGGTATATTCAGTACCAAGGTTATAAAATGCCTCCTTGAGGAATCACAAATTAATCTCCCAGATTGCAGTTATCATCCTTTCACTTGAAAAACTCCAACATTTACAGTTTTGTTTTGTTTTTTAATAGAACATGCTTGCTGTGGTTGTTTGGAACACTGCTAGTTGCATGCTGAGCACATTAATAATACCTTGTGCTAATAAAGAGACCATCAATTTTTACCAACAATCAAGTTAGACATAAAACTTGATAATAATTCTCCATTTATATCACATATACAGCAATTTCTAGCATGTCTAAATTTTTCTTATTAATGATCAATATATTTTGAGAAAGCTTTTAAAGGAATTAATGTATTATATAATCTGGCATTTCTAACTTGCCACACTGCCTAGAACCTGACTTTTAATTATGCCTTAGGCACTGTAATAACCATTGTTATATGAGGATATTTTTAAAATAAAAAAATACCTTGAACTATGAGCAAGTTCATTTGCATTTTACCATAGTTTTATACTTGGGTTCTTTTATTATTTAATATATTGGAAGCATTACATGTAATTATATACCAGAGAATCACAGAATTGAAGAGTTGGAAGAATTCTCAAACATCACGAGTTTCCTGTATCTGCCCAAAGGATAAATATTTTCCACAATACCATTAACATGTAATCATCCAGCTCTGACTATATACTTTCTATAATAGGAAAACCCCACTACAGTTTTGACAACACCTGTCCTCAGAGAATTCTCCTAAGAATCTAAAATGTACTTTCCTGCATCTTACCCCCATTGGGCTTTGGCTAGATCTCTGGAGGCCTGTAGAATACATTCATATTCCTCCATATTTGAGGACAGTTGACATGCTCCAACCATGTTTTCTTTTCTTTAGGATACGCATATCTAGTTCCTTCAACTATTCCTCACATGCTCTAATATCAATTCCTCCGCCAACTTGGTATTTCTCTTTTTTCCTTCTATTTAAAAATATAGGCAATCAAAATGAATGCAAATTGATAGGTGAATTTTATGACATGTGAATATTTTAATAAAGTGTTAATAAAAATTATTTTCACCAAACGCCAGTGAAGAAACAAATACTGTAACCAAAAGGAAGCTGATATAACATTATCAGACAAAGTGGGTAAAAAGGACTGCTAAAGATAAAGCCTATCACTACATATTGAAAAGGGCTTCAATTGACCTGGAAGGTAGAACAGTTCTAACATATACACTGGTAACATAGCTTCAAAAACTGACACAACTAGAAGGAAAACAAATTGTGTGAATTTTTAATATCTCTTAGGAATTGATATACTAGGCAGACAAAAATCATCTGGATTTGGAAGATTTAAATGATAAGAGTTTACATGCTTGATCAAATGGATACAGAACAATGTATCTGAAACAATACACACACTCTTCAAGCACATATGAAACAGTGGTGAAAACTGACCACCTACTAATCTATGAAGCCAGTCAATGTATTTCAAAGAATGGGTGTCATATGAAATACATTATCACGGGGCGCCTGGGTGGCTCAGTTGTTAAGCGTCTGCCTTCAGCTCAGGTCATGGTCCCAGGGTCCTGGGATCCAGCCCCGCATCAGGCTCCCTGCTCAGCAGGAAGCCTCCTTCTCCCTTTCCCACTTCCCCTGCTTGGGTTCCCTCTCTCGCTGTGTCTCTCTCTGTCAAATAAATAAATAAAATTTTTATTAAAAAAAATATGTTATCAGGCCATAGCACGGTTTAGTTAAAAATTTAAGAGGTAATTGCTAAAATTTCACATTTTGAAGTTTAAAAACACACTTCTAAATTATCTATGAGTCAAAAAATTATTCCTGATGTTAGAAAATATTTGAGTCTGATTGCTAATGAAAATGCTATGCACTGAAATTTGTAATATGCAGTTAGAGCAGTGCAAAAAAAAAAAAAAATCCCAGGACTCACCTCTCCTCTCCAGGTGTCATCTGACAATGAAACTAAACCACCACCCAATGTTTACCTTTGTGTCCTTTCTATTTGTGCTCTTCCTTTTACACATAAAGTAACTTGGATTAAAGAGAGGAGCACCAAGCCAGGAAATATCATTACGAATCTGAGTCCCAACTCCAACAATTATTAACTCTATGGTCATGAACATGTCTTATAATCTTTTTAAGTTTTAGACTCTTCAACAGTAAAATTGGTATTGTAATATTTAATGAAATATAGGCCATTAGTCACCTTGCAACCAGCTAACATTTCTGATAAGCATTTCTCATTGTTAGTCCCTTGCTTAAAATCTTTCAATGACCTCCCATTCCTCTGAGGATGAAGATAAAACTTCTTAGTTTGGCTTAAAAGGCACTACATGAATTGGCCTTGAGCATCCTATCTGGCCTTATCACATGTCATAGTTCCCAAAGTTCTCTCATTCAGACACCTCAGTCTTCACTCCGTCTAGTCTCACTATGCTGCGTGGGTCTTTTGCATCTGTGTTCCTTCTTCCAGGAATGCGCTTCACACTCCTCCTCCCTTTACCCATTATCCATTCTTAATCAGAGATGAAGTATCATCTCCTGACCCCCCAGCAAAGTCAAATTCACCTAATATATGGTTTTGCAGCACCCTATACTTGTCTCAACCTCAGTTTTACTTGTGTTTATGTAATTACTTGATTATGTCTGAGCCCTTGAGTAGATATTAAATTGCAAAAGGGCAAAACCACATCTGTTTTTTGCTCTCAATTTTTCTCTAACACCTAACACAGTACTTGGCCCATAATTGGTAATCAATAAATATTTATACATAATAAATTCAAGTACAAGGCTGCCAAAGAAACCAAAAATTGAGAGGGGGAGATTCTGGAAAGAAGAAAGGCACACTGTTGTAAGGCCAGTATTTGGCAGTGGTTTCCTCTCACAAAATTTTCTGAGGGCAACAGAAAAACAGACTAGAATTTTTAGTAAGTCTTGTGGTGTTGGGAGAAAGTGGAGGTAGGAACCTAGCAAGCACCTCAGGCTCTCAGTTGGGCCTCTGGAAATATTTAGGATTTTTTCCTCTCTTGAGGTTTTGCCCCTTGAGGCTATGTGCAGTTTCTTAGAGGGGACTGAAACAGTGGAAAGCCTGATTTCTAATAAATTCAAAAGTAAACTGTCTCTCTACTCCTCTGTCACCTTTGCACTTTCCCCCTTAGCACACAAGACTGTCAAATCATTGTCAGATTTTGTCTCCCTTTTCTATTTGCCTCATATCATCTAACTACATGATGGTAGAATCATCTTAAATTATTGATCCTCAGGAGATGAAAGATCTACTCTACCTGGGATCTGTAATTCCTGTCTAGTCTCTCATCTTGCCCTATTCCAATGGACCTTATTTCTATATAATTATTACAGGCAATTATTAAAGGTAATATGTTCATTTTCTCACTTGTAGAGTACCTCCTTTTTCTGGAATTATCTGGCTTACTCAAATTTTCTGTTATTTAATTTTTTCTACTTCTACAGATATTACAGGGATATATCTATTTTATGGATACAGGTTTAAAATTGTAAACAAAAGATTCCTATATATTAGTACACTGGAGTATAATCCATTTGAGGCAAAAGACTACCAAGTCACTTAAAATAGCAGCCCAGAACTCTCATCTTATATGGTAACTTCAGTTCCTATTGTACTAGTTTTTTAGAACTTTCTATTCTAAAAATGATTATTCTGAAAAGTAGAGAGAAAACAGGCATTGCTATCATTTGGACGTTTCCTTCTGTTTCTGCAATTTTAGTCTACTTTTTTCCCCTCCGGAAGTGATAACAAGTGGTGAAAGAAAAGCATTAAGATAAGAGAGAGAAACAAAAAGTCTGAATAATTCACAAAATGAAAAACGTACAAATTAAACTCTGAATAATCACAGTTTATATATTTTATTCCTCTTAACACCTTTGCTTCTTTTGTAAAATCATGAGTATTCTTAATATTATTCCTCTTAGGGAATCAAATGTTGACTCTTTTATTTTAACATTAAAAGTATTCATTATTGTCTTTGTCTCTAAAATCAAGGTAGGTGCTTGTTTTCACTTTTCTCAAAAGAAACTGTTCTTTTCCACACTTTGCCTAGAAAAATATAATAGCTGGCTATCTCTGAAAATTACTGAGTTATACAATCAGCATGGTAAGAAATTGAACTCCAAGTTCATGTATGTAAGAAAACATGAATCATTTAGGGGTATGTTTTAGTAGAAATTTTGACTTCTTAGAAACTTCTGTAACTCAGATGACAACTGATCATAGGCAAAATGGTTAAGAAAGTCAGTGAAGCTCTAATACGCTTGCACCCTCCCCTTTTGTCTGACCTCTCCCTCTTCTCATCTCTGTCTACTCACTGCTGAGGAACCATGATCGAAAACATTCCTCTCTTAACCCCTCTCATCAACAAGTCCATTTCCTCAAAACCACTGCAGGTAGGGTAAAAGCAACTGTATGAGAAAAGGAGTGAAGAAATATCTCAAGCTTTTCCTTTCGATGTAAAAATGCAAACCAAAAATGTGGCCTTTTCTCATGTTGTTTTTAGTCATTATTTCTGTATTGATAACCTGACAAGGTTAGAGGTAATTTGCTACAAATGACACAATATTTAAGTAAATGGCCATGTTTTACATGGAATACTTAACACTGTGACTTGGCATTTACAAAATGTTTCATTCTGATAAGTGAAATAGAATAAATAGTTAAATGAATAGAGAAACGCAAATCTTATCAAATAAGTTAATTATTCACATTAAATATTTGGTTCCTACAATATTGTTCGGAGCTCAATTATTCCCAAGCTTAGAATACTGTCATCCTCTCCCAAATTTGCTCCCAAATTCAGGGATGATGACTATAAGTAAATGAGTCTGAGATCAGCAACTCAGTGTTCTCAAGTTTCCAAGTCAAATCCTCTGTTCCCACCATTTAGCTCTATCTTTCAACTCCCAATTTTCTCCCAATATCTCAGAACCTGGCTTTGTTTTCTTTACCTTACCCTCTTTGGAATTTACCCTTAGTCCATCTGTCTTCTTGACTTGCAGGAAGGTTGTATGGACAGTGTGGAAAGATTTGTTCCTTATTTTGTAGTCTTAAAGATTGTATACATTGTCTTCTACAAAACATATATTTGACTGTGTAGCTAATATGGCAGATGCCTGGAGAATCTGTCAATCTTCTAAAATACAGCTTTGTACTTCTTATCTTTTAATACATGATGAAAACAATGGGAATAAATGACAGAATTTATTAACAGCTTTCAGATTTATATTGCCAAGGAATGCACTGATCTTGAAGACAGCTGATTCCTAGAATTATAAATTAGGAAATACAGATAGTCTTTACTCCACATACACACAAAAAAAGTACAGATTCTTCCTTACTTCTCTGTTTCAGAGTTCAATATTCTCTTATGGTTTCTTTGACAGTAACTATTTTCTAAATATGCCAGGCCAGATCTGAAGCACATACATATAGACTTACTTCCAAGTGTCACCTATTTATTATAATCCATACACATTCAATTTACCAGCTGGGGAGCTCTGACCCTTTAACTCCTTGTTGGGATATTCTATACTTAGAAAGTTTTGCTCATAAACCACAGAATCTTGTGTGCCTAATTTAGTATTCATCACAGCAGTTGGCATTATTGCTTTTATGCTACAGGTGATAATAATGGGATATCAAAATTCCAAAAATATAGAGTCAGTGGGAGACAAGTGCTAGAAATTCTTGAGTTTCACTGTTTTTGGAATTGACTAAAATTTCTTTTTCTGTTGAAAACATATGATACACTTGGTAGAAAGCATAGACAAATATTGGCTGACTACTGTATTTGTGGAAGTGTAGAGTCAGTTCAAGCAGGACTGGGATGTTACATTTTTATAAAGCACCTTTGCAAATTTGGTGAGATTTAGAATTGGATGGATGGAGCATACTTGGAAGACTGGTTTGGTTAAAAAACAATCTTTTTAATTTAATTCCATTTCTAGATAAAGTAAGGAAATCTTGTTTAAGACTACACTACTATGGGATGAAGTTAGCATGATGACACACAGAAAGATAAATGAAAAGTATAGAAGAAAAGTGGGAGGAACATGATTCAACAAAATTTAATGAAGGAAAAAGAATTGAGAGATTATGTGATCACAAAATTAGTATAAGCCCAAACTGTAATATTGCTGCATAAAAACTAAGGTTGCATTAAAGTCATGGCTATCCAAAACAGGACTATCAATAATTCCACTATATGTTGGACATGTCAAAGTGTTCTATCAAAATCATAGCTTAAGACTTGAGCCATAGATAACTAAAAAGCTTCTAAAAGAGGGTAACATGAAGAATGTGGGATATGAAAAACATTTTTTTAATTCATTCAATAAAATTTTGTTAGGTAACTAGGGTTACTTATAAGACTGAGTCTAGTAAAGTGGACAGCACCCAGGAGTCATGGGCCAGCCTCCTGTTTTAGTAAATAAGGTTGTATTGGAACAGCCATGTTCATTCATTTATCTATTGTCAATGAATGCTTTTGTGATACATCATCAGAGTTGAGTGGCCCAAACTACTTTTTATCTGGCCCTTTGAGGAAAAGTTTTCTGACTCCTGGCCTATGAGAAGAAATAAAAGCTATATAGAGAGTCCCCACTAAGGTATTCAGAAGAGTGAGTATCACTGCATGCATATAAATAAAGTGCACAAAGTATACAAATCTGTATACTGTAAACAAACAGATTTGTATACTTTGTCTGAAGGTAATATAATTGAGAACCCAGAAATAAATTCTTACATTTATGGTCATATGATTGCTGACAAAGGTGCCAAGAAAATTAAAGAGAATATTTTTTTCAACAAGTGGTGCAAATAGACATCCATATGTAAAATATATGAATTTGGATCCCTACATCATACACAAAAATTAACTAATAATGGATCACAGACTTAAAACTATAAAACTCTTAGAAGAAAACATAGGAGTAAACCCTTAGGACTTGGATTAGTTAGTGATTTCTTAGATTGTACCAAAAGTGCAAGTGATTTTTAATGATACATTTCTTGGAGTCCTGGGGGGGGGGATGGGGGCATGGGGTAGCCTGGTGATGGGTATTAAGGAGGGCATGTATTGTATGGAGCACTGGGTGTTATACGCAAACAATGAATCATGGAACACTACATCAAAAACTAAGGATGTACTGTATGGTGACTAACATAACATAACAATCAAAAATATTCAGGAAAAAAAAGATAAAATAGAAAAAATAAATAAAAAATGATAAATTGTACTTCAAAATTAAAAACGTCATTAAAAATTTTAAATTAAATTTTAAAAAGAATTGATAAATTGTACTTCATCAAAAAAAACTTCATCAAAATTAAAAATATATATATATCTGCTTCAAAATATACCACATAATGGGAGAAAGTATTTGTGAGTTATGTATCTGATAGGGATTGGTATTCAGAATATATAAAAACAACCCAATAATAAAAGTAACTAAACAAATGGGCAAAGTAATTAAATAGACATTGTTCCAAAGAAGATATAAAAATGGCCAATAAGTACATGAAAAATTTCTCAAGAGCATTAATCATTAGGGAAATGCAAATAAGGACCACAATGATATGCCATTTTATACCCACTGGAATATAATCAACAGGCTGAAAATAACAAGAGATGGCAAGGGTGGAAGAAACTGGAAAACTCAAACACTGCTGGCAGGAATGCACTGCTGCCAACAGCTTGCCAGTTTCTCAAAAAGTGAAACAAAAATTATCATATCATCCTGCAACTCTTCTCCCTAGCTCTCCACTCAGGAGAAATGAAGGTAAATGTACCCACAAAGACCTGTTCAATGAATGTGCACAGAACCTTTATTCATCATAGCCAGAAAAGTCGAAGATGCCCATCATCCAGTAGATGGATAAACAAGATGTGCTATGTGTGTATGTGTATAGAATATTCAGCCACAATAATAAATGAGACATCTGTATTTGTTACAATACTGAAAACAAAAACATCATGCTCCATGAAAGAAGTCAGACACAAAAGAACATACGTGACTGTATTCTATAAAAAATGTCTACAGTAGGCAAATATATAGAGATGGAAAGTAGATTAGCTGTTGCCTAGAGGTGGGGTGAGAATAGGGATTGGTGATAATGATTACAGGCTTTTTTGCAGGGGGAGATGATGGTGATATTCTAAATTTAGACAGTATTGATGACTGCGTAACTCTGAATTTACTAAAAATCATTAAGTTGTAGGATTAAAATGATCAAATTTCATGGAAAGAAAACTGCCACAAAATCTCAATAAATTGGTTAAAAAATTGAGAATCCAAAGAAAGATTTCTAATAAAATTTTTAACCATATTTTGAGGGAGGTGAATAAAATACTAAATGGTTTCCTAACATGTATCATGTCCTACAAAATAGTCATGAGACAATTTTTCTTAAAAAACACGATATGCATTCTGGAATTTCAGTGTTAGAAATATGAACAAGAATGAGCAGATAAAAATTGTCAATAATTTCTAATAAAAGTTTATTTTCTGAAGGCAGACATTAGGCCTTCTATGATAGATATATTGATGCTAAATAGAAAAGGCTTGAAAGCACAAGGATTTATAGTTCTCTTCTATGCAAAAACATAAGTGTATAAAAATCAATAGTATTAGTATCCATTTTATGTACTGATCAATCACAATAGAATTTTACGTACTGAGTACTGTACAAATAGCTTATATCTAACATTAATCTAAGGGTACAAACATATCATGAAAATAATTTCTTGTCTAGGATTTGCCAATATGAATGTTTAATCATTGCTAAACATAAAATCTCATTACTTATAATATTTACAGAGTTTATCACACAGCTACCACATTGGACGGAACCTCCTTAGACTTTGGAATTAATTCTCAATTATCTACCAAAAAATACTTAAATGGGGCTTACCAGCATTTTCAAAAAACATATACATTGATTTATTCCCATCAATTTATATTATTACAACAGCCTTTTATCATAACTTGCTGCATAGAAAGTGGTATATAGAAACTATGCATTCATTTTAATAGTGGCCAAAAAGAAAATTAAGGTTCTAAAGCCAAATTTAAATGAATTTTGGATAATCTAAAAAGCTTAAGTTCATGTCCTTTAGTAATTTCAGAGAAATCAAAGCATGAAATTTACTTTAAGACAGATTTGTGTTCCAATTCTAAATCCTTTATCAACTGTAATCTTAGGAGATAGTTATCTTAGAAGTCTGAATCTGTTTCTTCCTTTATAAGATGCAAGGCATAATTTTATTGTCTGTTTCAAAGAGATGCTGTTAGGATTAAATAAGATAATGCTTTGAAAGGCACTAATAAAATTTACCTATTTAACTTGTGAGAGATCAGGTATATTTTCTAAAACACAGTTTCTTCTTCATGTGATGAGTTCAACAATTTTATTACTCCCATCTCAATAACTGTCTTTGGAGATAAGTATCTTGGAAAGAGTTTAAAAGAAAATGATACAATCAACATAAGGAAATGGAAGGAGACAAAGCAAAATAGCAACAAGACTAGGAAAAGAAACATGCAGAAAAACCAAGAACCTTTTTTTTAGTAGCCCTTTCTATTTGCAGAGAACCTAGATACTCTGTTTTAAAATACTGCTTATAAAATTGGGCTACCATTGTAATTTCAACTATAATTTACATACTAAAACTGCATAATGTGCATATAAGTTATATCCAATACAACTTTACTTCTTGAATGAACTCCTATGGGACAAACTGCCAAAAAGAAGTATCATATTGACTTTTCTGTCACTGTAATTAAAATAATTTTCATTTCAAATTCAGCTAGTCCTTTTAGAATACAATAGGAAAATTATCAAAGTAATTTCCTGATATTAAGAATTTTCTGAATAGGAAGAAAATGAACAGCTAAGGACAAAGTTTGAACTTTAATTCAAAACACCCTGGCCCTTTAAACACACCTCATTGATGTAGTGAGAAGTCTTTATTATACATTGTAAAAGCTTGAAGAGTTTAAATTTTGATCTGATGTAAGTGTTAAGAATTTAATGGGTGATGTTAGTGAACAAAAGATCTGGTTAAATTCATAGGTATTAGTATTTAAAAGAGAAATCAACCTAAGCCATTTGAGAAGCAGTGCATACTCATAATCCACTGAGAAATGTCTAATTTATGCACAGTCCATCAATAAATTATATAGGTATAGAAGACGTACATAGAGGTGTTAACATGTGATACTTTATGACTTCTGGGACATCAAACAGGGACTACAGGGGGGAAGAAATGAGCATTTTAAAAAGGCAACATGAATATTATCTTGTCTATTTCTGATCTTGGAAATAAAATCTTGCTTTATCTATTTAACATATTTCAGAAAATTTCTTTTGGAATTGTTATTAGTGCTTATGGTATCATATGTAGGTAAACTGTAAGTCTTACATAAATCACAGAAATAGACATTTGAAATCAGTTCTCTTGAAGTGTTTCTCAAAGGATATTAAAGTTATTCCATACAAACAAACAACTAGTTGCTAGCAACTTGAAAGTGTATTTGAGAGTAAAGTACATGTGCAGGAGTCAGACTGACGATTTATTTATTCAGAATGACTACATGGTGAAAAGAAGGGAGACCAAGTACAGAAAATTCTTTAAAAAATGTTTGACTTCAAATGAGAGGAAAGAGACATGATATCTGAAGCATGTATATATACATACACATATGTATATATAAATAATATATACTGAAATACACAGATAATATATACACACACCCACACAAATAAAAGTTTGCATGGTTAGGTGTTTTGTTTTATATCGTCAATAACTTGCTTTTAAATATTGATGGGAAGAATCTAAAGTTTGCATGTTTAGGTGTTTTGTTTTATATCATCAATAACCTGCTTTTAAATATTGATGGGAAGAATCTAAAGGACACAAACTCAGTGAAATTCAAGATAGAGAAAGAAAAAATTTGCTTAGAACTCTGAGAATGTTGAAGAGGGTGGGATTCAGACCTCCTGTGACTGCAGGAACTACACCACCATTTTAATAGGAATGAAAACACCAGCAATACGCAGTTAAGTTTTAGAGATGTGGGATATGAGGAGTTCCCATAAGTTTTATATTTTCCCTGAGAAGCGGGAAGCAATGTCAAAGCTAGAGGAGTACCCTCAGAGATGGGAGGTAAGTAGAACATATTCAAAACAGTAATTTTAGACTGGGGAAATCTACCTGACTTGAAAAATTGACATTGGTCAACAGTGTGGGGTAAAATTAAGTTGGAAAGCATGGGAATTTTTGTAGCACAAGTTTTTCATGTTTAGGATTAGGATGAAAACATTTCCTCTCCCATTCAAGTTCCAGATTTATGTAACTCATCCCATTACTGAGAGAACACTAGTCTAATCCCTTTACACGGTTTAATGCTCTTGTTTTTGTATCCTTTAAGCTGTTGTCATATAGTTTTCCCTAAAAATTATGATTACCTACTCAGTAGTTGAACCCAATGTAACATTTTGTTCCTCAAATCTGCTTTCTTTGTATAAATAAACAAGAGATGTATTAAAGATCAGTGATAGTATTTGCTTGCCACTTTTACTGAACATATCTCATGATTCAAAACTGAGAGGAATATAGAAAGGATGAAAATTGTTTTCAAACTTTGGTTTTCTCCAAAGAGAATTTTATTTTTCACCATAATCTTAAAAACAAACAAACACACAGATACACATTCAATAAAGGTTTGGATTCATAAAGAAGCTTGAGTATAAGGACTCCTATATTAGTTTTGTTTTAAAATAACTTGGCAATCAAAACTACCCCAAGCTCATGAAGGCTTAATATTTTAACACTTAATGCTATTCTGCACCAATGAAAACTTACTGTTAAATTAACCACCATTGTAAACCATTTCAAATAGCTTCTAAGAAAAAAATCAGTGATAATTAAACCACCAGGGATTTCTCAGTGGAAACTTGTATGTTATTTTCATCTAAAACAGTATTTCTAAATTAGCTGAATAGAGAATAGATTAGAGCAAAATACTCAGACAGCTGCTATATAATGAGTTAAAGTGAGACAACAAAGGTCAGAACAGGCAAAAAGAGTTATATAAGATATCTTGTGCAACTTCAGCTGATGAAGAGTATTCAGAGTTGGACCATGACAAAATCATGAAATGAGCAAAGCTTATTTCTTCCTAGGCTATCTTCATTCCTCTACCTCTGTCTACACACACACACACACACACACACACACACACACACACACACATGCTCATGCATGCATGAGTACATATACTCACATTCCTAGTTATGTATACGTTGTTTATGATCAGGTGTTTTTTTCACCCATTATACAAAACAGAATTATACAAATGTTATAACATATATTAGAGAACATCAATATTTTGAACAAATTAATAAAACCACAAGTGCAGAAGAGGTAGAAATTGACAAAAATTTCTGAAGTAACTCACCAAACAGTCATGGAAAAGATAACATTAAGATCAAACCAAAAAATTTACTTTTGGTTATAATGGTCTGAGTTGTAGAGAAAGTTTAAGCTGATGAGAATAGTGCTTTAGGAAAAAACGTTCAGGAAATGGTACATGATCCATTGGGATCAAACGAATACATAGAGGGGTACCTGGCTGGCTCAGTCAGTAGAGCATGCAACTCTTGATCTCAGGGTCCTGAGTTCAGGCCCTATGTTGAGTGTAGAGCTTATTCAAAAAACAAAACAAAACAAACCCAACATAGAAATATTGAGAGCTGAGAGTTAGGGGGTGGGGAGTTAAAAAACATAGAAGTGAACTCTAGAGCTCAAAAAATAGTTTGGGGAATTATTGTTGAAAGTCTTGAATGCCAAAAGAAAAACAATGCATCTTAGTTCATAGGCAGTGATTAGTTACCAATGATGTTTAAAAATTAAAATACTGAAATCCAGGATTTGTGGGTCATTTTGGTCATAAGAAAAGGGTGTTGTGTTGGGAAAGGACAAGGGAGTGGATGTGGTCATGGGATTAGAAGGTTATTACAATAGAAATCACCAAGTTAAATGATATTGAGAGGCAATAACAAGTGGAAGGAAAGGGCAGAACAGATGAGAGAGGCAATGCTAAAGGTCATTTTTGGAGGGCAGATTTTAATATGAATGCTTAAGAAAGATCTAGACAAATAAAGAGTAAAAATCATATCAAGATTTTGGTGCAAAATGGACTGGATGATAAAAACATTATCAAAAATTGGAAACATAAAGGCTTCACATGTTATTTTTATCTTCAGGAAAAATAGGATATTTGGGGGTTAAAAGTGGATAGGTAGATATGAGAAATTCAATTTTAGTTGGAAAATGAATCTATTTGGAACTGCAAGCATCATAGAATCCATGGATAAAGTACGGTGGAAACATGAGAAAAGCAGGGAGAATCTCTGAAACAGGGATCATTATGTCATGTGAATAAATAAAGCTACCACGGAGCAGAATGGTCAACATTGAATGCAGTTTACTGAAATGGTGTTCTTTTTTAAACTGCTAGTGAATCAAAAGATAGAATGACAAACAAATTTAAGTTCTGCAAACAACATCTCTAACCAAATATCAACCAGTAATCTCTTGTGTATTTATGAAGAGAGATGGCAGACATAGTCTCAGACACACTACAACAAAGAAGTAACGATGATTCTCAGGATTGTGGTTTTACTTATTAAACAAGCATAGCTACTGATTAATCACTCTTATTGTTGAATGTTATTATGGGAAAATCTCAGTGAGAAACCATATAAATCACCCAAGTCAAATTTATTAAAATGCTTCCTAAAATACCAAGATTCATACTAAATGTCAAGAACTGAGTACATCTTATTCAGCAATTAACCCAAGTGAAATACCATAGCCTAAAGAAAGGATAGTTTTATTTCCAACTACAAAGTAATCAAATGAGAGAGTAGACTTATTGAAAAATTTTTAAATCTATTTTTAGATCCCATTACATGCATTTTAAGTGCTCCACTACAATCATAGTGATTAAAATGGCCCTTCCAAAGTATTAGCATTCAATTTCTTCTCTTTAAGTATACCAATATTTTTCTTTCAGTGACAGAGAAAACAGAAAAAATACTCAGACTTCTGTTTTTCATCAATCTTTATAAAGCAAACATGATACTGAAGGAGGAGAGAGAAGAAATTTGATCACCTAGATTTAATATAAAAGGAAAGACTTTACCTATGGAAATTGAGAAATGATTTGAGAGCTGTCCTTTTAGTATTAATAGCAATTCATCCCCAAAGTCAATAGTATTGAAACCTGGCATGGTGATCAAGAATTTTACGCAACTTGTAAAAGAAAGGCAACTTTTATAAACATTCTTTAGGAAGCTGACAGAGACTGGTTAGATACATGATAAACCAGACCAAAGTGAAAATCAGGTAAGCAGCAAAAGTGTTTGATGACCTATGTGCCTGACATATGTGAACCTGTCCCACTAAAAATTAGAATAAAAATGATCAATTTTAAGGTCTAATTCAATTTTTAAAAAAAATTAATGCAAAGTAAAGTTTGACAGTTACATCATGCAGGACAGAATCATGCGACATGATAGAAGTGGGTGAGAGAGATGAAAAAGTTTTGTTTTTTACACTATACACTTCTATACTGCTTGGATTTTATACAAGGTGTGTGTACCTTTCTAATAATAAACATATGATAAACGAACATATCTACTGAGCACTTACTGTATGCCAAGCCCTGAGCTTGACCTTGTATGAATAGGATGAGTAGGTACTAATCTTCACACTCAACAAGTCCACACTCAACTAACCTTCACATTCAACATGATTAGAAATAATTATGAAATATAATCACAAATAATTACAACACATGTAAACTATGGATAGTGCTACACACAGAATTCTAGGGGACAAATAAGTACAAAAATTAGCTCTGAAAGAATAAAGAGCTGTTTAAAAATTACAGGCCTAAGCTTCCGATCAGAAGGAAGTGTAGGAAATTTAGCATAATTGCCTCTCTTCCCTTTCTGCTGGATTAGAATCTCCTTGAGAGCAAAGACCACATAATTCTACCATGGAGTTCCTGTTCTTAGCACTCTGTCCTTTACAGCAGAGCCACCCCAGTGTTGAATGAGGAAATAAGTCTCCTCTAGAAAAAAAATCACAATCATGAAAGAATTTAATTCTTACTTCAAGAGCATCCACTGACTTAAAAAAAAAAAAGTTTGGTGTAGTGAGAATTTCACTAAACTTAGAATATTAGCATCAATGTGCCACTGCCAGCTTTCTTGTACCATTTTTATCACTGAATCTCCCCCGAGCCTCAGTGTCCTCATCTGTAAAATAGGCTAAAATCTACTCAACCTATTTTTTAGGGTTGTTGTGACACTTTCAAAAGTTCTGTATTATAAGCAATATAGATATTCATAATTTCACTCTTTAATTCCACTCATCTTCAGTATCTTTTTATCAATTAATGGTTTGGGGTTTTCTTTTTGACAAGGATTGTGGACAGCATAAGACAAAGTGTTCTATTATTTATGTTTTATTTTTTATTATTTTTTAAGATTTATTTATTTTAGAGGAGGGGAGGGGCAGAGGGAGAGGAAGAATTTCAAGTAGACTCCCTGCCTGACCCGGGACTCGATCTCACAACCCTGAGATCATGACTTGAACCAAAATGAAGAATTGAACGTTTAACCAACTGAGCCACCCAGGCACCCCTAAGGTGTTCTTTTAAAGATAGCGATGCATTCCTTTTGAGTTGTCACATTCGGAATGTATAATTCCTCTTTGATGCATTCTGATTAAGTACCACACTGCATGGTATTAAATGCTCAGTTTCCTCTTAAGATTTCCCTATGTTCCCATAGGGACATAGATGACAGTCTCTCTTTTGAATAGGCCTCTCCACATTTCTATTTTGCCATCTCCAGGAAATCTTATTTATTACTCAGATTTGTTTCACACTTCCAAAATTAAATCTCAGCATACATCAAATCATCTCACGTACATGAAATCGCATTGGAGGTGACATAGGAGAAGTCCCTTTATGATCTCTCATATTACTGTTCAGTATTAATGTTTTTGTCAAGATAACTTGCTGTGACATTGCAAACTAAGAGAAACTAAAAGAAACAGGCTAACTCAAACAAATTAAGGGAAGGTAAAAAAAAATACTATTTTACTAGTCATGTAACATGTTGGGAGGAAGAACACTAATGCTCTCAAGTTATTTTCCTTCTTTCTTTGATTTCTCGCCCCTTCTTCTTTCTCTCCCTCTTGCTTCCTTTCCTCTTTCCCTCTTCCCTTTCTTTACTTTTTTCTTAAAAAAAAAAAAAGACCTAAAGAGGAACTATTACAGCTTAGAGTACTAGGAAAATCAACTATAAGTCATAAAATAAATTCACAGACTTTGAAATGAGATAGTATTTCATTTTTGACACATATTACACTAATGTAAATTGAGGTGCTATAATTTAGTAAGCAGAAAGCTTTCCCTCAATTTGACAGTCTTATTAGCCTCTGAAGAGGTGAAAACACAGAGGAGGTAGTTATTGTTACAGAAAACATGCCTCTGTTAGCTCTGTTTTCTCTAGTCATAAATTATACAATGGAATTATTTATCAAAGAGATTTTAGAGATTTTGAATTATAATCTAAATTTTTACTAAGTTTTGTTATTCCTTTGTTTATTTTGACCATGATACCACAAAAGACAATCACAGGAGGAAAAAAGCTCTTCAATAAACAAATTCAAGAATAGTTTTCCTCATGATCAAACTACAAATGAAAAGTTGAACATATGATATGATTTAAAAAGTTCCGAAAATTTTGCCCAGCTCAAAGAGGTGGGTTACAGGGTTGATGCCTAAAAGTCCAAAATTAAAGATTCTTTTCTTAAATATAAAATATTGCCTTCAGTTTGGATTTAAATACTGCTGTGAACACAAGTCATATTACAATGTTTTAGTCATTTACGAGATATAAAGGAAGGTATCCATTTCCTCCATGAGAAGGTATGGACAGGGAAGAAGTTGGGAGAATAAAAACTCTAGATAACAGGTGATAGAAGATTAGAGTCAGAAGGGGGACACCAAGTTTTTGCTTCTATTTTTTTATTATTAAATTAAGACAATGTCTTATATCCATTAATGCCATTTATCAGAAGAAAATTATTTCTCAGTGAGTGATAAGGACAAAATATTATGTAAAAATCCTCAATAGTTCTTTCCCCCTCCTCATAAGGGAAAAGTCTTAGACAAAGGCTAACAGATTGCTTTGCATAAGAAAATGGGAGTCACCAAAGAAGGGAAATGTGAACTCTGAGGCTAGAAGCCTTGGGTGATGGGGGAATCAAGGAGAAACCAAACTAAAGAAGGATCCTTAAGTTTTGCTGAGGGTTATCCAATGCATATGATTTCATTCCTGTTGTCACCTCCGCAAGGGGCAATTCTGCAGAAGCCTACATTGTTTTTCAGGGTTTTTTTTAGAATGACAATGTCCTGAGATAGGTGTTCAGCCAGGAACAAAAAGGCCTAGCTTTATGTGGGTTACAATTAGTATCATATTGTACATGATATATAATTGGCTGATAATGACTCATTGATTATGAGCAAATCACCCTTTACTGTTACATGTATAATTGTTAACTTTTGTTTTAGAATCCATGATTGCCTAACTATAAATGGTTAGGTATTATAAGAATACTTCTCTGAGAGAACAGAATATGGTGGTCATCCTTAAGGAAACTAAATACAATTATTAGGCTTCAGAACATGAGTCAGAAAAGAAACATTATATAAATTATTATCTATTGCAAATGCACAAAGAAGTAAATGCTTTCCCCCAGTTCTGAAATCCAAATTCAATAGGCATTTCCCAAGATATCCGAACTATTCCAAAGAACAAGTAAATAGTTTGGATCTATCTTAGCAAAGGAGCAGATTTAGGAAGACTATTTGAACCCAACATCAGATGCCACATGGCTGAATAAATATTAGGTCCAAAAAATAGTCAAGAATAACAGAAGAAAAAGGTAAAATTACTTAAGAGGTGAGGACACACTAAATATCAAGGATATATATCTATCTATATATATATAGATACATATCTTATGAATGTTGATATATATATCAACAAATGAAAAGTAGAACATATGATATGATTTAAAAAGTTCCAAAAATTTTGCCTAGCTCAAAGAGGTGGGTTACAGGGTTGATGCCTAAAAGTCCAAAATTATATATATATATATATATATATATATATAATGCACATTAAACAGAGAAAAATGGGCAGAGGCCTGGAATCAGAAAAACTAGAAACCTCAAAGGATATTCTATGGATTTGGAACTTGGATTTGGTGGAGACATCATGTGATACATGTAAAAGAACCTCTCAGCAAAAGTTTAGGGTAGGTGGGAGGCAGGGTGGGGAAAGGTCCTAGAGGGGGTTGAATAGCAGCTAATGCTAAGCCAAATATAGATAATATTCTCAAAGAGCACAAGGTTCAAAAGTAGCTCCTAGGTTCAATAACAAAAAGCCACCTCAGGCAAAGTCCCTCAAACAGAGTGAGTAAATGAGCAGAAGCCAGCATGCCTAGAATGCTGTTTTAAGTAGTAAATTAGAAATTTGATTTGAGTATTCATAGGATCCTAGATCTGTACCTTTCTGTGCAATCTCTCTGTACATCTGGATTCATTGTATTCTCTTCATTTCTTTGTGTCAAGACCCCATTGTTGGCTTTTCCAACATCCCCTTTTCCTCTATGTTGGGGGGATGGGGAGACACACAGACACACAGACACACACACACACACACACACACACACACACACAACTTTTTTTTTTTTTTTTAAGTATCTATACTTCTGTTACATAGTCCTTAGGACTCAGGAGAATTTAACCCCACCCTGAACTCCAGACAAGAAATGTGAGTAGACTAAGCCAAACATGGCAAATTCATCCTTCTTGGCAGTGATTAGTTCAGTTATCCTGTTGTAAGGCAGATGATGCATCCAGGGAATAATTTTTATTTCCTAATCGGAGGAGACAGTTCCTTTCCCTCCCTGTGCATCTTAACAAGTTAGATGTTGCCTTAGTTGTGGATGACTGCCATCTTTAACCATGAAGAACAAAGCCAACATATCAAGGAGGGCAGAACAGAACATTATCACAAGAATAGAACCGGAGTTCTGATAGACTGGAAATCTTATGTAAGCTAAAAGTTTCTTATTGTTTAGTCTATTTTAAGTCAGGTTTATTATAATTTGCAGCTAATATCATACTAAATGATATACACCTGAATACAAAATGTGGATTTGAGGGAAAATTTGCTTTGAGTGTATTACTATTGCTCTTGTCTTCTAGTATAGAAGAAGTACACATATATTGTAGAAATTAATAAAGACTGCATGGAGAAAAAGGAGTTTTAGATACAGCTTAAAAAGAGAGAAAAAAGGTGGTGTAAGTTCCTTGTAGAACTTTAAGTAGAAAAGATAGCACCTTTCTATTGTGGGGGAAAAAAACTAGGAGAGTTGGCAGGGAGTTTAAGTAGATGGAGACATTTATGCAGTTAGAATGGTTAATTGAGTACATTCACTTAAGATGATTTTTATGTTATTGGGAAAGAGCAGACATGTTTTGAAATTCACTGGACAGAGAAGAGGGAGAATGACTATGAGGACAGAGAAGGCTTGCTGAGAAACACTGGATATGACACTGGAAGACCATTAATTAATATTAATTCTTGCCTTTCCAGTTACATAAGAAAAACTACTTGGTAGACAGCTAGATTAATGCAGTTGGATCAATGGGGCCAGAGAGTGAGGATAGTGGCAGAGGTTGGTTGAAGTGATGAGACATGAATTTAGGTAGGGACAAAAGAGAAGGTATGAAAAAAATAAGTATATTGAGGAAAAGAAAAATATGTGTAATAATCACTTAGCAAGCTCTTATCTTATGGTCAGAGGACCGGTTATTAAGAGTTAATGACAAAACCTAGGGCATAATTATTGGAGCAGATGGATGAAGATATAATTCAGATGTAAGTGCTAGGGTTGAGATGGTTAGTTGCAAAGCATGCTGCATACTGGCCTTGGGAAGTGAAGGGAATAAAGATGTTTGCCTCTATCATAAATAATCAAAGATCGTTTGACTTTATTGGGTCTATTTCTTAAGTTTCACCCTACCCCATTATTCTCTTCTCACTGTCAGGAATTCAGGTACCACTTCTCAAAATAGTCAAGGTCAAAAAAAATAAGTCTTAGCAGTGACTTTCTTATTTTAACTGTAGCTAATTATATACTGTAAGCTAAAAAATCAGCTCTGATTGAAGACTTTAAGTACCTTCTGGAAATGACAGTAATCATGTGAGCTGGTGATACAGGTATCTATACAATTCTCATCCAGTATCAGGATATTTAAAAGTATAAAACTTTAATATCAGTGTAAAAATCATCCTATTTAATTTTTTTCTCACAACTCATCAATAACTGGATTATAAAGGTGATATTTAGAATGTTTTGGTATAGCCAGCACCTTTGCCAGGAAATTTATAATCTCAAGAGCAAAACTAAAAAGCTAGATTTTCAAGGATTCTTATGCTTTGCTTTTCAGGAAGATGACATTTTAGAGTGTAACTGGATTGGTTGTAGAAAATTTGGAGTGCAACTGAATTAGGTACAATTGGAGTACAATTAAATCATGCTTAAAAACTGGCCACTTGGAGAACCATAGGTATATTCAGGCTTAGCACAGTGTTAGAAAAGTTTTCAGCAGGAAAAATAGCACTGCCCTTAGGAAATATTTTTCAAGTGGTATAAATACAAAAATAAAACATAGTATAATGTTCTCAATTGTGAAGCAGCAAACCTATGAAATTTTATTAACTAAGTTTTATATTTTTCTAAAATTAAATCAGTTGCTTTTGTTTTGCTCCTTTTCCCGCTTACACAATCCCAAATTTACCTCTTTTCCACCATTATGGATCCATTTAAAGATGCCTCATTCTGGAAAATTGATGTTTCATTAAGACTATAGTAATGACATTATTTGGAACATTTATAAGCCACATATGAAGAATTACGTTGTGATTTTGAGGGCTTCTCAATGTTGGAAAGGGAAGGAATGTGTTATGAGATCTCCTTTCCTTGGGAGTCTTCAGATTTAAAAAATATATATTTCTATACTCTAGAGTTTAAACTTAATGTTTATAAAAATGTTAACATTTCTTCCAGTGTTCTAATTTCTTTCTTGTGTTAATCTCCTGGCAAATGAAAGGAGAGTAAGACAATAAAAGTTTTTTTTTTTATCATTTTACCTCCACAATTTTCAAAAATAGATATGCAAAAAGTATTGTTTTGTTCTAAGCCTTATATTAGTTTTCTATTGTTGCTAGAGCAAATCGCCACAAATGTAGTGGCTTAAAACTACACGAGTTAATTATCTTACACTTGTGTAGGTTAGAAGTCTGATGTGAAGTTCATGAACAAAAATCGAGAGGTCACAGAGCTACATTTCTTTGTGGAGGCTCTAAGGAAGACTCTACTTCCTTGTTTCTTCTGGCTTCTAGTGGTCACCTACATGGGTTGGCTGGTGATCTCCATGTTTAAAGTCAGCCATATTGTATTTCTCTGACCATTCTTCTTTAGTACCATCTTCCTTCATCAGCAGCAGGGAAAATTTCTCTATTTTTAAGGACTTATATGATTAGATTGGGTTCAACAGATCATACAAAATAATCTACCTAAATGAAGGCCCTTAAACTGAATCTGATCTGCAAAAATTCTTTTGCTATGTAAGGGAACGTACTCATAGGCTCCAGGGATTAGGATGTAGATATCTTTGAGGTAGAGAAAGGGCTTATTTTGGACCACAGTCCTTGCATTATACATAACTACACCCAAAATAATTTATAATGCTTTATATTTATTACTATTTAACAATTTATAAACCTTACACTTATACCAGTGTGGTAATGGGAAGAAAGCAGCTAACACAGCTATTTTGGGCTAATTTATAGGAGGTTTATCAATAATCCTCAGCTATGGAAATTTGACTAAAGGTTTGTAGTTGGTGTTTCTTAGCTGTGATGGTATACCCAGATATGAACAAAAAATTGTAGTTTCCTCTTAATAAATCTAAGGCAAAGGTGAACTTTTCAAAGGTCTTTAAAAAATGACTTCTGGGACACCTGAGTGGCTCAGTCAGTTAAGTGTCTGCCTTCAGCTCAGGTTGTGATCCCAGGGTCCTGGAATTGAGTCCCGCATTGAGCTCCTTGCTCAGCAGGGAGCCTGTTTCTCCCTCTGCCTGATGCTCCCCCTGCTTGTGCTCTCTCTCTCTATTGGACAAATAAATATAAAAAAACAAAATCTAAAAAAATGACTTCTATATCCAAAGACATAGAAAGTTGTAAGAACACTTCAACCCAATTCCAATAATAGGAAAATACAAGATGACATAAAAAACCATGTTTTATAAAGCTCATCAGAGAACTGAAGATGCAAAGAAAATTAATATGCTAAGGTCTAAAATGTAAGGAGTCCAATCTAGAAGAGAAGAGACTTGTGCACTTTCATCCTTAGCAGAGTAGTGCAAAGAGGAGAAAGTTTAAGCCGTGGGCAAGAAGAAAACAGTTGAACAAAGAGAATCCAACTACACTCACAAACTCTTTTCCATAGGCCTTCTTAAGAATATTTAGGGACAAGGCAGGATTACAGAGAGAGATCTATTCCAAGGTATAGTTGTATTTAGCCTACTGAACACTGGGGGCTGGACAGAAGACATGAGAAAAACCATCTAGCAATTTACATCTCATGCACATATTAAAGAAAAACTTGTAATTCTGCCCTCAAATAACTTGAAGTCAGAGGAGAAGTTAATCCAACTAAAGTTACAACAAAGCCAGCTCGAGATCAAATATACACTAGAGTGACTCAGACTATCACACTAATAGCCTCAAGTAAGATGGGTCATGTCCTTTTCTGGAGATAAGTATTATTTATTTAAGTATCTACTGCTCTTTTACACAAAATACTTGGTATTTAATTTTAAAATGATGGCACAGAAGAAGCAGCAAGAAAATGCAACTGTCATCATTAATATGAAATCACACTGGAGTAGCATGAACCCCTAGCCCTACATGACTGTCATTGTTGCCAACATGACAGAGAAACAGGGAAAATGCCATGTGAAGACAGAGGATTGGAGTGATACATCAGCAAGTTAAGGAACTCCAAAGATTTTAGCAAACCAGAAGAAGGTAGAAAAGGCAAGAGAGGATTCCTTTCCAGGTTTCAAAGGGAGTATGGCCCTGCTAACACATTGATTTCAGCCTTCTAGGTTCCAGAATTGCAAGATGATAAATTTCTATTGTTTTAAGTCACCCTATTTGTCATATCTTGTTACAGCAGCATTAGGAAACTAAAGAGTAACCAATGATCAAAAGAGAAAATAAGAGGAAAAGACCAAAAGATATCACAGATGTTAAAATTATCTGAAAAGGATATTAAAATAACTACAAAAAACACAGTACACTATTTACAGTATAAGACAGTTGAAAAAGTGAACAGGAACAACTGGGTAGAGGATTTCAATAGAGCAATGTAAGATATAAAGACAAGCTAAAAGAAAATATTTAAAACATAAAATATGATAATGGAGATGAAAATTCTTTTAGTTGGTATAAACCAAAAATGAAAGAGTGAAGAATCAGTAAATTGAAGCAAATCAGTAGAAATTATTCAAATTACACAAAAAGAAACACAATTTCCCTGCAAAGGTAGACTTCCACTAACAGAGGAATATGAGCAAGTCATCTGCTTCTGGAAGAGAATAGAAACTCTCTCCCACAGAAGTTTTCTCAAAGATTCAAGGAAGGTGACATACAGAAGAAATTAACATAACTGCAGTTTATATGTTAGAGGGCTAAATGAAAGACATGAACATGCTTGAGCAAATGTGAAATTTTAGCATAATAAGGGAAAATATAAAAAGGAGTCAAAAATGCTAAAAATGAAAAATACATCAGAAGAGAATTTTTTGAAAGACTTACAATAAGACCAAACCCATTAGAAAAAAGAATCAGTGATTTTAAAATTGAGTCATAGAAATCATCTGAACTAGGGGTGCCTGGGTGGCTCAGTCATTAAGCATCTGCTTTCGGCTCGGGTCATGATCCCACCTCCTGGGATCAAGCCCCTTGTTGGGCTCCCTGCTCAGCAGGAAGCCTGCTTCTCCCTCTCCCACTCCCCCTGCTTGTGTTCCCTCTCTCACTATGTCTCTCTGTCAAGTAAATAAATAAAATCTTAAAAAAAAAAAGAAATCATCTGAACTAAAACACAGGGAGATATACCATAAAAACACTAATTGAAAAAAGGTCTCTGTGGCTATTGTAATATTACACAACATTGACTTGAGAACAAAGAATATTATCAGGTAAAAGAGAAATATTATATATGATAAAAAAGGGCAATTATTCAAGACATGATAATCTTATGTGTATGTACCTTTACTGTTATCTAGTACTACACAAAAATTGAAGTAAAAAGGATCATACATCTAAATATAAGTCTACAGCTATAAAAGTTACTGCCATGTGAAGAAACCAAAGGAGAAGATCTTTGTGACTAAAGTTAGGAAAATTATTTTTAGATAGGATTCCAAAAACATAAGCCATAAAAGAAAAATTTGATTTTGTCAAAATGAAAGACTTTTTAAAGAAAATATACTATTGAGAAAATATAAAGACAAAACACATATTAGAGAACTTGTTTTTAAAATATATAAATAATTTTACATTAATAATAAAAGGCAAACAATCAATAAAAAATAGGCATAAATTTAGAACAGAGACTTAAATCAAAAAAAGATATATACAAAAGAAAACAAAAATCACAGGAAAAGATCAACATCGTTAGTCAAATAAAAACAAATATATACAAATAAAAACAAAAATAAGATACTGCTACACACCCTCAAGAATGACTAAAAAATTTTTTAAAAAGCTTACAATATCATGTACTCACTGATAAGGATACTGAGCAAATGAAAATCTCATATATTGCTGGTGGGAATAAAAAATTATATAGTGATTCTAAAAGACAATTTGGCAGTTTATTATAGAGTCAAACACACTTCCTATATGACCCAGCAATCACACTCCAACATACATACACAAATAAAACTAAAATATATGTCCAAACAGAGATTTTAGACAAATGTTTGTATTGACTTTATTCATAATAGTCCCACACTGAAACAAACCAAATATCCATTAACTACTAAGATCATAAGTAATTTGTAATGAGCCTTTGCTCAACAAAAACAAAATAAACTGTTACACATGCAACAATCTGAATGAATCTAAAAATAATTATACCAAGTGAAAGAAGCTAGACACAAAAGCTACATACTATGTAATCTCCCTTAAAACATTCAGGAAAATGAAAAATAAATGTATAGAAAGATATTAGGCCTGTAGTTTTTAGAAGCAGAGGTATGTGGGAGGGGATTGACTACCAATGGCTCCAAAATGTATTTGGAAATGTTGAAATGCTCTTTATCTTGATTTTAGCTGTCACAACTGGTTGAATTCATTGAAAAAGTGAATTTTACTGTATATAAATTATACTTCAGTGTATGCACACACACAAAAAAAATCCCAAAAGAAAACTCTAGGCCCAGGTCGCTTCAGGGGTAAATTATATCAAACATCTCAAAATATTATTTTACCAATGTAATGCAAACTCTTTCAGGAAATACAGGAGGAAGGAACAATTCCCAACTCATTTTATGAAGTCATAGAACCCTGATATCAAAACCAAAAATATTACAAGAGAAGAAAATTATAGACCAATATCCTTCATGAACATGGACACAAAAACCTTTACCAAAATATTAGCAAATTAAATCCAACAATATAAAAAGTACAATAAATACATCATGACCACGTGAAGTTATCCACTAATGCAAGTTTACTTTTTCACATGAAAATAAATGTAATTCATTTAACTAAAATAACAAGGGGATTTCATATGATCACTGCAGAAGATGAAGAAGCATATGACATAATTCAACATAATTCTTATTTTAAAACTAGTCCTGGAATTTCTAGCCAAAACAGGAAGTCAAGGAAAAGAAATAAAATCATAAATATTTGAAAGGAAGAGATAAAGCTGTCTGTATTTGCAGATGACAATATTATATATATATATATATATATATATATATATATATATATATATATAGGAAATTCTGAGAAATCATCCTCAAGAGTTAGAATGAAAAATTCATCACAACTCTGAACAAAGTCAATAATAAACGCCAGTGTATTTCTATATGTTGTCAACAAACAATTGAAAAAGTAAATGAAAAATTCAATCCAAAAAAGAGCAATAGGAAATTAATAAGCATAAATTTAATGATGAATGTGCAAAACCACTATAATGAAAATATGGAAATCTACTGAGAATTCAAGAAGACCTCAAAAAATAAATGTTAATATATCTCATGTTCATGGGTTAGAAGACATATTTCTAAGATGTCAACTTTCCTCAAATTGAATATAGATTCAATGTGATCCTAATCAAAATGTCTGTAGGCTTTTTTTTACTTAATAGAGATTGGCAAGTTGATTCTAAAATTTATATGGAAATCCTAAAGTGCTAGAATAGTTAAAACAATTTTGAAAAGGAGGAAAAAATTGGAGGATTTATCTATAAGACATCTTATAAGTTTATCTTATCTATAAGACATCTTATAGACATAAGTCTATAAGACTTACTATAAAGGCTACACAAATTAGAAATGGTGTCTTGGTAAAAGAATAAACTAACATATTAAATGGATCAGAAATAGTTCCATGCATATAGTCAAATGGTTTTCAACAAGGGTATTCAAATAGTTCAATGAAGGAGAGAAAGTCTTTCCTACCACTAGAACAACTGAACTTTCATTTTTCATATGAAGAAAATATGAACCTCACCTCTTAACCTGAAACACAAAATGAACTTGAAATGAAACATCAACCTAAACATAAAAGCAAAAAAATATATAAAAATTCTATGTAAAAACACAGGAGAAAAATCTTTGTGATCTCAGGTTGGGGAATTATTTGCTACATGAGATACAAAATTTCTTCATGGAAGAAAAAAATGATAAATTGGACTTCATAAAAAATAAAAACATTTGCTTCTCAAATGACAATGTTAAGAATATTAAAAGACATTTCAAAAACTGAAAGAAAATATTTAAATACATATTTCTGACAAAACATTTGTATCTAGAATATGTTAAGATAAAAACTCTTACAACTCAAAAATAAGAGGACAACCAGGTTTTTGTTAAAAAAAAAAACAGAAAAAGATATGAACAGATCTTTTATTGAAAATAGGTAAATGAATGCCAAATAAGCACATGAACAAGTATCATTATTAACCATCACTCAAATGCAAATTGGAACTACAATGAGATTCCACTTCAGACCCACAACAAAAGCTAAAATTAACAAAACTGACAATTGCAAATGTTTTCAAGGATTTGGAGCAACTGGTCCTTTCATCCATTACTGATGGGAATGAAAAATCTTACAAGTTTGAAAAACTACCTCTTGGTTTCTTTTTAAAAGTTAAACATAGATCTACCCTGATGCTCAGCAATTCCACTTTTTTTTTTAAAGGGGGGTTGTGGGGAGGAGCGGAGGGAGAAGGAGGGAGAGAGGGAATCTTAAGGAGGCTCCACACCCAGCGTGGAGCCCAAGCCAGAGGCAGGGCTCAATCTCAGGACACGGAGACCATGACCGGAGCCAAAATCAAGAGTCAGGTGCTTCACCAACTGGGTCACCCAGGTGCCCTTCGGCAATTCCCCTTTTATACCATAAATATCCAATGGAAATGACAACATGTCTATAAAAAACAAAAACTTAAAATAATCAAAAAACCATGTATGAGAATATTCACAGCAGTTTTATTCATAATAACCTCAAACTGGAAACAGCTCAGTTGTCCATCAATAAGTATATGGATTAATAACTGTGTTATATTCATATATTTAAATAAAACGTAATAATAAAAAGACACAGAGCGCTGATAAAAGCAATAACATGGATTAATTTTCAAAACTTTATGCTAAGTCAAAGAAGCCAGACACAAAAGAATAAATATTGTATGCTTCTATCTATATGAAGTTTTAGAACGGGCAAATCTATAGTAATAAATCAGATATTAGTTGTTTCAGGCAGGGTTGGGGGGGTGGTCAATGGGGTGTACTTTGTGTATTAGTAGAAATGTTCTGTTTTCATAGGTGTTACTTGTTTGTATAAATCTGTGGAAGCCAATCACACCGTACACCTAACCTCTGTGCATTTCACTTTATGTAAATAATTACCCCCCAAAATTGTATATCAACCAGAATTCTTAAGTGGAATAAATAGAAACTGACTTTTAATTAAACAGATAAAGACATTTAAAAGATATTGGGTAGTTAGCTCTTTCTGAGAAGACTGGAGATCCAGGCTGGGAAAAACAGCAGGAACTAAGAGAGATTATGAATTCAGAACCATATTCAAAATCATACCAGATAACTCATAGATGAAGACTCCAGTGTCATTGTCTCTGCTACTGTTACTGCTACTGAGAATGGGTTCCACAGCTTTCACTTCTCACTCTGAGATACCCCCATCTGTTATCACCAGTGCCACTGCCAGAAAAGATACTCTTTTTTATCGACAGCCCTCAATTCAGTTTATTTGAGCATCTCATGTCTACATTCTATTGTAACTGAAATTAGGATATGGCATTTGCAGCTTCTGTGGAAGCCTTCATTATAATGGAAGGAAACTTGTACTGCCCACTGAGATGTAAAAGGAGAATGAGCTCCTCAAGATGGAATTGGCCATACAAAATTGACAAATATATCCCTGAACCCTTCACTGTTTAATTTCTTTAGAGCTGACGTTACTCACTCTAATTCCTTGTTCGTGTCACTGATGTTTGGATTTAGTCCCAGTATTTTACTGAAAGTTCTCTTGCCAAGGCTAGCAATGACCTTGCTGCTGAGCAAATTGGTTCCTTTCCAATCCTTTTCCTAGCTGACCTCTGACCTGTTTCTAATACCATTGACTACTTGCTTCTCGTAATCGTCTTTGGACTTCAGGACACAACTTTTCTGGTTTCCCTTCTTACCGCTCTGACACTTTCCTACATTTTCTCTATTTTATTGCCTCCTCTTCACTTTCTTCTGTTAAAGTTTCTATTCATCTGGTTGCTATTCCAGGCATTCCTCTCTGATATTTATTTGTCCTGCATAACCGTATCTACTGCCATACATTTCTTACCACTAACAGACTAAAGAGTTCCCAATCTACAGCCACAATGCAGCTCTCTGCTGAGCCTCCCCACTCCACCACCACACACACAGAACTGATCGCTGGATATTTCCCCTTGGATTTCTCATAGATATTAAGGTATTACAAATTCAACATATCTAAAATTTATTATTTCCTAGGCCTATTCCTCTTTCTTTGTTCCCTCTTTGAGTAAATTACACCACTGTCCACCCATTTGTTCAAACTAGAAACTTAGACCCTTTCCCCATTCTTCCATATCCATCACTTGCCCCCATGCATTTTAAATCCTAAAGGTTTTTTTGTAACCATATACCAATTTCTATTGAGATGGCTACTGTCCTAAATTAGAACATCATCATATTGCCTGAATTAATTCCAGTGCTTTCAAAATAACTTTCGTCTTTGCTCTTGCTCATTTCCAATCTATTCTTGGCATTGAAATAACAAAGTCTCTTTGTGAAATGTAAATCTGATTATGTCATCACCCTGTTTAATGACATTCAATTGTTCTCTAATCTACCTTAGAAAGTCCTTTTTATTCAGTCTTCATCTCTTTTTCCAACTCCTGCTCTCACCAATCCCTTAGCTAATACTCCATACTCAAGCCACATTATACTCCATTCAGGTCCCAGATAACATCTTACTTCGTGGGTGTTGGCACATGTTCTTCCTTTTCACTAGCTGCTCTTTCCTTTTTATTGCTTACTTTTCTATGATCATTATTTATTTTGGGGATAAAATCTTACTTTATCCAGATAGCTATCCCTTAAAAGCCAGCCCAGTTCCCTCACTCTCACAAAACTTAGTTAAGGGCTATTTCAGAGCATCCCTTTAGCAAACTGCATTTCTCTCATCAGAGCATTTATTACAATACACTGCAATTGCCTGTTTGTATACATCCCCTGCTAGTTTATAAGCCCAAAGAAGGTAGAGACAGTAGTTACTTCTTTGCCATTTTATCAGTTAACAGCCATGTTACTGTCACGCTCATAATAAATTGCTAAAAAAATTGTATTAATTTGACTTATATTAATTTTACTTATTCCAAAGGAGAAAGTAGGCAAATATCTATAATACTTTAAGAGTTCTGCCTTTAGTTATCTAAAAGATTCACAAATCTTTATCTTCTATCTACATTTTTGTGCAATGTTGTTTTTTGAATTTTCTTTTATATCAAATTAATACTTTGATAATAGAACATACAAGTCATATTCAAACAACTTAAATTATTGAAGGTAAAAAGAAGCCCAACAATGTATAAATTAATTTACTGCCTAGAAGATAATAAAGCTGTTTGTTCTTTTCCCTCCGAAGAAGAATGAGATGCTAACTTACTTGCAACCTAATGCAAATAATGTAAGGAATGATAAAAATATGCCTGGCTCTGTTCACAAAATAACCAGTGATTCAGAGATTAAGGACTCTGATTCCCCCGTTAAAAACTTACATGATTTTTCAGGGCTGACCACTGGCAATTACTAAGGCTTTATCTGGTGGGCCTCACAGGAGAAAGCTGCACTCCCCACACCAGACTTGGTACGTAGTGCACTGCAGCCTCTGAACAGAGCTGTAGTCACGAACTCAGGATTGGCCGCTACGCTCTCTGCATATTTGCATTCGTAGACACATATCTTCTTTCCTAGGTCTCTTTGAGTCCTTAGGCTGAGGTCTTCCTGAGGCAGCTGTGCTGAGACCTCCTTATTGGGTAGGGAGGGGTGGGGCCACTTGGGGCCATAAAGGCACTTTTCCCCGCTCTAACTCAGTACCCTGTACTTTACTTCTCTACTCCTAGACCTTCCGGGACCCTCACTCTCCCTCACCCCATCCAGAGATCCATAAGATTGCTAAAGCCTTTTGTTTGGGGCTTCCTCAACAGTAAAGTGACCCCCAAGTCTGTACTGATCGACCTGACTCTCAACAGGAGGAAAATGGAAAAGGGGGAGTCAGCATTTTCTCTGGTTTTATCCTCTTGCTTATTCCATGTAAGTGATTAAAGGCTTAACTTTCATTTTGGCTTATTGCTTTTAACTGCCTGAACCTGACAGCTCAACTCACTCTCCCCAGCTTAGCTAAGATCCTGACAGAGATCACTGCAGAGAATTCCCAACCCATGATTAGATTTCTTTGTATTGAGATATAATTTACATAAATTTACCATTTCAACATGTACAATGCAGTGGTGTTTGGTATGTTCACACGGTTGTGAATATCACCACTATCTAACCGTAGAACATTTCCATCACCCAAAAAAGAAAAGCATAGGGTTAGCCAGAACCCCCATTCTCTCATGCAATTCATGTTCCTCACCCCACCCCACCTACTAAACTCCATTCTGTCTCTATGGACTTGCCTATTATGGACATTTTGTGTACATGGAATTATACAATAAGTGGCCTTCTGTAAAAGTCCATGTGGAAGTCAGTTTGTTTTTCAGAGCCCTCAATACAGAATACACACATGCCCCTAAGGCAGCTGAAATGTAGTGATAAGGCCACTAGACTGAGTTCCTAGCACCTGGAGCAGGAAGCAGAAGTTACCTTATGCACTCCGGTACAAAGTTAGTTTCAGGCAAATGTTACAATCACTCACAGTTGACTTTAACTTGTTCCCATTTACTGAATAACACTTTCCCATTGCTTGGCATCTCTCCTTCCCTGACCCCACTGTCCTAAACCCATCTATATAGCTCTCTATTTCAAGTTTGCTCTATCTATAATAGCTCCAACTACTAAAGCATTAAATTCCAACACTATCAGACCTCTATCACCACCAAACCACCACCAAACCCAGAACTCCCCTAGCATTTCAACCTTAGGAACAAAGCAATTCTTGTGAATTAACTGGAAGTTACCACAATTCTGTTAAAATCTTAATTTGAAGGAGGCTTGTATTTTTTTAATTTAATTTTATCATGTTATGTTAGTCACCATACATTACATCATTAGTTTCTGACGTACTGTTCCATGATTCATTGTTTGCATATAACACCCAGTGCTCCATTCAATACATGCAGGAGGCTTGTATTTTTTTTATCCATATTTGAAAATTACATTTATTTTTCTTAAAATACAACAAAATACTTTTTACAAACTGGTGTTGAAATTTCCTGATTTATATATATATATTTTTTAATTTTTTTATTGTTATGTTAATCACCATCTATTACATAATTTGTTTTGGTGTAGTGTTCCATGATTCATTGTTTGTTCATAACACCCAGTGCTCCATGCAGAATGTATGCAGGAGGCTTGTATTTTTAAGAGAAGATGTTTGGCAGAGGCGGGGGGATGACTATACATTGGAGATATGTGAGATAGCAGTCAGGTAAAGAATAATACATAGATTATCTCAGAAGGGTATAAAGGGATTTCCTAACTGGGAATCCGCTTACGTTTTCCCCTCCATTCTTCTAAACTGATCAAACAATCAATGATGTTTCTGTTTTACTTTTTTATTTTTGTATTTTGTTGGCTTGTTTGTTGTTTGCTTTCCATCTGTTTTAATGACAGTAAAAGGAAAAAGCATGGAATAGTAAGAAAGGGTCATTTCAAACATAATGGGGGAACAATGATTTTTGCCCAAGTTGAGCAATTACAAATGTCATTATGTTCTCCCAGACTTTTATCTTAAAATATTTTTTCTTCTCAGAATCAGTAGTCTTTGAGAAAAGAAATATTAAGATGTAAAAGTTATAAATCAGTGTTTTATATGGCAATGTATTTATTAAAATATTAAATATATTATGTAACATTTATTAGTAGTAAATATACTATCATTTATAATCTATATTCAGTATTTTACAACTTCTTTATACTCTTTGGTAGATGTTCGATTTGGATGGACTAATCCAATTTCCTCTCAGCAGTTTCAAATATTTTGCTTTTATTCAAAGTAATAACACCAGAACTGAATTCAGAGACAGGCCAACCCTAAAAAAGAAATAATTTAGCTATCTAAATAAAAGAAATTCCTAAGAGCTATTTTATCCCTAGGTTCTCTATTTTTCAGAGTTTAAAAACAATATTTGGAATTCACTATATCATCTACTAGGTTGCAAAATGTAAATCTAAAGTTACATTCTAGCTCACTGTCAATTTATTGTCTTCTGCAGATTATTCTCATATCTAGTAACTGACAACTAAAGTTTATTTAGTTTGGCTTTTTCCCCCCAAATGTGCCCAGTGCCTCACATACCAGTATAAGCCCTATAAAATGGGGCAACAAAACAAAGCAAAAAAAAAAAAAAATTCTAAGCAATCTCTTGTGTTCTGTCTCAAAAATTATAAAAGAAAAAAAGTACCCATAATAAACAAAGAAATGGAATAGTTAGGTAAAAGGGAAAGTATATGACATTTAGGAACAATTCTGTTTTTAAGAGTCTCATAGAGATCTATTTGAGGATGTGAAGAGGGAAATGAATCCTCACCCTTAACATATGGATTTGTTTTCATTTGGTTCATAGACCTGCTGCTGCCCAATTGTGTATATCTCTGAGGTCAGTGCTTCTCGGATTAAGATTTCCTACTGTAAAGTTTATTTCATCTGATTCTCACAATAGCCCTGAGAGAGTCAGTGAGCTGAAGTAGTTTGTCCTAGGTAAAATAACTACTAAGGAAAAAAACACATCTTAAATCCAGATCTTTGCATTGTAAGTACAGTGCTCTTTCCACAACATCATACTTCATCACAGTCAGAATTCTATTCCAAATTTCCAGTTTATTTCTTTATCCTCTCTTTCCTCTATAAAGGTAACCACATAAAGTTTCCTTATGTCCAAGCATTTAAGAATGCTTCTTAATAGAGGCTAGCCGCTATCAACCTACTTGATGTCATCATTGAGATGTGGGCTTGTAATAAAAATCATTACAGCCCATGAGTGTCAAGACTTTATTTACTTTCTGTCTTTAAAAAAAATCGCAATGCCTTTTTTATGAATACACATGCATACACACCCATAGCCTGACCATCAAATTTTAATTAATTTGATATAAATTAACTATTTGAGGCTCCCATTCTGAGAGATCCTATAATCTATTGACACCTTTGGAAAAGTCTGACATTCACTTAGTGTAGTGAGGTGGCAACAGTTGCAAAAGTTGGTCTGCAGGTGCAAATCCAAACTGATAGTATCCTGAAGGTCTTGCTTAGACAGTCCAAAAATTTTCCTGGTTATACATTAGACTATGTACAGCCATCATGTTGCTGAAATTACTTGTGCTTGAGTATTTGAACTCCTTCCTGGAAGTTCCCCAGCCTTTTGGTTTGTCATGTTCATGCTTACTGATGCTTAATAAGACTGACATTAGGGGTCCCCACATCTAGTATATAGTCCAAACTTGGAGAGCTACTTAGTCGTGTGATCTGGGGCAGATTTTTAAGCTATTTCATTTGATATGGATATGGGTATACAGAGATAGATAGAAGACAGACAGATAGATAGATAGATAGATAGAGCCAAATGGACCATGAAGGTCCTTTTCTATTCTTAGATTATGTTAGTTTATCTTATGTATCTGAATGATTTGGCCATAAAGTTCAATATCTTGGGCTCAAAATCTAGGAGTTAGTATAGATTCTTCTCTGTTAGTTGCATACCACATGCAATATAATTGGACATATCTTTAAAACATCTATTAAAGCCCACTATCCATCATCACTTCTGTTGACAACTATTATCCAAGTCATCATCATGTCAGCATGGAATTGTTGTTCACTTGTTCACTTTCTGTCTCCCCCATCAGAATATATGGTCTACAAAAGCAAACCCCTTGTCTTTATCACAACTCTATTCTTTGTGCCTAGGACAATGCTTAGAACACATTAAAATGAAATGATTTTTTATAAAAGGTACTCTGCTTGATATGTTTTCATGTGCAGAATTCAACTTAATATTTGGAGTATTTACATGTTTAGTGGATCACTTATATTGTCTATATATTTCATAGGAGAAATGGTGATTCTACCAGGAGGATTTTTTTTCAGATTTTCACATTCCATTACAGAAATGTTATGACTTCCATATTTTCCATACAAAGTACTATTAATAGGAAACTATTTTAAAATATTTACTTTGAATAACCAGGGACAAACATTTAAATTTAAAATTTCACTATCTTTTACTTCTTTCTCAAAACTGTGATGTACAGGGGCACCTGGGTGGCTCAGTCGGTTAAGCATCTGCCTTCAGCTCAGGTCATTATCCCAGAGTCCTGGGATCAAGCCCTGCATCTGGCTCCCTGCTCAGCGGGGAATCTGCTTCTCCCTCTCCCTCTGTTCCTTCCTCCGCTCGTGCTTGCTAGCTCTCTCTCTCTCGCTCTCTCTCAAATAAAATCTTAAAAAAAAACTGTGATGTATAGATTAATAACACTGGAATAAAACATCTTTCTAAGTTGAAAGACTAATAAATTTAGTACTATAAAAACAATAATAACATCCCAAAACAAAACTTAACCTGCTGATGGCATGCCATTATTTCATAAGAAAAAATAAATATTATTGATGCAAAAATTGTTTTTATCATGTTATCACTATGTCTGTTTATGTATTACTTCTCAATACCTTTTAGACATATCCAGATTCAACAATGAAAACCTAGAATTATTAGGAAATAGTAATTATAGCCTTGCAAAGACTAGATTACAACCTCCAGCAGAAAGCTCAAGTGCCAACAGCATGATATCACTATCAACTGTTTCTTATAATAAGTTGCCTTCAAAAAGTCAGCAGGTGAAATCAAAATCACATTTAACATCTCCTAAAGCCTCTGGAGTTTAATGCAGCTGAGCACACTTCAGATGATTTGACTCTAACTAACAGGTTTTTTGTATTCATCAGGGGAATGAAAAGAACCTAGTCATTGAATGTGAAACTTCATTTTCATTTTATTTCAACATTATATTTAGGACTTATTTTTTACTAATTTAAGACTAATCTAACTCTCATGTTTATTAAAGAAAAAGACAGATATTTTTTGTATCCATGAAGGTTACAAACGGAAGTTTGATTTCATAAACTGCAATATGTTTAATATGTTCATACATTGTTTTACATTGATTATGAAGCTATACCCATTAGACATAATCTTAAAGTACTTGCCATGGAAAGCATACTAGAATATGATAAAGTCAAAATGGGAATTAACATGTTACAGCCATATTCAATTAGTACAGAAAAGACAGTAAATATGAACAATCCTTTCTCAGTCCTATTCTTTCCTAGCTCCCCTCCAAGGCAAGTACAAGTGCTTTCAAACTATAAGCACAGTCTTTGCACTCCTTTGCCCACAGTGACAAGGCTGAAAGTGGGTTAGGATCACTGGCCTGAACACTTAGGTGAAGGGGAGAGACCAAGTGAAATAAAATGCCTAGTATTTGTCTTCCTGTCCTAAGCCCGGTATCTGGTATGCTTACGATGTGTTTATAAATTTTAAGATTTGTAAAAGTCTCCCAGGGAGTTTAATACAGATTAACATGGATCCTATCTCATGCCTAACAACTAGAACAAGACTAAATATCTTGATTTTCAGCCAGAACTCCAGGGAATCATAATAAATCCCATTTTGATAAACACTAAGACACCTCTGTGCCCAGTGAGTTGCAGTCTACTCTTCTGACCTATGCCATGGCTTCCTAAATATGAAACTGGACTTACGTTTTTGTTTCTTGATTGTAGTGCATCTCCTTGGTAAAGATGGGACATTTTCCTCGTTCCTGATAACCTGGACATATTTTGCCATCCCCTTCTCTCAAAGACACACATGTCATCATGTCTCTAGTCAAATCCAAATCATTCACACCATTTATAATTACAAACGAGGCACTAATCCACCTACAAGTATCCTGACCTACCCTGGAGGAAGCTGCAGCCACACTGGACATTGGCATCCATATACTGACCCTCCCTACAGGACTAGGCCTAGAGCTATGTAAGGTACCTAACTCTGAATCCACCTGCCCCCAGTTTCCTGTCTCTTCCCTACCTGTAATTACTGGGACTTCAGCATTCCTTTTTTTTTTTTAAGACTTTATTTATTTGTTTGACAGAGAGAGAGAATATGAGCAGGGGGAGAGGGAGAAGCAGACTCCCTGCTGAGCAGGGAACCCAATGTGGGCCTCAATCCCAGGGTCCTGGGATCATGATCTGAGCCGAAGGCAGATGCTTAACTGATTGAGCCACCCAGGTGCCCCAAGGGACTTCAGCATTCTTGAAAGTTAATATTACAGGAAACTAATATCCTTTATCTAAATTTATATTCTACTTTTATACAGTATTTAATTGTAAATAATATATACAATAACTAATATCCATATATATTAAAACTGCCTCACAAAGGGGTGGAAGTATCTTGTATAATCATAAATATCTGGAGGAATCATGAAAAAAAATCCAATGAAATGCCAAAAGTGTCAATTGACATAAACACTTAGGAGAAGAATACTAAGCTAAATGATGTTAAGATGGAAAAAAAAATCATAACTCTTGTGAGTTAGCATGGAATTGGCTAATGAGCCTCAATATAAAAAAGTACACAGTAAAATATTTCAGGAAAATAATATGCAAACCTAGAATAATGGCTTGTAAATTTTCAACTATTGGCCAGGAAAGGGGGCAAGGAGTTTGTGTGTATTGTTCCCTGAAGTTATTCTGCTGCAAACTAAATAACGTTATCAAAGTTTGGGAAACCCAGAATAAAGCATTAGCCTACTCTTTTTGGACAAGTGTAATTAGTTATGTTTTAGTGTACTGTGTAGTTCCTGGTGCTTCACAAAATGCAAAGCAGAGGAAAAGATTAAGAGAACAGCAAATGAAAAACCAAAGCAATAGAGGAATTTCAGTAAAAGGATAGGCTAGAGTGGAATTTCTGATTTGAAAGTTGAGGCATTAAATGACCAAGAGAAAATGTAATAAAGTCATGAACAACTGCACAGGAGAAACAAAACCTTCATTACTAAATCTCAATATGTTTGTAGAAAGTTTAAAACCCTTTGAGGTTCAACAGAAATTTTTAAGAGAAAGAAAATGTGCTATTTACTCTAGTTAGAACTATAAAGGGAAGAAAAAGGATGAAGGTAGAAGTGGGAGAGGAGAGAGGTCAGGGAGCATAGGGATGATATATATCTTCATCTTACAAAGAGGAAAGTCAAAGTATTATTTCTAGAGTTGATGGAAAGGGGCTAAAAGTATGAATAGGTTATTTAAAGTTACAAATATAATCAATAAAGGGTTAAAAATGGTGATTAACTATATTGGGTGGTTGTGGGGAAAAGAGGTGGGAAGAAGTATAAGTATAATCTAGCAGAAAATCAACAGAACATGTCTGACAGGAGCAAATCAAGACTGTTGTGATTACCCAGAGTTATGAAGTAACCAAAGTACAAAACCCTGAAATATTTAAAAGTGATTGTTAGTTATAGGACTAGAAGTAGGAGTGGTGGGCTAAGGAATTTCTATTTTTTACTATAGGATCATCTCTACTTTTTTTGGTTTACCATATGAATATGTTTTTCTGATAAAAAATAACAGTTGAAATAAGTAAATAAAATTTAAAATATATTATTGTTAATTATATCAGTCAATTCAAATGCAGAGGACATACTCTGCTCCTATAGAGAGAAAAAAAGATGCATTATGGAATCTTAAATGACTTTCAGTACTATAGTGAAGTCTGCCCCCAGACACTAAACTGCATTTAACAGAATGATCCTGAGGGCTTTGCCACAGAACCAGACCATCAAAAAGCTGGTCATGATAAGGAAGTTGTTAAAAGAATACAATTCTGATCAAGGAAACCATGATCTTGGAAAGGTACCCTAGACTATTAGCTAATTCCACCCGGTGCTTACCAGCAGAAAAATCTTATATGCATAGCCCAGATTCCTTTTCTTTCTTTCTTTCTTTTTTTTTTTTTACCTTCCATGTTTCACTCAAATAGATCTAATGGGCAAAACTCAAAGAACATACAGAACTCAAGTTTCACATGGTTCTGGAAAATGTAGCTTTTTAACTTTCCAGCCTCTACAGATCAGACAGGTTGGAAAAGATGAAGGTGAATGAGCATCAGTCTACTATAGCCACCACTTAGATGAAGGAACATGAATTTTTAGTCTCTTGGGATTTACAAACAAAAGAACATACCATGAAAGAGGATTAAAATCAGTGTAAAGACATTTGTAAAAACTTCACATTATAATATCATTTTAATTTTTTGCAAATAGCTCCCCATAATAGAAATTCAAATATTCCATTTTGTTCATTTATAACAGTCACAGCAGGTAACATGAAGGTATGCTTTAATTTCTTTATTTGTAATTATGGTACATATTTCAATTGAATTTAACTATTATTGTTTTTCTTTAATTCAGCGTTTCATATAATACTGAAATTGAAGTTAAATTGTCTCTTTGTTTTTTTTAATTTTATTTTATTATGTCATGTTAGTCAGCATACAATACATCATTAGTTTTTTTTTTTAAGATTTTATTTATTTATTTGACAGAGAGAGACACAGCGAGAGAGGGAACACAAGCAGGGGGAGTGGGAGAGGGAGAAGCAGGCTTCCTGCAGAGCAGGGAGCCCGATATGGGGCTCAATCCCAGGACTCTGGGATCATGACCTGAGCCGAAGGCAGACGCTTAACGACTGAGCCACATCATTAGTTTTTGATGTAGTGATCCAGGATTCATTGTTTGCGTATAACACCCAGTGCTCTTTTTTTTTTATTTTTTATTGTTATGTTAATCACCTTATATTACATCATTAGTTTTTGATGCAGTGTTCCATGATTCATTGTTTGTTCATAACACCCAGTGCTCCATGCAGAACGTGCCCTCCTCAATACCCATCACCAGGCTAACCCATCCCCCTACCCCCCTCCCCTCTAGAACCCTCAGTTTGTTTTTCAGAGTCCATCATCTCTCATGGTTCGTCTGGTTCGTCTCCCCCTCTGACATACTCCCCTTTTCTTCCTCTTTGAATGCAGGCAGCTGGTATTACTAATCTTATTAGGGGAAATATGTGCTTGCATTGCAAAACTGTAGCAATGTTAACCTTTACAAAGTCTTTGTATAGTATCTTTTGTGTTTACCACATTAACAACTCAGGTTTGTTGAAATACTTGTCCTATCAGTACACATTAGAGCAAAAATGATTATTGTTTCTAGGATACAGTAGAGTATTCTACTCGGTGTGCTGTAACACAAAATATAGAGTAATGCCAGGTCTCAGGATGCAACCTAAGGGGGCAAGAAGAGTTGATGAGTGCAAAATAAGACTAAAAATATCTCAACCAAGATTTTTCTGACAATAAGCATGGATTTTGCTACAGAATAAACACACTGAATATCTACACCGGTGTAAGTATGTTTCATATTTCTAAAAATTTGATGAAAGAAAATAAATATAATTTAAGGAAGAAAAAATATAAATTCATAACGATGCAATTTTATTTAGATATTTTTACAAAAGCATATATATATTCCCAAGGAAAGTTAAATCCATTTATGTTTTATCTAAGCATCTAAATAGATGTTCACTCAAGTTCTATTCATTAAGCAGACTTGAATAAAAGTGCTTCTGAAACATGTACCAGAAAATATTATTTCATTTAGGGATATGTTTTTTAAGCATCTTTATGAAATATTGTTGAATAAAACTTTTAGACTCCCATATCCATATTCTGTAACCTGACATATACAAACCATGCTGTAACTTTATGATAGGTACTGGAAGAATTAAAAATAAGAAATGACTTGGTAAATTATAAAATAATATAAAGTAATAATATAAAATAATAATATAAAAATAATATAAATGGGTGATTGCTAACAATAATCTGTCAACTTGGATAAGTTAGTTGCTATATATGGTTAAGTTTTATATAGACAGCAAAGTTCAAAGTTCAGCCATCTCAAGGATAGTATACTTCTGAATGATAACATGTGTTTTATTGTGGTAAGAATTTAGAATCAGATAAGCTAAGTCAAATGCTAAAGATAAAGGATCCTTCATGCCAAATCAGTAAAACAGCTTTCAGGTAGCATTATTCTCAATAATTTCAGAACTCCTCAATTTCAGATAGATGTATACATATGGTATTTACATAAAAGGTGTAATATTATAGAAGATTTCAGTGCTTTAATGGATAAAGTGTAATAGAAATACATTTCAAGTAATGACTATATATGTATGAAGGAAATTCTGAGGGCTCAGAATTTCAGTAGATGTGTTTCTCCAGGTCCAATGTTCACAAGTCAACCTGCATATACTATGAGCAACTGAGTCAATTAAATGTTGATTCGTTTATTTCAACCAGGCAAGATCTATAACCCTGGTGTTAGAATCAGAGCATGAATCAATTGTTTGAAAACTCAAGACATAAAGAACTCATATCTACTGACTCTACCTAAGTGAATATATAAACCAGAGAATATGTATGATAAAACTTCACTTTCAAATATAAGGTACATGGACTTGCTCAGTTTACCATTTCAGATAACTTCTTTTATCCCACTTTGATTCTTTAGGAAAAGAAATTTTCCCCCTGACCAAATGAAAGTCTCCTTTTAAAGATTATAAGATATTCTTATACCTGCAGCATTTAAATAAATCACCACTGACTAAAGGAATATCCATAATTAAATAAAAATATAGGTGGAATTCAAAACTATTTGTAGGGGCTCCTGGGTGGCTCTGTTGGTTAAGTGTTTGCCTTTGGTTCAGGTCATGAATCGGGGGTTCTGGGATCAAGCCCTGGGTCATGGAGGCCTCCGTGTTCAGCAGGGAGGCTGTCTGCTTGTCCCTCTCTCTCTGCCCCTCCCCCTGCACATGCTCTCTCTCTCTCAAAAGAATAAATAAAATCATTAAAAAAATAAAAAATAAACCTATTTGTAAATATAATAATTATGAAAAAAGGTAAGATTTACCTTAAAATTAATGTCTATAATTTAAATGTATAAAACTAAAATAACATTTAATAATAGGTAGAAATAATTATATAATAGACAGTCATAAATAGGCAACATTAATTTATGCTATTGGCAAAATTCTAAAATAGTGACATAATATTTGTATTTAATAAATTGTACTATACAACTGGTTAACTCCTTGGAATAAAAGAAAATGTTAATACATAAAAAATATCTCCTGGGGCGCCTGGGTGGCTCAGTCGTTAAGCGTTTGCCTTCGGCTCAGGTCATGATCCTGGGGTCCTAGGATCGAGCCCCACATCAGGCTCCCTGCTCAGCAGGAAGCCTGCTTATCCCTCTCCCACTCCCCCTGCTTGTGTTCCCTCTCTCGCTGTGTCTCTCTCTGTCAAATAAATAAATAAAATATTTAAAAAAGTAATATCCTGATTAATTAAAAATAGAGATTAAGAAAGTGGAAATAGTTAAAAAAATAGGAGAATTTATGTTTGATCTTTGAGAAGGGAAAGATCTAATTATATCAATACACAATACACAAAATCAAGAAAGGATTATAACATTTTTTTTAATGGGCAAAATGGTTTCAAAAGTAAGCATGAACTTGTGCCCGAAAGTCTATGAATGCTCGAATTTTATCCCAGATATTACTGCTAGTCACCAAAAAAAATATTAAGTGTTGGAAAAAATGTATCAAGTTGCAATGTGAAAAGTAACTAGAGTCAAACACGTAAGTGTCAGTTCTCTCCCACAGTCTTCACATCTCTGTTAACGACTTCTCCTAGATGTTATTCATTAAACAATCTCTAATATTCCCATTGATTTGAAATTATTTCTAGGAACAGTGGAACAGTGATACTGTGGATTAAATTGTCAGATGGACTCTTTAGCTGAAAACTACTCAACATGAGGTTGATGATATATTATTTTGTGCTTGGGCATATAAATATCTCACCAAAGACCTAGTAAAAAAGTAAAGACAGAAATGCAAGAAAGTTAGCAAACACGGAAGCTTGTTTTGTTGGCAATACTTGCCATACTTGGGAAATTCAAGCTTACATTATCACAGCTACATAGGCAGAAGGGCAGCAAATGAGCTTGGGGTGGGAAGAAAGAATGAAAGAAAGCAACACTCAGTGTCCAACCAAAGTGGAAAAACAAATTCTCAGTAATAGAGTTGTATTCTCAGAGGGCACAGGTGACTCAGAAATGAATGTACTCCACTTCAGTCCCAAGGGGGCTGACAAAAGATGCCTTGGTACAGTGTAAAGCAGATGGGAAAGAGATCCTTGAACTATCACTAGCATAGATGTGTAATCCAATTTCACATCAAGTAAGCAGAGGAAAAAAAGACCTCCAGCCACCAATTTAACATAAACCGCCCTCAGACCAGGTGATGCCCTTTAGATAGCAAAAGCAAATCCTTTCTGAAGGAATACACATTCATTCTAGCCTCAAGAATTCCCACAAATAATTCTCCGAGGAAAAAGGGCAGCTCAGAGTAAAAACGCATGCAAGAAGCAAGACATTGTCAAAGAGAGCCATCAGGAATGAATCAGCAGCAACAGAAAAAATACATGAAGGCCAGAGTGGGGTCTAACACATGTCTAATCAAAGTTTAAAAGAAGCATAGAAAAAAATGGGATAGAAATAGTATTTGAAGATACAACAACAGAGAATTGTTCAGAACTGATGAAAGACAATCCATGGATTCAAGAAAACTAATAAACAAGATAAAAGATAAAGATAAATATAAAGAAATCCATACCAAACACAACTCTGTGAAAAGGCAGAGTCTCAAATATGAAAAGAAGCTCTTAAAGTAGCCAGAGATAAGATAGAGATTATCACAAAGGAGGGACAGATAGGCTGAAAGCCTACTACTCAATAGCAAAAATGGAAGCCAGATGCCAGAAAATGGATATCTTCAAAGTTTTAACATAAAATAACAAAAGCATTCTATATGCTGCTAAATATCTATTAAGAATAAAAGTAAGAAAAATCAGGGAGCAAACCAGCAAATCTTTACAAAGGGAACTTCTAAAAGATGTACTTCGGACAGAAGAATATAGATGTCAGGATGGAGCATAAGAGATGTTAAAATAAATTAATTATTTTACTCAATAAATATGTTATTTGTCTTGATTACATGGGGCAGGAACTGTTCTAGATGCTTGGGGCAAATCCATGAACATAAGTGATGAACATACGAGACAAAAGACACTGCATTCAGAATTTACATTTTAGTTGGGAGAAGAGATATAACAAACAAAATAATTTTCTAAGAAGACAATCATGTGGCATGTTAGAAATTGGTAGCTATTACAGAATTAAGAAATAGACCAAAATAAGAGGAGGAAGAGTGTATATGTAGACATATTTGCTATTTTATATGAGGTGACCAGTGGATATGGTAAATACATGAGTAAATCTAAACACTATTAATTTAATAAAGCACTAATAATAATGTCTCATCAGGTTATCATAATAATAGAATAAAATTAAAATATACAACGATAACATATAAGTTAGAAGAAGTGCAAATGTAGCTAAATTATTTTAACTTCCTTGTATTTTTGAGGATAAAATTATTTATTAATATTAGATTTTAAGTGCTTTTTAAATATGAAACACATAATCTCTAAAGTAATCCCCCCAAAGGTAGTAAACAATTTATATAAGTCCCAAACTTCTTAGGGAAAAATGTAATTGAAAATATTTTTTATAATAAAAAGGAAGCCAAGAAAGGAGAATAAAAGAAACTTGAACATATGAAACAAAGAGCAAGTACAAAACCAGAGAGCAGATTATAACCACACATTAGTATTATACAAAATGTAAATTAATTTAATGTTTTAATTTTTAAAAAGTTGAAGACTAGATTTAAAAACCAAAACTCTAAGAAATTTACACAAGATTCCTAAAACATAATTATATAGAAAGTTTGTAAAAAAGAATGAAAAAAGATCTACCATGCAAATACAAAGCCAAAGAAAGCTAGTATAACTATATTAATATCAGACAAAAGAGATTTTAAGGAAAGGAAATCCTAAAGAGAATAACTTCAAAATGATAAAGGCTAATTCACCAGGTACATACAATTCCAAATATGAGGGAAATTAATAACATAACTTCTAAATATATAAAGCAGAATTATAAAATACATATTGAACTATTTGGCGCATTCCTATAATTACTATAATTGCATACTTACAGATTTTATACTGCCATAAAAATGGCCTATTGGAAATATTTAATTTTATTTTGCTTTTAACTCTTTTTTAAATCTGATATTAATATTATAATCTCTGCTTTCTTTTTTTTTAAAGATTTTATTTATTTGTTTGAGAGAGAGAGAATGAGAGATAGAGAGCACGAGAGGGAAGAGGGTCAGAAGGAGAAGCAGACTCCCTGCTGAGGCAGGGAGCCTGATGCGGGACTCCAGGATCATGACCTGAGCCGAAGGCAGTCGCTTAACCAACTGAGCCACCCAGGCGCCCGTAATCTCTGCTTTCTTTTTTTTGCATTTGATTAATACATCTTTGCCTAACTTTTAATTTATAATCTCCCTGCATAATTTTTAGTCAAGAGTTTACTTTTTTTTTTTCCCTAAATCTTTTAGTAGGTAAGGTTAACTCATTTAGAATTATGGTCCTCACAGATATGCTTGAACTTGTTTCTATTTTTAAAGGCAATAGAGTATATTCAGACTTCTGAAGGAAAAAAAAAAAAACTTTGGATTAAATCCAAGTTCTAACTTAGAGTAGTGGGCATATCACTCAAATTTATCACCTTATCACTTTACCTAAATTCCTTGATATTTTTCCTTCATAAAAATTTATTTTTAGAGCAGTTTTACATTTACAAAAAAATTGAAAGGAAGGTACAGAAATTTCTCATATATCCTCTGCCCCACACATGCATAGATTCTCCAATTGTCAACATCACTCACTAAAATGGTACATTTTTTACAAAGTTGAACCTACATTGACTCATGATAATCACCTAAAGGGTTCACTCTTGGTGTTATACATTCTATGGGTTTTGACAAAAGTATATATGTTATTATTACATGATATTACAATATCATGACATGTATTATTACATTACAATATCATACAGGGTATTTTCATTGCCTAAAATTCCTCTGTGCTCTGCCTACTCATTTCTCCCCATTCCCACTCCTATCAACCACTGATCTTTTTTGTCTTCATAGTTTTGCCTTTAACAGAATGTCATATAATTGGAATCATACAGTATGTAGCCTTTTTCAGTTCAGCTTCTTTCACTTAGCAATATGCATTTAGGATTCCTCCATGTCTCTCTCTCTTTTTTTAAAGACTTTATTTATTTATTTGACAGAGAGAGAAATAGTGAGAGCAGGAACACAAGCAGGCGGAGTGCAAGCAGGCTTTCCACTGAGCAAGGAGCCCGATGTGGGGCTCAATCCCAGGACCCTGGGATCATGACCTGAACCGAAGGCAGACGCTTAACGACTGAGCCACCCAGATGCCCCAGGATTCCTCCATGTCTCTCAACGGCTTGATAGCTCATGTCTTTTTGGTGCTGAATAATAGTTTTCCGTTGTATGAATGCACCACAGCCTATTTATCTGTTCGCCCACTGAAGAACATCTTGGTTGCTTCCACGTTTTGACAATTATGAATAAAGCTACTATAAACAACCATTTGCAGGTCTTTCTATGTGTGGATATGTTTTCAACTCCTCTGGGTAAATACTAAGGAGTATAACTACTGGATAATTTGGTTCAGAGTATGTTTAGGTATTTTGTTGTTGTTGTTTATTTTTGTTTTTGTTTTTTTAAAAAACCACCAAACTGTTTTCCAAAGTGTGTGTACAATCACTGATTTCTGTTATAATTATTTTTTTCTTCTGCTCACTTTGGATTTAATTTGCTTCCCCCCCCCGCCCCCAATTTCCCAAGGTGGAAATGTAGGGTATTGATTTTAGATCTTTCTTCTTTTCTAATATATACATTCAGTACATAGATTTCCCTTTAAGTACTGCTGTTGTTGCATCTCAGAATTTTTGATAAGTTATGCTCTCATTTTTATTTATTCACAACTATTTTTTAATATATCTTGAGATTTCTTCTTTGACCAATGTATTATTTAGAAGTATATTGCTCAATATCTACATATTTGGGGATTGTTAAACTGTATTTCTGTTAGTAACTTCTAGTTTAAATTCATTGTGATCTAAGAGCAGACATTGTATGATTTCTATTCTTCTAAATTTTTTTAAAGATTTTATTTATTTATTTGAGACAGAGAGAGATAGTGAGAGAAAGCATGAGCAGAGAGGAGAGGGAGAAGCAGGCTCCCTGTGAGCAGGGAGCCTGACATGGGGCTCAATCTCAGAACCCCGAGATCATGAACTGAGCCAAAGGCAGATGCTTAACCAACTAAGCCACACAGGTACCTTATTCTTTTAAATTTTTAAAAAACATCTTATGACCTAGAATGTGATGTCTTGATGAACGTTCTATGTGTGATTGAGAATTCAAAATGTGAATTCTGCTATTGTTGGGTGAAATAGTCTATAGACGCCAATTATATTCAGTTGATCAATGGTGGTGTTGAGTTCAATTATGTCCTTAATGATTTTCTGCCTGCTGGATCTGTCTATTTTTGATATATGGGTGTTGACATCTCCAACTATCATAGTGGGTTCATCTAATTTCCCTTGCAGTTCTATTAGTCTTTGCCTCATGTAGTTTGATGCTTTGTTATTAGGTGCATACATGTTAAGAATTGTTATATTTTCTTAGAGAATTGACTCTTTTATTATTATGTAATGTTCTTCTTTATCCCTTACAATTTTCCTTATTTTGAAGTCTTCTCTGTCTGAAATTAATAGAGCTACTTATTTTCTCTTTTGAAAGTGCTGTTATATTTTTTATCAATCCATTTATTTTTAATTTATATATGCTTTTATATTTAAAGTGGGTTTCTTGAAGACATGTTCCTTGATTTTTAAAATGGAAATAATAAGTAGAGTTTTTGTGATGATTAAATGAGCTTATATAAAATATAAAATTTTTTTAAAAGTGTCTATAGACATGCACTTTTATTGACTTTGTTCAGATTTTTACTGTATTCTTATTCTTCTTTTATTTTTAATAAACAGTAATAAGCTTTCTCTTTAAGAAACATTTATTATATTTTCACATCTTTAATTGTTATATTAATTAAAATTACAGGGTTTTAAATTAATGTTTGAATGGTTTAACACTCAGTACCTGTTCTTCTACACATAAACTTCTCCAACCTTATCAAATTCTTATTATGGTCTGGAATACTTCTGAGAAACTTTTTAGAATACTAAAAGAGTAGTTAGTTCTCCCTCAATTTTTTTTTAGAAAATGTTATCCATTGCCTCAGCAATCACTGATGAGTACAATTAGAGTGTTGTGAATATATAATGGTGAAATGTACTCCAAGTGATTGACTCTTGTTTCATCCACAGTCCATCTTTACCTTCAGGTCCTATCTCTTACTCCACACTCAAGTATTCAGCCAACAAAGACTCCTTCTTTTGGCTTACTGACTTTTTCCATAGCTTTCTCATTAAAGTTATTAGTAAGTTACCCTCATTATTTTCATTTTAAACAGTCTATATGTCTTACATACAGAAGTCTATGACATATTACTCCATAGTGATATGGGTTTTCCCCTATGCTTATTCATTTTCATTTTATCATTTCAGTCAGTGTGATGAGAGGGAGGAAAATATTGAAGGTCTGTGCTTATATCACCATCATTTCTAAAAGACCTAAAATTGACTCCTTGAAAAGAAACTTGACTCTATCCACAGTCACAACCTTGACTCACTCATTTTTGGTAAAGAGCTATTATACCTTTCAGGTTTTTACTCTTAATAGAGCCTGAAAACTTTCGCTCAACTAATATAGCCTTTACCTTAGATTTTATATTCCTGGAAAAAATATTTAAACTTCAAAATAGAGATGATATTGATTACCAATCTAGTTCTTATTCAGAAGAAATGATCAGAAATAATTTCTAGTTATAAATCATCTTACAGATTTAACTCTGATTTAACAAGATATTAAATTTAATTCTGATCCTAACTTTAATTTTAGGGTAAATATGATGCTGATTTTTCACCCTAAGGAAAGTCACTTTATAAAATCTTAACAAAGAAAATAAATCTTGGCTCTCTGAAAGAATTTATAGTAATGTTGTCCTAAAAAGCAATATCTTCTAAGTGTATTTGAAATTCAATATATTAATATAAATTCCAATTATATTTAATGTTTTAAGTAATATGCAGATATATCAAATGAGTATACACTGTAACATGGTGTCAAAAAAAATCTTCCCATGAATAATATGTTTCCTTGAATAATACATGCCTGGAATATTCTCATGGATGAACTGATAAAAGATTGGTTTGTAAAGAATTCCTGATAAACTTGTGGATATCTATAAAATTAAACTACAAAGAAATGGAAATTAGAGAAGAAAAATTAAGAAATAAAGCAGAGAGGAGTTAATATGGTGGAATAGTAGGGGGACCCTGGGATTGCTTGGTTCCTTGAACACACGTTAAGGTCAAATCATTTAGAACACCTAGTAAATCAACCTGAGGATTGGGAGAATGATCTGCAATCTCAGAGGAAGAGAATGTAGCGAGTATGAGCCATTTAAACATGAACTGGGGGACAGAAAATTCATGGTGCCATCGTGGGGAGGAAGCCCTTTCTGTGGAGAGAGAAAAAGAGATGGGGAGAGAGAGTAGCATGTTGGGTTCGGGCAAGAAAAACCCCCTCCCTAAAACCACCGACTGGGGCATTGAGAGGAACTGAGTATCTTGAGCAGATTGTAGAGCTCAATTTCTGAGGTTTTGGAAGTGTGTGACTTTTGCCAGAGATAAACCATGGCATGTGCTCTAGGGGATGAGAAGGGTGCAGGCCTGGGAGTGGAGAGTATGGTGTAAGAGTACCCTGCATCACACCGGGAGAGAATGCTCCCCTTCCTGGAGTACATTTGGAAGAGGGTCCTCTCCAAATACAAAAGACCCTGTAGGTGCCAGTGAGCTGTCATTCATCAGCAGGGGACAGAGGCACATGCAGAGGTGCAAAAAGCACATGCTGCTTTTTGCTGTGCTTTACCGTAGACCGCAGACACCTGCACAGGTATGCAACTGGTTTTTGGGGGTGGACAAAATAACACCAGAAACAGTGTGGTGAGGCTCTCCCCCAGAGGAGGGGAGCGGGTCCTAAACAGCAGCAGATGTGAGTCCCCTGTCCACAGAGGAGAGAGTGGGGTGGCACCATTTTCTCCCTTACCACCAACACAGTTGTACTTCAGTGAAAAACACAGTGCCCCCAAGGAGGTGGGAACCACTTACACCAAACCCCACCCACTTGTGCCCTATAAGTGCATGGTTACTAGGACAGGTCTGACTATAAGCTGGAGCAGCAGGCCTCTCCCCAGAACACTGACACAGGCACCCTGTAGGCACCAAGTCTACGGATCATAGAGCGCTCCAAACCATCAGCTTCAGTTCTAGTGGAAATAGGACCAGGCTTTCTTTCTTTCCTTTTTTTTTTTTCTCTTCTTTTCTTTTCTTTTTCTCTTTGGAATCAGACTTTATAGTTTTTTGTTTGTCTTTATGTTTGGGTTTTTTGGTCATTTTTCTCTTTTTCTTTGGATCGGGGGTTTTTTGGGGGTTTTTTTGGTATTCTTTACCAGGCTTATTTTAACACACAAATCAAAGCACACTTGGTAAATGTCCAAACACTTCCACTGCAAGCAAGGAGGAACTCTGAATAGGACTGACCTGTGGGAAAGAGCAGCCAAAATACAACAGCAGAGTGCACACAGCATATACCAGAAACACTACCTGAAGCGCCAGACAGTGGACAGTGTATTACCCATTTTTAATATAGCATTACTCTCAGGAACAGAAAACATATGAAATGACAAGATGGAGGAATTTTCCCCAAAAGAAAAATCAAGAAGAAATCACAGCCAGAGATTTTTCTCAAAACAGATATAAGCAATATATCTGAATAAGAATTTAGAACAACAGTCATAAGAATACCATCTGGGCTTGAAAAAAGCATAGAAGACACCAGAGAAAACCTGCTGCAGAGATAAAAGACCTAAACACCAGTGAGGCCAAAATAATTTAAAAAAAAATGCTAAAACTGAGATGCAAAACCGATTGAATGTAATCACAATGCGGATGGATGAAGCAGAAGAATGAATAGGTGATATAGAAGATTAAATAGTGGAAAATAAAGAAGGCAAAAAGAAGAGAGAAAGAAAACTATTAGATCATGAAGGCGGACCTAGGAAAATCATCCATGAAACTCAATAATATCCATACCATAGGAATCTCAGAAGAAGAAGAGTGGAGAAAAGAGGGCAGAAGGTTTGTTCGAACAGATTATAGCTGAGAACTTCCTTAATCTGGGGAAGGAAACAGGCATTCAAGTCCAAGAAGCACAGAGAACTTCCCTCAAAATCAACAAAAACAGGTAAACACCTAGACATAGCATAGTGAAATTTGCAAAATATACAAAGAGAGAATTCTGAAAGCAGGTAGGTACAAAAGATCCTCAACCCACAAGGGTAGACACATATGATTATCAGCAGATCTGTCCATAGAAACTTGACCGGCCAGAAGACAATGGCATTATATATTCAACATGGTAAATGGGAAAAATATGCAGCCAAGAATACTTTATCCATCAAGGCTGTCATTCAGAATAGAAGGAGAGAAAAAGAGTTTCCAAGACAAGCAAAAACTAAAGGAGTTTGTGAACACTAAACCAGCTCTGCAAGAAATGTTAAAAGGGAATCTTTGAGCAGGAAAGAGAGACCAAAAGCAACAAAGACTAGAAAGGAACAGAGACAATATATAGGAACAATGACTTTAAAGGTAACAATGGCACTAAATTCGTATCTATCAATAATTACTCTGAAAGTAAATGGACTCAGGGCTCCATTCAAAACACATAAGGTATCAGAATATATACATTTAAAAAAAAAAAAACAAGACCCATAGATATGCTGCTTACAAGAAACTCATTTTAGACCCAAAGACACCTCCAGATTGAAAGTGAGAGGGTAGAGAGCCATCTATCATGCTAATGGACATGAAAAGAAAGTTGGAGTAGCCATACTTATATCAGACAAACTAGATTTTAAACCCACGACTGTAATAAGAGATAAAGAAGGGCATTATATCATAATAAAGGGGTATATTCGACAAGAAGATCTAACAATTGTAAATAATTATGCCTCCAACTTGGGAGCAACCAAATACTTAAATCAATTAATACCAAACTTAAAGAAAGTCATTGATAATAATACAATAATGGGTAGGGGACTTTAACACCCCACTCTCAGCAATGGACAGATCATCTAAGCAGAAGATCAATAAGGAAACAATGGCTTTGAAAGAAACACTGGACCAGATGGACTTAACAGATAGAGTCAGAGCATTTCATCCTAAAGCAGCATAATACACTTTCTTTTCGACTGCACATGGAACATTCTCCAGAGTAGATCACATACTGGGTCATAAATCAGGCCTCAACTGGTACAAAAAGATCAAGATCATACCATGCATATTTTCTGAACCACAATATTATGAAAATTGAAGTCAAACACAAGGAAAAAATTGGAAAGATCACAAATACATGGAGGTTAAAGGGCATCCTACTAAAGAATGAATGGGTTAACCAGGAAATTAAAGAACAAATAAAAAATAGATGGAAGCAAATGAAAATGAAAACATGACAGTCCAAAACCTTTGGGATGCAGCAAAGGCAGTCATAAGAGGGAAGTATATAGCAATACAGGCCTTCTTCAAGAAGCCTGAAAAGTCTCAAACACAGCTTACACCTAAAGGAGCTGGAAGAAGAAGAGCAAATAAAGCCTAAAGCCAGCAGAAAGGAAATAATAAATATTAGAGTAGAAATAAATGACAGAAATAAAAAGAAAACAGTAGAAGAGATCGACAAAAGTAGGAGCTGGTTCTTCAAAAGAATTAACAAAATTGATAAATCCCTTGCCAGACTTATCAAAAAGAAAAGAGAAAGGACCTAAATAAATAAAATCACAAATGAAAGAGTAGAGATCACAACCAACACCACAGAAATACAAACAATCCTAGGAGAGTATAATGAAAAATTATATGCCAACAAATTGAATAGTCTGAAAGAAATGGATAAACGCCTAGAAACATATAAACTACCAAAACTGAAACAGGAAGAAATAGAAAATTTGAACAAACCCATAACCAGCAAAGAAATCGAATCGGTAATCAAAAATCTCCCAACATATAAGAGTCCAGGGCCAGATGGTTTCCCAGGGGATCTCTATGAAACATTTAAAGAATTAATACCTATTCTTCTGAAATGTTCCAGAAAATAGAAATGGAAGGAAAACTTTCAAACTCATTCTATGAAGCCAGCATTACCTTGATTTCAAAACCAGACAGACCCCACTAAAATGGAGAATTATAGACGAATATCCCTGACAAACATGAATGCAAAAATTCTCAACAAGATACTAGCTAACTGAATCCAACAGTACATTAAAAGGATTATTCACCATGATCAAGTAGGATTTATTCCTGGGCTGCAGGGTAGTTCAAAATCCACAAATCAACCAACATGATATACCACATTAATAAAAGAAAAGAAAAGCATTTGATAAAATATAGCATCCTTTCTTGATAAAAACTCTCAAGAAAGTAGGGATAGAGGGAACATACCCCAACAACACAAAAGCCATATATGAAAGACCCACAGCGAATATCATCCTCAGGTCAGGAACATGACAGGGATGTCCACTCTCACCACTGTTGTACAACATAGTACTGGAAGACCTGGCCTCAGCAATCAGACAACAAAAAGAAATAAAAGACATCCAAATTGGCAAGGAAAAAGTCAAACTTTCACTATTTGCAGATGACATGATATGTAGAAAACCCAAAAGACTCCACCAAAAAAAAAAAAAAAAAATTGCTAGAACTGATACATGAATTCAGCAAAGTCTCAGGGTATAAAATCAACATGGATGAATCTGTTGCACTTCTACATGCCAATAATGAAGCAGGAGAAAAAGAAGTCAAGGAAACAATTACACTTGCAATTGCACTAAAAACCATAAGATACCTAGGAATCAATGTAACCAAAGAGGTAAAAGATCTGTATGCTGAAAACTATACAACACATGTGAAAGAAATTGAAGAAGACACAAAGAAATGGAAAAACATTCTATGCTCTTGGATTGAAAGAACAAATATTGTTAAAATGTCTAAACTACCCAAAGCAATCTACACATTCAATGCAGTCCCTCTGAAAATAACACCAGAAGTTTTCATAGAGCTAGAACAAACAATTCTAAAATTTGTATGGAACCACAAAAGACCCCAAATAGCAAATGTAAGGTTGAATAAGATAAGCAAAGTGGGAGGTGTCACAATCCTAGACTTCAAATTATATTACAAAACTATAATCATCAAGACAGTATGGTATTGGCACAAAAACAGACACATACATCAATGGAACAGAATAGAGAACCCAGAAATGGACCCTCAACTGTATGGTCAACTAATCTTTAACAAAGCAGGAAAGAATACCCAATGGAAAAAAAAACAGTCTCTTCAACAAATGGTGTTGGGAAAACTGGACAGTGACATGCAGAAGAATGAAACTGGACCACTTTCTTATACCATACACAAAAATAAATTCAAAATGGATGAAAGGCCTAAATATAAGACGAAACCATCAAAATCCAAGAGGAGAAAGCAGGCAGCAACCTCTTTGACCTTGACTACAGCAACTTCTTAGTAGATACCTCAACAGAGGCAAGGGAAGCAAAAACAAAACTGAACTATTGGGACCTCATCAAGAGAAAAAGATTTTGCACAGCAAAGGAAACAATCAATAAAACTAAAAGGCAACCTAAGGAATGGGAGAAGATATTTGCAAATGACATATTGGATAAAGGGCTAGTATCCAGACTCTATAAAGAACTCATCAAACTCAACATCAAAAATAAATAATCCAGTTAAGAAATGGGCATACAAACAGACATTTCTCCAAAGAAGACATAAAATGGCTACCAGACACATGAAAAAATCCTCTACATCACTCATCATCAGAGAAATATAAACCAAAACCATAATGAGATACCACCTCACACTCTTCAGAATGGCTAAAATTAACAACCCAGGAAACAACAGATGTTGGTGAGGATGTGGAGAAAGTGAACACTTTTGCACTGTTGGTGGGAAGGCAAACTGGTACAGCCACTCTGGAAAACAGTATGAATGTTCCTCAAAAGGTTAAAAATAGAACTACCCTACAACCCAGCAATTGTACTACTAGGGATTTACATAAAGGATACAAACACAGTGATTTGAAGGGGCACATGCCCCAATGTTTATAGCAGCAATGTCCACAATAGCCAAACTATGGAAAGAGCCCAGATGTCCATCAAGAGATGAATGGGTAAAGAAGATGTGGTATATATATATATATATATATATATATATATATATATATATATATAGGAATATTACTCAGACATCAAAAAGAATAAAATCTTGCCATGTGTAATGACATGGATGGAACTAGAGGGTATTAAGCTAAGCAAAATAAGCCAGTCACAGAAAGACAAATACCATATAATTTCAGTCATATGTGCAATTTAAGAAAGAAAACAGATGAACATAGGGGAAAGGAAGGAAAAATACAATAAGAACACAGGGAAGCAAACCATATCTAAACTATAGAGAACAAACTCAGGGTTGCTGCAGGTGGGTGGGGGGTATGGGCTAGATGGGTGATGGGCCTTAAGGAGGGCACTTGTGATGAGCACTGGGTGTTGTATGTAAGTGATGAATCACTATATTTTACTCCTGAAACCAATACTACACTATATGTTAACTAACTTGAATTTAATTTTTTTAAAAAAGAAAGCAATAGGTGTGCATTCATTAAATTATTGCATTTATTCTGCAAATGAAATATTGCTAGGTAGAAGATACATTTTAATTCCAAAGTTTATAAAAACAATGAAATCTATATTATAAAATAATCAGTTATAAAATTAACTTAGAGAATAAGTTATAGGAAGGCAAATTAACCAAACCATCTTTTCTCACTGAGATTACAGAGGAAAGAAATCAATAATTTGAAATCTGAACTCTACATTAATCATTTGGCATAAATTGCTACTAGGAATAATTAGATAAGCAAAATGCTATATATACATATTCAAAAATAACCAACAATTGACTTTTCTGTAATAAGCAGAAAATCATTAGTTATGTTGTAGTAGCAGAAAATCCCAAAGTCACATGGTTTAAATCAACTAAGGTTTATTTCTCGCTTATCCTATAAATGCCTAAAGACCAATGATGACAGAGCAACCATGCTCTGTAACAAGGTTATTTGTGGTGTCAAAGGCAAAAATAAAAATCTCACATTGTCAATGAAATCTGACCAGAAGTGGCACATACTACTTCTATTCAAATTCACTGGCCAAAATCTGTCTTATAGCCCTACCCCATAATAAAGGAGCCAAAAAGTATAATCCTACCATGTGCCCAGAAAATGGAGAGTTGGCAATAATAGATGAGCAGCATTATAACTACCATATTTTTCACTGGGTTAACTTTTAATTGCATCAAACTAATAATAATAAATAGTAAACTAATACCAGAAATTGATGATAAAAATTTTAAAGCTCTAAGATCAACATTTTATGGTATCTCTATGTTAAGTATAAGGTCTGATATATATCCCATGCCTTCTACTTTTTAAAACCTTATAGTGGTAATTCCCAACATTATATTTTTCATATGCCAAAAATATTAAGTTAACACCATTATGAAATTACCCCTAAAATAAATTAATGTGAAATCTTTATGTATATTATATTTTAAGGAAGGTGAAAAATCTTTTACAGGTAAATCACTTGTCAACCTTACATGTTTTATTTATCTTCTGAACAATTTCTGTAAGCAATTCAACATGTTATACTTAATTCTAACGGCTCTACAAAATGATAAACAGTGAGATTCTGGAATGTAATCAATTTACAGGCAACAAAATCATGACTAGTGCAACCCAGATTATACTGCACTATAAGGCAAAAAACAGGATATTGTTTGAAAGCTAAAGTTCATGGAGAGTGTTTGGAGAGAGAACAGAATGAAAATTACAATGGAGAGGATCACACAAGAAATTCCATGAATGACTAATTATAGCTAAGAAAAGAAACAGCGGTACAGGTCTGTGATTCATCAGTCTTACACAATTCACAGCACTCACCATGGCAAATACCCTCCTTGTACCTCTGAAACAAATAATACATTATATGTCAAAAAAAAAAGAAGATAGTAGGAAGGGAAAAATGAAGGGGGGGGAATCGGAGGGGGAGACGAACCATGAGAGACTATGGACCCTGAGAAACAAACTGAGGGTTCTAGAGGGGAGGGGGGTGGGGGGATGGGTTAGCCTGGTGATGGATATTAAAGAGGGCACGTATTGAATGGAGCACTGGGTGTTATATGCAAACAATGAATCATAGAACACTACATCAAAAACTAATGATGTAATGTATGGTGATTAACATAGAATAAAATTTAAAAAAAGGAAAGAAACAGCAAAAAATTTATTTAAAAAAAAATAAGGTAGGTAGCAATACCTAGGAAGAGTAAAGATGGAATTAAGCCAAAGTGTCATGCTGACACAAATTGAAAATAACTTCTCAAACTATGTTTATTAATGCTAAGAAAAGAGTCTACACTTGAGAATAAGTGATGAAAAATAAAAAAGTTGGTATTGGTTAAATTGTTAAATGTGCCCAATTATACAACAGCATAAGGGAATGTTTTAAAGCCATTAAAAATGGCCATTTTAAAGACCTTATAGAAATACAGAATTACAGTTGACCCTTGAAAAACACAATTTTAAGTTCCATGGGTCCACCTTACACATGGATTTTTTTTATGGTACTGTAAATATATTTTCTTTTTATGAGTTTCTTAATAATATTTTCTTTTCTCTAGCTTACTTCATTTGAAGAATGCAGTATATAATACATGTATCATATAAAATACGTTTTAATCAACAGTTTATGTTACTGGTAAAGCTTCCAGTCAATAATGGGCTATTGGTTAAATTTTGGGGGAGTAAAAGTTATACATGGATTTTCAAATGCACAGGGGGTGGCACCCCTAACCCCTGCATTCATTATTCAAGGGTCAATTGTATACTAGAAAACAACAAAGAATACAAAGAGGTAAGTGCTATAAATGCACTATAAAGACATATGAAACATGTATGTATGAAGAAAACTAGTAGAAGGTAAATATATCACTGTTAAGGTATAGTTTTTTTCCTATCTTCATGTATTCTTTAAGTTTCATTTCATCAGAATTTTTATGAAAAGTTAGCAGCTGTAAAATTTTCATAATTAACAGAATCTTTATAGAAAATGAGTAAAATTAAATCTATAACAAAATATCATCTTGATGACACAGTGAGCCAACTGGAAACTGATAAAATGTTAGGTAACCTTATAGGGCTCCTTATATTGAGACTTTTAAAAAGATCAACAGAATTTTTAAAGACATGCTTACCTCAGATTAATTTCTATATCCTCAGAGAACTTTATTTCTCAATTTGGTACTAAGACCTTCATTTTTAAAAATGTGTAGTTTTTATGTATTACCTCTCTGGAACATACTCTCCACAATTGTTATCTTATTAAAAACTGTACCTATAATAAGTAGAAACTCAAGAATTAATGCCATCTGCATTGTCTTTATTATGATAATCCAAAACATTTTATAAAATGGTCTAAATATTTATGTCACATTATTAAGGAGCCCTTGATTTATTAGTGAAAATATGAGTGCCTTTTAGCAAATAAAGGTAATTACTGAGTGGAGTAAGCACAGTATAATGAAAAAACAACACAAGTTTTAAAGTTCGATTAGCTAGGGTTCAAATTCTACCTTAGTAACACCAAATAAATTACCTAATTTTTATAAATCTCAACTCCATCTGTATCAGATGGTACTTAAACTTACTTTCTATACTCCATCCACAATTCTCAAAATATCCCTTTAAAGAACCTAGTTACAATGCTAGACTCTTCTAAACATTATATATCTTTTAAATAGCTCAATAACTCCCACAATGCTATAAAATAGCTGCCATCATAAAGACTGACTAGCTGTTAACCAAAGTCATCTCTTCTCTTCCTTGCACATAGAAATGAAACCTATTTCCCAGCCTACCTTGCAGTTAGCTGTGATTATATGGCTGAGTTCTGGGCAATAAAATGTGGACAAAAGTAACATGTACCACTTCCACACTGACCCATAAGACTTCCTATGGGCAATTCTCAATTATCTTGTCTTGACTGAGGGCTGGATATCAACTCCCAAGGCAATCTTGGAAGCTATGTCTAGGCTTAAAATTGGTGGGTGGAGCCCATGATGGCAGAAGCCAGTATCTGGCACAGAGCTAACATGACACTCAGGAAAAACTCTTTTTAGAATTCACAACAGTGAGAAATACACTTCTATCATATTTGAAACAGCAGACATTTAGATGTTTTGTTATAGCAGTCAGTGTTATTTTAACAAATTTGGGTGCCATTATTTTTATTTTAAATTGGAAAAGCTGAGGAATATTGAGCTAATAAATCACTCATGATGGCACATTGATTAATTAGTTGTTAGAATGCTAAATAGCTTGACTCTAGAACCTGCACTTAAAATTTGTTAGATGCTTGATGAATGAATTATTATTACTAGTCAAATAGGGCATGTACTCTCAGTAAGACAATAGCATGTACAAGGGCATGAAACTTCGTTCATAGAAAGGAGACAAAACTCTTAGATATTACAATGGTTTCTGAGCCTCTCAGGGTCTACAATACTACACAGATATAGAGTATATCTGTAGTACTAATAGAACTTTATGGGAGATGGAGTGATCAGGAAAAACTATCTTGAGAGGTATCATGGGGTAATAATGAAAAAAAAAAGGCTGAGACATACTGAAAAAGAGGATGAAGAGTCAAATTTTAACATCATATGTAACTCGTCAGTAATTTTATTTATCTGATTTAACTACTACAGAATTTATTGGATTAAATGCTACTTTTCCAGAGACTTAAAAATCACTTGAACAATCAGTAGCACACTGCTCATAATGATACTGAAACTGAAGAAATGAATGTTCCCATCAAAAAGGCATGATCAAATCCACATAAAAGAATGAGAAATAATGAGAAAGAAGAATAAGTAACATACTGATTTTTTTTGCATATAGCCCATTTATTACAACTTGGATAAAACTAATGATTTAAATTCATAAAAGAAACTGGCCTTTAAGATTCCTTATAACTGAAAATTTAAGATTCTATAAAATCTGCAAAGTTAAAGATTTATACTATAAGCATATGATTTCTAGTATTTTTAAAAGAACATGTCCATATTTAGTAGCATATTTTATACTATTTTATTTCAGTTTCATTTTTTGAAGAAGGAAAAATGTTGGCTCTTTATATAATTTATCTCTAATTTGCCTATGTTTTAGTAGCTCATTTAAAAGAAGTGTTACTTAAAAGAGGGGGACAAACGTAATTTCTCACTTATAGGAATAGATAACCAACAGCTAAGAACTGAATTTAACATGTTGAGGGTAAATGAAAGTTTTCACCTAGCACTTCTTCCCTTTGCTTGCTGGGCCTTGTTTATGGCAAATTTCCTTTTATTATACTTACAATCCTCATTCCCATTGCTCAGTCAAGAATAAAAACTATTAGATAACCTACCTGTTAGACAACCAGGTGCTTAAATGTCTAAGTCAAAAATGTAGGCCTACACTGGACTGTCCCCAGAATTTAGATGATGAAGAGACAGAAGTTATATCCACAGAGAATCATGGCAAGTCTAGTTTGATATTAACGTCTATCCCTAGTAAATCTCAGGATTAGTAAGGAACTTCTTTCTTTCTCTAGAGACCCATTCCCCAAACAAGGAAGACAATAGTAGCTACAAAAAGGAATAAGAGACTTCTGGTTTTATCTCTGTTTTGTAAAGAGGTAATGGTAATGTCATCATTCCTCCTTACAACAAGAAAAAGTTGGAGAAACTGAAACTAATAATTTTTCTTGGGCCTATCAGAAAATTGAAGTCACAGGACAAACTACTTAAATCCAGAGACACAGGCTCATCCAGAAGAAAACAACCACAATCTCACCTGAAACAGAAGCCCCTGGAGCCATAAATTGATTTTTAAAAACACTTAAATGGTAATATTGGTCAATTGCTAGAGGCTAAGTATGGACTAGCTTGAGAGTGAGAAACTCCTGGGAGCCATAGTTCTATAGAGATATATTCACATTTTCTTTGGCTTCACTTCCAGGATCATCACCATGTTCTCACAGTGAAGATTTTAGAAAAATCCCTTCATGCCTCTAGCCCACAGTGAAGGTATAATCATTGTGAAGTACACTCAGGTCTATTCTCTAGGGAAAAACACTTTCTTAGATCTTTTTTTAAATCCTAAGTGGAGAAAGAAAAGTCCTCCCATTCCAACCTCTTCCATTTTTCTGGTCCCATCAAAGAGTGGGGAACATAGTCATGATGAGGTGGGATTCAAGGAAACATATTGGAATATGACAGCCAAGGAAGACAGTAACAGGCTGGGGAAGTGGGGAATAAAAAAACCTACATCACTAGAGACATACTTGTTTGTGAGGGTCACATCCCAAAACACAAAACTACATGAAAACTGAGATTTAATCCAAAGACTACAGAAGGCACTACGTCCTGCATACATTATGATCACACCAACAAGACTTCAGAATAATAATAATGGATTACAGCTGAAAAAGTTGCAAAACACAGGCTTACTGTGAAGAGAGTATTTAGAAAAGTCCAAAGTTAAAAAAAAAAAAAAAAGAACTCTCTAGTGGAATTTGAAGTCTCTGGTACTCTAGTGGCTATAATTTACATCAAACTTTAAACACAGCCCAACATCTAGCCAGAATAATATAAATCCTTACACTAAATACCTATTTGTTTTAGTTCTTAGGCTCATCAGTACATTCAGCATGGCAACAAAAAGAATTAGTGAGCTTGAAGATAGGTCAATAGAAACTTCTCAGCCTGAAATGCAAAAAGAGAGAAAAATGAAAAAAAAAAAAAAAAAAAAAAAAAAAACAGACCCAGAACAGAATATTGAAGAACTATGGGACAATCAAAAGGTATAGCATATACATAATTGGGATACTGGGAAGAGAAGAAAGAGAGAACAGAACAAATAAACATTTGAAATAATAATGACTTAGAACTTCCCAAAACTAATGAAAGACACCTAACTAAATATCCAGGAAGCTCAGAAAACATCAAATAGGATAAATATATCATATTTAAACTGTAGAAGACCAAAGACAAAGAGATCTTGAAAGAAACTAGAGGGAAAAATGCTTTACTTATAGAGGAACAATGGTAAGAATTACAGTAGATTTCTTGTCATAAACCATGCAAGCAAGAAAAAAACAGAGTGAAATACTGAAAGTGTTGAAAGAAAAAGCCACCAATTAATGCTTCCATATTCAGTAAAATTATTTTTAAAAGTAAAGGGAAACAAATAAAATGGAAGTGATGGAATGAATGCAGCCAAGCCATTCAATTGTCTGACATTATACTGCACAGAAGGCAGGTAGTTGCTTTTATAGTCAAAGTATGCTAATCATTGCTCTATATTTGTATTTTGATTCCTGACTCCCCTTATATGCACTATAATGTTCTTTTTTTAAAATTTTTTAAAGATTTTTATTTATTTGACAGAGAGAGACACAGCAAGAGAGGGAACACAAGCAGGGGGAGTGGGAGAGGGAGAGGCAGGCTTCCCTCTGAGCAGGGAGCCCGATGTGGGGCTCCGTCCTAGGACCCTGGGATCATGACCTGAGCCGAAGGCAGATGCCTAATAACTGAGCCACCCAGGCACCCCTGCAGTATAAAATTCTTATATTTCATTAACTTTAGCATCAATCATGACCACTACCATTTCCTCCTTGGCCGGGTCTTTCCCTCATTGGTGTTACAGATTAATCAACTGTGAATGAGTGATTCAGGCCACTAGGCATTCCCAGATGACCCAATATAATTGCAAGAAACCACAAGTAGAAAGAGACTATGATTTATCAAATGAAAATCGTATCATTGATTCTCTGTCCAATTTATAGCAAGACAGTCTAAGCTGAAAAACTTGCTCAGTTTGTGTGGCTTAGAAAAGAGGTATCCTCTCAGACCAATAATGGAAAGTTGATCTAGACATACCATGTCGGGGGTATGCTTACTCTAGAGCTGAGGGCTATCTGGCTCAGTTTTCACCAAGGCCTGAAGACAATATCCACCATAGCAAACTTACTCTGTTTCTCTGTGATCCATTGTGTTCATTAAACAAGTGTCTAACTCTTTACTTGGCATTCTTAAATACCCTTATATTGGAAAGAGGGTATCATGAATGGTAAACATAAGCATAGTGGTCCCAGACTATTTTAAATTATAAGTTTTAAGTCTTGTTTATATACAGCTTTATATTATGAGCTGGTAAGTAGAGTTTGGCTTTGCAAATCTAGTTTAATCAATTCCAGGTGTAAAAGGCTAAGGACCACCTGGCTATTGTCAAGATGATAGTATCTTGCAAGACTCCCTGATGATCAGGCATCCAGCCTGCTTGTGGTAAAAACTCTGTATCTCCATGTACTCTGCTCTTTCTTAGCTATAGCAAGAATTATAATAACACTCCTTTATGTTTATCTTGTTTGAATGTACAATGTTTTATTCAATTTGTATAACTCTGTAAGGAGAGCCATCTGAGTGTTAATATATCCATTTCAGAATCAAGAAGAGTAAATTCTTCCCCACAATCCAGTAATTTCACTACTGGGTATTTACCCAAAAAATACAAAAACACTAATTCAAAGGGATACATGCATCCCTATGTTTATTGCAGCATTATTTACAATAGCCAAACTAGGGAAGCAACCCAAGTGTCCATCGATAGATGAATGGATAAAGATGTGATGGAATATTATTTAGCCATAAAAAAGAATGAAATCTTGCCATTTGCAACAACATGGATAGAGCTAGAGAATATAATGCTAAGCAAGATAAATCAGAGAAAGACAAATACCATATGATCTCACTCTCATGTGGAATTTAAGAAACAAAACAAATGAACAAAGGTTAAAAAAAAAAAACAAAAACAAAAAAGAGAGGTAAACCAAGAAACAGACCCTTAACAATAGAGAACAAATTGATGGTTACCAGAGGGGAGCTGGGTGGGGGGTTGGGGAAAATAGGAGATGAGGATTAAGGAGTGCACTTATCATGGAAAGATAAAAGAAAAAATAGTGCTCAAAAAAAAAAAAAAGAGAAAAGAGTAACTTTTAAAGAGGGTAAGAGTCACTTAAAGTCACACAGGAAGACCAAATATATCAAAGACCAAACACTTATCTTCTAAACAATAATTCATTTCTCTTCCCAAAGAATTTTCTATAGAATATTAGCTATGTGACATTATCTATTAAAAAAATTACTGGAGAATTCTTTTAAACAACTGCCTATTACATTTATCTTTAAGCGATAAAACAAACAAAAAACTTTTTTTTAAAGATTTTATTTATTTATTGCAGTGATAACAGAGAGAGCTAGAAAGCACAAGTGAGGGAGAAGGAGAAGCAGGCTCCCTCCCCACGGAGCAGGGGAGCTCGGTGCGGGGCTCGATCCCAGGACCCTGGAATCACCACCGGAGCCGAAGGCAGACGCTTAACGACTGAGCCACCCAGGCGCCCCCAAACAAAAAACTCTTAAGCAAGCTTAATAAAAGTTGTAAGAAACCTTCTGTAGAAAAATCCAGCACTTCTCAATCATATTTGATCTCTGAAACAATCTGTCATATAGCATCTACTAATATCCCCTGCTCACTACCAAAAACAGAGTAAGAAGAGCTTTGGAAATTCTTCCATGCTTCACTCTCACTATAACCACTGCCACCACTGCAGTCCAGGCTGCCATCTTCTCTCTCTCGAATAAATGCAACAAGCTCCTAACTGCGGTCCCTTTGTCCACCCTTGTTCCCTGTGACAGAGACTAATTTGTTCTCCAAACCCACTTCCTTCTCCTCCTGAACATAGATTTAGACAGCACTTCCTAGCTTACTTTGCTGTGAGGTACAGCCACGTGATGGAGTTCTAGCCAGTGAATTATTGATGGAATTACTAGTGAAAATACTATGCTTCTCAGGGGTTCTCCTCTCCTCCTCTGACTACCAGAGAAGCAGCAGACATTCTGGGGCTGGGACTGAGGGAGCTGCAAGATACCCAAACCTGAGTCCCTCATTGACTACCCTGAGTGCTTCTCTGCTGAAGACTCATATTTATTTGTTCTTTGAACAAGAAAAAAAACAACAAAAAAACACAACCACCCCCCCAAAAAAAACAAACCAACTGCTATTATGTTAAGCCACTGTGACTTGAAGGTTATCTATTTTTACAGCCATTTGCCTAATCTAATACACTCCATTTCTATTCTTAACATTTAGCCAGATGGATGATTCTAAAATTTAAGTCAGTTCATGCCATTCCTTTGCTCAGCATCCTCCACTGGCTTCCCACATAGCTCACATTAAGAACACATGACATTAGAAAGGGATGATCAGGCCCATTGCAACCTCTCTGACCATATCTCCTAGTACTCCTTTCCCCATTAATTTCTCTCCATGTGGCACTGGCTTAACTGCTCCGTAGAAATATTGCTATGTTAGCGTCTTTGTATCACTTTCCCTCTGTTTGCTAAGTGCTTACAAGCAGATACTGGCATGACTCACTTTCTCACCTCTTTCTGTTTTTGCTTAATCATCTTTTTGGTGTTTTACCCTGACCACCTTATTTTAAATCACTATTTAAGCCCCCAAACCTACTTCACCATGTCCTGTCACACTCCCTTCATTTATATACTTTTCTCCACAGCACTTGTCACCATTTTTATTTTTTAACAGCCAGTTTCTCCTATAGAATTAATCTCTATGAAGGCAGGTGTTTTTATACTGTACGTTTCAGGCACTGCTGTATTTCTACCTGTGTCCCATAAATGACTGGTTGAATGAATAAGTGAATGAAATTGGCTAGAAAACTGACATGTCTACATAATATAAAATCTAATGACATATTTCCTTTAGGCATGTCTGGCAAGCAAATTTATTTTAAATTTTAGTGTATGTTCATTATGTCCTGAGAAGTTTAGGATAGTGATTTGATAATATTAGATTCATATCAAAACAACCATAAAGACTATGATTGATATCAAGATTAAATGCATAAAAATGTCCCTAAACTTTTCCAAAGATAAAATTCTGCCTCAATTATATGTTAAACATAAACTTGCAGAGCAGGATGTCTAGTGTATGCATATATCATCAAATATCTTCTGAGAATCCTTAAATTGAAAGGAGTGAATTAGAACAAAACAATCTGACACTTGCCTCTGACATTCAGACTCCTAATTTCCCTATAAAGAGCTTTCCCTCTGTCAGATTCATCAGTTCCTCCAGCAGCACTGGACATTTTAAAACAACCTGAGTGTGATCACACTAGTGAAACCAAATAGTTTCACAACTCATCTTGACATGAGTAGTGTGATGTCATGACTGCTTGACATCCTTGACTTGGCTGCTTCTGTTATAACTCCTGAAACTTTCAAAGTGAATGCCAAATGCCAATTAGTGACCAGTGTAATGTGATGCCTGTAGGGGCACATTTCTGACAGAAACTGCCAAGATCCCAACAAATTTTCATATTGCCCAATAATTAATTGCAATGGCTTTCAGCAGCTAAAATTCTTAGTTTTTTTTTTCAAAGCAAAAATTAGCTACTAATAATCTCTAAAGTATTCCCATAGCTAAATACATTCAGTAAGTTATATTTTGGGTAGGAAAGGTTGTGTTCAGTTATCCTTGCCTATAGTAAATCTAAGATAAGAAAGCAAAGGTGGCTAATGAAGGGTACTTAAGCCAGCTGCCACTGTGGGGGACTCTGCTAGAGAACCTCTGCAGTATAAGACACATTCCCTTCAGAGATATCTAACTTTAGGGATGAGGCAAGTGAAATATTTATGCACTGACTACTGCCAATCACTGATTGAGGGCTGCTCCTAGTAGGCTTAATGCCCCATCACTTCTTGACTGCTACATGGGTGGGTTGTACTGATGAAGTAGGCAGAAGTTAGACATGAGCTAGAGGCAAGGATGGTGATAAATAGGTTATACATTAGAAGCCCAGGGACACAACATTTTGACCTTGTGGCTTATAAGACCATGGGGCTACCAGACCAAGAGCCACAGGTGCAGAGCGTATGCTCTCCTCTTCCACCTCTGCCCCAGGGTAACCCCTAGATCCATTATAATGTATTTGCATGGCAGTTATAGTCCCACTCGCCTTGGACAAAGGCTGCCATGACAGTTCTGGTACAAATCTTCTGGGTCAAAAACTTCCCTTCCCAACCTGTGGGAGGAGTATCCCACAAGACTGGAGGCTATCCATTAGAGGGCAAGCCATCGGAGATGCAAGACTTCCCCCCTCCCTCACATAAAAAGAAAGGGCCCCTGTAGCCTCAGAGCAGTTGCTACCTCTGGGCCTGCCAGCTCTCCCACCTTGAGAGTGCCCACTTTCCTTCTGGCTGTCTTTATTTGAGCACAGATCCCCATGTAACTCTTTGGCGGGAGTTCCCAAGAACCAAGACTTCCATCCACACAACACAGACTTTCCCATGGGGTTAACAGGATCACTGAGGTCAGAGTCTGGGAGTAGTTAGAGATTAGGAAGGCACACAAGAATTGAATAATGAAAGGCATGGATTTTTGTTTGTAGCTGTTTTGCTCACATCTATATTCCCTATGCCTAGAAATAACACAGAATATTGTGTTCAGTGCACATTTGTTAACTGAATCACTATTAGAATTTTCTAACTAATTCCTAAATTTCACATATTCTTCAATCCTGTTTTTATTTTTCCCCCAATATATCTGGCTTACTTCCTTTTAGATGACTATCATATCTTCTCACTCATCAATTAAATTCAGAGTATTCCTTTTTTCATGACTTTGACCTACTCTGCAATATGCCATTTATTTTAATTTTACCACTTTCAGTGTCATCTCCCTTCACTAGAAGTTTAGGAAAACCTTTTGCTTTTACCTTTATTCTATTCTGAGTGTTAAAATTACCAGCTTCTGCCATTTTTCTTTAAAACATCTTTGGGTTTCACTCCTTCCTCCCCACTGCTGTTATTATTGTAAAGTTCAGACTAGCTATCTGATGCCTTTTGATTGCTCAATCTATCCCCATTTACCACTCCTAAGCTTTTCTATAATGTCTGATCAGGCTCTTCTTCCTGAGACAAAAGTTTCCTTATATTATTGCTGCTCATAATGAGTAATAATAGTTATTTGCTTAGCCACAAACTGCACTATGTCTATTCTTACTCTTATACTTCTCTACCCCAATCTGTGGACATTTTATGGATCTGAGAAGGAAGGTATGAAAGCAGTGGCTTCTGATTTATCTTTCTCTCCAATTACCAAGAGACACACTCAGGGAAAGAAAATAAGTGACCTGGGTTACCCTTCTTATAAACATGTTGATAAATCATTTCCTGGTAAATAAAAGAATGACATTTATTTAGAAAAGAATTCTTATCTATAGAATTCTCTCACCAGAATGTCCCTGGTTTGGTTTGTTTACAATAGACAAACCTAGAATTTGTGGGGTTTTGAAGCATAGCTCTCTGGAAAATGTCATATAAGCCCTATAATAATCTGGCTGTAAAATATAGATACTTTATAACCTAAAAATCCCTGCTAGGTGAGGTGATTTTCAATCCTTTCTAGAAACTTCATCTATTACTCTGGACTGGAATGCATGTCTGAGCAACAAATAAAGACCTGGAAAGCCATATAGTGTGTCCTAGACCTCTCCTTTTTTTCTTTTTTCTTTCTTTCCTTCCATCTTTCTTTCTTTCTTTCCTTTCTTTTTCTTTCTTTCTTTCTTTCTTTCTTTCTTTCTTTCTTTCTTTCTTTCTTTCTTTCTTTCTTTCTTTCTTTCTTCTTCTTTTTCTTTCTTTCTCTTTCTTTTCTTCTTTCTTTCTTTCTTTCTTTCTCTTTTTTCTTTTTCTCTCTCTCTTTCTTTCTTTTCTCTCTCTCTTTCTTTCTTCTCTTTCTTTCTTTCTTTCTTTCTTTCTTTCTTTCTTTCTTTCTTTCTTTTTCTTTCTTTCTTTTTCTTTCTTTCTTTCTTCTTTTTCTTTCTTTCTCTTTCTTTTCTTCTTTCTTTCTTTCTTTCTCTTTTTTCTTTTTCTCTCTCTCTTTCTTTCTTCTTTTTCTCTCTCTCTTTCTTTCTTCTCTTTCTTTCTTTCTTTCTTTCTTTCTTTCTTTTTCTTTCTTTCTTTTTCTTTCTTTCTTTCTCTCTCTTTTTGTTCTTTCTTTTGTCCATGTCCTTGATTGCTTATATCCTTGAAACTATTGGTAAAATTTGACATTAGGATAACTGTCTGATTTTATAAATCTGATTTGACAATCTGGCTTTTTGTGCAAGTTCAAGGCACAACAATAACACCCATCTTTCCCTCAGATTTCAGAAACATGGACAGAACATTGTGATAGAAAGAGTAGCCTAGATTATAGAGCATGACTTCCATACAGTACACAGACACAAAGGCTTCCTCATCCCTTATCTGGAGTTCCTACTGAAATATCACTGAATGACTAATGAAATCTTGCCATTTGCAACAATGTGGATGGAACTAGAGGGTATTATGTTAAGTGAAATAAGTCAATCAGAGAAAGACAATTATCATATGATCTCACTGATATGTGGAATTTGAGAAACAAGGCAGAGGATCACAGGGGAAGAGGAAAAAATGAAACAAGACGAAACCAGAGGGGGAGACAAACCATAAGAGACTCTTTTTTTTAAAATTTATTTTATTATGTTATCTTAATCACCATACATTACATCATTAGTTTTTGATGTAGTGTTCCATGATTCATTATTTGGGTATAACAGCCAGTGCTCCATTCAGTACATGCCCTCTTTAATACCCATCACCAGGCTAACCCATCTCCCCACCCTGCTCCCCTCTAGAACCCTCAGTTTGTTTCTCAGAGTCCATAGTCTCTCATGGTTTGAAGAGACTCTTAATCATAGGAAACAAACTGGGGGTTGCTGCAGTGAAGGGGGGAGGATGGGGTGGCTGGGTGATGGACACTGGGGAGGGTATGTGCTATGGTGAACGCTGTGAATTGTATAAGACTGATGAATCACAGACCTGTACCCCTGAAACAAATAATACATTAAATGTTAATAAAAAAAAGATAAAGATCATGCAAAAAAAAAAAGAAATATCACTGAATGACTAAACTAGACAATCACAGGACAACTCTTCAGGGACGGGCTCCTTACTAAATGAGAGAGAGCAGTTCAGAAAGCTTATCTGAAAATAAAATTAAGAGCAAGAAAGGAATTCAAACTACCAATCAGATAATTCATTCTTCAGCCCTGGATACAGAGAAAGTGAGGGGTGGAGGAAAAGATCAGGAATGTTCCTCTTTTCAAAATCCTTCCAAATGCATGACCACTTCCCCAAAGAGTCAGCTGTGCTAGTTAATTCAAATGCTCCCCACTCCCAGTTCAAGACCTGAGAAAAAGCATAAGGCGGACTAGTTCAGGGGAACTTAATCCAAAATTTAGGTTAGCTTTGTTGCTGATTCTGTCACCAACTTTTTAGTACATTAATACTGGATCAGGATTAATACCTTTGTCATTGGTTCCATGCCTGGATTTCAGCATTTCTCAACCCTAGACTTTTGCTTGAGTACTTAGTTTATGTTTCCTTGCCTCTTGGTAATGACCCTTACTGTGTCGAGTTTCCTGGACTGAAGTCTAGACAGTTAATTTCTCCTTTATAGCTCTGCAACTTCCACACAGAGCTCAGTTCTTCTGCTTGGATGACACATGACACTGACCTGACAATCTCTGCATGTTACTCATATAGTTATTGCAATGTTGTCATTTATTTTTGACTTCTTTCTCAGTCTTTTGATGTCCATTGACTCCCCTGTCCAGCCACATTCCAATTTTGACCTTTTAAGCTGACCTTTTTATTGCCATTCTCAGCAGCAGGTAGTAATTCTGTTACAAGTACTAGGTGCTAAAGGTTGCCACAGTTTTTTTGGCCCACTCTCTGTCCACAGTCCTATTTCCTATTAACGCCTAATACATGCAGTCTGTGCACACCCTTCCATTTCTTGCCCTGGATAACTAGGCCTAAATTTTAGAAGTGAAGAACTGTGGAGTAGTTAGGAAGACATCTTTTATAAATCTCACATTTCACAAATGAGATGATGTAGTCCAATAAATGTATACTCAGTTGCTCAAACTAGAACCAACTTTAAATGCAGCTTTTCTGATCCTTAATCCCATGCTCTTCCAAAAAAGGAAGGGATTGATTTTCTAAGTAGTTGTTGTTCATTTCTGTCCTCTAACCACCTGTACCTTATCCTTCAAATCTGAGGTCAAGTCTCACTCGTCAGTTCTATAATTACTCCCCACTATCTCCCATTTTTAAAAATTGTTACTTTGAATGTAATTATTTTCACAGAATTTTAAACTATAATTAGTCGCTAATCACTTTTGTGTGATTTTTTTTTTCTCCTTGAGGGCAGAGGACATTTCCTATACTATGGTAATTTCCATCTTAGTTACTGAAAGAAATATCAGTTACATTTAGAAAGAAAAAAAATTACTTTTTATAAATAATGTTTTACATTTTATTATATCATTTCCTTTAAAATAAAGGATTGCAATATGATTGTAAGTCAATCACATATTTAAATGCACAAATACTTTATTAAAAGCTTCTAGTGGTTCTTTCATTCTTTCTGTTTCCAAGGAAATTTGTGATTCTTGTATAAGATCAAATAAGGGGTCATTAACATAAATGAATACATTATACCCTGATACTCTTACCACTTCAATATGACGCTAATTAGCAATCTTGAAATTACTAAGTGATTGGCATACTAGGGTTCACTACTTGACTTGTACTTTTCCATGATAAGAAAAAAATACACAGTTAGTAAGCCTCAGTGCTGACTAATGAAAACTATGAATAAGTCAGGACATTCATAATTTGCAGTGAATGGTTATTACCAAGATTCATTATTTATAGAGGGAGAATGATATTATATAATTAAGTATCTTAACCAATCAGGTCAATGGAAGTACAAATTTATCAATTACACCTATAATTCAAATTATATCACCTCTTAATGGCCAACACTAAATATGAAATATAAGCACTTAAGTTTTCTTCTTGGTCGATTGGCAAAATATACTGCTAAAATTGGAGTTATAACAATAACAATAGATAACTTATTAAGGACTTACTTGGGTCATGCACTGGGCTAGATACTTTACATATATCTTAGCCCCTTCCAACATCCCTGTGAGGTAAATATTTTATTCTCTTTTTACAAAATGGAAACTAAGACCTTCAGAAGTTATGTAATTCAACAGTGCACATCTTGCTTACTGAATAGAGAGATCACTTTCGTACTATGAATTGCTGTATCTGTGTCTGTTTATTTTCTCACATTTTTTTAAAGATTTTATTTATTTATTTGACAGAGAGAGAGCACAAGCAGGGGGGGTGGCAGAGGCAGAGAGAGAGAAGCAGGCTCCCCACCGAGCAAGGAGCCCAATGTGGGGCTCCATCCCAGGACCCTGGGATCATGACCTGAGCCAAAGGCAGATGCTTAACCAACTGTCAGCCAGGCGCCCCTATTTTCTCACATTTTAGGGATAACATCACTTCCTAGAATTACTATGGAGGTCATTAGCAGATAATGGATGTTAACATGTCTGATATAGTGAAAGCGGTAAAGCAAAATATTTCGGATTCTCCTGGCCTTCCCTTTGTCCTATTTATCTTAACAGCTCAAAGTATGATTCCCAGAGCACTACCTGGAAACTTAGAGAAACAGAATTCAAGGAGTCCAGAGTATTGAGTCAGAATTTGTATGCACACTGAAGTTCAAAAAGGGCTGCTTCACACCATAGGAGTATGTGGAGAGTTGGTCTAATGGAGTGGAACTCTCTTTGGCTTTTGTATTTGGCTTTGCAGAAACAATTATCTTTATTAATCTATCTTTAGTAAACAACACCTCTGTCTTTTCAACTGTAAGAATATCAACCAACTCTACCAGGAAAAAAAAATAAAGCACAAACTATGAACCAAAGGATGTACAGCAAAGAAAAGGCAAACTTCAAAGGCTTAGAATGTGAAAACACTGGGGAGTTCAGGAATATATGACTGCATTTCTCTTTTTCCACTGAGATCAAAGAACTCATATTCACTTGTCAATACATTTTAATTCTGGCTGTGTTTACTACTCCAGGTCCTACAGATTGCAAATAAAATTTTCAGAATTATATGGATGACAACGTAGTGGCAAGACAATCCCAGGATCTATAAAGTGTAGCAAAATGCAATTTAAGTTGTATAGAGTTAATCTTGAAGGTAATTAGGAATGATAAAATAAGAAAAGAAGTTAAATTGCCCTCACACGAATTACTACCAAAAGATTAACTGATTTACCCTCAAAAGGCAGTTGGTTATAAATGATTATAAATGATGCCACAACAATAGCAATTTAAGACACCAACTTCCTGGTTGGGGAAGATTCTTGTTCTCCATCTTGGTTAAAGAAAACATTTTTGGTCACCTCTTTCTCCCCTATAATTTTTCCTTGAATCCAAATTTGGGGTTTTCTTCTAGAATCAAGCACTTTTCAACTTATAATTGTGGGATTTGTTTATTGCCTACACTTCTGTATATTATTCACTGACACCTACAAATTACCTTGTATATCAGCTAATTAATGGTTCAAGTCATGATATGATGGAGTTGTGTATCAATCTATAAGTCACTTATCTCTGTCACCATTTTGGTATGTGGAACAGTGTTTCTGCAACAAATTGAATATTTTATTGCATGTTAACTCATTACATAATTATAAAAATCAAAGTTTTAACAATAAGTATGTCATACACTTGAAATAAAAATGAAATAAAATTAAAAGTGTTAATTTGACTTCAGGATACTTACTGTATGTTTAAATATGAAGGAAAGGACCAAATTAGAGAACATGTATGGAATACAGAAAATAAAATATCAAAAATGTCCCAGAATGTGACACCTTTGTCAGAGGCCTCAAATAGACAGACGTGGGAAATTTTAACTCTTGGTATATTTTTTTCACTTCCTACTTGACACAATATTGCACATTGTAGTTAGTTGTTGATTATCTTCCTACTTACCTAATTATTTTCATCCATTATGTATGTGGAATGGGTGACATCCTTGTATCCTCTGCACTTGTATCATGCCAAAACAACAGTTTTGTCAGTAGACAACAAAATCTAAAGGATCTTTCCTATTTACATAAGAGCAATGAACTATCTTGATGAGATACCAGCTTTCTCTTTTAGAATAGCCATATGGTTTAGTGATTTGTTGAAATTACTTCAAAGGGCCATATTGGTAATGTTAGGTAGATGAAAAGAAAAGGGTCTAGTAAAAAATAAGTTAGCATTAACTGAGAGCTTTTGTATTCCAGGAACTGTGCTAATCTTTTTAATAGGAATCCTTTCACGTAATCCCTCTATAGAGGATGAGGAAGGTACTGGTGCTTCATAGAAAAGGCAGAGAAGGTCCAGAGGGTTTATATCACTTTCCCTAGGACATGCACAAGGTGATAGAACCCAGGCTATTCCCACTTCAGCAAACTTTCTTAGCCATTTATAGTACATGGTGCTAAATGTCTGTCATGAATTATTTAATGTAATCCTTACTCTGACTTTGTGATGTATTCTTTCACCCAAAGAATCAATGACACACATAACTCTTTCTTACCCCCACATCATCCAATCAATCTTTAGGTCCTATCTATTCTATCTCATACTTATATCTTGAATCTCTCCTCTTCTATCCATCTCCATTACCTAGTTCAGACACTTATCAGTCCACAGTAGTCTTTCTAACCTACCTATTTTCTTCCACTCTTGTACCCCTCCAAACCAAAATACACAGTAGTCAGAGTGAACACACAAAAAAGCATATTCCATCATAGGAAAAATTATTTTGGAACTCTTCAAAGCTTCTATCAGCTGAAGGACCAGTAAGCAATCTGTACATTGAATAAGGAATTAAAATTGTAGAAACCACTTTATTATTGTTTCTCTCTATATATTCAAACCTGCTTAGGGGAAAAGCAGGGTTCCCTATGTCAGGTACTTGATGAAAATTGGAGCAGATTCAGGACATTTATCTTTACTTCTAGCACATAAAAAAATGGTTAGGATCACGTACAGTACTCTGGAACGAGACTGCCTGGCTTTAACTCCCAAACTGTGTGTGTCACTTACAAATTATATAACCTTGGGCAAGTCATGTAACTATGCCTCTGTTTTATCCTCTATAAAATTCAGAATATTACAATTCCTACATCCTGGGGCTGTTGTGAGGATTAAAAGAGTTAGTAGAGGTAAAAGCTCTTAAAACCATGTTGGCATATAATAGGGACCTCATGTGTTAGTTCCCACTCTAGGGAATGGAAAAATTTGGGTAACTTCAAAATCAAAGACACTGATTTAGTAATTATAAATTCCCTATACCATACAATTAATTTAGGCTTCCAAGTTTGTTTTCAACTGTAAGATCTTTTACTGCCCACCCCTAGCACTTGTTAGCTACTATTTCTATCTCCCTTCCAGGATCAAAGAGGAGTAAGAAAGGAAAAATGAGAAGAGCATGAAAGTTCTTACATGACTGGAATTATTGTAAGATGGTTTAGCAATTTTTTAGCCTGACAAGTTTTTAAAGCTTTCTTCCTCCTTATGGATGCTTTTGTGAGTTCTTGGTAGACACCATGGGAGAAAGTTGAATGCATTGAGAATATTCCACTGTACCCTCCGAGGAATAAGAAATAGATTTCCTTCTAGTTTTTTGACCCCAATCAACCCCTGGTTTTCTGTCTTTCCACCCAGTTCTTGGAGACACTACACCTCTATAGTCAGTATCTTATGTAGGATTTACTATGGACCCAAGGTTACTTCCTCTTCACGCCTACCATCATGGACTCTTTGCTCATAGAATAGCTTAGGTACCTAGAAACAAAGCTTCCTGTCCTCCTATAACATCTTATATTTCCTATATCACAGAGTTTGTGATATTTTGTTGTCATTGTTTTTTGTGACTAGTTACTAGAGTGAAATAGGCTGGAGAAAGTGCAAGAATAACACAACTCTATACTTTTTTCACAATTTCCCTGTGATAGATGGTTTTAATCAAATTTCATTGCTTCTCAAGTTACTTCATGGTTTTAAAATATTAAAAATACCATGTCTAGTTGAGTCTACTCTAATATAAAAACCATGATATGTTATCCACTTTAAATTTTCTTTCTCAGTTTGGCTTGAAATGGGCAAGGTAGGAAGTTTTGGTACAGTTGTCATGTAATTGACACCCTGTAGTGACTGATCCAAAATCTGGTTTTGTTTTTTTCTTTTTCTGTCTTTTAGGTACTTGTAATTTCTTCAGAGTCCCCCACTGGTGACCTCCATTTGTTATTTTTTAAGACTGTGATTCCTCTCCATATAGGCAACTTATAATGTCCCTTAGTATTCTGTTTCCAGCTTCTTTTTGCTGTGGTCACTATGTCCCTTTAGAAGGTCATCCAGGACAAAGCTCTTCTCAAGACTTCTCATGTTATCTCTCTTGTGTGGCATCCACAACCAAGCTACAAGAAATATGACCCTTCCCTTTCCATCACAAGAAGAGTCCCTTCATACCTAGGGCAGTATCTCCCTGCCTTGCCATCAGATAAGTAAGGCAGCTAGCTATTCTCTTGCCTCAAGACACTTTGATTTTTATTTTTTTTAGTAAATCACGAACTAGCTTCAATGTTCTTCCACATCTAGAGGACTCAATCAAATTCTCAGAATAATCTTCTTGTAGATAACCTCATGTGGTATAGCAGGAAGGGAGAGAGAGACTTCCTCTTAACTTAGAGGAAAAGGAAGGCAAATGTCACAGGACTCTCACTTCTGTCAAAAATATCCTCTCTTCTAAATCTCAAATTTGAATGCATTCTCAGTCTTCTTTTAATTAAGTGTGGACAGTGGGTGATATTACCAGAACCATTTCTCTCATCACCTTTTACAATTCTGGCAGAGATGATTCAACATCTCAGTTTGGAATGTATCAGTCTGGATAAGTATCCTGACTACTCTCTGAAGTCATAGAGCTGCTAAGCATTTTAAAGCTGCAATATCAGTGGAAGTCTCCTTTTAACACTCTTACACTATTACCTATGATATTTTCAAGAGCGTTGGAATAGTATTTGTCTCGCTAGTACCTTGTTCTCCTAGGCCTTGGCTCAGTATGAGTGCACAAAAATATTTATTAAATAAATAATATATTAATTGAAATGGATTTGATTTTGAGGCTATTATCCATAGTTTTATAAATAAATTGATACACTCCTACGGCTATTGTATGTATGTATGTATGCATGTATGTGATTTATGTATTATGTATATCTGTCCATGTATTACACATCAATATGCATACATGGCTACAGTGTTACACTATTCTAGGAGACACCATTCACATTGTGGTCTTGAAAATGTTATTTACATAGATAATAGTGAGAACAGTATGTCCTAGAATTGTAAAAACCCTTGGACCACCTACTACCTGTATGCATAAGTATGCATTCTTTTGGCATCTGGATATATTTCATATTTTTAATTTATCATACTTGTCAAATATCTACTATATATTAGGAGTAGTGTTAGATGATACAGATGGTGTTAGAAGTCTACAGAGATATGTAAAATAAACAAGTGATTACAAGTATATGAAAAATGTATATAAACATAGAAAAATAATTAGAATAAATTGTACTTAAATGCTAATAATTATTTTGTTAAGATAACTGGAAATGAGTTTTTATTTTTCTGTTTACTTCTAAATATTTCTTTATATATGCATGCATGAATTTTATAATGAAAAATAAACACATTCTAAATTATTTAAGATACTGATATTTTAAGTTTTCAGATCAAGCCAACACATATTTACCACCCAATATTTAAAGATAATTTTAGCCGAAACAATTTATCCAAGAGTCACATTCTAACACCTGAGAAAAAATCCATCAACTTGAAAATTGGATGACAGGCAATAAGTTGGAAGACTGGGCTATGCTAATTTAGTTGTTTATGATCCTGCACCACCAAGGAAACATCAATAGCTAAAATTATTGACTGAAATTGAAGCTGAAGCTTTATTTGAACTGTCTTTTATAAGGAATATCTAGAATAATTAGCATATTGCAAACACACTAAAACATTTCTGGTCACTTCACAGCTTTTTTTTTTTTTAATTCTTGTATCACTGCAATTTTAAAAATCACCAGAATAGATTGTTCCTGAAAATAAGCTATTTATTTACCTTCTGTTTGTCTAGCATGTAATGAGGAAACAGTGTGATCATTAGTTAATGATTTAAAAAACTTACTAAATGGTAAATTTCAATCACATCCTATAAGGATGAGAGGAAAGAAAATTGACCACATTGTCAACATTTTGAGTCACTTCGATACTCGTCTCAGAACTTAATATGAACTCTTAACACAAACAGTATAGATTTCTTGAGTTTTGAGTTTATTGATCCCTGCAGTTTTGCCATGAAACTAAGAGCACCTCAGAGAAAAACTATTGAATCTTAGACCTTAGAAGGACACCCATTTCACTGGAGTCTATTAAGAGAATTACATCATATTTATTTACAACGATTTGCAGTAGCAATTTGTCAGTGTCCTGATAATAACATATGAACACAGCACATCCATACAGTGTGATTCACATCCCAAAGTACATTTTTGAATATTGAATTATAATGCATATGACAAATGTTACATTATTACTTAATACATACATACATATTCACAATCTGGTGCTAAAGACATAAGAGATCTTAAGTTTAGATATAATAAACTAGGCTAAAATTATGAAATAACTGCTTATGAATTAAATATAATTCTGTAATTGTCCTCAATATTTATGTCATCTCCTATAACTTTGAAAGTTTTGCACAGTAACTTGCATACTGGTAGTTTCAATAACAAAACAATATACACAAAATATAGTAAATTTTATTTTCAAAATAAAATGCATTCTTTGAGTTAAAAATTTGCATTTAGGCTATGATTAAACTAATTAGTATTTCCAAGAAATGCACTTAAAAATGATAAAAGCAAATATACTTTATCAGCTTTTAAAGGAAATGCACGTTAACACTCTCTTGATTCTTTAGAAGGAGCTGGAAGATGAGGATTTTTGTGTGTGTGTGTGTGTATGTGTGTGTGTGTGTGTGTGTGTGTGTGTACTCATCCCTATATTCTTCGTATTTGTTTATAACTTTTCTTTATTGGTTAATAAAATTCTATCTTTTTAACTTCAAAAGCCAGAGAGTTAGGTCCATGATATTAGTTTTTGGTAGTATTGTTTTTCCTCCTAGCATCTTGATTTCTTTGTAATATTCATTAAGTTGGTAAGAGTAAAATGAACCCCTGTTTAATCAGCTAAAACTTTTATCATGGGTACGTGACACATAGTCTAAAATTTGATGAGCTGAGGCATAACTCAAAATATTGGATTTTTTCCCTTTTTTAAAATTTCATAACTTATTTTTGAATTTGCAAGAATATGTACAAATACCTCAAATCTGGAAGCAAATGGTCCCTCCTATAAATAGAACTTATATAAGTATCATAGATAGAAAGGAGGCTCATACTTTCCTTTTCAGTTATACCTGCAATATCCATGTCTCAAACCACAAATGATCAAAGGTTAATTTTTAAAAATTCAGGTTGTGTGATGTGTAAGTGATGCCAATATATTAGAGGGTCACAGATTACTATGAATTGGTTATCAAATAAAGTATTAATTTTTGCTCTATATAATGCTACACTGGTAAAATTCAAGGTAATTGTTCTAGTTTGGGGAACTTTTATGAAAGTGTCTGTTACATAAGTCCATCTATATAGCAAAGGATAAATGTGACCTCCAGAGCCATTATTACTAGAAACATCAGTACAAGCAAGACAAGTAACCAGCCAGGTTCTGCTCAGTCAGCTGGTATTACAGATGTCACATCAATCTACATGAAGAACTTACTCAGAGACCCCAATCAGTAATATGGGACATGAACTATCCCCTTCCATGTTTCCCCTCATTTATCTATCATTTAACATTTCAGGAGAAATAGATATCCCAATGCTGTTAAAATATTAAAAACATTCACTGAAACTTTATCATTTAAGTACTCTTCTTAAGTGCTACTATTCATGTAAGTGCTATGCTGAATAGAATATTTTACGGTGAATACTGATTTGGTTACATTTAGTGACATGTTTAGTAACATTTAATGAAAACATTTCAAAATCATAGAGTTGTCTTTAAGTGATCTTTGTTTTGTACAGTTAATTAATAACACTATATTTTGTTAAATGATGTTTTGTTCATCCTTAAAACTAGAATATAAAAATAATATACAGGTGGTACTAAATTTACACAGATATGAAAAATTTGACAATCTATATTAACCACAACATTGTAATTTCAAACTTTGAAAGAAAAAATATTTTAATTTGGTAGAAAATCTTAATTGGCTTTCATTGATTCTCATGTCAGAGTACCAATTTGTAACTGAGAAAGGTAAAATCATTTTCATTAGTTTTCATTGATCATTGGAAGAAAAATATAGGACATGTATCTCTGGAATCAACAAATTACCAGTGTTATCAGACAAACCTAGTATCAAAACCTAGTCTTGATATATATATTACATTAGATTTTTCTCTTCTGTCTTTAATGTTTATAAAGAGAGTTAAGTTAAATGAAAATAATTATAAATGAAAAAAAGAAAATAATTATAAATGAGTTTACCTATTAGATTGTGTCCATTTTATTATAAAATTAGAAGAATGTCACTTACTGAGAGTCAAGATATTCTTATTTTCATTTGTATAATTGTTCATTCATTCAATAAATATTTCTATATTTCAGGCATGGGATGGGCAGTGAGGCAAAATGATGAACAAAATATGCAAAGCCCCTTCCCTCATAGATCTCAAAGGCTACTAGCATATATGGAGAGGAGAAAAAAAGTAATCATTAAAAATAATTGTGGTACAGATTATAATTTAAGAAAGACAAGATATTATAGAGGTACAGAACCAAGCCACCCATCAGTGAATAGGAAATCAAGGAGAAATTTTCAGAAAAGAGTAATATCTAATAACTTAACATTAAGAATGAGTAGGAATGAGTCTATCAATAGGATGGGAATATGAGAACTGAGATGAGAGTGGGAATAGTATGGTATATTAGAAGAATTGAATACGGATTTTTTTTTTTAATGGCTTGAGCATGATTCAGGGAGTAGCAGGGATGAAGGTATAAGAAATGGTCATATCATGAAAGGTTTTGTAAGCAATGTCTTAAAGTTTGGACTTTATCTCAAACTGAAAACCAACTATGATAGCCAGCCTCCAAGATGATACCCAGCGATCTTTACCTCCTATTATTCACATTCTTTTGAAATCCCCTCCCACAATTTGTCAATGTTGACCTATGTGAACAATAGAATATGGTGGAAGTGATAAAGTAAGTTCTGAAATTAGGTCATAAAAATCATTGAAGAGCTCTGCCTTGCTTTCTTAAATCACTTACTCTGGGCTAAACTAGCCATCACACTGTGAAGGCATTCAAGCAGCCATATGGAGGGAAACCAGCTTATAATCAGCAACTTCACAGCCACATAAGTGAGCCTTCTTAGGAGTGGATACCCTAGCCTCAATCAAGCTTTCATCTACCTGCAGCTTCAGCCAAGTCACCACAACCTCAGAGACACCTCAGGCCAGAACCATCCAGCCAAACCAGTCCTGAATCCTGGACCCACGGAAATGATGAAGAAAAGGAAGTGTTTTTTTGTTGTTTTAAGCAACAAAGTTTTGATGTGATTTCTTATATAGCATTAGTTAATGAATTAACCTACTAAAGTTTTTTTGTTGTTGTTGTTTTTGTTTGTTTTTTAAATAGGTGAGACAATGAGATATTTAAACATGGAATGCCATGATCAGATTTTAATTTCAGAAAAATCTCTTTGGCTACATTGCGTAGAAAGGCTACAAAAAAGCAAAATGTGAGGTAAGTAGACTATTTTAGTATTTCAGACAAGAAGGGATGGTGCCCTAAACTAGGATAAATATTTAATATTATTGCATTTATCTTCACTGCTACATTTACATTTACTGATATTTTAAAAATAAAATATGGATTCTTTCTGGACAATTTTTAGAATAACAAATGAAAATTTAAAATCAATTTATCATTTAGACTTCTCATTTAATTCAACACTCAAGAAACATCATAAAAGTACAAGTGAGCAAAAGTTTTATTCGCTCAGCCATTATTTGTCGAAGCTTTGCCAAATGAAAATAGACTCTGCCTCCTGAAGTTGATGTCAGAGCTATTCAGCAGACTGACAAAGAGCCCCCAAAGTGCTAAGACCTACTGACCCTGTCACCTCAGCTCTGCAATGACTTTGGAAATCTCTGCTGTGGTAGTGTGCAATAACCACACTCAGCAGCAATTTCCAAAATGATACACTTTACTTTGCCAGGTCTGTAGCAGATGCAACACAATTTGCCAAAGCACAAGAGAGTAAAGTGGAGCTTGCTTCTTTACTTTCCCTACAATTATCTGTATTATTTGAGAAATCGATTCAATTCACTATTCTCTATGGCAAATTATTTTCTTTGATTGCCAGTGTTTTGGGGATTTGCATAAATCCTAGATCTTTTTTTTTAAAGGAAAGCTGGTTTTATTGGGAGCTTGCTTAATGCTTTTCAATAAAGTACCAAACATCCCTACTATGATTGACCTCTTTCCTCATATTTAAGTGACAGTTTGAAGATGTTATAAGTTTTCTTTTTTTCGACTAAAAATATACTTATTATGTTAAGGGAGTTTAAAAGTATATTGGAAGACTAGAAGAACATAAAGTGGGATGTTAAATACCCTCTATTTAGATTTTTGCCTGAAAAAAAAGTGCTTTCTTAAGAAAGCCATAAATGCACAAAGCTTCTAAACCAGTTATTCCAAATTTCTTTCACTACATTCATGCCTACAATTACACCTACTCTGATCCCTCCCTCCCCTTCCCCTAAATTTCCCCTCATTCTCTCCAAATAGATACCACACAATTTAAAAAACTTTAGCATTTACCTCATCCAAATGACTCCTTTCTACAGATAAATAAACTAAAGTCCAGATGGATTAAATATCCAGACTAACATGAATCAACTTACTCTCAAGGCTAAGTCTAAATTGGAGTTTCCTAAATTTTGTTCCAAATTTTTTTTTCCAATTCCTTTTGCTACTTCCAAAGTTCAGATTGCCCTAATCTTTAGTCTGAATAAATTCCACCATTTCCTTGCCTACATTTATGGCCAAGTTCAATTCACTGACCATACTACAAGTAGAGTCCCCCTTTTAACATATAAATCTGAATGTCAGTCCCATCTTAGTACTCCTCAATAACTCCTCAATGCCCTCAAGATAAAGTCCAAATTCACTGAATTGGCTTTTCTTTTAATGTCCTTTATTTCCTTCAAATTATATTCAAATTATTTTTCCTTCAACTTTGAAAATGAATAAATAATCATAGTGTTTAACATTTATCAAATGTCTACTGCAACAAATGGTGAGCTTAAATCCATGGCAGGCATGTTGCTAAGTTCTTTACAAAGTTCACTGAGAGATAGTAGAACTATGTGGTTAAGTGATGGGCTATGATGTCACTGTTTAGGCTCCAGTCCCAGCTTAAACTATTACTAGCTGTGTGTTACTAATCCTCTTTGCCCTGCTTCCCCAGCTGAGGGAGTGAAACAAATTAGCACGTGAAAATCTGACAAAAAGTGAGCACTTAAGGAACAGTGGCTATTAATTCTTCCTGAAACTCTATGGGGAAGTTACTTTTATTATCTTCACTTTACACTTGAGAAAATTATCAAGGAGAATATTTCATTTCAAAATCTTGACAGAACCAAGCATATACACTTTGATATATTGTTGTATGACTTATATAAGTTACTGTTTTGTGTTAAGGCATGATTATCCTGCTGATGGTAAAACTGCCCAGTGAATAAACACAGACAGGAGACAGGCACTGAGAATAGCCATAGAAGAAGAGAATGGGGCGGGCATTCTTTTTGTTTTGTTGTTGTTGTTGTTGTTGTTGTTGTTTATTTGTTCAGTCCTGACTTTATATCTAGGAAGGCACTCTCATAAAGCAGGCAAATATTGCACAAGTTTGTTCCCCCGAGAAGCAGATGCCAAGCCAAAGTGAGGAGTACAAATTATCTTGGAAAGTAGTATCTGTGAAGAAACAGGAGAAAGCAGGATTGGGCAGGAAGAACTGCCAGACAGCAATGCAGATCTGACAGTCTCTGCCAGCCCAATTGGGAGCCTCAGAGCAGAGATCACCCATTAATGAAGTCCCCTGTTGAAAGGAAATGACGAGGCGCTTGCAGGACATTTTGGCTTAGTCACTTACTGAGGCTACTCTGAGGAGGAGATGGCCCCAGCTCAAACTGAGGTGGACCTGAAAATCTTAACAGATGGTTCTCACAGCTGGGCAATGAGTCCTTTCTTGAAGGGGGAGCTGATCTTTGCATGTCTGCAGTGTCTGCCACAGATGGTAAGAGCCACTCAATTGCTAGCCAAGAGTAGGAATGAAAGACTAGACTTGTATCAAAATGTTTTTATCCTGGGGCTCCATATGGAACTGGGAAATCAGTAAAACTATGAGGAATCACACTAGATTCTGGGTTTGTTTCACAGTTTTCTGACACCTAGTTTTAGTAAAGTCTTTTAAATGTTGGTTCTCTCAGCAATGGAAGATCAACAGGAGTGCCATTTGACCACATTAGGTCAGAATGTTACAAAGGAAATAAGTAGTATAGCACTAGAGAACAGGATAGTGCAGTCCCTAATAACCTGAACACACTTGTGTTGCAGCAAAGCCGGTTTAGGTTGTGCTTCAGTAACAAATGACTCCAACATATCAGTGACTTAGAACACAAAGGTTTATTTCTCACTCATCATACATGTCCACTGCTGGTTGGCTGCAGCTTTGCCACATCATCTTCTTTTAGGACACAATATGTCCCCTCATCATAGGAGAGGCGAAAAGAGAGAATGGCTAAGCATGTGCCAAATCTTAAAGAGTCTACCAGTAAGTAACATCTTTCACTTTTGCTCACATTTCATTGACCAAAACACAACATATGGGTATATCTGAGTTCAATTTTATGGCCAGGTATAATCTTTCCACAGAGAAGGATAGAACATACAGGTGAACAATAACACAGTCCATGACAAAACGCAGGGAAGAGCCCACATCCGTGCATATGGGTGCCAGCATCTCTTATTGTCAGACTTCATCTCCCATGAGGGAATTATTTTATTTAGGGCCAATCTTAAATCTTCTTGACTTACATCAACTAAGGAAGTAGGTTTTTCCAAAGAAGAATCAAAAGAAAATCCACCTTGAAATTTTAGTTTTGTAAAATTGCTCTCCCTTATATTCAATAAATTGTAACATGTGGAGACCTCAGCTTCTGTGTGCTGTAGATTATGATACATGATGAAGTATCATGATATGATGAAAAATATTTTATTTTTATTTATTTATTTTTAAAGATTTTATTTATTTATTTATTCATGAAAGACAGAGAGAGAGAGAGGCAGAGAGAGAGGCAGAGGGAGAAACAGGCTCCCAAGGAGCAGGGAGCCTGATGTGGGACTCGATCCCAGGACCCTGGGATCATGACCTGAGCCAAAGGCAGACACTTAACCATCTGACCCACCCAGGCGCCCAAAAATATTTTATTTTTAAATTTAATTTTATTGGGCACCTGGGTGGCTCAGATGGTTAAGCGTCTGCCTTCGGCTCGGGTCATGGGATCGAGTCCCACATCAGGCTCCCTGCTCCTTGGGAGCCTGCTTCTCCCTCTGCTTCTCTCTCTCTCTCTGTCTCTCATGAATAAATAAATAAAATTTAAAAAAAATAAATAAATTTAATTTTATTTATTTATTTGACAGAGAGAGAACAAGCAGAGAGAACAGCAGAGGTAGAGGGAGAGGGAGAAGCAGACTCTCCGCTGAGCAGGGAGCCCGATATGGGACTCGATCCCAGGACCCAGGGATCATGACCTGAGCTGAAGGCAGATGCTTAACAGACTGAGCCACCCAGGTGCCCTGATGAAAAATATTTTAAAATTTAAAAGGACTACACAAAGGTGGACTATTACTGTTACTACATTGTAATTGGTATTGATTGCACTTTCTTTTGAACCCAGATGGTTTCTTAGATTCCCATGTCCCTACAGATGTAATCCTCTCTACATATAGATCATCTTGAAAAAGATGCAGAAAGAAAAGCAATTTTAAAGAAATATCTAAGAAATCCTCGATAAAAGGAAATGGAGAATTTAAATAATCTGTAAAAAGAGGAGAGAAAAGGGGCTTCATGCAGATATTGGAATTGTTATCAACAGACAACATTCAGTTTCATTTAAGACACTTTTTTTTTCATATGGTACATGATGCATTAAAAATGAAAAAGAATTAAAATTGTTTCCACAAAGTGAAAGAACAGAGAAATAAATGTAATGTCTAAAATATAAAGCTTCATAGCATGATTATCCTTTCATTAAGATGTAAGCAACGTTCTAGGAAATGTTGTGGTCCTAATTACAATATGATGGAATACATATTTGTCTCGAAAATAACACACTTGAGAAATATGTAATATTCATTGTAACAGCCAAAACTTTAGAAAAAGACACAAATATATTGTGTTATATTTCGACATCTCATAAATAATACCTAAAGAGTTCAGGTTAGATATTTCAAAAGAAGATGGGATGCTTTGAAAATGAGCTAACCTTATTTTAAAATTTCATTCATATGTATTTTAGTGAAGAAATACATATATTTCTATAGAAATAATTTCTCTAATAGTTAGAGACTAGGGGGCACCTGGGTGGCTCAGTCAGTTAAGCATCTGACTCTTGGTTTCAGCTCAGGTCATGATCTTGCGGTAGTGGGATCGAGCCCTGTGTTGGGCTCCATGCTCATTGTGGAGTCTGCTTCAGATTCTTTCTCCCTCTCCCTCCCCTTCTACCCCTCCCTGCTCTTTCATTCTCTCTCAAATAAATAAATAAAATCTTCAAAAAAATAGACCAAATGGGTTAATTATTTCTAATTTTTAATAGTCAAAAACTCTACAAGTTTTATAATAGCAGATCATTGGATAAATTGGTATTTGCTCTCTTACGGCATTATGCAGACCCAGAGATATATTGATTATATATTGCATTATACACATGTCTACACATTCCTTTGCTGAATTACATGTGATAATGTATTGCCTGAAAGGGAACTGTAACTATTATAGATAGTTATGTTGGAATCATAGCCTAGTATTGACTCAGATATCTAGAGAGAAGCTTTCTAGCAACTTCAATCACCTCAAAACCCACCATATATATTGAGAAAACACAAAGGTTTGAGTTGTCAAATCAGATTCACACAAATCATAAATTTACCCAGTAACAAGCTTTACTAATGATTTCAAGGGTACATGTAATCAAACAGCACAGGCAAAGCAGGGAAATATCTAGAATGACTAATACAACTTCCCAGGCCTTTCTTATCACTCAGGACACACTAGCCCATATTATCAAATGAAGTTTCTAAGAGATATGTACAATCATGTGACTTACCCAAAAAGGAGCTATTTTAGCATGGACCATATCCATTTTAAATAAGGAGTGTGACATAGTATACATGACATTTCTGGTTGCCGGGGACATGCCACATAAATTCATAGATTTTAGGTTTGTTTTCCATAAGCACCCAAGTCATTTTGCTATGGCAGTCCATAGATAATGACTCTCCCACGGGCACATACCATTAATGTTTGCTGTTCGTCTTGTCACTAACATGTTTTAAAGAAATTTCATTTCCAGGCTGTCCTCAGTAAAGGAAGGCCTGCAGGCCTATACTGATTATTCCCCTCCCATTTTTACTATAAATAATAAAGATAAATATCATTTATCAGAATAATAAGAGTGTGGTAGAGACAAGGAAAGTGAAAGAAAACAGAAAAGAGAATGCAGGAGTGACAAGAAAAGTGATCAAGAGGCAGGAGGAGTGAGGGTGGCAATGGCAGGCCATGAACATCCAAAGTGGAAGAGATGAGAACTACCACAGCAACTGCAATACACAGCAGAAGTGCCATGGTGGTGGTTACCAGCAGCGGCATTACCTAGAGAGGAAAAGAGAAAGCTAGCAGTCATAATAACTGCTAACATTTATTAATCCCCTACTGTGTGCCAGGTATTCTCCCTTGTACTTGATGTGCCTTATTTCATTTAATCATCACAGTTTAGAGGAGTTCTATTTTATAGACTGAGATGGCAAATCATTTGCCCAAGCAATTGCAGGTAAGAAAGGAGCAAAGTCAGACTCAAATTCAGTTCAGTGACACATTATCCAATATACTGAATTGCCGCAGTCTAGTACGGATGTGCTGTGTAGCAGGACAACCCAGGCTGTCACTCCACTCAGGGCACCACAGTGTGACAGCAAGGAAAAGAGGAACAGAGTATATTTGACCAGGTGAGTATTCTGTCAGATAGAAAATCTGTAGTGATCAGTATACAGGTGGTAATGAAAGTTTTGGAAAAAGGCAAGATTACTCAAAGACAGTGTGTAGAACGAGAAGAAAACAAAGCTGTGTTAAGAACACTAGGGAAATAATTTTAAAAGGGTAGCCCATGAAAAAAGACTAAAGAATGGACAAAGAAGGGAAAATAGTAACTAGGAAAAAAGTGGTATCGTAGAACCCAAGAGGAGAGAATATCACCAGAATTGGGAAGTCAACTGATGAACCAAAAGGTAAGAAAAATCGAAGTGAACAGAGTACACTGGAATTAGGAATAAAAGCATGGTGCTGAATATTGAGAGTAGTTTATTAGAGTAAAATGTTGAAGACAGTGGGCAGAAGATTAAGGAATGGATGAGAGGTGATGAAGAGAAGGTAAAAATAAAAGCCTGTAGTTGTAAAAAGTACTCTATCAAATAGGTTGGTAGCTAAAGCTGAGCGTGTGGAGATAAACATTTTTGTTTGTTCTTGTTTATTAATATCGTTGCTTTCTAAAGGAGACTTTTAAATATGTTTTTACATGCTAATAGGAAATAGCCTGAAATAAGGAGATGCTAAAAATACACAGGAAGACAAATTATTTAATTAATGGAATATGTTAGTTTCTTTTTTTTAGTGGGAATTAATTATATTATATTACATTATACCCCATTTGCATTGATTCACAATATTCCCAGGCTTCATAAACTCACTTAGAGCTGGTGGGGGAGGGAGCAGTGGCGGGGGGAGGTAGAGAGTTGTTCCTGGCCTATGCTCCATGTGAGAATAACTCATCTAAGGTTCCTAAAATTATCATGAAAGCTTGTCAATAACTAAGTAAACCTAGAAATCCCCAACCCAGTCATTTAGCAATATTTTTCTGGACCTGAATGCCCAGATATCCAAGGGGAGGGGGACATTCTAGTGGACCCAAGGGCAAGGCATGAAAATTTCAATACAAGCCATAGCAACTTGGATGTCTCTAGGGTTCACATGCTACCCTAAGCCTGACTGCTTAGTTTCTTCTTTGTTTCTATCCCTTGCCTCATCTCCACACTGAGAAGAGTGGCCTGAATTGGACATGAAACACTCAAGGTGACAACAGGCAAAGAATCTTTCTGTCCATTCTGGACCCATTCCACATTCTTAGTCCTGGGACATGAAAGGTTGTATGGGGCCCAGGGGCTGCAGTGCCCCATATGCTTATCTGTGGTTTGCAGACCCCAAGAGTCCAGTCAAGGCAAGAGTCATTCAGTTCCTCATTAGAGTTCTAGGTTTTCAAAGGCTGTGGCACGACAGCCTGAACCAGAGAACAAACAACCCTAGACAGTGAATGGAGAGAGAAATAAGCACACGCAAAGAGGATGAAAAGGTCACATGTCAATTGGACAGAGCAGGTGTAGGGATTTGGGGGAAAGCGGGCACATTCAGGCTACATTTACTGGATACAATATTTAGAAAAATCAGTTTGAATTCTGACATCTTTTTAACTGCATCGGCAGAACCTTAAACAGAGCATGACTTCCTTCCTCGGTTACCCTTTTGGCCAGAGTGTTTAGTCTAGGAGGAATTAACAAGCCGCTAAAAAGAGAAACGGGAATCATGACGGGTGGGGGGGGGAGGGGTTGAGAGGTATCGTATCCAGCAACACAAGTCTCCTGACTGCTTTTCCCAGCAGTCAGTTCATTCTGCTATATACAATAGGTCACAGGAATGATGGTGCTATGACTTAGCTCCCTAACAATTCTGGTGCAATTATTTGGAGCTGGGAAGCAAGAAGGCAGAGATTGCATTTCTCCTTTTGGCCTAACAGGAAAGTGTTCAAGTGTCTTTACTACTCAGGTTTATCCAGCAAATTCAATTCTTCTTCTCTGGACATCTTCTAACACTTTCTTATTTTAACCAATTCATCCTCTTGGGCTCTGTTTTCATATAAGGCAGCCATGGTCTCCAGATCAACCACAGAGTCATCCACATTGAAAATGGCCTGCTGGATATCCTTCATTTCTAAAGGCAAATTAGATATCAAGAGTCCCACAGTTTGAGATTGTTTTCCATCCAATAACTTGATGATCTTTTCAACCTTGTTCTTTTTCTCATAGATCTCTGACAGAGGTTTTTTTCTTCTGCTGAGTTGTGTCTTTGGAAAATAAATACTCAAACTCACTAGTACCCTGAAATAGCAGGTTCTTCTAAGGAATCCCAAAAGGTTGGTGTAGCATTTTGGCTTTTTTTTTTTTATCTTTTATTTGTATTCTAGTCCAGTCAAAAGGCTTCATGGGACAACTTGGCTCAATGGCTGGCCTCCAAGGACATTGGCTAGAAGAAGGGCCAATTCTGAAAGAGAGTCCAGGAGGAGGTGGGGATGCAAGTCCTGTGGGTGTTAGAGCAGGAGGAGGCCTCCCACTGTTGGGCACAGCAGCGGAGTTGGGACGTGGTGGTGGAGGAGGTGGAGGAAGCCCAGCACTTGGCAGCAGAGGAGGTGGTGGAGGTGGTGGCGGTCTAGCACTTACAGGTGGTGGTGGAGGTACTGGTAGCAAAGGTCCAAGTCCCAGTAGGAGAGAAGGAGGGGGTGGGGAGGGCTGGCTGCTGGTAGGGGTGGTGCAGGAAGGGGAGGTGATGACTTTTGTTGACTTAGTGAGATGCCTTCCACAGACTGAACTGGTGATATCTGGCGGCTCTGTTGTCATTTGGGGGACAGAGTTAGCTTAAAGAGGAGATATTCAGCTTTTGGGGTATTATCTGGTTACTTCTAGTTATCTTGCCCTCACCTTCACAGGTTTTGAGGAAAGTCTCTCTGTCTGGATGAACACATTTCCGTAGGTCTCTAGAGAACTGTTATTTTCAGTGGAGATACACGCATCTCTCATCTTTTCACATCCTCCTCGCCATCAGTGGTCTATCTTCTGTTTGAGGTTTCCATGAGTAACAACTGCAGGCTCACCCTGGGTATGAAATGCCTAAAGTTCAACTTTGTGCTCCTTCTTCAAGTGTAAAATTGCAGTTTGGTATTCTGCTTCGGTGTACTTCAATCCCACTTTTCCTTCTGTGTCTTTTGTCTTTGGGGGTGGTCAGACAGCTTGGAGTCTGCCTGGAGTCCTTCATCCTCTTCAGTAGGGCTGTGGTCAGGCTTCTTCCTGAACAGCATCCTCCTTATGCTCATTTTCCACATCTTCAAAATGGAGTCATGAGGCCAAATAAAAGACAAAGCCAGAGACCTCCTTAGGCTTTTCTTTCCATTTAAGTTTTGTATCATCTTCCCTGCCTTCATGGCATAGCAGTATATTCATTTATCATTGCTTCTATAACAAAGGACCACAAACCTTGTGGCATAAAATAAATTTATTGTCATCATATCACCTTCTCTTCTCTGACAAAATCTCCTTCTGCCTTCCTCTTGTAAGATTACATTGTAATCTTTATGTGATTACATTTAGGACAGACTCAGAAAATCCAAAATAATCTCTCTCAGGATCCTTAATTTAATCATATTTACAAAGTCCCTCTTGTCATATAAGGTAATATTCACAGGTTTCAGGGATTAGAACCTAGATATCTGGGAGGACCCACCCATTCTATTATTCTGCCTACCACATGGTACAAATCTTATAATGTACAATAATGTCCTCTTGTCTCACTCTAAATATATGACCATGAGTGACAAATGGCATTCTTTAATACTCCACAATTCCACTATACTGTATACTTACTCTGACACTATCCAAAATGAGTATTTCAAATCTTCTTTGTCCAGTGATGCCCTTATCTCCAGCCTCACCTCCTTTCCACTTATTCTCTCTTCTCAAATGATGACCCTGATAAAATAGATTCCATGTAAAGCTTTCCCACTTTCATTACAAAATGTACCTGTCTACCTGCAACTAGACTTCTATCCATCCCCTATTTTTTCTTGCAATAAATGAAATGTCCCTGTTCATATCAAACCTCTCTATTTGTACACTAGCTCCCACTGCTGCTCACTTCTCATGAACTTGGCTCCTGCAATTGTCTGCTCTTTTGCATCATCTTCAATGAATCAAATCCTAGCAGCATACATATTCTAAAATCTTACTTTAGAAAACCAGCTTTTCTAAGCACACTTCCCTGCAGCTATTATTCCTCTTCTTGGTCCACTTATTGGGAGACATTGTCTATTGTCTATCTTTTCTCCTTCACAGAGAAAGAGAAAAATAATGATTGACAGATTAAGAATAACTTTGGAAGATAGAACCAAAAACACTTGATCTATTTGATGCAGGAGGTAAGTAAAAGAAAGGAACAAGAGTAACTCCTAGGTTTTTTTTTTTTTTCCCACTTGAATAATTTTGTGGTAGCATTCACTGAATTGAGGAGAATAAAAGAGGAGTAATTTTAAGATAAAGTTGCAATCAGAGTCAGTCTCTCCCCATATGACTCCATCATTCAACTGAAATAGCTCTTGGAACAAATGACGCCCATGCTCAAATGCTAATTTCAACCGCTATTTACTGTTTTAATTTTACTTGATCTCCAGTTAACAGTTGACCATTTGTTTCTTCTTGAACTATTTTTTCTTGGCTTCTGTGGCATCACTCTTCCTTGGCTTTTCCCCTGTCTCACTAGGTATTTCTCAGTTCCTTTCATTGATTTTTCTATTATCTAAAATCCTCTTTCATCTAAATATTGGAGTGTCCCAGAGCTATGCCCTGGATGTTTTTTTTCCCCTTTTTTTCTTAATGTCTCCCTAAATCATTTCAGCTGGTCCCATGGCTTACCAACCCATATGCAACTGGGTCTCAAATATTAATGGCCAGTGCTGACCTCTCTTCTGAACTCTAAACTCATATTTCCTACTGCCAGTTAGACAACCCCCCCCCTTGCATGTCTAATAAGCATCTCAGATTTAACATGCCCAAAACTTAACTCTGATTGCATCTTAAAAAAAGAAAGAAATCTTGCCATTTGCAATGACATGGATGGAGCTAGAGAGTATTATGCTAAGCAAAATAAGTCAGTCAGAGAAAGACAAATACCATATGGTTTCACTCATATGTGAAATTTAAGAAACAGAACAAATGAGCAAAGGGGAAAAAAGCAAGAGAGAAGCAAACCAAGAAGGGACTCTTGACTGTAGAGAACAAACTGATGATTGCCAGAAGGGAGGTGGGTGAGGGGGGCGTTAAGTGGGTGATGGGAAATAAGGAGTGCACTTGTGATGAGCACTGGGTGTTGTGTGGAAGTGTTCAATCACTGTGTTGTACACCTGAAACTAATATTACACTATATGTTAACTAACTGGAATTTAAATAAAAATTAAAAAAAAATAAAAGGACCCACCCAGGTACCCATTATTTAATAGATGACCAATCTATCTAATAGATTGTCTTAATATCTTAGTATTTTTCAAAGCATTTATTACTAAATGAAACTAATCACATTTTTCTATCAACTCTCCTCCTCCAACAGAATATAAGCTTTCTGAAAATAAGGTACTAAGATACGTGTTATTCATTCCTGTGAGCCAAGAAGCTAAACCAGTACCAGATACAAAATAGACAATAAATAGGTATAAAATAAAAGAATGAAAAATGGAGGCTTTGGCAGCTGGTACACTGAGCATGGTTGAAGGAATTAGCCTTAAGGTACAAATACAGCATTTTTTTCTTTGCTACTTTATTAGTGTAGATAATTTGGTAGATGAGGAAATTAAAGAAATTTTAGAGAGTTTCTCCTGATGGTCATTGTTTGGAAAAAATTAGAGTAGGACCATGACTTCCAACTAGTAAACTGGACCAAATTTAATCTACAGATGTGTGTGTGTGTGTGTGTGTGTGTGTGTGCGTGTGTTGGGTTTTTTGTTGTTTGTTTGTTTTGCCTTACATAGAGCACAAAAGAATGAAGTAAATTTCAATATTTATTAGTTAAGAGATTTGACATGATAAATACATATTTCCAGGTTTTCTTTCATGAATAAAATACCTGGCATCCCTCAACCCACATTCTAGCATGGCAACTATCTAGTAGAGGTGAGTGGTAGCTGCCCCATTTAGATAGGGCTTACAAGTGCCCACTATGTTCACTTCACTCATTTCACCCTGTCTCAGGCCCTGTGCATTTGGTTTCTCTGAATTAAACCTGGAGAAGCAACTATTTAGTATCACACTAAAGAAGTGTTCTACCACCAAATACTATATAATCTCAAGTCACTCTGTGTATAAAGCTTCATTTCCACAGGGGCAACTTGGCACTTTATTGACTTTACTTAATATGTAGTTGTCATGATACTCCATTCTATAAGGAAAAGAATATAGGATAAGGGTAATGTTAGATTAGAATCTGCTAGCAGCACTTTAAAATAACTAAATTATTTAGCAAAGGACATCATGTATTCTTGTTTAATGCCATTGTTTTGGTGTGTGTGTGTGTGTGTGTGTGTGTGTGTGTGTGTGTGTGTATTTAACGTGCAGGTTGTATGGTGCAAAGGTAAATAAATGAGAAATAGTTCCTGTCTATAGAGCAAACATGTAAAATGTGAGTTTTAGTGTGCTGCAGTAAATTCTGGTCTTAACTTTGGTTTTGCTCCAAATATAAGGCTAGATTTTAGCCTGTGCCCTTTGCTCACGTTATGAATCTCAATCTGTATGCTGAGTCTGTGCTATCTCTCCAAACTGATGTTTCTACGTACCCCCAATAGTTATGCCTCATCGCTTTAAGTTGCATGTGCCCAATGACTAAATTCATTGAGCATGAGAATTGATAAATTGCCCAATCAGACTTGTAAGATGTTCAAGTTGAGAAGGAGTCAAAGAGGATTAATATAAAATTTACATACATCCCAAGCTTACAGAAGGATATTCGGCTTTTTTTTTTGTTCTGGTTTGCTTAGAAATGCATGTTGACATGTGAAGTAGAAGTCAAATATTGATGATTCTTTTACAGTGCTATTAAAGAGTCTAACTATATATTCAAAAATAAATCTACCTAAATGTTTTTAAAATTCAGACCCTGTAGTTTTAAAAGGTTTTCAATGAACATTCTTAAAAAGTACTTTTTCCTTAAAAAATCAGCCATTCTTCCTATCACTTACTTAACTAAGAATTGAAATATAGTTTTCAAGATAAAATGTCTTTAAAGAAATAGTAAGACATCACTCTTTCACAAAAAGCAATTTGAGCTGTTTTTGGACACCAAACATAATAAATCAATGTCTATCCCCTTCTCTTTTTAAAAAAATATATATTTTATGTATTTTGAGCACAAATGCCGGTCAATCTCCAGCAGGCATTCCATTAAATAATGCCAAACTGATGTTAATAAACATGTATAACTCAAATTATGTTAACTCTTTAATCACTCAAAAAAGGCTCTGCAACAAAGCCTTCTATTAAAAAATTATGGCTACATGCTTTTCATTTTAAATTTTGTTTTGAATTTTGTTTGAATACTTTTGAATAAAAAGATACATCTTTTGTTCATGATGACTCTATAAAATTTTATATTAATATAAAATCACTACCAAGAGTCTTACAATGTTCTAATATTTGAAAATAATTTCAAGTAGTTTCTATTTTTCCTAACAATTACCTTCCAGGTTGCTATATGTAAGTCCCTAATTTAGAAGACACTCTGTGATGTTTGTTGATGTCTTATTTTAGCATTTGTTTTTCAGAATGTGCCACATTTAAGTTGAATTTGTGATTATCTCTAGAATGATTCTTGTTTAACTTTTTATGACAGAATACTGCCTTGTTCCTTCATGCTTTCTAAAAATATTTATCAAATCCCAACTGTGTACCAGGCATACTGTTCTAGATAATTGACATATATTATGGAAGAAAGCAGATTGGCATCTTCTTAGAGTTTTAATCTGGTTGGGAAAACCAGACAAAAATGAATATGAAACATAATAAATTGGTAAATTATACACTCTGTTAAAGAATAATAACTGCTCAAAGGAAAAAGGAAAAATAGAGCAGGGGATTTGAAATTAAACAGGACAAAAGAGATTTTCAGTTATTCTTCACTATAAACTACTCCAAAACTTAGTGGTTTAAAACAATTTATTATTACCTTCTACAGTACCGTGTTTTAACTGGGCTTAGTTAGTTGGTTCTTGCTTGGGTTTCTCATGTGCTTGCAGAAAGATATTAGCCAAGGATCTTGTCTGGGCTAGAGGTCCAAGATGGCTCAATCACATGGCCAGCAGCTGAAGTAAGCTGAGGTTACTAACCAAAAGAGCCTATAGGTGGCCTCTTCATGTGACTGTGGCATCATAACATGGAGGCTGGATTCTGTGAGAGTGCTATCAGTGAACATCTTGAGAGCTAGTATTTCAAGAAGCCAAAATAGAAGCTGCAAAGCTCCCTCTGATTTAGCCTCAGAAGTTCTAGATTGTCACATCTGATACATTCTATTAGTTATAAACAAGTCACAGGCTGGCCCAAACTCAAGGTGGGGAGGCTACACAAAGGTCATTGAAGGTCATCTTTAGAGACTGGTTATCATAAGAAGTTGTTGCAATTTTAAGTAAGATGATCAGGTTTATTAAAAAGTTAAGTATTTAAAAAGGGGAGTGAGTTAGGCAGGCAGATATCTGAAGAAAGATCCCTGTAAGCAGAAGGAACAGCCAGTGTAAATGCTTTAAGGCAAAACCATACTTAACAGGTTTAAGGAGTTAAAGAGAACTGTAGTGCAGTGAGTGAAGGGAAAACTAGTAAGATGAGAGCAAACATTATGGGGGCCAGATCACTCAGAGCAAAAATCAACCACCAGATTAAGCACAATGATGGTCAATGGTGACTTGATAAGAAGTTCAGAGGGAGTGAAGTCAGATTGGAAGAGGTTTAAAGGAGAAAATAAGTTATGTAATTGAAAGCATAAACAATTTTTCCAGAAGATAGACCTCGGAGTCTGAAGAGGCCAAGGTAGCTAGTCTGTAGGATAGCATAGTGAAGAAAAGAGAACAGCAGGGAGAAAACTCAAGAAATTTGCACACATTTCCCCTTGAGTATTCAGCTGGGTACTGATCAGCACATGTTTGTGAGGAAACAACCCAAGCCTATGAGAATAACCGCCTGAAGGATTAGAGGAAACAATATTTGGAGCTCACAGAGGTCTGGGAATAGTAAGTGTTTTTCAGGCAAGGAAACTCATAATTCATGGGGAAAGGTGAGCAGAATACTCAGAGAGATACTGCCTATGGGACAATAAAAGCCCAAAACTAAATAATGTTCTGTTTCTATGTAAGTTTAAAAACAGGACCCAAAAGAATCAAACTGTGTCTAAGTAACTTAACTATTTCCCAGAATAAAGCTAAAGAATATTTATAGGATAACAAAAATATCCATGACCCAAAGGTAAAAATCATAATGCCTGGCATACAATAAAAAATTACCAGATATGCAAAGAAGTAAGAAAATCTAAACCATAATGAAGAGAAAAACTTATCAGCCAAAAACAATCCAGAACTTGGTATTTAAATATATTCCAAAGATGTGTGCTTTTTTTACATGTGTGAAATAATAAGCATAACAAAAATAACAGAAAGGTCAGAAGAAGAGAAATATAAGAGTGACATATTCTTAATAAGCTACTTACACTGTCTGTGATGCGATACATCACTTTATATTACTTGAAGACAGAAACAATCACTAACATAACTAAATAATCATAGCTAATAATCCAGCAATACACATAAAATGGGAGAAAAATGTTCAGTCCAAAAGAAGGCAGAGAAAGAGAGAAAAATACAAAGAATAAATAAGACAAACATAAAGCAAGTAGCAAATAGTTGACTAATACTTAACTATGCCAATAATCACATTAAATGTATATAAACTCAATATTCCCAATTAAAAGGCAAAGATTATCTGATTGGATAAGAAAGCAAGAATCAATTATTTGCTGTCTTCAAGGAACCCACTTTAATGCAAAGATATAAATAAGTGAAAAATAAAACAATGGAAAACAATATGCATGTTAACAATAAGCAAAAGAAAACTGGAGTGGCTATATTAGTATTAAACAAGATAGATTTCAGAGAAATAAATATTGCCAGAGATAAAGGATGTCATTATACAGGGGCATTGGAAAACTTTGGGGCTTGGATATGTTCATTATCTTGATTGCAGTAATAGTTTCATGGTAAATCAATCAAAATTATTAAACATTACATGTTTAATTAATTAATTTACATTAATATGTACTTTATATGTCAACTACATCTCAATCAATCTGTTGCCAAAGATCAATAAAGAAATAGATGGAAGAAGCACTATGCTTTGATGCTAAGGAAATGATCCAATATAGATTGAAAAATGAATGGTAAAAGAGAGGAGAAAACTTCTGGAGTATGTCCTTGAGTAAGCTTGCTTTTTTGTAGTTTATTTATAATTTTAAATCCACTTCCTTGTTCCCACTGACATCTCTTTATAGCCATTATCATCACTCTGTCCAAGCTACTATCATCTCTTTTTTGTACTGCTTAAATCCTTTGCTCTGAGAATAAAAACAAAACTCCTAAAAATGGCCTTTAGGACTCTCCACAATGTGGTCCTCCTTACCTGTTGCTCCATCTTTTCTTCAGATTTGCTCTTATTCTCCCCTTTCATCTATAACTAACCTGCTTACAGCCCTTATATGAGCTTTCTAAGGCTGCTGTAACAAAGTACCACACATTGGATGGCTTATAACAACAGAAATTTATTGTTTCACAGTTCTGGAGTCCAGAAGTCCAAAATCAAGATGTTAGCAGGGTCATGTTCCCCCTGAAATGCCTGAGAAGGATGTGCTCCAGGATTCTCTCCAAGCATCTGGGAGCCTCAGGCATTCCCCGACTTAAATGCTGACTTCTACCTGTGTCTCTTCACATAGTCTTCCCTCTGCACATCTGTGTCCACATTTCCCCCTTTTATAAGGGCATCAGTCATATTGGATTAGGGCCTACTATAATAACCTCATTTCAACTTTGTTAAATCTGCAAAGCCCCTATATCCAAATAAGATCACATTCTTAGATACTGGGGATGTGGACTTTAGCATATTTTTGGGGGTAACACAATTCAACCTGTAATGGTTTCTATGTTTATTGAACTCTATTTTGTCAATGGGCCTTCATGCAGCTCTTCTGCCTCGGCAGATCCCTTTCCTATTCTTTCCACCAATAACTCCTACCAATCCTTCAGATTAAACTCAAGGGTCACCTCTTCAAGACCTCCTTGACTTCCTTCGATATGTCAAATCCCCCGATCACAGACTCATACAGTCTTGGAAACCCTCCCTCATAACACTTGTCAGAGCTACAAATTTGCTACTGAAATATGTACTGAAATATGTACATCTCCCTTCAGTAAACTGTTAAATCCATGAGTATAGGTAATGTGTCTGTTTGCTTACCATTTTATCTCTATCATTTTGCAGAATACAGAGAACATAGTACATTGTCAATGAATATTTGTTATAGAGTTGCTGCACCAGCTTGCATTCCCACCAACAGGGTAGGAGGGTTCCCCTTTCTCCACATCCCCGCCAACATCTGTCGTTTCCTGACTTGTTAATTTTAGCCATTCTGACGGGTGTGAGGTGGTATCTCATTGAGGTTTTGATTTGGATTTCCCTGATGCCAAGCGATGTTGAGCACTTTTTCATGTGTCTTTTGGCCATTTGGATGTCTTCTTTGCAGAAATGTCTGCCCATTTCTTGATTGGATTATTTGTTCTTTGGGTGTTGAGTTTGATAAGTTCCTTTATAGATTTTGGATACTAGCCCTTTATCTGATAATGTCATTTGCAAATATCTTCTCCCATTCTGTCAGTTGTCTTTTGGTTTTGTTGACTGTTATGTTAATCACCCTACATTACATCATTAGTTTTTGATGTAATGTTCCATGATTCATTGTTTGCATATAACACCCAATGCTCCATTCAATACATGCCCTCTTTAATACCTATCACCAGGCTAACCCATCCCCCCCCCCCAGAACTCTCAGTTTTTTTCTCAGAGTCCATAGTCTCTCATGGTTCGTCTCCCCCTCCGATTTCCGCCCCCTTCATTTTTCTCTTCCTACTATCTTCTTTTTTTTTTAACACATAATGTATTATTTGTTTCAGAGGTACAGGTCTGTGATTCAAGTCTTACACAATTCACAGCACTCACCATAGCACATACCCTCCCCAATGTCTAGAGAAAGGGGAACCTTCCTACACTGTTGGTGGGAATGCAAGCTGGTACAGCCACTCTGGAAAACAGTATGGAGATTCCTCAAAAAGTTGAAACTAGAGCTACCCTATGACCCAGCAATTGCACTACTGGGTATTTACCCCAAAGATACAAATGTAGTGATCCAAAGGGGTACGTGTACCCTGATGTTTATAGCAGCAATGTCCACAATAGCCAAACTGTGGAAATAGCTAAGATGTCCATCAACAGATGAATGGATAAAGAAGATGTGGTACATATATACAATGGAATATTATGCAGCCATCAAAAGGAATGAAATCTTGCCATTTGCAATGACGTGGATGGAACTGGAGGGTATTATGCTGAGCAAAATAGGTCAATCAGAGAAAGACATGTATCATATGATCTCACTGATATGAGGAATTCTTAATCTCCAGAAACAAACTGAGAGTTGCTGGAAACATAATAAAAAAAAATTTAAAAATAAATAAATATTTGTTATATAATGAATAAGCTTATTTTTAATTAAGTTGCTAGTTAATGATTTCAAGTAACACAAAAGCTTTAAAAGATATTTCTATTACTGCTGTAAAAGAACAGAAAAATCATGAGGGCCTGGCAAATTAATCCATTGATTAATTAATTATATAATTTAAATAGAACTTTAACAAGTTTTTCACTATATTATACTGCAGTAAGTTGGACATACAAAGTGGTCTATTTTCACTTTTCAAATGAAATTAATTTTGTTCTAATATGTGAATCAATTTGAACGTTAAGTATAAAATCGACTCTGGAATGGTTTTCAATTGTCCCCTATATTTTCTGGTTGTGGCCCATATTGAAATTAGTCTTGGCCATGGGTATGCTCTGATCTAGTTTTAATTAAAAATCTTCCACATTTCTTTGCATACTGCTTGCCTTTAGGATAAACTTAAAAAAAAAAAGACCTATACTATCTCATGTCTTACCCATGAATATGCATATACACCATATAACATACAAGTTAGGACCACATTTTAGTGCTTATACCTGATTGATATTCTGAGCTTTATTAACAAGCAAATTTGGCTTAATTAATCTTTAATGAAATGCCAGTATTGACAGGATAACTTGAAGCTTTTACAGCTTTTTTGTACTCTGCTAGATTTCAATATGACAGGCAATGCTGACAACTTTTATCAGCTGTCAATTCAGTGTTGTCAGTCTGGAGTCAGGATGAATTTTTTTTATGTACTTACAAAAACACAAAATTGAAGAAAGAAGTTATGGTTAGAACAAAACAGAATCCTTTCCTAGATTTGAAATTAGAATATTCTGAGATTTTCTATAAACTAAATGTTAATCCTGACATATTTAGAAATATTTAAGGATTTTTTTTCAAATTTTAAGAAAAAAATCAAATGAAAACTTTTCATAGTATGTTGCCCTAGTTTCTCAAAATGTAATATTGCTAAATATCTACCAAATCATGTATACATGCATACAGGATCAGTAATAGTACATAACGAAGCTAAAAGGCCCTAAATTCTCTACCTGAGATATGATTTCCATATGTATGGTCTTCACCTTTGAATTGAAAATAAGGTGATACAAGAATAAAATACATTTCAATGTGAAAAAGTATATATATAGAAAATAATTCATTGATTTCAATAAATTTTATAGTTAATGGCATATATGTATCTTTCAATGCACACTTTGCATGTTAAGTAGTAATTACTTATTTAATTCAAACTTATATTTTAGATCATGTCTCCTTATTAGGTAGTTTTTCTCCCCAGGAATAACTTTATTGTTTTAATTCTATGAGTTAAACCTATTTTTTTAATCAAAAGCTGTTTCCACTATAATAAAAAGTTTTACCTACACTTTATTTTTATTTTAATGGCAATAACTGCCTTTATTTTTTTATTACTGTGAATATTCAATACATTTTTTTATTAACAAATAATGTATTATTTGTTTCAGGGGTACAGTTCTGTGTTTCATCGGTCTTACAATTCATGGTGCTCACCATAGTACATAACCTCCCCAATGTCCATCATCCAGCCACCCCATCCCTCCCACACCCCTCCACTCCAGCAACCCTTAGTTTGTTTCCTGAGATTAAGAATCTCTCTGTCTGGTTTCATCTTGTTTCATTTTGTCTCCCTCTCTGGTTTCATCTTGTTTCATTTTTCCCTCCCTTCCCCTATGATCCTCTGTCTTGTTTCTCAAATTCCTCATAGCAGTGAGATCATATGATACTTGTCTTTCTCTGATTGACTTATTTCACTTAGCATAATACCCTCTAGTTCCATCCACGTCATTGCCTACACTTTAAACAACAAGTGAACTCTTTGTAATATCACTAAAAAGATTATGAATTCATTATTGGGACTCACCATTCAGTTTGTGGCTTTAAGATGTTGATGTCACATTTAAGCCAGTCTGTTTTTCTACTCTGTAATTCCATTAGATAAAACATAATAGCTATACTCAATTTCTTGTAAGCAGTTGAATCAAATAACCAAATGTAAAGAAATCAACAATATCACCATCATCATATGATTGAATGGGTTATGGGGGATAAAAAGAGCCATGAGACTTAATTCCTACCCTCCAGGGGTTATAATCTGGCTTGGAAAACAGACAAATACAACAAAACATATATGAATCCTAAAGGTTATTATTATCTTTTAAAATCTTGATCTCTTACCCTGTAATTTCAGTCTTTTATGTAGATGTAGAACTTTCTAGACAGCCATTTTCCCTTTTGTCAAGAGGTAGGGCAGATACATAACATAAAAATGAATTCAAGGTATTGCTTTGAGGACAATTCAGGAGGGATAGGGATTTGTTGAAACTGGTGTTTCATTAGGATCAGTTGGGCTGGGCATTGGAGGGGATGGCAGAGAGACAGTCTGGAGGAGTCAGAGGACAGCTGTAACAGACCCACGCTGCAAGGAAAGAAGCTTGGACCAGGGTAATTGTTGTATATTTCAAAAGGAGAGATAAATATTAAGAAAGAAAAAAAAAACATTTAGAGAAGGAGAGGCAGAGGGCAGGAGAAAGAGCAAATAGGCAGGGTGATTCACTAATTTGACTTGATGGATGAGATATTACAGTTGTATTTTCTGAAAGAGAAAACTGCAGAGGGGACCTGATTTAATGCTGTGAGGTATTTTGCTATGTACATTCTGGAAGGTCCTGCTTCCCATACCTTTACTCACTGAGGAAATCTTTGCTTTCAGTATCTGCTCAATTGTTTAGCCATGTTTTATCATATATCCCCACATGTACATTAGCTAAGGTTAAGTATAATCAGAGTGGATGCCTGATTTATGTTACTCATAAACTTGCCGTAAACATATGACTTAGTCTGGTGTTAATGCCTCTGCAAGAATTCAAAAGTTTAAGATACATACCCTCTTAAGAATTTCAACCCGGAAGCACAGAAAGAGGTTGCCTGTTGTTAGCAGGCTTTAGAGCTAGACAGTCAAGTACATCCCACGTGGAGGAAAGTAGCTCTTCTAAGGAGCATCCAAGATTATTAGGAAGAGGTAGAGTCAACAGAGAGAGCAAACATCAGAAACACATAGTTGAGCAGATAGATAATCCATGATAAAGGGAAAGAGAGACCATCTTTCAAGAACACAGAATACAAATTTGGTTCCTGGTGTCTTGCTATAATTCTGGGCCTTGGATTTCCTGAGTCTCTGTTTTGCCTTTATAATAAAACACCATTTTTTAAACAACCAGAGAGGTATTTGTTCCTCACAAACAGAAGATGACATGGTGTCACTTTGTATCATAGAACCTAAAACTAAGCCCTGATACCATGTGCTGTCATGACATCTGGTGAAACTGGGAAGGCCTTGAATGGCCTACTTGTAAGCACCCCTCCCAACTCTGCTCCCCTGAATAAGGTATTCTAGCCAAACAAATCTTATCAAAGGGATAAGTACAGTTTCTGCTTAGCCCTGAGTCATGGGTTTCAGTTCCCTGTTAGCTATTCAAAGAAACCAACCACATCCTCCCTCAGGAACCAGGGGTCACCCTACCCTCTTAACATTATAAAACTTGCCTTCCACAGCCCCTGTTAGTTCACTCTGTTCCAGATTACAACCCCCATGTGGCCTAAAATTGTATGCTGTGCCCTCCTCCCTAGGCTATGAGTTAATGTGCTAATTTGCTGTGGATCTCAGGTGGATGTCATGTCTTTGGCCATCCTCATAATCCAAGTGAGAATCCCTTTCTCATCAAGGATTGAAACCTTTAGTGTATGTATCTGAACACTATAGGCTTGGTGTATTAGGGTCCTGCCATTTAGACTATTTAAAAATTTTAACAAGCACTTGTTAAAAAAAATAATTTTTAAATAGTCTATATTTCCCTAATATCCTTATCACATTCATTTACAAATGTTAGATCTAAGTAACATATAGCCATAAAATTAATGGATAGTCTGTCTAGCCAAGGTAACTTTACATTTTCATCATAGATAAAATGGCAAACACATAAATCACTGGACAGTGACTTGTGAAATATAGTTGGGACAAAAGATTTAGAAAGTGAAAAAGGTTCTCCACAGATACTTTTTAAACTTATTTATAGTTTCAATGCCATCTGGTAAGTGTGAAAAAAGGAAATTAAGGCAAAATTACAATTATTCTTAGTATCAGGACTAATGATGAATTTTAAATCAAATTTTACTATTTATTTGGCTGATTTTACTTTCTGGAGTACTAGATTTACAGGCTGTAGCAAGACTACAAAAGAATATAAATATTCAGTTACTACCTGGTTCTTGAAAAAAGCAATTCAAATTCTGAGAGAAAGCAAACAAACAAACAAGGTTGTAAGTAAAGAATGTTTCTTGTAAAATTTCCAGTAAAAGCAATTTTTGATGATTATAGTGTGTAGATAGTATTAAGGAAACTTATAAATCTGTTTCATGTCACAGAACTTCAGGCTAAGCTTAAATTGATATTTAGGTCTACCTTAAAAATGGAGATACCTCCAGGTATCCATTTTCAAAAGCTTATTTGCATCCAGGAAAAGTATCCTTCATTCAGGAGGACTAAAGAGTATGTTTGATGCATGCCTGCAAGCAGGGAGCCAGGAAGTAAGAAAAGGAAATAGCAGCAGACAGAAAGGTGCACATTTCCCAGTGCAGCCTCTGCCTAAACCTCACCAGAGCCCTGCTAGAGGGTGGTTGTAGGGAAAGGAACTGCCTTACACGCATTGTCATAAACGGATCTGAAGAGTTGATGAGTAGTGTGTCCCTGCCCATTTCTGTGTTACAGACAGCAGGGCTCTGGTAAGGTTAAACCAAAAGGCAACGCTGCCAGTAACAATCTTTCTGTTTTGCAGCTCTGGGAGCCAAAAGACAGAACCATAGGCAGAAAACAGTATTCTCTCTAGGTGGCTCTGGGAGCAGTGACTGGGCACTGACCTCAAGTGACACTGAGGTTGTTTAAGGTCTGGACAATTTTAGATTAAAATGACTAATAATTTTAGATTATAATGACTTATAAGAATGATTATCACATCTTATTTGCTCCAAAATCTAATCACGAAAGAATCAAGGCTGTTGTCTTAGAGAATTGGATGAAATTTCAAATTACAAAATACTATAACTACAAAGTTATAACATTTGGACTGATACAGAGTTTATTATTATTATTTGATTGAGTTTCCCTGTTCTGAAATACCCATAGTAAATTAAGTTTGTTTAAGGTTTATAATACTTCCTAGGTAAAGACAAATATTACATACTTTTTATTAGTGAATACGAATAACTTTAGAAATCTTAAGAAACAGGGACAATTTAATGAAATAATTTTTAAAATATCTCTATTTGTTAATGACACTTGTAACTGTTAAATATGAAAGCTATGGGCACTTTATATAGAATGTACTATAACATTTGAGACTCTTTTTCACTTTTCCAATAATTCAACACCTTGGGGTAGAATGACTATTTCTTTTGAAGTCATACGTATTTCTCAACTCCTCTTTTCTTTCCTTGATTTGTTGTTTTGTAACAAATTAGTTTTAATATAATATTAATCCAGGCCTATCACAAAATTTCAAAATTTAATGAAATGTATAAAGTAGCCATTGCACTTGCTAGTAGGAACCACTGTTGACAATTTGGTGAATAATTTTCAAGACTTTCCCTGTATACATATATATATATATATATATACATATATAAAATAGTGTCCTTATCTGTGTATGAGCACAGTTTTGTATACACTTGATATTAAACTGTGTACCCTCCTCTGCAATATGCTTTTTTTCCCCCCACACTGAATAATATTGTGGATCATAAGCCAGTATGGGTACATCCTTCCTTTTCTCAACTAGGTGATGTTTCACTACATGGAAGTATCATAATTTATTTTTTCCAATCTCTTATTAATGGAAACTTAGATTTCATCACTCTAATATCTAGACCCAATGATTATATGTTAAAGTGAACCTGAAATTGAAAATGTATTAGCAGAACAAGTCTCTCTGTCTACAGTAACATTATAATGACCATACATTTAATTAGTCTGAAAAGTAACTTTTGTAAAATTTTTTTTCTATTTCTAGAAATATAACTTCCTATTTTTAAAGTACCTCTTTAACAATTGCTAGTTTCTATGGTATTAGTAAAATACAGTCACAGATGAAGATCATAAAAGACTGTACCAGTCAGATAATTTCATGAGTGTTGTGATATTTGCATCCTTACACAATGGATGAGTTTGAATGTAAAAGAAAAGAAATTGAATATTTCACAAAACAAATATGTATATGACCATTATCAGTAAAGGCAAAAAGTGGCAAAACTCTGAAATTTGAGAAAGAGGAAACAAAAGAGCAAGTTATAGACCTAATCATTGATGAGAATCCGTCATTTGGAAGAGCCTTACTGTGAGGTGGGCAGATGATGCTTTAATTCCTAAATATAATGAAGTGAGGCAATAGTTAGACATCAATGTAAGTATTTCCCAAGGAATTGGAAATATGATTAGGATTAGGTATTATAGGGTGAGGAGATACAAAAATGCATGCTATGAGAATAGACAATAGGATAGAAAAGCAAAGAGAGCTCTAGTAGAATAGCTGCAGGCAATCAATAAGATGACACAGGGAATCTAAAAAAATGGGAGCAAAAGAATAATACAAGAAAAACAAATGTAGTGCTAGAGATTCCAAGGAAGAAAGTCTTAACCTAAGAAGAGTTAATTGTCAAATGGTTAAAAAAAAAAAAAAAGTTAAAAGAAAAAGGGAAAAAGAGAAAGAGAGAGATGAAAGAAGCATTTATTCTATCGGGAGCAAGGATTGAGTGAGAAAAAGAAGGGAATTCTAGACCAGGGCACAGCAGGATAATAATAGGCTCCTGGAAGCAAAAGGAAAACCATAAAGGGAAATGAAAAATAGAGTGATTCAACAGATTCAGAAATTGATGTTGAATACCTCCTCACAACATCTAGGAGGCCATTCCTTCCTATAGTCCTTTAATTGCCCCTCCACATTACTGAGGTCCGTTTCATACATTAGTTTCTCAAAGGGAAAAGCCCATATATGTCTAAATTGTTTTCAGTCACTTAATATTTTATGTGCTGCTCATCTATAATAAATGGTTTTGGATAAATGGTGATAATATTTGATCCACAGTGAGCTTAATCAAAACTGGGCTCAGGTCTTAGATCTGCACTCATTTGCTTTTGACGCATCAGTGACATCAATGATGTCCTAGGGATGACACCAAACAGTTCTCTTCAGCTCACAGCCTGTCTAAATGAATATGCCTTACTCATGGCTCTGCAGAGATCTGGCATCCTTGCAGCACCCTGGCCATAACTTAGTACTTCAAGAGTGGGTGACTAATTCAAGGCCATCTAAATTTAGAGTGTAATGGTTAATTATATGTGTCAATTTGACTGGATCCTGAGGTCCCCAGATATCTGGCTAAACATTATTTATGGGTGTGTCTGTGGGGGTGTTTCCAGACAAGATTAACATTGGAGTCCATAAACTCAGTAAAACAGATTGTACTCCCCAGTGTGGGTAGGCATCATCTAATCCACTGAGGACATGAATAGCACAAAAGGCAGAGGAAAGGAGAATTTGCCTCTTCTGCTTGAGTGCCTGAGTTGGGAAATTGCTCTTCTCTTGCCATCAGCTCACCTGATTCTTAGACCTTCAAACTTAGACTGAACTACACCTCTGATTTCCTCGATCTCCAGCTTGCAAACAACAAACTGGGACTTCTCAGCCTCCATAATCACATGAGTCAATCCTTCACTGTATAAATGAAAGGGTGGATAGAGAAAGAAATCTTATGGAGGAGATGACAGGGAATGGGAGGCAGCAGAAACCAGGGAGAGAAAACATGTTTTCAGCAAAGAGGTGGTAAAACCAGCAGCTCCAAAAAGTCTTGATTACTATTCTAATCTCCACCCCAATACTGTGTTTCTTCCCTAGAACAAGGTTTCTTGCTCCAAGAGTCCTTTGAGAAACCTTGGCTCCTTACAATCAACTAACATCTCTGGAGATGAAAGGGCTACATTGGACCACCACTTCCTGAACCTCCAAGACCTCCAAGAGTCATGTACCACCTTCAGAATGGCTACCATAGCCCAGCTCCAACTGTCCTATATTTTCCTTAATGTTTTCTTTAAAATGACTTACTTTTGCATTTATATTATTTAGCTTTATCTTAAACAATGTCAATCGAAGCTTTTCTTTTTAAATAAATAGTCATACTTTTCTAGTATGTTAAAATAAAGACACAATTATCAAAATGAAGACTATTCCATGTCCCCTACCCCTTAAAATTATTTTATGTAATTTTGGGCCTCTTTCAATCTGAAAATAATCTAGGAATTGATCATGGATGAGGGCAGTGAATCATTTTCATAGTTGTTTTCGTAATTCAAGACACTCTGTAGTAACCATGTGGTGGTTTCTAATTTGTAGGGCCACCTTCTGGAAATAACTGGAGAAACAACTCTGACATCCTTTGGTTTATCACATGAGAATGATCTACATTTATGTCTTGAAATTCCAATTTTGCTTTAGTTTTTTAATGGCTTTCATTTAGCTTGCTGATTTGAGACATTCCAAAATGAACCCTAACATTTTAAAATATTGCAAACACATTAAAAACTAAAAGTAACACAGACAAGAGAGAAGTTTTATATTTGCATGCATAGGGTGAACAAATGAGGGCTCCGATGATCAATCTGCAGTAGAGTTAGCTTTGGAATATTAATGTATATATTATCAGTATGCGAAAAGTCTCTTATTTTTCCTAGGACACATAAAGCATACTAAATATTTAAACTCAAGAAGAAAAACTTTGATTTTCAAAGAGCTAAATATCATTGGAAAAATATCCTTTTAGAAAAAAACCACAGTAATTTAAAACAAAAAAAAATGCTCTCCTCAAATTCTAGAGTATATAAGTCTGCTATAACAATTTGTGAGAGATATTACTTTTGTGACATGAAGCAAATTATTAGTATTAATTTAAAAAATTACTTACCAATAATGAAATCACTCTATGCAACACATGATTACCTGTTCAACAATCATTTTCAGATAAATTTTAAGAATTAGAGAAAACACATCTGCCAAATGAAAAGTAAGGAATCTAATTTTCACAGATTCCTAAACCTAATCAACCAGGAGGAATGCAGAACAAAATCAGATGCTGCTAAGTAAAGGCTGGTTTCCTCAAGTTGCACCCAGGAACATAAGAATCAGTAAGTTTCTAACAATGCACAATTTCTTTTGTGGGAGGTGGGCATGAAAGATGGGAAGCAAGTGAGAGATTCATGAGGCAATGGTGTCTGCAGGGAGAAGCATACTGCGTTAATAAGCTACTGCCTGGAGTTAAGAAATCCAGTTCCTTTTCATTCCACAGAATACCTCTCATTAGACTCCGGGGCCTTTCATGCCTAATCTGAAAACCACTAGGACCAGTAGAGGATTTATGTTGTCCTATACTGAGAAATACAAAGTTTGGGGAGTTTTCAGCACCTTTCTCTTCTTCATTTATTTTGTTCATAAAAAAGGCTCAGCAGAACATTTATTTGGTGTTACCAAACATCACAGGATTTTGTGCTTAACTATTAGCTTTCTATTTGTGGATATTTCTGAAAACTCATTTTTAAAAATGAAAAAAGGATTTCTGCAGACTTCTCATAGCTAAACTAAGATAAATGATGTTTTTCTTAGAGGCTGCCTTAGAGGGAATACCACAGCCAAAACAAAAACGTCTTGTGACAAGAGCAGTAATAAGAATTTGAAATTTTTACTTTCTATCCCAAGGCTTGAACTTTAATAGGCATGTAGCTTTGGTAATATGCTACTAATATGAATCACAGTTTTCTTAAAGAAAACAAGATCAGATTAAGGCAAATACAATATTCACATCATATCTGTGAGTTAAGAATGCCACTGGGAAAGATTCCCAACTCCAGTTAAAAAATGTGAAAACAAATCCCCATCCAAACATAATCAAAGAGATTTTAACAATTTTTCTCAGCTAATACCTCCAAACCAGAAAATATGCAACTCATAAGTATTTTAAACTGTTAAGCAAGAGGCAAAATTTGCATTTTAATATAATAACAAAATTTATGGGCTATCTTCCAAAGAGACTTTTTTAACATAAATTTCTCACAAAATGTGCATTAATAATGCAAAGTGCTATCCAAAGAGCTATTCTAAATATTAATTACACAAGAGTAAATGAAAATATACCACTCTAAAGATTTAATAGAATACAATCTGTAAATAAAATTGTGTTGCCTAGCTTTAATTAAGACATTACACACTAATTTTCCTTAGATGCTCACGATCATAATTATTGCATGCATGGATGAGTTCCTGAATTATTTTAATAGAATTTAGCATGTGTCCTTGTGTCTCTAAGGCCAATAGTGTGTGAATTAAAAAAAAAAAAGGAAAACACCCAAATCAATACTAAAACATAGAAAATTAAATATGGATAAGATGTGCTTTTCTAAAAATAGGATTTTTAAATAAATATGTTCAATTATACTTATATAAAATTAATTATATGCGCTACCCTATCTATGTACCTCACCACACTTTGGAAAAAAATTAAAGAAATAATTTTGTAAAAATAGAAAAAATAATACCCACTGATCACATTTCTTTTCATCCCTAATATGTGAGGCATGATTTGCAAATACTTATTGCTATATTCCGCATATAAAGATTTCCCTTTACCCTTTCTACTTGTATTTCCTATAACTTAGTTTTAGTAAGATGACACTTAAGGTGATAAAGAACTACTAAATTGTCAATGTCCTTGACTTTGTAGTTCTATCACTTTATTCTTTATTGTATCTAAGACAGGTACTTAGAATACAGTTTTCCTACCTTTCTATTAAAACTATGGCTTGCTGAATATTAGATGAGAGGGCTGTCTTAGAAATCACTTAGTTTACCCAAGCCACTTCACAAATGAAGAACCTGAAGAGCCAAGAATTGGACTTGCTCAATTTCCCAGAGCAGCTGTGAGAACCTGGTTTGGATTTGGGTCTCTGAGACCTCCTGACTCCCAGGGTAGTTCACCCTTTAAGCTCTGTTTCAAAACTTCTCCTGGATTCCCTCAGTACCATATTATATTATATTATATTAATTAGGTAACTGTAAGGCAACAGTAATTTCAAACTGCACTTGCCCCATCTAAACTCTTGATTACCTCATATCCTTCCCTCAAAATGTTTTTTTGAATAGTCATCATGATTTCAATAAATGGCATCTACCAAGTTGACCAAGTTAGAAGAACCTTTCAAAAATTCATCACTAAATCCTATTAATTCTACTTTCTAAAACAAATTTATCCATCCACCTCTCACTATTCTTAATTTAGTCAAGTTTGGACTGCTACCTTAGCCTATAACGGTCTACCTGCTTCCCATTTTGCCCCCTCTTATTCACTCACACAACAGCAAAAGTAATATCATAAAGTGAAAATCAAACAATGTGATGCTCATGCTTAAAACCTTTGGTGTCTTTCTATTTGACTTTGAATGAATCAAATTTCCATAACATGGACTAGCTGTCCTGACGCTTCTCTGCATTCCAACATGATTTCTCACCATTTTCCCCATTGATCATGATGGTCCAAATAAATTTGGCTTTCTTTCTTTCTATTTCTTGAACGAACTTGAGTTCCTCCCCATCTTAGGACTTTTAACACTTGATTTTTTTTTTTTTTCACTAGGAATACTTTTTTCCCTAACTCTCCTTGACTGGAGGCTCCTCCCTCTTAATACTAAAACAGTATTTTCTCAGAGTCCTAGAACCAACCGAATTCTAGTCATTATCCTACTTTTTCATTACCTGCAACACTTTTTTTTTTCTTTCATGGAAATGTGTAATTACAGTATACATTTTTTGGATATTGGATTCATTAATGTTTTTCAACATCACTATATTATATGTCTTTTTTTCTATATTTGCTTCCCTGGTGCTTACTACAATACATAAAAATACTTGAAGAATGAAAGAGTAAATAGATTAATAAACACTAACACATCTACGTCTGAGATATCTATATATATCTTGTTTATTGACAGATAAGTTTTGTTGGGGAATATTCACAGGACTCAATCTTAGAGAAGCAACTGAAGGGTACTGGAAATACATCAGTCCGAGGCATTAAGGACCACATCAGTAGCTTCCTCATTTCCCCCACTCAAAAATAACATCCTGTCCCATCAGATCATTGGTGGAAACTAGAAAACAGGATAGTTTACCAGCCCTGTGGTAGATGATTTTTAAGAAATGGGAGCAGAAAGAAACTTTGTGCACTAACTAAAGTACACTTCCTTAATCACTAAAGACTTCCTGCAGATAGGAATAAAAAAAAAAAAAGCATCTATTACTCAGGGCTGGATTCACAAGCATACAACTAGCACACTCACACAGAGTCCCATATTCAGGAGAGAGCCCTGTTAATGCTCTATGGTTGTCATCTTCAAATTCTTTATAATGTTATCCTCGAATTTTTGTTTTGCAACTAAAGTCTGATAGGATGAAAATAACACGCAAGAAGCTTGGAGCCTTGGTTCGCATGCGGTGCTGACTCCAGCTGCCAACATTCCCCACTCAGCCTGCTCACCCTCAGAGTTCCAGGCCCCACCCAACATCACTCCCATTTCCTAATCAGCAACCAAAGTCACTCTCTGCGCCATTAATAAAAAAAAATTTTAAATCACAATGATGATGTTTGTGTTTTTTTCATTTTATGAAAAAGATTATTCTCCAGTTTGGTGTCCATTTGAGTAAACCCATTAGAACTTTCTAATATTGAAAAACACAACGACAGTGCTTAGTGGAAGAATCTCAATCATCCAATTAGTTATAGCCTACTGTTATTGCCAACTTTTTTTATTTGGTTACACAAAGTAATAGTTACACATGTCCAGGTGAATTTAATTATATTAATAAATTCTTATCTTTTTCTAGTCTTGCAAATTTTTATTTTTTATGTATGATTTGAATATTTTAATTATATTACAGTAAAAGTAAACTGTATGGGGATAAATGACAGTGTAGAGCAGTTATGCAGATAAAGAAAACTTGGTATTTTGAGCATGGTGAGTGTTGTTTTTGAAGCCTGAAAATAAATATCTTAATTCTCAGGGTACCATCTTTGTTCTGATCTTCATTTCAGTCTAACTGAATGATTTCCTATTCCATAAACTTGCCATGCAATTCTGTTTTTCTTCTATTCTCGATGTTGAGAAATTCTTCCTTCCCCATTACTTCATTCCCTATCACTGTTTGTCAATTAACATAATTGCCTTTAACTTCCCAGTTGTCCCCTGGTAAGATTTAGAAAGTGTAGGGTGGGGAGAGGGGAGAAAGAAATCCAAAAGTTCAAAAGTAAAACAAGAATGAAAATCTGAGTAATAGTCATTTTGTATAACTTTTTTCACTAATTATTCTCCTATATTAGGTTGGATTTTTAAGATTTTACTAATTTAATTACTCTAATTTTTATATATGACAGCAAAGTTTAGTAGAAAGAACAATGAAATGGTGAAGAAAGAAGTTTGAATTCCAGTCCTGCCACACCTATGTTGTGTGAATTTGGATGAAACACTTAACCTCTCTGGTCCTATTTATTCATCTGTAAAATGAAGTGAACCTGCTGATATCTAAAATCTCTTCCAGCTCAAAAATAATTTGGCTTTCAAACAGTTACTAAACAAATTAGCTTTTCCAGATATTTCCATTTTACTGTATAGTGCAGAATCTCAAGAGGCACTGCCAAGTAATGCTAAGTGTGGAGGTAGTGCATGGGTTCTTCAGGCAGAGGGAGCTGCATGCAAATGGGAAGCTGCACTTATTATCTGAGTGAAATTAGGTGTTCCACATTTCCCAAAACCTCAGTTTCCTATTTCATAAATGGAGAATCACAATATCAATCTCACAAATTTATCATGGGGATTAAGCCAAAGAACTTCATGAAGCCCTTACCTTAGTTATCCATCACAAAATAAAATTTTAATAAATATTGCTCTCATACTCACTCTTCTTCCCTAACCCAGTACACAGAAAAACCAAACAGATGACCTAATGGGCATTTGAGACAAGTATTTAGTTTTTTCATGTATGACTTAAAATGTTCAGCAAGGAAACAAAGAAACCTGGTCATCTTGAAAAGAAAGTTTTCCTCTAAAAAAGCAGAAAATAAAGACATTTCAAAAAAGTAAAAATTCAATTGGCTCCACCAGGAAGAAAGAACAGTAATACTTTAAGAAGGGTACATTGTGGAATTAAACTACCTGGATAAGACTTCTGCTTCACTATTTACTGACTGGGTGAACTTGGATGAGTTATTTAGTATATCTACTCTTCAGCTTCTACATCTATAAAATGGAATTAATTTTCTCTTCTTATATACATATGAGAAGATGTAGAAAGCACTCATCAATTAGTAACAATTTTTATTACTAAAAAAGAGGCAAAAAAAATTTTGTATGTAACTAATTATACCTTTGAGGAAGAAATTATTACATAGTAATTTTATTACAAATGGGGAAAATATAGTATTGTACTAACTTTACATTTTCTTATGACTGATCAAGAAAGAAAAATTTAATTATAGGTGACTATAGCAACAAGAAACTTGAGACCTCCCTGAAACAAACAAAGTAGCTACTTCCTGGGGGAAAAAATAGGTATTTGGGATTTATTTTTGTTTTGTCAAGTTAATTTGTCTTATGGAATATGTAGAAAGAAATCTTCCTAATATTATTAGTGATTCTATGTTTATAAATTTGCCTACTCACTAAGAACTTTTTGTAACCTCAAATCAATACTCTTGGTGCTTTCATGGTTATTCATGGACCTTCTAAGAACAGCAAAAATTTTAAATCACTCAACCCACATACTCCCAGCTGAAGTTCAACAAGGTAACACTTTGCCTCCTTATTCAGTTCTAATACTGTAAACAAATGTTCTTTTCATAAACTTTATAATGCCACACTTATTACATAGTTTTGCTTTTTGTTGGTGATTTCCCTGTTTTAAATGGTTCAATTTCAGCCTCCAGGCATAGTGATGAAGTGCTGGCTAGTGTTCCTATGTGCAAGAAGGCTGTAATGTGCCTTACAGACAAAATATGTGTATTAGATAAGCTTCAACTAGGCAAGAGTTATAGTGTTGCTGACAGTGAGTTAACAATCAACCATCTATATTAAATAAGATGATTTCTTTAAATAGAAACACACATAAATGAGGTTATGTATTGATCAGTTGATGAAAATGTGACCAGAGGCTCTCAGGAACATAACCCAGTATTTCCCCTAGGAACAACAGTTTAGTATTCACCAATTCAGTATTCACAGCAACTTTATAGAACATAAGTATGATGGATATGGAGAATTAACTGTGTAGGCATTCTCATACCAAGTTAATAGAAATTTAAAATGTAAAACCTTTCTTGTGGAAAAGAAAGGCCTAAAGTCAACATATCTTTCACCCTTAATGAAAGGACATAATCTAGATGTGTTCCCAGTTATATATATATATATATTCCATCATGGAATAGTTTATAACAGCTAAGAAAGTAGAACCAACTTATAATAAATTCATGGGTAAATTAGCCATATGGTGAAATAATATGCCACCATAACTTAGCTTCAAATTAGAAAGCTAATGCAAACATAACATATGTTCCTCAAACTCAATTTAAATCACAGTAGAAAGGTTTAAAAAATTAGTATCAAAACTAAGTACAGAAAACAGCATCATCAGGGACCTGGAAATTTTTATAAGTTTTTAGGAGCTGAAATATGGAAAGGGAAATATTGTAATATTTAAAGAGAAGCCATAGCATAGGAAATATTGTGCAAAACATCGAGATGCTTCATAATCAGAGTCCACAGCCCCAGATGGCAGCCAAGATGACATACATAAATTTGTAAATAGGAAAATCAAATGGAATAAATATCAGAATTTTAAAGACATAGAAAAGATAAAAGAATTAAAGAGACACGGAGAACCTACTCAAAAGGGTCTATATATACATATATAGACCCTTCAGCTCAGGTAATGATCCCAGATTCCTGGGATGGAGCCCTGTGTTGGGCTCCCTGCTCAGCAGGGAGCCTACTTCTCCCTTTCCCTCTGCTACTTCCACTGCTTGTGTGTGCGTGCACTCTCTCTCTAATAAATAAATAAAATCTTTTTTAAAAAAGAAGAATCTTGAGATGAGGAGATAATCCCAGAGTACCTGGATGAGCTCAGTATAATCACAAGAGTCCTAAAAAAAGGAGGCTGAGGGGTTAGTGATGGAGGATGTGACAACAGAAGTAGAGGGAGAAAAAGCAATATGATGAGGGGCTATGACTCAAGGAATGAGGAGAGCCTCTAAAAACTCTAAGCAAGGAAACAAATTCTCCCTAGATCCTCCAGAAGGAACCAGCCTGGCAACACCATGATTTATTAGCCCACGGAGATTGATTTTAGACTTCTGACTTCCATAAATGTAAGACCATAAATTTTTATTGTTCTAAGCTACTAAGATTGAAGTAATTTGTTGTGATGGCAATAGAAAACTGATACAATATGCATGTCATAAATAGAATTTAATTTCCTATTTTCTTCCATCACTTTAACATCATGAACCTTTTCTTATGACATTAAAATTTTTGCACACACTATTTTTATGGCTTGAATAGTAGCCCATCAAATGTATGAAGCATTATTCTCTTAAATGGCTCTGTAGTTTTAGACATTTTGGTTGTTGTTAGCTTTTATTTAAAAAATAAAAATAATTCACATTTTTATTAATAAATCCATATCATAATGTTTTAATGTTTCTTGTGTAAGGTCATCAGAATGCAATTGTTGGGTCAAACAAGATGAATGTTTTTTATGATTCTTTGTACATATATTATAAATTGCTTTCCATAAAAGTTTACTAATCTCAACGTAAGAGTGTTTGAGAGCACCAATTCCACTAGGTTTAAAATAATAAAAGCCTTTTTCTCATTTTAAAAAAATATGACCTAATTTTATATATGAAATGCATCAGTTTAATTTACTTTGGTTACTATCTTTAAACATTATTTAGTGTTTAACTTATTTGAAAAGCACAGATTGTCAAATACTATCATATTAATACAATTTTATATGTTCTTATATACCTAAATTGACTCCATCTATAAAAACTTAAGACCATACTTGATTAAAAAAAATTATGGGAGCTATAGTCATAGTATACAGGAGAAATTAAGAACTGACTATAAAATTTCCTTTTTTTATTATAAAAATATTCATGCATAACTGTTGCCATGGGGCTGGAGAGTGGAGGATGGATAGCTGCTACTATTCTAAGAGTTGAAATTGACCAAAATCAAATGCAATTTATCTTCTGAGCCTTTCCCTGGAAGCTGCAAGCCTTCAACAGACTCTAGACTGTCAAAATAGTTACATTAGATGGTTTCTGCCAGTGCAATTGTTGTATACATGGGGAGACAGATTTGCAGTAATTCCCATTCCACCATCTTCTCAGAATCAACCTGTCACTCATTCTTGAACTCACATATACTATAGGTTGTACAGCCTGTTGGAATATTCAGTTCTGTTATTTTATTCCTCGTTTCCAAACTCTCCCTAGCACTCAGCAACTCATAATCTGTTACATTTATTTGATGCTAATTTGTAATATTTCTTATATTTGTTCACTTATTAAATTATTTGTACACAGTTTACCAAACTAAATTACAAGCTCCTTATGAAAAAGAATTGTTACTGAGTTCTATGAAAGGAACATATAAATTATTAATTAATTTTCCCTAAGTATTGTCTTCAAACTTCATATGATGTCTCCTTATTTAGTATTTGATATATGGGTAACCATATCTTCAATCATTATATTCCTATTTGCTACCACAAAGATTTTAACTGTACTGTTAACTAACACTTATTGGCTTTCTTTTACTATTGAAATAGCAGCCAAAATCCCTAATCCAGTGTCTTTGAACCTGCACGGTGTGGCCTCTGCCAGCCACTCTAGCTTAATGTGTTAGCCCTTTCTGAAACTTTTGGTCTTTTGGCTCTTTTCCATATTGGCTTTCTTTCAATTCCTGGAATATTCTGTGCTCATTCTCTACATGGCCTTTCAGGTCTTTCACAGGCTAATCCTTTTGTTTGGGGAGATCTTAAGCTCCCCCTCCTGCCTCCTACAAATTATGAAGTGCTATTCATACTTCAGATTTCAGTTCTATATTTAATCTTGTAATGACTGGTGTCTATCTTCAAACCCATCCCCCACCAATTCTGTAAGGTTGATGAGTGAAGAGAGGATCTGATTTGTGCACCACTAAACCTAGCACAGATTATATATATATATATATATATATATATATATATATATATATATAGTATAATATATATATGTATGAATTATAAATCCTGGAAAAATAACCCAGAGTAATACATAATAACCATAACCATTATGTTTATAGAAAAATAGTACCATCTTTAAGAAGAAGGAAGAAGGATAGTACATATCCTCATATGGAAATCAAGTTCTCTTGGGTAATTCAGGTATTTTTTTCTGTATTTTATTCACTGACAACAGAACATAAATATTATTTCCCACAAGCTAGAATATTTTAAAGATTTTAATTAATTAGCATTACCCTTCAGGGAAAAATAATTACATTGTCATTAAAATGTCATTGCTTTTAAAATGACCTTTCAAACAAAAGGCAAAATTGAGTGATGGAGGATATTTTGGGATTAAAGTGGCATTAGAACTTTAAGGCTTCATTTGACATGAGATCTTCAAAATCCATTGTTTTTAAATCAAAAGAAACAAATCAAAATATCCTATTTTCACACATTGGGGCACATTACATACTGATCAATTTATTTAGAACTGAAAATAAATTGAGGTATGATAAAGAAATCCAACAAGTTTATTTCTAGAGTAATGTTCATGCTAGAGAAGGACAAATATTTGGATACAACCTGTCAAATTAAAAGTGGATCTTAATTAAAATATACACATTACAATAATTATTAGCATATATACTTGTTTTCAGTTTTTATCCAATCTGAAAAACGTTCTATCAGTGAGAAAGAAATCTACAGTATCATTGAGAACCCAGGTAAATATTTATTCACATCTATAAAGGCTTTCATTTAGTCAATTGAGGCATATTCCACAAAGATTTTCCAACTTTTATTTTCATAAGTAGGTAGTCTGTATGGACACCAAACATATATTTAAAATAGAAAGTTGCATGTAATATTGCACAAACACAGCGGTGAAACACTGCCTAGAGACCTAGCACCATCATGAACTAAAACCACTTAAATCCATACACACATATGTAAATACATACATACAGACCCACATACATGTATACATTCAAAATGTATATATAAATACATAAATAAATAGCAAGGAACAATTATTTTTGTTTAGCTTTGCATATTTATAGAGTTAAATATAATCAATAGTACATCAATAAAATAAGTGCAATAGACAATGGATAAAAACCTAATATATTGTTATTGGAATAGAAAAATTCCATTTTGAAATGGTATGTTTATTGTGCTTAACTATGTTTTAAAAGTTCAGCAGGTTGCTTAGTGAATCAAAAAATTACTTCCTAGGAGCCTTCATTAGTTCACTTTGGTTTTCAATACTCATAGTATCATTTTTAGTTGTATCATCCAAGGGGAATCTAAAAATAAATATAGCTGGCTTCTGATATATTTTAAAGATGGTTCTATATTTTAAAACTTTGATAGTAAGAATATCCTAGCTTTATAATCACAAAATTTTTTAATTGACACAAAATGTTTTACCTTTATCATATCATTAATGCATTTTTGTTTATCTAAATGTTTATCATTTTTTTTGTTTTTTGTTTTTAATCAAGATTACTGGGTTCCAATCTTAATACTACTGAATCAGAATATCTGGGAGGGAGGGGGGAGAATATATATACTTTCTAATGGGTTCTGTGGTGTTTATCACAAACTTTAATACTTGAGCACAGCTGTTTTCAAACATAACACAAGAGATGTAGCAAAAGAATTTGTAAAATTAATAAATATTTAGAGATATTATACTAAAGAATGAATCAAAATGGTACAGAAAAAGTCTTAAACATCATTTAAAACATGCTTTAATTACACAAGAGTGGAACTTAGTGCTGTTTTTCATAAAAAATACCCCAACTCCCTCTGGCTCTTCACATTTCTAGAGCCGTAGTAGATAATAGTAGTTAAGCACAGAGGCTCCAAAGCAAACTATCTGTACTGCATCTAGCTCTGCCACCTACTCACCACTCCCTCAGTTGCTCCACCGGTAGAATAGGATATTGTAATGAACACAGCATAAATTAGCACATACTCAGTGGCTGCAATTTTGCCTGCCTTACGATGCCTGGCTTATTAAATACTGGCTCCTATGGCACAGAAATAAACAAGATAGATGTTCCTGCTGCTTGTGGTTTGCAGCCAGATACTTCATCACGTACATGAAAGTGTGATGAGGGCTACACAGGAATTCATGTGAGAAGGAGCCTGATCTAGTCTGGAGGAGTTGGGGGAGAAGGAGGGTTGCATCATGAATAAGAAACTAGGAAACTGATACCAGAAGGTGGGGATTACTGAGGAGGGTATTCTGGTCACATGTTATATCTCCAGCAAGAGAAAGTGGTAGCCTGTGGGTCAGAGAGAGGAGAAGAGGCCTCAAGTTTAGATCGGAGAAGTGGTCTAGTAAGAGTCTAACTCAGGGAAACGAGAGAGGGCAAAGGATTTTTTTTTTTTTCCTCCTGGTGAACTATGGCCTTTTTAACTAGCAAATAAACTCCTTCTCATGACCAGAATTGTGTTGAATGAGTAACCCTAGATGTAAGGAACCTGGGGAAATCAATAATTTCAGCTTTCCACTCTGTAAAGTCATGAAAGACAAAGGAGAAAGGAACTATGAATGCATTTTGAGTGGTAACTCTCATGGTACAACACATTTTTCTTCTAGATAGAAGAAATTTCAGGTGAAAAGATTCATTCTTGATCTTTATCAATACTGAAACCTCTACTAACTCTTCCTCTGTTTCTTTCCCTTCTGAAATATTTACAGAGAAACTAGGATGAATACAGGTCCATATCTTTTCTCTCTTTACAAAGATTAGAGTGACAGTAAATCATTAAAAAGGGGAACTTAGGTTTTAAGAGGAATTTTAGGATCACAAATTTCTATGATCATTGTCTTCCCTTCTGTAAAGATTTTCCCAAGGAAAAGATTTCAGGACCCTGAAACTAATAACTCTGCAGGAACATGCTACTGAAAGGACTTGGAAAATTATTAAAAGTACCCAAAGCTTGTACAAAGACAAAAAATTAAGAAGAGTAACCTGTAGGACACCTGGATGGCTCAGTCGGTTAAGCATCCAACTCTAGGTTTCAGTTCAGGTCATGATCTCAGGATCATGAGATGGAGCCCCCTGAGTGCTGGCCTCCCCACTCAGCAGTAGTCTGTTTAAGATCCTCTCTCACCCTCTGTCCCTCCCCCACTCATATGCTCTCAAAACAAAAAAAAAAGCAACCTTTGTGCCTCACTTCAAATTCCTATGATCTTCTATTTATTAAAAAAGTATTTTTAAAGCTATCATATACATAGTCAAATATTCAGTATCACTGTCAAATAACAAAATAGCTAATGTTCAGTAAGCACTTTTCTGTCAAGCACCATGCTAAGATCGTAAATATATTGCTTCATCTCCTGTAAAGTGGACATTATTACATCCCCATTTTACAGACAAGGGAACTGAAGGAGAGAGAAATTAAGTAACTTGATCAAGGCCACCACTCATAAGTGGTTAAACTGATATTTGAATCTCTGAAGTATGACCATGGAGTTTACACCTTTAAAAAAAACTCAATGTTGTTAGGATTTTACAATGTTGTTCTAAAAAATATATGTGTGTATGTATATATATATATAAAATATATATGTGTATATATATAAAATATATATGTGTGTATGTTTACAAATTCAACTGGTTATATAATATATTCAATACTGCACTTGTACTTATCATTTTATAGAATCAACTAATACATTAATATGAAGAAAACATGATATAGAAACAGAAAACATAAACCTAACAAACTCTATTTTATAGCCTTGGTAAAAATGAAAAGGAACTGCATAGGTCTCTAAAATACCTTTAGGCTTGAAAGAATTCATTGTGTCAAGTATTTGGGAATTTCAGTAAAATGATAAGGAGTTGGAGAATATGAATATTCCGTTGATGTCAAGATCTAAAGAAACAAAAAGTCCAGATAGGCATGGAAAAAGTCTTAACTAAATCTAATTTTAAACAGTATCTGCCACTGGGATGCCTGGGTGGCTCAGTCGGTTAAGCATCTGCCTTCGGCTCAGGTCATGATCCCTGGATCCCGGGATCAGGCCCCACATTGGGCTCCCTGCTCACCAGGGAGCCTGCTTCTCCCTCTGTCGCTCCCCCCTGCTTGTTACGTGCTCTCTCTCTCTCTGACAAATAAATAAATAAAATATTTTAAAAAATAGTATCTGCCACTTGTTTTGTTTGATATGGAACAGATACTTTCTGAGATTTCAGAGACTCTCCACGAACTATTCTGAACTATCTGAAGGCCTAGTTTCTTTCCTTGCCTGCTGGGCAAACAAAATGGAAATGGCATATACAAACATGTGTGAACACAAACACATCACAAAGCCAGGCTCTTCTGATGTATGTAAAGGCAAAACACTGTGCAAACCTGTCCAATAATTCATTCAAGTGATAATAAAAAAGGCATATACTCAATCGATAATTACATTCTAATAATAGCACAATGTGCTTTTGAATGAAGTATATTTTCTTAAATATATACACTTTAGTCTATGATAGCATATTAGGACTGGGAAGAAAGTTTACAATATCTGAGCTATTTTATCTCGAAAGATGACTACTAGCTATTAGGAAGAAAGAACTGCATGGCCAAAAATACTGCCTTGTAACCACATTTAATTTTAAAAATTACCACAAATAGTTCATATAAACGCCAAGGAAATTCTAAAGGAGCCTCCAAATAATTATTTGTGTATTTTTTAATATGAAGCTAACATCAACTAATGAAACATCATTTCATAACATCAACTTATAAAATTGGAACTTGGCTCAGATTCAGTTAAGTCCTATTTACTTTTCTTACATATGATCAAAGATAAGATGCATTTAACTTTTCATAATTAAATGATATTTTTATGAAGCAGCTGATGGGAATTGATCAACCAAGGTGAGCAAAAAATGGATTCAAGTACAGATTTTGAGGGAAGGCTCATTCCCAATTTGAATACACCCATGTGACCAGCCCAAGGATTGAAAAACAGAGTATTACCACTGAGACTGATGCCCCTTTATACCTGAAAGAGTGATCACTATCCTAACCTCCAATAGTATATCATACCATCCCCGGTATGTCATTTATACCCACATATGGAGCAAATTCCCATCCAATGTTACTAGCTAAAATTGTGGAGTATTTGGAGGACAGATAATTCAGTCTGATAAGCTAAAGTAGTTTTTTTGTTGATTGTTTTTAGATAACTACATAATCTAGAATTAGGGACCAAGGCTTCAGGATAAATCATTTCATTTTTCTTCTTGCCTTTGATATCCAGCCCAAATGGCTTCAAATAATAATTCTTTTCTTTTTTTTGTTTGTTTATTTTTTTATTGTTATGTTAATCACCATACATTACATCATTAGTTTTTGATGTAGTGTTCCATGATTCATTGTTTGTGCATAAAACCCAGTGCTCCACGCAGAACGTGCCCTCTTTAATACCCATCACCAGGCTAACCCAACCCCCCACCCCCTCCCCTCTAGAACCCTCAGTTTGTTTTTCAGAGTCCATCGTCTCTCATGGTTCGTCTCCCCCTCCAATTTACTCCCCTTCATTCTTCCCCTCCTGCTATCTTCTTCTTTTTTTTTTTCTTAACATATATTGCATTATTTGTTTCAGAGGTACACTATTTCTCCATCATTTTGTTTTCTGTGTGCCAACCAATTTCTGAGATAACATAATATATATATTTTTGTATATTGTATATCATATTATATACAATATCCCATAAAAATAGTAAAAGGTTCAGGATTAGAGTGTGTAAATAAACTAAGAGAATATATCCAGGAAGTGCAGGAATTGTATTATGAACTCAGATCCGAATCTCACCCTCTCAACAACAATGCATTTTATATAGTTATAGATGACATCAGGAAAATGTGTTTTATTATGGTGACAACTATATATACATATATACACACATGTAATATACATTTTATATATACACATGTATGTACACATATACATGAATATATGTATGCATGTAATATAATATACATTATATATTATATTCATGTTGTATGCTATATATAACCTTTATAGTTTATTATAGATCATTATTGAATTTATTATATATTGTTATGTTAAATGTGTTTTGTCAGTTTGGAGCTATTTGGGGGTTGGATTATCTTCAAATCTTGCTTTTGCCACATTTTTTATTTCTTCTCTTCTTGGGAATCCAGTATCAAATATGTTAGGTCTTCAAAATATCTCATAGATTTCTTAAACTCTTTTATTGTGTTGGAGGGTATTTTCCATCATTTTTAATCTGAATATTTTTCTATTGACCTATGTTCCAGTTCATTGAGCTTTCATTTTGCTTTGTCTAATTTGCTATCAAGCCTATCTATTGAAATTTTAATTTCAGTTATGTGTTTTTCATTTACAGGATTTCCCTTGATGTTTTAAAGCTCTAGTGCTGTGGTAGAATTATGCATCTTTTCCCACATTTAACATATTAAAAATTGTCATTTTAAAGTCCGATAACTTCATTATCTGCATCATTCGAATCTCTTCTAATGTTTAATTTTTTTCTTGGTTTGGGGTCATTTGACCTTATTTCCTATCATACTTGATAATTTTTTTTATTAGAAGTTTTGTATTTGATTTTCTTCTGGGAGGCAAGTACAGCCTGTGGCAGTCATCTTGATACTCATAATACTGACAACTGCCTCTTTGCCCTATTTTTGAGGCTATGGCCCGTTATAAACTAAAAAGCCCATAGCATTTTTAAAAAAGGCCCTCTTATTTCTCAAGCATTTATCTGTTATTTTTGTTTCCTCAGTGCTGTGAGACTGAAAAAATTTCTGCTTAACTTTTAAGGCTAAGTCTTGGCCTCAGCAGCTTCTCTCTCATTTTTACTCAGTGTTTACCTAACACATGTGCAGTTTAGGAGTCAGCAAAATCCTTGGGGAAGAATTACATGTAAAATGTTAAGCTTGCTACTCTATGATTCCCTTTACTAAAGGCTCTTGGCCTTCTGTTTTGGTTCTCTTCATGGTCCTGTACTCTTATCTAGGGAGACTACCAGGTTAGTCAAATACTTAATATTTGGTTTTCAATGGTCCTGGGGGAAAAGATGCCATGAATATAAAATTCCCCTGAATGTACTCCCTTCCTCTCTGAGATCTTACCTTTCATATTGTGGATGCCTGGTTTGCTCTCTTATACCTTCAATACTAGTAATTTAAATGTGATTTGTAGTAATATTTTAATGTCAACTATATGAGATTAGTATTATAAGGATTATGTGTTAAACTTTATTTACTTAAGTACTCATTTATGTAGCAATGTCAAGATAAATTTTCAGGAAAATAACATTTTAAATACTGTGTATATCTCTTTAAATGTACTTTGTTCTTATTTTGATCAGCTGAGGTTAAGAACAAAAACAAACATCCTAAACTGTATACTAAATTATCAGGGCTTTTTAAATCAGAATATAATGTTTACTTTGTACTTTGTAATGATTCAACGTTGTCACTATGACTATTAAATATTTTGTTCTACTATGCTCCTCACCTTTAATCCCTGTGTCAATGTTTATTTTCCCTTTAAACTAAGTTCTCTGTAACTGCTAACGTTCTTATTTTCTTTTTTTTAAAGATTTTATTTATCTATTTGACAGAGAGATAGAGAGAGAGCACAAGTAGGCAGAGAGGCAGGTAGAGGGAGAGGGAGAAGCAGGCTCTCCGTTGAGCAGGGAGTCTGATGTGGGACTCCATCCCAGGATCCTGGGATCATGACCTGAGCCGAAGGCAGCCACTTACCTGACTGAGCCACCTAGGAGCCCTCTTAAATTATTTTCAATGATATTTGCATTATTCCCTTTCCCCCTCATCAAATATAATAAATATAGTGGTGCCACTTATATAGTTGTAAGAGGGTTCCTGTTTTTAAAGCCTTTTCTGTTTTTATATTGTGACTTCTAATTCGTGAACATTAGAAAAACAGATGTCCATTATATTTTCAGGTTACCTGAGTGATTCTCTCGAGAATTATTCAGTGGGTTTTGAAATATGTTATTTAGACATTCAAAGCCCTTTATATTGACATACTGAGTTTTGGTTGTGTTCTCAGTAATTTAAGATTCAGGCTAGTGATGTTTGAATAAGTGAATATATGGATTAAGGCAATTTTGGAGGCTTATATTACTCAAGTTATTGATTTAATATTGATTGTCACAGATATGAATGGAAAATGCAGCAGAATTTCTAATTTAAACTACAAACCTACAATTATCAAATGGAGTATACCAATTGATTTTTATATTCACAAAATGACAAATTTTATTGTTCTCAAATTGTTTCAAATTATCATTAAGAAACTCTATTAAAAAGAATATCATAAAAATGTAAGGTTCTCTTAAGTCACACTTAGCCATGTTTTTCTAATAGTTCAAATATACCTCCAATTATCAGTTGGAAAGGAAATAGTAACTACATTCAAACTTATGTTTTATTCACAGAATATATCAAGGAAATTAGTACAAAGCAAAGAATGTGATTTATATGACAGAAATTAATCAGAAGCAGTGATTATTTATACCTCCAAAGAAAGAAAAAAATTCACTCGTAGCCAATTTGAAGGATTGGCTGTATTTTGAAGTACAAAGTTACTATACTTTTTTGCACAATTTTGAGAGATGAATAAATCTTAGGATTTGCCACTATACTCATTATTTTTTTCTCAAAGTTAGGTTTTACTCAATAAATAGCAGCTCATACAACACCAAGTCCTTGTTAAAGCCTTAAAAATCAAGAAAAGGTATCAACCTGTGTAAATTAGAATAAAAAATTTAAATATTGTCATAAATTACCTAAATTGAATTATATCTTCAAAGATAGCTACTATCTGTGTAGAGGAAGGAGGTAGTAAGAGAGGGAGGAGGTAGGGAACTCAATGTGAGTTCAAATTTTCAGAACAATGAGGAAAAATTATTAAAGTTATAGTGCTTAATATTTCAAAGGGCCAATGAAGAGCACTTGTCCCAAAACTTACTAGTATTTCTAAATGTTTGAACTTATAAGAAATTGACCTTGACCAAAATTAGGTTAATTTTCAAAACCAAACTTAGAAATATTTATTAATTGTATACACACAGTATACAAACACTCTAAACAGCCTAAAGATATCTTGTGGTCTTAATAATGTATGGACTTGCCTAGGCAAAACTCTATATTTCCTATAATCCCCTTCCCTGTATGTTTCATATTAGTATGGGCCATAAGAAACATTTTTGGGTGTGATTTAGAGGGAAGCAGCAGCCAAAAGTTTCTTATGCTTGGAAGAAAAGTTGGGACCGAGTCAAGGGGTACTTCCATAGCTCACACATGTCACTCATCTGCTGGCTCAACTGATTGGCATGGAGCAGTAGCTGAGCCTATGACCTCTCCACATTTTCCTGGATATATCTTCAGTTTCTCACACCCTGGGGATAAGTATGTGCTCATCTTCAAGAAGGAAGCACCAGTTTCCCCTGTAGGACACCCATATCATTAAGGTTGAGGGAGTGAGAACTGACACTGATGAAATCCAGTTCATACTTGTGGGTTTTACTTTGTCTTTGTTCTCTCTCACATTACATCTTTCTTCTTTTTCCTTCCTGACTGCCTACCCTACAGACTGCCAGGTCCAGCACCAGATGCAAAATCAATAGGCTTACAGAGACTGTTGTAGCCAGCTTCCATTATTGCATGTGGTCAAATCCTTGCAAAATTGTGTGTGTGTATGTGTGCTCACATGCACGCAACCCTCCAGTGATTTTGCTTCTAACTAATACAGTATGTGGTAAGTATCAAAGGAAAATGGTTTCAGAGCTTTAAATTCCTAGCTGAAGTTCATATAAGGGACCTGAACTTCTAAGCCTGCCCTAAAAGAAATGCCTATCTCCTGTAGCCTCAAGTTTGATCAATTTGAAACCAAATCCAAAGTCTAGTCACAATGACTAATTACGATGCAGATTGAATTCACAGGATCATTTTTGTTAAAGTTAAGGCATTCAATGGAAAGAATAGGACCCTGAAAATTAACATAGGACATATAGCAAACTTGGATGGAATGAGAACACTGAACTCAAATTCTGTCAAGCCTGCTTTGCCAGCAGAGGCATCCCTTCTGCTCAAACCTGGGAAAGTTAGTCTTGCCTTGCCTGCAGAACTTGTAATGGCCTCACCTGAGGTAGTGGCCTTGCAAGGGACAGCTGAGAAAATGGAATAGGTAATGAAAGAAGGAGAATGGAAATATCTGTTACAACCACATGAGCAACTCAGAAATTACAACTGCAAAGCTATAATTGTTGAGTTTTTCTTATTTTAATATGAATGAATGCTGTGTGTGTGTATGTGTATGAAATAAATACTGTTTCTTCCCATTCAACTATCATCTAACATGCATTGTGTTAATCATAGTTAACAAAATATATCTTGCTATACATTATAGGATATCAAAGGGTGGACCACAAGAGGTATATTTTTCCTCTAAGATTTTGAGGACAGAAGAAAAGCTCCAGTCATATCAATTCTTACCCTCTCAATTTAAGGTCAGGGTCACTAGAGACCTTTGCAGGTCATACACATTGTTGTCAATCTAGCTGCTCATCAATTTGGCATGGTTGGCAGCCAACCACACAACTGCTCCAACTTCCCTTGGATCCTTCTTCAATTTCTGAGCCAGGTACCTGGTTAGCTCTGAGATAAAGGGTGCTGGATTCCCTTGCAGGACATCCACATCATTAAGGCTGGAGGCAATGAAAACTGACACATGTTCTGTCCATCCTCATGGGTTCCAGCTCCTGCCCATGTGTTCTATCTTGTTTTTGTTCTCCCTCAATTTATATCCATCTTTCCTTTTCAACTGACTGTCCTGAAAACTCCAACTTCCAACATCAGATGCTAAAACAACAGACTTATAGAGATTATTTAATTAACTGCAAAAATTGCATCTGGCCAAATTCCTGTTACAAATCCTTTATTCCATTACATTTCAGGGACTATTTTTTGGTCTTTTACATTTATCCAAACATGATTTCAAGGTAAATAAAAGACTTTTAAATTAACTTTTACTAGACTTGAAATACATTAAACTAAAAACTGACTCTCTCTCTCCAGAAAGTAGAATATAATAAAACTCAGGAACTTCCTTTTCTTTTTCTTTATAGAAGGATGAGTATGGAATGATAATACTTAGGGTCATGACAGTCTCTGGGCCATGTTAATAAGAATGCACTCTGATGCTGAGTCCTGAATAACTGAAACTTTTTCTTCTTGTCCTGAATGACTAATTCTGCAGTGAACTTCTTAATGAAATGAGCTGTGCGAAGTCAAATATATTTTTACTCTAGTTTATTTTGCTGTTCCTCTGTTTTCCATTTTCCAGCATTCTCCTCGATTTTTTTTATTATAAAGGAGCATGATTTTTCATGTTGAACTGAGAAAAATCCATCCACAACTATTGCAACCACTGAGGCAGAATGAATAGATTAGTCATCATTTACCTCCCCACTGGTTGTGAACCTTTCTCTAGAATCACAGACCTATCCTTCTACTCTAATTATTCTCCCATTATAACATTTCATCCAAATGATCTTATTTTTCCAGCTTTCCTCCCTCCAATCAATTCTGCAAGCTGCTACGAGGTAAGGTGTAATGAAACTCACTATTCAAAATGTCACTTTTCTGCTTAAAAATATTTTAACTGATATCTTAGTTTTCTTTAATGGACAGTCACTGTTTTTTCTTAGTATGACAAGAAAATCTACTTTACAGTTTATAACTGACAATGCAAATTTTATTAAGAAAAATGAAGACTTGAGAATTTACTTTGTACATCTAACATGCATGCATCAATTATCATACATTGTTCATTTATGTTATTTTTTTTGAACCCCAAAATACTTTGGTCACCTGCTCTTCCCACATGATTATGGTGGGCTTCTGTTGTTGTGGCCGCAGGAGTAGGCAACTAATCTAAACTGGGTCAACCAGGGTACCCAATCCCATTCAGAACAGCATGTGACCTGAGCTAAGCAAATCGGGAATACTTCCCTGGGCTTTTTCAAATTTGAGTTGAGGGATAGGATGTGATGTTTTTTTCTGTCTGTAGTTTGTGAGTTTATGTGAGCCAGACAGGCCTTCCACCAAATATCTCGTGTCTGATAGAATGAAGAAATGAAGAGAAGCAGAGATGAAACAACGAATGTGCATGACTTAGTAAATGTGTGTGCATTTGTGAACATGCCAATGCTGAAGTGTGAATTTTTCCCCTTTCTCTATGCTATTTTAATCTAGGTATTACAGTGAGTTTATAAAAAAGTTAGTAAATTCATTACATTGCTGAAGCTGCAGGTGGGCTAGAGCTTAATCAAGGTGTTAATTGGCTGGCACTAAGCGTAGTTTGAGGTTAGTGTGACAGATGGAACCCAATGAATATAGAGTTTTGTTATACAAACTATAGATGTACTTAAGCTTTCTACATCTGTGCTGCATTTTTTTTTCAAATAGACATGGGTGATAAAACACCTGCTACTTAATTAACACCCTTTGTAGTCATTCACAAAGTTAGATTATTCTCAAACCTGCTCTGCCAGCTATAAATGTTAAAACTACTTGCTATTCCTGGAGCTTTTTCTTTCCTTTATTTTGCAAAATCTTAATGGAAAAGTATTCAGGTCCAGCAAATGAAGGAGAATAAAAATGATTAATGAATGAGTGAGTGAATAGACAAATAGGTAAAATAGAAAATTTCTATAATTTTGAGCTGGTAATCCTATGGAAATGAAAACTGTAGTCAAACTAAAAGATTCTTTTCAGAGAGTAGACCTTTCTGGGCAAATAGCAATGGTTAAATCTCCTAGCTCCTCTTCTAAGTATAAGACATCTTCTTCCTATGAGCCAAGAAGCTGCTGTGGCCAAAGGGAGGGATAAATTAGAGGAGGCAACTGAGCCTTCAGGTCTCTTTTGGTTTTGATAAAGATAGTTGGGACAGACTTGTATCTTTCAGGGCCAACTGAGCCTGGAACCAGGTGATGGAGAAATCCATGGTTTGGATTAGGCTGAGGCAGGTCCTGGCAAGTGCTTTGTCTATAGAGATCCTCAGAGTTGGGAGGGGTGCCATTATGTCTCATTAATATGCCTTGTCTGGCTTGTCTTCAGAGCTTAAAAAGGAGCAGCAAGGTTCACTACCTGACAGAGGCTAGGAAACTACAAGGAGACTGGTGAGAAGAGATGCCTTTCTTCTGGGGCCTCAGTGAGGAACTCTCAGTTTGCCCATTGCTAAATCAAAGACTCAAAGGAGCAGAGCCAATGCATCATTCACCACTCTAGGGATCATTGCCACATAAGGCACACCAGCAGCTGGACCTGAGTCCTAAACAAATGCACGAAAGTAGCAGCATACTCCTAACAAGGGCTCAAAACAAAGCAGAAAGGATAGTCTCTAGAAAAATAACACTCTGGAGTAAAGAAATAGCAACTTTTTGTCCCACACCATGGTATACAAAATTTGATGAATCATATGCCTTGATGAGAGACACTTTCATAACTGATCCATGCATGGCCCTGTTTTTATTTATTCGTTCATCTCTTTGAGTAGTGTAATTAGCAACTGAGAAATCACCATACACAATGCAAAAAGTAGGCTCTCACCAATTATTTGTATCTACTTACGTGGTCTTCCCTCATTCCATTCTCTCTCTTCCTTTTTCCAAGAAAATAACCCTTTTAAAGCCTGTATTTGTCATTCCCCTTCTTTCCTTTTCATTTAGCAATAAACATATGAAGAGATTTTTAGACTCAGTAGAAACCATCTATATTTCTTAATAAAATTTATTTTAATTTAAATTATATTATGTTTAAATTGATCAGGTTGTTATAACAAGGATTTATGCACACACCATTTTTATTAGTCAAGGTTGCCCAGAACCAATAGGACATACATAGATATACATAAGAGGAGATTTATTATAGGAATTGGCTCATGTGATTATGGAGGTTGTGGAGTCCCACAATCTGTTGTCTGAAAACTGGGAATCTGGAAAGCCAGGGGTATAATTCAGTCTGAATAGGAAAGGTTGAGAATCAGGGGAGCCAATGGTGTAAGTCCCAGCCCAAGTCCAAAGGCCTAATAATGGTGGGAAAAGGAGGCTGATGGTGTAAATCCCTGTGCAATTCTGAAGGCCCAAGAATCAGAAGGATTAATGTATGAGGAGAGGAGAATATTCATGTCTCAGCTAAAGTGGAGAGATCATATTTGCCCTTCTTCCACCTTTTCACTCTATTCAGGCCCTCAGTGGACTGGACGACGCCTACCTTCAGATATGAAGGCAATCTTCTTTATTCAATCTATCAATTCAAATGCCAATCTGTTTCAGAAACACGGAAAAATCCAGAAATGATGTTTTACCAGCTATCTAGGCATTCTTTAGCCCAGTCAAACTGACACATAATATTAACCATCAAACTATTACAGTTCATTTATTTTATTGCCTGGTAACAGTCTATTCCACTATATTCAGCCTCCCTCCTGCTATGGAAGCATTTGATTTGCTTCCATCTATTTGCTTTTGTGAAGACAACTGCTCTGAACATCATTGTACATGTCTCCAGTGTACACAGGAAAGATTTTCCCTTGGATATCTAGCCAGAATTACTTTATCATAAGGTAAGGAACACTACGCACAATATCAAACTGTTTTCCAAAGCATTTGAACCAATTTATGTTTAAAGAAACAATGTAGAAGAGACCTGAGGACTCACGTCTTCTTAATCACTTGATATGATTGAGCTTTCTATTCTTTTTTTAAACCCTCTGGACTCAGGAATGTCACTTACTCACTTTGTTCCTCCAGCCTAGGGGGTGGCAGCTACTCTGTCACTGTTTTTTCATCTGCCTCATTGTCTCATTTGGCTTCTCAGTATTTCCACCACCCATAAAACCACTGCCTTGCATGAAATTCTCTCCCGTCTGTTTTTAGTACTTTAGGTTGTTTCTGTTTTCGTGGACTAACTGATATTGAGAGCATAAGTCAAATCCTCAATTACACCATTTCTGAAATAATAATGGTAAATTTTATAGTCTGTTATAAGATACCTCCGTCTGAGCTAGGACGTAATATGAAAACACAGTTCAGTAAAAGTAATTCTACAGTTTTACCAGTAGCAAAATGATCTCAGACACCCAGCTTGATGACAGCTAGTTAACAAGTGACAATAAAATAAAGAAGATCTAGAAAAATGGATAGAACTGCAAACTATTCAGAGACCTCCAAAAATGTATTTTCCTATACAACAAAGTTGTAAGTAAGTAGTAAGGAGCAGAGTAACATGTTTCTCCCTGGCACCTATCAGACCATTAGAAGCACTGCCTTACATGGGGTGCCTGGGTGCCTCAGTTAGTTAAGCGACTGCCTTCGGCTCAGCTCATGATCCCAGGATCCTGGGGTTGAGTCTGCATCAGGCTCCCTGCTCCCTGCTCAGCAGGGAGTCTCCTTCTCCCCCTCCCTCTGCCTCTGCCCCTGCTTGTCCGCTCACTCACTCACTCTCTCTCTCTTTCTCTCTCTCAAATAAATAAATAAAATCTTAAAAAAAAAAAGAAGTACTGCTTTACACCTCAAGAGGCAGCTGAACTGACTCCCTAGGACATGATCCCTGCCCTCAAGGAGCTTACATTCAAGCAGGGAAATGAGACAATAAAGAAGTCAGAGGGGGAGATGAACCAGGAGAGATGATGGACTCTGAAAAACAAACTGAGGTTTCTAGAGGGGAGGAGGGTAGGGGGATGGGTTAGCCTGGTGATGGGTATTAAAGAGGGCACATTCTGCATGGAGCACTGGGTGTTATGAACAAACAATGAATCATGGAACACTACACCAAAACAAATTATGTAATATATGGTGATTAACATAACAATAAAAAAATTTAAAAAAAGAAATATTGAAAGGGGTCCTCTAAGCAAAGAAGTAATAAAGAGACAAATAAATGAATAAGAACGGCATTTAGAGTAAATGATAGAAGAAAATAAAACACAGCAGTGGAATAGAGTGATGACAAGATGAGGTTGCTATGGTGATCGCAGAATATTAGACTGGATGCTCAGGAAAGGCTACTCTAAAAAGGGGACATGAAGCTGAGAACTGAATGATGAGAGAGATGCCTTTATGAAAATCCAAGGTGAACACTACTGGTAAAGCAACAGCCTGTGCCAAGTCAAATTGGAACAATTTGGACTGTTTTGAGAACAAGAGAGAAAAACTTATTTCTGAACCAGAAACTTGTACTTGCTGGTTTATGAAATGGCAAAACATACAGAGAAAAAAATGCAAAAAACAAAACAAAAATGAAGCCTCTTGAAATTGTACTCAAGTGGCAATAAATGCATTTTTAAATTTTTTTATTTATTTACAGAGGGAGTGGCGCAAGCAGGGGGAGCAGCAGGCAGAGGGAGAAGCAAGGCTCCCCACTGAGCAGGGAGCCCAACACAGGGCTTGATTCCAGGACCCTGGGATCATGACCTGACCTGAAGGCAGCCGTTTAACCAACTGAGCCACCCCAGCGCCCTAGTAAATGCATTTTTAAAAAATGAAGTATGTAACTATGAACAATATAAATTCCCAGGAAGCACTCTATGATGCATTGCAAACGTACTCCTAGTTAACTGTATTCATGGACTTGTTAAATTACTTGAGCACTTCTTACGACCCACTGACAACTGTGAGTGCTTTAAATGTACTGATTCATTTCACTGTCACAAAAACTTGTACGGTGAGTACTAGTGCTATCATCATCATCATCATCATCATCATCATCATCATTATGATCTCCATTTAGAACTGAAAACCTGAGACACAGGCTTTAATTAACTTGCCCACAATCACGCACTGGGAAGAAGGGGGCAGGGCTTTGGACCCAGGTGATCTGGCAAACAAAACACCTTCTTAAGCCATACAGTAGACCCCCTTCTTCACAGTTTCACCTTCCAGAGTTTCAGTTACCCATGGGCATTTGAAGCCCAGAAGATGATCCTCCTGACATCCGCAGAAGGTCAGTAGTAGCCTAATGCTCTGTCACAATGCCTATATCCTTCACCTCATTTCATCTTGTCATGTAGGCATTTCAGCATCTCACATCACAAGAAGAAGGGTGAGAACAATATAATATTTTGAGAGAGAGAGAGACCACATTCACAAGACTTTCATTACCGTATATTGTTATAGTTCTATTTTATTGTTAGTTACTGTTATTAGTCTTGTACTGTCACTGATTTATAAACTTTATCGAAGGTATGTATTTTATAAGAAAAAAATATTGTATGTATAGAGTTCAGTACCATCTGCATCTTTAGCCATCCACTGGGGGTCTTGGCACAAACCCCCTACAGATAAGAGGGGGACTACTATCAAGGTATTGTGGTCAAACGTGTAGGGGACTTGATTCAGATAAACCTGGATTCAAATCCCAGCTCTGTCACTTGGCAATCTGTGTTCTCACATAATAGTGCAAAAGGAAGACATAATTTTTATCCTCACAATTAACTATACCCCTACTTACATTTTCCCAGATTTCCTTTCAAGGCCCCAGGAAGGAAACTTCATTAAAACTTTTATTTTTTGTCACTTCCTGAAGCATCAGCATCTAGCACTGCCTTAGCCTAAATGTCTTAACTTTTTAGAAGAATGTTAGAGATATATCGTTAGACAACAGAAGAGGTATATTCCATCTAATTTTTGAAGATGCTTTTTAAAAATTCTGCTTGCTTCTAGAGTCACACAGGAGATTAATGTGTCTCCTAAATGGGCTTTCTTGTTATTTTACTTTTTCAAAGATGATGATAAATAGCCTGAATTATTCTTCAACCATTGATATTCTCCCTTTAAAGGAAAAAATTACCATAATATAATTTGTTCAAGCACAAGCATTTGTAATTTAGAATACTGATAATCAAAACCCAGAATGCAGATATATTTCCTCTAGTTTAAATTCTACAAGGTTTTCAGATATATTAAAAAAATTAAAGATACATAAAAAAATTTTTCTTAAATTGGTATAAATGTTATACCATAGTTAATATAATTACTAATTCAGCCTCATGTAATTAATCTAATAAACTACCTTTTAATTTTATTAATTTGTTACACTGTTAAATATGTACAATAATGGAATAACACCATATAATATTCTAGTAGAGAAACTGACAAATGCCTAAGTTTCACCCTTGAGAGCATATTTACTGTTACAGAATTTGGATAATCAAGAGACAAGTTAAGATTGGAAGAGGGCAGATTTATTGATGTTTATTCCGGTATGTCTTGGATTTATGATTTTTATGTTTTTAAATATTATTCAATTATGCATTACTATAGCTTTTAAAAGTACCTAACCCACTACTCATTAATATTTATTACTAGAACAATCTGCCTCTTCATCCATTTAAATTATTATTTATAAAAGTAGATCAAATAAATGCACATTCTCCATAAAAGAAAAGGAGACTAGTTTAATTGCTAGGTAGAAAGCTACCATTTCTTTAGATTTAAGCAAGGGAATAAAAAGCATGATATAAAATGGGTACATCATGTAAAAGTAGAATACTAATAAGAAACCCTGACTGCTTCATAGAAGCTTAAAGGTAAAAGTTTCATGAATATTTTCCAGAGTCTTCTAATATGTTACTTGTCTATTTTTATTTTATCTATCTCAAGGGAAGTATAAACATTCACAGTTCAGGCAAAACCATAAAATTTTACCTTCAATGTAGTGCATAGTGAAAAGGTTTCATACACATGAGAAACCAGTGTTCATTTTTTTAAAAGCAAAGTTAAGTGGTGGGTTTGAAACAATAACAAATATCTATTTGATCTTTGTCCCAGCTTCCTGGCACACAGCCCCTAAAAGCTCGGAATTTCCAGAGTGTTGAGTGTCTTTTGCCTGCTAATGAGATGACTGGTGTCTGGGGGTCCCTAGATAGATTCAGGATGGGTGCTGGGCACCAGAAACACCAAGGCATGATTGGGGCTTAGAACGTTTAGTCTCACTTAGATCTCTTGGGAGAGGCAAGGGGACTAGAGATTGAGTTAATTACTAATGGCTAATGATTTAATCAATTGTGCCTATATAATGAAAACTCCATAAAACTCCCTAAATGATTGGGTTCAGAGAGCTTCGGGGTGGATGAACACATCAAGGCAGTGGAAGGACGGCACACCTGTAGTGGATATGGAAGCTCCATGCCCCTCTCCCACATACTGTGCCTTCTGAATCTCTTCCATTTAGCTGTTCCTGAGTTGTGTCCTTTATAATAAACCATAACAGTAAGTAATAACAGTAGTAAGTAAAGCACTTTCTTGAGTTCTGAGAGTTGTTCTAACAAATAATCAAATCTGAAGAGGGAATTATAGGAACCCCTTAAACTTACAGCCAATTGGTCAGAACTACAGGTGGCAACATGGGACTTGTAACTGGTATCTGAGTGAGCGCAGTCTTGTGAGACTGAACCCTTATCCTGTGGGGTCAGCGCTAACTCTTGGGTACTTAGGGTCAAGATAGAATTGAATTATAGGACAACCAGAGTGTCCAGGGAGTTGGAGAACTGGTTGTTGATGTGAAAAAAACTCACACGCTTGGTGTCAGAAATTGTTGTGAGTAAAAACAGTTCAGATCAGTTTATGCCTTAAATATTCGTAGTAATAAAACTGATTTTACATGAGCAATCAATTCATAGAGAAAACAAATTCAGCATTTAACTGTACATGGCATCTTCCATATCACTTACACTCATCAGTCACAGGGCACAGAAACTTTGAGTACTGAATATTAATATCTAGCAAATACAAGAGATGAGAATAGTTTAATTTTTTAAGATATATTTTTTAGAGCAATCTAAATTCACAATAAAATTAAGAGGAGGTACAGAGATTTTTATATACCCCCTTGCTCTCCAGTGTACATAGCCTTCTCCAATCTCCCACCAGAGTGCTACATTTGTTACAATTGATAAACCTATCATGAGACATCATAATTACCCAAGTCCACAGTTCACCTTACAGTTCACTTCTGGTGTTCTACATTCTATGCATTTGGACAAATATATAATGATATGTATCCACCTTTAGACACTGCCTTTAAAAATCCTCTATGCTCCATGTATTTGTCCCTTTCCCAACCCTGTTCCCCAACCCTAGGCAACCAATAATCTTTTTACTCTTCCCATAGTTCTGCCTTGTCTATATTGTTATATAGTTGGAATCATATAGTATGTAACCTTTTCAGATTGGCTTCTTTCACTTAACGATATGCATTTAAGTTTCCTCCAGGTCTTTTCATGGCTTGATAGCTCTTTTATTAATCCATTAATAATTAATCCATTAATCCATTCACCCTACTGAAGGATATCTGAGTTGCTTCCAAGCTTTGGTAATTATGAATAAAGATGCTATAAACAGCCATGTGTAGGTTTTTTGTGGACATATGTTTTTAACTCCTTTTGATTAATACCAAGGGGCACTGATTTGATTTTTCAAAGGAGAAAAATAAAGGAGGATGATTTACAGATTCTTGAACAAAAAACTGAAGGCTTTATTATCCTTCACATTCATTCCACATGTGACTGACTAACATGGCATTATACAAATGATTCAAATGGATGCATCAAAAGTTAAAGGTATGGAGTTGCATTTCTTTTCTTAAATGTTGTTTTAAGCTTACACTACTTAAAAATGCAAATATAAAAACCCTTAAGAACAAAATCCTCAGTGAAAATCCTAACTTATTCATAAGAAGTAACTTTTCTTCTACCATAGTAACAGAAATAGAATTGCTGAGTTGGCATATTCTATGAATTCTATTTCATGTCACCGAGAGAGTCCTGATTAATATGGTGACAATTTAATAAAGGTAACCACTGATGTTCTCTGGGGACCTTGGCTCTGAACACAGGTTGGATGAGAATCACAATTTCTGGTCATTTCAGATTTAGTATAGAAAAATCTTCTATTGTTCAGCTATATTGTTGAGTTAGAATGTTTGAGACATTTTGCATTTGAAGAAAAGCCCTGGAAAGGGGATGAGATACTGAGTCTCTAGCAACCCCAAAGTAGAACTCCACTGGCTAGGTCTCTCTTCCAGTGGTTCTGGGACTTCATTGTGAAATAAGAAATAGGAGATCTTACTAAAAATGCAGAATCCTGGATCTCTCTGAGACTTACTGAATCAGAAGCCTGGGGTTTAGGACCTTGAACGTGCATTTTTAGCAACCCCCAGATAATTTTATCAGGAGGTCCATCTGTAGACACACTTTGAAAACAAATATATCCAATATTTCTCTCCAAGCAGTTTTCCAAAGATTGAAAATCTATTAAATGACCCACCACTGGTATACAATTCCAGGACTTAAACTCTTCAGAATTCCCTACAATCTATCCTAAATTACCTTTTCAAATATATCTCACTGTTCTATACACAATTAATCCTGTCTGGTCATATTCATAGCCCCTCAGTGTCCTGGATCATTTTTATTTCCTTTTCTATCTCCCTCTATCAACTCTTTCTTGAAAGTCACATCCATCAATATTCTGCCTCCTAATAATATTGAATAATTTTCTATGCCCATTAAAAATCATCCATCTATCATGAAGTTTTTCAAACTTTTCAAACTAGTCAAACAAACAGTAGCCTCTTCTAATAACAAAACACCTCCTTTCTAAAAAGAGTTTGACATTATATATAATATTTTGCCTTACTTATGAAGAATATTATTTGCCTTGTTTTTTATCTTTTCAGAGGATGTTGCAGTTGCCCAAATAGTCAGCTCTAAAGGCTTATGATCCTATAGCATCTTTCTGTAACTTCAGTGACTTAAATATAGAAATAAAGCTCTTCTTCAAATATAAGAATATCACTAATTAATAAAAATATACCTTATAAATCAAATACACCAATACACATACATACATTACACATGAAAATTTGTATTTTAAATGTATGATAAGGTTAACTCATTTTATTATTTTTTGACTCATAATTAGCCTTAAATGTCCTCAGTCTTATTTTTCCTGATTATAATATTTACTTTCATTTTAATATGTATGTTTCTTTATGATAGAAAATGTCAGTGTACTCAATTTTCACTATAGGGTTCTAATTCCATAAATTGAAGTAAATACTTTCTATATTAATTTTCTCACTCCCAAGAACATTAATACATTTAGAAGATAAATGATAATCTACTTCATATTCTTCTTTGAGAAAAGTAATCATGATACTGAAAATGTAATAATTAAAATTCAATACAATTATCATTCCAAAATGATAATTAAATTTTAAATACTGGTTATGTCAGTAACTAGAAATCTAAGGATAACTTAGCACACTTAAACCATGTTCATTGATCTCTCGCCCAAATTTTACAAATGCACAGGATCATAAAATATTTATAGCAAAAATTTTAAAAAATAACACATTATTATCATAATACTTCCACTGGAAATTCATGATCACTTATGGTCAGAACTCATTGACTCACAAATGAAGATAGATTTAATATTGATCATCAATTTTTTTAGAATAAGTAATGAAATCTAAGTTCTTTTTATTTTTGAAATTGTAAATTCATATAAAATTCATTTCAATAAAGTTAGTTAAACAAGCTTACTAGCTTTCCTTTTAAGATTAGAGATAAATAATAAAACTAGCTTTCAGTTAAAATAAAAGACAAATCAAACTTGGTAGAAATCAACAGAGAGTAACTTTTGTCCAAATAGTTAAGAAGGGGTTTACATACTCCCTTGAAGGAGGACCAATGCATTTGAATGTAAAAACCCTGGTTGTCTGAATTTCATAGGCAGTGGAATTTATCTGCAGAGTTTAATGGTCCTACCATAAGCAAAAGTAAAATAAAATAAAATGATATTAAGTATATGAAAATATATATAAAATATTTAATTGAATATAATTGATATATATCTATTAAATATATTATAATTATATGCTTATATATAATTGTATATTAGATATATAAACTAGTTTTACATGTATTTAGTTATATAAAACATATATAATTATATTTGACAATAAAAGTGTAAATACTACTTTAATCAACATAGTATGTTTCAGGTCTAACTTCTTTCATCTTCCCCAATCATTTCCTAAAATTTAAACACTCATGACTTGTGGTGAAATGGACTTACATTTTGCTTTACAGTTGTAATAATTTTTCCATTTATGGTTCAATATATTCAAAATTACTTAGGTTATTTTAAAATGATTACACTCAGAAAATAACACTTGTTTTAAAATAACATGCTTAACTTCATTGATGTGAGCCAGCTAACCTCTTGCTAGAACTAGTTACTAAGAACAGTTGTATTTAAGTTACTGAATTGTACAATGCTTTGTGAATGAATTTGTACAATTGTACAAAACTTTTACAGAAGAAAAGACAAAGAAGTCTGGAAAGAAAATTTAGCAATAAAAAGAAGATAAACAAAAGAGACAAATCATGCAGTGTCACACGGTCTAGCAACCCAGTCCAACTGGTGACCTCTCTCTCCCTGTCCCTCTCTGTGAACACTTTGGGAAGGCAAAGAACACAGACATCCTCCTAGAAAACAGAAGAGCTCGAATACTCAGCAAACTCTACATCACAGTGGTGTGTTTAAAGTATGGAGTAGATGGTGAAATGTGGTTAAAGAAAGGAGAGGAAAGAAGAGCTTTCCGTGCCCCTTGCTAAGGAGAGTAGCATTATGAGAACTTTGTATTCAAGTAAGAAATATTAATTCATTACATCCTACTCAAAATAAGATGTGGTCTCAGGCATGCCAAAATGAAGGCAAGTACTTTCCAGTTTATTTGGGTATGTGTGTGGCAAGGAAGGGGGTGGTTAATGTTCTAATAATATTAGACAGGTAAACCAATTTGCCAGTACATGATCTGAGATAATGATGAGTGCTATGAAAGAAACACCTGGTAATGAACTAGCGAATGATCAGGCAGGGAGGGCGTGGTGGAAGGTAAGAGCAGTATATGGAGATTTGATGGTTGGAAAGGGCTCCTTTAAAAAATTTCCTTTGAGCTAAAATGTAAATGCTGATAAGGACCCCAAAATGTGATAATCTGGAGGAGTATTCTAGGTAGAAGGAATGTTAGGCAGCAGGCAGACAATGGAAACCTGATGGCACAGGGATTATAATTATATGAATAATTAAACTTCAGTCAGTAAGTAAAGTGGGTACTATTCCATAAAAAAGTGATCATTTCTTCTATCTTTTCACGACAAAACTTTATTGAATTAATCAAACTTGGGAGCTATCACCTAGAATTTGACAGGCTCCCTTGTAGTGAGGGTAAGGAAATGATTAGGTATCTATAAGGAAAGCTTTGAGGATATGAAGGATCACAAAAGGGCTGAGGTAGGCTAGACTGAGACCCTTTAAAGCTCCAGCACTCACCATCACCTGATGGCTTGAGAGTTCATAATTAGCAATTAAATTGTTTTCTATAAATTGTTATATAAATTAAATTGTTTTCTATTGTTTCTGTAAGTGGAGGCCCCTTCCAGCTAGATCTTACTGGGGTTGCCTGCAGAATGCCATATCAGGCTTTAGTCAATAATGAAACTAAACTCGTATGTACTATACAGAGGGCAGTTGTATGTAGACTGTTCAGCATTAATTCCCCTTTCTAATAGCAGTCAGATTCCTTACTGGGATGATCTTTTCCCCATTGAATCCAGCCTGGTCTGGGGGGCCAGCTACCATTAGATAAGGGACTGCTTCTGACCTGTTGTAATCCTGAAAGGCAAAAACCCTGAAAATGGTTGGTATCTATCCAGATTGAGCTACAATATTGTGAACAGATTTTTCATGTTGTGGTTTGCTCTTCCTAGACCCAAAGGATTAACTCAGTTCCTTCCTTTTCCTGGGACTGCTTCTTCTGCTTCAATTAACTTTTGAGATCTTTCAGTAAATTCGTGTGTAAATTAGCCAGAGTACCCTAGTGCAGACAAAGCATCCTACCTGAAGTTTGTTGACTCAGAATGAACTAGATTATCAGAGTCTTAATATTTAATGTGCCTGAATGAAAAAAAATCACTTAGGGGGCTTTTAAAAACTGACACATTTGGGACCCAGCTGTGAGATTCAGATTCAGTAGTATAGGCTGGAGCCCAGGAATCTGCATATTTAATAAACTCCCTCAGGATTCTGAAGCAGATCACATTTTGAGAAAAGAATAAGTAAGACTATCTTCTGGCTTCCCCCTACTGTCACCTTCCATCTATGATTTACTGCTCTCTAATATTTGAGGTGACATCTTTTCAAGGTGCCTATGGGTAGCTACTGCATTTGTATTAGTTGCTGTGTTTGTCTCCCCACCTCTGTGTTAAGAAAGTTAATGGGATGTTTCCATTTAAAAGGCGTCCTGCAGAGTAGCAGACTCCACAGGGAAAGAAAAGTAAATAAGAAATAGTTAACTATGCCAACACATTAATTTATCCTATAAACTGCTTAATTATGCAATAAAATTAAACAGAACAATTTGCTGGAGGATATTTCTTTCCACACACAGAGAATCGGGAAGTGAGTTTACATATTCCTTTGGTGTCTGAAAAAGAGCTCCAAAAATGGCACTAGAGGATGTGGGTTTGAATCCTCACTCTGCCACTTACTGCTTGTGTGGCTTTGAATATGCATTAACCAGGTTGATCTCAGATTTCCTCCATGGAAAAAGGAACTAATTTCACAGAATTATTGTAATAATTGCACAGAATAACAATCATGTTGTAAACCATATAACAACACATATTCTATTATCTAGTTATATGCTAGCTATATTCTAGTTCTGTTCTCTCTTCTTTAATGGGTAGATATTTACCCAATTCAAACTAGTATTTTCTAATGTTAAGTAATAAATCATTTAGCTGAATTTGATTCTTTTATTTAAGATTTTAGAGTATCATGTCTATACTTGCAAAATAACTTTTGTTTTAAAGATAGTTTCAATGAGCAAAATCTCAAAAATTCTAATACACTATTTACTCCTAATAACAATTTTGGTATTCTTATTGGTGGATTTTTCTCACCTAGCAAATCATGAGGATTGCAACTGTCTGTATTATCTTACAAGAATAGCTATGCCCACCAGTGTTCAATAAATACTTGCAGACTGATAGTCTGACTGTCCGCTTGATCTTGGGGGAACCACTTAACTACTCTGAGACTCTCAGGTTACTGGTCAGTAAAATGGTTCTAATACCAATGTTGAAGAATGGTTTTAAAAATTAATGTAATGTAAAAAACACTTAGCATAACCTTCAACAATGAGAATTTCAAAGGAAACACAGATTCTCTGCCCCACCCTCTACTCCATAATTGGGTAAAATGTTATGGTACTCACTGCAAAAATTCCTGTATTGGTGTTTTTTTTCTTTCTTTTTTTTAAAGATTTTATTTATTTATTTGACAGAGAGAGAGAGAGCACAAGCAGGGGGAAAGCAGACAGAGAGGGAGAAGCAGACACCCTGCTAAGCTGGGAAGCTCAACGTGGGGCTGGATCCCAGGACCTAGAGATCATGAGCTGAGCTGAAGGCAGAGCCACGCAGGCACCCCTGTATTGGTGTTTTCTAACATAATTTCAACTATAAGTTCTCTTTGCTATAAGCATAAATTATGCACTGACAGTGCAATATTAACTAATCTTCATATCTTAATGCCCCATAATGTCTTATGAAAGCATAGTAAGGAAATTTCATACCTGAACTAAAAGAGGAGTAAATCTTCTCAAAATATAATGTCAAATTTATGTAATGACCTACCTGGGACTCTTCCCAACCTTTGTGATCAAGCCAATCAATAGTTTGCATACTGTGATTTCAAGATACAGTCATCCTGTTTTCAAGGAAAATAACAGGACTGTTGTGATGGGTATTTATTTTCTGGTGCCTCCAGAGGACTGATGACAGAAAGGTCCAGACATCTACAATAGGCCAGCCATGAAAGGTTGAACTGAGAAGAATTTTAAGTCAATTGCCTCCACACTTTCTGCTTCAGATTGACAAAGCTATTGATTCCCATCATTGAGTGTTTCTAGTTTAGGATAAGATGGGAAAAGGAAGAGATATTCCATGTATCTTATTATGATCTCTGCATCCCTCACACTGAAATTTGTTATAAAAATCCAGATGTTATGAGAACCTAATGCTTCGCAGGGCATTAAATGTTAGAATTAAAAATTCTAGTGAATAATGACAATTTTACGTTAGCAAACCAAACCTGGTTTTGTTAATTTCAGGTTTGTTAATTCCCCTATCCCAAAGATCCCCTAGCCAACAAGATTTCAATGAGTAAGCTGTTTTGGAGACACTATTTACCATACCTGCCATTCAAACAAAAATTATTCTTCCAACAAAACATAAGAATGGGATTTTAAAGTGGGTTGCTATCCTGTTTTCAAAGCTAGAGGTTCTCTTGCTCCTTGATCCCACTGTGAAAAAGAGATTGAAAGGTAGGAATCACTGTAACTCACAGTTATCTATTTAGAACCTTGAGCTGAGTACTTCCATTCTTAGTTTATACTAAGCAATCCTCTCCCACCCTATCCAAATTTTCCTCCCTATAGGCGGAGGAATAGGAAAAACTATTCATGCATCCACCAGATATTACTGAGCATCTATTATGTGTCAAACAGTAGGGAACAGTAATGAAAAGTGAAAAGAAAAAAGAAAAAAAATCCTGGCCTTTATAAAAAATCTATTCTAGAAGAGAGACAGAGAATAAAAGCCTAAAGAGAAATATGTGCTAAGGAGAAAACAAAAGCAGAAAAAGTAGGTAAGAATTACCAGAGGATGTTTATAATATTTTGACAAGAAAGGCATCATTGAACAACTGTCATATAGATAAGTCCTAAAGTAGGCAAAGGAAAAAACCATACAGATAATTGGGGGAAGATTATTCTAGGCAGCAGAATGGCAATTTGCAAAGGCTCTGATGAAGAAATTACCTGGCTATTCAAAGCAAGTCAAGAAAACCAATATGTCTAGGTAGAGTGAGCAAGAAATAAAAGGTCAGGAGATGATGTCAGAGACTAACAGGGCTCCACATCATGTAAGAGTTTGTTGGTTATTAAGGACTAACTTTTAAGTTAACTAAAGAGCCAATGGTTTTTGTGTGCAGAAGGGTAATGATCTGACTGTATTTCAATGGGATCGCTCTCGCTACTGTTTTGAGAATATACTTGGCTGAGGTTGAAGAGGAAAAAAGGCATAAACAAAGAGACCAGTTTGGAAGCTATTATAATAATCTAGGTGATATGTAATGTTGGCTTGAACTATAAGTGAAGATGGTGAGGAATGGTCAGATACTGAATATAATCTGAAGGAAAACCAATAGGTTTCCCTAATATATTATTCAGTATGGAAGAAAGAGAGGATTCAAGAATGACTGCAAGATTTTTGAATCAAATAACAGGGAGAATGGAGTTAGGAAACTAACTGAAATAGGAAAGAAGTGGGTTCAGAGGGTTATTTATATCTGCCATACTGAGTTTGAAATGTCTTTTAGATATCCAATTGATGTAAAGTGGAAGTTGCAGTTGAGGGGAGATGTCCTGGCTGAAGATAAACATCTGAAATCAATAAGTTAAGAGTGGATATAATTCTAATTGGGGAAAAAAGGAAAAATTCCAATCAGGCACTTAAAATTTTATATATTTATAAATCTTATGTACAAAATGTATTAATCTTGATTTTCCCCCTCTGAACATTATTGAAACACCTGCTAGTTAATTAGTATGTTTGTTAGTTAAGAAAAATAAAGGCAATTAGCATATCTAAACTAGAGACATAACAGTTCAGATGAAAAAACTTACCAATTGTTTCAAACCTTCAGTGTATTTTTGCTGTAGATATTTAATTTGTATGAATGTATAATCTACATACATGGACATAAGTTTGAGATGAATAAACAAATGTCATTGTGTGTATATATAAAGTACTGCAACTTTTATTACTATTGTCATTATGAGTATACCATCAAGCCATTGCTTCATTGCTTTCAGTGTTCCACCTATACAAAATATTGATTATGGGGAACATCCTAGAAAGCAGTATTAAAAATGGGGAGCTTTCTGTGAACCAAAGTAGGGAAGCTTGCTTTTAAATGAAAAAAAAAACCAAGATAATTCCTGGTTTCAATTGTAAAATGGTAAAATGTCAAGAATATGAAACAAATATCTCTATACATTTCTAAAATAAAACCTAGTGCTTCGTCATTTATATACTTGCATAGGTTACCACATATCATTACCTAACATAATAGAATATATGTGAATTAAAAAAATATGTCTCATAGTGGAAAATTCTATTTCTTATGGGAATTCTATTAGTGGTTTACATAGCAAATTTCCTAAAAAAATGGGGTGGTTAATGGTGTAGATATCTGTGAAGTAAATAAAATAGAAGACATAATTCATAGTATTATTAACTAAACACTCCATTTAAGCCAAACAAAGCAAATAAAAATGGATTGAAATCCTTTACACTGTATCTAACATAGCTTATCAAGATATTTAAGCTTTTTTTTGTTCTTCAATGTGGTAACCATTACATTTATTTTACCAGTAGTATAGTATTAGAACAGATTCCTGAATATAAAATCATATAATAAAAGACACACTATTAATAAATACTCAGTGATTTTCATCTTAATGTCCTTGACTATTTTATCCCAACCAAAAATATACTTAATAGTAAAATATTTAAGAATATTGTGATTAAAATAGGAAGAAAAGGAAGCCAAAACAAACCAGACAATACACTTTGAAATAAAAGTGGCAGGAATATTTTAATAAAACTGGTCATAATTACAACACCGAGATATGACAGAGGAGCTAGTAGGAGCTCCAGCCAGGAGCCTCAGACAACCATGAGCCAACCTGACTAGGCCTTAATTGGGCACTGTTTTTTCTGTGCCTTTGGTAGTTACATTAAATGGACTTTGAATAGGCAGTTTTGTTTAGAGGATTGGAACCTGAAAGGCTATGAATAAAAATACACATGCACACATACCTCCAGAATACAACCATCACCGCTATCATTAAAAGCCAAACTAAAGAGCAACATTCAATTTTCTTAGGAAAGTCTGAGGGATGATAAGGATTGATCTTCACTTTGAATAATGAAAATCATGTCAGTTTGGACTGAAAAGGAAATAATGGGGGTGGGATTCGGCAGAAAAATGTCCTGAGAGGACAGGGCCCTAAGTGAAAAGACAGCTAACATAACCAGAGTTTGACTGGAGGACTTAGAAAGATGGTTGGTGAGATATGGAAGTCAAGAGATTGTCATTGAGAAGTCCAAGAGAAGGACTGGCCAATCACTCTGGTGTGTGAGAAAACTAAACAAGCAACGAGAAGATGTAGTATTCACAATGAATTTAAAAGGCCACACATAGGGAAACAGAGAAGGATATATTTAAAATATCCAGGGAAGAAAACAAAAGCCTTGAACACTAGGATGGCAACAGTGGCACAGAAGAATTGGTATATACAAAATATATGAATGTAGAGTCAAAGAGGTTACTATTTCTCTAAAGTAAAGTGTAGATTTAGTCAAAAGCAAGGGTAAGTGTTAAGAATGGTAAATATAAACCACTGTTCCAGTAATTTAGAACAAATGTAGGAAATCAAGCTGATAGCTACAAAAAGGCTCCTGGGAAGCTGCTAAGGGTCTGGGGTTTTTCTGGCTTTAATTTTCAGAATGGATGAATTCACTGGATAATGTTCATGCTCTTGATTTTTTGCTGTAGCCAAGCCTCTGAGATCAATGAATAACCAGTTTTATTCTCACTTCTGCAAAATGGCAAAATACATAATTTTTTTAAAGAGCCGTTCTTTTAAAAAAGTTGCCTACTTTTATTTACTAGTGGATTTTATCTCCTCTTTAAAAGCACAGTATCTATCATGGTTGTGAACCCCACCTCCTTATTCCCCTCCTATCACACACTCACACACACACACACACACACACACACACACACACACACACATTTTCAGAAAACAAAATTAGGAAGAGTTGATGGGCATAGATCTCAATCTGTGGTCTCAAGAATTAGTAGAGATAACTTCTCACTGAAAAAATTATAAAGGACCATAGTAAATTTAGTACCTGAGAAAATATTAAAAATGGATTGGGGTCTGGAAAGCACAAAATTAAACAACTATGAAAGGTGCTTATTAGCCTTAATGGAAGGGAAATTTAAATGATTTCCTGAAACTGGAGGCAGTTGCACTTGACAAATTACCAACTTTCTCCAGAGAAAAATGTAAGTATTCCTTGCAATCCATGAGCAAAAGAAAACAAACACCTCTTGGTCAGAACACCAACTCTATCTTAGATGGATTTTAAAATGCATGTAGGTGTAGATCATTTAGTAAATAGAGCAGACAACTCACAGTGGACAGAGGAATGGGCTTCAAATCAGTAGACTCAGGTGTGTGTTCAAGCTAGGCCCTTACTAGCTAAGTCAATTTGAATAATTTCTTTGTCAGGTATAGCATTCTTTCTTTGTACAAAAAGTAGATGATTAAATTAGACCATGAATGAGAAAATTCTGATAGGTTCCAACACAGATGCTGAATGGACTTAATCTTCCCAAATTTCACAGGTGCAGGTGCAGAGAATCTACCAATATTAATCTAGAAAGTTAACTCATACCTAATTCATTACTTAGGCACTGAGAAAAACATGGCTCAAGGATTTTTTGTTGTTTTTTAATAGGAAAGTTCAATAAAAAAGAAGTACACAAATATTTAACTAGTATATGTACTTAAAATTTTAACAATCAAATATGTCTTCTAAAAATAAAAAAAACCTATAATGTAAAATATGCTCATGGTCATTTTTCTTCCCAGAGACTATTCTGTTCTTCTTTATCAATACCTTCTCTCACCTTTATTTTTATCTGATGATTCCTATGATACTCTGTGGATTAATTGGTTCACCATCATCTCTGTTCCAATGAAGACAGTAGCGCTACAAAGCAGATGAAGCTTTGTTTCTCACTGAGGATATCGATGATTCCAAATTTAGGGAAGTGTTTGTTGCTAAACACGGACTGAGAGACAGAGTAATCAGCTGAAATCAGGCTAGATAAGCAAGGCTTAGAATCAGATGCAAATAATGAAATCCAGGTTTGAAAATGAGACTAGGGATCATGACCTGTAGTAGGTCCAGCTACAAGTTAGTAACCAGGTTCAGGTGGACATTCAGTAATTCGCTTACAAGAATGTCCGTGGCCACATTACTTGTAGTTAGTAAAAGCCTGGAAATAATATCCAAAAAGTACATGAAAGAGTGCTCAAATCATTTGTTATCAGAAAAGTGTCAAAACACAATGAGATATCAACATACATCAATAAAATAGTTATAATGAAGAGGACTAACAATATTAATTTTTGGCAAAGATGAGAAGCAACTAGAACTCTGATATATTACTTGTGAGATTATTGGAAAATGGTTTACTAAAATCTACTAAACTTGAACATATCCCTCCCCTATGATCCAGCATATTTTCACCAAAAGACACATAAATGAATGTTCACAGCATCTTTATTCATAATAACCAAAAACTAAAAAAAAACAAGAATGGCTTTCAAGAGAATTGTGATACATTTATATAATGGAATGATACAACTAAAAAAAGAATGAATTACCAAATACCCATATAACAACATGGATAAACTCAGAAATACTATGTTATGTGAAAGAGACCAGGCACCACAGCGATACTAGTCAATTGCTTCATTTTAAGTTCATAAAGGCAAAACTATGTTCATTAAAATCAGAATATTATTTACTGCTGGAGGATATATGAAGAAAACTTCTGAGTGGTATCAATGTTCTATATTCCTGTTGAAAGTTGTGTTTATATGAATGTGTGCATGCGTGCGTGTGTGTGTGTGTGTACCAAGCTGCATACTTAATATCTGTGTACTTTACTATATGTAAAATTTCTTTTAGATATATATTACAAAATATTTATAGATGAAACAATCTGTCTTCTATTTGCTTCAAAATTATTTAGTGTGTGGGGGTAGTTGAGTGAGCATACTTGAAGCAAAATTTGCCATGTTTTCACTAACTCTTAGTAAGTACACGAAGTTCAGTGTATTATGCTGTTATCATTTATATTTGAAATATTTCACCAACCAATAAATAAAAAACACCTGGGTAGCTCAGTAGGTTAAGCATCTACCTCCAGTTCAGGTCATGATCCTGGGGTCCTGGGACTGAGTGCCCTGTTGGGCTCCCTGCTGATCGGGGAGTCTACTTGTCCCTCCCCCACTCCCACTCATGTGCTCACTCACTTGCTCTCTCTCTAATAAGTAAATAAAATCTTGGGCACCTGGGTGGCTCAGTTGGTTAAGCGACTGCCTTCGGCTCAGGTCATGATCCTGGAGTCCTGGGATCGAGTCCCACATCGGGCTCCCTGCTCAGCGGGGAGTCTGCTTCTCCCTCTGACCCTCTTCCCTCTCGTGCTATCTCTCAAATAAATAAATAAAATCTTTAAAATAAATAAATAAATGAATAAATAAAATCTTAAAAAAATAAATAAACCATATAACAACAACTACATAATAGAATCTAGATAGACTGATAGATTTGAGGATGAGAAAGTAAATACAATGTGTACAGAAAATTCTTTGTAGAGTTTTACAGTGAAGAGAAGTGAAAAATGAGATGGTAGCTGGAAGAAAATATAAGATTAAAGGAATATTGTGTGCATATCATAAATTTAGGGTTTTTCTCCTTGAAGTCAATGGACAGGAGTTGAACTATGATCAGAGAAGCCATTTGATTAAAATTTTAGGAAAATCCATTGTGTAAAGAATTCTAGGAGGGAAAAATGACAGAGAAAAAAATAAAGAACAAAGTAATAAATGATACATATCTATAATATGGCAGTAGAAATAAATTTGTAACAAAATGTACTGATGTGAAAATATGGAAGATATTGAATCTACACAATATAGTGATCAATTGGATTAAAGTAAAAAATAGAAACAGAGCACATTATTCCATCATTCATTCATTCAACACTTATAAATGCCAGGAATTAAGATAGACTCCAAAGAGCAGTAGTAAATAAAGTAGATATAATCTCTCCCTTACAAAGCTTGAATAGATGGAAGAGAAATCAATAATAACCAAATAAAAAAATGAAAGAATAAATAAGTTCTGTAAAGATCAACAACAACAACAGCAAAATGTTGTAGTGAATGTATGGAAAAGCCAATTTAAATAGATCAGGTAGAAAATGCCTCTCTAAACATAACATCTAAGCTGACATACAAAGAATGAAGAGAGACAGTTTTTGTGAGGTGAGATGTGGACAATACAGAAAGAGAAAGGAAAGAGGTTAATATATGAAAAACAATTAAAGCCAGTATAATGAAATGAATGAGCAAGGGAAAGAATGGAAGGAAATGCGGTGAAAGAGGTAGGCCAGAGAGTGCAGAATCAAAGAAAATAGTTTGGATTTTATTGTAAGTAAAACGGGATACCAATGAATCATTTTAAGAATGGACCTCATATTACCCATTTATTTTTTAAAATAGTTTATTTGATGTCTGCCTCATTTCACACACAAACACACCAAAAACAAAATGGCTAAACAATAAGTGGTTCTAGGAGGATAGAATACTAAAGTGTGAAAAGGAAAGTTTTCTTAAACCTCTTATCAGAAAATATTGGAGAATATCTTTGTTGCTTTTGAGTTGAAGAATTCCTTCAATTAGATAAAAATTATAACCTACAAAGGAAACTACTAATAAATTCAGCCTCATTAGAAAACTCATGACTGTTCATCAAAACATAGTAAAATCAAAGTGACAAGACAAGTCAAGTTTGGGAGAAGATGTGGAAAACTCATATGACAACAAAAGCATATTTTTAAATGTCCTTCAAATCAGTAATAAAATCATAAAAGAGTGGGAAAAAATGTAAAAGATATAAGCAAGAATTTCACAGGAAGGAGAAAATACAGACTCTGTCCCTGAATTCAAGGAACTTAGACTAGAAGGAGACAGATTTTCATGAAACCACCACCATTCCTCAGACAGAGGCTGCTCCTTCAGCCTGGGACCCAACGTCAAAAGATATTGGCAGAGCCCATCAGGGCTGACCCACACTCTTCATATAAATGTACAAGAAACTGTTTTAAGTTTGCTGTTTTAAGTCCTTGTTTACTTTTTGTGGAAAAAATATATTTGTGGCACATTTATACAAATATGAATTTATGAAAGCCATAAATGCAAGAGAATATGGAGAAGAATATTATTTTAACCTAAGAGAGGGGAAGGTATTTTTAAGCAAGTACCTGAAGGATACCATTTATCAAACTAAGAAATGGGCAACCATTTGAGAGAAATATATGACATTTAAAACCACCAGTAGATGAATAATATACAGGTAATTAGTACAAATTATTTTCTGCCTACTTTTGAATGGAAAATGTTACCTAATAGGAGTTTTTCTTTTTTTTTTTTTTAAGGATTTTATTTATTTATTTAAGAGAGAAAGAGAGTGTGAGCATAGGAGGGACCGAGGGAGAAGGAGAGAGAATCTCAAGCAGACTCCATGCTGAAAAGGTAGCCCCACTAGGGGCCCCATCTCACGATTCTGAGATCATGACCTGAGCCCAAACCAAGAGTCTGATGTTTAACCGACTGTGCCACCCATGCACCCTAGCAGTTTAATTTTCTATTGTTGTTTTTAAATTATTTGTTTCAGACTTAAGGTGCTCAGAATTGGGAGGATGATACTTTTTACTTAAAACTATGTTATTGAGGGGTACCTGGGTGGCTCAGTTGGTCAGGCGTCACACTCTTGTTATCCGCACAGGTCATGATCTCAAGTTTATGGGACCTAGCCCCATGTGGGGCTCCATGCTCAGGGAGGAATCTGGTTAGGGTTTTCTCTCTCCCTCTCCCTCTGTCCTTCCCTCCCCATTCAAGCATGCACATGAGTGTTCAATCTCTCTCTCTAATAAATAAATAAAGTAAATATCATCTTAAAAAAAAACCTACATTATTGAGAAATATCTATGTTGCTTTACAAATACTTAGGTCTAACTGCTTCATAGTAGTTCATCATAAATCTTAGCATTGCACATTTAAAGTTGTATCTAGCTTCTAAATCTGTGGTGAACACACACACATACACACAGAGAGAGACTGTGTGTTTTTGTGCTTGTGCAAAAATTTCTCTGGGGTGAAAATTCAACAGGTGGATTCCAAGGGATAGTCATGCTTCATTTCACTAAATACTGCCAAATTGTTCTTCAGGCAATTTATACTTCCACCAACAGTACATCATCATTCCTATTTACCAGATTGTGATGAACAATTAAATTATAGCAACAAGTAGACATATAAAGTTGATTAATGAAAGACACTTAGCTTTGAAAGACAACTTCTCTACACTTCCATTTAGTCAGATAAAGCAGATCCAGTGCCTGGTGAATGAAGAACTTAATAAATATTTGTTAAGCAAATAGATGAGGGATGCCTCCTCAGAGCTTACCCAGAAGTCCAAGTCTTCATGGCAGTGAAGCAAAATTAATTCTAACCTTGATAGTTTTGAATCACTTAGGAAAAAGGAAGAGATAAAAAAAAGATATAGAGAATATATTACTGAAACTTGGAAAATCTTCAAGATTCTGAAGCACTCTTCAGGGAAGAAGAATAAACTAGAATATTGGAAATTCAAACTCCATTGTGTGTGTGTGGGGGGGGGGGGACTTGTGATGGTTAGTTTATGTGTCCACTTGACTGGATCACAAGATACCCAGGTATCAATGGGTAGATGGAATGAAGCAGATTGTCTACCTCAAAATGGGTGGGCCTCCATCCAGTCTATTGAATGCCCAAATAGAACAAAAGTCTGAGTAAGGGAGAATTCACTTTCTCTGGCTGTCTTTGAATTGGGACATGGGTTTTATCCTGCTTTGAGGCTTAGACTCACAATGGAACTTAAACTATAGGCTCTCCTGCTTCTCAGATCTTCAGACTCACACTAGAATTTTATCTCTGGCTCTCCCCACTCTCCAGCTTGCTGACTCCAGATCTTGATTCCTTATAATAAACTTTTTATGTTTATTTTATTTATATATATAATTATGTAATATATATATAAAATTATATATATTTACATATATATAATTACATAATCATATATCTCCTATGGCTTCTGTTTCTAGAATGCTACTACACATGCTTGAGATGGAAAGTTGGGGAAAAGAGATTGGCTAAGAAACTACAAGGATTATTCAGTTTCCTCAATGTTTTATATAAAATCAAATTAAAGTGAGTTAGAAGGAAAAAGGTAAAGAGAAAGAAAATTTAAGGGTGACCTTTCAGCCATTTATTTCAGTGAGCCTTGGGGATAGTTTGGAATTATAAGTAATCAATAGTTGATATTTAAGAGAGCAGCAAGAAGTATAGATTCTCACACAGCTCTCCAGAAATATTTCATTAATAATTGTTCCTCCTTTTCTTCACTCTGCAATCATCAGGATATTTACATTTTCATATTATTACAAGTAAACTGAGTTTTAAAATTATATTTGTCTACTGTCTTTAAATTCTGAAAAGAATATTTTACTTGTGACTATTTCTTCTTAAAGAATAAACAGATCATAAGTATTTGATAATATAACAGAATGACACTAAAGAGACATAACCTTTCCTAAAACACATTTGCTCAATTTAGATGACATAAAGCTAATGCTTTCTAAAGGTCAACTTTCTGAGTCAAATATTTCATATTCAAAGACAATAAGTAACTAGGTTGTCCACAGAGTTTGTTTTCCCACCAAAGTTTATGTAATATCATGACTTGTACCAAAATTCAGTTATGTTTCATTTTTAGTGTCATTATCAAAACATGGCCATACCCACCCCTACAAACAAAAAGTATGTACAATTCTAATTTTATTTCATTTGAGATCTTAATTGACTTTAGCCTGACAAATTTTCTTTGAACCAAAAACTGCCATATAGAATATAAAAAAAAAGCAATTCATGAGAGTAGTCCCTATCATTCTTATAACACTACATTTAAGTATCAAAAGTCAATTGGGTTCACAGTGTTCAATTATCTGGAAATCTTTCCGGTGATCATCAGTGCTGAGTATTATAAATTTTACACTCTAGTGAAGCTGGCATCTGGCAGTCTTGGCTCTGTGACCAATACCATATAGCTTGACACATTATTAGTAAAGATTAATTTGATTACCTCAAAAGCCATATAAGACCACCCCATGTATACATAAAACATTGTTGTTAATCCTCGTCTTTGGAAACTATTTGATAAGAATCATTTAAATAATATGTAATGATATCTTCCTGGTTATTAAATAGGGCCTTTGTCAAGATCTCAGAAAAAAAAAAGCTCATTTAATTACTATATATAATTAGCCAAAAGTGACACTGAAACAAATTAACTTCAGAAAAAATCTAATAAATGAAAATAAAGGTTTTAATTAAAATACTAACTTTTAGCAAATTTCTAAAATTTAAAAATTACTCTGTGTGTGTTTTTAGTACCTCAGTATATCTTTCATAACTGTGAAACAAGTTCAGTATATCTTTCATAACTGTGAAACAAGTTCTTTAAAATTCTGGTATTTGTAGAACTGTACTTACCAAGTACAAAGACTTAAGGTAAATTAAGAATGAAGAGGAAGTCATAAAAATATATTTTATCTATATGTTACATATGTCACAGCTGGACTATAAGCTTCATGAGGACAGAGATCTGGAATGTATAGATAACACTGTATCTCCTGTGACCAACAAAGTGACTTGACAAAAAAATGCAGGCAGTAATTGTGTTGAGTTAATAAATGAATAAAGATATAAATAAATGAGTGAATAAGTGAATCCCTTTCAAAATAAATTAGAGTTTAAGCACCTAAACCTTCTACAGTGATTAAGGCTCTACTGAATTGTTATCTTCAGTTTGGAAAACCAGGCAACATGGCTGAGTGCTGAGGTAGATTCTCATACCAATTTTATTTCAGTTTGTGCCTGTATAAAAAAGTCAGTATCTGGTATCTTGAAATGCAATGTCTTATATTTGCACTCTGGCAATTTTATTTTCACAAGTCTCAGCAAAATGCTTTTGTAATTCCCAGCCCTTTCATAAACAGGGAGGTGATTGGCTAGCCACTGCTTAGTGGACCAGACATTCTCTGCAAGGAATGAAAGTAAGTGGGATGAGGGTTGTCAAATAATCAGAAGTTTGTTTAGTGACTATGGAATCAGATTGATAGAACTGTATTTATTTTTAAAGGTCTAATAACATTAACTAGGATAGCCAACTGCATTGTCTCCATAATTGGTGCATAGCTATCTGAGAGCTCACTCTGTGACTTTGACTTTCATAAATCTCCTTTTCCTTAATTTCTAATACCAAACAACCCACTAGAAACCTTGGGTACCTCCTAGAATCCTTAATCATAATTTACCATAATTTCCCCAGTGTCAAAAATAAGCAAATGAACATCCAAAATTACTAAAAATGTTGTACTCTGTTTGTTTCCATCTGAAATTTTGTTTAGTTATATTTTTACATGTCTGTCCTAAAAATATCATCCAAAATTTAGGTGAGACTTCAGATTTAGAGTGTTTCAATCTCATATTTTCAGGTTTTATACTCAAAAGAATGTTCTGACATGATGCTAGTGTGATCTGAGTTGAAGATTACAACCAACTCGAGTCTGTGTGAATAGAAATCTAAAATGCCAACTTAATAAAAGTTAACCCTTAAGTGTCCTAAAGAAACCAAAATTTTAAAATAAATCATATTTTAAGAGAGAGACAAGATTACTACACAATTGTTCAAGGTTGGAATCAGCATATAAAAGCTCTACACCTTTACCCAAAAGCTTCTACGTCCTTCTGCTTTCAGTCGAGAAGTTATTATTCCCCACAGAGAAATATGCTCGGCCTTTTGCTTATTAAATTAAAATGTATTATTCTATTTATCTGATATATTATCAGTTTGATCTTTAAATTTGCTATAATAAGAAATAAACTAAGGAATGTTGCTGGTAATGTATAATATTTTGTGATTTGACATCAAATAGCTAAATGATCTATCTTGAGGAGACTGACACATGATAAACATTAACTTTCAATCAGCTACTAATTAATGAAGCACAAAAGCACTTTGATGAAGTGCGCAATGGTGACCAGAGTACATTTTAGAATATAAATGATTAATAAATGCAATAACTTGCAGAATACATTTAAATTTAATAAAAATTGTCATCTATTTGAACAATGGTGATGTTTGCTATTTATATACAAGGATTACATAATATTTGGAGGGACTATAGTAAAACAAACCTCAGAACATTTTAAATTCTAAAATTTGGTAGCCTAGCTGGAATTGAAAGTTCTATATTTCACTTAAAAGAGCAATATAATTTATTCAATGTCTAGAAATACATATTTCTACTCTAGCATTACATAACTTTATAGGTGGTACAAAGATCTTTGTGTGGTAAAACAAGAAAATTCTAAAACTATTCATTCTGTAACTACTTTAAACTTAAATTATCTAAACTTCTGACAGTTACCACAGGAAACATTTTAAAGTAATCCTAGAAAGTGCAAAATGTGTCAAGTTTGATATATGTTAAAAGAAAAGCAGCATTTTTTCTTAAACTAATTGACAATAAACAGCTACCTGTCTATCTGTCTTTGTCTAACATTTTCCAGCTGGATAAATTCAATTATTATTAAACTTGACAAAAAGTAATGATATTATTAATGAAATTAACCACATGATGTTAAATTTTTACCACAATATCCCAGTGAGTTTTAATTAATTGTGTGACAGAGATAAGAGGAGTTCATAGGTGAGAACGTGGATTATTCAAGTTTGTTATTCTTATTTTTGATAGGATAGCAACCTCTCATTTGCACACTTCAAAAGTTAAATTTTATCATGTTTCTAGATCATCACCTAAAATTTAAGTATACTTTTGCCCCCCTCAGGAAACCCATTTATTAAACTTACCAGTGCCATTACATTTATATGTGTCAAACATTGACTGTCAAAGGAGCCCTCTAAAACCTTGATGTAATTTAGATAGATGGGTAGGTAGGTAGGTTGGTAAACAGATAGACATGAATATGGATACTATAACATTAAGGGAATTACAAAAATTATTATAATCTTTATGCTATTCAGACACACATAAAAGGTATATTAAAACACTAGAAAATATATTTTAAAATAGCATATATATTCAAGATGAAGGTTTAAATGGAATGGAAAAGTTCATTTGATTCAGTTCAATAGACATCTGGCTATTGTATCCCATGTGTTTGGCCGTATATCAGGTCCCAGATATGCATACATGTCAAGTCCTTCTTCAAGAACTGAAACTGTCAGAAATGTAAAATGATTAATTGCTGCAATATTTATTGGGAGCGCAGGAGAGGGATCATTTACTTAACCCAAAGGGATATGGAAACATTTTCAGGAAGAAACACCACTTGAGATTTACAAGATGAGTAGGGACTTGCCAGGTAAGAGAGGGGCAAGAGAGATGCAGGCAGAGGAAAGCATAAGAAAATGCGAAACAGCATGGTCATAGAGAAGGACACCAAGTAGTTGTCTTATAACCAAACATGAGGCTGGTAATGAAACACAAAGCACAGGGAAGAGTTACCTTATGTTAGCCCAACTCCAGGACACAGAGAGCTTTATATGGTATTCTGAGGAATTTGGACTTAAATGTGTAGATGATGGGGAGCTCTAAGAGATTTTATTTGAAAGAAGGATCTTTGAGAGAGATGCCACTAGGTGAGAAGCAGAGATTAGACTAAAGAAGAAGAAGAAGGGTTGAAGGTAGAGAGACAGAAGATCCCTGAAATAATGTGTGAGACATGATGAGGGTCTGACACACAGCAGTGCTGGTAGACATGGAAAGAATGTGACACACTGAAAAATGTATATGATTCAAAGCTACAGGAATTGGTGTTTGAAAAGACCTAAGGGGAGTGATGAAGCAGGAGTTTACTTTGATTCTCTGGTTTGGGAATATAGAAGAAAAAGCTGATCTAGAAAAGAGAAGGAAATCATTCTTGAAGGCAGCTATGCTTACCACTATACCACGAATGCTAGAAGGAAATCATTCTAAAGAGTTCCAGAGAAAATATTAGCAATTAAACTGGCAAACAAGATGACTTACGAAATTGAAGCAAATATTCAGGAAGTATCCAAATATAAACAATACACACCTCACATTTTTGAATTTTGAAAGTAAAATACCTAAGATTTTGCAAGTAAAAACATCTTTAAAATTAGTTGGTTAACTTAAGAGCAAAGTCATATTAAGAGCACTAGAGCAAAAGTGAGACAAGATGATTGGATGGAAAATAGAGAAAAGGAAAAAGGCATTTTCTAAATGATCAAAGCTGTGATCATCATTTCATAAATTCGACCAACATCAACACAGCAACTTAGTATGCAGAATCTGGTCAGGTGTCAGGAAAAGACATGACCTATAGGAAAATATCCAGGTGTTATATCTGAGAGGGATATTAGAAGTCATAGGCAACAAGAGCAAGAAGCATGTATGCCATGAAATAGAGCTCCAAATGCGTTACACCCGATTTTCTTACTTCTGAGGCAGCTTGCAGGAAGACACTAACTTTTGAATGAGAAATGGGTAAATTAGGTGCTTCTCTAAAGGTAGAAAAATATCAAACTGAGGCTGCTTTCCTGAATCTGATGAAAGCAGAAATACAGAAAAGTCAGACAAACATGGTGGTGATGGGGGTGGGGTGGTATCTATTAGAGAGTGATGTAGTTTTAAGTAGCATTAGAATATTTTACAATACATTCTACCTGTCTGTTAGAAGAGCAGCCTTCAAATGGAAGAAAACGGGAAAAGGGTCTCTGAGTACTACCTGCTACAAGAACAGCACATTCAGCTTGACAAAGTGGTTACTCCATTTCAGAGAACCATTCACCTCCACAGACTCAAATTGCTTGCTCTGCATTGCACAGCAGGGGGCTTCATTAGCACCATTCAAACACTGGAATTCCACTAGTCTTGAAGAACAGACATGAATAACAATTCTTACAAAGATCTTTCCTGTAAACATGGTCTACCTTCAGGTCTCCACAGAACTTTAAAGCTGAAAGGGAAAAATAAAGTCATCTAGTCTATTACCTTCATTATCAAATTTTCCAGATGCTTCACAGAATATTGAACATCAGGGGATAGTGAAAGAATACATACATTATATTTAAGTGTATTTGCATTTTTCAACCAATAGTTTGACTTACTGGCCATGCAGCTTTTATAAAGTTTTTAATTCTAAGCGGATATTTCAAAACAATCATTAGTATATAGAATTATAAATCCTTTATTTGATTTTTCCTAATAAAAAGCTAAAATACCAGACTAATACAACAAAAAGCTAAAATACTAGAGTGATTCAATCAAGGACTCTTTGTAAAAGGATTCCTTTTACATGATTAAAGGAGGTAGACCCATTTTTTATGATTTTGTATATGTGTCGATGGATGCATGTGACTGTTTACCGATTTTATATAGTTACACTTCAGTATCCAGAGTAAAGCATAGTTTTATTATCATACTTCTAGAATTAGAGGTCTTTTCTTTAATTGTTTTCACATGCATAAGCCCTAACCTTGTAGTGATGAAATCTTTTTCTTTGCATTACTTTCTTTAATATACATAAAATTTCAAACATAAATGAGAGAAATGGAGCAAGGAATTTTAAATGTAGTAATTTTTTTTAAAATGGCCTAATAGACATAAAACTATTATAACTGACTAACTCTTAAATTTTATAATATACTGGAATTTTAATCTCTAATTTTGAGCTTCATGGCCTTCCTATCTTAAAGGTATTTTCTTCTTTGGAACATATCACTAAAAAGTTGCATAAATCTTACTACTAATTGATAGTCGCAAAGAACATAGAAACTAGGATTTGTACAGAAATATTCCTAGAATTATGAATACTAAAAATGTTTAAAACAGGGTCTTTTCAAAGTCAGCACTAAATGATCTTTCCTTAACGTAAGTGAATAATGAATGGGTTTTCAAACTGTACTCTATCTAGAACATAATACAGCTTAAATGATATATGGTGGTGGCTTCCTATAGCCTAGAAGATAAAGATGACCAGAATATGGAACAAAAATATACACATTTATAAAACTGTTGAAATTCAGGTGTTTTAGCTTTTGTAGAAACCAGCCATTTTCTAGTATGTTTTTCATAGCAAATGCTCTGACCTTTCATATGTTAATGTGTCTTTTTCTGCTATCAGGTTGGTTAAGGATTAGGATAGGAGCACTAATACTTTCAAACATAACTATGCAGGATCTGAAAAAAATGGGAGGGAATACTATTATTCTTGAGGTATAGATGACAAAATTTGTAAACTCAAAAGAGCACCCAACATCTCCAGTGTTCAAGGGAAATTATTTTTAAGGAAAGATGAAGCTGGCACAAGAAATGTTTAAAAAACTAGGTTTGCTGCACTCAGAGCTATAATCATTGTCCCATCTGCTCCAATGCATGTTACAAAATCTGAAGCAATTTACAAGGTGTAATATTGGGAAGATTTAGAAGTCAACTTTGATAGTTAATCAAAATTCAGAAATCTTTTAATTGACTTGAAAAATTAGCACCTTCCCTTTGTTTATTAATAAAATACCTATAAATATTTAGCAAAGTAAATTGTAGACAAAATACTTCAAATATGAAGGTCTATTTATGCTTCTGGTTTTATCAAGTCAAAATGGAGAGATAATTCTGTTTGCTCAACCACATTATAATCTAATTTTCTGCTTTTTGAAGAAGTTTGGGCAATCTACATGAAACCAACAAAACTGAGGAAACTTGATATGAACATTATCAAGCAAGTACTTTGTATCATTCTTTCTTTTTTGTCCACAGAAGAGTATTGTTGAATCTAATAAACAGTTTACTATACTTTTTATTTTTTCTACAAAATTTAATAAATAATGTTAAAAAATCATTATTAGCAACAAGGTTTTCCATTTCAAGAAACAATAAATCAGGATTATCATTTAATTCTGAGGTCATTTTCCTAAACCAGCAATTTTTTATCATATAAGAACCTGGATATAAGAACTGTTTGCACTTTCTGATACTTTGCCATTCAATTATAGGACCTCAAAATGAATAGAAAGTTTTAGTGCAATGTCATCATGTTGTACTTTTCGGTTTTCTTGCAAAATAAATCACAAATATATGAGATGGTTAGTATTTTGCTTAAAAATAATTTTTAAGTTTTCCAACAGTCTAAGTCATCATTATATTAAATTACTATAGGCCTTCATTGTAATGGTCCATATTCAATTTCCTGTTAATATAAGCATATGAGGATGTGTCTTCTTGACTGATAAGTAATGGACAACATATAAATGTTCTATTTAAAAAGATAAAAAGAAGGAAATGAACTAACTGAAATCATTTTAAATTATTCATGTGCCTTTGATGTTTAATATATTACTTAAATAAAGAAAAAAATCCCTTTCACACATTACTCAGGTGACAATTTTAAACCTGCACAGGAGAATAATTTTTCCTATCTAATAATAGAAATATACAGGAATAAACATAAGAACACTAGGTGAATCTCAAATTTACATCTTCAAAGCTCATTTTTCCTGAGCTTCAGGTATATATATCTATTCAATTTTCTACTAGTAATCTTCACTTTTCATTCATTAAACTCATTATCTCTCTTCCCACCTCCACCATCCCATCTTCCTCTTGTGCTTCTAATTTTAAGGAATGATACCACCATCCACTCAATGAACCAAGCAAGATACCAAGGTTTCTCCCTCATATTCACTCTAAGTATTCAATTTGATTCTTCTCCCAAAATCTCTTTAAATTTGTCTAGGCTCCATGTGCCTGGGTGGCTCAGTTGGTTAAGCATCTGCCTTTGGCTTAGGTCATGATCTCAGGGTCATAGGATGGAGCCCCTCACAGAGCCTGCACCAAGCCCCCCATGGAGCCCCGAGTGGAGCCTTGCATCAAGCACGATATGGGGCTCCCTGCTCAGCGGGGAGTCTGCTTCTCCCTTTGCCCCTCCCCCCATTCATGCATGCTCTCTTTCTCTCTCAAATAAATAAATACAATCTTAAAAAAAAAATTGTGTAGGCTCTTGCATCCCCAAAACAGTTATCTTAGTGTAGGATCTCTGCTTCTCATTAGAATTTCTATTATATCTTGTCTTTTTACATCCAATATGAATAATTTCTAACCCATCCCCTTTTCTAAAATGTATGACATCATGTCATTCCCTTGTTTCTAATCCATCAATGAATGACTCCAAGTTCAAACTCCTTTTTATGAGTAGCATATAGCACCAATGTGATTTGGCCTCTGCCCACCATTTTAATCTATCTCTTACATTTACATTTTGTTCTAATAATATTTAATGTCTTTTAGGTCTCTTTTACAATTAGTTTTCTTCCAACATATTCATTTTCTTGCAATTTTCTCTATAAACATGATTTTGAACATTTCTAGATCTTTCTGAAACTTCTATTATAAACTCTTGAAGGTCAAGGACCAAACCCTTGATGTCTGAATACCTAGAAGCTAGCATGGAACTCAGCAGTACATAATGGATATTAATAAATGCAAAATCTTAAAAATGTTTAAATTTCTTCAAGAAATTATTGAATTTGTTAAAAGTTAGGCAACATAAAATTATCCCAAACATTAATAATCATTCCATTTTTAAGTTTATCTTTATTTCATATCTATAGATAGACGTTCTCTACATGGTGGTAGTACTATAAACAGAACAGCTATGAAGATTCTAACGTAAAATAATGATAAATACTAGTTTGAATTACTGAAATAAAAGAACAGACGATTTTGTTCATTGCTTTAAGAGATGTTTACAGAATGGATATAGGATGTTCTGGTTAACTAAGTGTTCATCGGAAAAAACTTATGCTAAATGTGTCACTTAAAATTATCTAAACAGTATTAGTGCAGTTCATATGATCACAAATTATATACTGATTTAGTATCAATAGCTTAAGTATTTGACAACTCTCATAAGTGGTCCCCATTTTAGGGTTCCAAAATGGATTTATGTGGCTGCCACATTATGAAGGTAAGGAAAAACAGCTGGAATGAATGTGAGAGGGTGAAATGCCTCAAACAACTGGAAGCTATTGAAAGGGTTTAAGTTATAGGTACCATTTTTTTAATAAACAGAGCAATATAAATATCCAGATGTGTTCTAAAGTTATAATTCTAGAGATTGAACAAATAGCTGAAAGACTGCCTATACCAATACATTTTAGAATTTACCTGTTTCTAATCTTTTCCTTGTTTAAAACTCTTAAATTTTCTAGATGGAAAATACAAATATTTGGCTGTTGTATATTTTAATTAGGATTTATGTTAGAACCATAAGGTACAATCATTTGTCAAGATATATATAATTTTATTTTTTCATCATGATAAACTCTTTAATCCTCATCATCTATTTCACCCCTCCCCCAAAGTATAATTTAAGTTGGAGAAATATTTTGAACTGACAGCATTATGGCCAGACTAACTTCTTTTAATTCTAATTGAAAAAACATGTACTTATGCACCCTCTGGTAGTTTTGCATAAATAGATTGTACCCATGGAGGTTACCAATTCAAACATGATTTGTACTCCTACTAGCTGGGCAGGTTACCTGCAAGACTAATTTTCTTGAGCTATAAAAGAAAAGTATTCAGGGGGCGCCTGGGTGGCTCAGTCGTTAAGCATCTGCCTTTGGCTCAGGTCATGATCCTGGGGTCCTGGGATCAAGCCCTCCATCGGGCTCCCTGCTCAGAGGGAAGCCTGCTTCTCCCTCTCCCACTCCCCCTGCTTGTGTTCCTTCTCTTGCTTTGTCTCTGTCAAATAAATAAATAAAATCTTTAAAAAAAAAAAAAGTATTCAGATGTTATACCCTGGAATGGGAGAGGACTTTTAAATCTTAAAAAAACCCACTGGGGGCACCTGGGTAACCCAGTTGGGGTTGAGTGTCTGATTCTTGGTTTCATCTGACTCTTGGTTTCCACTCAGGTCCTAATCTCAGGGTCATGAGATTGAACCCCAGGTCAGGCTCCACACTCAGCATGGCATCTGCTTAAGACTCTCTCTCCTTCTTCCTCTGCCCCTCCCTCTGTGCTCGTGTGCTCTCTCTCCCTCTCTCTCTGTCTCAAATAAACAAATAAATCTTTAAAATACCCTCTAAAATAACCACTAATCTTAGGATATCTCAGAATCAAATCGAATATTACACTTCATTTTATATATCATTTTTATTAAATAGAAAATCTTTTCAAGATTAGGCAAAAAAAGCATTAATAAAATTAAATAAATCCCACAATATAGTTAGAGAAATAATATGTTTATCTTATTGCAATCTAGGATCTTCTGGATCAATCAGTCATTCTAAACTTTCCATCCTTGCATACCCCTTTAAAGTTTTTAAGGGATCTATCAATAGAGAATTTTAGGTTTAATATTATGCTGGCTTTTTAATATGTAAATTTTTATTTCAATTATTAGCCAATTGTCTACTGAAAAACTATCTTGGGATAAGATTTCAAATAACAGAGATTACTATACTAAGAAGGATTTGTGTTATATGTACTATTTCTTTCTATGTAATCCCTAAAAATAGAAATCTGAATGTATGGTATACTTTAGTACATTCATCACTATAGACATAATATGTTATGGAGATGATTACATTAAATGCTTTCACTTGCAAAAAAAAAGAATGGGGTTGGTATTAATGTTTCAAAAGCAGTCCCTTTTAATCCTGTTTGATACTATTTCCTTGTCACGGACTAAAGTTGTAACTCAAACTAGTTCTGACAATGTTGTCACTTCCAAAAATTATTCGTCAGGGTAAACTCATGCAAATGTAAATATTTACAAATATTTACTGATTTAACAGAGGCTGTATTTTACCTCTCTAGGCATAGAAACCTTGGTATATTTTAAAAAAGGTGAATGCTATGAGTTGCATGGATTATGTTTAGCAAGAAATACAGGATCATATTTGGTTGTCCTTGAACAGAGTCTTTACACTTCTGAAAAATCTTTCACATTCACAAATAAAAGTCAGGAAATTTTATTTTAAGAGCCCATTAAAGGCTATTATTAATCAGTTAGGAAATTTTAAAAAAGAGAGATGGGATAAGAGCTCCCTTTAGTCATGTTTTCTCCAACACACCAAAACATATGCTAGCTGGACTCATTACTTTTAAAATATATTTCTTAGCTGCCAATAAATCCTTGAAGAGAAGACATCAATGAACAATGCTTATGGATGAGTTGTTGAAATGGCCAAATTCCTTCATCCAAGAATATATCACCTAGCTAGCTATACAATATCCTTTCCTAATCCCCCCTTCAAGGGCCTGTCTGACACCCATGTGCAGTTAATTTTCTTTTTTTCCCTTTTCTTTCTTTCTTTCTTTCTTTCTTTCTTTCTTTCTTTCTTTCTTTCTTTCTTTCTTTCTTTCTTTCTTTCTTTCATTTTTCTTTACTATCTACTTTCTGACACTTTCTCTTGGGTAGAAAATACTAATGAGCAAAAAAATTCTTATTTTTTCTCTAAAACTCTCTGGACTCTCCATTTTTGTTTTTGTTGTTTTTCATATAGTAGAAAAATAATTTCCTGGAAAACTCTGAACTTCAACCTCAAATTTCTTTTTAACCTCACCATTGTTTCCCCATTTTCTATTCCAGTCACAGTACATTCCCATCACAGCTGGAAGGCTCCAAGGTCAGTTACCCAATACATTTCCTAGAAGTTGACTTCAAATGCTAGTAAAACAAACAAACAAAAAACCCCAAACAAACAAACAAACTCTAATAAAGCATAAATTACTAACAGGATAAAAATAATTTGAAAAGATTTAGCCAAGACTATGTTAAGGACTAGGCACTCTGCTGGGTGACTTAGGACATCAGAACAGGACTGTCACATAATCCCTAGCTTCAAGGATACTATAATCTTATTAAAATTTACAGTTCTACAAATAGAACAGTCCATGATTTTTCATGAAATGTTTGAATGTCAGGTGCTTTTTTTTCTGTTAGCCAAGTGATGTGTGGAAGAGTCTGCACTCATCTTTTGTAATCTATTGCTACTCTTTGAAACCTAAAATTATTTTTAACATCTTGCTAATAGTTTCTATAAAAATCTCAAGTTGTTTTTAAAAAATCAGAAAAATTCAGATTTTCCAAGAAACTTTTCTCTTTGTCTACTTGTATTCCTTTTTAAAAAATAACCAAGAGATTATAATTAGGATCAAATTTAGAGGAAAATAAAACTTTAGGGAAAACCCATCTCTTTCCTTATAAAAGGCAAAACCTCAGACAAGATTGTGTTTTTTTTTTTTACCTCAGTTACCTGAAAAAATACCAACATCTATTCTTCGTAATTGTCTTCAACAAAATCTCTTTATTTTCTGCCTTCCATAAAGATTTAGTAATGTATAAAGCATTATACAGCATTTGAGGAAAAATGCAACATAGTTTCCTACTTTCTATTATTTCTAAAGGGCAAAATGCTTAATAAGAATTTGGAAAAATACTGCAATACAACTTATATTTCCAACAGCATCTGTAATAAATACTTAAAGCAAAATTGCCAACCAGTATCAAATATTTGAGAAAATATTAAATAGTATATCGTATATTTTTGTCTTGGATTCAGTGTAACTAATTATTTTCAAAACTAGATCTATACTATTTATGCACTGGCAAGTTGGTATGTGTTTCATTGCATCTGGAAAGAAGCTGGGGCGACTGGGTGGCTCAGTCATTAAGCGTCTGCCTTCAGCTCAGGTCATGATCCCAGGGTCCTGGGATCGAGTCCCTCATTGGGCCCTCCACTCCGCGGGAAGCCTGCTTCTCCCTCTCCCACTCTCCCTGCTTGCGTTCCTGCTCTGGCTATCTCTCTCTCTATCAAATAAATAAATAAAATCTTAAAAAAAAAGTAGCCTGTTTTGTTTTGTTTTGTTTCAGGGAAAATGTATTATTAGCAAAAAAAATAAAAATAGAGCTGTCAGTTTAATTTATATATCAATATAGTGTATTGAGTTTTTCTTTTAAAACATACTCCACTTTATGGTGCATATACCATACTAATATTTGAAAAAACAGAAATAAAATATAGAAACAATGACCTAATTTGATAAAATGAATAGCTATTAATTTGCCATTAAATAAAATATGAAATAACATTTAATAAATATGAATATGCCTCCTTTGTGTTTTCATTGGAGTTACAGTTTCATATTATCTTTTTAAAAATTTAAGTGTTATTGGGGTGCCTGGGTGGCTCAGTCATTAAGTGTCTACCTTTAGCTCAGGTGATGAACCCAGGGAACTGGGATCTAGCCCCACATCGGGCTCGCTGCTCGGCGGGAAGCCTGCTTCTCCCTCTCTCACTCCCCCTGCTTGTGTTCCTTCTCTCGCTGTGTCTCTCTCTGTCAAGTAAATAAATAAAATCTTTAAAAAAAACTTAAGTGTTATTTAAGGATTGCTCCCAGAAATTGAAGTTCTGGCTATTTATGAAATTAGTCACTGGTGCCTAAACAAAGAACTTCTAAATAAAAATGAACATTGCACTCACTGCAGAACAGTGCCTCCTCCAACCAAAATGTAAGCAGACTGAACCAAAGAGAGTAACCTATGTTCCTTCTCTCCACACACAAAAAAAACTGATTTTCAATGGCTACTGGGAATCACCTAATGACTCCCTGTAAGTGAATTTACTACAATACATTGAACAACAGGCCATCCTATGCACACAGTGCCCTTTCTAAAACATATTTATCTAGCACAGAAAATAAAACTGAATATTAAAAACTCCTATTTTTAAAGTCCCCTATTTTCCACTTTTTTCTTGGTTCTTTCCCTAATCTCCAATGGCTATAACTTAAGATTCAGCACAGTTTCAACTACCTTTTTGTTTTCCTGTCTTTCAGGCCATGACTTCAGGGCCTCATAGTTAATCACTAAAGTGCATAAAGCACCTTCCAATTAGATAATGCTTTTGTATGAAGAATAATTCAGGCCAATTGTTAAAAACAACTATTTCTTTCTTCCCACCACACTTGACCATTAAAAACTTAAAGCTATGCACAAAAGTAAGATAAAATTATCTGATCTGTGGTGATGCTAAAAGATAACTTATGAGGGATACACGATAGGAGGAAGAGTCATATTATCTAAACTATAAAGTGGAAAGACTTAGAGAAAGTTCTGGATAGTATCACAAGTACCATTTATAGATTCTACATAGTAACTATTCTCTCTTTAAAAGTATTTTAAGAGTGAAAGGCAAGTTTTTATATTGTAAATTAAATATAATGATACAATTCAGATTAAGGAAACTCAAAAGGCAGATAGTGTTAGAAATTTAAGTAGGAGATACTCCCTTCATTCCACAGTACATGTTTCATATCTGGAGAGTGTCTTTGTTGACTCTATGTAGGGGAGGGTGAAGGAGCCATTTAAAATTGTTTAGTGGAATTATTTGGCTCTTTTAACTGAAAGTTCTATTAACAGAGCTAGCTTTAGGTGGGGCTGAATTCCCACCTCACATATCATAGCATTTATGTCTAAGCTATACTTTTTTGGGTACTAGATCCATCTTCAGGGTCTTCCATTATCATAGCAAGATGGCTGCAGATGTTCTAAGTTTTACATCTGAGCACGATGAAAAGAGGAAAACTGAAAGGCTTCTTTCTTGCTACTCTCCCACTTCCACCCCAACATTTAGAGATCTGGCTCTTGGCTAGAAATGAGATGTGATAAGTGGTTTATTCCAATCAAGATTAATTTAGCCATGGGAGAGAGATCAACAGTACATGGCTAAAAAGGGTGGTTTACTAAAGAACACTTAGGGCCTTTAAATAGCAGGAGGGTAAAAGGTTGTCAGACATCTGATAACAGATGTTCAATAAAGCAGATGCCATACAATATTACAATAGTTATGATAAATACAGCAACTATGATTACTAATTGAAAAGAGCTATAGAGTGACTCAACAAAATTAGTATTCATTTATAAAACTGCATGACACCCTCACATTTCAATGTAAAATATATTTTTTAAAAAGTTAAATTAGCAGAAATCTTATTAAGCAAAACAGAAAGAAATCCATAAAGGAAACAATAGGCTTACTTAATTACGTGAAGTTTGTTTAAATGGAAAAAAGAGAACAATGTTAGGCTGGGAGAATATTTGAAAAACCCTTGGTATATAAATAAATGTATGGCAAGAAATACCTATACATTTATATGAAAAAAATAAACTAACAAAAAAAATTTAAGCAAGAATATAAGTAGGACTGTCACAGAAGAGGAAATGTATGTCATCAATATAATTGTCAAATGATGATCTATTTCACTATTAGTAAAGGAAAAGCAAGCTAAAAACAACAATGAATAACTTTCCATTCTGAGTGTGAAAAAGTTATAAAGAACGATAAAATGTATGCTGGCAATGATTAAAAAAATAGCACTATATCCATTGTTGGTGGGGTTGTAAATCACCACAATCTTTGGGAAAATAACCTAGCAATTTCAATTGCAATTAAATCTTAGGTACACTTTCATGGGTAATATCTTGATATCTAAACTACTGCATCCAATCTGGAATATGGGTATTATTTGTCAGTCTCTTCTCCATGTTATTTTCACATATAAACAGTTATAGCTCAAGGATTTGAGACATTAGTAGCATTGTGCTGATGGTGGGGTTTTGGTTTATGGGAGAAGCAAGAAAAGGGCTATACTGGTTAAGCCCTTTTTCAATGCAAAGGAATCTCAGGACTAATAAGAAGGAGGCCAAAGGAGAAATAAAAAGTAATAGCCATGAAAACAGTACATACATTGACCTCACCAATCAAATGGGAAGGTGTGCTGCAGACACTGGTGTGAGCCATTATTATGGGTGTGTGTATAGTGTGTATTATATAAATACAACCATGTGTATGTGTGAGTGTGTGTGTGTGTGTGTGTGTGTGTGTGTGTGTAAAGAGCTATTGATTAGATGCTGACGTGTGCTGCACATCATAAGTTATCCTTTGGTTCACAACTGACCAAGGGGAAAATAGGGGTGATCTGACACAGCTTAAAATTCCTTGATAAATGGGGGGAAGAGCAATATGGGGGAGGAGTAGGAGACCTAAATTTAGTCTGGTCCCAGGAATTCAGCTATATAGGGATCAAACCATTCTGAACACCTACAAACTCCACAGGAGATCAAAGAAAAGAAAAGCACAGCTCTCTGAAGAGAAAAGCGACCACTTTCTGGAAGGTCTCATCTGATTTGTTTAGTGTATATTTTTCTGGGGTCGTTCTTACCCTGTTAGCATTTTGTTCTCTCATTCATCTATTTGCCTCTGGACAAAATGACAACACGGAAAAAATCACCTCAAAAAAAAACAAGAGGCAGGACCGACTGCCAGGGACCTAATCAATACAGACATCAGTAAGATGTCGGAACTAGAGTTCAGAATGATGATTTTAACGATACTAGCTGCGCTTGAAAAAAGCATGGAAGTTATTAGAGAAACCCTTTCTGGAGAAATAAAAGAACTAAAATCTAACCAAGTCAAAATCAAAAAGGCTATTAATGAGGTGCAATCAAAAATGGGGGCAAAACTGCTAGGATAAATGAGGCAGAAGAGAGAATTAGTGATATAGAAGACCAAATGATGGAAAATAAAGAAGCTGAGAAAAACAGAGATAAACAACTACTGGATCACGAGGGCAGAATTTAAGAGATAAGTGAGACCATAAGATGAAACAGTATTAGAATAATTGGGATCCCAGAAGAAGAAGAAAGAGAGAGAGGGACAGAAGGTATATTGGAGCAAATTAAGCAGAGAGCTTCCCTAATTTGGGGAAGGAAACAGGCATCAAAATCCAGGAGGCACAGAGAACCCCTCTCAAAATCAATAAAAATAGGTCAACACCCTGACATCTAATAGTAAAACTTATGAGTCTCAGAGACAAAGAGAAAATCCTGACAGCAGCTAGGGAGAAGAGATCTGTAACCTACAATGGGAGAGACATTAGATGGGCAAAAGACCTATCCACAGAGACCTGGCAGGTCAGAAAGGACTGGCATGATATATTCAGAGCACTAAATGAGAAAAATACGCAGCCAAGAATACTATATCCAGCTAGGCTGTCATTGAAAATAGAAGGAGAGATAAAAATCTTCCAGGACAAACAAAAACTAAAGGAATTTGCAAACACAAAACCAGCCCTACAAGAAATACTGAAAGGGGTCCTCTAAGCAAAGAGAGAGCCTAAAAGCAGCATAGACCAGAAAGGAACACAGACAATATACAGTCACAGTCACCTTACAGGCAATACAATGGCACTAAATTCCTATCTTTCAATAGTTACCCTGAATGTAAATGGGCTAAATGCCCCAATCAAAAGACACAGGCTATTAGATTGGATTAAAAAACAAGACCCATCAATATGCTGTCTGCAAGAGACTCATTTTAGACCCAAAGACACCCCCAGTTTGTAAGTGAGGGGGTGGAAAACCATTTATCATGCTAATGGACAGCAAAAGAAAGCTGGGGTGTCAATCCTTATATCAGACAAGTTAGATTTTAAAATAAAGACTATACTAAGAGATGAGGAAGGACACTATATCCTACTTAAAGGGTATATCCAACAAGAAGATCTAACAATTGTAAATATCTATGTCCCTAACATGGGAGCAGCAAATTATATAAGCCACTTAATAACAAAAGCAAAGAAACACATCGACAACAATACAATAATAGTGGCGGATTTTAAAACCCCCTCACTGAAATGGACAGATCATCTAAGCAAAAGATCAACAAATAAATAAAGACTTTAAATGACACACTGGACCAAATGGACTTCACAGATATATTCAGAACATTCCATTCCAAAGCAACAGAATACACATTCTTCTCTAGAGCCCATGGAACATTCTCCAGAATAGATCACATCCTAGGTCACAAATCAGGTCTCAACTGGTACCAAAAGATTGGGATCATTCCCTGCATTATTTTCAGACAAAAATGCTTTGAAACTAGAAATCAATCACAAGAGGAAAGTCAGAAAGGACTCAAATACATGGAAGCTAAAGAACATCCTACTGAAGAATGAATGGGTCAACCAGGAAATTAAAGAAGAATTTAAAAAATTCATGGAAACAAATGAAAATGAAAACACAACTGTTCAAAATCTTTGGGATGCAGCAAAGGCAGTCCTAAGAGGAAAGTATGTAGGAATACAAACCTTTCTCAAGAAACAAGAAAGGTCTCAAATACACAACCTAACCCTACACCTAAAGGAGCTAAAGAAAGAACAGCAAATAAAGCCTAAACCCAGCAGAAGAAGAGAAATAATAAAGATCAGAGCAGAAATCAATGAAATAGAAACCAAAAGAACAGTAGGACAGATCAACAAAACTAGGAGCTGGTTCTTTGAAAGAATTAACAAGATTGATAAAACCCTGGCCAGACTTATCAAAAAAGAAAAGAGAAAGGACCCAAATGAATAAAATCATGAATGAAAGAGGAGAGAGCACAACCAACACCAAAGAAACACAAACAATTATAAGAACATATTATGAGTAAATATGCCAGCAAATTAGATAATCTGGAAGAAATGGAGGCATTCCTAGAGATGTATAAACTACCAAAACTGAACCAGGAAGAAAGAGAAAACCTGAACAGACCTATAACCACTAAGGAAATTGCAGCAGTCATCAAAAATCTCCCAACAAACAAGAGCCCAGGGCCAGATGGCTTCCCAGGGGCATTCTACCAAACATTTAAAGAAGAATTAATACCTATTCTTCTGAAACTGTTCCAAAAAATAGAAATGGAAGGAAAACTTCCAAACTCATTTTATGAGTCCAACATTACCTTGATCTCCAAACCAAAGACCCCATCAAAGCAGAATTACAGACCAATATCCTTGGTGAACATGGATGCAAAAATTCTCCCCAAAATACTAGCCAATAGGATCCAACAGTACATTAAAAAGATTATTCACCACTACCAAGTGGGATTTATCCCTGAGATGCAAGGTTGGTTCAACATCTGCAAATCAGTCAATGTGATACAATACATTAATAAAAGAAAGAACAAGAACTATATGATCCTCTCAATAGATGCAGAAAAAGCATTTGACAAAGTACAGCATCCTTTCTTGATCAAAACTCTTCAGAGCATAGGGATAGAGGGTGTATATCATAAAAGCCCTATATGAAAAATCCACAGAGAATATCAGTCTCAATGGGGAAAAACTGAGAGCTTTCCCCCTAAGGTCAGGAACATGGCAGGGATGTCCACTATCACCACTGCTATTCAACATAGTATTAGAAGTTCTAGCCACAGGAATCAGAAAACAAAAAGAAATAAAAGGCATCTGAAATGGTAAAGAAGTGAAACTCTCACTCTTTGCAGATAATATGATACTTTATGAGGAAAACCCAAAAGACTCCACCCCAAAACTGCTACAACTCATACAGGAATTAGTAAAGTGGCAGGATATAAAATCAATGCACAGAAATCAGTGGCATTGCTATATACCAACAAGACAGAAGAAAGAGAAATTAAGGAGTCAATCCCATTTACAATTGCACCCAAAACCATAAGATACCTAGGAATAAATCTAACCAAAGAGGCAAAGAATCTGTACTCAGAAAACTATAAAATACTCATGAAAGAAATTGAGGAGACACAAAGAAACAGAAAAGGGTTACATGCTCATGGATTGGAAGAACAAATATTGTGAAGATGTCAATGCTACCTAGAGCAGCCTACACATTCAAAGCAATCCCCCTCAAAATACCATCCACTTTTTTCAAAGAAATGGAATAAATAATCCTAAAATTTGTATGGAACCAGAAAAGACCCTGAATAGCCAGAGGAATGTTGAAAAAGAAAAGCAAAGCTGGCGGCATCACAATTCCGGACTTCCAGCTCTACTACAAAGCTGTCAATATCAAGACAATATGATACTGGCACAAAAACGGACAGATAGATCAATGGAACAGAATAGAGAGCCCAGAAATGGACCCTCAACTCTGTGGTCAACTAATCTTCGACAAAACAGAAAAGAATGTCCAATGGAAAAAAGACAGTCTCTCTTCAACACATGGTGTTGGGAAAATTGGACAGCCACATGCAGAAGAATGAAACTGGACCATTTCCTTACACCACACACAAAAATAGACTCAAGGTGGTTGAAAGACCTAAATGTGAGACAGGAGTCCATCAAAATCCTAAAGGAAAACACAGGCAGCAACCTCTTTGACCTCAGCCACAGCAACTTCTTCCTAGAAACATCGCCAAAGGCAAGGGAAGCAAGGACAAAAATGAACTCTTGGGACTTCATCAAGATAAAAAGCTTTTGCACAGCAAAAGAAACAGTCAACCAAACCAAAAGACAACCGACAGAATGGGAGAAGATATTTGCAAATGACATCTCAGATAAAGGGCTACTATCCAAAATCCATAAAGAATTTATTAAACTCAACACCCGAAGAACAAATAATCCAATCAAGAAATGGGCAGACATTTCTGCAAAGAAGACATCCAAATGGCCAACAGACACATGAAAAAGTGCTCCACATCATGGCATCAGGGAAATCCGCATCAAAACCTCAATGAGATACCACTTTACACCAGTCAGAAGGGCTAAAATTAACAAGTCATGAAACAACAGATATTGGCAGGGAATCGGAGAAAAGGGAACCCTCCTACACTGTTGGTGGGAATGCAAGCTGGTACAGCCACTCTGGAAAACAGTATGGAGGCTCCTCAAAAAGTTGAAAATAGAGCTACCCTATGACCCAGCAATTGCACTACTGGGCATTTACCCCAAAGATAGAAATGTAGTGATCTGAAGGGGTATATGCACCCCAATGTTTATAGCAGCAATGTCCACAATAGCCAAACTATGGAAACAGTCAAGATGTCCATCGACAGATGAATGGATAAAGAAGATGTGGTATATATATATATATACAATGGAATATTATGCAACCATCAAAAGGAATGAAATCTTGCCATATGCAGCGACATAGACGGAACTGGAGGGTATTATGCTGAGCGAAATAAGTCAATCAGAGAAAGACATGTATCATATGACCTCACTGATATGAGGAATTCTTAATCTCAGGAAACAAACTGAGGGTTGCTGGAGTGGTGGGGTGTGGTAGGGATGCGGTGGCTTGGTGATAGACATTGGGGAGGCTATGTGCTATGGTGAGAACTGTGAATTGTGTAAGACTGCTGAGTCACAGACCTGTACCTCTGAAACAAATAATACATTATATGTTAAATAAAAAAAAAAAAGAAGACGAAGAAGATAGCAGGAAGGGAAAAATGAAGGGGGGAAATCGGAGGGGGACACGAACCATGAGAGACTATGGACTCTGAGAAACAAACTGAGGGTTCTAGAGGGGAGGGGAGTTGGGGGATGGGTTAGCCTGGTGATGGATATTAAAGAGGGCATGTACTGAATGGAGCACTGGGTGTTATACGCAAACAGTGAATCATGGAACACTACATTAAAAACTAATGATGTATGGTGATTAACATAATAAAAAAATTCCTTGATAACTATATGTTATGTACAATATACACAACCATAATATGTATATGGTAACCCTCCCAAGTAAGGGTGAGGTATTAATATGGACCCAACTAGTGTGGTTTAACATTATCTAGCAGCACAAGAACATATTCATGTGAAACTGAAGGTGTTCATTCCACAATATCCATTTGGCACATGGGATTTCTTCCCACCATGTTCAGCTCCTTAAATACCAAGATTTCTTGCACTACAGATTCTCTTGTCACAATTACTCTGACATAGAACGTTCCTTGTCTCCTTGAAAGCTTAGTTTTGCCCTCTACCCCTAATTCACTATAAGCAATGAACATAAATAACTTTGGTTTGGAGATAAGTGAGATGATCCAAAACATTAAAAGAATAGTCATGGAAAGTAATGTGGGTATAAATTTGACTGTAAGTGGTCCCAGCAGAGTAGATGAAAAACCGGATAAACAAGATTAGATTGTTTCCTAAGAAGTTTTATAGTCAAAAGATATAAGAATAGTATATTATCCACAACAGAAAATTAATATACTTGCTAAAATTCAAAGTTTTACTTGATGAAAAAGTAATCAAGCATATCAAAACATAAAGCTATTTATATCTTTTTTCTCAAATTATGGCTTGAGGACCAGCAGCATAGGTATCATGGAGAGCTAATTAGAAATGCATAATCTCAGACCTCACTTCAATCATACTAAATCTGAACCTGTCTTTTTAACAAGATCCCGAGATGACAAGTATGCACATTAAGGTTTGATATACACTGGTTTAGATTAGCCTTAACTTTGGAGTTTTCATATATTTCATAAATATGTTCCTCTTATTATTAAGACTAGTCAAAGCCTCTAGAAATATTTAAGAAATCATCAAAAAAAATTTGTACTTTTTTTGTACCAGCAAAACAAAAATGCATAGAAATTTATGACAAAATTATGAGAATTTAAAATTCTGGAAAAAGTAGAAGATATCACAGACCACAGACACATTATCTACAAAATATACATAAAGAGGATATTCCCAAAGCAATCAGAGCAGCAGAAACTGCAATATGTCAAGAGAATTTTATTTAAGAACAAAATTAGTGGCTGAGCTTTTCACATTGAGAAATGGCTTCTACTAATCAAAATCAATTACATTTAGAATATGAGCAATAGAGGTCAATATCATGCACTAATCATCTACAGATTAATGTCAATTTTGGTGAGTTTTATTTACATTTTCTTTTTAAATAATAGCACCCTATTGAAAAAAAGATGTCAAAAATTATCACAGAGCAATAAAAATGATTGCTATATATTAATATAATTAATCTGGGGTTAAAAAAATGACATCTGAGTTGATTAGAATCTGTGTTGATTAGAAAAGAGCTTCCAACTTTGCCTCCAGAATTTTTGGTCATTCCATTTTATTTTGGTTTGCATCTGACTCTCCTAATCAGAAGATTTCAACAACAATGGCAATGGCTCAAGATAAATCAGAAGGATGAAAATTACAACATCAGCAATTAATTGTATGGGGATTATTTGAAACTGTTTGCAAACTCTAAAAACAGTTTGAAAAGAAAATCAAGTGCTAGAGTTAAAATACAGCAATGTATACTATTAACCACATAAATTAAATCTGATAACAAAATCAGGAAAGATAAGCCAAATAAAAATTGTACACTCTAGAAGAAGGCAGTTTTGGGCACCTGGGTGGCTCAGTCGGTTAAGCCACTGCCTTCAGCTCAGGTCATGATCCTGGAGTCCCGGGATCGAGTCCCGCATCGGGCTCCCTGCTCGGCAGGGAGTCTGCTTCTCCCTCTGACCCTCCCCTCTCTCGTGTTCTCTCTATCTCATTCTCTCTCTCAAATAAATAAATAAATCTTTAAAAAAAAAAAATAGAAGAAGGCAGTTTTTTAAGCCATGAATGTATGTTTCTATACCACCACCAGAAAGACCATTTAATTTGGGTTTGGATCAGATTGTTATGCAGATGTTGCATAAAAATCATTAAAAATTCTAATTGATTTTTAGTCAACAGAAGGTATACGAGATGTTACACAGTGAGCTTAGGTCATTATTCCATTGTCAAAAATTACTGTGAAGAATAGCAATTCACTTATGATTATAATAAAATAATAGCTGTAAAATTTAAGGTTTTTTCTCCGCTCAATACTTGTCTAAAATTTCAAAGTAATTGTAAAATTTTCTTCCTCAAATCATATATTTTTTTTAAATTAAGGATTGAAGAATAAAAATATTGAAGAGAAGGGAAGAAAAAATGATCAGTAGCTAAAGGATAAGGTCTTTTGGGGTTTTCCCCCCCTTCTGAATGTTTCTCATGTTAAAGTTCAAATCTCCTTAGAGAAGATATGAATTACATAACTTTTTTTAATACTTCTGATTCCAAGAGTCCTTGACTTCCTCTCAGTTTAATTCCTGCCAGCATTCCATGCAACTACATCATCCAAGTTGGATAATTCTGCCAACTACCTAACTGTATGGTTTCTTGTTCAATTATCTTCTCCTTTACCCCAGCAACAATTTGCCCCATCTGAAGTTTGTTATCACTTAGTCCTTGAACTGTTCAGTTGGGAAAACTAGTTTATTGATCACAACTTTCTGCATCCAGTCACCATGACCTCCAATTTTAAAAGCCATTCCTAAATCCCCAGTCTATGAATCCTCTCTTGCTTTCACGCCCCAATTCAATACAGATCTCATATAATCATGTTAATTGAACAAACCTTCAACAGGACTAGAATTTTCCTTTCTACACTCTGTTTCATCAAAACATCTCTATCTTTGCTCAGAACCATCAATATGCTCTCCTTAGTTCTGGCCTTCAGTTGGGCTAGGAATAGATTATCTTCAAGGCCCTGAGCTGATTCAGAACTGGTCTCAGTCCTTGTGAAGCCTTATTATTGGTTGATTCTTACTTCTAAGCTATAATTCTTCAGGGTCTCGGCTGAAAGCCACGGAGTTTGTAAGGGAGCTTGTTGGTTTGAGGCCGTGATTATTTCCAATTTTCTTAAAAAGATTTATTTATTTATTTGGGAGGGAGAGAGAGAGCACACACGTGCATGTGCATGAGCAGGTGAGCTGGGGGGAGGGGCAGAGGGAGAGAGTCCTCAAGCCGACTCCCAGTTGAGCCTTGAGCCCAATGCAGGGCTCAGTCACAGGACCCTGAGATTATGACCTGAGCTGAAATCAAGAGCCAGCCACTTACACCGACTGAGCCATCCAGGTGCCCCTATTTCTAATTTCTGATTGTTGAAAACCTTGGTCTGTTTTTTAGTCTTTCAGCTTCCACTTCCTGCTCAGCTACTTAGCTTCCTAACAGTTTCTTTACAAGTGAAATTAGCAAGAAGAAAAACAGCTTCAACTGTCAGTTTCCCCTATTTAGAGTACCCATCTCTCTAGGAATTTGACTCCTGCAAATCTTGCTACTTGGGTAGTTGCCCTATGCCTTCTAACAAGTGATATTTTATATTTTGCCCAGGTTACTATTTCTGAATGGAAGAATTGCTCAGAAGAAACAAGCTAGTTTCACTGCTGAAAGCAGAATTCTATATTGTTTCTATTGACTAATGGACTGTTTTTCCCTCTAGACTATAAATTCCCTGAATAAAATAACTCTGTCCTCTGTTCATCCTATCTCCCATGTTCCTAGAATAGAGCCCAGAAAGTAGCATTTAATACATATTTCATGAGGAATGAAATGAACATGTAACAAAGAAGAGAACTGAAGAGCAAAAAGGTAAATAAATAGATACTAATTGTACAACTAGCATGTGGTAGTACTAGGGGTAGATCTAGGTCTAATGTTCTTGCCACAGAAAGTAATACTGACATCTCACATTTGAACAACTCTTCCAAAAAAATTTTTTTATTATCAAATTTATTGAAAATAAATATTTTTATATTAGTGACCATAAAACAACCAGTAAATTTTTAATTTTCAACATAACTTTATTTTTGTGATTATACTATTTTCATCACAGTAGTGATGTAATTAAGTATGCAGGCTCAGAGACTAGACTACAGGATTGACTCTTGGCTCTGTCATGTAGTAGCTGTTTCACCTTGAATAGGTCTCTTAATTGTTTTAGGTTCAGTTTCTGTAAAATAGCGTTAATAGTAAAAATTCACAGGAGTCTTGTCTATATGAATAAAGCTAATAAATACAAGGTACTCAAAAAACGCTTGACACAAGACATGTTCAATAAATGTTAGAATTCAATGGTTGCTATTACATCACAAACCATTTCTCTATCTCATGTGCTGCAAGACTTATGTAACAAATTGTCACTGCAATAATTTACAAGTAATTCCACTTAAGTTATTTCACCCATATATTAAGTTAGCTCACAGATTTTTTATGATATAAAAAGTTAATAACATTCTCAAATATGTTTTAAATTTCTGGTTCATAATGATCGACTGGGCACATGTTTTGCCCTCTGCTACCTCCTCCTATCTTTTAATCACTGAAATAACAGCAAGAACAAAATTCATTTGTTCAAGTGCAGAGAATGTGAATGGGATAGCACAGCAGATTAACCCAAGCAAAGGGAGTCATACATAAGGTCAGCACAAGAGAAGGCAAGGCTTAATGAAGATGGATGCTGTTTCCTTTTTAGTGACAAAGCTCCCCTTCCTCCCCTCTCCCCCTAATTGACAGGTAAGAAGAGCAGAAGGAGCAGGTTTGCCAATCTACATGTACTTCCACATATATGGGCCCTGTAATCAGCACAACCCCTCAGAGAACAGTACCATAATGGCAGAGAAATCCAGAACAAGTCACCTGTAGTAATCCATTTAGTTCTTCATTCATAAATATGTGCAAACAATAAACATTAAGGAAAATGAATGGAACAAAAGCAAGAGAAAACAAAAAGACAAAGATAACATACTGGTAAGAAAGGAAACAAATAATTCAGTGTTCAGAAACATTATAATCAGCATTTTCAGAGAGATTCAAAAAGACATACTGCATATGTGAAAAAAAATCTATCATTTCGAAGAAGCAATCATAGAATAAGAGTTTGTAGAAATTAAAACTATAACTGTGAATATAAAAACAAAATCAATATTAAGTACTAAAGAATGAAAAATTCCCCTAAATGTAGAGGAAAAGAGTAAAATAACAGAACATATGCAAAGAAGGAGAGACACAGAAGATCAATTCAGGAAAGTCAACATCAATAAACATACTTGTTTCCCAGAAAAAGGGAACAGAGGTAAGAGAGGAATAACTAAAGAAATTGTATGAATTGTTCTAGCTAAATAAACATAGGCGTCTTCATAATAAAAGATGCCCCAAAGGGCAAAATAAAACTTCCTGTACTTAGACATATCTGGTTAAATTTCAGAACAAAGATCAAGAGAAGATTCTAAAAACATACAGAACCTTCCCCTCTCCATCCTCCCAAGAAAACGTCAGTTAGCATTTGATACCTCATTAGCAACTCAGAATTCTGAAAGACAAAGGAAAAATGTCTTCAATGAGAAATGATTTTGTGAGAAATGATTTTGAATATTGAAATCTCTGGCAATGAAATTATCAATGAAATACAAAAGCAAAAAAAGATTTCAAACATGTAGGAATTCAGAAAATATATTTCCATTTTTTTTTCCTTTTAAATTACTGGAAGACATTTTTACTCAAACACAATGAAGGAGGAACTCAAGAGAGGAACTGACAAGCATAAATTGAAATTTAAGAAACTGTATGTAAGACAGGAATACAAACAAAGAGAAATTCCAGAATGACAGCTGACCAAAGGATCTAGTAAGAAATGATTTGATTAGCACATTCAAGATATAATGTGATAAAAGAACCAGAGTATATTAGTAATATTACAGAAAAAAAAATTTTTTTTCCTGACAAAAAAATAAAAGTGTAGGTGGAAATTCTTGGAAAAACAGGACATTGTTTTTAGAAAGTCCTTGTTCAAATATAGCAATTGGAAGTATGACATAATTCTAAGCAAGAGATTAAATTTAAGAGAAGAGATTCCTATTGTTCTATATGCAATCATATACATACCCCTGCAGGCAGAAAATTTGGCTACAGATAAAGAATTATACTCTTTACCCACAAACACAACCACATTACCTAGTTTATAGTAGCTACAAAATGCTATCTATTGAAATCCATTTTCAGAATGAATCTACAGTAAAAATGAAAGATAATTATAGCTGATACATATTTTAATACTTGAAATTATTAAAGTACTATCATATCAGGCAGAATTTAAGATGTAGAGGGAGATTGGAAAAAAGTTAACAGATGCTAAATTCCTCATCATTCATTGTATGAAGTCAAAGATAACTTTTAAATAGGTGGATACAGAAATAAAGGTTAACTTTTATTAATTAAATTTATTATGAATTTATAAATTTATCTCCAACTGGTCAAACAAAAACAAAAAATAAATTCTTAAGGGATAGAAAGTGCAAAGAGTAAAGAGAATTAATTCTCATCTTCCATTTTGGAAACAGTGTATTTTGCTCAGAGGCGGTATATCATGAAACACACATACACACACACCTTATATGACCAAAAGAACTAAAAATAGAGATGGTCCAAAGTAGCTACATGTAAGAAAAGGAACTGCTGTTGGGTGAACTGGGGAGACCTCTGGGCCCTGAAGCTTCCATTCAGCCCATCTCCAGGACATCACCTAGAGGTTACAGGAAAGAATGCAAGGACAGATTAGACAGTGGTTGAGAGGCTTAAGTGGAGTGTTTATTAAAGAAAGAGTACACTCTCAAGGTGTGAGAACAGGCAAACTCAAGGGAGAGTTGCACCTGGGGTTTGGGTCTCTTTTATTGACAATTGTAAACTAAGGGATGGGATACTTATTATTTTGGGGAGGCGATTTCTTTTGAGAACAGAGTTTCACACCTTTTCTCCCTTACTTGATCAAGGTCTTCGGCCTTCTTTGTCTTGGACCTGTCTGGTTTTGTCTGGCTTCTCCTGGCTTTGTTTATGGAATGCTGCCAGGACAGGTTGCTAACTTTCCTGATAATGGGCCTCAAAAACCCCTTTGCTGGCCTCCAGGCATCCTGTTAAAGCTTAACTAACTGCCTATTCTAACAGAACTGGTTATTTGGCTTAAGAGGGAGTGTTTTACTACTTTTTTTTCTTCTTTAATGCTGTTTAAATTTTTATTTGCATCTCATGTATTAAAATTATAAAATTGTTTTGAGGTTGGCTGAAATTTATTCCACTAATATTACTTGTATACCTGAGTAGATTCTCTTTATCATGCCAGAATTGTTTGAGATATATGTGGATTTTTTTTCCTATTATAGGGGCCAAGTGCAGGCTGCCCTAAAATGGGCCACTTTGGCATGGATATTATTTTGAGTTAAAAGCAATTCAAACCTAGCAGATTCAGAAAAAGCTCTTTATCTTCCCCTCAACTGCCTGTTTGTATCAGGAAGAGATCTATTAACAGATTCCTCTTTACCTAAGAAACTTATCTGCACATGTTTTCCAAACATTTCCTTTTAACTTCCTGCTAATGGTTTTTCTCCCCTTTGTATTCTCAGACCCCTCCTCCAGTCCTTAGCTCATTTACATCACTGTCTTTGGAATTTCCATTTCTGTGTGGATTCTTTGTACATAGGCTATTAAATTTGATTTTCTCCTATTAATCTGTCTCATGTCAATTTAATTCTTAGTCCAGCTGGAAGGACTCTGAAGGGTAGAGGAAATCCCCCCACACACACACTATGAAGGAAAAAATGCTACATTATTCCTTTTGTTAGTTCAAGTTAATTAGAAATTTTGTAACATGGTTTCTAGCTTTTTTTTTTTCAAATAAACATTCCACTATTGTTTCTGACTCTCCATATCCTAATACTTCATTATGTTCTAGACTTTGTCTGGGATCCACAAACCTATTCAACATCCCTTTTCTCCTATAGAGATGTCATAATAAAATAAAAATTACAAATAAAAGGGTAATTAGAATAGACATGATGATATCATTTCACACATTTGGCTTCCTCAGTGAATATTGTATACACAATTCAAAATTTATAACATATAAGCAATATGTGTCTATATCCAGACTGGGTAGCTTATAGAACAGTTTCCAATTTTACCTCTGAATCTCACTTAACTTTTATGGTTGATTTTAATGTATGTACAATTTATGGCCTAATAAAAGAAAAAATGCAAGAAAATACCTTTATGAATTATAAGCATCCTAGCAGAATACTATGTTTAAAATACTTATTATCACTCATAAAGGAATGTAAGACTCATTTTAAGTGTTCCCTTGTTAGTCATTAGCCCAGGTTTTAGTCTTTGAAGTAACTGAATATGTATTTACATATTTATGATTAGAAAAAGATCATCTCTATAAATCCTTAATTTAATACCCCACTGGGAAATTATATCTTTAGAGGAAAGAAAACAATAAAAATTTACAAGGTTTTGGATGTTTTTTATCATGTTCCACCTTTTTTCTTTAGCTATGGTTTTTATTTATTTTATTTTATTTTATTATGTTATGTTAATCACCATACATTACATCATTAGTTTTTGATGTAGGGTTCCATGATTCATTGTTTGCGTATAACACCCAGCGCTCCATTCAATATGTGCCCTCTTTAATACCCATCACCAGGCTAACCCATCCCCCCAACCCCCTCTAGAAACCTCAGGTTGTTTCTCAGAGTCCATAGTCTCTCTTGGTTCATCTCCCCCTCCGATTTCTCCCCCTTCATTTTTCCCTTCCTACTATCTTCTTTTTTTTTTTTAACATATAATGTATTATTTGTTTCAGAGGTACAGGTCTGTGATAATTCACAGCGCTCACCATAGCACATACCCTCCCAAATGTCTATCACCCAGCCACCCCATCCCTCCCAGCCCCCACCACTCCAGCAACCCTCTGTTTCCTGAGATTAAGAATTCCTCATCAGTGAGATCATATGATACATGTCTTTCTCTGACTTATTTTGCTTAGCATAATACCCTCTAGTTCCATCCACATTGTTGCAAATGGCAAGATTTTGTTTTTTGTTTTTGTTTTTGTTTTTTACAGCTGCATAATATTCCATTGTATATATATACCACATCTTCTTTATCCATTCATCTGTTGATGTTTCCATGGTTTGGCTATTGTGGGCATTGCTGCTATAAACATTGGGGTGCACATACCCCTTCGGATCACTACATTTGTATCTTTGGGGTAAATACCCAGTAGTGCAATTGCTGGGTCATACATAGGGTAGCTCTAATTTCAACTTTTTGAGGAACCTCCATACTGTTTTTCAGAGTGGCTGTACCAGCTTGCATTCCCACCAACAGTGTAGGAGGGTTCCCCTTTCTCCACATACTCACGAACATCTGTCATTTCATGACTCGCTAATTTTAGCCATTCTGACTGGTGTAAGGTGCTATCTCATTGAGGTTTTGATTTGGATTTCCCTGATGCCAAGCAATGTTGAGCACTTTTTTATGTGTCTGTTGGCCATTTGGATGTCTTCTTTGGAAAAATGTCTGTTCATGTCTTCTGCCCATTTCTTGATTGAATTATTTGTTCTTTGGGTGTTGAGTTTGATAAGTTCTTTATAGATTTTGGATACTAGCCCTTTATCTGATATGTCATTTGCAAATATCTTCTCCCATTCTGTCGGTTGTCTTTGGTTTTGTTGACTGTTTCTTTTGCTGTGCAAAAGCTTTTTATCTTGATGAAGTCCCAGTAGTTCATTTTTGTCCTTGCTTCCCTTGCCTTTGGCGATGTTTCTAGGAAGAAGTTGCAGCGGCTGAGGCAGAAGAGGTTGCTGCCTGTGTTCTCCTCTAGGATTTTGATGGACTCCTATCTCACATTTAGGTCTTTCAACCATTTTGAGTCTATTTTTGTGTGTGGTGTAAGGAAATGGTCCAGTTTCATTTTTCTGCATGTTGTTGTCCAATTTTCCCAACACCACCACCTTTCTTATTGTGAAAATAACTGAACTTAAAATGTGTGCTATAGGTTTACAAATATATTGAGGTAATCTTTTAAAATATGACCAACATTCAAAATATAAAACATAATTTGTGATTTAGATAAATTTGTAAGTATTCAGACAAGCACATTTTTTTAAATTAGAATATGAGTTTTAGATATGTAATACATTTGAATTTGTTATAATCTTTCCTTCCACTGTAATTTGGTTGCTGAATAGCAAGGGCCCATGTAAGCTGCCATATAGCAATTAACTTTTTTTTTTTTAAGTCTGTGAGACTTCTCTTTCCTTTTGCTTCTCCTTAAAAATGATGGCAATTACCTGCAGTGATTTGATGCACATGACACTAATTGCATTCTTTCTCTGAAAACCTGCATGACATCACATTGCAATCACAAAGCAAGAAGTTTATGCATTTGCTGACCTTCTAAGTTGAAATGAGAATAAACACAGCCATTCCATTTAGAAATTGTGTAGATAATTAAGACATGATCTCTGTAGGATGACAGTTGTTATTTTGCTTTAGAAGATAAAGGCATAGAAAACTGGATCCATGATTTTCTTCTTATTTTGACAAAAGGATAAAATTAATAGTCTTATTTCTTGAATATTTCACTCACAGTTTGTATAGCTAAAATGAATTCTATACAGCTGAAGGAAATTGAATGAGGACTAGATCTTAGATGATATTAAGTAATTATTGTTCATGCAATAATACTATTATGGTTATTGTTTAAAGTTATTATCTACTAGATAAATATAATGAAGTATTTATGAGTGAAATGATATGATGTCAGGATTTGCTTTAAAACATTTCAGGAAAGAAGGAATACAGAGAAGGATAGAAGGGGAGTAGAGACAAAAAATTTAAATGACATAAAGCTAATAGTTTTGAAGCTGAATAATGGTACATGGAGGTTCATTGTGCTGTGGAAAACAAAAGTAAAGAAAAAATTAAATTTCCTTACTGCCTACAGCCCTGACAAGTCACTGAAACAGGTAGACAGACCTTCCTCTAGGAACTTAGCTGCCTTGATGTTGACACTTTGCTAAGGGCAAAGGCAATCTTAGCTAACATTATCCTAACCCCCCCAGGACCCTTTAAGTCTTCTTTAACATATGAAAATTCCTTTGGAAACTTCCTTTATCTCTTCCTGCTAAGATATATGTTAGTAATCATCCTCCAAGCATATGGCCGACTGATGTACATCCGAAGGGCCTCATGACTGAGTTTTTACTCAACAGTAACTAATGACCTTTTCCTAACAATAGCTAGCCCCCTCAGGAAATGCTTTATGGAAGGTAAAAGGGAATCGCTGTGGAGCTGATTCTCATTGTTACTTTATCAGTCACTAATATGTTATATATTATTCAAGTGCTAATGTGCTTTAAAAAATGATAAAATTTACAATTTTACAATTGATAAAGTATTAAGTTACATAATCACTATTTAATCTGTTACACTGGATGCTGTTTTCAAAGGAAAATTTCTTACATTTCAAGTGGAAAACATATTCTTTAGAAATAAAAACTCATAAAACACTTATAAATAGCACTTTATTCTTCTGACTTCTTCCTCATTAGGAAAGAAAAAAAAACTTCTGCAAAGAGATAGTAGGATTATGTTTGTGCATACAAACCAAAAGAATGGATTTCAAATGCATTTAAGCTTGAGAAGAAAATTAATTTAGTGGGATTAGACAAGTGAGTATGCAGATTTTATTGAATTTTCAAATGTATACTCATGAAAGATGTATAATCTATCTGCTTATTATTTTATTTTTTACTTTTTTTAAATATTTTATTTATTTATTTGACAGAGAGAGACAGGTCGAGAGAGGGAACACAAGTAGGGGGAATGTGAGAGGGAGAAGCAGGCTTCCTGCTGAGCAGGCAGCCCGAGGCGGGGCTTGATCCCAGGACCCTGGGATCATGACCTGAGCCGAAGGCAGACACTTAATGACTGAGCCACCCAGGTGCCCCATCTGCTTTTTATTTTACCACTTATACTTTCCTTGTCCTTACTTCCCATTCTGATTTTTCCATATATCATATCCTGAGAAGAATCAGCAATTTTTAAGTTTTCAAAATATTCCATTCTTTTTTTGAATTATATATATATATATAATTTTTGATATTATACATGTATATTTTATTAAGATATAGTTACCACACAATATTACATTAATTTCAGGTGTACAATAGTGATTCGGTAAGTGTATATGTTATAGTATGCACACCATAAGTGTAGCTACCATCTGTCACCATACAATGCTATTATAATACCATTAACTGTATTCCTTATGAGGTGTCTTTCATCCCCATGACTTATTCATGCCATAACTGGAAGTCTGTACATCCCACTCCCCTTCATCCATTTTTGCCTATCTGTCCCCCACCCCCAGCAACCAACAGTTTGTTCTCTGTATTTATGGGTCTGTTTCTGCTTTTCCTGTTTATTTGTTCATTTGTTTTGTTTTTTAGATTCCACATATAAGTGAAATCGTATGGTATTTGCTTTTCTCTGATTTATTTCACTTAGCAGAATACTCTCTTCATTCATCCATGTTGTCACAAATGGCAGGAGCTCATCCTTTTTCCTACCTGAGTAGTATTCCACTGTGTATATATACTATATCTTTTCCATTCATCTATTGATGGACACTTAGGTTGCTTCCTGTCTTGTCTATTGTAAATAATACTGCAACAAATAGAGGGGTACATATGTCTTTTTGAATTAGTGTTTTCGTTTTCTTTGGGTAAATACCCATAAATGGAATTACTGGATCATATGGTAATTCTATTTTTAATGTTTTGAGAAACTTCATACTGTTTTCTATTGTGCCTGCACCAATTTATGTTCCTGCCACTAGTGCAGAAGCATTCTTTTTTCTCTACATCCTTGTTTTTGTTTCTTCTCTTTTTGATAGTAGCCATTCTGATGGTATGAGATAATATCTTATCATGATGCTGATTTGCATTTCCCTGATGATCAGCCATGTTGAGCATCTTTTCATACGTCTGTTGGCCATGGGTATATCTTCTTTGGAAAAATGTCTATTCAAGGCCTCTGCCCATTTTTTAATCATATTATTTCTTTTTAAAGAATATTTCATTCTTAATGATTAATATTGTCCCACAGACATATCATTATATTTCATAAAAATGTATTGAAAGGTTGATAATTTTCCGACTATTCAAAACTGCCCCAAAATACATAAAATTGAAGGGAATGGAGGTTGGGTATGCATGTGTGCACACATGTATTTAGAAAGAAACAACAACAACAAAAACAGAATGAAAAAAGCATAGAACAACTAAGAAATTAAAAAGGAAAATGGTTAGATCATTATTATGGAGATACCATCAGCTGGTATATTTCGAGAGTTCTAAAGGAGATATGTTCTCCTTTAGACAATATTTTCCTTTTTAACAATGTTCATTACTCAGTTACCTTGGCAAGAGAATCCATTTGCTGAGGGAAAACCACCAATAATAGAAGTATGACTTTTTTAGATTAAGCTATACTAATTTTACATACACTGATCATGATTTTATTTTATCTCAGTGGAATATGTTTTTGATTTCCTGATATAATGTTATCAGGAATATTACTTTGTATCAGGCAGATATATGAATTGAGAAATAAAGGGAGAAAGAAGAAATGAAACAAGTACAACCAGAGATCTAAAGTATAAATAGGTTTATGTCTGTGCCACTTAGAGTTTTGAATAAATACTTATATCACATGAAAACATGATCTCACTAAAGAGAGGTATTACTCTAGGCAAGAGTAAACAACGAAGCAAGAAAGGAATCTTGAGGCAATAAAGAAATATAGGCAAGGCTTTCATTATTTCAGAGTTGAATGGGGCATCTGGCTGTGGATGGTAAAGGAAGGCATCTGATGTCCCACTGGATATAAATATAAATGAATCAATCCTCAAAAAACAGCCACATTCTTTGCTTAATGAAATATATTGATATAAGTTATAATAAAGAGATATTGGGAAAAAGGAAATTAGAGACTTGGATAGTAAAAAAAAAATTATTTAAGTAGCAAGACAGGGACAGAGTAAAGGATTTTGATACAAGTTGTTAAGTGAATTAAATTTTTATATGAAAATATCTACAAAATTATAGGAGATTACCTTCAATATTCCTGGCATAATTTTGAAATAAGCACATAAAATCAAAATATTTTTGAGAATTAAAAGTATCAATTGGAACATTTTTGTTTTAAATTTGTTTTAAAAAAGGTATATCTTTTTTTTTCTAGATTTTATTTCAATTCAAGTTAGTTCACATAAGTGTAGTATTAGTTTCAGGGGTAGAATTTAGTGATTCATCATTTGCATTTAACACCCAGTGCTCATTACATCAAGTGCCCTCCTTAATGCCCATCACCCAATTACCCCATCCTCCCACTCACCTCCCCTCCAGAAACCCTCAGTTTGTTCCCTATATTTAAGAGTCTCCTGTGGTTTGCCTCTTTCTCTGTCTTTATTTTATTTTTCCTTCCCTTCCCCTATGTTCATCTGTTTTGTTTCTTAAATTCCACATATGAGTGAAATCATATGGCATTTGTCTTTCCCTGACTGACTTATTTTGCTTAGCATAATACCCTCCAGTTCCATCCATGTCATTACAAATGGCAAGATTTCATTCTTTTTAATGGCTGAGTAATATTCTATTTTATATATATACCACATCTTTTTTATCCATTCATCCATTAATGTACACTTAGGTTGTTTCCATATCTTAGATATTGTGAATAATGCTATAGTGAACATGGAAGTGCAGATATCTGTTTGAGATCCTGTTTTCCTGTCCAGTTGATGGACATTTGGGCTCTTTCCATGTTTTTACTATTGTGGATAGTGCTGCTATAAACACTGGGGTGCACGTGCCCCTTCAAATAAAAAAAATGGCATATTTAGCTTATACGTTTATTCTTTTCTTTCCAAATACCAGCCAGATATATTTGTTAAATTAATAAATTGTATATGCTTTGAAAAACAGAGTTGATCAATGGATGGTAACTTCTATAATACAAGATGGAAATATAACTGAATTGAGGAAAGAAAGAATTACATCTAACTAGAGTGTATGACAAGGGGAATCCCACCAGGAAAGTAAGTGAATGAAACTCCCAGCAGTTTCTGAAAACAAGTACAGAGCATAAAGAAGCTTGAAAGGACAGTAGATACTTGCCGTAGTTAGTTGGCAGGTGCTGAGCAAATCAAGCAATTTTAAACCTGTAGGATATGTAATCCAAAATGCAAATTTAACTCTCATCTCCATTAGGTATAGGGTGCAGAGTGTATGAATACAAAAGTCAGGCCAGACAAATAAGGGTGCCTAAGCTATGTTTGGCCTGAAACAATAAACAAAGAGTAGAGAGGAGAAAGAAGCTTCCCATAAAGCAGAGGATATCTCTGCACATCCTCCTTATTTTCCACAAAGAGTTGATATTAAAAAAATTAAGAGGTGGGGGGAGTGCACCCAAACTTGGAGTATCAGGATGTGGAGGCCAATTTAAATACCAAAAACTCATACAATTCAATTAAAGAAAAAGAAAAAAGTTTGATTAAAAAATGGGCAGAGGAACTGAATAGACATTTTCCAAAGTCATACAAAGGCCAATAGGAACATGAAAAGATGTTCAACGTTACACATCATCAGGAGAATGGAAATCAAAACCATAATGAGATATCACCTCACACTTGTTAGAATGGCTATCATCAAAAAGACAAGAAATAACAAGTTTTGGCAAGGATGTAGAAAAGGGAACTCTTGTATATTGTTGGTAGGAATGTAAATGGGTGCATCCATGAGAGAAAACAGTATGGAGGTTCTTCAAAATATTAAAAATAGAATTACTGTGTGATCCAGGAATCTCACTTTTGGGTTGAATGGAAAGGAAATATATTGAATGCAAAGGAAAACAGGATCTCAAAGAGATATATGCACTTCTGTGTTCACTACAGCATTATTCACAATATCCAAGATATGGAAACAACCTAAGTATCCATTAATGGATGAATGGATAAAGAAGATGTTGTCTGTGTATATACAATGGGATACTGTTTGGCCATTAGAACAGACTATTGTGCCACAACATGGATGGACCTTAAGTGCATTATGCTAAATGAAATAAATCAGTCAGAGAAAGACAAATACTGTATGATCTCACTTATATGTGGAATATAAAAAAGCTGAACTCATAGAAAGAGACTAGAATGGTGGTTACAAGGGGCTCCCAGATGGAGGAAAAGGAAAGATGCTGGTCTGGTCAGAGGGTACAAACTTCCAGTTATAAAATGAGTAAGTTTTAGGTATCTAATATACAACATAGTGATTATAGTTACTAATACAGTATTAAATACTTGAAAGTTGCTAAGAAATTAGATCACAACAACAACAAAAAATGGTATATGTGACATGATGCAAGTGTTAGCTAATGCTATAATGGCAATCATTTTGCAATATTAGTGTATCAAATCAACATGTTGTGCACCTTAAATTTACATAATGTTATATGTCAATAATATCTCAGTAGAGCTGCGAAAAACACACATACACTCACCATCTAAGGAAGATACTAGTAGATCTGAACAGATTAAAACACCTAAAAGCATCTACTATCACAAGAGTAAATATGAGAAGCAATTCAGGGGCTTTAACTGGGTAGTGGTGGTGGGAAACAAGATGACATCTGCCTTCTTAGAAGACTTCTAGCTTCCATGTGAAGAATGAACTTACTTACACAGGGAGCCTCATGCAGGACTTGTTGACCACAGGTGAGTGACGATGGCAATTTCGTCAAAGATGGAGAGAGGAAGATTGGCGTTAAAGAGAAGTTAGAGAAAAGAGACTGTTAGGATTCAGAATCTATAGGATTAGTGAGTGAGAAGCAGGAGACAAGAATAACTCCCAGATATGAGTCTTGACACTGGTATAATCTTAAGAGAGAATAATAAATTCAATTTTAGATGAGATTTGAGGTATCTGTCAAAATTAACTATTTTTAAAAATGTTAAAATAACCCCTGAATTTAGGATTTCATTAATAATGCATCAATAAAATTTGTAACTTAATAATTTAGAGAAAAGGGTATAATAAAATTTAAAAATAAATTATAGAAAAATTACTTGAAATTTATCCTATCTGGAATTCCTATATAAATGTTATATTATGGATCTTTTCTCAAATTATTTTTTAAAATGCAAAAAAAAAGGATTATAAAGAAAATGAGTCACATTAAAACTGAATTATAGGTTCCATTGACCCTAGGTAGAAACCCAAAACATATAAGAATATAGCTTATGATAAAGGTAGTATCTTAAATACATGAAGGAAAAAATAGTGTTGTAAGAACTCAGGGGAATCTGGAAAAAAATTAAGTGGCATCCCCAGTTTATTTGAAAAAAAACAGGATAAATTTTAAACATATAATATATTAAAATGTAAAATGTAGGAACATAAAAATATCAGAAGTCATGGGAATAACTCTTCAAAACTTTGAAGGAGAAGTCTTTTAAATTTTTGACTCCAAATTTAAAAATTAAGACCGTAATCAGACTTAAAAGACAAACAACAAACTGGGAAAAATATTTCTAATTTATAGCACAGAAAATATAAATAAATTCTCTCATACATGAAGAGTTCCTAGAAACTGATAAAACCAGCCCTAAAGAAAAATGGTGAAAATATATGAATAAAGAGTCTGTAGAAAAAGAAATACAAATAGCAGCTTTTATTTTTTTTAAAGATTATTTATTTGAGAGAGAGCACACGAGCATGCACAAGTGGGAGGAGGGGCAGAGGGAGAGGGAGATGGAGAGAAGCAGACTCCCTGCTGAGCTCGCCCCACCCCCACAGGGCTCAATCTCAGGACCCTGAGATCATGACCTGAGCCGAAATCCAGTGGGATGCTTAACCAACCGAGCCACCCAGGTGCCCCCAAATAGTAGCTTTTAAAATGATTCCCAACCTTACTTATAATATAAAAAGTAAAACTTGAAAATAGCCTGAAATATTATTTTTCACCTATCATATTGGTACAAACACAAAAATCTGAAAAAATATTGCTGGGAAATAACTTCTCTCAATTTTTGATGTGGAGAATACAAAATGAAACAATGGGGCAAGTGTGGCAATATTAATATTCATCAAAATTACAAAAGCCTGGACCTTTATATTCAGGAATTCTAATGCTGGGGTTATTCCCTATGTATTTATATGTGTAAAACATCATAAATTCCTGCCACTTATTGCAGTAGCAAAAGATTGTGGGAAAGTTAGAAAAGCATCAACTGGAGACAAATAAGTGAATATTGGTGTAATAGAAAATTTAATACTATGTAGATATTAAACAAATGAAGAAGTTCTTTATATTACCAATATAGAAAGACCTTTATGACAGAGTGATAAAAAATATGCAGAACAATTTTAAAATATGCTAAATTTTAGGTACATAAGGGCAAGCAAGAATATATATTCAAGCTTATTTGTATATGACTAAAACCTTTCAAGCTTGTTTGTATATGAATAAAACCTTTGGAAAGATACAAAGATACAGTAAATGTTTACCTCCACAAGGTCCCTTCAGCAGGACTACAGAAGGAGATGGAATTTCACTGTGTGCCTAGTTTTATACATTCAATTATGGAACCATATGTCTGATTTAATTCCAAACTTAAAAATATTCTTCATTTTAAAAACACACTCTTTCTATATGTCAAATACACTGTTCTTGAAAAATAGATATAAAAATAAGGTAAATTCTTTAAATCTTTGTTTCATTATTTTAGTAGAAAAATACTGATACTGGAGAACTCTTTTAAATTAAACCACTATTATATAATAAATACAAAATATTCAAAAGATAATAAAATATTACTTTAATAGGCCAAATAAATATTCACTTTCATAGCAATGCACAGGAAAGTATTTGATATTGCTTCTAGTTCAATAAGACACAACAGGACAAAAGAATATTCCAAGATTACTTTTATTAGAAAAAATGCATTTGGGGAAACTTTTTCTATTTTATCACTTCAAAACTATAAAAGGTGATATTGCTAACATGATATTCTGTCAATAAAACTGTGATAAGAAACTATATCAATGATACATTAGGTTGTCTTCCGATAATGATTTTTTAAAAAAATCCCTGAGGCTATTACTTAAATAGAAAAAGTAAATGATATTCAGTTTGAATTCTGAAGGGAGAGCCACAATAAAATACATTTTAAAACTATGTTCCATAAGTGAGATGTAATCTATTTCTATTAGCCTCAGGTTTCTTTCCTTCTCTCCTCTAGCTCCATAAACAAAGGAATGTAACTGCATTATACATCTTTTTTCAATAGCAGCTTAGATTTCCAACGGGTATTTAAACCACACATTCATTAAATAGCTTTAGTTTTCCACTTCTACAAGAGCAGGGAAAACTAGAAGAGATATGCTTCTTGTTAAGTAATTATCATCACTATTAACCATTACAAGTATTTTTTTATCTCTAAGTGAATTTTTTAGTGATTCATTTGATCCTTGTGCTAAGATAATATTTTTAAAAAAGAAATTTTAAATAAGGAAGAGGCTCTCTTCAACAACTTGTTTAAAATATCCTTCCAGGGAACCTGAGTGGCTCAGGTGGTTAAGCATTTGCCTTCAGCTCAGGTCATGATCCCAGAGTCCCTGGATTGAGTCCCACACTGGGCTCCCTGCTTAACGGGGAGTCTACTTCTCCCTCTGACCCTCCCCTCTCTCATGCTTTCTCTCTCTCTCTCTCTCAAATAAATAAAGTCTTTAAAAAAATTAAAAAAATAAATAGCCTTCCAATCTGTTTTGTGACTTTATCTGCTATATTATTCTCCATAGCACTTATCAATAATTTCAGATGTCATACAGTTTTTATTTATTTATTTTTTACCCACAAGAATGTAGTCCCCTGTTCCCTAGCACACTTGGTAAAATATTTGTTAAGTTAAATTATTATTACAACGTGTTTGTTTATGTTATCATATATATACCTTCATCTGAAACATTTATAGAATGCTTCCTATGTGTGGAAACAAAGATGACCACTATGAAGAAATGCATGATGGAAAATACATGTTTTTGACTTCTGGTTTTATCACAGCAAGGTAAAGATGATCAAAAAGCAAGCAGACTAAGTAATTGGCTCTGGTTTGCTCCATGGAATAGAATAGAGAACCCAAAAATGGACCCTCAACTCTATGGTCAACTAATCTTCAACAAAGCAGGAAAGAATATCCAATGGAAAAAATACAGTCTCTTCAGTAAACGATGTTGGGAAAATTGGACAGCCATATGCAGAAGAATGAAACTGGACCATTTCCTTACACCATACACAAAAATAGACTCAAAAATGGATGAAAGAGCTCAATGTGAGACAGGAAACCATCAAAATCCTTGAGGAAAACATAGGCAGCAACTGCTTCAACCTCAGCCACAGCAACTTCTTGCTAGACACATGTCCAAAGGCAAGGGAAACAAAGGCAAAATGAATTATTGGGACTTCATCAAGATAAAAAAGCTTTTGCACAGCAAAGGAAATGGTCAACAAAACCAAAGATAACCGACAGAATGGGAGAAGATATTTGCAAATGACATATCAGATAAAGGGCTAGTATCCAAAATCTATAAAGAACATATCAAACTCAATACCCAAAGAACACATAATCCAATCAAGAAATGGGCAGAAGACATGAACAGACATTTCTCCAAAAAAGACATACAAATGGCCAACAGACACATGAAAAAGTGCTCAACAACATTCGGCATCAGGGAAATACAAATCAAAACCACAATGAGATACCACCTCACACCAGTCAGAATGGCTAAAGTTAACAAGTCAGGAAACAACAGATGTTGGCGAGGATGCAGAGAAAGGGGAACCCTTCTGCACTCTTGGTAGGAATGCAAGTTGGTGCAGCCACTCTGGAAAACAGTATGGAGGTTCCTCAAAAAGCTCAAAATAGAGCTACCCTACAACCCAGCAATTGCACTACTGGGTTTTTACCCCAATGATATGAATGCAGTGATCAAAAGGGGCACCTGCATCCCAATGTTTATAGAAGCAATGTCCACAATAGCTAAACTATGGAAAGAGCCCAGATATCTGACAGATGAATGGGTAAAGAAGAAGTGGTGTGTATGTACACACACACACACACACACACACACACACACACACAAACACAATGAAATATTACACAGCCATCAAAAATGAAATCTTGCCATTTGCAACAAGATAGATGGAATTAGAGGGTATTATGCTAAGTGAAATAAGTCAATCAGAGAAAGACAATTATCATATGATCTCAATGATGTATGGAATTTAAGAAACAAGGCAAAGGATCATAGGGGAAGAAAGAAAAAAAATGAAACAAGACAAAACCAGAGAGGGAGACAAACCATAAGAGACTCTTAATCTTAGGAAAAAAAACTGAGGGTTGCTGGAGGGGAGGGGGGTGGGAGAACGGGGTAGCTGGGTGATGGATATTGGGGAGGCTATGTGTTGTAATGAGCACTGGGTATTATTTAAGGCTGATGAATCACAGACCTGTACCCCTCAAACAAATAATACATTATATGTTAATTAATTGAATTTAAATTTTAAAAAGTCAGATTAATTAAATTAAAAAAAGCAAGCAGAGCAATAACATATACACTATGCTTGATGAAAATAGGAGGCATCTTTTTTTTAAGATTTTATTTATTTATTTGATAGAGAAAGAGAATGAGAAAGATAGCATGAGCAGGGCGAAGGGCAAAGGGAGAGGAAGAGGGAAAAGCAGACTCCCCGCTGAACAGGGAGCCCGACGTGGGCTCGATCCCAGGACCCTGAGAACATGACCTGAGCCAAAGGCAGATGCTTAACTGACTGAGCCACCCAGGTGCCCCAAAAGAGGAGGCATCTTAATTTCAACCTCCAATATAAGAAACAGGAGACAGATGAAGAAATGACAATGACTTAGCAGAGAGAATAGCAAACCTAAGTACTTACAGGGAAGGATAACAAAGAGGAGAAAGGTTTAAGTAAAAGATTCAAGGAAAGGCAGGGTCCAATATACAGTGGAACTGACTCAGTCTGTTTAAGGAGCCACTAGATCTGAGAGTCCTTGGTCCCATCCATTCCTCAACACACACAAAGAGTTGTAAGATATATTGTTTATGGAAATTTAATAGTATAGCTCTAAGCTCAGAGATCCCATTACAGAATAGGGCAAAAGTGAAGTTCCAGATGACAAACATAGTAACAGTCATTTATCCTCATTTCTATTTTTTGTTACATCAAACTGGGTAAATAAAATTATTTTAATATAGCTGTACTTTCTTTAGGGTTTTACTATTCGTTAGCCACCTCTACTCTTTACTTTTAATTAACTCTATGAGTACACACAAAAAAATGAGAATATAAAAAATTAGGGAGAGATATGGAAACAACTTGATATATTCCAAACTCTATTTCAAATTAGAGCCCCAGGATCTACCCCTCCAGTCTGTTCTTCCATTTATTTTATTTTTTTTTTATTTCACACATCCTTATTTAATTACCAAAATTACTCAGGTGCTATTATGTTCATTTATGTCCTTGTTGGGTCATCAAATGGTCTTTAAAAAAGTGGTGAAATATGGTTTCATTTTCATCTTAGGACTGCTATCTACCTCAGTCTCTGATTCCTGAGTAGACCTGGGAATCAACGTTTTCAAACAGGAGACTCATGCCTTTTTTGGCATGCCAGGATACCTTTGTGTGTTGGAAACACAAAGAATTTAGCTAGAAGAAAGTTTAGCTAAAAGAAAGGATGACTAGGAGAAATTAACATTTGGGATTTAAAACACTTCAATTACTTTGGTACCAAAAGAACCAAAAGAAGACAATATAAGTGATTAAATTCCTCACACTATAATTCTTACACCTTCTTGATAATTTTTTATTCTAAACTATAAAACTGACTCCCCCAAATCAGGTATCACTATCTCTGTAAATATGACCATTACCCCAGGGTTCTGTTGTGCTAGAAATGTTTGGGGAAGTCCTGGAACATAACTTCCCAAAATTTATGCTACATCTATAAGTAGCAAAAAATAAATCAACAGATAATATTTACACTTCAGTTTGTTTGTTTGTTTTTAAGCAAAACCTACCCGCAATGTGAGGCTCAAACTCACGACCCCAAGATTGAGTCACATGCTCTACCAAGACAACCAGGCTTCCTTCAACAGATTAATATTGAATCTCCTAGGACTGAGCACTTAAGAGCAAGCACAAACATTTAAAATATTGGGACACCTGGATGGCTCAGTCAGTTAAGCGTCTGCCTTCAGCTCAGGTCACAATCCCAGGGTCCTGGGATCGAGTCCCACATTAGGGTCTCTGCTCAGCGAGGCACCTGCTTCTCCCTCTCCCTCTGCCTGCTGCTCTGCTTACTTGCGCTCTCTCTATATATATCAAATAAATAAAATCTTTAAAAAAATAAAATATTAAATACTTTTCCACATAGACCATTTGAATATTAATTTGGGGAAATTAAAAATTTTATTTGGTTTTTAATTGGGCCAGCATGGTTTAAATTAACACAACTTCAGTCTTCAGCAATAAAAATAACAAATGAATGTGTTATTATTAAACCTGATAATTCACATTGTATTATATGCATAAGAATTTGGGGAAAAAAGTTCTAAGTTTAAATGATAAATATGTTTTTATTTTGAGTTTTGGGTAAATAATATTGTAATATTGAAACAAAGGAGACATAATATTCCCCTTTTTAAATCAGCATCAACGATTTAAAATGCATAATTATATGCTAGTTTACTGAACATTTTTCTAGTTCTCAAAATTGTGAAGAATCATAAAATTAAAAAATTTTAGAAGTAGGTATTATATTTTCTAATATGAAAATATTCCTTTAAATATTAAAGTCCTCTAATGCCTCTGTTTGATTGAAAGATCATTAACAGAACAATTAACTCAAAGCTAAGAAACCTCTACAAATTAAAGATAAAAAAATTGACAACAAATGTAATATAAGAAAATGTGAAATGGTTATTGATTTATAAAAAGTTAATCTAGACAGACCATTTCAGGGTAATGTTTACATTTATGAAAATAAACAATAATGTCATAAATATATATTCATGTAGAAACAAATATATGTACATACACATATTCCCAAGTTTAAGAAATATAGTGTCATTTGGATCACTTCAGACTGTGCAATAAAAGGCTGCAGCGAGAAGAAAAATGATTTTTTAATGTAGCTTTTTTTTTTTAAGTAAAAACTGGAAAGAGAAATAGACTTAAGTTGCTTGTGGGCTTATTATTAACGACCTCGTTTCATTCGGCTCTCAACATTACAATATCATTGTGCTAATAGGAAAGCTCTATTTATTTCACTTCATTTATCTGAATTGTGCTAAGGTGATTTTGACATGCAAAATATGTCAGTGCATTAAAATAATGGTGTAAAAAGATGAAATTAAAAAAAAAACTCATGATGCCAAACTTAGTATTTTAACTTCTGTCCTATGGCAAATTGTTTAAAATTATAATCTCTTTAATTCTTGAATATCAGTAACAATCTAAAAATAATTTCCATTAATGGTATACATTATTAATTGTTTAATCAAGCTTTTAACAACATTTCTATACTTAATAGTATGGTTTATTAAAAAAGACCACTGTAGCACATACTTTTTGTCAGGTTACAACCCAGTGGAGCACTAAATTACTCTTGTAGTGGGAAGTCATTCCTTCATTCATGCATTTTTTTTTTTAAGTTAAAAAATCACAATTGCCTGCTGTGTTTGCCAGTCATCAAAATAGGCTTGAGGGGTACAAAGAAACAAATACTACTATAGTGAAAACTTGTTTGGACTTGTTTCATAAACATCTAGTAATAGCTATAAAGTGGAAGAAAAATTCAAGTAGTGTGTTTTAAGCCAGTTAAGTTTTACTTTGAACTTTGATGTTCAGTCAGTGTGCTTAATAAGCATTTAAACATTGTCATCACATGCTGTAATTTCAGATAAAATGCATACTGGAGATTTGGAAGGTGGCCATAAGGGGCAGTATCCCATTACCACAAGAAAAACTACTTAGAAAAAAAAAAAAGAAAAAGAAAAACTACTTACAGATTTTATCATCACTACTATTACTAAAACCAACAATTCTAAAGAGATGGTTTTACCTACACTGTAGAGTGTGTTGGGCTATGCATCTGTGAAATTTACAGTACTTAAGAGCACTTCTGCCACTTCACTGCAAATTCAATCAGGTAACACATTGTTCAAACCCTGCCTAAAAGTACCAGACGACTGGTCTTAATCTAAAGAAGACACCAGTATATATGCATATTTTAAAATCTGAATGAAATAAAATGCGTTTTATATATCAGTCACATTTATATCGTATATTTCTGCTGATAAATGTTTAGAGGAGAGATCTAACCAAAGAAGGCTACAAAGAGAAGGTAGTTTGTCCTAAATATTAATGATGACTATGCACATGTGTCTGTGTGTGGACAGATAGATGAGAGATGATGATAGATGATAGATACATGATTGATAGATGATAGACGATAGATAGATGATGGATAGATAGACAGATAGATAGATAGTCAGATAGATCTTAAAAGATGTTTGTTAACACAAACATTTCTGACCCTGTGAAGGGTAAGTAGTAGGTTTTGTGAATGAACTAAAAATAAAAAAATGCAAAATACCTTATAGTAAATAAATCAATGGTAAAGCTATTTGTCAACAAAGAAAAGGCAAGATAAGAAGAAAAGACTTAAGGTGATTGTAGGATACATTGATGCAGAAGTCTTTTTATTTATTTATTTTTTTAAGATTTTATTTATTTGACAGACAGAGAGAGCAAGCACAGGCAGGAGGAGCAGCAGAGGGAGAGGGATATTATCCCCACTGAGCAGGGAGCCCGATGCAGGACTCGATCCCAGGACCCTGAGATCATGACCTGAGCCAAAGGCAGATGCTAAACCCAGGTGCCCTTGAAGTCTTCTTTTTTAAAAAGTGCTTATTAATTTACTCCTTCAGAAAGTTCAATGACTTTCTCTAAGTTTGTTTTATTAGAAAAAATGTTATTATAAAAAAATGAGTCTTCTTTTAAAACATGGAAGTTACTCATAGAAGTCATAAAATACACTCATAGGACAGGAAGATTTTCATTAAAATATACCCTAATTTCTTAAGAATACATATAGTAAATTTGATGTAAGATGCCAATGTGAACATAAGTCTCTAACATTACATCCTCCTTAAATCTTGACTGAAATAATCAAAGGAATTTGAATAGGGAATACTCTGATTCACTCTGGTAACTAAAAATTTATTATTAACATATTTCAAGGAATTTTATGCACTATGTAGGGTGGTTGGGACCACGCTGAAGGATAACACTTAGAGTCACTGCCAGATATCCATGTCTGACAAAGTGGATTTAAGTTTGTAAGAAGATTGTTCACTCACCATAAGTTAGAATTAAATACTGCTTTATAGATTTATTTTGTGGTCATGAGCCTAATGTGAAAGTTAAAAACCTCATATACCTGAGACAGCATCTTTTTTTTATTATCTGTATCTAATTCAGTATTGAACTAACACAGGAGTGAATGAAAAAATGAAAGAATGAGTGAATAAACCCCACTGACACTTCCTGAATTAAAGAAGTGATAGCTAGATTTAAACATGAGCTGAGGAAAACCCACTGCCACGTATGTGAACTACAAAATGAAGATCTGTCCTGAGATACTCAAGCAAATACAACCAAACCAAATACCAAGCCAGAGGACAACTGGATAGTATGATATTAACATTCTCTTCTTTGATGGAATAGACTATAATATCAGATGCAGAACAAACACAACTACAATGAATACCTAGATTGCAAACTAGCCAAACCAAAATAGAGATGCAGAAAAACGTCTTGGATAAAGATGGCTCTGCCGGGGCGCCTGGGTGGCTCAGTTGGTTAAGCGACTGCCTTCGGCTCAGGCCATGATCCTGGAGTCTCGGGATCGAGTCCCACATCGGGCTCCCTGCTCAGCAGGGAGTTTGCCTCTCCCTCTGACCCTCTTCCCTCTCATGCTCTCTATCTCTCATTCTCTCTCTCTCAAATAAATAAATAAAATCTTAAAGAAAAAAAAGATGGCTCTGCCAAATAGAGGTAGTGGAAGAAGAAAAATCTCTGACTGACACTCATTAACACATACCCACACTCATAAATGTTAAAAACTGGGATTTTAAATCAATGATACGATGACAGGTAACATAATTAGTGTTCTGAATATTGTTTAATAATATAGAAAAATAAATTAGATCCTACTTCATACCACACAGAATACATTTCAGGTGACATTTCAATATGGAATTGAAACTGCAAAGAAATTAAAAGGAAGTTTGGGTGAATATATTCTCTCAGAACGGGACATGATCTTAGCAAAAATGCTAAGGAAAACATATATGTAATTGACATGGTTCATCTCAGACATTGAATTTTTCATCACTAGAAGTTTTTATATAGCTTCCAGATCTCTACTTAACATGCTTAAATTTTCATTTTCTTGAACATAAGTAATTAAATTATAATAAACATTTTAATGTCATTGTTTACTAATTCTAACACCTGTGTCATTATCAGATCACTTTTTTATTTTATTTTATTATATTATGTTAATCACCATACATTACATCATTAGATTTTGATGTAGTGTTCTATGATTCATTGTTTGCGTATAACACCCAGTGCTCCATGCAGTACGTGCCCTCTTTAATACCCATTGCCAGGCTAATCCATTCCCCCACCCCCCTCCCCTCTAGAACCCACAGTTTGTTTCTCAGAGTCCATAGTCTCTCATGGTTCGTCTCCCCCACCGATTTCCCCCCTTCATTTCTCCCTTCCTACTATCTTTTTTTTTTTTTAACATATCACTTTCAAATGACTGATGTTTCTGTACTAATTTGGGGTCGTGTTTTTCTGCTTATTTGCATAAATTCTAATTTTTTGTTTGGATGCCATTGTGATTTTATCTTGTTAGGCTCTGGATAGTTTTAAATTTTGATAAATATTTTTGATCATTATTCTGGAATATGGCTACATTCCTTTGGAACAGTTTTATCTTTGGGGAGTTTGCTTTCAGCCTGTGTTAGAGAGGCAGTGTTTACTAAAATAATTTGGCCCAACTCATGAAAGAAAACATTTCTGATCACCACATGCCCTGTGAAAGATGAGGTTTTCCATTCTGGGAGTATTCCCAGTTCTGTATGAACTCTAGGGATTTTTTTGCTCTAATATATGGGTGGTTCTCTTCCCAGCTTTAGTAGTTCCTTCACACATAACGCACTGATAAGTACTCAGATGGATTCTCCAGAGATCTTATTTAGATATCTGAAGTTCTATGTATAACTCTCTTAACCTCCAAGCTGCTTTTGGACTCTGAATTTCAAGATCTCCATCTCTTCCACTCAGGAAGACTGCTAGGATCTGCATAGATTCCCTCAAACTGTGAAATTATCTGGAATTTTCTTCAAGCAGGAATCAGAAAATTACTGTAGGGCTCACTTCATTTATTTCCTATCCTTTAATGATAACCATCTTCCTTGGCTCATGATGAATATCTTGAAAATCACTGATTCATATGGTTTGTCTGTTCTTTACTAATTATTTCAGTCAGGAAAGCAATTTATTCCCTGCTATTGCAAGTTGGTCATAAATAGAAGTCTAATAGTTGACGTTTTTGTTTGTTTATTAATATAATAACCTGCAGTTGCTGGAGTGGTGAGGGGTGGGAAGGATGGGGTGGTTGGGTGATAGACATTGGGGAGGGTATGTGCTACGGTGAGCACTGTGAATTGTGTAAGACTGTTGAATCACAGACCTGTAACCCTGAAACAAATAATACATTATATGTTTAAAAAAAAAAAAAGAAGATAGTAGGAAGGGAGAAATGAAGTGGGGGAAATTGGTGGGGGAGATGAACCATGAGAGACTATGGACTCTGAGAAACAAACTGAGGGCTCTAGAGGGGAGGGCGGTGGGGGGATGGGTTAGCCTGGTGATGGGTATTAAAGAGGGCACGTACTGAATGGAGCACTGGGTGTTATACACAAACAATGAATCATGGAACACTACATCAAAAACTAATGATGTAATGCATGGTGATTAACATAACATAAAAAATAATTTAAAAAAATAAATAACCTGCAGTAATATGCACAAATCTAGAAGGTAGATGTATTAGTTTGTTAGGGCTGCCATAACAAACACCACAGACTGGGTGGCTTAAATAATAGAAATTTATTTTCTCACAATTCTGGATGCTAAAAGTCTGAGATCAAGGTGTTAACAGGTTTGGTTTCTTCTTAGGTCTCTCTCATTGGCTTTTTGATAGCTGTCTTCTGTTTATATCTTCACATGGTCTTCCACTGATATGTCTGTTCCTAATCTTCTCCTCTTACAAGGACACCAGTTATATTGGATTACAGCCCATTTATATGGCCTTGTTTTAACTTAATTGCCTCTTTAAAGGTTCTATCCCTAAATATAGTCATATTCTGAGGTACTAAGAGTTAGGTCCTCAACATATGAATTTTGAGGGAACACAACTCAGTCCATGACAGTGGAGTTTCTTAAGTTTTAACTAATATAACCCATGTAATCAATGCCCCAAATGAGAAATAGACATTACCAAAACCTCTGAGAGTAACACTGTGTCCCTTTCCATTCTTTCTCCCTTGCCCCTTCACAGACGCAACCAGCAATTCTTTTTTTTTTTTTTTTTAAGATTTTATTTATTTGACAGAGAGAGGCAGAGAGAGAGAGGGAACACAAGCAGGGGGAATGGGAGAGGGAGAAGCAGGCTTCCTGCGGAGCAGGGAGCCCGATGTGGGGCTCGATCCCAGAGCCGATCATGACCTGAGCCGAAGGCAGACGTTTAATGACTGAGCCACCCAGATGCCCCCAACCAGCAATTCTTTTAATGTCTAACCCTATAGATTATTTATAGCTGTTGTTGAACATCACAGAAATAGAATCACACAGTATATATATTATTTTGTGTCTTGCTTATTTCAATCAGAATGTTTTTGAGATTCTTCTATGTTTTTGTGTGAATCTGTAGTTCATTTATTTTAATGCTAAGTATTTTATGAATATACCACAATTTTTTTTTCATTCTTTTTTGGTGTAAACTTAAGTTGCTTCCAATGGTTTGTTATTATGAAGAGTGTTACAATGAACATTTTTGTACTAGTCTTTTGTGGATGTATGTTTTTAATTATTTGAGATAAATTCCTAGGAGAAAAGTTGCTGAATAATAAATAAAGTATGTTTGTGTTTAACTTTTTGAGAAACTGCCAACTTCTCCATAGAAACCGTACTAAAATGGACATTTTAAACTAAAGCACATATCAAAAATAATCACACTTATTATAAAGCAATTGAAGTAGGAGAAATCATTTGCAACATATAGGATAATCCAAAAATTAATACCATTATAGAAAAAAAATGACCCTTCTAGATCAATAAGACATATATTTGAGATATAAAAAATGTGCTAAGGGCATGATCAGATTACACACAAAAAATAAATAAAATAGCCAAGACAATTGTAGATATACATAAAAATTTAGAAAATAAATTTTATCATGGTGTAATTTCTAATAGCAAAAAATGAAAATAACATAAATACCAAACAATAGAGGGTGATAACATGGTAGAATGTACATAGGATGGAATATCATGCATCCATTAAAAACAAATGACATAAAATGTCATTCAAAATTAAGCAAAAAGTCTGCAAACATAAATGGCATGGTTCCAAATACATCTATCAAATATATATAATGCATGTTAATGAATAAATATGATTAAAGGACACATAAATGATCAATAGCTATTATTTTTGATAATAAGATTGAGTAAGATTTTAAGCACTACTATTTTTTCTGGTACTTTCTTATATTTTCATAGTTTCTAATATGAACACATATTACATTTATATTCAGAGGAAAATCAATAATGTTTCTTCCTAAAAAAAGTATACAAAATAATCCCCACATTAATCTAAATTTCAAAGATGGAAAATTTTGCATAAACTTTTTAACATATATTACAATCAACCATGGACACCATTTGGTTCATTACATGCAAATTCAGTAAGAAGATGCCAAATGTTGCAGGGGCTTCATAATAGAATAGAATAATTGTGTTAGATCAAGTTTCTTGCAACCCAAGGAAAATGCTCCCAAATTGTTTGTCAGTGAAGATCAATGTTTCTGCCTTTCAGCCTGAAAAGTGTCAGCCTAACCCTAACCACTCAGTATAACTGAATGTGCGGTGCAGAATAATAAGGCATGGAGTGGTGGGTGGAGGATTTTAAGCATTCTGCTTAATCTGGTCTTGAAAATACTCATATACATATATACACAAAGAGAACATGTGTATACATTATCTACACCTACATATGAGTTATGTTTTGTGTATACTTGAAACATTAGTGACTACATTTGACTTACATGCATGTATATATTTAATATTATGTACACATTCACTAAAGCTATACACACAATATACAGGTATTTATTCTATAATACAGACAACCAAAATTCTAGAAATAATTAGTTGCATTCATAGCAGTATACATAAAAATGAATGAGACAAATAATATTTATATTCTTGTCCAGTAGTATTAGTTCTATAATTCACTGGAAATTTTGAACACGTATTTCTTACATAAACTATTTAATATTACTAAAATACGGAGTTAGTCTTTAAATAACTAATCAGTGATATAACTATGAATGGTTAGAATATAGCAGAGTAAGAGTTGTATTATCTGGCTTAAAATACTCAGATAAAATTATAAATTATCTTAAAATAACATTCAAGTTTTGGAAATTCAATTGAGCCAACATAAAGTGAAACTGTTAGTCAATGAATGGAATTCATCTTGATAATGTCAATTGCCTTGGGTTTCCACGCTCCTTCCATAATCAAAAAATTTTTTGTAACAGGAGTATATAATAGAGAATTAAAGAAATAGTCCTTATAGTTTGGGCTAAAATAATCTGACTATAAATATATAAATATTTTCTAAGATTATTTGACCAAAGGGAGTGTAAGGAGTGCAAATTTATGTTTTCATTGTGATAAAAATTCAAAATCAGATCCAGCATCAGAAAATTATAACTTATAAGATTTTGTTTTGTTCTTCCAAATGAAGTATGTATTCCCAAATTAATATATACTGTTCAGAACTTTACAAACCAAAATTTAGAATAAGAATTTTACAAATGGGTACGCTTATAGAGGAAAATAATTTCCTGATACTGATATTTTCCTAAAAACAAAACCAAAACAAACAAAACCCTGATTGTATTGCTCAGTATTTAGCTAGTGGTTACATCAAATAAACAAACCAACAAACAAAAAACCCCACCATGTATAGATACAAGTACAATGTGGATAGCAACCAAAGAGGGTATTGAGATGGTTCATTGATGGTAAGATTCCAAATGGGTTCGCTGTTCAATAGGTCCAATGATAATGATGTTTGCATTCCAAGTTCCAATTCATACCCATATTGTAACAAGAAAAAATGAAATAAATCCACAAAAATGAGGGGAAAAAAAAGAATGATCCTTCGTGGATAAATGATTTCAGACATTTCTGGGAAAATAAAGGCAGACTGAAGCCTTCATTGAATGAAATAAAAATGAAGTCACAACTCAGAATGCATGGAAACAGTCTGCACCAAAGAAAAATGCATGTATCCTTAGCAGAACTCTACAAAGGCACTGGATTTGGAATTTGCATGTACCATGAAAAGTCTGGAAGACTGGGGTTGAGAGCAGGAAGAAGGGACTGGTGGCAGTCTCCTCCCATGAAACAAACAGCACCAGTCTGCTCTCCCAGATGTCTCCTCCCCATCCATTCTTCTCTCTCCCCAACTCATCGATTTTAGAATGCAGGCACCCTGGAATACACTGCCAAGGAGAATCATACACATACTCCCCTCCTCTAAATACACACAACTTCTCTAAATTATGGCCTGAGCAGAACCAGGACTTCCAAATTAAGATTCTGTGATGGGGTTTAAGCTCTCTCCTTTCTGGCATTTAGGGGTACCCCAGGATGATCCCAAATTGAAGCCTGAAGACTCTGCCCACCTCTGACAGGTGCTGAAAGACTTGCTGAAAGTCCTAGTGTGAGAACTTCATATTAGAAATGGAGAGAACACTCAAATCACCCAGTAGACAAATCAACCCAGTCACAGGTTACTGAATATAAATAGACAAGGAAGGTCAATAGCTATATGAAAAACAACAGTACAAAAGATAAACCTTGAGAAATAAAAACCTAAAAGAAAAAATAATTCAGGAAGTATGAAATATTATAAAAATCTTTAGTTAGAATCATAAGATTCAAGTATACTTTATCCACTAAATAAGAAGACAATGCTAAGAAAAAAAATAGAAAAAGCACAAGTATCAAATCACATGATTGCTAAAAAAACTCAAAGGAAGAATTAAAACAGTAAAAAAGGATAAATAAAAATTATGAGGGCGCCTGGGTGGCTCAGTTGGTTAAGCGACTGCCTTCGGCTCAGGTCGTGATCCCAGAGTCCTGGGATCGAGTCCCACATCAGGCTCCTGGCTCAGCGGGGAGCCTGCTTCTCCCTCTGACCTTCTCCCCTCTCATGCTGTTTCTCTCTCTCTCTCTCAAATAAATAAATAAAATCTTTAAAAAAATTATGAAAGAAAAGACAGAGTTATCATTCATTATGACTAGCTAGTAGGAATTATAGAGAATAGTGAAAATGGAAGGAAGAAAGTTATTCAACAATAGAAAAATTTCCTAGTTGAAAGAGTTGCAAGTGTCTATATTGTTGCCAAATCAAGAAATATCCATATTGGAGAGGATGTGGAGAAGGGGGGACCCTCTTACACTGTTGGTTGGAATGCAAGCTGGGACAGCCACTTCAGAAAACAGTATGGAAGTTCTTCAAGACGTTCAAAATAGAGCTACCCTACGACCCAGCAATTGCACTACTGGGTATTTACCCCAAAGACACAGATGTAGTGAAAAGAAGGGGCACGTGCACCCCAATGTTCATAGCAGCAATGTCCACAAAAGCCAAACTGTGGAAGGAACCGAGATGCCCTTCAACAGATGAATGGATAAAGAAGATGTGGTCCATATATACAATGGAGTATTACTCAGCCATCAGAAAGGATGAATACCCACCATTTGCATCAACATGGATGGAACTGGAGGGGATTACACTAAGTGAAATAAATCAAGCAGAGAATGACCATTATCATATGGTTTCACTCATATGAGGAACATAAGGAATAGCATAGACGACCACAGGGGAAGGGAGGGAAAAATGAAGGGGAAGAAATCAGGGAGGGAGACAAACCATGAGAGACTCTGGACTCCAGAAAACAAACTGAGGGTTTCAGAAGGGAGGGGGGTGGGAGGATGGGGTAGCCAGTGGTGCGTATTAAGAAGGGCATGTGTGGTGATGAGCACTGGGTGTCATACGCAACTAATGAATCATTGAACACCACATCAAAAACTAATGATGTACTATATGGTAGCTAACTGAACATAATAAAAAAATAAGTAAAAATAAAAAGAAATAGCCATATTGGTAAGTAACTTAGATTTTGAGGGAAATAATCAGCAGTACTACAAGCAGAAACAGTTCAAAGGAGTAACTTCCAGGAAACAAGATTAGGGTCAGGAGAGTGAGCTTTGAATCTTTTCTTTTTCTTTTTTCATTTTTTCATTCATTTTCTGTTCTATTTGATTTTTTAAAAGCATTAATTTTGAGGTAAAAACATAAATTTTATGAAATGAATATATTAATCCAGTGTTATTCTGGTGCTGGTTCATATAGCCAAAGAGCCACTGTGGACTTCTCTTCCCAATTCTGCCTTCAGTGACGTCAGATGGAAGGATTTATACCACAGAAATTGGCAAATGTTACCAAGCAGGGCTTATTTTTTAATTTTTACAATTTTTAAATTTTTAAAAAATTTTTTTGGTGAGGGGAACCAGCAGACCACTATTTATTCTGAAGCGGTCAGAACATAAAGAACAATATCTATGGTAACCGCACTTACCATGTTAAAAACATTTTAAGCATCCTAAGGTTTAGAATAGCAGACTTATTACATTCCTACTGCTCTGAAGTAGAGAATAGTTTTATTAAAGTGTCTATAAAAATGTTAAATTCCACACAGAAATATTATCAGCTTGAGCATCTGAAGTTCAATTTAAATCTACTCTAAAACATATCCTCATTATTAGAACTTCATACAAAGTAACATGTTACATAACGTTCTTGTCTGCTAAGAAAGGAAATTTTCCAAGTATCTATCATTTCAGAATAGTATTTCTAAAATTTATTTCATTTAGAGGCAAGAAAGAACTATAGGAAAGATGCCCAACTTGCCCATGTTACAAAACAGGAAAGTGAGGCTAAATTTGCTTAGTCTCCAGCAGGGAAACAAGTGACTTGTGAATGTGTGTGTATGTATATGTGTGTCTATATATATATATATATATGACTAAATATATGGTTTTATATACATAATATATAATTTTAATATATAAATATTTATTATCTTTGAATCTATATAAATCACATACATATGTGATTTTTAGTTAAATTTTTATGTACTGAGAAAGCAATTAAATAATAAAAGAATTCACTCAGGGTGGTTATGATGTTTGCAAAACTGAATTATATTATAATATAAAAATATATATACATATATATGTATATAAATGAGAAAGTTAATGCTTATTACTTTTGTAAACCAAAACAGGTTTCCCACTCTAAAAAATAAATGATACCTAAAAATTTATCACAGTTCCATTTCAAGCATCAAATGTGACTCAGTTCTTACCTTTCCTTCCCAAACGATGAGTTTTTCTACGTCTTAATATCTTAGGAAACAAATTATTTTTCTCTAAATTTCCAATGTAATATTGGACTTTTATTCCCACTGAAAACTGCCCACTACATAGAGTATCCCTTGACCACAGAAGAGATTAAAACCATGGTCATCCCATTAAAAATTTGGGTTTGTTAAAAATTAGAATCCTACAAAGGCTACATATCTTCTATCACATTTTGAAAGTCTACAGTCTATCAATATCCACCTTGTTTGGTATTTATAGCATGACTCTTCTTTCATTTGTCTAATCAGCTTCACTTACTTTTACATTTTTATTGATTTTTTCAAGCCTCTCACCTCATATCCCTGAATTTATTTCAGCAGAACTTGATATATTTTGCTGCCTCTAGTTTAGTTTTCGTTTCTATAGTGAGTTTACCTTTGGAAAATTGTGCATACTGCAAGACTTAATTTTAAAATGTGTATGCTCTTAGCATCCTTACTTCCACAATTTTTGCATTTTTCCTGTATTATTTCTTATATTTTCTGAGCTTTTCTTTACAGTATTCTTTTTGAGTTGTGGCTGATTTCAATGTCATTAAAATTGGTGTCTTTTTTGGTTTGTATGGTTTTTTATGTATCATTTTTGTTTTTTAGGACTACTTTTAGAATAGAAAATGAAATAAAAATCTTAACTCTACCATATGTGATCAGAATTTTTGTACTATTTTGCCATTTCCGGAAGAGAAATATTTTAGCAGAGAGAAAAAATGATGGAAATGTTACTGAAGTTGTTCATCAGAAGATACGATTTAAATGACATGTTGAATTTACACGCTTAACTCCTCTCCCTAAAACTGAACTAAAATCACAAGAAATAAATAAAATCCTACAAAATCATAAAAAATATGAAAAAACAAAAGTAGAAAAGATGAAATTTTGGAAACTACAAAGCGTATGAATGTTAACTGATGAAGCAGTCCAAAGAAGGCTGAAAGCAAGCAACTTGCAGGGGGTAACAGGCCCAAAAGGAAGACTGTTTTTTTCTCCAGACACTGAAATATGGGGGAATCCGAGGCACTGAGTAAAGCTGAAAATTGGCAGAGTCGTTGAAAGTTTACATCAGCAAGAGTTAGACTCCCTAGTTTCCCTGAGGTCCCTTTCCAGCCTGTACAAACTCCTTAACAGAAGACAAAATGTTTACATTTAACAATGGTGGACATGAACTCAAGGATACCAGGTACTGCTGAGTATCTACACTGGCAACAGAAGGATTAATTGAAATTAAATTTTGAAGAATGAGATTCTTTAGTCATCTTTTCCCATTCAGCCAAAGCAGGGCCTTCTCTAGAAAACACAACTCAGCTTAAAGAAACACCTGTAAATACTGATCTTTTGAGGTTTCCCACCTTTATGATGAGGTCTTCTTGGCAAGACAATACACATTCTCAAGTTTACAAGACATTGCAGGAATACTTCAACATGCTGGGAAAAGTTATTTTTGACCTAGGAGTTTGCTCAAATAATCAAATATGAGGAATAAAGATATTTTCAAAATTCCAAGTTCTCAAAATTTTCTTCTTTGTCTTCTTTCTCATAAAGCCAACATTGGAGGGTGGCAGAATAGCTACCTAAATAATGCCTCTTTGTGGCATAAGGATTATTTTGAGCTGAAGGCACTGAAAACAGTAAATACAGAAAGAAGGCTTTCTTTGAATTCCCCATATCTGCCTGAAGACAGATCTTCCAAAAGGAACTCAAGTGTCATAAATCCCCTCCCCAGGAATGTCAACAACCACACAGAAGATTGACTTACCACAGCAAAGAAGACTAGAACTCATTACCATGCCCAGACAAACTTTGTCACAAACTGTCATATTTCCTATTCACTTTTCCTAAAAATCATTTACAGTCTACTCTAACTGGCCTGTATCTCCATGACTCTTCCCACATGGAGACAATATTTAAGTTCTCAAATCTCACCCTTTCTTTTCTCCAGTGATGTCTCTGCGCATGCAATATTAAAAGTGAATGCATTTGTATATATGGTGTCCAGAAAATGGGATTCAGTAGAGACAGGCCAAACAATTTCCTAGCATGTTGCTAAAAGGAGGTTCTAAGATAAGAGTTCTGCAGCCACCCCAGGGAGCATGTGATCCAGACGGGAACAGAACACAGGATTGCAGGAATGATGTCTTTCTCCAAGAGGAAAGAAGATTGTACAAAGAAGGAAATATCATCACAACTTTATTCAGCTGAAAACAAAAATTTCATAGCCAGATGATGTCAGTACTTAATACTGAATTATTGTAAAGATAGGATACAGAATATATTGGTAAGCTGGAGGGAAAGAGTGTGTGGGCAGGTGGAGGAGAAAGAAGCTTGTAATGATTTAAGCAAGGTAGATCTTCTATATTAAGAATGAATAAACAAAGTTTAAAATAGAAAAATCTAATTTTAAAAGGAGGTTATTTAGAAATGTGGAAATAAGTAGGTAAAAGTGCTTGGTTTCAGATAGTGAGAATTTGAGGTGGGGAGGACTAGAGCACAAAAATATTATTTTATTATTTTTTAACTGAAGTATTATTTATTTCTTTTATAACACATATGGTCTCCACCTATTGGCTTCTTCAGGGGTTGCCTCCACTGCAGAGGGCCATCTTGCCCAAGGTCCTATCCTTCCTGGGGCCAGTGACTAAGAGACACAGGGGCTTAAAGGCAAGACTGTTTCAGGCAAATGAGGGGCATAACCGGCTGCATTGGCTAAGGTTAAGTCCACTTTTCCCTGGACCCAATACTGCTCCTCTAACCCCTCCCTGTCACTGCTACTGACAAGACCACCCTAGGGGATATGTGGTCCAGGGCAAATATTTTTTTGGAAGGCTCCTGTCTATATGAACAATTTTATTTACAATATATTGTCCTGTGAAGTACAATGATTTATCAATAGATTTAGAATGAAGAATAGAGAAGTATTTATATATTTATTATCTAATCAGTGAACTTAAAAGACTTTTCACAGTGTCCAGGCTCCATCTCTTCCTGTTCAGATTCTGGAACCACCTCTTTTTTCTTTACTCTCAAATGCCCCATTCATGACTAATTTCTTTTATCCAGTCACAGGAAAAAGATAGCTATGCTATTATTACTCACAATGTCATTGCTCTTTGGAACTTGTTTATATTGAGAAATATAGATATTCTTGGCTCTGCCGTTCTCTAATTCTATTTATTATTTGATGCTCACATTATTGCTCCTGACGCTGCATCATCCATCATGAATACTGGTTTCCAGTGACACTCTCAAGGGATATACTATGCTTCATTGATACTGACCACAAATGCAAGTCTTACTCAGAGCATGCAGAAAACCATGAACATTAGCTTATTTTGTGGTCATGCTAACTTTACCATTTGGAATGGTAACACAAAAATGTAAAGCATCACATTATACCATGGGAGTAGCATAAATGTAAAGCAACACATTTTTAAACATGACTACTGTTGAACTTTTAGGCAATAATCATTGCATTTCTAGAATATCATGTCTTTGTATGTTGACCCTGGCCTTTCACATACTACCAGCAGCAGGGAGGATAGGCAAGGGGTCCATGCACATTTCCACTCATGCAAGAAATGTCTATCTCTTATTGACACGGCTTAAGGCTGACTCAGAAGTGCATAATATAACCACATCAATTGGACAAAAAAGGGTCATCTACTGGAAGGTCCTATCAATTTTGTGCAGCACCAGTCTCAAAAGCAGTTTCAAAAGGAGAAAGGCCCTGCTATCCTGAAAGACTGCCTGAAACATGCTTCTAAGCCTGAGGAGGTGAATGTCCTTGAATACTAAAGAATGGAATTAGGACTGCAAGTCAGAAGATGGACAGGGAAGACCACACATATAGACAGATGAGAGCCTTCATTCAGATCCCTAAATTGTCTTATGTTTAATGTGAGAAGTCACCCTAAATCAGCATATCCAGACCATCATTCTGGCAGCCCAATCCTAATGTGATCCTGTGGAAGAATTACCATACCAATAAGCAGGAGCAATTTGTTGACCAGGCCACCTTCCTGGAACCAGGATGCTGACACCAGGGTTCTAAAAAGACCTCATAGGTACAAGTTCAGGAGCCCCTCGGGGAATCTGGTGAATCCACACACAGGAGAGAGGATCAGATAAGACCCCCAAAAGAGGAAATGGGGATGGACACTGCCACTTATTTTGTCCAGGAGATGGCACTGCCAGCCCCAGACATTCCCAGATATCAGAAGAGGACTTAAAACTCTCAAGGGAGTCACTCTAAATGGTAGGATCCTGCGAGGCACAGGGCAAGAGCAGGGGACCAAATTGCCCTTAGAAGGGTGATACCGGCTGCTGATAAACAGACCTGAAATTCCATCTGAGTGCTTGCTTCCGAACAACCCTGCTGTGACAATAATTTACATGGGAAGTTATATATAATAATCACAAGCTATTTAAATGAACAATAAAAGCAAAATTTGTGGAATTTTTTGGGGGGGAGAATTTCATTTCCAAAAAGTCTATGACCAAGGCAATGGGAATTAATACAGTATTAGTCTCCTAGAGCCACTATAACAAAGAATCACAAAGTGTGTGGCTTAAAAGAACAGAAATTTATTCTCTCACAGTTCTCTGGAGGCTAGAAGTATGAAAGCAAGGCCAGTTCCCACTGGAGGCTGTGCAGAAGAAACTGCCCCATAATTCTCTCCTAACTTCTGTTGGTTGCTCAGAACCCTTGTTATCCTTTGTCTTGTGGTAGCGTAACTTCAATCTCTTCCTCCATTGTCACATGGTATTCTGTGTGTGTGTGTGTGTGTGTGTGTGTGTGTGTGTGTGTGTGTGTGTGTTTATCTCTTCTCTTCTATAAAACCACCGTCATATTGGATTAGGCCCATCCTAATCCAGTATGACTTTAATTTAACTACATCTGCAAAGACCTTATTTCCAAATATGATCACATTCATAGGTACCCAAAGTTAGGACTTCAGCATATCATTTTGAGGAACATAATATAACCCAAAACAAACCCTATGCTATAGAAATATGTTTAATTTTATTTTCTTGTATGGATTCTGCAGGAGAATTAAATATCAAGACATTCTACATTGGTAAAGAGAGATTGCTCCTAGGAGTAAACCTTAAAATTCTTAGACATAGTTTTAATTATAGCTCAAGGACGAAAGGTTAAGTCAATAAGAAAATGTAAGGGGATGAGTTGGCATAAATTTACAAGCTTTATATTCAATATTTCAAGAGAGTTTCTAGTGAAAAAACTGATAGTAGATCACAGTGCATTAAATAAATTCATTAATATGAAAATCAACTACATTGAATTTTTTTCCATTTTTTCCATTTAATGAAAAAGCAACCAAATCGTTTTCTTGAAAAAATTTCCCCTACCTAATGTACACATTTCTCAATGTTTATTATACTCAAAGGCCAATTCAGAAGGGAGCTTTTCTGATATTCCACAGTACCTCACAGTTTGCTATAAGGGACCCCTTAATGTGATTATTATATTGTTTTTCTAAATACATTACCCTACTACACTTTGAGTTTTCTGAGGATAAGGACTGCCCTTATTCCTATAATTGCATCATATATAATAATACCTGACACATATTAATAACTAAATAGGTATTCTAGAATCAATGAATAAATGAATGTATAAAACAATGACTGAAAGACCTATGAGTAGTTATAGATCAACATTTAACCTGGAGACTTTCCTTACAAAGAAAGTAAGAAATGTATGTCATTTTCTTTAAAAGTTAAAAAAAAAAGGCATTAAAATACAAGGGAAAAAAAAGAAATTTTAGGCTTCATTTTGTTATCAAACATTAATAAAATGTATGGGCACCTATTAAAGGAAAATATGACTGGACCTTAGTAGAGGATTCTTTTTATTATACAATTACTTAAATATACACAAAGAACTAGGCATAAATTTCCATAGCTGATGTGAATTTCGGAGTACAATTTCAAAGTGCACAAGAAATGCAGCCTTTTTATCTTGCTTTGTCATAACTAAATTTCTCCTTTGAGTATAATTTCTTAGGGTTTCCCATTTTGTATCAACACTGGGGATGAGACCATTAAGAACCTAAATACCTTCTGGCTTTATAGGCATCACTAAAATAATTTGTTAATAGTCTGCAAAAGTTTCAATGAAAACTTTTGGCTCTTGTCTTGTGGCCTGTTTTCGGTTCAGTAGCTCTCTTTCTGCTACTTCTATTCCATTCTTGGGAATACAGGAATCATTTGGCAATTCATACTCCATGCTGGAGGGCTGACACTTGGTGATGCTACCTGTCTAGACACATCTTGAGCAATTTCTTTGCTGAGGTCTTGTCCTATCCTGAGGGCTGTACTTAGGAAATGGAGGGCAGATCTCTTATATTCTTGGACCCTATAAAGCTATCTAGAGGTAAATGGAAAGGGAGTAGGCTCTGCTCTTAACTCATTATGTCTCTGTGATGTGTTTTAACTATGCCATGAGCCTTTTCTGCTCCCTTAAGTGTCCAATCTCTCCTAAGTAAGGAAGATTTTCTTTTTCCTCTCTCTACTTTTTCTGTCATATTTTTCCCCCTTGGCATAAGTGCAGAACCAAATTACTTCAAGTGATGAAGGCTGGCGCCTGTGTGGCTCAGTCAGTTAAGCGTCTGCCTTTGGCTCAGATCATGATTCCAGGGTCCTGGGATGGAGTCCTGCATCAGGCTCCCAGCTCAGTGGGGAGTCTGCTTCTCCCTCTCCCTCTGACTCTCCCTGCTGCTCGTGCTCTCTCTCTCTCGCTTACTCTCGCAAATAAATAAAATCTTAAAAAAAAAAGATGGATAAAGGCAACAGAAAAAAGGAATTTCCATGGTAAAAAAAAATCAGTTAGTATTTCAAGAATATCTTTGACTCATATCTTATGCTTGTGTTAGGGGACACAGCAGATGCACAAGCATGGCTCAGGAAGCACTCTGCTTGAGAGCAATGGGACATGAAGCTAGCTAGCAAAGGAAGTAGGAATCAAAGTAGAGAGGAATTTGGTTTTCATCCTTTGGTAAAAGTAAGTTATCAATATGATTTTAAAATTGGGATGTTACATGGTGGGTTTTCCTGCTTTGGAAGAAGAATTTAGTGACACAGAATGAATTGGAGATAGGATAAATTAGTAGGAGCCTATTGAGTCCAAGTAGGAAATCAGAATGACCTAATTTAAGTAACTTTACAATGACTCAGATAATGTGGCTTTTATCAATATAAACTATTTATTTAATAGCCTGAATATTTATTTAGTTCATTTCATGATTACATACAAGTTATCTGTTTCGTAGAAAATAAGTCATCTTAGATATGTTACTTTGGATAAAAAAATCAATTTACTTATAAGTGATAAACTTTGAATATGATTAAGAGCATTTAAAGACACTTGATGCTGATCATAAGTAAACTATTATAATTCACTACATTAAAACAGCTTTAAAACAGCATCTGTGATTAATCTAGAAAAATGTGTAGATTACTTATATTATCAAAATGATTACATCTATCATAGTAAAATAACTTAATGGGATTCCATTTTAGGAATGCATAATAATTAATTATCTGGGTTATTAGAGCAATTAGCATAGGCATGAATCTGCACTATTATAAATAATTTCAATTTTATAAATGATATTTCTCTTTGGACCTATGCGAACTGAAAAAGTTAAAAAGTACAAATAATAAACTGCCATTATGCTGAATTTCAACAGAACTGACTTTTTAATGAAGTAAACTATAATTATCATAATATTTTTATATTATCTTTACAGTTCAGTGTTCATTGTATTTAGCTTAAATTTTCATTGAGAATGAAATATTCATTTAGAAAAGAAAGTCAATTGCATGGAGGGCAACATAATGAATGAATACCATGGGCCCATTTCCTCAGCAACTATGCACTCCTCAATAAACCACAATGTGAAAAATAATCACATGGTTTCTTTAGACTACTAATACTGAATTTATTAAGGATTAATTTCTAAGGTCAGCCTCTTTAAAATACTCATCTTATTGAACTCTTTGCAAAAGACTGGCCACACTATCTTTTCAAATCTCTCTTTCCTCTTGGGTTTTGAAAAACCATCCTGCCCTGGCTCTATATCATATTCATAGTTGACCTGTCTTGTCTCTATTCACTGCTTCTCCTTCCTTTATAGAATCCTGATTTTCTCAGGTATTCAACTCTCTGCCATAAAGTAATTTGCTTTGTGACCAAAGCTGTAAGGGAAGACCTGTCCATGGTTAGAAGAGAGTCTTTCTCTTTCCTACTAGACATTTGCTGCTGCAGTCACTCATAAACATGAAGGGAACCAGCCTAAAATAGAAAGATGACATGACAGACATTCTGCTATGAGCTTACTAACCTCAGCACACACTACCCAGCCTCCCTGGCAGCCAAATATCCCATGTGACTAAGTTCTGGTGGTGTGTGATACTCCTGGGGCTGGCCATGAAACTCCCAGGAGAATATTGCACTTTTTTTTTTTCTCACCTGTCTCAGAACCTTGAAGGCTATGTGTTAAAGATGTCAGTATTATACAAAAACAGAAAAAAATCTACATCCCTGAGATAGTCCCTGAGTCACAACTTGGAAAAGAGATGCTCTGAAAAGCTATCCAATGGGAAAACTTCCATTGACTAGGTTTAGGTGAGAAATAAACTTTTATTGTATAACTTTCTGAAGCTCAGGACACCTGGATAGCTCGGTCGGTGGGGCACCTGGGTAGCTCATTCCATTGGGCATCTGACTTTTGGGTTCGGCTGGGGTCATGGTCTCTGGGTTGTGGGATCAAGCCCCCTATTGGGCTCTAGGGCTCTGTGCTCAGCAGGGAGTCTGCTTGGGATTTTTCTCCCTCCCCCGGTCCCTCCCCCTGATTGTGTGCTCTCTCTCTCTTACAAATAAATAAAATCTAAAAAAAAAAAAAAGTTTCTGAACCTCAAACTGCCAAGGACATGTACAGCAATTAAATATTTAGAGGCAGAAATAAAAAGAGACTTCTGGAGAGCTTGTAGGTCCATATCCTCAAAGTGGTGCATCCCTTGAAAGTAGAGAATGAATCTGCCACAGTGAATGATGTTTTTAGCTTTGGAATGAGTCTGTACATGTGTAGAGCACAGAGAAGGACAAAAAATGTATACGCTAAGTTCTTTACAAAACAGTAAGTCAAGAATAAAAGGGCAGGGAGTTAGGTAATAAACTTCAAAAAGAGAGAGAGAGATGATAGTGCACACAAGGGTCAAGGAATAGACAGCATTAAACCTGGCATAGCTTTAAAAATAGTTAGCTGAGGGGTGGCGGAGCAAGATGGTGGAGGAGTAGGAGACCTGGATTTCATCTGGTCTCAGGAATTCAGCTGGATAGGGATCAAACCATTCTGAACACCTACGAACTCAAGAGGAGATAGAAGAAAAGAATAGCAACAACTCTGAACAGAAAAGCGACCACTTTCTGGAAGGTAGGACCTGCGGAGAAGTGAATCCAAAGCGATATTCAGGATAGACGGCGGGGAGGGGGCCTCCATCAGCCACTTCTGGCAAGTGATAGAGCAGTGGAGCACAAAATCAGAGCTTTTAGAAGTCGGCTCAGCTGAGGGACATCACTCCAGTGGTTAAGCGGGGGGGTGGAACCCTCACAGGACAGTGTAGGCTCAGGACTCTTGGGGTCACAGAATGACCGGGGGTGCGTGAGTGTGGCAGAGCTCCCAGGTATCAGAGCGGGGAAGCCCGCTGCAGAGATGGAGCCAAGGCATGGGCTCTCAGCTCGGGGTTGCTATAAACCATGATCGGCGACACAGTTGGGCCACTCCTCCTCCAGCAGGGACCCAACAAGCAGCAGATCAAGGGAAACTCTCCTTCCTCCCCCGGGAGGAGCAGCGCTGGAATGCAACGCAGGGATCTGCTGGGTTTGGAGACTCCACATGGGGTTGTGTGCCAGGGCGGAGATTGGGAGGCCGCCATTTTCACTCTCGTCCTCCAAAGCTCTACCAAAATCTTGCAGGGAACAAAAGCTCCCAAGAGCAAACCCAAGCAGATTACTTAGCCTGGCCCCGGCAAGGGCGGGGCAATTCCACCTCCAGCAAAGACATTTGGGAACCACGACAACAGGCCCCTGCCCCAGATGATCAGCAAGAACAGCCAGCCAAGACCAAGTTTACTGATCAATGAGAACAGCAGAACTCCAGCACTAGGGGAATACTGCACATAGAATTCATGGCTTTTTTACCATGATTCCTTAGTCTTTCAAAGTTAATTTTTTCAACTGTATTTTTTTAATTTTTCTTTTTCCCTTTTTCAACCAACAATTTATCAATCCCTTTTTTAAAAAAAACATTTTTATTTTTCATTTTTAGAGTCATAATCTATCCCTTCATAGTAGTTACCCTTATTTTTGGCATATATATATATATATATATATATATATATATATAAATATATATATATATATATGTTGTTCTCTCTTTAAATTTTGAGATACAGTTTCTTCTAACAAATCAAAATATACCCTAAATATCTAGTGTATGGCTTTGTTCTAGTCTCCTGCCTGATCACATTCTCTCCCCTTTTTTTTTCTTTTTTTTTTAAATCATCTTATTCTTTTTTCAAACAACTTCTTATCTTATCAATACCTTTTAAAAATTTTTTATACTTTTCATCTTTACAGTCATATTCCATCCCTTCATTGTATCAAACCTTATTTTTGTAAATATATAAGTTTTTCTTTCTTTAAAATTTTGGGAGGCACTTTCTTCTAACAGACCAAAATACACGCAAAATCTAGTGTGTGACACTAATCTATGCACCAGCTTAATCATATTTGATCATATTCTGTTTTGTTTTGTTTTGTTTTGTTCTGTTTTTGTTTGTTTTTATCTTTTTCTTTTTTTTTTCTTTTTCTTTTTTCTTTCTTTCCCTTTCTTTTCCCCTGGTTTTTGGTCTTTTCTGATTTGTTTAGAATATATTTTCTGGGGACGTTTTTACCCTGTTAGCATTTTGTTCTCTCATTCATCTATTATCCTCAGGACAAAATGACAAGACGGAAAAAATCACCTCAACAAAAAGAACAAGAGGTAGTACTGTCTGCCAAGGACCTACTCAATATGGACATTAGTACGATGTCAGACCTAGATTTCAGAATCATGGTTTTAAAGATACTAGCTGGGCTTGAAAAAAGCATGGGAGTTATTAGAGAAACGATTTCTGGAGAAATAAAAGAACTAAAATCTAACCAAGTCAAAATCAAAAAGGCTATTAATGAGGTACAATAAAAAATGGGGGCACTAACTGCTAGGATAAATGGGGCAGAAGTGAGAATCGGTGAAATAGAAGACCATTGATGGAAAATAAAGAAGCTGAGAAAAAGAGAGATAAACAACTCCTGGATCTCGAGGGCAGAATTCGAGAGATAAGTGATACCATAAGATGAAACAACATTAGAATAATTGGGATCCCAGAAGAAGAAGAAAGAGAGAGAGGGACAGAAGGTATATTGGAGCAAATTATAGCAGAGAACTTCCCTAATGTGGGGAAGGAAACAGGCATCAAAATCCAGGAGGCACAGAGAACCCCTCTCAAAATCAATAAAAATAGGTCAACACCCCGACATCTAGTAGTAAAACTTATGAGTCTCAGAGACAAAGAAAAAATCCTGATAGCAGCTAGGGAGAAGAGATCTGTAACCTACAATGGGAGAAATATTAGATTGGCAATAGACCTATCCACAGAGACCTGGCAGGCCAGAAAGGACTGGCATGATATATGCAGAGCAGGAATGAGAAAATATGCAGCCAAGAATACTATATCCAGCTAAGCTGTCATTGAAAATAGAAGGAGAGATAAAAACCTTCCAGGACAAACAAAAACTAAAGGAATTTGCAAACACGAAACCAGCCCTATAAGAAATACTGAAAGGGGTCCTCTAAGCAAAAGAGAGCCTAAAAGCAGCATAGACCAGAAAGGAACACAGACAATATACAGTAACAGTCACCTTACAGGCAATACAATGGCACTAAATTCCTATCTTATAATAGTTACCCTGAATGTAAATGGGCTAAATGCCCCAATCAAAAGACACAGGGTATCAGATTGGATTAAAAAACAAGACCCATGGATATGCTGTCTGCAAGAGACTCATTTTAGACCGAAAGACACCCCCAGATTGAAAGTGAGGGGGTGGAAAACCATTTACCATGCTAATGGACACCAAAAGAAAGCTGGGGTGGCAATCCTTATATCAGACAAATTAGATTTTAAAACAAAGACTGTAATAAGAGATGAAGAAGGACACTATATCCTACTTATAGGGTCTGTCCAACAAGAAGATCTAACAATAGTAAATATCTATGCCCCTAACATGGGAGCAGCCAATTATATAAGGCAATTAATAACAAAAGCAAAGAAACACATTGACAACAATACAATAATAGTGGGGGACTTTAACACCCCCCTGACTGAAATGGACAGATCATCTAAGCAAAAGATCAACAAGGAAATAAAGACTTTAAATGACACACTGGACCAAATGGACTTCATAGACATATTCAGAACATTCCATCCCAAAGCAACAGAATACACATTCTTCTCTAGTGCCCATGGAACATTCTCCAGAATAGATCACATCCTAGGTCACAAATTAGGTCCCAACAGGGACCAAAAGATTGGGATTATTCCCTGTATATTTTCAGACCACAGTGCTTTGAAACTAGAATTCAATGACAAGAGGGAAGTTAGAAAGAACTCAAATACATGGAGACTAAAGAGCATCCTACTAAAGAATGAATGGGTCAACCAGGAAATTAAATAAGAATTAAAAAAAATTTATGGAAACAAATGAAAATGAAAACACAACTGTTCAAAATCTTTGGGATACAGCAAAGGCAGTCCTAAGAGGAAATCATATAGCAATACAAGCCTTTCTCAAGAAAGGAGAATGGTCTCAAATACACAACCTAACCCTACACCTAAAGGAGCTAGAGAAAGAACAGCAAATAAAGCCTAAACCCAGCAGGAGAAGAGAAATAATAAAGATCAGAGCAGAAATCAATGAAACAGAAACCAAAAGAACAGTAGAACAGATCAACAAAACTAGGAGCTGGTTCTTTGAAAGAATTAACAAGATTGATAAACCCATGGCCAGGCTTACCAAAAAGAAAAGAGAAATGACCCAAATCAACAAAATCATGAATGAAAAAGGAGAGATTACAACCAACACCAAAGACATACAAACAATTATAAGAACATATTATGAGCAACTCTATGCCAGCAAATTAGATAACCTGGAAGAAATGGATGCATTCCTAGAGATGTATCAACTACCAAAACTGAACCATCCCTGGGCTGCAAGGTTGGTTCAACATCCACAAATCAATCAATGTGATACAATACATTAACAAAAGAAAGAACAAGAATCATATGATCCTCTCAATAGATGCAGAAAAAGCATTTGACAACATACAGCATCCTTTCTTGATCAAAACTCTTCAGAATATAGGGATAGAGGGTACATACATCAATATCATAAAAGCCATCTATGAAAAACCTACAGCAAATATCATTCTCAATGGGGAAAAACTGAGAGCTTTCCCCCTAAGGTCAGGAACATGGCAGGGATGTCCACTATAACCACTGCTATTCAACATAGCATTAGAAGTCCTAGCCACAGCAATCAGACAACAAAAAGAAATCAAAGGCATCCAAATTGGCAAAGAAGAAGTCAAACTCTCACTCTTTGCAGATGATATGATACTTTATGTGGAAAACCCAAAAGACTCCACCCCAAAACTGCTAGAATTCATACAAGAATTCAGTAAAGTGGCAGGATATAAAATCAATGCACAGAAATCAGTGGCATTGCTATATATCAATAACAAGACAGAAGAAAGAGAAATTAAGGAGTCAATCCCATTTACAATTGCACCCAAAACCATAAGATACCTAGGAATAAATCTAACCAAAGAGGCAAAGAATCTGTACTCAGAAAACTATAAAATACTCATGAAAGAAATTGAGGAGACACAAAGAAACAGAAAAGGGTTACATGCTCATGGATTAGAAGAACAAATATTGTGAAGATGTCAATGCTACCTAGAGCAGTCTACACATTCAATGCAATCCCCATCAAAATACCATCCACTTTTTTCAAAGAAATGGAACAAATAATCCTGAAATTTGTATGGAACTAGAAAAGACCCTGAATAGCCAGAGGAATGTTGAAAAAGAAAAGAAAAGCTGGCAGCATCACAATTCCGGACTTCCAGCTCTACTACAAAGCTGTCATCATCAAGACAATATGATATTGGCACAAAAACAGACACATAGATCAATGGAACAGAATAGAGAGCCCAGAAATGGACCCTCAACTCTATGGTCAACTAATCATTGACAAAGCAGGAAAGAATGTCCAATGGCAAAAAGACAGTCTCTTCAACAAATGGTGTTGGGAAAACTGGACAGCCACATGCAGAAAAATGAAACTGGACCACTTCCTTACACCACACACAAAAATAGACTCCAAATGGTTGAAAGACCTAAATGTGAGACAGGAGTCCATCAAAATCCTAAAGGAAAACACAGGCAGCAACCTCTTTGACCTCAGCCACACCAACTTCTTCCTAGAAACATTGCCAAAGGCAAGGGAAGCAAGGGCAAAAATGAACTCTTGGGATTTCTTCAAGATAAAAAGCTTTTGCACAGCAAAAGAAACAGTCAACCAAACCAAAAGACAACCGACAGAATGGGAGAAGATATTTGCAAATGACATATCAAATAAAGGGCTAGTATCCAAAATCTACAAAGAACTTATCATACTCAACACCCAAAGAACAAATAATCCAATCAAGAAATGGGCAGAAGACATGAACAGACATTTTTCCAAAGAAGACATCCACATGGCCAACAGATACATGAAAAAGTGCTCGACATCGCTCAGCATCAGGGAAATCCAAATCAAAACCTCAATGAGATACTACCTCACACCAGTCAGAATGGCTAAAATTAACAAATCAGGAAATGACAGATGTTGGCAGGAATGCGGAGAAAGGGGAACCTTCCTACAGTGTTGGTGCAAATGCAAGCTGGTGCAGCCACTCTGGAAAACAGTATGGAGGTTCCTCAAAAAGTTGAAAATAGAGCTACCCTACAATCCAGCAATTGCACTACTGGGTATTTACGCCAAAGATACAAATGTAGGGATCCGAAGTGGTACGTGCACCCCGATGTTTATAGCAGCAATGTCCACAATAGCCAAACTGTGGAAAGAGCCAAGATGTCCATTGACAGATGAATGGATAATGAAGATGTGGTATACACACACACACACACACACACACACACACACACACACACACACACACACACAATGGAATATTATGCAGCCATCAAAAGAAATGAGATCTTGCCGTTTGCAATGACGTGGATAGAACTGGAGGGTGTTACGCTGAGTGAAATAAGTCAATCAGAGAAAGACATGTATCATATGACCTCACTGATATGAGGAATTCTTAATCTCAGGAAACAAACTGAGGGCTGCTGGAGTGGGGGTGGGGTGGGAGGGATGGGGTGGCTCGGTGATAGACATTGGGGAGGGTATGTGCTATGGTGAGCGGTGTGAATTGTGCAAAACTGTTGAATCACAGACCTGTACCTCTGAAACAAATAATGCAATATATGTTAAGAAAAAAAAAAAAAGAAGAAGATAGCGGGGGGGAAGAGTGAAGGGGGGAAATCGGAGGGGGAGACGAAGCATGAGAGACAATGGACTCTGAAAAACAAACTGAGGGTTCTAGAGGGGAGGGGGTGGGGGGATGGGTTAGCCTTTTATGGGTATTAAAGAGGGCACGTTCTGCATGGAGCACTGGGTATTATGCACAAACAATGAATCATGGAACACTACATCAAAAACTAATGATGTAATGTATGGTGATTAACATAACAATAAAAAATTTAAAGAAAATAAAAATAGTTAGCTGAAGGCATTATAACCAGAATCCATTAACCAACCTTAACAGGTTCCAGGAGCACTCTGAGGGCTCCAAAGAACTACCCCTGCTGATATAACTAAAGCAGATGGAAGGGGAAATGCTGAGGATACTGGGAATTACCAGTAGCAGTATGGGGCTATTTTGAGTCTTGATGGGCAATGAAGAGCTAGCCATAAAGACTAGGGATGCGTGTTAGTCATCCCTTTAAAGGCAATGGAAGTTAAAAACTTCCAGGTCCCACCAAATACAAGGAATTCCTGAAGAGGGTGCCCCATGTTCTGTTCAGCAGGAGGGATTGATACTTACTTTTGGAAAATCCTGGTAGTGTTTGGTAAAACAGCGAGGGACAATAAACTGGAGTCAACTTGGCCTGCATAACACTAGACTGTCCCCCTTTGGTTTATGTAGCCAAAACCCATTCTTCCTGTACTCACAACCAAGGGAAGCTCTCCCTTCCATCAGAATTTCTAGAACTACAGATTAAAATGCCAATTCATACAAACTTTATCCCAGGAGATGCTAAATAACAGCTCTCAATCCTTGATCCTTTTTTTCAGTAATCATATATGAAGCAGTTCTCTCACATGATAGGTTTAGGGCTCTGCAGCTTGAGTCCGGAGAATAACCTGTTCTTGCAATATAATTTAAAAGTGAAGTTTACTTTATTTAGAGTCTCTCTACCTCTCTCTCTTGCCCTCATTCTCTGTTTAATTTCATTTATCATGCTACATATTTGGAGTAGAATCAGTAAATTTATATGAGACATTATCCAAAAGTGTAGTTTGTTATTTAAGTTACCATCTTTCCCCTTCATATGCATTTCTAAATATCATTAACTTACAGTGCCACTGAAAAATTATTTCATCACTGGAATAACAGACTCTAAGTATAACTTTTATACATTAATAACCATCTTAACTAATCAAACTAAAATACAATCTGCACTTCTGTAAAACAAGAATGTAATATTTTATCTCATTTTTCTCCTAAAGGTGAAAAATTACACACTTATAATTATGTTTTGTCAGGCTTCCAAAGCTTAGGGCGCCTGGGTGGCTCAGTCGTTAAGTGTCTGCCTTCGGCTCAGGTCATGATCCCAGAGTCCTGGGATTGAGTCCCACATCAGGCTCCCTGCTCAGCGGGGAGCCTGCTTCTCCCTCTGCCTGTCTCTCTCTGTCTCTTCTGAATAAATAAATAAAATCTTTAAAAAAATAATAACTTTTAAAGAAAAGAAGACAAAGCCTTAGAATCAAAGTATTGTGAATACAAATATTCTTTAAAAAATGAGTTTAGGGGAAAAAAAACCATAATTTTATATTTTATTATTTATATGTTAGTCTTCTATTTTATACATAGGTGTAAACTATTACTTTATATCTATCAAAGATGAGACAAGAATGAATCTGAGACCCTAAAGGAAATATAATACTATACTTTTGAAAGGTAGGAAGTATCACCAGAATCACTTAAGCTTGATAGTAGAAAAATTGTAATTTAAAATATAATGTTAGAAAGGTATTGTTATATCAAGAATATGTATCTCTGAGAAAAACTCATTGTGATACAAAGGCCCTTCCTTTTAAGCTGCAACAATCCTTTCCAACATGCTTCAGGGTTAAAGAGAAATAAAATAATAAAATAAATAATAATTATGCAATATAAGAATCTAACATTTATTTTCTTAAATCAGATTTTGCTTTTAGAACCAAATTATTTCAAAACACTATTACCAAAAATGCAGAATTATAGTTCAAGAAGACACTAAGTGATTTATTTATCTATATATATTTTCCAAATCTAGAAACAATGGTATTTTCTCTCAAACTGCCTTTCAAATCATGTGAGTGTTTTCATTGATATTTCAAAAGTGGTGGCATTTGAAATTCATTCCTGCTCAAGAAATCCAGACCCCTACCTGAGATGTCTACCCTCATTTAGTTGACATAAAAAGTTAATAACATCATATGAAAATGTTCTCTTCAAGTCAGTCTGAATATAAGTCAATGTGTAAACTTCTGAATATCAAATAGGATACCTTTGTGTGAAGGAGACAAATTATTAAAAATAAGTTGAGCTTTGAGGTTTAAAAGAAAATAATGTGGATTATTTCCTTCTGGGTCAGGGAAGCTCTGTTTGTGGTAGTGACACTTAAGATGAACCTTGAGTGATGGGTAAGAATGGGGGAAAAATAAGTTTTATTAGTCCTTACACTTACATGTACTTACACCCATACACCATTTATTATTTTTTTATGTTTTAATGATTAAAAGCAATTTTTTCAAGTGGCTTTAAAAATTAAAATTAAAATGCTATTATTATGACTGAGACATTCTTATAAACCAAATTTATTTGCATGGCAATTTAAGCATTACTAAATAAGAACAGAAATATTTTAAACTCTGGTTTCAATAAAATGAACTATACATGAGCTTCAGGATTAAAAATATATTCAATTATTAGGGATATAAGCAACATTACATATTCATCATAGCTAGATACTCATAAGCATATTGTTTTAAGTGCTTATTATATGACACATAATATATTTCTCACTAATTCACACATAATTCTGTAAAGTTGATGTTCTACGTTCAAGATCACTTGTTGGGTGAGAAAATCATGCCTGAGTGAAATTCAGCTTTTACCAGAGGCTGCACAGTGTTATGGACTGAATGTTTGTGAACCTTCAAAATTTATATGTTGAAGCCCTAACCTCCAATGTAACTATATTTGAAGATAGGGCCTTTAAAAAAGTAACTAAGGTTAAACGAGGTCATAAGGGTGGGGCCCTGATCCAGTATTATTAGTATCCTTATAATAAGAGACACCAGAGGGGTGCCTGGGTGGCTCAGTCGGTTAAATGTCTGCCTTCGGCTCAGGTCATGGTCCCAGGGTCCTAGGCTGGAGTCCCGCCTCAGGCTCCCTGCTTGGCAGGAAGCCTGCTTCTCCCTCTCCCACTCCTCCTGCTTGTGTTCCCTCTCTTGCTGTGTCTGTCACTGTCACATAAATAAAATCTTTAAAAAAAGAAAAAAAAAAGAAGAGACACCAGAGAGCTCTTTCTCTCTCTTCGTGTATATGCACTGAAGAAAGGTCATGTGAGGACTTAGCAAGAACATGGCCATCTGCAAGTCAGGAAGAGAGTCCTACTGGAAACTGAACCCTGTTAGAACCCTGATCTTGGACTTTTAGTCTCCCCAACTGTGAGCAATAAATTTCTGTTGTTTAAGCCCCAGGCTATGGTATTTTGTTGTGGCAGCCTGAGCAGCCTAATACATACCAAAAGCAAGTGATAAAGTCCAGGCAGTGTAACAACAGAACCTATAATGCTAGTCCCTGAGCACCAACAAATAGTCAAGTATAAGTTATTTTCAGTTACACATATCCAGAGTCAAATATATTCCATATTGTGTTGAAGTTTAATATCAAATATAATATAAATCTCTATCTTCCATAGACTTTAAAGAATCACAATCCAACTTTAAAGTGCATAGTATGCCTAAGAGGTGACAACATATTACAGTAATATATGTGACCATCATGCCTAAATAAAACAGGATAAAATCAAGCCAAACTGTACCTATGTCCTTTGGCTATGGTTGAGCATTAAATCACCATTAACTACACTAGAATCTTAGTGCTGTTATAGAGAGACCAGAAATCTCTAGGAAGGGTTCCACATGATATGAGAATAATTCAGATGTCAGGTTTCATAAAATGCTATAGGAGGGATGTCCAAATTTTTCAGGGACCAATAAAAATCATTATCAAGTCAACAAAAATAATCCTTTTTAAAGTTCTTTAAAAAACTGTTCCTGAAAAAAAATGACGGTTATTTTTTAATTCATTTTATGGTCATGACACATAAAATTAAACAAAAAAAATTGGCATTTTATTGGCTTCAAATTGTAATAAAATTGGCATATCAATGATAAATACATGTTCTACCATCAAGAGAGTCATTATTAATATGCTGGTGTTTATGCTTCTATGATAGATAGATAGAGAATGGAGGGATGCATATGTGCACACATATATACATATGTGTATACACATAAATACACATTGTCTTTTACAAAATTGGTATCATAATGAATATACTGCTTATTAAAACAACTTTGTCATGTAGCAATATACCATAGGTGTTTTCCCACTTGCTTAAAAATTTCTTTAAAACATCATTCAACCAATTCACTACTATTGGATGTATGAGTTGTTGTCTAATATTTTTCTATTAAACCTAATATCTTATGATCATCTTTTACCAATGTATGTGTGTGAATCTCTTGAATAAATTCGTATACACTAAATCAGAGAGAAAAAGTAGGGAAATTTTTAAGACCTTTAAAACAACTACCTTTTTTTTTTTTTAAACACAGAATGAGTCAGACAGCATGCCTTTGGGTAAAATGAAAATTAAACAGCTAGATAGATGCACAAAGGCTCACAACATAGAAATGCTCTGACATCAGATTCCAGACTTTAGACTGCAGTTTTTTTAGCTTAGAAAGACAGTTGTCAATGTATCTACATTACCCAGCTCATAAACACTGTAATATATACATATATTTATTAATTTACAGAAGCAACAAAGTTTTGAAGCAGAGTGAATACCAGAACCCAGTACATCCACTAAAATGGATACTTCCATTTAGCTTGTACACACTTTCAAGTTTCTTCTATCAAACAACTAAGAACTTCATCCAATCCCATTCCCATCCAACTACTTCACTATCTCCTATTTTTATAGTCTTCCAAGGCAATATTTTAGAAGTAATTGACTGTGCTCATTGTATCTGTTTTTTTCATTTCCAATTAAATAATTAAACAAGCCCAATCTCATTTTGCTGTTATCTCCATGAAAATGTGACTCAGTAATATTTTGAGTGACCTACAGTTATATTACGGTATTTTTTGAACCACACTGACATGACTTCTCAATGGCATTCCAGATTGTTAGCCATGCCTTCCAGTTAGTTTTCCATAACATATTGCTTTCTGAATCCACTCCTCTCTCTAACTTCTCTTTTACTTTCTTTTTTCAAACTCATTTGACTATCCTTCAACCCTTATTTCAAGGTCTTCTACCCTTTTAACTCTTTCCCTCAAACATTTCCTCCATCTCTATGAATTACTGTCACATATATGAAGATGAATCACATAGTCTTACCTCTGAACTCCAGATTCATACCAGCTTAATATTTCCCAGGCACCTATAACTCATGTGCATCACATTGACCACCTCCACCCAAACTTTGCCCTCAAAGAAATATACCACACCAAACCATTTGATATTTTATAGATAATATAACAAAAAGCATGTACCTTTTCTGAAAATAAGGGTATACTTGTATCATCAGTATCTAAAACATGGCTGTTGTTCCAATCCACTACACATGCAAATCTACTGAACATTATTTACGTTATAATCCAATAGAAAACTATAAACCATTAAAGGGAAAATATGTATCATTTCTATCTTTGATAAAATTGTTCATTTCTTTTTCTCCTATTTTTTTATCTTAATTCTTTCTAAGTGTACTAAAGATTTCTGGCAAAGTTTTAATAAGTCATAGTGAATCTCTCAGACTTATTTATGAAGCATATTTATAATATGGTAAGTTATTTTGATCTATTCCAATCAGAAATATTTATAGAAGATATCAACATCAGTCAGTCAAAGGCTATAGGACACTTCTAATTACTACTTTTACTTATCATTTAAACTAAAAAAGAAAAGTACACATTGTGATGAATACTGTTTCGACTTAATAAGTTTAATGTGTAAATAATTTATTGTAGCTAAAGATCCAGCTGTTCTGTTCCAGCCAAATGAGTAATCTACTTCTTTATCTAGAATTGTCATCTCTGACAATACACTATTGATTCATGGCTGTTTACTTAGTGGAAATGAAGGAATAGAGAATGGTCAGAGCTGAAAAAATATTTGCCTTCTAGAATCACAAAGGTTAGAGCTTAAGCATATTGCAGTAGAGATTCATTTGGGAGAGCAAGTCGTACTATCCACAAATTAACTCAATCTCCAAACATCACCAGAAATCACAGATGAGTTTCAACAGGTACAGCAATACTCACAGGTCCAAATTAGTAGTTAGGGAACATTTTAAAGATGTATTCATAGGTAACAAAGGCACTATCTCAGGTCACTACACTGGTGGGAGGAGAACTGATAAGAGAATAGGGAGACTGCAAATGGGCAGAAATTAAAGACCAACATCTGCTGAGCACACACCATGCTCCAGGAATCATGTCATGTAGTACTATGTAAATCATTTCCTTTAGTCCTTACCATCTTGCAATCCTGAAAAGTGTTTTCTTTTGCTTGATCTGTCCAAGACATAACACAATGTCCTCAGCACATAAATGGTGCCAAAAAAAGGGCTGAATGCCTGATATCTGTGCTTTTGTTTGTTATTACACAATCCTAAATATTACAAAACGGGACCTTCATAACAAATAACAGAGCAAACATTCAGAGACACCAGTTGAAACACATGGGAATATACTACAACTTGGGGAAAAAGGGGCTAGCATTGTCTGATTATTAGTTAAGCCTAGCAGAAATAAAAACCTGTATGCTGCAGTGGATACTTGTTTAACATCCATTCCTAATGTCTCTGGCAAAAAAAAACCCCAGGCTTGTTTGTTTGTTTCTTTGTTTGTTTGTTTTTAGGAACTGCCCTCCTTCTATTATCATGTGCAACTCTAGGTCTTAATTGTTTTATGTCAAGAGAGTGGTCATTCTCCCTGATCTTAGCTTTTAACTCTGGAATGGCACTTAATCTAATCTGTCAATTAAACACATATAAGTATTCCCCTAAATTTATAAGGAAAGAGAACTTTCATTCTCTTTTTCTGAGTGTATGGAAAGAGATACTCTCTGTATCTTTGGATGGTATTGTGAAAGAATATGAAATCTAGATCTGCTTCAGCCATTTTGCTACCATGAAGGAAGAACTTGGAGCCTAAGGATAAAGCTGATACAAAAGACAGAATAGAAAAACAGTGAAATCGGGCACTTAGTGATGTTTTTAAAACAGTGAATCAAGCTTGATCTGAAGCTACTCCTACATCTGAGCTTTTCAGTTAATTGATTCAATATTTCCTCTCATCTTTTAACCAATTTATGTTGTATTTTCAGTCACTCTCAACATAAAGTGTCCCAATTTACACTGGCAGCAGATGGTATCACAGCATGGCTCAGGTGATAAAAAGTCTCCAAAACGGCCATTAGGAAAGATATTTAATAAGCCCCAGTGCAGGAAAAGTTGAGATAAGGGCAGGAGGTATTATGGGGGAAGGTTTCTAATTATCATGAGTTTGAGTGACCTTGCAGGGAGATCAATTGGTCCATGAGTGAAAAAGTCATAGAAGAAAATTAGGGAATAAGTAACATATTTTCACTTTAAGATCAAGAAAACTTAATTTTCATAATTTAAGATAAAAATATTTATTATTGCATCCATAACTAACTAGTTTCTTGTCTAGTATCCTTAGTTCTTTTTAAAAAAAGATTTTATTTATTTATTTGAGAGAGAGAGAGTACAAGCAGTGGGGAGGGGCAGAAGGAGAGAGAGAGAAACAGACTCCCCAGTGAGTGGGGAGCCCACACAGGGCTCAATCCCAGGACCCTAAGATCATGACTTGAGCTGAAGGCAGACATTTAAGTGACTGAGCCACCCAGGCACCCCTAGTATCCTTAATTCTTGAGTAGTAAAGGAAAACTCATAGAAATAGGTTGTAGTTTAACTCTATAAAATAATTTAACCCCAAATATGTACTGCATTCATAAATATCTAATATAGATATAAAAATGCAAAATATCAATAATAAAAATTCAAATTAAACAAACAAGCATACAAAGATCTATGTAGAATATAATCATAGTGGGGCTATTTATAAAATAATGAAATGATTAAATAATTATTATATATTGAGGTATCAATACTAATTGGATATATAAACAAGGATGGAATAGTTAATATACAAGGATATCCACACTGTCTTTATTGCATAAAGCAAGTTCTAGAACAGTTCTTATAATATGATTCTAAATGGGGATGGGGGATGAGAGAGGGAAGATAGAGCTTTCAAAGGATTTCTGAAAGAATAATAGTTAACCTAAAGTGTTACTAGTGCTTATCTGTTTTGATATTTGAGGGCTGGATCATGGGGGAACATGATTATTCTTGGAATAAGAAAACAAAAGAATAAAAAGCTATTTCCATTAAAAAAATAATATACCTAAACTTACAAAGTTGCCAAAAGTCATACCTAATTATGTAATACATAGTGATTTCTCCTGCAATTAGAAACTGTCATTATTATCATTAATTCCTTCACTATAACCAAACAAGCACTACTTTATGTTTTACATAATACATACACACTATTGTTGACAAATCCATATTGTCAATAACCAATATTCTAATTATACAACATTTCAAAATACAAGAAAAAGCGATCAAGTCATGTAGAATGATATGATTGAGATATAGATTAGCAGAATTTTACTCAAATCTCCAAAAAACTTAAAAGTAGAAAAAAGAAAATTATGTGTATGTATAACTATAATAAGAAAATATGCTGTTCACACACAAATTTCATTTCAATTGCAGCTAGTAGTTTTGACATTGTGCATTTGAAATTGATACCTCCTTTTCATTTGTATAACATCTTTAATCCAAATCTCCAATATATAGAATCTATATTGTCCAGGTGACAAAGGTCACATTGTAAGTAGAAAGATACACTTATGTTTATACAAAACACTTGCTGCTATAAATAGTAAGGAATTCTGAAATGGTGATGATACAACTGATATTTTAAATGCACAGCAGTGTTTAATGCTCTTCTTTGAATGGAAATAAGTTTTTATCTAGGCAGTAGAGCAAGTTTGAGGCCAAAAGATTGAAGGACAGTGAGCACATTGCTGTGGACACGTCCAAAGGGTCTGAATTTTTTGCCAACAAGGACAAGTCTGTGTCTCACTGATAGATGGTCAGGGTGAAGTAAAAAGGCAGTTTGTGCACAGGCTCTTACAGAGAGGTGCATCTTGAACATATCCATAGGGACATTTATCTATGATTCAACTTCACTGGCCTATATCTTGGAATTTTTATACACTCTCCATTTTTCCCCATTTGTCAAACTTGTTTTCTTACATCATTATAGAATGTACAATTTTATCACCCAGTAGCAGCTTGCCTTTTATTTTATTTTATTTTTTTTAGTATTTCCAATTGCTTTGATTTTCACTGGTTGTTTTAAATTACTCTTTTCCCCAACTTCAACTGGTTCACTGTATCTTTTATCTTTAGTCTCCCTATTTCCACCTGATTTTCTTTATCTTTACCTAACATATATTGTTGTTTATAAGGCATAAAGAAAAACCTATAAAGAAAAAAACAAAGAAAATACCTCTAATTATCTTCAATTTCACACTGAAAACCATTTTTATCATTTTTATTTTTAACCTTCTAGTTTAACTTTTCTATTTTATGGCTTCTTCTTTTAGGTTTTTTATTTAATATCTCTCATCTTTATTTCTTAAAATTTTTCCTTGATTGAAATTTAAACATGTTTTATGTTTCTATCACCACATTTTATTTTTAAACTTTTAAACCTCTAAATTTTACTATTTCACTATCATTTTAAAAATCCCCTTTATTCCTTGTTATAAAATTGATATTTTAGGATTTATTTTTAATTTTTTTAAAGAATGTATTTATTTATTTGAGAAAGAGCATGCAAGAGAGAGAGCACGAGCAGGGGGAGGGATAGAAGAAGAGAGAGAAACAGACTCCCCGGTGAGCAGGGAGCCTGATGCAGAGCTTGATTCCAGGACCCTGAGATCATGACCTGAATCAAAGGCAGATGCTTAACCATCTGAGCCACTCAGACGTCCCTAGAATTTATTTTTTAAAATAGCACTAAGCTATGGGAAAATTTCCTCCAAATAAGGGACACCAGAGATTTTGTCCCTCAGCTTTCCCTGCAACATTCGTATGGCATCCATAAATGGGTCCTCAGACTTTTCACAAAGGCTTCCCCAAAAAGAAAAAGCCAATTTCACATCAGAATAGGTGAAATTATGGCCTGAATAGATCTGTGGAAAATAAACAATGATAAGGAGCAATGAGAATGGTGGTTTCACCATCAAACATTCTTCCAAAGTGGTGCCTTTAAAAAAAAAAAAAAAGGTTTTATTTATTTATTTGACAGAGAGATAGAAAGAGAGAGCACAAGTAGGCAGAGTGGCAGGCAGAGGGAGAGGGAAAGCAGGTCCCCCGCTGAGCAGGGAGTCCGATGAGGGAATCGATCCCAGGACCCTGCGATCATGACCTGAGCTGAAGGCAGAAGCTTAACTGACTGAGCCACCCAGGTGCCCCAAAGTGGTACCTTTAAATACACTTTAAGGTAATACGTCAACATAACATTTCTTATGTGTTCAATGAAGAGACCTAAAAGGAACTGTCATGAAAGTAAGATGGCAATATACATAGAGAAGGTAGTCAAAGAGCAAAACCCCAACCATCTTCTTTTTGAGAGAATCAACACTGAAATGTCTTCACCCATTGCCTACCTAGCATTCTCAACAAGGGTAATACTGTCCCCCAGCAAGAAGGCAAAAATTGGTTCATGGGGGAGAGTGAAAAATTACTAGATATTACAATGGCTTATGGACCTCTAAAGGGCCAGAGTGTATAAACAGATATACAGTGTGTCTGTATGATTAAAATTTCATAAGGCACAGGATGCAATCAGGGAAAAAATATCTAAGGTGGAGAAACTGGCTAACTCCTATCTCTATCAGAAGAGTCTTTAAAAATCCTCCATATCTAGTGCACATGACTTGGTCAGAAAACCTGTAATCTCTCCTTTTTTCTAGACATTCACTCATTTTTTCATTCATTCTTCTAACAACTAGGTTTTAAGTGACATCTATGTGTCACAAACTATATACTATGCATTAGGATTTTATGGTGAAGAAGGCCTGGACCTTTTCCCAAGAAACTGATAACCAGAAGGAGATTCAGATACTCAGATGTGTAAGTAGGTAACTGTGATATACACTTTGATTTAAAAAAATGACTACCATTTGTGGGATCCCATGGGGAGGAGAAGGTAATCTAAATTTGTTAGGTAATGTAAGGTTTCTTGAAGGACATGATAACTATGAATACAAGTGCTTTAGGCAGCTGAAGCAGATTATACGACACTTGAAATTAAGACAAAGAGTGCTATGTTCAGGAAATGAATGTAATTAATGAAAATCAGTATGGTTGGTAGGGTAGATAACATTAAAAAATGGTGCAAAAGTCCATCTCTCAGTGTGTGCATATGCCACTCCATCCATCAAAAGGTATCTATTTCCCACCCCTTGAATCTTGGCTAGCCTGTGATTCACCAATAGAATTTAACAAAAATCACTCTGGGACTTATAGGTCCAGGGCCCACATACTAAGAGGAGCACTAACTTCTGTTTCCTAAGTTTTAGAAACCAGCTACCATACTATAAGGCAAATCCAGAAAACCTTGCTGAGGGATGGGGGTCACATAAAGAAATCCTACAGAATGAAAGAGAAGAGAGGAGGAGGAGGGGGAATAGGAGACTGAGACACCAAACATGTCAGCTGGAAATTTACATCCACCTGCTGAGTGTAGCTGAGTGAGTGACCTCAGCTGAACCACCGAAAACAAAAGCAGATAGCTGAGCCCAATCAATATACAGAATCTAATGTTTTTGGTTTCAGCTGCTGAGATGTGAAGAGGTCCAGTTGCTGAAACATCTGATGTATAGCGTGTAGGGACAAAGAGTTAAAGAGGTCTTAGGAGTTTCATTTAAGAGTTTAAACTTCTTTGCTGTGGACAATGGGTACTCTTAGAAGGTCCTTTAGAATGGAGTGATGTAACCAGAATCAAATTAGCTAAGCTACATGGGATTTTCCCCAGACTGGAGGAACCAGGTTTGTCAACTCTAGGGTAGGTGGCTCCTAATGGAAACTGATTCTTTAATAAGAGCTAACCTATAACTGAAGGACAAAGGCTGAATTTCCCATTCAATGTCTTCTTTTCCTGAGATTCTAAAGGTGAGAATGTAAAGGTGGTGGACCTTTTCTTCTTTTTTTCAATGGGTGACTGCTAAAAATATCAAGTCAAAATTATGGTCTATCTACAGAAAATGGTTAATGTCACTTGATATAGATTTTGTATAATTGTGAAATAATAGAAAATGTATATTGTTCTCTGTCCTTGGTTCCTGCCACAGAGCTCCTAAAACCGTTGGAAATTCCTACATGGTAAGAATACCAGAAGCATCTTTTGTACTAATATTTGGTCTTTGATCCCAGTTCCTGACACAAGGAACACATACATGTTCCTAGGTGATAGCAGTCTTTTATTCTAATGAGGTAACTCTGGGCTCCTGGATGGGTCCTGGGTGAGGGCTGGTCATCCGAAAGAACAAACCATATTTAGAAGCTTGGAATATTCACCACCGTTCCCACCCCCCTGTCCTCTTGAGAAGGGAGAGAGGCTGAAAATGCGGTTAATGATGAGTCATGCCTACATGATGAAGCCCTCATAAAATCCTAAAAGGGTTCAGAGAGCTCCCAGATTGGTGAACACCTCCCCATGCTGGGAAGGTGATGCACTCCAAGCCCATGGAGACAGAATCTTTTCTCAGGACCCTCCCAGACCTGGCCCTGTGTATCTCTTCACCTGGATGTTTATTTGTATCCTTTATCATATCCTTTAATAAACTGGTAAATATAAGTATTTCCCTGAGTTCTGTAAGCCACCCTAGCAAATTAATCAAATGTGAGCTAGTCAAAGTACAGGCAAACAACATGGGCTTGTCATTGGTGTCTGAACTGGAGAGTAGGGTAGGTGTGGGGGTCTGAGGAAAATAGTCTTGTAGGACTGAAAACTTACCCTGTGGAATCTGATACTATCTCCGAGGAGACAGTGTCAGAATTGAGTTGAAATAGGATACTCTGGTGTCACAGAGAATTGCCTGGTGTGGGGAAAAACCTCCACACAATTTGTGGACAGAACTGCCAGAAATGAAGTGTTCTCTATAAAGGTAAAGGAGACACACGGGGAAGAAACACACAGTGGGGAAGAAATATATGGTAGAAAGAACTGGATTTCTTCCTACATAGGAAAGAAAAACCGAGTTTTTCCTAAAGAACAAAAAACTATCATTCCAACTTTTCCTTTTTAAAAATTTTACTAATTACTATATTAAATGTATATTTTAACTCTTTTAAATAATTTTTGACAATGTTGACTATAAGTAAAGGTATACTTTTATTCCACTAGTTTGGGTAAGATCATGATATTTCTTAATTCCTTAAACTACTGTGGTAAAATAATCTAAAAAAAATTCTTTTTAAGTCAAGCTTCATATGACTAAATTCTTCAATAAACCCAGAAAACTGCCATCTTGAAATGTAGAGTGTTCCTTACTGAAAATTGTAAAATTTGTTCTACCTTCAGTAATTTCCTAATACAAGTGATATAATTTAGCCACTCTTCTTAGATCTTTAAACTATTTATTTTTTTAAAGATTTTATTTATTTATTTGAGAGAGAGAGAATGAGAGATAGAGAGCATGAGAGGGAAGAGGGTCAGAGGGAGAAGCAGACTCCCTGCCGAGCAGGGAGCCCGATGCGGGACTCGATCCCGGGACTCCAGGATCATGACCTGAGCCGAAGGCAGTCACCTAACCAACTGAGCCACCCAGGTGCCCTAAACTATTTATTATTAAGTAACATTTAAAATTTATAATGTCCTGAGTTATTTACAAATATTAATTCACTTAAATATCATAATAGCCCTGTGGCATAGGGCATAATAATTATTTTTAGATTAGAAGTAAATAGAGGTTAAATAATTTGTACAAGGTCATAGGGTTACTGCAAAGAAATAGAAATAAATAGGTTAAGTAACTTACTCAAGGTCACAGGGTTAGTATGGACTAGAACCACAATTTGAGCACAGGCCAGCTAACACTAGCCTTTGTAATCTTAACCACTACGTGTACTGCTTACCTAAGTTTATGCTTTTTAACAATAAAAGATTCACATAAATCATGAATACAGATGAAACAAACACACAGCAACAATGAAGAGTAAGGTACTAAACATTCTGACATCTCAGATTCCTCCACTATAAAACAGGTAAGTAACAAGTGCCGTATTAAGGAATTTTAATGTGGATTAATTGAGACTATATGTGAGAAGCCTTTAATACTGTGATGGGCTCAACTTCTCAATAGATGTTCACTGTGAGTATTGTTGTATAGGCAGCATCCAAGATATAAGAACAAATGTTAGCTGATTTACAGTAAAGAGAGACTAGTTCATAAACCATTATTTTATTGAACCCATTAGTTAGAAGGTTAGACTTTGAGCTAAATGACTTTGCAGTAAGGTAATCAATAAAAAATAAACTATTTACTGTGGCTCCTTGTATAAAAGGTAAAACTTTTGAAATGCGAAAAAAAATATTTTGGTTACTATGTACCACTCCAGGGTAAAAGACATTATTTAAATGAAGAGTCACTTTAGAAATACCCAGCTGAACAAAAATAAATTCACATAATTTTTAAATCACTTACAGCTTAAGACCTCATTTCATTTGGACTAATCCAGTACCTAAATCTGTGAGTTAACAATTTTCATCATTTTTCTCTTGTTGGTTTCTTTTTAAAATGAAAAACAGCTAAATCTCAAGATAGCTAGCAATAAAAATTTACATCAATAATATTAGTTTCTTAGAATAACAAGAATTTAGTATAATCAATATCTATTTTCAATACCTACCAAAATAATAAAAATAAAGGTATATTTTCTACCAAGCACAAAAGGAAAAAAATATTCTATGTTATGTAATAGACAACTAGATTTAAATGTACTGCAGTATACTCTTCCCAAAAGAAAAAGCTTCAAAATTACTGCCAAGAAATTCTGATACAGTTATTTAGCAATCACTCTTCCTGCTTAAATACACAGAACATTTGGCTTCCTCTTGAGGAATTGGCTTGCATTATTATGGTAGTTCCTAACAATATTTTAAATAAAAGAATATTAGGAAGAAAAGATGGAAAATTTTAGAAATAGATATAGTTTTTTGTTTCACCAAGTGATATGTTGGTTGTTCGTATTTCCTTAAGCATAAGAGTAAAGCAAATGCAGATAAGTTCTTTGTATTCCTAGAACACAATTTCTTATGCAGTTAATAACAGTTCAAGAAATGTTCAATATTATTAGTAAATCAAGGTATTACTCAACTTATCACCAATTTGTGAGGCCCCTTAAGAAATCTTTGATATGAATCTAGTTTAATGTAATAGGATAAAAATGTTAAGACCTACACAATAGCAATGGCAGTTTCAAGAACTGTTTCAGACACCACAAGTTTGAAAAATTTAATCTAGAACTTCATGCTGAGATTAGAAATTTAAAGTCACCTTTTCCCTATGGAAAAGGTCTCTCCCCCTCCTCCTCTAGAATTACCCATGTATTTATATAGTAAAATCCTTCATTCTATATCATAAATCATATTTCTCATTACGCTCGACACACACTATTTACACATACCTCCCCCCACCCCTGCCCCACCCCACCACGCTTCCCTGACATTGCTCTGATGTGATCAGGGACTAGTGCTGTTTGGAAACTAGAAGGCCCAAATCCTTACTCAGGCACACAGTACCTTCTTCTGGAGAAAATATTCAGAAAGAACACTCAGAGTAAATTCAAAAGCATTTAATCTCTATTCCCACATGTGACAGCTGGACTCCTTTGGTCCTCCCTGCAATTCTGCCCTAATGCCTAAAATAACACCAATCCTCTTCCATCCACTTCTTCCAGGCTCACAGTTAATAATTAGGTCTTTAGGTCTTACTGCTGTAATGATAACTAGAAACACGGAAACAAATCAATCTGTCTCTCTGTCTCTCACCATTTCATTCCCAATGTTTAGAACAGAGTCTGATACATGGTGGGAATTGATTATATAATTATTGAAGTAATGAAGAAAATCAAGGGGGAAGGGTGTGTTGGTCCCAACTGAAAACAGCTTATTCTCCTTTCACATATAGCTCCAAGTTTCAGCAATGTGACCCAATCATGTCCTCTGCCTTGACCAAATCAATTCCCCTCCTCCTCAGTAATGATCTCATTGGAAAAGGAAGGAGATTTTGACTATATTTTTACTGTCCCCTACCCTGTACTAAGACATTCATATGTTGGGGATACATAAAATGCCTAATGTTCCTTCTCACATACTCTTTATCAATTGAAAAGTCCTCAGTACATGGAATCATTTAAGAATAGTCAATATAGGACACCTGGGTGGCTCAGTCCGTTAAGCCTCTGCCCTAGGCTCAGGTCATGAACTTGGTGTCCCTGGATTGAGCCCCGCGTTGGGCTCCCTGCTTAGCAGGAGTCTGCTTCTCCTTCTGACCCTCCCCTTTCTCGTGCTTTCTCTCATGCTTTCTTTCATCCTCTCTCTCTCTCTCTCCCCCCTCTCTTAAATAAATAAAATCTTAAAAAACAAGAATAGGCAATATATTCTAAATTTATATTTGTGGTTCAATTTTTTCACAAAAGCATTCTTCAGATTTGTCAGGAATATCCTCACTCCTCAAATGGAGAAAAATTTCGAAAATCAGGTTGGACAACTAAGGAATTGATCTGGAAGATGACTGAGCGAAAGCACAAGTTCTGGGTCACCAAGGTCAGGGTTAAAAGTTACTCAGCTGTCAGATTTCAGAAGCAAATCAAGGAGGCCAAGTATGTGAGGGAAAAGCAGAAGAGTCAAGAATCCAGTGAGTGTGTTAGGAATACTTCTAAAAAAGCAGATGTCTGGGAACTGGGAGAAGAAAGTACATATGAGCATAAGGGGCTGACTGTTGAGGAGACAGACATGCAAGAGCAAGGAAACCAGTGTCCGGCAAATAAAGCAGGCTGTATTAAAGCAGCCTCTTTTGTACCTCCTACCAAATGTGAGAGAACTGATCTGTGAGTGCATGACCAAAGTCACTCTAAGAACTGTGGGAGTGGTGTTTATAGCCTCCCTGTTTGCACAGAGTATGACTTTAAGTAGGAAACTTAGATCACAGGCATTCACAGAAATCACTGGACATTCAAGTGAAATTAAATTTAAAGAACAAGGTGCCATCAGGTGATACCTAGATTATAAGTGGATACTATATTTTTAAAAGTTGGCTAGAGAATTATGACTGCACATAATATTTTCACTCAAATCCATGCATTCATTCCTTCAACAGATATTATGCACGTCCTATATGTCAGGTGCTATTCACAAGGAGACATGATCTATGTCCTCAAGAGTCCTTGATGAGAGGTTGGGAGAAATAGACATACGATGTGATTCAACAGGACATATGTGCCCTTATATTATGTATCTAGGACCAAGAGAACAGAAAGGAGTTTTGGTTTATAGATAGGGATTTCTTTAGGTTGTTTGAGTATTTGAAAAGAGCGAAAAGGAGGTACATACATTCCAGCCAAAGGAATGTGAGCCAAGATATAAACATGTGGAAAGATTTCACTGAATGTAGAACATAGTGGTATAGAAGCAAGGGGTACAACAGAGCTAGAAAAATAGGCTAGAGCTAGATTGGGAAGAGCCAAATGTGTCTTGAGGTCTTAAAATACAGTTAAAGATTTTAAAACAAATAAAATATCGAGTCATTTTTAGAAAGATAACTATAATGGCAGTAGAGGAGATAAGTTCTATTTGGAGGAACAACTGGAGGCAGAGAGACTAGTAGGAAGCTATTAGGGGAACTTAGTGACAAATGATGGACTTTGACTGAAATAAATGGCTGCTCAACTCATTTTGGATATAGAATATACAGTCTTAGGTGACTGACTGAATGTAATAGTAAGTGGTAAAAAGGATTTAAGATTCACAGATCATCTTAGGTGATTATATGGATGATAATGTCACTAACCAAAATGGAAGAAAGAAGAAGGTGAGGGTGGAGGGGAAGGAGATGGTGGAATAGGGAATTGGCTTTGAGACCTGCTAAATTTGAGGTGCTCACAAAACATGCAAGTTGGAATGTCCTATTTTATGAGGTACTCTGAATTAACAGTCATCACACTGAGATAATGTCAGTCATTTTAAATTGAAGCTGAATTCAGAGCATAAATATTGCTAAATATGTTGGGTGCATAAATCTAATAAAAAGTTCTATTATTTACTCTTAGATTGTGAAATACCATTGATATGAAAAAAGTAATAATATAAAATGAATATGACAATATCAACCTAGTCATGGTCATATAAAAAATTGCTGAAATTGTTTAAGATTTAAACCCATCAGCACAAGCACTAATGTTCACAACCCATTCACCATATAATTGTGAACAGCAAGAAAAAATAAATTATTAGATACCATTCCACATGCATCAACTTTTAAAGATAAGGTCTTGGCAAGTTTAAGTGAGGCAACCCATCAGGTAAAGGCAGAAATTGCTGGAACCACTGATTACTTATACATCATTGAGTCTTGCCACCTCTAATTAATTAAACTGAATTACAAGTATTTGTGTGAATATAATGTAGTTTGAAAATCTGAATAAAATACTAAATAAAACAAACATATATATTGGTACTTGTTCTAACCATCTTCCCTGACATTCTACATTACAAAGATTAATCTTTGTTTTTTTGTTTTTGTTTTTGTTTTTTTACCTTTGTTTTTAACTTTCATTTCCCTATCTCACAGTAGGTAATAGGCAATACCAGTATTTAGCTAAGCAAGAAAGTGGAGTGAGACATGGTTTCCATATTTACTGGAATATTATTACTGCAATGTCATTTCATGGAAATTTGACTTGCCTTATCATAATAATATATTCCAGGAAAAGTTTTATGCAAAAACTGAATGACTTGCTTGTTCTAAAAACTGAAACATGGATGTCCTAAGGGAGACAAGTATAGTTTTGTTTTTACCAAGCTTAGTTAATAGGTGGAATTTTTATACATTTTTGGGACTACAAACAATTGCTATATATAATTATAATATGTCCAGCAATGCCTTCTTGTAAGTCACTGTGGTTATTACTATGGATCTAGATAATTAAAACAGAATGAAAAACTGTTATAGCCCCAGAAGGGCAACTGTCTTCTCTCTGAGTCTATGAAACACCAGAATTGAAAATGCTTTGTGCGTCATCTGTGACCAGTAAAAAGACCTTTCCATAATTTTAGCTGTAAGTTGACCCAAAAAACAAGTCAGAACACCTTCTGGAAGATGACAGCTGCTCAACAAACCCAAAATGTCTAGACAAAGTTAGTTTAAAGCTAAAGACAGATACGTGCAAGGGCACTAAAGACAATCTGAAATAAATTGAAAATCTAATCTCCTAATTAGATGATATATTTATTCATGGAACACACCCAAAAAACATAAACAGATCATTAAAATGCATGTTTACATTTACTGTAAACTCATGTACCTCTTCCTTCTTAAAGGTAATGGCATAAATATTATCATTATTTAATGGAAGTAAACGGAATACCTTATTATATTGTAAATTACAAAACCAGCAGAACATATCCTCATAGTGTAAAAAGTGTTTTCAAATATTCTGTACACTACTTATACATAGTGATTACACACATTTTTTATCTGTATATAATTATTATCTTCCTAAGGAGAATTTTCTTGAAGCTTCAAAAAACTGCAAGTTCTTTGCCTGCTTGGAGAATATAAACACCATACCCACTACAATACCATTTAAATTTATTTTAAATATATGTTATAAAATACTAGTTAAATTTATAGTCACAAAAGCAATTTAATATTTAATTTGAAAACTCACATTTTAAAATATAACTAGCAGTTTCTTATAAGCATATATAATTTATAGCCAAAACAATAAGAGAAATTAAGCTTTATATTGACCCATGTCTAAAAATTACACTTCTACAATGCCCCCTTTTTTGCATTAGAAGTTATTTAGTCACTTTATCTTTATTTCTGGTGTCTGCTTTCATGGAAGGGCATGGAATAGAACTGACATGAATCTAACCACTTGCCAGATGGTGCACACAGTTGTGATTGTGTTCACAGTACACTCTAAGAGGTCTCATCCAAATCTAAGCCTACTTGGAAGTTTAATAGACATCCCAAACATAAAATGCCCAGCTCCAGATTCCAAAGTTTCCCCTCCCTTACCTTTTCCCTTAAAAATTAATGGCCACTGTATCTTCCTTGGCTCTGACCAAAAACCTTGGACTGACTCATCTTTAAATCCCCTCTCTCACTCCACATCCAGCCTATCAGAAAATCCTGTTGATTTTCTCATCAAAAAATAAAAATCTTACCATTTAGTCTCTATACCATTGTCATCCTAGCCCAGAAAATCTTCATAACTCTCTTGGATTATTGAAATAGTTTCTAACCAGTCTGCCAGCTTCTATCTACCCTTAACCCCTATGACAGTCTAATATCCACACAGCAGTCATAGTGATCCTGTAATGTAAATCAAATCAGGTAATTTACAAAGTCCTCCAACAGCTTTCCAGCATTCTCAGAATAAAATTCAATGTTTTCTTTACTGCCATCTAGAAGGCCCTTAAGTCAAACCCTTTTTGGTCTCCAAGTACCTAACTTCATTTTCTCCTCCTCTTTCCTAAGCCCACCTACTCTGTTTATCCTAGTCTCCTTGTTGGAACATCTTGGACATGTTCCCATCTTAAGAGCTTTGCATTTGCTGTACCCCCAACTCTGATTTCCCTCCTTAGTTCTCTGCATGTCTCACTTCCTCACCTACCTCAGGTTTCCGTTATATGTCACCTTCTCAGAACAGCCTTGGCTTCTCTCTTTAAACCTGAAGCCACCCTGCACTCCATTTCCCTGTGTCCTGCTTTATGTTTTTCTCCAGCACTTATGGCCATCAAACATACCATAGCATAGATGTGTTCATTATTGGTTTATTACCTGTTCCTTAGAACAAATACAAGCTCCCTGGGAACAGATTTCTGTGTATTTAGTTAATTGCCCACAATAGTGCCTGATAAACGCTCAATAAATTTTTCTTGAATGAATGAGTAAATATGAAAGTACTATCAGCCTTTTAAAATCTTATTTCATTCATCTTACATAGCCTAACTCCTCTGTTTACACAGAAATATAGTGCATTGGTCAGGGCAATTAAAGCAGTACCACAGACAAAGCTTGATGAAGGTCAGGAACTCACCAAGCAACAGATGACTCAAGAACACATGTTCCTTCTAGCATGTGATTCATCATTTTCAAAGTCCTTTGATTCCAGCTAGGAAAATGAGGATGGAGACAGCATAATACCAATGGAAGCCTTAGGGGATGGGTCTGGTAGTGGTGTACACTGGCTTTGGTCAGAATTGGTATCACACAGCTTAGCTTAGTTAAGAAGGCTGGGAGATATAATCTTCTAATGGGCCCAAGGAAGAGAAAACTGGGTTGGTGAGCATCTAGCCAGTCTGCCACACATACACTAGAAAAGCACTAACATTTCATCTTTTTTTTTTTTTTTTACTTTTATAAAGTACTTTAAAATTTATGATGCATGGCATGCCTATGGAGAACCATGATGGAAATAAAGTAGAATGATGGGATTGAGCATGACTAGAGGAATGAAGAGAGAAGTGTTAGCTACATTTTTTAAGAATAGCCTCTCTGGGTAGGTAATATTTGAGCTGAGATATTAGAGATGAAAAAGTCAGACATGCAAAAATGAGAGGTGTAACAACACAAGTAGAGGGAAGAAACTAGTACACAGACCTGGGGCAGAAGTAAATGTGGCATGTTTGCAGAATAGTGCAAAGACTGAGGTAGCAGAGGGTACTGGGCAGGGAATGGGAGGGAGCATCTGGCCAGAGGTTGGCAGGAGACAACTTGCAGAGCCTGGTATGCCACATGATGAAGTCTGGATTTTACTTTAAAATAAGGGGAAGACATTATTGTATTTAAAGCAGGGAATCTTACGGCCTGATTTATATTTTTAAAAGATCTATTTGGTTATTGTGAAGTGAGTGAATTATTATAGGGTGAGGTAGGGTGAATTAGTAGGCTTTTGCAATAGAAGAGATATAAAATATGTAAATGTATGCTGGAGGAAGTGCCTATCAGACTTACTGGTAGATTTAATGGTGGGAAATGCAAGGTGAGAGAATGAGCAATCCCAGTGACTCCTAGGCCTTTAGCTTGAGTAAATTCACAGAAGTTCACATTTTGCTTTTACAAAAATGAGGAAGATTAGAAGACCAGGTTTTCTGGCAGAAAAAGAAAAAGAATTCTTTCTGGGCATGACAATTTGGAGAAATTTATTAGATACCGAAGTTCAGAGGAGAAGTCAATGGTAGAGAGATCACCATGGGGACTATCACCATATGGAGAGTATTTATAGCCTGAGGATGGGAGAGGCCACCTGGAGAAGTGTAGCAGTGAGAAGAGCAAGCTGTAGGGCTGAGCCAGGAAGGAGTGGAGGGAGGCTGAATCAATCAACCAGAAGTCTGGCAGAAAGGAACCCCCCCCCCCCGAAGATGCTGAACAGGACAGCTTGGAAGTCAGCAGGAAAACCAGGACCATACAAATAATGGGAGTCAGGAGAGGAAAAGCAGGTGTGGTAGGTTGTATTGACTGAACCCGAGAGGTAAAGAAAACAAGAACAGTTAAGTGGGACTGGTGGTTGGCACTGAAAGAGCAAATGCCTGACAAAAGTAGCTTCAGGGCAGAGGAAAGAAAGGAAACTCCACCGGAGGGGAGAACAGAAAGAACAAGTAGAGGATGTTAGTTCCATCCACACTGCTGCCAACCTTTTTGGTGAAAATGAGCAGAGCAGCTTCTAAGGAAACAGAATAGGTGTGGTGGGGGGTTGTCTGGCCAAGAAAAAAAAAAAAAAGTATTTTTAACTAACAGGAGTTACTGAAGGACATTTTCTATGCTGAAAGGAACCACCCTGTGAAAGTAGGAAAAAGACTTCTACCTAAAATCAGAACTTAAAAATTCTCTTAACTAATCTGATTTAAAATCCTTCTGGTTCTTCGACCTATGAAATTGCACTCTATAAAAATGCAAATTAGTACAACATTAAGAATTTTTAAATTATCTGGAATTTAATATGCATTTATTTTATTTTGAACTTGTTAGAAAAACAGTAAAAATACATTTTAATATAGCTGTTTTTCAAGGAAAAAACATGTAATTAACAAATTCTGCATATAAACACAATCTAATTAATTATTTTAGTATCAAAGTTCAAAGCAATTATCAGGGGAAAAGAGGATATTGGCCAAACTCATACATTATATGGTTGTATGTTACTGGCAAACTTGTATGCCTGATTGTAAAAATAGACACTATTTCCTCAGTATTTTTCTTTAAAATAATTACATGGCTTATTCACTGTTTAGGGGTTTGCTTTTGAGTTAACCAGACCTGATACAAATTCTTTCTCCGTGACTCTCAAAATCTCTGAGCTTCATTTGTGTGTGTGTGTGTGTGTGTGTGTGTGTGAGAAAGAGAGAGAGAGAGATGTGGGAAAATAATAAAAGCCCTATAGAAATACAAAGGTTAAAGATAGCATGTATAAACCAGCTGAATTCTAGCATTTATAGATGCTTAATGTTATTACTGATACTATTATTATTATTATTATTATTTTGATTAAGAAATCTATACACACAGAGGAAGAACTTAATTTCTGTTGATGGTAACTCACAAACAAAAATAAATAGTTACTTATAAAACAAAAGCCTTTTCTTTATTCCATAAAGAAACATATCAAGAAGTCAATAAACATTTTATTACAGAACCATAAAGTACCAAACCTTTCTGTGTGTGTATGTGGGGTCAGGGAGCGAGTGATTTGGTTTTAAAATTAATAGAGAATACAAAGTTATTTGAGCAACACTGAAAACTTATAACTGAATTTTATATTAGGGCTAGTTAATGGTTGGTAGCATAGAACGACAGTATAGAGAAAGAAGTAGAATAAAATAGTGGGGAGAGAAGCAAGCATGTGACAATGAAGAAACGGTGGTATAAGGAAGTAGCAACTGAGACAAACTGGAAATGAAGAAGACAGGCAAGAAAAGGGTCAGGTAAATGAGTTGTCCCAAAGTCATAGCTTAATCCTCCTTTGAGGTATGTTACTCTAGAAGATTAGTGATTATTCTTTCTACTAGTGATTGATTTTTTTTTTTACTGCCTAACTTATAATGTTAGTCTTCTCTCCCAATGGGCTAACTAATGAAAATTATGACAGAGAAATTATTCCCTGGTAGTAGCTGTAGTAGTAGTTACCAGGGCAGCTGTCTTTCCAAAGGCTGGAGATGAAGCTGAAATCCAGATTTTGTCTTTTACTAAAAGTTAAATATTTCCCTCCTTATCTTCTCTTCATTTTCATTTAATAGAAGTTTTTCCCTTAACCTCAACTTAATTGTTGGATTGACCAGTATTTCTTATTTTCTCTGTAAAACACACTAGTTGTGCTCACTGCAACTTGATTGCTCAGAATTCTCAGACCATGCCCCCGGAGACCAGCACAGGCCACGCCCACCAGCTAAGGTCCACGATTACACAGAGTTCCAAGGAGTTTCTTACTAACCCTCCTTATAAGCCAGTTGTGCTTGCTATTGTAATGTAATTAAAGATTAATCAAGGTGATGAAATATGAGGGTGATAAGTTGAGCTGTCAATGAAAATTAAATTAATGCTACGGAAAGGTGAGAGGATCTTCTTCGGGGTGTCTCAAGTTCTTGTTCCAGATTAAGGAAATCACAAAATTGAAACTGTAAACAATACATTATTTGTATAGCTTATGCAAGAAATATGGTGTAGAATTCCAATCAATAGTCACTTAATCAAAGAAAAAGCCATGGCCTTACCATCAAGACTGGCGAGGGAATGTAAACGCATTGTTTTAAGTCCAAGTAGAGTACTTCAGGTATGAGTATGTCATTTTTATAGCTTCCTTTACTAACAGACCCTTTCAATTAATTAACTTACTTGTTTTGATCAGGGCAGATAAGATCATATCTGCTGTACTCATAGATACCACAGACAATAAATATTCTTGCTACATGGAAATAATCAAACACATAGGATTTAGAAAATAAATAACACATCCAGTCATTGGGAGCAAAGTTTGCAAAAGAAAAAAAAATACTCGCCACAGGTTACTGTATGTAAGTTATTAGAGTTGGTTAACATCTTATTCTGAGACATTTGTCCTCATTAAATACAATAGGAGCAATTACGTTTGCCACATATTTTTCACAAATCTAAAATTTCTTGAAGATTGATGACATAAACTTGGGAATATATGAACAAATGTAAGAAAATAATATTACTTACCTAAACCATAATTAAAATGATATATCCATGATCATATATAAAAGCTACTCCTAAAATTTTAATATACCACAGAACTATGTGATAGAATATATATATATACAGATTGTCCATATTAATATTTTTCTTGGAAACAATGAGTAAAAATTTTATAAGACTTAAAATAAGTTTCCCATATATATATAAGTATGCAGATTCATAAAATAGTGCATTTTAATAAATACCAAGTGATAAGATTTGTCTTTAAACTGATGTGATTATGGTTCACAAAACTATAGTCTTCAAAAACAAAATAAATGATTTGTTAATGAGGAAAAAACATTAATTGGTAAAACTGTAAGTAAAATAATCAAATGAAATGCATAGTTGCTGAGATCCCATCTTTTAAAAGAAATCCTACAAACCTCTCTAGAAACAATCTGTGCTTTAAGCCTACACTACAACCTCTACAATAAATACACACAATAGTGCACTTAGTCTGCACTGCCACCAAGTGCCTAAACCAATTAGTTTTAAGATTCTTGCAGCAGCTATAAGCAGATTCTTTTGCTGTTATGAGTAGCAATTTGGAAACAGGCTAAGAACAAACCACTTTGACCATGAATGGTTATAAGAGCAACACAATTTAGATGTGACAATAAAATCCCAAAGGCATTAATAAAACATCAAGATTCCTACCAGGTCACTGGAAGCTCATGAAGTCTAAAAATGTTATTCAGCTTGTAGTCAAATTTTGCTGGACCAATATTTTCTTTACATAAATACAGGTTTGGATTTGGTTGCATATCTGTGGGAAATTCTGAATCCTAGAGGAAAAAGAAAAAGCAAGAGCTATGTGTAAAATAGCCATATCACTGTACACTACACATTGATGCCATCTTATTTAATATTAAATTACAACATAAATATTACTATTGTATTCCCTCAGGAGTTACCCTAAGTCCTTCATTTCCTATTCCAGTTTTGAGAAAGCATGCAAAAAAGATAAAATGTTAAATAAGGCACATATCTATTTGCATAAGTCTAAACTGCATGATACATGGAAAAATTATTTAAAAACACCTCCTATTAAATTACAATGAAATACAATATGGTATTGTCTTATATTATTGGTCAATTGTCCTTTTTCAATAAGTTTCCAACCCCAACAGTAATGTCGCAAAATCTGTGATTATTCTTATACCCCTTCTGTCTTCTATAAATGGTGAACCAAAAACACTGTATTGGGAAAAAGAATAATAACATAAGTTATTGGATTAATTATAGTTTTCTTCTTAAACCTGAAAACACAGGGCTAATTTAAAGGCACTTACTAAAGGTAAAATATTTGTCATAATTATTTTAAATCTCACATACAGTAGAATCCATATCTGCCAAGTAATTGTAACTGGAGATCAAAGATCATTTTTAGTCCATAAGAAAGTAGCAGTGGAAGGAAAATATGCTATAAACAGGCACTTAATTAACACTTAATAATGGATGGATTAATTGCTCAATGCTACAAAAGAAGGAAGTAATCAATCAACTTATTCTTAATGCTTTGGAATTGCCTTTAGAGAGGGAGGTATATCATTTGTTTGTGTACTCATTCATTAAAAAAATATTTGTAAGTGCTACTTTATCCCAAACATTATTCTAGGCACAGGGAATCCACCAATGAACAAAGCAGATAAAAAGTCTTGCCCCTGTGGAGGTTATATTAGAGTTGGAAAATGATGAAACCAATTTTTATGAATGAAGTATTTTTCTGATTAACAAGGTAACACATATTCATATAGAAATATCATGCATTCCATATACTACAAAGAACAAAAATAAAAGAAATCTTATTTTCACCACATAGATATAATTACTATTAGCACTTTGATGTAATAATATGTCCCTCATAAGATTGAGACCATATTCTATTATCCACCCTCCATTTTTCATTTAACATTGTACCGCTATATTTTCACTCTATTTAGTCTATTTTGAAAGAATAAATGCCATATTTTATTTAACATTCAGTTATCTTTGTTGTCCTTATGATTATCAATGCTATGAACAGACTTTTCTGTCTATAAATCTGCACTTCACTGATTATATTCTTAAAGCACAATTCTAAAAGTATAAATAAATAATTTGAATAAAATACTTAACAAAAAACATGATTCCTCTTCACAGATTGCTCTTTAGAAATGTTATAGGAATTTATATACTGCCCGTCATATAATACTGTGTGCAATTCGCCACAACTTTGTTAATGCTATCCATACATACAGACACACACTTACATTTAAAATAACACATTCAGGGATGGGCTAAATGGGTGCTGGGTATTAAGGAGGACATGTATTATAATAAGCACTGGGTGTTGTATGTAAGTGATGAATCATTAAATTCTGCTCCTGAAACCAATATTATACTATATGTTAACTAACTAGAATTTAAATAAAAACTTGAAACAAAAAAATAACTGAAATAAAATAATACATTCAGTAAACTCTTTCTTTGACTAATATTTATCATTGCATGTCTACTTCATGACAGACACTGGTTTTACTCTTATGTCTTTGAACAAAATAGACAAAATGCCCTTCCTTCTGGAGATTGCATTCTAGCATGAGGACACCACGGATGATAAAATTGATAAACATGTAAATTATATCTATAAGGTAAAAAGTCTTAGGGAAAATTGTTGCTAATTCATATAAAAACTACAATATTGACATTTCTTAAATTGATTAGGTTTAGTTTTTGTGTTTCTTTTTTCTTTTTTTTACTGCATTTTTTTTCTGAAATGTATGTTTATGCCTTTTGTCCGTTTTACTATCATTGTGATGAAAATTCATTTTTTTAAAGATTTTATTTATTTATCTGAGAGAGAGAATGAGAGATAGAGAGCATGAGAGGGAAGAGGGTCAGAGGGAGAAGCAGACTCCCTGCTGAGCAGGGAGCCCGATGTGGACTCGATCCCAGGACTCCAGGATCATGACGAGCTGAAGGCAGTCGCTTAACCAACTGAGCCACCCAGGCGCCTGAAAATTCATTTTAATAATGTTTCTTGGGTTGGAAATGGAGGGAGGGTAAACTATTATGCCAGAAAATGTAGCAAGGTGAATCAGAATCTAGTCTGATATAATTTTTTGACTACATGGAAAAATCTAGAACCATAAACTATTTATCCACAGCAATTTTTACAAACACTATTAAACCAATCATTATATAAAACTAAAACAATGAGACATTTAATAAAATCTAATCAACTAAGCTTAATAAAACCAAATCAGCTACAGCCTCTTTGGTATAGCTGAGAATACAGGAAAACATAATAATACCTGAACAACTATTTAAAGGAAGATTTTTAAGAGCAGCAAAGGCCTAGAAACAGCAATCCTATCCAAACATAAATGCACTTGCAGAGGCAAAATGTAAGACCCCTTCCATCGCCCAGCATGTATACTGAAATGTTCTGGGAAACAAAAGCAAATAAATGGGCAGGCAGGATCAGTGAGGCAAATGCGGGATACATAAATAAGGACTGTGCATAGAGAACAGAGAGAGTAAAATAAATTTTAAAAACTATTCGTTTAAGCTACATACCATTATCATTTCTCTGTATTGACAAGGTACAACCGGAGGGCAAAGCTAAACTCCCAATAATGTACTTTGATAGGTCAGTAGTTCTTTACTCTGCCTACCTGTTGAAATCATCAGGCAGCTTTTTAGAAAATACCAGTATCACTGGATCCCACCCCAGACCAATTAAGTAATAATTTCCTAGGGTAAGGCTCTGACGTTGGTATTTATTTTAAAGTTCCCCATGTGAAATAAAAATCAGAATTGAAAAAAAAAAAAAAAATCCTGGCTTTCCCTAGGGATTGAGTTCCACCGCATACTAGCATGTGAATTTAGTCAAGCTATTTAACAAACTTTTTAGGATGCATTTTTCTATCTGTAAAATACAACCAAAATCACACCTGATTAATAGGCTGCTGTGGGTATTAAATGAGATAATCTCTATAAAGCAGTAATCACATTCTTGGCACCTAATAAATCTTTAATAATCATTAGCTATTTCTGCAGATATTATTATTGCTGCACTTAGTGGCACATGTTAATTTCAGCCAGTTAATAAATTCATTATGATTTATATTATTCTCTATTTATTTATTATAAAATATTTTATCCAACTCAACTTTCAGGTTTAATATTCTCCTGGGATATTGATTAAGGCAGATTTTAGTATGATCCCACCTGTCAGAATCCCGGTCCCATATCTAGTTAACTGTTGATTATCTCTGTTCCAAGATCAATAATAAAAGGAACTCTTGCTTCACTGGCCAGCCAGTAGGAATCAAATATATTCTCCCTGCCTATGTATTCAAAGGATGAAAAACCGGATGGGTAACTCTCTTGCTATTTCAGTGATGAATCAGTTAGGCATTCCCTGAATCTATCCTGATTAGGAAGCCAAACTATCTTCTGGGCCTCCCTCCACAGGAGTCTCTTAGGCACCCAGGTGTCTTTCAGGTCCTGTATCTATGTCATTCAACTCACGTTTGCTTCTCTATCTTGTTCTTTGCTTTCATTGATCTAACATTCAAGGGAATCACACAGACCAATTTTGAACCTGAAGTTCAAGATTACTGACTCAACATTTGAATGTTTATTCTGTATCAGGTACTGTGTTAGTTACCAGACCAAAAACAAAAGTAGAATACACTCCTTCCATTGAAGGACTCACAATCTCATGAAGGAGCAGCATAAATGAAAAATTACATCATTGAGAAAAGCTAGAGTATAAATATGCAAAAGATATTAAGGTGAAAAAATAAGCAAATAAATCTATGAAGTAGATATGCAATTAAGATTACTAACTGCAGATACTGTCATTATATTGATAGATTCCATGGACTGATACAACCCTAGTGCACCAGTATGGCTTTGCTGATACTTAAAACACTGAAAGATATTCATACTACTTGCAAACAACTGAAACTCTGAGCATATCCTCCATGTTCCTCTCTCTCCACCAACCCTAGCCCCTTCTTTGGGTACTAACCCTTGCCCCCAACTTATTCACCATCATGCCTTAATTAAAGTAATTGTTAGCACACCTGAGCCTCCAGGACCTTTCTCCCATTCCACATCCAGCATCCATTCTGATTGGTCAGTGCCCATGTTATAATGGTTATTAAATATTTTGACTATCACTCTAAATTTATATGTATTTATGGAGAATTAGCTCTTTGATAGATTATTAACTTAAAAAGAAATGTACACAATAGCATATAAATAAAATCATCCCATTTTGGGCGCCTGGGTGGCTCAGTTGGTTAAGCAACTGCCTTCGGCTCAGGTCATGATCCTGGAGTCACGGGATCGAGTCCCACATTGGGCTCCCTGCTCAGCAGGGAGTCTGCTTCTCCCTCTGACCCTCTTCCCTCTCATGCTCTCTATCTCTCATTCTCTCTCTCTCAAATAAATAAATAAAATCTTTAAAAAAATCATCCCATTTTTATAAAATAAAAAGGATCTACATAGGTAAGCACTAATGTATGTATAAAACATTTTGAGAGAGAGAGAAAAACCTAACAGTAGTCACGAATGGATGTGGTAAATGGATATCAGAACAAAGGGAAGAGAATCATTTACTTTTAATATTATATCATTTTTTACTGTTTGAATATTTTACCATAAGCATGTATTGTTTTTTTTCTTAAATTTTCAAATAAAGTAATGTATATAAGGAAACTAGTCCTACACGTATAAAACACTCTTTAATTTGTACCTAATATTTTCCTTTTTAAAGATTTTATTTATTATTTGAGAGAGAGAAAGAGAGAAAGAGGAGCAGCAGAGGGGGAGGAAGAGGGACATGCAGACTCCCCACTGAGCGAGGAGCCCAAGCAGGGCTTGATCCCAGAACACTGAGATCATGACCTGAGCTGAAATCAAGAGCCTGACGCTCAACCAACTGGGACACCCAAGTGTCCCTGTACCAAGTATTTTCAAACCATCACTTACCTGGATATGATACCTAGATTCAAACGACTATTTAAATAAACCAATTTTGGTAGGTGTAGCAGAGACTATTGAAAGCTCCTCTGCATTTCCCTGCCTCCCTTACAATTAAATTGAGGTAAAGTGACTGAGTTTTGAAACAGGATATGAGCAGGAATGATGTAAGCCACCTACAGTCCTAGCCTTTAAACATCCTGACATAGTTCACCATTTTTCTTCTCCTGCCACAATCACTTTGGAGGGCCATGTAGATGACAGACGGTGTAGATGACGGATGGCTGTCCACATCCCTGCGTCACTGAATGGAGGAAAGCCACACAGTCACACCATCCACAAGTTAAGAATGAACCTTTGCTGTGAAAGGGCTTTGGATTTGAATCTTATCTCTTGAAGCAGCTAATGCTGTTTACATTGACCAATATAGTTGGGAAATGATTATGACTAATCATCAGCCATTTACATTATTTAAAGGTAGTAAGATGGCAGAGGAGTAGGCGACCTAAATTTCCTCTGGTCCCAGGAATTCAGCCAGATAGGAATCAAAGCATTCTGAACACCTAAGAACTTAACAGGAGATCGAAGAAAAGAATAGCAGCAACTCTCTGAACAGAAAAGCGACCACTTTCTGGAAGGTAGGACGTGCGGAGAAGTGAATCCGAGGCAATATTTGGGAAGATAGATGGCGGGAGGAGGGGGCCTCCATCAGCCACTACTGGCAAGTGAGTGATACAGCCGTTCACACCAAATTGGAACTTTTAGAAGTCTGCTCCACTGAGGGACGTCACCCCAGTGGCTAAGCGGGGGATGGAACCCTCGCTGGAACAGTGTGGTCTCAGGACCCTCAGGGTCACAGACCAGGGGTGCCTGAGTGCAACAGAGCTCCCAGGTATCAGAGCGGGGAAGCCGGCTGCAGAGATGGAGCCGAGGAATGGGCTCTCAGCTCATGGTTGCCATAAACTGATCCGCGGCACAGTCAGGCTACTGCTCTTCCAGCAGGGACCCAACAAGAGGCAGATCCGGGGAGACTCACCTTCCTCCCATGGGAGGGGTGGCACAGGAGTGCACAGCGGGGATCTGCTGGGTTTGGAGACTCCACACGGGTCGGGTGCCAGAGATAGAAACACTCATCACAGGCCAGGTGAGCACGGAGTGCGGCCGGAGCCCGGGGAGTTGGGAGTGACTGACGGCTTTTCTCTGGGAGCTCACAGAGGAGTGGGGCCCCAAGTTCTCGGCTCCTCTGGGCTGGAGATTGGGAGGCCGCCATTTTCACTCTCGTCCTCCAAAGCTGTACCAAAATCTTGCAGGGAACAAAAGCTCCCAAGAGCAAACCGAGCAGATTACTTAGCCTGGCCCCAGCAAGGGCAGAGCAATTCCACTGCTAGCAAAGACACTTGGGAACCATGGCAACAGACCCCTCCCCCAGAAGATCAGCAAGAACAGCCAGCCAAGACCAAGTTTACCGATCAATGACAATGGCAGAACTCCAGCACTAGGGGAATACAGCACATAGAATTCATGGCTTTTTTCCCCCTGATTCTTTAGTCTTTCAAAGTTACTTTTTTTAATTTTCTTTTTTTTCTCTTTTTCTCTTTTTCTTTTTTTCAATTTTTCTTTTTCCCTTTTTCAACCAACATCTTATCAATCCCCTTTTTTAAAAATCTTTTTTATTTTTCATTTTTAGACTCATATTCTATCCCTTCAGAGTAGTTAACCTTATTTTTGGTATATATATATATATAAGTTGTTCTATCTTTAAAATTTTGGGATACAGTTTCTTCTAACAGACCAAAATATACCCTAAATCTCTAGTGTATGGCTTTGTTCTAGTCTCCTGCCTGATCATATTCTCTCCCTTTTTTTTCTTAATTTCTCTTCTTTCTTTTTTCAACCAACTTCTTATCAATTCCTTTTATAAAATCTTCTATAATTTTCATCTTCACCATCATATTCCATCCCTTCATCTTATTTACCCTTATTTTTGTATATATATAAGCTTTTCTTTCTTTAAAATTTTGGGAGGCAGTTTCTTCTAACAGACCAAAATATGCTCAAAATCTAGCATGTGGCAGATCTATTCACCAGCCTGATCATATTTGATCATATTCTTTTTTTTTTTATTTTCCTTTTCTTTAATTTTTCTTTCTTTCCCTCTTTTCCCCTGGTTTTATGACTCTTCTGATTTGTTTAGTGTATATTTTTCTGGGGTCATTGTTACCTTGTTAGCATTTTGTTCTCTCATTCATCTGTTGTCCTCTGGACAAAAATGACAAGATGGAAAAATCACTTCAAAAAAAAGAACAAGAGGCAGTACCAACTGCGAGGGACCTAATCAATACGGACATTAGTAAGATGTCAGAATTAGAGTTCAGAATGATGATTATAAAGATACTAGTTGGGCTTGAAAAAAGCATAGAAGATATTAGAGAAACCCTTTCTGGAGAAATAAAAGAACTAAAATCTAACCAAGTCAAAATCAAAAAGGCTATTAATGAGGTGCAATCAAAAATGGAGGCTCTAACTGCTAGGATAAATGAGGCAGAAGAGAGAATTAGCGATATAGAAGACCAAATGATGGAAAATAAAGAAGCTGAGAAAAACAGAGATAAACAACTACTGGATCACGAGGGCAGAATTTGAAAGATATGTGATACCATAAGATGAAACAATTGGGATCCCAGAAGAAGAAGAAAGAGAGAGAGGGGCAGAAGGTATATTGGAGCAAATCATAGCAGAGAACTTCCCTAATGTGGGGAAGGAAACAGGCATCAAAATCCAGGAGGCACAGAGAACCCCTCTCAAAATCAATAAAAATAGGTCAACACCCCGACATCTAATAGTAAAACTTATGAGTCCCAGAGACAAAGAGAAAATCCTGAAAGCAGCTCGGGAGAAGAGATATGTAACCTACAACGGGAGAAACATTAGATTGGCAACAGACCTAACCACAGAGACCTGGCAGGCCAGAAAGGACTGGCATGATATCTTCAGAGCACTAAACGAGAAAAATACGCAGCCAAGAATACTATATCCAGCTAGGCTGTCATTGAAAATAGAAGGAAAGATAAAAAGCTTTCAGGACAAACAAAAACTAAAGGGATCTGCAAACACAAAACCAGTCCTAAAAGAAATATTGAAATGGGTCCTCCAAGCAAAGAGAGAGCCTAAAATAACATAGACCAGAAAGGAACACAGACAATACACAGTAACAGTCACCTTACAGGCAATACAATGGCACTAAATTCCTATCTTTCAATAGTTACCCTGAATGTAAATGGGCTAAATGCCCCAATCAAAAGACACAGGGGATCAGATTGGATAAAAGAACAAGACCCATCGATATGCTGTCTGCAAGAGATTCATTTTAGACCCAAAGACACCTCCAGATTGAAAGTGAGGGGGTGGAAAACCATTTACCATGCTAATGGACACCAAAAGAAAGCTGGGGTGGCAATCCTTATATCAGACAAATTAGATTTTAAACCAAAGACTATAATAAGAGATGAGGAAGCACACTATATCCTACTTAAAGGGTCTATCCAACAAGAAGATCTAACAATAGTAAATATCTATGCCCCTAACATGGGAAAAGCCAATTATGTAAGCCAATTAATAACAAAAGCAAAGAAACACATCAATAACAATACAATAATAGTGTATTTAACACCCCCCTCCCCTCACTGAAATGGACAGATCATCTAAGAAAAGATCAACAAGGAAATAAAGACTTTAAATGACACACTGGACCAAATGGACTTCACAGACATATTCAGAATTTTCCATCCCAAAGCAACAGAATACACATTCTTCTCTAGTGCCCATGGAACATTTTCCAGAATAGATCACATCCTAGGTCACAAATCAGGTCTCCACTGGTACCAAAAGTTTGGGAATATTCCCTGCATATTTTCAGACCACAATGCTTTGAAACTAGAACTCAATCGCAAGAGGAAAGTCGGAAAGAACTCAAAAACATGGAGGCTAAAGAGCATCCTACTGAAGAATGAATGTGTCAACCAGGAAATTAAAGAAGAATTAAAAAATTTCATGGAAACAAATGAAAATGAAAACACAACTGTTCAAAATCTTTGGGATGCAGCAAAGGCAATCCTAAGAGGAAAGTATATAGCAATACAAACCTTTCTCAAGAAACATGAAAGGTCTCAAATACACAACCTAACCCTACACCTTAAAGCAGGTAGAGAAAAAACAGCAAATAAAGCCTAAACCCAGCAGGAGAAGAGAAATAATAAAGATCAGAGTAGAAATCAATGAAATAGAAACCAAAAGAACAGTAGAAAAGGTCAACGAAACTAGCAGCTGGTTCTTTGAAAGAATTAACAAGATTGATAAGCCCCTGGCCAGACTTATGAAAAAGAGAAAGGACCCAAATAAACAAAATCATGGATGAAAGAGGAAAGAGCACAACCAACACCAAAGAAATACAAACAATTATAAGAACATATTAGAAGCAACACTATTCCAGCAAGTTAGATAATCTGGAAGAAATGGAGGCATTCCTAAAGATGTATCAACTACCAAAACTGAACCAGGAAGAAATAGAAAACCTGAACAGACCTATTAACACTAAGGAAATTAAAGCAGTAATCAAAAATCTCCAACAAACAAGAGCCCAGGGCCAGATGGCTTCCCAGGGGAATTCTACCAAACATTTCAAGAAGAATTAATTTTTCTGAAACTGTTCCAAAAAATAGAAATGGAAGGAAAACTTCCAAACTCGTTTTATGAGGCCACCATTACCTTGATCCCAAAACCAAAGACCCCATCAAAAAGAAGAATTACAGACCAATATTCTTGATGAACATGGATGCAAAAATTCTCCCCAAAATACTAGCCAATAGGATCCAACAGTATATTAAAAGGATTATTCACCACACCACGACTAAGTGGGATTTATCCCTGGGCTTCAAGGTTGGTTCAACATCCACAAATCAATCAGTGTGATACAATACATTAATAAAAGAAAGAACAAGAACCATATGATCCTCTCAATAGATGCAGAAAAAGCATTTGACAACGTACAGCATCCTTTCTTGATCAAAACTCTTCAGAGTATATGGATAGAGGGTACACACCTCAATATCATAAAAGCCATCTATGAAAAACCCACAGAGAATATCATACTCAGTGGGGAAAAACTGAGAGCTTTCCCCTAAGGTCAGGAACACGGCAGGGATGTCCACTATAACCACTGCTATTCAACATAGTATTAGAAGTTCTAGCCACAGGAATCAGAAAACAAAAAGAAATAAAAGGCATCCAAATCACAAAGAAGTCAAACTCTCACTCTTTGCAGATGATATGATACTTTATGTGGAAAACCCAAAAGACTCCACCCCAAAACTGCTAGAATTCATATAGGAATTTAGTAAAGTGGCAGGATATAAAATCAATGCACAGAAATCAGTGGCATTTCTATACACCAACAACAAGACAGAAGAAAGAGAAATTAAGGAGTCGATCCCATTTACAATTGCACCTAAAACCATAATACACCTAGGAATAAATCTAACCAAAGAGGCAAAGAATCTGTACTCTGAGAACTATAGAATACTCATGAAATAAATTGAGGAAGACACAAATAAATGGAAAAAGTTCCATGCTCATGGATTAGAAGAACAAATATTGTGAAGATGTCAATGCTACCTAGAGCAGTCTCCACATTTAACCCAATCCCTATTAAAATACCATACACTTTCTTCAAAGAAATGGAACAAATAATTCTAAAAATTTCTATGGAACCAGAAAAGACCCAAAATAGCCAGAGGAATGTAGAAAAAGAAAAGCAAAGCTGGCGGCATCACAATTCTGGACTTCCAGCTCTATTACAAAGCTGTCATCATCAAGACAGTATGGTACTGGCACAAAAACAGATACATAGATCAATGGAACAGAATAGAGAGCCCAGAAATGGACCCTCAACTCTGTGGTCATCTAATCTTCGACAAAACAGGGAAGAACGTCCAATGGAAAAAAAGACAGTCTCTTCAACACATGATGTTGGGAAAATTGGACAGCCACATGCAGAAGAATGAAACTGGACCATTTCTTTACACCACACACAAAAATAGACTCAAAATGGTTGAAACACCAAACTGTGAGATAGAAGTCCATCAAAATCCTAAAGGAAAACGCAGGCAGCAACCTCTTTGACCTCAGCCACGGCAACTTCTTCCTAGAAACATCACCAAAGGCAAGGGAAACAAGGACAAAAATGAACTTTTGGGACTTCATCAAGATAAAAAGCTTTTGCACAGCAAAAGAAACAGTCAATAAAACCAAAGACAACCGACAGAATGGGAGAAGATATTTGCAAATGACATATCAGATAAAGGGCTAGTATCCAAAATCTATAAAGAACTTAACAAACTCAACACCCAAAGAACAAAAAATCCAATCAAGAAATGGGCAGACATTTTTCCAAAGAAGACATCCAAATGGCCAACAGACACATGGAAAAGTGCTCCACATCACGGCATCAGGGAAATCCACATCAAAATCTCGATGAGATAATGCCTCACACCAGTCAGAATGGCTAAAATTAACAAGTCAGGAAACGACGATGTTGGCGAGGATGTAGAGAAAGGGCAACCCTCCTATTCTATTGGTGGGAATGCAAGCTGGTGCAGCCACTCTGGAAAACAGTATGGAGGTTCCTCCAAAATTTGAAAATAGAGCTACCATACGACACAGCAATTGAACTACTGGGTATTTACCCCAAAGATACAAATGTAGTGATCCAAAGGGATAGGTGCACCTTGATGTTTATAGCAGCAATGTCCACAATAGCTAAACTGTGGAAAGAGCCAAGATGTCCATCGACAGATGAATGGATAAAGAAGAAGTGGTGTGTATAGACACACACACACACACACACACACACACACACACACACACACACACACACACAATGGAATATTATGCAGCCATCAAAAGGAATGAAATCTTGCCATTTGCAATGACATGGATGGAACTGGAGGGTTTTATGCTGAGCGAAATAAGTCAACCAGAGAAAGACATGTATCATATGATCTCACTGATATGAGGAATTCTTAATCTCAGGAAACAAACTGAGTGTTGCTGGAGTGGTGGGGGGTGGGAGGGATGGAGTGGATGGGTGATAGACACTGGGGACGGTATGTGCTATGGTGAGTGCTGTGAATTGTGTAAGACTGTTGAATCACAGACCTGTACCTTTGAAATAAATACATTATATGTTAAAAAAAAAAAGGAGATAGTAGGAAGGGAAAAATGAAGGGGGGGAAATCGGAGGGGGAGACGAACCATGAGAGACTATGGACTCTGAGAAACAAACTGAGGGTTCTAGAGGGTAAGGCGATGGGGGGATGGGTTAGCCTGGTGATGGGTATTAAAGAGGGCACTTACTGAATGGAGCACTGGGTGTTATATGCAAACGATGAATCATGGAACACTACATCAAAAACTAATGATGTAATGTATGGTGATTAACATAACATAATAAAAAAATTTAAAGGTAAAAGATGAATATTTTAAGGTAGACATTGCATTAAAGAAACACCACATTAAAACAGATTTTAATGTATTTTTTTCTCTTCTTGTTTTAAATCCCCATGTGGAGAGGCATTTACTCGAAATGGAGAAGTTTTGTTCAGGCTTCTGTGCCCTCATTATTTTATTTATCACTCACATAGTCCATGCCTGCTGACAAACTTCACACTTCATCATCTAGTAATGACTGACAGCTGACATTATCAGCAAGACTACATTAAGCTAATTGACATTCACAGTCGAAGTATGAAAATGGAAGTGAGTCAGGGAAAACCCTCCTTACTCAGAGATTTGTTCAATTTCTTGACCTATATATTTGTTTGTATTATGTGGTCTTAGATTGTAGGGAGAAGGCTTATACTTGCAAAATGCTGTTTTCACTTGTACTTAAGCATTTTTTATCTAATATCCTCAGTTTCTAATTATCCTTTAACGTTTCTTTTTTTTTAATAATTCTTTTTTTTTTAATTCATTTGACAGAGAGAGAGAACACAAGCGGCGTGGGGGGGGGGCGGCAGAGGGAGAAGGAGAAGCAGACTCCCCACTGAGCAGGGAGCCCAGTGCAAGGCTCGATCCCAGGACCCCAGGATCATGACCTGAGCCGAAGACAGATGCCTAACCAACTGAGCCACCCAGGCACCCCTAAAGTTTCTACTCTACATGACTATATCGAGCAAAATAGTTTTAATGCATGTTAAAGCTATCACTCAGTCCTTCTTTACTTTGATCCATATCAAATTAGAAGAGTGTAAAAATCATGACATCTTAATAACATGGTAATCATTACGAACACTACCACTGAGTAATACAACTTTGCCTACTTTTTAGTTTTTCTGTCTTCTAACTATAATAATTATGCTAATTCCTGCCCTTTTCTTAATCCCCTTTTCCTGCTGTTTCTAATCTGCATATAGGCCCCAAAATACCACAACTAAATCTATTAAGAACACTATTAAGAACATTATCTTAACTATGCCAATAAGGTTCTGTATTAGGACCTTCTACCCAGTAGTGTAATAGTTTTCAATGCAGGTCATTGTCTCTGGTGAGATCCCCTGTTGTTGGCTTCCTTGGAGTGTAAGTCTACATTTTTGATGACCAAGTCTCCAGAAAAGACTCGATACGAATTATGCAACAGAAGTTGTTGTGAAAACTAGTTTAACTATTTGAGAAGAAAATATAGAACACTGCATCTTATCCTGCTTCCAAATTAATTCCAGATGAACTAGATTTCAATGTTAAAAAAAAAAGAAATCATAAAATCCACAGAAAGGACATACAACTAAATACTTATATGATTTGGGAATGTGGAAGCGCTTTTTAACAATAACATTAAGGAAAAAATTGTGAAGTAGAAGACAGTTATATTTGATTAAATAGGTTTTTAAACTTCTAAAACAAAAGAAAAAACCGCAAGAAAAATGTTGGTGTGTAAAAGCAATATAATTACATACAAAGAGATTTTAAAATCAATCATAAAAACTAAACTCTTTTGAAGAGAAATGTATAGAAATTATGGATATACAAATCACCCAAAAAGTCATCAGTAAACATCTGAGAAGATTGTCTCACTAATAATTAAATACTAATTAAAACAACAAGTGAGGTGTTATTCATTTGCAAATTGGCAAACTATTTTTTTTAAATAAGATTATTGCATTGGTGCAGTTACTCTCATACACTGCAAGTAGTAATATTAATTGATATAAACTTTCAAGAAATTTAGCCATATATATCAAATATAATTAAAAAATGACCAAATACCTTTTATCAGTAAGTCTCTTTCTAAAAATATATTCTAAGAAAATATTCAAACCAATGTGCTAAGATAAATACATGAAGATACCTATGAACCATTATTTATTATTATGAAACACTCAGAACACCTAACTTGTAATAAAAATGAACTACAGAATGCCATGCATCCAGGTGATAGGATACTACATAGTTATTAATAACTGTATTCACAAAGAATATTTATAAACATAGACAAGTATCCATGTAATTTAGAGAGTTTATGCATGACATATCAATACAAATAAAGTGGGACTAGAAGAAAGTGTGTCAGAATATTAACAGTAACTAAGTCTTTATGCTTTTTATTTTATTTTGTATTCATTTCTGCATTTTCAAATGCAGCTGGGTTCTTATCCTTCTATTTCTCTGGAAGCCATCCTGGTAACTCCCATAGTCCCCAAGAAGCTAAAAAATGATGCTAATCAAAATCCAAGCAGGATTAAAGGAGGTCATGGGGTCATTCATAGTATCTAGTTATTGCTTATGTGTAGCTATTAAAATATAGCTTTTTATTTTCCCAACAGTTTTAAAACAGGTCAGTTTACTCTTGTAAGAAAATAGTTATAACACCTTTTTAAAATTTTTTGACACAAAAAAATAAGCAGTTAATTGCAAGATGACAAAAATTAATGAATTGGACATTTGCCAGTAAAGAACATAATCTATTTAGGTTTGTAAAGTAAGGCAATTCTCCACTAACAGTTTTATTTTAAAATGAATGAAGAATTTCTAAGCCCTTATTAATTCCCCTCACTTAGCCTCATGTAAACTAAAATTGATAGACATGGAAATTTCAATGACTTTTAGATTATATCCCTTTCACTATAATTTTCATTTAAAATAAGCAATTGTGTAATCTCTGTGAAGCAGAGACCAAGAATAAGTCTTATAAAGGTTAAATTTGCCTGAAGATATATCTGACCAGCTAGAAATTGCTGAATTGGATGACTTGTCTAGTTTCATTCACTGCCTAATGTATTCTCTAGTTGGCGGGCTTCCAAAATGAAGAATAAGTATGCATTTTTGTAATTGAAATTGCAACACTTAGCTTAGCTATCTTATCCTGACTTTAATGTTGTTAAATTAATCATTATAATTTAATAAAAAAATATTGTCATCTAATTTTTCATTTTGATAAGGCTTGTTATGCAATAATGCAAATACCTAAAAAGCATCAATAATATATTACATGTAAAATATTCCTAGACAATAAATTATAAATTTTAACACCATATAATCACATAAAACCGTTGTAAACCCAAAAACATTCAAAGGGAGGGTGAAGGAAATGGAGAGACAGGTAGCACAAAGCACATGAAGGTTAAGAAAGGTGCACCATAATGATGATACCAGTGACCATTTCGGACACTGCCAGACACTGAGCAGTGCTAGACGATGTTTTATGCAAATGTCAATAAGTGGAACAACTTCTGAAAATGGTGGCTCTGTTTTCAATGGATGACTAAATCATACTTTCACCTATTGGACTGATGGCATTACTCTGGATAAATGTCAAGAGTTTTCCAATTCGTTTTGTGGATAGAAAGTATGGATAATTATTGACATCTCTCCTCACTAGTTTTATCCACTTCCATTCCTCAAAGGCAATGCAAAATTTTGTTGTAGCAAGCTAAATTTATTTGCATTAGCAGCTAAGGAGGCGTGTCTAATACTTCTGCCTCAACTGATAGGCATCCGTTTGTTTTACATGTCCAGATACAAATGCAAGCCTGTGCCTAAAATGATATTATGTTAGCTGTCTTTTTCGCTGTCCCTGGAGTTCTACAAGGATAATCTGCTTGTGCTTTTTTGACTTACAACATTACGAGGCTCCACAGTAAAATAACTAACTTCCACTCTAAGTTACTCAAGGTACTTACAATTAATATGATCTCTATAATATTTACCTTCTTTTTGTTAATATATGTTTCAGTGATCCTTCTTATCACTGAATTTTAAATAAGGTTGCAGTTGTGACTATACAGAGCATGATCAGACATTCAAAAGCCAGGCATCAAGAAAATAATTCAAATGAATTAATTAGGTGTACTCATTTGGTTTTCTTTAATCTTTATAAGACTCCTGATACATAACCCCACCTAACGAGTTATTTCCCCCACATACAATCCAGGTTTTACTTTGTATCTACCTTCTAAGAAAGGCCTAGAATGGGATGCCAATCAATTTCTAGGAATTGTGCCGAGGCTGTTTTATGGCTATGGGTGTCAATTATAAATGGCTGAATATAGTCTGTCCAGCTGAAATTAATTCCACATACTAGCTGTACAGTTGGATGTATTGTTTGATGCAAAATTCTGCCTTTGACTGTAGGAATTCCATATGCCATCCCCAAAGTCTATCAATTCTTTAGAAGTGGCGTTGGATAGCATGGGGCTGGATAACAAGTCGATCTATTAAAATCTGCACCACAGAACGCCTTTGCCTCTTATTCATTTGTTATGGATCTCACTATCAACACTTTAAGCAACCATCAGAATCTAAAGTTTTGGAATATTTTTTCAACATTTACCAAAGCCTCATTTATGACAGATGATCCAATGTCAGCCATCAGTTTCTCTGGCCTCTCCAGGCACTGTCACTGAATTTAGTTTAGTCAGCAGAAGGCTACATATGTAGACCTGCCCTTTAAACACTGAATTCCTCCAAAGTCCATACTGCCCTTCTCTTTTCTCATTCCACACCTAATCCTGAAGCATTTTTGTCCAGTCCTGAGGTTTACCATAATGTGTTTGCTAGATTCAATTAACTCTAACTAGATGTTCCACAGATGCCTCACTGTCTAGTGCTAAACATTTTTTCTTCTTTCACTTAAATCAGTTTTATTTTGAATTCCTGATCATGATTAATGGCAATATTTTTCACTTGCAAGCCTGAAATTTGGCATCATTCTAACATTTGTTGAACCACATTTTAAAAATTCATTCCTTCTTCTGTATTTTCTTGTTCCTTTCATAGTATAAGTCTCTATTACTGTCCATAAGAGACTGCTGCAGCTTATCACATGTCTCTCAGCTTAAGGAAGCCCCCACACAAAATGGCATTACTAAAAGGCATATAAAATCATATATCATTCCTCTATGTATTACCATCAAATGACTCCCTACTGTCCACAGGGTAAAGTTTCAACTCCTTTGATACAAGGTCATCCATGGGGATAACCCCAGCCTGCCTCCCTAACTTCACCTTCCACTGCTTCCCTAAATATACAGCCATGTCACCTTATATGTTTCTTTGTGCTGTATCTGTTATCAATGTACAAATGTACTTATTAGACATTATTGCTATTGTGTCATTGCACAGTCCCTTCATTCAACTATGAGGTTATTAGAAGACAAGTATGGCACGTGATTCACTTTTGTCTCTCTCACATAGAATCTTACACATAACAGGCACTCTATAAATGTCTATTTAGTGAACAAGTGGCCTTCTCAAAAGTCGATGTATTGTTCATATCTCATTCATTGAACAGAGCCAATATATTTCTTGAAGGTAGACGTGATATTAAAATAACTTTATATTGCTATGCATGGACTTACCTAGGAATTTTATTTACCTAATTCAGTCACCAGGTGGTAAATCCTATATAAGACTAGCTGCAGATATCATTCATTTTTGCACCTGGCATGATAATGAGTGTTAAAGATTTAGTGCCTCCAAAAAAGGCATCGCTGATTTACAGTTACCAACAGTAATACCATGTTAATATGATTTTTAAAGCCATTATACATTTATATTTTAGTGATACCTTTCAGAGATTCTGATGTAACTTCTATCTTTTGACTTCTAGCTATACAAACATATGCCAAATGTACTATGCATTCAGAACAAAGTCAAAGATTAAGTAGCAATAATTCAAGATAATTTGTGTTTTAATGATTTCAAACATTTGTCTTCTGGTCAAAATGAGCTTAATCACTTTGCCAAAGGTTATTTCATTCCTGTTTGAGTATCCCTGCAACATGGGCAGGCACACACAAGGGTGTGAAGCACACTTATCTACAGCCAGATGATTTTCAGCATAGTGAGACAACTAGGAAGGAACGGGGTTCCAGATATGGATCTATCCTGACACGATAACTAGGCTTGTTTTAGGGATATAGACTTATTAATTTCAAGCTCCAGGGAATTACAGTCTTGTAGATAGAAAATGGTATTTGAATAAGATGGTATGGTCAACTAATCTTCGACAAAGCAGGAAAGCATGTCCAACAGAAAAAAGACAGTCTCTTCAACAAATGGTGTTGGGAAAATTGGACAGCCCATTTCCTTACACCACGCACAAAAATAGACTCAAAATGGATGAAAGACCTAAATGTGAGACAGGAATCCATCAAAATCCTTAAGGAGAATACAGGCAGCAACCTCTTGGAGCTCAGCCGCAGCAACTTCTTCCTAGAAACCGCCAAAGGCAAGGGAAGCAAGGACAAAAATGAACTCTTGGGACTTCATCAAGATAAAAACCTTTTGCACAGCAAAAGAAACAGTCAACAAAACCAAAAGACAACCAATAGAATGGGAGAAGATATTTGCAAATGACATATCAGATAAAGGGCTAGTATCCAAAATCTATAAAGAACTTATCAAACTCAACACCCAAAGAACAAATAATCCAATCAAGAAATGGGCAGAAGACATGAACAGACATTTCTGCAAAGAAGACATCCAAATGGCCAACAGACACATGAAAAAGTGCTCGACATCGCTCGGCATCAGGGAAATCCACATCAAAACCTCAATGAGATACTACCTCACACCAGTCAGAATGGCTAAAATTAACGAGTCAGGAAACGACAGATGTTGGCGAGGACATGGGGAAAGGGGAACCCTCCTACTGTTGGTGGGAATGCAAGCTGGTGCAGCCACTCTGGAAAACAGTATGGAGGTTCCTCAAAAAGTTGAAAATAGAGCTACCCTATGACCCAGCAATTGCACTACTAGGTATTTATCCCAAAGATACAAATGTAGTGATCCGAAGGGGTATGTGCATCCCAATGTTTATAGCAGCAATGTCCACAATAGCCAAACTATGGAAAGAGCTTAGATGTCCATCAACAGATGAAAGGATAAAGATGTGATAAACACACACACACACACACACACACACACACACACACACACACACACAATGGAATATTATGCAGCCATCAAAAAATGAAATCTTGCCATTTGCAATGACGTGGATAGAACTAGAGGGTATTATGCTAAGTGAAATAAGTCAATCAGAGAAAGACAATTATCATATGATCTTGCTGATATGAGAAATTTGAGAAACAAGACAGAGGATCATAGGGGAAGAGAGGGAAAAATGAAATAAGATGAAACCAGAGAGGGAGACAAACCATAAAAGACTCTTAATCTCAGGAAACAAACTGAAGGTTTTTGAAGTGGAGGGGGGTGGGAGGGATGGGGTGGCTGGGTGATGGACACTGGGAAGGGTATGTACTATGGTGAGTGCTGTGAATTGTGTAAGGCTGATGAATCACAGACCTGTACCCCTGAAACAAATAACACATTATATGTTAAGAAAAAAAAGAAAAAAAAAGATGGTAGCAAACAACATGCATGAATCTAAAATAGAATTTGTGCTCATAGAAAATCAAAACCTAGTTCTGCAGGTATTTTTAGAGACAGAGTACAGGAATGAGAAACCCAAATGTAGGGAAAACATAAATGGAAGGTATAAGTAGGTAAGAATGGAAAGGCTGGAAAGATAATGGCAGAAGACCATGAAGAAACAGGAAGAAAAGATAATTTAGCTTTTACAGACACTGGAGGCACTGAAATTTCTGGGCAAAAATATGATCTAAGAAATTATATCACATTTTTCAACAAAAATATTCCATTTTAAATTATTCGATAGGTGGTATATTCTGTATATAAACATAAAAATTTAAGCTTATAAATATTTCTCCTCAAAGTAGAAGAGAGTTTCAGTAATGACAAACGAGGTTATGTGGAACAAGCCTCCTGTTGAAAACAACTAAATATGATAAAAATATGATTTTTAGAAAATGTATTTGAAAGCATCAGAGAATTTAACCATGTAGTGAAGAATAATGGAGTCAAGATCTAAGAGAAGAGAGACACACATGGAGGTTAGCCTGGCATTTGGAGTTTGTTTCCTCCTGAAGCTTTGGCTTCAGATAATTTTGATAAAGGAGGCTAAAAGACTGAGACAAAGAAGACCAATGTAGCTGAGAGCCCCAAGTATGGGTTCTGGTAAAAACTCTGAGGAATGAGAGGGAATTAGAAATAGACTTGACATTCCAAAGACTAAAGCTAAACTTAGAATCATTTCAATTACTAATTGGAATAAGGTAATAATGCAATTAATAGTGTTTCCAGTACAGCTGCCTGTAAGATGTCAGCATAAATACTCTTTGGAAAAAGATAATATCATTCCTGTGCCTCAAATCAGACTTCTGTTTTTTTAAAGAAATATTTTCTGATGCTCAAAAAAAAAAAAAAAAACAAGACAAAGAAACAAAAGCAGGCATATAAAACTCAAGGCAATGTGACCAAAACCCCAAAGAAATGCTGGACATTAGGAACTCATCTGCAGGGAATACAGATGATGGAGAAAATCAGTCATAGGTGTTAATTTGTGAACTGGGAAACTGATCCAAAGGAAACCACCTAGCTAACATAGGAAGAGGTTAAATATACAGAAAAAAAAAAAAAAAGGAAAAATATCTACAAAAATGTAAAATGGCATCCCATAGGAATATAAAGAAAATGGTAAGGAAGCAATATTTGAAGAAATAATGGGTGAGAATTTTCCGAACTGATAAGCAACATCAAGAAAACCATATGTAGGGAGTCCGGTTGTGGTTCCGTCGTCCCCAGCACTGAATTGCTGCCGATGGGGCCGAGGTTCCTTGTCTGTGGTAAGCCTTTAAAAAATACAACATAAAAATGGCTTCAAAAAGAGCTCTGGTCATCCTGGCCAAAGGAGCAGAGGACATGGAGAGAGTCATCCCCGTAGATGTCATGAGGCGAGCTGGAATTAAAGTCACCATTGCGGGTCTGGCTGGGAAAGACCCAGTACAGTGTAGCCGAGACGACGTCATTTGTCCTGATGCCCATCTGGAAGATGCAAAAAAAGAGGGACCTTATGACGTAGTGGTTCTGCCGGGAGGCAATCTGGGTGCGCAGAATTTATCTGAGTCTGCTGCTGTGAAGGAGATACTGAAAGAACAAGAAAAAAGGAAGGGCCTCATAGCTGCCATCTGTGCAGGTCCTACGGCTCTTTTGGCTCATGAAATAGGTTTTGGAAGCAAAGTTACAACACATCCACTTGCTAAAGACAAAATGATGAATGGAAGTCATTACAGCTACTCCGAGAACCGTGTGGAGAGGGACGGCTTGATCCTCACGAGCCGCGGGCCTGGAACCAGCTTTGAGTTCGCTCTTGCGATCGTCGAGGCACTGAACGGCAAGGACGTGGCTGACCAAGTGAAGGCCCCGCTCGTTCTTAAAGATTAGAGCAGACAGCTTTGATCAGAAGTAGAGAAACAGGCCGTTCGTAATCATTCTCACCACGTTCGCTTGAAGCAAAATGCGCGGTTCCGGTGCAGAGTTTCCCCGCCTGCGCCCGGGTCTCCACGGTCCTGAACCTTGATGGCAGAGCAAATGGCATTTAGCAAACTACCAACTGTTACTTTGTTTATCGCTGGTTTCCCCTTGTTGGTATGTGTGAAACCAAATTCATGATCAGCCTCACTTGCATCTGTTAACTGTTGATAGAGCTACTGTGATAGACTAGCAGTGAACACATTTGACACAGCAAGGAAGAAAAGCGTAAAGGCAAAGATTTAAGAAGCTTGTGATTTTCTCCCATTTGAATAATGTGCTGTTAAAAATACCAATGAAGGGGCTCCTGGGTGGCTCAGTCGGTTAAGCACTTGCCTTCGGCTCAGGTCATGATCCCTGGGTCCTGGGATTGAGCCCCACATCGGGCTCCCTGCTCAGCGGGAAGTGGGCTTCTCCCTCTCCCACTCCCCTGGCTTGTGTTCCCTCTGTTGCTGTCTCTCTGTCAAATAAATAAATAAATAAAATCTTTAAAAAAAATAAAATACCAATAAAAAAAAGAAAACCATATGTGGGTATATCATAATATAACTGCTGAAAGTCAAAGATAAAGAGAAAATCGTTAAGGAAGCCAGAGGGAAATATAGATATATTGTACTGAAAAGAGACATAGGAAGAATTAGTCAACTTCTTGACAGAACAAGGATAGCCAGAAGATGATGGAACAGTATCTGAAAAGTGCGAAAAGAAAACACTTACTATTGATTTGGTAAATACCTAGTGGTGCAATTGCTTGATCATAGGGTGGTTCTATTTTTAACTTTTTGAGGAACTTCCATACTGTTTTCCAGTGGCTACTAGGTATTTACCCAAAGGATACAAAAATACTTATTCAAATGGTATGTGTACCCAATGTTTATAGCAGCATTATCAGTAATAGCCAAATTATGGAAAGAGTTCAAATATCCATCAACTGATGAATGGATAAAGAAGATGTGGTACATATATACAATGGAGTATTACTCAGCCATAAAAAAGAATGAAATCTTACCATTTGCAACAACGTGGATGGAGCTAGAGAGTATAATGCTAAAAGCAAAATAAGTCAGTCAGAATAAGACAAATACCATATGATTTCACTCATATGTGGAATTTAAGAAACAAAACAAATGAACATGGGGGATGGGAAGAGAAGCAAACCAAAAAACAGACTCTTAACTACAGAGAACAAACTGATGGCTACTGGAAGGGAGGTGAGGGGGGCAGGGGAGGGAAGGATGGGTTAAACAGGTGATGGGTATTAAAGAGGGTGCTTGTGATGAACACCAGGTGATGTATGTAAGTGATGAATCACTAAATTCTACATCTGAATTTGGTCTGTCAGACCAAGAGTCAAAGCAAAATTCAGGTATAGTATATGCTGCTTAAGATATGAAACTAAAATATATGGAAACAAAAATGGTGGAAAAGAAAGAAAAAATATATACCATGCAAACCAAAAATAAATTGGGCCTGGCTAAGATACTATAAGCAGACTTTCATACAAAAGTCTAAGACAAGTAAAAAGAGACACTCATGGTATTAATAAATTTAGTTCATTGGGTAGATATAATAATTCTAAGATTTCTGCACATTTTCTCAAAATACAAATCTCAAATACTTAAAGACCTATTATACCCAAGAGAGTATCTCACAATATCTCCTCGAAAACAATACAGAAAAGCACAAAGAACAAGAAACCACAAAAATCAAACCTTCAGCACAATCTTCTCAAAATTACAAATAACTTTAGGGCATTAAGACAAAAAAGCCAAATTCCAGCAAGCCAGTTCTTCGGCTTCTCCCATGTTGTAAACCTTCCTAGAGAGCAAGGGCAAGCTGAGAAAAACTGCAAGGAAAGAGGAGTGCTGATAAGGCAGAATCATCTTCAGATAGAGTCCATCCTTCCTGATAAAAGAGTAAAACTGTTTCTGGTGAAGAATTGGGACTCAGGGAACAGAATTAGAAAAACATGCAACTTTAAGCAGTGGTTTTCAAAGGGCAATGTTTCTGGGAAGAGAAGGCCAAAAAGAGAGGGAGATGTGGCCTTTGGCAGATTAACAATGAAAAGATAAAAATACAAGTCAAAAAATTTAGGATCCTACAACACAAAGAGAACCAAAATATAGGACACATAACCCCACCCACAATCTGAAAAAAAAAAAAAATCCACTAAAGAAACCAGATTTAATGTATAGATAGAAAAAGGCATTAGTGGAATTAGAAATTAAAAATCTTGTAAACAACCTCAAATCAACAAAAATGAAGAGAGGGGAAAAAATTAATCCATACAGGATTATTACCAAAAAATCAGGAAAATAAAAAAGATTGGTCACATCTGAACTGATGAAAATTCCCCCCCCGCCAAAAAAAACCAAACATGAAGCAAAAGAAAATTGCATGACACAATTTAAAACTGAACTAAATATATTCAAAGAAGAATTTGAGGGAAAAGCATCTTAAATTGGAAATTTGAAAGTTAAAAACAAATGAAAAAAAGAAATATAAAGAGTTGACTGAACTCAAGGAAGAAATGGAAGAAAAGGACAAAATTACCTCAGATATAGCAAATAAGTTACAAGATACCTAGGAGAACACAGATTCAAAATGACATTTATTAAGAAACATTGAAGAAAGGTAGAGAAACAATCAAGGGGATGAAAATGAGGGAAAGGAAGTAGTTCAAAATTTCAAACAATGTGGGTGAAATGGAAGACAGGTAAAGAAGGAATCACATTTGCATAACTACATCTCTAGAGAAGTAAAACGAAACAATGGAACAGAAATAATATTTAAGACTAAAATCCAAAACAATTTTCCATAAATTTTTAAAAAGCTCAAACCTACATATTGAAAGGAGACCAATGAGAATTGGGAAATATTAACCCAGAATATATATCAACTCTGACACATATCTTAGTAAAATTATTAGAACTCAAAAAAACAAAAACAAAAACAAATACACACACACACACACACACACAAAAACAAAACAAAAACAAAAACAAAAACTTCAAGGTCCCCAGGAAAAATATCAAATAACTTAGAAAAGAAAAAAAAGTATACTGGCATTACCCTTTAAAAAAATAAAAGAAAAAGTGAGATATCAATGGTGCAGCAAGTTAAAAAAGAAAAAAGTTCAATAACGGTAAGTAGGAACCCAAAATTTAAAATGCAACTAAACCATCCTTCAAATATCAAGATTGTAGAAAAACAATTTTAAATACAGAGGAATTTAGGGAATTCTGTACCCATATGCCTTTCAAGAATCTAGTAGAGCTTCAGTCAACCAATAGATGACTGGAAATGCTTCAGCAAAATGAGGGAAGGTGGTATTTTAATATATACAAGACTAAAATAAAAGTGGGAGAAGAATGAATGACTGATGTATAAATAGAATATGTAATGAGAAAGTAGAAATGAAGCAACCAAAAAATGGAGAACAGGAACAGAAAGAAAGAAGATAATAGAATAAGCACACTGATTGCTGAATGGGACAGATGTTCCCAAAGTTTCTCAGTTTGTGGCTCCTTCAGTGCCTCAAGAACTTTTCAGGCAGCTCTAGACCAAAAGAAACACATTATAGTTTGTTTACTAAGAGGTTAGGTCCAAACAACTTAGTATTTATGTCTGAACAAAATAATAGTACATTTGAAAAAAAAATCACAGAGCCTAAAAGAAAAAAAAAAAACTTGTTTCATTCCTAAGTAACAACTATGACTTAGTAATTGCACTGTGGGCCCATTGGGAGAACACCACTTCTCAAACCTTGGATCGATCAGGTTGGACCCTACCACACTCAATTCCAGTTGCACACTGATTTTCAGGCATTGCTTTTTCTCTGAGCGTACTTTTGCAAAGATATGGCATCATTGAAATCATTATAGCCATCATCTAAGGATGAACATGCCAGCAGTTTGTGCAGAATCCAAGAAATGTCACTAAGTTTCCTTAAAAATTGAAAATATAGGGCAGAGTCCCTGTGAGTTTACTGTGGTGCCCCAGAGCATATTTTGGGAACAATGGGTATAGGAAGTAGGGAAAACTAAAGGGTGTAGTTAAAAAATAAAAGAAAAAGATAATAAGTTAAATGTGAAAATGGGAATAAGTTGATTTAAAAAGTTTTAAGTTCAAAGGGGAAAATTACAAACTGCAAAAAAAAGACAGAAATATTTTTTGAAAGAAAAAATACACATCTCCTAAAGAAGAAAGAATAGCAAGATTATAGCATATCATGACAAAGTTGAGATCAAACACATCACCCATTTCAATATATAAAAATGGGCATAACTCTTACATTAATTTTTTTTTTCAATCTGGATCACAAATCAAGATGCAACATTGACACAATATGCAATTACCACATCTAATACAAAGTGATTCAGGAAACTCAAAGAGGTGAACAAAAGTATAACAGGTAAACTAAAAAGTAAGAAAGCAGGAACAATGATCCTGATATCAGACAAAGTAAAATTTCAGTGAAAAGCATTAAATGTAACAAAGAAAGGAACTTTTTAATGCTAAAAGCCACAATTCACAGCAAAGATATAACATTTATATCTTTGCACAAATTAACATAGCAACTACCTTTATGAAGCAAAACTATAGGAGACACAAAGAGACATAGAACCAAATGACATATTTAAAAATGCTCATAGCAACATTCTGTTTAATAGACCCAAAGAGAAAATAACTTAAGTCTACCAACAGAGGAACAGAAAAACAAATTCTAGTATGTTCATATAATAAAATACTAAGCTGCAATAGAAATACATGTACTACAGTTACATGCAACATGGAGGAATCTCACAAACATATTTTTGAGTAAGACAAGCCAAACACAAAGGCATACATACTACATGTATTTCTACACATTTCAAACATAGGCAAACATGACTACAGTGTTTGATGGCAGGATAGCTGTTAGTGTCAGGGAGAAGAAAGGAGATGGAAATTAGGAGGGGCCATGAGAAATTAGCTATAATTTTGTGTTCTATTGTTCTGAATGCATATTATACTTAAAGTATGTTTAGAGTAATATGTTAAATAACAGTGAAGTGGTGAGAGTGAACCTCCCTGTCTTGTTCCTGACCATAGAGGAAAAGCTCTGAGGTTTTCCCCATTAAGGCTGATATTAGCTTTGGGTTTTTCATATATAGTCTCTATTAGGTTGAGATTTGTTCCTACTTTATTGAGAGTTTTATATCATGAACGGATGTTGTATTTGTTAAATGTTTTTTCTGCATCTACTGAAAGGATCATATGGTTCTTATCCTTTCTTTTATTAATGTGGTATATCATAGTGATATATTGAACCACTCTTGAATCCAGGAATAAATCCCACTTGATCATGGTAAATGACTTCATGTAATGTATTGTTGGATTTGGTTTGCTAGAATTTTATTGAGAATTTTTGCACCCACGTTCATCAGGAATATTGGTCTATGGTTCTCTTTTTTAGTGAAGTCTTTATCAAGGCCAGCATCACCCTAGTATCAGGGTGATACCGGCCTTGTAGAATGAATTTGTAAGTTTTCCTTCCTTTTCTACTTTTTGGAATGGTTAGAGAAGAATAGGTATTAACTCTTCTTTAAATGTTTGGTACAATTGGCCTGTGAAGCCATCGGACTTACTGTTTTTTGGGAGTATTTTTATTACAGATTTAATTTCTTTGCTAAAGTCCTATCCATAGCAATCATACAACAAAAAGAAATAAAAGGCATCCAAATCGGCAAGGAAGAAGTCGAACTTTCACTATTTGCAGATAACATAATACTCTATACAGAAAACCCCAAACACTCCACCAAAAAACTGCTAGAACTGATAACCAAATTCAGTAAAGTCACAGAATACAAAATCAACATACAAAAATCTGTTGCATTCCTATACAACAATAATGAAGAACAGAAAGAGAAATTAAGAAAACAATACCATTTACAATTGTACAAAACCAATAAGATACCTAGGAATAAACCTAACCAAAGAGGTGAAAGACCTGTACTCTAAAAACTATAAAACACTGATGAAAGAAATTGAAAAAGACACAAAGAAATGTAAAAAACATTACATGCTCATGGATAGGAAGAACAAATATTGTTAAAATGTCTATACTACCTAGAGCAATCTATACATTGAATACAATTCTCATCAAAATACCAACAACATTTTTCACAGAGCTAGAAAAAAAACAATCCTAAAATTTGTATGGAACCACAAAAGACACCAAATAGCCAAAGCAACCTTGAAAAAGAAAAGCAAAGCTGGAGGCATCACAATTCCTGGACTTCAAGTTATATTATAAAGCTGTAGTGATCAGAACAGTATGGTACTGGCACAAAAACAGACACATAGATCTACAGAACAGAATAGAAAACCCAGAAAGGAACCCAAAACTCTATGGTCAACTAATCTTCAACAAAGCAGGAAAGAATATCCAATGGGAAAAAGACAGTCTCTTCAACAATTGGTGTTGGGATAATTGGACAGCAACATGCAAGAGAATGAAACTGGACCACATCCTACAACATACACAGAAATAAATTTGAAATGAATGAAAGACCTAAATGTGAGACCTGAAACCATAAAAATCCTAGAGGAGAACACAGGCAGTAACCTCTTTGACATCAGCCATAGCAACTTCTTTCTAGATATGTCTCCTAAGGTAAGGGAAATAAAAGCAAAAATACACTATTGGGACTTCCTCAAAATAAAAAGCTTCTGCAAAGTGAAGGAAACAATCAACAAAAGTGAAAGTCAACCTACAGAATGGGAGAAGATATTTGCAAATGACATATCTGATCAATGGTTATCCAAAATATATAAAAAACTCACACAACTCAACACCCAATCAACAAATAGTCCAGTTAAAAAATGGGCAGGGATGCCTGGGTGGCTCAGTTGGTTAAGTGTTTGCCTTTGGCTCAGGTCATGATCCCAGGGTCCTGGGACTGAGTCCTGCACTGAGCTCCTTGCTCAGCAGGAAGCCTGCTTCTCCCCCTGCCTGCTGCTCTGCCTGCTTGTGTGCTCAGGCTCTCTCTCTCTCTACCCCTGTGTCTGACAAATAAATAAATAAATAAATAATATCTTTTAAAAAAGTGGGCAGAAGACATGAATAGACATTTTTCTAAAGAAAACACAGAGATGGCCAACAGACACATGAAAAGATTATCATCACTGATCGTTAGGGAAACATGAATCAAAACTACAATGAGGGGAGGGTGGAGCAAGATGGCGGAGGAGTAGGAGACCTGGATTTCGTCTGGTCTCTGGAATTCAGCTGAATGGGGATCAAACCATTATGAACACCTACGAACTCAACAGGAGATGAAGAAGAGCGTAGCAACAACTCTCTGAACAGAGAAGCGACCACCCACTGGAAGGTAGGACGTGCAGAGAAGTGAATCCGAGGCGATATTCGGGAGGATAGACGGCGGGGGAGGGGGCCTCTGCCGCTTCTGGCAAGTGATAAAGCCGCAGAGCAAAAAATTGGAACTTTTAGAAGCCTGCTCCGCTGAGGGACGTCGCTCCAGTGGCTAAGCGGGGGGTGGAACCCTCGCGGGACAGTGTGGTCTCAGAACCCTCGGGGTCACAGAAAGACCAGGGGTGCCTGAGTGCGGCAGAGGTCCCAGGTATCGGAGCAGGGAAGCCGGCTGCAGAGATGGAGCCGAGGCGCGGGCTCTTAGCTCAGGGTTGCCATAAACTGTGATCCGCGACCCAGTCGGACCACTGCTCCTCCAGCAGGGACCCAACAAGCAGCAGAGCCGGGGAGACACCCCTTCCATCCCCGGGAGGAGCCACGCAGGAGCGCACCGCAGGGATCTGCTGGGTTTGGAGACTCCACACGGGGTCGGGTGCCAGAGATAGAAACACTTGGTCACAGGCCAGGTGAGTACGGAGTGTGGCCGGAGACCGGGGAGACAGGAGTGATTGACTGCTTTTCTCAGGGGCGCACTGAGGAGCGGGGCCCCGAGTTCTCGGCTCCTCCAGGAGGAGATTGGGAGGCCACCATTTTCACTCTCATCCTCCAAAGCTCTACCGAGAGCTTGCAGGGAACAAAAACTCCCAAGAGCAAACCAGGGCAGATTGCTTAGCCCGGACTCACAAGGGCGGGGTAATTCCGCCTCTTGCAAAGACATTTGGGAACCACGGCAACAGGCCCCTCCCCCAGAAGATCAGCACGAACAGCCAGCCAAGACCAAGTTTACTGATCAAGGAGAATGGGAAAACTTCAGCACTAGGGGAATACTGCATATAGAATTCATGGCTTTTTTTACCATGATTCATTAGTTTTTCAAAGTTAATTTTTTTAACTGTTTTTTTTTAATTTTTCTTTTTCCCTTTTTCAAACATCTTATCAATCCCTTTTTTAAAAAAAAATTATTTTTCATTTTTAGAGTCATATTCTATCCCTTCATAGCAGTTACCCTTATTTTTGGCATATATATATAAGTTGTTCTCTCTTTAAAATTTTGAGATACAATTTCTTCTAACATATCAAAATATACCCTAAATCTCTAGAGTATGGCTTTGTTCTAGTCTCCTGCCTGATCACATTCTCTCCCTTTTTTTTCTTTTAAACTTTCTTTCTTTTTTTAAAACAACTTCTTATCAATTCCTTTTATAAAATCTTTTATAATTTTCATCTTTACAGTCATCTTCCATCCCTTCATTGTATCAACCCTTATTTTGTACATATATAAGTCTTTCTTTCTTTACAATTTTAGAGGCACTATGTTCTAACACACCAAAAGACACCCAGAATCTAGTGTGTGGCACTGATCTATGCACTAGCCTGATCATATTTGATCATATTCTGTTTTTTTTTGTTTTGTTTTCTTCTGTTTTTGTTTGTTTTTATCTTTTCTTTTTTCTCTCTCTTTTTTTTTTTCTTTCTTTCCCTTTCTTTTCCCCTAGTTTCAGGTCTTTTCTGATTTGTTTAGAGTATATTTTCTGGGGATGTTGTTAACCTGTTAGCATTTTTTTCTCTCATTTATCTATTCTCCTCTGGACAAAATGACAAGATGAAAGAAATCACCCCAGCAAAAAGAACAAGAGGTAGTACCGTCTGTCAGGGACCTACTCAATATGGACATTAGTACAATGTCAGACCTAGAGTTCAGAATCATGATTTTAAAGATACTAGCTGGGCTTGAAAAAAGCATGGAAGTTATAAGAGACACCCTTCCTGGAGAAATAAAAGAACTAAAATCTAACCAAATCGAAATCAAAAAGGCTATTAGTGAGTGCAATAAAAAATGGGGGCACTAACTACTAGGATAAATGAGGCAGAAGAGAGAATTAGCGATATAGAAGACCAAATGATGGAAAATAAAGAAGCTGAGAAAAACAGAGATAAACAACTACTGGATCACGAGGGCAGAATTCGAGAGATAAGTGATACCATAAGATGAAACAACATTGGAATAATTGGGATCCCAGAGGAAGAAGAAAGAGAGAGAGGGGCAGAAGGTATACTGGAACAAATTATAGCAGAGAACTTCCCTAATGTGGGGAAGGAAACAGGCATCAAAATTCAGGAGGCACAGAGAACCCCTCTCAAAATCAATAAAAATAGGTCAACACCCCGACATCTAATAGTAAAACTTACGAGTCTCAGAGAAAAAGAGAAAATCTTGAAAGCAGCTCGGGAGAAGAGATATGTAACCTATAAAGGTAGAAACATTAGATTGGCAATAGACCTAACCACAGAGACCTGGCAGGCCAGAAAGGACTGTCATGATATCTTCAGAGCACTAAACGAGAAAAATATGCAGCAAGAATACGATATCCAGCTGGCTGTCTTTGAAAATAGAAGGAGAGATAAAAGGCTTCCAGGACAAACAAAAACTAAAGAAATTTGCAAACACAAAACCAGCCCTCCAAGAAATATTGAAAGGGGTCCTCTAAGCAAAGAGAGAGCCTAAAAGCAGCATAGACCAGAAAGGAACACAGACAATACACAGTAACAGTCACCTTACAGGCAATACAATGGCACTAAATTCCTATCTTTCAATAGTTACCCTGAATGTAAATGGGCTAAATGCCCCAATCAAAAGACACAGGCTATCAGATTGGATTAAAAAACAAGATCCATTGATAGGCTGTTTGCAAGAGACTCATTTTAGACCCAAAGACACCCCCACATTGAAAGTGAAGGGGTGGAAAACAATTTACCATGCTAATAGACACCAAAAGAAAGCTGGGGTGGCAATCCTTATATCAGACAAATTAGATTTTAAAACAAAGACTGTAATAAGAGATGAGGAGGAACACTATATCCTACTTAAAGGGTCTATCCAACAAGAAGATCTAACAATTGTAAATATCTATGCCCCTAACATGGGAGCAGCCAATTATGTAAGCCAATTAATAACAAAAGCAAAGAAACACATTGACAACAATACAATAATAGTGGGGGACTTTAACACCCCCCTGACTGAAATGGACAGATCATCTAAGAAAAGATCAACAAGGAAATAAAGACTTTAAATGACACACTGGACCAAATGGACTTCACAAACATATTCAGAACATTCCATCCCCAAGCAAGAGAATATTCATTCTTCTCTAGTGCCCATGGAACATTCTCCAGAATAGATCACATCCTAAGTAACAAATCAGGTCTCAACCGCTACCAAAAGATTGGGATCATTCCCTGCATATTTTCAGACCACAATGCTTTGAAACTAGAACTCAATCGCAAGAGGAAAGTTGGAAAGAACTCAAATACATGGAGGCTAAAGAGCATCCTACTGAAGAATGAATGGGTCAACCAGGAAATTAAAGAATTAAAAAATTTCATGGAAACAAATGATATGAAAACACAACTGTTCAAAATCTTTGGGATACAGCAAAGGCAGTCCCGAGAGGAAAGTATATAGCAATACAAGCCTTTCTCAAGAAACAAGAAAGGTCTCAAATACACAACCTAACCCTACACCTAAAGGAGCTAGAGAAAAAACAGCAAATAAAGCCTAAACCCACCAGGAGAAGAGAAATAATAAAGATCAGAGTAGAAATCAATGAAATAGAAACCAAAAGAACAGTAGAACAGATCAATGAAACTAGGAGCTGGTACTTTCAAAGAATTAACAAGATTGATAAACCCCTGGCCAGACTTATCAAGAAGAAAAGAGAAATGACCCAAATCAACAAAATCACGAATGAAAGAGGAGAGATCACAACCAACACCAAAGACATACCAACAATTATAAGAACATATTATGAGCAACTCTATGCCAGCAAATTAGATAACCTGGAAGAAATGGATGCATTCCTAGAGATGTATCAACTACCAAAATTGAACCAGGAAGAAATAGAAAACCTGAACAGACCTATAACCACCAAGGAAATTGAAGGAGTCATCAAAAATCTACCAAGAAACAAAAGCCCAGGGCCAGATGGCTTCCCAGGGGAATTCTACCAAACATTTCAAGAAGAATTAATACCCATTCTCCTGAAACTGTTCCAAAAAATAGAAATGGGAGGAAAATTTCCAAACTCATTTTATGAGGCCACCATTGATCCCCAAACCAGACAAAGACCCCATCAAAAAGGAGAATGACAGACCAATCTCCTTGATGAACATGGATGCAAAAATTCTCACCAAAATACTAGCCAATAGGATCCAACAGTACATTAAAGGATTATTCACCATGACCAAGTGGGATTTATCCCTGGGCTGCAAGTTTGGTTCAACATCCACAAATCAATCAATGTGATACAATATATTAACAAAAGAAAGAATAAGAATCATATGATCCTCTCAATAGATGCAGAAAAAGCATTTGATAAAGTACAGCATCCTTTCTTGATCAAAACTCTTCAGAGTATAGGGATAGAGGGTACATAACTCAATATCATAAAAGCCATCTATGAAAAACTTACAGCAAATATCATTCTTAATGGGGAAAAACTGAGAGCTTCCCCCTAAGGTCAGGAATGCAGCAGGGATGTCCACTATCACCACTGCTATTCAACACAGTATTAGAAGTCCTAGCCACAGCAATCAGATAACAAAAAGAAATCAAAGGCATCCAAATCGGCAAGGAGGAAGTCAAACTCTCACTCTTTGCAGATGATATGATACTTTATGTGGAAAACCCAAAAGACTCCACCCCAAAACTGCTAGAACTCATACAGGAATTCAGTCAAGTGGCAGGCTATAAAATCAATGCACAGAAATCAGTGGCATTCCTATACACCAACAACAAGACAGAGGAGAGAGAAATTAAGGAGTCGATCCCATTTACAATTGTACCAAAAACCATAAGATACCTAGGAATAAATCTAACCAAAGAGGCAAAGGATCTGTACTCAGAAAACTATAAAATACTCATGAAAGAAATTGAGGAAGACAGAGAGAAATGGAAAAACGTTCCATGTTCGTGGATTGGAAGAATAAATATTGTGAAGATGTCAATGCTCCCTAGAGCAATCTACACATTCAATGCAATCCCCATCAAAATACCATCCACTTTTTTCAAAGAAATGGAACAAATAATCCTAAAATTTGTATGGAACCAGAAGAGACCCCCGAATAGCCAGAGGAATGTTGAAAAAGAAAAGCAAAGCTGGCGGCATCACAATTCCGGACTTCCAGCTCTATTACAAAGCTGTCATCATCAAGACAGTATGGTACTGGCACAAAAACAGACACATAGATCAATGGAACAGAATAGAGAGCCCAGAAATGGACCCTCAACTTTATGGTCAACTAATCTTTGACAAAGCAGGAAAGAATGTCCAATGGCAAAAAGACAGTCTCTTCAACAAATGGTGTTGGGAAAATTGGACAGCCACATGCAGAAGAATGAAACTGGACCATTTCCTTACACCACACACAAAAATAGACTCCAAATGGTTGAAAGACCTAAACGTGAGACAGGAGTCCATCAAAATCCTAAAGTAGAACACAGGCAGCAACCTCTTCGACCTCAGCTGCAGCAACTTCCTCCTAGAAACATCACCAAGTGAGCCACCCAGGCATCCCTGAAGTTACCCTTATTGTGGAAGGATCTGTGGTAGAATAAATTTGGTTTAAGAAAGAATACAAGACTTATAGGGGTGCCTAGGTGACTCAGTCAGTTAAGCATCTGCCTTCAGCTCAGGTCATGATCCCAGGGTCCTGGGATCAAGCCCCACATGGAGCTCCCCAGCTTCTCCCTCTCCCTCTCCCTCTCCCTCTGCCTCTGACTCTCCTGACTTGTGCACTCTCTTTCTCTTCTCTCTCAAACAAATAAATAAAATCTTTGGGAAAAAAAAAGAAAGAATACAAGACTTACCAAATGAAGGTATAAAATATTAAGAAACAATTTAAAAGTATAGATTCTTATTTATAATAATAATATAAAGGATTGCCATGTGCTGCGCACCTGACTAAATGCTATGCAGACATTTTACTCTTTAAATCTAATAAAAGTTATTTAAAAGGGTATTATAATCCTGATTTTATAGGTGATAAATTGAAGGTCAGAGAAATTAATTTGCTCAAGCTCCTAAAATTAGTAAGAAACAAGGCATGGGCAATGTGACTCTAAATCTACTTTTCATCGAAATGCTTAAAGACTAAGTGTTTCCATTTTTGCATAGTATTACATGCTCTACCGAGGATGAAAAGACTTCAAATCAAGAAACGTAAAAGATTTAGTCTGAGGGTACCACTAGTGATGATTAATGCAAATATTCCCATAAAAGAACAGGAATTAAATGGTATTTAAAAAGGAATTAAATGGTATTAGGAAAGGAATGTCATTTCAGGTAAAGATTTGCTGGTTGTGGGTAACATGAGAAAATTCAACATATAATACAATACAAATAGTACTTCTGACCCTCAAATAACTCATTGATTGAATAAGACATTAAGTTTAATGGCATGATAAGAGTAAAACAATCTAATAATACAATTTTATTTGTGTTAAATTATATAGATTTAATGACACAGTACCAGAAGTCTACAATACTACACATTTTTCTAAATGCCCAATATGTTCATTGCTTGACATATGGGGCTCAAATAAATCTGTTTTCAGAAGAAAGCAACACTGATCTTTTGTGTCATTTCCCTTCCTACTCAATGTCTCCACTAGCCACAGACATTTCTTTTCACTAGCTCAAGTATGAAAACCCTTAACATTGTTATCAATTGCCCAATTTAGTCCCCCTCACATCCTAAACATCACTGATGAAGTGCAGCAAAATGTGGATTAAGTAATTTAAACAGCTGATAAACAGTTTGGACTAAAACTCAGGACTTACGACTGAAAGACAATGTACTTTCAGCTACATCTGACTGACCAGAAATTTGAGAATGACTTAGGTTAGTTCTCAGAAATCTAAGTTCATCAGCACATAGGAATTAAAAGACATAAAGGATATAGGGAATAAAAGGCATATCTGTCTTTCATAAAAGTGAAAGAGGGTAACTAAGAGAAAGATGAACTGGTTTCAAAGACCAGTGTTAAATTACTTGTCCAAGATTCCAGAGCTTGCAAGTAGTACTAGAATTATAAAGAGTGCCTCGACACACATCTTAAAGACTGCCAACTCTGGCCCTAAATACATATTGTATTACGTTGTTATCTGATGGAACACATTAAAATAATTTGATGTAGTCAAGGGAGCTCAGATTTGTTTTCAGTCCTGAACAATTAGTGTAATGTGATACAATTTTCAGCCTTTTTAGATTTAATAAATATTAAATTATATTGAGCTCCATATGGATGAACAATGCCCAAATAACTAAATTAATCAATCATTTATCACTAAATACATTTTAACTCATTGCTTTTCTCTATCAGCTTTTAATTATTTGTTTAACTACATAATAAGAGACATGGGCTTTTATTTTCCATTCTGTACTATTTCCCTCAAAATCACTATCTAGAAAATAAGATGCACTATTTCTTAGATCAATTTTATATTCAGCAAAGGAAATTAAATTTGCACTGGATATTTTAATGATAGCCATTTGCCAGAACAATCTTTCATAAACAATCATTATAAAGCAGACAAGATACTCAGTTTTGAAACAAGAGTTGAGATACCATGGAATAGATCCCTACAATTTAATATAGCAATTATCCCTGGAGAGTAATATCATTGTCCTTACTTTCATTGCTTTGGGGAAACAAATCCAATATGAATTATTTGAAATTTAATCTAACTCCATTCATACTAGAAAAAAAAAAAGAAATTTTGGCCACTCATTCAAGGAGCAAAGTATCAAAGAAAATATCTTAATGACTGTGGCTTTTTAAAGTAGGAGATATATATATTCCCATATATACATACATATATGTATATAGGTTAGAACACCAGTTCTAACCTTTTAAAAATTAGCTTACAGAGACAATTTATAGAAATAATGGTAGTACAAGAGAAGGTTATAATATCTGCCTTCTAGAAAGAGAAGTAAAAATATGGATACATCATATCCATCATCATTATAGAAACTAGTCAGCAGTGCTAATGCATAATACAAATTTAAGAGCATTTTTGTCTATATAGATTGTAGACTTCTAAATCTGTATAGACTGGAGAAAAATGAGCCACTTATTATCCATAAGAAAAAAGAGAGCTGGATTTTAACATCACACCAGATATGCCAAAATAAATTCCAGATAAACTAAAGATACAATTGTAAAATATAAAACTATAAAAGTGCTAGAAGAAAATTTTTGTGATTATTATAATATTTGGATGAGGAAGAATTTTTATGAAAATGTCAAGAAAAAATCCAGTAAAATGATAGGTGAATTTAACAAAATATTAAAAGCTTCCTTCGTGAGCATTACATAAACCAATTTAAAAGAATAGTAGAAAACTGTCAACAAAATTATTTGCAATGTACATGGAAGACAGGAAGTTAGTGTCCTTATTGAATAACTAATATTTATAAGCTACATAGGTAGGAAAATAAAGGACACATGGAGATATTTCATTAAATAAGATCTGCACATGGCCAATAAACATAATGTTTAATTCACTAATAATCAAAGAAATGCTAATTAAATAACAATAGCAAATATTTTTCTTTTGTCCTATTGGCAACTATGATAAACACATATTGATGATAATATGGAAAAATGAGCACTTCCTCATTTTTAGAGGAAGTATAGCTGGTTTATCTTCTAAGGTAGATATTGCAGAATATGCATATTTTACATGAATATACTGCTGGACACAGAAATTCCAATTATGGGAGGTTATGCTATGATAATGTAGCAAAGGCTTTCATATTTGCCATTCAACTCCATTTCCCCTTCTCCTAGTTTCAAGAGTCATGTTGTGCTTGAAAGAATTATTAGTATATTAGCAAGCAGTCTTGAAAGAAGTCATCCAAGACACCTTGCCTTTCAAGGACTGACCTAAGCTAAGCTGCCAAGATACCTTCTCTGTAGAAAGTTATCACTGAGCCAGTTGACCTAAATACTGAGAAACAACAGAACTTAGTCATCCCAAGAATAAAATACTGTGGCTTCTCTTCTTTCCAATACCTAGTCCTCCAAACTTTTATTTGTATGATTTACTAATTTCCTTCCAATAGTTATTTCTTCACCAAGTTGACTGTTCATGATGCTTATAACCACAAAGCCATGATACAGAAATCAATAATTGACTAAAGACATATGTGCAAGGATTTGATTGGCAATTATTTACAATATTAAGGAAATAGAGAAGAAAGCTTAAATATCAAAGATGCATGTTCTAAATAAATTATACTACACCCGAATAATGACATGCTGGGCAATCACTAAGAACAATTCTGTGAAATGACAGTGACTGACATAGAAAGATGTACTTATATTATTTTGGAATTCTATAATAAAGAATTGCCCCTTCTCCCTTATTTATGTTTATTTAGTTAGTCATCTGTTTAAGTTTACTGATATTAGTATTAACTCATGTCTATTTATTATTTTTGGAGTTATAGTACCATGTTATTTCTTCAAACTTTACAGCTTTGGTCATTGGTAACTCCTTCAGGTTAACTTCTATGTCCTATGTCCCCTTGATATGCCCACGTGTTTTTGTCCTTTGCTTTCTGACACTACAGTATACTACAGGCTCATTATATATGTTCCCTGCTCCTTACATTGATGAATGGATACGACCATTTTTAACACATTAAAGTACCGTATCAGCATATAAAATAAGATTATAGACCTTTAAAATCTTATTAATGTACTGAGAAATTAATATATTGAGAAATCATATAAAATGTTAATAGAATAGTATACAGAATGTTGGTATTACAGTAAAAGTGGAGATAACAGAGCTTTTGCTGCAACAAGCTTATGCATCAACCATACATTCTCCTCCTGCCTTGAGTGTATCCCTTATTTCTGACAGAAACACTAGACACATTCCTGATATCGAAGGCCACAATTCCTGCTTGTTTTCAAAGACTCTCCAAACTATAAATGTTCCCCCAAGTCCATGGCAAAGAAATCAATAAAACTCAGAGGCCAGATTCTCAGCCTGCCAGAGGTTTCTTTCCTAAGCCCCAGAGTCTAGGAGGAAGACAAACCCTGAACAAGACCCCTGAAATCCCAGATTCTCAAAGGTCAACTTCTGTAAGGATATCTTCAAAAAAACTGTGAGGAATATGGCATCTCTAGAGGGGGTCCCCACCTGTATAAACAGAACATCAGCCAGCTCATACTGGTACATAAATGTACCATGCATTTTTCACGTCATTAAAGTCATTTAGGTGTCAGGAAATTAACATGTTCAAAGTTAACTATGGGTTATTAAATAAAGAAGTATACTTTAAAATAAGCTCTAATATCTAAAAAAGATAACTCCCTCAATAAATTGGCTATAAAGAGAAGACTGCTCATTTTATTTGAGTGTTTTAATAATGTATTTCAATATGACTATTGAAAGAACCAAAATTAAATAACTTATTTACTGTCTATATTTCAATAGTTTCATATTGGCATCACAATTCTATTGATAATAGCTAACAATGGAGATAGAAATTGTTCTAAACAGTTTAAACTTCACAACCACAATACGTGGTAGGTACAATTGCTAGCCCCTTTTTAGAGATGAAGACATGAAGGCACAAAGGATTTACTTAATTAAACCAGATCACACAACTACTAGCTGTGAGCAGTCTAGTATCTGAGTACAAGCATTATCTCTCTCTCCAGAGTCTTTGCTCTTCAAGACCCAGCTATACTATGTCATTAATTTTAAGGTAACCTGGCGTTTTATTGAAATATTTTAATATTTATTTTTTTTTGCCTAATATTGGGAGTTGAACATAAAGAAAGTAAAGCAATGTGAGGGGACACCTGGGTGGCTCAGTCTGTTAAGCGTCTGCCTTCGGCTCAGGTCATGATCCCAGGGTCCTGGGATCAAGTCCCACATCGGACTCCCTGCTCTGCAGGGAGCCTGCTTCTCCCTCTGCCTCTGCCTCTCTCTCTCTCTCATGAATAAATAAATAAAATCTTAAAAAAAAAAGAAAGTAAAGCAATGTTTGGTCAGTGTATGGGAATTTCCTTCTGTATATTCATTTCTATCCTTGGAGAAATAGAAGCCAAGACCAGAGAAATGTTCAAGTTTTAGGTAGCAAGAATGTATTAGCTCAAAATGTAGCAAAAAATAGGACAATTTTCTTCTGGGCAAACAAACCCAGAGGTTATTTAATCTATCTCCCAAATGAGGTAAAGACATGAAACCAATAGTAACCAAACCATGACCCCTCTGCCTGAGTCTCATGAGGAAATAAGTCACTAAAAGACACACCTCTCATTTGAGGCAACAGCCTGGAGAGAGAAGGACTAGTAAGAAGATAGCCTTACTGTGATAGGTAAGAGCTGGGGCAGGGAGGAGAAGTGTGAGCTGTCACCGTAGACTGAGACTGCTGTTGGTAATGTTATCTCCACCTCTGCTTAGACTCTGAGATCAAATGCTAGACCTCAGGCTTGTACCAAGATGAGAAAGATGGTACCCAGAGGGCTAATCTTTGATCTAGAGGAAACATTAACTCCATGTCAGCCAAGGAGTAAAATGCACAACCTACAGGAATCTTCTATGTTGGGTCAGAAATTAGAAATGTCATACTTGGGTATATGGAGGCAGTCACAGAAGGAAGTGGCTCTGTGATATCTGGTACAATTTCAGGTATTCCTATCCATGTTCCAAATAAATGGCCAGCTGGTTCTCTGTGTATGTGAACATGTATGCTTAGGTATATTGCTTCCTTCTTTTTTTCCTAAGTGCTTATGGAAAAATATGACTAAATGTTCAAAAATTTATTTTATTTTATTTTATTGAGAGAGAGAGCATGCTTGCAAGAACCCACACAAGAGGGGGAGGAGTAGAGGAAAAGGGAGAGAGAAATTTTTTGCAGGCTCTACACTCAGCATGGAGTCCAATGCAGGGCTTGATCTCACGACCATGAAATCATGACCTGAGCCAAAATCAAGAGTCAGATGCTTAACCAACTGAACCACCCAGGCGCCGCTCAAAAATAATTTTTAAAAATGAACCAAAAATTACTAAAATTAACCCAGGAGCCATTCTATAGTAAATATTTAATGCTTCCAGACGCTCTATAACAGTATTAGTTTATTGAAAGAACTATATGAGCCTTATGTAACACAGAATAATCCAATAATATAGTTGCACAAAATAACTTTGGGAAACTTATTTAATTCTTTCAAGAGTATTAAAGCAACCCATATTATTCCTATATTCACATCCTTCATTGCTGTGTAAGTTCTAAAATCCCTTCTTGGCCTTTGTCTTTTAAAATAAAAGTGTGTATATATGTCTTACAGTTTACAATAACACTATTTGTGAGTAATAATGCACTCGTTTTTGCTTCACATAGCAAACCATTTTCTTCTGCTTTTTGTCATCTCAAAAATGGGTAATATCTGTCTCTGAAGAAAAATACAGCATATAAAATATGAGCACACTCTCTACCGATTATCTGACAGTGTCTTGTGATAGAGTATTCCAAAGAATACATACAACTGCTCTTATCTTTCATCATCAGATCAAATGCATCATTTATCTAGGGTTTATTTTTCCATGAAGAGTAAGTTCCAAAAGAAGGCAATAAACATCACTGCCATTTTGACATGCATTACAAATGTCAGTGGGAGATATGTCACATGCTAGGCAATAATGTAACTAAGACACAGTATAAGTGAAAATTTTAACTAATGTACATCACTTTTACTATTGTTTAATGTTCGATAAAATAAATGTATAATTTAACTTTATCCTGTATCAGCTGAGAAAGCAATATTATCCTTAGGAATTACTATAAATGCAGTTTGTCATTTGTTAATCTGCTTTAGGAACAGGAAGAAAACTACATATAATTAGTTGCCCTAATCCATCCTTTTGAATGTGAAAAGTCCCACATAGAGACCAAGTTACTGCAATAGTTGAAATAAAATGTGTCCTTAGCATGACTTGTTAAAGGGATCTCGTATGTTATTAAATTATCTTCATTTTTGATATTCAATATGTTCTTTTAAATGATGCTTTCAGTTCAAGACCTATAACCTAATATACCAAACCACAATGTAGTCCATATAACAATAAGCAACAACAATTAGCATATTTGTAATGTAAATGGCTCTTTTAAAAAATAGTAGTGAAGTTTTTTTAATGCACAATTATTTTAAAGGGAAAAATAATACTCATTTTCAAAAAATATGCACATTTTAAATGTTATTGGACCTCATTATTTCTTGAAGGCCCATCAGGTCACAAGGGCCATACAAATATTATAAAGTTCAGAATATAATTCTTTCTATAAATATCTTCCTTGTCGCTCCTTATTTTTATTTGAGCTCAATTAGTGCTACTAAAATAATATTCTGTAAGAGCATATTAAGGAGAAAAATGGTGGTAGAATGAGGAGGCAAGTGGGAAGGGCAATAGTTAAAATATTTAATATAAAGGAAAATTAAGTGGTATAATTCCACAGAGATAAAGAAAACAAAATGAGAGATTGAGAAAAGAGAGAGTGATTGAAAAACATTGAGAAAGGAAGGAAAGGGAACTGCAGCATAGAATTTTCATGGAGGGGTTACAGTTCAGAAAATTAACTTGATCTGTATATCCACAGAGAGACTGGGACTAGGAAAAAGCAAGCAAGCTTTAGACCAGCAGTGAGAAAAGGGGCTAAAAATATAGGACTCACTGATTTACAACTAACAGTTAACTTCCCTTTACTTCCATTTCTCATCACTATCCTTCTCCCTACCATACTATCCCTGTAGCATCGAATAATCAGGAGCCAGACAATTAAGATCTTGAGGGGAAAAAATGTTCTTTTCTAAAGAACTGATCAAATTGCTGGGAAAAGTAAGGACTAAGTCAACCAATAATTTGTATGATTAGTATAGATGTTGGTACTCAAAGCAAAGCCCCCTAAATTCTGGCTTTTAAAAGCCATACAACAATGATCAGCTGTTCACCCACGCATCCTATACCAAGCCTTGCCAAAGTTCAAACCCAACTAATCCACCAAGAGGTCCCACTCAGCTTTTATATTGAATCATTCTTAAAAGCAAACATATAATCAATAATCAGAAGCCATTTAAGAAGAGAATCTTGTACCATTACAGAAGGCAAAACATATTTTAAAAAATAATAGCAAGATTTCATATAAAAGAGTAGTGCCAGGATCTAAAGATATTATTAATAAAGTCTAATTACCCTGAAGAATATACTGCATTCATTAAGATCAACTAAGCAAGAATAAAAGGCGATGGAAAAAATTACAAAACAAGAAAGAACTAACTGAAATCAAATGTCTCATTCTCAAAAATTTTCAGTAGAAATGAAGTTATGGAGTACAAGAGAAAGTATAAGTGAAACAGAGGATTAATATAGGAAGACTAACAAACAACTAAGAGTTCCAGCAAAAGAGAACAGATAAAAATGTAAAATATATTTCTCAGACATAAGAATCTACAAAATCAAATTGCCTAGTGAGTGGTAACTTGACTTAAAAAGGAAAAAAAAAAAAACTAGCATCTAGACTTATCACAGTGAAATTTCAGAAAACCAAGAATCATAAAAGGAAAGAGAATTAGACTGGTTTCAGACTCACTATTAGCATCATTGAATGGTAGAACACAGCAGATCAATTCTTTCAAAGTTCTCAGCCAAAATTTTTTCAATCTGGAATTTCATCTTTGGTCAAAATTTAGATTAATAAAAATTGCATATTTTCTTAAGAAGTTATGTAAGAGGGGCACCTGGGTGGCTCAGTTGGTTAAGCAGCTACCTTCAGCTCAGGTCATGATCCTGGGGTCCTGGGATCAAGCCCCACGTCCGGCTCCCTGCTCAGTGGAGAGGCTGCTTCTGCCTCTCCCTCTGCCTGCCACTCTGCCTACTTGTGCTATCTCTCTGTCAAATAAACAAATAAAATCTTTTAAAAAAAAGAAATTATGTAAGAAAGTACATTAGCAAAATGAAAATGAACCCCAGTAAAAAGGAAACAAAATATCCACCCAAGAAAGCATCAAATGGAAATATCAGGATGACATCTGGGCTACAGACCTAGAGAGTAACCATGAGTAACCACTCCTGACAGAGCTGGAAGAAAGATCTCCAGGAAAATCCTGAAACCAGAGTGTGTGGAGAACAGATTTCACTATATAAATAATATGACATGACTGAGAGTTAAGAAAAACTTTAGGACATAATAAAAGAACAGAACAAGAGGAAATACAAAGGCAAAAAGCAACTTTAAAAAAAATGAAAATTGCATTGGAAAGTCAGCGTCAAAATATAAAGCAACCAATTGTCATTAGAACAGAAAATCAGGGGTCTTCAAAAGAAAAATGTAATGTAGTCCAGGCAGTAGACATAATAAATATTAGAAGTACAGAAAATAAGTATACATTTCTTCTTCCTACAGGAAACTAGAAAGGTAATTACAGATTTAAGTGGAAAATCTATACCAAAAAAAAAAAAAAAAGCATGCTAATGCTTCTTTTTTTCTAAAAAGAAAACTAATACCTGGCTCAATTTTGAGTATTTACTGGGGCATGAAAACAGGACCCTATGTGTGGACATTCTATTCTGAGTAGCCCCAAAGCTTTGAAATAAAGAAAAAAAATATGTATTCACAAAACACCGTATGGCTCTATTAAAAAAAAAAAAAAAACAATATTTACATCATGATAGCAATGTAAGTGGAGTTCACTAGTGTTCAATTTTTATAAACAACCTAGAGACAGAGAGCAAAAGATTTAAAAATTGGTTGCAGATTAGAATGCAAATGTTACCAATCTTAAAAAAATATAAAATCACTGCTGACAGATTTTAGGAAATGGAAGGGAGAATGAGAGGTAAAAGAATGGAGAGGAGCTGTAATAGTGTGATCTTACAAAGGAAATACATGAGATACTCCATTTCATGAATCTAAACATAAAGGTTAAAGTATATCAGCTACTATAAGTATTTTATTCCATTTACAAGGAAAACTAGATAGTGATATAACTATATCAAGAGAGGAACAAAAAGGTTAAAATAGTAAATGACCTAAATTTTAAACCAACATATCAGGAAGTCAATAAATAACATCTGAAGTTGGTAAATCAAAAAATAAAATATGGGAATATTAGTAAGAAATGAGAGTTAACTACAAAAAGAAGCACAAATATAGATATTTAAAGATAAATGTCTCTCGAAGGCAAAATTTGAGGTAGTTAAAAGGGGTATAGGGTATTTATAAGCTCTTCTGTACAATTCATTTTTTCTTTTTTTTAACCCATGAGTAAGTAAAACACTCAAAAATATTTAACAGCAGAAAACCCAAATGCCCAGCATAACAGCAAACTTGAAAAACAGAGGCACAAAGAAAGTTGGAAAAATACGTTGGACCTCTTCCTAAAAACCCTTCAGACCACATCCTGAAAATCTTCTAAAATGAGTTGGGATCATCCTTCAGGGGTGCCAGTTCCTGCAAAAGCAGAGGATGCTCTTGATACAGTAGTGTGTGTGTGTGTGTGTGTGTGTGTGTGTGTGTGTGTGTGTGTGTGTGTGTGGCATACTTATGTATATTCATGTTTAACAGTGTATGCATAATGTGCAAAACTATAATATAAATATTTCATAATTTGTATGTTATGTTTATACATAAAATAATATGCCTATGAAGCCAACTAAATACACATACTTAATATACATATTATATAATATAGTTAGATAAAATAATCACATACTTGTGGGGACTACTGGTATGTAAGGGTATATTTCCAACTAAGTTTTATATTCTTTATAGAGGAGCTTATTTCTAAAATAGAAATTATTTGCAAAGTTAAAATGAGATAATATATGCTAAGCATGTAATTCGGTCCTGGGCACATACTACAAACTATTAAAATATTACTTATTCCTTCTTCTCTATGCTCAGTAATAGTCCACAGGACAGCTCTGAATTACCAAATAATCTAATTTCAGAGAAACAAAACCTAATGCATAATCTATAGATTACTGTGGCATTTCCCTCTGTGTCAATATAACCACAAAAAGTACTATTTGAACTTGTGTTTCATAATATAATGTAATAATTATAATTAACACTCAAATGAATAAGTTCCTTCAAATTATTTTAATAATTTAAAATAGATACATGCACTATAAGAAATCCAAGAAATCAAATTTTAATTTGATATCATGTCTGATTTACCAATGCATTCTTCTAAAACAGATGAATCACTGAAAATCAAAATTAAAATAATACTATAAAATTTATTTAAATAATAAGTATTTTAGTGCTCTACATCATGTCTTTTTACCAATTCCTAGCCATTTAACAATTGAACAATGAATTTCAAAGTTCACTCTGTTAAAAAGAAAAAAAACCACTACATTGGAAAGAAAGATCTTTGATTTAAATAAGAATCAAGTATACCTTTACTCACATGAAAACACATTAAGTGAAAAAGGTGTTTGCAAATTAGGCATGATATATATGGTCCCATTTTTGCAAAACCAAAATAAGCAATGCATATGTTTAACTGTGCATTAATAATTGTGTATTTTTTTAAAGATTTTATTTATTTGACAGAGAGAGAGAGAGAGACAGAGAGGACAAGCTGGGGGGCATGGCAGAGGGAGAAGGAGAAGCAGACTCCCTGCTGAATAGGGAGCCTGATGTGGGGCTCAATTCCAGGACCCTGAGAACATGACCTGAGCGGAAGGCAGTCACCTAACTGACTGAGCCACCCAGTGCCCCAATAATTGTGTATTTTTAACACACATATTGCCACATAAATAATTAACTATTTGCTCAAATAATAATGACTACCCCAGAACCTCATCACACAAAGATCTGGGCCTTAATGTATTCTGAGAATCTGTGTAAACAGAAGTATATGGCTCACAGACAATTCATGTGTATGTGACAAAATTAGGCTATATTCCAAGTCTCCCCCTTTACTACAGACTAGGCCTTTGGAATATAACCTATTCAGACTCCTGAAAGGACTTAAAGTCTCTCCCACTTCCCTTCCCCTCACTAACCCCCTGCTTCCCCATTAAGTAAGGGGCTTCTGGTACTGATGTTTTCGGACAACTTCAGGACAGCAAACTCACTACATATGATGTCCTGCTCATCCATGTGGCCACTTGAGATGTGTGCCCCTTCTGGCCTTCTATTCTCCTTCTCTTCACCTCATCATCCTCTTTCATGTTTGATCAACCTTCTCACTGCATCTTCTGGTCATTCCTATTTTGTGGTTAACAAACTCTATGTCCTCAACAACTTCACAAAGCACTGCCTTTAGTTTTCTGCCATAACTGGAACGAATCCCCCAACCCATAGGCCCTCCTCTCTCATAGCAATGGAGGCCCTTTATTTCATCATACCACAAAGATTCTGAGGTTTCTCTATTACCCTGATCTCCAGTCCCATGTATATAACAGTCAACTAGGCAGCTTTACTCAGATGTCTCACAGACACCCAAATTTCATCATGTCACAAACCAACTAATATTCTTTCTTCCAAAATCCTCCCCTCCTCCTGCTCTTCTTTTCCAGTGAATGAGAACACTGTTAATTCTGCTACTTAAGCCAAAATATTTGGAATTTCCTCTCTTGTTCTCACACACTAACTACATAAGTAATCCAACCAAGAAGACCCACAGTTTGCCTCCTCAGTATCAAAACTGTCAACTCCTCTCCCTACACTGTTATTTTTTTTAGCCAAACTGTACCCATCTCTTACCTAGAAACTGCATTTATCCCTGACCTGGCATCACTGCTTCCAGATTTGCTCCACTTTAACTCAATTTGTGTGAGCTAAAAAATGATCTTTTCAGATACAAAGTTCCTAAGCACAGCCTCTTCAGTAAGAGTCTGAGGGGTTATCTTGGGATAAAGTGCTAACTGTTCAGCATGGCTTCAAAAGGCCTCCATGGCCTGGCCAAGGTCTGCTGTGGACACTGCATGCTCTTTGCATGCTTTCCTGGCTACACTGAAAAGTATGGGGCTGACCTCTAGGTCTTTGCACACGTTACCAGAATTTCTCCTCTTCTTTACCTAGCTTGCTCTATTAATCCCCCAGGCCTCAGCCTAGTTGTCACTTAATGCAGAAAACCTGGGATCCCTCAAATGTAGATGAATTGTATGCTTCTCTGTGCTCCTTTAACATTACTTTAATTTCTTCATCCGAGAAATTTCAATAATTGCTTTGTAATTATTTCCCTCTCAATTGCTAGATTCTAAGGCTTAGAATATATGCCAAATACAGGCAGGAACTGTGTTTCATTTATTCACTGCTATGCCAAAGTCAACCAGCACACAGTATGACTTCAAAACAAATTAGTAATCTGAAAAAAATCCCAAAATATATGGAGATTAAACAACACACTTCTACATAATGCATGAGTCAAAGAAGAAATATAAAGAGAATTTTTTAAATATTTTAAACTAAATGAAATTTGAAAATGCCTTATCAAAGTTTATAGGATGTGGTGAAAGTAATGCTTAGAAAGAAAGAACAGCATTACATGCATATATTAAAAAGAAAAAGAATTAAAATGAATCACCTAAACTTCCTTAGAAAACTAGAAAAAAAAAGAGCAAACTAAATCCCACATAACCAGAAGAAGTAAGAATTAGAGCATTGAAATAAAAAAAAAAGGAAATCAATAGAGAAAATCAACAAAACCAAAAATTGTTTCTTTTAAAAGATGAATAATGATGATAAGTCTTTAATAAGCTAAGAAAAAAACAAGAGAGGGCACAATTACTAAATGAAATTAAACAGGACATCATTACAGATCCCATGGACATTAAAAAGGTAATAAAAATTAATACAAACAACCCTATGCTCAACAAATAGAAAACCTAGATGAAATGAAACAATCCCTTGAAAGACATAATCTGCCAAACTGACACAAAAACATCAATTTGAATAGGCCTATGTATTAAATAAATCAAATCAATAATTAATAATATTCCAAAACAGAAAGCATAATCAGATGGGTTCCACTCGTAAACTCTTCCAAACACTTAAGGAAGAAATTATAACAATTTTTTTTATAATTCATCTTTAACTTTAATGCAACACCATTCAAAATTCAGGCAAAGTATTTTGTAGTTATTAAAAAACTAATTCCAAAATTAATACAGAGAAGCAAAAGACCCAGAATAGCAAAAACAACACTGAAGAAAAACAACAAAGTTAGAAGACTGATACTACCTAATTTCAACACTTACTATAAAGCTACAATAATCAAAATAGTATGGTATTCACAAAAGAAACAAATAGATCAATACACACACATAAATACAGCCAACTCATCTTTGACAAAGGAGCAAAGGCAATACCATGGAGTAACGACAATCTTTTCAACAAATGGTGCTAAAACAACTGGACATCCACGTGCAAAAAACAAAACAAAACAAAAAGAGAATCTATACATAGACACTGTACCCTTCATACAAATTAATTCAGTATGTATCATAGTAGACCTAAATGTAAAATGCAAGACAATAAAACTCTTAAAAGATAACAAACGTAAAAACCTAGATGACCTTGGGTATGGCCATGTTTTTCAGACACAACAAAGGTATGATCCATGAAAAAAAAATAATTGATTTCATTCAAATTAAAAACTTCTGCTCTGCAAAAGACAACGTGAAGAGAATAAGAAGATAAGCCACAGACTGAGGAAAAATATTTGCAAAACACACATTGATAAAAAAAAACTGTTCTCCAAAATATACAAAGAACTCTTAAAACTCAACAATAAGAAAACAAACAACACAATTAAATAAACCTATGACATTAACAGATCCCTCACAAAATAACAGATGGCAAATAAGCATATGAAAACATATTCCATATCATATGTCACCAGGAAAAAGCAAATTAAAACAATGAGATACTACTACGCACTACTTAGAATGGCCAAAACCCAGAACACTGACATCACCAAATGCTGGTGGAGCAACAGGAACTCTTATTCTATGCTGGTAGAAATGCAAAATGGTATAGCCACTTTGGAAAATATTTTAGCAGTTTCTTAGAAAAATAAATACACTCTTACCATGCAATCCAACGGTCATGACCTTGATATTTACCCAAAGGAGGTGAAAACTTATGTCACACAAAACCTGCACATGAATGTTTATAACAACTTTATTAATAATTGCCAAAATCTGGAAGTAACCAAGCTGTCCCTCTGTGGGTGAATGGAGGGACTGTAATATATACAGAAAATGGAATATTATTCAGCACTAGGAATAAATGAGCTATCAAGCTATGGAAAGACATGAAGGAACCTTAAATGGATATTATTAAGTGAAAGAAGCCAATTAAAAAAGGCTACATACTGTATGATTGCAACTACATGACATTCTGGAAAAGGAAAAACTATAGAGACAGTAAAAAGGCCAGTGGTGGCCAGGGGTTGGGGGGAGGGAGGGATAACTGGTGGAGCACAGAGAATTTTTTATGGCAGTAAAAATATTCTGTATGATACTATGATGACAGATACATGTCATTATACCTTTGTCAAACCTATATAATAAACAACACCAAGAGTAAACCATAACGTAACTATGGACTTGGCCAATTATGATGTGTCAAGGTAGGTTCACTGATTTAACAAACATACCACTCACATTGAGGATGATGATAATGGGAGAGGCTACACATGTGTTGTGACAGGAAATATATGGGAAAGCTGTGTACCTTCCTCTCAATTTTTCTGTGAACCTAAAATTTTGCCAAAAAAAAGTCTTAAAAGGTATTTAATATTAAAAATTGTCTTAGAGCCATTAAATAAATGCCAAATTTTCTTAGTGAATATGCTAATTTATAACTTAATTTTCTATCTGATAAGTAGATGTTACCTAAATATTAAATTTGGTGTTTTATTTATCTAATACTTTATTATGATATAATTTATTAATTAAATTATTAAGATAAATCATTAAGATAATTTATTTGTTAAAAACTAAAATCCAATGCTTTGAATTATTTTGGTTCATAAAATTAACTCATAAGTTACCTAAATGTAAATGATAAACATTAATATATGCTTAAATAAAATATTTTGATACTACATTACCTTTCACATAGTACATATGCACTTACATGCCGAAGCCGGCAGTTTAGAATCAAGAAAATAAAATTATTTTTCTTCCTGAGTATAAAAACCATTTGATCTATCATGTGAAATCCTCAAAACCAAGATTCTTCCATTCTTCCCCATTCCTACCCACTAACTCCCACATGCATGTATTGAATAAACCTCCAATGAGAGATGAAATAATAAAGTAAATGCATGCAGTTTATAAACTTATTCTTCTACTACTAAGCCTCCACTATCTGATTCATGAGAAAAAGTTAAAAAAATTGGAAATAGAAAACTACTGGAAAATGTTGAGAAAATGGTATCTATAATCTACTATATACTAATATACAAACTATACTAATACTATATACCAGATAGACTAATCCACTATTCTTTTGCCATTAGTTGAAAGAAATTGAGCATAAGGCAAGCTGCCTTTTGATTACCTATAACTTTATTTCACATTATGCCTCTTGTTAGCCAAATTTAAAGCTCCTTTTTGACATTACTTAAACACTTACAGACCCTATACTAAGTAGATGTACTTCCCAAACTCATCTTTTTTTCTCCTCTTATCCTTTCTAGGACAACTCTAATGAAAAGATGAGATTATCCATGGAATATAAAATATAAAGCATTTAAATTTGTTATGATTTTACTTCACAGATTAAAAATAGATTACCATTTACTTAAAAAAAAGAATCATAATTACTAAAATTAAATACTGGACTTTTGATTGCAGCAATATATGATTACATACTTTGGGAAAAATTTTTCCACTAAAACACAACTAAAACCTAAGTAAAACATAATTTTATTACATTGTTGCACTCAACATGAGATAAGGTAAAAATCAGGAAAAACAGCATATATATATATATATATATATATATATATATATATATATATATATATATAAGCTATTAGCAGCAAACATATGTAAAAGATGGGTTGCTATGATGACAAATGCCAAAACCAGAACTGCAATTCTGAGACTAAGCTTGAGGACCAACATAAGATAGAGAAGCAGAATCTTAGTAACATTTAAAGAAAAAAAAAGTATACACACAAACAAGTGCAAGCAACAAGGAACTAGCAATAATTATCAAGAATAGTCTTTAAAAAACCAAATGTAGCCTTCAGAAGTATAAAACTGTTTACATATAAAAACACAAGGATAGATTTTAAAAGAAATTCAACATATATAGAGAGAAAGCTACAATGAAGAAATTTCTGAGAATGCAGCACAGGGAGATAAGGATAGAGAAAATTTGAAGAAGTTAAGAAATATGGAGGACAGAATGAGATGGCATAACCTATATCTAATTGCAGCCCTGGATAGAACAATTTTTTTTAATGCAGGAAAGGCAGTATTTAACTGCAATAAATGAGTAGAATCTTTAAGATATGACAAAAGACATGCTACCCAAATACAGGAATCATAACATATTCCATGGGAAAATGAAATAATATTATGCCTATTATGAACAAACTACTCGACAAAAAAGACAAAGATGAAATCTTAAAAGCAGTCAGACAAATTAAATAAATTTGTAAATATATCTACATAAGCATTATCTTTAGAAATTGCCTTTATAAAATAACAAGAATATTGTCTATTTTGTTACGTTAAAAAACAGAACTAAATGCCAGACCAAATATGTATGTAAATTGGGAATGTTTCATTCAGAGTTAAAGAGTTTGAAGATCTTTGCATTATTCAAGTAATTAATTTTAGATTGTATTACACATGCATGTTAAACTTTTAAGGGTCAACACCAAAAAAAAAAAAAAGGAAAAATACATGGTGAAAGAAATCAATGTATTTTAAAGCAAGGAATGAGAAATAAAAGTATGAAAAGATGAATGTAACACACAAAAAAAGATGGTAGGTGATATATCAATAATCACAAAAGTGTAAAACAAATAAATGTAAATGAGCAAAATTACCAGATAAATAAAAGAGATTATCACCTATATGTTATTTTTCACTAAAGACAACAACTAAACATAACACAAAAATGTTGAAAATAAAGGAATGAAAAGATGTACCTAGTAAATACTAATCAAAGAAAGAAGTAGCTATGTAATAGAAAACAGACCACAAGACAAAGTATTACTAGAAAAAGAAAAATTTGAGGTAAAGAAAAAATATGTACAATAAAATACATATACAAAGTATAGTAAAATAAAAAGTTTTTATTTTTTTAAAGAGGCTTTTTACAGAAGATTTATGTTTCACTTTCAAAACAAATTCTAGAACAAATACTTATTTATAATCTTTGACCCAATAATGTCAATTCTTTAGGTTTATCCCAAGGAAATAATCAGAGCTATGAACAGTTTTATTTACAAAGATGGCTTCATGGGATTATTTGAAAACAAAACAATGTTAAGAACCAAAACAAGTAGATACTAGGAGATAAAATATGTTATGAAATTATACAAATAATGAAGCATTATAAAGACATCAAATCTAGTTTTCTGAAGAATATACAGTCCTATGTTATTCTATGTAAAAGATGAATGTACAAGACTGTATATAAAATGTGTCAAATGTATTAGGATTTTTACTGGAAAAAACTATATAAAATGTTACTCCAATTTCATTTACTTAAATATACACTTTATATATGTGTATAAATATATGCATAAAAATACCAGGAGGAAATATAGTATTGATTATTAAAGTTGATTTCAAATAAAACTACAGATTTCTATCTCCAAAAGATTGAGATCATATCATGCATATTTTCTGACCACAATAAAACATGAAGTCAACCACAAGAAAAAATTTGGAAAGACCACAAATACATGGAGGTTAAACAACATACTACTAAACAATGAATAGGTCAACTAGGAAATCAAAGAGGAAATTACAAAAATACATGGAAAGAAATGAAAAATGAAAACACAGTGGTCCAAAACCTTTGGGATGTAGCAAAAGCAATCCTAAAAGGAAACTACATAGCAATACCTTAAACCTACCTTAAGAAGCAAGAAAAATCTTAAATAAACAACCTAACCTTACACCTAAAGAAGCTAGAAAAAGAACAACAAACAAAGCCTAATGGCAGCAGAAGAAGGGAAAAAATAAAGATTAGGGCAGAAATAAATGATATGGAAACAAACAAACAAAACCAATAGAACAGATCGATGAAACCAGGTGCTGGTTCTTTGAAAAAAATTAATGAAATTGATCAACCCCTAGCCACACTTAACATAAATAAAAAAGACCCAGATAAATAAAATTACAAATAAGAGAGGAGAAATATCAACCAATACCATAGAAATACAAAAAATTATGAGAAAATTAAGAGAAACTATATGCCAACAAATTGGATAACCTGGAAGAATGGATAAATTCCTAGAAATATACAAAACTATGAAAACTGAAACAGAAAGAAATAGAAAATTTGAACAGACTGATAACCAACAAAGAAATTGAAACAGTAATCAAAAATCTCCGAACAAACAAAAGTTCAGAGCCAGATGGCTTCAAAGTAGAATTCTACCAAACACTTAAAAGAGTTAATACATATTCTTCTCAAATTATTCCAAAAAGAAATAGAAAAGGAAGGAAAACTTCCAAATTCATTCTATGAGGCCAGCATTACCTGATACCAAAACCAGATAAAGACTCCACTAAAAAAGAACTACAGGCCAATATTCCTGATGAACACGGATGCAAAAAATATCAAGAAAATAGTAGCAAACCTGGGTGGCTCAGTCATTAAGCGTTTGCCTTCGGCTCTGGTCATTATCCTGGGGTCCTGGGATCTAGCCTTGCACTGGGGTCCCTGCTCAGCAAAAAGGCTGCTTCTCCCTGTCCCACTTCCCCTGCTTGTGTTCCCTCTCTCGCTGTCTCTGTCAAATAAATAAATAAAATCTTCCAAAAAAAAAAAAATAGTAGCAAACCATATCCAACAATACAATAAAAGAATCATTCTCCACAAACGAGTGGAATTTATTCCAGGGATGCAAGGGTTGTTCAATATTTGCAAATCAATCCACGCAACAAACCACATTAATAAAAGAAAGGATAAAGAGCCATATGATCCTTTCAACAGATGCAGAGAAAGCATTTGACCAAGTACAATATCCATTCACGAAAAAAAAAGAAAAACAACCTCAACAAAGTAGGATTAGAGGGAGCATACCTCAACATAATGGAGGCCATATATGAAAAAAACACAGCTAATATCATCCTTAATGAGGAAAAATGAGAACTTTTACTCTATGGTCAGGAACAAGACAGGGATGTCCACTCTCACCACCATTATTTAACATAGCACTGGAAGTCCTAGCCACAGAAATCAAACCAAAGAAAGAAATAAAAAGCATACAGATTGGCAAGGAAGAAGTCAAACTTTCACTATTTGCAAATGACATGATACTCTATAGAAAACCGCGAAGACTCCACCAAAAAAACTGCTAGAACTGATAACCAAATTCAGTAAAGTCACAGAATACAAAATCAACGTACAGAAATCTGTTGCAATTCTATACACCAATAATGAAGCATCAGAAAGAGAAATCAAGGAATCAATCCCATTTACAATTGCATTAAATCACAAGATACCTTGGAATAAACCTAACCAAAGAGGTGAAAGACCTGTACTCTAAAAACTATAAAATACTGATGAAAGACATTAAAGAAGACACAAAGAAATGGGAAAACATTCTATGCTCATGGATTGGAAGAACAAATATTGTTAAAATGTCTATACTACTCAAAGCAATCTATACATTTAATGAAATCCTTATCAAAATACCAACAACATTTTTCACAAAGCTAGAACAAACAATCCTAAAATTTGTATGGAACCACAAAAGACCCCAAATAGCCAAAGCAACCTTGAAAAAGAAAAGCAAAGCTGGAGGCTTCAAAATTCCTGGACTTCAAGTTATATTATAAAGCTGTAGTGATCAAAAGAGTATGGTACTGGCACAAAAACAGACACATAAATCTATAGAACAGAATAGAAAACCCAGAAAGGAACCCAAAACTCTACAGTCAACTAAACTTCAACAAAGTAGGAAAGAATATCCAATGGAAAAAATACAGTCTCTTCAACAATTGGTGTTAAGATAATTGGACAGCAACATGCAAAAGAATGAAACTGGACCACATCCTACACCATATACAAAAATAAATCTGAGATGGATGAAAAACTACTGGGAGACCTGAAACCATAAAAATCCTAGAGGAGAACACAGGAAGTAACCTCTTTGATATCGGCCATAGCAACTTCCTTCTAGATATGTCTCCTGAGGTAAGGGAAACAAAAGCAAAAATACACTATTGGGACTTCATCAAAATAAAAAGCTTCTGCACAGCAAAGGAAACAATCAACAAAAGTAAAAGGCAACTTACAGAATGGGAGAATATATTTGCAAATGACATATCTAATAAACGGTTAGCATCCAAAATATATCAAGAACTTATAAAAGGCAACATCCAAAAACTGAATAATCCAATTAAAAATGGGGAGAAGGGGCACCTGGGTGGCTCAATCAGTTAAGCATCTGCCTTCAGCTCAGGCATAATCCTGGGATCTTGGAATTGAGCCCCGCATTGGGCTCCCTGCTCAGCGGGAAGCCTGCTTCTCCTTCTCCCTCTGCCCCTCCCCCATTCATGTTCTCTCTCCCTCTCCCCCCCCCAAATAAATAAAATATTTTTTTAAAGATTTTATTTATTTATTCGACAGAGAGAGAGAGACAGCGAGAGAGGGAACACAAGCAGGGGGAGTGGGAGAGGGAGAAGCAGGCTTCCTGCCGAGCAGAGAGCCCAATGTGGGGCTCGATCCCAGGACCCTGGGACCATGCCCTGAGCCGAAGGCAGCCGATTAACAACTGAGTCACCCAGGTGCCCCTAAATAAAATATTTTTAAAAAATAAATAAAAATAAAGACATGAATAGACATTTTTCTAAAGACATACAGATGGCCAACAAACACATGAAGCTATGTTCAACATCCCTCCTCATCAGGGAAATACAAATCAAAACTACAAGATATAACCTCACACCAGTCAGAATGGCTAAAATTAATAACATAAGAAATAACAGGTGTTGGCAAGGATGTCTAGAAAGGGGAATGCTCTTACACTGTTGGTAGGAATGCAAACTGGTGTAGTCACTCTGGAAAACAGTATGGAGGTTCCTCAAAAAGTTAAAAATAGGACTACCCTATGATCCAGCAATCACACTACTAAGTATTTACCCAATGAACACAAAAATACTAATTCAAAGAGATACATGCACTCTGATGTTTATAGCAGCGTTATCAACAACAGCCAAATTATGGAAAGAGCTCAAATATCCTTCAACTGATGAATGCATAAAGACAATGTATATATATGTATATATATATATAATATATATATATATGTAGTATTACTCAGTCATAAAAAAAATGAAACTTGCCAGTTGCAATGACATGGATGGAGGTAGAAAGTATTATGCTAAGCAAAATAAGTCAGAGAAAGACAAATACCATATGATTTCACTCATATGTGGAATTTAAGAAACAAATGATCATACTGGGAAAAAGAGAGAGGAAAACCAAGAAACAGACTCTTAACTAATAAAGAACAAACAGATGGTTTTACCAGAGGGGAGGCTGGTGCGGAGATGAGTGAAATAAATGATGGGGCATAAGGAGTACACTTGTGACGAGCACCAGATGTTGCATGCAAGTGTTGGATCACTAAATTCTACACCTGAAACTAATGTTATACTGCATGTTAACTAGAACTTTAAATTAAAATATATGAATAAATAAATAGGAAATATTCCCCACCTCATTCAATTATACTAAAGTTATAAGTAGACAGTGACTAAAAGGAGAAATTAAAGGCCAATTTTATTCATAAAATAGAAGTAAGCATCCTTAAAAAAAATAGTGGATTAGATCCAATGATATATGAATCAGATAGCATATAATGAGTAAGTTCAGTTTTATCCCAAGAGTGAAAGAGAATGTTTACATTAGAAATTCTATGTTATTTATCACATTAAAATATTAATGGAGAAAATCATCTCAAAAGCAGAAAATTCAATATTCATTCATAATAAAATAAATTTTAACACATGAACATAATAAAAAAATTACCATTCATTTATTTTTACCAAAATTAACACTAACTCATGATAAAGCACAAATAAACAAACTTAGCAAACATGGAAGTAAAGGTTAACTTTTTTAGCCTGATAAAGAATATCTACCAAAGGCTTATAATTAATATTATTTGTTCATGTTGAAACATCAGATTCACTCCCTTTAAAATCAAGAACAGAAAAAGAATGCCTACTCCAACTACTTTTATTCAACAACTTTCTAGAGGTCTTAGACCATGCACAAAGATAAATATACATAAAATTTTGCAGGTTTGGAAAAGGAAAATCACAACCATCATTATTCATAGATGATATCATTTTAAGCAATAAAAAAAAACAGAGACAAACTTTTGAAAGGGGAACTTTAGCAAGGTCACTGTATTTAAGTTCAACTTAAAGTAATCATTTTCATGTCTATAGCATGTCTAACAGCAAGTAACATTTTTTTTCATTTATACATTCATTCAAATACAAATATTTATGGATACTTACTATTTGCCAGTCATGCTTTTGGCACTGGGAATATATCAGTAAATAAAATAGATAAATACCCCTGATTTATAAGGAGATATTTGATTAAAGAGTTAAAGGAAATGAGGGGATGAGCCATTTGGATGTCTTAGGAAAGAATGCAGAGGAAATCTCAAGTAAAAATCCTAAAGGCAGGGGCATGTGTAGAGTGTTCTACAAACAGGTAGGTGGCCAGTGTGGCCACAGTTGAGTCAAAGATGGAAGAATAGTAGGAAATGAGGTCAGAGAGTTAAAACAAGGCCACATCATGTAAAGCATCAGAGGCCATAACAATTTCACTTATGATAGAATGCCACTAGAAAATGTTTAGCAGAGAAATGTTATGGACAGATTTATGTTTTAAGAGAATCACTCTGGCAGCTATGTTCAAAGAAGACAAAAGAAAAAGACAAAGCAGAGAGCCCATTAAAACACTATTACAATAATCCAAACTAGAGATGATGAAAACAAAAACTAAAGAACAGAGAGCAATAGTGTTAGTAGCAAGGAAAGATGGAAGTGTGGATATTTTTCAAAGATAGACCCAAAATAGGGGCGCCTGGCTGGCTCAGTCATTAAGCATCTGCCTTCGGCTCAGGTCATGATCCCAAGGTCCTGGGATCAAGCCCCACATCGGGCTCCTTGCTCAGCAGAAAGCCTGCTTCTCCCTCTCCCGCTTCCCCTGCTTGTGTTCCTGCTCTTGCTATCTCTGTCAAATAAATAACATCTTAAAAAAAAGATAGACCCAAAATAATTTCTTTTCATATCTGATGTCAAGTGTGTAAGAGAGAAATGACTCAAGGATAACTCCAGAGTTTTCTGGCTAAGTAATTAGAGGAATGGAATTTCCACTAATTATGATGGAGAAAACTCCAGAAGACAGAACTTTAGTGGAGAATTGATATCTAACTGCACATGTCAAATATGGAGTTGGATATACAAAACTAGAGTTCAGAAAGAGATATCAGTATAAGATGTGAATTAAGGAGTTGTTAACATATAGGTAACATAAAACCACGAGACTGGATGAGATCACCTACGGAGTGGTGACAGCAAACAGAAGAGACCCTAGAACACTGAGCTCTGGAACACCTCAACATGCAGGAGTTAGGGAGATGAGGTTCAAACAGCAAAAGAAATGAAAAATTATGGCACCTATCTCCAATAGCAAGGCCTAGGAAATAACCAGACAGTGAATGACTGAGAATGGAATAGGATCACTAAAGCAGAGGCTATCAAGGAACTGAAAGTCCAGAGTCATGAGGAATTATAAATCATGAAAAATTATAGCAGAAATCATTTTTAAGAAAGTGACAATGTCATAGGGATTTTTTTTAATTTACCAAAAAAAAAAATGACCTGAGAAGTGCCTGTATTAAAAGTTATAGTGAGGAGGATAATCTGATGATACGAGAGTCAAGGCAGATTGTATTGATGAAGGAAAGAGGAGAAAGGGACTTGAAAGCAGAAATGAGAAGCACAGGGGACATTTATCTCAACTCCACATCCAGTGTTATGGTTGAATGGAGAGAAAACATTTACCCCTAAGAATGCTACAGGACAGGGTGAGCTGGAGTTGGCTCATACTGGTTTATTTTTCTTTAAAGATTTATTTATTCATTTGAGACAGAGAGAGAGAGAGAGAACATGAGAGGGAGGGGCAGAGGGAGAAAGAGAATCCCAAGCAGACTCCTGCTGTGTGTGGAGCCTGTTGTGGGGCTCGATTCCAGGACCCTGAGATCATGACCTGAGCCCAAACCAAGAGTCAGACACTTAACCAACTGCCCACCCAGGTGTCCCTAGCTCACACTGGCTTATAATTGCTGACTGTGGACATCAATTTCCAACTCCACATTTGGCAAATTATGATGGGAGATGAATGATTTTGATGTATTTATAGCACAGAAACTAGAAAAAACAACAAATTAAGGGTTTTGTTTGTTTGTTTCTTCTTCCAAAGAGCTGATTGTTAAATATTTACTAGTACCCACCAGCTGCAGGAGAAACTGTAACTAGGGAAACTCTAGATTTCCATTATCACAGAAGGGGAAGGTAACATTCACAGTAGAAGTTAAAAATACAGAGGATTTTGCTGACCAGTAATCTTGAGTTGTAAACAGTACAGAGAAAAAGTTTCAGGAGTCAGGAAAAATAAGGAGAGATTGGGTCAGAAAAAGTGATATAAAGAAATTTAGGAAAATCATAATCCTGGAGCAGATGAACTGGGAGTTCTGAACTCCTTATAAACACTAAAAAGAACACAGATACAAGGTATGAGTGTTGAAGAAAGACAGGATTAAGGATGAGCAGGCCAGGAACATGTGTTGTTCAGAATCTCCCATCTGGCTCCTTCTGACAGAAACATATCCTGTAGATGGGCAGTCTTATTCTGTGTACTTGGGCACTCTGTTGTCTCCTGCCAATGGTGTCCTGCAGAGGTGTGTTCTTACTCCAAGTTTGAGAGTTCCCTCTCCACTCCTGCTGATAGAGGAGGCATGGAGTCGGACAGAATGTTGATCTTGCACTGAGCTCAGAGGCTCCTTCTTGATTTCTGTTGAAGGAGGCCTCAAAGCCAACAAAGGGACAGGTTATTTATTTTAACTACTTGTAAATGTCATTTATAATTGCAAAAAATTATAAGGCACTTGGAATTACATTTAACAAAAATATGTATAAGATCTGAAGAAAGTATAAAAATGTTATTGAAAGATATTAAAGAAAATCTAAATATATGGGGAGATAAACCATGTTTATTCATGCATCAAAACACTCAGTACCATAAAGATGCTAATTATCATTACATTGATCTATAAAACCTAAGTTATTTCAACAAAAGTCCCTCAAATTTTTTTTAGGAATCTGACAAATCTATTTTAAAATGTACAGAGAATTATAGAATAACTAAAATGCTTCTGAAGAACATAAATAAGGTTGAGAAAATAAGGTTGAGAGGTAGAGAAAGCTCTAAGATATATTTAAACTTATTAAAAAGTACAATAATTAAAAAGTATGGTACTTCCACAGGAGTAAACAATGAAACATAATAGAAAACAAAGCCACATATATCTAGAAACCCACGGAAACTAGTTAAATGACAGAGTTGATACTGCAGACCATGGGGGGGGGGAAACATATGATAAATTGTACTAGGACAAACAATTATTTTAATGAAACCCCAAAAAATTAGATTCCTACTTCATTCCACATTTTTAAAAAACTGATTTCAAGGTAATTAAATATTTTAAATTAGGAAGCAAAATTTTATGAAGAGATGTCCAGTCTAAACTAGAAAGTATAGATTCATCTCTCTTCCTATTTTTCCCTGCAAAGTACAACTATAAACCCTGAAATAATCCAAGACAACAAAAGTGGAACTCTGAAGAGTAGAAATAAGGAGATAAATGGTTAGAGATGCCAGGATTGGAGAAATACTATGGCAGCAGGATATTTTATTACTTCCCACCCAGAGAAAAGAAGATGATACAGGTCCAAATCCCAACCTAGCAAAAAAAGGTAATATGTTCTCTGATCATGATCAATTCAAACCAGAAATCAATAGCAAAAAGACAAAAGGAAAATCTCTTAAATGCATAGAAATTATACAACACATTTCTAAATAATCCATGGGTTTAAGAGGAAGTCTCAAATGAAATAAAAAAAACAAACTGAGGGTTCTAGAGGGGAGTTGGATGGGAGGATGGGTTAGCCTGGTGATGGGTATTAAAGAGGGCATGTACTGAATGGAGCACTGGGTGTTATACGCAAACAATGAATCATGGAACACTACATTAAAAACTAATGATGTAATGTATGGTGATTAACATAACATAATAAAATAAAAAATAAAATATTTAACCTGTAAAAAAAATAAATAAGTAACACAAGAAAAAAGTCTCATAAAAAAATATATATAGAACTGAATGAAAATGAAAGTGCAACATATCAAAATATGTGAGAGGCAGCTAAGACAGGCTGAGAGGGAAATTTATAGCACTATATGCTTACATTACAGAAGAAGAAATGTCTTGAATCACTAATCTAAGTTTTTACTTCAAGAAAGCAGAAAAAGAAGAGCATTAAGAAACTCAAAGGTAGAAGAAGAATAAAGGAAATAATAAAGATGATAGCGGAAATCAATAAAATTGAATATAGGAAAATAATTCAGAAAATCATGAAATAAAAAGTTAGTTTTTTTAAGAAGTTAGTAAAATTGATAATCTACCAAGATTGACAAAAATAAAAGGGGAGAAGACAGAAATAACCAATATCAAGAATGGAACAGAGAACAGCACTACAGATCCTGTAGTCATTAAAAGTATAATAAGGGAATACTATAAAGAACTTTATGCTGAGTATAAATTTAGCAATTTAGAAAGGGCCAATTCCTTGAAAAACACAAACTACCAAAATTCAATTAAAATGAAATAATCTGAGGTCCTAAAACTATTAAAGAAATTGAATTTATAATTAAAAGAAATCCTCAAGACTAGATGGTTTCTTTTTTTAAAGGTTTTTAAATATTTTACTTAATTGAGAGGGAGGGAGAGAGGGAGAGTACGAGCAGAGGGAGGACAGAGGAGAGGGACAAGCAGGCTCTACACTGAGCTCAGAGCCCCATGCAGGGCTCCATCTCACCACCCTGAGACCCAGAACCTGAGCCAAAATCCAGAGTGGGAGGCTTAACCGACTGAGCCACCCAGGCGCCCCCAGATGGTTTCATTAGAGAATTCTGCCAAATATTTTTAAAAGAATTAGCAACTACTCAGCAATAAAGAAAGGAAAAATCATTGATCTATACAACAGCTTGGATGAAGCTCAAGGGAATTATGCTGAGTGTAAAAGTCAACCCCCCAAAATTAAATGCCACATGATTACATTTAAATAACAACCTTGAAATGACAAAAGTATAAAGAAGGAGAACAGATTAGCGGTTGTCTAGAGTTGGGAATTAGAGGGACTAAGGTGGAGGGAAACAAGTATGATTACAAAGGGCAACACCAGGAAACCTTGTGGTGGCGGAATTGTCCCATATTTTGATTGTATCAATGTCAATATCCAGATTGTGATATTGTATTTTGGTTTTTCAAGATGTTACCACTGGAAGAAAACAAAGAGTGCACAAGATCTCTTTATTATTTCTTACAAGTACACACGATTCTACAACTATCTCAAAATAAAAAGGTTAGTCTAAAAAAATTACAGAGATATTAGTGGAACACAGTAAAATTTAAATAAATTCTGTAGATTAATAGTATTGTTTAAATTTTGATTTTTTATAGATTTATTTATTTACTTTAGAGAGAGAACATGAGTGGGAGGGGCAGAGGGACAGGGAGATAGAATCTCAAGCAGACTCCACGCTGAGTGTGGAGCCTGAACCCGAAGCAGGGCTCTGTTTCACAACCATGAGATCACAACGTGAGCCAAAACCAAGAGTCCAGTGCTTAACTGACTGCATCACCCAGGCACCCCTCAATATTGATTTCTTGATTTAAATAATTATATTGTGTTAATGAAATAGAGGGTCTATGTGTTTAGAAATATATACTGAAATATTTGGTAAAGGGAAAAATAAATAATATGCAAATAAAAGAAAACATACAAGCACAGCATTTTGACCTTGGGATAGGAAAGAATCTCTTAAGCACTGTCAATAAGTCTTCCATAAAAGAAAGTATTAATAAATTTGACTACATTAAAATAAAGAACTTTTTGTGTTTTCTTAAATAAAATTGTATATATTTAAGATATAAAGCATGACAAAATGAAGAACTATTGGTTAAAAGGCACTATGAAGAAATAAATAGAAGTCATCATCTGGGACAAGATACCTGCATTCGTATGATTGATCAAGGAATTATTATCTAAGAAATATTGCAAATACACTTAAAAAGACCAATAACCTAATTGAAAAAGTCAAAAGTTATGAAATGACATTTCACAGAAGCTAACATATGAATAACCCATAAATAAAAGAGAACATGTTCAATTTAACTATTAATCAGAAAAATTAAGACTCAATAGGTAACATATTTTACTATTTAGATTGACAAAAGTTAAGAACATTGGCAATACCAAGTGCTGGAAAGGAAAGAGTAATGGAAACTCTGTGTGTGGGTTTGTTAACTTGTTCAACTAATTTGGAAAAGAATATGATACTATACAGTAAAATCCTCATCCCCAATAACACAGCAATTCCACTCCTATATTAGTATACTACAGAAAATTTTGCATACGTGCATTTGGAGATATACAAGAATATTCATGGAAGCATTGTTTATTAGAGCAAGACTTTGGAAACAAACTGAATATGTGTTAATAACAGGACAGAAAAGTAAATATTGTGGAATGAAATACAGCTACATATGGCAACATGGAAGAATCTTAGAAACAAATGCCAAATGAAAAACCAACTTGCAGAAGACTAATACATAGTGTGTAAATTACATTTATGTTATTTATATATTTTAATATATAGTTACATATATTATAGATAAATATATAATACATATTTATAAGCAAATATACATATAATATATTTAAATTAAATATTACTTAAAATTGTGGTATACTTAATCCACAAATTCACAATTTTTCATAAAGTGTTACTTTTAAATATAGATAATACAGATATTGACTGAAGTTTTCAAAATATAAAATCCTAAGCATGTTTTCATTGTAATCTCATTTTTGTATTTTCTAAATGATCCATATTTATGCATAATTCAAAACAAATAGTATAGTTTAAAACCTGAGAATAACTGGTATTTCTTAACTGTTTTTATTCTGATTCACATTTATTTCTTTTTATGTAAACAGAACATATTTAGTGTAATAATGTAAGTATTTCTATTTATTTGATTTTCTACTCAGAATTACAAACAAGTTGTCTTAATCCTTATGTATTTAACATGGCATGGTATTATGAATAAATATTTTGATTAACATATTTCCTCAGGGATTTTTAATGAATTATTTCAACTGTTGAAGACATTCAACATTATCAAATTATAGGCATTAAAATTCCCATTTGCACATGGTTATAGACTTTTTAATACCTTCCACATTTTTAAACTTTAAAGAAAATGCAAAACTGACTTCCTTTTTTAGCAACTTTATGTCTAATAGACTGATTTAACATCCTAATGTAAGATTCACAATTACTAGCAAAATGTCAACCAGATCCTTGATTAATGCTGGAGTCAAAATGATGCTTAGGCAAAAAATAATGACTACTGTATAGCATTATTCAAGAATACTATACAAAATGCAACTAGACTCACTCTAATTAATACCAGGTATCTGCATGTAATTGTGTCTAACTGCTCTTGAAGTGCACCATTAGCATGCCCAGGGTGGCATAACACAAGATGACACACACTGTCTTATCAGAGCTAAAGGAACCCTATCTCTCCTTTTCACATTTTGTCATTATATTTAATAAACTATAATCTATTTTATATAATCATTGGTGGATGTTATGACAAAGGTATGAATTAAGATCATTTTTTAATTAAGTGAACCAAAATATAGAATAGTCCCTAAAGAAGTTGAGAGTTGTGTATAATCTTTATGGCTATACCAGCACTTTCAAATATGTAACAGGAAACAGGCAAACAATAGAACATCAGGATTAGCATCATCATGCTCTAATTTCCATATCTCTGTATATAAACTGAATTAGGGAAACCACAATGACAATCATAGAAAGCCACTGCAAAATTATTCTAGTCATTATATAATGAAGTGAGAAAAATTCTTAAAAGGAATGAATTTAGAAGTCTTTGACAGACTTCTATTCAGTGCTACCAATATCATATTTAACATAAAAGAATAAAATAGTATTAACAATTAATCATTATTTATCTTTGGTAAATAATCTTTTCTACTAAAACTATATTTTTAGTAAGTATCAATTCTATAATAGGTACTGTGCTAGGTATATTACACATATTATTTTATTGCATCATGACAAAAACCCTTTGATGCACATAGAATTCTTCCCAGTTTACAGAGATGGAAGCACAGAAGTTAAGTAATTTGCCCAGGTTTGTACAAGTAATATAGTGGGAGACCTAAAATTCAGATACAGATTAGGCTTCAAAATAATTCATAATCTAAAACATTTCTGCCAAAGTACATACTACACTATGTTAATAGAGGCCATGCTGAGGAAAAAGGATTACAGTAGTTAACTTATGCAAGGATAGTTATGAAAGTACTAAATTAAGGCTAAAAAATATCTTTTTGCTCCCTTAACAGAAGATATATATATATATCTCATTTCTGAAGACGCAAAAGAAGACAAATGGGAAAATATGAAAACTCATCCATATCTTATGAGAAAGTAGTTTAATAGCTATATTGGTAGTATAAGCTAAGTTGTGAAAAGCTATTTTTATAACATGTATTATTGATTAATAAACTTATAAATTAAATGATTAAAAAATAAGGTAACAAAATGTTAACTGCAATTAAAAGCTATTTTAATGGAAACACAAATTTTATCTAAAGATTTTCCTTATAATAAGCTCTAAATAATTGTTGCTAAACCAGATGTTGCCAGGGTAAATAATCTAAATAATTTTAGCAAAGGTTTTTAAATTACTCCTTCAATAAAATTTTTAAATTTCTTTAAATATGAAGATAATGTGACTATTTTGCAAAATACAATAAGAATTTCTCTTAACTTTGAACATATCTTCTGTTCCTATCCATCTGGAGAATATCTACTTTTTTTATAATATCTTTATAATACTTTGAAACAGGGTTTCCAGCAGAAACATATAAATCTGTTTCATGTAGAAGCATAATAACCTAAATAGGATTTTTTCATTTAGAAAAGAATGTCTGTACGTCAATCCAAAAGAGAATAAGCATTAAATCAGGTAGTAAAAAGATGGAAGGAGCAAGGTAGCAATCCCTTATCTTTCTTAACTTACTCCCCATTTTCTTGAAATACTTTCAATGGTATTGTTTTTGTTTTGTTTTGTTTTTCATTTTTCCTGAATGATCACTGAATACATAGTTCAAGACACAAGGTAAGTAGTAAGTTTTTAATACATAAAAATTATAATATATAAAAATCGTATTTGTAAGCTTCAGGGAGTCATTAAAACAACAGATTTGAACTTTAGTGGATGTCATATAACTGTTTTTCCCTCTACAATGAAAAATAAATTCTACACATAAATATTACCTTTCAGAACTATTAAAATCTACACGGAATTGTTCTATTCTACTTCTCTTTAATAAATACATTGGCACGTTGAAAGTTTCACATGTGTAATAACCATTCAAAGTCTCAATAAAGTAGTAATTTTTCTCTTAACTGTGACTTATGTGTTTGCAAAGTATCCAATTAATTGTATAATTGCTCTTGATTCCTTTAGAGTTAAATATATTTCACAGATAGAAGGAAATTATGTTATAATGTATAGTTATCTTTACAAAAACTAACCCATCAACTATCTTAGTAACTCACTGATTACCTTAAAGACAAGAGAAAATTGCTTTCCCAGTATTGACTCGAACTGTTTCCTTAATTAAAAAAAAATAGTTTAAACCATAAGAATTAGCTTTAAAATATAATCTCATTTTAAATGGTTTTATTTTTAAGTAATCTTTACACCCAACGTGGGGCTCAAACTCACAACCCCGAGATTAAGAGTCACAGGCTCCACTGATTAAGCCAGCCAGGTGCCCCAAATATAATCTCATATTAACTCAATTTTATAGAAGGAATTTTATAATGTTATAGAACTACATAATGTAATTAATATGGCATATCAGGAAGCCACACACTTAACTAGTTTGAGAAGTAAAAAAAAATACAATTGTCTACAGAAGACTAGTATATAGCAGCAAGTTTCAGAAAGAAATATTTAATGCCACACAGAGGGGACTACTGGAGGACAGCCTAGAAGGCTGCTAAGGTAGTCCATGATGACCAGTTTTAGAATGGTGGGAAGGAAAATTAAAAGGAAAAAGAAGCAATGAAATTGGTGGTTTTAAAAGGAAGTCCCTCATAATCTCCATCAGATCCCCCAAATCCAACCAAAATAAACATTTAACTTAAGTAAATTTGTTCTGCAAGTGAAACTTCTGGATAAGTTCCTTAGGCCCCTTGCAATAAGATTTGAACTCCTAGTTCTCCGCCCCCCACCTCCATCCCCCGAGAGAAACTCAGAACTTGTCAAGTAATGTGAGATCAACACTAATGAGAGCGTGGGAGATGCCAGAAGGACAGGATCAAAGGTGATGCCATAATTTTGAACGGAATGAACTGGTAAAATGCAGACACTATTAAAAGCCATTTCAAAAATGAAGAAATTAGCTTATTTGGGAAATAAGATGAGATTTGTAAATTAAGTCATGTTAATTTTGAGGTAATGGTAATAGTTCAAAATGTAAATTCCTATAGATAGCTAAATTATTGCTATAAAGCTACAATATAGTAATATGAACGTTTGAAAATCATCAGCAAGGAAGTTATATTGCAAATAGATTATAAGTTAGGAAATTCATTTTAGGAAAACCAACTCTAATTATAACACAGATTTTATGGAGAAAATTAATTTATTCTGAGTTCCAAAAAAGAGTTTCAGAATACAATCCAATTTAATTTGAGCCATCTACAGTACTTGTGAAATAATTTTCTTTTTTGAAGTTTTATTTTGATAGCAACAGCATAATTTTGTTGAAAGGCATGAGGAAAAACAAATAGCAGATATTACTACGGAGAAATCTGAAACTAGAAAATCTTGAGTCTTCAGATTTCCCTAAGCTCTCTGGACCTGCAAAAATAACCTGTTCCTCCCTGTTAAAGGCTAGTATGCCTTCCTTGATCAAAGGCAATTTTATCCTCTGCCTTGCAAGACAACTCATGCTCCTCTTACAATGTATTCCCCACTTCCTCTCTGGCTAACTGATTGAAATCCATTCAAGTCACAATAAAATCTAGCCAGGGATGTATTGCCTCTGTTACAAGAGAAAAAGAACTACACCCAAAGGAACTACAGGAACTAGCCAATATGTACTTGTGGGTGTCAAGAGAATATGGCAGGTCTGGACCCTGAGGCTTTGAAAGGAGGGAGGTAGAACATAAAGTTGTACAAGGGAGGGTTTATTAATAGTAAAGCATTCTCCTATGGATTAGTATCCTGGCAAGGACCCCCATGTTAATACGATGCTAGGATAGCTCTTACAAACCTTGAAAAAAATGACAGCCTAACTAAATGAAGTAGACATGCCAAAACTACCATGCATGACAAATAATGCAAGAAGGATCAAAAAAGAGAAGTGAGCATGAGAGAGTGGATATACCATGCAAGGCTGAAAAGCCCACGAGATAGCCACAGAATGACCAAAAGATACACCAACTACAAAAGCATTAAAGATTGTAACTGTAAGAGGGGCAGTAACATTACTGAGAAGCTCAGTTGTGGCTCTCCTCTGAATGATGGTAGATATTATTAGAGAATGAGGCTCCTTTAAAGCAACAGGAATGATAGGAGCCTGATGAAGAGAGGCTGGGAGGGAGCACTCATAGGTCAAAAGTATGGTAGGCACAATTATGAAAAAGTGTAGAGTAGCTGTCAGGAGAGCCTAATCCACAGAGAGCCAGGGAGATAGTTAATATAACGTAATACCTCAAAGGCCAGAAAGATGGGAAGCCAACAAGGGTAATTCCAATCTGTATAACCAGATGAAATCAACAATGAATTATTAGGATGCTAAGGGCAGCCACTCCATAAAAAGTCACAATCTCTTGCCTGGTTTCCAGACCTTAGCCGGTTTTTCAGACACTGAACCTACTGACTGAAGAAGTGGCCAGGTCTCCAGGAAGAAGTATCCTGCAACACAACACCATGGCAAGTATATATAATCATTTACTCAGGTAACTATACACACTAGGGAAGAAGGAATACCCAAACATTTTGAGACCACTGACATAGGTTCTAGCATGGTATTGATACTCAGGGACTTGTGGTGTTATGATGCCCCTCATGAGAAGAGTTGAGGAATGTAGCAACCAGATAATAAACAGAGTATTGGTCTAGGTCTGGCTCACAGTGAGATGGGATTCATGAACCCAACTTGTGGTCATTTCCCTAGTCTCCAAATAAGTAATTGAAAAGGACATACTTGATAGTTTGATGAACTCTTACATTAGTTCTTGACCTGTGGAATAAGAGGTACTACAGTGGAAAACACCAAGTAAAATGTACTTAATGTACTTAATTCCACTAAACCATACACTTAAAATGGTAAATTTTACATTTTGTATATTTTATCACAATAAAAACAATCAGATGCTTTTCCTAGTTAAACTTAAATAAACAAAACAGAAACAGATATCCTAGAAGATGACATGAGACTACTCCTGCAAACTCAACCAAACTGTAGCCGAAATCTCAATTGCGGCTTTTCTGCTTTATGTGGTATCTTTGCAAGGGCAGATTAACATGTCCTCAGGCACACAGTGTGTCCCCACTGATCTGAAGATGAGTTTTTTTTTTTTTTGTCTTATCAGAAAAGAAAGTAGGGTCAGAACAGATCAAAAGATCAGTAAAGATTAAAAAAAACAAGTTGCCCTTACATGGCAGAAACAGTGGTACAACTCAACTCCTCTGCCTCAGGCTCACGTAAACTTTGCTTTCTATCAAAATATTAATCCTAATCATCTTTACATTCCACTATATTACTGAAATTACCCTAAGTGGGTCTGGTAAGCAGAAAGTGGTAAGTATCCCAGATGTCTTAAAAAGATACATTGTGCCAGAGAAGAAATAAACACTAAGAAAATCCTGATGTCTAGAGCATGTTGAGATAATAATTCTAAATAAAAAGTTGCTACATGTTGTATCCTCCATCATGAAGAAAGAACATAGTTTAAATGATATTTGGATCAAGAAAAGTTTTGCAACAGGTCCAGAGCATGTTATAAGACATCAGATTTGCCTCTTGGGTCTTACAGCCCAATAGATCCAACAGTGTTCAAACTATCTGTGGGAAATAAGGATTCTATAGCTGATAATAAGCTCCAGTAATCACCTCTAGACTTCTAGAGAATAGCCACGCCCATCTCCTTTGATAACTATTCCTATATATTCTCCTTTTAGGAGTCAGCTCTGAGTATGCTCCTGAGCTCTTGTAGAGAATGAGGACTTATAATACAAAGCGACTATATGACGTGTATTGTTTAGGAACCAGGAATGCTATCTGTCCTAAAAGCCATGATTCTGGACATGCAAAAAGCAGTTAATCTTAAAAAGGAATAATTATAATTGAAATTGTGCTTGAGCACATCAGAAAAGCACAAGTAAATTGCATGAGCAAGTAGCTTAGAATTCCAAACTTCTATTCCTATTTTAACACCACATGTCCTACTATACCTATGGCCTTGTGGGGAGTTCATCATGAACAGATAACAGAGAAAGAAAAAAAATAGCCTGGTTTCTAGATGGGCTTTCACAACATGCCATCCCAGGTACCAGTGGACAGTCACTGAATATAGTTCCGCCAAGGGAGGCTCTGAAAGACAATGGTGAATGGAAAACCTTCCAATGAAGAGAAATTTGGGCAGTATATCTGGTCATCTGGTCATTATCTGGAAGGAGAAATGGGGTATGGGGAATGGATCTGTACTTATAAATAGTGGCTATCAGTTTGGCTGACTGGTTAGGGATTTACAGAAAGAATAAGATTGGAAGACTTGCAATAAGATCTAGAGAAATGGTTAGTGGCTGGACCTCTTACAATTGGGAAAGTTGGGGTGCCTGGGTGGCTCAGTTGGTTAAGCGGCTGCCTTCAGCTCAGGTCATGATCCTGGGGTCCCAGGATCAAGCCCCACATCCGGCTCCCTGCTCAGCAGAGAGCCTGCTTCTCCCTCTCCCTCTGCCTACTTGTGCTTTCTATCTCTCTGTCAAATAAATAAATAAAATCTTTGGAAAAGTAGGGGTGCCTGGATGGTTCAGTCATTAAGTATCTGCCTTCGGCTCAGGTCATGATCCCAGGGTCTTGGGATTGAGCCCCGCGTCGGGCTCCCTGTTCATCAGGAAGCCTGCCTCTCCCTCTCACACTCCCCCTGCTTGTGTTCCCTCTCTCTCTCTCTCTGTCAAATAAATAAAATCTTTAAAAAAAATTAGAAAAGTATGAGAGTATTTGTGTCCAATGGGTATACTCATTAAAAGACATCCACTACAGATAAGATGTTCAATAATTATGTCAAAAATATGCCCTAACCTGTGAATATTGTCCTTTTTCCTTGGACCCTCAGCTGCTTTGGCCTAAGAAGCTATCAAGTATGGAAAACTATACATAGGCTTAGAAACTATACATAGGACTTTCCCTAAGCAAAGTTGATCCTGCTAACACTCAATGCTGAATGTCCAGCTTGCCAACAGCAGAAGTCAACATGGAACCTTGTTATGGCATCTTACCACAAGGAACCAGCCAGTTATCTGATATTAGACTTATTACCTTGGACCTCTTCCATTTTGATTTTTTTAAAGATTTATTTATTTATTTGAGAGAGGGAGAGGGAGAAAGAGAGAGAATCCTTGAGCAGACTCCCTGCTAAGTGGGAAGCCTGATGTGGGGCTTGATCCCAGGACCCTAAGATCATGACCTAAGCCAAAATCAAGAGTCGGATGCTGAACCCACTGAGTCACCCAGGTGCCCCTCCATTTTGATTTTTAAAATTTTATATTTTTAAAATTTTTCAATTATTTTTATTTGAGTATATTTGACACACAACACAGTGATTCAACAACTGTGTTATTCTAGGCTCCCCACAAGTGTAACTAGTATCTGTTACCATATAATACTATTACCATTGACTGTATTCCCTATGCTGTACCTTTTATTCCCATGACTTATTCATTCTGTAACTGGAAGCCTGTATCTCCCACTCCTCTTCACCCATTTTGCCCCTCTCCCGCCCCTCTTACATTTTAGAGTGGTTAGTGATTTGTTTACACTGAACAAAATATATATTCATTATATCATGCAGGATTCATTCAAGAAAACCAAAATTTGACTATAAATCTTCTTTCAAGCCTTCCCCAAAGGGACAGCAGGCATTTATAAGGGAAACTCTTTTTATTTTATTTCTATCTTTTAAAGATAATTAGACATTAGCTTTGAAAGGATACCCTTTCCTGGGAACACAAAAACATATCCAACAGTTAAATTAGGGGCTAATGATAGCCTTGTAATAAATGGTGTTTTGCCCCATGTCTGTTTCACAGTAAGACCAGTGGGTTTATAGACCCATCCCCTGGTTATTTCCCCAGTTTCTAATTGTATACCTGGACTAAACATATTAGTCAATTAGTAAAATCTACTCATTGGCTCCCTGATTTATAAAGTAAATATTACTATGGTAGGAAGGATCAAGTGGAAGCTCTAGACTTTCTGAACTCTACCAAGAGAGTAAACCAAAAGCAAAGCATAATCCTGTGGTGATTATAGAAATTAGTACCACAAGAAACATTTTAAAGATATAGAGGATAGAGACTCATCACATCCCTTTGAAACTTGCCTGTTTGATCTTAGCTGAAAATTGATTGGTCTTAGAAACTCAATGTAGATTACTGTAAAATTGAGAAAGTCTAATCTATAATTACAGATTGGATATTTATCTTCACTGTTTTGAATGCACTACAATCCACGAGCTTACAAATTTCCTTACTCGTTGTCATGGAATATCACACAATACATGCTTATGACCAAAGTATGCATTTTATAGTAAAGGATCTATATTTATAGGCTAACACCCATGGAATTGGTAGACCATGCCCCAGAAACAGCTGGCCAAATAGAAGAGTGGAATTATTAAGTTCCAGTTTACTAAAAACTCGGTTACAGTGTTAGTCTAAAAACAACAACATGCAGAGTTGTTCTTACATAGTCCGTGGAAATCAAGAGTTCACAGAAATGGAAGTAGCCCCTCTCATCACTACATCTAATAACCAACCAGCAAAGATGTTGCTTCCTGTCCAGAAACTTTGGACTCTGCTATTGGATGGCTTAATTCAAAAGGGAAGAATGCTTCTAGTGTGGCACATATAGAAGGCACCATTAAATTAAAAGTTAAGTCTGCCATCTAGTGGTTCAGGTATCTCTGTAATAGTTTGACACTGACAGGATTGCTGCTTAAATGGTGGATATGGAGAGGACCTTCTGGAACTCAGCAAACAATCTGAGGCGCATGTTATTACTTCCATGTTAACTAGTAGATGTCAATGGAAAACTATAACAATTCAAGATAGCAGGGTTACTAAATACTCAGACCCTTTGAGATTAAAGATATGGGTCAGTTCACCAGATAAAAAACTCTAATCAGGGCAAAAATCAACAGATTTGAAGGGACAAGTAGACCACAATAAAATAAGGGACTTCAATATCTCACTTTCTGCAATGGATAGATCATCCAGACGGAAAATCAATAAGGAAACATCAGACTTGAATCATACTTTAGACCAAGTATACCTAACATACATAAACTGAATGTGTATTCTTCTCAAATGCACAAAGAACGTTCTCCATGATAGATCATATGATAGGACACAAGACAAGTCAGCAAATTTAAAAAAGACTGGAATCATAACAAGTATCATTTCTGACCATAATGGTATGAAACTAGAAATCAACAAGAGGAAAGCTGGAAAATTTATAATCATGTGGAAACTAAACACACTCCTGAAAAACCAACAGGTTGAAGAAGAAATCAAAAGTAAAATAGGGCATCTGGGTGGCTCATTCAGTTAAGCGTCTGCCTTCAGCTCAGGTCATGATCTCAGGGTCCTGGAATCCAGCCCCATGTTGGGCTCTCTGCTCAATGGGGAGTCTGCTTCTCCCTCTCCCTCTGCTCCCCCCACTTGTGTGTGCTCTCTCTCTTTCTCAAATAAACAAAATCTTTTTTAAAAAGTGAAATAAAAAATTATTGAAACAAATGAGAATGGAAACACAACACACCAAAATCTTTGGGATGCTGTAAAAGCAGTTCTTAGTGAGAAGTTTATAGTGACAAATGCATTTATTAAGAAAAAAGAATGATCTCAAATTATCAAGCTAACTTTATACCTCAAAGAACTAGAAAAAGAGGAAAAATTAAGCCCAAAATTAGCAGAAGGAAGAAAGTAACAGGAACATTTATATCAGAGAAGATATAAATGAAATAGAGACCATAAAAACAATGAAAAAGATCAAAATTAACAGTGGCTTTTTTGAAAAGATAAATAAAACTGGCAAACCCTTAGCTAGACTAAGACAAAAAGAGTGAAAACTCAAAAATCAGAAATGAAAGAGGAGATATTACACCTGAGCACAGAAATACGTAGGATCATAAGAGACTGCAAAGAATAATTACATGCAAACAAATTGGATAACCTAGAAGAAATAGATAAATTCCAAAAAACAATACAACTTACCAAGACTGAATCATAAGGAAATGGAAAATCTGAACAGACTAATAATAAATGAGGATATTGAATCAGTAATCAAAACATCCCAACACAGAAAAGGCCAGGACCAAATGGTTTTGATGATGAATTCTACCAAATATTTTAAAAAAAGTTAATGCCAGTCCTTCTCAAACTCTTCCAAAAAATTGAAGAGGATGGTACATTTCTAAACTCATCTTATGAGGCCAGCATTACCCTCCTACCAAAACTAGAATAGGAAAATTCAAGAAAACCATACACCAATATCCCTGATGAATACAGATGCAAATATTCTCAACAAAATACTAGCAAACTGAATTCAACAATACACTAAAAGAATCACACACCATGATCAAGTGGGATTTATTCCGGGATACAAAGATAGTTCAACAAATGTGATCAACAAATGTGATACCACATTAATAGAATGAAAGATAAAAAAAAATCATATGATCATCTCAAAAGATGCAAGAAAAGCATTTGACTAAGCTCTACATCCTTTCATAGTGGAAAACCCCTCACTAATTGGGTAGAGAAGGGATATACCTCAACATAATAAAGGTCATATACAAGAAACCCACAGCTAACATCATACTAAATTGTGAAAGGTTGAAAGCTTTTCCTCTAAGATCAGGAACAAGGCAAAGGTGCCCATTTGCACCACATAGTCCTAGCTAGAGCAATCAGGCAAGATAAAGAAATAGAAAGCATCCAAAGAGATTCCTTCCTTCATCGACCAGAGGCTGGTCAAGAGTGGGAAGAGACTAGCCTCTAGAAAGGCCTTCTCCACCCTCAAATTTTCTCACTCCCCTCTGCCCACAAAATACCAACCCGGCTATATATATATATATATATATATATATATATATATATATGGAAAGGTGTGTACTGCCACCTAAATAATTAAGTCATTTCCCAAAGGAGAGGGGACAGGAGAGCCTCTGTCTTTTGGCAACATCTCATCTCTTCCTTTTGCTTTTGCCTTTTCCTCCTTGCCCTTGGTTTCATCCTATTCTACGCTTCAGATTTCTATTTTTGTATTGAATTTGCTCCCTTTTTTCATATTGAAAAGATGACACTGCCCCAAGAGCCAGAAATAAATGGGACTGAAAAGCATCCAAATAAGAAAGGAAAGCTAAATTAACTTCTTTTCAGATGACATGATCTTATATATAGAAATCCTAAGACAACCAAAAACTGTTGGAACTAATCAACAAGTTCAGTGGAGTTTCAGAAAATAAATCAAAATACAAAAATTGGTTGTGTTTTTACACACAAACAATAAAATCACTGAAAAAGAAATAAAGAATGCAATCCCATTCACAATAGCATCACAAACAATAAAATACTTAGGAATAAATTTAATCAAGGCAGTGAAAGATCTGTACAATGAAAACTATAAGACACTAATGAAAGAAACTGAAGACACAAAAAATAGATATTCTGTGCCCATGTATTGAAAATAATATTGTTAAAATGTCCATTCCGCCCAAAGCCATCTATAGATTCAATGTAATCTCTTTCAAAATTCCAAAAGCATTTTTCACAAAAAAAATCCTAAAATCTGTATAAAACTGCAAAACACCCCAACTAGCCAATCCTAAGAAAAAAGAACAAAACTGTAGGTATTATCTCACTTCGGATTTTCAAACTACACTACAAAGCTACAGTAATCATAACAGTATGGTACTGACATAAAAATCGACACATAGACCAAAGGAACAGAATAGAGAGTGCAGAAATAAACTCCCATATACACAGTCAACTAGCATTTGACAAGGGAGCCAAGAATATCCAATGGGGAAAAGACAGTCTCTTTAATAAATGGTTTTAAGAAAACTGGACAATCATATACAGGAAAACTAAATTGTATACCTATCTTACACCATTCACAAAAACTAACTCAAAACCGATTAAACATCAGACCTGAAACCATAAAACTCCTAGAGAAAATATAAGAAAAAAACTTCCTGACATTGGTCTTGTCAATGATTTTTTTGGATATGACACCAAAAGCACAATAAACAAAAGCAAAAATCAAGTGAGACTACATCAAAAAAAGCCTCTGCACAGCAAAAGAAACAATCAACAAAATGAAAAGGTAACCTATGGAATGGAAGAAAATATTTACAAGCCACATGACCGATAAGGGGTAAATAATCTAAATATATAAAGAACTCACACAGCTCAGTAACAAAAAAAAAAATCCAATTAAAATATGGGCAAAGGAATGAAATACATATTTTTTCCAAAGAACACATACAAATAGCCAACAGGTACATGAAAAGATTCTTAACATCATAAATCATCAGGAAAATGGAGATCAAAACCACAATGTGATATTACCTCACACCTGTTTCAATGCTATTATCAAGAAGACAACAGATAACAATTATGGGTAAGGATGTGAAGAAAAGGTAACCCATGTGCACTGTTGATGGGAATGTAAATTGGTACAACGACTATGGAAAATAGTATGAGAGTTCCTCAAAACAAATAAAAATAGCACTACTATACGATCCAGCAATTCCACTTCTGAACATATATCAAAAGGAAATGAAAACAGGATCTCCAAAAGATATCTGCACTCCCTATATTCATAATAGCCAAGTTATAGAAACAACCTAACCATCTGTCAATGGATGAATGAATAAACAAGATGTGATGTGTGTATACACACACACACACACAATGGATTAGCATTCTGCTATGAGAGAGAAAGACATTCTGCCATTTGTGACAACATAGATGGGCACTGAGAACATTATGCTAAATGAAACAAGTCAGCAAAAAATAAATATAGTATGATATCATTTATATGTGTGAATCTAAAAAAGCAAAAACTCATAGATGCAAAGAGTAGAATGGTGGTTACCAGGAGCTGGAGGGTAGGGACACTGGGGAGATGTTGGTCAAAGTGTATAAACTTGTAGGGAAAAAAATTAAAAGAGAAATATTAGTAAAAATGATTACTTGGTGAACAGGGGAGGAATCCACTTTACTCTGCACTTCAGCACTTTTGTAAGGCCCCAATTTTTCTATCATGTTGTAGGTATTATGCTAAATATTTTAATGCACTGAAAAAGAATATACTATGCATAAATATTTAATGTGTTTGTCCTATATTTTAGTAGCTTTTTGTCACATAAAAAGCCAACTTGGCATTACTAATGTAAAGTCTTACAAGCCGAAAACACTTAGTGAATGAATCAACAAATCATTCCTAAGTATGACTTAGTACCTTAAAGAGAATGCCTATGCCATTAGAAGATGAAAATATTCCTGATGACAATCACCACCAACACACTGAAAATCCTTAACTGATTTTTTTTTCTTTATTTGGGGTGCTTTATATGCTCCTCTGTTCCCAAATGAGAACAAGAATTACTTGTTGAGAGCAAGAGAGTCATCCACTACCACTACTTGCATTCAGCTGAGACTCAAAGGCAGGTAGGTAGAGGAGTGAGAAAGCTTTATGGTGGCAAAAAGGGAAGGTCCATCCTGATGGGAGGTTGTTGGGACAGGGAAGCTGGAGGCACTGACAAGAAAAGATCTACCCCAAACATCTTAAATCCTAAATTAATAGTGATAATAGAGGAACAGTAAAATACTAATCTGAATATTATAAAGTAATTACCAAAGCCTAAGTATAATCTAAAATTATTTAGTCTGTAGTTTATTCAATATTATATATGATACTGGATTCCAAGGCATACCTTTGAAGAAAAAACTTTATTGATATTATTAGCTAAATAAAAGGCTTATTGCATTATTTTAATTCATAAAAATCTATTGTTCTTATAGAATTACTACTACTAAAAATATTATAATTGTAAGTATTTTAATTTGTAAATATAAATATCAGATATTTTAGAACTCAAAACTATGTACTTTGTAAGAAATCTCATTACCTCAGCTAGACCTTCATGCAATTTTCATAACAAGAAATTAAACACCTTACAGGTTTTGTGTGCTTTACTTTCTTCCTCATTTTTGATCTCTGACCTCACATTTAAATACCATTTTTCTTTCATCATTAGAGAAGTGTTTAACTATCAGCCTGATTGCAAAGCAAAGGTACTCAGATATAAGGAGATTCTTAAATGGGCCATAATTCTTCCCATTCTACTTTTAAAGAAAACTAAGAAAAGTTTAAAGTTATACTATGAAAAAAGAAATAAGGGATGATGTAGGAGTTACTTCTTTTGGATAGAGTAAGCAGAAAACTGAGTAGGTGAGCACACATGCCTGTGATTAAGTTGAGGTAGGTGGCAGACTGATTCACCAAGTTGTCTCTGCCACCAATAAGCATATGTCCCTCACATATTAGTAACATTTGAGGACCTCCATTTTTATCTATAAACCAAGGGCCTTGGAATATATAACCTCTAAATTCCTCTTCCAGTAAAATAATGATACCATATGAGTTCATTGATCTGAAGATCTGAGAGCTAAGTATGAATTAATGGAAACAAGAACAAAAAGTCATACCTTTGTATTAGCTTTTATCTTTGTTTTACATTTGTTTTTTTCCCTGGCTTCACGAAGACCTTTCTGAGTAGGACCTTCTGGTGCGTTTTCTTTTTCAGAATTAGGAATGACTACAAGAAAACACAATTTATTCTTAGTATCTATTCTGTTTCTCCACAATAAATATAATTTTAACCAAACATATGAAAGCCAATGTCATGATACATGTATTTTTTAAAGTATTAAACTAATAAAATGCCACCAAAATGTTTTAAGTGAGCTGTCAAATTCATTTCCCCCAAATTCGGAGTGTCATGACTGCAAGGTCATGACAAGTGAAATGGCATGATGAGCCAGTTAGAGATCATAGGAGCCAATCTCCAATTACATTATATCCAATTCCTGTCATGAGGCTTAATGTATATACAAGTAAAGGTGAAAAGGGTCAAGGAGAGAATGGTAAGCAATGACACAATTTCCCAAGTGGAATTGGATAATAAATAACAGATTTTTAAAAGAATATTGTATTAATAAAATATTATTCTTTATGCTTCTCAATGTTGAGAAAAACAGAAAGGAAAACATTGGGTAATACTCCAATGTAGTTGTAACATTTGTCTCCAAACTCTTCTGGACATAAAGAATAGTCCTACTAAAACCACCTGAGGGAAAAACAAAAGTGACAGGGAAAGTCTCTTTCTTTTACACATCCTTCCATATACATATACCTACTTAAGGTATATATACCTTAATATATACATAATTTACATAATTTCCCCCTTTATTTCTAAAGAGGAAACTAATTGCAAATAACTAATAAAGTTATAATCATTAACCCTTAAACAAAAGAAATAACCAAATGTTCTAAATATAACACTAGATTATAATAGAGAAAAGATAAACACAAAAATATCTGGATGAGTCCAGGTTCTTAAAGAATTCTGAGGTAATAAAGGCAAGGAAACACATAGCTGGCATTTAGATTCTTTCTGATCTGACTTTTCCTATTCAGTACCAGTTTCAGAAAAAGGAGAAAATCTCCAAAATAACACTGACAATAACATAAAAACAGAATATTGAATAACACAGTTCTACATGAAAGTACTTAAAAGACTTCAAACACTTGGGTATCCAGACTGCCTATCCTCCCTGAATGGTGCTAAAAGTTAGAGCCCTACAGCATCTAGGAAGTCAAAGTGTGGGGGAAAGGCAACAATTACAGCTTCCTGACATCAAGGAAAAATTTTCACTTCCAGTTCTCTTTTATTATATTCTCCTTTGTAACAACCAACAGTGACATCCTGATAATGATAATAATTTAAAATAATAATAATGAGCATTCATGCCTCATTGACTTTTACTACATAACAGCCACTGGTCTAAACAATTTGCATTTATAATTTCACAAAATCCTGTCGATAACTCTGTCAAGGTAACTACCTTTTGTTCCCCCTTATATATGAGGAGAATATATATATAGTAATATCTATAGGGAAGTAATGAGAAAGCAGTAGAGAAACCCAGGATTCCAGCAGGTAATTCTGAGAATATGAGCATATCTCAGGTAGCATGCAAAACATGACTTAAGCATCACTTCATAAGAGAAATAAAATAAAAATGAAGAAGCAAACAAACAAAATGTTAAGGATAACAAATGAAAGTCAAAAACCAAAAAGGCTTTGGTTTATAAGTATATGTAGTTTTTCCACAACGAAATGAAATTACAAAAGTTCACACTTAATCATGTTTAGGAAAATATTCAACATTTGTAACCAAAACATGAGAAGAAACATTGCAGAATACATGTGGAATTAGCAGAGAAATAACACTTCTCAATTATTTCTCGGTGTAGCAAGTACAAACATGATTTCCACTCTCCATCAGATAAACATCACTTTCACTTGCACAAAGATTTGCAGAACAAATAAGAGGCTCAGACATAGGGGGCGCCTGGGTGGCTCAGATGTTTAAGCATCTGCCTTCGGCTCAGGTCATGATCCCAGGGTCCTGAAATCGAGGCCCGCATTGGGCTCCTGGCTCGGTGGGAGCCTGCTTCTCCCTCTCCCTCTGCCTCTCCCCCTGCTCATGCTTCTTTCTCTCTGTATCTCTGTGTCTCAAATGAAGAAATAAAATCTTAAAAAAAAAAAAAGAATAGGCTCAGACATAAATGTCTATCACATTCATGGTTAAGTGCATATAATTCTCAAATTCCACATAGTGTTTCTTAATGTTTAGTAATACCCTAGCGAATTCCATGTCTCTATCATAGCATCTTTATGTTTATCACACCCAGTGCTTATTAATGACAGGCCTATATTACTGATTGGTGCTGTGTAGTTTCCTAGATTTTACTCGGGCACAATCAACATCTTAAGGAAAGTATAATTTCTTAAGAGAAATGAAGCAAACATCAAACACATTTTCACTTATAGAGATTTTGTTTATTGTACCCCCAGTGCTATATTTCATCCTTCAACAATTCCTTTATGTATGCACACATTCATTCAATCAGTGTTAACTGAATATGTTCAGGCCCCTCATTAAACATCAAAAATGAATGAATATAGAATAGGGGAAGGGTGGGAAAACTGAGTGGGAAGAAATCAGAGAGGGAGACAAACCCTGAGACTCTTGACTCTGGGGAAACTGAGGGTTGCAGATAGGGAGGAGGGTGGGGCGATGGGGCAACTGGGTGATGGGCATTAGCACTGGGTGTTATGTGCAGCTGATGAATCGCTGAACACTACCTCAAAAAGTAATGATGTACTATATGTTGGCTAATTGAACATAATAAAGAAAGAAAATAAATAAAAGAATAAAATAAAAAATAAAAAAAATTTAAAAAATGCATCAAGAAAAAGACAACAATTTTCCCTTTCACCACTCTTATTCGACAGTGTATCAGAAGTTCTACCTAGTAAAATAAGACAAGAAAAAAAATAGACATACAGATTAGAAAAGAATAAATAATAACTGCCTTTACTCATAGGTGACATGATTGTATAGAAAACACAAAATAATCAGAAACTATCTCCTGAAACTTATAGTAAGTATTGTGAAATCACAGATAAACTGAAGTCAATTGCTTTCTTATATGCCAGTGATGAATAGTAGATACTGAAATTTAAAACACAATAAACTTACAACATCAAAATAAATTAAATATTTACATATACATCCAAGAAATATGTACAGGATCTGTAAGCGAAAAACTACAAAAAACTGATAAAGCAAGTCAAAGCAGATCCAAATAAATGGAGATATATTTTGTGCCCATGGATTTGAAGACTCTATATCATTAGTGTCAATTCTTCCAAACCTTATTTTCAGATCTCCAATAAATATCCCTATTTTGTATATATCAATAAAAAAAATGCATGAATATATTCATTTAACAAAATAAATACTTAAGGACCTACATTGTGCCACTTACTCACTTACAAATTAAACCCAACTGAAAAGAGAATAATTTTCAACAAATATAAATTCCACATGTATTCTGCAATGTTTCTTCTCATGTTTTGGTTACAAATGTTGAATATTTTCCTAAACATGATTAAGTGTGAACTTTTGTAATTTCATTTTGTTGTGGAAAAACTACATATACTTATAAACCAAAGCCTTTTTGGTTTTTGACTTTCATTTGTTATCCTTAACATTTTGTTTGTTTGCTTCTTCATTTTTATTTTATTTCTCTTATGAAGTGATGCTTAAGTCATGTTTTGCATGCTACCTGAGATATGCTCATATTCTCAGAATTACCTGCTGGAATCCTGGGTTTCTCTACTGCTTTCTCATTACTTCCCTATAGATATTACTATATATATATTCTCCTCATATATAAGGGGGAACAAAAGGTAGTTACCTTGACAGAGTTATCGACAGGATTTTGTGAAATTATAAATGCAAACATAAATAATGTTTCAACAAAAACCTGAAAAAAAGGTTTTGAAGAAATTATCCACAATCTGGCCCAGAGAGCTAAACAGAAAACATCTAAGAGATTAGGACACATGTAAGCTAAAATAAGGAGATCAAGCACATATCTAATTGTAATTCAGAAAAAGGCCAATCGAGGTAAAGGGGAAGAGGCTTTACTTTAAATTTACTGTATTTTTACTTTAATTTTACTTTCTAATCTAGGCCATATATTCCATTTAGTCATATGAAACTGGTATCATAATGCAATTCTGAGCAGCAACAAAATATCCAACTTAAAAAGCAGCAATTTATTAAGCTAAGAACCTTATGGAATATTTTGCTTTTTACACAAACATATCAAAATCAGCATATTCATAAACTTTTTTGAAATTAAGTAATTTGTACAAAAACTACTTTTATCTCATAATATATAATATTAATGTGCTTTCTGAATAGTTTCTTGTAAATATTTGATATATATTATATTTCATAATAAAGAAAAATAGTACAAAATTGTCACTTCAAATATCTAATCAATAATAATTCACTATTTCATAGTTTCTCCTAGGAATTTTTCTATTATTCTACATATCATATAAGAATAAATGTAGAATTAAAAACCATTTTCAGGTGAAAAAGTTCAGTACTGTAGTATTAATATTCTCTCTGGGTAGTATAACTATGGATAGTTTTAAAAAATAAAGTTTGTCATTTTGATAATTTCTAAAATAGGCATATCACTTTTATAATAAAAAATATGGTATATTTAAAATAACTTGATTACTCCAAATCAGTTCAATTTTTGTCTTATCCCTAAATTTGGATTGAATAACAATTTGTCTTTTTCCCAAAGTTCAGAGTAAAGGATGATCAATTCATTTTTCCCTAAGTACAGAGTGAATAATATTTAATTTTAAGAATCTCTACTGCCATACCAACCTTTGCCCAAAATAAATGGGTAGACTTTTATATGGATGACAGATAGACAAAGTTTTTAAAAATTAAACTAAACTGAGCAAATGGAGGGGGAGTTAATTCATATTATGAAGGATGACAGTATTTATGAGAGACAACCAGTTAACCAATAAATCAACTTCTCTTCAAATTAGAGTTCCTGGCTAAGTACGGTTCCAAGTTAATCAGGCAGTCAGAGAGATAGAGTCTGACATGACACAGCCAAATGCTAAAACCAGAAGCTTGGGAAAAGGTACTGCAAGTCCCATACCTAACACCAGAATGCATGTTTATAAAGATCATAAAATTATTCAGTACAGAATTTAAGGAATAATTTTATTCAGGTAGTTGGGACTCTGCAATTAAAAGAACCTATTTCTTCGTGTTGGGTTGAAATTTATTCCTTTTGACCAAAAGCCACTTCAAAACATCACAGATCTTTCCCTTTTTTCTTATCTCTTCTTCAGACTAGGTTTTAATTAATGTCTATTAAATTCACTGACATGTCTGTCATCTCCAATCTGTTGTGAACTATAAAATTTTCATTTAAGCTACCATATTTCTCAGTACTAGAATTTCAATTTCCTTTTTTTGTTTCTGTGTATCTGCTAAGATTCCCTATCTCCTCAATTAATGTCATATTTTTCTTTAAGTCCTTGATCATATTCAAAATAGCTGCTTTAGCATTTTTATCTGCAAAATCCAACACCTGGGCCATCTCAGTGTAGGTTTCCATTTATTGATTTTTGTCTTGATTGTGGATCACTTTTTCTTGTTTCTATAACATGTATAGAAAATTTTAATTACATACTGTGCAGTATAGATAATAGATTATAAAGACTCTGGCCAACTGCCTTCCTTTAAAGGGTATTGATTTTTATTCTAGCAGGCAGTTTAATTTTTTGATGATCACCTTGAAATTCTAGGCTTAATTTTATGCTTTATTAAGGTGGATCCATGCAAAGCTCTACATTTTTCCCAAGGCTAACTTGGCAAGATTCAAACTCCAAATTCTGTCTTCCCTAGAAATTCTATGTAAGCTTAGCTTTTTGGTTTCATAGGGCAGTACAAGTGTTATGTTAATATGATTATGTTAAATGTTAGTAGGTGTTACCAAGATGTTAATGAGGTCTCTCCATTCCAAGCATGGCAACATCTCCCATCTCTGTTTCAACGTCTCCCATCTCTGTTTGATTTCTAGAATCCTTCTTCCTCTCTGAGCCCTATAAAGCCTTCTCTTTCTGGTAAGTCTCCGGTAGTCTATATGTACAGCCTGGTTATCAACTAAGGATTCATAGTAAACGTCCTCACAAACCAGACCACTGCTCATTGCAGCACCCTTTTATCTAGTGCACTTTCCTACAGATTCTAGTTGCTTTGACAGCTGTCAACTATGATCTTTGCCTTTTCAGTTCATCAGGACTGGCATACTCTTCTAGACCTCCATTTCCATGGAATTTGGTTTGGAAATTTCCGCAGGCACAAAGCCATGGTGATGGTGGATCTCAACTTCAAAATTTTCCTTCTATCACTTACCTTCTGTGACTTGTGCTATTTTGCAATGCCTAGAAGTAGCTGCCTTATAGATAGTTAGTTTTAAGAGTTTTTTACTGAAAGAAGGTTAGTCTGGTACCAGATACTCCATCATGGCCAGAAACAGAAGTCCTCCCATCATAGTTTACTCATATTTTTCTCTAAAATTAATCTATACAGTACTGTATCTATACTCCCTCTTGATATTTTCATTAGCATTTTAATTTATGAAATAGTTACCACATCATTTATTTACTCTTAAGTATCTCTAGCATTTGGAGCCCTGATAAAATTTAAAACTCACCAGCCAATATTAAATTAGTTTTATCACATTTTACTTTTACCTCTAATTTCAGAAGCATGATGATTATGCCCTATTTCCATATGCTTCAGTGTTGCTTGAAGCCCAGAAATCTAAAAAATAAAATCAAAAGACATGGGGTTATATATAAAATGACCCAAAAGGATTGAATAAAATGCAATGTTTAAATATCAACTGCAAGATATAAAAACATTAACCTCTTGGATTAATTCCTATATATTAAAAAAATTTAAACATGAATTGTAACAAAAGAAAAACATAATTTTAAGTTTAAATTCAATTCCATGGAGAATTATTAGGTATCCATTATAAATAAGCATCTGAAACATTTATTTTACAGCACCATTTCCTGAATCAAGAATACTTATTGCACACTTTGAATGATAATTATTCAGTATTCTACTTTGAGAGAAGTTTCTCCTCTGTTGAAATTACTTCACAACAACTTAATTCATCTTTCTGTTTATAAAAGATGAGGAAAGTATTAGTTGGAAAGTAAAATATGAAGAGACTGTTGTTTTTCCTGAAACTCTTAGCTCATTTTCCACCCATGGACACTCTTTGTTTTATTAAACATGTTTTATAATTAAGAACATTTGTTAGTTTGGTGGCATATCATTTACCTATATTTCCTGAACAATAGACTTGAATTAAAAACTCAACCTTACAGAGTTCTCTCATCCCTCATTGCATGTTATTATACCAACACAAAAAACCATCTGTTTAATTATATATGGATATACACATCTTTCCTACTATCACTGAGTAGTAAGATTCCTTTATTAATAGAAAATAGCAGGTAATAAATTGTAACCTATAGATTAGTGCTCATGAAATGCCTGGCTGGAAAAAAAAAAAGTAAAAAATGTGTATCTATTCTTGGATGCCAAAATGGATTATAAAAATTTTAAAGGCACTTATTTAGAATAGTGTAAGGTTCACATAAAAGTTGCAATGTAATAGATTTCTTGTGTACCACCACCTTATTCCCACTGCTAACATCATGCATTACCATAGTGCGTTTGACACAAGTAATGAGACAATATTGATACATTATTATTAACAAAGTCCATATTGCATTCTAATTTCATTAAGGTTTTTCTTTTTTTTCTCAGATTTTATTTATTTATTTATTTGAGAGAGAGAGTACAAGTGGGTGGGGGAAGGAGAAGGACAAGCAGACTCAGTGCTGAGCATGGAGCCTGATGTGGGACTCTATCTCATCACCCTGAGATCATGACCTGAGCCGAAATCAAGAGTCGGATGCTTAACTGATTGAACCACCCAGACTCCCCAAGACTTTTCTAATATCCTTTTTCTGTTCCAAGATCCCATCCAGGATACCTTACATTTAGTCATCATGTCTTCTTTTTATTATTCTGATTATTTTATTTAAATTCAATTAATTAACATATAGTGTATTATTAGTTTCAGAGGTAGAGTTCAGTGATTCACCACTTGTACGTAACACCCAGTGCTCATTACATCATGTGCCCTCCTTAATGCCTATCACCCAGTTATCCGATCCCCACACCACTCTCCCCTCCAGCAACCCTCAGCTTGTTTCCTATGATTAAGGGTCTCTTATGGTTTGTTTCCCTCTCTGATTTTGTCTTGTTTTATTTTTCCCTCCCTTCCCCTCTGCTCCTCTGTTTTGTTTCTTAAATTCTACATATGAGTGAAATCATATGATAAAATTGGGGGTCTTTATGACCCCCAATAGCCAAAGGAATGTTGAAAAAGAAAACTAAAATTGGTGGCATCACAATTCCAGACTTGATGGAAGATGTGATTCAAAGACAGAAAATTAACACTGATACGTTTTAGCTCAATAGTTAATATAGCATTGAGATACCAAGGGTTAAACTCAAAGAAACTATTTTAACCCAGGGAGATCTGGATAGTCTTTAATAGCAGGTTCTTTTTTCTTTGTCTTCAGCAGAAGTAGGGGTTCAAAGGTAAAATAATTTGCAGGTAATACAATTCTTTGCTAATTTTACACACAGTGTAAAATTCAACCCTGCCTCATACAGACAGTGATTTAATTTTACAAACAAGTTTCCACATTAGATACATATCAAACATAAGGCAAGTAATTTGATCTCTGTTTAATAGGTAAGAAAACAGATATATAAGTAAAATGACCTGAATACTCATATGGCTACTGTGCAGCACAGCTGGGACTCATACGTACACTCCCAATCTTTAGTTCTTCTAACTAAAACAGTAAAAAGCAATCTGAAACCCAGAGTATATGTGACCTAAATATGTCCCCAAAATGGCTTTTGATCTAACCTCAGAAATTCAACTTATATTAAAGATAGGGGAATTGAGAAGTTCTTTATATATCTTGGATATCAGCCCTTTTTCTGTAGTGTCATTTGCGAATATCTTCTCCCATTCTGTGGGTTGCGTCTTTGTTTTGTTGACTGTTTCCTTTGCTGTGCAGAAGCGTTTTATCTTGATGAAGTCCCAAAAGTTCATTTTCCCTTTTGTTTCACTTGCCTTTGGAGATGTATCTTGAAAGAAGTTGCTGTAGCCGATGTCAAAGAGGTTACTGCCTATGTTCTCCTCTAGGATTTTGATGATTCCTGTCTCACATTGAGGTCTTTCATCCATTTTGAGTTTATCTTTGTGTATGGTGTTAGAGAATGGTCAAGTTTCATTCTTCTGTATATAGCTGTCCAATTTTCCCAGCACCATTTATTGAAGAGACTGTCTTTTTTCCATTGTATATTTTTTTCCTGCTTTGTCGAAGATCATTTGACCATAGAGTTGAGGGTCCATATCTGGCCTCTCTATTCTGTTCCATTGGTCTATATGTCTGTTTTTGTGCCAGTACCATGCTGTCTTGGTGATCACGGCTTTGTAATATAGCTTGAAATCAGGCAACATGATGCCCCCAGCTTTGTTTTTCTTTTTCAACATTTCCTTGGTGATTCAGGGTCTTTTCTGATTCCACACAAATTTTAGGATTGTTTGTTCCAGCACTTTGAAAAATGTCATTGGAATTTTGATTAGGATTGCATTGAAGGTATAGATTGCTCTGGGCAGCATAGACATTTTAACAATGTTTATTCTTCTGATCCATGAGCATGGAATATTTTTCCATCTTTTTGTGTCTTCTTCAATTTCTTTCAAGAGTGTTCTGTGGTTCCTCGATATATAAACAACTTCTAAAACTCAACACCCAAAATACAAATAATCAAGTCAAAAAACGGGCAGAAGACATGAACAGACACTTATCAAAAGAAGACATACAAATGGCTAACAGACACATGAAAAAATGTTCATCATCATTAGCCATCAGGGAAATTCAAATCAAAACCACATTAAGATACAACCTTCCACCAGTTAGAATGGCAAAAATTGACAAGGCAAGAAACAACGAATGTTGGAGGGGTCGTGGAGAAAGGTGAACCCCGTTACACTGTTGGTGGGAATGCAAATTGGTACAGCCACTTTGGAAAACAGTGTGGAAGTGCCTCAAAAAATTAAAAATAGAGGCACCCTATGGCCCAGCAATTGCACTCCTGGGTATTTACCCCAAAGACACAGATGTAGTGAAAAGAAGGGCCATATGCACCCCAATGTTCATAGCAGCAATATCCACAATAGCCAAACTGTGGAAAGAGCCAAGATGCCCTTCAACAGATGAATGGATAAAGAAGATGTGGTCCATATTACAATGGAATATTACTCAGCCATCAGAAAGGATGAATCCCCAACTTTACATCAACATGGATGGGACTGGAGGAGATTATGCTCAGTGAAATAAGTCAAGCAGAGAAAGTCAATTATCATATGGTTTCACTTATTTGTGGAACATAAGAAATGCATGGAGGACATTAGGAGAAGGAAGGGAAAAATGAAGGAGGGGGAAGCGGAGTGGGAGATGAACCATGAGAGACTATGGACTCTGAGAAACAAACTGAGGGTTTTAGAGGGGAGGGGAGTGGGGGATGGGTTAGCCCAGTGATGGGTATTAATGAGGGCACGTATTGCACAGAGCACTGGGTGTTATATGAAAACAATGAATCATGGAACCCTATATCAAAAACTAATGATGTACTGAATGGTGACTAGCATAACATAATTAAATTAAATTAAATTTTAAAAAAGATAGAGAATTGATGGCCTTTTCAGGAAGATAACTTAGCCCTAATTACACATAAGATAAGTGTAGATCCACTGTAGGACAGGTTGCAGATATAGAACTCAACAATTGAGAGAGGAGTATAAGCCCTTGCCAGCATGGATTCCTGGAAGACTCTAGTATCCTTGAATAGTGAAACTTAGTCTGAGTGGTCTGTCAGAGGTATCAAAGTATACGTGATCTTTTGGGACTATATGGTCATATCACAGATGGATTCCTCCCTGGAGAAGGACAATAGTGAGATAAGCATGAGACCAGGGAATAAAGAGAGTTAAGTAAGTAAGCAAAAGTCTAAGCACGGCCTGTGGCAGGATAAGAAATAGAAGCAAACTAAATATAGCGTGAAGTACTCCAAGAGTTGTGCCTTTTGTTGGGATGCTAGGGAGAGGGGTTAGATGAAAAGCAGCAAGGAGATGAAAGTCTGAAGGTTTGACATATCATGTCATAAAAATGTAAATTATTATTAAACTCATTTTATGCAATATTACCAATAATACAATACAGACATTCAAGAATACAAAATTAAAATTCAAACACAAAGAAGCATGGAGACACAAGTAATGTTTTGCATTTTAGCAGCTAAGAATTACACTCAAAAACAGACAAAATACAACTTGATTAAAGCATGTCTTAACAATAAAATTATTCAAGAATGAATATAACCATCATGCAAGCTATTGTAGTTTCTGAAAGTCTGGCCAAAAATAAAAATCTACAGAAAACAATAAAAGAATGTTAAGCATAGTTGCACTTTTATATTTTCTAATAAACTTACATATTTTTTAAATGGCCCATAAACATTTTGTTTTACCCTCCTTGAATTCTATCCCAGAAGTTCCTATGCCTATGCAAAAACCCCTAGGAAGAATGGAAAAGGGTGTTAACAATAGAGCAAATTAAATTAAATCCAAAAGTAGGGGTGTCAAATATTCATTTGGAGGTAAATTCCAGGGAGTTTTTTTTCATTATCTCATATAAGTTTCACAACAATATTAAAAAAAGGCAGGTCATTGTGGCTATACTATATGAAAAATCTGAGTTCAAAGTGTTTAAAGTCGATGTTTAGAGGTGTCAAAGTTAGCATTTAACCCAAGTCTGGGGACACCTGGGTGGCTCAGTCGGTTAAGCATCTGCCTTCAGATCAGGTCAGATCCCAGGGTCCTGGGATCAAGTCCTGCATCGGGCTCCCTGCTCGGCGGGGAGCCTGCTTCTCCCTCTGCCTGCCGCTCCCCCTGCTTGTGTGCTCTCTCTCTCTCTGACAAGTAAATAAATAAATAAATAAAAATAAATAAATAAACCCAAGTTTGACTACAATAGTTGAGTTTTTTCCTCTAACTACACTTTATATCTCCTATAAATTTATGTTTTAATTAAATGTTTAGCTTAATAATAATCTTTATAGGTTTAAAATGAACAAAATAATTTTTATGAATATTTTCAAATGAATCTCTTTAACAACATAATTGTTGAAAACCTTTTTAAATTTATCTCAGAAATAAAACCAATATTTCTACTTATATTATTAAAAAATAAATGGTTAAAAATCATTTTGAGGTGGCTTTAATGGCCTCTTTACCTGTCCAACTGCTCTATCTCTTTCCAGAGAGGTCAGCATTTTCTGCTTCAGTAAAGCCTGGTGCTTCTCATGTAACACCCTGATAGTCGGTTCATACGATGCATAATGTAACTTTAACCTATGAAAAATAAAGGGCATCTTAAAGGGTAATTGAGTTAAATCAGTGATTTCCATCTAACTTCTAAACCTTTTTCTTCCTCTTATTTTTTGCAGTCAAATAAAAAATGAATAATCATATAAAGGTCAACATAACAAGCCAAGAATTGCCAGAAATATTACTTGGTATGCTACTTCTCTAAACATGGTAGGAACGAGGAAGTCAGATTTCTTTTGAGTTAACTAGTTTTCTATTTCCTACCAACAGTTTTGCTATATTCAAGCATGTACTCAGAAGATTGCTATTCATTGAGAGAAAAACTTGCAGTTTCTTTAATCAATTCAGAAACAATTGTCAAAAAGACAAGGACTGCAAACAATGGAAGATTAAACAGAAAAGGCGTCATTCACATCAAAATAAACTAAAGGATGGTCTTGAAAACAAGTCTAATTAACTTACATTAGGAAAATTAAGTATAAAAATATTTCATTATCTCATAGGAGGAATAATTCAACTCAACATATAAGCACCTTTAAGAAACTGTTTTATTTGAAAATGCCCTCAAAATACTTTTTTTAAACCTTTTTTACTTAAGTGTAGTTTACCTGTTGTAAAATATAGAGTTTAAATGTTACAGTTTAGAGTTTTAAGAAACATGCATGCCCAGGTAGTCCACATTGTTATCAAAATATAGAGCATTTCTAATGCCTCAGGAGATTCTAGAACTTCGTATATTTGGAATCATAGAATATGTTCTCTTATGTAACAACCAACATCACAGGAATACAAACAATTATAAGAGATTATGAAAAAGTATATGCCAACAAATTGGATAACCTGGAAGAAATGGATAAATTCCTAGAAACATAAAAACTATGAAAACTGAATCATGAAGAAATAGAAAAAAAAATTTTTTTTAAGATTATTTATTTATTTATTTGACAGCGAGAGAGGGAACACAAGCAAGGGGAGTGGGAGAGGGAGAAGCAGGCTTCCCGCAGAGCAGGGAGCCCGATGCAGGGCTCCATCCCAGGCCCCTGGTATCATGACCTGAGCCGAAGGCAGACGCTTAATGACTGAGCCACCCAGGCGCCCCAGAAATAGAAAATTTGAATATACTGATAACCAGCAAAGAAATTGAATCAGTAATCAAAAAATTCCCAAAAAACAAAAGCCCAGGACCAGATGGCTTCATGGGCGAATTCTACCAAACACTTGGTAGAATACCTATTCTTCTCAAACTATTACAAAAAATAAAAAAGGAAGGAAAACTTCCAAATTCATTCCATGAGGCCAGAAACTGGCTTCTTTCACTCAGCATAATTTTAGATTCTTCTAGGCTGTTGTGCGTATCAGTAATTCATTTCTTTTTATTGTGAGTCGTATTCCTTTGTATGTATATTCTCCATGTGTTTATTCAATATTCTGCTGATGAAGAACTGATTTTAGCTTGGGGCCATTATGAATAAGGTTGCTATGAACATTCTTACACAAAGTCATATAAGATATTTTTTGGTTCTCTTTTTCTCGGAAAAAATACCTAGGAGTTGAATTGCTGGGTTTTAACTTCTACTTCCAATAGCAATATATGACAGCCTTGGTTACTCTACCTCTCTGACCAACATTTGGTGATTAGTCTATGTAGTCTTGTCAATTTTATTATCAACTTTATCAGTTTTATTATATTTTCAAGCAACCAATATGATTTTATTTTTATGTATTTGTTTATTTTTGTTTATCCCTTTGCTAGTTTATTGGTTTCTGATCTTTTTATTATTTCATTTCTTTTTCTTTCTCTGCATTTTTTTTTTAGCATCTAAGGTACAAGATTAGATTATTAGTATAAAATTTTCTTCTCTAAGCATTCAAAACTATCAATTTAAAAAAATTAAGAAAATAAAACTATCAGTTTTACCTTAAGCACTGCTTTAGCTGCATCCCACTGTTTTTAATATGCTGCATCTTCAGCCATTCAGATCGAAATACTTTCTCACTTCTTTCTTTGACTCATGGACTATTTAGAACTATGTTACTTAATTTCCAAATATTTGGGAATTTTCCAGAGAGCTTTTTGTCATTGACTTAATTTAATTTGGCTGTGGTCAGAGAACATATTTTGTATGACATCAATTCTCTGAAATGTATAGAGACTTGTTTTATGGCTAAGCATATGATCTATTTTGTGCACATGAAAACTCCAAAGTAGAATTCAAGAAATGTCAATTACACTCAATTAACTGAGGCCTTATTCTATAGGCTTAAGAGACTTCTTGCCTTTTTTTCTAATAATTGCAAAAAGAGGAATGTTAAAACCTCCAATTGTAACTGTGGAAATATCTATTTTTACGTTTTATCAGATTTTGCTTCATATATTTTGAAGTGCTTACATTAGAGTCATGTATATTATGACTTCCTGATAAATTGACTTTTTTATCTTACTGAAATGGCCTCTTTTTCTCTGATCCTCAGGATGACACTGAGGATGTTGTTTCTGTACCCCTTCTCCTTAGGCCCAGTGGGCATGCAGAGGTGGCTCTCCTTCCCTAGAGAGAGCTAACACTTCAGCGGTGCTAAAAACTGCGGTAGAGCTATCTTCCCCAAAAGGTAAATGATGCCCTCCTCAAGTTGGCCCTACTTCCTCCTCTCCTAACTGCCAAGCTAATGGTTTGGTAAGGGAGAAAAGAGACTATATACATCCAAACTGCTGTAAGAATTAATCATATACTAACAGAAACCAAAAAAGCACTCCAGAGACTGGATTTTGAGATGCTAAAAGGGCTATAACCTAAGACTGGATAAACAATAATTTGCCTAAGACACTGGATTTTACAAGTACTGAAACAAGTACTGCAGTGGATGCAACAAAGTCACTGCTGAGGTGACTCTCGGAAACCTGGAAAAAGTCATAGCTAACACTCAGAAAAGTGAAAAAGCCTTGAGCTGCCCTAGTGACAAAGAGTAGAAAAGGAACTCCATAACACCACAGCAATTATACACCGTGATGATAGTCCCCGTTCTTCCACAAAATTACCTATAGCCATTTACTTGTGTGACGATGTACTGGGAAAGTATATTTTAAGAAGTTATTATTAATATCCACAAATCCAGAGTGACATCACAGCCCCTATATTAGAAAGGGGATTTACAGAAGCCAGAGAATAAGTAGCATCATGGCTAAGGTCTGGCTCAAAGTGGGCTTATTTGGTCCATGTACCCACCCAATGATCACTCCCAGATTCTTTGAATAAATAATTTTAACTGATATATGAAGCAGCTGGAGTAAGCTATCAAAGTTGAGAAAGTCACTCCAGTGTCTTCTTCTGACATAGGATAGACTACTTGAAATTGCCTCACAGGCACAATTCTGTTTATTTTTAGCCTTTTTTTCTCTGAAGTTCTGTTAACTCTTTTCAGCTTCCTTTCTTAGTGAATTTTTTATTGCAAATATGTTTTCCAGTTTGAGAACTTCCATTTGGTTCTTTGTTTATAGTTCCCATTTCACTTCTGCTATTTCCCAACTGTCCACTAATTATATTCATTATTTTCTTTAAAATTCTAAACATTTTGTAAGAGCTGTTTTAAAAGTCTTCATCTACTAATTCTGTTATTTCTGTCATTTCTGGGTCTGTTTCTATTTTTTCCTGGATATGTATGGGACACATTTTCCTGCTTCTATATATGTTATATATTTTATCATATGTTGGACATATATTTATCTGAACTTTGGTCTCTTTAAAGAGTTTTGTTCTGGCAGAGAGTTAATTTACTGATGGGCAATTTGAGCTTTTCGAAGCTTACTTTTAATCTTTTATTAAGACAAGTTTAAAGTAGTTCCTTCTCTAGGGCTAGAATAGCTCTGCTCCTATGACATGGTTTATCAAGCGTCTTTTTTTTTAAAATTTTATTTATTTATTTGAGAGAGAGAGAGAGAGCACAAATGGGGTCGGGCAGAGGGAGAAGCAGACTCCCCACCGAGCAGGGAGCCTGACGTGGGAGGCTGGATCCCGGGACTCTTGAATCATGACCTAAGCGGAAGGCAGATGCTTAACCAACTGAGCCACCCACGTTTATCAAGGGTCTTAACTGAACGTTCAGAGTTTTTAGTGAGGTTCCTCCACTGTAGCTGGTCGGAATTCCTACATCTGCAAACTCTGGAATCTCCATTTAACTCATCGTTTCCCAGCAGCTGTTCTTTATAGGCATCATTCTCTCACTATTCCAAAACTTAGTCTTTGGTCAAAGATTAAAGGGAACGACTACAAATATTTCTTAAATTCCTTTCAGGCACCTCCCACCTTTTGTGTACACTATCCTGCAAATTCCGGCCCCCTCGCAGCCCTGCCTCATCAGTTAATCAAGACTACTGTGTTCTGACTGTGTTCTATGTGGCCACACTATTGTCAGAATCGTATTTCTGGACCAAAATCTGAGGTAATCATGCCACTCACACTGAATGGTTCCCTTCTCTTAGGCATCACAGTCCTACTCTGCCAATTTTCCAACATCTAAAAAAACAGCTGCCAAAAATTTTATTCAGTTTTGCAGTTCATTACAGTTGAAGAGCCCATCTATTACCAGTTGGAAAGCTAGTTCTATACCAGTTACTCTGACATGGATGCAAGCAGAACAGCCCCAAAATAGTTTTAAATGTTTTTCTATTAAAAAAATAAGAGAGCGCCTGGGTGGTTCAGTCTGACTTCCACTCAGGTCATGATCTTGGCATCCTGGGATGGAGCTCCAAGTTGGGCTGTATGCTGATCGGGGAGTCTGCTTGTCCTTTTCCCTTCCCCTCCCCCCGCCACTTGTGTGCTCTCTCTCAAATAAATGAATAAAATCTTTAAAAAAATAAAAGGAGTCCTTGTTTTGCACAATATTTTCATGAAAGTATTTATAAAAGTCACTGATTTGTAAGTCATATTTATCTTAACATAATGTATTATTATACCAGATTGTTGAAAGCAATAAAACCTAAGCACTAAAGTTAAGTTACATATACATTTAATATATATATAATATGTATTAAAATTCAACCATATTCAGCAAAGCATGAGAGTAATAAAATAAAAATGTAAGTAGTATGTACAGTTCTATCCCCCATTCCATTTAATGTGCTAAATATACACTTTGCTGTATACTACACACTTCCATGAATATTATGTATTTATAAACACATATTCAGCTACAGAGTTATATACACAAAACAATGTGTGCTGTAATTTGTAGACAAATGGAAGGATTGTTATTATTGATGGAACAATTTTCCCTGTATTACTAACTTTAGCATCTAACTCATTCATGGGATATGAGCTGATAATCCTTTATCCCAAGAATTAGCATCATGTAGAATACCCCTAGAATATAACAAGGAAACAACATTCAAAAAACCCTTCTGTTGGCAAGGGTGCAGAGAAATATGAATCCTCTTACACTGTTGGTCTGAATGCAAACTGGTGCAGCCACTCCGGAAAACAGTATGGCGGTTCCTCAAAAAGTTAAAGATAGAACTACCCTATGACCTAACAATTACACTACTATTATTTACCTAAAGGATACAAAAATACTGATTCTACAGGGCACATTCACCCTGATGTTTATAGCAGCACTATCAACAATAGCCAAATTATGGAAAGAGCCCAAATGACCATCGACTGATGCATGGATAAAGAAGATGTGTGTACACACACATAAACACACACACACACACACACACAAAGGAATATTACCCATCAAAAAGAATGAAATCTTGCCATTTGCAACAACATGGATGGAGCTGGAGTATATTATGCTAAGCAAAATAAGCCAGAGAAGGACAAATGCCATAGGAGTTCGCTCATATGTGGAATTTAAGAAACAAAACAGATGAATATAGGGGAAGGGGGAAAAAAAAGAGAGAGGGAGGCAAACCATAAGAGACTCTTACCTATAGAGAACAAACTGAAATTTGCTGGAGGGGAGGTGGGAGGGGGTTGGGCTAAATGGATGATGGATCTTAAGGAGGATGCGTGTCGTGATGAGCGCTGGGTGTTATATCTAAGTGATGAATCACTAAATTCTACTCCTGAAACCAATATTACACTATATGTTAACTAACTAGAATTTAAATAAAAACTTGAAACAAACAAAAACCTTCTGTTTAGTCAGTCTGAAAGAGTGTGTCTGTTTTGTAAGTTCCATAAGTAGCTCATAATCCATCTGCTTATAAGTTCTAACTTTTGATATTGATAATTCTGAAAATAAGTAAATTCATAAGAAACTCATGTTAGGCTGGTAGTGGAGCAAGATGGTGGAGTAGGAGACCTGGATTTCCTCTGGTCTCAGGAATTCAGCTGGATAGGGATCAAACCATTCTGAACACCTACGAACTCAACAGGAGATTGAAGAAAAGAATAGCAACAACTCTCTGAACAGAAAAGCAACCATTTTCTGGAAGGTAGGACCTACGGAGAAGTGAATCCGAGGCGATATTCGGGAGGATAGACGGTGGGGGAGGGGGCTTCCGTCGGCCTCTTCTGGCAAGTGATAGAGCCGCGAAACACAAAATCAGAACTTTTAGAAGTCGGGTCCGCTGAGGGACGTCACTCCAGGGGCTAAGCTGGGGGTGGAACCCTCGCAGGACAGTGTGGTCTCAGGACCCTCGGGGTCACAGAAACACTGGGGGTGCCTGAGTGCGGCAGAGCTCCCAGGTATCGGAGCAGGGAGGCCAGCTGCAGACACGGAGCCAAGGAGCAGGCTCTCAGCTCGGGGTTGCCATAAACTGTGATCGGTGACACAGTCGGGCCACTGCTCCTCCAGCAGGGACCCAACAAGTGGCAGATCCGGGGAGCCTCCCCTTCCTCCCCCGGAAGGAGCGGCGTGGAAGCGCACCGCAGGGATCTCCTGGGTTTGGAGACTCCACATGGGGTCGGATGCCAGAGATAGAAACGCTCGGTCACAGGCCGGGTGAGCGCGGAGTGCGGCCGGAGACAGGGGAAATGGGAGTGACTGACTGCTTTTCTCTGGGGCTGCACTGAGGAGTGGGGCCCTGAGTTCTCGGCTCCTCCCAGGCGGAGATTGGGAGACGCCATTTTCACTCTCGTCCTCCAATGCTGTACGGAAAGCTTGCGGGGAGCAAAAGCTCCCAAGAGCGAACCTGAGCAGATTGCTTAGCCCAGACCCGGCAAGGCCAGGGCAATTCCGCCTCCGGCAAAGACATCTGGGAACCAGGGCAACAGGCCCCTCCCCCAGAAGATCAACAAGAACAGCCAGCCAAAACCAAGTTTACCGATCGATGAGAACGGCAGAACTCCAGCGCTAGGGGAATACTGCACATAGAATTCATGGCTTTTTCACCATGATTCATTAGTCTTTCAAAGTTAATTTTTTTAACTGTTTTTTTTTGAATTTTTCTTTTTCCCTTTTTCAACCATCTTATCAATCTCTTTTTTAAAAAAACATTTTTATTTTTTATTTTTAGAGTCATATTCTATCCCTTCATAGTAGTTACCCTTATTTTTGGCAAATATATATACAAGTTGTTATCTCTTTAAAATTTTGAGATACAGTTTCCTCTAACAGATCAAAATATACCCTAAATCTCTAGTGTATGGCTTTCTTCTAGTCTTCTGCCCGATCACACTCTGCCCCCTTTTTTTCTTTCTTTCTTTCCTTTTTCTTTAATCCTTTCTTTTTTCAAACATCTTCTTATCAATTCCTTTTTTAAAATTTTTTACAATTGTCATCTTTACAGTAATATTACATCCCTTCATTGTATCAACCCTTATTTTGTACATATATAAGTCTTTCTTTCTTTAAAATTTTAGGAGGTACTTTCTTCTAACAGACCAAAATACAACCAAAATCTAGTGTGTGGCACTGATCTATGCACTAGCCTGATCATATTTGATCATGTTCTGTTTTTTTTTTTGTTTTGTTCTGTTTTTGTTTTTATCTTTTTCTTTTTTCTTTCTTTCCCTTTCTTTTCCCCTGGTTTCAGGTCTTTTCTGATTTCATTAGAGTATATATATTCTGGGGACATTGTTAACCTGTTAGCATTTTGTTCTGTCATTCATCTATTCTCCTGAGGACAAAATGACAAGACAAAAAGAATCACCTCAACAAAAAGAACAAGAGGTAGTACCGTCTGCAAGGGACCTACCCAATACGGACATTAGTGCGATGTCGGACCTAGAGTAGAGAATCATGGCTTTAAAGATATTAGCTGGGCTTGAAAAAAGCATGGAAGTTATTAGAGAAATGCTTTCTGGAGAAATAAAAGAACTAAAATCTAAACAAGTCAAAATCAAAAAGGCTATTAATGAGGTGCAATCAAAAATGGGGGCACTAACTGCTAGGATAAATGAGGCAGAAGAGAGAATCAGCGATATAGAAGACCAAATGATGGAAAATAAAGAAGCTGAGAAAAAGAGAGAAACAACTACTGGATCACGAGGGCAGGATTCAAGAGATAAGTGATACAATAAGACAAAACAACATTAGAATAATTGGGATCCCAGAAGAAGAAGAAAGAGAGAGAGGGGCAGAAGGTATATTGGAGCAAATCATAGCAGAGAACTTCCCTAATGTGGGGAAGGAAACAGGCATCAAAATCCAGGAGGCACAGAGAACCCCTCTCAAAATCCATAAAAATAGGTCAACACCCCGACGTCTAATAGTAAAACTTACAAGTCTCCAAGACAAAGAGAAAATCCTGAAAGCAGCTCGGGAGAAGAGATATGTAACCTACAATGGTAGAAACATTAGATTGGCAACAGACCTATCCACAGAGACCTGGCAGGCCAGAAAGGACTGGCATGATATATTCAGAGCACTAAACGAGAAAAATACACAGCCAAGAATACCATATCCAGCTAGGCTGTCTTTGAAAATAGAAGGAGAGATAAAAATTTTCCAGGAAAAAGAAAAACTAAAGGAATTTGCAAACACAAAACCAGCCCTACAAGAAATATTGAAATGGTTCCTCCAAGCAAAGAGAGAGCCTAAAAGTAACACAGACCAGAAAGGAACACAGACAATACACAGTAACAGTCACCTTACAGGCAATACAATGGCACTAAATTCATATCTTTCAATAGTTACCCTGAGTGTAAATGGGCTAAATGCCCCAATCAAAAGACACAGGCTATCAGATTGGATTAAAAAACAAGACCCATCAATATGCTGTCAGCAAGAGACTCATTTTAGACCCAAAGACACCCCCACATTGAAAGTGAGGGGGTGGAAAACCATTTACCATGCTAATGGACACGGAAAGAAAGCTGGGTTGGCAATCCTTATATCAGACAAATTAGATTTTAAAACATGGACTGTAATAATAGATGAGGAAGGACACTATATCCTACTTAAAGGTTTGTCTATCCAGCAAAAAGATCTAACAATTGTAAATATCTATGCCCCTAACATGGCAGCAGCCAATTATATAAGGCAATTAATAACAAAAGCAAAGAAACACATTGACAACAATACAATAATAGTGGGGGACTTTAACACCCTCCTGACTGAAATGGACAGATCATCTAAGCAAAAGATCAACAAGGAAATAAAGACTTTAAATGACACACTGGACCAAATGGACTTCACAGACATATTCAGAACATTTCATCCCCAAGCAATGGAATACACATTCTTCTCTAGTGCCCATGGAACATTCTCCAGAATTGATCACATCCTAGGTCACAAATCAGGTCTCAACAGGTACCAAAAGACTGGGATTATTCCCTGCATATTTTCAGACCACAATGCTTTGAAACTAGAACTCAATCACAAGAGGAAAGTTGGAAAGAACTCAAATACATGGAGGCCAAAGAGCATCCTACTGAAGAATGAATGGGTCAACCAGGAAATTAGGAATTTAAAAAATTCATGGAAACCAATGAAAATGAAAACACAACTGTTCAAAATCTTTGGGATACAGCAAAGGCAGTCCTGAGAGGAAAGTATATAGCAATACAAGCCTTTCTCAAGAAACAAGAAAGGTCTCAAATACACAACCTAACCCTACACCTAAAGGAGCTAGAGAAAAAACAGCAAATAAAGCCTAAACCCACCAGGAGAAGAGAAATAATAAAGATCAGAGCAGAAATCAATGAAATAGAAACCAAAAGAACAGTAGAACAGATCAATGAAACTAGGAGCTGGTACTTTCAAAGAATTAACAAGATTGATAAACCCCTGGCCAGACTTATCAAAAAGAAAAGAGAAATGACCCAAATCAACAAAATCACGAATGAAAGAGGAGAAATCACAACCAACACCAAAGACATACAAACAATTATAAGAACATACTATGAGCAACTCTATGCCAGCAAATTAGATAACCTGGAAGAAATGGATGCATTCCTAGAGATGTATCAACTACCAAAATTGAACCAGGAAGAAATAGAAAACCTGAACAGACCTATAACCACCAAGGAAATTGAAGGAGTCATCAAAAATCTCCCAACAAACAAAAGCCCAGGGCCAGATGGCTTCCCAGGGGAATTCTACCAAACATTTCAAAAAGAATTAATACCTATTCTCCTGAAACTGTTCCAAAAAATAGAAATGGAAGGAAAACTTCCAAACTCATTTTATGAGGCCACCATTGATTCCCAAACCAGACAAAGACCCCATCAAAAAGGAGAATGACAGACCAATATCCCTGATGAACATGGATGCAAAAATTCTCACCAAAATACTAGCCAATAGGATCCAACAGTACATTAAAAGGATTATTCACCATGACCAAGTGGGATTTACCTGCAAGGCTGCAAGATTGGTTCAACATCTGCAAATCAATCAACGTGATACAATATATTAACAAAAGAAAGAACAAGAATCATATGATCCTCTCAATAGATGCAGAAAAAGCATTTGACAAAGTATAGCATCCTTTCTTGATCAAAACTCTTCAGAGTATAGGGATAAAGGGTACATACCTCAATATCATAAAAGCCATCTTTGAAAAACCTAAAGCGAGTATCATTCTCAATGGGGAAAAACTGAGAGCTTTCCCCCTAAGGTCAGGAACGCGGCAAGGATGTCCACTATCACCACTGCTATTCAACACAGTATTAGAAGTCCTAGCCACAGCAATCAGACAACAAAAAGAAATCAAAGGCATCCAAATCGGCAAGGAGGAAGTCAAACTCTCAGGATATAAAATCAATGCACAGAAATCAGTGGCATTCCTATACACCAACAACAAGACAGAAGAGAGAGAAATTAAGGAGTCGATCCCATTTACAATTGCACCCAAAACCATAAGATACCTAGGAATAAATCTAACCAAAGAGGCAAAGGATCTGTACTCAGAAAACTATAAAATACTCATGAAAGAAATTGAGGAGGACACAAAGAAATGGAAAAACATTCCATGCTCATAGATTGGAAGAACAAACATTGTGAAGATGTCAATGCTACCTAGAGCAATCTACACATTCAATGCAATCCCCATCAAAATACCATCCACTTTTTTCAAAGAAATGGAACAAATAATCCTGAAATTTGTATGGAACCAGAAGAGACCCCGAATAGCCAGAGGAATGTTGAAAAAGCAAAGCAAAGCTGGCAGCATCACAATTCCAGATTTCCAGCTCTATTACAAAGCTGTCATCACCAAGACAGTATGGTACCGGCACAAAAACAGACACATAGATCAATGGAATAGAATAGAGAGCCCAGAAATGGACCCTCAACTCTATGGTCACCTAATCTTTGACAAAGCAGGAAAGAATGTCCAATGGAAAAAAGACAGTCTCTTCAACAAATGGTGTTGGGAAATTGGACAGCCACATGCAGAAGAATGAAACTGGACCATTTCCTTACACCACACACAAAAATAGACTCCAAATGGTTGAAAGACCTAAACGTGAGACAGGAGTCCATCAAAATCCTAAAGGAGAACACAGGCAGCAACCTCTTTGACCTCAGCCGCAGCAACTTCTGCCTGGGTGGCACAGTTGGTTAAGTGTTTGCCTTCCGCTCAGGTCATGATCCCAGGGTCTTGGGATCGAGCCCCACGTTGGGCTCCCTGCTCAGCGGGGAGTCTGCTTCTCCCTCTCCCTCTCCCTCTGCCTGCCATTCTTCCTACTTGTGCTTTCTCTCTCTCTCTGTCAAATAAATAAAATTTTAAATAAATAAATAAACAAACAAAATTAGAAATCGAATCCCTTAATTGTGTTAGTCACATGGCCAGTGCTTAACAGCACATGTGACTTAGTAGCTATTGTATTAGACAGTACACATATAGAATATTTATAACATCACAGAAAGTTCTATTGGATAGCACTGCCCTAGAGCAAATAAAGGAAAATTTTCATTAAGGATTATAAATTATTTTCTTGTTTTTTGTTTTATTTTTGGGGGGAGTTTCTTTAATTTGGAAGTAGGAGAGGAAGGGAGGAGGGAAAATAAAACTGAATATTTTTTAAATAATTTCTAAAAACCTTTGCATAAATTCAAGGTCATTCAGCATATGCCCCCCCTCCACCTTACCCTTGTCAAGCAGCTTTTGCACTTTATTCTCTATGCATACAATATGGTGAATATGCCATATTCCTTCATGATTTGGTGCCTTTGCACAGTATGTACTGTCTGTCCAGAACACCCTGCTCCCTCTCCCTCTGTTAACTTATACTTCAGAATTCCTAGAAATAGGTCTCTGAACCCTCTCATACCCCAGTCTAAAGGTTAGGGTGACCACCCTTGGTTGGCATAGCAACATGCAGAATATTTCAGTTAACTCCTCCCCTATCACACATCCTAGTAGTCTCTGGGAACCTTGACAGCAAGGGCCTAAACTTACTTATCTTTATATTTCAAACACATAGTATAGCATACAGTAGAGACTCAGTAAATGTTGAATTATTATTTTACCTCAAACCTTATGCCATAACCAAGTTACTTAAATGTTAAATAACTCTTTAATAAATATGCCAACAAATATTAGCAGCTTACCCTTTGAGGTCATTAATTAATTTGTTTTTTTCCTGGATTATTCGTTTATGGTGCATTCGGTGAAAATCACGTTCTTTTTGCATTTTCAGCAGATCTTCTCTAGCTTTGCTGAAAATAATAATTTAAAAAAAATCACTGCTAATTCCAGAAAAACATTCGACAAAGTACAACATCCATTCATGATAAAAAACCCTTAACAAAGTAGGTTTAAAGGGAACATACCTCAACATAATAAAGGTCATATATGAAAAATCCACAGCTAATATCAACCATATTGGGGAAAAACTGAGAGCTTTTTTTATGTGATCAGGAACAAGACAGGATGTTCACTCTCACCACTTTTATGCAACATCGTATTGGAAGCCCTAGCCTCAGCAATCAGAAAAAAAAAAAGGGACGCCTGGGTGGCTCAGTCGGTTAAGCGTCTGCCTTCGGCTCAGGTCATGATCCCGGAATCCTGGGATCGAGTCCCACATTGGGCTCCTTGCTCAGCAGGGAGCCTGTTTCTCCCTCTGCTTGTGCTCTCTCTCTCTCTCTCTCTCTCTCTCTCTCTCTGACAAATGAATAAATAAAAAAATCTTAAAAAAAAGAAAACAAAAAGAAATAAAATACATCTAAATCAGAAGGGAAGAATCAAACTTTCACTATTTGCAGATGACATGATATTCTAGACAAAAAACCCCGAAGACTCCACCAAAAATCTGCTAGAACCAAAAGATGAATTCAGTAAAGTCACAGGATACAAAATCAACATACATTTCTATACACCAATAATGAAGCAGAAGAAAAAGAAATTAAGGAATCGATCTCATTTATAATTGCACTAAAACCATAAGATACCTAGGGATAAATCTAACCAAAGAGGTGAAAGATCTGTACTCTAAAAACCATAAAACACTGATGAAAGAAATTGAAGATGACAAAAGAAATGGGAAGACATTCCATACATTCATGGATTGGAAGAAAAAATATTGTTAAAATGTCTACCCAAAGCAATCTACACATTAAATGCAATTCCCATCAAAATACCAATAGCATTTGTCACAGAGTTAGAACAAACAATCCTAAAACTTATATGGAACCACAAAAGACAACAAATAGCCAAAGCAACCTTGAAAAAGAAAAGCAAAGCTGGAGGCATCACAATTCTGGACTTCTTATATTCCAAAGCTGTTGTAATCCCAACTACAGTACTGGCATGAAAACAGACACATAGATCAATGAAAGAGAATAGAAAACTCAGAAATGAACCCATAACTATATGGTCAATTAATCTTCCACAATGCAGGAAAGAATATTTAATGGGAAGGAGATTGTCTCTTTAACAAATGGTGTTGGGAAAAGTGGACAGCAACGTGCAAAAGAATAAAATTGGACCACTTTCTTACACCATACACAAAAATAAATACAAAATGGAAGAAAGACTTAAATGTGAGACCTTGAAACCATAAAAATCCTAGAGAAGAACACAGGCAGTAACCTCTTTGACATCAGCCATAGCAACTTTTTTCTAGATATGTCTCCTGAGGCAAGGGAAACAAAAGCAAAAATAAACTATTGGGACTTCATCAAAATAAAAAGCTTCTGCACAGCGAAGGAAACAATCAACAAAACTAAAAGGCAACCTACATACAGAATGGGAGAAGATATTTGCAAGTGACATATCTGATAAATGGTTAGTATCCAAAATATATAGAGAACTTATACAACTCAACACCTAAGGAACAAATAATCCAGTTAGAATTTGGGCAGAAGACATGAATAGACATTTTTCCAAAGAAGACACACAGATGGCCAACAGACACAAGAAAAGATGCTCAACATCACTGATCATCAGGGCAATGTGAATCAAAACTACAATGAGATATCACCTCACACCTGTCAGAATGGCTAAAATCAACAACATAAGAAACAACAGTTGTTGGCAAGGATATGGAGAAAGGGGAACCCTCTTGTACTGATGGTGGGAATGTAAAATGATGAAGCCACTCTGTAAAACAATACGGAGGTTCCTCAAAAAGTTAAAAACAGAACTACCCTACAATTCATCAATTGCACTATTAGGTATTTACCCAAAGAATATGAAAACACTAATTTAAAGGGATACATGCGCCGTGATGTTTATAGCAGCATTATCTACAATAGTCAAATTATAGAAACAGCCCAAACATCCGTTTACTGATGAATGGATATAGACGATGTGGTGTACATACATGTGATGGAATATTACTCAGCCCTAAAAACAAAAGGAAATCTTGCCATTTGCAACAACATGGATGGAGCTAGAGAATATTATGCTAGGTGACATAGTCAGACAAAGGCAAAATACCATATGATTTCACTCATATGTTGAATCTAAGAAATAAAACAAAGAAGCAAAGGGGGGGAAAAAAGAGAGATTCTTAACTATAGAAATCAAACAGATGGTTACCAGACAGGAGGTGGGTGAGGGGATGGGTTAAATAGGTGAGGGGAATTAAGGAGTGTGTTTGTGGTGATGAGCACTGGATGTTGTATGGAAGTGCTGAATCACTATATTGTATACCTGAAAACTAATATTACATTGTATGTTACCTGACTGGAATTTAAATAAAAACTTTTTAAAAATCATTTCTTATTCCTTTCTGAAAAAAAGTAATCAGTTCAAATCCAGTATTGAACAATTCTAAAGATAATTTAAAAAAACAAAGATTCCATTCTAATTCACATTGAAGGATTCTAAGCAACGTAGTGCATATGGGGTTGGGAAATGAATGGGACACCACCTATAGCTCAAAAATATTCATTCACACACCATTTAAGTAAAAGGAAATTAAATATATGTTGCCAAAATAATGTATAATCCATCTACTTTCAAAAAGAATTTGTTTACAAAATTGAAATGCATATTTAAAACAGGATAATTCAAAATAATTACAAATAAAGGAAAAGACTTACAAAATTTAATTCTGAATTTGCTTGAATATATGGTTAAAAGACAATGTATTGGGTTACTTAGTTCTGATAATTGTGAAAAAGAAAGCATATATGTTCTGGGAAACCCAGATTTTATTCTGGTAATGCATATGAGAAATATGTACCACCTGTAGATCATATTAGTAGAATAATTGGTAACTTGATGAGAAAGGTTCTTTAGTACCAGTGTTGTAACAGAGAAGCATTCTTCAACTGGATATACCTTCCACAAACCCCTGATAGAAAGCAAACAAGGGTATTCTTTCTAAGCCTAGTCAGTAAAAAATTAATAGGAATTGTTAGTTTCAATATATGTTAGTTTCAATATAATAATGTAAAATATAATTATAATGAAAAAGTAGCTATGTCACAGTCTTAGTTAACTGACAAAGTGCTACTGCATTGAGATTCCCATGTTCTGAAAAATGGGTGCACTGAATTCAGGTGCTTACATCTCATAAGAGGTCACAGTGGAATAAATCAGAGGTATCACAGAATTTCAAAATACAGATTCACATAAAATAGGTGCAAAAAATACATATTTCTGCATGAAGAGCTATGTCAAAGCAATCCCTGAGGAGCAGAGACTGGAATGCTGCTAAAAAAGCTGGATGAGGTTAGGTTTTCAGGCCCCTGATGGGGCATATTATGATCAGTGAGACTTCTGCAAGATCAAGTCCCATGTGGCGTATGGTAAAAGTGTCTCATCCATTCTTCCAAGTTTCTTTCTTCCCTTCTCCTCAAATCCTCAAACCTCCCCCATTTTTTAACATGACCTTTTTCTGAACATGTTCTTTATTTTACTGCCAAAGTTGTAGTTTTTATCACAAGTAAATAAACAATGTGTCACAGGCCTCACAGGCTACTACCACCATCTAACCCTCAACTTCATTTCCATGCCAACGACTTTGAATGTACAAGAAATGCTTGACTGAAATATTCAGTCTTGAAAAATCATCTGAGGAATATGTCAATTAGGAGATGAACAAACAATGTATTCTGTCCAGGTTTTAATCCTCAGTGTGAATGAAGATAGATGAAAAGTGAGGGAATCCCTCTGCCACCATTTGCCTAATGAATAGTGAGTTAAGAGGGAGGACAGAGTTTAAGTAGAGTGATTTAAGAAGATAAAAGGCTGAGTTGATATTTTGTTGTGAAAACACAAGAATACCACAGGAATTCTCATTCATTTGTAAAGTGGTTTACATATCTTCTTGTACATAAAAATAATAAATGTTACTGTTATCATCACATCACTATTACTAATTAGTATAGCAGAACAAATATATTCAATTTCTCTAACAGCTTGATTTATTTACCTAAAATAGGGGGCATGCCAGTAGATAAATATCCTCTAATGGACAAAAAATATCAGGATACATGCTTATTAGTAACACTGTAAAACTTTATAAAAGATTTAAACTTTTATGAACATCTGTTTTGAGTCTACTAAAGCTGTCTTACTTTCAACAGCTTGATGAGTTATATAAATGAGCTAATGTTTCATTTCTCTTATCTGAAATGTAAACCCATAATAGATAAAAAAACTTAGAAAAATAAAAAGTTTCTTAAGCAGAACTACAAATGTGCAGCATTGCATCAGCTCCCTTTTTAAATATACATTTATAGGCCTATTTGTACTTATCCCAGGAAAGAAAGCATAGGAATTGATTGAAGTATTAGACCTTAAAGTTTTCTGACCATTAAATTGGTTTTCAGGGACTTGCTTTCTATTTGCACAAATGAAGTCTACTCAGTAAAACAATTTAGATTCATTTCATGGTGATGCTTCTGTTACGACCTTCCTGCTGCCCATCTGCTTAATAAAAAGAAAATAAAAATTGCACTAAAAAATAAAATTTATAATATTCTTATAAGCAATTAATATTTTAAACTATACAATATTTTCTGATTAATACAGCACCTTTGTGATTTAAAAATAAATCTTCTACTAAGACACCAGAAATTCTATTTAAGCACAATGAAGTAAAAGTTATTCAATGAAGCATTCTGTTTAGATTTATCATAAAGAACATACTTCTTACTGCTTTTTCTTAATGAGATAGCAGAATGACTAATTTCCCCACTTCAGGAAACCAACATACCAAAATCTACAATTAAAGTATGAAATATTAAAATACTCCTATTTTTATCATATTATAAAAGCACTGTCCCCAAAACTCCATGTTTCAAATTATGAATCTGATTTAATAGTGTGCTCTTAAAAATTATTTTTAAATGAATGCCCCCAGTAATACAATTTTGTTAACTGGAAAGTTTTAACTAAGTATTTTAAGTGACCACTTAATTATAGATTTATTGGGTTATTTTATTATAATTTGTTAAAAGGAAGCATACAAACATTTTCTTGTTTATTTGCACCAAAGTAGGCCATCTTTGTCATGTATTTTTCTCATGCACAAACAAAAATCAAAGTAACTTCTGGTAACAGTATTACATAATAACCAATTATTTCATTGTTTTCAACTGGTTATAAATGAATTCATTTAACTCACTAATATTAATACTTGAATAATTGTTGGATAGCCACAATGGGTTCTATCATATTCGAGGAAAACTTTCATTATATACTTAACCAAAAAAGAAAGGGGTATACCCATGTCCAGAAAAAAATACCTTCTTAATTTAACAAGCAATTACCTAAACACTAAACCATAAAATTTTATAGGCCTCATTATTATCTCTATTTCCACAGTGTTTGTTTCTGAAAGTCATTAAATTAAATGGGTCTCTGGAAAAGCTGGATACTCTTTGACCTTCTGTAGAAGTGAATTTTGTAAGTGAAGTTTAGGGCTGCTTAGTAAAGCACCTAATTTTTCCTCAATATTAATTGCTTTTTAATTTTCTTTATGTCCATATTTTCTGGCAGAAGATTTAAAAAAAGTATTTCATTATTTTTAAAATGGTACATTTTAATCTTCTAATTAGCAATCCTAGTCAGTTTTTATTTTCTGTCAAACCTTCAGTACACTCAATAAAACTTTTCTGGTCTGCATCATATTTCTTTTATGTAGAAGCCCAGCAAAGGACAGCAATACTCTAAATGAGGCAAGACTTAACTTTATGGAAAGCTGTTAAAAATTCCATTATGAAGGGAAAATGATGCCTACTCCAAAGGAATGGTATAAAAGGGGCAAAATTATCAATTAATTACTCTAAAAAAATATTAAAAGCTTAACTAAAAAGCCAAAATGTTAATAGCACACATTCACTTAAGCCCCTCCTACTTGTCAGAGGTAGACCCTGGGGTTATGTTGAGCACAAGATACTCCCATTATACAGAGCTCACAAAATAACAACAAAATATATACATTAGATAATTAGATGCAAAGGCATAAATTTCAAACTCCTTCATAAATATACAGTATTAAGTTAAGGATAATCTAAATAAATGGAGGGATATACCATAGAAGACTAAAATTTATGAATACATCAATCCTTAAAAATATATATGTATATGTAAATATAGGTGTACACACACACACACACACACACACACACACCACACACATTCTTCCCAAGTCATGTTATAAATTCAATTCAATTTCAAACCCCCACCTTTCTATAGAAATTGACAAAGTGACTCTAAAATTTATATGGAAATACAAAGGACCCAGAATAGCCAAACTATCTTTAAAGAACAACAAAGCTATAGGACTAATGCTACCTGACTTCAAGAAATTACCTAAAGCTACAGTAATCAAGAGTGTGGTACTAGAATAAAGACAAACAAACAGATTAATGGAACAAAATAGAGTCTAGAAACAGACCCACAATTATAGAGTCAAATGATTTTCAATAAAAATTCCAAAGAAATTCAATGATGGATGAAATTTGTTTAAGAATGGTGCTAGAACAATTGGATATTCCTTTAGAGAAGAAAATTAATCTTTAGCTCCTACCTTACACTATATACAAAAATGAATGATAGTTATAGGCTGAAATAAAAATTCTTAATCTTTAAAGGTTTTAGAAGAGAACATAGACTAATATCTCTGAGACCTCGGAGTAGGCAATAGTATCTCAGACAAAATATCAAAAGCAATACTATTAAAAAATAAATTAGACTTCATCAAAATTTAATATTTCTGCTCACCCAAAGACACCATAAAGAAACTTAAGCGTGAAGCTATAACTGGGAGAAAATATTCACAATGTTCTGACAAAAGATTTATATCCATAATATGTAAAGAACTCTTACAATCAGACAAACAATCCAACCAAAAAAGGGGAGGACTTACACAGAAAGTAAGAGAGATGAACAATCACTAAGTACACACACACACACACACACACACAAACATGTTCAATATCATTAGGTATTAGAAAATACATATCAAAACCACAACAAGCTGCTACTATACGATTACTAAAATGGCTAAAATGAAAACCACTAACAATACTCAATGATGGTTACAATGTAGAACAACTAGAACTCTCATAGACTGATACTGAGAATGTAAAATGACCCAACGAAATGTTGGAAAATGGACTGTCAATTTCTTGTAAATACACACTTACCCTTTGGTCCAGTAATTCTACTCCTAAGTTTTTAACCAAAAGAAAGAAGGCACATTCCCACAAGAAGACTTGTACACAAATCTTCATAGCAGTATTATTCATTAGGTACCACAGTTGAAAATAATCCAATAGAAAAATAATAAACAAAATGTGACATACACTATACAACGGAAGACTACATAGCAATAAAGAGGAACAAATTACTGATAAATTCAAAAATCACAGATATATTTTACAGAGTTTATGCTGAATGTAAAATGTCAAACACAAAGAAACATACATTCTGTGATTCCATTTATGAAGCTCTTGAACAGGTAAACTGATCAAATATCAGAACACTGATATATCAGAACACTGATTGCAGGGGCAGGGATACCTAAGAAGGGACATGGAAATTTCTGGATAGACAGAAATGTTCTACATTAAGATGGGTATGGAAGTGACAAGAGTTTATCTGTTTGTCAAAACTATGTAGCTACGACTTGGACATCTCAATTTATGTAAATTATAACTCAAAAAAAGAACTATAAAAAATAATGCATTATACTAAGTAGATGTAGAGTAGGATGTGGGTGGGGTAGAGATGAATTAAGAATGGCAGAAAGATGTTAAAACTGATAGGCCCATGTGATCATTTCTAAATCCTTGATTTTTTTCAGAATTAGGTTAATATATGTAAATAATAAATTGCTATGTACATGTCTTCTGGAAAAAATACTACTTTTGATGTTTATTCAGTGTTGCTGCTATTGCTAATAATAAGGTTGACAAAGATAATGATGATGATGCTATTCTACCTACTTAACATATATTGTATATCAGGTATTATGTTCATTATCCTATGATGGGTAAGTCAAGCACAATTGTTGCCTTCATCAAGTTCACAGGAGTATAGAGAATATTAATAAGGAAATAAAATATAAACTTATATAACCATAAACTAGTGACTGTTATGAAAGGAAAAAAGGGTGCTATAATATAGAATACTGGTTTAATCTTTATTGAGCACTCACCATGTGACAGACATTGGCTAAACACTTTAAAATGATTCCCCTCAAGGACAGATAATACCATCCCACTTACATAGGAGGAAACTGAGTGATAATTATATTATTATATCTAGTAAAGGGTAGGGTATCATGTAATTGTGTTGCTCTCTCCATAATACCTGATATCAATATCTGTTCTAAATTAAAGTTTGACTGGGGTTAGTAATGCTGAGTTTGATAACAGCAAATTTTGGCCTTTCAAGAACCTAACTGTTCCATAAAAAGTTTGTTTGACTTCATTATTATGCTGTAACCAGATAAGTCAACCTACAAGAAAGTTAAGCAGGATATAACGTATTCCATATTTCCATCATGTCCCTCAATCTAGTCTGTTTTCCAACAAAAACAAGCTCACATTAGGCTTCTCTTCAAAATTATCCATTAGCCTCACATCCCACTCAGAGGAAAAAAAACAAAGTTCTAACAAAGGGCTCTACCACTTATCCCCTGGTTCCAGTCACTATGGTCTCCTTACTGGCCCCCTAACAAGCCAAGCTGTGCCCACCATGGGCTCTGCTACTTCCTTTTACCTCTGCCTGGAATTCCCTTTTCCCAAGTTTATACATGGCCTCCCTCAGTTCCTTCAGATATCAGACAGGACTTCCCTCACCACCCTATATAAAACTGCACCCCATTTATCTCTGTCTCCTTTACCATGTTACTTTTCTTCCTCGAGTTTGCCATCACATGTTATATCTGTCAACATCCACATATAGTTAGTGGCTATCTTATTGGACAGCACAGCCTTAGAGAGTGTTAACAGTGCAGAGGTAAGAAAAAAAAAGCTTGTCAATGAGTTAGAAGAAGAGGTAGAACAGCATGCTGTCACAGAAGCTGAAGGAAAAAAGGAATGAAATAAGATGTATAATTGAGTGGAATAGGATGCACAATTGAGCAGAATAGGTGGGGTGGAAGCCAGACTGCAGGATGTTAATGTACAAGTACAATGAGGCTTTTAGGAGTAAACCATCCAAATGAGAATATTTTCAATGTCTACATTACGGGAAGACATAAAGCACTAGGTCAAGATACAAAACAAGATCAAGCAAACAAGTTCTTAATTAATGAAACTCATAGTAGCTTTTGTGGACCTCAGACTGAGGTGAATATTGTGGCATGTCAACTACCCAATAAAATAAGGTTTATGAAACAATGTCTTAACTGTAAAAGATGATAACCCCAAGTGATGCCTTCTAGTCTTCATTCAACCAACTCTGTAAATGTGTAGCAGGTTGCTTAAATTCTAGATCTCTCCATTTCAAATGACAATTGGGACTATATCAAAATAAACTATTGAGGGGTGCCTGGGTGGTTCAGTCGGTTAAGCATCTGCCTTCTACTCAGGTCATGATCTTGTGGTCCTGAGATGGAGCCCTGCATTGGCTCCCGGCTCAGCAAGGAGTCTGTTTCTCCCTCTCCCTCTCTCTCTGCCCCCTCCCCCGCTCATGCTCACTCTCTCTCTCTCTCAAATAAATAAAATCTTAAAAAAAAACTATTAACACTACATCAAAATAAAAAGCTTTTGCACAGTGAAGGAAACCATCAACAAAACAAAAAGGCAATCTACTGAATTGGAGAAGATATTTGCAAATGATATATCCAATAGGGGGTTAATATCCAAAATATATGAAGAACTTATACAACTCAACGCCAGTCTAAAAATAGCAGAGAACCTGAATAGACTTTTTTCCAAGAAGACATACGAATGGACATGTGAAAAGATGCTCTACATCACTAATCATCAGGTAAACGCATATCAAAATCACAATGAGATATCATCTTACACCTGTCAGAAAGCAGGTGTGAAAGAAAGCAGTATGAAAAACAAAAGAAATAATAAGTGTTGGCAAGGATGTAGAAAAAAAACAACCCTCATACACTATTGGGAGAAATGTAAATTGGTACAACCACTGTGGAAAACAGTATGGAGGAATCTCAAAAAAATAAAAAATTGAAATACCACATGATCCACTAATTCCACTACTGAGTATTTACCCAAAGAAAATGAAAACACTAATTCAAAAAGATAAACACACCCCTAGTTTACTGCAGCATTATTTACAATAGCCACGATATGGAAGCAACTTAAGTGTCCAGCAACAGATGAATGGATAAGGAAGATGTCTCACTCACACACACACACACACACACACACACACACACACACACACACACACACACAGAGGAATATTACACAGTCATAAGAAAGGATGAGCTGGAACAGCATGGATGGACCTGAAGGGTATTCTGCCAAGTGAAATAAATTGCTCAGAGAAAGACAAACACCATAGGATGTCACTTATATGTGGAATCTAAAACACAAGACAAAGTAATAAAGAAAGAATCAGAATTAGACCTATAAATACAGAGAACAAATTGATGGTTGCCAGAGGTAAGGGCGGTGGGGTGGATGGACAAAATGGGTGCAAGTGGGAGATACAGACTTCCAGTTATGGAATGAATAAGTCATAGGAATAAAAGGCACAACATAGGGAGTACAGTCAATGATACTGTAATAGTGATGTATGGTGACAGATGATAGCCACATTTGTGGTGAGCACAGCATAAAAGTTGAATCACTATGTTGCACACATGAAAATAATACAACAGTGTGTGTCAACTATACTCAAATAAAAATTATTTAAAAAATTAGTTAGGTAGCAATCCAGAGCCATGAATTAAAGCTCATTTGAGAAAATAAATACTTTTCCCTATGTTCTTGTACCTAAAGACACCTGCAGATTGAAAGTGAGGGTGTGGAGAAACATTTATCATGCAAATGGATGTCAGAAGAAAGCTGGAGTAGCAATATTTATATTGGACAAACTAGACTTTTTTGTTCTTATATTGGTTTTATCTTGCTTTGGTATCAGGATAGTATCAGGATAGTACTGGCCTCTATTCCATTATTTTTAAGATTTTGATAAAGATTGCCATTTTTTTTTTTTTAATGTTTGGTAGAATTCACCAATGGAACCTATGGGGTCTTGGACATTTCTGTGCTGGGAGATTTTTTATTCCTAATTCAATTTTCATTCTTGTTATTGGTCTAAGATTTCCTATTTCTTGGATCCAAGATTCATGATTCAATCATGATAGTTTTTGCATTTTTAGAAATTATCTGGGTTTTTTCCTAAGTTATCTGATTTGTTATCATATAATTGTTCATAGCAATGTTACCACATAATATATTTCTGTGGTTATCTGTTGTATTGTTTTCTCTTCCATTTCTCATTTTGGTTTTTGAGTCTTCTCTTTTTTTTTTTCTTAGTTAATGTTAAAGCATTGCCAATTTTATTTATTTTTTTGGAAGAACTGGTCATTACTTTCAATGTTATGTTATTGTTTATTCTGGACTCTATTTTATTTCTGATTTTTTCCTTGTTATTTCCTTCCTCTACTAAATTTCAGCTAAGTATCATCTTTTTCTAGTTCCTTGTGTGTAATGTTGTTAATTTGAACTTTTTCTCTTAATACAAGCATTTATAGCATAAATTTCACTCTAACATCTGCTTTTGTTGCATCCCATAGGTTTTGGAATATTGTGTTTTTTTTTTGTTTTGAGACATATTTTGATGTACCATTTGTTTTCTTGTTTGGCCCACTGCTTGTGCAGTAGGGTGTTTAATCTTTACATATTAAATATTTAATACTTAACATTGTAGATTTTGTTTTATTGTTGATCTTTAGCTTTGTACCATTGTGGTTGGAAAATATACTTGGCATTATTTCAGTCTTCTTAAATTTGTGTTATTCGTTATGTCTCTTTTTACATGTGTACTTGAAGAAAATGTGTATTCTATTTTTCTTGAAGGAATGTTTTATATATATATATACACACACATATATATTCTTAGAACCATGTATTCTGAAGTATGCTTCAAGTAAAAAATGTTCTTGTTGAAAAATAATAATAATTACTTTAACTGAGGAAACTCATTTAAAATAAAGCATATCAGAAGGCAGGGGGGTGGGTGAATGAGTAAATAGGTGAAGAAGATTAAGAGTACACTTATCATGACGAACACTGAGTTATGGTTTATAGAACTGTTGAATCACAATATTATACACCCGAAATTAATATAACACTGTACATTAACTATACTGGAATTAAAATAAAAACTTAATAAAAAATAACATTAGGAAACCATTGGGGAATATCAAAAACAGGAGTAATTCTAAATATAAGAATTATTGAAGCAGAGGTCAAGAAAATGAGAAAGTGAATTAAATTCAGGATGTTGAGTTTCAAAATACATTTAAGTATACAGTAGTAATTTTGTAAGTGCATTGGATGTTTTGCCTATTCTTTAACGTGTCTGAAGTGGTCACAATGACCAAATTACAAACAAATGTGTAATTCAGAAATAAATTTTTATTTATTCTTCTTTATTTATTCAACTTAATTGATTGCATAATTGGTCAAAAGTTTCCAAAAATGGATTTTCACATGTTTATCTACTATGACCTTAATTTTAAAATTGAGTATTAAAAAGAATAAAAAATAAGTAAAATTGAGTATTCCAATGTATGTACAATAAAAAATAGATAAATAAAATGACAAATGGTCTGCATTTTATTATAAAAGTACAGTTATATTCTGTAACTGTTTATCAAACTTGGAAACCATTCTGGAAAACAGTTTGACAGTTTTTATGGAACTACCCCATGACCCAAGGGAAATGAAATTATGTGTCTATAAAAAGTCTTACACACGAATGTCATAATTGTATCATATATTAAGCAGAAACTTGACACAACCTGAATTTCCATCAAAAGAAATATGAATAGACAAATTGTGGTATATTCACATAATGCAATACTATTCAATAATAAAAAAATGAACTATGGATATACCAAAACTATGGATGAATCTCAAAAATCTTAAGTGAAAGAAGGTAGACAGAAAAGAGTACATATTGTATGATTCCTTTCAAAAGAACTTCAAGACTGAGTTAAACCAATATATGGTGATAGAAATCACAACAATAATTGCCTAAGGAAACAGGTACAGGAAAACTTTCTGGGGTGATGGAAATGTTCTATATATTTGATTTGGCTTAGTGACTACATGGGTATATATGTTAATCAAAACAGATTGAACTGTACACTTAAAATCTGCATATTAAACAGTATATAAACATTTTTTAATTAATACACTTTAGAAAAAAAAAGATTATCAAACTACTACCTATATTATTCCTCTCCAGTATCTAGTATATACTTTTACATTCAAAGTAAATATAAACACTTTTTAATAGTACATTCTTTCCCTTAAATCATCTATGTATAAGGAAATTTTCCAAACATTTATTTCTAAAACTTTCTTTTTTATCAAGGTATAATTTACTTACAATGTTGTACCAGTTTCAAGTACATAATGACTCAACATTCATATATAGTGCAAAACGAACACAATAAGTATGGTTAACATCCATACCATACATGCATACATATATCATACATGAAACTATATTTTAGATAAGATAATCAACACTTGTAGCAAGATAAGGAAAACCTCTGTTCTAAAATAGGCATTGCTTACAAAAGAGAAAAGGACCATTTTTTTTAATTATAGCAATTCAAATGAAATTTAGAGTGAAATATTTCCCTTTTCATGTCTTCCTTTATGCTTCATCATTGCTGAATTTCGAAAATATTAATGATGTGATGACTAAAAAAAATCCAAGGATGACAGCCTTTAGAGATATTGATAATAATAGCTGACATTTTCAAAGCACTTTGTGATTTACACAGCTCTTTAATATAGATTGTCTTATTTAATTATCACATCACTCCCTAGGAGTTAATAGTGTGTATAATTACTCCCAGTTTAACAATAAGAAAACTGAGTTGATAAGTAGCAGAATATTGGAAGCTAGGTATTTGAACCTTAAGTTCAGTACTCTTTCCATGGCAATTCTCTTCTCTAGATAAATATTAAGCTTATAGCTATATGATTTCTCTGATTTTTCTAGCTACATCATTAAATGCTACCAGTATAATCAGGACAATATATAACATATCTGTAAACCTCACTCTTTTTACATACTAAATATTGGTTATTGTTAGAAAAGTACTTAACATCTACACTTATCTTGCTTGAAGAAACAGTCTTAATCCCGAAAAGGAAAACCTTATGGTAAATTCTATAAAAGGAATCCCATGTTTATTACTAATCCCTATTTGAAAAATATCTTCAAAAGTCAAACTGAAAAACCTGTGCAATAAAACATTACAGTGTAGGGCAAACTTATAGCATGACAAAAGTAGTTTTGGTAGTATTTTACAAAACTTCATTCTTCATTTTCGAAAATGTATCCAACAGAATCTAGAGATATGTTTCACCAAAGGTGTCATGAGAGCCCGATGTGCTTAATATTCATTTAATGATATAAATAGTAGGTACCTACTAAGGGTCAAGCATCTTTCCTTCAAATTTTCCATGTCAAGGAGATTAAAGCAAATAAATATTTTCCTTTTCTAATCTGTTAAAATTTAATTATATCAAATAAGATATATTTAAGACATAATAATCATAACTTTTGAAACTAAAACTGTATTTTAATATAGTAAACTTTATATACATTTAGTAATCTGATAGTTTAGTAAACACAAATAAGAATCAGATTTCATTTCAGTGATATCTGTTTTAATTATGGGATAATAATTTGCATAGGTAATAGTTTATATGATTTTGATTAGTTATTAAATATAATATTCAATAAACAACCAGTAATCAACAATGATTATTTAATATCAGTATGGCAAAACTCATTGCAAAAAGAGGTTCTATCTATTCAAAAGAAAATTAGCAAACTCAAGCAATAATTCAAAGAAGATCAGGAACTGAAACAGTATGCCAGACAGCACTCTGAAAAATTTGCTGTGTCAAATTCCCAGTGCATCCATTAGGTGTCTATACAATATCACAGTGAGCATCAGGGCCAATGGTGCAAACCACTTCTGAGAAATGAACTGAGAATAGAGAGAATGCTGGGTCTAGTAACTTATCATTCCATGGATCATCATACACTTCTTTCTAAAATGTAAAATGTCAAACAGTACACCCATAGATAATATGAAACTTGTATAATTTGCAAAAACATTTCTGAGTAATAAGTGAATAAATGATCTTACAAATTATCTTTTATTTACCACCACCTTTTAAAAGTAGGAGTTTTTAAATTTTCCTTCACTTTGCAATACAAAGTCCTGTTTCTTTACATTAAACGTTTTTACAAAGACCTCAAAAATATTATGTTCTTGTATGGTAGTTCTGCTTAGCTAATTTTTTGTCTTAATATGATTCTTTAACAGAAAAAAACCACTCTTTACGTATGTTTAATAAAAAATAATGAACAAAGCATGAACTTTCTCTACTCCATATCTAAGCATTGATTTTCCATCTAACATTGTCTTAGATGAGTAGACTCATCCCTAGTCAACACATTCACATATTTGTCTATGCAAGAATAACAGTGTTTATCTAAATTTGTTTGCCAAAAACTACGTCTTCCATTAATTTCAGAAAGAAAGATTAGGCTTCTGTTAAGTTTCTCTTCTATGCATGAATTCATGCTAGGAGATGATGAAATAACAGTTTCCTATGGGGAATTTTCAAACACCAAAATTCCTCTAACTAGGAATACACTAGCTCCTCCCTTCCTCTGTCTTCTATAATTTTATTATTATTTCAGAAATTAGCTTATCCTCATAGGGGAAGATTTCCACAAACCATGAAAAGATTATCAAAACCAGAAGAAAGTGAGTGTTACATAACAAATTAACCATCTCCTATACAACTCCCCTCATTCCACTTTTCCTGGTGCGTTGCAATTGTGAGAGTTCTGATCATCTGTTCAATTAATTTGCTACCGAAGCCTTTCACATTCTTTCCAACTAGAATTTAAATATAATTCAATTCAGAATTAAAGCTCTGGTACATTAACCACAGTTAGCTTCATTCAACTCTTCTATTTAGTCCAAAAGAAAAAAAAAGTCATTTAAAAAGTAACATACTCAGCTGCCTGTTTGTAGTGTTTCAAGTCTTTCTTCAAATTTTTGTTCTCATTTTCTAAAAGCATATTCTGCGTGTAGACATCTGGAACATTCCCAATATCTCTAAGTTCAATTACTCCCTTCTGTATTAACTCATACCTAGGGTAAAATCAAACAAAAGGCTTAATGTTGTTTCTTTCTACTAAATTGGCTTAATTTATGTACAATTCAAAAAGTTAAGTCCTAGGGGATATTTATAGAAATGAGGTTGTGGTGTTACTTTTGTAAATTAAAATGTCAAAATTCATAATATATATTTAAAATTAAAAAAAAATCATTGCTAGGTACTAATATCATCATGGTACATAAAATATAACCAAACATCTCGTATGTTCCAGGCACTAATCTAGACACTAGTAAAATTAACAAAACAGCCCAAGTCCCCGTCCATTCTAGTGTGGAGAGTGACTATGTTCTATGAAGTAAAATAAAGCAGGATCAGAGGGGGAGACCGAAGTGAAGAGTGATGGGGGCATTTGTGCTATTTTATATAGGCTGAGCACAGAAAGTATGACTGGCAAAGTGCTATTTGAGCAGAGAAATGAAAGAAATAAGGAACCAAGTCATGGGGACATGAAGGAGAGGAGCATTCTTGGTTAAGAGAAAAGTAAATGTAAAGACCCGGAAAAGAGGAAGTGTATGACATGTACAATTAAAAGCAAAAATCCTATATATCTGGAGTATCTGGAGCTGGAGGAAGGGAGAGAGTGGTAAGAAATGGGTCAGGAAGACAGCAGGAAGCAGGAGAAAGGAATGTGGTTTTACCTGAATCAGACTGAAGCCATTGGAAGGCTTTTGAGAAACAAGTGATACTGGTCAGATTTGCTTTAAAAGGATTAGTCTGTTGGAGGGAGGTGGGGGGATAGGTAGATGGGTGACAGGTATTAAGGAGGGCACTTACGATGAGCATTGGGTGTTGTGTGTAAGTGATGAATCACTAAATTCTACTCCAGAAAGCAACATTACACTGTATGTTAATTACCTAAATTTTAAAATAAATAAATAAAAAAAGGGGCGTCGGTGTCAGTCGGTTAAGCGTCTGCCTTCAACTCAGGTCATAATCCCAGGGTCCCAGGATCGAGTCCCGTATCGGGCTCCCTGCTCAGTGGGGAGCCTGCTTCTCCCTCTCCCTCTGCCTACCACTCTGCCTGCTTGTGCTCTCTCTGTCAAATAAATAAATAAAACCTTTAAAAAAAAAACGAAACTTTAAAAAAAGATTAGTCTGGCATCTACTTGAAGAAACAGACTCTAGAGGAGCAAGAGTAGAATCAAAGAGACTAGTCTGGAGGCTGTTGCAGTAGTCCAAAAGAGAGAGAATGGTGGCATGAACAACATTGGTAGCAGCAGAGATTATGAGAAATATGTCCCTTTTGGACATGCTATAAAGGTGGAGCCAATGAAGATTTTCGTATGAATCATCTGCCAAGAGTTGGTTAATAAAAGAGGTCAAAGATGACTCCAAGGTTTCTGGTAGAACAGCCACCCATTTACAAAGATGGGAATGAATGCAGTAGGACTTGGGTGATTGGAGAAGTTAAGGATTTGTTCCATGCAATATGTCTACCAGGTAATCAAGTGAAGATGAATACTGGGTATACATGTCCAGAGATCAGGGAAAAGGTCAGGACTTGGAATTCAAATTGGGGAAGACTAGACAAGGCCATCTAGGAAGTGAAGTAAAGAGAGAAGTGAAGTTCCTGGACTGTTTCAAGACTGGGAAGATAAGGAAATACTAACAAATAGAGACTAAGAATGAGAAGGGATAGTGAAGTAGTGAGTGAATATGAGAGCACTGTGGCTCAGGAACCAAGTAAATAAAGTGTTCCGAAAAGGAAGAAATGAACAACAGTGATAAATGCTGCATACAGGATGAATGGGGGAGTACTAAGGATCAGTCGCTGAATTTGGCAATGTGAAGCACTGAAAAAACTTTTAGTAGAGTCATGGAGATGATAGTGCCATCAGAGTAGGTATAAAAGTAGGACATAAGGAAGTGGCAACATACTCTTTCAAGGAGACATGATAAAGTGAAGCATAGGAAATCTAAGATGAACTTAAAAGAGGATGTGGCATTCAGGGTGTTTTTTTGTCTTCTGCCTTTTTAAAAAATATATGAAATATTGTACATCTGTATGCCTACGGGAATGATCCAGCAGAGAGAGAAAAAGCTTAGAGTGCAGAAAAAGAGAGAGAGGGGACAACTGCCAAAGCAATGTCCTTGAGTAGGTAAGAGGAGCTGGGCTCCAGGAGACAACTGGAGGGTTGGCCTTAGATGACAGCATGCATGGCTCAGCCTCTGTGACACATATGGAGAAGGAGGCCAGAGAACAGAGGTGGCAGGTTAGTAGAGAGGGAGGCAGGAGTCACAGAACTTCCATTTTCTCAGTGAATTAAGAAGGAAGATCAGAGAATCATTAACAGATTTGTAAATAATTATAATTTTAATGATATGTATATATATAGCAATAAAACTAAATAAAAAACAGTACAAACATAGAAAAACATTTCAGTAAAGAAGTTATTAACAAAGAAATCCCTACAGAGTTTGCTATAGATGAGCTAAACATTTCTTTAAAAATGTTTAATTATCAGCATTTTCATATTATAAATCTTAATTTTATTAATATATTACACATTAATATCCATATGGTTGTGTTATATATCTTATCTGATATTAAAAAAAATACAGCAAGACAAGCTCTGTGAAATATCCAAAATGTTAAGAAAATAGAATCAATATTAAGTAATATTTGCCACAATTTATAAAATAGATAAACATTTAATCATAAATTCACTATTATATTCATATGTAGAATGTGATTTATACTTATCTCAAAAGAGAAGATGCAAGGATTGATTAAAGTATTAGACCATAAAGTTCTTCTGACCATAAAATTGGTTTTCAGCAACTTGCTTTATTTAAGAAAAAAATCACCAAAGAAATTATTTTGATAAGAAAAAAGTGGTATGTAGTCCTTCTCTAAATTAAATGCTACGTAAATAAACTAATATGTGGTAAAATAAAAACAAATCAAGCATAATACAACATATCACATACTATATCACATATATCTGAGGATATTGAAAAATAATTTATCAAGAAAAATTTCTGTAATCTATGTAAAAATAGCAAAGATGACTTCAAACTCACTAAAACTATTCTAATACTATTAGATAATTAGGAATCAATCTACAAACTCCAGAAATACATTAATACATTTCTCAGTAAAACCAGCATTTTCTACATAAGATTTTTTGGTTTTGTTTCATGTGTGTATGTGTTAAAGAAATATCCTGGCCTTTTTATTTCTTCCTCTTTATTCACTCACACTTAGAATAAGACTGAAAAGTGTTCAAATGGGAAAAAGATTGTTACATAACTATTAGGAACAGGAAATAAAATTTACTACCAACAGACCTGCCAATAAAATTACATTAATGGTATTCATTTTTACCATAAGGTCCATAAACTACTTAGAATTATATAGGAACAGAAAATACACATATTTCAGGGAGAAAGTACAAAGGCTTTCATAATATTTGTTTATATACCAAAAGAGTTTAAGGCCCACTGTCACAAATGACAAATAGCATGAGAGAATTTCAGTAAACACATCAAGCATCATAAGAGTAAGGGTTATTTTTCCTTCCTGATGGCACCCAAGGCATAGGATATAAAAGACAGAAAAACAATCACCTAGATAATAACAAATATCAAATGAGAATTTTTCCTCCATGTTTTCAGGGAGAGTTAGGGAAAATACTTCACCAACAAAGACAAAATTCTGTTAGCTACTGCTAACCCACAGTGCAGACTTTCTTATGGTTCATTGAAAAAACTCCTACTACATTCACACACACACACACAAAATCTTTTTTTTTTTGGAAACATACAGAAAATAGTTTAGAATTTGCAAAAAAAAAAAAAAAAAAACCTTTCTGGGCTATATGGTCTCCACTGTGACTGACTAACTTTGCTGTTATAGCATGAAAGCAGCATAGACAATACCTAAAAGAAAGATTATGGCTATGTGCTAACAAAATTTTATTTAAAAAACAGAGGCAGGCCAGATTTGTTTGCTGACCTTAGATTTAAAGAATTTACTGCAATTACTGTTTGAAGATTGAAAGACAACAAGTCCAATTTTACTGCCCAGGTTTTTTGGTAATTTTGAGGTTTTTGTTTTACAAACTAGCAATGGGAAAACTTATTTGTCAACTTTTGTAAGATTAAATGAATTCGTAGCAATGAATACTATAAATGTTTTTCTCCATAATAAAAAATGATAAAAAAATATATTTGATATTCCTATTGTCCTACTATGCAGAATAAGCAAAGCTTTTGGATCAAAGTAAAAAATGTTTCGTGTGAAATAAAAATACTCAGTACTGTGTAATCTTATTACAAACGGTTTGTAGGTTTATAACAAGCGAGCAGCTAGGGACAAGGATACAATCATTTGAACCACAGTATTACTAAACCCACATAATAAAGAGATATATGAACTTTACTTTAAAACTATTGTAATATACTAAGTGGCATGCTTATATAGGGGTTCCATAAGTCCTAATACTATTATAGTTTCCTGAAATTTCATCTCAATTCAAACTGCTAAATCTAAAAGGATAACATGGTACAATAAGCACTTAATTGTTAAGAGTGTACTTGGTTCCAGATTTCTCGATGGGATGATCATTTCACACTTTGGGCTGGACAAACATGTGAGTACTACATGTCCTAACACACCTTCTTAGAAGAAAAAAGGAACTGAGCCACATTAATTTTTCATTTCATTAGTATTGTAAATTAATCATCTACCTACTTTTACAAAAATGTATTTTCTAATACATTTGTAATTATTTCTTAGGGACATTTTTATAAAAATCATTCACGCAATTTCCAAATTTAATAGGAACACTATTATTTTACTACCATCAAATTTGTTTTTTTCCTAAACTGTATTAATGAAAAACGGTTCTCTTCATTAAATTTATTAACTTTAGATATGCAATTTAAAGTAATAAAAGTGATTTCGTCTATGTACATGGTCTCGGTAGATGAGAACCAAAAAGAGCAGCAAATAAAAATTACATCACAGTCGGATTAGTAGTAATTACAAATTGCTCCTTATATTTAAAATTAGGATTTAGTCCCAAAACACTACAAACATGTTTCTGTATCATACTATTCCCTTCCCATGATATGGAATGGCTTTTAAAATGGCTCAAACATATTTTTATATCCAATTATTAAATAATATTTCATTAAGGAATGTTGGGCCTCTGAAAACATGCCTGCTGACATTACTACCATTGTAAAGAAATAAAGACAGCATGCCTGCTGATTTTTTTTTTTTAAGATTTTATTTATTTATTTGACAGACAGAGAGACAGCGAGAGAGGGAACACAAGCAGGGGGAGTGAGAGAGGGAGAAGCAGGCTTCCCGCCGAGCAGGGAGCCCGATGCGGGGCTCGATCCCAGGACCCTGAGATCATGACCTGAGCCGAAGGCAGTCGCTTAACCAACTGAGCCACCCAGGCGCCCCACATGCTGATTTTCATAACCAATAAGTTATTAAAATTTTCAATTATAACAAGAAAATCTGTGTTTAGGCATCATTTGAAAATATAATTCTGCTTATTTCTTTTTTTAAGATTTTATTTATTTGACAGAGAGAAAGACAGTGAGAGTGGGAACACAAGCAGAGGGAGCAGGAGAGGGAGAAGCAGGCTTCCCGCTGAGCAGGGAGCCCAATGCGGGGCTCAATCCCAGGACCCTGGGATCATGACCTGAGCTGAAGGCAGACGCTTAACCACTGAGCCACCCAGGCACCACAATTCTGCTTATTTCTAAATGAAGAAATATTTATAGAAAAAGAATCAATCAGTTGTGTGAGTAGAGAAAGGCAGGCCATTACACTAGAAGTAAAACAAATGAAGTAGTAATCTTGGTAGGATGTCTTAATGCAGGAAATATTACCCTTAATAATCATGCAGAATATATTAGAAAAGCATTTCATAAAAGAGCTTTGTATTATGTGATCCTGGGAGATATTCCATTTTCTTGATTTTTGAAAATCACTCAGATTTGAATATTTAGAAAGTATTTTTAATAAAAACTTCTCTTACATTGATATCTTAATTATGTGAGAGAGAGAGAGAGAGAGAGAGAGTGTGTGTGTGTGTGTGTGTGTGTGTGGTAGGGATGGGAAAGGCTTCCATCCATTTCATCCATTTTGTATAAGCTGAGCAACTTCAAGTCCTTTAAGACAGTTAAAAGTGTACATGTTAGCATCCCTAGGTAACTATTTATCCAAATAAATGAATTTACCATTCAGACTGAAAGCAATCGAGAGTTCTGGTCATTCCCATTTTGATTAGGAAATTGCAGAGAAAGTCTTCTATCACTTCAGGTGTTGGTTGCTTTGAAGGAAGGACTGTTTTCTGTTCCTGAAATTTAAATGTGCAATTATTTATTTTGAAAATATAAAATCATCACTAAGCTTTGATTATTGGTACAAATAAGCTGTTCATTTATTCATTCACTTGTTCATTTTTTCATCTATTTTTGTTGAGTGTTATGTTCCAGGGACTATTTTAATTACTAGGGATAAAGCAGTAATGAATTTATACACTAGATAAAACTTGGTTTTCATATCTAATAGTCAAGTAGATGGAGAAAGAAAATGAATAACTAAATTAAAAATATACAATATGGCAGATGGTCCTAAGTGCCTGGGAGAAAAAAAGCAGAGGACTGAAGGGAGAGAGAGCCAAATGTAGGGCAGATATGTGTGTGGAGCTGGGCTGCTATATATGTAGGGTAATGAAGGAAGATTTCACTGATAAAGTGGAATCTGAGCATAAATCTACAGAAAGAATCATGTTTCAGTTATAGCATCAACAAATACAAAGACCTTGATGTAAGAGTGTGACTAGATTATCTAAAGAACAATAAGGTCAGCTTGTCCTTTCAATAGCATAGAACACATTAAAAAAAAGAAAAAAAAAGTATGGACCTTTAAATTCTTTCAATTATTATCATTATAAAAAGAAATATAATGAATTTTGGTGCCTTAAGCTTTAGAAACACTATGATACAGAAGAATTATGTGCTTTCTTCTGTGCTATGGAGTGGCTTATCCTACCATTTCATAATGGAAGTCTATCAGCTATATCGGGGTCAGCTAACTGTGTAAATAAAGTTTATTACAACACAGCCATGCCCATTTGCTTACATATTGTCTATGGCTGCTTTCATACTACATGAGAGAAGTGAGTTGCAACAGACATCTTATGGTCTTCAAAATCTAAAATATTTACTATATGACCCCAGAGAACAAGTTTGCAGACCCCTGAACTAGAAAAGTGGAGATATTTCAGCAAGTGAGATATGAAATTAGGACAGCCATAAAACTACCATAAGTCAATGTATAAAATAAGTCAAATAATGGGTAGACACTTAAAAATATCAAAGCATCGTTTCCAGAGTGCATTCATTTTCTTCTCATTGGCAAGAACTTACCAATCTAACTGCTGATCATTTAGACAGACAGATCTATTTTCATATATAGAAACTCAACAGCAGACTTTCTTTCCTCCTTCCCCTCTTAACATGGTAATGGTTACAGACCAGGTAAATGTTACATACCTGGTAATAGTTACACAGAAATGCAGTAAGGAAAGAATCTCTTTTGCCCTAAAAAGTTCTTCTCAAAAGTGCTATACATAATTTAATGCTGATCTTAATTACTAGTAGCTGCTACAACATTCAAAACAATGATCAGATGAAGCAAATTTGGGAGGCTACCGAAATTTCCTGACAAATGACTAGGGTTTTAAAATGAAATTTTAACACTCAAGCAAGATAATTTGGAATATCTTCCCTAAGGTCATTTAATTTTAAAGATTTTAATTTATTTATTTGTCAGAGAGTGGTGGGGGGGAGAGAGAGAGAGAGGCAGGCAAAGGGAGAAGCAGGCTCCCCACTGAGCAAGGAGCCCAATGTGGGACTAGATCTCAGGACCCTGGGATCATGACCTGAGCCGAAGGCAGGCGCTTAACTGACTGAGCCACCCAGGTGCCCCTCCTAAGGTCATCGTAAAAGATTATATAACAATGTTGATTATGTGCAGGACCCTATATCAAACATGGAAGATGCCAGGGTAGCAGAATACAGCATCCCTGCCTTCAAGTCTGAATTATGGTGGAAGATTACATATAATTGCTTGATAAGGGTATAATATGGCTGGAAGTAAATATTCATTACACAATAATAAATGCTACCTTGGCATTTTTGGTCAATAAATTTGAATATGATATTTAGAATGAGATGGATGACAGTTGAAGGAATTGGGAATACAGGAGGAAAGGGAGGAAAGAGAGACTATTTTTTTTTCTTTTTATTTAATGTGTTACAAAACACATTTTAGTATCTGTATCCAATAACAAATTCTGTACATTAGTGTTAAAAATCCTTGGTTTAATATCCAGTGAGATTAAATAAGCAGAGTTCTGAAGGAAGGTGTCATTTGTTGTGAAGTTATGCAAGAGTAACCATGATGTAGAAAATGACAATCCAAAAAAGAATAAATATGACTACTTACTTAAAATGAAGGTGTACGTACCCCTTCGGATCACCATATTTGTATCTTTGGGGTAACAAACTGAGGGTTCTAGAGGGGAGGGGGTGGGGGGACGGGTCAGCCTGGTGATGGGTATTGAAGAGGGCACGTTCTGCATGGAGCACTGGGTGTTATGCGCAAAAAATATATCATGGAACACTACATCCAAAACTAATGATGTGATGTATGGTGATTAACATAACACAATAAAATTTTTAAAAATTTAAAAAAATAAATAAAGTGAAGGTGTAATGATAAAGACACAGAAGAGAAAAAGGCATAACAAGTGATAGGACAGCATTTACTATGTAAAACTTAAGTTCACCCAGTAAAACTTCAAGTCTCACTGCTAAACTATAGATTGTGTTCAAACTACACAAACAATAGGTTGTGTTCAATTCTCACCAAAATCTGAGTATCTGTAGCCTGTTCCTGGACCATCTGAATTGCTTTTGCTAGATCTTCTTCACCTTCTGGAATGCTAACATTGTCATCTGGTATCTAAATCAAAGAGATAAAGGACAGGAAGAGCAAGCAGGACGATAAAAACACTTTACTTCATTTCAGAAATAATTTTTCTCACAAAACAATGAATCAAAAAAACACACCTTATGTAAGACACCATGTCATTCTGAAGTTCTCTGACAAATGAATAACTAACAAGCAGGAGGCTTTCTGACTTCCTTGTAAACATCACTCAATGTCACCTCTGATAAGATCAAGATCAGCTTATGGGTATTCGCTTTTACATATAAAGACAAATGTAGTCTAACAACTCTGCTTTGAAAAAATGTAAGGCCACTTCTTTTTTCATAAATACTAGCAACTGCCAATCTCTAGTTTATTAAAAAAAATAAAATAAAACTCACTGCCTAGATGTTAGGCTCTTGGAAGAATGCAATTGACTATGACATTAATGATAGGTAACACTTAGCACGTGCTTCTTATGTGCTGATCAGTTCTATGCCTTTTATCTGAAACCTTCAGTAATTTCATGTGGCACATATTCATATTATCTCTATTTAACTACTACTAATAAAAAGTTTATCTACTGTTTGTTCTGTCTTTTACTTGCCCAGGCCACAAAGTGCCTGGCTTGCTTCCACAGTTGTACTTACTATGTCTGTCACCTAGGAGCGACTCTATGCACCAAGTCTCGGAAGTAATGATAGGTCCCATCTGAACAGTGAATTAAAGGGAAGATTTAAGACAGGAACTACACTACACAGAATTACAGTTAAGCTGAAAGGAAGCATGGGATCTGAGTTGCAGCCAGTAGTGGAACTCTAGGAAACCCATCCAAGAGCAAAATGGATATTAGGGAGTGCCTGCTGGACAGAGACAACAGTCTAGAGTAAGGACCTACAAAGCAAGGGAGAAGGAGCTACCTTTGAAACACAGCTAACAGGAAAACCAAAAGAGCCAGATGCCTTAACCAATCCAAACTCCCAAACAGAACTTTCACATTTCACTCTTAAATAGCTGGTATCAGGTAATTCAGCTGAAAAACTAGCATCTCTTAAGGAAAACAAAATATAAAATAAAAGGAAGGTTTCATAAGAATGACTAGTGAATTTACAGACTAAATACCTAAAATGAAAAAATTACCTCTTCATATTCATAATCATCTTCAGATGCTTCAGTTATGGTGACCTCTGAAATCTTGTCAAGTGTCAATCTCAAGATATATGGAAAAAATGATTTATTTAAAATTGATTTGATGTTAAAATTCAGTATCAGATCCATTTATCTTACCAAGTTGGTAAATGTAATTTAAACTGTTTTTCAAATTTCTCTTCCCCATACAACCTACAAATAAAGATACTTCAAAACAAAATATTTTTCATTATTACTTTAAATCATTGTTCTACATAACCCAAACCCATGAAAAACTACCTTCCCATATGTCTATTTACTATCTAATGATTTCCAATTCGATTCTAAGGCTTACAAAAATGTACATGGTATAATAAGATAACATAAATTAGAAAGAGATAAGAAAAATGATGGACAGGAAAACTATGGCAGTAAATTTTTTAAATCCATCTCAAACTAAGTTAATTTTCCAGAGCTCCTGAGTCATGCATAGTTGCACTCTGACTTCTTTATTTAAAGTATAATGAATTTTTCAAAAGCACAACAGTATTTAAATATAAGCAAAAAATATATTTCAATGTTTTCATAATAAAAGTCACTTTAATCTCTACTTTTTTATTATATACTTCAATTTTAAAATTAAATTTTGTTCTCAGGAAAGGAAGCCTAATTTTTAAGCAAATGTAAACTATACAGTAATCATATTTCAGTAGTTCATAAATTACCAAGAAATAAGCATTAAAATACCAATGGAAATGACTCTAATAAAAAAATTCTAACAGCACTGCTGTAAGACTTTCAAAAATTACAAGTTACTTTAATTACAAATGAAAACTTCAAGATAACATTTAATTTTGAAAGAAATCACAACATACACCAATAACATTATTTTGTTGGCTGGTAGGTTTACATTTTTTTCCTAATGTACACACGTGATTATGCCAAGTTCAAAATGTATGAAATACTTTAACATACAGTAATGGTTATGAAAATCAAAGATGAGATTAGCCTAGTTTTCATCTTGCTGCTGGTTATGAGAAATCCTCTACCAAGAGCTAACTAAAAGCATATATGACAACTTATGCTAGTATGAACTGATATCATTTAAAAAGTATTTAATAGAAGCCAGGCACTGTCCTTAAGGGCTTTACATGATGAATCAACTCATTTCATCTTCATCCTACCTACAAGCTATTATCATCTCCATTTTGTAGATCAGGACTCACAGGCACAAGGTCACACAGCTAGGACATAACACAGTTGGGAATCAACCCTAGAAGTTAGGTTTCACGACGCTACACCTAAACCTTTTGTTATCCCATGTTCGTTTTCTATACTATGTAAACACTTGAAGCATTTGCCAATTATCTTGCACACAGTTCTAAACCTCTAGAAGATAGGTTATGCAGTCTTGTTACTCAGCTCCATCATAAGCTGTAAGTCTTCACTGTTTGCTTTATCCACTTGAGGAGACACTTAAGCCTAGTTCAGTTATGACCAATCCTTAGGAACCTGACACTGTCAAACAAGAATGTATTTCCCAAAAATATGGTGAAAACTAATTTAAAATAACTAGCCAATTTAACTAATTAAACAGCTAATTAAAATAACTAATTAAATGACTAATTAAAAACTACTGTGGTAGATTAAACTACTACAGAAATAAAAAGTTGCATACCTGCAGCTGATCCTGTAACTTTGAACTTACCCATACTGGATACCAGGACTGAATACCTACCTACATTACTTAATTACTGCTATGGAACACTTTCCAATAGCATTGGCCTCACCTCACTCTCCAATTCCTTGCCAGCAGTCTTCTTAAAGACCATGAGGCTTCCACTAATAGTCTGTTCAAGGTATTTTAGCTTTCACCAACATCTGTCCTTTATTCAGTTCCAGAACCACTCCAATACTTTAAAGTATTTCTTATGTTAGAATCGCACTTTTCAGGTACCAAAATCTGTACTTCGTATTACTGCTGCATAACCAACTCCCCAAAACTTAAGGCTTAACAATAAGCACCCATTATCTCACAGTATCCATGGTCAAGAATTCAGTAATGACTTAGCTTGTGTATTTTGATCTGGGGTCTCTCTTGAGGCCTCAGTCAAGATGGCAGCCAAAGCTGCAGTCTTCTGAAGGCTCAACGGAGGGAACAGGATCCATTTCAAAGATGGCTCTAACATTGTTGGCTGAAGGTTTCAATTCCTTCCCATGTGGGTTTCTCTATAAGCCTCTTAAGCATTCTCAAGATACAGTGGCTAGCTACCCCCAGAATAAGAAATACAGGAAAACAAAGTGGAAGCCACAATATCTTTTATGACCAAGTCACACATCATCATTTATTCACTATCCTATTGGTTACGTAAGTCAACCCTCTTCAATACATAAGGGAACTATACAGGAGCATGAGGACCACGATGTGGAGATCACCGGGCATCATTTTGAAAGCTGGCTATCATAATACCTTAAGGGGTTTCAGGAGTATTAAAAGAGTTAACGTATGTAAATCATTTAGAATGGTGCCTGGCTTATAGTTAATGCTATGCAAGTATTTGTTATTATTTTCCTTTTCTAGAAAGAGATGAGCACCTATGGAGAAGTCTCATAAGTCTTTCATGGCCCAGTTCCCCCATGCATTAAGATGAATGGATTAATAAAACACATTCTAAATCTTCCTCCTTTCTAAATTTATATTTTTCTGATACATTTCACTTAATTAGATAAAATTTCCTGAGGTTTAGCTAGAGGGAATTGGTCTCTTTTTTTATGGAAAGGAATGCCCTCTTCTGCATGACAGTTACTAAAATTTGATTTTGTAAGAAATCACTTGTCTTTAAGTCTCCAGAAAAGCAATGCCATCCTTCATCACCGATCATACCATAATAAATTTTACAAGAAGTAAATATTCTAAAATCATTTGGATAGATTTTAAAATTGTAAGTAAGCCAACTGATAAGATTAATGCGAGGAAGAAACACCAAAGCATAGGTTGTTAAACATGGCAATATATAGGAAGAAAAAAGTGATTTGTCCTCAAAGCTTTGGAAATATCAAACTTGCCACACCGCTACCCAGAAAATACTTGAGGCAACAGCTTCAAACCCTAATAATATATTCTGTTTCCCCAAAATCAAAAAGAATGAAAAAATACCATTTTATAAAGCTTAAAAAGTATTGTCATATGGATCACTATCATATTTATTCTCACAACAATCTGTAAGATTGAATAACACAGATACAGTCATTTTTAAATCTAAAAAAAAAAAGAAAGAAAATGAAAGAGGGAGATTAAGAAATTTACCAAAAATCTTATACCTATTAGTGACAAAGACAAGTTTCTGGAATAAAAAGATCAGGAATTTTCTACAATATCATATTTCTACAGTTTCTATGCTGTTCTATAGTGACACAAAAAGAATGTGCAATACTACCAAAATCCTAGGCAATGAACCCTCACTTATTTTCCAAACTCTCAAGTGTTATATTACCAACAGCTAAATCAAATCATTTAAATAGCTCAATTTGAAGACCCTAAAGGAGGGAGAGGTATAAAAGAGCTACAGGGCTACAGACCCAAAGATAAAATCAGCCAAGGGCAATAGATTAATGAGACAAAAGGTCAGGCAGAGGACAAACATCCAAAATAGGAACCACTGTTTTCCTTGATTGGTATTTTCAGTATCCACAAAAATGATTTGTACAGAAAATCTTCCCAGGAGCAACTGAGTTGAAATGTGATGTTGCAGTATTACTGAAGAAATAAATGTACTTTGGCAAGTATGTTTGTATGCATCTGTCTATCTGGCTTAGCTGGCTAGCAACACATGGACAAATGCACAAGTGAATCCCCAGACGACTGTATGGCAGTTTACAAATACACATATAGTACAAAATATAAAAATAAGTAAGTATGAAAATTAAAAGAGAAAGAAAAAGAAGAGAAATAAAACAAAGGTAAAGCTGCAGTGTATGCCATAAAGTCTCATGAACTTTGTCAAATATAAGCCACAGGTTTGACCCAAAGCTTCCCAGCAGTCAGGGTAAAGAGGGGAATGTAATCAGATACCAATTCAGTATCCATCCAATGAAAACAGATGAGTTTCTCAGCAGATGTACACCAATTTCTGGTTCTGAAGCCTGAGAGAAATTACACTCTTCAGTTCTCATAAAGAGAACACTGTGGACTATACAGATATTGATTCCCTTGGCCCTTGGGACAGCCAGAAAGACTGAGTGAAGCAAGATCTTATGAACACCATGTGTAAAAGAGGTTGGAAAGCACTGCTCTAAAGTAGTGTTGCCAGCATAGGAATAAGCAATTGACCAAGAATTGCTTGAATGATAAAAACCCTTCACTCTTTTTTTTTTCACTGTTTTTATTATGTTATGTTAATGACCATACATTACATCATTAGTTTTTGATGTAGTGTTCCATGATTCATTGTTTGCACTCTCAATCTACTTTTACTGGACAACTTTCTCATGTGTAATCGAATCTCTTAGGTGATCCTATTCTCCAGGAAACGTCCATACAATTAAGCTGGTCACAGTCCTCAGGCAAAGTGATTTTTTTTTCCATTGCAGAATAAGCCAGAATTCTGGCTTAAAATCAGTTTGCTAATGCCAACCTGATTCTGAGCCCTTATAAAACTCCCTTCTTATTATCTGCCAACTATTCTTTCAAAGAACATTGTTGAACTCCATTTCTAAAGTTCATTTTTTCCAACCTTTCTATTCCCTTCAGATATAGTTATTGCCTTTCAGCCTGTTTGAGGTTAACTTGACATTTAAAATTGTGCCTGGTTTTCTAGTCTGCGCTTGCCCAGGGTACAGTCTGTGATTCCCCTTCCTGCCTGACCTGCAGCCACAGCCCATAGCAGCACCTGCTTCTAGGCCAGGTTCCATATCCTAGAGTCAGAGCCTACAACACTCAGACCAAGGGTCTCACTCCACATCTCCACTTGCTCCGGAAGAAATTTAGTAGGATTTGTGATTTTGCATACAATGAATCCGTTCCCTGGCACTTGGTCACCATGGGTGAACTAATTGGTAGTTTCTGCACTAGCAGAATTTGTACCAGATCCTGACCTTGTAGATCCTATCAGAAAATAGGCCAGTATACATCCACACTGAAACTGCCAGGAAACCCTAAATCTATCACAGCACCACAGAAGACACAACTGCAAGAAGCCTCAGAGAAGCATTTCAGCTGGCGTAATGGAGCCGAGCTTGAGGTCACAGTTGATACATCAGGGTCACAAACAAGGTTCTGCAAATGGACCAGAGCCAGGAAGCTATGAGCAATTTTCAGATGTGAGCTCCATACAAAGATCCTCACACACTGGTCTCTTCCACTGCTACACTGGAGGTAGTGATCACTGCCAGCAGCAGCATCTTTATAAAGAACTGGAGTGAAACATATAGCTAATTATATTTTACATGATTTCCCAAAGCGACTATAGACAGAAATCGCTTTCTAATCTTGCCATCACTTCAGAGCCGATACACACAGAGGCGATCTAAAATCTGCCTGGATCCTCCATAATCAACATTTTACTTACTAAATTGAAATAAAAGTACTGTAAATAGCAAACATCACAGTCAGGGTTCCCTTTCTTAGGAATGCCAGTTTCAATAATGGAAGTTAACTGAATAATATACGAGAGATGGCAAATAACTGGCAGACTTGCTTCCACTTCCCCCATCGTCTGTTTTCTGCAGTCTTTCCCACCAAGTCTTCAGGAGGTTTCAGAACTCTTATTAACACCACATACCAGAGAGTCACTATCAATTCAACAGACTCAGCAAGAGTGGAAATTTATTGACTACTCCTGCCCCAGACACCACTGCCATCTTCGGCCTCATAAGCTGGAAAATAACCTTTTTTCAAAATGTAAGTCTCATTGTTCTCATAGTGGGTGGTGGTTTAAGTTTTTCAACTTCTAAGCCAGGAGATCCAAAGATATGAACTCTACATATTATACCTCTTATCTGAAAATATAAGGCTAGTAGTTAAGAAATTTGCCTACAGCCTTGTTATTTCAATTATATTCCTTAGACCAGCAGCACCTGCAGCACCTGGGAGCTTGTTAGCAATGCAGAATCTCAGCCCTGACTGGGACTTACTGAATTAGAGTCTTCTTTTAAACATCCATATTCTTTGATTCGTATGCACATTAAAGTTTGCCTAGACTAGAGGACACACAACAAAATACAACTTTTTCTTTCATGCAGGTAAAATTCAGCACTCCAGGTTTAGTAATATGTTTTTTGGTCTAGATTCTACATTCAGACTGTCTATCCTTTTATTTGAATATATGTAGGCTGCAACTAAGCACCAGGGGCAAATTCATTTTTCCACTGATAATAAGAAATAGATGACCTGAGTACATAATGATTATTAAGGCTTTTAAAAATATCTTCTCACGCGATACTATAAACATTCCAGAGAAGTAATATAACAGATGAGGGAAAAAATCGCTGAGTGTTAAAAATAATAAATAGAATTTTAAATGACAAAAATTCAATTTTTTTAAAGATTTTATTTATTTATTTGACAGAGAGAGAGAGATCACAAGCAGGCAGAGAGGCAGGAAGAGAGAGAGGGGGAAGCAGGCTCCCCACTGAGTGGAGAGTCCGACGAGGGGCTCGATCCCAGGACCCTGAGATCATGACCCAAGCCAAAGGCAGACGCTCAACTGAGCCACCCAGGCACCTGACAAAAATTCAATTTTAATTAAACAAAGTGATTAGTGAACACTACTATTGCAATGAAAGATTGTCTAGGATGTCATTTAATTACATGGGCTATCTAAGTATGAGCACCTTATTACGTGGGCTATCTAAGTATGAGCACCATATTTCAAGTGACTAGTGGAATCTTTAATTTTGCATTTTCATAAACAATTGACTTTGGGACTGCATTCAGAGTTGATTAGCTTCAAAGGACTGGCTTAAACTCACTCAACCCTCAGAAATTACTGTTGGGGCCAAAGGAGGCCTTTTCAGTGGCCAGCAAACTTACATCCGTGATCTAATTAGCCAAATTCTTAATGTTGGAATGCCTTGAAAGATAAAATAATCAAAATCTAGTTAGGGAAAAAGAGAATCAGTGTAAAAGGAGGTACGTAAACCAATACTTTGGGGGGGTCCACTTTCCTAGAGTCCATGTAGTCCATTATTCTTCCTTGAACAAGTCTTTCCACAAATAGCAACCAAATCAATTAAGAATTAGCTTTCTTAGTACAACTCATTCCAGCCTGCATCTCCCAGTTAGACTGAGCATTCCCAAATGTCCACAGCCATACATTAACTGCAGTTCCTATTGCAACTGAAAACTTTACCCAAGTGGTACTGATTTCTAATACAGAAATCATTCACAAAAGACAACCAAACTTTACAAACACTCGACCCTTTACAAACATAGTTAAAACCTAGCCTTATATTTTACAATGTTGCAAATATCTTTCTTTTTTTTTTTAAAGATTTTATTTATTTATTTGAGAGAGAGAGAATGAGAGATAGAGAGCACGAGAGGGAAGAGGGTCAGAGGAAGAAGCAGGCTCCCTGCTGAGCAGGGAGCCCGACGTGGGACTCGATCCCAGGACTCCAGGATCATGACCTGAGCCGAAGGCAGTCGCTTAACCAACTGAGCCACCCAGGCGCCCTTGCAAATATCTTTCTAATGAAGAGTTCTCCAGAGAACTCATATACTCTGTAAATATATTTCTTAAAGACTCTGGAAATAGCTAAGAAAGGAACTATGTGCCTGTTTGTATCTTGCCTCTTGGAAGTTTAAAACATAAAAGCAAAGGTATCCTGAACTGCTTCAGAAGAGAAACAGATAACTTCTACCTTTACAGATAGCAGGTTACAAAGAAGGGATGTTGCAGGGTTAAGAATTCTTTTTCCTGAACACATTCTCTAAATTCATAATGGGGCCTTTACTAAGGAAGCCATCCCCCTCATGGTGGATCCTGGCTGTTTCTGGTTTGGGCCCTATTAGTCTGCACATGTTCTTTATGTTCAAATGTTTAACAGCAAAGAAAAGGGTGACTTCCTGCAGAATTAGAGTCAACCTCTTTCAAAGATTTAATATTTAATATTCATATCTTGTTGTCTAGTGTTCTACGGAGCATCTGTTCAGTCATAAATAAGGGAAGCCCAAGACCAAATGCAGTAGATTAGAAGTGATTAAGTATATGTGCAAGGTAGAGAACATCAGATTTCTGATTCATTTGTGCATATTATAACTTTTATTTATCCACTGCGATAGCTCAATTAAATTACCTGAGAGCTAAAGACTTTAAACTCAAGAAAGTCTCACTTCAGCAACTATCCTAATTGCCTTAAGAAACAATGTCAAATAACATTATACAGTCAACTCTTAATTATGCATGTTAAGAGAGCCCAGGGATACAGGGATAATTGGTATTCTAAAGTAATCTTCAAACTTCATTTTAACTAAGAGTTAAAGCCTCTCCCATGACTAAACCTCTTACCTAAATACTGAATGTAGGAAAATTGGCAAAATATGTAGTTTTGCTAACCCTTGACTACCCTTTGGTTGAAACTCAAAATATTAGCCAACTAAAGAAAGATGGAAGAAAGGCAAAGGGGCCAGATAATTCAGAAATTGGATAATAAAATCCTAAGAAGTTAGAGTTGCTTATATTTACAAATGTGATTATTTGGAAAATTCTTTGTAAGACAAGTTTTGTGCAAACTGCTATATATTGGCAGTTGCGACTCAGTAATCTCCCTGAAAATTAACTAAACCTAAGAGCTGTGCTATATTGAAGTCCCACAACTTGCAAAAAAGTTAACTCAGTGTGTTTATCTCATGTCAACAATTAATCTATGTGTTACAGGAATCATCTTAATGTAGACAAAAATAAGATGCCTGGTTACTATTCACTACCAGGGACACTAGATAACTTCATACTTGATGTAAGTTCTGAAAGAATTGTTGACTCATATCTGAATTTAAAAAGGAATATTACTGGAAAAGGCAGCTATTTAGAGCTATAAAGAGTATAAAGCCTCATCTAAGACACTAAGGCAGCCACAGAGTTCATTTAAATTGATTTTGAACTACTCAAACTTATATTCCTATAAAAATGTTTGCATTGAATAAAATACTACATATTTTCTTTGATCTTTCCAACTAAGTTCTTCAAAGCTCCCTGAAGCACTGATGTGTACAGAGCCTGAGTCAGGACTGGTGAAAGTTTGCCAAAACCCAGAAAATGAATCACTGTTAGATCTCTGAAGTCTTGACTTAAAACTGGGGGACTCATAGTTGGACAAAAAATAAGGTAGATTTTGGAGTTTCCTTGATATCTTTAAGATAAAACAGATAATCGTCTCTCTCCTACCAGCCTGAAAAAAGTAGGTATCTTTTTCTCATGAATCTCCGATCTCTCCAGTACAATTAAGTGTAAATGCCTAGAGGAGGTGAGCTCAAAAGCCTTACCAAGAAATAGTGAATCTAATTATTCACATATTGCTATTCCATTTTTTTCATATTTCCATGGATAATTGTTCATCACTGTCTCATTTCTTCCTAACATCTCTGAGCCTTTCAGCTCACCAGGTCATCATTTAGTGGCTTTACAATAAAATAAAACTACCTAGAAAGTTGATGCTTACAAATCATTTAAGCATTGGACAACTGAAGCATCTACAGAATCACAGGTTGAACACTCTGAGGTTCAGCTCATTAAAGCCCAAAGGCAGAGAGGTCTTTCCCTGTCTCCTAACTTTCCTGAATTGATTCCCACGGTATTCTGAAGGCTGGGAGCTTATAAGCGAAAGGAGGGTTGAATTAATTTGTTGTGCCACCTTAACATAAAACTTCCATCCAAAGTTTGCAGAGTGGTTACTAAGTACGAGTCCCAAAGGTTCTTCCAACAGGAACCCAGCAGCCTAACACTCCTAAAAGGCAAAGTCTTTTCAGCGGGTAGCCATCAGGGGAACACGGCGGCGGAGACGCCACCTTGAGGCCCAACAGGTGTCTTGCCGGCTGGGAGGCCACAAACCGCGTAGGGCGCCCCAGGTGGGAAGCCCGCGCCCTCGCCCCCAAACCCGTTACCAAAGGGAGCGCCTGGAGGCCGCGGCTACACGTAAGGATACGCTCCAGGTAGTAAGCGCCCTCGGCGGCCACCGCCTCTGCGGTGTCCCCAGCAGCCGTCAAGTCCATTCCCAACGCTTCTTCAAGCACCCTCAGAGCGGAGGCGGGAGTCCCTTGCTTAGCAGCCATCGGAGGCGCTCCCGAGCCCCGCCCCCGGACAGCCTGATCCCTCCCTGAGAGCGAACGCGAAGACGCTTGCCAAGCAACCGCACGCAGCTCTCGCGATAGTCTGACACTCCTCTCGCTGCTCCCACCAGGCGAGCTCCGCGCTCCGAAGGGCTGCCCCCGCCCTAAAAGCGTTGGTGCCCTCTGACCTTCACAAGTTACCACGGCAACGTTGTTGCCTAGTTATCCTGGAACGCAGTTCCTGGAGTGGATGAGAGGAGAAGCAAGAAAGTTGGCTTGGATTACATATACATTTTCTTGCCGAACCAGTTTGGGTTTTTTTTTTTTCTTTTTTTGTCCATTTCGACCCTGGCATTTCTTTCTCACTTCATTTTCTTCCCTAAGTTGCCTTGCTCCTGGTTCTTACATGCCCATCATCAGCCCCTTAATTTTAGATGTGTGGAGACCCCCAGTTGTCCCCAGGGAAGACTTCTGGAAAAGAGAAAGAACCTCAGAGCCAGGAGGAAAAATAAAAAAGTTATAGAAATCATTATTGAGAGACTGACTCAGGGGAACTAACCTCAGTCACATAGCAATAAAGACCTAGGGTAGTCACCTTAGTCGATTTCCTTCTTGGGCTCTTTTAAAATATTTATCTGGACATCTGTTTTGACTTCGATTTCATACACTGGGGCTTGGAAGACTATTTGTAGTGTTGACTCGTGAAAAGAAAGACACTTCATAAGAACTATGAGGTACAAATCGTCCTAACACAATGTGTTATAAATGATATTTGCGCAATCATGTGCACTCCTTTTGCAATGACAAACTCTTCCTCAGTTTTGTATTGTGTATATATAGGAGGCATCTGCTGGGCCTTTTTCTTTGTAGATTCTTTTCCATGCTATGTTTCTTGATGAAAACTGGATGCCATATGTGGAATATAAGAAACGGCACAGAGGATCCTAGGGGAAGGGAGGGAAAACTGAATGGGAAGCCATCAGAGAGGGAGAAAAACCATGGGAGACTCTTAACTATAGGAAACAAACAGGGTTCCTGGAGGGGAGATAATTGGGTGATGGACATTAAAGAGGGCACGTGATGTGATGAGTAATGGGTGTTATAGGTAACTGATGAATTATTGAACTCTACATCTGAAACTAATGATGTACTATGTGTTGGCTAATTGAATTTAAATTAAAAAAAAAAACTGGATGCCAAAGAGCAATTCATTATGAAAGCTCCCATTTATTATCAAAAAAATAATAGTGGTATTTTCCTAATGAGGTGATTGAGAGCCTGGGTGTTGGAACCAGAGAGGCTGCATTCAGAGCCTGGCTCCAACACTTACTAGTTAAGAAACTTTGGGCAAACCACTTACTGCCTCTAGCCTCAATTTCCTCATTTGTAAAATGAGGATAATAACATAATCTACCACAAAGCATTGTTGCAGGGGCAAAATATAAAGAATTAAGAATTTACCAGGCACAAAGTGGACACTAAGAAATAGATGTTTTTTCTATTGAAGTTAATTGCTTAGGTTTGTTATGTTTTTTAGAATAGCCAAGGGTCGCAATTAGTCATAATACTCCCTCATTTCTTGTATCTATTATTTTAATAACTTACTCTTGATGTCTCACATCAAACATATCCTCGATGTTCATTAAATGCAAGGAACAGTTATAAGGGACTAAAAATACAGGAGAGGAGCTCTGAAATTAGAGAATCTAATGCTTTTATAGAAAGTCTGCTCTTTGTTCCAAAGAAGACATTACCTCATACCCTCAAGTTTCTTCTGTAAACACTTGCCTGAGAAATGGCCTGGGTAAAGAGTGGTGAGGGCTCTGCACACCCAACAAGGTATGAAGGAGCATAAGAGAGCCAGGAAGGAAGGCCTCTCTGAACAATTAGTGCTTACTTTGATTTTTTTTTTGTGTATTACATCGGTTCTTGGCTGTTCTTTTTCTTAGCTTTTAGATGTAATATGTGTCATGTTCTACAGAAGGTTTGAATCCTGGCTTTTCTGTATAATCTTAATTAACTTAAGCTCTTTGAGCTTTAATTTCCTTTTCTTTAAAACAGATATTTTAATACCTACATTACTAAAATATAAATAGTATATGAAATTTCTTCTTTGGTAAAATGTCTATTCACCTCTTCTGTCCATTTTTTAATTGGATTATTCATTTTGGGTGTGTTGAATTGTGTAAGTTCTATATATATTTTGGACTAACCATTTATCAGCTATGTCATTTGCAAATATCTTCTCCCATTCTGTAGGTTGCCTTTCACTTTTGTTGATTGTTTCCTTCGCTGTGCAGAAGCTTTTTATTTTGATGAAGTCCCAATAGTTTATTTTTGCTTTTGTTTCCCTTGTCTCAGGAGACATATCTAGAAAAAAGTTGCTATGGCTGATGTCAAAGAGGTTACTGCCTGTGTTCTTCTCTAGGATTTTTATGGTTTCAGGTCTCACAGTTAAGTTTTTCATCCATTTCAGGTATATTTTTGTGTATGGTGTAAGGAAGTGGTCCAGTTTCATTCTTTTGCATGTTGCTGTCCAATTATCTTAACACCAATTGTTGAAGAGACTGTCTTTTTCCCATTGGATATTGTTCCCTGCTTTGTTGAAGATTAGTTGACCATAGAGTGTTGGGTTCCCTTCTCGGTTTTCTGTTCTGTTCTATTCATCTATGTATCTGTTTTTGTGCCAGTACCATACTGTTTTGATCACTACAACTTTGTCATATAACTTGAAGTCCAGAATTGTGATGCCTCCAGCTTTGCTTTCCTTTTTCAAGGTTGCTTTGGCTATTTGGAATCTTTTGTGGTTCCATACAAATTCTGGGAATGTTTGTTCTAGTTCTGTGAAAAATAAAAAAAATAATACAAGAAACATCAGGTGCTGATGAGGATGTGGGAAAAGGGGAGCCCTCTTGCATTGTTGGTGGAAATGCAAACCAATACAGTCCTGGAAAACAGTATAGAGGTTCCTCAAAAAAGTTAAAAATAGAACTACCCTATGATCCAACAATCACACACACACACACACAGGTATTTATCCAAAGAACACAAAAAAACTAATTCAAAGAGATACATGAACCCTAATGTTTATGGCAACATTATCTATAATGACCAAATTATGGAAACAGCCTCAACTGATGAATGGATAAAAAGATGTGGTATATACACACAATGCAATATTACTTAGCCATAAAAGGGAATGAAATCTTTCCATTTGCAATGACATGGATGGAGCTAGAAAGTATTATGCTAAGCAAAATAAGTCAGAGAAAGACAAATACCATATGATTTCACTCATACATGGAATTTAAGAAAAAACAAACATGAAAGGGGAAAAAAAAGAGAGAGGGGGGCAAACCAAGAAACAGACTCTCAGCTATAGAGAACAAACTGATGATTATCAGATGGTAGTAGGTGGAGAGATGTGTTAAACAGGTGATGCTCATCACAACAAGTGTATGGAAGTGTTAAATCACTATATTGTACATCTGAAATTAATATTGCACTGTATGTTAACTAACTGGAATTTAAAGGAAAAACTTTAAAAAGATACATAATAGTAAATGAAATGGAATATATAAAAAGCACTTATCCCCATATCTAGTATATCAAATATTTTCAATAAATAATTGCTAATAAAACTGACTGAAAATGTTGAGTTGATCCCAAATTGGATATTATATTTGTAAGAAACTTACATATATAGGAACATTTTTAAGACAAAACTTAAATGTTTTTAGAAACATGCAGCACTCAGAGCATCTGGGTGACTCAGTTGGTTAAGTGTCTGCCTTCTGCTCAGGTTATGATCTCGGGGTCCTGGGATCCAGGACCACATTCCACATGGGGCTCCCTGCTCAGCTGGGAGCCTGCTTCTCCCTCTGCCTGCCCCTCCTCCTGCTTGTGCACACATGTGCTCTCTCATTCTCTCTCTGTCAAATAAATAAACAAAATCTTAAAAAAAAACCTTTATAGAAACACACAGCACTCAAAAAAGGGGAAGGTTTTAATAGAGTCATAAGAAAGTAAATAAATAATGGCCATTATCCACCACCTCAGGTAGAGGAAAATTGGGAAAGATTCTTGTCAAAGAATTTTTTATTTTTTATTTTCTTTAAGATAAAAGAGCTCTTTAAAAAAAACTGTACCTCAAAGAAGTATCATCACTGCCCTCCTCAAAAAAAAAATTTTTTTTAATCTAGAAGTCTCATTCTCTAAAAGTTCCAAATAACCAAAATTTTACTTCAGAGTTCCCAATTTGATTATGTCAATTTCATGGATTTTAAATTGAGAAGTCACCCAAGATATTTTTGGTTCAAATATAATTTGAACACATTTCACAGGGACATACACTACAGTATATTTAAAAGTTCAAATTAGAAACATCTTTAATATTTTTTAACCTTTAGATCTCTACAATAAATGTGTAATTTGTTAAATCAATGAAATAAAAGCAAAAATAATCTTAACAAATGTAAACAGAACCAATAATTGCCTTCAGATAAAAAACAGGATAAAAAACAGATAAAAAACAAATTTTGTAGCAACTGCTAATATCTTAAAACTAGTATGTCTTTGCAAGGGATGACTTTTAAAATATTTTTATATTGGAATTATTCTGTTAATTGCTGGTTTAATTTAAAAAGAGTGTGAATGCCTTACTAAGAAAAAACAAAAACATCAGATCATAGTAGTGGTTTCAGTTATAATGCTGTTATGTGGTCTTTCTATTCTACAGTCCTTCCTTTTAAAAAATATTTTACAAGCTTCCTTGAAGTGGGGAAAAAGAAAGTAGCTTCACATTTTGATGAATGAATGGCAAGCTCTCTAGTTTCCTCTTGAATATGTTCCTGAAAGAGGTAAATAAAGAAAACCAATGGAGACAGTCAATATAATGCAACAAGTACAAAGGACAACAAATTTTATTTGATCCCAGCCTAAATGCTCCATTTTTGTAAAAGTGAAGTTATTTTTAAAAGCAAAACCAGGAAGTAATTTGACAATGGATTTACTCTCCCTATTTGTAGTTTCAAAGGAGAAAATATTCATATTCAAAAAGATAATAAAGTACTATTCAATTTTCACAAGTATGAGTGTTAATGTGTTTCCAATAGAACCCAAGCCATTTACTGATGCATCTGTTTATAAAAGTAACTATTTTGTTTTCTTTCAAAACTTCATAGTAAGTAGTAGTCAGTTTTAGAATTTCAGAATTCATAAGAAGTAGTGGTCATTGACTGTGGTGAAATTATCATTTTTCAAGCATACAGCTATATTTCCCCTTTTTATACAATCAACTTTTTGAGAATCCATGTCTCCTGTACTCTCGATCCTGTCAAACAGGATCAATCCTCTGACTCTGAGGATCACATGACCCTGGTTTAACCTCATAAGAATATTTCATTCCATTCAACTACAGTGATCAGTTCCTGAGTTGGCATGTGACCTATAAGTAGCCAATGATATTTGATGGGAATTTGTTGAAAATTCTGGTAGAGAGACTTACTCCGTTCCTTGGGACTCACATTCCAGAGTTACCATAGCTACCTTGCAAGTATGAAGAAAGTTTCTGTCCAAGAATTGAGTCAATGTGAAAAAAAAAGAAAACCCAAGTCCAGATAAAATCACCTGAACCTCTAGTACACCCATATATATTTCCTTGTTCTGTCAGCTGAGAACTTAGAAACAACAATACCCCTATAAAAATGAGCACATCTAGCACAAAATCTTGGTTTCTAATACCATTTTCCAATAAAAGGGATGGCCATTGGAGAATGGCCAAATCTAGGGCTGAGCTGAGAATGTATGTAATGAACCTAGAGAATCTTACAGTGCCCTTCACTAAAAACTTACAATAATGAGGACAGGAGCAAGTTGAAAGAGTTCCCCAAAATATACAAAGCTAGAACAATTTGAACAACAAAATTTATAAAGTAGTATTGGAGTATAACCCATAGTATAAAACAAATATTTATGTGTCCATTTGATATAAATAAATGATTACCTATATAAATAAACAGAGGAGAATGAACACATCTCCTATCAAGAAGAATTCCAATTAATATATGTAGATGTGCCACCTTATGGGAGTGGAGTCTAATTCCCCACCCCTTAAGTGTGTAATGCACATGGTGACTTTCTTCCAAAGAATACAATATGGAAGGGAGGGGGTGGAAAGAGTAACTTTACAATGGAGAAACTTGGCAAACTACTTCAAAAAACCATGACCCCAAGCTAATTATGAGAAAAACATGAGACAAATCTCAGTTAAGGGACATTCTGCAAAACACCAGTACTCCCTAAAACAGTCAATATCAACAAAAGCAAGGAAAATGTGAAAAACCATCATAGACATGATGGTTAACCGTAATGTAAGATCTTGTAACAAAAAAATGGACCTTAGGTAAGTACTAAAGAAATCTGAATAAAGTATGGACGTCAGCTAATAATAATATATCAATATTGATTCATTATACATGGTAATTGCACCATATTCATGTAGGATGGTAATAACAGGGAAAACTAGGTGTGGGTCTATGGGGACTTTCTATACTATCTTCACAACTTCTTGATAAATCTAAAACTATTCTAAAATTAAAAGTTCATTAAAAAATTACTCAAATCATAACTCTAGTAATGAATGCCCTTAAAAAACTCACACCTTGATCTTTCTGTTACTTGAAACAATAAATTACTTTTGCTTAAGCAAATTTCTGTTGGGCTTTCTGTCACTTGCCATTCAACAAGACTGAGCTGATATATCTTTATTATTTTCACACTATTTAAAGATATACTTTACTACTATGAGGTTTTTTTTGTAAAAAATGTCTGATATAACATATCTATGTGCATTTAACACACAGATGGAAAAAACACAGTTTCTTCTCAGATATAGTTGAAAACTGATGAGCTATTTTAGAAGTCCAGGGCACCCTCTTCTATCTTGTCTACTGGTCACATACTTCTTCATCTATGGACTGAAAAGAGAAAGATAGAAAGAACTGGCCACCCGCCACCACTCCAGCAACCCTCAGTTGTTTCCTGAGATTAAGAATTCCTCCTATCAGTGAAATCATATGATAGTATGTGCTATGGTGAGCGCTGTGAATTGTATAAGACTGTTGAATCACAGACCTGTACCTCTGAAACAAATAATACATTATATGTTAAAAAAAAAAAAAGAAGAAGAAGAAGATAGCAGGAGGGGAAGAATGAAGGGGGGGAAATCGGAGGGGGAGACGAACCATGAGAGACTATGGACTGAAAAACAAACTGAGGGTTTTAGAGGGGAGAGGGTGGGGGGATTGGTTAGCCTGGTGATGGGTATTAAAGAGGGCACGTACCGCATGGAGCACTGGGTGTTATACGCAAACAATGAATCATGGATCACTACATCAAAAACTAATGATGTAATGTATGGTGATTAATGTAACATAATAATAATAATAAAAAGAAGTGGCCAAGTCAAAGGCAACAACAATGGCAGTGATTGGAAAGAGAAATTGTGGAGAGGACAGTGCAAGTTGGAAGTAGTACTTGGAGAAGGGGTAGGTAGAAAAGAAGTCCGGGGCGCCTGGGTGGCTCAGTCAGTTAAGCGGCTGCCTTCGGCTCAGGTCATAATCCCAGTGTCCTGGGATTGAGCCCCGCATCAGGCTCCCTGCTGGGTGGGGAGCCTGCTTCTCCCTCTCCCTCTGCCTGCCTTTCTGCCTACTTGTTCTCTCTCTGTATCTCTCTGCCAAATAAATAAGTAAAATCTTTAAAAAAAATTTTTAAAAAGAAAAGAAGTCCAACATGGGAGACCATCATGACAATTCCAGCAGTGAACATTAAATGCACATCTAATGCCCACATCAAACAATGGAAGCTTGCTGTGGAAATTCCTTTGTCCAATATTCAGTGGGGTGTAGAACAATTTCCAAGACAGCCTTGTTAGTTGGAGCTTTCTTTTAGACATTGCAAGTTTAAATGCCACATTTCCATAACTAAAAACAATGAAGCGGATTCATCTAAAGTGTTTTGTAATCTCTGATTGGTTATAATATTTCTTAGCATTCCACAGTTGTCCATGCCAGTAGAAATAATGAAGGAAGAAAAAAAGGAAAGGAAAGGAAAGGAAAGGAAAAAGGGAAGGGAAGGGAAGGGAAGGGAAGGGAAGGGAGGAAGGAAGGAGAGAAAGAAAAAGAAAGAAAGAAAGAAAGAAAGAAAGAAAGAAAGAAAGAAAGAAAGAAAGAAAGAAAGAAAGAAAGAAAGAAAGAAAGAAAGAAAAAAGAAAGAAAGAAAAGAAAGAAAGAAAGAAAGAAAGGAAAGAAAGAAAGAAAAAGAAAGAAAGAAAGAAAGAAAGAAAGAAAGAAAGAAAGAAAGAAAGAAAGAAAGAAAGTGAAGGAGGGAGAGAGGGAGAGGAAAGAATGAAAATAAAACAAAACCTTCCTCTTAGACATACACCTGCAATGCTCAGTTCTTTGGGGAATATGGGAAACAGAGTTTGAATTTTCCTTTTTTTTTTAAGGTAACCCTTTATTGTTTGTTGTTCCTCCACTAGGAGAGTAGGGCTGGGGGTAGATAAGCCGGTTAGGTATTGTATTCAGAATGATCAGTCTGGGGGAATGTTGGGATAGAGAGCTGTGTCTCAAAGGATTTATCAAAGTTAGAGGGCTGAGTGTAAACTGAGTGTCCAGGGACAAGACACAGAGCCATGCAAATCACAGACTCAGGCAAAATGAGAATAATGGATTAAATGAAGGGTAATGGATAAAAATCCAAGATACATATGTCAGTTCTAAAAGAGTCAGATTTGGGGGCGCCTGGGTGGCTCAGTCGTTAAGCGTCTTCGGCTCAAGTCATAATCCCAGGGTCCTGGGATTGAGCCCCGCATCGGGCTCCCTGCTCCGCGGGAAGCCTCCTTCTCCTTCTCCCACTCCCCCTGCTTGTGTTCCTGCTCTCGCTATCTCTCTCTGTCAAATAAATAAATAAAATCTTAAAAAAAAAAAGACATAAAAGAGTCAAATTTTAATTATTGTAATGAAAAATGTTGTGTATGTTATGGTAAATGAATTCTTCAGTTCACTATCCATGCTTGCTTTAAACCCTACATCTGCTCCCCCACAGCCGCCCAGTTCCGTCATTTTTGCTCTTTTGGTAAATACTGCAATTATCATGGTAAATAAGAATACTTATTTCATGCCATTATTATAAGAATTCAGAGGAGCTTAATATGTACGAAGCACAATGCTTGGCATACTGTAAATAAACAAATAAAGATCGCAATTTCTAACTAATTAATTGCATTTTACTCATTGAACATACCTACATTAGAGAACTATTTTGTGTCAGGCACAACACTAAGCTTAAGAGAAGATATAAAAATACTCATATTTATTCTATGCTACAGAAATATTAGCATTGAAAATATCTATTTTTTAATCTAGATTTTTTTTTTGGTGTTCATAAGAAACTGACCTAAATTGCAGATGCACCTTCCTCCAACCTCACACAGACACACCATGATTTTGAGCACTTACATATTTTGTTTTTCTAATCAATAAATTAAAAATTAATCAGGCACAAGGAGGTGCTTCTAAAGCTTTAGTAGTATCTGCAGGAGAAAAATAATCTATGTTTTACAAAAATATTAGAGGGATTTCAATGACAACAGTTGCTTGATGACAAAATATAGCAGGAGAAACAGGATCTGAGCAAGGATAGCAACAACTAAGCTAACAATTATGAAGGCTCTAATTTTCCATACTTTAAGTAGAGATCTATGGAAACTGACATCCTGCCAATATCCACTAACATTTCTCTTGCATTTACAGAATATTTTTTAAGTTCTTTAACAACTCCAATATCCAGAAAATACTTTTCATATTTATATAAACAGCCAATACCTTGCAATAATTTTTTGTTTTTACATAGAAACATTTGAAATATTAAAACAAATAGAATATAAAAATATTCTTATGACTGAACTTAGCAGCAAGAGAACATTAAGTAGGGGCCATTGTTCTCAGATGAGAATTATTACTAGATGATCAAGAATTCTTAATAAATATATCAGAATGTCCAATGGCTACTGGATTGTATACTTGAATCTAGAAGGAAATAAATATTTTATTTTCTAAGAAACTTCAGTCGTGAAAAAAAATCTTTTCCATAAGATTATTCACAATTTTAGCTTCTGAGAGTAAAAAGTAATCTGGAAAATATTTCTGAAAATCCCTCTTCCTATATGATTTTATGACTGTGAAGGCCATTGAGCCCACCACCACTCACAGCACTCTCAACCATTAATTTTCATTCCCTGACAAGTAGTGAACTATAGTGTCTTTTTATGTTTGTTGTCATTTCAACTTATATGAAGTCTCTTTTATTATTTTCTTCTTTTCTATATTTTTTGTCAATTTGTGAGAGCTGTTTGTAATTATTGATATTAGGTTTTAGTCTATAAATTCTATTATAAATATTTGTCCACATTTATCATCTTGTTATTGACTTTATAATATATTTTGAAATGAAAAACTTTCAGTTTTCCTGTAGTTAATTATGGTTATATTTTCTTTTATGTCTTCTGGGTGTACAGTCTTGGTTAAGAATATTTTACCAAATCTTAGATATTATAAACACTCTCCTAAATCCTAAAAACTCTTAATGTTCTTATTTTTTATTTTCCATATTGGTCTTCAATTCATCTATGGTTTATTTTTGTATAAGAGATAAAATAGATTCCTACCCGGTGGCTAGTTAATAATACCAGAACTTTTTAAAATAATTTCTCCTTTCCCATTGAATATATCATTTTATATATTAAATTCTCATTTATATTGAGATTTATTTATGAAATATTTATTCTTGTAACTTGTTTTTTTCTATACCAATGCCATACCGATTCATGTTTAGTGGTGTTTTTTTTTTTTTCAGATACAGCGTTTGGATATCTAGAACATCAAACCTCTTTCCTATACCTCTTTTTTCTTAGCAAATTTGGGGCAATAGACATTCATATTATTTATACGAGCCTCCTCCCTCCCAAAAAAAAAAAACCACCTTGGAATTCTAACAAGAGCTGCATTGAATATGTATATTAATTTTAGAAGTATCGACTTCCTAATAATGTCTTCCTGTGGAAGGACATAGTACACTTTTCCATTTGCTCAATTTTGTTTTATGTCCATCAATAAGATTTTATATTTTTATATCATGAACTATTCCAAAGGTATATAAAGTATGATAAATTATTTACTATATACATTTTATAGAAATTGAATGATTCTTCACTCAAGAAAATATTTTATATAAAACAACTCCCAGTTATGAGGAGTTCCTTGATTTAAACCACTTCATTTTGTCTTGTGAAGCATTATCTGTGATTTCATTTTATTTGATTTATCTAATAGTTATTGAATTTAATCAATGTTCTCTACAATTTTCAGATAAAATTCTATTTAATATTTTGTACTGTTCTAACTCATTTTCGATCAATAAACTTGTATTGATTGCTTTGTCTTGATATATTGCACCAGAAAATATCAAAAAATAAGGAAACATGGTACATTCAAATAAAGTATTTAATAGGTTAACATCCAAATTTATTCAGGTTTGATTATTGCATACTACCTTTTCTTCCTACAGGCTCCTATTTACCTTCAATTCTTTCCTTCTTCTTTTCTTTGCCTTCCTAATACTCAAATTTCAGATGATTTAAAACTCTATATGTGACTTTTTTGGTCTTGGGAGGAAAGTAGAGTAAAAAACACAATATTCAATGCAACACATATTTATTGATTTCTTCCATGCACAATGTTCAGTACTAGGCATCAGTGAGAAGAGTGGATTAGAGATTCAAAAATAAATAGCACATGTTTCCTTATTCCAAGGAGTTTACAATCTAATAGATAATTCTACTTTGAAAAATTATTTAAGAAAAAAAAATGACTGTTCCAGAAATATATAGCAGCATAAAATTAGAAAATGTTACTGAAATAATGAGAAGGGGGAGGAGACACAACTTAGGTTAAAAATAAAACAAAGACTAAAAAAAAGAAAAAAATTCAAATAATGAAAAGAGGAAAAGTGGATTCTATGGTACATGACTGTGTGACAACATAGAATACATTTTGAAAATAAGTTTTTAAAAATTTATGGCGTCAGGGCACCTGGATGGTTCAGTCGGTTAAGCATCTGCCTTCAGCTCAGGTTGTGATCCCAGGGTCCTGGGATGGAGCCCACATTGGGCTCCCCGCTCAGCGGGAAGCCTGCTTCTCCCTCTCCCACTCCCCTGCTTGTGTTCCCTCTCTTTCTGTCATTTAAGTAAATAAAATCTTAAAAAAAAAATTATGGTATCATAGTTGACTTTCTATTTAAAACTGTAAATTGGTCATAAATTTCAAGGTGTAAAACCACCTTCTTTCTTGCAAGTGATTCTCTAAGCTCAGTGCTCAAACCAGCAGCAGCACTTGGGAACTTATTAGAAATGCAAATTCTAGGGCCCAACACAGACTTACGGAATCAGAATCTCTGACGTGAGGCCAGTAAAGTGTGTTTTAACAAGCTTCCCAAAATATTTTGGACACTGAAGTTTAAGAACCATTGCCTTATCACATTTTTCAACTAGTTTCCAATAGGTGTCTTCAATGTATATGCATGTAAAGATGCAAAACTTGGTGCTTGTAAACAGGTGTTTGGTACAGTGCTTTCCAGTTTTCTCTGGCCAGTCATTAAGTAGTTGATGAAGTCACCAGCATGTTCAGGATAGCTCCTTATCAAATTTTGATCTCTGGATAATCTACCACAACTTCTACTTCTGATTCACAGAAATTTTTCCCAGTAGATAACTATGCCCATTGTTGCTTTAATTACTCCCCAAAAAGGGTTCAATGACATTGCCTTCAAAGTGAAACAATGACTTTAATTCCACCTCCAAAATGGTTATGGTTTACAGTGCCCTGGGGGTATCTGTCCAAGAGACAAATGGCAATGGGTAGTCCATAAACACACATACCCACACACAGAGAATGTATTTCAACAGCCTTGAATGACACTTCCTCAAGAGCTGGGAACCTAAGCAACACAAACAAGAGAACAAATGAAACCCAAACAATCCTTTTGCTACTGAAAGGATACACATAAGTGCAGAGGGAATATTTGAATTGATTTCATCCATGCAAAATTTTCAGGAGTGTTAAGTAAAATAATACAAACTTTAAGGCTAAAAAACAATTTACATATTTTAAATAAATACATATTTTTAAATAAAAATATAGGCATATATGTCTCTTAACCAAACCATGAATTTTATCATCTGTGTTAGAGCTTCATCATCATTTCTTGCCAGATGAAGAGGGACAAAGGCAAATGAAGATGTAGAAACAACTTTTTGAACTGGCATTTGATGCCTGTCAGTGTCATAATGCACAAGAAATTCAGGAAAAACCCAAGACTAAGAAGAGAATATTAGTGACTACAGCATAGTCATAAATAGTGCAACCTCTGAAGCAACCATTTAGCAGCAGGGTGACACTGGAATAGTTACTTAACCCTTGTGAGTCTCAATGACTCATCCATAAAACAGGATTATAAAATAATTTATATGGAGATATAGTAAAGTTTCTGGAACATTATAAGAGCTCAGTAAATCTTATATAGTACTATTTTTATAGACTAATCTAAGACAGGTATGCCTCCTGGGGTTTAGCAGATCTGTCAAATTTCAGCTACCAGGTGCAATGATAAAGCAGAGCAAATTTCCTCTGAAGCACTCCCAGATGTCTCCTGCTAGATTTCTGTAGCCCTAGAGTTTCTCTTTCAACTTCTTGGGGAATTGAGCAAGCAAGAACGGGAAGCCTGAGGGCATTGATTCTCAAAGTGTGTGCCAATCAAAGTAAATTTCACTAACATGATTCCTTTATTTCTATTTATACCTATTCTAAAATAGAAGATAATTCTCCCCAATAGAGCTAAAACCTCCGTAAGAAAATATTCTAACAGTGAGAGTTCCACAACTTCTCAAATAAACATCTCCAAATTTGGTGAAATTAAATGACAGTGAATGAGCAAATATACTGAGTTTAACATGGATTTCATCACACTGGAAATATGTGAAAACATTTAATTATCTAATCACAAATTAGAAATGTGAATTACAATGTTGCAGTTAATCAACTCATAGTCTTGAGTTCCTGAGACCCCAGGAAGGATCCATTTTTCTTTCTGATAGTCATCTTCTAAAAACAGAATTATTTCTACATAATTTCATTTTGATATATTTTTAAAATTTTTTACTGTTATGTTAATCACCATACATTACATCATTAGTCTTGGATGTAGTGTTCCATGATTCATTGTTTGTGCATAACACCCAGTGCTCCACGCAGGACATGCCCTCTTTAATACCCATCACCAGGCTAACCCATCCCCCCACCCTCCTCCCCTCTAAAACCCTCAGTTTGTTTTTCAGTGTCCATCGTCTCTCATGGTTGGTCTCCCCCTCCGATTTCCTCCCCTTCATTTTTCCCCTCCTGCTATCTTCTTCTTCTTTTTTTTTCTTAACATATATTGCATTATTTGTTTCAGAGGTACAGATCTGTGATTCAGCTGTCTTGCACAATTCACAGCACTCGCCATAGCACATACCTTCCCCAATGTCTATCACCCAGCCACCCCATCCCTCCCACCACCCACCACTCCAGCAACCCTCAGTTGTTTCCTGAGATTAAGAATTCCTCATATCAGTGAGGTCATATGATACATGTCTTTCTCTGATTGACTTATTTCACTCAGCATAACACCCTCTAGTTCCATCCACGTCATTGCAAATGGCAAGATCTCATTCCTTTCGATGGCTGCATAATATTCCATTGTGTACATATACCACATCTTCTTTATCCATTCATCTGTCGATGGACATCTTGACTCTTTCCACAGTTTGGCTATTGTGGACATTGCTGCTATAAACATTGGGGTGCACATATCCCTTTGGATCCCTACATTTGTATCTTTGTGGTAAATACCCAGTAGTGCAATTGCTGGATCGTATGGTAGCTCTATTTTCAACTGTTTGAGGAACCTCCATACTGTTTTCCAGAGTGGTTGCACCAACTTGCATTCCCACCAACAGTGTAGGAGGGTTCCCTTCATTTTGATATTTAAATAAATGTGTACACACAAACAGTATTTGTTATAAGAAGGAGAAAATATACTTATAAAAAAAAGGGTAGAGAAGCGGCTGCAGTGCCGAGTGGAGCAGGCAGGCAGCCGAGCGCGAGCAGGGGCTGGGTGGGCACCATGGCCGGGATCACCACCATCGAGGAGGTGAAGCGCAGGATCCAGTTTCTGCAGCAGCAAGGAGATGGCTCAGAGGAGAGGGCCGAGCGCCTGCAGTGGGAAGTGGAAGGGGAAAGGCAGGCCCTGGAGAAGGCCGAGACTGAGGTGGCCTCCTTGAACCGTAGGACCAAACTGGTGGAAGAGGAGCTGGACCGCGCCCAGGAGCACCTGGCCACTGCCCTGCAAAAGCTGGAGGAAGCGGAGAAAGCCGCTGATGAGAGCAAAAGGGGTATGAAGGTTACTGAGAACTGAGCCTTAAAAGATGAAGAAAAGATGGAACTCCAGGAAATCTAACTCAAAGAGGCCAAGCACATTGCAGAAGAGGCAGATCGGAAGTATGAAGAAGTGGCTAGCAAGTTGGTGATTACTGAGGGGAACTTGGAACGCCCAGAGGAATGAGCCAAGCTGGCAGAGTCCCGTTGCTGGGAGATGGATGAGCAGATCAGACGGACGGACCAGAACCTTAAGTGTCTGAGGGCTGCTGAAGAAAAGTACTCTCAAAGGGAAGACAAATATGAGGAAGAGATAAAGATTCTCACGGATAAACTCAAGGAGGCAGAGACCCGTGCTGAGTTTGCTGAGAGATCAGTAGCCAAGCTGGTGAAGACAATTGATGATTTGGAAGATAAGTGAAATGCACCAAAGGAGAGCACCTTTGTACACAAAGGATGCTGGACCAGGCTCTGCTTGACCTGAATGACATGTCGAGCACCCCAGTCCGGCCCTGCCGCTGCTCGTCCCTCTGACCCAGACTCTGCCTGAGGCCAGCCTGCCCCTGCCCGAAGCTGACCTTGAAACTGAGGGCTGATCTCTAACTGGAAGGCTGCTTTCTCCTTTTGCCGCCTCTCCCACCCCAACCCCTGTGTCTTTTTCACCAAACTGTCTCTGCCTCTCCCTAGAGATTCCAGTTGGGCTTGAGGCTGAGCACCTTTGGGAACAATGTTTAAGGGAATGTGAGCACAATGCAAAGTATCTTGAAAAGCGTGTTGCGATGTACACATTTTGTAATTACCTTCTTTGGTGTTGTTGAGGTAGTGACCATTTGTAAAACATTCCAAATAATTCCACAGTCTGAAGCAGCAGTCTAACCCCTTCCTCACATTTGGAAAGTAACTTTCAGTTTAGTGCATACTGTCCTCTCCACAGAGGAGGGAAAGCCACAGGGGCCTGCCTTACTGAGAGCCAGAGCCCAGAAAGAGACCCACTCTGGGGGCTTCATTGCTTTGGCCAAAGTACCAGCCAAATTAGAAAGGTGATTCCAGAAGGAGTGGCCAAAAAAGTGTGGTTCAGGGTTTCAGCTTTAAGGTATCTTTGAGCAAATTTATTTGTAATTTTTTTTCCATCAGAAGTGACAAATTAAGATGGTGAGACTTCTGAGACCAAGCCCTTATCCTATTTTTTACCCTAACTGCCCACAGAATGGATCATGTTCCCCTTATGTTGAGGTGACCACTTATTTGCTCTCCTGCCTCCTTGAAGGAAAAAAAAGAAAATTATGTGTTTGCCACTGATTTAGCCATATGAAACAAACTCATCTCATCACCTTTTGCTAGATCCAAAGCTGCTCTCTAAAAGTGTCATCTCGTGCTTTGTATCAGTTAGTGCTGGAGAAATCTTGAATAGCTTATGTACAAAACTGTTTTTAAATTTTATATTATTTTGAAACTTTGCTTCTTTAGGGTTGGGGCACATTAGCTATCCTGTCTAGCTGAGAATTCTCTACAGTCTGTGGGCTAACTGTGTGCTGGTCTTTTAAAGTTTCTTTCCCTCCCCAGTTCCTCTTTTTGGTGAAGTTTCTGTGATGCACCTGTTAGGTGTGCATCCTGCAGCTTATTGGCTTAAAATGCACTCTCCTTGGTGTGCTCTCTTTGAGGGCCGATTGGGAGAAAGAGAAAGAAAGAAAGAGAAAGAAACCAATAGTGCAAACAAACTGTTTTGATACTGAAAATTGACAAGTGTCTTTTTGAAATAAAGAACCAGTCCCTCTAAAAAAAAAAAAAAGACAAGAAAAGAAAAGAAAAAGGTATAGTATGACACCATCCCAAAAATGGGGATTAGTGATTAATTTTGTAGAAGTTAGTATGTTGTTTCATTTATTTTAAAGTATATTTACTCTCAAACTAATTCAACAGTATACCTATAGAGCTACTGAACTGGAGCTTATCAGGTTATTATTCAGGCTGTCAGAAAAGATTTAATTATTGTAGAAAATTCAAAAAATAAATCAATTGCCCAAACCATTGTTAATTGAAACAGACAAGTCAAAAAATAAATCAGCATTATACCAAAATATATCAACACTGTTTTTGATTGATGAATTTTTCCTTTTAACATAGCCATCATTACTGTGTAGAAAATTTCCATTTGTAAATTCAAAAATATAACTTCTTCCCTTTCTCATTCATCTCATCTATCATCTGTTTGAAAGTACGAAGTTTCTACTTACCTATTCTTTCATCCATTTTCATATTCATCTTCATGGGCTAAGTTAAGCAGGAAAGAGTATGAGCACTCACTATTGAAAAGCTTCTGGTAAGTTGTGTAAACACCCTAATTATTTCACATATAAAAGATATTGCAGTTAAGCTGCCAAAAATATTGAAAGCCAGCAACACCTGACTTGAAACTTACCTTCTAATGTGACATCCATCCAAAGAGACTAGCTTATTTTCTGCTCAGGCTATGGAGTCATTACAACTGAAGCATAAAATGTAATCAATCTATATCTTATTTATAAGAAATGAAAGTTTTTGACTTGGAAGAAAAAAATCTCTCAATTGAATTTATTTCCACACCAAAAACTGATTAAATCAAAAGTGGAACATTTTCCTAGAGTTAACCTTTGCTCAGTGAATCACATATAAGATCCTCCTGATATATTTGAAATAACGAGTTTTGAAAGGTAAAGAGGAGGGTATAGAAATAACACTGGTGATGGAACTAAAAGGCAGAACTTAATTCTTGCCAGTGTGAAAATTTTAATTGTTTACAAAATAGTCAAGGAATATATGTTATAAATCAAACCTTGGATTAATGAAATTTGGTGTTAAGCTAAGAGAAAGCAAACCAGAAAACATTAGAGAATATTTCAAAAAGCTAAGTATTATAAAACCCCAGCTATCTGGAACTCTTTGAATGCTTTATTATTTTGGACCCTCAGATTTTACAGGCATATAATGTTTTACCTCTGAAAGTTAAAGATCAAAATTTTGGTACATAACTGTTTCAAAAAGGTATTGTGCATTTCTCTCAATCCTTAAATAAAGAATTTTGCTGAAACTTTAAGTCAGCTTCCAGATGATGGAACATCATTTTTATGAACATCTGCTATTTCACTATCTGTAAATCAAAGGCGTGTAAGACTGGCCTATTTTAAATGTCTCTAGACTTTGTACTTTGTAGTTCTACAACAGCTTTCAGTAGTAATGTGGTTTCCTCTTTGAGGATAAATTGCTCTCTCTTCTACATGCTATCAGCATGTCTACATAAAGTATCATCCTAGAGTTTATTTTGTTTAATCTGCAGAAGACCTGCCAGAATTGTGTGCAAAATAATAATAAACATCTTCTGGAAGACCAATGAAACAAGGTGGCATTAAGCTAGGTGCTATTTCTTTAGCAGGAGGCTGTCTTTATTTGCCACTTAGTGGGAGATAAAATTTCTATTTGGGTTAGGTAATATTGCGAACCAGTAAATTCCAAATAGGTATTGTCATTTTAGGAAAATACAATTAGCATCAGAAAAATAATATATTTAGATTCAGACTCTTAATGTAGACTAATTTATATAACAAAAAAACTCTTTAATTTAAAGGATAAATTATACCAGTGTTTTAAATGCACTTATAGACAAAAATAAAACAATAAAAAATCATATTTATGTTACAACTTATGCACTTATTAAGAGAGATCAAGAACAAACAAAAAAATTGTTCCAGTAATTTTTTTATGTATGTTTGATCTCAGAATCTTAAAATTATAGTTTTAGGCATGGAAACTTCAAAGATGATTTTCTTCCTTCCTTTCTTCCATAGATGTCAGCCTGATGCATTGATCAAAGTGTGAGTTAACGGTGGAGCAAAGAGAACTGGAAACCAATAAACTTACACCTAGGTTTTTGCTCTTCTTATTAATATATGTATTAATTAATGCTCAACAGAATAATCCTAATTATGTCAACTGTCAATTCTCACATAAAGACCACCAAAAATAACTAAATAAATAAAATAAAAACAAGAACAAAGCTGTTGACAAGCAAAGCTAAGTGCATTAAATTTACTTCAGCAAGGGATATTATTATCTTGTCTTAGTAATATTTCAAAGAAAGAGGATAGGGAAGAATATTTATAGAGTTTTGGAGTCTTCTCTCAAGTTATTTAAGGTGAGTCTTTCAAGGCAGGGGGATCTAGTTAGAATTGGACAAAGTTCGTGCCTTAATAGTTTAGGATCTGAGGTGAAAGTCTTAAAGTAGTCTTAATAAACTAATGGATGTTGTAAGAGGTAAGTTCTTTATTCAGGCGAGCAAACTGGTATTCTGACGAGTTATTTGCCCAGATGAGAAAACTGTCAAGAAAAAATGCTTTGCAAGTGTTTTAAAACAACTAAGTTGTTTAGTTTAAACAACTAAGATGTTTATGGGTTTGAAGTCTGATTTAAAATTTCCTGGCTCAAAGTAAAGTAATGTTGACACAGATAGTCTCACATTACTTTCTGAGATTTGGTCTGAGCTCAGGAAAATTACTTAAATCAGTTAGTGTCTCGTTTTTCTCATTAGCAAAATGAAGCCCAAGCTCTTACTGGGCTGTCAAAACATCTTAAACTCTATCTGTCAGCTATTGTCACAAAATTGAGGCCTTACAAGCCACTCCAAAACTCAGGAGCAAACAACAGTAAGACTTTCTTTTTTGCTTATGCATTTGTGAGTCAACTGGGGTTCAGCTGATCGAGGCTCAGCTTACTCAAGCTTGACTCCAAAGTCTGGGTTGAATCCAAGTATTTTCCAGGTGTCTTTCATCCTCCTTGACAAGATGCTACATGTTCTTCTCTTGGTAAAAAGAAAAAGCATAAAGGCGCCTGGGTGGCTCAGTTGGTTAAGCAACTGCCTTCGGCTCAGGTCGTGATCCAGGAGTCCCAGGATTGAGTCCTGCATCAGGCTCCCTGCTCAGCAGGGAGTCTGCTTCTCCCTCTGACCCTCCCCCCTCTCATGTGCTCTCTCTCTCTCTCAAATAAATAAATAAAATCTTTAAAAAAAAAAAGAAAGAGCATAAGAGGGCAAATTCAAGCATTCAAGCATATCAGGTCTTTGTGCGTGTTTGTAGTGTAAACCCTGATGGTTGGGTTTTCTCTTTTTTGTAATGAAAGTGCCTGACTTAAGTTTCGATTGCCAAGGCACCTGTTTCAAAGATGGCTGTCTCCAATAAACACCTTGCCAGCCACATGACCAGAAAAAGAACCAGGTGGTCCACCCACTCCCCTAAGGCTCCTTAATTTTAGAGCTCTTGGTTGGTTTCAATAACTATTTGACTACTTGTTTTATCTCTTCCTGTGCTTTAAATGTTCACTGTTTTAAACTCACCAATACAGAGTGAGCCAAAAACCCTAGGTCCCCACCCTCAACCCCAATAAAAGCAGAATTCCAGGCCTGCTCTATTTTTCACTCTCTCTCTCTCTCCCCCATGACCTCACTGTATGGCACCAGGACTTGTAAACTTTTTTTGCAAAGTTTCTTGATGCCAATTGCTGAGGGTGCCTCATAATCATAAGACCGACAAAGGCCAGCCCAGACACAGCCTTGATTATCTATAGGGTAAGAGTGGCACGTAACAATGTCACATCTCTTAAAATCCCCATTGACCAAAGTAAAACTCAAAAATCCAACCCAAAAATCTATCCAAACTGAAGTCCAAAGATCAAGTAAAAAAATCACCTGCCATGAGGCCATATAAAGGACTGAAGAATTGGGATCCAATTCAACCTCCCAAATCTTTTGAAAGAAATATCCTTAAATTTAGCCTTCAACCAGCCTCCGTTGGAGATGGGTTGGCATATTAGAAAGCCTCTGTGCAGGCCTAGAGAAGCACTCAAATTGTGATTAACATGGATAGTTTCTCCCCCACATCATTCTATGTATCATTTCCACAAATCAGTTTCTAGCTTGTTAGAATTAGAAACTGATGACATTTTTGGCAATGGGCCAATCAAGGAAAATAAAAAATACTGAAATACTGATTTCACATGAAATTGTTTCGATGTTAAATCACTTAAATGTACCCAATAAATCTATCCACTTATAATGAATATGTAAAAGTCTTAAGAGTTTACATAAATCTATGAGACAAAACAGCTTCAGTGCCCCTTGATTATTCAAGGATCCCCCAAAGAGCTATCACTCCTCAAATTATATTCTTCCTTCTTTCTTTCCAAACTTTCAGTTGCTATTCCTGAAACTACAATATCCTTTTGCTCCCATGAGCATACACTAAGTTTTTGGTATAACTATAACAAAACTAATGATTACAGGGTGAATTATGAACTACAAAATCATTACTTAAAATTCACATGAAAGTGATTAATAATTCAAGTCAAAATTATCCAGGCAGTTATATGTTGTTATTTTTAAAGAAGACAATCCTGAAGTGGTTTTGGCCATAAGTCCAAATGTTAGCCCTAAAAGGATGAAGGTGTGAAATTATTGTGCCCACATTCCACCTGTGGCCAAGATGCAGCACTAATATAACTCATGACCTGGTGATTAGAGTATTCTTTTGATTTTTAATAACAACAGCAATTTATTTACCCTAAATAATAAATAAATGATAAGAATAGATAAGACAAGCAATATTGCTGAGATGAAATCTCATATTAAGAAAATATTCTCAAGTTAAATTTTAATTCTAAAGTGTTCAACAGAAGCCATTAACTCTAGGAAATAATAAAATCTTCTATACAAAAATCACTCGTATGAAATGTGAAAACATAGAAGTATGCCGAATCACTACTACTTTTACCCTCTCCATATTAACTATTATTTTTTTAAACCTTATACAATATTTCTATTAAATTATAATAATACTGATAACTGGTTTATTTATTTAAAATTATTCTGAGCACCTTCTGTATGCCTGGTAGTACGCTAAGCATCAGAGAGACAAAGTTGAAGCTATGCTTCTTTTTTCAACCATGGCGTGAGCACACCCCATGATACAAAGACTCTCTATCAGGCACACAATCTCTCCGTGCTGTGTCCAGGATTGCTGCCTTCTAGCAATCCATTGTGAGAATAACAATTAGAAAACACAGAAAACAGATGCATAAAGTACAAACCAAATACTCTGGGGAATTCAGAGGATGAACTCATCAGGCTTCATGAAGGATCTACTTTTGAACTTGCCTTGAGGAATGTAAACTTATGGGAAAGGAAAGAAACCATTGCTGGTAAAGAAAATCATTGGGTTGAAACATTGAATTAATAGAGAGAGTATCTTAGTTCAATTAGGCTGCTGTCATAAAATACCACAGGCTGGGTGGTTTCTAAACAACAGAAATTTATTTCTCACAGTTGTGGAAGCTGGGAAGTCCAAGATCAAGGTTCCAGCATGGTTGTGTTCTGATGAGGGCCTGGTCCATGCCCGGTGCCTCCTCACTGTGGCCTCACATGGGGGAAGAGGCTAGGGATCTCTCTGAGCCTCTTTCATAAAATACTAATCCCATTCATGAGGGTTCAACCCTCATGATTTAAGCACTTCTCAAACACCTACCTACTAATGTAATCACCTTTGAGTGGTAGGATTTCAACATATGATTGGGGGTGGGGGGAGACAAACATTCAGACAATAGCAGAAAGGAAGAATTAAAAAGTCATTATAATAATTGCATTAAACACACAAGACAGTTCTTGTTATATACTTTCCACTCTCACAAACTAACCCCTTTTCTACCTCACCCCTCACTGTTCCCCATACACTCCAAGTTCGAGTGTTGTTTCTTTGGTGGTTGGGGGTTGTGTTGGGGAAGATGTCCGCCCATCCCATCATTTATTCAATCCAGCTACAGTGAACTTCGTCCTGTTCTGTGGACAAAGCCATATCGTTCTTGCCTAAAGTCTTTGTACTGCTATGACCTCCTCCTGGAAGTCTACAGGCTTTAAGGAGGAAAAGTAAAGTTTCTACATTGATTATTGCTGAAAAATATTCCTTCCAATTCTTTAGAAAACATGAACTCTTTGTTCTCTTCCTGTTTCCTGCGACACAATATCAATCTGCCTCCATCTGCTCTCCCCCTTCACTGCCCATCATCTTCCCCTATGGCAGCAGCAAGAGTTAAAATGCATTTGCTTTAAACTAAGGAAGCTGATGTTTCAGGGCCTCTCATTTGCATGTCACTTCCAAAGCCTTGAGAGAGACCAAAGGAATTATTTTCACTGGAGTAAATTTTTGTAAACTTGGCCAAAAAATAAGATGTTTTAACAACACCAATGAACACATCTGTTTCCACTCTAACATCCCACTTGTGATATTTCTGTCTTGTTGAAGATGTATTACAGGGGCCGCTGGTATTTGGGGGATCCTACTAAGGGCAAGGTGAGTTGAGAATATATTTAGTTTGGGCAAAGCAGTCTATGTTTATACAGTTCACAGTCATTTCTGTGTATAATTAAGTTCTTTCTAGCCTCTCTGGTATACTGTGCTTGCTACATCCCCTTGTTTACTCACCAAGGATTCTAACAGTAAAGTGAAAAGGTAGAGGTTTTATTTCTATATGAATGTGTCCTATGGCACCAAGAATTGAAAGAATGTGCAGAGTGGAAGAAGAAAAAAAGGTTTGAAATGTGTGGATCTAGAAGCAAGTCTATGGAAAATCCTTCAATAATCAAACCTGTAAAACTGTGAGCAAAAGATTCAGTTCTCGTGGTTGACTAGCCAAAACAGAAATGTCCTCCTCTCAAGAATCAATTCAACAATACAACATTTACTGTTATTAATTACTATTAAACACTCTTTGTGTTTTACCTCTTTTTTATGGCAATCATGGGAAAGAGAATTCATCAGAATCCCTGTCCTGGACACCAACCTGTAGCAGTAACTGAAAGCAGAAAAATGCCTATTTATAAAAGTGTATGTTTTGTGCATTGCAATACATATAAGCATGACAAGTTGCAAGGCTGAAATAAACGTTTCTGAAATATCCATAAGAACAAACAAATGTCAATTTAACCGTGATAGAGAAAACCTAAATTATCTATCCCCTTTATAAAAAATAAGGTTAAAATTCATCATTGGAAGAGGTTAGCAAAGAATCAGTAGCCAAAAATACAGGCCAAAAGGAGTGTTATAAACAGCCAATTAATAAATATATTGTATTTTTTCCTGGATTTTGTGATTTTTTTTGTATTTGCCAGCTTTTAAAAATTTGTGATTTATTATAATTTCTTTTTTCTCATTCAAAATAATTATGAACTTTTATGCTTAGCTTTATTCATAATCCTGTTTTTCTTTTCTTAAGGAAGGACTCCAAAATGATATAAGCTTAGAGCCCTACAAAACTGAAATCTGCCCCAAATATATATAAGCATTTACACAGAGTTTTGAGGTCTTGGGTAAAGAAGAGAAATAATACTGGAACAGTATAGTACAGCAGATCACAAAATTGATGATAAAAAACCTATATAGTAGTTCTTAATGAGGTACAGGCAATTTTGCCTCCCAGGGGACATTTGGCAATGTCTGGAAACATGTTCGATTATCATAACTGGAAGGAATGCTACTGGCATCTAGTAGGTAAAGGTCAAGGATGCTGTTATAATACACAAGACAGTCCTCCACGGCTCTCCAAATTATCTGAATTTGTCCAAGAATTATCTGGTCCAAAATGTCAACAGTGGCAAGGTTGAGAAACCCTGACCTATACTAAGTAAGCCAGACAGAAGATGAACTTGCACTTATTAGATCAGTGCTGAGACAAGGAAATAGCCATTCTGACATGGATCAGTATGAATCAAAATGAGCTTGTGGACCCTCCCAGCTTGTCGAAGCCCATGATGTAGATCCGGGGTGATGGCAGGAGACAACTAGACCAGAATTAGGAAATCTATTTGCCTGACATTCGTGACTAAAATTTTTACTGATACCACACTGCCATCATGCCTCTCTATCTAATTTGTTCTTATGACATCTTTATCTTTCAAAATCTCAAGCTTGTCACCTTAACAAGGAAATCATAATCCTTTATAGAATTATGATACATTATTTTTAAGTGCAGAGTGTCCTTTCCTCCTAGAGTTCACAATATTGTGTTAGGATGGGGGTGATATGTGAGGCATGAACTCCCTTCTCCTTTCTGCCTTACACTCCCAACTCGCTTTTGACCCTGAAGGCCAACATAGCCAGATGACATCAGTGGGAAAACCAGAAAACCTAGAGCAAAGTCTTAACCTGTCAGTTTTAAAAAGTCAAGCTCGATGCAAAATATTTAAAAGAATACCTATGGAGGGAGATGTTTGTTTTGCTTTGCTTTGCTTTTTGCTTACGTTGTAGATCAGAGAAGAGCTTCTAAGCTGGATGGAAAAAGAGAAACCAAAGGAGTCTAACTGAGAGACTGACACACTGTTCTGGGAAGTCCTGGGTCGTCTTCTCCTTCAGGTCAAGTGGGTGATGATGGAGCAGGGAGATGTAGAGAGAAGAGTGGACCTCTAAATGAGGTTGATAATCCGAGAAGAAAGAAGAATGATTTATTGTCTCCCTGAAACTTCTAGAAGCTATAGCTTCTCACACATGCCACCATGCCATGGAGCAGGAGAACAAAAATGGCTGCAGGGAGAGCTAGACAACCTGAGGCAGCCCCAGTAACTTTTTCATAGCCCCAGAGGAGTACTTGAGAGTGGCTGTCCCTTTCCAGTGTCCATGAGGAAAGCACAAGAGTTAACAGAGAGAGAGAGACAGAAGAGAACTGGTAGATGTCATCCAGATGTGGGGAGGAGATACCAAATGGAGAGAGGCTTCAGTCCCCTCCCTCAGCAGCATATGAGGTCTAGGCTGTTTCAGCACGTGTCATCATGAAGGAACTTGCCACCTGAGAACGGCAGAGAGTTGTTGTACATTTCAGCGGAGGCCTGAAGACAATTGATTAACACCCATCCTCCTGTAGCCTGTGTAATCTCCATGATTTAAAATCAAATTCAGACAGAAAGGAGAGAGGGAGGTAAAATCCTGAGTTTAACTGAGTTCAAACCTCTAATGCCTAAGAGAAATCTCAGAAATGATTAAATTAAAATTGCCTGGACATAACTAGATCACAGCTTCTAAGTTTAGTTTTATGACTGCACTTATGGGTGTATGGCTTGTTCACAGTCACACTGCATGTGTATGTATGTATGGTTCTGTACTTCTCAACGAATCTTTCGTATTGTCTTGATGAAGTTTTAATTGAAAAAATAAATGTAACCCAGCAACAAAAATCTTGAGGTATTTTTTTAAAGAAAGGCATGTAAATCAAGTAGAACAGAATACTGTTTTTAGGGAAATTTTTGGTCCCTAGAGAGGAAGAGAGAATCAATACCCTGCCCAGGAGACAGACTGACATGGGAAGCCACTGGGAAGCCACTGATAGATTAAACCTTGAAGAGCAAAGTGTGAGGCTTTTCTGAGAGCCAGCTGTCCTGTTTAAAGCTTGAATAAATATTTGCTGAGCAACACACTAGCCTGTAAAGGCATCATACTAATCATGGAACACAAAGAAAAATAAGAACATTTCTTGACTCCAAGAAGTACATAAAGGCTTTTCCTTGTTTACTTGCAGTATAGTACCTAAAGAGATAAAAGTCATGTCTCATATGGATTCTGATGAACACAAAGAGGTCAAAGCCTTGAACCTGATTGACATAAACCAAATTGAGATTGAAATTAGAGATGATTTTGACTCAAATAGCTCTAGTTACTGATAAGGCTGAAGCATTCAACACCCAACTGCAGGCTATTTGGCATCTACTACCAATCCTAAATATAAAGGATAGCAGTAATGTGGTCCTGACTCAGCAAGACCTACAGGAGAGTATAGCTGAAAGGCACTAGGCTTCTAAACAAAACACAATGTCCAAATCTTTGCATATTCCTAGAAAATATGTTTCACTTTTATTTACACTATTTCTGTTTAAATATGAGATTGACAAATCAGATATTTAAAAATTAGCTTTTTTTTTCCTCTCATAATAGATGAGATGTAATGAATGGGGGAATCATAGGGTGCACTCTTTGTACCCAAATTGCTGGAATAAAATACATCTTTTTGCTGATGAAAGACATCTCAAGCATGTTGAAGTAAACTATATATACATATACACAGGCCCAAACATAATTGTCATCCATCAATTTTCTGAGTTAGCGAGAAGCTCAACAGCAAATGAAACAAATACAGATGATCTCCCTGTGGTTGTCTCCAAATTATTCTTTTATCAATGCATAATTTCACACCATCAAGCAACCCTGAAAATCCTAGGAAAGAAACTAGATCTCCAGAATTAAAGTAAAATGAAAATCCAAGGACGGCAAACCCTATCTCTTTGGTTGGAGCAAAACCAAAACATTCCAAGAAGGAATTCACATGCTTAATGGCTCCTGTGAAAGGAACATTAGTGAGGAGTTTAAGAGAAATGCTTAGAAATCCATTTGTGCCTGTCAATAACATCCCCCCTTTCAAGCTATTAATCCATTAGAGACTACCAGCAGACTTGGTACAAAGCCGGACAATAGAAAAATCACAACTATTGCAGGGAAAAATAGTGAACTAAGTTTCTATTGTTGTTATTGCATTGTTTTATTTGTTTTCGGATAAAAAGTAGAAGTAAATGGATATGAGATTGACAAAAGAGCTGGTGGGGGGCAATTTCAGTGATCTGTAAAAAAAAGTTAATATGGAGCATCTTCTTAATGAAAACCGTATTGACTAACTTTTATGATCATTGCCATGTCATGCATGTCATATTATTGAAAAGGGATAATAAATATCAAAGAGGTATAAAGAGTATTATTATCCTTATCATAAAGAGATAGATTTTCCTTAGCATCATTTACATAAGACTTTGTTCTGTTGTGCTGGCAAAAGCATTGAAATCATTAAAAAAAAAAAAATCATTACACATGAAAGAATTTTAGGCTACCCCAATGGAACAGTTAATAACAAAAGTATAAAGGATATTTTGGTCTTTTAAAACAGAGAGTAGCAAAAAAATGAAACTTTGATGTCATTTCAAATTAATGATGACTTTCAAGATTGATTCTTGGATGGTAGTTGAAACAGTGTGTCCCTAGCGCGAGCCTCTGCCTGCTTGGAAGCTGCCCTTTATTAGAAAAGGACAATAGTGCCATCTACTGTCGAAGTGAGGTATCACTCATATCAGAATGACAAGCAGATTTTTTTCAAGTACTGTGATAAAAATCTTTAAACTATGTGATAATAAGTGTAAATCCTATAAGGACATGCCACATAAACAAGAACTTCATTCAATGCCTTTTCCACCAGTTATTTTTGTATACATTTATATCTTATTTAAAACACTGTTTTACAAACCATATAAAAAGTAAATTGAAAATAGAACTTACAGGGTAGCAGTAAAAATTTTGTGGATAATTTTGGACTAATTACCCCCCCTCTTAAATTTATTTTTTTCATTAGTTTCCAGACTATTTTCTAAATCTAATTAGCAGTGAAATTTTCCTTGTTAAATTTGGAGGAACTTGCTTGGGAGACAACTACACAAAGCAAGATAGTAAAAGAAGCACATAGATGTGTTTATAAGTTTACTGTATTGCTGCTGAGCATTACCAATAATGAGTTTTAAATGGTAATTGTAAATCTCCTAATGTACTTTCTATATTAACTATCCTATAGAAAAGAGAAAGTTTGAAGTCCCTGAATAAACAGATCACACGTATGGAATTTTAATTAAAAGGTATAGAGATTAATTGCTTTTGTTATTATACAAGTCATGAAGGGCTCAGATAGACCTAGAGGACAGCAAAAATTAACCAGGCCTAGAAGAAAACAATCAGCTATATACACACACACACACAAAATTTGACCTGAAGTAGCATACTATACTTGCTAAACCTATTGATATCATAGTTGTTACAGTTGGGCAAGTAGTAAGAAAATTAGTTGGTTGCCTTTAAGTCTGTTTTTAAAAACTTGGGATGAAGAATACTCTGCCATATTCTTTAAAATGCAGGATATTTACAAGGTGTATAATAGGCTGTGATGAAGGAGGGATGGGAACATTCTCATATGTCCCTGCCGGAATGAATTTGACTATTGTCACGACCTTCTCTGCCAGTTAAAGAGCACAGTTATGCTCCTTACTTATCCCAGTCTTCTTTGGGAGACCATCATAAACACCATAAGAAGTCACTATTATGAAAGTTCAGAAACTCACTTACTATGGTATAGAAAATCCAGCAAAGAGTGGGAAGTGTAAGTCGTAACTACATAGGAATATTGCTGATATACAGCAGAAAACCCTGCCTTTGCTACCTGAAGATACGTTTGACTTGGATATTCTAGGAGTTATAAAATCTCTCGACCCATTTCCACAACCTTAGACCAGTTTTTACCTTGCTTGAGGGTCCCCAAAGTTTATTTTCTCCTTTTATTTCACTCTGACTTCACTGACCACAAGCCAAAGCTTTACTCAGAAATCCTGGGGTGTTGGGCACCTGGGTGGCTCAGTCGTTAAGCGTCTGCCTTCAGCTCGGGTCGTGATCCCAGGGTCCTGGGATCGAGTCCCACATCAGGCTCCCCGCTCAGCGGGAAGCCTGCTTCTCCCTCTCCCACTCCCCCTGCTTGTGTTCCTGCTCTCGCTGTGTCTCTGTCAAATAAATAAATAAAATCTTTAAAAAAAAAAAAAGAAATCCTGGGGTGTTTAAGACTAAAACTTATTCCCTGTGGGTTCTCTTAAAATTCCCCTGGCTCACCAGTCACAGAGGTCAACTCGACTTAGTGTGCAGGGTTAACAGCTTCATTTCTTTTTACAATCTCACTTTTTTGGTTCACATTTTTGATCCTTCAAATCACCTTCTATGGTCACATGGATCTGTCCTGAACTATAATAGAAACTAACCAGAAAGTCCTCCTATTTTTTTGTTTGTTTGTTTGTTTGTTTCCTATCTTGTCAATTTTTATCCACTATAAACTTGTGTAGCGTAATCTTGGTGCACTCGCTGATTGCGAGTATCTGCAAGATTATTCACTAGTTGGGGTGCCTGGGTCGCTCAATCATTAAGCGTCTGCCTTCGGCTCAGGTCATGATCCCAGGGTCCTGGGATCGAGCCCCGCATTGGGCTCCCTGCTCCGCAGGAAGCCTGCTTCTCCCTCTCCCACTCCCTCTGCTTGTGTTCCCTCTCTCACTGTGTCTCTCTCTGTCAAATAAATAAATAAAATCTTTAAAAAAAAGATTATTCACTAGTTTAAAACAAATCTCATTTCAATAAAATCAAATGCAGGCAGCAGGCTTAGTTCTAATTGACTCCTGTTAAGTTAATAACTTGCTCCCAGGATTGACACTAAGATAAGGCTATCAGCTCTAGAAAGCAATGAAGGAAAGCTGCCTCAAAACTGGGCAACAAAGAAACAGACAGATATGAAGAGAGAGGAATCTTCCAGATGTTGGGGCAGAAGAAAATTCTGTGTTTACATGCATAATAAGATCCTAGTGAAATGAAAGCTTTTGGAGTTGGAAATCGTGTCTTACGAATTACATTCTCGACAGATGATGAAATAAGGGGAAATGTTGGCATCCGAGCACAGGTAGGAGAATGACCACATTGCATTTGGAGCAAAGGAGAGCCTGGCCTGAGAAAGGTGGGGAAGCCCCACTGCAAGACAAGAAGCAACCAGTTAACCAGGTAGGTCTCAGCATCACGCGGTCACTGGGGAAGTCACGTCAATTCAAGACTGGGTAATCAAGTTAGAGGGAGCTTCTGCATCGAAGGAATAACTCAAGTCAAAAAAGTTAAACAAGTGTCAGTATCCATAGGATCCAATAGGATGGCAAAACAGATTCATGAAGTCAAAACATCGACCAGAAGACTCAACAGTAAGGGGAAACATATCTAGGCAAGTCACCATATAACATCATATAACAGGGTGCTTGTGAGTGAGACTCAGTGATAAGAATCCTGGAGCCCAAGTTAAGAGTCCCAGACAAGAGTGACCAAAATTCATGTAGCTATTTCTCAATTGTCTTAGAATCTCAGCAGCAAGAAAATCTTGATTTAAATAGCAATGATTATAACTATCTTCAGCCTCATCTCTGAAGACTTTTAATGTTACTAACTTTCTGATGCATAGACAGATCTCAGAGTAAATTGAGCCTACATCCTCCTAAATAGAAACGCACATAAATGGGCACATGATGAAAAATGGGAAAGTACGCAGTGGAGATAAGTGTTACCATAAAGGGAGCATGCTATGGAGGGCTCTGATATCTCCAACAGAAGGGTCTTTGGAGGGCTTCAACAGGGAAGCAGTTGAACACACTGGTGAAAAACTCAGTCTGATTGCTGGAGGACAGGGTTGCTAGGAAGTTGTTCCAGAGTAAGCAAACTCTTTTTGGAATACTAAAAAATATGTTTTCATGGTTTAGCTCAAAGGCACTTCTCTGCTTTCCTCAGAGCTGTATTTTGTAAAAGAGTCAAGTATCTCCTTTTGGAAGATATAACTCGTGCTTGCCTTACAAGCTCACCATGCTGCATGGAAATTCTATTCAAAAGGAGGAGGCTTTGAGTCTTCCCATATAGGAAGCTGTGTCATCCTGAGGCATAACAAGATGGTCCTGGGGGAAGGGACGAAAAGGAGAAGAAATCACAAATTTGTGAATCTCCACTATAGTAAGACTTTCACATCCACTAAACTGTACATTTCTCGAGAACAGGGAACTTGCCTTCTTTATTCATGAAATCCTGACACTTTCTGCCTCAAAATAAAAGGCATGCATAACGTTTATTGGTGTAAATTCTATAGATGATTTGTTTATATTTTAGAATGTTCTTTCATTAAAATATTAACTTTTGGGAAGCAGTTAACTATTTAACGTCCAAACCAAGTGAATTGTTTATCTCCTCAAATTCTTAAAACTACAAAAAAAATTTGACTATTTGTCAACTTTAAGCACATTCTGAGTTTTACAAATTAGGAAACAAATGAAGAATTAAATCTACTCAGCTTCATTCATAGCCATAAGAAAAATAAGTGTTACTTTTTATTCTGGTAAAACTATAATATTTTCATGGAAAATAAATTAGACATTAGAAATATTTTGAAAATTACATATTAGAAACATTTCTATATGTCCCCCTAAAATATATTTAACAAATCTGTACTATAACAATAGCTAAGCATTAAAATTTGAAAACTTAAGTAACATCTCTGAGGGGAAATATTTTCCACAGAAAGAATCTTTTACTTCATTGTGGGCAGGCAGAAATTATATAGACAGCATAGGAAGCAGTTTCTGTTACTGTCACTATAAATCATAACACTTATTTCCAGGAAAAGAAAAATTCATGGGTAGCAAATGATTTCAAGTTGCATATATAATTACCAATTTTACTTTAATTCTGAATTACACCATTCCCATTTGCAGATCATTAGCACCCCCTTGTGGTCATGAATAAATATTTCTCAATCAAGGTGCTTTCATAACAGAGAGAGTACTTTTAAGGTTTGAAGTGCCTTGCTTTGAACAGATGATATTAAGCTAAATTTAAATAAAATATTTATTTCTATGGAACTAGGGGCTGTAACACATGCATTCCAGTATATATGGATATATGTACATATATGCATATATCCAAGTATATATGTGTGTGTATATATATGTATATACAGTATAATATATACATGCAAATAAATCTCAAAATCATTTGGCTCATATAAATGTCCATAAATATTGTGGTAGCCTCAAAAACATCTTCTAAGAATATCTCCTCTCTCTTCTACTACTTACAAAATTATATAGAGGCTTTTCATCTCCTAACAGCCATGATCTCAGAGTGGTTCTCACTTTGGATTGCCTATTAGAATTGCCAGGGGATAATAACAACAATAATAATGGTGGTAGTAATAATAATAACAGTAATAATTATAATTAATAATAATAATAATACCATTTCCGGGCATCCCACAGAACATTAAATCAAAATACCAGGGTAAGGTGCAGGAATCTACAGTTTTATAAGTAACTCCAATACAGCCAGTGTTTCAAACCTCTGATCTAAAAGGCATCATAAGGATTCGTCAGCTGGAAAATAATATATAAAATAGAAACAAAAGATGAGTGCACATTACCTGGAAGTGTGAGAATGGTAAAATATTGAGTCTGATCGTTCAGCAGGACATGTTCTGCACAGGGGCTGTTACCGCAAAACTACAAAAACAGAGACAGGCGCTTTCTCTCCTAGAGACTTTGAGACTATTTTACAAACGCAACAGATTCACTCAGAAAAAAAATGTTATTGTGCGAAATAAATATCCTAGAAAAAGAGATGTGGAAGGATTACATTTTCTTGGGAAAATCACTACCTGATTTGTACAAAGTCTGCTACGCTATTTAATCTGCATATGGACAAGTGGTTATTTTTAAGGTTCATAGGTAATTAGTCTGTAGTTTGAAACATTTAAAAATAATTAGCATTTGTACCTTGGATGTTTCAAGGTGTTATGTGAACTTTGGGGCCATGTGTGAATGCCAAGCTTTTTTAATGAAAAGGCCAGTTTTACTGCCTGTAGACACCTAAAAACACTCTGCAGTTCATATTAATAAGACTGAATGTAATTGAATGTCAGCAGATATGGTGATTTATAAAGTACTTTGTACCCTGTATATAATGAAAACCCTTGGCATTGAATCCTAATATTTGATGAAACATGATAGTGGCTTTATTTCCAATAGCCAACTTGACCTAGAACCTTCTATCATTTTTATGGTGAACTGCTTTACCCTGTTTCTACCTTTGACTCAAGTTTTCATGTATAATTAAGGAAAAGTGGTACAATTTGAATTTAGCGTTTTCCCTTTCTTTGGTTATTTGATATATTCTCAAGGCAATGAAATGAATATTTTATCAAATATATCAGAACTATATATAGGTTTAAATGTAAACTCCTTGAAAGCAGACACCAGGGAAACTAACATTTATCCCATTGATTCTGACCTTGCTGGAAATATTTTTTGGAACTTGTCATTTTTGAATATCTGTTTCTATGGCAAAACTTTGCTTTAGGTGGTAGATTTGAATTTTTTAAACAACATTAAAAGGTATTTGCAGCCAAGACTAATGGGTAATTGGGTTAAGCTGGGTAATGAACAAATTTAAACCAAACAAAACAACATAAAATAAGATGTGTGGGACTGTAATCCAGTAAGCGTGATAGAGGCGGTGAGGGAGTTGCAAATTAACACTAAAAGGCTATTTTGAAACTTTCCTTACACCACAAGAGGCATTTCCCAAATAATTTGAGTAATTTCAGCACGTTGGGAATATGTATAAAGTCTCACCAGACTCCTGCTTTAAAGGTAGTGGATGTGCTCTGCTGGTATAGATTTCTCTTATAATTGAAATTGAATTATACACACATACACACACATGTTCAGAATTGTATATATAACGAGCATGCAGCTCCATTAATTTTCACCAAACTTAACACACCCATGTCACCTATACCGAGATCAAGAGACTATTACCATGTAAGTAGAGTTTTTAAAGCGATCTCAATGCTTTATAGTCACACACTTATTAAAAATAATGTTGTAAAAGAAAAATGCAGCATCCAATTACAACAAAAACCGGGAAAGAATGCCATTTTCAATTTAAACAGCAAGCCCATCATTCATTTCAATGCATTAAAAAATATTTTAATATTATAATAAAACACTTAAAGGACTCTTTGCATGCATACTTCATAAATACCTTGATACTTAAATATGCCACAAGAAGAAAACTGAGACAGAACCAGGGTAAAAAACAAATTTGGTAAGATTTCTAGTATTTTCCCGTAGTTTAAAATGTGAAATTCAAATTTCAAAGAATAATTTCCTAAGTAATTTTGATAGTGTTTGAATGTATATTTTATTCATTTTAATGTCAAAAAACAGGCTCCCCAAATTCTCATCGTAAACATTTCATCACATCCTGTCTACCTGGGCATATTGTTAAAAGGCCATCCTGGCTCAGGAGACTGCATCTCTAACTGGTTCCCGTTTGGTGCGGACACCCCTAGTTCTTGAATCATGCGTTTCAGGAGCAAGAGTGTAGAACTTCCTCTTGTTATAAATACCACATGATATTTTCTCCTCTTTCCAGATATTTTCCCCAATCCCTGGACATGACATTCATTTTTTTTTTTAACTCTTTCTTTCTTCCTGTGTGGTAAAAAAAATAAAATAAAAATCTCATGTTACTCTGTATTGCTTGAATCTATAGTGTCAGTGCCAGGAATTTGCTCAAAAATCTCTCCTGCCTTGGCCCATTCTCCTCCCATTCCCCCATACCTGCAGCTTCCCCAGGCCCGCTGATGTCAGAAGCCCCCTGATGTCAGGCTTACTGCTCACCTGAAGTTTTCAGTGTGATTCTGTGGAGTAAATGAAACTGTAATGTCAATGTCCTCAACCCATGGACATCAGAAAGCTCAATGATACTGCTATTTAAAAAAAAATCAAAATTCTGCTTAAAACAAACAAAACCCCGGGATATCTAAAACAACTGGGCTGTAATACCATCGCTCATCTCCGAGCAATATCAGCTGATACATTTTTGAAATATACTTGTTTTTATGTTTTGGTTAATATGAGTTCCTTTTTTCCTTTTATATCAGTTCTGCAAGACTGAGGGGAAACAATGATTTCAAATATGAAAAGTGGGGTCTTTGCTAACTTGGAAGGTTATAAGGCAAGAACAGAAAGCAAAAATATCAATGAAATTTTGACTGGATAGAGTGTTAATAGCTTCAAATTAATGGCTGAATTTTCAAATAATACAGAAATCTACCCTGTATAAACTTTTCTTCAAATTAGGTAATTAGGTCAATTCAAGGCCAGGAATGTTCAAACCATGATAATATAAAATCTCAAGAAATGTCTTTATTTTTTTAAAGATTTATTTATTTGAGAGAGAGAGAGAAAGAAAGCATGAGTGTGGGGATGGGCAGAGGGAGAAGGAGACTCCTTGCTGAGTGGGGAGCCTGATGTGGGGCTCAATCCCGGGACCCCGGGATCATGACCTGAGCCTAAGACAGACACTTAACTGACTGAGCCACCCAGGCGCCCCTCAAGAAATGTCTTTAATGCTAAGTTTGGAGAGTGAAAGAAAAGAAAATTTTATCAGTAAAATAGATACATGGAATTATATATTTTTCAGTAATTAGCTTATAATGGAATTTTCCAATCTTATGATTGCTGATAACCTAGAATGAACCCATCTATAATCAAATCATAGAGATATATATAAATAATAATTAGAAAAATCAGTCGATTCAGAGGCTTTCTGAAAATCCACGACAAATTTGTATATATTTTTACTAGATATGCCTGTGAATTGCTTCGTTTTCTCTCCAGTAACCTGTCCCTAATTATTAATTCTACTTATTGTTATGAAAAAACAATGACAAGTGAATATGTCAAAAACAATTAAATATTTCTTTATGCATTTCTGGAATGGTCTAGAATTGAAAACCTGGGATCTAATTTTGGCAGCAGCTAATTAGCTTATGATCTTGAACAGGTCAACTAAATTCCCTGACTTCTGGTATCTGATTCTGGGACAAATCTTTGATGCTAGGGAGGAAGATTTTTTCAAGAGTCCCAAGAGTCTTGGGATTTTTAAGAATCCCAAGGGCCAGTTCAGAATCAAATCTCATTCTGACCTTAAACCCAGCTTTTGAAAACTAGGTTCTTAGATTAAGAGTCTAAGAACTTCTAAGACTAAACATCTTATTCCCACTGCTGGTAGAGGATTCTTGTCTCTCCCTTGCTGCTCATGCTTCTGCCTTGGATCCCATTCAGGACTGGAGTTGCTCCAGGACTGAAACGCAGAGTTATCACCCCCAACACACTGCTGATACTTAGGACTTTGTTCTGAATCCCCATGCCCATGACCAGAGTACCTTCCCCACTGACTTCTGAACTGCCTGGGCTGTGGGCTAATGCTTCTTGCCCAAATCCTCTGGATTCTGAGATTGCTCCATCTGCCTGGGCTCCACCCACTGCAAAGAATTCATTGCTCATCACATGGCCAGTCTTAGTTTTGCAGGGTCTCCAGGCCCCACACAGGAATCAGCCTATGAAAACAACACAGGTGTTAAATTAACACTCACCTGGAATTGCGAGTGGGGGGCACTAGATGGTGGTTGGTCTGAGGGTGACAAACTGAAGAGAAGACCCCAGCAAGACAAACAGATCAGGTGAAAAAAGTTGAGTCGAAATGCTTTCTTTACCAAACGTAATCACTCTGAAAAGTAGGAGATTAGGAAAACAAACATAGTTTAAACAATTGCCTGCTGATATCAATCCTGAGATCATAGAAAAGAGTTTAGCTCCCCACAGTTCATTCCACTTTTGCTTCTCGGTTAGGTGTCAATATTTATAAGCATTGTATCTTCTAGGAAACGCTTGTTTCAATAAGTGAGAAAACACGGACAGGAAAAACAGAAACAAATTGCAGCACACCATTGAGGACTTACTTGTATTAATCCATATACTCACATCATTTCCTTTCCTTGACCTCTACTGCACACTCTGCCTGTATTTTACAAAAGCAAAGCTCAAAGAGAACAAATGTAATAGATAAGAATGTGTAAAACAAGCCAATATTAAATGCCAGGATTGCCTCTCATCTGGTACCTCTCATTTCAGCAAACATTACTTCTTCAGTCACTTGCTTTCATTTCTGATGACCAGATCATTTTTGAAATGTGCATCTGATTTTTATGATCGTTTGTGTATTTTTAGCAATACAGTCTTAGAAATATACACTGGTCTGTGCATAAAAGCATGGGTTCCCGCGTCTACGGAGTTAAAATTTCCAAAGGTGAACTAGAATTTGCCTTAACAAACTCATCCAGTCATTCCCATTCCTGCACCTCCTTTCCACAGAGGCCACGGGAGAATCATTATTGTATATTCATTTTAATTTAGCCCCTCTGCCCCAAATGTTAGGGAGGCAAATGGTTTTGTTTGTTTTAAAAAGTGAAGACAGAACTTAAATACCTTTAAGCAGAGTACACCAACGTCTCTTGCCAAGTCTCATCTCCACCCAGCAACTTTAGAAGGTACTTACAAGCTTGGCGCCTGAGGCATTTAACTTGCTACCCTTGACCTAAGCTCTCCCAGGAAAATGATCATTACCATTTGCAGAGAAGTATTAAACAAATAAGGTAGACAAGCAACTGCGCCAATTTATATTACTTCGTTCAACTAAGCTTTCTTTTCTTTTTGATCTGGAGAAAATCCAAAGCTGGACTGTCAGTGGCCAATGCTATTTAAATCTAAGAATAAGGATCACCTTTCAATTAAAATGTTTTCCTTTCAATTATGGATAGACTGAGCTACCTTGGCACAATGGTTTTAAAATACAGGAAACACATTTTAAAAATTAATCTGTGGTATCTGAAAATAAATGAAATCCCTCTTGAATACTGGGCATTATTTTCAGTATATGAAACTTAAATAATTTTGGAAACTCAATAAATATTTATTGAATATCTACTATTATTCAATAAAAGGTACTTCAGATACAAATAGAATGGCAACAGATTCTGTTGAAAAATGCATACTATTTCTCATCTCCCTTGGCTTAATGTGAGCTTATATATACATATGGATTATGTATATATGTGTGTACGTGTGTGCATAGATATGGACTGATACGCCCATTGATTTTCACCTAACAAAAGTTTCTCTAGGTAATAACTCTTTTTCAGTGTCTTGAAGCATATCTCCACATTCTATGTGGTATATATGAGCAGGACGTTTACAAAAATAACCATATTTTAAAGTAGAAAAGTCAAAAAAAATAGGCAGTACTAAACAATGTTTTTTCAAAAGGAGAGAGCAATTTTAGCTACAAACATTCATTTATTTTGCAGGCTCAGTATCTTTAAAAGTTAGGTGTTAAGTCATATGGAAATGGAGCCAACAACTAAGTAATTATTTTTGTCTATTTTATTCCATGTTTTGATATATGGAATTAGTTTTAAATCAAAACTAAAGCTTAGTTTTAAATCAAAACAAAATTCCTCAGCCACTAACATTGTTCTGACATAACAATAAGCTTTCATACATGTCCCTGATTTCTAAACACACAGTATGGGAAATCCATCTTGTTTTTTGCATCTTTATGAGGACTTGGTTTACAACTCTTTCTTTCATTTATCAATCACTGTACACTAAAAACAAACTGTCTTATTTGTTACCTGGATAATTCATTATAATTCAGAGATAGAAATGATCCATTACATTCTGTCTCATTCCAAAATATTCTGGAACAATCTCCACTCTTATAATGTGTTATTTCTAATTGTTCTCATGACAATAGAGTATATTGACTTTAGAAAAACTGAACTTTCTAGTTTGGTAACCACACAAAAGTTTAAAATTGAGTAATCTCAGGAGAAGCAATTATTTGTGTATTTTGCAGCTTGTGGACATTGATTAAACGTGAATGAATCTGATATTCAGATCCTCTAATATTGTGGCGCTTACTCTTGAGCCCTTGAGATGGCTTTGGCACCACCCAAGCCTCAGTGCAAAAAGGGTGTTAGACATTTATCTGTTCAGATCCTAGGTTGAGCAACAAAACTGCTTTTGTTCAAAGAATAACTAACAGATGAGTAATGAAATCACTTACCCAAAGCCAAATTCCATTGTCAATAAGAGGAGGTTTGGACCATATAGTTTCATCTAACAACTATGTTGGAATTTAGATTTTCTAAGAGAAGTCAGAAAGCAACTGTTCTTTCAACTGGACTTATCTTTCTCAAGAATATACCAGCAAAGTGTGAAGTATTTTCATCTCTTCAGTTTTTTCAGAAGGGGTTCTTGAACTTGTATTATATTGTAAACTTAACCTCTGTTAAGTTGTAAATTTGACAAATTATTCTTTTCCTTGTTTATTGTCAATAGTTTTATTTTTTTTCAGTAGAGCTTTTGAAAGGTGTGGGGGCTTCTCGATGATTGCTTTTGTTTTATTTTGCTTTGCTTTCTTTTAAAATACCTTTTAAATGTTCATTTAGCAAGAGAGTCAAATTGGAACTAGGAAGGCAATTCCTTAAGACTGTTTTCCAAACTTAAAATTCCTGTGGCTCTTACCCTATTGTGTGAATATTTTTGCCTTATGACAGGATACAAATGGAGTTAGGATACATCCTCTAACAAAGTGCAGAAATTAAGCTAACTCCATTGAGTTTTGCTGCTAGGGTACTAAATAAATAAATATACTTTTATATGTATATTTATATGTATATTATATATTTATATATGATTATCTAGGTATAAATTGATAAATTTATACATATATGTATATACAATGTATATGTATATAATACATGTGTGTGCATATGTGTGTGTGTGTGTGTGTGTGTGTGTGTGTGTGTGTGTGTGTATAACATTGCATCCTTTGCATCTTTACTTATCATGAAAATGCCTGAAGTTTAGAGAGGGGAAATTGATACTAACTTCTGTGTAGCACTCTTTTTTTTTTAATATAGAACAATTTTTTTTAAATGGTTGAAAAACAACGTCTGAGATCTTTAAGCCTAAAGCAGAATTAGAAAATGTAGTTTCATTAATGTCCCATTAACATGTAAGGACTTTGCTGTCAAACAGGAGGGCTGGAATTCTGGCTCCACCATTCTCTAGCTTGACCTTGGATAAGTCAAAACTTTCTGAGCCTTGGTTTCTTCCTCTCTAAAATGGGAACCATAAAATCCATGGTATAGAGCTGTTGTGATCATTTCTGTAGAGTATTTAGTACCTGTCTAGCTGTGTAGCCTTGGGGAAGTTACTGAAACTTTCTAAGCTTCAGTTTCCTCATCTTGGATTTTGTAGTACCTTTCAGCGCCTAAGGAAACATGCTGTATCAGGCATAGGTTTATAGAGCAAATGGTTTTCAGTAGTAGCTCTGACAAATAATCACCAAGACTATATATCTGTGTAGCATTCTTGATGGATTCCTCCCAGTTCAGTAGATTTGACACTTCTCCTAGAAATAGGAATAAATTTTAAAATAAAATAGGAAAAAATATGTCCTTCCTTTTTTCATAGAGACATCTACAATGCCACCCACGGAAAAGTATCAGGCTGGTTATAGACACATTTATAATACATATATTTGCACAGTTCTCAGTTTTTTGTTATAGTGAATTAACCGTATCCCTGCCACAAAATTATTTCTTCTCAGGCACTACTTTTTTTTCCGAAAATTTTAGCGGATTTCTTTACCTAATTTTAAATAGCTTTTCTACTGCTGTTCTCACCACTTTTTCTCTTTCCCCAGCAAATCTTATTTCTAATAAATTTTGGTTTTCACATGATTCTGCTACTTTGGGTGTTATGTCTCTACAAGGTACCTTTCTTGTGAACTCCAGCATCCTGGATGGCATGTTGTCTTCTATCCAGGGGATACTTAACCAGCTACCAGTCTTGGTCTCTGATAAATAAACTGGAGGCTTACACTGCTTTTTATTTTATGTGTACCCTTTCTGCCTGTTTCCTTTTAGTCCACATCCTATTATTATTATCATCATCATTATTTCTCAATTTTGAACCTTTTCTAAAATCCCAGAGTCCATCAAAGGATCGTTTCTAAGTATAAAGAGAACTCCAGTAGTTGATTTACACAGTACCCTCTCATCAGAACGTGTTTAGAACTTGGAATTTTAGTCTATACAATGAAAATGAGAAAATAATCTTGTCTTCAACCCATAAACTTTCCAAGGGCAGCACAACAGAATTAGTCACTAATAAAATGTATGTTGAGGGTCATAAATGGTGGATCAATGTATGAGTAAGAACCTATGCCTTTTCATTTTTTCCTATAACCACGGCACGGTTAATCTAATAGTTTTTCACTGTTCTTCGAACCCTCAGGTAATGAGTGCAGCTAAACACAGGATATGAGGTCACACAGTTATCTGATTAATGTTATAAGTTCTACATGTTTATACTTTCAGATTTTTCAATATGATGGCAAAAAAATCTAGACTTGGAGGAAGCTGTTAATACAAAATTTCTCTAACATTCATTAGATTTTTCTAAGGACTCTGATGGATACTTTTGGTGTGGTCTCTTTTAAGTTCATTGAAATTCAAAGTAATTAATGGAAATAAAGCCCTGTATTTGTGCATGCATTCTGAGTAATTAACTGAAGTGAAACACATGTATTGCTAATCTTGCATGCTGTGATTAAGATAGAAATAAAGACATCCATCAAACTAGATTACTTCTTCATCAAGGAGGCGCAGAAATATCTCCACAGCTGTTTGGCTCATTTTAATTGTATCAGAGCCTCTTATATCACAGGTTTAACTGAGACACTATTCCCCCCCCATTAAAAAAAAGAGAATATTAGGATATAAAAGTATACTAATCAGCATGTGAAAGGAATTTCAGTGCATTCAAGGTCTCCTCACTAGTAACATTAGATTAATTAAAGAAACAAAAGGTTTTGTGTGTTTATTGATCTATTTTCACTCTTAGTTGCATAAACACAGAGCTGGGAGGAGGAGATGGACCCTTAAATTTACCATCAAATGTGTTCAAATGATCCCCTATGACCTCTCTAACCCCTTTTAAAAGTGAGAATTGTACAACCATCCCTATTTGAAAAAGAAATCTAATTCATGACCAAAAATAAAAATGACACTTACTATATTTTTCTTAAGTTAATATTCCTCCCTCCAATAGGAATATAGTTCCTAAAAGCACCTGCTTATTCCAAAAAGAAAAGACCCATTTACTCTAACCAATTTTTTGGTTAGTTACTCAGAATTACCCCTAGTAAGGTGTTTGGGTCACTCAATAGGACTGGAGAAGAGCAGAAGAAGGCCAGAAGTTGTCTCAGAATAATGAATGATTTGACACAAAGTGATTCCTTGAAAGCCAAAGTTACCATTTCAGGAAATCCATTCTCTTGTGGTTCAGTGAGCCATGAGGGAGGTGAGTTGAACCAAATGAGAATAAATCAAGATCCGACATTTCATGGATATAGTCTTCTCTTTAGGTATCTCAAAATGCTGCAAGAAGCCCTGTTTTTCATAGCACTCATTGTGTGATAAAAACCTACTTATTTTCATCTTAAAGACTAAGTGAAAAACTTCAGCGATTTGGGACAGAAATATATATCCACATGCATAATAACTTGAACCAGCAAAAAGCCTTCCTATCTAATTACTTATAATTACTTTAGCAATTAGCTGTGCAAAAGAAAAATTTGATTTTAATAAACACTTGCTTTTTTCCTCATTCTGTTTTATATGTAAGGATTTATATGATTTCTATCCATTTTGATTGGTCTTCAAGTTAAGCACAAAACAAACATGACTTTAGGCTGACTTCAGGAATGTGTGGGTTGGAGAGTTCACCCGCAAATGCATAGAGACATACACATGCAGATCCCTAATGACAAAATGGCTGAACCCCACACTTTGCTTAAGTTGGACAGGCAAGTATTAATACCACTAAAAAAAAGAAATTAAATAATGTATTAAATACTGATACTGAACATGACATGCATTTATTGCAAGGAATCCAAGTATTAAAAAGAATCTCTATGTTTTAAAACTTTAATTATAATTGCCAAATCAAATGGCAGCATCAACAATAAATTGAAAAATATATGTCAAGGTTGAGAAAAACAAAAACAATAGGTAACAGAAATATAACAAAAATATTTCTATAAAAATGCATTTATTGACATAGAAAAAACTATGTATTTTGCTAAATTTTTAAAGACCTATCAAAGAGTCTCTTATTCTATTTATGTCATGTAACATAGAATAAGTAATATAATATTACATGTAATAGTAATGGATAATATTAATGTAAATAAATTATCTATCGGCCTATAAGCCACATATTCTAGAAGTATAATACAACAAGATTTGAACAATAGTTGTATAAAATGGTAAAAATATATTTATGACTTCTGATCATCTCTGTGTCCTTTAATTTTTCTACAATAAATATGTATTACTTGTGTCAAAAAATATTTTTAATTCAGGGCACTTGGCTGGCTCAGTCGGTAGAGTTTGTGACTCTTGATCTCAGGGTTGTAAGTTTGAGCCCCATGCTGGGTGTAGAGATTACTTAAAATCAAAATAAATCTTTAAAAATATATATTTTTAAATTCAATTCAAGATACTTTGGGTTCATTCTGGCAGTCGGTTTAACCATATGTGATTCAAACTCCCCTGCCTTTCCAGTGAAATATTTCCCAAAGGAATATCCATGGAAACACAACAATGTAATTTCTCAACAACACAGAAAATTAAGAAGGTCTGTCAGCTAACTGAACATCTCTTGAAGGAATTCCTCCTAGTACAGGCTGAGTTAAATAAACTGAGAAATGATGAGGAGCAGCCCGCTCATTCGGAGACCTCTTTCTCCCCACGTGCTATTCCCTGTCACCAAGGACCCCCAACTACAGAGATGCAAGCCCTCAGACCAGAAAAACCTAAATACTATCTTATACATGAATTGCCTGCTAAGATTGTCAGAGTTGTCTCCTATTCTCGCATCAGATCTTGCATATTTTACAACTATTTGAAGGCGGAGCTTCCAGGAATCCAACAGAGCCAGAGGCAACAGAGGAAGAGCAGTGGTAAAGGGGGAAGAAACAGAAAGAGTACTTGGAGCATAAGAATCAGGAACATCAAGAATGACTGAAAGAGGGTCAGTCAGAGAACTGTCCCTCCTCCTCTGGGATAGAGGCCTCTGTCTCCCCTTGGGAGGGAAGGGAGTACAATTTCCTCTTTTGCTCAGAAGCCTTCCTTATTCTTTTTTTTTTTTTTTTTAAGATTTTATTTGACAGAGAGAAAGACAGCGAGAGAGGGAACACAAGCAGGGGGAGTGGGAGAGAGAGAGAGAGGCAGACACCCCGCCGAGGACGGAGCCCGATGCGGGGCTCGAGGCGGGGCTCAATCCCAGGATGCTGGGATCATGACCTGAGCCAAAGGCAGACGCTTAACGACTGCACCACCTAGGCGCCCCTAGCTTTCCTTATTCTTAAAGCAAAGCCATGGGATGGAAATAATTGTATCTGTTTCAGGGGAGACCAACAAAGCCCAGAAAGATGAATACTTGGCCTAAAATCACACAAAAGTGATAATGAAATTCTAAATCCTCATAATCAACCTTAGCATTCCAAATTATGAAGTTAGTACTTTTAATTGCAAATGCCAGAGATCAAATTAATCAAATATCAGCTTTAATAACCAATACATTGAAAAAATATGTTTTTTTATTTTTTAAAGATTTTATTTATTTGAGAGAGAGAGAGAGCATGAGCTGGGGAGGGGGGCGGTGGCAGGCAGATGGAGAGGGAGAAGCAGGGAGCCCGACTCGGGGCTTGATTCCAGGACCCCGAGATCTTGACCTGAGCCAAAAGCAGATGCTTAATGAACTGAGCCACTCAGGTGCCCCCAAAAATATCAAAAATATTTTTTGATAGTTTTGTTTTCAAATTAATCATTTCTTTACTTAACTAATGGTTCTAGTGTCCCTTGAGGCAGTGAAAGTGATAAAATTGTCACTGCTATAAATTTTTCTATTCTCAATATTTTAAGGTTTATAATTTATTATTATGATTTAGTAACAGGACAAGAAATATATAAACAAATAAATAAAGCCAATAGCCTGGGGGAAAGTACCTCATCACCACAACCTACAATTGTTTATTAACCATATGCTGAAGGGATTTGTCTCTATCATTAGTTTCTTAACTCCTTGAGAGGAGGAATAATATCTGTAACGACACAGACTTCTCAATACCATGTTTTGCATACAATGCAAACTTTAAAATATTTTTGATAGGAGATTAATTAGTCCTAGCTGGCTTAGGGGTAATAGTTGTGAGATCCTATTATTATGACTTTTGAATTCGTTCTAAAATTCCTACTATAAATGGTAATTCTACCTAAACTCCATTTGGTAGAAAAGTCAATGCTCTCAAGGAAGGACAACATCATTTCAATTTGTACTGAATAGGAATTTAAGTGCTGCTAAGTTCACTGCCAGTAAAGGACAAGCATAGATAAGGGATGTAGACTTACATCACTTTTCACTAACTACTGGAGAGTGTTTTTATTTTAAACGGGATAATCGTTTGCTGATGATCTAATATGCAAACCTCACAGTATACAATTTATGCACCTATGTCATTAAGCAGAGTGTCCTGTATCTTCTACAGGTTACTAAATATGCCTCCGCATATAGACTTCAGCAATCTGTAAAGATTCTTTTCCTAAGACAGAAAGCCAACTTCATAGTCTAGGTTTTGTATCAAATAGCGTTTGATTTGTTACTTAGTATTAATTGTTTTGAAGTGTGCGAATGTTATGTTATTTAGTGTGCCTAAACCACAAAGGGTTCCTGGCGAGACCTCATACCATTAACAATGAGATTAGCAGAGGAAAATGCAAAAACACTCAGGGGGATTGTTTGTACTTTTTTTTTTTTTTTTTTTTTTTTTTTTTTTGTCGAGTGTGTTTTTGCTCTGTGGGATAGAAGACAGTTTAAAACAGCACTGCATGAAAAAAGAAGCAACTGACCGCAGGTTGCTAGTGTGCTTAAATGAAGCAGAGGTTTCTACCGCTCCTCTCAGCAAAGGGGAGGTTTCTAACGGTCCCCTGCTGACTTCAAATGTGCTCACAGCATGCACCCAGCAGCCACAGTGGAAACTTACCGGTGTGATAATAATCACTTAGAGTGAGACTGTGGTGCAGACCCTTTTCCCCAACCAGAAATCCCCTGAGTAAAAGCTTTATCCCCTGGGGAGACACAGAGATGCAAAGACATAAAAACAGGTGTACATTTCCCTGACACTTAGAAAAACTGTGTACGAACAGCTTTTCACTCTTGATATCCTCGGAGTCAAAAAATTAGCACAAGCACAGCCTTACCTGAGCTTTAGGCATCTAACTCAGAAGTGCCTTAAAACATTAGTTGAGAACACCTTTCATATGTAAAAAGGGATAATCTTTGTTAAAAGAAAAATAAACTTCTGGTAGAGATAGAGACTGTGTGTGTGTGTGTGTGTGTGTGTGTGTGTGTGTGTACATGCACCCTGGCATCCATATGTGTAAATAAAATACTGGCATAATACACACCAATATATTAATAGTTATTGTCTCTAGAGCTTGGGGTGCAGGGTAGAGTAGGAACCACTCCTTTTACTTTTTCAATTTCTGCACTGCTTGCGTTTGTTACAATCACCATACAATAGCATGGTAATTATTTTTAAAGCCTTTTTTTCACAGTTACTTTGAACAATCTCCTCTCATAAAGGTAAACTCTGTTCTCTCAGAAAACTGCCCTAGATTTTATGTAAAACAATTTGCAGTTTGAAACAATTTTATTTACCTCTGCTATAAGAGCATTTTGAAAATTTCAAAGTTCAATTAATTTTCTTCAATGCAGTTCATTGTTGCCAAAAACAAAAGCAAAGTTTCATGTGGTATCTGAATAAAAAGATTAGTAAGTTTGGGGTGCCTGAGTGGCTCAGTCGTTAAGCGTCTGCCTTCGGCTCAGGTCATGATCCCAGTGTCCTGGGATCGAGTCCCGCATCAGGCTCCCTGCTCCGCGGGAAGCCTGCTTCTCCCTCTCCCACTCCCCCTGGTTCTCCCTCTCCCACTCCCCCTGCTTGTGTTCCCTCTCTCGCTGTGTCTCTCTCTGTCAAATAAATAAATAGAATCTTAAAAAAAAAAAAAGATTAGTAAGTTAAAAAAAACTGCCTTAACTTTTTATAAAAGGTGGTGTTTAAGTAACTACGTAATAAAATGTGCTTCAAGGATCAGCATCCTTTGGATCATTAAATTCATGATGGTGATTTTTTAATTACATTCAACTTTTGTATGTCACTTTCCAGATTACAAAATGCTTTGCTCATTCATAACCACATTTTCTGCAACGACAGTCCTCTGAATTGGATGTTAAATTAATTTTAAGGAGTACTATAATCAAAGAAAATTGATTATAGTCCAAGAAAACACTACATACCATAAAAATAGTTTTGCTACCTTACAATGAGCTACCACTGAATGCTGTCAAACTCTAAGAGGGATTCCTAAATGCTAGTGATTCAAGTATATCAATGATTCACCCCTTTTGGAAAATTTCATGAGGAATAAATGTAAGACAAAAGAAGCTCTAGTTACACACAGGTGAACTCGGTGCTAGGGCCCACATAAATCAAGATGGCTATTCTTTCTCTCCCACATCCTTATTTTTCACTCTATCTAAATATACGTAAAATTGGAAAACAACATTTCTGGGAAATCAGTAGCATGTTCTCTCTACAGATGTAGCTGCCAATGCTAGGGAAAAGCTAACCTTACTCTTACTGTTATGTTAAAAAGGTCCGTGAAAGCCATCTGATAGCTCAATTAAGGACATGCTTTAGAATCACCTATGGATCATTTTGAATTTACAGATACCAAGGCAGGCCAAACTGAATCAGAATTTCTGGGGGTGAAGTCCTAGTGCACATAGATATATTAAGTATATGTCCATATTTAAATCTCCACAAGGGATTATCATGCCCTGATTATAAAATATTTGTAGAGAAATCTAGGATAATAAAAAGAGAAGTACCCGGTGGAAAAAGAATAATTTCAAAAGTATATACTTCATTTTCCCAACTCCAAAATTGAGACTTAAGATTACTTACCTGAAATTAACAAACTCAATGCAACAATACACTGAATTGTGCCTTTAGATATCCAGATCCTCTTTGAGCTAACATAAGGTCACCATGGTAAAATAAGTATTTGCTAAGTGTCTTTTGCCAGCGTGCAACCATTTTCAATTCTGTAAAAGGAAACTATCAGAAACTTTTCATGTGAGAACTTAAAAATTCTTCAAAAAAGTAAATTCCAATGAAGAAAACACTGTTTCCTGTTAACATAGAGAGAGAACCCCTTTTCTGTCACCAAAGCACTTTTCAAACTGAAGCCTATGTGACTTAATAGTATAAGCCTTGTATATGCATATTGCTCCCTTTAAGAGAACTCAGGGGTGTGAGGATGCTCAATCATCACTCCAGAATTCCTGGGAAGGGGAGGAGAAAGAGTTAATTCTATATATATGTTTAAGAAATTGAGGCATACACATATTAATAAGTTAACGGGAGTCTGCAGCTAGGCCAGGAATAGAATCCAGGTTACATATTTTTAGACTCCTGCCTTTCTGATTTTCACACACAATATGATGCTTACCCATATGCTTTAAAAGGACACAGCTTTCAGCAAGGAGAGTAGCAGAAAAGAGAGACTTTGTGTGACCCTAAATGGAGTAGAAATCTTCATGGCACAAGCATGTGTGTGTCTGAAGTGTTCCCTTCAAACCACTGTGCGTTCCTTCACATCTCCTTTCTACCCCCCAAGCCACCTTCCCTCCAAGGAAACATGGAACGCTCGAGGAGGACAATAACCACAGCGACTTATTATATTTCAAGCACACGATTAGGCACTTAACATGAATGTTTTAAGTAGTCACAATGATCCCGCAAGAGAGGCGTTGTTCCCAGTTGATAGGTAAAAACAAAACAAAAACAAAAACCTGAGGTTTCATGACTTACCAAGTGAAAACCCGGGGTTTTTTTGGACATATTCCTGAAGGTAATGAAAAGTTAATACTTCAGCTGTTTCTGTTTAAATATGGATTGACTTGGAATTCTTCCAGGTGATTGATCGGATCAAGAGAGGAAAGATATCTCCGTGGAGACCAGTGGTAACTCATGCTCTCACTCCTAAAACGTATCTTGGAGAAGAAAACGTTAAGAGATTCATCGAAGCAACACGGTGTAGAATAAAAGTAGGAAGTCCAGGATTAGACCACCAGGTTTAAATACTAGCTCTGCAATTTGTTACCTTTTTGACCTTGGGCAAATTACTTAAATCTTGGTTATCATTTCCTCCTCTTTAAAAAGAAATTACTCCTATCTCACAGGGTTGTTGTGAGGATTAAAAGAGACAGGGGTGCAGGTTAATGTTTAGTTCTCTGCAGGGCACATAGCCAGTGCGCAGTAAGTATCAGCCCTTGCTATTTCAGAAAGCCTAACAGCTGTTTGAGACCTGGGTAAGGACCCCACACTCAGAGGACTGCTTATCTTCTCTGTTATCAATACTGGAAGGCAGCCAATCACGGAATAGCCTCTGGCTGATCATCTTTCCTCAAATAGTATATTAGAATAAGATATATTTTAATGATATCAGAAATATTTTCTGTACATTTTATTTTGGCCTGCATTGATTTGGAGTTGTTAAAATACCCAATATGTATTGAGCATTTACTGTTCTCCAGGCTCTAAGTGTATTTAATTCTCAGAATGAGGCTATGAGGAAAGATGCTGTCACTACGGATAATGTCACCATTTAATAAATAACATAAGAAGAGGTGAAGGCAGGACACAGATCCGGACACTCTGGCCGTAGAGCACACACTCTGAAGCATCTTCCCCCAGTGCTTCTCACTTGGCTGTGCATTTGATCATTTCATTCATCTACCCTGCTTCACAGACGGCATCCATAAACTTGCTTTATTACTCTCAATTCCCAGCATTTTAAAGCCTTGACTTCTTTTGTCATATGGATAGGCATCATCTAGACTGAGTCATGGAAGAGGATAAAAGAAGATCTTGATTTCTTATTATCTGACAAGACCTTTGCTTTGGGATTATAGTATTCCAGAGTTCCACACCTGATCACACCATTTGCTGTGAGGAGCGCCTTATGTCAAGTCAGCACATTACCAATGTCCTTTGAGTCTTAAAAATTGAAAAACAGTGACTGTAAAATTTGATACTGCTCATTAAACTAAATGTAAAATTAAAATCTTGCATAAATAAAATTTAATGTTAACTTTTTTTTAACATAAAGGGTAATATATTAAGAAGAGTGTATTTTAATACAGCAAAAGAATTTCAACATTAAAAATTGGTTCCTGGTTGTGCTAAGCATCCTACACTTCCATAGTACAGATTCTTCATAAGAGAATTTTTCATATCTGCAAATTAATCCAAGTTTCTAGCCATTTATATTATGTAAAACAAGATTTGTTCAAGGCTTCCAATGTCATCTGCAATTAGTTGATCACAGAGAGTGAGACTGTGAATAAGGATTGTAATTAAGTGCTCTTTCTCATAACGTTCATGCACACACACACAGAAAGAGAGCAAGAGAAGCTTTCTTTCAGTATATTTTCTATGTGACTGCAAGACCTAGCTTAGTCTCATTTTTCCCCCCAGGCTTAGAGGTGTTTCTCAGTCCTGGGACCGCCAGGGGGACCCTAAGGTGGCCTAAATTGTCTCATTTTCAACCTACCATATGTCCCAAGTGAGGCACGGGCTAAGACATTGTTCACTGTTCTAGGTCAATGTGTAAGTATATTAATCACCTCTACACAGGAACATACCCTTTCAATGAGCAACCTATATGATTTGTAATTATTTTTCCCTATGTTGCGTTTGTTCTGATTATGTTTATTGAATTCCAACTCAAAAAATAGGGCTTTATATATTTTTTTAAATTTCATTTTTCAAGTAATTCATTCTTACTATTTTATAAAGGTTGCTGTTTGAGAGGTACTGCTCCAAGCTACGTATACCTTGATTAATAGGAAGTTGAGCCTCTCTTCTCCTTCCCCTAATGGAATCTCCCCATGCTTATTCTTTTTTTTTTTTAAGATTTTATTTATTTATTTTAGAGAGAGAGAATGAGAGATAGAAAGCACGAGAGGGAAGAGGGTCAGAGGGAGAAGCAGACTCCCTGCTGAGCAGGAAGCCCGATGTGGGACTCGATCCCGGGACTCCAGGATCATGACCTGAGCTGAAGGCAGTCGTTTAACCAACTGAGCCACCCAGGCGCCCATCCCCATGCTTATTCTTATTTAAAGTTTCAGTCTTGATTTTATTCTCTCAACACTCTAGCCAGAGCTCATACCTGCCCCCTTGAGGTTGGAGGAATCATGGTCACTTCTTGATGGGTAACCACACGAGTACAGGAGGCCATGATACTGGTAGGGTCACCAGACACAAAGCCCGGGTGCTGTATATTAAATCTGGCTTGCAGAAGTCCTACTTCCATTGGCTTTCCTATGACTAATGCTAGAGCATCTTCTCCCTGCCTGATGAAACCTCACCAGGGCTGTCAGGGTAAGTGTGATTTCTGCCCCCTATAGTTCTCTGAAAACTTCACTGCCAACACCCTTTGCCCATTGTTATCCTCGGCCTGGGTCATCAGTCTTCATACTTGTTGGATTGCCTTACATAACCTGCCCCCAGGTTAATAGGGACAGTATATGTTTACCGTTCCTGGTGAATTCCATTGCCTCATAGATTCAGAATCATCATTCACTCACCTGACCTGATATTGGGGTCAGTCTAGCACCCCCATTTGTTCCTATCCTTAATTTAGGGAGCAATTGCCTTTATACAGTATAAGCCTAAGGTCAAGGCTACCTCAACTCATCCTAGCAAATTTCAATAACTTTGAATTTCAACTGGAAGTGGTGTGGGTATTGAACCTTTTCCTACCAAATAACAGTTGGGCTTGATTACCTTCTTTACCAGCAGGCTTCAAGTTTTGCTCATTAGTAGTCTCTGCCAAAGGATATACATCACATATATTAATTCTGCTTCCCTGGAAATCCCCTTACATAATTTAAAATTTTTGTTAACCTTAACATTTTTCAGACATCATAGTTCATTTTAGACTTTAGCACCTCTGACATTATCCTGACAGTCAGTATCACCATAATATTTAAGTATGTGGCCTTTCTTCTTGTGTTTCACCAATTTAAAATCTGATCCTGTCAGTAAGTTCCTGGGAAGTTACACTGGTTTCTTTCAACACTGTTCTTTTTTTTTTTTTTTTTTTTTTTTTGCAGCCAGTATGCAAAATGCATAGTTCGCTAGCACCAATTTTCCTAATAACTTTCTTTACCTTTTACTGGATGAAATTATCAGTGAGATAAGACAAGAATTTATCAAATGCTCTGCTTTTGAGAAATGAGATTTTCAATTGAATGTGTACTTGTAGTTTGTCATTCCCACCAGGTGAATTTAATTTATTCACTTTCTTTAGTCAGGTCCCTGTAGTACACTCCTACAGTGATAATAATAGCTAATATTTATTGAGCGCCTCCTTTATGCCAGGAAATTTATGTTTAATCTCATGTAATTCTCACAGCAACCATAATCCACATTGTATAGACAAGGAATTTGAAGCACTGAGAGATTAAATAAATTGTCCAAGGTCCCCAACTATAAGTGCCATATTCAGGGTAGGATCTCAGACAATCCAGCTCCCAAGTTCAGCCTTAAAACCACTATGATATGGCACTACCTAATTTTGTTTCTAATCTTCTTTTATCTTCACACAAATACTGTCCTCAGTTCTCCAGATTTTTATGAAGGAATATATCTTCTTGGCACACAGTTATACTCTGTTCTCTTAATAACAATTCTGTTTCTTTTGAACCAAGAATGATCATATCCTTTCATGGTGCATTTCCAGTAGTGAATTCCATCCTTTCTCACCTCTCAGATCATATTTACTTTCATATCACAATCTGTTTCATTTTGCTTATTAATCATGTTTTTCAACTATTCTGGCCCCTAGGTAATGCACAGGGAAGAAAAAAAAAAGGTGACCTGAGCAAGTTAATCTAAACTACCTCCCTCAAAAGTATACTGGGTTTTGACAAATGCAGGGAGGAGTATACCCTTATATTCCTATTACTTATCTTAGATATTTTTAAAGTGAAAATACTGAAGAAGGGTCATTTGTAAGGTTAAAGTTGGAAGATATTTTGGAATTCATCTAATTTAACACTTTATATTACCTTTGAAGAGATGATGCTTGCGTATGTTAAATGATCTGCCTATAGTTAAACAACCAGTTCCTTAAATTGTTTTTCTAAAGTAATGTTTTCAGTAAGTGATCAATAGTTAAAATGATACTTGGTTTTAAATTTAATTATATTAACTACCATTCTCCCACATCTTTTTCCCAATTAAATAGGTAGTACATTTAAAATACATCCCTTTATTATTTTGCATTTTGAGTTTCTAAGGCTATAGTTGTTTCAATTATATCCATAGTGATAGATTCAGAATGGGTGAAAGACTAGATCTTGTAACGTAAAAACTTCTACTGGAATTAGACAGCATGTGCTCTGGAAAATACATGTGAAAATGTGAAAACAGTGTACATAAAAATTCTATAGCATTTCTAATGAAGAATCCTTTCTAAAAATTTCAAATGTAGGCAAAAGGAGAATAATAAAAATAGAACCCTTGTTCTCAAAGCAATCTCAACAACAGGAAATATGTATTCAGTGGGAAAGCATACAGCCCTTTTTCTCTATTAGTTTTTCTTTTCCTGAATTGGAAATAGAACAGATTTCTTCTCTCATTCTAGTAACACTGTATTTGATAAGGTAACACCGTTGCCCGTGGTTGTTTAATTCATTACAAGCATACCTCACTTTTTGGGGCTTCAGAGATATGGGTTTTTGGGTTTCGGTTTGTTTGTTTGTTTGTTTTTTGGTTTTTGTTTGTTTGTTACAAATTAAAAGTTGGCGGTAACCCTGTGCAAAGCAAATGAAGTGTATTGGTGCCATTTTTCCAACAGCATTTGCTCACTTTGTGTCTCTGTCACATTTTGATAATTCTTGCAATATTTCAAACTTCCTCATTATTATTACATTTGTTCTAGTGATCTGTGATCAGTGATCGTGACTTGCTGAAAGCTCAGATGATGGTTAGCTTCCAACCTGGGTCATCTTTATTTGGCTTATAATTCTCTATCCATTTACTACATTCACCAGAAAGCATCTCAATTACAAATAATTTTGTGCTGCTGAGGAATATCAGTATTGTCGCTTTGTCTTCCAGTTCTTTTGTCAAAATCTATCCCTTCTTTTTTTTCTTTAAGTTTTTTATTGTTATGTTAATCACCATACATTACATCATTAGTTTTTGATGTAGTGTTCCATGATTCATTGTTTGTGCATAACACCCAGTGCTCTACGCAGAATGTGCCCTCTTTAATACCCATCACCAGGCTAACCCATCCCCCCACACCAATACTTTTAAATGAAGATATGTACTTTTTTTAGGCATAGTGCCATTGCATACTTAATAAACTACAGTATAGTATAAACACAACTTTAAATGCACTGGGAAACAAAAAAATTCATTTGAGTTGCTTTATTACAATATTTGCTTTACTGCAGTGTTCTGGAACCGAACCCACAATATCTCCAAGATATGACTGTATTTGCCATAAGTGTAATTTACTGATACATTTCATAAAAAATATGTTGGTTTTAAATGTAAGCATTGACTTAAAAAAAAAAAACCAGAGCATTATGAAGAAACATTTTCAAAATCTGTAATTTAATGACAAAAATTTGCATAAGCAGGTCAAAATGGGTATCAGGGAAGACTGAGAAAATTAAAAATTGTGGAAAACCTGAAGTTTCACATATGATATAGCTTTAATTATAACCCAATGCATATCCTTTCCTGCATCTGATATCATATTGAAAATAAAACTCAAAGGTAAAAAGTAAACTCAAAGGAAATTAAATTTCATTGCACATTATATACATAATTTCTGAGAATAAAAATTTGCAAACTGGGGCTTGTGGGATGACTTGACAATGACATAATAGAAAAATAGGGGCACCTGGGTGCCTCAGTCAATTAAGCCTCAGACTCTTGATTTCAACTTAGGTCATGATCTCAGGGTCATGAGATCTAGCCCCAGTTGGGCTCCATGCTGGGCGTGGAGACTGCTTAAAATTCTCTCTCTCCCTCTACCTCTCCCCATCCTTGTGCATGCACATACTCTCTCTCAAAAAAAAAAAAAAAAGGTAATGATTTCAACATAAAGAAAACCATTTCTTTTCAGCATTTCTCCCCTGGGTTTTTGTAATGGCGGTCAACTACTTTAACAAGTGTTTCCTCCTTGTCAGCCACCTAATGTGATAGGATTCACCTTTGTTCTGTTCCACAAGGGACTTATCCTCAGGGCAGAGTAGAAGTACTAAAGCAGACTAAAAGTACCTACTTTTAAGACCTATGATTTCAAATTTGGAAAAGGATGTTTCAGAAAGTGAATAGTTTACTTTTTAAAACAAGAAATGAAGACACTTGCTATTATGGTCATTATGATCAAACTGGCTTCACAAATGTCCTCAGAAAAGCCAGGTTTCCAGGGAAAGGAATATTGGGTCCAGAATCAGAAGTGCTTGAGTTCTAGGTCCTAATTTGCAGCTATAAAAAACTGCTAATACATTGAGGAAAGTCACTTACCTTTCTGTTCTAATAATTTTCTCATTTATAAAACTAATTTGATGCTAATTATTGCATAGTCTTCATTTTTCATTCATTTTAGTTTTATTTATGTATTCATAACTCAATTCATGTCAAATTAAGTTTGAGGCAGCTTCCAAAATAAATAGAAAAAAATAAGTAGGAGAGTCAGAAGAAGAGGAAAAATATGGAGAGTAAAAATAAAACGAAGTCAGGGGAAGGGTTGGTGGACAGATTGCATGGTGTTGTATTTGGGTATAAGCTCTTCCACGGGCAATGATTCCCATCTTAGTGTGAATTGACGTATTCATCTCTGCTGTCAGAGACAAGGTTTTCATAGTAGAAAAGAGTAGAGAAAACATAAAAAAATCCCTAAATAACTAAGGGAGGTAAAATTCTTTAATTATTTTCCAGTTTTGTTTCCACTGGTATATACCTAAAAAAAAAAAAAAGAAAGGAGCAAATCTCTAAAACTTAATGTAGGCCAGTATTTTTAGGCTCTGACTATATATCCAAATCATCATATAATTTCTACGATAAAAATCTCATAATTCCAGAACTTAAAATATCTGTTCATTGATGCCGATGTAGGAAATAATCCTGTATAATACTTGCTTTTCTGACACTCCTGCCATTAAACCATAGAATCTTCATGTAACTGATACTTACAAATACTTTCTGTCATTTTCAGCCACTCTCCATTTTTTTTTTCCTTCCTCAGCCCCAAATTATGGAAGCAGTTTTTAATGTCTCACAGATGTATTCCCTTCCAATCCAAAATGAGCCTTAATAATGTAAGTGTCAGGAACTGTTCCTTAGCAACTGCAAAAGGAGCTTTTACATGGACACACGTTTCTAGAGAAATTACGTTTGGAACTCACAATAGTGCAAAGAAACTTACACTAAAATTATCTCTTGCATCTGGTAGGAGAGATAGGAGTAGTTCAAGTATCTCGAGGATGTTTCTTAAGGACTCTCCCTTGGTCAGTTACGTTGTATTATTTTGCTAGCAAGCTTGTGTCACTTTAAAGCAAGATTCAGACTCTGAAAGTAATACTAACCTCTTCTGCTAAGTGATTTAAATGATCACAATTTTCAAAAGATAAAAAAACAATAATTTTGCCACGATATTTTGTAATTTCCTTTCTCACGTATAAAATAATTTTATTCCCCTAAGAAAACCTGCTGAGTTAATAGGGAAGAATTTCCACTACAGGGTACTAAAAATTCACAGTAACCCTTACAGTTCATACAAAGAAAATCAAATTCTATTTTAGTGAAGTTTTCATAACAGCCTTTTGGCTAATAATGTTGAAGAATCATGATATATTTAAGAGATATTAATTCTAGTAATAGTCATTTATCTTTGATGTCAAAGAGAGACAAAGGCTTGGGAAATAGAAGATTTATGAAGACATATTATAGACTCACTTGGTAGATGTTAGATTTTTTAGTCTTCCTCTGAAACGACAGATAATGAAGCTTTATCAACTTCCTTTTATTAAGGCTAAAAATATATCCTATAATAGGATCATAAACATTTAATGAAACTCACAGCTGTACTGAATTTTAAAATTAGATGAGAATGGACAAAGTAGTTCATAGAAAAGTAAATCAGCATAACTCATACATTATGATTTGACAACCCAGCTTGTTTAAATTTAATATATCTCCGGGTCTGACCTCTGTCCTGGAGTCCAGACATGTATTTCCAACTTCCTAAATGAACCTGGGTATCCAAAATGAGTTGATTTTCTTCCCAAGCACATCTGGATATCTGAGACATGTCAGTGGAGAAAGCTCAAATGCAAGAAGATAGACAGGATAATTGACCTTCCTTTTATTCTTCTGCTTTCTGAGAAGACTGAAATTCTTCTCTCTGTCTTAAGTTGGGTTCCCCAGAAACACTCTGAAATGAGGACTCATGCGAAGGTAATTAATAGGAAGCTTTCCCAGGAAAAATCATGAGGGTTGTAACGGGACTAGCTAGATGACTAAGGAGGGATATGTTATCAAGCAAAGTTTCATGAAGAGTCAGTTTGACTCTGTCCCACAAAGAATGTCTAAAGACAGGTAGGCCACACCTCAGATTTATCTTGACCAAGACAAAGTAGCTGGAATATTTATTCTCCTGTACCTGTCAATCATTGTTTAAGAATTGTCCCTGGGACAATATAAACTCCCAGGTACTTCTTTTTTTTTTTTTATGTTATGTTAATCACCATACATTACATCATTAGTTTTTGATGTAGTGTTCCATGATTCATTGTTCGCATATAACGCCCAGTGCTCCATGCAGAACGTGCCTCTTTAATACCCATCACCAGGCTAACCCATCCCCCCACCCCCTCCCCTCTAGAACCCTCAGTTTGTTTCTCAGAGTCCATAGTCTCTCATGGATCATCTCCCCCTCCGATTTCCCCACCTTCGTATTTCTCTTCCTACTATCTTCAACTCCCAGGTACTTCTAACAAAGTGAAGCAAAATGAGTTCTAGCAGCCTGAGGCCAACCCCCTAAGAGACACAGTGCTGGCCACTTAAGAGTGAAACACACCTGGAGCCAGTGCGCTCGGGAATGAAAAAGGATCCAAGCAAGCTATGGTGGTGCACCGACCACCACCGACCATGTCTGCTCCAATCTCCATGCTGATTACTGTTTCAACTTATTTTCCTAATACCTATCTTTATTCTTCTTTAAATGTATTTACACAGGGGTGCCTGGGTGGCTCAGTCGTTAAGCGTTTGCCTTCAGCTTAGGTCATGATCCCAGGGTCCTGGGATTGAGCCCCGCATCAGGCTCCCTGCTCAGCGGGAAGCCTGCTTCTCCCTCTCCCACTCCCCCTGCTTGTGCTCTCTCTTTCTCTCTCTGTCAAACGGATGAATAAACTCTTTAAAAATTTAATAATGTTATTTACACATATGTGGTCTTCTCTATGCATCCTGGAGTGGGGGGATATAAATTCTTGACAGTAGAGTGCTACAGATAGGCCAAAGCTGAAGTTCCTTCTCTGTTCCACAACTTCCTGAGGCCAGTTTGTCAACTGTATTATTGGTCAGCTCAGTGTTTTAAAAAACTGAATAGGAACGCCTTCAGATGAAGCATGTTTTCTCTAATTCATCAGAATTTCCCACCAGTATAAATTATAATTTGAGGGATGCCTGGGTGGCTCAGTCATTAAGTGTCTGCCTTCCGCTCAGGTCCTGGGATCGAGCCCCACATCGGGCTCTCTGCTGGGCGGGAGGCCTGCTTCTCCCTCTCCCACTCCCCCTGCTGTGTTCCCTCTCTCGCTGTCTCTCTCTCTCTCTCTGTAAAATAAATAAACAAAATCTTAAAAAATATATATATATAATTTGATTCAGCTGCATATAACAAAAAAAAAGAGTGGTGCCTGGGTGGCTCAGTCGGTTAAAGTGGCTGCCTTTGGCTCAGGTCATGATCTCAGGGTCCTGGAATCGAGCCCCGCATCAGGCTCCCCACTCTGCGGGAAGCCTGCTTCTCCCTCTTGCACTCCTCCTGCTTGTGTTTCCTCTCTCACTGTGTCTCCCTCTGTCAAATAACTAAAAATAAAATCTTTTAAAAAAATCCAAAGCAATAGTGATTCTCAAAGTATGGTTTCCAGACCAACTGCATTAGCCAACAAATAATATGGTTCTATGAAGTCATCAAGGACCCAGTGTCCTCCTACCTTCGTGGGATTAAAAAAAAAAAAAAAAAAAAGGCTGTTTTAGCAGCACCATCACATCCCCATATCAAAATGGAAGAAGATGCAAGAAAGGATGTGAAGGGCTTATGCAAGGTGTTTTTAAAGGCTAGTAATGCATTTTATAGGTCATTGCCCTGAACCAGTATTGTGCTGGTAAACATTTGATAAACAGCCCTCCAATTATCATTGTGTAAATACTCCTGCCATAGCCAAGTTCAAGCTACCAACCTGACATCATTGAACAGAGATGGGGAAAGACATGCACAGTTAAGTAAAACAAAGAACATGATATTTGGTGCATAATTGTTCACGAATATGCAAAAATCCCTTACATGAAGGAGCAACTTAAAAAGGAATGCTAGACACAGTTGCATAGCAACCTTCCACAGTGAAGGGTATTCCTGTTCTGTGTATTCATGGGGTCAGTATGTTAAAGAGCCTTGCTGGCTCACTCTTTAGTTCAAGAATTTCCTTGTAGAAGATAAAGCCATTAAAACTATCCTGCCTCCTCTCTTATACAAAATTTCTGCCAGTCACCGCTTGGTACATTTTGTCGTCCCTTTTCCCAACACACATCACAGTGATGGTGGTTGATGATGGTTCTCAATCTCAGAATATATCTGAATCAAGTCTCATTTCTTTTCTGTGCCTAACAGATTTTTGCTGTGGTTAGGTTACAGGGCTCTAATTTAGGTCCAACTGAGTTTGAACTCAACTCTGCCATTTGCTATTTAAATAACTTGAAAGATCTCATTTTATCTTTGTGTGTATGTGTGTATTCCAATAAAACTTCATTAGTGAACATTGAAATTTCAATTTCACATAATTTGCACGTGTTATGAAATACTATTTTTCTTTTGACTTTTTTCAATTATTAAAAAGAATTAAATTATTTTTAACTTGACATTCTATACAAAAAAAGGCAAAGGGACAGAACTGGCGGGTAGGCTGAAGCTTACCAACCCCTGCTCCCCCTGTATCTTCTTTAAAACACAGCATTACTGATATTTAAATCACCTACTAAACAATTCACCCATTTAAAATATACAGTCCAAGGTTTTTAAATACATTCACAGAGTCATGCAGGTCCCTTAATCTAATTTTAGGGCATCTTCCTCACTCTCAAATGAAATCCAGTGGCAAATACTTCCATTAATCCACTGAACCCTCCCAACTCCTGCAGCCCTAAGCAACTTTTCTACTTTCAAGTAGAAAAGTTTGCCTATTCTTTTATATACATGGCGTCCTATAACATGTAACCTTTTGTGCCTGACTTCTTTCACTTACATAACATTTTCATGTTTTACCCAAGTAGTAGCATGATCAGTACTTCATTTATTTTTATGGCTAAATAATTCTCTATCTTGTTGATTTTCTGTCTAGTTGTTCTACCCATTATTGAAAATGGAATATGGAAGCTTTTAACTATTATTGTTGAATTTTCTATTTCCTCCTTTTAATTCTGTCAGTTTTGCTGCATGTATTTTAGAGCTCTGCTGTTGGATGCATATATGTTTACAATTATTGTATCTTCTTAGGAGACTGACCCTTTTGTCATTATTAACCCATTTTTATGTCTAGCAATATATTTTGTTTTAAAGTCTATTCTGTCTGATGTTACTCTAGCCATTCCAGCTCTTTTATATGGTTGCTGTTTGCATTACATGTATGTGTTCCATTCTTTTACCTTCAACATATTTTTTTATTTTTAAATCCAAATAGTACCTCCCATAGGTAGCATATAGTTTGATTTTTTTTTGTTTTTCTGTTGAATATAATTTTCCTATTTCTTATTTTTACTGGATTGTTTAATACATTCACATTTAGTGTTGTTACTGATATGGTTAGATTTACATGTCATTTTGTTTTTTTATTTTCTATATATCTCATGTCTTTTTTGCACCTATATTCCTCCTTTATTGCCTTATTTTACAGTGAGTGGACATTCTCCACTGGAACATTTTAATTCCTTTAATGATATGTTTAATTATATGTGTATGTTATTTTCTTAGCAGTTGCATCAGAGCCTACAAAGTGCATCTTATCAGAATCTACTTCAGATTTATACTGACTTAATTTCAATAAAATCTAGACACCCCACTCCTATGTAGCTTAGTTCTCTCTCCACTTTTTCTCGTGCTATTACTGTTACACATATTAAGTGTACACATGTTGTAAATCCAACAATATATTGTTCTAATTATTATTTTATATACCCTTATGTATTTTAAAGAAACTTAGAGAAGAAAGAAACCTAGTATTTAATTACAGAGTTTGTAATTTTAACTTTCCTATTTATCTTTTGGGGTTCTCTTCATTTTTTTTCTACCAGATGTACATTATCATCTATTGTCACTTCCTTACTCTGATATAGCTTTGTTCACACCCTTCTCCTTTATGCCATTATTATCAAATACATCTCTCTGTTATAGACCCCCAAATATAATTATATTCCTATTGTATTATGCAATTCCTTTTAAAATCATGCAAGAGGTGAAGGGAGAATAAATATGCAATTACATTCTCTTTTATAATTACCTACATACCTACATACTTCCCATATGAGATTCCTACAGGTGCTGTAACAAATTACAATGAACTTCATGGCTAAAAACAATGCAAATTTATTCTCTAGTCAGTTTTAATGGACCAACATCAAGATGACAGCAGGGCTGGTTACTTTTGGAAGCTCCAGGAGAGAATTAGTTTCTTGTTTCTTCCAACTTCTAGAGGCTGCTCGTATTCCTTGAGCTGTGGCTCCATCACTCCAGTCTCCACTTCTATTATACATCCTCTTGCCTATCACCCTGTCTGATCTTCTTGTATCCTTCTTATGAAGACAACTGTGACTGCATATGGTTCCATCTGGACAATCCAGGAGAACCTTGTTATTGCAAGACCTTTAATTTAATCACACCTGCAATGTCCTTTTGCCATATAAGGTAATATTATTAGGTTCCAGGGATTAAGGTGTGACATTTTGTGGGGACCACTATTCAGCTTACCATAATCTACCATCTGGTCCCCAAAGATTCAAGTACACTTCACATGCAAAATACATCCAAAATCCCCCAAAGTCTCAACCCATTACAGCATTAACTCAAAGTACAAAATATTATCTAAATATTACTAGCTCAAAAGTCCCAAGTCTAATCATCTAAATCACCTGAATCAGGTATGATTAAGATGTTCAGTATGATCCATTCTGGGGCAAAATTCTTCTCTATGTCTGGACCTATGTATCTAGAAAACAAGTTATTTGCTCCCAAAATACTGTGGTGGGACAGGCATAGGATAATAGTTATTGTCATTTCCATTCAAAAAAAGGTGAAAGTTGAAGAAAGAAAGGAGTAACCAAATGGAAGAAAGAAATGAGTCACCTGTCCCAAGCAATTGAGATTGATTTTCCTGAGTATGTGCAGCCTCCATATGTGCACAACCTTTCTGACTCCCACAGTTGAGTGTGATCCCAGGAAGGCTTTTTTTGGCTGTCTCTTTCACTGGTTCTGTCTAGTGAACTTCTGACTACTCTGCAATTTTGTTTGCATCAGAACTACCAGCCTCCTCTTAATTGCTCTCCACCAGGATCGCCATTCTGCATGACAACACCCTTAGGGATGGAGTTCTCCTCTTTCTGTTCCAAATAAGAATTGTCCCCTCAGGTAAAACTGCCAAGCTCTTCCTCTTTATGGCCTGCCTTACCCCTTGGGCAGAATCCCTGTGCCATTGCACCAGAGCTGGGGTTGGGGGTCTGCTTTTCCAGGAGTGATACTTCTACCCTACAAGTGGTCACAGGGGCAAGTGGTGACTGCCCCAGCTCTTCTCGGCTTGACTCTCTCAACATGGAACTTCAGCTCCATGAGTGAGGTGGGAGAAGTGGTGGGAGGAAGGAGGAAGTTTATAATCAGGACTTCAATGTTCTCAATCTCTTGTCCCTGGAGCAGAGCTTCTGCTTTAACAATGGGGATTGGGTAGGGAGGAATGTCCTCTCAGCCATGCCTACTTCTACAATATGGCTCCGGGAGAAATAAGAACTTCTGGCAGTCAGCTCCTCATGGTAAGATTTATGGCTCCGAACAGGGAGCTGGAGGAATAGGGAGCTCCCATCTTAGAGACAGATGGGAGCTCTACACACTGGGGTAGAGCTTCTACAACACTAAGCCAAGTAACAGAATGGGTCATGGTTCAAATATTACAGAATCTCATTGTTCTTAAGACTCTCTTGAATAAATCCTTTCCCATTTGCTGTATGTTCTTAGGACAATTTCCAGAAGTTTAAATAAATGTTTTTCGTAACATACACCAGTTATTTTTTCATTTGCTTGGGAGAGAGTTCTTGTCATTCTGGAAGTCCTGCTCCCTAACCTCTTTAAGCCTCATGTCCCCCATCTGTAGCATGAAGATGATGATGATGGTTGTATGAGGATTACACATTGATGCGTTTTCAATAGCTGGGAGATACTAAATACCAAAAATAAGGCTACCTATAACTAGAAAAATATGCAGTTATATTCTTCCATTTTAAGCAATTATATTTTACTAAGATCCCTTAGTTAACACAAAAGTAGCAGCAATGCATTATAGAGCAGAAAAAAAATTAGGGGATATGATCCTCTCAAGCTAAAGATTACTCCATATATGTAGATACTCAAGTTTTAATTTCAGCTCTGTCACGGACCTCTAATGAAATTTTTGAGAGTCTATTCTACTGCACAAACATTGCTTCATTATTTAGTCTTGTTCTTTATTTTCACAGTTTACCAAATGATTGGATATGGAACCTACCCTAATGAAGAAATAGCTTTCTCAAGGAACAGTACTCTTTTCTTCATGTGAAATGTAAATAGAAAAGATAGTCTTAAAACACCGTCTTGTCAGGAAATAGCAGTTGGTTGAGTATATGCATGAATATTTGTGACATGAAGACAAAGTGTTCTACAACAATGAGGTAGTTCCATCCCTCTTCTTGGAATGCTGAAACTCTGCTTGACCCTGGAACAAACCTGAATGGAAAACAATCAGTTATTTCAGAAAAAAAAAAAAAAAAAGATTAGCATTGTAGCTTCTGGTGACTCACTTAACACTTGGACTTGCCCAAACTGGTTCTGGTGGTTCCTTTTTCTGCGTTAGCCAGCCGGGAGATTACCTAAACTAAGCTGGTCTTGATTTCTAATGTGGACTATACCTGTTACTTTTTTAGTTATGTAGGTGGATTTGTACTCATTCGTCTATAATTTCTTCCAAGAATAAATTCTCTGTATTTGTAAGTCATAAAACCTGGAGTGGGGTGAGTTAGAAACACTGCATTAGAACCTCATTACATCAGTTTTACAAAGCCTATCTCAAATTAAAACAACTTTCATAAAGTTTCTGAGCACTTAAAACTTCCATATGTTGAAAAATATGTATCCATTTTACTATGTTTGATGCCTGTAATTCCATTAAAGCAAAGTTTATCTCATTTTAAACCACTGGCTCTTATTTATATGAAAATAATTTTAGAGGAGTTATTATAGTAAACTATGACGAGTTATGAACTACTTTATTGTTTTATTTTCAACTGTGCAATTCTTTGAGATAAGTCTTTGGTAAATGGAAGAAGACACTGAAAGCAAAATAAATTATCTGAGAATGGTTGTCACCGGACGAATCTTTCAACACTGGAAAAATGGCATCATGAAAGATTATATAGACCCCAAAAGGAAAAGTAGAATCTCCTGCACACACACAAAATTCAATCACTTCTCAATTGTCCCTAGGCCAATATAGAATCCCAACTGCACTACATTAAAGTTGTATTTGAAGATATACCAAAAGACAGCACTAATGTGTGTGTCCAAAAAGCCTGATAGTTTGTCAGGGGCAATGAGGCAGTGCCATATAAAGAGAATCTGACAGTTCTTCATAGCTTCAAAACAAGCATAAATCAAATGAACAACAAAGAAGAATCTAGTATAAGATGTAGGGTTATTTTTTAACTGTACCTTCATATAGATGACAAATATACATCATTAATTTATTCTAGTTAGATCCCCATTTCCATTCCTAATACCGGTTATTTGTTTTCCTTTTGTTCTTAATTTTGCCACTCTCAATTAGTTTTTATGTTATAGATCTTCTTCATTGTGTATATATTATTTCATCAATCTGTGCATTTGCTTATTATTCTCTACTGTCTTGCTTTTATTCTATTGTTCTAACTCCCAAAATTCAATGATTACCTCACTATTTTTTCCATCTTTTGTGTTTTCCCTTAGGTATTTATACAAAGAGCTAAAAATGTCTCTCTAAGAACTTCTATTACTGGGTCCAACAAATATCTAATACAGTGCATTCACTGAAATCTAGTTCTAAACGTCATAATTTATATTTTTAATTATTTTTTGGACCCGCAACTGCTTAGAATTTTAGGTTTTTAGTTTGCCAAGATAGGACTATGAGCTTTCTTTCCTTATTTAGTTTATAAATTAATTACATTTTGATCTGAAAGTGCAATCTACATGATATTAATTTCTTGTTATTTATAGAGATTTCCTCTGAACCTAATAGTGGATTATTTTTATAACCAATATGTAATTGAAAAGACTGTATTCTCTATTTGAGAGTCTATAATTGACCAGTTCAGGTTTCTAAATTTATTATTCAAATTTTCTTTATAATCACCATTTTTTGCTTAGCTTGAATTTATTGACTTTTGAGCAAGGTGTTAAAATTATCCAATTATGGGGGCACCTGAGTGGCTCAGTTGGTTAAGCATGGGGCTCTGGATTTCCACTCAGGTCATGATCCCAGGTCATGAAATCAAGCCCTATGTGGGTCCATGTGGGCATGGAGCCTGCTAAGAGTCTCTCTCCTTCTTCCTCTGCCCCTAACCACCCCCAATGCCCCTGCTTGTGTGCTTGATCTCTCCCCTAAAAAAAAGAAAAACAGATTATTCAATTTTGTGGTAGATCTGCCAATTTCTTCTTATAATTCTGTCCGTTTTTACCTTATATATTTGAGGCAATGTTGTTATACTATATGCCTACACCTAGAGACTCAGCAATGTTTTGTCTTTCTGGTGAGTTGAAACTTTATAATTAAATACATATCCTGTCAATAATAATTTTTCTTTAAGGTCTATTTTCTCTGGTATTAATATACCTATGCCAGATTAATTTGGGTAATTACCTTGTGATTCTTTTTTCTATCTCTATACATCAGTCATGTTTTAAGTGAATGTTTTGTGCAATCGCATTTTATTTATATTTTTAAAGATTTTATTTCTCTATTTGACACAGAGGGAGAGAACATAAGCACAGGGAGAAGCAGGCAGAGGGAGAGGGAGAGGCAGGCTCACCGCTGAGCAGGGAGCCGACCTGGGGGACCTGAGGCTCTTGGGGCTCCATCCCAATCCCTGCGATCATGACCTGAATTGAAGGCAGACGCTTTACTGACTGAGCCACCCAGGCGCCCCTTGTGCAATCACATTTTAAATGAATCTCTTATAAACAACATTTAGTTGGGTTTTCAAAAAAATCTGGCTTTAAAAGCTTTGTTTTTTTAACTTGCTAGTTTTACTAGTATACATCATGATGATTATATCCAGTGTATTTTGATTTGTTTCTTCTATATTATTATACTACATTATATTACGGTATGTCCTATGTTTCCATTTATCATACATTTTCTTTCTTACTTTTTCCATTCTTACTGCCTTCTAATGAGTGGATGATTTTTCTTTCTCCCTATTTTCCCTTAACTTGTTTAGAAGTTTATATATTCTATTTCTATATGTTTAATGATTATCCTTATTACATAAAATACTTAATTGATTAACAAAATTTAAAAGTAATCATTATACAGAGGGGACCAACTAAATAATTTATTTTACTTCAAATGATAGGTTATAATAAATGTTTTTTTAAAAAGCATCCCAGTATGTACTGATACAGAACAATCTCCAATTACGCAGTTTAATAAGAAAAAGGAAGGAACAATTACGTAGTAATGTGTTACTATTTTTGCATATACAGACACATATGCAAATGAATGAATGTACAAAATATCTCTGGGAGTATACCTAAGAAGTTGGTAACAGTGGTTGCCTCTGGAGAAAGGAAATAGGCACCACATGTGGAGTAAATGTGGGAATTGAAAATAATTTTCACTGAATACCTTTATACATTTGAATTTTATACAACACATATATGATTTTCAAAAAGAGCAATAATGATTTAAAATAGATTAACCAGTACCTCTTCTCCCAAACAATTCAAGAGACTTAGAATGTTTTAATCCCAATCTTCCTGTGTCTCCATCCTTATTAGTAGCTTATATATCAGTCAGTGAGAAGTACCATCACTGAAATGCACTTGCTGATTTCCAAGGGTATGATGGGATCTTGAAGTCCTAAAGCTAAGTAGACACAATTACCTAGTAGATAGCAGAGGTACAGATTGGCTATATCTCTTATTTGCAATGTGTATTCTGTTTGGAGACATCCGAGAGTTTTCTTAAACAAGAAAGTGTTCTCCGTGACCCCCCACCATACGCATTCACACTCTCTCTCTCTCTCTCTCTCACACACACACACACACACACACACACACACACGTGCACAAAAAAATCTGATGCTAGTTCTTAAGATAACATTCTTGTCACTATCATGAATGTGAAAAATACTTTGGGGGAAATATCAGGACAATTTGGTGACTTGTAATAAGATCTTAAGAAGGACCCTTTCTTTTGCCCCAGAACTGGTTACTAAGACCCAAAGTTCAGGTAAAAGTAGCCTCAAGTAAGCTCACTCTAAATAAAGTAACAAATAGTTGAGTAAATAGTAGGAGCTACATACCTATTTTGGATATAAGAGGCATCTGAATCAGCAACCTCCCCCTCCCCCTGCTATAATCTCAACTGCAGTCTTCCCTATTGTCTATATAGAGAGAAAATACAGGAAGAGTGAGTGCTAAGGTTTTTATTTACCCTTCCCACCCCCACCTCCAACCCTTAGGTGGAAGAAGACAATGTGGTGGGAGGGGTGCTTTGCTTCCCAAAGACTAATAAGAGAGGAACTCCAAGAAAATCACTCATAAACAATTGAAAGTGCCCATCAGAATCGGAGAGTGACACCCCATCCAGTTCAGCTGATGTATTTGTTGTTTTGTTGAGCCTACCACAGCCAAGAAAAATATGATTGGAAAATGACAACTGGACAAAGACAAGAAGGGAATGTGGCAGCCAACTCTTCTATCATTTATCATTGCAGGGCTCGCTAGGTTTCCTATGATCCAAGAAACACAGATGTAACGTTTGTTCCATCTAGCTGGTACCTAAGAAGGGAAAGCCTGACAAGAAAGGGGAAGATCGGCAGAGAGTAGCCATGGAGGATAATCACAAGGGCTGAAGTGTTCTGGAAAAGGAAAAACCTATTGGTGCAGGGAGCTCCAGAAAATAGAATCTTCTCCAAATGTCATTAAGGATGGCAAAGTTTTTACTATTGATAGAAGGCAGTAATTTTAAAAAAATAAGAGAAAACCTTTTTGTGTGTTCGTATACTATTGAGTTCAAAAGGTGCAAGAAATAGCTTATAAATCCACAGAATGCTGAAAGAGGACGAACCAAAGAAGAAATAATGAAGACTCTGAGGTTTCAACTTCAGGCAACTTGGAAGATGATAATTCTCCTAACTAAGGGAAAGGGGCAGGGAGGGTCAGTGGGAGGGGCTGGGATAACTGATGGGTTGGACATTGCAGTTCCACAGAGTGCTGGGATTTCCAGATGGAAAAGTCCAGAAGGTAACAGGAAGTGCATGAAAGGAGGTTAAAAGGAGGTCAAGGAGTAAAGATGTGGCAATGGTTCAGAAAGAGATGATCACCAAACATAAGAAACGGAATAAATTCTCCATGGTAAATGTTCGTTAATGATACACGTACATCTCTCTAAATCATAATGCAAGTTTCCTTTTGTCTACCTCAGGTCACAAAAAGAAAATTTAAATATTTAAATATTGCATTAAAGTAATGATGGAAAAATCAAAACAGAGTGGCCTATGCCTTTTAATTATTCTTATTCCTTCATTGATGAAACTCTAAGCTCTTACATTTGATGATAGCCATTATATTTATAATAAAGTCCCTTCTATTCTTCATGAAAAAGACATTTCTTTTCAAGAAAGCCAAACTTCGTTGAAAGATCCTGTCACTTAATAACTCCAGCTTTGCTATTTAAACAGCCTGGATTTGTCCTTAACGACCAGACAAGTGTCTGTCACTGTAAAATTAGGCAAGTCTAACTTTTAACTTTTGGAAAGTTACAGTTAACTTTCTGAGAACCATTCTTCACAGGAATGGGAGAACAAAAGTATAAGGGCCTAATTTCCTAGATATATAATCTCTCTCAACCAAAAACATAAGCTATATTTATTTTTTCTATAAATTTGTCTATTATCACTTGAACCTCATTCATAAAAACTAAAAATTAGACTGTTCATTTGAAACAGTAGAGGTGTGTAATGTTCTGGATGTTCATGGTATTTAATAAAGCATACCCTAATAGGAACAAAGAAAAAAAAACCCACCTTTCTTCTAAAAGCAAGGGTGTTCCCCCCCCCATGGCACTTTATGACACTTGGCAGCTCATTATCACACTTCACAGAGTCTCGTGTCAGCATGTCAGATTTCTCTAAATTTTGACAGAATTAAAGTAGTGCCGTTTGTTATAATTGATATTGTACAGTTAATCAGGCAGTGGCTCCATAACAGACTAACATTCTCAAAAGGCTTAATTACTGAACTGTGAAGATTTACTGCCATCTGGAAGTTCCTTTCCAAAGTTCTGTTCCTGCATTTTATGTAGGGTTCACAAAAATAACTTGGTCCATTTAGAAATCATGCCCTCGATTTGAAGATTAAAATTGTTATTTTTGGAATCTCATTTGGCCTAGAGATCATAGAAACCTTATGAAAAATAAAGGAGCAATGGCAAATGAGAATGGAGGAAATAAAAGTGGGAGCTCTGGAAATTATTTTCTTGATGTCATGTTTAAAAGTACAGACTCTGGAGCCAGATGGCTGGAGTTCAAACCCCAATTCCACCACTTACTCAGCATGTGACCTTGGACAAGTTATTTAAACTTTTTGTGCCTCAGTTTCTTTGTCTGTAAAATGAGGATACTAATAGCACTTACATTATAGGGTTAGAGTAAGGATGAAATGTAACAACATTTGAAAAGTGCTTGGAACTATTCCTGGCATGTTGTAAGAGCAATATAAGGGCTTGCTGTTATTGTTATTATTATTGTGCTCATTCTAAGAAACAAATATACCATTTGAAAAGATTCTTCTGGCTAGTAAACTCCCTGCCCTAAAAAGTCATTAAGATAAATACAAAGTAGCATCGTCACTGCTCAGGAATCCTATAGCCAGGACCTCTCCTTTTGAGTAAAAGGTTGAACTGGATTTTCTCAATTTCATCCTGGCCTAAGAATCTATGATTCTATAAAATTAATTATAACAACTGCTATGTACTGAATTGTGTCCCACCAAAATTTCTATGTTGAAGCTATAACCCCCAATGTGATGGTATTTGGAGATGAGGCCTTTGAGAGGCACTTAGGTTTGGGTGAGGTCATGAGGGTGGGGAGGAGATCGGTGCCATTGTAAGAAGACACCAGAGAGCTTGCTTCCTCCCTCTCTTCACTATTTGAGGACACAAGAAAGAAGCCACCTGCAAGCCAGGAAGAAAGACCCTTCACTAAGGGACTAATTGAATGGCACCTGGATCTTGGACTTCGGTGAGAAATAAATTCCTATTGTTTAAGCTAATACAACCAGTAAGATAACTGATAAATTTCAGAGAAGGAGGCTTTTATCCAGAAGAAACATTAATTCATAATTCTCCATCTTGCTGATGCAGAAGAAGGTGCTATGAAGAATAAGAACAAGAATGAAAAGAAGCAGAAGAAAGAGAAGGAGAAGAATTATTGCTGTTGTGGAAATTCTTTCTTAGTAGGAAGTTAGAAATAATTTCTGGAGAGAAAGTGAGGTCTTCTGTAGCCTGAGTAGAACCCCAGGAGGAAATAGCAAAATACATGGGAAAAAAGAAATAATAAAGAAGTACATTAGTCATTCTGAAGAATGAGAAAATTATTGATTTAGACAAAACAGAACTGATTTTATAAAATCAGGTCATACATTGCTGATATAACCAGAAGTTTAAATTTCATATTTTTGTGAATATTTTGGGGCACCTGGGTGGCTCAGTCGGTTAAGCATTTGCCTTCAGCTTAGATCATGATCTCAGGGTCCTGGGATCGAGCCCCACGTTGGGCTCCCTGCTCAGTGGGGAGTCTGCTTCTCCCTCTCCGCCTGCCCCTCCCTCCTGCTCATTCTCTCTCTGGCTCTCTCTCTCTCTCTCAAATGAATAAATTTTAAAAAAATTGTGAATATTTTAATATCACTGTATATCCTTCTATTATTGTAATTTTTGTTAGGGATCCACAGTGTTTCACTGAACAGACTTACCACAATTTTTGAGTAAATCCTGAATTGATAGTAATTTATCAATTGTTTTCCCTTGTTTAATGATATGATAAATATTCTTATGACCATAGTATTGGACACCTCTTAAGCACTCCTTCAGATCCTTTAATTCTTACCTGTTTTATCACAGACTCTTCTGTGACAACCATTTCTGTACAAGGTCTAACCGGCTTCACATAGATGCTACCAGATAGCATCTTTCCTTAGGCACCTGTGATGAGTCTCTTGACTCCTATCCCAAGAATTCTCCATTGATTAGAAGGCATGGGATTCCAAGAAATCTCCTGGTGCCCATGCCTCATGGGATGAAATTTTGATCAATAGGAATGAACCTGGTGGATATAGGCTTATCACCTTTCTATCCCAGGATGGACAGACACGATAAGAATTTTATCAAACTTCTCAGATGGTCTACAGTATTTAACAACCAGCTGTCCATAGTGATTTTCCTCTTTCTCTTCTTTGCTTCCCTGTGTAAACCTCTCCAAATAAACATGTATACATAAGCCTTTGTTTTATGCTTTCTGGGTGAAAAAAATCAAGAAAGATGGTATTAGGAATGACCCTAGAATCAGATCATCACAATAGGATTTTGGAGCTGGATTACTCAATGGTCAGACACTAATAAGGACCTCCCCCCTCCCCCCCCACACACACATACACACTGATGGCATCCTAATTACTAAGGCTTTCTCCTTTGGTTGATTGAGATGAGGTATAATTAGAAGGTGAGACATCTGAATGAAGATATGAAGGCAATTATAATTACAGTTATAATTGTAAGGATTGTGGTATAGGCTAGCTTTTGTTTACTGTATTGGAAATCTTAAAAAAAGAAAATGAAGTCTCATAATAGCTAACTGTCAACTCCAGCAAACTGAAACTCAGAGATCCTCTATGGCAGCTCTGAAGGAAAATCTCATCTCCTCCAGTTACAGTGCCCACTTGGTTGAAAATCAGGCTTAAGGTATAATTGTAAAGGTGGCAGAGTTTAAATGAGATTATGAGGCAGCATCTGTAGAGAACTTCTATATCAGAGTTGGGCCCTGATAGGGAAAGGCTTGGAGCTCAGAACTAAAATGAGAACATTTGGATGGAAAAGCCTAAGAATCACACACTCTCACATTCTCAACTTGATATTTTGCTGAGGCAGCACCTTTGTCAGAAGAGAGGACTCTTCCCTTGCATGGAGAATCTGCAATGACCTCATCTGAGTCTGGTGCCTTGCAAGATGAAGCAAGACCTGCCACTGAAATGCTTCTTAGCCTCCAAGTCGGTAACCAGGGTCAAACTGCCGAGTGACCACCATGTATAGTTCCTGCTCTTGGGAGAAATAGCTTAAACACCAAGAAATTGCAGAACCTGGATAATATGTATAAGCAGGAATCAAGAGAACATGTAAGAATGGCTCTTTGGCATAAATAATGAAGGTATTGGAATGAATATAGAGATTGCAGAAAATTTTTTGACATAGGGGTAGTAGCCATAACCTGTAATTCAGGATTCAGTGTTTTATCAGGAATATCTGAAACTGGTCCTAAATACTTTCCTGGGGTGGATTCTTGAAGCTTGCACTAAAGCAAATGAGATGATTATGAATGTTAGAATTTTCTTGGAATGGTATTAAGAAAGTGGTTAAAAAGTTCATGAAGATTGGAAGGCAAAAATGAATTTATGATGTGAATCCAGAGAATGCATGTGACAGATTATATTTCCCCCAAATGGCCACACCATTATCTCCTATCCCACATTTGATTCTAGGAACTTGCCACCCTCCCATCAAGAGGTGGTCATTTGAATCTGGGCAGGTTTGTGACTGTTTCCATGAATAGAATGCAGTAGAATCGACATTACAAGATTTCTGAGGTTACATCACTAGTTGCTGTACTATACTCTTCACCCACCGGGTCCAACTGTATAGTTGGACCCGATGGGTGAAGAGCTGATTCCCTAGATTCCCTAGAGAGAGCCATGGTTGTCAAAGGTTGAACAATAAAACCCACAAAAATTCAGGATCTTGTCACATTTATAAAGTTTGTTGGGCCCATTGATTTGGGGGCATGTTAGGGTAACCTTTTTAAGTAAAGACATGAGCATGTGAACCAGACATCCTATGTGAATCACTCTGTTTCACCAATACCTCTTTATCATCACCAACCTGTGACTTCAAAGGGGTAGAAGGTCTTATAGAGCAACTGGTGCAGGAGGAAAGTAATTGGGCCTGGTTCACAGATGGGTCAACACAATACTCTGATGTTAACTAAAAATGGACTTGTGCCGTATTATAGCACCACTCAGGATGACCTAAATGACACTGGTGAAGGGAAACTCTCCCAGTGGGAAGATAGTGAGCAGTATACTTAGTTGTTTAATTCAAATAGAAAAAAAGGTGACCCAGGGTAAGGATATAGAGAGAGCCCTAGGCAGTGGCAAATGGCTAGGCTGGGTTTTCAGTGATCTAAAAACAAGTTTAGAAAATTGATGACAAGTAAATCTGTGAAAAAGGCCTATGCACTGGGCACAAAGAATGAAGATTTGTATCTGACATCAGTGCCCCAGAGCACATCCACCACAAAGAATATATGACTTATTCTGTGAATATCAACTCCACTCTGTCCTTCACTATACTAGTGCTAGGAATTCAGTGGCTATTGTGGAGAGGTACAGACTATACATGGCCTCTCTTTAATCAATACTGTATTGCTGAATGACCAAACTTTCAGCAGCAGAGATCAACACATGATATAGCATCATTCCTTGAGATAAGCTTGGTGGCTTATTACAGGTTGATTACTTTGGGTCCACTTCCACTCGAGGGCCAAGGGTTGGCTATGGGTCAGGGAAATCTTGAGCTGGTGATGAAGAAAGGAAGTGATAAATAGCTATTACAACCCCTAGACGAGTGGCATTAGTGGAGATTGTGAAGTGTTTTGCTTTGGTTTTGTGTGGTGTGTTTGTTTTTCACTCATCTTCTGTAAAGTCTTTGTAGAAAATGTAGCTGTCCTTCACCTTCAAAAAGCCTATGGCAAATTTGACTTGTACATTTCCTCTTTCAAGGAACAAGTGAAGACAACCTATTCTCACAAAAAAGAAGGCCCATGTCACAGTAGGGGAGATGTATGTAATAGAGGATATGAGCAGATCTATGTTGCAAGAAATGGGTCTGGTTAAACATCTCCTATGCACCACATCAGATCCTCTCAGCCTCACGTTCCAGGCAATTCAAAGGCATTGATAAGCTTCAGACAAGTGCAACCTGACAGCACCTCACCTCAGACACAGGTGGAGTGATCCTCAAGCTGGACTTGAGACACTAGGATGCGGATGGATGGACATGTGCAACCTGGAAATGTGGTAGAGCTAAGTCCCCTGTGAGATGAACATTTGCCCAATGAGAGATAGGAACAGATACATACATGCTACCTCTTTTCCCCTAAGATAGAAAGCCCGAGACACATTTCATATGGCTTCTCAGATGACCTTGCACCATCAAGCAACCTCTTGCCCATAAAGGTGACTGAATTAATGTTGCATCCTCAAGCTGGCTTTCCTTCCTTCCTTCTTTTGCTCCCCTGCCCTCACTCCTGCTCCCTAGGGTAACACTGCTGTAAAGGACTCGCCCATAAAACTTTGTTTCAGGGTCTGCTTTTGGGGGACACAGGCAAAGACACTAAATTTCTTCATATATTTATGTTTCCTTAAGATAAATTCCTAGATCTGAAATTGCTGAGTCAAAGCACATTTTTATTTATTTATTTTTTTAAAGATTTTGTTTATTTATTTGACAGAGAGAGACAGTGAGAGAGGGAACACAAGCAGGGGGAGTGGGAGAGGGAGAAGCGGGCTTCCTGCTGAGCAGGGAGCCCAATGCAGGGCTCGATCTCAGGACCCTGGTATCATGACCTGAGCCAAAGGCAGATGCTTAACCAACTGAGCCACCCAAGTGCCCCTCAAAGCACATTTTTAAGACTTAAATTCATATTGCCAAAGCTGTTCTTCAGAAAGATTTTGCAGTTCACTCTCATGCATTCTCATCGTAATGAGGTATATATGAAAGCGGCCATTTCCCCACATACTCATTAATGATTGGCATTATTTTTTATTATTCTGTAATTATGTGTAAAAAATGATATATCTTTGTTTTAATTTTTGTTTTTCTATTGAAGAATAAATTTAGACTTTATTCAAAAGCACATGCTTATTGTCCACTTGTTTATATTTAGAAAAGTTTATATGCTTTGACAGTGTTATATCATTTTTTAATGTAATTCCAAGAGATCTTTATTCATTAAAGTTATGAATAAATCCATTCTCTTTCTTATTTGGTGAATGCGTTTTTCCAGTTTTTTGTCTTTTGATTTTCTTTATGATGCTTTTGGACCTACAAACATTTATTGTTGTTGTTTTAGAGGTCTGTCCCATTCATCTGGTTCTTCCTGTATCAAAATTATATTGTTTTATTATGATAGTTTTATAGTGCTCTAATTAATATCTTCTAATACTAGATTCCTATTTTCTTTATTCATTTTTAAAACTTTCTTTACTATTCTTATACAATCATTCTTTCTAAAAACCTAGTTATATGTTAAATTTAACAAGTGATTCCAGATATCTGAACTAGATGTTCATGTATCTTTCACTTTGACTTATTTCCACTGTGAATTTTATTCCCAAATTAAACAAGTATTTAATGTCTTGAATATACTGTACATGGTCTCTTTCTATTCCCACTACTGCTATGTTAGTTTGGATTTTTGTTATCTGCTTTATTACAGTGGCCTCCCCAAAAGAATCAATACCCTACAATCTTGCCTTCTCTCCAAAGCTGTAGGGTTTTCTTTAAAGAATCAAATCTGATGAGTTGCCTGGTTCTCCACACCCTTCAGTATGAACTCCATTGAACAGAGTAGGCAAGACTCTTCATAGTCTAGCCTTTGGATTTGTCTCCTATGCCATCCCTCACCATTTTCATTCCCCTGTCCCATCCCAACCTAAAGTGGGCCTCTGTAGTTCTTCAGTTGTTCCCAGAACGGGCAATATACTCTGTCATGGGTGCTTCTGCCCAGGTTGCTACCTCCACAAAAATTGTCTCATCCTTCTACTTGGTTGTCTGCCTGTCTAATGTCTATTCATGATACTTGGCTCAGCTTTCATCTTCCCTAAGATGCCTTTCTTGATCCAACTTTGAATTTGTTTTCTTTCCTATGTATTCCCAGTACGTCTCATACATACTGCTATCTTTATATGTTCATATTCCATGATCATGGTTGTTAAATCTTTGGAGTCAAGGACCTAGCACAGCATCTGGCATATTTAAAAAACTCAGTTAATATATGATGGTTGAGAAGATGAATAACTCTCAGTTTTCACATCTTGAAGATGAGGATGATATTTCAACCAAACAATGTGATATAATAGTAAAATTATATAAACATACGAGAGGGGTTTGAACACTGTTAATTGTTATAGAATTACAAGATGAGAATCAAAGATATAAAGCCATACACCCAAATGGTCAGAGTGAGAGAGTTTTTATTTCCTAAAAAAAGAAGATAATGTAATCATTTACAAATTTTGTTTAAAATCCATTGATTCTCGGGAATAATTTTGAGTTCATAGATATTTTATTTGGGATTTTTTTCAATATTACTTAAAAATGTTCTTAGGGTACATAATTATCATTATTTCCACCTAACACTTATATTTTCTAACATTCTCAAGTTTAGAAACTTTCCTTTGTTAAAAGGTTATCTTTTACCTTTTTTAAATCAGTTTTATCAATTACCTCAAAAGAAGAAACCATATATATAAACATATATTATAATCTGAAAACTGTGGATAATTATACATTTGGGAGTGCTTTTAAAGGGCAAGTACACATTCTGAATAACAAGTTACATGTATTAAATAAGTATAGGAGGAGTTGGAAAGACTGATCATAAATGTCTAAAGTTGCTGACATTCTTACTACATAAAAAAAAGGAGTATGGAGTGGAACATTTTTTTAAGTTCCCTGTTAAAAAGAAGTGTATAAATGGATTGCGAAACTGTGATCTCCTAAAACCTTTTAAAAAAATTAAAGACAAATTTTTACACTAACAAGTGTACCAAGCTGATTTATAGAGGCTATTCAATTTTGCTGAAGGTTTTAAATATTTTTCTTTAGTAATATATGTGTATATGCTTGCCTTTATATAAATTTTATTTTGTAATTCCTTAACAGTTATTTTAATGCAAGATCGTTATGATAAGTTTATTGGGAGCAAGATTTATTTAAGAATTGATATATAACTTAAGAAACAAGAGAGTGATATGAATCCTGTGATTTCCTTCTATTATGATCTTCTAAACATGTATACCTCTTCCCATATTAAATCCTACTTTGGATTGCTTTAATTACTTTTGTATTTTTTGCTTCTTTTTAAATGTCTTAATATCTTAAGCAACTGACATTTCTTTGGTCTCTCTTCTGCCTCTCTTTGCTAATGTTAGATCTATGTATAATATATTTGAAGGAACAATTTTTTATCTTTCTAAAAAGTAAGACATATATAATGGAACTTTTCAGTACAGTGTTTGACTCAAAATGTCATGAATTAAAATGATACATTCTTCAGGAAAAAGCAAAGCACTTCTGTTGGATATGTGTTAGAGGAAACGTTAGGCAGTAGTTGTGGTTAAGAAGTTTCCAAATATTAAACTTCCCTTGCACTTATCAATTCCCATCTGCCAACCTTTTTTGTTTGTTTTTGTTTTTATTTCTGGCTTCCAGGATATGTATTTCACCTTCCAAGGGGTCTATAGCCCCTTATGCACTTCATTCTCTATGTTAGAAATTCCCCTGCCTCTTCTTGCTGAATCCTTATTCCCAAAACACTTCATCCAACAGATATGAAAGCAAAACGTGAAGATGGGGCTGCACATCTGCACATGCCACTTTTGAAGGAAAACAAAAACAATGGTGTAGGAGAGTATGATGTGTAAACAAAACCTAATAATCATTTTATTCTTGTCTATTTCCTCTTCACTACTAAGTGCAAAAACATGTTGGTGTTTAAATGGACTCATGATAAATAAAAAAACATTTTTTTCATTATTTGGCACTAGGCTTGCTGAAAGTAGTTTAGTATGCTGTTTCACTCCCATCTGAAATGCCAGCATGGAATTTTTAGCATCGTGGGTATGTTGTGGGATCAACACAACAGACTGAGTATTAAGTCCGTAAAAAGTGAACTTTGCATATTTTTAAATATACTTGTTAGGAAGCAAAAAAAAAAAAGATTTTTAAAAATTTTACAAAAGTCACATAATATAGGGTGCAATAGATTACCAACAAAGGGGTTTCAGGAGCAAGATGGGAGAGGAGTAGGAGAACTGGATTTTGTCTGGTCTCAGGAATTCAGCTGGATAGGGATCAAACCATTCTGAACACCTATGAACTCAACAGGAGATCGAAAAAAAGAAAGCAACAACTCTCTGAACAGAGAAGCGACCACCCACTGGAAGGTAGGATGTGCGGAGAAGTGAATCCGAGGCGATATTCGGGAGGATAGACGGCGGGGTAGGGGGCCTCCGTCAGCCGCTTCTGGAAAGTAATAGAGCCGCGGAGCACAAAATCGGAACTTTTAGAAGTCGGCTCCGCGGAGGGACATCGCTCCACTGGCTAAGCAGGGGGTGGAACCCTCGCGGGACAGTGTGGTCTCAGGACCCTCGGGGTCACAGAAAGACCAGGGGTACCTGAGTGCAGCAGAGCTCCCAGGTATCGGAGTGGGGAAGCCGGCTGCAGAGACGGAGCCGAGGAGCAGGCTCTCAGCTCGGGGTTGCCATAAACTGTGATCGGCGACACAGTCGGGCCACTGCTCCTCCAGCAGGGACCCAACAAGCGGCAGAGCCGGGGAGACTCCCCTTCCTCCCCCGGGAGGAGCGGCGCGGGAGCTCACCACAGGGATCTGCTGGGTTTGGAGACTCCACACGGGGTCGGGTGCCAGAGATAGAAATGCTTGGGTCATAGGCCGGGTGAGCACGGAGTGCGGCCGGAGACCGGGGAGACGGGAGTGACTGCTTTTCTCTGGGGGCGCACTGAGGAGCGGGGCCCCAAGTTCTCAGCTCCTCTGGGGTGGAAATTGGGAGGCCACCATTTTCACTGTTGTCCTCCAAAGCTGCACCGAAAGCTTGCAGGGAACAAAAGCTCCCAAGAGCAAACCAGAGCAGATGGCTTAGCCCGGACCGAAAAGGGCGGGGCAATTCCGCCTCCTGCAAAGACGTTTGGGAACCATGGCAACAGGCCCCTCCCCCAGAAGATCAGCACGAACAGCCAGCAAGCCAAGACCAAGTTGACCGATCAAGGAGAACGGCAGAACTCCAGCGCTAGGGGAATACTGCACATAGAATTCATGGCTTTTTTACCTTGATTCATTAGTCTTTCAAAGTTAATTTTTTCACTTTTTTTTTTGAATTTTTCTTTTTCCCTTTTTCAACCAACATCTTATCAATCCCTTTTTTAAAAAGCATTTTAATTTTTCATTTTTAGAGTCATATTCTATCCCTTCATAATAGTTACCCTTATTTTTGGCAGATATATATATATATATATATAAGTTGTTCTCTTGTTAAAATTTTGAGATACAGCTTCTTCTAACAGATCAAAATATACCCTAAATCTCTAGTGTATGGGTTTGTTCTAGTCTCCTGCCTGATCATATTCTCTCCCCCACTTTTTTTTCTTTCTTTCCTTTTTTTAATCCTCTTCTCTTTTTTTCAAACATCTTCTTATCAGTTCCTTTTTTAAAATTTTTTATACTTTTCATCTTTACAATCATATTCCATCCCTTCATCATATCAACCCTTATTTTGTAAATATATAAGTCTTTCTTTCTTTAAGATTTTAGGAGGCACGTTCTTCTAACAGACTAAAATACATACAAAATCTAGTGTGTGGCACTGATCTATGCACCAGCTTGATCATATTTGATCATATTCTTTTTTTTTTGTTTTGTTCTGTTTTTGTTTGTTTTTATGTTTTTCTTTCTTTTTTTTCTCTTTCTTTTTTCTTCCTTTCCCTTTCTTTTCCCCTGGTTTCAGGTCTTTTCTGATTTGTTTAGAGTATATTTTCTGGGGATGTTGTTAACCTGTTAGCATTTTATTCTCTCATTCATCTCTTCTCCTCTGGACAAAATGACAAGATGAAAAAAATCACCTCAACAAAAAGAACAATAGGTAGTACTGTCTGCCAGGAACCTACTCAATATGGACATTAGTGCGATGCTGGGCCTAGAGTTCAGAATCATGACTTTAAAGATACTAGCTGCGCTTGAAAAAAGCATGGAAGTTATTAGAGAAACCCTGTCTGGAGAAATAAAAGAACTAAAATCTAACCAAGTCGAAATCAAAAGGCTATTAATGAGGTGCAATCAAAAATGGGGGCACTAACTGCTAGGATAAATAAGGCAGGAGAGAGAATCAGTGATATAGAAGACCAAATGATGGAAAATAAAGAGGCTGAGAAAAAGAGAGAGAAACAACTACTGGATCACGAGGGCAAGATCCGAGAGATAAGGAACACGACAAGACGAAACAACATTAGAATAAATGGGATCCCAGAAGAAGAAGAAAGAGAGAGAGGGGCAGAAGGTATATTGGAGCAAATCATAGCAGAGAACTTCCCTAATGTGGGGAAGGAAACAGGCATCAAAATCCAGGAGGCACAGAGAACCCCTCTCAAAATCAATAAAAATAGGTCAACACCCTGACATCTAATAGTAAAACTTATGAGTCTCAGAGACAAAGAGAAAATCCTGAGAGCAGCTTGGGAGAAGAGATATGTAACCTATAATGGTAGAAACATTAGATTGGCAACAGACCTATCCACAGAGACCTGGCAGGCCAGAAAGGACTGGCATGTTATATTCAGAGCACTAAACGAGAAAAATATGCAGCCAGGAATACTATATCCAGCTAGGCTGTCATTGAAAATAGAAGGAGAGATAAAAATCTTCCAGGACAAACAAAAACTAAAGGAATTTGCAAACACGAAACCAGCCCTTCAAGAAATATTGAAAGGGGTCCCCTAAGGAAAGAGAGAGCCTCAAAGCAGCATGGACCAGAAAGGAATACAGACAATATACAGTAACAGTCACCTTACAGGCAATACAATGGCACTAAATTCATATCTTTCAATAGTTACCCTGAATGTAAATGGGCTAAATGCCCCAATCAAAAGACACAGGCTATCAGATTGGATTAAAAAACAAGACCCATCGATATGCTGTCTGCAAGAGACTCATTTTAGACCCAAAGACACCCCCACATTGAAAGTGAGGGGGTGGAAAACCACTTACCATGCTAAAGTACACCAAAAGAAAGCTGGGGTGGCAATCCTTATATCAGACAAATTAGATTTTAAAACAAAGACTGTAATAAGAGATAAGGAAGGACACTATATCCTACTTAAAAGGTCTATCCAACAAGAAGATCTAACAATTATAAATATCTATGCCCCTACCATGGGAGCAGCCAATTATATAAGGCAATTAATAACAAAAGCAAAGAAACACATTGACAACAATACAATAATAGTGGGAGACTTTAACACCCCCTGACTGAAATGGACAGATTATCTAAGCAAAAGATCAACAAGGAAATAAAGACTTTAAATGACACACTGGACCAAATGGACTTCACAGACATATTCAGAACATTCCATCCCAAAGCAACGGAATACTCATCCTTCTCTAGTGCCCATGGAACATTCTCCAGAATAGATCACATCCTAAGTCACAAATCAGGTCTCAACTGCTACCAAAAGATTGGGATTATTCCCTGCATATTTTCAGACCACAATGCTTTGAAACTAGAACTCAATCACAAGAGGAAAGTTGGAAAGAACTCAGATACATGGAGGCTAAAGAGCATCTTACTAAAGAATGAATGGGTCAACCAGGAAATTAAAGAAGAATTTAAAAAATTCATGGAAACCAAGGAAAATGAAAACACAACTGTTCAAAATCTTTGGGATGCAGCAAAGGCAGTCCTGAGAGGAAAGTATATAGCAATACAAGCCTTTCTCAAGAAACAAGAAAGGTATCAAATACACAACCTAACCCTACACCTAAGGAGCTAGAGAAAAAACAGCAAATAAAGCCTAAACCCAGCAGGAGAAGAGAAATAATAAAGATCAGAGCAGAAATCAATGAAAGAGAAACCAAAAGAACAGTAGAACAGATCAACGAAAGTAGGAGCTGGTTCTTTGAAAGAATTAACAAGATTGATAAACCCCTGGCCAGACTTATCAAGAAGAAAAGAGAAATGACCCAAATCAACAAAATCACGAATGAAAGAGGAGAGATCACAACCAACACCAAAGATATACAAACAATTATAAGAACATATTATGAGCAACTCTATGCCGGCAAATCAGATAACCTGGAAGAAATGGATGCATTCCTAGAGATGTATCAACTACCAAAATTGAACCAGGAAGAAGTAGAAAACCTGAACAGACCTATAACCACCAAGGAAATTGAAGCAGTCATCAAAAATCTCCCAACAAACAAAACCCCAGAGCCAGATGGCTTCCCAGGGGAATTCTACCAAACATTTCAAGAAGAATTAATACCTATTCTCCTGAAACTGTTCCAAAAAATAGAAATGGAAGGACAACTTCCAAACTCATTTTATGAGGCCACCATTACCTTGATCCCAAAACCAGACAAAGACCCCATCAAAAAGGAGAATGACAGACCACTATCCTTGATGAACATGGATGCCAAAATTCTCACCAAAATACTAGCCAATAGGATCCAACAGTACATTAAAAGGATTATTCACCATGACCAAGTGGGATTTATCCCTGGGCTGCAAGGTTGGTTCAACATCCGCAAATCAATCAACATGATACAATATATTAACAAAAGAAAGAACAAGAATCATATGATCCTCTCAATAGATGCAGAGAAAGCATTTGACAAAGTACAGCATCCTTTCTTGATCAAAACTCTTCAGAGTATAGGGATAAAGGGTACCTACCTCAATATCATAAAAGCCATCTATGAAAAACCTACAGCAAATATCATTCTCAATGGGGAAAAACTGAGAGCTTTCCCCCTAAGGTCAGGAATGCGGCAGGGATGTCCACCCTCACCACTGCTATTCAACATAGTATTAGAAGTCCTAGCCACAGCAATCAGACAACAAAAAGAAATCAAAGCCATCAAAATCAGCAAGGAGGAAGTCAAACTCTCACTCTTTGCAGATGATATGATACTTTATGTGGAAAACCCAAAAGACTCCACCCCAAAACTGCTAGAACTCATACAGGAATTCAGTAAAGTGGCAGGATATAAAATCAATGTACAGAAATCAGTGGCATTCCTATACACCAACAACAAGACAGAAGAGAGACAAATTAAGGAGTCGATCCCATTTACAATTGCACCCCAAACCATAAGATACCTAGGAATAAATCTAACCAAAGAGGCAAAGGATCTGTACTCAGAAAACTATAAAATACTCATGAAAGAAATTGAAGAAGACACAAAGAAATGATAAAACATTCCATGCTCATGGATTGGAAGAACAAACATTGTGAAGATGTCAATGCTACCTAGAGCAATCTACACATTCAATGCAATCCCCATCAAAATACCATCCACTCTTTTCAAAGAAATGGAACAAATAATCCTAAAATTTGTATGGAACCAGAAAAGACCCCCAAAACCCAAGGAATGTTGAAAAAGAAAAGCAAAGCTGGCGGCATCACAATTCCGGACTTCCAGCTCTATTTCAAAGCTGTCATCATCAAGAGAGTATGGTACTGGCACAAAAACAGACACATAGATCAGTGGAATAGAATAGAGAGCCCAGAAATGGACCCTCAACTCTATGGTCAACTAATCTTTGACAAAGCAGGAAAGAATGTCCAATGGAAAAAAGACAGTCTCTTCAACAAATGGTGTTGGGAAAATTGGACAGCCACATGCAGAAGAATGAAACTGGACCATTTCCTTACACCACACACAAAAATAGACTCAAAATGGATGAAAGACCTAAACGTGAGACAGGAGTCCATCAAAATCCTAAAGGAGAACACAGGCAGCAACCTCTTTGATCTCAGCCGCAGCAACTTCTTCCTAGAAACATCGCCAAAGGCAAGGGAAGCAAGGGCAAAAATGAACGCTTGGGACTTCATCAAGATAAAAAGCTTTTGCACAGCAAAAGAAACAGTCCACAAAACCAAAAGACAACCGACAGAATGGGAGAAAATATTTGCAAATGACATATCAGATAAAGGGCTAATATCCAAAATCTATAAAGAACTTATCAAACTCAACACCCAAAGAACAAATAATCCAATCAAGAAATGGGCAGAAGCCATGAGCAGACATTTTTCCAAAGAAGACATCCAAATGGCCAACAGACACATGAAAAAGTGCTCAACATCGCTCGGCATCAGGGAAATCTAAATCAAAACCTCAATGAGATACCACCTCACACCAGTCAGAACAGCTAAAATTAACAAGTCAGGAAATGACAGATGTTGGCAGAGATGTGGAGAAAGTGGAACCCTCCTACACTGTTGGTGGGAATGCAAGCTGGTGCAACCACTCTGGAAAACAGCATGGAGGTTCCTCAAAAATTTGAAAATAGAGCTACCGTACAATCCAGCAATTGCACTACTGGGTATTTACCCCAACGATACAAATGTAGGGATCCGAAGGGGTACGTGCACCCCACTGTTTATAGCAGCAATGTCCACAATAGCCAAACTGTGGAAAGAGCCAAGATGTCCATCGACAGATGAATGGATAAAGAACAAGTGGTATATATACACAATGGAATATTATGCAGCCATCAAAAGGAATGAGATCTTGCCATTTGCAACGATGTGGATGGAACTGGAGGGTGTTATGCTGAGTGAAATAGGTCAATCAGAGAAAGACATGTATCATATGACCTCACTGATATGAGGAATTCTTAATCTCAGGAAACAAACTGAGTGTTGCTGGAGTGGTGGGGGGTGGGAGGGAGGGGGTGGCTGGGTGATGGACACTGGGGAGGGTATGTGCTATGGCAAGTGCTTTGAATTGTGCAAGACTGTTGAATCACAGATCTGTACCTCTGAGGCAAATAATGCAATATATGTTAAGAAAAAAAAAAGAAGAAGATAGCAGGAGGGGAAGAATGAAGGGGGGGAAATCTGAGGGGGAGACGAACCATGAGAGATGTTGGACTCTGAAAAACAAACTGAGGGTTCTAGAGGGGAGGGGGTGGGGGGATGTGTTAGCCTGGTGATGGGTATTTAAGAGGGCACGTTCTGTGTGGAGCACTGGGTATTATGCACAAACAATGAATCATGGAACACTACATCCAAAACTAATGATGTAATGTATGGTGATTAACATAACAATAAAAAATTTTTAAAAATAGATTACCAAGAAAGAACTTTCTATACTGTATATAATATGGACATGTTTGATCTTTTAAAATCAAATATGTCCCTTAAAAAAAGGAACTCAAAATCTTGCTTAGTGAGCAATACTTCATGTAGCAAGCAAGCAATACTTCATGTAATGGGAAAGAGAGACATTATTCAAAACTTTCTTTAATCTTAATAGCTGGTGTTACCACCTTTGAAAATCTGATGCACACTTCTCCACTTCAGGGATAGACATAAACTTCAAGAGAAACACTGTGGGGCAAATCCTCATTGGTGGCAAGTTGCCTCTCCTCTGCCACCCAGCTGTATTTCTCAAAATATTTCTCATAAATGTCAAGGGGGCCCTTCTCTGTTACCACATTTCATCTACAGACAGCATAAAGCTTTCACAGGAAAGCTTTAAGTCTTTGGTCCCCAAATGTTTAAACCCATGGTCTTTATATATATATATATATATATATATATATATATATATATTTTTTTTTTTTTTAGAGAGGAAGAGGGTAGCGGTAGAAGGAGAGAGAGAATCTTAAGCAGGCTCCATGCCCAGCATGGGGCCCAACACCAGGCTCGATCCCTCGACCCTGAGTTCATGATCTGAGCCAAAATCAAGAGTCAGACACTTAACCGACTGAGCCACCCAGGTGCCCTTTAAGTACATATTTTAATATACTTTTAATTTCTACAAACAGTTGATTTCTAAAAAAATAAAGATAACTTTCTTTTCTGATTAGCAAAATATGTATGTTCAATGTAAACAGTTCAGGCTATAAATAACCACCTTTCAACATATGTACTTCTATTTATATTTTTTACAAAAATGGGAACCTACTCTAGCCTGTTTTTTTTTTTCCCATTTAACATTACCTCCTAGAAATTCTTGTCCATAACCCAGAGAACTGGTTATTTCTTAATGAAGAGTATTCCAGGGTGCTTGGTTGGCTCAGTTGGTTAAGTGACTGCCTTTGGCTCAGGTCATGGTCCCGGAGTCCTGGGACTGAGTCCCACATTGGGCTCTTGGCTCAGTGGGGAGCCTGCTTCTCCCTCTGACCCTCTCCCCTCTCATGCTCTTTCTCGCTCTCTCTCTCTCTCTCTCAAATAAGTAAATAAATAAATAAAATCTTTAAAAAAAAGAATTATAAAAAAAATGAAGAGTATTCTACTGTATAACTGATACCTTAATTAGTCCATCCAGTCCCATATTTCCTAACATCAAATTTGTTTTCTATTTTCATTCCCTGAAACAATCTCCCATTTTTGTTCGTACCTTTGTGCTCACCCACAAGACTGTATCTTCAGGATGAAGTGTAAGATGGGGAAAGGCATTACACATTCTTTTACTATGTTACGAATTGCCAATTTACCCTGCACAGGATTTATATCAGCCTACTCCTGGAACAACACTGTGGGAGAGTACTTGTATATAATTGTATCTCCATAGTCTCACCAATCCTGGGTTGTAGACTTTTTTTTTTTTTTTAATCAGATTAATGAAAAATAAGGCTTTTATTATTTTCTTTGAATTCCTTTTATTTCTTGTGAAATCAATGACTGTTTTCTGCCTTCGAGGTAATACTTAGAAAACATTTCCTGTTATTTCCTCACATGGCCTTTTCTCTGCACACATGCATCTCTCGTGTGTCTTCCTCTTCTTATAAGGACACAAATCATATTGGATTAGGGCCCCACCCTTATGATTTCACTATCTTAAATACACCTTTAAAAGTCCTATTTCCAAATAAGTCATATTGGGGGTTAGGCTTCCACATACGAATTTTGAGGACCCAGTGAAATGTCAGCCATCTGCAAGCCAAGGAGAGAGGCCTCAGGAGAAACCAGCCCTGCCTGTACCTTGATCTTGGACTTCCCCTCCAGAACTTTGAGAAACAAATTTCTGTGATTTAAGCCAACCCAGGCTGTGGTATTTTGTTACGGCAGCCTGAGCAGACTGATACATTTCCCCACCTCAAGATTAGAATATTATTAATCTAAATTTTCATCTTATGCTTTATGATCTTATTTTTTCAGTTTAAATCTCTAATTTTAAATGTCAGATAAAATTGGGATGTATTTGGTGTAAATGGGAGAAGGGTTTCAACTTTATATTTTTACAAATGCTAAGCCATTTGTTCTAAAAGATTTTTGGAGAATGCATTAAATGCACTGATTTGAAATGTCACCTGTAGTACTTGCTAAATTCCCACTTGTATCTGCTTTTGGACTCCTTAATCTCTTCCATTGATATGCCTGTTTCTTCTTATGCTGCTATCACACTGTTTCAATTGTCACATCTTAGCAATATGGTTTAATATGTCTTTGGCAAATTCCTAATCATTACTCTTCTTTCTCAGAATGTTTCTAAATAATCCTACATATTTCCTCTTCCAAATGAATGAGGATTATATTGTCATGTAAAAACAAAACACAAGACAAACAAACAAAAAACAGAAGGCACCTCTGTGGTATATTCACAAATAAATTCATAGAAAATTCATGCCTTTACAATATCTGTGCTCCCCAAAAGGACATGAAATGTCTTTGCTTTCATTCTAATGCCCTTTGAGATCCTTCATTTAGTTGATCAGTTTTTGTTTTTTCTTCATACAGGTTGTATGTATTTCTTGCTGAGTTTATTCTTGGTTTCCTTTGTATAGGGCCTGGACTTTGCATGGGAAGATGAGATGCCCTGCGGAGTTGGTGTGAGTCTGAAATCTACCCCTCCTTCTTAGGTCTGGCTTATTTCTAAAAACATCATTCTTGGAGAACTTCGATAAGCTTCCGATCAATTTTGTTCTTGAGAGCGCCATCTTTTAAAATACAGAACCAGAAATGTTGAAATGAGAGGCTTCTCCCTGCATTGCTACATCCACCTTGTCACTGATTCTCAGTAGCTGCAAACGTGACCTGAGAACAGGCCTGCAAAGCTTTGGTTGCTTAGCAACAAATGGGACTAGCTCCTCCTTTCCCCATTCTTCTAGAAATAAAGGCTTAAGCCTCAGGGCCCTGAAGGAAAACATCAGTAGTAAAGGGCCTTTCTTCCTTAATCTGCGTTTGCTTACTTCCAAAAGCCCTCGCTGCATTCCAAGCTTTGGTTACAGGATGGATTTGTATAAAGGGAAGTCTCATCACACTTGGGAGGGGATCTGCCCTGGAAAGTACCTTGTAGAGGTTAGGGTGCCAAGAATTCCCAGCTCTGCCTATTCTCCGGGATCACATTATTCCCCTGTCTGGATCCCAATTTTAGCCAAAAAAAAAAAAAAAAAAAAAAAACCCACAGCTTTCACAGAGGACTCTGCTGCTGTCTCAAAGTGGGCTCAACAAGGAAGCAGGGGTAGAAACCACTTCCTGCAACAGAATGTACTATATCCATGCATTTTCTTGTCTGTTCCCTACAGGGTAGCCCAAGCCCAAGGCAAGCTTCCTTCTATGTATCCCTTCTGCTCTACTTCATTTAAGGCTACAAGGAGTTACCAGGGCACTCCAGCAACGCTCTTCCACTCGGTTCATTTAATCCCCCAACTTAAGAAATGAACCTATCCTCTCCCAAACCTTTTTCAGCCATGACACGGTGCAGGCCACTAGTCACCAGCCAGAGCATGGCTTGGTTGTTCTTGGTTAGGTGTCCATCTCTGGGCCAACCTGCTGTAGCCGGAGGCAAGGGATAGTATTGTACCGAGTGAATGTAACCGGGTAATAGCAATTAGCTTTTCTATCCCACTGTCCTTTACCAACTTTTGAGTCACTTTGTTTCAGTTTTCTCTTTTATACACTTTAGAGACTGTTTTCGACCTAATTTGAGGGTGCACTTTTTAAAGAAAAGAGTCGTTTAAGCCCATTTTCATTTAGATTTAATAATTTAAAGGAAACGCATTAAATCATTTCATACAAGCAATTGGCATTTATGGGACACTTAGTATGTGCTAGGTACTATCACATTCCCTTTTAATAGAAGTGATATATTATCATTTAATCCTCACATGTGGGATGTTTATCATCTCATATGATAGATGAGGACTCTGAGGCACAAACAGGATAAGAAACTTGTTAAGTAGCACACGTCCAGCAGTCAGTGACCCAGGATGGCGACCCAGGATACCTGATGCAGAGCGAGATTTTTCTGTTATCTTGGTTCCAGTTTTCCATGCAGTGTCCTCTATTTTTTTGTTTTGCCTTGTGGTCCATATGTTTTCTCCAGCTCCATTGGTCTCCTTATTCCTGTCGCTATTTCAGACTTACCCCTTCCTAGGAATGGGATACCCTCCTTCCTCTGAGGGAACTCAGGGAACTATCAAAAGGCCCGATCCCAGAGAAACAGCGAGGAGGGCCCCGGTGCTCACTCTGCATTCCAGGGATGCCAGTGGGGCCTTGGAATGCTGTTGAACTCTGGTATGAGAGAGGCACGGAGGCCCCATCCTTCCTCAAAGCCAGCCTGCAGCCCGTGGGATCTTTGATATTCACAAGGCTGCCAGAATTTCCTCCACTTCCCATAGGACTCTCTCAAGAAATGGCATCTTCTTTTAATTTGCTTCTAAACTCTACTCTGTTTGGAAGGAAATCTTTGTCATTTGTGGTGTGTGTTTGACATCCTTTCCAGAGCAAACGTCCCCCCCCTCATCCCCCTCCACCTGACCCCTGGGATTGCTTTATTTTGATCAAAAGGTACTTTTTTTGTTGGGGGTAGGATGTGTGTCCTTAGGCCACCATCATTCCGGAATTGTGAGTTTCTTTTTACTTCATCCAAGTCTAGGTGATCTTTAATTTATTGGTATCTACATGAGGAACATTTTTCAACTACCAAATATCACCATGAAAATATGCCTAAATATTTTAGAAATGAGCAATCAGCAAAAATCTATTGTTTCTGTACACAGACCCCATTTAACTAAGGTGCCTAGAAACTAACGTTAAAGAAAAATAACAGTAATGATAATAATAAATGTTAACTTAATATTTTATATAATAAAACCAGTAAGTGTATGTATATATTATAAATTAATACTTATCTACCAGGAATCTAAATGTCATTATAAATGCTACATATTTATCAAAAAAATCCCATTGAGACCAGGAAAAACATTAAAAGAACATTAACCTGCTATATGGCACAAAGTTCACCAGTTTCTCGTTTGCAGTTTTGTATTCTGGGATATAGCAACGAATTAGACTCTGGATGTCTGACAAAATTTCACTGACTCCAGTAAAGGTCAATGGAAGTTTTGCATGAGTCAGATCATGTTCCTTAAGTTATTTAAACACTAAGTATGAATTTGGACTAATAGACAGAAGAGAAATTGATTAAGGTCAAGCAGTTTATAATTAATGTGTAGACCAATAAGCGCTGCAGAACGTTTAATTCCAAAAGCTATTGCAAAGTAGGACAAAATACTTTAAAAATTAACTGGAAGAGCTTTCATTGAATTGTGTATTTTATTGAAAAAAGGTAAACAGAATGATGCAATGATATCTTCTTTTTTTTTACAGATTTTATTTGTTTATTTGAGAGGGAGAGAATGAGAGACAGAGAGCGCAAGAGGGAAGAGGGTCAGAGGGAGAAGCAGACTCCCTGCTGAGCAGGAAGCCCGATGCGGGACCCGATCCCGGGACTCCAGGATCATGACCTGAGCCGAAGGCAGTCGCTTAACCAACTGAGCCACCCAGGCGCCCAATGATATCTTCTTTTAAAGGGATTATACTAGCTGAAAAATGCTCATATTCTATGTGGAATTGCCTGCTACAAAAATGAATTCCTGGAATTCTACTACAACTAATATAAAAAAATATATATTTATGTTCCATTAGTGTTTCACAAACTAGTATAAGAAAAAACTTAAGAATTTCTGCTATAAAAATATAGCAGTAAAAAAGTCTAAATACTAAGCCTCATAAAACACAGAATCCTTTCTCACCACTAAAGTCCTAAAAGGAGGATGCAACATGTTCAGAATTATTTCTGGTTTTGAAAACATCAATTATGAAAACCATTAGGATTGTGTTTTTACCAGCAACTGCTTACCACATATCTGGGAATTTGGTATAATTTTCACAAATGAGGTAGCTAATGCAGTTTTATGCTATAACTTACCTCAAAATAGTACCATGCCTCTCAAGGAGCATCCTCGGTCTTGGTGATATTGAGTGCCCCACAGGAAATTGTATCTCTGCTCTGCAGGAGAAAGAAAAATATCACAAGACAAGTAAACCTGTGAAAAGAAAGTCAGATTGAGCAAAAACAGAACAAAAAGGACAGAAAAAGGAATAAAAATTTAAAAAGAGAAAAAATTATGACTTCTATTTCACCATAAAGTAATGGTTCTGGTTTCAATATGAAATATTTTTCACTGCTATTTAGTTTTATTTCATACATCTTCCAGGGGAAAAAAAAATCACTTAAAAAATGATGGCATATGGCTGAAAGCTAACCTCATGCCCTCGGTGAGAGGGTAATTAATTCAGACAGTGTTTAGCATCCAGTTGTAACCCTGTGATCCTTACATTCACCTGCTGACAAATCTGGTTCATGACTATTCGGAATATGATTTTTCTACAGTGAATCATTTCCATAATAAATTACTTTTGTGGCTCTTTTTATTACATCTGAAATTATTGCTTTACTAAAAAAAACTAAGGTAAAATGAATCTTCCTTACCATATCTTGAAAAGGATTTTTAGAAATCTCCTTTTACCTGTCAGTCTTGACTTTGAGGACTGATCAAAACTAACATATTGATATTTCTTATATACCACTATTGTCCTCCCCAAGAAGGTACCCAAAGCATGTATATAATTATTCAAGGCAACCTGGTAGTCTCTTGAAAAAACGACTCCTGAGCCACCACACCCCAGCAGCTACATACAGTGTGCCAACTTCTCAGTCCAACAAGAAGAAATTAAAGAATTTCAAGGTAATAAAGATAATCTTTACATGCATTGGAAAACATATTTAGAAAGTGGAATATTTCTAGCTTGTCCTTTTACTGTCATAACTGACACTGGTCTGGATCTAAAAAAGTTGGGACTAATGACACATGATTTTCCCAGCAAATGTAACATTTGAGACAGATAGCATGTAATATGGCATAGAATATATTTTTAAAAAATGAAAAGGATCCAGAAAGAAGGACTACTGCTGTTTAACAAACTCCAATGTTAAAAGAGCCAGATGAATGAATAGATGGAAGACTAGGGCCTGTGTAAGTGTATATGTGTAGTCAAGTGGGTAGTGGGGACAGTGACAAATTAAAGAGAGCAAGTTCTACTCTACTCTAAAGGAGAAGAGTAATGTGCTGGTGTAAACACATACACACACATACACACACACACACACATTTTTCTATGCAGAGCCATTCATTAAATATTTATTAGCACATTCCTCCTGATCAACATTCATTCCCCCAATATCCTCATTCAGGCCTATGGCTTTAGAACCATTATATAGAACAACAGCCAATGTTATAAACCAGTCCAAACTATTCATCTGAACTCCATATTGTCATATCCAGCTGCTTGTTTAACATCTCCACTTGGGAATGTATGAGGAATCTCAAACATAAGAAATTCCTTATCTTTGATTCTGCCTTCTGAAATCCAAATAGGATCTCCCCTCATTCTTTCCCATCTCAGTGAATGGCTCCACCATTGTATGGTTGCTCAAGTCAAAACCTTCAAGCAGTCCTTGAAACTTCTCCCTTTTTCCTATCCTTAAATCTACCCATGAGTAAGTCCTGTGGGCTTTACTTTTGAAATATGCTTAGGATCAGACCACTTCTCCCCTTGTCCATCATTACTACTCTTATTTTATCCTGTGTCCTGAATGATTGAAAATAGCCTTAACTATCTCCCTGCTTTCATTCTTGTTTCTTCATAGTCTCTTCTTCACGCAGCAACTAGAGATTCTTTTAGGTACTAAAATAAATAAAATGTAAAGTGCCCCAGATACTTTAGCCCTAAGATGATCTTAGCTGGGGGAAAAAAGACTATTCAGTGCTCCTCCACCTTGGAGATTTGCCCTCTTTTTTCCATCTGTCTTGATGCTACTATATGTGCACATCAATCTCATCACAACCACTGCTCTGGAGCAGTCTATCATTATCTGACACACTCTATTTGCTCTCTTGTTAATTGTTCATCTTGTGCCTCTAGCATGAAAGCTCCAGAAGGGTGGGCTTTGTCTGTGTTCTTCACTACTGTGTCCAGAGAGGTAAGAGGTTCCAGGCACACAGTGATTGCTCAATAATGGATGGATGGATGGATCAATCCATCGATTGATGGATCAATGGCTAGATGGAAGAAAGGAAGGATAGATAAATGGACAGTTAAAATCTAAATCCAGGCATGTAATCTCAAAGTTTATGCTCTCACCATTAAACAATTTCACTCATAGATGGCATCAGGTCATGAAGGGCCTTAGGAGTCAAAACAAAGAGCTTGAATTCTATTCTGAGAACAAGAGGTTATGGAGGGTTTTAAATAGAAGAGTGACACAATCAGATTCACACTTAAGAAAGACTGCTTTGACAGAATCCTTGAGAATATTTTGGATGGGGAGGGAAACTACTTAGAAAGATTTACAATAATCTATGCAAGAGAGACTGGTGGCCTGGAATAGGGTTGTGGCCATAGAAAAGGAGAGAAAAGGACTAATTAAAAAGTTGTTTTAAAGATGGATTCCTAGGAGTTGATCACTGATTAGCTGTGGGAGGTAAGCAGAGTGAGGAGTTAAGGATAATTTACATGGTTATGGGTGTCATTCTCTATAATAGATTGGCTTGGGAAAGATTTAGTTCTGTGTGGTCATGCTGAGTTTATGTTTGTAGGACATCTACATGAAGTTATCATAAGGCAGTAATACAGAGGTCTAGCCTAGGGATGTAGACTTTGGAGCCATTTTACTCTACAGCTAATAACTAGAGCTGTTGAAGAAGAGATCATCCAAGCAAACCATGAAGATTAAGAATTGAAAAGAATCTAGGATAAAAACATGAAGAAAACATGTACAAAACAGGCAGAGGAAGAAAATCTTGCAAAGGAGAATAAGAAGTGGTCAGCAGTAAAAGCAAAACCTACTGTTGTTTGCCCAGAAAGAACTAACACAGTTGACTGAGGTGCCTAATATAATCTCAAGAAGTAGTATGTACCAGGAGACTGTGAATCAAATTGCACCATCATTCAAAAAAACTAATGTGTAAAACCATCAGAACAGAGTAGATGGACAAGCTGGAAAGACATAATGGGTTGATCAATACAATGTCATGCTTGGTATTAAATATGGTATATGATAAATAAGCAATAACAGATAGCAAGGTGCTGGGAAATGTCGAGTAGAGAAATGATGACAGCGGAAATAAAAGAAAGGGAAAAGAAATATCATACCAAGGCTAACAGCCCATGTAATCATTCTACCTCAATCTTCCCACTACACTCACAGTTTATTTGTAAAGTTTTGCAACACTTTGAAATCTCTGATAGTTACTTCTTACCAACATCTACAGGAGGGGGGTCAGTTAGCAAACTTATACATGTGTCTCACTGTAACTGTATTGTACACAATGAATCGTGTCGTTTATTGTTAATTCTCATGAGAAAGAAGTAGTCATTCTAATAGCAAAATAAGCTAATTTTCTTTTTTTTTTAAAGATTTTTTTATTTATTTGACAGAGAGAGAGAGACAGTGAGAGAGGGAACACAAGCAGGGGGAGTGGGAGAGGGAGAAGCAGGCTTCCCGCCGAGCAGGGAGCCCGACGCGGGGCTCGATCCCAGGACCCTGGGATCATGACCTGAGCTGAAGGCAGACGCTTAACGACTGAGCCACCCAGGCGCCCCAATAAGCTAATTTTCGATGGTTGTTTCAGAGTATTATTGCAAGATCTCTGACATTCCCTTTTTAACAATTGTAAATGCATTTTTTCAGCATTAATTGTACATAATGAAGATACTCAGAATAAAAGTTGAGATTACAGTTTAAAAATATGTCTTGCTTAACAACAGCTCACATTTATTGAGCAATTATTATATAGTTCTGAATCTTTTAAGTGCTATACACAAGTCAACTAATTTAGCTTGCACCACAACTCTGTATAGTGGATTTTATTATGTTGCCATTTTACAAAGGAAGAAGCTGAGGCACAGGGCTTTGAGTAAGTGTTTTGCTTGTTCTTTTCAGTTATTTTGCCTACAATATTTTATCATGTTGGCCATTCATTTATCAACATTTATTTATTTATTTATTTTGGTGAGAGCTAAATCTCTCATCAGATACATTACACCTCACAAAATGACAAAAAAAATTATCTCCATCATTTTATATGAGATGTATTAATTTTATATAACAATAGAAACAGATTATATTGTGTTGCTTTTTGAACTGAACAATCATACAGAGACTGAACTCAATAATGAAATACTTATACATATAGATTTTAATATGAAATAAGTATAAAATGTGATCAATATTTAATCTCACAAATATTTCCATTTGTAAATGGAATTCCATTTCCATCCAAATAGACTTATTTCCATTTCCTGGGGAGAGAACCTCCAGAGATCTCAGCTGACGAAACCTAGGACTGGAAGGGAACACAGCTAGGCAAGTATTCCCCAAAGCAGCTCCTGAATGCCTAGTTTCTTTGCACTGAAATTATTTAAAGGGTACACAGCTTCTGGTTTCATCTTCCTATCTTTCCCTTTTGCTGCCATAAATTTCAAATTTTCTGTAATTCCTCACTCCTTGACTAATGTATTTACTGACTAATAAGTACTTTTGGTTACAAATTTACTTTTAGAGAATATCGATACTCTATGTATACATTGTATTTTATATTTTATATTCAAAATACATGTAATACCTTGTCTACTTAAAATAAAAGACAGTATGTATTTATATTTTAATATTTTCCATAAATGGTCTCCAATGTTATGTACATCTGATAAACATGGGTGAAATACTCTACGTAAAAGGTGAAATAAGCACTGGGAGTGATTAAGTCAGATAGCAAAGTCACTGGTTTGATTTTAATTATATTGAATAGATCTCTGCAATTCAAATAAATGACAATTGAGTATGGAGTAAATAAATGAATGAGTCCTTGTGGTCCCAATTTTGTTCTAAAGACAGAAAACATGTGTAGAGATGCTAAAGAAATATATGTACATTCATAGAAATACATAGTCAGATGTGCCTATTAATGAATGTTTCTCTGGGAAATTTATATCAGAAATGCATGACTATTTGTGAATGAATTTGTAGTAGAAGGACTAGCATGTATTGGGATACTTGATTCACAAGATTGGTTTGTTCTTTTTCTTTTTTCCATTAACTCATTTTTGGTTCCAAAAATAAGTACCTAAAGGAATGGAGAGAGATGGATGTGGTGTTGCCACTGTTCAGTATCTTGACTGTGGTAGAAACAGGAATGAACAGAGGTGAGAAAACTATAAAGAACTTCACATGGGCATGGGCATGTCCACACACTCACAAATGAGGACACATAACACTGGGGAATCTGAATAAGATTTCTAAAAATGTAAAAATGTCAACATCCTGTTGCAAAATGTTATCATTGGGAGAAAACTAACAAAGTGTATAGGGGATTATATTATATCTTATAAGTAAGTGCAGACTGTATATAATTATCTCAATGAAAATTTCAATAAAAGGTAATTAATTTTAAATTAGCTTTATTAAACAGTAAAGTGAAATAAAAATCAAATTAGTTTTTACAATCTACATTTTATGAATTAAAAAAAATTCATGTATTAAATTCATTTTAAAGGCCACACTGTTTACTTTATTGAGAAAGTAACTTATATAATTATCTTATTTTCTATAACTTTGTTACTCTCTTTAAGGGCACATCTATTTGTTAATTTCCTCATAAGTAGACTTATTTGTTGCATGGACATGTGACTGAAAAAGAGTCCAGCCAGGTTTTATCTATAGCAGGGCACATGGGAAAATTATGAAGCAGCAAATACAATGTTTTATTGCACCTGAAAGTAGAATAAGTGATCGGAAAAAACTGCAATTGCTTCCCAGTGTGGATGGTAACAACAATAATTTTAGAACAATATTGTAGAACAATAAGAAGAAGAAGGAGGAGAAAAAGAGGAAGATGAAAAACCCAATTATCACCTGTGAAGTATTTTTTATATCTGACATCAATTTAAGGGCTTTGCTTTATTAATTTATTTGATTTCTATAACAATCTCATAAGATTAATAGTATAATTATCTCCATTTTATAGGTAAGAAAACTGAGACCAACAAAAATTAATTCTGCCAAGGCAAAATATCCAGTAAGAGTCAAGGTTTAAATTAAAAGCAAGGCAGAATTCTTTTGGTCTTCAGCTACCTTCAGTGTATCCAAATCCTCATGTAAATCTCTTCTTTACCCAAGATGAATCTGCATTAGCTAACTAAAATTTCAGGATACTTAGCTTTTTGGTAGAATTACATCAACAGAACTGATAACACTGATTGTTTTTTGCTAATATTTAGAACTTTATATGAACTGTCCTGACATTTTAGAAATTTTTGTGGTCCGTGGGGAAGAAAAAAAAAAAAAAAACAGAAATAATGTTATAGCATTTCCAATAGCAAAGAAGAGAAACAAGCAAAAAAAAAATTCAAATGACAAAACAATGATGGATTCATACTTAGTTTAGTCAACAGTTTTAGAATTATTAATATGTGTTAGTTACAGCATGGTGATAATGAGATTAAATGCACAAGTTCATAAACTTGATTTATTCATTTTACAAGTATTTATTAACATTATTATATGCAAGGCAGTATTCTGAGAGCTAGGAAAAACATGGAAATATGTAAATTGCTGTCCTTGCCCTCAAGGAGCTCAAATCTGTGCAGAAAGATAAGAAATGTAGGCAAATTCAGTGCAAGTCAGTATGTGCTAAGATTCAAATAAACAGGAAAAATAAAATATTTTAGTAGGTGAGTATAAATGTAATTCATAAAGGTGTCTCAGTTATGATACTTAACTAGCTTTGACAATAAAGGTAATTTATTGATTTACAAACTCAAAATATCACTAGTAGTGGAAGTCATAGGTAAGGCTTGATGCAGAAGCTCTATGGCATTCACCAAGGAGCTTTTTTATTTCTCTCTCCAGTTTTTTTCTAGTGCGGCAAATTTAATCCAAGTCTAGTTAACTTTGTCATTACAAAATGGTTACCAACAATGACAAGAAGCAGGTGGGAGGGAGAAAGAGAGTGAGAAAATAATTGACTGATTTTCTTTCTTCAAATACCAGCTGAAGTCTTGGACTTCCTTCTAACTGAAACACTGAAGTCCTCTACCGACCCTTGGCCAATCTTTCTGACCAGGGGAATCCATATATGAAGTAGCCTAAGGCCTTGACTCACATGACCCATCATCCATGAGCCAATCTCTACTATACCAGGTCTTATGGTTGTATCACTCAAGTGGGCAACAGCTAATCAGAGTTCAATCTTAGAGGAGCTGAACTGGTTTAATTTCACTCAAACCATGTGGCTTCTAGACAAAGAGGGTAGTGTAGAAAGAATATGAGGGGGCAGCCAGCTGTGTTCACTGCAGTCTGTTCCATGCATCCATACACACCCTCCTTCCCATACAAAAGCCCTCTTGGAAGAGGTGGCATTTGAGGTGAAGCCACCGAAGAATAGAAAAATGAATACAAAGCTTTCTTTTCTTAATGATTTCATGAGGCACTTCAAAACCTTTATAAGTTAAGGACAACATTACATTCAATTTCCTGGAGTGAAGAAATGATGAAATGTCAGTTTTTCAAGTCTCCCGGGTAATCATTCAATTTCAGAGAGGGAAAGCTGTTCCTAGAGGTAGAGTTGTTTTGGCTTCTATCTTACCAAGAATTTCCCCTTTTGCTCCCCACTTCTCCATGTAACCACTCAAAGTCAAGCTTTCCAAAACTGAAACTTGACCAGTTTTATGGGTGAGGGTGGCTGCTTAATGCGCTATGAGACATTCTTTTCTAGATATTAAAACTGGACCTTGTGTGCCCATGTTTGTGGGGAGGCTTGCCTCTTCTGATATCCGGTGCCTGCTCTCAAAAAGCCTCTGAATCAACTTCTTCCCCTAATTCCTGACATTTACATTAGCTGTCTGAAGTCCAAACTCCCCCTGCCACGACTTCCCAACTTTCAAATTTGTTTGAAAAACAAATTCTATCCTTCAGTTTCCATTTCTCACAATGAGTCCATTCTTTTTACCATGTCTTATACATTTCTATTTCACTTATTTAAACTCTCCTTTTGTAGTTCCTTATTTATAGTTGTCACCAAAACATGTCAAAGTGAAGCCATCATTTCCTGACCTTACTTCATTTCCCACTCACCTTAAGCAAGACTGCATTTCTTCAGAAAATACTGCAACTTTTAGCCTCTAATGATGATTACACCTTGTTTGCCCTTCTCATATCACTCAATGGGGAAAAGAGAAATTGACTGGTTTGGGGGGGTCTCCAGATCCTTAACTTATCATTATTATTCCATTTTCCTTCCTTTGATGTTTAAATATCCAAGTTAACCACTTTTTAACATTTTTGCGTTTCTTTCTTTTTCTCTGCCTCCACCTCCCAAAAGATGCTGATCTTTGATTGTTATTTTCGGAATTTCAGAATTGGGCTCATATTTTTCTCCTGGTATTTAAAACTGGGTGTCATTCTCAACAATTTCCAACTCTTTGCTGAAAGCTCACCTTATATAATTAATTTCAAATTCTTTGCTTTCTTCAAATTCACTAAGCTCTATATCTCCTCCATAATGGCTTTCCACCAACATGACCAGCTCTCTACAGATGGCATTCTCACAGGGTTCAGACTCATCAGGATTTCAGACTAGTTCCTCTCTTGTTGACCCATAAATTTACCTGCCATCTATCCCTCTTCCAAGTATCTATTCTTCCCCCTTCATCCAGAGCTTCATCATTTGATCCCTTCTATTTCTCCTGGTCCAGTTGACCCTTCTTGCTACAACCTTCTAAGTGCCAGGTCTCTCCCAACGCCCCACCCCCTGGTGAAGATTTGGCTGGCTTTCCTTACATGTTTCTAATTTTCACATGCTCTCTCCCTGTTCTCCAACACAAACTACACATTCTATCTAAATTGGTTTAATTACTACCCCCTGAACATATCAGTGATTATTTTTACCTTGTAATCTTTGTCCACCCTCTTTCCTATAGGAAGAAGTAGGTGTGGGAGTAGGTTACTGCTACTTCTATGTCTATGCAAATTTACTCACTCTCTAAGGAATCACTCAATTTCTACCTCCACATGACTTTCCCAGCCCACTTATGCAGAGTGGCCCCTCTCTTCTGAACTCCTATGGCACTTGTCTGTACTACTCACTTGGAACTTTATCATATAGATTTTATGATTACTGAATTTGTCATTTGTATATATGTGCTATTATTCTCAACAATATAAGATCCCTGAGGGTAGGGTTTATGTCTCATATTTCGTTGTATCCTCTACCCAGTGTTAAGTGCAAAAGAAGGGCATAGTGCAGGACTGTTGAATGAAGTAAATGAAGAAAAACTTGGTTCTAATGCAGCAAACCCTAATTCAGGTTTTCTATCAGATGGCTATACTACATTTTGTGTAAACTATATGGTTTAGTGACAGAATAATAGAACAATATAAAAAGAAACCACTCAAGTTAATTATATTAAGTTTTCCATGAATGTGATGTAGTAATCAAGCTTGCAGGCTCTAGAATCAACAAAACCTAGGTTTGAATCCAAGCTTATTAAATGTGTGAGGATGGGCAAATGTCTTAACTTTTCTCTAAGACTTAGTTCCTCATCTTTAAAATGGAGATTGTAATGCTACCAACCATATGGGGTTGTTTTAAAGATTAAAGCAGAATGTTAAGTACTCTGCTGAGCACTTAAGTGCTCAAGAAATATTAAATATTATTATTATCAGATATCCATAATATAAAGAAGACCTATCGCTCTAATGAATTACTATATGATTAGTTGGCTGCCTAGAAACTGAAAAATACTCTTTACTGGTACACACTGACCCCAAGGCATGCCAATTACTATTACATGAAATATTAATATGTATATTTTACAGCAGGTAGTTTGCAAAGACATCAGGTCTCATGATGTAAAACAATAAGAATTCTCCAGCATTTTTTGAGAAGCATTTTTTTTACATTAAGTTCCACCTCTACTACAAGTAGCTGCTCTAGATTTCAGTAAGAAATGGTTTACAATGTTCTATGCAAGAGCTACTGAATTCTGTTCACTTTTTGGACCCTTAGTGTATTTTACCTACATAATCCACAGGTTTAAAAATAGGGAGCTAATCATGAATTTCTATCTCCTCAAGTTTCTCTCTTCTGCTGACAATTCAGTGGCCTCTTCTTACTCTTTAACACAGAGCAGAAGTTACCAAGTTTTTCCATTGACTGCCCACTATGTGGCAGGCCCTATTTCTACATGGAGAATTAGGGACCTCTGCCCCCAAGGAGCTTATGTTCCAAAGGCATGAGGTTTGAGTGGCAAAGGGGTGGCCACACTCACTCCCTTCTTTTGTGTTTATTTATTCTTCTCTTTGGATGATTGGGCAGCAAGCTTCTAAGCTACTACAAACTCATCCAAAGACTGGTGACCTTTCTAGCCTCTCAAAGAGTGGTCTTTTCCTTAAGATGTGTCTTTTTTTCTTGTCCTGTGCTGACAAGACATTCCAGTAGACTCCAGGTTCTCTCTCAAGAAGCAATAAAGAGAAATTGTCGGTCTCTTGGGTATATTGATGACGAGTGGTATCTTAAACAAAGCTGAGTGCTCATCAGCTCCTACTAAAGTATTTGCCCAGAGGGGCAGTTTTCAACTCCCCTAAATCTACTTACGGAGGCCAGAGATCAAAGCTCTGAATTCTTATTCTAACTAAATCCCTGGAATATGGCAGTGGTATCTTCTTACACAAATCTTAGAATTATTGTCCTAAGCTGTTGAAGTTACATTAAATGCACAATTTCAAAAAATAAAAAACAAATCAAATCCAACCAAATAAACAAAAGAATTTTTAAATCAGTTTGAGACCTATTGAGAATTAAATAGTCCACTCTTTGTACCATCTTTGCAACTATTTTTCCATAAATCTAAAATTTTGTAAAATAAAACTTAAAAAAAAATGTTTCTGGCCGAAAATGCTAGAAGAGAGTAGAGGTGTCATTTGTTTCCCATTTTAGTCTTTCTGTTGCTTCAGACTCCATTCTACTATGAAGCCATTGGGTAGGAACCTAATATCCTATTCACTGTATAAACTGCCTTTTAAGATGTTTCTTCTTTTTCTTTTTAAAACTTCTTAATTGATTTGCTGAGAGTCAAGCCGAGAAAGAAAAATAAAAGTCATTCTAACCTTCATAGCAGATAAAAAAAAAAAAGACTTAAGTGCATTGACATAATGTGTTGTCCCTCATATATAATCATAAGGCTGACATACTGTCAATAGCACTCAGCTTAGAGCTGAGCCCTAGTGACAGCTGGATTCTGGGTTATCTACAAAGGGCCAGGGAACACATTCCCTGGAAGATGGGCATGAGGCCTGGCTAGGAGGGGGACTGGGGCTAAACCTGATTCCTGTTCACCTGGATGAGAATCAAAATAGTGTTAAGGGCAAACTAAGCGCAAAGTATGAAATTCTTCCCGCTTTGGGGCAGGATGCTTACCAAGAACTGAGCTAGGACTGAACTCACCAACAGTGGTCCAACAGTGTATTCTTTGGCCCAGTGGTTTTGAAGTGATGTAGGTGCACCCTAAGGGGTCTGCAGAAAAGTCTCTTTGGGTTAAAGGAAGAAAACATTAGAACTTGTACTTATATGTATTTTTATCTAAAAAGAAGTACATTGAAATGTACTGATATTGAATATATGGGTTGACAGTGACACCCTCACTAGATCTATTTGAGTGAACTTTGGTAAAAGAGAACATTGTTTTCTCACATCTTGCTTCTATTAGAAGGGACTTTCCTAGGCAAACCTGTAGTCTTTCCACCACTGGGATCCAGTTTGAGCAGACTTACCTGAGCAGTCTTCTCTCTTGGGGAGGCCAGCCCTAATCTGGCAATGCCTAGACTGAATGGGCAAGTCTGCTAATTCTGGGGCCCTGTTGGTCCACTTGGCTCTCATATTAAGCTACATTCTTTAATCTACATTTTTAGTAATTAAATGATAATTTGTCTTCCTATGCCCATATCATTTTATTTCACAATTTGTTTAAAGAAGAGGAGAGGCCCCAGTAGAGACCCCAACAATCTTTTATCACATGATAATACCAAGTTTTTCTGAGGGAGGTATAGGAGTTCCACAGTTAGATGCTTTGACCATGGTACTCTCATTCATTCATTCACTTTCAGGCTCTTGCAGTTCACAGGGGTATGAGTATGATTTTATGGCTATGCCAGGTGTCTTCCGCTCCTCCAGCTATACCTTCATCCTTTTCACTCTCCTCACTGCCCAGAAAGACTGACCTTAGTGGGCTACACTGTCAGCTTCTGGTTGGTGACATTATCTGTGATAACCAGTGGCAAAAGTGCCTAATAGACACTTGCAAAAATATAATCAATGTTTTCATGGTTGAGGTAATATTTAAACAATGACTGAAATAGTAGTTACTTTAAAAAAAATCTCATGCTGTGGAGGGCACACATTTGGAAAAAGAACTTTTGGGATGATTTTTACTATAATTTTTTTTTTTTTTGTAGCTGAAACAGTGTGAGTAAATCTGCCATGTTTAAAAATATCTCTCATGTCCTGATACCTAGAAAATTTAAAGACAGAATTTTCTGACTTGCTTAAAAATATTTCAGTGACTTTGAAGTGTATTTGTCAAAAACAAAATAGTCAATCTTTTGATTGCTTTATAAGAATTACTAATTGACATCAGGGAAGATGGAAACTTAAATTTACAAGAAAAATTTCAACAAAATCTTTGTGTAAACTCTTGAGCTGGACTGAAAACTAAGGATCATAATTTTTTTTTTTGGTGCAAGCCAATATTTCTTCCATTTGGTTCTACCTCTAATTGTGAGAGGTCTTTTTCAGTTGTTAAAGGAAAGCAGTAGGAGATTTTTGATTACTACTTCAATTTCCTTTGCTGGTTTCAAGTTTTCTGTTTCTTTCCCTTTCAGTTTTGGTAGTTCATACATTTCTAGGGATGCATTCATTTCTTTTAAGGAGGGCACGTATTGCATGGAGCACTGGGTGTTATAGACAAACAATGAATCATGAAATACTATGTCAGGAGTGCCTGGGTGGCTCCGTCGTTAAGCGTCTGCCTTCGGCTCAGGTCATGATCCCAGGGTCCTGGGATCGAGCCCTGCATTGCGGTTCCTGCTCAGCCAGGAGCCTGCTTCTTCCTCTCCCACTCTCCCTTGTGTTCCCTCTCTAGCTGTCTCTCTCTGTCAAATAAATAAATAAAATCTTTTTTTAAAAAAAAAGAAAGAAAGAAACACTACATCAAAAACTAATGATGTACTGTATGGTGACTAACATAACATAATAAAAAAATAAAAACAGAAAAAAAGATTTTTTATTTATTCATTTGAGAGAGAGGGAGACAGAGAGAGCACAAGCAGGGGGAGAGGCAGAGGGAAAGGGAGAAGCAGACTCCCCACTGAGCTGGAAACTGACATGGGGGTAGATCCCAGGACCTGGAGATCATGACCTGAACAGAAGGCAGATGCTTAACCACCCAGGCACCCCAGAATGCATCTATTTCTTCCAGATTGCCTAATTTGTTGGCATATAGTTGCTCATAATATGTTATTAGAGGAAAGCATTAAAATAAACTGAACTTCTAAATAGACCTTTTGATTATTGCAGCAGAGTTTTAAACAGAGATTTTAAAAAATATAAGCTTTGATAATACAAAATAAAATAATTTAAGATGGAAAGAGCTTAGTTCTCTTAATCATTTAGTGGTACGTCACTGGTCATGAACACACAATGATGTGTAATGTGAACAAAAATAAACTTTTGTGTGTTAAGGCACTGATTATAGGAGCTATCCTCCCTTGGTAAGTACAGAAATTGGTACTTTGACATGTACTTCTGTTGTAACAAATCCAAGATAAGTGTCGTTCGTTTAGAGACCAGCCAGTAGAAGGTAAGGATATGATACAGCAGGCTAGATGTCTAGAGAGTTCTGCTGTGCTTCAGGAAATTTTCAGTAAAGTTGTCATGGCAGAACATGGAAGGCAAACCACAAATCTGAGCCTGTAGCTCGGGGGAGGTAGCTGGACCTGTCAGCTTGATGGTGTGTTGGCCACCACTTATGCAAGAAAAGCCTGTAGCTCAGGGGAGTTTGAGCCAATTTTCAAGCCAAGAATCGTGAGAGTAGAAAGTTCAGGGATCAAGGGCCTTCCTTGGTAGAAAAGTTGATAGCTTTGGGACCTGAAATAAAAAAATGGCCTCAAATGACACAGGGCCAGTGAGATTTCTCAAACAACTCAGCCCTTCAGTAAACATCAGAGAGGTTAGCATATTGTTTCATAGCATATGGTTTCAGATTGCCACTAAGTGGAAGAAAAACATATGGGGACCAGAAAACAAGGAATAAACCAAGTTTAATAACTATTAAAAAACCTTGGTACCTGGAACTGAAAGTAAATAGATCAGAAACTTACCAAAAAAATTTTTAAAGAAATTGTAGTGCCAATGAAACCATGAGCCAGGGCTAAAAAAAGACCTTAAAATCACCCTTGGAGAGGAAGAGAGATATGAAAGCTGCATAGTCCACAAGGAGAGGATATTCTTCAACAACCATTTCAGATATTTCTGTGAAAGATAATGGTTAATGAAGAAACTCTCAGAGAGGAGCCAAGGGCCACAGAAAGAAGAATCAGGGACAGAACAAGCAATTATTCACATCTTGGCTAATCACCCTACACAGGGCCTTTCCAGAAGGATTTAATAATTTCTGCAGGTCATTGACTGCTATGTGTATCCTCTTCTTCCCTTTTTTGACTGGAAGCTTTTATTGCAGTTATAGTGGGAAAAGGATGCAGAGCACGGGACCCAGGGAAGGCTACATGATTTGCATGCCCCAGTGCAAAATGAAAATTTGGGATCCTTGTTCAAGAAGCAGGGGAAAGTTGCCATTGAAAGTACCTTATCCTTTCTTTTACAGTATGTTTTGACTTATCATGGTATTTTAAATTTGCTGATTAATGTCATTCTAAATAAAGAAATGTTTAATTTTACTATTAATGTTTTTAGTGTGCTATGCCAGTTTTAAATGCAAATATAAGAGCACTGAATTCAAATGTGGAATTAATGAAATTATATAATTCTTACTTCGTGGCATGCATATGCATTTTGTTCTTAGGAGAGAAGTGGAAATGCTGCACACAATAATGGAACTGTTTTTAATTTGTTTCTCCATGTGCGCACATTCTTTCAATACTCTCTACCTTTGGCTTACCGATGAGTGAGAAAGGAATGAAAGAAGGAGCTATGGTTGTTCCATCTTTCTCTTTCCTTCTAAGACATCATATTAGTGTAGGTGTTTGGCTAATACAGGGAAAGATAGCATAAGGAAAAAGCATATAATAGAGTTCCTGGATCTTCTGTGTTTCTTAGAATGCCATTGCCTTCTTTCTGTGTTCAAAGCAAGTTTTTAGTTCAAATGGAAATCATGGTCTCTCAGGGCTATCAATGCCCTGCTTACACAGCCATAAGATATAGCATGCTTACCTTGTACTCAACACTGAGTCTTGCTAAACTCCCAAGCATCATAGGTCCTCCAGCATTCTGCACTCATGAGCAACACAAACTGCATATGAATGGGGCAGCAAGGAACAAAGGACACACATATTGCACATACCTGCTGTGCTCATGTGCATGCTCCATTATCCTATTGAACTTCATTTATAAAACACAAGTTCAACAGTAATATTATTAGTAATTTCATGAAGTGAGAGCAGAGCATTAAACCAACTTGCAGGGACCCATCTGAGTGTGGGGACTCATATAGCCACACACACCACACACTTGTGAGACCATTCCTTCCTGGATTTGAGAGAGCCACAATACACATGAGCCTGGAGATTCTGGGCTTTGAACAGATTCAGTGACTGGATGGGGCCTTGGATGATCTCATTTGGGAGATGAGGACTAAGTTCTTTGTGTGGGAAAAAGAGTGGAATGGTTTTCTTTTTCTCCCTTCCTTCCTTCCTTCCTTCCTTCCTTCCTTCCTTCCTTCCTTCCTTCCTTCCTTCCTTCCTCTCTTTCCTTTCTCTCTTTCTTTTTTTTGGTGAATAAAAAGATATACTGTTGTACTCACCAAACCTATTTCCTTTGTCCTTCAGGGCACACAGTTAGGCTATATCCTAGCCTTCTTTGTTGTTAGGTATGCCATATGACTGAGTTCTGTCGAATGGAATGTGGGCACAAAGGCTGCACCATGGTTCTGTGGCTGACCCACAGAAACTTCCCTCATGATCTTGTTTCCTCCCTTTCCTTGTCTGTCAGGCAGATCCAGAGAAGCCAGCAGAGAACTCCAATCTCCGAAAGGGATGATTGAGCAAGTTTGGAAATGTCCTGAATCTCACCAAACACTTTGAGCAGCAGATAAACTTCTAATGTTACATCACTGAGATATTTGGGCTTATTTATTATGAATGTTTGGGTTCTTCTGAATAAAACAAACTTCCACCCTCATAATATCATCATGAGGGCTTAAGTGGCAATAAGATAAATCAGCTAAGGATGTCAGCTGACCTGGAGACTAGACAGACATAAGGGATAAATCAGGAAAGGAAAGGAGATTTTAGTGGTGGAAATCACTGGGTGTGGGGAGACCAGTTGTTGATTACAAAAGCTGGGAATAAGGCTAACCAGGGATATGAATCTTAAATAGCTGTAAAGTTGGTAGACCATGGTAGCTGGGGGTGAGAGCTGGGGTCAAGAAGATTCTCTAAAAATCAATGTTGTAGTCTCTGAGAGACCTTCCGTGATACCTAAGTAGCACCCCTCTACCCTGACTCCTTTATTCCTTACCATGACACTTTGACATATAATACATGTTTTAATAATACATTTATTTGCTGAATTAATTATTTATTGTTTTACCCAGTATAATGTTTCATAAGATCAACTTTGTTAGTTTTATTAACCCTTGGGCCTAATATATTGCTCAGTCCTTGGCACAGAACAAGTGAATACATGTATAAAATATGCATAAATTATGGTCAATCATGGGACATTTAACACTTTAGACCATCTTTAATTGGTTCCTGACTTGGCCTCTGGTACTACTTGAATGGCTATCCTATTTCTGAGCTCAGTCTCGCTTGACTGTGTCCCTGCTTCATGAAGTTGGGCCTCTAGAATATTGCCCACCCTACTGCTCAGACCTCTTGCGTTTGCCTGCCATTTTGACTTTTGCCCCCCACCTGCCCTGCCTTTGTTTAGATATACCCCCAAGGCTTTCTTCCCTTGATGTGGATGCTTTGCCTTAGGACTTTTGCCCATTTTCCCATTCTTGATCTATCTTCAGATTCACAATTCTGAGTATTTCCTACCAGCCTAGCTGACACTTGCTTTTTACCAAGGTCCAGGATCTCGTATCCTGTTCCTGCCATTCTGAGTCCAAGTGTGCTCAGACCGCAGCTGCCTCAGAGCCTTCTCTTTCCAAATTTCCTTAGCATTCAACATAGAACAGCTTATTCAGGCTCAAACCACCAATTACCCTGAACTAACGTAGTTCAGATGAAATGTGTACCTTTAAAAATAAAATGGGACTGTTTAAGTGAAAGGGAAAAGGATTTAATATAAAGATATTTTAGCAGTGCTGAAAAAAATATGATATGATAAGTAGACATTCATCTCAAAGAAGGGCTGGGAGGTCAGGGATTGCATGTGTACTACCTTATATCACACATAATACCCAATACATTGTTATGCACACAGCAAATACTCAATATTTCTTTACTGGTTGCTTGGTTATTGTGACTAAAACGTCATAATTTTGACAAATATTGATGTAGTAGAACATGCCACAAAGTCTGATCCTGGTTCCAGTCCTCTTTAGCAGCCTTGGCTCGCTATCCAAATGATTATGTTCTGAGGCCTCTCATAACCACATTTCATCACAGTAGTGACAGCGTTGAAGTGGCTGAGTGAATGTAGTGCCTGTTCATAAAATCATTTCAAGTAAAAGGCTTCAAGTTCCTTCCAGCTGTTATTCAAATCTATATCATTATTTACTGTACAACATAAAACACCAAGGTCTAATATATTTCCTCCCTCATTGAACTAGCACCAGCGAAGCCATGTGACAGGGCATTGAGGTACAATAAAGTCGGTCACCTCAGAATCTGTTTCCTTAAGCATTCTATTCTTCCTCTAAATTGTGAGTAATGGAATTGACAGTCTCCTGGACCTTAAGGTAATTACATTCAATAGACTAAAGCTTTGGTGTTTTGAAATGAACAGGCCACATGCAGTGGGTACAGAAAACTGGGAAGTTATTATGTATCTGTTTTGAGATAAACACTTTGCTGCTGCTGACATTCTGTAACTTTTTATCATATTTTCAAAAAAAACAAAAAACAAAAAACAAAAAACAAGTGAGCCAAACTGGTTGCCTTGGAAATGATCATGATGTCACAGAGGATGATGACTTCTCGTAATCTATAAGCAGCTAGAGCAGATGTGCTTGTAAGAAACAAAGATCTTGTTTTCATACAAATGTTCTCAAAATAAAACACAAAGGAAGAAAAATACCCAGAGCACATAATGCAAAGAAAAAGAATCGGTTCTAAATAGAATGTTTTACAAAGTTTTCCATAAAGCTTCAGCTGCTCCTCAAAGCACGACCAGCTTGAACATGGATAACAGACGTGAAATTACAGTACTCACGAAATTAGTATTCAGGTTGCACAATCTCTCTTTTCAAAGGCTTCAAGCATACTTTATGCATGCACAATTATAGAAGCAGGTAATGAGAGAGATTCTGATTTTCCCCCTATTGTTGCTATTGTACTTAGCTAGATAAGTCTTGATAAAAATTGCTTTGTTAAAAATAAATCTAAGCAATAATTTATTAATTCTATTGAAAAGATTTTTTGCCTTTTATTATAAGATACATCGGATAATTTTTCTAAAACACACATTATTCTGTCCATGGAGATGCGTAGCAACATAATCAACTTTTAGTAAAGAATCAAAGCTCAGTAACAATTAATAATCTGCAAGCTACAGTAATTCTTTGCAATTTTATTATTTCACATCACAATTAATTTCACTTCAGTTATTAGAGATTTTAAAAAAGGATATTCAAAGTTTATGACTATGACCCCCTGAAATACATAGATAGGATAAACAATATATCAAATGAATGGGTTGTGTCAAAATATATTACAATGTTTTCACTATGTCTCTTTGAATTTTATTCTCTACCTTGATGGTCATTGATAACATCCTAAATTAATTAATTCTTCGGATTCTCAAGTATCTCCCACAGTAACTTCAAATATTTCTTAGAATTAATCAAAGTTCAAATAATAAAAATGAATTAATTATGATAAAGTTTTCACTCCCTGCAATAAAAAAACCTCTCCATCCAACATCCAACTTACAATATGAATTTGCCAATAACAATTTTTTTAAAATTCTTCTATAGCTAAGTGAGAAATATGAACTGAGTAGAAAGGAGATAAACTAACAATTCTGACAATTCCTAAAATATATTGCTCCTAAGGAAATCTATTATGGAACAATCTTTTAAATGAAAATGTAAAAGATAAGATACATTAGGCCAGAATTCTGCATTACTATTAAGTAGTAGCATACACATTTTATTTTACTTCCAATCTAATGTCCAAATTAACTTTTCATTTCATTCAAATGAAAATTTAATTTGTTAATGTCATTGAGAAATGCACAATACTAGAATTACATAAAATAAAAACATACAAATAAGAGTAAAAATTAAAGGTTCACTATGTTCCCTAGCCTGAGTTAAAAGAAATTGAGATTAAGTAACAGGTGTTTCTGAAAGCTAGCCTTTAATCCTAGTTTTAGTTCTGTGATCATATTGGAGTCATATACTATTTTAAGACATAAGCTCACTTTTTAAAAGTACATAATATGAATACAGTAGTCTAAATGGACACAAATGTTTGAGGCGTATGGTGAGAACTGACATACTATGATAATATAACTTCTAAAGAAGAGGAATAAAAACACTCTAGAGACAGGCTGCAAAGAGAAGAAAAGAAAGTGACTTTTAATAACTGCAAAAGGCAACAATAATTTGGTTGATTTAGCCAAAGTGCAAAGACTTAAATAAAAAAAAATAGCATAGATATTTGAAAATAGAAAAAGAGAAAGGAAATTGCATTAAAAGGGCTTTTTAAGGAATGAATGACTAGACAGCATTGGAATATTTTATACTACTTTATTGACAAAGGATTCAATCTCAATGATAATTTTAACAAAGATGGTACCAAGTCTGTGTAGATTGTTGTATTAAGAAATAAGACCATTATAAAAAAATGATGACCCAGTCTTTCTCTAAAATTGCTCTAATATAGTAAGGGAGATAAGATACACATGCATGAAAAACATATATTTTATTGTGAGCTAAATGAAAACATTATTAATGCAGATAGTAGACGCTAAGTTAACCTAAATGGAAATATAAACCACGTATTTATAACATATGGTAGCAAAGTAGTTCAGGGGCACAGACAAAATGTGGTTTAATAATTCAAAAGAACTAAAGCTGCTTATAAATAAGATATGACTTATGTTGTTTTCTCATACACAAAAGTTTTTGTCTATAATTAGGTTTTTTTAAATCTTTGATCTCATTAAACAATGCTTATGTCAAAATTTCCATTTTAAAGACTCCCAACAGGGATGAACAAAAACTGGATAGTTTCTTGTCTCTGGGGGAGATATCTTAGTTTGCAAATTGTCATAAACCTTACACCCCCTACATGAGCGTGGATTAATTTAGCTGTTTGTTGCTATGTGAGGTTTTTCTAGGCAATGACACATATGCTCTAATTTATAGTTGGCTGAGATCTGTATAAAAAACCCCCTGAATCTGACATATTTTATTAGGAGGACTACATTTTGAAAGCAAGCATGAGAAGTGTGTATTCTGATCCACGTGGCAGAGAATATGTTTATTTTTCTGATTTTTCTGTTTTTAAAAAATGGAAAAAAAAGACTTTAAAACTTGGGAAGGATATCAATAGAAAAATAAGGTACAGAACAATTGTCAGCTTGTATGTCACTACAATAATCAACTACTAACTGCAATCACACTAATTTAAGAATGTCCTTTGAAAAACTGCTATTCAGATTATTTGCTTGCTTAATTTATTAAAGAATAAACCTTACCGGGGTGCAGGGCTGTTCTCAGCCTTGATCAGTTACAAATATTAACTCGCTTAATCCTATTTAAAAAAACTTATGAGGTAAATTCTATTATTACTATCCACTTTTAATAGATGAGGAAACAGAGATTAAGAAATTTGCCCAACTATTAAGTAACACAGTAAGTTGTAAAGCTGGGATTTGACCCTAGGCTTTCTAGATTGAAGATTTTTGATTCCTGTATCGCCAATGACACTTTTGTCAGTATCAGCTGGGTCAAATTTCTCTTGGAGCACTGAGCTGGGAAATTTTGTGTGTGTTTGGAATGATGAGTTCACAGGCTTCCTAGATAATTAGAGCAATTAGTGGGCTTCCTCTTTTGCTTGGTTGCTGTGAGTTCAGAAGTAAGCTTTGTGTTCAACTGTGGCTTTTTCATCACCAGAATTTCTTGATATTTTTCCTTTCCCCTTTGCTTCATAGTTTCTTTCATGTTATATGTAGTCTTTCATCTTATTGTTCTTTGAATTTACAATGAGTTCAAATTCTTTTGGAAGTATGAGGGGGATCAATCACTAATCAACTTCTAATAATAACTACAAATCAGTCTTGAACAGAACGCCTTCATATTCTCCAATTTATAAATCAAATAACTACAGGAGACCAGACATGGCTACCATCAATCATTTAAAATAAGGTGTGGGTAAACTAAACTGAAAGGTCACCTGAAACCAGTGATCATAACTTCTTTTAATATTTAACAATAAACAGACACATTTTAATTAAATTTGGCCTTTTTAAAGAATTCACTCTTTCCTTCAGTAGAGCTAGAATAACCCTTGGTCACTAGGTCCATTTTATATGGTGAAGGTGAGGATAATGGTGATCTCTTGACTTTATCCTAGATAAAATGATGCCATGTCCTTTCATCTTTCATCAAGGGCAGTTGCATGGTAGAAAATGAAAGAATATGATTTTAGATGACTTGCCTCTATTTACCCTGAGTTCTACCACTAACTAGCTGGTAACATTTAGAAGTCATTTAAATTCTATGGGTTGAATATTACATGATTAAAACACATCTTCATTATACAATTCCAACTCTCCTTCCAGCTGGACATTTTGATCGCTCTCTTATATTCTTTCAGTTCATATGTGGAGAAACAAATATCAGAGAAACGAAGTGAATCAATCAGAGGAAAACAGTACAAAGGTCTCCTGACTTCTGGAATTTTATTAAGAAATCAAACATTGTAGGTACATACCATCTTTCTCCCTCTCAACCCGGAGGTAACTGCTGTTCTGAAAGTGGTATCTTTCTTTTCCATTTTATTGTACTCTTACTACATATCTATATCTATATCTATACATATATGTAAATAAACAATACATAATCCAATTTTCAATGTTTAATGTAAGAAAATTCTATTACTATTGACTTATTTCACCCAACATAATATTTTGGATTTTATCCATGTTGATATAGGTAGTGGTATATATAACTGCTATAGAGTATTTTGATAAAGTGATAGACCTCAATTTGTTCATCTGTTTTCTTAACAGGGGCTTTTAACCTTTTTTTGACCATGCAATCCATAAGGGGTAAGAATACATTTTATGTGGTGACCCGGTAGATAGATCTGTGTATCTGTGAAATCAAAGTTTACCTTTTTATTTATCCCTGTTGTATGTGATGTACTCTATTCTATTTCATTTTTTAAAAATGCTGGTTATGACATGCTAAATAATAGCCCTCTATTGGGTTACAACCTGACATTTGAAAAACACTGTTCTAGAGGAATATTTTTCAAACTGCTACAATACTTCCAATACTCTGATATTTCTCTAGGATGAGGTGGGAAGCTAGAGGTAGTGGAATAAGTGCTGCTTAGAATTTTTTCCAAGCAAGTAATGATATAACTAAGTAGGAATATAGTAAGCTGATGCAACTAAATAGGAATATATTAAACCTGTGGATCGCTTAGGTACAGAAAACAAGTTTGTGAACCACAGTTTTAAGAAGTTAAGCTGAAGGGGCTCCTGGGAGGCTTAATCGTTAAGTGTCTGCCTTCAGTTCAGGTCATGATCCCAGGGTCCTGGGATCGAGCCCCGCATAGGGCTCCCTGCTCAGCAGGAAGCCTGCTTCTCCCTCTCCCACTCCCCCTGCTTGTGTTCCCTCTCTCGCTGTGTCTCTCTCTGTCAAATAAATGAATAAAATCTTTAAAAAAAAAAGTTAGGCTGAATTCTTATCATGAGGCAATTCTGAAAAACTATATAGATTTTTAAATAAATGATTCATATTTTAAATTGATGCTGCAAACTTACTACTTTAAGGATTCCTATGAAGTCTATTGTAAATTGGAATGAATATTTTTAGAAAGTGAATAAAAACCACTCATTTTATCTTAATTTAACTTTATTTGTCATGGTGAATGAAGAATGTCCATAACTCAGGGAAATGGCTTTATCTATATTTCCATAAGCTACATCAATAAGCTTTATGCCTCAGTTGCACTGCAGTATATTATTTGCAGACTTAAACACAAATGACTTCATTGACTTACAGGTCTCCTATGAAGTTATTGTAATGTGGATTTCTACGATGAGTGGAAGTAGGACCATTTCTTTTGCAAAAAAATTTTGAATTCCAATATGGTTACATGATATATTGGTCTTTTAAGGTGCATTTTAGCCTATGGCTGTGACTAGAGACATAAGAATATTTTGCTTTCAGCAAGATTGGCCATTACTATTTGGTTTTTGGCATTATTATCTGACTTAAGTACTCTACTCCTTTCATCATCAGCTCTCAGTATACAATGCTTAGCAAAATCTAATGACTTCGGTGAGTATACCAGTCTTCATAAGATCCAGAGGTCAGAAACTGTCTTGTTTTCTTACCCTGATTTTTAAGTAAGTAATGAAGTTGACCTGACAGAGAAAGCCAAATCTGCCAAAACTCCAAAGAAAGAGAACTGAAAATGTAAGTGCAAAGGGGAAGCAAGTGTTAGGAGGCTATCATCCCAATTAGGAGCCATTATATGGCCATGATCTGTAGCAATTTAGGCCTTGTGAGTCTTTCACCTTGGAATACAGTGTTACAATTTCTGGCCACAGTGTAAAGATATAAATAATGATAGGCATATTTAACCTCTGAAGGCATGGCTGTCAATCTGATTCCAGATCAAAGGAATCAGAAGGTTGATAAGGAAATTGAAATGGAAGATGGGAGCTCCAGGTGAGGCCAACTCATCTATTCCACACTCTCAAGTCAACCAATATTTGCGGTCTCCTCTGATTCGGTAGAACACTGCTCCTCCCCCTCCCAAACCTTTCTTACCATGGTCCCTGGAACTCCCTTCTCAAGCAAAACAAGCAAGAAATTCCATCCTACGTCCTCTCACTGATTTAAAAAATATTTGTTTCCTAAATGAAAGAGCTCTCCGTTGAAGCCACGACTCCCTTTTAAGGGAGGGTGAACACGTAATTTAACATAGAAACCAGAACACTTTTAAGAGTAAAAGGGGACACTATTAATAGTTATGTCAGGGCCACAGGTATAAATTGGGACTGTTATTGACAAAACAGATGTTAAGGTCACCCTACCTATAGTCCTCTCAAAAGAAGGCCACCCATTTTCTTATAATTCACCTAGCTCAGGGTTAAGAGGATCAACATTCCATACAACCCAAACCATTTTTTCAGAATATTTACACTTCTGTGTAAAACTGCAGTTACTCTGATGTCTCTTCTTCAATGCTACCTCGTCACTACTCTACCTCTTTGCTGTTATTTATCAACCTTTCAGGGACTAGCTCTTCAAAGACTTCAGCACCTAGTTCTGTATCTTCCTCTACCTCCAAGACCCAAGGTAATCTCCTGATTATCCTATCACTTTTCTGATAATCCAACCCCTAGAAGTCATGACTTCTCAATCTCCATTCTGGATCCTGGCATTTTTTATTCAACAGAAATATCAAATTTCTGTTCAAAGTCCCATATACTTTCATATCTCTCACTCAGCATTCCCTTTTAGACAAGTTCTTCAACCTCACTGGGACTCAAGGTCTCTATATCCCTCTACTTTTCATATTGGTCAGCACCTTATCAGTTGGTATCCTTCTCTATAAAGCTCACTCAATAGACCATTACTCTATTTCTTTTAATTAAACTCAACTTTTTTGATCCAGGGTCTTACAGCTCCCTACCTATTGAAATTTCTGCACTGGGTCAATCCTGTGGTTCGTATTTTCAAGATTATTAGACCTGGTCTGTGAACTCACCTATAAGTTATTACATCAAGCACATGGATGGTTTATTTGTGGTCACCAGCCTCAACTGGTTCCTCTATTCTGCCCATCAATCTCTCCATATACTTTTTTTTTTTAAGTTATCCTCTCTCACATTCTTTATAGCAAGTATTGCAAGCTTACTCACTTTTGTTAAACTTTCAATCCAGCCATTTTCCCCTTCAATCTCAGTAAATAACACTGACACCTTCTTCAAACCCTCCCCCACTTCCTATCACATCAACTAACAGACTTTGCAAGTACTCATCCTTTCTTGCTTCTCTTCCGTACAAGAGGTATAATTATTTCACTTGTGCTCTAGATATTTTTTTTTTCCTGTCCCTCCAGGGACTTCCCTTCACCATTTTTCCTCTATCTCCAAGCTCTAACTTGCTATTGACACCTTCTGATCAGCATGCTGAAATCTTAAACAACAAAACCTCCCTCAACCCCACATCCTCCTCCAGCTGCTAGCCACTACCTTTCCTTTTATAGCCAAACTCATTAAGATTATTGTTCTATACTCACAGCCTCTCTGTTTCCTCACACTCTCCTCAATGACTCCAATCTGTTTTCTGCTGTCATTCCTACAGGCAGCATTTGTTGCTGCTGGTCTCTTCCTTTCTTCTTAGATCTACTGGTTTTCCTCTCAGATCTCTGAATGGTTCCATTTAGGTAGCTTATCTCAAAAATGCTGTTGTGCCTCATGAATCTCCTTAAGTAGCCTGGCTTGACTGAGGCTGAAGGATTCACTGAAGTTCTAAAACAGGCAGAAGGAGACCATAACATGAGACCATGATATTCTTGAGGATCAGGAGAGAAGTCTGGTCAGATGACAAGGGTCATGTGCATATGCAAAATGGAATAAACTTAGTGAGCTTCACTATCCAGGGTCTGGCCTTTAGCTTGTGGGGTTACAGAAATTCAAGTTTATAGGTGCACCTAGGACAACTAAAAATGTTTAAACTTATAAAACATGGCTGTATGAAACCTAGAAACATCATTTATACATAAAGGAAAACAATTGTTAAGTATACTTTCTCCACATAGGAAATGACATGGAAAGTGAAAATATCACGAAGTGGCTAATGTTGGATTTGGAATTGACCAAAGCATTCTGTGTATGAAAGACTGTCTAATGGTATCAGGCCTTAGAGCCTGCAGTGTCCACCTCCACATCAGGAATGAACTCTGAAAGCAATATTCCCAAAGACTTGGGAGAAGGGTACCCTCTCTCAGATACATTAGATTGTGAAGAAAGAGGATTCTTGTTTACTATTTAACAAGTCTTCTGTTAGGCATTTATTCTCGAACTTAAGTATCAGGAGATGTCCAATTATTTTTAAAAGAATATATTATGAATGGGGCACCTGGGTAGCTCAGTCGGTTAGGCATCTGCCTTCAGCTCAGGTCATGATCTCAGGGCCCTGGGATGTAGCCCCCATCCAGCTCTGTGCCCAGTGGAGAGTCTGCTTGTCCCTCTGTCCCTCCCCTCCACCCCTCCAGTTCCCCCCCTGCTCAGCTCTCTCTCAAACAAATAAATAAAATCTTAAAAAAAAAAAGGAATATGTTATGAATCTACCAGACCCCTTGTTCATTTCATATTTTGGCTATTTTAAGATGTTTTGGGAAGCTCTTCTGCCTTAGGACAAGTTATTCAAAATGTCCTAAAACAAATTTCCCCCAAAGCCACCAATTAGCTTCCTTCATAAATAGTATCTCTGTTATCAAATAAAAGTATTATTTTTCTTTTTTGAAAAAAAAAACCCTGCTATGAAAGAACAAATATATAACTCCTATTATCTATGCAAAGTGGGAGAGAAAAAACTAATTGAAACAGTATAGTTTTATGTCTCTATTCCAGTATTCAATTTGTAAATTAAAACAGAGAAAAACCCTAATCTCACAGGCTTTGTTTAATGGATCCTAGCAAAATGTTCAAATTGACCTTTACTATAAACTGAGAGTTGCTCTCCACTAGAAAAAAAAAAAAATCTGTTTCTTGAAATCAGAATGCCATTTAAGAATCCATAACCATTTAAAATCACAAAGTTCACTACATAAATTTAATCATTCATTCTTTGCACACATAGGTGAAGTAAGTCTACCAAAGGAAGAAGTGTGATGCTTATGGTTTTGGGAACAGTGAATCAGAAGCAACCCTTTTGAAACAAAAGTGCAAATATGCTTGGTGACCCAGAATTTAAAGTTAAGATCTTGTCTATATCTCTTTGTCACCATTAATTGATACTCAATTCTTTATGGGCTGGCTATCTTTTAATTCACTCTCAGTTGTTCTCTCATGTCATTCACTTGTTCAGAAGAGCTCGAGGAAGAAGGTGGATGGATACCTGCTGTTAAAGTATTAGACGTCAAATAGGTCATGTTTCAAACAGATTGGCGCTGGATTTGGTAGAGTTCTATGTTGATATCACATTCGAGTAAACTTCTAAGAACATCGTGGATATTTGGGTTTTCTTCCAAGTAGTTCAATATTGGACAGTAGTTACCCAAAGGGTTGGAATTAACTGCAGCAACAGTTCTGTATGACTGATAAATACATCATGGTGGTTATTACTATGGGTTTTTAGAATTTAAGATATGTCTTTGAGTCCAGCTCTGACATTATGCTATCCTGAAAAAATAATGTATCCACACTTCAATTTTTTCATGTGAAAAATGGGGTTAATATTATCTCTTAAAGATGACTATAGGGGTTAAATGAGAATGCATGTAATATGCTTGTCATGATGCTTGGCATAAAGTAAATGCCTATAATGGTAATGATGGTAATTAGCTAGTCCCACTGATACCACTACATTGAAATCAGTTATATAATCTCAAGTGCTGTAGATTCTGCATAAGGATTTCTCAAAAATTATGCATTTCAAAAACATAGTCTTCCAATGAGGCATTTTCTGGAATATAGTTTATAGGACTTCTTATGCTATCCTTAGTCTATTAAGCAGGACTTTCCCAGGTGTCTAGTACCTCACCATGACGTCAAGTTTTAAATACCTTTTTGAAGCCTGAACATAGATGTTAGGGGGAGGGATACTGATGGTGTCATTCTCATCTTCATATATCATGTCTTGAGACAGTTCAGAATGCCACACTAACCTCTATATTAAGCTAACCTTTCTCTAAACCACAAGTCATGAGAATTGGGGGAGGTGACATTTGACTTTACTACCTGTAAATGACCTTTCTTTGATTAATTTCCCTCCTCCAAACCACAGCCGTTGTTATCAGGCAGGAAACGGCTCCCCATTTCTATCCGTGTGTGGCTTTGAATTCCCTAAGTTGTCACCATCTGGCCATAAAAAGGGGGAAGGTTGAATCCCAGAACTCTTTCCTTCACTTTCTGTTGGTAATGTGTTCTATTTTCTTCAGTCTATATAGGATTGTTTAAACACGTGATTAGACTCGGCTGTACTGCGAAAGAATTTTGGTTTACAAAGAGTTGAGGCTTCTCACAAAAACTGGACATGTAATTCCATGAGCTTTTCACAGGATTAAAAAACAAAACGGGATCACACTCCTATTGGCACTGGTTTAACTACCCAGTCTTTCCCTTGAGATGCAACCCTGTCATCTGCTTTAGGCTATGGATATCTCTAGCAGAATCTGACTGTTGGTATTATAGATCTTTAGACTAACATGCCCTAGTTTCACTTACCAATTCCAAAGTCAAATGATCATTTATTGTTTTCCTTCTTATCCCCGGAGGGTGTTTATTATCTTGTATCTGAATTAATGCTCAGTAGACAATGTGTTCTTATTATTATCCTTTTCATTTGTAAGTTGTGTCTCCAGAAAGTTGAATAGTCTTTTTCTTCTCTTGTGCTAACACTTTGTTGGAGAGTTCAATAACCTCATTATATTTTTTGTGTTCATAAATTTTAGGGTGTTTTAGAACAATGTTCTCCTCAATGCCTTTTAGAGTTGTTTTTGAGCATCAGCTATCTACACTTGGCCCAGCTCAAAGTTCCTTCACTTTTGCCTTAGTAGAATTCATTTCCTCAAATGCTGAACACATCTGCTTTTTAAAAAGTAACTATGATATATTCTGATGGCATCTTTAAAAATGTGTACTTTCATTTTTATTCAGAAACTTCTCCAGTTCTTACCCCCTTGGTCTAAGTTTAACTCCCACAATTTCTAATTCTCATTTGGGATAGAGATAGCTTATCTTCTGCTCTACATCAAAATGTACTCTCTAGAAGAGATCTGATATTATTCTAACAAAGTGTGAATGTAAGTCACAATGTTACCTTTTCTAGGGACATGGGTATTTGCACAAGAGTCTTATCTCTAATTGCAAAGTGACACTCTTAAGAATTGTTAAAAGAAACTACTGTTCAGGATGGATGGAATGAGAAGACCCTAACCATGTGCGACTTACATGTCCCCCAGACAGACCCCGGATAATCAATGTACTCAGGTACTATGCCTTACTTATGAACTGGATTTGGTATCTTAGAATGTTTTCTTTGAAATTATGGTTCTAGGGGCGCCTGGGTGGCTCAGTTGGTTAAGCGACTGCCTTCGGCTCAGGTCATGATCCTGGAGTCCCGGGACCGAGTCCCACCGTCGGGCTCTCTGCTCAGCGGGGAGTCTGTTTCTCCCTCTGACCCTCTTCCCTCTCGTGCTCTCTCTCTCTCATTCTCTCTCTCTCAAATAAATAAATAAATAAAAATCTTTAATGAAATTATGGTTCTGTATCTGGCTTGCTTGCTTCTTCATAGTGCCAATCTAGGTCGACAGGAGAATATGAGACCATTGTTCCATATCCCGCTTAAAAGAGAACACCACTTCAAAGAGAACAACAACAATCAGTTTTAAAATAAAACAAAAATAAAACAACAAGCAATCAGTTTTAAAACATTGTGCCTGTGTGCTTGTTAATTTTAACTTTTTCAGGGTTCCAAGCTACTTTAGGGAACCTACTTTGGGTGATTATGTTCTATATCTGCACAACAAAGCTGTCTAAATAAAAATAATTACTATATAATTTCCAAAAATTTCTCCTTTAATATTAGGAAAGTATTGCAATGTTTAGAATTGTCCCCTCTTGCTCTCTGCTAAGAACAAAAGTTAAAAACATGGAATGAATTCCTTGAACAAATTGTTAAATTCACTTTTAATAAAATTTCTTCAAAGGGTACTAGGGCTTTTAAATCTAACACAGATAAAATAAGCCATCCAAAGAAAACAAAATACTTCATAATGTACCTTTTAGCCACACTGCCTTTTAAAAATGTTCTTTTGCTAATTGCATTTAGTGATTACAGAAACAAATCTGTTGCATTCTGTTAGTCAACTTAGTTTATGAATGATCAGGCATTAACACGAAATAATGTTTATGAAACAGAGTGGTCACATAAATGCATTTTACTCAAAATTATATTTGATGTACAATTTTAATCACTCTTCCTCTTTATAAGTTATATTATCTAGCAAGGTATTCACATTCTTCACATGGACCTAAGCCAGAGTTGACCTGTTAATGATGTTTGTACATTACTTATGAGCCAAGACTTGACCAAAATCTTTATGGAATTAGAATATATCTTTGTCATCCTACCCTTTTTTGTCCCTTAAAAACAGTTTAACACGGGCGCCTGGGTGGCTCAGGTGGTTAGGCGTCTGCCTTCGGCTCGGGTCATGATCCCGGGGTCCTGGGATCGAGTCCCGCGTCGGGCTCCCTGCTCCTTGGGAGCCTGCTTCTCCCTCTGCCTCTCTCTCTCTCTCTCTCTCTCTGTCTCTCATGAATAAATAAATCTTTGAAAAAAAAAAACCACAGTTTAACACACAAAGGTAGGTGAGCGTGTGATTAGCTCCACATTCATCCATTTAGTAAAAGTTTATTGAGTACCGACGTGCCAAACACTGTGCTAGTTCTGAGAAAACAATTGTTAGCAGGACAGACATAAGACAGAGATGACATTCTAGTGGGGGAGACAGATTTTCTTTTAGAACTCAACAAATTAAAAAAAATTTACAAATCGTATATTGAAAGAAATGTGCAAAGAGCTAAGATAAGGGTTGGTGCGGGGTTGGCACAGTTTCCGGTAGAATGGGACAGAAAGGATGAGAAAGAAGCAGCTGTTTGAAAAATGGTGGGTGTGGGTATGTTTTGTCCCCACCTCCTCACTAACTAAGTGATTATTTATATGGTACTGCACTTCCCTAGTGATACATTTTTATGCAAAGTATAACCATATATGTACTTTTAAAATGTGTGTAGCGTAGTTACAGCAAAGGATGGAAATAAATATACCCTCTAACCACTATAAAAATACTGTAGAGAAAAATTGTGAACACAGTGAATTACTACAGTTTATACAAAGGTTCCTTTCTACAAGTACATTGTGAGTCTCAGAGCCAGGATGATTCAACTGCAGAGGATGAAATAGAACCCCTGGTTTTAGGATGTAAACACAACCTTGACTTCTTTGGGGTGAGTTGGACATACCATGATCTGCAAATGAGAAAGAAACATAAGATGTTAAAAACAGGAAAAATTTCCCCAAATGGTCTAATTCTCACAAGTGGTTATATGATCTTTGCCATTCTAAAATCTGGGAGCCATTGCCCTCTACCTAAAACCCCCATTCTGGGCCACCGAATGTAGTGTCTGAATGCTTAGCCACTAGAGGGAGAGAGTGTGCCTCTGGTGATTCTGGAGCCAAGGAAAGGAACTCATGAAAAGGATAGGCTTTCAAGGGAGCTAAATTAAGCTCCAACCAGCTAGGGGTAAGGACTATTCCAACTCTGGTAGCTTTGGGAAACTTGAGGATGGTTCCTTAAGACTTCACAATGGATCCTCTTCCACTAGCAATTAGACTGCTTAAACTATCCAGATATTTCATCTTAATTTTGAATATGTTTTAAATTCATCTTTTCCAAGGACCTCCATAACTTTGCAGCTACTTAAACACAGGCTTAAATTTTAGCAAGGACTTGTGGCAATTCAGGGAAGTTACATTTCTCTTTATATATTGGGAATTTATATATAATGAACAACATTCCAATTTTCTAAGATAATTTAGGATTAAAATCTTTGCTATCTACCGGGATGATTAGAATGACTTGTGGAGTTCTAATTTCAGTCCTTTCCAAATATGACTTCAGGAAAATTAATTTTACTTAGATAATAGGCTTAAAAAAACACACAAAAATCTGCCTTACCAATATATAACTCACAGGGGGAAAAAAAATATGTGTGTGTGTATATATATATATATATATGTATATATATATATATATAAAACCCACAGTAACTGCAATTTTTCTTAAAATTGTCATAAAGTTGTTGTTGCTGACCTAAGCCCAGATGATTTGTTCGCCAATGAAAATTGATTAATCTTGTTTGCATTATGGCACCAACTTTCATTTTCCATAATTTAAAAACGAGCCTATTTGCACAACTGTTTAAAAAATACAATGCATGAAACAAACTCTTAAGAAGTAATTCATTATACAACTTAAATATAGTTACTATACAAGTCCCATGGTATCCATTACTTAGTGTTTATTAATGTGAATGAATTCCTTCCCCACCCTGAAATCTAATGAAAAGAGATGGTCTAAAATTTTATAGACCTACAGACTAGTGTTTAAGATATAGTTGATGATTTTATTTTCAGTGTAGCACTTCTCTTTCCACAGCAGGAAAACACACACACACACACACACACACACACACACAAAACCAACCCAAAACTCAACAACTATTTTTGGGATTCTTGAAAGGAGTAGGAGTACGATGCTTCCTCCTAACTCTTTCAGCACTGATTTTCTTCACAATCTGTGATACGGTTTCTCAGAAATGCTGTTTGGCAGTCCTGATAATTTCATGTGTTTTCAAACTTAAGCCACTCAGACTACACAGTTCAGTATTTTCAGCTCCTTTCATTTTTCCTTTTCCCTTTAATTATAGAAGCCTCTATTCCCTCTTTTTGCAAATGTGGTTAAGTTAGATGGTAAATGATACTATTTGTAGCAGAAATATTCATTTGTTTTTTTCATGACGATCCACAGACGTTCTTCCCAAATAAAAAAGCTGTGCTGTACCTGATGATACTGACGGCAACACTTCCCTCGTACCAACTTTTTGGACCCTCAACCGTTCCTTTGACTTTGGTGAATGCGGCACAAGCCCTGGGGAGTAAACGCAAGTAAACACTCTAATTTTAAACTTGCACTGTAAAGCACTTTCAAAATAGTTGAGCTTCATCTCAGACCTGAATTTCCTTCTCAATTCATTCCCTCAATTCATCCTGATTCGTGTCCCGGTCTCCCCGGTGCCGTTTTCTGAAATTGTACCGCATAGTTAATTGCGAAGCCCGAGTGGGTGGGTCCACGCGCACACCCCGGCTCCGGCCAAGACGCCGATGCCTGAGCTCCGCGTCGGGCGCCTGAATCTTCGTCCCGCTCCCTTCGCCTGGCCTCGTCACAAATCCCAGTTTGAAAGAAAACTTCAAGCGGCCGAAATGAACCTCCCCTCACCGCTCCAATCCTTCCTTCCCAGCCGGCAGAAAACGTGAGATTTACTATGACTTGGGGGGAGCGGTTTGGGGTCGCCGTGGCACTCTCGGAAGCAGGTTACCTGGTCCCCCCTTTGGGGGCGGGATCCGCTGTTTGCGGGGCCGCAGGGCCGGGGGCGACGCGGCCGGGCGCCCGGGTGGGCGCGAGGGAGTGCGCGCGTCGCGGAGCCGCGGGGCAGCACTTGTCCTGTAATCGATTGCCGAGCGCGCCGAGCGGCCCAGAGCGCAGACACGCGCACACGCGCCCTCGCCAACCCGCGCGCACAGGCGCGCGCGCGCACACACACACACACACACACACACGCACGCACGCACACGCGCGCGCACAGGCACCCAGGCCCCGCACACACGCACACACACACGCGCGCGCGCACGCACGTCCGCCTGCCCGCGCCCTGGGCCCCGCCGTCTGCCGCCGCCGCCAGCCCGCCCTCCGCCCGCGGGCGTCTGCGCGAGCCCGGCCGGCGGGGGAGATGTGCTCGGGCTCCGGCGGATCGGTTTCTCGGGGTTTGACCAGCTGTCCCGGGCTAACCCTGCTCCTCGCTGAAGATGGAGGAAGTAAAAACAGGATTACCCTTAGCTACAGATCCACTGCCTTAGTTTCCACCACCAACTGCAGTGCACAAACACACGTTAGGCACAGGAAAGAAAGAAAGAGAGAGGATACACTAACAGTAAACACAAACAAAAGGGTGATGGGATTATTTTACTGCATGCACTGCTGAGGTAAATCTCCGCTTGGCTTTTGCGTGGTGAAGAACAGCTCTTGTTTTATTTGTCTTCTGATTCATAGATTATATATAAATATGTGTATCTGATTTGCAAAGGGGGGAGTGTTTTCAAAGTTAAGTGTAATTATATAGCATCTCGTTTTGCACTGTGATGTGATCAAATGACTTGTTGCTGTTAACCAGTAATAATAATAATATAGATATTTTTCTCTGGGCGGGATGGATTGTGGTTATGATTAGGATAATGATTTCTGTAAAGAACGCTCAGGGAATCGGGTTGAAAATGATGTCCTCTGCCTTAATTTTTCGTCCCCTCCTTGTAATGTGTTTCGGGGATGTTAATCGATTAATCAGTTCGCATCTCTGTAGCTGTCATGGATTTTGACTTGTTTTGCTTTGTTTTAACTTGAATTCCAAGGAAGATTGGGTAGCTTGGAATAAATTGTAGCTGTCCTGGTAGAAGGTAATATCCAGATCCTATTGGAATTTTTTTTAAAAAGCAAAAAACCTGGTATGACACATGTAAAAAGGTAGCAGTTAAATCACTTTGACAGGTTCTAGTATGGGCAAAAGATGGAATTAAGATTTTATTTTTTCCTTTCTTTTCTTCTTTTCCTTTCTCTCTCTCTCTCTCTCTCTCTCCCTTTTTTGCCAAGGGCGAAAAACAGTCCTGTAAGTTGGCCTAGGTTCCTCGCTGGGTTCTGCCTGACTGTCCCTCCCCTCTTACCCCCCCCCCCACCTTTTCTTTCAGTTTTCTTGTCTTAGCTTTTGGTCGATTCTTAAGGAACCGGTGGATCAAGTTTTTTCTCTTCTTGTTAATCGCATTGCTGTAGCACTGACTGACCTCTCTCTCCCTCTTTTTTTTTTTTCCTCTTTCCTGAAAGTACGTGGTGCCATTCCTGAGTGACTTTTCCTACTAGACCATCCCAAAGGGACGAGGGGGAGGGGTGGAAGGAGGAGGAGGAGGAGGAGGAGGAGGAGGAGGAGAGGGGGGTGTTCCTTTTCTCTCATTTCTTGGTTTTGTTTATCAGCCGATCTGTTTGCAGGATTTGGGCTCGGAATGACCCACCTGTAAAGTGCTTTTCCTTCCTCCTCGCCTTGAACTCTGCAGGGGGCTTGGCTTGGAGGGGGCAAGGGAGGGAAAGAGAGAAGGGGGAAACACAAAAAACTTCTTTCTTTCTCTCTTGGTTTATCTTCAGCCCGACATTGTCACCTCCTCTTTGAGGGGTTAGAAGAAGCTGAGATCTCCCGACAGAGCTGGAAATGGTGATGAATCTTTTTTAATCAAAGGACAATTTCTTTTGTATGTACATTTCGTTTCTCTTTCTCCTTTTCTTTTTCTTTCTTTCCTTCTCTGAGGGTTAATAACCATTTCATTGATGGGGCAGACTTCTTTCGCTTCTCCCTGACGTTTCTTTCTTTTTAATATGTGTGTGTTAAATGTGTACATTTTTAAAGAGATAAACTCATTTGTAAAATATCCGAAGAAACTGCTCCCCTTTTAAACTTTACGGATGCCTTTCTTGAAAGCCTTATGTAATCATAATTTGAAAGAATTTGATAACAGTACAGCAGGTTGAAATTTAAGTGCTATGTAGTGACTGAGTTGGGAATTTGATCTGATTCCATAAAGAAAGAAAGAAAAGTTTTTTTGGGGGGGTGGGGAGGGTGGTGGTGAAGAAGGGGAGGGGAGGGAGAAGGGAAGTGGTTTTGGAGACAAGAAGTGAAGCTGCCTGTTTTCCAGTAAGTAATGGAGAAATTCCAGGAGCCAGGGCTAAATATACTTGGCGATCAATACAGAAATGGCTCATTGTGAATAATTTAGCTGCTGGTGCAGTGAGAGTTTTGAAACTAAAGGCAAAAAGGACCAGGGCCAAAGGAAAAAAAAATAAGTAAAAATCTCCTCAGGACATGTCAATTCTTTAAACTTTTTCCTTCAAAGAATACAGTTAGCTTATCGATCTTTTCATTATGTGAAATCAAAGCTAGGGGGTGTCATCTCATACAATTTACTTTTGTTTCTGAGAATTAAATTCTTGTTTTGTGTCATTGGTGCATGAAAATATTTCCCAAACTTTAAAAAAGTGATCCCCTTCCTAGGAGCAAAAAGTTTATGAAATTTTCAAAATCAGAATGTATTAAGTTGGCTTGGCATTTGTATCCAACCTTGGTCTGGCAGGAAATTAAGGTTACATTGAACAGGTGCTTACACAGAACTTAGTGTAGGCTAAAATGTCAATACAAGTCTGGGAGTAGGGTGACTGCTGCAGAGACCTTCGAGACACACTTGGGCACTAAATTTTTGTTTTGTTTTGTTTTCTTATGTTTGTTTGTCCTCCCCGCCCCATTAGAACATGATGAACCAACTTGCAACAATTGTGAATAGAGCTATCTGTATACCAGGGAAGTCCTCAAACTGCAGTGTGATTGTGGGAAGTAATGAATGGTAAAATACTTAAATCCCAGTGAAAGCTGGCACATTTGAGGTGTACCTTCCTATTTTTTTCTTGAAGTAAATTCTGATTAAGAGAGTTATTCCTTTCTCGCTATAGCCCATCTCACAGCACACTTATCTTTCCTATCCTATCTCCAGTAGGAATCAGATCATTTGCAGAAAGAGTTCAGTGACTTGCAAATGAGCACATACAGTACACTGTAGTATGTTTCTTGGGCCCAGGTTGCAGGAGCAGCAACATGGGCTAACCGCTTGGAGCTTCAAATAAGTTAAGCATTTAATGGCAGATACTGAAAGGAATCATTGTGTTAAGGGTATCATCTTTTGTATTGCAGCACTGCACTTTGACTATGGAAACAGAGGCTATTGATGGCTATATAACGTGTAAGTATTCATTTCCATTAATTTGTTATTGGTAATAAAATTAAGTTTGTGTTACCTGTATTTTATTTTCTGAATTATGGTTTCATCAAGAATTCTGTACTCTAATTTTCTGTTTGTTCACAATTTCACCTTTAAATGAGTTTGAGAAAATACTAGCAAAGAAGAAAAACAAAGGAAATATAGGAATATACCTACTCTATTAATGATAGTATGTTAGTCAGTAGAAAGTGGCTTAGCAGATCAACACTTTTGCACTGGAGTTTTTTCATTTACTTTACTCTTAAGTTTAGAATAAGTCAGGTTACATATATGTCTACCGATATGGCATGTACTAAATACTACTCTGTAACCTAATTTTTCTGACACATAATGTGAAAGCTCCTTAAGTTGACCTTTTTTTTTTAGCCAACTTTCCTTTTTAACATCCAACTCTCTGATGGAGCATTTTGGAAAATGCTCATTATAAATACTCTATGCTTGATGGATAAATTAGATGTTAAAAGAAAACTTATTTTTTCAAAAGAAAAATACTTTAGAAATCAACTATTCCACTTGCCCTTATTTTACAGTTAAGATTATTGTGATAATCAAATTTTATAATTTTTTTTTTTGTGGGCTGGTCATGGCTTATCATTTCATTCATTTGCTATATATTTCTAAATTATAGTTCCTCATACTTTCTTTTAAGGGAAAAATGTATTACATTAAAATTTCAGGGCTATGCATGTCTCTGCATGTATGAAGCAAAGTTGGTAATTAGATTTTATGTGACAATGAACAGAGACCAAAAGGTTTTATTTTGTGAAAGCAGGTGACAATGAGCTTTCACCTGAAAGGGAGCACTCCAATATGGCAATTGACCTCACCTCAAGCACACCCAATGGACAGCACGCCTCACCAGGTCACATGACAAGCAGTAAGTCTTCATTTTATGATTTTTTTTTTTTCCTATTTCTCTAGCGACACACTTGAATTTGTTAGGTCTTTGGGGTCCTCTCACGTTGTGGTGTAGCTGCTGCTATAGATTTTGCTAAAGAAAGAACAACACAGATTTATTCCTGTTCATTCTAGTATCATAAAACATGAGCCTGCTTACTAGTCTGACCTATCCCAAGGTGGCATTTGGGAGCTGGTGCTTACCTGTATCAGGTAAGAAATGTTAGACTTTGCTGGTTATTGTTTTGACTTGCCAGGTTTATGACTAGATTTGTTGTTGTTAGATAAAAGAATATGGAAACAAGTCACTTCCAAAGGACTCGTCACAGGAAAAAAAATGAAATAATTTTGTATTGCCTTGGTACAAAACTAATCCATCAGTGGTGGAATTGCAGTGTTACTTTTTTTTTTTTTAACTATGTGCACGTTTCTCCTCCAAAGCGTTGTAAGTGAAGTGTAATTGAAAATTTATGGACCCGATTTAAATCCATTTCTCTAACAAAGTGAAAGCGTTTTGTTTTAGACTGTCCAGAGAAGAACTGTGAAAATTAGGAAGGATGTTTTGAACTTGCAGCAATAGACAGGTTTTGGCTACTATTTTTGATAAAGAGTCATTCATTGATGTAGTAACCATTGTTTTTGTGTAATAAAAGAGCAACTTATATGCTGTCCGTGACAGAAGACCAAGTACTTCATTAAGAATATGGTTTGTTTTCTCTTAATTATAATGTTTAGTTATTAAGTGCAAATGCTGTGTTACTCTTCCTCAACCGTAATTTGAAATCTTGTGTTTCCCTTATTATTCCCTTGTTATATTCTTGTGTAGAAAGGACATCTGACTTATATGGGAATATAACTTAATTTAAACGTCTTCTCTTTGGGTGATATGTGAAGGAAAGGCAATTTCTTTCCTTTTTTTAAACAAAGATTTAATAAGTAAAGGAAACTGAATCAGCTTCTAAACTATGAACATATTCTCAAGTTATTCTGATTATCCAGAGAGAACAAATCTTCTTTCCAGTTCCCTCGTATAGTTCTCAAAACTTGAGCTTATTATAAAGCTACTAGCTTTGTAAATAGTAAAGACTTCTGAAGTATGAGCAAAAGTATATAAAGTATTATTGAATACATTTTATAGTTCGTTAACTTTAAGTGATTCTAACTTTGACTTGAAATTTTGATTGAACTATATGAATTTTCTTATGTAAAAGTTTTCTTTTTATTAATGGGAAGTATTTCCCAGGAGATTTCATTCTGGAAGCAGTTGTTGAAATTCCTTTATCACATAGAAAGAAAAATTAATAGTGAGTGACTGAATGTATATTAAATTACAGTGTTAATCTTTTATGATGGATCTTGTAACATTAATTTATTTTTTGGCTAGTTGGCTGTAATTTGACAAAAGTTATACTACTTCTGCAGTGTAGGCAGTATAATTTTTATATTTTAACATTTAATGTTACTAGTTCCTTGATAGAATAGATTTTTATTTCTCTGATAATTTTTGTTTCATTTCCTAAAGAGTAAAGATAGATTGATAGGAAAATTTCTCTTAGTATTTAGCTATCAGCTTTGGAAACTTCAGAAACTTTGAATAATCATAGACTTTTAGCTATCATTCCCTAGCCACCACTAGGATATCAGCAGGAAAATGCTTGTTAATTGGCTCCTTTACTTGTGAATTTGATTCTGGTTTGCAAGTAGTCTTCAAAAAAGCAGTTCACCCATTTATTTTAAGTAAACATCGCAGAGTGGGGGCATGATCAATTTGAACAAATAAGAGTTGTGCTTTTCACATTTGAGCTTTTCTCACCCAACCAACAACAGTAAAATTATGTTTGGTAGAGTTTTGTTTTGTTTTGTTTTTCCCCCAAACTTACTAGCCTGTGGCAATTCCATGTTAATACGGTTTTTGGCTAAGCTGCATGTGTTTTCGTGTTCTTTTCCGAAGAGTTGCAGGTGAAATATTTGGCTCTCACTTCAGAGTTGTCTGTTGCATCCTTTACGTAGCCTCTCTTTACAGTATCTAGGTTACCCACTTTGGTGTTAGATGGAGAAGATACCCACTTTTCCTTTCTGTTAGATCTAGGAGAATATCAGCATTTTAGATTGCCCAGGCAAACAGTGCTAAAGAGGGACTCTTGTCTCTTACTTAGAATAAGAGACCTAAAATTGGTCATTCAGATATTTTTCTGTAACTTGGAATTATTTGCGGGGAGGGGGGGCTGTCATATCACTTGTGTCTGAGATGATTGGTTTTCCTAAATCCATTTAAATGCATTGTTGAACTTTATCAAATGAAAATAGCTTGTTTATTTTCTGCAATTTTTTTTATATCTTCAAATATACTTCCTGAAGGGCTGTTGCGTCCAAAAACAGAATTGCAATTTTGATTGGAAGTATTCAAGCCAAAAGTAAATGGGAACACCTTTATGATAGAGTAAGATAGCCTCCAGGAGCAGCAAGGAGAGGACAAGACTGTATGTCTAAGAGGGAGAAAGTTATTTTAAAACAGTTTAGAAAAAAAATAAAAGAATTAAAACCTTTGATTTTTTTTTTTTAATAAAGTAGCATTCTGGCAGTAAAGTATCAATAACTTGTGATAGCCCCCTTATTTTGGTTTTAGGAAAGGGGTCAGTTTTACCACAAGGTCCTAGTCATTTGTTTAGGTTATTTGATGACTATTCTCAGATGAAGGCTGTCTGTACAACTTGCTGCCAGCTATTGTATAAAAAATAATGACAGCAGCTATCATTATTTGACAGTGCTAGAAAAGAGTATCGGCGACTTGGGGGAAAAACTAAAAAATGTTATAATGTCTGACAGCTTTTGGTTTTAAAATTTAGCATATAAGGTAAAAATCTTAAAAAGTAAAGGATAATGCCGATCTTAACATTTTACAGTAATTATTTCCTATGTTTTAGCATGAATTTTTGTAGAGAACTTTAGACTTTTTCTTATGGAATAAGATCTCTTTGATAAGAAGATGGGCATTGTTGCCTGAGATCATTACTCTACATCTTGAGTCTGCTGACAGTCTTCGGTGTCAGGGATGACAGTATATGCCTTGATGGCTACTGGAAATACACAGTGTTAAGTGATTTTAAAAATAGACTCTGGAAGTTAAGAATCTGAGACAGACAACTCAGACAGAACAATATAAAAATAATCCATATTGTATTTTGGCCCATCAGATGAGACTTACTTTGTGATGATTCCTTCTCTTTCTGGGTTAGCTCAATTCCAGTTCTTGCGTAGTGGCTTCAGTATCGGTTTCAAACTGTTCTATCTATACATGCTGCTTACTATTTTAAGAAATTAAGGTTCAAAAATTCGAAATTAATCTTTATCTTCTACTTTTCTAATGCCAATGAGTAAATTTTCCTTGGAGATAGGTAATGGGATGAAGATACATTGTGACACAGATTTTGTTTCTATTACTTTAAAACTTTTTACGTGGATCAACTTTGCAGTCAATACTATTTACCAGCCAGTTTGATGGCCAGGTGGCATGTATGGAATTGGAAGAAGTAGTAATTCTAGTTTTACAGGACTCTGACCAATAATCAGGTCAGGGAATCTAGTTTATTCTTTTCAGAGTGCTTCACATTCATTTTTTTTCCTTAGCGAGTTTCCATTTTTAGAGCATAGTGAAGCAGAACTATATTATAATTTCCATTTTTCTTATGTAGAAATGGAGGTCTGAAGAAATCGGTTGGCATTTTAGGTCCCTTAACAGAAGGATGGAGTTGTCAGGATTGGGGCATAAAACTGTGATATTACCTTGTGGTTTAGTTAGATCACTTTAACTGATATCTCTCTATAATATCATTGTCTCAAGGTGCCTGTCATGTCCAATACTGACCCATGTGGTAGGGCAAAACTGTATTACAGAGGTAGAGGAGGGTTATTATGAGGGTGGAGTGATAGCAGATAATCTTGTTAAGCAGATGCTCTCATGCACTTTTAAAAATATCGTTTATATTATGGGACTCATCAGCTTTCTGAATTGTCTTCTGTAGCTTAGTTTGGCAGTCACCCTTGGTTGGATTTCCATGGGATACACCCTAATATAACACCAGATGGACTTGATATAAAAACTCACTATGTTTTGAATTGTACTTAGGCTTATGTGTATACCTAACATACATTTAGTTTTTACTTATTGGGAAATTAAGAGAAAAGCTTGATTTGACTTCTTTACACCTATCAAAGGAAAGTGTCATGGTTATGAACCAAAAGGAAAAAAAAAGAAAAGAAACTAAAAAGGAAGTATGTATGTGCAGGAATTAACAGCAGAATTGCTCTGTAGTTTTATTTGCCCCTCATTTCCCCCTCCTGGCATTTTTAGGCTACTTCAACATAAGAATAAAGGCCTGTCTTCAACAAACAAGGCAACTTACTGTTGTAGAGTGTTATCCTTATTGCTTCTGTCTTTGTCAAATCTGTCTTCCCCACTGGAAGTACATTTTTTTTAGTGTAACATGATTGGTTAGGTTCTTTTGGGAGTCTTCCTTCAAGCTGTAATAAATTGAGATCTCTGGGTCCCATGCTTTTTTCTCCTAACTTTAAATATTGATATATTTTGATCTTATGATGTTCTGAAAGATCAATAGCAGGGGCACAGTCATAAAATTGGTAGAATGTGTTGTTTTTCTTTGATTTTTTTTTCCTTTATATCTGTTTAGGTCAAATGTATTTATTGGTCTGGTAATATTTTCCTTTTGGAATTAATCAAGACTCAGAATATCTATGCTTTGAAAGAGGTAAGGAGTATTTAGGAACTATATATTCCTTATTATAAACGTTTAATCAGCCCTGGAGTGAGAAAAGGATGGGGGACATAATTTATTGAGCATGTATAGGAAGTCCAGCACTGTGCTAGATGCATCCATGTTATTTCACTTAGTCTCCACAATAGCTCTGTGAGGGAAGTAGTTATTCCATTTTTTAAAAAGATTTTATTTATTTATTTATTTATTCATTCATTTATTTTATTTTAGAGAGCGAGGAGGGGAGTGCAAGAGAGTGGGGAGAGGAACAGAGGGAGTGGGAGAGAGAGAACCCCAAGCAGACTCCAAGCTGAGCATGGAGTCCATACTCCATTTTATAATACAGAAAACTGAGGCACAGAAGCAACAGATAGAGTACAGGGTTAAAAAGATTGGCTTTGGAGTTATACACGCCTGTGTTAGAATTCCTGCTTTGCCATCAACTTGCTGTGTGACCTTAGGCATGTTACTTCATGTCTCTGAGCTCCAGTTTCCTTATCTGTAGAATAGGGATAAGCTATACCTACTTCAGTGAACTGCTGTGAGGTTTAAATGTAGTAATGTACACAAAATACTTAGCACGGTTCCTGGTGCTTGCTTAGACCCAATAAAGAATCACTGTTGCTGACCCTCAGAGCAGCCAAGTCACTTTATCATCGATCAGTGACTCATAATAAAAAGAGTTTGTTTTCAAATCCATTTCTGTTTGAAATTCAGGTCTTTTGCTCTTTCCTTTTTACTATGTGGAACCGAGACAGGGATTTCTAATAATTTAAAATAAAAATTAAAGAAAAGCTTTTTTGTTATTTAACACCTGTGAAGATTTTGGTTAACAAAGAAGTAGAATTTGTCTATATGTTAGAAATTCTTTTATTGGGTTTCAGTGTTCCTGAGTATACTTTTGTGTTTTTGGTTGTATGTAAAGAAAATCATTGCTTACCTTTGGTGCTCCAAAGATACCAGTCGTTAAGAATGGTAAAAGAAAAAGTTCCCTTAATAGATAGACCTATTCATATCTATAATCAATTCTTTCTTAGAAGGTCTGCATCTAAAATTTCACCTCTCTTGATGCTTCTGGTAGTACCATAAATTCTTATTTGATGATACCTAATCACATTGTAGGCCTGATTGTTGCTATTTGTACATTTTGGGGTAATTTATTTGTTTTAAATTTGAAGTAAGCATAACATATATAATTATCACTTCTAGCTGTTTGCCATGTTGCTGTATCATTTTAATTGATAATTCAGCAAATTTATGGGCTACCTTTAATGCATCAGGCACTGCAAGGCGAATCCAAAGGTGAATAGTGCACCGTCCTCCAGGAGCTCATGCTCTAGTTTGAAAGACATTTAAGCAGGGCATTATACTATGGCATGTTTAGTGTTCTGATTATTATGGGGAGTGAACAGTGGTACTAGTTCAGGAAATCTTCCTACAGGGAGAGGCTGCTTGAGCTGAAACTTACTGAAGGAATAGGATTTAAGAGAGAAGTGGAAGGCTTTTTCAGTATAGAGGATGTATCCATAGTGGGAGCTGGGACATAACATATGTTCTGTGAAATGAAAGCAGGTTGGTATTTCAGAGTGTGAGGTTGGTGCCTAGGATTTGAGGCCAGAGATGACCCTGGACAATTTAGTCAGGGCAAGATAATGGTGTATCTCATAGAGGAGAAAACTTTTATTTCATTTTCAAGGAAGCCAAGGGAATTAACAAAGCAGATGACTTCTGTCTTTTGATGGTCATGGGGTCCCACTGGCTGTGCTGTGGGGAAAAAGGATTGTGGATGGGAACCTGTCTAGAGGCAGGAGTACTTTTAACAGCTCTTGCAACGGTGGAGTGAGAAGTTGTGAGAGCTAGTGGTCGTGGGGGCAAAAAGGAAGAGAAGGGTTTAGGAAATGCTTCATAGCTGTAAGTGCACAGGACTGGGAGAGTAGGGTTAAGGAGAAGAGGAAGTTCAGGAGGGCGATACCTGGATTATTGGACAAAATGGCGGTAGGTTCCATCAGGGAGGATAGGAAATATTGGAGAGGTTTCCAGGAAAAGATTTACTTTGGTTTGACTCTGGATCCAGAGAGTTTGGATCACCTGTAGAATATGGGAGAAGACAGCAGTCAGGCTTCTGGACAGATTAGACTAGAGTGTGAACTTTCCTAATTAGTGAAATCTTATTAGGCAGATTGTGATTTGGTTACTTTGCTACTGTCTTTAACAATGGTTTAGTATTTCTAAGAAATTCTTCCATAAGTAAGTCCCAGCATTTGATCAGTGACTTTATTTTCCTTGTTGCCTGATTAAATCAAAATTCTGTATTGAAATGTATGAGTACAGGTTTTGGTGACCTCTCTCTGCTTAATGGAGTCCTTTTATGCTGGTCTCAGAAGTTGGATTAGTTGATATGATTGACTTACCGAATTTTGAACAAAATATACCAGCCCTTCTCTTTAACTTTTTGTGGCATATTTCATATGTTAACTTAAGGTTATTTATTAAAAAAAATCATAAAGCTAATGTATACCATATGCTCCAGTGATTCTACTGTAATGATTTGTCTTTACACCTATTTCTTTATAAATACATAATTTAAAATATATGAGGAATGATTTGTTTATTTGAGAGAGAGAGAAGGAGACACAGTGAGAGAGGGGGAGGAGAGGTAGAAGCCAGCTCCCTGCAAAGCAGGGAGCCTGATGCAGGGCTCAATCCCAGGACCCTGGGATCATGAGCTGAGCCGAAGACAGACGCTTAACGACTGAGCCACCCAGGTGCCCCAAGGAATGATTTGTTATTTACATGCTGGCCAGTTCTGCCACATTAATAGCCAAGATACTTAATACTTTTGTCCAGAGCTTTTTTGAAAACTTTAGGATAAATATACATACATGATATATATTATTTGAAAATGATTTAGTCCCTACTTAATTTTTTTTAAAGTTTATAACATTGTACCTGTTGGGGTAAAATTACCTAGAGTATGATATCGTATGATTTAAAAAACATCCTAATTAATATATTTATTATTTCAAAATACCTATTTCAGAGCTCCATCTTAAAAATGTAAGTGCTGATTACCCAAGACACTATAGAATTCCAAATGAATGTTAATGATAGAAATACTTCATCTGAGATTTCCTGTATATGGAGATTCAGAACTCTCTAGAGAGATATTTTTCATCTTTCAATCATTGATCCAGTAAACATTTATTAAGGAGTTACTTTGTGTGATGCACTGCTGATGCTGGGGCATGAAGAATATGTTAGGGTTTGTAGAGAGAGATGTTGTCTTTCAGGGTCCAAATGAATCCATATTTTATTTGAGATATTAATAATCCTATTACATTTAGAAGCAAAAAGGTGTGGTATACTTACCATGAATTATATCCATTATAGATGAATAATTGCTTCTCACCTTTTACCACCAAGAGGTGTTCAAAAGTGTATAAATTTGAAGATGTACAATGAAACAGAGCAAAAAATGCAACAAGCTTCTAAGATAGGTTCCCAAAGGATAACATTTCCCCAAGAAAAATTTATATAGGGGCACCTGGTTGGCTCAGTCAGTTAATTGGTTAAGTGTCTGCCTTCGGCCCAGGTCATGTCCTGGAATTGGAGCCCCACGTCCTGTTCCCTACTCAGAGGGGAGTCTGCTTCTCCCTCTCCCTCTGCTGCTCCCCCTGCTTGTGCTCTCTCTCTTTCAGATAATTAGGTAAAATCTCTTAAAAAATTAAAAAAAAAAAGAAAATTTTTATAACGTAGGATTTGGCCATAAGCCTTGCAAAGTTCTGAAACTTGATTGGCAGCAGACTTAGAGCGGATCCATATCTCATATCTCAGGATTGACTTACATTAAACAAGTTTACAAAATTGGTATAAAATCAGAAGGCCAATTTATGTCTGTACCTTGATTAAAAATAAAACAGGGGTGCCTGGGTGGCTTAGTCGTTAAGCATCTGCCTTCAGCTCAGGTCATGATGGATCGAGCCCTGCATCCGGCTCCCTGCTCCGTGGGAATCCTGCTTCTTCTTCTACTCCCCCTGCTTGTGGTCCCTCTCTCGTTGTCTCTCTCTCTGTCAAATAAATAAATCTTATAAATAAATAAATAAATAAATAAATAAATAAATAAATAAAACAAAAAACCCCAACCAACTAATAGAGAATCTGGATCACTCCAGTTGGCTTGAGGAGATCATTTTGGGTGATCAGCAAAGGTCACTTGGTGAGCAAGGAATCTGAACAAAAGGAGTTCATTATATAATTCAAATGTTTAGTGGCATCACAATAGAGATAGCATTGCCATTTGTATCATTACTGTTAAGTCCTTTGTCTAATTCCTTCTCCCCTGAATGGACATGGATTTAGATTCTGTAGATATATATGCAGCCAAAATACTTCTGGGAGTCATTTTTTTTTCCCCTTGGAGGTTAAATCCTACAGATTCAGTCTTTAACTTATATTAAATACATATAATCAGGTTACAGCCAATTTTCCTGGCCTAGGATCGACTCATTTACTTTAGTGTTATTTTACATTCCTGCTTTAGATTTGTTAATTGTTGATTTTATAACCTAACCCTATAAAAGCAACCTTGTAATGCCTATAAGGATACCCCAACTACTGTTACCATAAGAAATGGTATTCAAAGAAATGTTGATAGGTGATAGGGTTAGCAATTTAAGAGGTCTTAAAATCAGTTTTAAATGAAGATGGGAAATAGTACTGGCACCCACGAAAAATACCTTAAGTTAGTTGGGGATCTAGAAGTGCTCCTCGTTATAGGCCAAGAGGAACAAACACTACATCAGTTTCATGAAATCATTGAAGTAGTCTGACAATAGCAAATGAGATTTTATAGAAGATTATAGTATTTTAGTTTAGTTAATAAGGAAGGTGATCTTAATTACTGAATGTGAATTTAAGAATATTTGTGGGGGCACCTGGGTGGCTCAGTTGGTTAAGCATTCAACTCCTGATTTTGGCTCAGGTCATGATCTCAGGGTGATGAGATTGAGCCCTACCTTGGGCTCGGACTCTGCACTGGCTTAAGATTTTCTCTTTCCCTCTACCTCCCCCCACCCCATACAGCTTTATTTTGGGGCCACACATTGATTACAAAGAGGCTAATCAGGAGATTTTCCAGATGTGAATCTTTGAGGAAAAAGACCATGCCCTATCTCTTCAGCCCCTAGTAATTATTTGTTGAATTAAGGAAATATGATTGTATTGCATGTATGTATTTAAATAAGGTGTTTCCGACCTATTTGAGGAAATTTGAAAACTTAAGTTTTTAGATATTGAAATAATTCTGAAATCCTAACTTACTTGTGATTTTCTCTGTTTGGGTATATGTTGTTTTTAACGATGCCTCACTCTAAAAAAGATTTTGTAATTTTCAAACCAGCCCCCAAAAGGTGATTTCTGAGATTCTAAACAGCTTTTAAGTTTTCTGACTTTCTATACCGTCATGTTCAGTGGAATCAAGTGAATGTCAGTGTTTCCATGAATATTTTGTGGTCACCATCATCATCTTCGTTACTATTATCGTTAGATAGCATATTTAGAATTTACAGATTGAATTCCACATACTTATAATTTTGAAATCAGTTCTCTATCACCTATTTAAAACTAATTTTAGTAGCATGTACAAAATGAAATGCTTCAATTAACTTTTCTTACGCACTCCAGATATTTTGAGGAGCATATAATTAATCAGTGTAAAGTCACGTTCTAATAAATTAACATTCTGGGTGTCTACACCTTTGACATTTTTGTCATTGCTCTCTTATTATCATGGAAGTTATAGTTCTTATTACACCTAGCTGTGTCAACTCTACTGTCTTCTTACTAAGATATCAGTATGCAGGGCTTGGTCATATTTTGAAGTGCTAAGGTGCTACATTGCTTTACTTCCATTGAATTAACTTTAAGAATTTCTGGTTGAGTTCTAAAGAGGTGTCATTTCTTCTACAACTGTATGAAATATTTTCTGTCATGGTCATTTTCATAAAGATCCTTGTTTAAAAAATAAACATTATAACAAGTAATATGTAGTCATTTTTAGGTATTACTTTAAAAGTCAAACACTTGAAAAACACTGATTCTAACGTAGTGTTTTGAAATATGAAATGAATTCTATTGTAGTGCTGAATGTTCTACAAAATATTTGAAAGCAGTAATAGATTTTGTTTGGACATAACTGAAAACTAGAAAAAGAAAGATATTTTCTGTGAGTCTGCTGTTTTTAAATTCTCAAAATATGAATTACACACCACCATCTGTCTGAACTATGACACATTAATGACCTAATGACAGTTTTTGGATTCAATTTTTTGGAAACAAAAACAAAAAAGAAACACCCCTCTGTCCCTCCCCAAGAAAAAAACCCCCACAATTTAAAGTGAATTCTTTTTACAAAATTATTATTATAGTAAGGCTATTTGCATAAAATTTTTGATGAATTTGTGTAGCTTTAGTTGGTCTCACAGTTTGAGTACAATAGCTGGAAACAAATTTGAAGAGAGTATTTTTTCAGCAAATCAGAAGCTTTAGTTAACTAAACAATTGCTTTCATACAACTGTATGTACAAGAAAGTGCCATATGTCTTTTAAAAACGTGTTTTTAAACTTGTGAGCACACTTGTGTATGTGCATATGTGTGAATGCAAAGAATAAGGAATATGAAAGAAATATCACACTATTGATAGAGTTCATGTTGGAGTATGGGAGGGTAAACAGGGCATTTTATCATTTATCCCAAATAGTTCTGTATTATTTGGATCTTTCCCAAAAGATCTTTTACTTGCGTAATTAAAAACAAAACAAAACAAAACACCCTAATTCAGGCATCTTCTCAAAGAAATAAAGTCTGAAGCTTTTCTGTAAAAGAGCTAGTCATAGCTCTGATCTCATGGGTTTATCCTTGAAATTTCAGTGATGTTATAGAGTCATGAAAATGGATTACTGCCATTAATGATAAATACTGAAGCCAGGGGTATTCTGGTATACAAATGGTGTCTATAGACTCTTTGAATATTATTTTAGATTTAGTCTGGATAGAGGGTATTAATTGCTATAATACAGTGGAATTAATTGCTATAATAAAGTGCGTTTTTTTATGAGTGATATTCACTCATAGCAGGAGATGCTGTAAATAGTGTTCGTATCAGTGTACTTCTGGCAGTGGTAAGGAGACATAGCATTATGATACCAAAATAAATCTGAGTAGAGTGAGTTAAAACTTGTACCCTGTGTATGATAATCAAGATTACTTTAAAAAGTGCTTTAGTCTCTTTTTCATGTCCATCAATTTAAAACTCCACTGAGTGTTGCTAATGTTTACATTAAATCTTTTAAGGATATACCGTTTTTAGCAAGACAACTGTGGTTTGTTGCTAATGGGAGTAGGACCTGTGAAAATAACTTGAGGCATATGAATGGGAAGAGCAGAGGTGTGAAGTGTAAGGGAACACAGAAGAGAGCTAGTTCAAGAAGAAAGAAAATAAAAATGCTGAATGCAGGAGTGAGGGGCAAGGCACAGAACCCACTAGAGTTCCTGGATCCACCAGAGAGGAATAGGGCAAATGGAAAATAGGATCTTTCCCTCCTTTTTGCTTCTTTCAGAAAGTATAAAGATCTGAATTTATAAGCTAATTAAAGAAGCTGCGTGTTTGAATGATGAGGGATGTGGCAATAAGATTAGAATGGTTTCTGGTGATAAATACTGAGATTCAGTAGAAAGAAGTTTACTTCTTCACATATCTGAAAGCCAGAGAGTAGACGATTGGGGTGGACTGGTTAGAAGAACTGGAGTACTACGGGTTTCAGTCTAGGAAGATGAGCCGATGGGAGCAGTAATAGAGGTTGGTAGAACCTAGAATAGATTGCTTGCTGTCATAAACAGTGGCATTACTGATGGCCCCACTTTGGACTAATCTATTCCTTTTCTCTTTTGCAAAAGTGACTGTGTAGTATACTGTGTGTGAGAGATACCTTAACTGGTTGTATTTCTGAATTATCACCAATGCAGTAAACTTTGGTCTTGTCCCTCAGCTGCCTTTTTACTTCAGTGGGAAAGGGATTAGGGAGTTAGGGAAACAGTAAGAACTTTCTCTGCTCTTCTCTTTTCTTTTCTTTTCTTTCTTTCTTCCTTCCTTCCTTCCTTCCTTCCTTCCTTCCTTCCTTCCTTCCTTCCTTCCTTCCTTCCTTCCTCTTGGGAGGTGGCAATGAAGAAGGAACTTGATATTGAGCAGATGAGATGGGGTTTTGCATCCAGTTTTTGTTCTCTGATCTGTTGTTTTTCCATTTTCCCCCTGAAGTAACTAAGACACAAGCACTGAGTGTTTTAAAAGACTTTCTTAAGATCATACTCTGTCAGAGATTTAGAATTCCCAAGTTGGCTTTTACCCACTAGAACACTCTTCTAAAATTAACCTTCTGATAATACTGCAGTTAAAATTTATCAGACATGAGATGAAGTTTACATGTGTATTATTGTTGAATGAAAGGTTTGCTAAGCCCATAAATAATAAAAACAAGATCAGGGTATATGTTTAACTTGCTTAAGAAAACAAACTGTTTTTAAGCCTATTATTTAAGCCTAAGTAACATTTTATTTTTAAGACACTTTACGCTATTTGAAATACTTTCACATCTAACATATAATGTGCTTATTAAAATTTGAGCTTAAATATTTATTTAAGCAGTCCCTGAGGACTTTATTCTTCCTGGCAGTACTTAAGCATTTTATTTGTCACTAGAAAATAATAAGCATATATTTTTTAAAAAATTACAGGATTGAATAAATTTTCCCCTTCCCCTTCCTCCATAGTATAAAAAAGTGAGCCCTGGTATTGTATGTCAAATCTGTGACCCCCTAGCCAGATAGTTCATCTCTTGGCATCTCAGTTTGTAAAACAGTTACGTTAATATCTGCCTTGTCAGAGGAGTGCTGAGCTTTGGAAAGAATATACATAAAGTCTCCAGAATGGTGACTGGCACATGGTAAGTAAACCAGAATGGTAGCTGTTATTTTATTGTTAGATAAAAAGAGTATAAGACAAAACTTGAATCAAGTAACTGAGAAATAGATCCCACAAACATGTTATATTAAATAGTCTTCTAGGAAGGACATGCTGTGAGACTGCTTTTAATCAACAATTTTAATAATAGTAAAAAGAAAGAGTGAAAAGCATTGCCAATAAAACACAAGATATCTCCATCATTGACTAGATATTTTTATTCTTCATCTGTCTGAGTGCTGTCAGATAGTCCTTGTTTGAAAAGAAATGTGTGTGCAAGTATGAGGCAATTATTAATTCTGTTGTATTCAAATCAATTACTAAAGAAATGAAACTAAAATTACCCTAATTAAAGCGAATCACAAATAAACCTGCTCTGTTTGTGAGGGATATAATTGAAATGGTAATTACTCAGTAGTAATGCATTTCATTTGAGGATAGCAGTTCAGAAGATGTGTTCATGGCAGGACTTGACTGGAGGGTGTGTCTCCCTGTTGACCTGGCCCAGAGTGATCTTTTAGCAGGGACTTGTTCACTTGTTTACTAGATGTGTTGGCGAATTCCCAATATGGTTCTGCAGTTTCGTGAATTCCATACTCATGGTGCCATGTGTCCTACATCAGAATACATCGCTCTGTTGTATATCTGGAATTATCAGCTATGTATCAGACCCTAGTAATGTTCATTTTTTCCCCTTTTATCCTGTGAGCAATCAAGGAGAAAAGTAGATATTCTTTTTAAAAGATTTTATAGCGGAGTATGTATAAACAGACTACTCATAGTTCATTTGGTTAAAAGGTGCAAAAATCTTTGTAAATCCCAATGAGATCATTTAAAGATACACAATTTGCTTTTCATGTCCAAGTTGAACTTTTCTTGGGTCAGGGTTACTATTAGCATGGTGACAGTGCAATCACTCTTCCAAACCAAATGACCCTTTTTATCCAGGAGTAATTTCTTCTTTAAAAACAAGGAAGGCTTTATCACTTCCTATCTTGTTTTACCAAGACTCCCTTACCTGTGTTCATCTTATCTCCCCTGTGTGACTGGAATCTCCTTGAGGGTAGGGGAAATGACATAATCTCTGCAGCCCAAGGATAGCACACAAATGAACAGGCTTGGATTTATATCGGCTGTGTTGTGTATTAGCCTTCACTTCCTCATTGGTAAATAAGGGAAAGTTGGTACTTGTCTCTTGGGGTTGTTGTGAGGATTAATAAAATAACTTTAGCTAAAGCTCCTGTCATACTGCCTAACACATTTCAAGAAATAATTCAAGAAATATTAGTTACTCTTTTCTATAGAAGTTAGCACAGTGCCTTATGCATAGTAGTCTCTCAATTAAGAAAGTTGCCTGTTAATTTTTAAATACATTAGGAGGTTAATATGTGTTGCTTATCTGACTGGATACATTAGAGACATATCTCAGTTATTCCTGTAAGTTATTACTTAGATTGACCCTTACAGGTTTGGTCACTTCAGCACTGTGTGTGCTGTGGATACCAGAGACGAAATCACCCAGCTAGTCTTTTTACTCACAAAGCAGTTTTAAAATAAATGGTCTAAAGTTAGCACTAGCTTAGACTCTTTTTTTCTTAACACACATTCAGGCTGATAGTACAGTATACAATACTGCAGAATACTACATTGGACTAAAAGTTTCAAGTACTTAGAAGTTTCACATGGCTTCATAAAAATACATCTTTTCAGGCCAATGTCACTCTCTCTAGAATATAGAGATAGGTTTTATAAAAGACTTTAAAAGATAGATAGATAGATAGATAGATAAAAAGAATTGAAATTCAGTCCGAGACACTTTGGTTATTTGTTGGCATTATTTAGAAAGTCTATAGTTTTAAAGTTATTATTACTATTATTATTTTGAAGATTTCTAATCTTCGTGATCTAAGATCTTCCAAATTATAAACATGCCTATTTACTAGACACATGTGAAAATGGGATATCATATTGCTGTTGTTTCAGTGAACTCTTATCCAGTAGCTCATTCCCAAAGATCATTTAAAAACCTACGAATCAAATGACCCTTCCTTAAAACTGTACACAGTTCTGCTTATGCTAGATTGTGAGGCCAGACTTCAATTTTCTTAGTGCAACTGTGTTAATTATCACATTTGTTCATGATGATCATAACAGTACCTAGAATCAGTTACACAACCTTTACAAAGGCTTTTTTTTTTCCAGTTTTTATCTGAATCCTTTCTTGAAATCCTGTTTAAATGTGTCCAGGTAATTTTAGATGAGCAGAGGTTATCTAGTTTTGCCAACATTTGTTTGTAATCATTCCTATAGCTACAAGAATTAAGGCAGTATATTTAATAGCTTGGAGAATACTAAGTCTTCTCCTTATTTATATTGTAAAATATCATCATCTTATCTTTTTATTACTTCTCTACCTTTGAGTTTTCTTTTTTTTTAAAGTTACAACAAAATTGTATATTATTTGGAAGCTCGTGAAATTTAGTTCTCTTGACATAAGGTTCTGTAAGTTAAGCCCATTATATTTAACTGGCGCATATAGGAAAACAATTGTACTTAATCCTAACTAAAATGAAAAGTGCTTGTATCCATATAGTAGCAATTTAATGATAACAGGTTATCTGCATTTTTATGCTGAAAAGGAACCCTTGGTGGTAATCAATCTGTGATTTTCTATTTGCCGTTTTTTTTCTCTTTGTTTTGTGAGTGGTTGGTTTTGAATTGCTGTAAAACATTTTTAGCTGCTAGCAAGTTTGTTTTTAATCAGTTAATGAGCGTTGTTACCTACTTGGCTGGCTCTTCAGGATGGTGACAAACTTCACTCCTCCAAATGCTTCCTTTTCAAGTGTGGAGTTCATGGATATTTTGGATGTTAATATATTTTCAGTATCATGTATCTGGATGGGTACAACGCTGATGACTGATGCCTGTTAATTGTGTTTATCACTTTATAATAAGCGTTTTATTGTTTTAAAATGCTCTCATACTTTGAATTTTGTGTTTTTACTTCTCTGTTGCCTATGAGACCTTGGGCTTAGAAATTAGTATTTATTTCAAAGTTTCTACTTTTATCATATGTTTTGATTTTCTAGGTTACTGGCTATTGAGTTAAAGGAAATGATCCAGTTAGTTGAAATCAAAAAGCTAGAGGTTTTTGGTAGAAATGTGAGAAGTATATACTGCCTCTAAGGGAAAGATATAAAGAAGGAATGGCTTCATTAGAAGGGTCATAATCAGTGGCTGCCAATTACTTAGTGAACAGGAAACATCTGGTGCTCCCCTTCATCTATTAGCAGCCCTTACGTCTCCATCGGCAGGTCCTCCTCTCAGTTTATTTGGGTACTGATGATGCTTTGACTTTCAAGTCTGTATTTGGTATTGTTCCTTTTCTCAAACTCACAGTCCAGTGCCTCAGAAAACATTGGCTCCACATCTAAAATACGTCCTGAATGTGCGTAATTCTCACCATGTTCACTTCGACGACTTTGCTCTGAGCTACCATCATTTCCCAATTCTCTAAGCCTAAAATACTGCAGAAACTTTTATCTGCCCTTCCTGCTTCATTCTTTCTCTTCTGTTCCCCTTAATCTACCAAATAGGCAGAACTGGACTTTCTAAAACCTAAATCAGATTATAACAATCCATTGCTTTAAACACAGAAGTTTTCTATTGAAAGTAGAATAAAATTAAAATTCCTTCCTAAAGTCTACAAGATTCTAAAGGTTGTGGCCCCTGCCTCCATCTCAGCCCCTCTTCCTTCATTCACTAAACCTTCAAAATACCTTCTATTTTTCTTCTTGGACATGACACATTTGTTCCTTTGAGGGTCTTTGTACTTACTGTTCTTTTTGTTTGGAATACTCTTCCTTCATAACTTTGCATGAAAGCCTCCTTTTCTTCTCTCAGTTCAACTGTTGCCTCCTTGGAAAGGCTCTTCCTGAGCACCGCAGGTAAATAAGCCCCTCACAGGCATTCTATAACATTACTCTATTTTATTGTCTTTGCTATATTTACTAGTCTCTGAAATTATCTAATTTATTTATTTGTCTATTCTCCCAACACATACTTGAGCATTTGTATTGGTTACTCACATAGCCAGAGTAGAGTCAGGAACATAGTAGATGACAAATGTGGGCTCAAAGGCCAACTGAATTCCTATCCTTTGCCTTCCATAAAATAGAATTCTCTGTGTGTGTGTATGTATGCACACACACACCTGTATAGTAAACACAGTATTTTGTGTTGTGATATCCATTCTAAAGCCTATATTTTAGAAATCTGTATATTGAGGCCCATGGTCACCTGGGGAGAGAATAGCAGAACAATGATTTAAAACCTTGTCTTCTGGCTTTTGGCTTGGTGTACCTTCCCTTACATAAGACGTTCATTTCTTCTTTTTATTCATTTGTTTATTTACTCCATTTAAAGCAAATATTGGGTACCTGTCTGCGCTGGAACATAGCAGTCCCCGTGGGTGTAGCTGTTCTTGTATTTTGAGGTGAGATCCAGTGGAAGTGGTTAAGAGTACTGACTTTCAAGTTACGTGGACTTGGGTTTGACTCCTGGCTCTGCTTCTTACTTTAAAGTTAAGCCTTAGGAATTGCTGATATTTGATTGTTTTTCAACTGTGTGACCTTGGGAATATTCCTTGGATTTTCTACATTCACTTCCCTCAGCTACAAATAATAGGTTTTAAGATTTTACCTTAAGAAGTTAAACCTTTCATAAGGTTTTAAGAAATAAGTGCAATAACTTACATAAAGCATTTAGCTAATTTTCTGGCACAATTAACTTATTGTTTGTAGATTGTAAATATTTCATTATGGTTTTTATACTTATCAGACATGGTTCCTAAGATGTGTCAACTCAGACTCAAGTTATTTCTTGCCTTGTAGAGAGTATGTTTATTTTTCTGATCTGATTGTTACAATATTTATTATTTATTTATTTTAGAGAGAGAGAGCATGAGCACACATGAGTGGGGGGAGGAGTAGAGCGAGAAGGAGAGAGAGAATCTTAAGCAGACTCCCCACTAAGCCCGGAGCCCAACATGGGGCTCCATCTCACAACCTCAAGATCATGACCTGAGCTGAAATCAACAGTCAGGTGCTTAACCCACTGAGCCACCCAGGTACCCCTTGATTGTTATAGCATTTAGAATATTTTCCATTAAAAACCAAAAAGTTTGACATGTAAATTTCACTGTTTCACAAATCAGTTGTGGTGTTTCATAAATGTATTTTATAATGGTAACTTTATTTAGCTTTTCTATTTGATTTTATATTATACTTAATAGTATTTTAATTATTATGGTTGATTATCATGGTGATTTAATAGTCTCTGAGTACTTAGGAAAGGGAATGCTTTATAAAAACAATCAAATCTCATTTTTTTAGTTCCTAGGATGCTTTGGAAATACTTTTTTTTGTTAATTGAATGAAAGAATCACATTATAATTTTTTAGAAAATAAAATTGATTATATACCCAAAAGTTCTGATGATAGATTAGAATCTAAGGAGAAAATGGAAACAAGTATATTATTGAGTCCAAATTACCTTTATTTGGATTGGATTAACTGCCTTCGTTCTGTGGCTGTATGTGTGTAATATAGATCAATAAGGTGTTCAGAATGGGATTAACTATCTGGAAGGAAATGGTGTTATCTAAACCCTACAGCTGGAAAATATGAGAATTAGAAACTTGATTAATAATGGATCACGTCATTATCCAATGATTAAAGACTGCTGGGTGGAACTGACATGGTGGGGTTTTCTTTTTGGAAAATAATATCTTAATTGTAGTGGTGTTCCACTTGGCATTTAGTAAAAATGCAATTCACTGAGAACACATTTAGGGTTTAGAAAGAGACCTAACCTCTGTAGCTTAGTGGTTTAGTGCCTCTGATGCAGAGTTGGGGAGAGGTTTAAAATTAGGATATAAAATCAGAACAGCATGACTTTAGCTAATGTACTGTTTGCCCTTGACCCCTTCTCCGCAACTTGCTAGTAATGATAGGTCTTTGACGAGTGTAACTGCCTTATGCCCATTTTATTTAGTTTTCATAGCTAATGAATAATAAGAAAAAAAAGTCCACCAGGACCTGATTGTTTACCTCTCTAATAGCAATTTACAGATGGTACATACTGTGGCTGTTACAAACTATGTCCTATAATAGCATTTGATGTAAGTAGCTGCTCACCATTCTGTATTGTGGTTGGAGCAGGAGAAATAGAAAATTGGTCATTTCCCGGCAGATAGCAGTAAGTTTCAATTCAGTCAGAATGCCGTATGTACTGTGATAGGTTTATAATTATTACCCAAAGATTGATGGTTTTTTGGTGAGTGTAAATTTGTGCAGCTGTAATCCATTAAGAAATCAATAATCATTCCATTCTGATGTGTAGTTCCTACTCACTGTTATAAATGTATACCCAGAGCTGAAACCAATCCCCCCTCTTTTTTTGAAATTATAGTTGACACTATTAGAAATGAGGGCATTATTATAACATTTTTTTCTTCAATCAGATTCCTTTTTCTTTGCTTGTGTTCTTTTGTCCCATATGGCATCCTAATGAAAGGCTGTATATTTTCTTAACATAAAAAAATTATTTAGACCTTTTTACTGTTTCTGTCTTCATCTTTTACTTAGCTGTTTCATGGCAAATTATTTATATGTTTAAAGTACCTCAGTGTTTCTTTCTGTAATGTGAAGGTCATTTATTAACAAATCTACGTGATCAGGAAAGTGGTAGGTTCTTCCTTTTAAAATAAATTTTAACCTTGAAACTATGATATTCTCATAAAAACCAAGTTTAACATTTATTAACTTGCACCTGCTAAGCACTGTGCTAGATGCTATTGGGGGAAGGAAGGCTGGGGACAGCATTGACCCTGCTCTCAGAAGAGCATACATTTTAGAGAAAGAGAGACTCAAATCAGCACAAATAACCTAAGGATGTGAAGAAAGAAGAACAGTGGTGGAGGAAATGTCAGCTCTGAAACCATCCATTATGTAAGTTCCGAACTGGAACTTTGGTGTTAGGGTATGCTAGTGCTGGGGATGATGGGGTGTGGGTAGTGAGCTTCATCCCACAGGGGATGTGACCAGTATTACAAAATTCTGCCATGGTCTGGGGCTGAAGAGTAGTCTACATAAAGATTCTAAAGAAAAGTGATATAGGGACAGAGTGTAAAATTAAAACAGTGGAGAAAGATATAAAATGAAAAGTAAAGGCCCTACTGCCTCGGTAATCCCAGTCCTCAATTTCTGAATTGTCTTTCCATAATTTTTTCATGTATTCATTCTAGCATGTTTAGTAAAGTGGTAGTTCAGCTGTAATGTAGATCACCATGTCTCTATGTATTTTTTCGTTTAGTACAAGTAGGATTACACTGTGCTTATTGACTTATGACTTGACTTTTCATTTAGGGGTTTCTTTCTTTCTATCAACACTTTGTTCTTGAGTGCATGTAATTCTGTTAGACACTGAGGATACACTGTGATTTATTTAGCTAGTCCTTCACTGATGAACATTTAGTTTGTTTCTGGGCTTTTGCTCTTACATACACAGTGTTATTATGAATATCCTTGTCCATACATTTACCTTTACATACATCCTTAGGATAATTTGGCTGTAGATTTGCTACGTCAAAAAATCTGTGCAGTGATCATCTTTGTGGACAAAGTATGGTCATATTGCCTTTTGAAAAGGTTACCAGTTCACACTACAAGTAACTTGTGAGTCTCTGTTTTGTCATCTTTGACAACATTGAATTTTATTGATTTTGATTAATCTGATGGGGGAAAATAGTATGTAGGGATATTTTACATTTCTTAATTATGCTTACATAAGCATTATTTCATATGTTTGTTGGTGGGGATTTCTGTGTCTAATTTTTGTCCCCGAGGTTCATTTCTGTTTTAGCATGCAGGAGAAATTATAATTAAAAGCTCTATTAAGAACTTTGAGAAAGGAAGAAAAAAGGTTTTATTTTGGGGTCCATGTTTTGAGGCAGATTTGATGGAAGAATGCCTATCATTTGATGTTAAGTAAAAACTTCAGAATGTTGAATACTCTATAGCAGAAGATGTAGTTTTTGTTTCACTGCTTGGTTCATCTTGGCAAATCACGTAAGTAATCCATCCAAGGTATTTAGCATAGCACTTCAGTAAAGTTCAGAGGTTAAGGAAATTTTATTATATAATGAAACCTGGCTATCCATGTAACAGCAATTATTTTAGGAGGAAAGAGTGTGTATCTAACAAGTAGAAGTAGGAAACAGTCAACAAAACTAAAAGGCAATCTATGGAATGGGAGAAGATACTTGCAAATGACATATCTGATAAAGGGTTAGTATCCGAAATATATAAAGAAATTTTAAGATTGAACACCCAAAAAACAAATAATCCAGTTAAAAAATGGGCAGAAGGCATGGATAGACATTTTTCCAAAGAAGACATACAGATGGCCAACAGACGTGAAAAGATGCTCAACTTAGTTGTTAAATCAGGGAAATACAAATCAGGGAAATACAAATCAAAAATACAATGAGATATTACCTCACACCTGTCAGAATGGCTAAAATTAACAACACAGGAAACAACAGGTGTTGGTGAGGATGTAGAGAAAGGGGAACCCTCTTAACACTGTTGGTGGGAATGCAAACTGGTGCAGTCACTCTGAAAAACAGTGTGGATGTTCCTCAAAAAGTTAAAAATAGAATTACCTCGGGATGCCTGTGTGGCTCAGTTGTTAGGCGTCTGCCTTCAGCTCGGGTCATGATCCCACGGTCCTGGGATTGAGCCCCACATCAGGCTCCCTGCTTAGCAGGAAGCCTGCTTCTCCCTCTCCCATTCCCCTGCTTGTGTTCCCTCTCTCGCTGTGTCTCTCTCTGTCAAATAAACAAATAAAATCTTTTAAAAAAATAGAAATTACCCTATGATCCAGCAATTGCACTACTAGGTATTTACCCAGAGGATACAAAAATACTAATTCAAAGGAATACGAATACTTGCACCTTTATGTTTATAGCAGCATTCTTAACAATAGCCAAATTATGGAAAGAACCCAAATGTCCATCAACTGAAGAATGGATAAAGAAGTGGCACACACACACATACACAATGGAATATTACTCAGCCATCAAAAAGAATGAAATCTTGCCATTTGCAATGGCATAGGTGGAGTTAGAGAGTATGATGCTAAGCAAAATAAGTTAGAAAAACACAAATACCATATGATTTCACTCATATGTGGAATTTAAGAAACAACAAATGAACATGGATGGGGGTGTGAGGGAGAAGAGAGGCAAACCAAGAAACATTCTTTTTTTTTTTTTTAAGATTTTATTTATTTATTTGACAGACACAGCGAGAGAGGGACACAAGCAGGGGGCGTGGGAGAGGGAGAAGCAGACTTCCCGCAGAGCAGGGAGCCCGATGCGGGGCTCGATCCCAGGACCCTGGGATCACGACCCAAGCCAAAGGCAGACGCCTAACGACTGAGCCACCCAGTCTCCCTCAAGAAACAGATTCTTAACTACAGAGAACAAACTGATGGTTACAAGAGGGGAGGTGGACGGGGGCGTGGGTTAAATAGGTGTTCGATTTAAGGAGTACACTTGTGATGAGCACCGGATGTTGTATGTAAGTGATTAACACTAAATTCTAAACCTGAAACTAATATTGCACTGTAAAAACTTAGAGAAAAAAATAAAAAGTAGAAGTAGCAAGCAAAGAATAAAGAAATAAAAAGGTATTACTTAAAAATTGTTTGATTAATTACATTTAAGGTGCTAGGTAAGGTATAAGCGGATAAGAAGCTACCTGTGTAGGACCCAATTTCTCCTTTCCTATTTCAAGACTGGTGGAGATCTCTGAGCCTTTCAGTCAATAAGCAGTTTGAATTGCCTGAAAACTTTCAGGCTAAGTCTAATCTTGAAAAATACTGGAGTCTAGTCCTCTTTTTGTTTTCTTATACACTTTTCTGGAAACTACTGGGTTTAGGCTTGCCCTGTGTTTTACTCACATGGGAAACTGAAATATACGAGAGCGGAGAAGATTTATTGCATGACAAATATGTTTTTCATGAGCAATTTTGTATCCAACTGTGTTTTCTAGTTTTGTAGCTCCTACTCTGTCCTAAGAACTAGATTGTTGTGGCCTGCTGTCACCAGGACCTGGGTTTGTTCTTTAACTCAAAGAGAATATTAAGGGAGAGCAAACTTGTACCTCTTTCCCTTTCTCTCTTCCCTAGAATGGTGGTGTGAGGACATAGCTGATTGAACCTCTGCCTTTTGCCTGCAAAATCACATTTAAAAATAGCAGGCTTCCAAGTTTTCTTCTGGGGCTACTTTGTGTGTGTGTGTGTGTGTGTGTGTGTGTGTGTGTGTGTGTGTGTGTTTAGTGTGTACCCACGTCATTCATCTCACCACTGAAAATAACCCTGATGAATCAAACACTTACTTGGAAGTGACCCCAGAGGTCATTTAGAACAACTTCCTAAACAAAGCAAGAATATCCTTGACAGCATGCATGACAGGTGGTCTCTGGGATTTTGTTTGACTCCTTCCAGTGCTAAAGGAAGGAAACTCACTGTTGCATTGTTGATCGACTCTAATTCTTAGAAAGTTCTTCCTTACATTGAGTTCTCATCTGCCTCTCTGCAATGTCACTGCTTTTTACTAAGACACAAACTAAAGATCTAAAGGGAATTTTAGATGCTTTGTTCTATATTAGTGCTTATAGGCTAGCTTTTCATGTAGGATTTTAGAGTTTTGCATTGACCCTTATATTTAAAAGACTATCATGATTTCTTCTGAGGAATAATGCCACAGGGGTAATACTTAACATATATGCCCTGTCTTTCCATCTTCGCCCAAACAGCTACAAGTAAACCGTCTAAGTATGGTTAAGTAACAAACAAACAAAACAAAAATCCCTGGTGTTATTTTCAGTAATTTCCATCTTAATGTTACTTTTAGTTATTTACCCTTAAATGACTTTTTTTTTAAGATTTTATTTATTTATTTGACAGAGAGAGACAGTGAGAGCAGGAACACAAGCAGGAGGAGTGGGAAAGGGAGAAGCAGGCTTCTCGCAATGCAGGGAGCCCGATGTAGGGCTCGATTCCAGGACCCTGGGATCATGACCTGAGCCAAAGGCAGACGCTTAACAACTGAGCCACCCAGGCACCCCCACCCCCCTTAAATGACTTTTAAGTCTTTTGACAGTTCAAATTAAATTATAGTTAAGATGATAGTTTGCCAGAAAACTACATGTGTTTTCAAGACAGACATCCGCTGATTAGGTTTCCATTTCAAATGGAATGCAAAATTTTAGCTTTGTGCATAGATGTTTTAGTAGTTACTATGTTATTCTAAATCTTAATGCTTTGAGATTTAAAAATGGGACTTAGAAGTAAAAAGGCATTTAGGGAAATGTTACAAAATTCATATAAAGGAAATAGGATCATCTTTCAGGGATTCATTTAGCTTAGGATGTGGAAATTTAACAAAATTTTCCAGCTGAAATTTCTTAGGAAAGATTCCTAGGTGAAAAAAGATAATATGAAGTCCCCTGACAGGGGTTTTAGGCATCCCCATTTGTTCCTTCGAGGACATTAGCAATATTTGAATTGGCTTATGACTTTGTATTTCTCCCTTGCCTGAGTGACAGTTCTGCCGTGCCTTTATTGGATTTACTGTTGTAATTGGATATGGAATTACAAAATATTACAGTTGGATATGGAATTACAATATATGCTTCTGTGCCGGGAAGCATATATTTTGATATGTGCACCTTAACAATCTAAATTGTTAGGATGGTGACTCACTCTGATTTAACAGGGAAATTAGCTGGGCTTGTCTTTGTATGAACATTTGGGTAGGAGTTGACCCTAACTCTAGAGATGTAGCAGTGTTCCAGATCACTTGTGGCAAAATATAGCCATGTGGAGGGTGAGAATTTCTCTTGCTGAAACAGGCTAGGTTTTCTCAGACCTGTCTTTGCTTTATTTTGGAGAATTATCTAATTAGGGCATTCATTGGCTGAGAAATGATTGGCTGTGCATTTAGGAAATGTGTTGGCCCATTTAATCATGTCACTGTGCTACCATTGGAGTGTCATAGCAAGGGACATTATGAAATTCTTGGGGAAGAATAATCCTTATAACCAAAATATTTTAAAAATAAATAAATAAAACAGTTATGTTATAGAGCCCTGTTTCTCAAACTTGCTTGATCCTAACAATCATCTGGTTTGCCTGTAGAAATAGAGTCCCACACCTCACCATAGGTGTACTGAGTCCAAATCTTCAAGGAAGGAACCTGTGATACTAATGATGAGGCAAGTTTAGGAAACTATCAAATAGTATAAATGTAGGGAATTGGAAAGGACTGCACTGGGAAAGAAGGTAGTGATTGCTCCAAGGAGCCAAGGAATTACAGCTTGTTACCACCAGACTCTACAACATTCCTTACTTTGCAGCGCTAGTATAGGGATATGACTGAACTGTATTTTTAGGGTTTGCAGGAGGTGGGAGAAACAGGTTGCTCTTTTCAAGAAAAAATTAATGATGTAAAGCTATGTTATGTTGTTTTATTGTAACAGGCAAAAGGTCTTTATTCTTTTTCTCTGCCTGCCTTTGGTCATTTTCCTTTTTCTTGGCCTTCCGGTGAATTTTGTTTGGGACATTTTATAAAACTATATGCAACATTTTCACACAGGGTTTGATGAGATTGAGCATTTTTTTCCTCTTCATTTCTTTCTCAGTTGTATTCCTTCAGCCTGTTTACGAAGCATAGATATACGTTCCTGTTTCAGGCAGGGAGCTTGTGCATCTGTTAACACTTCAGAAATAGTCAGTTTAGATTTCAACAGCTGATTAGTGCTCAGTTCTAACCAAACTGAGAAGGAACTCTTAAGAATGGTAACAAATATTATTCTTAGTTGTCTGTACAAAAATGTAATAATGATCATTTTAAAGCCATCCTGTGGTTATAAAAGGCCTGTGCTATTGCACTTCAGTGCACCTCAGTGAAGCTGTCAAAACATTTAGTGACCAGTCTGCTAAGAGCAATTATTACAAAAGTAATCACAAAGATTTCATTAGTGTCGTTTTACTTATCTACTCTGGTTGTTAGAAAAAATACTGGTGAAATTCCAGAAACATCCTGTATGATCTGCTAAACGGTTTCATGGGAATTCCAACTTCCACATTGAATTACTACTGAATGTAAGAAATATAGCTAATGGTATCAGTGTGGCACCCAACTACTGATTTGTCTAAGATAGGAAGCCATATCCCCACGAGCTGGAGCCAAAAGGAAAGAAGAGATGCATGTTTTAAATGCACTTGTGCCAACACTTACCTGGCTGACCTTATATTTCTTTAGTAGTCTGGAGAAATAGACTAGAAATAGAATGGGAGGACATAATAGAATTGATAAAAATAATAGAATGGGTAGAAATAAAATCAGAAATCATAAAACTGATCTACAGAAGAGATCCTGTAGTGTTATTATGCATATGAATCAACTACTATTTACTGGATACTTGATTTATGAAAATATTGTATATAGGACAGAGAAGAAAAATGCATTCTTCCTTTAAAGAGAATGAAATTTAGTAGAAATCATAAATAAATAGAAAGTTAAATAGCAGTTGAATATTTCAGACATGAGTTCGAGATATTCAGGCAAGCATAACAGAGTTTCCCAATTATATCCATAGAATTAAGGCAGAGGATATACCGATTTCTTAGGAAGAATTGGAGGTCGTCTATCTTCTAGTTATATTCATAGAATTAATCATCTTCTTTCTGTAGTCTTGTCACCTATTTGTATAATACAGATCATTCCTCTTCCTAAAAACCTTCATGACTGCCCATCCCTTTGGGGAGCTACAAAGAGCTAATAAGCTATATCTAGTAATTTATACTACTTCCTTCATTAAACCACACAATCTTTTTATCTTCATCTCCTGAAATTCCCTTTCGCATACCCCATGCTTCAACCACAGACCCTTCCAGGTCTTGAACATAGCAAGTTCTTTCGTATTGCCATTTTTTGCATAAACCCTTCCCTTTTCCTTGAGTTTCTGTCTCCTTTTCTCTACCAGGCAAACTCCTAATCCTTAAAGAGCAAATGTTACTGCTTCTTTAAAACTTTAGCTACTTCCCCATATTCCTGTAGTACTGAGTATGTATATATCTCCACAATAGCATTTACCACATTCTATGGTTGCTTGTCTTCTGTCTCCCATTTCAGACTGAGCTCTTCCAGGGCAGAGACTGTGCCTCATTTACCTCTATACCTGTAATATTGCCCCCATATGTGGCACAGAGTAGGTGCACCCTTCTCCCGTGTTTTATGAACAAACCAACGGAGAGTGAATGGGCTTTCATGAAGTGGATGGGAATGGGGGCTGTCTTTGACGAAAGGCAGGTGGAGGTGGCTCCCTTAGCTGAGGGGGAAAAAAGATCAAACAGTAAAGGACAGTTTTCATCTGCCCGGATATGAACAGGTTGCAGTAAGGATTCATATGGGACGGTCACCTCTGAACCCAGAGCTCTAGAGATAGTCATGCACTAAGCACTCAAGGCTATTTAGGTCTTGCTTCATGCTTCTTTTTGTCATATGGAGCTAGCCAAGATGGGTCCATCTGTAGCTGGGCCGCATGGTAGGCTGGAGTATTAATTAGCAAAATTCGAATGGACTTCCTTGTCCATTTACCTTCAATGCCATTGAGTCAAAAGAATGTGTCTTTTGTAACATGTATACTCTTTCTTCTTTGTCCTTCTCATATTTCTTCTCTCCCACACTTGCATCTATCCTGTTTGTGCTGGCTCATGATTTTAGACTTCTGTTGAAACTTCCTCTGGCTAAACCTAGGGAAATTTGTTTCAGCTCACTTATTTGCCCTTTGTCAAGCTGACCTATTTCATTAAAAAAAAAAATGAGGTTGTGGTGGGATGAGTACTGAGAAGGCAGGAAGGGGCATGCCGCTGGTGCCCCAGCAAAGGTTATGTAGATAAGACTAGCTGTAGTGAAGTACCTGAATTGTCTTTGGGCCCCTTTTGCTATTCTTTCTTCTCCGTTAGCACTCCTCTTTAGAAACCCACTTCCCTTGTGGTGCTTTCTTGCTGCTTCACTGTCCCACTCTGTCCTGCCTTTCTTTCAGGGTTGCATGATTCTGGTAGGTGTCTCCACCACCCCTCTTCATCCACATCAAAACCTGTCTATGGCACTAGGAACACTTTTCTCAGCTTTCTGTCCTGTTGTAGAACAATTCAAGTAAACTCATTCAAGCTGAGATTTTAGGAAGTGACTTTGTTTAATGGATTATTACTGTTTTACAGTAACATAGATGCTTTAAGAGAGCTTTTTCTAGAAACTTGCTCTCAAGTTGTGATAAATTTCTAGTAAGGGAAATTTCAGGCACCGGGTCACACTGGAGTGTATGGAGGAGAGGTTTGGGGCCATGAAAATTATTCTTTTGTTTTCTGCCAAATTGATACCATCAATGTAACTGTTTTCCCAGCTCAAAGACAGTACCAGACCTGAGTTGAGACTTTTTTTCCACGAGTACTCAATATCAGCAGTAAAGACTAATTTTGTGGTTGAAAAGTGTTAGAGTATATTAGGATCTGGAAGTGACTCCTTGGCCATTCTTTGACCCTTTGTCAATTAATTTTGGAGGTGGGGGAAAGTCTCAGGTGCATGTATCTGTAAAGCCATACTAGCTTGAGCTAATAATAAGATTTTTTTAGTTTTTTGGAGTTGATGTTTACTTTTGTTTTAATATAAGAAACTTCTGGTTAATAGTTTCATAAATACAGAACACATTTACAAATGTCTTTGAATATTGCATGAATATGCACTTGATAATCTCAGACCAGAGACCTCCACCCAGCCCTTGTCTGTGAATAAGCAGTGCTCAGTCATGTGTAGTGTGGAAAAGTTGTGCTCATTTAATATTTTCCACAGTTGTCCAGACTCTGCCATGAAAAAGCATTGCAGCTGTTTTGATAAAGCCCCCATAAAACCACAGCTTTAAATATCTGAAAATATCTGAAAATAAAAATTTTCATGAAGATGAAAATGCCCAGGTATAAAAATATATTTTGCAAAAATATACCAAACCTTTCTATTTGGGTATCCAATGCATTTGTCCTAGGAAGGAGGGAATACCTGATCAGTTGGAAGACACAGAGCAAGAAATCTTTAATATAACAGGGATTGCCTTTAAATCCCTTTATAAGCCACTTTTCTTTTTTTATTAAGAATGTAGTTTTGTACTGTATCCTGATTATGGTGGTGGTTACATGAATCTCTGCATGTTGTAGAACTGGATGCTAAAAGGGAAAGAAAGCTCAATTTTTTTGGTAAGATAATTTAAAAAACAAAATTATGGATTAAAAAAATGCATTTTTTTCATATGAAACCATGGTAAAATCATGGTTAAATTTCCAGAATAATCAATGAAAAAGCTTGGCTAATGTGACATTTATTGGTTGGTGGTTTTAATAGTATTGTGCAAACTAATCATTTATAAGGAAATACATTTCAAATCACAAATCAGAACTTGAGGAACGCATTTTTCGCTATGTAGTCAGGAATGGGCAACAAACAGTTATGGCAGTCCCAGTTCTGGTGTTAATGGTGATAAATGCAGTTATAGTGGCTATGGTGCAAAAGGCGGGGGCTCAGATTGAGAGTTGGAAGAGGACTGGCTGAGAATAATCATTAGAGACCCTGACAACTTGGCAATTGGGCAGTCATCAGTTACTTGATGTACCTAACATTTTGCACATAGTAGTTGCTCAATAACTGCTGACTAGAAGCTGGGGCCTTGGTTCTGCCTCGGTTCAAATCCTGGCTCCACTTGTCCAGCTACGTGACCTTGGATAAGTTGCTTAGCTCTGTGCTTCATCTCCCTCGACTCTAAAGGCTGTGAAGCACACCTCTCTCATAGAGCTATTGGGAGGATTAAATGAGATGGAACATGAAGCTGTAGCAGAGTTTGGTGCCCCTAGTAAGTGATCCCGTGGGTGTGAAATGCTGTTAAAGAACTGTGGGATGAATGGCAGTAGCTCCTGTCACTTTCTGTGTTAGGGAGGCAGTGTTGAATAATGATGACTCGTCAAATGTTTGTTTATTGGGGTCAGGAGCTTTTGTAAAATTAATTTCTTTAATAGTACAGCACAGAACACTCTGGTGTCTAAGCTTCTAGTGTTTGTTTCTTTCCCTTTCTAGATACCTTTATTTCTGAGCTTATTTCCTACTGAATTTTACCTTCAATGCCATTGAGTCAAAATTATTGGATACTCCAGTTATGTGAAGGATTTGTAATATGGGTTAATTTTCCTGCATTGTGAATATTGGATGTGAAAATGATTTTAATAAAGTATATTTTAATGATATATATACTTCACTGTAAATTTTTTAAATAGAATGAATGCAGCAGGTTAATTAGGGGGAAAAAGAAAATATGCATAAGTAAAAATGGGAAAATCACTCAATCTCACAATCAGAACCAATTCCTATGCAAAATAATAATAGCAGAAATGCTTATATAGCATTTACTATATATTGGGCATTGTTCTGAGTGCTTTGCATCTAATTTAACAGCTCAAAGTCTATCTATCCAGGTCATTTTCTATGGCTCTATAAACAGAGGAAAGGCTGGGATCATATAATAAAAATAGTTTATGATATGATTATTTTTCCCTTAACAGTATACATTCTGAACACTTTCTCATGTTACTGAGCACATATATTCATTATGATTTTTAACAGCCACAGAATATTTTATTCTGTGGTAATGAACCTACCGGTGCATCTCTTTGTGTTCCTGTAACTGAGGGAGAGTTTACCACTTAAGATGTTAATAAATGACGTTTTTCCTACAAATAGTGTTATTAACCAGAAAGTCAATAAAGTATCATCTATTATTCTTTCATATTAAAAGAGATTCAGGCAGTGCTTTGGTATGTGTAAGAATTTTACCCTGTTTTTGTCTACTGGCTCTACAAAATATTCAATGTTACATGGCTACTTTTTTTCCACCATACACTCAAATGATGATTCTGAGGTAGCTATTTCTTTTTTAAAATGCCTTAAAGTAAAATAAGATCTAAGTATTGTTTGCTGTGTAAGTAATTAGATTTTCTTAGTTTAATGACATTTGGCATGTGGCATTTCTATTATCTTTTGGTTTTGGTGGGAAAAACTTGGTCTAATGCCAATTACGACTATTCCATGAGAGTTAATGGGACATACTTGTTGAGATCCACATGGTTTGAGTCATGCAGTGCCTTCACCTATCCCTTTAATGTATTTTTAAGGCAGGAGATGAGAGTGATGGATTGGTTTCAGGGTGTGAACACCAGTCTCTGATTGTAATTCGGGAGATACGTGGATCTGAAGTTGATGGGCAGGCTGCCTGCTTAGCCAGGCGAGCTTCCATTATCTCAAGAACCTGTACCGATTAGTCTGCTATCATATTGAGAGACCTCACTATGGAAACAGACGTTTTCCCAGGGTGGGAGAGAAATAAAAGGAAATATTCTATTTGAGATTTAATTCTTCCATTGTTTCAAGCCTATAGAATTTCATCTAATAGGATAGCATGTTTATTCAGGAGGGGACTAGAAGTCTTATTTTCTCTCCAGTTTCCCCCCCCTCCTTACATCAGGACCTCTTCATATCTAAGGCATAAAAATGTATAATTTTATTTTTGTAGGCCCGTGCTTTGCATAAACCAGAAGTTCAATACATTTATTGAATATCGAGTGAGTGAAATTAGTTTACGACCTACATAGCAACATGAAATATGATATAATGTATGAGATTATACACATTATTACCCAGCTTTTCCACAGCTACTTTGCCCCAGCATTACCTAATTTTGCTGTGATTTTGTCTTCTTAAAACCTGGTTGAAATGCCTCTTTTGCAGCTTTTAAGAGTTAATGTGCATTTGCTTTAATTCTAGAAGGCTTTCCCTGCGTAGGTTTATGCTTTTGTTTCTTAAGAGGTTTATGCTTTAAGCAAGGTCATATTAGATTAGATACTGCGGAGAATCAGGTCTTCATGCATTTGGGGAGGTTGTCTCTTTTTGAGGAATCTCTTACCTGATTTTCACATTCTTTTTCATAAACTTTATTTTGTGACTGTGTTTAGTTTATACAGTGTTGTACATCACACATTGAATTACTATGATCACTAACAATTATATTTCCCAAGTCTATCCAATAGTAAATCAGTGGGTGAAACATGAAAGGCAAAAAAATAATAACAAACAAAAACAACAAAAGCTAGGCTTTCTTACTTAGTATTTTATTTAACAAAATACTCTCTTAGATTTTTCTGTAATGATTTACATTTAGTATCTATCAAAGTAAAACTATCAGAGTACTTGTCAGATTAAAAAAATAAAAACACCTTTGTCTTTACAATACACACAGATTCACAAATATGAATACTGAAAATATATTGAAAATTTTCAGCCAGCTATTACTTGAACTTAAACTTTGGAGTGGGTATCAATATTGAAGAAATTCAGGAAGATATTTAAGGGCAGAGAACAAGGCTCAAGCAGATGTATTTGGCAGGACTGTTTGCTATATGTATCTCAGGAGAAGGGTGGTGTCACAGTTTCAGTGGGAGATGGGTGGCCTGCCAGCCTGCTAGCACTTGCCGTCCCTGTGATAAGTATAAAAATACTCATTTACCTTTATTTGTGTTAAACTCAGGTACCTTGCCCCTCCTTGATGAATAGATGCCAAATGTAAGAACACAATCCTAGTCAGATTTAGGAACATGTTAAAACTAAACAAATACCTCTCTTTATCCCTCCACCACAATTAGAAAAAAAAAAAATGTGCCAAATGTCAATAGGTACAATTGGAAAAAGAGAGGACGAGGGAGGGGGAGAAGGAAAGGGAAGGAAGGAGGGAATAGAGAAAACAAAATTTCTTACTTCAAAAGTAAATTAACTTTCAGAGTGCCTGGCTGACTCAGTCAGTAGAGCATGCAACTCTTGATCTTGGGGTTGTGAGTTTGAGCCCACTTTGGGTGGTCCTTAAAAATAAAATCTTAAAAAAAATGTAAATTAACTTTGAAACATGACTCTCTTTCATTTTTGGAGAAATAGACACTTGCATAATTAGGGGATTTCTTGAGATTGAACTTAAACTAATGTAGCGTATTTACCAGAGGTAGCCTAAATATTAATATTTGATATGTATAGAGGATAGATTCTAGCAAGTTGACAACAGTGAAATTATGGCTGATAAATATCTATTCTCCATTGGTTCCAAAGTTCATTTTGGAGAGGCCCTGGAATACTGAGAGTTAAGGAGGGAGTTAAGGGATTCTTTCCTGCAGGCTGTATTTAAGATGTTTCTATACCTAAGTACTCTAGTGATTAGAGTACTCTCTACCATTTCAAAGTGAGTTAGAGTTGTACCATGTTCTATCAGTCACCTGGATTGTCCCTTGCTACAGCTGTGCCAAGGGCCAGCATGGGTGTGCATTAGTCTTGGTGGATAAAATAGGCTCATTTTTGTTATTGTGGGAATGATCATAGGATACCTATGCCCTTTTATATAGAATTTGCCACATGTCTCTGTCCATTTCATCTTGAATCCCCTAAGAATTAGCATATAAATTTGGGGAGGGAATCTCTCTCTATTCCCTAGGAGAATATTTGTTCACGCCACCTCTCTTAGTGCTACCACCTTTGGTAGGAGTTATGGGTAAGAGACATTGAACTTGTGTATTCCAGGAACTTAGTTACTGAATTCCTTTTGATATACTTGTAGTTATGTTGAAGGTACCATTACCTCTTTCACTCCTCAGTCAGAAGCAGTAAAGAGTAGGGGATAGGCAATAAGGCAGAAGGTTTTCATAAGTATCTTAAGAAACATAGCTTAAAAGTGTTTATCTAGTTTACAGATTTGAAAATTGGGAGCGATTGTATCTATCAGAGATATTTATATGTTTCTGTGGAATAGTTAAAAAGTATGTAATTAAGAGTCGTAATGTCTGGTGACTTCTTTATAATGTCCTGGTAAATTATAATTTTTAGCATGCATATTGGTTCCATATAGTTCCTAAAAGGACTTATGTGCACCTGTATGTAAAGAGAGAATAAAATGGAGACCATAATGCTTATTTAATTCAGCAATTATTCATTAATCATTTCCAAGGCCTCAGAAGAGAGGAAGACATGGTCCAGATTAGACTTTGAGATCATATTGGAATGCTTATAATTATTTGTAGTAGATGTTAGGAAGTCCATGTTTTTCCTGATTTGTCCTCAGTTTCTGTATTTTAGGAGTGTATTTTCCTCAGATGCTGTTTTTCTTTTGGCAGGTAAGCTCAAGAAAATATTTATCCAAAAATTCACCTTTATTATCGAAATAAGTGTTTGCAAGTATTAACTAATTTAATATGAATGTTAACAAGACGATATGCGATAGAATTTATCATATTAGGAGAAAAATCATATTGTCTTTATAGACACTGAAAAGACATACGATAAAAAGTTAACAACCATTCTGTACTCTCAATGCAATAGAATTAAAAAGAGACATCCTCAATGTGATAAAATCTACTTATTTTATCCCCAAAGCTAATACGATTGGTGAGAAAACACATGAGGCATATTACTAGCATCAGAAAAACAAGAACAAATTTGGTTCACTTTATTCACTATTATTTATGTGCTGAAGGAAATTTCCAGTACAGTTAGATAAAAGAAAATAGGGTATAAAAATTAGAAAGAAAAACATACAAAATAATTGCTATTTACAGATGATAAGATTTTATACCCATAAATTTCAGAGAATCAGTTGAAAAATGATGACAACAAAATAATGGAGTGATAGGGAAGTTCAAAGTCATTGAATTGACTATTATTTATATTAAACAATATGTGAAAGAATATTTTTTTAAAGATTTTTTATTTGACAGAGAGAGACAGCAAGAGAGGGAACACAAGCAGGGGGAGTGGGGGAGGGAGAAGTAGACTCCCCGCAGAGCAGGGAGCCCAATGCGGGGCTCAATCCCAGGACCTGAGTGGAAGGCAGACGCCTAAGGACTGAGCCACCCAGGTGCCCTGCAAAAGAATATTTTAAAATGGTAGGAAATACTATTTTCTTTGACAAGTATACTCAACATCTTTCCTATCTTATGCTGAACATCAGGGTAAGCACTGAATTAGAACAAATATTTAAATGTGAAAGATGAAAACATAAAAGTAGTAGAAGAAAATAATGGATTTCTTGTGATCTTAGTATAAGGAAAGCCTTTTTAATAAAATAATAAAATTCAAAATCTAAAGGTCAGTTTAAAGATGAATATATTTGAAATTTTACAAATTTAAAAATTCTTTATAGCAAAAAAATACCATAAGCAATACCAAAAGATAAATGACAAATTGAAGGTAGAAATTGCAACTCATTATGAATAAAGATCTAATCTCCCTGATAGTGAGCGCTAGTAATAATTGACAAAGAAGACCTAATGGAAATCTGGTCAAAGTATCCTTACCTATAGTTCAAAGAAAAATACCATTGGCTTTTACACATGTAAAGAATTTTCAACTTGATTCAAATAGGAGAAATCTTAAACTGCACTGACAACATTTTTAATCTAGTACATTAGCAAGAATCCAAATGTGTAATAGCCTGCTCTGTTGGCAAGTCTCCAAGGGAATAAGGGCTTTCCACTGTTAATGGGAATGTAAGTTGTAAATGTAAAATGGAGCAAATGCATATAAGCTTTGGTTTAATATTCTCATTTCTATAAATTTATCTATTTATAAAATGTTAAATGTGCAGGTTGATTCATTGCAGCTTTGTCTTGAATAGCAAAAGATGGGAATTACTTTGCAGATAGCGTCTATCAGTAGAGGAATGGTTAAATAAGTCAGGTACATCCATAATGGAATACTATGCAGGTGTACAAAAAATGAGGAATCTTATGAATATTGAAAGATTTCCAAAATGTATTGCTAAGATCTGAAAATATATACAAGAAAGCAATAAGCCGGTTAATTGTTTGCGGGGTATGTTGGTAGAGCAATGGGAGCTGAGTAGGTAGGGAACTGGGATGAAAGCAAGATTCTTCACTATATACTTTTTTTTAAACCAAGACATTTCTCTGTTTACATGTTTTCAGATTTTGAACCATGAAAATATAGATCTATTCAACCCCCCCAAAAAAGAAAGAAAAGAGAAACACAAAATAACAAACAAACCATACCACTTTATATGAGTTCATAGAGAACATAATTTTCCTATGGAATGGGACTAAAAATGTCAACCCTGAAGTTCCTTGCAAGTGGAACTGTAAAAGACTAGCATAATCCATCAGTCTTTTCCCCACATACAATTTTGATGCAAATCCTCACACTTGTATCATTTGTTGATAGTTTTATTTCTTGTAGACATTTAATCATTTCAATTGCATTTTATATCTTGATTTCTTAACACTTTAATACCATCAAGCAATTATTACCCAAAAAAATGTGTGTAAGTGGCAGTGAAAAAAATAAGACTGAACAAAAATCAGGACTGAAATTTATCTTAAAAGTTACCAGACATTGTTATATATAACATGCAACTCTGGAAATTATAATATTATTAAAAAAATGCTTGTATCTATTTTACCTTGCTTATGTGCCTATCTCTTTGAAGTACAACATTATCAAATTGCCATGCTAAACAGCATAGTAATAGTGGTAGTCTTAGGATTTATTTTCATCAGCATGAAAATACAGTTAACAAATATAAATATACAGGACATAAATATAAATGAGAACTTTGAACATGTATGTGTTCGATATGGGATTCAAGAGCTACATCTTAATTTTTGGTAGGATTTATTAGCTGTATGTATCATTTAACCTTTCAGAAAGCTGGTTTCTCAGTTTGTAAAAAAGGATACCAGTACTTACCTCAGAAGGTTGTGGTCAAGATCAGAGTGAATGTCTTTAAGAAACATTTAGCATAATAGATAGTAGATACAAGCATTTGTTATTCCTGTGGTTATGTGAATCATGATATGCAAACCTAAAATTTCAGGGTGAATGTTAACAAGACGATATGCACATTTGCCACTGCCTATAATATTTGATTTATTTGAATAAAATGGAGGGTTTGATTACAATATATCCACTGGTATAAGTTTGTGTCTACTTGCATTTTTCCTTTACTCAGAGTTTGATGGGACCAATTGTTAAAATCATTTTTAAAATAATCTTCTCAAATTGAATGTTTAATATGGAGAATTAACTATTAGATTTAAATTCTTTGAAACATTTTAAATAATGGTAGATTGTTTAAAAACGGCATTTTCACTGGCTAGAATAGGATGCAGCTATAAAAAATCATGTGTTATAAAGGTAATTATGGCATAGAAATTTTGCAAAATACAGAAATTTAAAAGGCTGCCCAAGTGTACATAGTAGGACCTCAAATTTGTAAACAAAAGCCCACTATATATAAATAAATGTGTGTGTGTGTGTGTGTGTGTGTGTGTGTGTGTGTGTGTGTCTATTTCATAGAGAGAAGATGGGAAGAATATATATCAAATGTTAATAGTGGTCATCTTTGAGTGTTGGAATTGTGATATTTGTTCATTCTATATTTTCTAGATTTCCACATTTTCTACAACGAATATGTATTGCTTTTATATATTTTTGTATGTGTTTTTACAGATATTTTAAGAATAGATTAAGGATGGATAGAATCTAAATATATGTACCTCCTTCTAAAAAAAAAATAGTTCAAACTATACTAACTTTGTGAGTGGAATCTTATTCCAGAAGAATAGTAGTTGGCACCTGGAAGGACTCTTGGCACTTTTTCGTATTGGGGAGGGGTTTATTTGGGTAAAGTAACACTACCACTATAGCCTGGTGGCTACTGCAGTGGGATCAGATCTCAGGTCACATCAGTTCAGTAGCTCAGCATGTAGCTCAGCTCTCTGAAATTGTGGGCTGCAACTCAGGGTTTTTTAGAGGGTGATCCTTGTGTCTTCTCACACAAGTAAATCTGCTTATTGAGACCAAATACAGATCAGAGGACACTAGGGAGAGTTAAGGTAGCATATTAAGTTAATTTAAGCAAGGTTATGTTGTGCTATGTAAATATAGGAGAAATTGAAAAGAAATGTATAATGTTCTGTCATACTTCTGCTTAATTTGAAAAAATAACCCTTTACAATGAAATCTGTATCTTATATAGTCTTCATTATTTCATTTTTTTAGCAGCTGATGTTAATCTAGTTGACATCATACATTAACACCCATCATGAATACTTTGGAGAATATTTAGGGAGCTAAATACTGAAAAGGATGTCTTGTGGGTTTCTATTGAGTCATTTCAATCATCTTTCCTCAATTTATATTCACTTCATTTCCTAGCAATTCAATTTGGTGTCCCTGTTGCCTTTATGTTACCTTTTGCCTAATTTAAGATCCTGCCTCTGATTCTTTTCATTTCATTTAATCGTAGCTTTTAAGAAATATTTCAATACCCTTCATTTTAGAGGTGTGAGAACTGAGACACAGAAAAGTTAGTGAACTGTTCAAGGCTGTACAGTTAGTAAATAGACAGACTTCAACTTGGGCGCCTGGGTGGCTCAGTCGTTAAAGCACCTGCCTTCAGCTCAGGTCATGATCCTGGAGTCCCAGGTTCGAGTCCTGTTTTGGGCTCCCTGTGCAGTGGGGAGCCTCCTTCTCCCTCTGCCTCTGCCTGCCGCTCCCCCTGCTTGTGCTCGCTTTCTGTGGAATAAATAAATTAAAAAAAAAATCTTAAAAAAAATAGACTTTGTCTTTTAACTTCCAATTCAGCATGTATTATTCCATGTTCCAGTTATTCTTGAAAATTCTCTAAAATATTGTCAAGAAAGGTCTAGGATTTTTGTGATATCTCTCCAAGGAGTATAGAAATATATATGTGTAATGTATATTTAATTCTTTTTTCCTCCATTGAGTATTCATAAGAAAGATAACATGTATTTATATCAGGACAGATTATCCAAATTATCAAAGAAAACTCTGGTACATGAAAGCTCTGTCAATAACTGAACTTGAACTACAGTTCACATACCTTACCTATGAAGTTCAGGTTTTCACTACAGATGACCAAATCTTTTCTTTATGCAGGGAAAGAAACATTTAAAGACAGTTCTACAGTTCTAGAATTTGAACTTTTAATGGAAACTGGAAAAATGAATGTCTGCACCCACACTCAAAATGAGGCATACAGTTTGGAGTTTAGATTCCCCTCCTTCAGAAGCTACAACTTTGAAGCCATGAGACCTTATAATTGTCATCTCTTTCTTGAAATAAATCTAATATGTCTCATTCAAATAAGAAATAATTTTTTTTGTTTTTGTTTTTCTGCCTTGTTAAGCCTTAAAGTTCTCAAGGGCAACGGATTACAATCTTCAAAGGACTATTATTTTGATTGTCCTTTATGAACAGTCCAAGTGCTTTGTGATGGTCCTCTTTTATTGTGTATCTGAGGGAACCTTAAGTGTTGTTTCTGAATCTGGGCGGGCTAATTTGCTCCCCCTCCATGTGACATAATTAATTTCTACATATATGATTGTTTCCCATTAATAGCATGATATATTTGTTCTTTACCCTATGATGACTTGATTGGTGAAATGATAAAGATATTTTGAATGAAAATTACGTTAAATTTTTCGTAATCTTTCAGTGCTAAAGTATCTAAGAATTAGATACTTTTTAGTACATTTGTCCAAGTATTACATATTAACTATATCTTAAACACATGCATTATTTAGTGCGTTCATCATAGTACTATGAACTAGATATAGGAGAGTGAGATTTGGGGACCCTTTACTTTTATATTTTCCATGTGGCAAAGGGCTTTTAGAAATTTGTTATCAGAATGGAAAACCTAAAAACAAGTATTTTTTTTCTTAAAAGAAGTAAGACCATCTTTTCATTTAGAAAAAGCAAGGATGTCCTAAATTAAACGGAAGAGTTTGATCTCCTTTTTCCATAAATTACCCTTTTAGAAAAAAAAAATAGGATCTGTGTTAAAATATTTGAATACTAATTATTTGGTTCATTATTTTTAGTCATTATAGTAATGCTTTTTGCATTTTGTTTTTAAAGTAGCCAACTTTGAAGTTTAACAATTTAAATAATGTTTAAGTAAATTTATTATCTTAAAAGGAAAAATGGAATCATTTAATTCTTATCACTGTTTTTGGTTATAAACATATATAAACTGAAAAAAAAGTTCTCAAATTATATATTTATCTTTTGTCCAGAGGTGTTTTATTATCTGAAGTAGGTAGAAATTAAATACTGTAAAAGAAATTGTTTCAAAACTCTTAAATCTTAGTGCAAACATTATAATGAAATAAAGAATTTCTGACAGTTCTGTTAAACTGTGAGCTAGAGCATAGCATTCTCCAACAGGGAGTTTTGAGCATGATGCCAATGTATCAGTAGTTTTGGCTGAAGAAGTTTGTTTTCAAAATTCTGATTTCCAGTGTTTGATAAGAGGTAACCTGAGTCTTTTGCTCTTCAGTCTTTGCATTCCAGTCTTGAGTTTTGTCACAATTTTATAAGTTAGTAAGCTTTCTGTAAGTTGTGTTATTTTTATTAGGAAAAATATATATATACACACACGCACGTACATATATTACGCTTCTTTCAGTGTTTTAGATAAAATCATTTCATCAGGCGATTTGGGAAAGTTTGTATCAGAGGTGATATGATGTATTGTGTATGAACAAAACTTTCAGATAAGAGAAAAACCAGTTCAGGAATTAGAATGTCATTTCTTCATTGTGTTTTTTTGCTACAGTGGTATTCTTTCTCCTCCTTCCCAAACCTCTTGTGTATTTTCACTAATAGTGATGTCAGGTTCTTTTGGGAGCAGTTGGAAAGGAAAACAGTAGGGGAGAAGTGGATTGGATCTTTGGGGAATGATTGGGAGGGAAGGCAGTCAGGGGAATTGGTTTCTACGGGTAGCTCATGGGAGAGAGCTCCACAGTAGAAGAGTCAAATCTTTTGGGAGTTTCAGGGGAATTAAGGGTCAGAAATTGGACATTTTAGGGAGTCATTGGAATTGAAAGAAACAGAGCAATGAAGGAATTTTTTTTTTTTTTTGGATACTCCCCAAAGGAGCCTTAGTGAGGAAAAGCAGTGAGCTCCTCTGAGAAATTTCTGGAATTAGAAGGAGGGCTGGGAGAAGGGGTGGAATCTCTCTACTACTCTTGTTGGCCCCACTTAGTCCCTGGTGTGAGGACGGATCTAGATAGCTGTAGTTACAAATGGGTTGGCTGTGTAAATCTATTTGTGTATGTGAATGTTGTTCTGATTTCCTCTTCTTTTCACTGTCTTATCTGAGTATGGGAATGGCTGAAGGCTTTATTGCTATCTGTGTGTTGCATGCTATGTGGATCTTTTAAGGCGTGACCTTATCAAAGTTGGCATCTAAATGCAAAGGAAAATGCAGGGCAAGCTTGTTCTAGTTGGGGTTCCTGTCACCAGACCATAGCAATGTGGAACAATGGATACATTACCTGAATTCACTGGGTGCAAGCAGAGTCCCTGTTTCCATGCTTGCTCTTATCAGTGTTTAAAATAGTGCCCAGTACTATGAGTACTATCTATAAAGAGAACACCTCCTTCCCATTCTTTTCTTTTCCTATCCTGTATGAATATTTTAGGGGTAAGGCTTTTGTGTGAGTGGTTAGAAAATGTGGAAAAACAAGATTACAAGGTCGGGGTGAAAGTAGTACAAGATTGGAAGAATGAAACTCTTTCTCTTCACTCAGAGTAAAATGATACTCTTGGCTCAAGGCCAGAGAAACACCGGCGTTAGGATGGTGCAGACGGGACCATCAGCAAGTTTGTTAAGGAATGGGCTGAGAGCCTTGTCTCTGTCCTGTGGTTTACTGTTGTATTTGAGTTTTCACTCTTTGTTTTTTGCCTGTTGGAAGCAGTAGTAGAGAGATTACACTAAGCTTTAAAACCACAGCAAAACAAAACTTTTAAAACACTTGTGAGGTAGCTTTAAGAGACTTAACAGGTTTTGTTTTAACTGTTACTTGTAATGCATTTCTGAAAGTTTGCAGTACCTCTGGGTATGGAATAGTTAACTCTTTTTGTCTCCTTCCATTTTATCTCTATTACAAATAGAATCTGAAGTGTGTGAGCATTAAAATAAAGGAAAATTTTTTATGCAGAAATATTATACATCATTTATCTGACATAATTAGCATTCCCTTTATTCAGTACATTTCAAAATATACTCTTTTTAGAAAATTCAAAGTATTTTTAACTTTTTCCATATAAATCTGATTACTCTGTGATTAATTATTTTACAATGTGTATTTCTGTAAAAGTTGTTCTAAGTTATAACAATTAGCAATTAGCATCTTTAGCAAATCTATATATGCTTTAAAATAGCTCATTCTTAAGCTCCCTTCAAATACTATATTATGCTCTTATTTTCCCTAATTATCCAAAGTTTACAAAACAAACACTTATTGAAGATTAAGATGTAATTTTATTTTAAGAAGACACTTCCTTTCGGGGAATGGAAGTAGCAATAAGAGAGGTTAAAGAGAGTTCCTATTTTTTCCTTAAAAAAAAAAAAGCCTATCCTGTGTCGTCTTGTGTTCATTCATTCATTTTTTTCATTCAGTGTACATATTAGGTGCCCACTAAGCTTATATTAAGCCTTTCCTTTTTAGTTGTTGATTTGACAAATCAGAGGATTATCTTCTGTGTAATCATTAATAAAATATTTTTGGATTAGCCTTTTACGATTTTTTTATTAAGTCGTCAGTCCAGGCTTTGGAGACAGTCATAGGTTAAAATCCAAGAGTTTCCATTAGCTGTGATAAACATGTATACATGTCTGTCTGTCATTAGTTATCACAGTCTATTATTATTTACCTAAAAGAATAATTAGCTACTGACTGAGTGACCTTGTGTGAATAAATTATCTCTGAGCCTCACTTGACTTGCCTATATAAAGAGAAGTGATAACACTTATTTGTTAAGATGATTAGAATTAGATTAAATGCATATGTAAGCCTCCATATAGTATTTGGATCATGATGGGCACTCAGTAACTTTTCATTGCTATTGTTTATATTAATATTACTGTGACCACTTTATGGATTTGAGCCTCAGATTACTTCCTTGCCTCCATGCCATGTCACGTCTCTAATTTTTCCATCATATTCTTGAGTAAAAAAGAACTCCTCATTTACCTCATTTGTCACACTTGCTTTCATCTTGTTGCCTTCATACATTCTGTTGTACATCAGCGGGGATATGCTGAGGAAGCCCTGCTTTCCTCTCCTGGCGCCACCCCCCCCCCCCGCTATAGTGGGAATATGACAAAAAGAATAGAATATTACATTATTAGTTAAATAAAGAGTATATTTTTCTCTCAAAATAACTGAGACCCTTTCCCTTAAATAGTGTATATAGTCTTATTAAAGCTCATTTTGCTGTACACTGTGGGTTTTTATGTATTCTTTTTGTTATTTCTGGTAATGAGTTATTGAAATCTTAAGAGACTGACATCTTCTCCTTAACATTTCATATTACTTCTATGTCAGAAACAAAGGAGAGGTGCAAAAACAACCTCCAAACTTGCTTTGGTGAATTATGAACTGCTCTGGGTTGTTTTTGTTTGTATTGCACTTAATAGTCAAGTATTGTACAGCACTGTGCATTTTAATTCAGTATTGGAAATCCAATATGTAAATTTTCTTTTTCCACTTATACTTTATGCTTCAAGAGCTTACTTATTACCTTTGCTCCAGTGTAAAAGTTGGGCAAACAGATATCTTAGCAACTACTAACAGTACCACACCTTGGCTTTCCTGGGTACAGAAAGTAGTCAGTTATTTCTGGGAGTATTCATCTGTCCCATCCAAAAGATGCTACTCACAAATTCCAGTGAAAATAGATTATAATTAAAAAAAATGAAAATTGCTATAATTTTAAAAATATGTGTCATATGTGTTTCTTTCCTGGTTTTACCAACAGAGTGAAAAATCCGTATAGCAGATTCAAGTCTCCAGCCTGGAAATCACTTCCTATTGGCTTGCATGGTGACACTGTTCTGAGTGTCAGTTTTGAATACTAGTAACCCGTCATGGATCAGTTATCTGAAATGACAGGTTTATTTGTTAAGGGAGGAATGACATTATTTCCTGTCCTTTAGACTGAGCTAAAGTGAGAATAAAGTGGTAAGAATGTTCCTTTGCACTTTAGGTGTGAATGTGCTATCATTTGTGCTACTGATTTGATTGCCACAGCTACTATCATTAGCATCTTGGATCAAACGTGGAACAAGCTGTACTGTATTTCATGTGTGATGGAATACAGACACTGATTAGGAGTGCTCGGAGAGGCACTGGATTATTCATTCGATAGCTGATTGTGGCCTTCTATGTTTGGGTCTTAAAGTTATTTTCATTTTTGGTTGTTAAACATTTTTTTAAACATTGTTTTTTGAAATGAACTATGAATTTAATTCGGGCCCAGGAAATGCTCTTCTCTTTTTGAAACTAATTTGCTTTTGCAATCTCAGAATCATCTTCATAGTAGGTAGTGTCAGTCACCAGAAAAACCTTAATGTGGAGAAAGCTTGTAGATCAGAAGTCCTTTTCTTAGTGCTTTCTTAAAGCAGACTGGAGTGAAGCTGTCTGTCCATTTCATCTCTCATACCTCTGCTGGACTTCCTTATGTAAGGAAATGTATAGTTTGACATATAAAAGAAGAAAAAGTCTTTCAGGTTGGAGAGATCACTTGTAATGTTGGTTTAGAGACTGCCTCTCACTTTCATCTCTAATCCTAATCACTATATAATAGTGTTTTAAATAACCAATGAAAACATTTCATGGTTTCTGAGATTTTTTTTTTCTTTTGAAGACAGGCTTGAAAGGTATGAAGTGATATTGCTGATAAACCAAACTTTGTCCTTATAGACACAAGAAAGTTTTCTGTCCATCTCACTTTGTTTTATTGGATTATTAACGTGTTAGGGATAGGAATATAGGATATTTTCTTTCATCAATAAAGGGATAGAGGTATATAAAAGGTCAAACCTAGTAAAGTTCAACTGTGTAGGTAGGGTCTGTATTGTTATTTGCATTAATGCCAAAACTGATAAGAGGTTGTGTTGAAACCATAAAAGAAGAGAAAATACATAATAAGTGTTATATATCCCTAAGTAAGGAAAACTAAACGTTTTACTGTATTATTGACTTTGTTGGCTTTGTATTATTGGGACTTCTCTTTAACTCTATACAGTACATAGCACTTTTTTTTTAATACTACCTGAAGGAGCAACAGGTTCTGTTAAAGTTGCCAAATGTCCAAAATATATTGTATTTAGATTAGTGTGAGGAACTTCTTTTAGTTATTTAAATGTAAACATGTGAGGTTACCCTTTTGTTTGTTTTTCATGGTTTATTTAGTGACTATTCTACAGTATAGAAGTTATTCTGTACTCTACTGCTTTATTCTAAATCAGTATTCACTTAAAATCCAGTTTCTTCATTCAATGACATTTTAAGATCATAAATTAAATATGTGATTCTTATGAAGTGGTGAATAAAGTATACGGGCTATTTTACTTTTTTAAAATTGGTACCTAGTTTTAACTGAGATCCATGTAGGTGAAACATCATTAATGAGAAGGTTTTTTAATTTCTAATTTTTATTATATTTATTTATTACAAAGCAGTCACTGTCTATCATTTCTAAAATCAAGAGTATATTCTCTGTAACAAAGATATGCAGCCTACTTGATATGTGGTCTGTGGACTGGGAAATGTTTGTTACCTGTCTGTCTGGAAATAACTATAGGAATTAAGTGTTGTTTAAAACTTTTGTAAAAATTTGACACAGTAATAAAAATTGCGAGTTTGTACTTTGTATTTTTCAAATTTCACTTCTTTGCATTATATGAAGGTATTTATTTGAGACAAATTGGAAATTAAAACAAAACAAAAACAAAAATGTCCTTCACAGATTGTTTGACAAGCTCTGCTTTAGAAAACATGAGAGTTATCTCTGTGCCCAGTGTCAGTTACCTTAAACGCTATACATTAAGATGTGAAACATATCCCAAACCAACTTATATAACTAACCTACTTGTGTAAATAACCATATAATTTTTATAAAGGAAACTGAAGTAAAAATGAAAGCTAACTTTTTATTGCATCTGAAGTAGCAGAACTTTTATTCACATGCCTATGTATCATTTATTAAGTGCTTCCAAAGTGCCAGGTACGAGTTTGCTTTCTCTCAGTGCTCTAAAAGCACATTGGAGTGGGTTCCATATTATCCTCATTCTCATCTTTAGGATGGGGGGAGGGGTTGTTAAACATGTGAATTTTGTGTGTTATGATAGGAGATGGTGTTTTCTAATTTATCTTCCAGATTTTTAGGACTTTCTTTTTTTTTAGCAACAGAAGGAAAAAAGAATATGTTATGTTTTAGTAGATTTTAATATTTTTATGTGTATCATCCTCTAGAATGAGGAGCTAGTTAGAGGTAGAAGAAGAAAGCTCAAGTATTTGCAGATCTTCAGTGGTAAATGGGCACAGGAGATTAAGATGAGGCTTTATCACACATGTTGATTTTGACCTATCAATTATTGATAATGCAGAGTTTTAGGGATAATGCATTCAAGTTATAGTTGATACTGTTTGTCAAGTGGAATCCTTCCCAAAAAGGAGATGAAAAGTGATTTTTCTTTTTTAAAGATATGTTTATTTTAGAAAGAGAGAGCAGGGGGAGTGGCAAAGGGAGAGGGAGAGAGAGAGAATCTCAAGCAGCCTCTGCCCCAAGCTCAGAGCCTGAGGTGGGGCTTGATCTCAGAATCCTGAGTTCATGACCTGAGCTCAAATCAAGAGCCAGACACTTAACCATCTGAGCCACGTAGGTGCCCTGAGAAGTGAATTTTCAATAACATCCCTACTCTTCATGTGAACATGATACTAAACTCTTAAATGCAAACAATGAATCATGGAACACTACATCAAAAACTAATGATGTAATGTATGGTGATTAACGTAACATAATAAAAAAAGGTAAAAACATGCTGAATGTCTAGCAACTAAGAAATGAAAAAATAAATAAACACTAATTGCTTTAAAAAAAGCATGTATATCATATTTGCATCAAATAAAGTAATACTTAAGATAATTTTCCCTTTCCCTGCCTCTTCAATAACCCATTTTCTCTTTATCTTTGCAAATGAAAAACAGGAAGGAAGGCAGAGAAGGAGTCAGGTGGGAAGAGAAGGACGGAGGGTAACTTTCCTCATGTAGAGTCCTCAATGAAATAAGCCTTTGGATCTGCATCAGTAGATGGATAAACTCAGTTGGTTTGCTAGATGCTTTCCTTATCTAAAATTCTTTTATTCAACTAGTTAATATTTAGTTGGATTTATATTTTGTCTTCATTTGGTTAATTCTACCACTGATCATTGATGTGTCCATCTGCCTGACAGCCTTTGGGCAGTGTTTAAAGATTGAGGATAAAAGCTATCAAGGGCAGAACTAGAAGAGGTGACTGACTCCTGATTCTCCACTGCCCTTGAAGGCACTGGATAATGGAGAAACAAGTGCCTGCATGTGTTGGATTTTGTTAGTTGGATCCAGCTCCAGCAAAGAGACAACTGAGGTCACGTCAGCACCTTGGAAGGCTGGGAAGCTGGAACTGGAGCATCTGAGCCAATCCCTAGACAAACAGGTTTTAACCAAGACAGGGTAAGAGAGCGCTCTGCTTTGGAGACTCTTTGCCCATCACCTAAGGCAGTGATTCTGTTCACATCTTTTCCTTCTGTCTGTTCATTTTTGTATAGAATAGATTGTTTATAAAGACTTATTTCTCAGGGGGCCTGGGTGGCTCAGTCAGTTAGCACCTGCCTTCAGCTCAGGTCATGATCTCAGGGTCCTGGGATCAAGCCCTGCATGGGGCTATCTGCTCAGCAGGGAGTCTGATTCTCCCTCTCCCTCTCCTTCTGTGCTTTCTCTCTCTCTCTCAAATAAATAAAATCTTTTTTTAAAAAAGACTTATTTCTCTTTATATATAGCAAGAAGTACTCACTAGTCTTCATGTTAGACTTTGTTTTAAAAAAAATTCTTGAGTAAAAAGCAAAAGAAATATTAGTTTTGTAATTAAGGTAGCATAATGAAAAGGCCATTCATGGCAACAGTAAGGGTGAGCTTTTGTTGACTATAAGCATTTTATGTAAGGTTAAATGCAGATTAAATGTGGTGCCTGTCTCAATAAAGTGTTTAAATATTTCCAGGTTATGTAATGTCAGATGCTCAAACCTCTTTTGACTGTAGAATGAGATTTTCTTATAATTCCTATAAATGGAGGCTTGGATTTTAGTCTCAGCTTTTTTACTGACTTCCTTTATAAATTTTTGCAAGTCACTTTACTCCTCTTAAGTAATATGTAATCAGGGGTTCTCAGTTCTGGCTACACATTAGAATCATCTGGGTATGTTTAAAAAATACTGGTGCTTTGGCCCATTCCAGACCAATTTAATCAAAACCTTCAGGGGTGGGGCTCAGGCATCAAAGATTCATCAGTTTCCCTAAATAAATTGATGCACAGTGAAAGTCTAGAACCATTGGTATAGAATGATATAGCTGACCTAACTTCTGGGATATTTTGAGGTTAAGTAATACACATTAACCATTTTAATCACCCTTGCAAAAAGTATTCTTTTGCAAAATGTCTTTTTTTTTTTTTAATATTGAGTTGGAAAAGGGTCCTTTCCTATGATCCTATACTTTAGCAGATCATGTTCAACTGTTAATAGAGTATAAAAATGTTTGGTGATGGATATTGTAAGTATTAATTATATCCTATTTTGCACATCTAATTACAAATAAATAATTTATTTGTCAACAAGTATATACTGATAGAAGGGTGGGAGAGGGAGGAGTGAAAAGTAAGGGGATAATGTTTATTGAACATCTCTGCGGGCTATTGCCAGGTTCTATAACACAATAACCTCCAATATAGGTATCACTCTTCCCCTTGTCCATGAAGAAATTGGGACTTAAATAGTGTTTTAATTAAAATTATTGTATTTTATTAAGTCATATAATCTCACGGATATGATTGATTTTAAAAGTCATCCAAGTAACTTATCTACTGGACATAAAGGCTAAATGTGGAGACTTGTGGGCAGTTAAGAAATACTAAATCAGGAATGAACCTTGGTATTTAAGTTATTGTCAGCAAAAGTAAATATAGTTAAAAAAAAAAAAAAAGCCCAGAGAAAGAGAATTGGTATTACATTTTATTTTACAGGTTATATAGTATAACTATTTGCTTAACTGTGCAGAATTTTATTTTTATTTTCTTTATTTGGTAATTATAGCAGAGATGGAATTTTACTTTGATTATTTAGATGTGGTTATTTACTAATAAAATGTTTTTTTAAAATAGTATGTCATTTTACATTATAAGTCTGATTATTTCCCATTGTTGCATAGTTTTAGAACCACAGTAGTTCACTTTAACATCTAGAATGATTCCACAATTGTATTAATTAGCCCAGTAAACCATTTTATTGCATAAATTATACCATTAGCCTTGATTTTACTACCTATTCAATGCTTATCTCTTAAAGTATAAAGACAGTAATAGCTTAGTTTTTCAGTGACTGATATTGGCGCTTTTCAAAATTTTTATCACATGAGTTAACAGCTTACACAACAAACTCATCTTAAAATGTTTTAAAAATAAGAAAAAGAAGGAAGTGTCCATCCCTATTTGCAATCATGAAATAGGCATTATAACAAGAAACATGTTTCACCCATGATCTTAAAAAAGGATTAAAACTACTGAGATTATTTTACATTGCTAACATTGTATTGGTTTGATTGATAACACTATTGGTAACATTGGGTTTTTTGGCCTAATACTCATACTCATAGAAATATAAATTGGTGCCCCATTTTGGAAGGAAATTTTGTAGTATTTATCAGAACCCTTATCATATCCATATGGGTTTTTGTCCTCCTAATGCTAGTGCCTCTTTTAACACTCTAATCTTAAGAAACTAGTCATAAATACAGACAGAACTTTATGCATATATATGGTCCCTAAGATTTATAATTGGAAATTAGTTTTGGAAACAGTGCTTCAGTAAATTAAAGTTATTCCATAGATTAAATGTTATGTAACATTAGAAAATTACATTGATGAAGATTTTCTTAATGAAATGGGAAATGCTTACACCAATTTAGAGTAAATGGTATATAGTATATATTATATATGTCTACAGTTTGTTTATTAATATACATATAGTCTCAACTCTCCTTGAAAAGGTATGACAGGGACAGGAGACATGCTAAAATGTTAAAAGTGGGGATAGATTTGCAGGTGTTTATATATCTCTATGTTTACCGATTTTATATAGTGAGGGCTTGTTGCTTTGATAATCAGAGAGAAAAAAATATCAAACAAACTTTACATATAATTATCAGCAGCTTTATTTTTAGGGCCAGGCTTGAGTTGCTATTCTTGGATATTTTTAGATATTCTTAGACATTTTTAGAGTGGATCTTACAGCTTAATATTAAGTTTGTGAAATTTGTATCAAGTTTAGAGTATGATGTTCTCGTGATCAAACAAGTTATCCTCAGAGAATGGGGGGTTGTTTTTAGAGATTTCAGCTATACCTTCTTCTCCAGGTCCTCTTGTAAGTTTATCTGGGCATATTTTCTTCTCAAAGGCATGATGTTAAGTCGTCATTGTAACTTAGACATAGGTTCCTTACAAATATCAACTGATATTAAGGAAACTGCATATGGAATTCTTTTACTCCAAGTCATAATATTTATATGTTATTTTAAATATCTGTAATTCTGTTCTTAGTAAATGGAAACAATATCCTTAGATAAGCTAAAAATACTAAATTAGGAATTCTCCTGAGTTTTGCTTCTGCTGAAATGCATAGAAAAACTTATTTTTCTTTAGATTTAGTGGAATAGTAAAGTATACAACTTAGCATAAATTGAAATGTCCACTTTTTCTTCAGCGTTTCATTAATAGACATCTAGCATAACAAACTTAAGTAAAACTAAAAGGCAATCTCAAAGTTGTATTAATTTTCTTAAAAATATTTTAGAGTTGATTTTTGAAATGTTTATTATATACCATTGAACAATTAAAGGGGTCATTGTATAATTAAAATAAGTAATATATGCATGGTTTTAGATTTTTGACTCTTCAACGTTTAAACTATTTTTATCACTAGATAACTCTTTATTGTTGTGTACCTCTTCAGTGAAGATTAAATTTTTATATTTTCTCAGCTTGTGATATTTGACTTTTCTCTCACAAAATCATTTTATTCAGTCAGTCACACATGCATTTCTTATTCATTCATACATTTTGTTCATGTAACAAACATTTATAGAGTGCTTACTATGTGTGGAACACGTTTTTCGTAGGTCACAGATCTTCCTATCAGAATATTTCAATTAAATCAGTCAGGTGACTAATTTGGATATAGTTATTTTTGCAGTCTTAGAATATTTTTTAATTCAGTGATTCTCATTTAATTATTCAAGCATCAGTATGTTAGTATGGTTGGGTCTGGTGAGGACTCTTCCCAGCTTGTACACACCTTCTTACTGTATTCTCACAAGGCAGAGAAAGGATGAGGAAGTGGGTGGGAGAGAGAGGGAGAGGGGAAGCTCTCGGTATCTCTTCTAAAAAGGTTACTAATCTCATTATGAAGACCCTACCCTCATGACCTCATCTAAACCTAATGATCTCCCAAAAGGCCCCATCTCCAAATTCCATCACACTGTGGGTCAGGGTTTCAACATACAAATTTTACGGGGATGCAGTTCAGTCCATAGTAATCAGTACTTTTTTTTTTTATGATTTTTAAAAAGTTTTATTTTAGAAAAAGATTGAGAGTGAGGGTAGAGGGGAGGGGCAGGGAGAGGGAGAGAGAATCTGAAAAAGATTCCCTCCCCCACCACCTCCTGAACATGGAGCCTGATGCAGGGTTTGATCTCACAATCTTGAGCCAAACTTGAGCCAAAACCAGGAGTCAGACACTTAACTAGCTGAGCCACCCAGGTACCCCCACAATCAGTATATTTTTAAAAATTACCCAAATGATTGTAGGATGCATCCTGGATTGAGGGTTGCTGTTTTAGTTTTATTTTTTTTAAAGATTTTATTTATTTATTTGAGAGAGAGAGAGTGTGCAAGCAGGAGGAGGAGCAGAGGGAGAGGGACAAGTAGACTCCATGCTGAACACGGAACCCGATGCAGGGCTCCATCCCAGGACCCTGAGATCATGACCTGAGCCAAAATCAAAGGTTGGATGCTTAACTGACTGAGCTACCCAGGTGCCCTGAGGGTCACTGTTTTAAATGAATCTTGGGTTTATTGGATGCTTTGTTCAGTTTGCAATATTATATAACTCTAATTTTAATTTAATGGTATATTTTGGTCAATTTTAATTTACTTTATTGTAAAATCTCTATCAATTATTCATTATAATGTTCACTTAAAGAGCTTATCTGCAGTTATTACATTTATACTGATTTTTCCTTAGTTTTTCTCAAAGTCTGCAGCTTTGAGTTGAGTTTTGAATTTAAGATTTATGTTTCTAGTTGCCTTTAGGATGTTTAAAAATAACTATAAATAACATTTTGAGCTCAACAGATTAAAAACTCAGAATTCTTCTATGCCATCTCACTCAAATTTATTCTCTTTCCAAAATATCTTATCCCTGTCATTAATATAACCCTCTACTCTGTAGGGTTCTTCAGACCTGAAATCTTGAACTCACTAATTACTTAATGTTCTTTGCTTCTGATACTTAGTCTTCTAGTTTCTTTTTTTTTTCTTTAAGATTTCTCTTGGTTTGATCCTATCCTCTCTTATCCTGCTGTTCCTTGTCTCATCTAGGCTTTCTTGGGGCTGATAATTTACCCAGCGCTCACAGGTACATTATACTGGTTGCTAAAATATTAAAATGCTTCTGTACAGGTCTGAGAAATAGCCTTTTCTCCAGTTCCTTTGAGTCACCCCCCCTACCCCCCCGGCCTCTGCAAATGCTGACTGTCCCCCTGGGCTCCTGCAGCTGTCTATGGTAATCTCTCTCTCCTGCTGTCGCTCATGGAAACTGTGGTCTCTTTGCAGTGCACTAGTTTATGTAAGTGATATGTAGAATATCACCCCCATCTTTACTTTGAGCTTCATAATTATTATGGTAGATTAGTAGCCTCTTACTGGCCCGTTATCACTGGCTACTTTTCCTTCTAACATATTCATCATATACAGATGACTCTCCCTAATTTCTTTACTTTTCTGATCAAGAGATGGAATTCAGTTCAGACCCTTTATCAACTGACCTTACCATTTCTGCCTAACCTGTTATTCCATGCCTCTCTCAATGAGTCAGATTGATCTTCTAATATAAAATATTCTCATTTCCTTTTTTATGTTTGCCTTTGCTCACTTTCACACCTCTGAAATTCTCTATCTTGTGCCATTCCAAGTGAAAGATTTCTCTTAAGTTCTGTGTCACTTCTATCTTAGGTAATTCCTCCTTGAACTGACTTCCCAGATTATAATGACCTCCTCTTCAAATCCATATAGCAGACTATATCTTATAAAGTATTAGTTTCAGAATTAGAAAGTTAGGGTTACTTTCTTTTTTTTTTTAAGATTTTATTTATTTGACAGAGAGAGACACAGCGAGAGAGGGAACACAAGCAGGGGGAGTGAGAGAGGGAGAAGCAGGCTTCCCGCGGAGCAGGGAGCCCGATGCGGGGCTCGATCCCAGGACCCTGGGATCATGACCTGAGCCGGAAGGCAGACGCTTAAGGACTGAGCCACCCAGGCGCCCCTAGGGTTACTTTCTAATTCAGGAATTCCTTCTGCAAAACCTTTGATGTGCACTGAAGATTTTTTCCAAGACTTGAACATTGGTGGTTCTGTTGTGGGGCACTCCTAGTTATTACTCAGTTTTGAAATATTTCCTGATGTTTTATGTGCCAAGCACTGAACTTGCCCTATAGTAATGAACAAAACAGACATGGCTCTGCCCTTATGGAGCTTATATAGTCCAATTTGGGAGAAGACATTAATAATTAAGCATATACAGAAATGTATAATAGTGATTTATGATAAGTGCTGCAAAGTATAAGAATGGGAGACAATGAAAAAGAGCATTAGGACCTTAGTTTACATTGAATATTTAGAACAGGTGAAATTTAAGCTGAAGAGTCAGTAAGAAGGGGATACACACAGAGCTGTGGGGTATGAGAGATTAGTGTATATATTGTGTGCAACAGTCCTAAGGTAGGCAAAAGTTGTTTTTGTTCATCGAAGAATTGAAAGAAGACAAGCGGGCCTGGTAATTCCGAGCAAGATGAAAGATGGGACTGGTGGCTGGGCAGGTAGGAAGGGAGCCTTAAGACATTATACTTTCTTGTAGATTGTAGAAGAAGTTTGTATTTTTATCCTAATGCAAATGAGCAGCTCCTGAAAGATTTTGAACACTGACTTGGCAGGATTTGATTTATGGATTTTTGGGGTGGGGGAGAGGAGATTTTTAAATTTAGAAAGGCTGATTTTCTGTATTACTTAAATGACTTTCTTAGTTATGGAAATGTAGAGCAAGTACACAGCCATTATCTTAGAGTAGAAAGTTTTCTGACTTCATTAATATAAGACTGTTGCCTCCAGGGAATGCAGGTATGTTCTGCTCTCCAAAGCTGGTTTCTGGGGAAGAGGAGATCAATTTACATAAGATGCTCAGGGCCTTCTGGGAGAGGAAGAACTAATACCTGCTCTCTGATGGGATGGAGCTATGTGGCCCTGCCCCCAGAAAACTTAGTCTCAAGAAAGGGCAATAAGACTTCTGAAATAAAAATATCTTGAGGAAAAATATACTTGAGGTCACAAAAGTGGAACCCAGGCTGGGGACCAGCTCTCAGAAGAGCTTTTGTGCTCCTGGGGCTGATGCTGGAAAGTAGTATAGACGTCCTGAGGGTAGTTTGTACACTGAGGAAGAGCAGTTGACAATACCAAGTGTAAAGCACTGTGGCTTGAATAGGGAGCCAGTACTGGAACAGCACTGAGGGGTGATAAAAAGCCAGTAGCATTGGAGGTAGCAAAATAATCAGTACTTTCTACTCTTCTTTGAAGTATGGTATACAGACTGCACTTCTAGGGCAAGTGAGAATGCTAGTCAGTTGTATTTAAAGTAAACATTTAATATAACCATAATTTTACCTTGAAATGATATAGAGCAGGCTACCATGGTTACAATTTATAAAAGATGGCTTAACTTGTTTCTTAGAGCATGGATTAGAAAATTGCAAGAGAAGAAATGGGGAAATTAGTGGACATGAGGAAACCAGTTAATACTTAAGTAAAAATATCATATTGGTTGGAACTAGAGTGATAATAGCAGAGAGAAGTAAAGTATTATTTCTTTTATTAAGATCCAGATCTTTCCTGCAAGAACTTTGTTGATCCTACATCTTCCATACATCTAGCCTTGAGCTTTCATATCTACCTTTCTGTTCTTTTTCTCCTATTTAAACATCTCTAATTCCTTCAATGTTTCCTCAGTTAGATAATTTCTGGAGTCCAGACTTAGCCATTCAGAGGATCAGGTATCCTTATCAGCTTGTGTCATCCACAGGTTTGATAAATATGCCTTGCATGTTTTTTTTCATTCCTGTTCAAGTAGCCCTGTGGCATAGGACTTGAGACTTCAAGTTAACATCTTTCCTTGATCAACTCTTTTTTGGGTGTGGTTGTTCAACCTGTTATGAATGTACCTAACTCATATTATTTCCTGCATGTTTCTCTATTTTGACCTCAAGAATACATGAGAGGTTTCTTCAAAAGTGTACTTAAGTTCAGGATAGACAAAGCTCACATTTTCTTTATCTACCAGCCTAATAATTGAATCAACAATTAAAATACTAATTTTAGTGAACCCACATTGGAACCCTTTTTAAAGTTGTTACATAAACATTTGCCTACTAATTTTAATGGGTTCATTGCAAGTTTACTTGTCTGAGATTTGCAGAATTCACATCCTTTGTTTTTAAATATTATTAAAAAATAGCCCATCTCTGGTGTTTTGGCACCTTTCCTTGTCTCTTAAGTATTTCAAAAGGTTCTTACAGTAGTTTCTTGATCACTTATGCATTTCCTTTGAAGTCCATGGAATGTATCTCATCTGAGCTTGTATTACTTTTATGGGGCTGCTGGGTGGCTTAAACCATATAAATTTATTGTTTCAGAGTTCTGGAGGCTAGACATCCAAGATCGAGGTGTCAGCAGTATTGGCTCTTTCTGGATATAGGAGGGAGAATCTGTTCCAGGCCTCTCTTCTAGGTGTTGGTAGTTTGGCATTCCTTGGCCTCTGGAATTAAGAATTACCGTAATCTTTGCCTTCATGTTCACATGGCTTTCTTCCTGTGTGCATGTCTATGTCCAAATTTCCCTTTTTTTATATGGTTACCAGTCATACCTCATCTTAACTTAATTATACATCCAGTTTAAAAAAAAAAAACACTTCAATTTTTAAATTCCTTTATTTCTTGGTGAAAATGAAGTATGATATAAAATCGTTTCATTGTATTATATAATTCTATGTATGTATGGCCAGAGCATCAAATAAAAGTGTAAGTGTCAAAGTAAATGAGTCTAGAGCTGATGACACAAAAGATCATGTTTGTTTAGTTTCCATTAGAAATGAAAAAAATATAAGGATAGAATAAAAGAAAAAAATAGGCTCCACCTATAGGCAGAACCTAGATGCCTATAGGTGAACCTGGGTATTACAGATCTCATCAGCCTGTGACTTTCATATAAAGACACATAATACTTCAATGAGCAGATTAACGTAGTTCTAGTTCAGGCTCCCTAGTAGCAACCCCACTGGCCTGATTCATGGAAATTAGCCTTCTTCACAGTGTTAGAAGTTACCCCTGGGACCCACTATCACTTCATACATGTCTGAAAACCATTCTGTTAGTTGTCACTACCACACACTGCCTTGCCATTCCTCCCCTGGCTCCTGAATGTTCACATCTATAACTCAAGAAGTTCTTGACAAAGATCCTTTGTTGTCACTGCCTGTAAGGAGGAAACCAGTTCTCATCAAGGATGCCACATATGGCATCTGAGATTTTTTTTGTAGGGAGCCCTTTCCCCAACTCTGCCATACCATATCATATGGGCTTCAAACAAACTCTGCTAGGGGCACCCAGGTGGCTCATTTGGTTACGCATCTGCCTTCGGCTCAGGTCATGATCTCAGGGTCCTGGGATCAAGCCCCACATGGGACTCCCTGTTCAGCAGGGAGTCTGCTTCTCCCTCTCCCTCTGTCCCTCCTTCCTCTCTTGTTCTCTCTCAATAAATAAAATCTTTTAAAAAATTAAAAAGAAAAAAAACACCTCTGTTAGTGCCCAGAATATCAGGAAGTGCCTCTTGATCAGTTTGTAGCTGTAATCTCTTTTCCAGATTTTTGTTTCTCATGAAACAAAGCTCCATCATTTTTTTGGCCTTCATTCCTCTACTATAAACATTAATCTCATGCAAGGAGTTCCACAGGGAAGAGATACTAGGCTGTACTTTCACCTCTGTACTTATCTGTTACCCTTAGTTCAATTTCCTCCCTCTTCTTCCCTTTACAAAATAAGGGTTGTCATGCACATTACTGATTACAAACAGAATGGGGCTAGAGAGGGATTACTCTTTGGGCCCCAGATCTGGCAGCCAAAAAATATTCTGTTACATAAAGCATTAGATTTACCAAATGAAGATGTGTCAGGATCATTCTTGAGAATTGTAAAATATGGCTTATTTGGTATATTTGAGGAACAAAAAGACCAGTGTGGTTATAGTGCTGTGAATAAGAAGAATAGTAGGGCCACTCTGGATACTCTGTGGAGTGCAGACAAAGGGAGCTGTAGTGCAAGCCAGGTGATGTTAAGGGGGCCTGTGTGAAAGTCATCTACATGAAAGATGGTGGCGGATCCAACTGGAGCAAGAACAGTGGAGTTAGTGAGAAGAGGTCAGATTTTTTGAGTAAGTAGAACCCATCCGACTTGTTGATGGATTGGAAGTAGCATGTGAGGGAAAAGAGGTGTTAGGAATTACTGCTAGTTTTTGGCCCAAGCAACCCTGTGAATAGTGATGTCATTCACTGATACGGGGAGGCCTGGAGGGAGGAGTGGATTTAGAGATTGGAGGGAAAGATTCTGTTCTGAACAGGTCAAGTTTGAGATTCATTTCTGTAAGACATGCAGATAGAGATCTTGACTCTCCAAAAGGTCTTAACCAAAGGATGGGAGAGCCAGAATGCTTTTGCAGCACAGAGCAATTTTGAAATTACTTACAGTGTCATCACGGTTCAGAGCTGCCAGATATGTGAACATCATGCATGATTTTCTTTACTCCTGACATGTATGGCAGATCTTTTATGTGTGATACACTCTTATTTTTTTCCTATCTTTATATGTTTTTCTTCTTTACCAATCTTTACTCTCCAAGATTTTGCTACTTACTAATTATAAGATTTGGCTAAGCTACTTATTTTTTTAAAAATTGGTGTCCTCAATATAAATGGGGATAATATCACTTATTTCATTGAATTGTTTTGCTGATTACATTAGATAATGTTTGTGAAACTCATAGCATAGTGCCTAGCATGCAGTTAGTATCTATTAAGTATCTTAAGTTTTGATTATTATTTTTGGAAAAGGAATATTATTTTTAAAGCTGATTTTAAATATTTTGGAATGAGATAGGATATAAATGAGCAAATAATAATGGATTGTCATTTTTCCATAGACCTGTATAAAGCGATTTTTTTCTCATTTAAATGAGTTGCATTTTTATACCTTTTAGAATTACAAAATATTAAAATCAGTATTTTGAATTTTATAAGCATATGTGGGGTTTTTTTTGAATTGTAAATATGATTAGTGATGTGAGTTAATCTTTGGTGCTTCATAAAGTCTGCCATACCTTTATGCAAATCAAAATTCCCACAGAAATAATGAGTCAAAATGAAGCAACAGGCATTGTTTAGATCACATTTTTTTCTCTGCTCTACCAAGATTAATCTCACCATACGTTGTGTTCAAGACCTTTGATTTGCCCAGGTTGTCTGTTGACTTGACTTCCCTTACCCTTTGTTTTAAAACCTATGATTACTACTTTTAAGTATACTGGTATTATGAAAGGTGTTTTGTTTTGTTTTTTAGAACAGAGTAAATGTATAACAGAGAATTTAATGTTGAGATGCTCCCTATTGCATTAACACAGAGATCTTCAAGGAGCGAAGGCTAGATCACTTAATAAAACCAGTCTCTTCTTTGGCAATTGTGTTGAACCTGGAAGAAAGCCAGACATGGCCAGTATAAGGTTAGATTCCATTCCATCAGCATAATAGTTAATAATAGTTGACTGACAGGGATGTGAAGGGTGCCCTTTTTTCCTCCCCCCTTCTACCCCTGTTCCAGGCTAGCCTCTCTAGGGAATATGCCATTCCTTTCTCCATTCCTAAAATTCCTTGCTTGAGCACAGCCAGGGGCTGCTGTGCTGGTGTCTGATTGTAAAAGGGGTGGGGGTATCTCCTTGAAAGTGTTATTAGTCTCTGTGGTTCCTGCTGAGGGAATCCAGAAATCTCCAGACAGTTGTAGGGGTATAGGAAAAAAGTGAGCTGCCCCCACTATGGCTAGTGTTTATGTGAGGAAAAATAAGTGGACTCTTGTTATTCACCTGAATGAACTTAATACCACATCAAAATCACTTCTGCTTCCCCACAGCCACAGGGGACATTCTTGTCCACAGAAATTTAGTGCTATTTTAGTCTGATTTTTGTGAATCATACCTCATGTCATACACTGTTTTGCATTGTTAAAACTATATTTTTAGGGAGTTTAGTACTGATAAATTAGTAACATTTGCAACTTTCTTCTCTTCCGGCCTGCCTTTCTTTTTCTCTTATTTCTTTTCTTTTTTCTTCCTTTCTTTCTTTTTCTTCTTTCTTTCTTTCTTTCTTTCTCTCTCTCTCTCTCTCTCTCTCTCTCTCTCTCTCTCTCTCTCTCTCTCTCTCTCTCTCTCTCCTTTTTGGATGTAGGTATTTGCAGGATAGGAACTATTCAAACAGTTACAACATTCCAGAGATTCTTTCCCTGGATTCTATGGTATCTACATTCAGAGTTATATTTAAAGAGTAAGAAGTATTGCTGAATATTGAAGAACATAAGATTCATTAGTATAGTGGTTAGGTGAAAATTCAAAAGTTTTCCTAAGTCCAAGTAATTCCTCTTCTTTAGTGGGGTGGTAAATCCTATATTAAACACTCTTGAGTTCTGTAATTCAGTAAAGTTAGTATTTGGTGTTGCCTGCAGTTTGGATTAGCAATTATTCTTTACCCCACATCTCACCACAACAGAGCCACTTGCTAACTTTTAATCACCACCTTCTCAAGTTTAAGAACTTGGCTAGAGTGATCCCGGAAAGTCTCAACATTTTCCAGTGAGTAAAGTCCATCTCTTTGGGAGATCTTGACACCTATCATTAACAAGGGTGCAACCTCCTTAAGGATAATTGAGAATAGAGACCTGCTCTTCTGTATACATGGCAAAACATAAAGAGGTTATATATCAGAATAAGGTAATTCATAAATAGAGTGCATTGTATTGACTGGCAGTGTCACCTCCTTCATTCTACAGATTATGTTGTGGGTTTCAGATGTTTTTCTCAGGTCAGTTTCCCTATCATTAATGCTGCAACACCTTTGCTGAGTAGATAGCTACTCTCTCATTCTTTTATTACACCACAGTGAAACCAGCATGCTGACTCTTGTGGGCTGATGAATAAACTCCAGTTTTACTGGCTTTTGTAAATAAGCTCTAAAAATAGTTTCTGGAATCAGAATACAGTGAATAAAGACATAAACCAGATTTTTAAAAAATAAAGCCTCATTTAAATGAAATCACATTTAAATATGTTAATATGTTATTATACATGCCATACAGTCTGTAAGATGTCTGTGATATCACTTACCTTCCTGGTGAATTTGGCTGGTAAGATGGGCATGTGTCCAAAAGCCTTTCTGTTTGATAACATACATAATCTGAGAAATATTTAGTTGCTCTTCAGCACCTTTCAATAAAAGAAAGATCTCATCTTCTTATTTAAAAACATGCTTACTAAAAAAAAAATGCTTACTAAAAATTGCTTTTAACAACACCTGTTTCTAAGTGTTTTTATAACAAATTAGAAAGGTAACTTGGGAAAGGATTCAATTTGTTTCAGTAAAGATTTTCTGAATATTACTATGTGCCAGCCACTGTGTTAAGTACTTGGAATGCAGAGATGAATAAGATTGTTCTCAGGTCACAGTGCACAGTTTAACAGAAGAAGACAGTTAAATTATATCACTCCCTTTAGAATTGGGGTTCACTGCTCTGATAGAAGACATTAATTTTGCTAAAATCAGTCAGAAAGGGATATCCTTTGAGGAAATAACATTGGGGGTCTAGCTGGAATGATGACAGTAGGAAAATGAGGACAAAACAAGGACACCCAGTGAAAAGGAATAGTGCATGAACAAAGAGCATTAGATCAGTGCGGTGGGGAAACAGGAAAGGGCTGCAACGTTTGCAAAATATGACTTCAACAAAGGTTACTGTTATTGCTGTTTTTCAAATTAGAAAAGTCATGCTAATATTTTTTCATGTATGAAAGGCTTTTAAATGATGCACATCCCAACAAGAGCTTGGGACTTCATAGCAACTTAGAAAATACTTAAAGAAGAGACAGTTGAGGGAATCTGTGTTTTGTTGTTTTTAACTTATATAGACTGCAGTTATGGAATGAGTAAGTCATAGGAATAAAAAGCAAAGCAGAAGAAATATAGTCAATGATATTGTAATAGGGATGGAGTGGGACAGATGGTAGCTGTATTCTTGGTGAACGTAGCATAATGTATAAACTTGTCAAATCATTAAGTTGTACACCTGGAACTACTGTAACATTGTGTGTCAACTATACTCAAATTAATACATTTTAAAAAATTAAAAATAAATGATACAGGCTGCAGAGGTTTTCAAATGAGTAACAAAGAGAATTTCCTGAGATTGAAATCCCTTAATATTTGATGGGAAAGTGAATTATGTCCTTTGGACATTCATTCATTCATTTATATGTACGACAATATTAATGGACTACCTACTGCCTATCTAGTACTGTCTTTGGTTGGGAAGACATCAGATGACTAAGGTAGATATACCCGCCATCACAGAACATTAAGATTAGGGGAAAGCCATGATTTTTCTCTTCTCGAGTATATTCTTGTTTCAAAGTGACATAGATGATTTTTTTATTCATATATTTTATCATTTTATGATTGTTTCAAAAATATTTTCTGTATACTTTCCTTCTACAAGATTTCAGATATTCATTTCTTTGTCCCAAGCTATAATAAAAATAATTACCAAGCACTTTTCTAATACTGACTGTAGGAATTAAACTAATATTTTGTGCACAAACTGTAGTTTAGGAGAATTCTTTGGAGAGGAGCAAGGAATGGAACTAACATTTATTGAGTGTACTGTGTGCTAGGCCTTATGTAAGATGATTTCATGTATTTTATACCATTTAATCTTTAAAATATCTCTGGGAAGTAGCTTTTGTTATCTTATTTTTTTTTTAATCAGGGAAACATTATAGGAGAGGGAAACTGAGGCCTAGTTAACTAACTTGCCCTATGATACGATACACAACTGGTAGATGACAGCTTTGGAATTTGAAATCAGGATGAGCATGTGCTCACTTTACTATGGCTTAGACAGGAGTACTTGAATAATTGGTAAATGACAAGTGTTGTTCTGGGTATTTGAACCAAGGTCTGACATACTTCAAAATCTGTTCTTTCCTTGAGAGCTTATTCAGGTTACTTAAACTTCAAACATTGTAAAAGTGGAATGTTTTCATTATTTAATTTTAATATTTCTTGCTTTCTATGCCATAGTTTTGTTTTTTATTTAAATTCAATTAATTAACATAATGTATTGTTTTCAGAGGTAGGGGCAGTGATTCATCTGTCTTATATAATACTCAGTGCTCATTACATCACATGCCCTCCTCAGTGTCCATCACCCAGTTACCCCATCCCCCCCACCCTTTCCCCCCAGCGACCCTCAGTTTGTTTCCTATGATTAAGAGTCTCTATGGTTTGTCTCCCTCTCTGATTTCATCTTGTTTTATTTTTTCCTCTCTTCTCCTACGATCCTCTGTTTTGTTTCTTATATTCCATATATGAGTGAGATTATATGATAATTGTCTTTCTCTGATTGACTTATTTCGCTTAGCATACTACCCTCTAGTTCCATCCACATTGTTGCAAATGGCAAGATTTCATTTTTTTGATGGCTGAGTAATACTCCATTGTGTGTGTGTGTGTGTGTGTGTGTGTGTGTGTGTGTGTGTATTCCTACTTCTTTTTCTTTATCCATTCATCTGTTGATGCACATCTGGGCTCTTCCATAGTTTGGCTATCATGGACATTGCTGCTATAAACATTGGAGTGCAGGTGCCCCTTCAGATCACTGCATTTGTATCTTTGGGGTAAATACCCAGTAGTGCAATTGCTGGGTCATAGGGTTTTTGATAGTTTTTGATAGTTTTTCACCCATATGGTTCATTTTAACTGAAGGTTTGAAAATTTATTGTCCTGTATTAAAGGTATAAAATTACCATCATATAAACAGACACATTAAAGAAAATAAATATAAAATGCTTTTTGGGGACTTAAATGAATTGCTAATAACCCTGTAAAGCAAAACAAAATCTCTCCATGCTCTCCAATCTCTTTCATGCTTCTTACAGCATGAAAAAGGAAAACTTGAACAAAGCTAGTGAAAATGTCCCTATGGATATAATAACTTCATTTTCCGAAAAACCCCTCCAAAACAATTGTCAGTAAAATTTACAAGCCTTTTGGTATTTGTGTAGAGCTGACTGCAGGTGTTTCTTATTCACATACTCACCAAACTTTGAAGAAGGATTTTTTTTTTAAGACTTTATTTATTTGGCACTGAGAGAGAGAGCACAAGCAGGGGGAGCGGCAGGCAGAGGGAGAGGTAGTCTCCTCTCCGAGCAGGGAGCCTGATGTGGGACTCAGTCCCAGGACCCTGGGATCATGACCTGAGCTGAAAGCAGACGTTCAACTGACTGAGCCACCCAGGCGCCCCTGAAGAAGGATGTTTGTAACTCTTGCTTCATAATAGTTCAATTCAGGTGGTCTAAATACTCTTTCACATCTTATATACTGAGGGCTTTGAGTAATTTGAATGATGTGGGATACTGACTATATATATAAGCTCTAAACCCTATAAACTTTGAGTTTTAGAATTGACTTGTTCAAAGGATTTGCTCACTGCCACTATTAACACTGATTCCACAATGGTCTTTTGCTCCTTTTATCTGTTATTTTTTATTATAAAGTTCATCACCTGTGGCATGAATGTAACATCACAGGATAAGCTAGTGAAAAAGTACATTGGTAAATAAAGGAAAGCACTTATCTGACACATGTCCTACTTTGTATATTTGTTCATATATTTAGGTAGCTGTTTTACTCCCTTAATTTGACTGTAAGATTTTTTTTTTTTGAGATTTTATTTTTAAACAATCTCTACACCCACTGTGGGGCTCAAACTTACAACCCTGAGATCAAGAGTTGTGTGTTCTACTTACTATGGCTGTAAGATTCTTGAGTTTAAAGATCATTCCTTATTATTTCTTTATTTCCTAAAGTTAGCACAATAATTTTTATATATCAAGTCTTCATTATATATTTATTGCTGTGGAGTTCATGATAAATTGTTTTAATGTATAGTAGACAGTACTACTGAGTAGAACAAAACTAGAAAAGTGAATTCCCATTTGACATGTTACCAGAAATCTTAGATTTCTAATTATTGGTAACTTGTAGTCAACCTCACTTACCTTTCACTTGATCATGTGTTTCACTCCTTCCTTACAGACCTTTATTAGGTCTATAGTTTAGTTCTAGTTTATTTCTTACTAAAATATATTTAATGATCTGGCTGACTTTGCAGCCTGACCACTGACCTTAAAAGCTAGATATCTTTAATGAACTCAGATTCTAGGCCCTAAAGAAGGAGAAAAGTAGGAGCTGTGTGGTGGCTTACTAGTTGGGTACAGAGTTACATTAGGTGTTAGTCCTGGCTTGACCTTGGTACCACAGTTCCTCAGGGCCTGAGTTTGTGGTTTGCTTCCAGGGTTTTGAACTTCTTGCCCTTGAGTCCTACTTTCTCTGTGACTAGTTTCTGACCACCAAGTGTGTGTGCTCCATGCTTTCATATTCCACTGCATTCATACCTGTCATTCCCTCTGCCTGGATGTCCTTCTGCTCAGTTTGCCTGGCAAACCCATGTTTCAAGATGGAGTTTAATCAGGAAGGTTTTGAGAAGCCTTCCTTAACCCAGTCAAACTACTTTTGACATACCCTCCTGTATCTAAGTACACACATCTAAAAGTGTACTCATCACACAATATTCTCATTATTTGTTGACTTGCTGTCTGTACTAGACTGAACTCTTTGTAATTCAATAAATATTTAAAAGAATGAATGCTTTGTACTGCTTCATTTGGGATCATTGCCAGTCACCTGTCTTTCATCTGTTTTGAGGATATTGTGAGTTTTGGAGTCAAATTGAATATAATTATGGCATAATTGTATATCTGGTCATTTTTCCTTCTGTTCCAGCTAATATCCTGATTGCATTGTACCTTTGAGCCATGTTCCAGTTGGTTGATTGCAAGGATAACCACTGGCCATCTCTTTAGGGTATGAGTCTTCCTGAACTACCTCTTGTGCTCTCCCCCTAGCCTGTTATGTCTCCCCTTGAGTTTCAGGGGCAATGGTTCTACCTTATTCATCTTTCTAGCCTCTAGGCTTATGATTCCACCTAACTTAGTAAAAGTTGGACAAATGAATAGAAACTTGAATTGGCTTTTAATCAGTTTTAATAGATTTATGCTAAAAAAATCCCAGCCTAACACTTAAAAAAAAATCTTTACAAAAGGGATTTTTAATGATTTGGACTAATTTAAGAATAGATCAGGACTTTGCCAGACATTCCATCTCCTATTAAATAGGTTCTGGAGAGAACTTAGTAAGTGGCCTTTCCCCCCACCATGTTTGTTGCAGTTATCAAGCCTATTAGAGTTAGTTAGGATTTTGAGTCAGTGATGTGTTTGGTATCATATAGTTTGTTTCATTACCATCAAACCATTTCTTGCTGGGGCTAACTCATATACTTCATCTTAAATTTGTCATTGTTTTGAAAACTAATACTGTTCCTTTAGAAATCATTAATCAAATCTCTGAAATTTTACGAGATTTAAGAAATTCTTTGAAGTATTTTCCAAACATTTAGTTTTCACTTATTTTACACAGTCTTAATCAGTTGCATTTTACCCTTATTTCTTGTCATGCATTGTTAATTTTTTTTTCTTTTTGATGACTTATTTTCTATTTCAGCCATTTTCGAGGTTCTCAAATATACTTGCTGCATTTTCATAACTGTTGGCACTGGATTGATTGATTCTTCTCTTCCTTTTTTCCCTTTACTTTTAGTATGGAAAATGTGACTATATAGAGAAGTAGATTTTTAATGAACCTTCATGAATCCATCATCTAGCTTTAGTAGTTATCAGTTCATAATTAGTGTTTTCTTAGCTATACCGAAGCTACTTTCCCTTACAGGTTATTTTAAGGCAGGTCTCCAACTTCTTTAATAGTTAATGTTTATGAATTACTGGGTGAGCAAAAGACTCTTTTTTTCCTGGTTATCACATCGGAACTGAACATACCATATATATATATTTTTTCCAGGGTATATAATAGTTCAAGCTTGGTGCTTCTTACTTTTCCTCTTAAAAGTATTTTTATTCCTTTGTTCCTTTGAACTTTCTAGTTCTAAGTTATCGGAAATGGAATTGGGGTACATATGGTTTTTAAATGTTAATCAAGTTTTTTGCTAGAAATGGCTTATCAGTTTATCAGATTAGGTAATTGGTTTCTTAAAAGCTTTTATCACAGTTCCAAGGAATGGGTGAAATGATTGGTGAATTTTGATTGGGGCAAGTGATAGGAAAGCATATACAGAGTGCTGTTCATTTAGGATATGCTGTGGAAAGGACAAACTGGATGTTCAAAATGGAGGGCAGAAGAACATGGGCACCAATTAAGTGAGCACTTTGGAAAAAATAGAAGCAGCTGAAAAAAAAATAAGATGACAGACTTTGTCTATTGTATTCAAAAATACAGTTCTTTGTTTTTTGTTTTGTTTTTCTGTTTGTTGTTTTTTTCTACACAGTTTTACTTGGACTGACAAACATACTCTGCCCAATTGTGGTGGGACAGTATGAGCTTCCTCTCTTAGTAATATGCAAGATATCTATGATGGTGGTTTATGTAAGGAACCTGTTGCTGATAAATACTCCTTCATCTCACCCTTCAAAATAAAAAAGAAATCAAAAACAATAAATGCAGTATTTGCAGTTTGTTATTTTCATTCCTTTTGTTGTTTGCTAGCATTCACTATAGATAAGATGTAATGGCAGTTTAATATAAATTCTTACAAAAATTTTAACTTTGGAAAATTCTAGTAATTGATTTTCTGTGATGAGAAAAAAACCCAGTATTATTTTACTTTAGCTGTGGAATACTTCAACTTAACATATGAAACGTTTGTGCTTTTCAGGAGTACATTTTGAGAAATACTAATGTAAACAAATGACAATTAGTATATATTATTTGTCCTCCATTCTGATATTCATTTGATGTTGCAATTCTTGAAATGGAGCATTAAGTCACTGGGAAGTCATTAAAATAAGCCTTTTTTATACCATATTTGGTGAATCTCACAAATATAAGATGGAAATTTCTGTCATTTTTAAGCAGTCTGCATAAAGATTTTTCACAGTCCTTTTGGTAAATTAGTGCTAATGTGTAACAACAGTCTTTTATTCTATGATAACCAGAATTTTTCTTGAAATGATTTGTATGTTAGTTATATGCCTCCTGATTTTCTAAGTTCATATACTTTGTTTTTTTAGTGAATTAAAGAGTTTAGATACAGAAGTGGGGTATCTCTCAAGCTTCTTCTAATTTAAAATAACATATAGAAATTTTCCTGAATAACTGAAAATGAATAACCATTCTGTAGTGTTGAATATAAGGAAGTGACAGAATCCAATTGATATATCAAATATTTAATTCTGATATATCATAACCATAGTTAATACATGCATTTGGCTTTTAGAGTTAAAAAGCACTTCACATACATTATCTCATTTACTTTAAATAGAGGAAAATACAAGTGCTATGTCAATATAACTATACTGAAAGCCATCATATGTAATTTTCATATAAACATTTTATGCCTGATATACATTATTTGCCTCCAAATAATTCTGTCTTGGAGCTCCAGTAGCACAATTGGTTGGTGCTCAATACTTATACAAATACTTCTCTGTCTTATTCATATCTTTTTTATATCTTGTATTTGGGAATCTTATTATCATTGTTAATTTATTTTTTAGAAACGACATTATATATTAGTAACCCTTTCCTATTTTAGTGTTTTGGAACAAACGGAATAGCTATAAGTAGGTTTTCCTATGTAAGTGAAAAACTATGTGGTAATCCATGTGACAACTTCATCCTTGCAAAAATTTTAAGTTTGTAATTGGGGTTTTATGAGGCTTGATTCATTTTTTTCCTGCTTGTTTACAAAAGTCTAATTTTAGTTTAAGTGATTTGATGTGTAGAAAAGGGTTGGAAAAAACCTGTTATTTCTAACAAACAGTTATTTTTTTAAAAGACCATAGTTATTAGTGTGTCTGTGTTTTAGTATCTGTATGTGAGTTACTGGGATGCCACATCCACTCTGCTCTTTGCTGTGTGCCATTAACCTAAATTCGATCAAGTCCAGTGTCTGGGTGGTGGCATATTCTTAGTGCTTGCTTGTGATTATTTTATGCCATGGGTCCTTTGATAGTTCATCCCAGGTGAAGAAAGATCATAAATCTTCTTTCCATATACTTTAGGTTGCATATCAGTACTTGAATTATACAAAGATAGAAGTCTCATGAACATGTTTTATGTGCAATTTTTTCACCCGAACAAGGATGAGTAATACATATACTTAGTGTGTTTAATATAAATTAGTTAATGGTTATTATGTCAACATATAATATCAGTTAATGAAAATTAATGAAATGCTTCCCTTGAGGATAACTAGTTGTTACTGATTTATTGGTTTATTGATTTTTGAGAGAATCGTGGGGCTCAATCCTACGACCCTGAGATCATGACCTGAGCCAAAATCAAGAGTTGGAAGCTTGACTGATCACTGAGCCACCCAGGTGCCCCCTAACTAGTTGTATTTTTTAAAGAAGATTTTTAGACTACCTCAAAAAAGCAATATTTGTACTGGAATTCTCAAATGAGTGTTGATAAATATGTATTTAGATAACATCCACAGCAAATTGTGTGTCACTTAAAAAATAAATTTATACTAATGATATTATAATAACATCTACATTTGAATTTACATATGGCATAATTTATATGTATTTTCTACTGAGTGCAACCCAAACATACTTGGCCTTTTAACCTATTTCTTGGTGAATCCTAAATATTTCTGCTAATTTGCTTAAATGCTTAAATGACCATTTTGGTCATTTAAATATAAACACATACAGCATGTTCCATTACTGATTGTTTCAGTAATACATGGCCCAACTTTTAGGAAACTTTTCCTAGTGGGATTTACTATTTTATATTTAATCCTAATGAATGGGAATGAAAATATGTTAAAATACGGAGAAGGCTATATGAAGCCAGGAGACACAGTAAGACTTTAACTGAATAAAATTAAGGCAGTATGGACTTAAGCATTCCTCTTTAGGTGAGACTAAGTCATATTAATAATAGGGTATCAGTATGATAAATGGCTGAGGAACAGTTAATTTGTATGCCATATTTTAATTGTTTACTAGAAAACCACACTCATAATTCAAATCACTGAAAGTTAGTTTTAAGAAAACAGCTGCTGTTTCACTGTATCTTTGTAATAGAAATAAAGTTTGTATTTGGAGTTCAAGAAAGGGGGAGGCACCTGGGTGGCTCAGTCGGTTAAGCGTCCAACTCTTGGGATTAATAAGTGAAATTGAAATTTACTTTTTCTCAGCCTCCAGATTTTGTGTTAGAGACGGTTCTTCACATGTTTTTTTAATTTCTTTAATTTATATTATTTATAAATTTGCACAGACCTCTCTCTAAGAAGTTGATGTGGTTTTCACTTCCCTGATTTGAGCTTTATATATTTAATATGAAGTTTGCATTTTGGAAAGGTATAAGCATATGTTGATTTTTCTGCTACTTTTCTTGTGGTATAAGAGGTACACCCTTCAAGGGTGTAACATGCTATCAATTGCCCATCAAGTGTTGAATAATTCTCTGTTATAACCCTAAATGTTTTTATGATTATGGGAAAATATTTGTATAATATTTCCCTGGAAATGTTTTCTGTTTGACTTTCATAGAGTTATTCTGTGATAAATATGGAGTTAGTTTATTTCCATTTACTCATTGGGAAACTGATACATAATGTTTACCTTTATCTTTACTCACTGAAATCCATTATTAACCAGCAGTAAGATCTAGGCATCTTGTAGTTCTGTGGTTGGTTTATTGTGTATCATTTCCTAGTACCACATTAACTACATTAATTTTCTTTATTAATCTTTGTGATGTTTCTCAAGGAATGGAAAAATAGTCTTTATTTCACTCTTCCCCCTAAATCATGAAGTGTATGTTCTTATGATATATTGCTTAAGTAGGTTTTAGGGTTTTTAAGGAAAATATTTATATCCATTCCTTTAAAACTTCTGCTGCCTTACAGCCAGGACAATTCTGTACTTGCACTGGGTGGTAGTATTCTAATATTTGTTAAATATCTGCATTATTAAATGAATTAATGAGTTAAAAATTGGACTTTGAGAATGTAGAACAACATTAAGCAGCATAAATTTAAAGAATAGAACATAAATTCAGCGTCCAGGTGGATGGGTTTCATTGCCTAGACTTCATCAGGTTCATGTGTCATTTGAGTTGAATTTTCATTTCCTCTTCTAGACTATACTTAATTTTTATTGGATTGCCATGTTTAACACTTTTCAGCAAAAGCTTAAAATAAGAACACTAGACATACAAAGTCTAATGTGCCTAATATATTAGGCTTGATATTTCGCCCTGCAAATGAGAATAAAAAGATAAATAAATATGACCTCTTCTCTTAGTAGGCTTTGAAGAGTGTTGAGAGTCACTAAAGCTTATAGGAATTCAAAATTGAAGTTAAGATATGTAGACAGGTATCTTTGCTTTCTTTATTTTATAATAAACTGCTCACTGGCATATTCCACAACAGTATGTGTTCAATACCCAGTGAATGATAATGATAATAAAACCTGCAGTTGGGGTAGAAATAAATTCTTGACTATCTACTACATTATTCCTTACCATTGTATTTTATCTTACCTACGTATTTTTGGCTCATTTTACTCAATATACTTGATGGAGACAGCTTAAAGGAAACAGCTGACTAGTAATATTTAAAGAGATCACCAGTGGAAACAGCAAAAAAAAAAAAAAAAGGAATCTGAAAACTAATCTTTTTTGACCAATTAGTGACAGAAATTTCTGGGTTACTTCTTTTTTCTTAATTTTCATCATTAGCTGATTTGATTAGGAAAAGAAAAGAGATTTTAATCTTATCCTTGTCATGCAGTGGAAGCATTCACTGTTCCAAAATGGAACTGACAAGTGAATTTCATTAAGACTGATAATATGGCAGCATAGTGAAAGCTTACAACTATTATCAGCACATAGAAATTTTAACCAAGCTATTACTTTTTGACCAAATGTTCTATTACTTGTCAGAGCAATCTTGTATCTAATGACAATGAATATAATGGGTTGAAGAGGTTGCATTTTAGATTTTCATTCAAATTTTGTGTGTGTATATGTTTTATTTTTTCAGGGTTCACTCACATTGTTAAGCTACGTTCATGGTAAAAAAAAAAAAAACAGCAGTTATCTACTTTTATTTATATTTGTGATGGAGACAATCTAGGAATTACTAGTGAAAATGCCAGCTGATACTTACATGTATATTTTCAACAGTAAATATTTTGCTTTGTTAGTTATTTATGTACTAAGAACAAAAATTCAGATCAATAAAACATTAATGAAATGAAGCTATTTCTGATAAAGGGTTATCTGGTAGGGCTTCAGGTCCTTAATTGTAGGAATTTTAGTGAGTTGCTCTGAGCATTTCTTGTTCCACATTCTTTGCCTTTATACTACCTCCTCCTTTCACACAAATAGACTCTTGCAAGGTTATCATCTCCCTTTGTCTCCACCAGATATGAGGAGAATATGAAAGTAAAGACTATGTCTGATTTGATTGTCACTATATCTTTATTTCTTAGTAGAGTATCTGGTACAACAGTTGTACCCCAGACATTTTTGTGGAGGAATGAACACTCACACTTTTGCCACCTTAAAATCAGGCATAAAAGTCTAGTGCTTAGACCCATTTATTGCATTCAGTTCCTTTTCTCTGCTAATTCTTTGCACTTTTGTATTTATTATGTTGCTTTTCACTCATTTGCATGCTCCTTAGGGAATGAGTGTGAATTTTGCTTAATATTGTATATCTTTATTCTGTATTACTCTGAGGTCAGTTACCAATAAATATTTGTTTGTATAGTACCTAGTAAAATATGAATGCCTTAAGAGGACACCATCAGTAGAAAGTGCACTTTGAGTTCCTGTATTTGTAGAAGCTGGGTTTTGTCCCCATTTGGTTCCCTTTGTAGTCAATACATTATGAGGGTATTTGGCTGGTTCAGAGTCATGGTATTATTCAGCATTATCATGTGGTCCAGATCCTCAGCTTCCTTTTGTATAAAAAAAAAAAAAAAAACTAATACCTACCAGAAAAATTTGGGAATCAAATGGCTAATGTTGAAGGACATGCAATAAAATGAAACCTCGCTAAATGTGAGTACTTCTCCCTATCTTCATCTACTCTTTCCATTCCTAGCCATTTTAAACTGGTCCACATCATGAATAAATTCCCGTGGCCAGATTGGCACTGGATTTTACCTCTAAGATCCTTGATTTTTTTTTGTTGTTGTTAGTGGTATTATTTTGAGAGGCCTGGATACTAGCATTGGTTTTCCTGTCTTCTTCTTTTTCCTTCTCTCAAACTCTGTATATTCTGTCACTGAGATATGTGTACCCCTGGCACTTCCTGTCAGAGAACTTCCTGCATTGTTGGGATCATGTTCCTCTCCAGCCAGATGGTAACCCATGCTTGTCTTGTTCACCTGTGTATCTCCAACACTTAGCAGTACATCCAGTATATAGATTGCACCCTATACATGTGTCCTGAATGAAGGAATGGATTTGCTTATTTATCTGCTTTTATGGGAAAGTGATGATGTGAAAGCACCATTATGAAAGCCAGCGAATTCTCTGATCTTGGAGTACGACCCAGTGCCTTCCCAAGCATGCACTAAATATTTGGTGGAAGCAGTAACAAAAATTTTAATATCTGAAGAGAGAAGTTAAGTTTTCTGTTGGTAAAAGTGATTTGTCAGGATCCTATGCCTTAATTTCTTTTTCCTTTGTATGCTCAAAGATATACCATTTAAACCTTAATCTCTGCATGGCTCTTTCTTAAATAATGTACCTTTCTTTGCCAAAATTGAGCATAGTTGAAATTTTAAGTCATATGCTTTCTATATTATCTGAAAAACTATATCAAGATTTTATTATATTCCCATTAACTTTATAAATCCGTAATTCTGGTGTCAGCTGGGAATGTAAAGCTTCATTAGTTTAATGAAGTTGATTTCAATTTTGGAGAGAGATTTTTTTCTGAGTATAAAAGTTGAATCAGATATTTGAAAATCAACTTAATCCTAAAATGCATGAAAATAGTAGAGTGTACTGGATATATATTTTTAAAAATATTATTGAACAATTACAGGAAACCTATCTTGCCATTAGGTAAATTAGTTATGTTATAGGTTTAAACTATTTAGAAATAGCACTGTGAGGAAGAAAGTAAAATTAATTCAAAAGATAGTGTCAGATTAAAAAAAAATTATGTAGCTTACTCTTGCCAGGCACATATTGTTAACTTTGTTAAGGTGGCAGCTTTTGTGGTTTGTTTTAGTTTCAGCTTGTCCCAGAAGGTGTTGCTACACTGTGAAGGTGTTAGGCACTATAGTAATGGAAAAGGAGATAAAATGGAAGACTTATAAAATGTCTTATCATTTGGGCCTTCCTGGAGAAACCTAGCTTACATTTCTGAGTGGTCAGCTTGACATTTTAAAGCAGGGAGAAGTTGTGTCATTATTTCTAGAATACACAGTGGTTAAGGAAAAAGATTTAAAGTTCATTGCAGTAATTGCTGACAGCTCCCATGGAACGAAGGGCTTTTAGTAAGCGTGTGCTGCTTTGACAAAAGGCAGTGTACTAGGGATGTGAAAGAGGACAGTGAGCTTTGAGATGAATGTGGCAAAAATGTAGATTTGGGTATACTGGTGCCCTTGATAAAATTTCATTCATTTTGAAGGTGGAAAAAAGTAAAATGACTTTTAATGGTCCTTGTACTTGTGGTCTTCAAGCAAAGAAAGACTCCAGGCTTCTGAAACTAGCAACTTGTGTATTTTCAGTAACTTCAAGTACAAAACCTGATGGCTGGTTGTCCCAGGGAGCAAGGTAGCTAGTATCACTGGGCTTGGCGCAGTCCATGTGAAGGGCTGAAGCAATCCCCACTGTAAATGCATTCCCCTTCCCTGGAAACCTGCAATTTGCCTCTCAGTCCCAGATGGGGAGGAAACTTGCAAACAGCCGCAAGCCATACATAATGGCAGGGTTCACATCCTGACAGGGGCAAAGTAGAAAAAAGGAAAAATTCAAGAGAGTCTTTATAACATTATTTGAGTCAAGGACTTTATGCTTTTTGTGAAGGTTGTAGCACTCCTTTTTTTTTTTTTTCAAGTTTTGAGAATGTTGTGTTTGTTTTGCCTCCCCCCTCCCCACCGCTGGATGCCAGCCAATATTCAACTGAAGGAAGCTCATGGGGATGGCACATTAATCACGTTGCACTATCTTTTGCTTAAGCAGCTAACATTTATTGCTCAATGAAGACCATCCTCGACACTAGGTTTCCAGTATATATACTGTATATATGTATAAATGTACGTTAACATTTAAACATGCTCTTACCTATGACCTGTAGAAATACATTAGCACATAGATTTAGGAATGCTGTTTTTAAGCCGGAGTTTTTAAATATATGACCTAAAATAGATCTTTATCTGAACTCCAAACTAGGAACAGATTTGGTATAAAGAAGTGTATTCATTTTTAAATGCATCCTGTAATTTTTTCAGCTTTATTGAGGTATAATTGACAAATGAAATTGTAAGATATTTAAAGTGTACATTGTGATGATTTGATGTATGTATACATTGTGAAAGGAATCCTCCCACCTAGTTAATTAACACATCTATCACCTCACATATTTATCTTTTGTGTGTGAGAGAGAACATTTAAGTTCTACACTCTTATTAAATTTCACTTATACAGTACAGAGTTAACAGTAGTCACCATGTTATGCATTAGGTCCTCAAACCTTATAAATCTCATGGCTGGAAGTTTGTACCCTTTTAGCAACCTCTCCTTTTTTCCCTCATCCTCCAGCCCCCGGAAGCATACTTTTCTACTCCCTGTTTCTATGAGTTCGACTTGTTTTTGGATTCCACATATATACATATAAGTGATAACATCAGTATTTGTCTCTCTTGCTGGCTTATTTCACTTAGCGTAATGCCCTCAGTGTCTATCTATGTTCTAAACAACAGGATTTCCTTTTTTCTCATGGCTGAATAATATTCCTCTGTGTGTTTGTGTGTGTGTGTGTGTGTGTGTGTGTGTGTGTGTGTGTGTGTGTTTGTATAACACGGCCTTATCCATTCATTTATCACTGGACACCTTAGGTTGTTTCCATATCTTGGCTGTTGTGTGAAAAGGGGGAAATAAAAGGCATCTAATTCAGAAATGAAGTAAAACTGACTTTATCTGCAGATGACATGTTATATATAGAAAATCCTAAAGACACACATCAAAAAACTGTTAGAAATGGGCGCCTGGGTGGCTCAGATGGTTAAGCGTCTGCCTTCGGCTCAGGTCATGATCCCAGGGTCCTGGGATCGAGTCCCGCATCGGGCTCCCTACTCCTTGGGAGCCTGCTTCTCCCTCTGCCTCTCTCTCTCTCTGTCTCTCATGAATAAATAAATAAAATCTTTAAAAAAAAAAAAAACTGTTAGAAATAACCAACAAATTCAGTAAAGTGGGGTACAGAATCAATATTTAAAATCAGTTGTGTTTCCATATACTAAACAACAAACTATCGGAGACATTAAGAAAACAATCTCATTTGCAGTTGCATCAAAAAGAAAAAAAAATACCTAGGGATAAATTTAACCAAGGAGATAAAAGCTCTGTACACTGAAAACTGTAAGAGATTGAAGAAGACCTAAATAAATGAAAAGATATTCCATGCTGATAGGTTGGAACAATTAGTATTGTTAAAATGTTCATTCTACCCAAAGCAGTATATAGATGCAATGCAATTTCTATCAAAATTCCAATGACGTTTTCACAGAAATAGTAAAAACAAGCTTAAAATTTGTATGGAACCACAACAGACCCTCAATAGCCAACACAGTCTTTGAGAAAAAAGAACAAAGCTGGAAGCATCACACTTCCTGATTTCAAACTGTGTTACAATGCTATAATAATCAAAACAGTATGGTGTTGGCATAAAAAATAGATACATAGATGTATATAACAGGTTAGAGAACCCAGAAATCAACCCGTGCATCTATGGTCTACTAATTTACATCAAAGGAGCCAAGAATACACATAGGGAAAGTATAATCTCTTCAGTAAATGGTACTGAGAAAACTGGACAGCCACATACAAAAGAATGAAACTGAAATGAAACCCATATCTTACACCATCCACAAAAAATCAATTCAAAATGGATTAAAGACTTAAATTTAAACCTGAAACTGTAAAACTCCTAGAAGAAAATGTAGGGGGTAAGCTTCTTGCCATCAATCTATTTACTTAAAAGACATTTACTTAATCAGCCAAGAAATCAGTCAGATTTTTTTTGTATAAGGAAATTTATATTGAGATACTCAGTAGCTAACAATTATTACCAATTACACAATTTTTTACATAAAATTTCAAGCATAGTTTGGCTGCATCCTAGAATTTAGGTACCACACACTGAAGGGACCTCAAGAGCCTTGGCCTCAGGCAGGTAGACTTTTAATTATATTACCTGCACAAATAAGTAGCGTTATCTCCATTTCATAGTTAAGGCAGCTAAGGCTCTAGAAGGTAACATGCCCAATTATAGGTGACAGAGATATGATGTCAGCACTAAATTATAAGTCAATAGGAGAAATAAAACCCAGTTATTATATATTTTACTTTTTTTTTTAAAGATTTTATTTGTCAGAGAGAGAGAGAGAGAGAGAGCACAAGCAGGGGGAGTGGCAGACAGAGGGAGAAGCAGGCTCCCTGCTGAGCAAGGAGCCCAATGCGGGACTTGATCCCAGGACCCCAGGGATCATGACCTGAGCCAAAGGCAGATGCTTAACCAACAGAGCCACCCAGGTGTCCCTGCATTTTACTTTACTTTTGATCTGAACAGAAAATACCAAGTATTTTAAAAGAAGTATATTTAAATGAATAAGGAATTCTCTTACATTTGACAAATGTAGTAATGTACCTTTGCAAGTGTTTAAAAAAACCTATTGGTGTGCCCTTTATATGGCATGTCTCATTTGCTCTCTATGATACATAGAACTATGTCATCACTTTAAGAATGTTTCATATACTTCAGTTACGAGGTTTAGAAAGCTGGCTAACGGATGTTAGCCACAGATAGATGACATGCTTAAAGTAACTACTTACAATTCAGAAGAAGCTATCCTTTTGAAATAGTGATCTTATGAGAGTGTTCAATTATTTATGCTCTACATTTTGCACTGAGATTTTATAGTGGTATTATATTCTGGGGGGGGGGCTTACCAGTCATTGTCATTCTCACCACAATATTTTACTGTGCATTGTTGCTCATATATAAAAAAAGATATATATGTATACACACACACGTATGTATACACATACATATATACACATATATACGTAAATCACAACTGCCGTGAAAGCAGGGACTGAATTTATCTTGTTCACTGCAGCATTGTAGTACCTGGTAGAGAGCAGATGCTCAGTAATTTTGAATGGCTGAATGAATTCTAAGGAGTTTCCTCTTTCGTATAGTGATTGTTGAAACACAGTCTGTTAATAAGTTGACAGTACTTGTTTTTAAAATTACTGCCTTACAAACATTAATTCTTTTGTGTTACTCCATTTTGAACTCAGATTTTAGGATATTTCCATACTCAATGAATGTATGCATTTCAGAAAAAAAAATGGTGTCACTCAGACCAACATGTATCATGACTTTTCTCCTCTTTATGATTGCCCCGAAAGTTGAGTGCCATCTATCTTCTCTATTATGAACGCATATTCAACCTGTAAGTACTATCTTAAATGCCACTTCCCTCATGAAGCCTTCTGAATCATCCTTGTGCTTCCCTATAGTACACATACCTCTACGTTTATATTTGTTTGATGTCCTACACTTCATGATATGCTTTCATATTTTGATAAATCTATTAATAAGTAAAATAGCTCTAAGGGTATTTATATACAATTGTATTTAATACTCAGAACAGCCCTCGAAGGCAGGTATTCTCATCATCTTGATTTTATAGAAGAGAAAAAAATGGGACAGAGAGGTTTCTTAAGGTCATGTGGCTAATAAATGAAAGAACCTGGCCTTAAACCCAAGGGCACTGAATCTAGATCCCATACTCTTAACCACAGGCTATACTGCCTGCTCTAAATGATTGTGTGCTTTTCCAGTCTCAGGATTTTTACACAGAGGATATTATCCTCACTTTACACAGTAGGAAACAGGGAGACATTAAGTGACTTAACATTCACACGTGTAAAGAACTTAAACACAGGTATTTGAATCCAGCATTTCCATTATTTACCTCGGACCTCCTAGTTGCAATATATTTTTTTTTTCCTTTTAATATATGTACTCTATATGACTATCTAAAATATCTGTTCATTAGGACATTGTAAAAAAAACAATTGCTGCTGCTACGTTATGGAAAATAAATATCTGTCACTGATCTTTTAAAACTCACTGGGTGGTTATCCAGATTCATTTTCCTAATCACCACTATGAGTTTTCTCCTCTTTGTTACTACTTGACATACTTAATTGGTTATACATTTTTAACTGACCACTGATCAGGCCTGCCTCTCGGGGCCAAATGTTAATTCTGCTTGTTTCATACAAATAGTGAAGTATTTATGGAAGAACACCAGGGAAAGAATTTCTGTAGCCTTGATGGGAGTACGTAGGCTCCAGATTTTGGAAACCAAGGATATGTGAACCCAGAGCGTGAAGAGCTATTGAGTTCCTCTGTCACTTCAGTTCAGAGACTCAGTAAAGCCGCTGAAGTGCGTTGCATGGCTTTGGTTCTTTCCTCTGTTAATGTTGCCCTGTAATAGAAACCCTGCTCCATTTCTTACCTGTTTCTCTTCAACGTGCCGGCAGCACTGCCTTCTGACCTGGTTTAAGGCGTCCTTAGTGACCTCTGGCAATCCAATGCATTGGGTCCCTTGGGGAATATGCCCACTCAGCTGGATTTCATAGTAATGATTTTACTTCTTACAGAAGTTTGGTTAAAAATGTGTACTCCCCTTATTTGAAGAGATAATTTCACAATGTAATTTGCTTCACAAACCTCCCACAGCTATGTTAAGCAGATGGTTGCCAAACACCAGTTCAAAGTAGATTGCTCTTATATGAAATAAAATCCAGGCTCAGAAAATCTGGCAATATAAGCTGGTCTTCTTCCAAGACAGGCTCTCAGACAAATTTCTCTTTACTCAAAGCTGGCATACTACTTACACCTGTATTAGACATGCACGAGAAACATGTCGGGTGGCACACACTGATCACAGCTGTTCTTCATTAACATCCCTTTTTTTTTTTTTCTTTACTGGTAACTAGTAACCAGTTTGCTTTTGGTGACATAGGGAAACAGCAGTTCTGGGTTTTAGTCTCCAGTCTGGCGCTGAGTAGAGGTGTGTCTTAGACATGTTACTTCGCCTCATCTGAGCATCCTCATCTGTAAAATGAGGATGATATTAGGTACTTCACAGGGTGGTGATCATGATTAAATCAGTAGACACATATTATGCACCTGTAGTCTCTCCTGTCATACAGTGATCCTTTAATCAATATTATGATGATGTTTTGTGTTTAAAACCCAACTCTGTATTTGATAGATTTGTCACCTGTGGTTAATTTATGCATGGTCTCTATAACTTAAAGAGAGAAGTGTAATATGTAAATTAGCTACAGTTCAACAGTTACTGAGTGCCTGGTGTATGTAAGGGTATGATGGTTTTTACAACTTACGAGAAAAATAGCACTTTTTTTCCAAGGATCTTATACTATAGGGAATGTAGAGTTAAGGCAGAAACACTAAAGGAATCACTAGACTGTGTCTTTGTGCTCAGGAAATACTTCCTGAAAAAAGGTAGGAGACAAGTGGCCTTGAATGGTATGCTAATATTGATAGAAATAGGGAAAGGATTCCAAAAAATAATAGGAGCCAGGAAGAAAAATGAGTAAGTAGAGATGTATAGGATGTGTTCCAGGAAGAATGGCTGGAAAATGACTGGAAAAAGTATAAACAACCAAGGGACTCGTAGAACATATGGCTGAAAGCTATGATGGAGCTGTGCTGAGGGTGTACTTAAATTCCGCAACAATACCTTTATATTTAATTTGTATACAGTGGGCGGTCATTGAAGACATTTAGAAGAATAATATGAGCTCTGCTTTAGGAAGATTAATCGAACAACTAAATATAATGGGGGATGAATTGGAGGAGTGGAAAGTAGCAAAAGACAGAAGAGAGACTAATTAGAAAGCTGTTCTGGGTGAGATGGCACAGGTGATCTTAAAGTTGTTCTGGGTTGCATGAAAATGCGAAAAAAGGATATGCAAGAAGTGGCACATACTGAATCTTTAGGACTCTGCAAATCATTTAAAGGATGGATAAAGGGGTAGACTGTTGTTTGCTTGGGGTATTTCTATATAAAGTAGGCTTATTTCTTCCACATTGTACATTTATGAACAAGTTGTCTGCCAAAATATTCAAACTTCATCCTTGGGCTACAATGATGCCACTGTGCTGGGCTATAAGAGTGTGTGGTTTGATGATGGGCATCCTATATAAGATTTCAGGCATTGTGGGAGACCATCAAGGTCATCCCTTTTCTTTCCTTTTTTTTTAACATAGGACATTTATTTTGTATTTATTTTGTCGTGAAGACCTCTTTAAATGTAAATGAGATACTACATGAGCTGCTCATAGGTATGATTTATCTTTATAACAATTGACACAAAACTGTCAAAATTTGACCACAAAGGAAGTCCTAAGATGACATCCACCATAAACTGTTGGTTTAGAGATTAAAACTGATAATATTGACTTATTCCTCAAATGGCTGTCTTTACCTACCACTGATAAGTCATAGCATGTCAAGGAATATAGTCAAAAAGTGGAGGTGGGGGTGGGTAGAGGATTATGTATTGACAAATTCTTTAGGAACACAGACCCTACCCCAGCCTTAAGACCAAAGCAAATGTAAAAATTAGGAGGTGGTTGTTTTGAGTGGACATATACATTCCAGACTTGATAGAAAATATTAATTCAACAGTTAATTTTATGGAAATAATATTTTATTTGACCATCATAGACTTGAATTCCTAGTATTTTTTCAGCCAACTGACATAGTTTTATAGCATATGAAAGACCTGTTTGTCCTAAATACAATATTTGTCCTAAATATACTTAGTTACTTGTTTAATTGGAGAACCAGTATCATGTCATAGAAAGATGGCTTAGCTAAGAGGCAGAAGATCTTGAGTTGATATCAGGTTAACATTTACTAACTTTGGGGCGCCTGGGTGGCTCAGTTGGTTAAGCGACTGCCTTCGGCTCAGGTCATGATCCTGGAGACCTGGGATCGAGTCCCGCATCGGGCTCCCTGCTCAGCGGGGAGTCTGCTTCTCCCTCTGACCCTCCCCCCTCTCATGTGCTCTCTCTCTCTCTTTCTCGCTCTCTCAAATAAATAAATAAATAAAATCTTTAAAAAAAGACATTTACTAACTTTGTGTTCTTGGGAAAATCACTTGATGCCTCCATTTGTTTATCTGTAACTGCCCTATCCAGTGTTGAGCATCAGTTGAGACAGAGGATATTTTATAAATCATGAAGAATTATAAGTTGCTATTTTCCTGTTATTACTATTAGTGTAAAGAGACTACTGTGCAGTTTTCATGAACATCAAGTGTTATTTTCCCCATATTTCAGATGACGCAGGTGGCTGAATCAAAGTGAAGAAATAGCTCAAGGTCCCACAATTAGTTAGGTGGCAGAGGGGGAGGTAAAGACCTGGTTTCCTGCCTCAGGTACAGGGAAACTTTCTACTACACCATTCTTAGAATAAGAGTATTTCAGAGATCAGCACTGTCTTGATCTAGTTACTCTAGTAGATCTAAGAATACATAATGTCACTTTATTAGAGAGAGAAGAGAGGGTGGGGAGGAAAGGAAATGCAGTGATGTGATGTACACACTGAGAAGGCTACCCACAAATGGCTCAGCTGCAGTTTAGCTACACAGTGTCTGGACTTGTCCAAAACCATTTATAAAATGAATACTTTAAGGATGTTGTGAGGGAGCTGTTTTACAAGACTAATAAATAAATTCACATTTATTTATTCACAGTTGCAAGAAACAAAGGGTTCATATTGTATGAAATTTTGAGAGATTTTTTACAAAATGATTGCATATACCTTAAAATAATTTTTGTTGTGATTTTACTTTAGTTGTTTAGACTGTTGGTAGTTCCTAGTAAATAATTGTGCTTTACATCAGAGTTTTGAAGGCAGTTTGTTTTTCTAACACATTATTTAAACAGCTGCTGGGCTGTTAACATGGATTTAATCATGTTTGGTGTTTCTGTTTCGATAGTTTAAATGAGAGAGGGTTATATTAGCTCAGAAGCAACTTCAACAGATTATTAGATAGACATATTGATTCAATTAGTGTGTATAACCCCATTTCAAGTAGCTGACATAGACCAGGAAAAATTGATGCTTGTAAGTAATAACACCCCTTAAGTGTCCTCTTGAATTCTCACACAACAGAAACCAAGCATATAAAAAGTCCACCTATATATCACACCTGGAAGACTTTTCCCCCACCCAATTTAGAAATTAAAGAATGGTTTTAGCTATCTTTTATTATTCATCACTGTGAAATAAATATTTAAGTCTCACAGTATTTACTTCCTTTAAAAATTGAAAAATACAATTGGAAACTGAACAAATATAAATCACTAATTTGAAGGGTAATTAATCTAGAAATCCTATTTATACTCCATATAATAAATATATCCTGTCAAATAAAGCAAATAAATCATAATCCCTTTGCATTATTTTCCTAGCTAGGAAATTTTAATAATCTATTAGTGGATTAGTAGAATCAAGTCATACTAATAATAACATTTTAAGTTGTAGAAAGTTTGAGATATTAAAAATATTTTATTTTTTTATTTTTTATTTTTTTAAGATTTTATTTATTTATTTGAGAGAGAATGAGAGACAGAGAGCACGAGAGGGAAGAGGGTCGGAGGGAGAAGCAGACTCCCTGCTGAGCAGGGAGCCCGATGCGGGACTCGATCCCGGGACTCCAGAATCATGACCTGAGCCGAAGGCAGTCGCTTAACCAACTGAGCCACCCAGGCGCCCGAGATACTAAAAATATTTTAATAATGATATTTAAGGTTCTGGTTACTGTGGTATTTCCCAAAGTTGACATTTTTTAAAATGATAGAATTATCTGTGACAACCACATTCTAAGGATTAGAATTTGTTCCTTCCATTTGATAATTCAGAATTAACTTGAATATATTTTACCATACATATTAAAAATGATCTTTTCCCCAAAAATTTTAAAAATGGAGAATTTTATTATTTGAAGACATCAGTTGCCAGACATCACAAAATCATATGCTATCTTGTATTGGTGGGTGATTTGAGGGAGGCAAGGAATAAAAAATAGTAAATGTCCAATTTCTAAGGAAAAGCCTCTTTCCATTTATGTTCTGTTCAGGTCAATAATGTAACAATTATGTAATGAAATTATATGTGTTAGTAAAATATTTCCCTCCTCTTAGTCATGAACTCTTTAATGACCTGTTTCTGAGTGTATATTATCCTGTTGATATGAATTTCTTATTTAAGTTAATACTCTTCACCTTTTAGTCTTAAACCTTCATAATCACTTTTAGCAAATAATTAGGCAAGCAGCCAAGTACTTAATAAATATTTGCTAGTTTATTTTTAAAGAGAATTCAGTTTTGGTCTTTGTTTCATACCGGCTGACATGGATGAGTTCTAGGAGTATGATAATCTCTGAGCTTGAAGAAGTGGGGGGGATTTTAAATTTATAAACCTGTTTGCATTTTGAAGCAACTTTTTGCTTAAAGCTAAATGTACTTTTTGTCCTGAAATATATTCAAAGCTTCTTCTATGCAAAATTGATCATAAAATTCTTTTTTACTAACTATTATTTTACCTGTGTTCATGAATCTCCTAGTCAACTTAATATATATATATAATAATTACTTTTTCTTCATCATAAATACTTTAAATTTGACTTGTCCTTTTTTTAAACTGTAAAATCATATTATCTCCTGTAACTTAAAAATATGTAATTTAAACATCTTTATTTTGTTCATTAAAATATTCAAGTATCTATATAAGTTATTTGTGACTACAATATTGAATAACGGAACAAACTGATCAATTAAAATCTTCTTTCACATCCCCTTTTCATTGCTAATAATTTGTTCTTACAAAATATTGTTCTTACTAAATAGTTTGTCATTATATAGTAATGTATGTAAATTCCTATAGATATGAAAAGAAGAATGTAAAATTCAGGCATATCAAGGAAACAGCCTGAAAAATAATTCTTGGTGTTGAGATTATAATAACAAGATTTCATCCCACTCACACTAACAAATTCTCCTCTTCAGAGAAATTAGCCCATTTATGAGAATGTTTTCCTTGTTACCAAATTGTAAAAGAAATACCATATAATGAAGAGTAAAAATTTGATAACAAATATACTATGAATATTATACAATGATTAATAGTTATAGTAGTTTTATATATTATAGCTACAAATAATACAATTCTTCCATTGATATATGAATTGTAATTTAGAGTATACGTAAATTTACTGAACACTTAAGTTTAATCATTAATGAGTTAAAATACAGTAATCTGCATTATTTAGAAACATCTTAAATAGTGAAAATAAATTGTGAGAAAATTTCTTTTATATTTGAGTAAGGAAATTTTTTCTATTTAACAATTGAAATTCAAAGACTAATTGCTTTTTATCCTAAATTTCAACCTAATTTTAGTAAAGCAGACTAAAAATTCATTATGATGGGATTTTGTTTGTACATAAGACATCATATTAATGGAAAATTTCATCTATGATATATATATACTAAAAATGTGTTGCATTTATTGATTTACTATATCAATGAATATAAATTACTATATTTACTATAGCAATAGTATGTACATTCATATGTGATAAACATAATTCTTTAGAGTATAATATTGTTAGAGTAAAGATTGCTAAAGTTTACCATTTCTTCTGTATTTTAGTTCTAACAAATGTATACTTTTTTGGATACTCACTTCAATTATATTCCTCTGTGGATACAAAGTTCTAACTATAATTTTAATATCCAATAATTTTTAAATGACATTTTACCCATGTTAGTTATTAAATTTTGATGTCCATATTATAATCTTCTCACTAGGGAAAAGGCGATCATTTAATATAACATCAAGTCATATTTTTCATAATTTAGTGCTGTTTTGAAATTTAAGAGGCCCATAAGTTTCAGACTCAGACCTACTCTTTTAAGATACATTTCTTCAATTCCTGAAATGGAATGCTGGTAGACTTTACACTCATTAAATGCAGTTTATCAGATGTCGACCAGTTCAGGAATATCAGTGATGACATTGCTGTGCAGTTTATAATCTCTAGTACATCATTTAAATATGTGGGACAGTTTGCTCACAGATTAATATATGAAGTTATGTTATATAAAGTCATACTTTTAATTTTTCTTAACTTTTTCTTTAAATGAGAATTATGAATGAAATATGGGACTACATAGGATAAAAATTAGTGTTTTACTTTGATTAGAATAATTTTCATTCCCAGAAAAAAAAACATGGAAAATTTCTTGGAGTATGGAAAAACTTATTGAAGCAAAATACAGAATCTAGAAACTACAATTGAAAACTTTAAAATTCAAATACCCTTGAGTGATAAGGTAATCCAACATTTGCAAAACATAACAAACATGGAGCTAAGTTCCTTAGTATATAATGCATTTAAATTCAGTGAGAAAAAACCAACAACCTAGTAGAAAATGGGGAAATAACTTTCATAGACAGCTCCCAAAAAACCCCCAAACATTTAAGTATAGACATAGATGCTCAATTTCACCCATAAAAAATGCAGATTAAAATCTATAGTAAAATACCAGTTTTTATCTAATAGATTGACAGTTCAATGTGATATTATATAATAATAGCTATAATAGTAATCTTAAATTTTATTGATAAAGCCTAGGAATAAATTATGTTGATAAAATAGATTCTATGCAGCTGTTAGAAAGAATAGTGTGGGTTTCTGTCTACTAATATGGAAAAATTAAACAGATATTAAATGAAGAAAGCAAAGTTAAGGTCAGGTAAATTATACATTCCAATTTGTGTAAAGAGAGACCATCTACACACACACACACACACACACACACACACACACACACACACACACACACACACACTTCTGAATTAGAAAATGAGGATAATAGTTGCTTTTGAGACCAGAATTTAGGGGTGAACTTTGAGTAGAAAAGGACTTAATTTTCATTTTTTATCCTTTAATTTTTCTCTGCTGTGTTCATGGATTTTTTTAAACATATAAAACAATTCTAAAGAAAGAAAATTCTTAATTTACTAAAACACCACGGTGAATACTGCCTGAACACTTCCTAGATTCCACACAATTTTTGAGCATGTTGGCAAAATTAAGATAGATAAAGTATGGTGTCTACTCTTCTCAAAAACTGGTAAAGTGGTACTGATTTGTAAATAGGATAAAACTCAGTGTAGTAGATTTTCTATTAGAAATGGGGCCAAGAAGCCTATATACTCTTTTGTAGATCTCAGAGTAGTTTACATACTATATAATTGATCTTCACAAAACATGGAAAAAATAGAGCACTGTCACCAGAAAAATAATAGGTAAGCCCATTTTCTGTATTTGCTCACTTAATGCTCACATCAGCCTGAGAAAGTGGTACCCTTGTCGTCCTCATTTTATGAAGTACACGAGGGACTTAAGTATCTTATAAAATGTGACACTGCTTCTAATGAGTGCCAGAGCTGGTATTCAAATCCAGGCAGTCTGGTTACAGGATCCTCACTCCTAATAGCTGAACTATTCTACTTAAACTTCATTTTGTAGTTTGAATTTATATCTACTTTGCAAACAAAAGACAAAAAAATCAGATATTAAATAATTAATTCAAGTTTCTACTGCTAATAAATGTCAGAGCCAGTCTGTGGGCTAAATACAGTGATCTCATTTTGTATCATGTTGCCTCTATTCTTAGGGGAGTTCCAAGGGAGGGGAGCAGGGGAAGAGCCATTTTGATAGCACTACCTGTTTAAATACTAATGACAAATCACAGAATGTGTGGTTTCTCTAAGAAAATTACAGTAAAAAGAACTTACTTCCTTTTTATGAATGTATTTCCTCCATTCAAGTAGTACCAAATAATTTGTTTTGCTCAGGAACTTTGATATGATTTCTTAAGAAATTTTCAAGATCAGGGGATAAAAAGCTGGTATTCATTTAAAGCCTGTTTCTGCTTTGTGAAAAGACTTTGTCAGCAATCCAGAATGAGGGCTGTGCTAACAAAATTCCAACTTTTCTGTGGGATGATCCAAAAACAGCAAACAGAAGGCATTAAATTTCTTAACAGTCACAAGTGCGTGCATGCATGCTATGCCATTCCTGTCATTCACTGCTTTTTGGTGTGCATAGATTAAAGTTGGAATACTTTGATTTGCAGACTAATATGTTCCATAGAGAATTTTCTTCGTATAAAAAAATAAAGAGTAGATTAAGAGCATATGAAGTCTGTGCACTCTGCCCTACATTTATATAGCTCTTCATTGAATATATGTTTTTAATCTGATTTTAGGATATTTGCCTTGACAGTATGCCTTCATGCATCTAAGACATTTGCTAGATTAAGATCCCAAGTTGTTTCTCTTGCTCAGTTTTGAAGCAGGTTTATACAAGTATTCTGATGTGAAACAATGTGTGTGTCTGTGTGTGTGTGTATATATATATATACACACATGATTGTATGTGTATTTTGTATATGTATAAATATATATATATATATATATGATTGTTAAGAAGCATGGCTCAGTGGGTTAAGCAATATCTAATCTTGTCTCATACATAATGCTGAGTCTCAGTAGTGACAAAACCATAAGCCAATACCAGAATTAAGGACTTGCTTTAAAAATATATAACGAAGGGGATGGGTATTAAGGAGGGCACGTATTGAATGGAGCACTGGGTGTTATATGCAAACAAGGAATCATGGAACACTGCATCAGAAACTAATGATGTAATGTATAGTGACTAACATAATAAAATAAAATTTTAAAAAAATTAAAAAACTATATAACTAAGTTGAAGAAAGAAATGTGTGTACAAATGAAGTGTCATTCTGTTTACCTAGAGGTTTTTTGAGCCATCTTCACTTTGATGGCAAAGTCGCTAAAATATTTTCGAGCACAGTATGTATTAACATTGCATTGGTGATTTCCATCCACGTTCATAGAATGGCACTGGGTGGAGAAGAGATGTAGATGACAACACATAACCTGCATTTAAAATGCCTTCATTTCTTCTTTTTTAAATTACAGCAAATTCAGTAAAGCTAGAAATGCAGAGTGATGAAGAGTGTGACAGGAAACCCCTGAGCCGTGAAGATGAGATCAGGGGCCATGATGAAGGTAGCGGCCTAGAAGAACCCCTAATTGAGAGCAGCGAGGTGGCTGACAACAGGAAAGTCCAGGAGCTTCAAGGCGAGGGAGGAATCCGGCTTCCGAATGGTAAACTGAAATGTGACGTCTGTGGCATGGTTTGCATTGGGCCCAATGTGCTTATGGTACATAAAAGGAGTCACACTGGTAAGCAGCTGAAAGAATAACCTGATGACTGCCTGTGACATCTGATGTTGATATTACCTGACATCTATTCTCTTTCCTTTTTATTCAGGGGTGGCAGTGGTGAAACTACCTTTTCAGAATTCTGCTAGTATTGGATTGCTGAAAAGCAGAGAGTAGCCTGGGTCTTGACTTCCAGCCTTCAAATCTGAATAGCATATCAGAAAAGAAGTTTGGGATTCAGTTTCCACAGTTCTTAATATAGCAATAATATGATAAGGGTTCAAAAGGTATAGGAGAATCTCATTGTGTAACTTAATCTTTTTGTGTTTCTATACATATTTTACCATACCCATGGGTAGGTAATATAGTTTGCTAGCTAAGAGTTTATACTATAAAATGGTACTCATGCATTTATATAGAGGTGGATCATTTTCACCTTATCTGGTTAACTTCTTGGAATACAGTTTCCAATCAATCTCTGCCTACCATGGGTCTCTGTATTAGGCAGATACTTTCCCTAGTTGAGGACGTTACTATCTTCCTGTAATTTTTTTTATTATAACTCCTGCAAAGAGATATGTAGGGTACAGTATAGTGAAGAGTGGTGGGTATGCTGGTAAGAATATGTAATCATGGAACAGGGTGAGGAAAGAGGATTCTGATTAATATAATATATACTTTTAGACATTTGAGTAATGTAAAAAAAACCAGCTAGATGAGGAGAAGGCCTTATTTAAATCTCTCCAAATCCTTTGGCAAAATGAAAAAAAAAAGTTTTTTAATTTAAAAAAAATACAGAAATGAGATTATGTGTAAGAAAGGCAGATGGTTGACTCTTAAAGTTTTAAGTTCATATGAAAATTGATTTAAAGATGGTACCTTTAACTATAATGCAAAGTAGTATTATATAGCAAAATATTAATCACTAATACTCTCAGAGTTTTAAAATATGTTTCTCTTTGGAAGAGAGATAAATCAGTTTAATTAGTAGGTGCTTAAAACATGAGAGATGTGAGGTACACTGAAGTCTTTGTAGCCCAAATCTCTCATTTACACATGAAGAAACTGAAACCCCAAACAGTCAAGTGATTTGTCCATTATCCCTTATGTAGTTAGGGCATTGTGAGGCTAAAACCAAGGTTTCCTGATGCCCAGACTGGTTTTGTTCAAATATATACTGTACTTGGTATCTCACTGCACCAACATTTAATGATGAGATATGATTATAAGGCTTAAAAATTATAGTAAGAAGTTACACATTAAAATCAATGTTATCTTAATCAAAATCATCAGGTTTGGAACCTGTACCCTTATTCTAACTCTACAGTTACATGTTTACTTTTGGTTTTATTTTTAATTTCCTCTTTAAACAGCATATTTTTATAAATAATATAAATATAATATTACTAGTGTAGATTTTTTTACCTTAATTAAAAAAAATTCTTCTAGAAAAGTTAAAAGATCAAGTTTGGTATTTTATAAGAAAAATAGGAAAAGACTGTAAAATAATGAGTCTACTTTTCATCTCTGCTCATGAAGTAATGTTAACTGCAGTTCTAAAAGAAGAGTTCTACCAAGTTAGAATGTATTCATTATCTCACAGTGATTATATTGAGGTAGATAACACCCATTCAGTTGTGTAACTAGTAACATATAAACTGAACAAAAGTAGTCTAATGACTTTTCAGTTGAATTGCATATAGTGTACATTTTAAGGCTAAAAAGTATACTAACAACAATTTTTTGTAAGATTTCTAATAAACCTTTTATGGTCTGAGTCAAGAAAATTTAAAGAACCTGAGTGTGCTCTCTTGAATATTTAGGTTAATTAATGTTTCACTGTATTTGCAGTGATTTTCATGAGGATTGTTAGTTTGTAAACACAAGAGTGATTACATACTGACTCTACTGCTTATTTAATATTTACTACCATAGTACAGTTGAATTATTCTGATTCTGAAAATCATCAAATTGACATGGAAGATGTTTCTAAATAGTTATACAGATTTCCACAACTTCTATGAATATGGAATTAACTAGTAAAGGCAAGAATGGACAAAATAACTAAAGTCCTCTTGTAACTTCATGAACTTTTATTGTTAATGAATGTTTATTGGAGTATTATAAAAATTACGCTTTCCTCAGATCTGGGAAGTTTCTGTTAAATAGCCATTCATAGAGGAGCTTGGGATATCTGCCACATTTATTGACCTTGAAATTGTGATGTATCTTTAAAGTAGCTATTTTTATATGTATTTCTGATAACCCAGTTTATACATCTGAATGGGTCATGACCTTTTCCACTCCATTTTAGTACTCTTCGAGAACAGAAAGTCTATTTGTATGTTTTGTTTTGTTTTGTTTTGTTTTAATTTAAACTACATTGAAAAAAATGTGGTCAGGATCTAGTATTAACCAAATGTTTTCTCATCAATGCCATGAACTACTGTCTTCATTTCAGAATTCCCCCCTCTCACTAATTATTTATAGCTAGTTTAAAAGGCACTGTCTTAAATCCTTATAAAGCCTTTGGGAAACATGTTTGTGTGTCATAGAATATCCAATATAAAATTGATAGTATAAAAATATACACAACAACCACCCAGTTTACTAAGATGACGTGGAGTATCGTATCTAATTCACTTCTTCTCTCTCTTTCAAACTCTACTAAAGTGCCAATTCTAGTGTCTTATAAATGGGTTGGTGTTATTTCTTGTTGTTGTTACTGCAGTAGGTAATCAGGTAATATTGTCATCGGATACTCCAGGCACTCTTCACTGTGATACAGGCAGAATAAAAGAAGTAGGGGTAGTAAATCAATTCATGCTTAAACATGAATTGATGTGGACCATTATAAATATAGACTATCCTTAACCTTGCCCTTCTTTGGAGTAGAGTACTCCCATCTTTGTAACTCTGTGTATATTGTAGCTTTATGGAACCATTCTTTTGCTCCAAGGCCTTCTCAACAAATACTGGGATTTTTCATATTTGTAGGTGGTTGCTCCATCCAACACAGGAACACCCTCTGTCTTTGATTCACCAAAGCAAACTGATGCGTGTATACTTGTATTTCAGTTGAATATTTAAACACAGATCTAGAAATATGTGTTTATGAAAGTACATAAAATAATGAAATATAATTTATTTCAAAATAAAAATAGATAACTTCATTCTGGGAATAACTAAAAAAGGTCCTTGAGCAGATTTTTTTATAAAAAATCTAACCAAAACATAACAAAAAGCAGATTAAGAATGGAAATGAATGATAGCATGGCCACATATTAATTGTTCTCCTGGATTCACAGTTGTTAATCCAGACTTTTGTACCCACCCATGGGGGAATTAGTTATCACAGATACAATAACCTATTTGATTTTTTCAATTGGATTATACTGTATAGTGTGTTTAGTACATTTGTGGTGTTTTCTCGAAGTTTACTTTTCTTTATTTCTGAATAAGAACATGATTAATATATTTCTTTAGGCAAAGTCTAAACTTACTCGAAAAGGACTAGTTGATTCAGCCTATTTGTTAAAGAAAAAGCAAATTATTTAAAAAATAATTGAGATGCATTGTTTCAAGGCACAGACACAATATATGAACCTTTTACTTAAATATCAGCTCATTTTACACATATCTCATAATCCCAATTCAAGATTTAATTCATGTAAAGCAGATCAATATTTCTCAAAGCTTCATCCAGCTGAAATCAAAGTACATTATTATCATTGCCCCTTTCCTCTTACCAAAACAGGAACATGGTTTGTTAACCTTCATCATGCCTTTCTTTATATCCCATGGCCATGGGAATATAGTCAGCAAATGTCTCCACACTAAGACATACTCAGTGACAGACAGTATTTCCTGATATACCTAGACCCCTTTTCATTTCTCCTGCCTCTTTAAGGATGATCATATAAATTCAGAAGTAATTCTATTAAAAATATTTGAAGATATCTGGAATATTTTGTAAATGTAAAAACAAAATTACCCTGTCATTAGCCTCAAAAACTCAATTAGATGAATTTTAAAATTCTTTTTAAAGAGAGTTATCCTTATTATTTTTTCTTTTTTGATTAGCATTGCTTGGTATGACAAATTCAGTACTCCAAATTAGGAATTTTTAAATATTTCAATTTTAGGAGGCTTAATGAAAATCTAAGTTAGCATGTTACAGGAGTATTTTCTAAAGGCAAACATGATTTCAAATGTTTTTGTTCACCAAACTAATTTAATTCATTTTGAAGTAATTGCATACTAATTTGTTACTTGCCTGGAAGACCCTACATAGATTTCCAAAGTAAAATCAAGTATTTGGAGTGAAAAGTATAATTTGCATTTGCTATTTTCCTACAGTATAAAAATTCTCATGAAGAAAGTGCATCCTTCTTTTTTATTAATAATTCCATGGCAGGGATGGGAAGTAGAAATTCCTGATTTTAAAGAGCTGTAGACTGCTATTTCATTGGGAAAAAAAAAAGTCAACAAATTGTCATGGAAGTGTGTGTGTAAAGATTTACCAAATTTAGATTTATTTTAAAAATTTAGTTTGTAAGACTTCATATAGGTGTTTTTCAGTAAAGTATTGCTCTTTTAAGCTGTACTTAGTGTTGATTTAATTTGTCAGTTTCATCAAATGAATCAAGTGAAATAAGATCAAATTTAAGGTAACTTTAACATTTTTTTTCAACTTAATACACTAGTACAAGGACTTTTTATAAATGTAGTTCAGATCTCCAGATTTTGTAAGAAAAACAAACAGCCTTACTACACGAACACAAAGATTACATTTTTGGGGGTATGTGTCTCATAAAGTTCCAAAATGAGCAAGTAGTACAGAATTTGAGACACACCTGATATATCAATTTTTAATTTCTTTAGGTTTTATAACAAATCTATATGATAGAATGTGCAGTGGCAACTGCAAGAAAATGGCCAGTTTATCTTCTTTATGACTTCTGGCTTCCTTTAATAGAAAGAATCATTGAGTTTGCATTAATTAAAAGCCTCCCCAAAATATTGAGGTTTCATTATTCACTATTTTCAAATGTTTCAGTTAAAGATATAAAACATGAGAATTCAGTATAAATGTTTAAGTATTAAAATTATAATCATCTAACCTCAAGTACAGAAATAGCCCCGTTAAACCAAAAGTGAATTTTTAAATTATTTTATTTCCGTCCTAAAATTTGAGCTTTACTATTTTATACTATTTATATATTAATTTATAGTTTAGTTCATGAATATCTTTAGAGATCAGCAAACTTAAAATGATAGTATTTTCTTCATGGTTTGGCCCTACTTAATAATTTTACTGCTTCCCCAACTACATGTTTTTATGTTCAGTGACCTTGGTGACAGCCAGTTGATGACAATAGACTGATAATTCTGGCTTAAACAGTTTTATAGCAGTATCCAATAATAGGAAAAAAGAGAGAAAATATTTCAAATTATTTTCACAACAAAAAGAATATACAGGAAATATCTGGATGAATAATTTTCTTTGAATTTTCCCTGTTTATATCAGGAAATTTTGCCAAAGTTTTCACTGTTAGTGACTAGAAATGAGACCTGGGCCTGGGCTAATTTTGGGAGATTTTGTGATGATGAACTTTGTAACCTGGCACCCGGAAAGAAAATTATCAGCTAAATCGGAGAGTTAGACTAAAGACCCCTTCCAAGTCAAATTCAAAATTTCTGTAATTTTAAAAGAGATAGCATGGTACAATAGAGCAAGATTTTGTAGTCCAACTAAGCAAGATTCATATCAGTTTAAGTACTTATTAGCTCTGTAACTATCAGATACCTTGATACTTGAACTTCAAGTTCTTCATTTGCAAACTGAAATTATAGATGCCTAATTAGTATCATTATAAGGTTTGAAATATTCTATATAAAGCTACCAATAAAGTCAGTAAAGTGATGGCACTTAGTTGTTCAAACAGTGGTCAATGCTATTGCTGATTCTTTTGAGTCAGTGACAAGAATCCTGTAAAATTTATATGAAGAGAGGAATCTGCACTTGACCTAAAGTTGAAGGCTTCAGTATTAGCAAATTTTAGGAAGATAAAGATTTAGAAGTCTGAAGGGGGAGAAGAATATTCTCAGCACAAAGAACTGGCCCCAGTTAATAGCGTACAGATCAGTCCCTTCCACATAACCTACTTGATCTTTCCTACCTCTTTTCCTTTCGGCAGGTGAACGTCCCTTCCACTGTAACCAGTGTGGAGCTTCTTTCACTCAGAAGGGCAACCTTTTGAGACACATAAAGTTACACTCTGGAGAGAAGCCGTTCAAATGTCCTTTTTGTAGCTATGCCTGTAGAAGAAGGGACGCCCTCACAGGACACCTCAGGACCCACTCTGGTAAGTGTCACTGAGTCTTTGAGAAAAAAGCTAAAATATAAGAATTCAGGAAAGCATTATAGAATAATACAGAATAACTTATAGCTGTGGTATATAGCTAGGAATGAGCTAGACAATATTTTTGTGTACATTGAATAACTGATAAATTTTGCAAGATGCATATGGTCCTTCGTTTTTTTAGACTTACAGACTTGGCAAAAAGTAGCACTGTCAATGGAAGAGTCTCTTATTTCAAGCTCTTGAAGTAAGGAGACAACTACTCTGTAGATTCTCTCTGATTTTTTATTTTATAATTATTCAGTAATTATGGTTAATCCAGGATAATGGAAAATCTAGTAAAATGTCATAGTTACATGCTAATATTACCATAGAGGAGATGAAAGCTGTGATATTTTTCAACTGATACAGTGCCCAGGCTGGGACCTCAGTGGGAAATCAAATGTCGCTATTTTTAAACTTGAAAATATTATGCTCATTAAAAAATTGGCTGTTAGAGTATTTTATATTTCATTTAGACGCACCTTGTTTCTTTAATTCTCAAAATATAGTCATTGGATTTTCTCTGAACTTTTCTCTCTTCATAAATCATCATTAAAAATCTAGAATAAGTGTGATATTTTTAAAATGCTAGAATATAGTACATAAAAGAGCAAGAATGATTAGAAATCTGAATGAATCTCATTTGACTTTTAGCATGAATTGCCATAACCAAGAAGTTAAAGGTGGAAAATTAATATAGAATACTCTCAAGCCAGTTTTATATCCTCCTTCTGTCCATAATGACATATTAAAATTTAATTTTAATATGAAGATATGATGGAAGTGATATTTTCATCTACATTGACAAATTGTATTAGAGAGTGCTGTGGATTGTGGGGTAATGCTTGTATTATCTTTTTTTACATTTTCCCTATTAATCCTTAAGGCTTTACTTGGTTTTTAACATGAATGTGAAATGTGTAAACTATTTTAGACATTAAATTGTAAATTTGGAGCAGTTATAGAAAAATGAAATGAATGCAAATATAAATACAAAATATTTTAAGTATATATAGTTACTTTCCTCCTTGATTCAAAGCAATTCCCTTATTTCCAACTATGACATTTTATATTTTATTTTACATCATGCTATGAAAATTACATCTTTATTATAAAAATTATTCTTTATTGAAGGATGTTTTTAAGATGTGACAGTTAATTCCTTTAGCTAGCCATGTACTCTGGCTTATTAAAGCATTATTGAATTGACCATGGATTGTATAAAGCATAAATTTTCATGAACATTATCTATTACATGAAGTTGAGCAAAAAATATAACTTTAAACATCGATTTCATTCTTTACAAAGTTGTGTTACTTTTAATATCATAGTTTAATGTATACATGTTACTGTACCTGGGATTGCTATATTGCCCTTAGAAGGTTCAGTGCCTTCAAAGCTCAACCTCTCTGGAAGGCTTTTGATAACTCAGTTTGTGTTGCCTTGATTTCCTTTTTGTTCTTTTAACACATCCATCGTGTGGGTGGTGTCTAAGATGACACCTTGGTTTTTGTTTCTGTTGAACTGGGCAGTTGCAATCATCATCTTTTTTGTAAATCAGTCATGACTCATTAGAGTTTCCTGGTTGGTGGCTAATGAAGTGAGGAATGAGAAATACGTTACTCCAAAAGTAGGCCATTCCCATTGGCTTTCACCAGGCCAGACACTTGACAACACTTACATGGTTCTGTGTAATTATCAAGTTTGTGTGTATAGTGAAGCTGTTTCTGTGAAATTGCATATTTTGTAAATAAATATACTGCTACTTTGAGGTTCAAAAAAATAAAGACATGGACCCTGTAATTGTAATCATGCTATTATTTTGCAATTTGCTGGCTAATTAAAGAGTTTAATGGAGCGAGTAAGGAGGGTGTCATCCAGCTACTGCATCATCAACAGGTGATATGAATTCAGTTATACTTCTCACTGTAACCTAAAATATTTGCCATTGCCAATGCTTTTTGTAATAGATACAGCATAAAACATAGCTGCTAAAGTCCGTGCCTCTCCAATTTGTTCAGAAAGCCCAAATTGATCATTATAGCTTTCTTCTTCTGCTACCAAATCCATCTTTCTCTTACTCTCATCCTCTTTTTTTAGCACCTGAGCTGAAAAAGGATTCTTTATCTGATGAGTGACCCAAACCTTAATTTCTACAAATTCTGAGGATTTGATGGTCCTGTTTTCCTTGGATTACTGCAGTTTTTCAGTAACCAGGATTATTGGGCACATTTTTTAAAAGAGGTACCCCAGTGAATCTCCTGAGTTCCAAACATAGCAACAATCCAAAACCATCTTGGTAGTCTGGAAAAGTTGCCAACCAATAGCCCACTTCTCTCCCTCTTAGTTTAGCAGCTTGAGATGCCCCAGATAGCCAGGGAGTAGTCCAAAATGACAGTTCCAGAACTCTGATCCCTGGTGGAAAGAGTCTTCCCTTGGGCACCTAGCCCATACGTCAGAGCAGCATACAAACTGTGCCTCCTTCTTCATGGTGAAATGTGCAAAGTGCAGCCATTTTCATTTATTAAAGAGGACCTAATTCAACATGTCTTGACCACCAAACCCATAACGTTTCACTAATGCTGTGCTTCTCTGAACTTTCTGGGCAATTATCTCCTGTCCTCTAGCATATATCTTACTGAGGCATCTCAGGTATTTACTACTTCCTGCTCACCATGTCCAGTCAGTACCGTGAATATAATGTTCCAACTTGATGTTCTGTGGGATGTCAAGATGAACAAGATTTCTTTGGACTGTATTATAACAGAACAGTTGACCTAGCCTTAAGCTAAGATAATAAAAATATGCTGTCCCTGCAATGTGAAGGCAAAGTGCTTCAGATTATCTGTTGATAAGGAATTACTTTCCAAAGAAATTGTTAAGTCAGTATCTCCATACCTGGTATCAGGGGCTATGTTATAGGTTAGTATGTGCCAGTAAAGATATTACAGCTAGAACTGCATCTGTAGTTGGCATTTTGATGTGATTAAGACTACATGCATCCACAGAACCCTCTAGCTTGCGTTAGCCTAATAAACAGTATAAATGGGTGTGTGGTAGGAATCCCCATGACATCTTTCAGTTTTAGTTTGCTATCTTTAAGTCTAGGGCTGTGATCTCCACTGTGGTAGCAACTAGCCTCCTGTGGCTAGTGCCACATATTGAGATGATATGTTCTTATTAAATAAAATCTATTAAAATTAATTCCACCTTTTTAAAATGTGGCCACTAGAAAATTTAAAAATACATGTGTGATTCATATTTGCACTGGACAGCTCTGTTCTTGGCTTTTCATGATAGCCATGGGTCAGGGAACCAACATAAGGATTCTTCCCATTACTAAGTTTATTTGTTCCCACAATCCTGTAAGATGGACTTGGGTAAACTCTACATACATATCTTGACCTCCATATGCCCCCACTTTGAGCTGGTGGACTACAATGGCATTTTGGGTTCCAGAGATTATTGTGAACTCAGAACTAATCTAATAGACTAATAATCTGTGGTAGGATTTGGTATTTCCTTTTCCTACCATAGAGCCTCTGCCACTCTGAAATCACATATACATTTAAATCAGGGAGGCCAGATCTATTTGCAACATCTATCATTGTTCTCTCCAGCCTAGAGAAGACAATTACCATAAAGCTTTTCAAGCATGCAGCTTCTTTCCTTACCAGTGTAATTCTTTGGTGAAGGGAGTGTCCCATTGGCACTTCCTGAAGTATATAAGTGGCAGGCTGAACGGGGTGATTCATTATAGATCCTTTCCATTATTCTTACTTATTTGAGCTTTTGTTCTTCTTCCTCTTTGCTATGTTCAACTTTTTACTAATAAGCCATCATTGAATCAAGGATTCAATTAACCAGTCACTCCCACTTGCTCAAGGCAATATATTAAATCTCAAATCCAAGTGAATGCATATATATCGATAAATTTGGCCCAGTCTAGCATTTTGGTTCATCTTCTTGGTATAAATCCCTTAAAATCGATTCATTCCCTTACATGCTAACTGGACTCCTGCTGATACAAATTGGCAGTTTTGCAATTCTTTCAGTGTATAGATTGTCACCTCCTCAATCAGGCCTTGATTTTGGTTATATTAGGATCTAACTTATTATGAGCCTAGGGGCAATGAGAGTTAATAGGAATGAGTCCTGAAAAGAACTGCCATTTTCTGATTGGGTTCTTGCCTCAACTGAAGCAATCGAAAGTCTTCTTACTTTATGGGAATGCTGATTTATGGAGCATTAGTTTCCTTAGATGGAAAGGTGGGGAGTGAGGACTGTGTCTTCCGGCAAGAGTGGTTTGGAAGTGTTTGGGGGTTCAACATTCTGAGCCTTAGTATTTGATCTGATAGTATCATTCCATGTTTCACTAGTCCATTGCCAAGACCTAGTTGTATTGGTATTGCCCATTTTATTTAGTACAGCAATTCAGTAACCCTTCAAATCAGATTCTGGAGTTGGTTTTCAGCCTTATTTGCCCTGAGGCTTAAGTAAATAAGGACTCTTTTAAAGCTGACAGAGGACTTTGATATTCCAACTTCTGCTCTAACATGAAGTGAGCATTCAAGACCTTCAAACTGTCCTTTCTCCTTTGTGTAATCCTTAGGGCCATCAGAATTAGCCATATCACACTACAGTCTTCACTCTACACACCACCATTGTCACTTAAGCAAGTAAAGGCCACATGCTACCAGCAGTAATAATTTGGGTAATCATATTGCCAGCAAATACCTAGAATTAGTTTTCCATTAACTCCCCAGTAAGAAAGCCATTCTGTTCTCTTCAAATTGAACAACTCAGTGCTGGAATGCCATTTTGACTCTCTGAGGCTTTGGGGCCACTCCTGCTACCAGTAATTATCAATCAAGGCCCTGACATGAGTAATGAGACACTCAAAGGGGAAAAATTTGGAGACATTCATCGTAATACTTATAAGAGAACAGTGAGGCATAAAGGAAACCAACAAAAGATGGTTGAAGCACTCACTACAAGGCTAGCCATAGCAAGAAGCCATTAGCAACCCTTATGTCTGGAGAGACGAAGGGATCAAGAGATCACTAGAATTAAGAGAAGTAGGAGATGGGTCTTAAACACTGACCTTTGGTAGAGGATGTACCTCTGCTAACCTGTGACTGAGGAATAAGCACCTTGACCTCAGTCTTTCCACCCTCTAGTCTCTTGCTGATGCCTCACATTAACTGAAGCTAACAAGCCAGAGGACAAAAGAGCCTACTGATTAGCTTTCTAAGGGAGAAAATGGCTATAAAGGTGACACAAAATATGCTACAGATTGACTAAAATTTAGGAACTAGTGCTTAAAATTACTAGCATAGGATATTAAGCATAATGATTTTATTATTAATTTCTGTTTTTTATGAATATTATCAGTACAAAATATTTTGCTTCCTCCTCCTCTCCCCCCACTTTGGGTGATGACTATCCATTGTTTTAGTTAGTTGTTGTGTTCTATAGTATTAATATTGCCTCTTTGCTTCCTATATTTTAGATTTGAAAATTTTCCATCTACTAGGTTGGTAACAAGGAGCCTGGCACTGATGTACACTTACGTGTTAAATGAAAAAAAACACTTAGAAAAATATATTTGGTAAATGCTAGCCCTTTCTTTTTTCCATGTATGATCCCATACAAGCTGAAATTTCCTATTTGGAACTCTACTTGCATACTTTAGAGGATACCAGGTAGTGTCTTGGTTTTGATTGTATAGTCCTAATAGGTTATTTACAGATGATATCTGGCATTTCTTGAGCCCTCCCTAGACACTGGGCACTGCAGTAAGCACTTCCCAAGGATTATTTCTTTAATTAAAGCCCTTTTATCTGACATGAGCAAAGCTAGATATTTTATCGATTAACAGCAGTAAGTCTAGCAACATGAGAAATTTTTTTTGTAGAAGTCCTTATGTTTATATTTTTAAAATGTAGAAACATAATGCATCATCTCTAATTCCATTTTCAGTGTCTTTAAGAACTTAGACCCTTGTGATGCCATCAGACTTCTATTAAATTTTTAAGATTTCTCACTAATTTTTGTATCTTTGCCCACCTCTAATTCTTTAGCATTTTTTAAACCAACTCACCTTTACTGAATCTTTCCAAAGTGACAAAATTGTTTTTAGAAACAATTTTCTTTTTGTACTTATTTCCTTGAAATATGGATATTTAAATAATTTACATAATTATAATAGCAGGTAGAGCCAGCATAAATAGGTTTGGTTAGAACTAAACTGACTCTTAGTGACTCTCTAATTCAACCACTGGAAGTGTTTATGTGGGGGCATGCAAAGAGGGGCTGCAAGCGCCAGGAATTCAGTGTTTCAGGAGAAGCAGTCAGTCAAGAGAGCTTTTTGCTGTTATTATTTTTATTTTATAGGTGAAGAGACTGAGGCTCAGAGAGGTCTCACTGCCAGAGCCTAGAGTCACACCAAGATAGTCAAACTACAAAATCTGTATGTTATGGGATAAATGATACATCCCCATGTTTATTTTATAAAACTTTATTAACTCAAAATGATAACAAAAAAAGTACATTTAGAAGAGGTCAAAACATCTGAGTTTGGAATGGGCTCAGTGCAAATTATTTATATGACTTTGTCAAGTCACTTAATTTGATCTTTAAATCTCCCCATGCTCCCAATATTATACAATGCTAAATCCAATGTATTATCTTTTCTTCCTGAATTTGGCTGCTGATTATTCACTACAACCAAATCTTAAAGAGTAAAAGAGTGGTCCCCACCCCCACTTTTTTTTTCTTGTAGTTTGCTGTGGTTTAACTTTCAGATAGATTTGCAAAAAATGGGATAGGTTTTAAGTTTTTCCAATGATCTTCAGAGCATCACTATTACTTCCCTGCAACTATCTGCTAACCTATATTTAAGAGATAGCCTTGATATAGACAGTTTCTGATTTTGTGCTTTTAGCTCCAGGTATGCAGAAGTTTACTTAAAACACATTCCCATTTAAAAGTATTTTACAAAGCCCCCTCTGTTGTGCTGAACACCAGCAAAAGTGTAAAAGAATGTTGAATTTTCTCTCCCTCACCTTTGCTAATTAGTACCTGAATAATATTTTTTACACTGGCATAGAAAATGGGTTTAAGTTTACAAAACCCCGGTTACTTGATTTGATTGAATGCTTTAAATTTTTATTACAGTCATTGATAACATTTTTTTAAAATTGGAAGGATGTCCAGTTTTACAGATAATAAATCAGAACCCCTTAAAGAATAATAACAATACTTCAGTAGTGTTTAGCAGTATTTGCCATGGAAATGTTTGTTTTCTAACAATTTTTGAATAGTATAATTTTATTATTTATGGAAACATACCAGATTAATATGATAAGGCTTTTTTTGGTAGCAGATTATTTTTGTCAGTAACTCCCATTTTTTATTCCCCACTTCTTAAGATACTAACAGAAGAAATCATAACCTTTCTTACTTCGGTTATAGCAGTGATGTATCCTATTTCTGAAATAGTGTCCATTCATGAAAAAAGAAAAAGGTGAAATGACAGAATCTAAGTTTAGTTTGTATAGCAATCATCAGTGTGTGATGTTTTGTTTTTTAAAACCATTTTCATTTATTATGGGTTATTTAGAGCTATTCTACTTGTCTTGATGCTGGATATTTCATTAGAATTGCTTTATTTTATTGCAATATGTTGGCTAAATTTAAACATATCTAGCAAATGAAACCCTCTTTCTACTTTAGCTTTTTGTTAACACTCAAAACAAAATGCCTGGCTGAGAAAGGAAAAAAAAAATCTTTTTACATGTGAAATTTAAATGACATTCTAAGAGGGAGTGGGAGGGAATGGGAAGGAGCGAGAAATAAAGAATTGAAATGTATCATCAACGATGTATCAGCTGAAGATCACAGTCAAATTTTTTGGCCCAGTGAGAAGATAATCTACACTCTTGTATACATTAAAGGGTATAGGAAAATAAAAGGTACTGGTTTATATTTAAAACACTATCAATTAATATTAAGATTTACCACACAAATTATCTGATTTGCTTAATGTAAATTTATAACATATGACATTTAAAATATTATGTGAGTTTTTAATGATGAATCAGTGAATCAGTACTCCTACAAAAAAATAATTTTTTTTTTAGTTTTGTCTCTTAAATTTTAACAAGTAATTATAGTCCTTTCATTCCTAGAAATTTGATTAGTGTGCTTCATACGTTATATATTGCTTCTTTTAATTGTCTTTATTATACCCAATACACTGGGGAAATAGTGTTTCAATTAAGTCTTGGACCCCTATTAATCAAAATAATACTTAGCATACTTGTTATTTTTTTTTAATCTAGGAGGAACTAGAATTGCACATTTTTTTCTAATTAGCATTTCAGGTATATGTGTCACATACTGTAATGCTGTGCCCAAATTAAATATTTAAAACAGGATAGATTATTTTAATATATGGAAATTTGTATAGTATATATACATTATAAATTGTTATGTATAAACTGCAATGAAGAAAAAGTAAGAATATCTCTCTCACAGTCTCAAATGCTGTATCTAAAATTCAGATGTCCATAGAATTGTACTGGATTCAGATTATTACAAAAATTGTTTATTCTTAAAAATGGAATCTTTTAAAAAATATGAAAATGAAAAATCCTAATGTCCCAAGGAAATTTATTGTCTCTTGTATTCTAAAAAAAAAACAAATATTCCTTAACACTCAGATATTTTCAAAGATGCTTGCTTGTTGTAACACTAAAGTATTATTCAGAGATATTTAAATAAAATATCTTTGAGTAAGGAGAGAAGTGTAGGAATTTATTTTTTTTTAAGATTTATTTATGAGAGAGTGAGCAGGCCAGGGGGAAGGGGCAAAGTGAGAGGGAGAGAGAGAAAATCCTCAAGCGGACTCCCTGCTCAGCACAAAGCCCAGTGCAGGGCTCTGATCCCAGGACCCTGGGATCATGACCTGAGCCAAAATCCAGAGTCGGTCACCCAACCTACTGAACCACCCAGGCGCCCCAAAATTGCTTATTTTTTTTTGTTCTCATTTTTAAAAAAATAATTCCTTTGGTTTTCAATAAGACTTACCTATAATATTCTGAGGAAAACCTTAGCTTTCAATTAAACCAGTACTTATTATATAATTCTTTATTTGGATATATCATCTAAAAATAAATACTTTGTAAAATTAGGTTACGTGATATATTTGTATCATACATATCTGTACATGTATCTGTACATAAGCAGGTATATCACATAACCCTGGAGTTAGAGCTGTTTGAAGAAACTTCCAGTGTCATGGAGTCTTAACCTTTTTACATAGAGTCAATAAGCCTATGTTATTCTAAAAACATATCTAGCTTATTTCCAAACACCTTAGTGATGTTAATTTTTACAATATTACTTTGTAACCTATTCAGTGTTGGACAATTTTTAGCCTAAGAAGTTTGTGCTTTATGTCTAATTGTCAGTTTAAAACTATTCTGTCCTATAAAAAGAAACTGGACCAGATGTACCATATAAATAACCATCTGTTAAAACAACAATAACTTCCCCCTCACTGTACATTTTTTAATTCTATTATACAAGGACTGCCTTTTTATTTTTCAAGACCCTGTAATCCCAAGGACTCTTATTTTCCCATAAAAATAGCTCAGAAATATTGAATACTTGTATTAGTTCCCAGTATCGATTTTTTGAAAACATTATCAGTTAAATACTGCACTGCCACAAATTCATTTACACATTTTCCATTATTTTTAACTCTATGTTTTATTCAGTTATGCTTTTAACTGTTATGAGAAAATACTTATAAAATATTATGAATCTGCCTGTTTTTGAATATATTTGAACATTCACCTTTAGTAGAATGTTAACCAACAAGCATTTTTAAATTTTTTTAATGTTTTATTTATTTATTCATGAGAGTCAGAGAGAGAGAGAGAGAGAGAGAGAGGCAGCAGGAGAAGCAAAAGCAGGCTCCCTGCAGAGCAGGGAGCCTGATGCGGGACTCGATCCCAGGACCCTGGGATCATGACCTGAGCTGAAGGCAGACGCTTAACCATCTGAGCCATCCAGGCGCCCCCCAACAGGCATTTTTAAAGTTTAAACTACATCCTCTGAGAGAAACTGCTAAGAAGAGATAACTCCTCATCTTCAAATTCTTAAAAATAAAGCTCAAAAGTAGTATATCTGGCTTGGAGTGAGATAGAGCTAACCTTTGACCATATTATTAAAGAAACAACTTAATGTCAAATGCTCTAAAGTTTTCTCACATGGGACAGTCTGTTAATTCACCATAAGGATGAAATGCTTTCAAATATATTGTCATGTCTTGCTACGAGATTCACTACCAACAGCCACATCGTTTCCTTTAATTGCGGACTGATCAGGAATTCCATAAACTAGAAGGGATTCTAAAGTGCATATAGCCTTTGTAATTACTCTCCATCTTGTTTTATTAAATTATCTTTCCCTCTTATTTTTCCTTTGCCTTCTACTGTCTTCATAGCTTCCCGCCCAATCCTTAAATGTTCACTTCAGTATTGCTTCATTTTTTTGAGGTGACTGCCAGAAAAAAGTATGTAAATAAGTACCTTTAGTTTGTATACATACAAAATTATTGTATAACATGGAATTGCTGCAGGTTATAGACCTTTGGATGTTAACAATTTGTGAAATGAGTGAAGAGTAAAACATGTCTGAAAATTAGGTACTTGGCTAAAAGATTATCATTATCAGTTACTTTCATATTGACATTATTTTGAAACCAGATCATCATGACTTTTCTATCAGATTTGTCAAAGAGACCCATTTTAAAAATACTACTCCATGGCCCGATATAATGATAGACAAATTGGATTAAATTATGCTGGTTCAGAAATTGAATCTAGTGTAGCTCATTCATAATAGTGATGATGCATTAAGTGTAGTATAATTTGTCCTGCAGACTTCCCATGAGAAGGAACTGTTTTCACCTGATTGTAGACCTGGCACCTGGCCCACTTTCTGGGTGATCTCCCAAGTGTGAACTTTCCCCACCTTCCACCCCTCCTTTCCTTCCTGGAGATGCTCGATAGAGGTGGATTACACTGATAATACACAAACAGTGTCAGTTGCACACATGATTTGCATAACTGTGCTGTGCTGATTTCACCCAAGTCCTGATAATGATGCCCGTGGTGCCTCTCTATATGCTTTGCAATAAACACTGGAGAGAGGGGATGGGATTAGTATTTTCATTCCTGACTCTTCAAACACACCCTTAAGGGCCTGCCCATTGAAATATGATCAGGAGGGAAAAACCACCCTTAGTCAAGCTAGCTGGTAAGACTATCCGTGTGATTTCTATCCAGTAAATAGAACACTTTTCTTTTCCAGACCAATAGTCATTATATACTCTACCTTATATACCCCTCAGAAATTAATTTTTCTAAATAGCATACACAATCTCATCTTTTTTCAAATATCAGTAGTCTTACTTCTTTAAATTTCAAACGCATTTCCAGAAGGAATTATTAAAGAGAAGTCTTTCTTCTTATAATACATACTCATGTGATGTAGTACTTGACTTTGGTGCATTCTTAGATCAGTTTACTGCTGGAACCTTTCCTTCTTACCCTTCTCTGTTGTCAGGAATTCTAAAGAAATAGGCAAGGATTGTGGAGCTATTTCTCATTCTTCCCAGTTTTCTACAGACATTGTCCTCATTACAAATTGACTAGCACAGTTTTGTATCCTGCATGGATGTGGATGTGGACAGTCTGAATTTGTGGCCATTTCATATTTTCTCTTCCACGTCCCTGAGTCTGTGGGCCTGGCACTCTTGAACTCATGGCAGAAGTGGAAGGGCAACATGCCAGCTTCATTACTCAGTGTACAAAAGGGCACATCACACTGTGTTTTTGTTTTGTTTTTTTTGAGGTTTTTTTTTTTTTTTTTGGTAAGCTAACCTCCACCTTCTCCTTTTATTTTTCTTACTTGATCCATGTATGTGAGTCAAAAAACCTGTTCATCCACAGCCTGTACTGTCTTGTCAAATCTTGTAAGAAAACTCCCAAATGGTAAAACAAAAAACAAAAAACAAAACTTACAAATGAGGTATATAAAAACCAATATCATTCATTATAATCCTATAATATATATTTAGAATATAATTAAATCTTTATTTAGAGTATCATAAATCATCAGAGTGGTAGTCCCTTTAGTTTGTACAGAAACATGATGATAAGTATATAAATAAGAATGAAAGATCCTAAGTTCAGCATCTCAAAGAAGAGATATTCTGTTTTGCATCTGCATCCCTTAAACTGTATCAAATGAAAGAATGTTCAGTTGAATATTCTTGCATTAACTAGAAAGTTAGTTTAAGATTTGTAGAGGTCAATGGTGGTTATATGTATTTCCTAGTAAATGATAAATGCCAGTCCATTACAAAAATAAAAGTTAATGGACAAGCACTACTTTGAGGGCCTTATTTTACAGATAAGGGAAGTCATATTTAAAGAGGGTGAGCATAGCATAATGTATAAAGAAATTGAATCATTATGTTGTATACTTGAAACTAATTTTAACATTGTGTGTCAACTATACTCAAAAAAATTTTTTTTCAGATAAATGAGATGCTATCTAACATCCCCACAATCTGTAGTTTTAAATATTGTATGTATGGTTCTTTATGTAAAGCTTTATCTTACTGAGCTTATTATACTTTTACCTAATGTCTTTATTCATATTTTGCCCACAATGTATACTATTTGGATTTTATTTTAAACATACTGCACACATACACACATCCATACACCAAAATGCTCAGTATAATAAAACTAAAGGATCATATCATGCTGAAATAAACAAAGATTTCCATAATGCTTGAGGACATGTAGAAATTTAAGAGCAGTATAAATTATCTTTGTGAGAGTACTTTTTAAAACTTATGCTCTGATATAGTAAAAACCTTACCATTAAAACCACATCTGCATATTTTATGCAACTTTTACTCAGGAAAAGTTGGGATATAAACTCTGCCTTGCCTGACCCCGAGAGCCTATGATCCCCACTACCATACTCCTGCTTTCCAATGTATTCTTGACATAGCAGCCAGAATTCTCTTTAGAAACCCTTCTTAAATCATGTGATTTCTCTGCTTAAAATCTTTTAATGGGCTTCCATTGCTTTTCAAATAAACTCAAACTGCCTGTCATAGGGGAACTTCTTCCCACTTCCTGTCTGATCATATACCACTCTATCCCTCACTCTGTGTTTTTAGCCACCCTAGGTTCCTTTATTCCTTTCTACTCTTGGGATTTTGCACTAATGATCCTAGAAGTCTCTCCCTTCAGCTCTTTCCCAGTTCTTGGCATGGATGCCTCATTATCCTTCAGATATTTGCTTTGAAATGGCTTCTCCTTGGAGTGGCCTTCCATAAGCACCCTACCTAGACCATCCCCCTACTCATTCTCGATCTTGCTGTCTCTGTCTTAAAGTCTTGTAAAGCTTGAATCAGAATCTGCAGTTATCTTGGATTTTTTTGTTCATGCACATGTTGCCTGTCTCTCCCCACTGTCATCTGAATGTAAGCTCTGTGAGATCATGGACATCCTCTGTCTTATTTATTAATGTATCCCCAGCTCTTTGAATGGTGCTTGGCACATAATAGATAACGAAAAGGTTTTGTCAATTAATTGAAAAAATTATCTGAAAATATATATAAATTGAAAGACAAAATAATGTTTTTATTTCATTCTTGAACAGCCACAATTTTTTACTAATGGGAATGTGCACCTTGTTGGACACTGCACAACTTCCCACATCTTGGAATCAGACTGGATACCTCCACTCTCATTTCCTGTTCCACATTTATTTTCACACAGTACCTGCTTTGTGTTGCTGCAACTCCTGAAACCTAGCTTCACAGAGATGTGACATCATTGAAAAGACTATAATGTGCTATGTTGAAATTGTGAGCAAATAGTTAGTGTGGTGTCTGAGGGATGTTGAATATTATTATTCCCTCAAAAATTTAAAATATCTTGTGCTTATCTTGCTTTACAATATCCTTCCCCAGAGTGTGCTTCAGTGTCCTATTAAATTTAAGGATCACAGGCCTAGCACATTAGAGAATTATTATTTTAATCAGAGTTCTGTTTGAGAGTATGGTCAAAAGGCTCTCTCATACACTAGCAGCGTGAATACGAATTGGAAAAATCCTTTTTGAGAACAACAGGGGTTGAGAACATTAAAATTGTTTATATAGAGGGTTCATATAATAAAGCAGAAAACTAATTCAGATATTATAACTTATGGGTACTAAAAACTGAGAAAAATTATCAATTGTGCCATATTTTAGCGCTCATCTTTCTTCAGATTAATTTCTAATTGTGTAAGCAATTGTCAAGTAAAATCAGATATCAAGTTCCCTTTTTTGCATTATAAATATTTATAGGACAGTGGGTGCTTTTAATTTTATTAAAGGAATATGAATGTGCTATATGCATGATGCTGTTGCTGATTTTATATGTATCATGACAAATGGTAAATATGTTTTCTGTATATAGATGTGTTTTTTGCATGTTTCTGTATGTGTAAACATCATACATCTATATAAAGAATAAAACATTTACCACATATATTAGTGCTATTGTAATTTGTTTTATAGGTTTCACTAGGATAACTCTTGAAGTGACATATTTCAAGAAAACATAAGTGAACGAGACTTGATTGTGCTATATACCTTCATAACACCCTATGAATTTATGGTAAACATTCCTACTTCAAAATTATTTATGGTTATTTGCTTTGCTCTTCCTTTTGGGTAGGTATATGGGGGTTTTAGTACAGGGGCAGGTATTTATCTCTAATTCCTAATAATGACAGATGGAGAAAATTCTAGCAAATGCTAGCAAATTTTTTTCTAATTGAATTGAATTGTCAGGACTGTCAAATTTTCTTTACTGCATCTTCAATTTATAATTTATTGCTCAGGTCAGTTCAGTAATCTCTATATTTCTGACAGGTTATACTGATACTTCTCTTTTTGTTAGTGTAGGATTTTTGTGAGGGATAGTAGATCAAAGGAGACTGTATATTAACTTTTGAGATAGTTGGAAACAATCCTGCTATCTTCTGTCTTAGAATATTTATTACACTATATATTATTATTTACTATAATACATATTATAGAACTTTATATATAATAAACTTCATTTCAGTTACCTGAATTGTATTGGTAACAAAATTTACAAGGTTAGCATGACTTTTTTTGTTATTTAACCCAATTACATATATAACTTTTGGTTTCAAACATGATGAAGTATTAGGAACCAGATTTACCCACTGCTCTGAACAATTAGACCACCGGACAAAATATATTAAATGACTTTCAGACATTGAACAATCAGCACTGCAGGACTAGGATTCCAGAAAGTAGAAAAACAAACGTGGTGAGTCCTATGATTATCCGAGCTTACTTCCTAGAAGCAGTTTCCAAGCCATGCTTAGGAACAGGAAACCCAAACAGAGCCAGTCAGTCTTGCTGATTTGAGGAGACAGATCAGAATCCACGGAAACCAATGCTTTTGGAGTATAGAATATAGAGGAGTATCAGGAGGAAACTGCACAGAAAAAACTCTGGAGTTTTGCAGAAGCCCCTTTGACTCTTTGGCTAAATAGTAATCTACCCATGTGTATGAAGAAACTACCTGCAGCTGGGAAAAGGAAGAAAGCAGAAGACCAAACAATTCCTGGAGTTCATACAGCAGTGAGAATAGTCAATTCTCTCCAGCCAATGTGGAAAGACTTTGTCATGGTCAGGTCACTGAGTAAAATCCTCAGAAAGTTTATCACTTTCATACTGGGACTAAATTAGTCTTTAGATTAAAGCATGGTCTGGAACTGCCTTGAAGCATAAAAGCAAACATCAAAAAGGTTGAACTGTTTCCAAGTAATGTAATGGCATACAAGAATAAATGAACCACAGTTTAAAGAAATGCAACAAAATCTAGAACCTACTAATGTAAAATTCACAAAATCCAGAATGCCACTAAAAAATTAACAGATATGCATAGAAGGCAGAAAATATTACCCATAATCAGTAGAAAAATCAATCAATAGATGTAGACCCAGAAATGCCCAAATGGTGAAATTAGCAGACAAGGTTGATAAAACAGTTGTTATAAATATACTCCATATGTTCAAGAATATAAAAGAAAACGTGAATATGAGAACAGAAGTGATACTAGAGGAAAATGCATAGCATTAAGTGTTCATATTTAAAAAAAAAAAGAAGGTCTCAAACCAATTAAGCTTCCTTATGATATTACAAAAGAGCAAATTAAATCTAGAGAATGTAAAGGAAGGAAATAATTTTAAAGGCAGAGATCAATTAAAGGGAAAATAGGAAAATGATACAGAAAAATCAATGAAATCAAAGGCTGATTCTGTGAAAAGATCAATAAAATAGATAAACCTCTAGCCAAGATCAATCAGTACAAAAACACAACACTCAATTTAAAAACTCCTATAGCCACTGGAAGTATAAATACAGGTATATTATGAATAAGTTTATGTCAGTAAATTCAAGTGGATGAAATAAATTCCTTGAAACACAGAAATTATCCAAGCTCACTCAAAAAGAAATACTATGATAGCCTTATATTTATTCTAGAAATTGAAATTATAGTTTAAAACCTTTCCACAAAGAAAACTCCACATTACTTCACTTGTAAATTCTGTCAAACATTTAAGGAAGAAGTAATTTAAGGAAACATAAGGGAAAAAATGCTTCCAGATTGAGTTCAGCATTACCCTGATACCAAAACAAAAGGAACTGCAATAAAAGAAAACTATATAGCCATATCCCTCATGAACACAAAAACAGAAATCCTTAACAAAATTTTAGCAAATAGAATCCAGAAATACATAAAAAAGGATAACATATCATGACCAACTGGGGTTTATCCCAGGGATTCAAAGTTGATTTGACATTAGAAGAATATCAGTGTAATTCCCCATATTAAGAGACCAAAAAGAAAGAGAGAGAGAGAGAAAGGAAAGAAAGAAAGAAAAATAATCATCTTCAAAGATGCAGAAAAAGCATTTGACATAATTCAGCGTTTATTCATGATAAAAAAAAAAATTCTCGGAAATAGAACAGAAAGAACTTCCCCAATATGGTAAAAGTCACTTTTGGAAAACTTTGAGCTAACATTATACTATTAATAAATGAATGAAAGTTTACCCGTTAGAATAGGAACAAGGCAAGAATGATCTCTCCACTTCTATTCAGCATTGTACTAGGAGTCTTGTCAGTGGAGTATGGCAACAGAAAGAAATAAAAGACAGACGAATTGCATTGGAATAAGTAAGACTATATTTAGTTTTAGATGATATAATCACCTATATAGAAAAAGCCAGGAATTGACCCCCCAAAAATTAAAACTAATGAGTGATTTCATTAAGATTACAAGAAGCAACATCAATATACAGAAATCAAACATTTCTATATGTTCACAATGGACAACTGGAAACTGAAATTTAGAAAGCAACATCATTTATTATAGCATCCAAAATACATGAGTTACATAGATTTATGTAATTTTGTACAAGAAAAATAAAAAAAAAATTGCTGAGAGAAATTAAAGACCTAAATAAATAAGATTGGTTTAAATGATTCAATACTGTTAAAATGTTAATTCTCCAGAAATTAAAACTATCAGTTTAATACAGTCCCAATCAATATCCCAGGAGGCTTTTTTGTAGAAATTAACAAGCTGGTTACAAAATTTGTTTGGAAATACAGAAGATCTAAAACAGCCAAAATAACTTTGAAAAAGCATGGGGCATCTCGGTGGTTCAGTCAGTTAAGCATCCGACTCTTGATTTCAGCTCAGGTCATGACCTCAGGCTGATTAGATTGAGTTCCATTTCAGGCTCCACACTGGGTGTGGAGCCAGCCTAAGATTCTCCCTCTCCCTCTGCTTGTCCTGCCCCCTCTCCTTCTCTAAAAAAAAAGGAAAGAAAAGAAAATGCAAAGATATATGACTCACACTACCTAGTTTGAAGACTAACTCTGTTAGTAGTATCTATTCTTTTAGTTTGTGGATAGATAGACACAGAGATCAATGGAATAGAACAGAGAATCCAAAAATATACTCACTATATATGATCAGTTGATTTTCAACAAAGGTACTAAGATAATTTAAGGAGGAAAGATAATATTTTCTATAAATGGAGCTAGAACAATTGGATATTCATATTTTAAAAAAGACTTGCCTGCAAATGTTGGTAGAAGCTTATTCCTAAGAGCCATAAACTAGAAACAACCTAAACTAATGAGTGGATTAACAAACGGTGGTACATTTGTACAATGAAATACTGCTCAACCATAAAAAAGTAATAAACCCCCAATGCATGAATCTCAGAATCATCATGCTGAATGAAAGACAGACACAAAGGACTACATACTGCATGATTCACTTTATATGAAATCCTAAAAAAACAAGGCAAAACAGTAGTGACAGAAGATCAGTGGTTGCAAAGGGATTTGGTACAAAGGAGCAAGATGACATTTTTAGGGCAACAGACATATTCTGTATTTTAATTGTGGCAGTGGTTACACAACTATATATACTTCTAAACTCCTTGAATTATATAAAGTGGGTGGATTTTATTTTATGTAAATTATACCTCAATAAAGCTGATGTTTAAAAATAAAAATCGACCTGTATCATAACTCAGAATTCAGGAGTAACAAACATTTGTAAGGAAGATGGTTGCTTAGAAGGGCCAATGTAAAGCTGTTACCATTTTATCAAGGAAGGAAAGTGGGAACTTGAATACAACTGTTTTCTCTCCACCTCTCTGTCTTTTCTCCAAGACTTCTCAAAGTTATATTTGGGGAGGGGGGGAAGATAATTTAAAGGGTTTTAGTTGTGTTCCGACAACACATTCCTTTTGGCACTTGTGGTGTTGTGGAAATCGAGAAAGATAGACTCCCACAATCAGTGCCCTGGCAAACTATCTTTTATTAGTGGATATGAGTAATTTCTATGCTGTTTTTTCTAGGATGAAATAACGTGATATAGCCCTCTAAAAAGATAGCTGCACAATTTGCAATTTAAGAAAAATGGTCAGTATAACTTTCCCCTTGAATTTTATAATTCAGACACACAGTTCAGTTTGAAGGAGAATTGATGCAAAGTTTACTTTAAACTCTATCATTATCCTCAAAATATGTAATCAACATACAGGAGTAAACTTCCATATCAAAACATTTCTTTTTTGTATTATTACCAGTAATAAAATGAAGCTTCATCCAAGGGTTTTTCAGATCTTAATCCCAAAATTTCTTATAATTTCAACTCCTTTGATAATACAATTAAGATTATAGCAAGGTGAAGAAAAATATTCTTCACCGTAAAAATAAATTTTAACTCAACTCCAGACTTAGAGAACATGATGATTTATGATTTTCTATAGAACCACTATTTCCAACTTCAGTATGTAAGAAGCCACTTGGGAAGTTTGTTAAAAATGCAGACCTCCAGGTAACACTCCCAGAAGTTCTAGGTCCAGCATGATACCCAAGAATCTCCATCTTAACAAACATGCCAGGGAATTCTAACATAGGTAGCCTGCAGTTCACATTTTGAGATCCATTGCAAATGGTTAAGCTACAATGTTTTTGAATATAGGTAGGGAATTTTGTGTTAGAATAGCTAATAACAGAATAGAAAAGAGGATATATGCAACTTTACATTTCCACAAATTCCTTGTCTTACTAATGTGTGATTACTCTCTCAGTGGCTAAGCTTTCCTAATATATCATGTCTCTTTTTTATTAAAATGGAGAGTTATGATACATCCTTACAGAACTATACCATACCAACAAAAGTGATATTATATACTGCTGTTTAAACATGATGAAATTAAAAGCTCATCTGTCTCTACTACTTAAAACTCCACTAAAATCACAGTAGACGTTTATAGAAGCTTATATTCATAAGATCAAGGACAATGGGAAAGGATAGAATAGCAGCCAAGAGAAAGCAGAGAGAGAGAGGGGTGGTAACAGACAGTAAGGCAAGACTGAAACCTTTAGTGATCCTGAAAAGTGGAAGAAACAGGACCATTGAAGTCAGGGATGGAGCTTTGGACTAAATATAAAGGTATTTCAAAATCCGCATACAAAACTGTTAAGACCACAGAGCTACTCTCACACAGTACAGCCAGCCAACGAAATCCTCCTCCTCCCCCTCTCCCTCCCCCTTACAGGAAAATAAATGTTTGGAGGCATTGGAGAAATTGAATTGGAAACGTTCAGGCTTAGGGACTCCAGGGAAAGGAGAGAGTGGGGTGGGGGGGGGGCAACAAAGGATTTCAAGCAAGGAGATTATGTAAAAGACCACAATTGAACATTTAAATTTGTGGCCCCATTCCTTGCCTTCTAAAATACAGACATTCCAGCTTCTATCACCCTTGGGTTTGGAAATTAGAGGCATCTTCTCTAAGGAAATTGAAAGAGAAGACATGGGGGTCTAACAATAAAGACATCACTTTGCAATAGTTCACAAACTTCACCTATGTTTCTTGAACTTCCAGTTAGCTTTTTAGTGCCTCACTGTTCAATATGAATGAACAATAAATATTCGGGGACCAGACATTTAAGAAAGTCCTCCAGTACAGGGAACAATATAAAAAGAAAAAATCTCAGAGAAAAGAGACAATATAAAGAAGGAAGAAAGTTTAAAAAGAAAAAAGGCTCTGAGAGGTAAGTTTTGGGCACAAATAAAAACAGAATTCTATTAAAAAAAAGAATAAAAAAACAGGAAAGAGCTCTTAGAAATTAAAATGCATGATAACCAGAAAACATTTAGCAGAAAGATTCAAAGAAAAAGAAGTTTTTTAAAGTCAAAAGAGTAAAAGGACAATCAGTATGAGGGGAAAAAGATAAGAAATTTAAAGAATCAGTTCAGAAGTTCTAACATCAAACTAATAGAAATTCCAAAAAGAGGACAGAAAACTAGATTATGATTAGATTGGGGGTGAGGGGAGCAGGGGAGACTGTGTATTTCATTAAATGCCCTCTAGGACTACTTGATTTTTCTCAGGTTTGGGCATTATATAACTATAGTAAAAAGAGAAATAATTATTAAATAAGAAAAGGACTAGGAATGCTAAGCAAACTAAATAATTCAACATTATCATAGTTCTATTATCCAGGAAAAATTTGTCCTCTAACTTCAGCAACAAAAATATTATAACATAGGGAAATGTTCAAGACATATTCAGTAAAATAAGCAGAGTATAAATACAGTGTATAAAGTGACAATTTCATAACAAAATATGTCTTTGCATGTACATAAAAAATACAAGAGGATAAAAATGTTAAGGATAGTTATCTCTAAATTGTGTAATTATGAATAATTTTTGGTGAATTTTCATATTTTTATACAGATGTATTGCTTTGAAAATTGGAAATTTAGTGAAATTTAGGGAAAACCAGTGAGAGAAAAATATTTAAAGAGATAGGAAATGGTGTTGTTAATGAAAACCCAACCTATTCTTTCTGTGAACAAATCATACTAAACTTGTTGCAGTTACAAAGATACATAAGACATTGCTCCTGTTTCTCAAGAAGGTCACAGTCTAACATGAGAGATCAAAATGAATGTATACATAGCCACAAATACAAGATAGAATGTTAGGTTTCCTAGGTGTGGAGCCAATACAGTTACGATTCTTTCATGGGAAAGATCACTTTTAGATGGAAGGTTAGGGAATTTGGGAATGGAAGAATGAATGGGATTTCAAGAAACCCAAGTTGTATGAAGCCATTCCAGAAAGAACTAAGACTTAAGTGTAAAAGCTCATGGTGATTTTGGCCGGATCCTGGGGTAGAAGATGGGATGTATGCTTTGGGACCAGTTAGTGTAGGGTACTGGATGCCAGGTAAAGGGATTTGGACTTTGTTTGATAGAAATTAAGAGTCAGTAAAGGTTTTTAAGGAGGGGACTGAATAATTACATGAGAGAACACCTGGTTTGAAGTCTATTATGCTAGCCCAGGCTAGTGATAATGAAGAATTGAACGTGCATATTGGTTGTGGGATTGAAAAGGAAGGATAAAGTTGAGAAACATTGAAGGAGTTGAGTCTATAGTATTTAGCAATTACTTGGATGGGGAAAAAGAGGTAAGGGGGCAACAAAAGGAGCTGCCTGTTGTGAGTCTGGATTATTAAAACAGTGGTAACAGTGGCACAAAAGAATAGTCAGAATAAAGAAGTAGTCTTGTGGAGGAAGATAATTTTGGATATGTTGAATTTTAGATTTCAGAGGAATATGCATAAGGCAGTACTCAAAAAGCATTTGAAAGTATGAGTTTGAAGAGCAGTCACTCAGCAAATACGTATTGAGTATCTCCTATGTTTAATAACCACCATAGCACAATCCATTCAAAATTGAGTAAAACGTGACCTCTGTCCTTAGGACAAAGCTCATTTTTTTTGGAATTAGGGAGATGAATAGATATCATACGGATTATCACAATGAAATTATCATAAGTAATGCATCAACAGACTATGGACAGAGTACTGTGAGAGCACAGAGGAGAAAACTCCATCTTTAGGTTCACCAAGATCATTCTAAAAAGGTTTAAATGACCAGCAGCAGCTTACAAACATGGGAAACTATTCCAGGCATGATCTGGCCATTTCACAGAAATGAGGGCTTAATCTAGAAGGAACAGAGGGAGACTATTATAGTGAGAAGAAAATCGGAAGTTATGTATCTATTTGCCAGGTAGGAAGAGGTTGAGAAGCCATTGGGGGGGAACATAGAATTTGATCCCAGAAGCTAAAAGAAGTGATTCAAGGCAAATGAAAGTTTGAAACTGGCCAAGAAATTAGGAAGATTTAGAATCAAATCTGCTGGATTTAGTGATTCAGAGGCTATTGATGACTTTATAAAAATGTCTCAGTAATATCAGAATGAAGATGTTTCAGATGGTGAGGATGTAATAAAACTTATAAAAATAAATGCAAAATAATGTGTTATACATATTAACTGATGGTTTATAAATATTACACAAATAAACTTATCATATATAGGGAGTAAATGTAAACAATATTTTTGTGAACTTGATTTTTAAGAAATATCAAAGAAAGACCACAGGAAGTGGTCTTGTGGGGCTAGTAGAGCCATTGGATCTGGCAAGGATTGTTGTTGATGTTTGAAAATCATTTTCAAAAGATTAGTAAGGGCATGATCTAGACTTTGAAGGAGCTAAGTACATGAAAAGAAATAAAAGGATGGTGGCAGTTCCCAGAAATCCTGAAACACTGCCTCTCCTCCACCCTACCCCGCACCCCATTATCTGATTAACTTAACTTTTCCTTCAATTATCAGCAGAAGTGTTCCTACCTCAGGCAGACCTTCCTGTCCAACCTTCTCAAACTAAATTAGGCTCTCCGTGTTAGGCTAACACACCATTCTTTTGCTCTATAGAATCTACCACAATTTGTAATATATTGCTTGTATATTTGTTAAATGCCTGTCTGCCTCACCAGTTAGTTGCTTGAGGATAGGCACTGTGAGAATTTGTTCTCTATTTTACATTCCAGCCTCATCACAGTGTTGTTGGTACATAGGTTTTTAACAAATATGTATTAGATGAGAGAGGCAGAAGGTTAAAATGGAGCATTTCCAAAGTAAATGTCTTGAGGATAAAACAGTTAAAGGATATCAAAGTCCAACATATGTTGCCCAGTATGTGGATTGCTGTAGTGGAACACAGATCAAGATTTTGGGGAAATTGAGGTTATACTTCTAGAACAATTTGCTCAAATTGGGATGAAGAGGAAAGAGTGATGTTTTAAAACAGATGTCAAATGGGAGAAGCTGAAGTAAAACAGAAAGGATAGAATTCAAAAATGAGGTTAGTAAAAAAAAATGAGTTTCGAAAACAGTAAAAAGTATACTGTCTTTTCTTCTTTGGTGGGTGAGTTAGAAGTTTATTGAGGGCTGTGAGCCAAGGGGAGTGGAAGGGAACTATGTTTAAATGAAGTTCAGAAGGTATAAGGTTTATATAAATAAGGGGAAGAAAGTATAGGGTGATATGTTCATAATATAACAGGTATCCTAGGACACAGGGCAACAGGACCCATAAAGGGGGAAGACAGAGACGATGAAACTAGGTGACGGTGGGCTCTTGAGCACAGTGTATGTGCTTAATAAGTATTAGTTAGTAGACCTGTTTAGTGCAAATTCATTTATTTCTAGAGAAACAGCACTAAAAATCCCCTAAATTAAGTAATAGTGATAGCAAACAAAAGCTTTTTGTAATATGTAACCCCATATCTTAAAATACAATTACATGTAAATATATTTACACTATTTACGTGAAAAGTTTTTGACTAAAAGTATGTTCTTGTCGTTTTTAATATTCTCACACAGTGATAAAGATTCTTTGCAATATACAGAGATACCTTGTTTCGATATATAAAAATTCTTGGTTCTGAAAAATAGAACTTCGTTTGCTTCATGTTTTTAGAAATGACTAATCCTGCTTTAGATAGCTTTTATTTAAAACTATTTACAAAAATTATGATCATGAAATAACGGAGTTTATGTGCACCTCAAATACAATTTAAAAATTTGGTGGGTTTTTATTTTTTTGGTTTTTGGTTTTAATCAGTACAGTGAAATTTCTATGCAGCTCTGAATACCTTGCCTTGTTACAGTATTTTAATTCCGCTTGTGACCATGGGTTTGTAAGGTGACTGGAGTTAGGGATACTATCTTTGACTATGAAAAAAGAGTGGTCTGTTTGTCCTCTGGGCCAAACAAAGTGATTCCTATGTCCGATGAGGGCCACTGACCTGATTCACACTGCACTTCACTACCAAGGGCTTTGGCATAGACCAGCTGGTGTTTTATGTTTTTTCTGTACTCATTCAAAACCAAGAATCAAAGTGCTCTGTGATATCCTTGTGAATTGTCATACAGTAAAACATGTCTCTTTCCATAAGTGTGTTTTGCTTCTTTGGTTTTTTTTTTTTTTTTTTTTTTTTTATGTGAGCATTGAAGTATTTTACCTGGTATACTGAGATATGGTTCTCTGGCTACTAGGAAATAATTCATTTCCTGAACGTAAAATGCATTAGAAAAAAAAAAAAGAAGAAAATGTTACTATCATCGTATAACTAAATAGGTTAGGACTTCAGTGGTTATTGTTAATAATTCTGACTCAAAGCACCTAGTAGGTTAATTCTTGGTAACAGTGCTTATGTGGGAGAATACACTTATCTGCTGCAAAGTTTTGCATGTGTGAACAGCTATTACCAAGGTGGAAAGAAAAGAGAAACTCTGCTTTTATCTGTACTTTTTCTCATCAGTTGAATTCTTTTTAGTGTCCTTGGTACCAACCGTACCATGAATAATGTTTTCATTAAACAATGACATTCCATTTGTTGCATTTTAGTTTTCTTCAGTAAAACTTCTCTGTCCTTATCCCCCCAAAAAATAAATTAAAAAAATTCTCACCATGTATCTAGGACACTCCTGATTTGTCTTTTGAATGAGTCAAAGCTGAGAGAATTATGTAAGAGCAAATGTTAGTGTTACGAGTCACATAATTTGAAGACTGATCATCAACCCCTCATGATCTAGGATACAGTCAGACCATGAATTCGATTCAGTATTTCCCTTAACACCAAAGGTACGATCTTGCCTTATCTTCTTGCTGTCTTTTAGTCTTGGTAGAAATTTATTAGCTTTTCTTGCCTAAAGCAGAGTGTGGAGGAGGAAGAGATTTGAGTCTGAAAAACATATAAATGCTTCTCTCCACACTATCAAAAGTCAGATGTTAATTCTGCTTTGGAGGAGACTGACGGCACACTGATCTTGAGTTCTCTTCGCAGTGGGTAAACCTCACAAGTGCAACTACTGTGGACGAAGCTACAAGCAGCGCAGTTCATTGGAGGAGCACAAGGAGCGCTGCCACAACTATCTCCAGAATGTCAGCATGGAGGCTGCCGGGCAGGCCATGAGTCACCATGGTGGGTAGAATCGGCATTCACCATTTGCATCCCCCCTCGCTGCCTTTGTAGTTCCTTAGGGGTTAAACGGTTCTCTCTCCCTACCCTTGAGCGTGAAGATAAAATCTTAACTCTTTTTAAAACAATTTTAGATCACATTAACTTTGCATGGGATTATCTTCTGAAGCACGTGAAGTGAGTTGAGCTTTGGGACCCTTGGCAGACAAGCTGTACTGAGTTTTTGTGAAACTCCCAGATTTATTTCTGATAACATGCATTTGAATTAAGATAATAATGACAGCCGGCTTTGAATACACCAAAGGAAGAGAGTATTTGCTCTCCTCTTTCATTGGCTGCACCAAAGAGTTAAATGGTTCTAGGAAAGTCTGTAGAGTTCCTAAAAGAGCTGGTTGTGTATTTTCATTTCTCTTAGGTAAGTGATCAGTGATAGAATTGATATAATTGGAAATTTCTCTAATCTGTTTTGTGATTTATCTTGGAAATTACTCATTTTGCTTTCTACAAGTGTAGGGGACAGTCTAGACTAAAATTAGGCACCACTTCCCTCCACAAAAATCAAAACCCAAGCAAAACATCCTCATCTCTGCAATATACAATAGCAGGTAGGAAGGTAGTTTCTAAGGTTTATCAACTAATAACTCTACATTACGGAAAAATTAATGTTGATAATCAGCCTTACGAAGGAAAGTTATGAATTTTAGTTCTTGAGATTTGGAGCATCTGTCTTGTCCTATTAATTATATTTTTATACTGATTAATTTTATCATTCATATAAGTACATACAAAAATCTTAACTTATTGTTGCATTTATATCTTTTATTTTAAAAAGATTTAGCCGGTATCAGATAATATAACTAGAGAATGCTGTAGTCATTTTCAAAATATAAATATCTATTTAACAGCTTATAGACAGCTCAAGGATTATTTGTGGGTTTTGTTTTGTTTTATGTAGTACACATTGTAGAGGTGTGTTTATAGGACAGCAAGTGATTATTTGTTGTTGTTAAGTTGAGAATTTAATTTAAAATATTTATTTTGTTACCCTGAATAATTGAAGCATTTCTTTTTGAGGGTAGTTTATATAATCTAAAGAATTATTTAATTCTATTTGTTACTGTGAATGAGTCCTTTGTTTTTATTTTATCATTATTAACTAACATTTTTGAAAACCTGTGTTTTATGTCGTAGTAAATTTGATATCGCAAGCTTGCATTACCTGGGCTTATGAAGGTAGCATAGGATCCAGAGCAGGGAATGTAAAATGGTGGTTCTAGGAGTCCAACTAACCTGGCCTGGCTGTGTGGTGTCTGTGTCACAGACTCGGTATGAGAACTAAATGTGATTGGATATGCAATAAATACCCAATAAATTAGTTCTTTTCACTATTACATTTCAGGGCATTAAACATTAAGAAATGTTAAATGTTCCATGCCCTATAGAGTTGTGTCACTTACCAGCATTAACTTAGGCATTTGAGGTTTCATTTGCCGTTTCTGTTTAAATTGTTTTTAGAGGTGGCTTGAGGCAGGGTAACTGGTGGAGGCTTGAAGGCATGCCAAAATTTTCTAAAGACATTTTGTGGTACTACTACTGTTTTTTCCATATAATGTTCTCTCCTTGCCATTTTGACATTTGACTGGATTATTAATTCCTTTTCCACTGAGTTTCATAAACTCAATGGAAAGTGTGTTGCACACACATCTGAATAAGAAAGAGTTTCTTCTAAAAGGTTTTATATAAAGTGTATATAAATAGTCAACATTTAACTATGTGTTGGCAAATTAACCAGTTGTAGAATAAGTCCTGATGAAAAATTAAGCAGGTGTATTCTGGGGGGAAAAGACTTCTAAACAACCATAGCATCAACCCTCATTTCCCAGATTGCTTAGCCCTTAATAATCAGAAGCCCTTTATAGGTTGCTCTAAAACTGTAACAGAATGGGGAAAGTGAGGAAGATACTCAGGTACTGGGTAGAGCAGGGGACAAAGCCAAAGACAAGTGTATGGGGAGTGTGAGAGGAGGAGATAGGTTTTGGTATCCTTTATAGACCCAAATATTTGTTCTTCAATATTGGATATAGTTTAACCACATAAGTTTATATTAACATCATTTCATGCTGTACTTCTTGTGGGGATGTTGTAATAATAATTTGAGAGTATCCATAATCTCCTTTTTCTTCTGTTAACATTCTTAATGCAGAATTGGATATATGAGGTAAGAATTGATAAATGCCGTAAGAGGAAAAACATACTGGCAAAATGCTCCTAGAGTTCATCATTAACCTTGTCTCACCTACATGGCTTGGCATGTGTCTCCTCTTAAAGACAGCCACAGTGAAATTAATGTTTATATCCTTCCCTCTCTTACTATCCTGCTATATCTTGTCTTTTCTTTTTTTTCTTTTCTTTTAGTGGTAGAGGTGGGGGGTTGCCATCATTGTGGTTGCCATTAGCCCTTTGAAATTATTCTTTTTTTTGTTTTGTTTTGTTCCTATCTGACATAGTTATGTCTCCTAGCCTCTCTTTCCTAAAACATGTTCTTCCCCATGTTGACTCTTCTAGGGAGGGGAATGTCTGAGGTCAAAGAGGCATTCTTTCACTTCATTCAGGAAACATTTATTGAGGGCTTGCTATGTGCTAATTTCCCACACAACATTCTGGGAATATAAAGATAAATGGACACAATTTCTTTCTTACATTTATAGTATGGTAGGAAATAGGTACTTTAAAGAAAGATGAATAAAATGAAGTAAACGCTCTAATAAAGACGTATGCACACTTCTCCAGGAGCGAAAATGCAGAGCTGACCTAACTCTGTCTCCAGAAATCAAGAAAACCTTCTTACATCCAGTGCTTGATTCATACATGAGGTTGAGAAAAATCGTACAAATTAGATTCACAGAGAATGTATGTTCCAGGCAGAGCAGTTGCCACAGGCTAACACTTGGAGGTATAAAATAACATTAGCAGGTTCCTGGACATTGAACATAGTTGGAGTTAAAGAAGTGGTAGAAAATGAGACTGACATAATTGGTTGTAATGCAAAAATGGAGCCTTTTATTGCTAATCCAATGTTTGAATTCCACTGGGGTAATCCGATTTGTCTTGTAAAGAAAAATGTCACCAATGAAGAACATAGGAGAGATGCCTGACTGAGGTGGGAGGAGAGACTGGAAGTGAGAATGCCAAGGAAAAGGTAAGAAGGCAGTAACAGGAGAGGAGAACAGGATGAAGCACTTAAGACATATTTTAGGAGGTAGACTAAAAAGATTTTGAGTTTGAGGGAAAAGGAGAAAATTCATGACTTGTAGTTTTGGAAGTAAAAATAATAATGGATTTTATGGCAGATTATCTTATTTGAAAATTATCTTTATGCTCATTTTTCAAGTCTGTTTAGCTTGAAGAAAAAACTTTAAATGCTAAAGTATGTAATTAGCTTTTTCCCCCTTGCCGGAAGACAAAAATGAAAGCATGAACCAAAAGATAGCTAGCTTTAAAACAAGAACATATATTCTTAAGTTTATGCTTTGAATTTTTTGAGAAAGGGAAGTTCTTTATTGCAAGTTGGGGAACAGAATTAAGAATCTGTAAATTCTAGTAAACTTCTTCAACTTGTTTCCATTGGGTAACATTATTTCCTTCATGAAGTATTCAGTAAAAATACACTGAATATTATATTTGTTTCACATCATAAAAGGTATGAGAGACACAAATAAAATGCAATCCCTACCCTAAGGTTACTTAACTACTGGAAGATATAGACCAGTAAACCAACAGAACACTGTCTGACATGCTTTATAGGGGCATAGAGGATAGATGTCCAAATCAGATTCTGGGTGTCCAAGAGGAATTTCTGGGGAAAGCTACATTTGAGTGGAGTTTTGAAAGGCAAGATGGCCAGCTAAATAAATGGAAGAGTCTTTTATGCAGAGAGAACAGCATGTATGAAGATATAGAAGCCTAAAGAGCATGGTGAGTTAAGGACCTACAAATAACTGGTATAATTAGAGCACAGTTTGTAAGGGCAAAAGAAATTAGAAGGTAATAAGGTCAGAGAAATAGTCTGTGAACAGAGTATCAAGGGCCATTTGTGCTAAGCAAAGAATTTTGTACTTTATCCTAAAAAATAATTGTGGATTAACGTTTAATTGCTAGGCATATACGACATCAGTCAGAAGAGTCAAGACAGAAGCAAGTAGACCATTGCAACAATCTGGTCAAGTTGGGTTTAGTAGTCTGGAATATACAGTTAAAAACTGAGAGCAACTGCAGATGTAGAACCTAAAATACATAGTACCTCCATGTGTGTATATGAGGAGGAAGTGGTAGAGAGAAGGGAAAAGAGACTGGGTGAAATGAAGAAACCTAGCATTTGCCACAGGTATTTAGCATGGATGACCAGGTAGATAGTGGTGCCATTCAAGAATATGGTAATTAGGAAAATATGATAAAGTTTGGGGTGGGAAATGGAGATTTCAGGTTTTGAAGGCATTATCGTTTAGGCACCGGTGAGAGACTGAACCACCAAGTGAAACTGAGAAGAAGTTGAATATATAGATCTCAAGTTTTCAAGAGAGGTCTGGGCAGAAAGTTCATATTTGGGAGCCATCATTATACAGGCAGTAGCCTGAAGTAATATGTTTTCTAAAGTTATATGGGTAACTATAGAGTGAGACATCTAGATGGCCAACAAAATACCAGGAAGAAAAAGAGGAAAAAAAAAAAAGAGCCATGAAGATGAGTAAGAGCAGAGAATGGGAGAATGGGAAGAGTGATTTCACAGAAGCCAAAGCAAGCAAGTAAGGGCACCATCGGATGTTGCCAAGAAAATAAGAGAATTGATTTTTTTTTTTTTTTATATTTGGCAACCTGGAGAAAATGTATGACAGGGTGGAAGACATCCATTATTTTTGCCTGTCCTACATACCCTCCTTCTTCTGATAACAAAATTTCCATTTTCCTTTAGAGAACTGTTTCCCATTGCATGAAGCCATGTCAGTCCTGACAGTCAGGACTGTCAGCCTATGTTGCCTGCCCTCTCTTGGACAGAGGGTGGACATGTGACCTAATCCAGGTCACTCAGACTCTGTCTTCTTGGATTTTGAATTTTGAGTTGGACTGTTTGGTAAAATAGCTATGTTGGGAACACTCTTAGATGCTTCTGTCTTCAAGATTTATCAGTGTGATGAGATAATGAAATAGTACAAGTATAAATATTTTTATCTTGGTTATAACATCAAAAATAAGGTCAAGGAAGAATTTTGGTTATGAAGTTTGCTCTAACAAGTAAGATTAGTTTATTGGTGTTTTCTTAGCCTAGGTAAATCTCTATGTGATTGTTGCATTATTGAAGTAACTTAACTTGTTTTGTGTTTCAAGCCCATCACTCTACCCAGATCCTTGAAAGCAAAAGAAAAAAAAAAAAATCGGATTAGTTACATAATTGAGAAAATGTATCAGCTCTTTTCCCAATGGCAGACCTTAAAAATATGTCAAACTTGTTTATGAAAAGTCAACACTCAAATTATGTCTACAAAAGAATAGTGTAGCATAATGGTGAAGGGCCCAGACTCTAGAGACAGACCACCTAGGTTCAACTCATATATTCCCTACTAACTAGGGATGCACGATATACATTTGTTGCACCATCAGTAAAATGGAGATGGTACTTATCTCGAGGGGGTTATTGAAAAGATTAAAGGAATTATTAAATCCAGTCTTAGAATAGTACTTAGCACATAGTATATATCAATTATTGTTATTATTGCTGATATGGTAGAAACAGCATCAATATTTGATATGTGAAGGGCTGATGTAAAATAGAAGTAAGATGAGAGCTCTGACAAAGTCATTGTTTTCAGTTCACATGAGCTTCATTGAACTTGGGACAAATCATCTGAATTGAGGTGGATGTGGTGTGGGACAGTTCGCACACCCAGGTTTCGTTTTGAGTGTTAAATGTGTGCAAATATGAAAATTCAAGGTTAGACTTAGAGCAAAACTGCCAAGTTTTAGACTACTCATTTCAAAACTAATTAATGTATTCAATTTGGGGGCAAACCCTGTTAACCAGTTTTGCTGTTTTTTTAGCAAAATTTACAACAACAAACCTTTTTTTCTTCCTTTCTTTCATTTTGGATCCTGGTTTGTGACATATTTTCACCTTCAGTCCATACATAGCCTGTTTTTTAGCTTTATAGTTACGTTTAATAATGTAGTAAGTGCCTATAAATCCACCACCCAAAACAAAAGTTAAGATTTTGACAATAATCTGTATCTAATTAATGTCCTAACCACATCCATTCTCCACTGCCCTTCCGTCCTCCTGACCACCCTTGTTTGAATTTTTTGGTCAGCCTTTCTTTGCTTTTCTTTTTAAGTACATGTTTTTACTTTAGTTGTTGCTGAAAGAGAACATAATGTTTTATGTAACATCTTGGGTTATATATTTTTCCACTTGATAATATCATGGATTATATCAGTATAGAAAATGACCTGAGTGTTTCCTTGTTTCTGAAACTCCTAACTTCCTTCCAAATTAAAATCCAGTGATTATGGCATCTCTTGTCAATAGTAGCCATCTCTTATAGACATTGAAGAGTAAATTTTTCTGGCCCATCCACTGGACTATACAAGACGAGGTTAACCCAAAACTTAGATTGAATATCAATTTCTTTAAACATGTCCAAATTAGGAAAACATTTTTCTGTTGCCATTTTTCATTTCTTCAAAATCAGCAACCTGTATTGGTTATTAAGTAGGTCACCTGAATTGTGCACTGGATTTTCTTAACTTTCATCTCCTGCTTTCTCATTTTATTTTAGTGTCTGCCCTTATAAATGAGAATGTATTGTGTTTCACACAGTGGAACTGTCCTTTACAAATGAAAGGAGCAGAATAAATCATTTTACAGTATATGTGGAACAAGTAAAGATAGCCTAAGATATGCAACCTTTACGTTCCCAAACAGTACTGGCACAGGTACAATTTAGAGAAAGCAGTGATAATCAGGAATAAGTTATGGTCTTTCCTGTGAACATTGGCTTCAGTTATTGATCTCATCTGCCTCAGATGTTACTGTATCCGTAAACATCCTTGGACATTATTTTTACTCAAAAACAATTTGATAAGTTCTTTGTACTGTGAACGTCCATATCTAATGTATCTCTGAGCTAATCTGTTAGCCCACAGCAATTTAGACAAATGGGATGAAGAGGGAGCGGCTTTGGAGAGTTTATGTCAAGTGAATTAGAGCAGTTTAGTGAGCAAATATGCCAGTTTGGAAATGGAATTTTTTATCCTGCTGAAGAGCTCTTTTTAAAATAAATTGCAATCATAAAGCGGCCACAGTTTATTATGTGTAGACATGTTCAGAATTGGAACTCCTTCATGAAGGCTGCTTTGTGCAGGTATTTATCTACTGCCAATAGGGCTAACAGCTCACTCAGCTCATCAGTAGAAAATCTGCTACAGGAAAATACACGGGTGAAAAAAAACTGGTTAAATATCGTGCTGTTATTCCGTGTGTCTGTTTAAGCTTTCCTGCAAAACAAGTTGACTTAAATTGTTTTAGAAAAAGTCCAAAAACCTTGAAAATAGTGCAGTCTAAAAGTGGTATTGATTTTAATCAATGTTAAAAACACTTTCAGAGGAGTAAGATGAGAAACAAGATCAACATGTTTGCCACCAATAGTGACCAACAGTTTATGTCATTGATCTGAGAGTGACTCGGATAAAAACAAATCGTGTGTGTGTGTGTGTGTGTGTGTGTGTGTAAAATTAGAGAGTGTACTTTAACACTAAAGATTATTCTTTCTACTTTTATTCAAGCATACTAGCTTATGTTTAACACATACCAAGGTGGCACATCCAGCTTTATATCTTTTAAATGTTGAAGAAATTATCAGTTTGCATTTTTTGTATGGTTTTGCATAGTACCTCCTATGGAAGATTGTAAGGAACAAGAGCCTATCATGGACAACAATATTTCTCTGGTGCCTTTTGAGAGACCTGCTGTCATAGAGAAGCTCACAGGGAATATGGGAAAACGTAAAAGCTCCACTCCACAAAAGTTTGTGGGTAAGCATTACAAATTATTTTACTTCTTAAAAGGTGGTTTTAACGAGCAGAAGTAGGTTCCATGTATTAGAAACATAGATGGTATATTTCAGTTCAAGAGATAAATACCCATCTCTTTTGTCCATTATTCATTCCTACTTTATGCTGTTCCATGGGTACCACACTTACACACACACACACCCTTGGGTGTATGGGCCTAGGAAATAAAAAAAGACTGATAAAATTTGCTATCTCAAAATGAAATTATATAGAAAGTATAATAGTATATAAAATAAAATGTTCATTTATGTACAAAATAAAAATACTTAAGGAAAATGGTGTCATCTATAAGCTAGTTTTGTAATCTGTTTTCCAGTTTCCATTAGTGCCAGGTCTTTAAACTCTTTTCTTTACATGGTATTAATGCTTTTGCTATTTGATCTGGAGTTAAGAGAAATCTTCCCCCCCAAATTCTTCATTAGAAGAATAATGCAGCAACCTACATTCAAGAGCCTTCATATTTGGATCTATCTTTCATATGTGGATCTTTGTTTTCATCTGCCCTATGGTTTAAAACAAAAAGATTAAATATGATGTATTTAGACTTTTCTTTTTCATTTCCAAGCCCTTAGATATTCTTTAATACACTCAGAGTTGGCATCATTCTGTACACTGTAAGTCATAAAGTGTCTCTAAGGATGCAAAAAGCATCCAAGTTTTTTAAGAATGTCTAAAAATAGTGATTCTGTATAAGGAATTGCCATTAATTATATATGTAATATATCTATTCTTACAGACTTTATATAGGGTAAAAATTAGAAAAGAAAGATTTTCAAATAGATTCTCACATTCTAGTGTCAAAGAGTATTGCAGAACATCCTGTTATGTGTTGAGTGGTGAATGGGAGAATATATTCTCTTTGGTTATTTCAGGGAGGGAAGGCTAATAAAGTTCTTTTACTCCAGTAATCACTTAGAGAAGATTTCCTTCCAATCTAAAATTGAAGAACTAATGACCAAAATATTTTAAGACAAGCTGGAGAGAGTTATTGACAGAGCTCATTGGAAAAAAGGCTAGAGAACAGCCCTAAGGGATCACAGTTGATCCTAGGTCAACTTAAAGCCCCTGCAAGAATACTCAAAGGCCTGCCTTGGGCCCTAAGTAACTTTTATTTCTGCTTTCTCTCTTCCTTTTTATAAATAACTATTTTTTAAATGCCATCTCATCTATTTTTTAAATTGATCAATTTAATTGATGTCCATTAAAATGCCTGTATCCCAACTAGACACTAGTATGTTGGGAAAATATGTCTTTATGTCTTCTGAATGTATTTAGTTCTGTTCTTTGAAATATTTTTGTTTCCTATGACTTAGAGATACTAGTCTCAATTTGATTTAGAGGGACAGATTTTTTTAGATTACATTTTGATTTTTAAAATTTTCTAAAAAAATAACAGATTTTTATTAGGAATTTAATGGTATTTTTTATTTGGATTATCCTTTGAAGTAAAATATAAAAAATAATCACACACTATCTGATTTTTTTTTTATAAATTCCTTTTTACCGTGTTCCTCAGTTAAATACTGTTCTTTGACCTTATCAAGCCTTCCAGACCAACGATCCCCGAACTCTCTGCATATCTTTTTGTGTCCTCCTTTCTTTTTCTTATCCAGCTTAGATTCCATGGTTAATCACTTTTACCACTCTCTTGACAATGTTCTTGACTGTCTTACTTTGTTGCCTTTCTATCACCTCCTCCTGGTGAAACTCCACTCTCTAGTGAAAAGAGGAGCATCTTTCTCATATCGACAGGACTGATAGTACTTGTGGAGAAAACCCCACAGCCTTACAAATTGGTGTCACTATAAATCAATGAATAAATGATCTCCAGTATCAGTTGTTCCATCCATATATGTAGCTTTAATTTTAATCCATTCTTCGACAGTCCTCTCTCCTGCTCAGCCCTGTAGCCATTTCAACATTTCTTCATTCTCCACAAACATTGTATCTCACTCCTTGATGGTATATCTCAGCTTACAGGAATAAAATCAGTCAAAATAGTTTCAATATAATATCACTAATCTTATAAAGATTATCTGTATTTATATGAATACTTTCTTTTTTTCCTCTGTTTGAATGAAAGAAGTATCCCTCTTTCTAATTAATGTTAATTCCTCTTCTTGTGCTCTGGAATTCTCCTCTCCCAGTCCCCCAAATATCTTACATTGTTATTCCTTTTTCTCACTTATATTTTCAACCTCTCCCCTCTCTTGGCATTTTCCTTTTCGTATGTAACACGATAAATTCTCATCATTAAAAAAAAAAAAACAAACTTCCCTTAAACCCAAGTCTCCTTCTAGCTACTACCTACTTTTTCCTTCTCTTCAAAAATGGAGTTGTTGAAAGAGTTCTCTATGCTTGATTTCCATAATTTCTTTCTTTCTACTCATTCCCCAGTCTCTGCCACTTGGCTTTCTTCCTCATTGAGGTCACCACCAGCTTCCATAGTGCCAGGTGCAGTGGACCCATTTTAGACTATCTTACACAACTTTTTTTTTTTTAAGATTTTATTTATTTATTTGACAGAGAGACACAGCAAGAGAGGGAACACAAGCAGGGAGAGTGGGAGAGGGAGAAGCAGGCTTCCCATGGAGCAGAGAGCCCGTTGCGGGGCTCGATCCCAGGACCCTGGGATCATGATCTGAGCCGAAGGCAGACGCTCAACGACTGAGCCACCCAGGCGCCCCTATCTTACACAACTTCTAGAGAGCATTTGCCACTCTTGAATAATTAATTCCTTTTGAAACACTTCTTTCCTTGGTGTCCATGACATTGATCTCTCTTGCATTTCTTCCAGCTTCTTTGCTCCCTCTCAATCTTCATTATGAATTTACCCTTAACAGCTATGCAAATGGAGCAAAAGTACTAATGGAGGCCTCCATTCGTGTGCCTAAATATTTTAATATTTTAAATCAAGCTGAAAAACTATTGTGTTCTACCTTCCTGACTTGGAAGATTGAGTTCAAATAAATATAGAATCCTCAGATTCCTTAGAGTTCCACACCAGACCTTGACAGCATGAGCAGAACCACTGCCTGACCTGCAGCCAGACCTCTCTTAGACCTACCTCTGGTTCTGTCCAGTACCAAAAGGGGCCTCATGCCCACATATGTAGACGCTCCAGCCTACACATTCTAGACCCCACACATAGCACATAAAGAGTAGTGTGTTGGCCACTCCTCAGGCCTAAGTGTGTGAATACCAGCAGTACAAATTGGTACTCAGGAGGATAGACCCTTTGATGAGGACTGTGCTAACCCTTGATGCAAGCTCAGTGCCATTTGGGCAAGGAATTCTGGGGTCCTGGGTATCCAGGGTATGGTCTAGGGAGTAATCTCCAGATAGGCACATTCCCTTGGCTATATACATTCCTCATTCCATGAGGAGCAAAAAACTCTGTAAACATGGGGCCCAGTGCAAGAATCCAACTTGCCTTGATCTGTGGGCAGGCATTAAAAATCTTGGTGTTCTTCCAGGTTCTATTTTTGACCTTCTCTTCTTCACACTTTACCTATGCCTGGGTTATATCTTCTATTCTTGTGGCTTCAGAAGTCACTTTCTATCAACTGATGACTTAGATATCTACATCTCAAGTAGAGGTCTCTCTCCAAAATTTGAGACTATATATTGGTAGTTACTGGACCATGACTATTACTCAGCCTTTCCCAACGTGAACTCATCTTCTCTATCTCATTGCCATCCACTAAGTTTCCTAGGCCAGAAACTTGGGCTCCATGTTTAATTTCTTTCTCTTACTCATGTTCTATGTCACCATGTCTATAATCACCAAGCCCTAGAAACTATATTTTCTAAATTTCTCTCCGTCCCATCCAATTTTCTCCATTTCCACTGCCACTGTACTAATTCAGGCCACCATGATCTTTATGGCAATAACTTCCTCAACCATATCAATAAATACCTAATCAAGTCACTTCCCTGTTTAATCCTTTTAATCCTTATTGCCCATGGGATAAAATTCCAATTCCTTAGCTGTTGAATGAGCCCTTTTATTATCTTTTCCATCTTTCTCATCTATTTCCACTCTCAGCTATATAGTGAAATGTAAGTAACCCCTTGAACAAGTCATGCCGTCTTGCCTCCGAGCCTTCCAGGCTCCACCCCCACATTCCTTTACTTAGCTAGTATTTGTCATCACATATCCCTGATGCCATTTTCTTCAAGAAGTCTTCTTTTACTCCCCTAATTATATATTCCTTTTATTTGACCTCATAGCATATATCACACTGTATTAATAATGATCCCTAAATTGCTTTTGGGGATTTGTTTGTCTAGCTCAACTTTTAAACTCTTAATATTGTGATAAATTGAATGCCATGAGATAAGGTCTCATCATTTTTTTCTTCATTACTCTGATCATTACCCTGATCTCACTTTGGGGACCTCTCTTCAAATCTGAAATTAATACTAGCTATCCAAAAGTGCTTTTCCAGAATGCAGTTCTGGGGATCAACATTTTTTCATCAACATTACAAATTAGGCATCCATCTATAACAACATACTAAACATTTATAAGAAGTCCACATATATTTTTAAGAAGTCTTTATCTGTGAGATTTACCTATCAAAGTAACCAGGCAATTAGTAGGAGACCGCATTTAGTGACAGAATTTTAAAAAGATAAAATATGCTGTCCAAAGCTGGCAATATTTAAAGGAGAAAAATTAAAATTACTTCTCCTACTTTATGCACAGAACTCTTTCATGGCTAATCTTGAAGTAAAATATAAATTTGTTGAAGTAAATATTAAAGGGAAAACTACAAAAATCCTTCAATCAAGATAAAGTATAGAAAATTAACAATGGATGTACATACCAGCACCATTGCCCATATGTCTGAATAAGGAAGGGGTGGTGTAAAAATGATTAATTCTCCATTTCAAGAAGCAAAACAACAAAACATAGTATTTTCCAAGTTTATAAATAAACTACTTTTGGAAATGACTCCTATATTTAAACAGTCCTAAATTTCATTCAGTTTATCAAACAATACAACCTTTTTTTTTTTTTTTTTGACAGAGAGAGAGAACGCAAACACAAGCGGTGGGGAGGGGGCCAAGGGAGAGGGAGAGAGAGAATCTTAAGCAGGCTCCATGCCCAGCACAGAGCCCGACCTGGGACTCCATCTCATGACCCTGAGATCAGGACTTGAGCCGAAATCAAGAGTCAGACTCTCAACCGACTGAGCCACCCAGACACCCCCAAACAATACATCTTTTAATGGTATTTTAATGGTGATTTTTTTTAATTCTCCAGGGTGACATATACAGGCTTTATAATTTTTTTTCTAATATAGCCATTAAATCAACCAAATTAACCCTATATAACAGTGAGGTGACAGAGGTTATAAGCAGATCACTCTCACTTTTGTGATCTTTGTGGCTTGGTCACTGATGTCTAAAATATGCAAAATAGGCATAGTTTCTGACTTATTTTCACCTGGTATTTCTTCTTTTGCCTATAGTCGCTGAGCTGTAGACAAGTGGAAATTTTATTGAGAATGAAAATAATACAGTCAATCATACCTTTCAGCCTAGATGCATTTTCATGATGGCATTAAAACAAGTGCAAATGGCTTGTGAAATTCTTATTACTAATCCTCTTTGCAGGTTGAGAGTATTTGTGAGTCTCAGCAGAATTAAAGAGCCCAAATGCTTGATCTAAAAAATAAGATTATCATATTATAGAAAATGGAGACGATTAACTTTGTACATTTATATTTTAATCCAATCACTAATTTTGTTGTATTTTGTTTTACTTTTCTCGCCGTCCTCCTTTCAGGGGAAAAGCTCATGCGATTCAGCTACCCAGACATTCACTTTGATATGAACTTAACATATGAGAAGGAGGCTGAGCTAATGCAGTCTCATATGATGGACCAAGCCATCAACAATGCAATCACCTACCTTGGAGCTGAGGCCCTTCACCCACTGATGCAGCACCCGCCAAGCACAATCGCTGAGGTGGCCCCAGTTATAAGCTCAGCTTATTCTCAGGTCTATCATCCAAACAGGATAGAAAGACCCATTAGCAGGGAAACCTCCGATAGTCATGAAAACAACATGGATGGTCCTCTCTCTCTCATCAGACCAAAGAGTCGACCCCAGGAAAGAGAGGCCTCACCCAGCAATAGCTGCCTAGATTCTACTGACTCAGAAAGCAGCCACGATGACCACCAGTCCTACCAAGGAAACCCTGCCTTAAATCCCAAGAGGAAACAAAGCCCAGCTTACATGAAGGAGGATGTCAAGGCTTTGGATACCACCAAGGCTCCTAAGGGCTCTCTGAAGGACATCTACAAGGTCTTCAATGGAGAAGGAGAACAGATTAGGGCCTTCAAATGTGAGCACTGCCGAGTCCTTTTCCTAGACCATGTCATGTACACCATTCACATGGGTTGCCATGGCTACCGGGACCCACTGGAATGCAACATCTGTGGCTACAGAAGCCAGGACCGTTACGAGTTTTCATCACACATTGTTCGAGGGGAGCACACATTCCACTAGGCCTTTTCATTCCAAAGGGGACCCCTATGAAGTAACGAACTGCACATGAAGAAATACTGCACTTACAATCCCACCTTCCCTCAGATGTTGACATACCTTTTTTTGTTGTTTAATATTATTACTGTCATTAATTCTTATTTCGTGGACGCAGTGTCATTTGCCTGCCTAATTACAATAAGGAAGAAACAGAAGAGAGAAGGGACAAGGGATATTGTTTCTTGATAACTTGGCTTGTTTATTTTGTGGGAATTTAAGAGCAGTTCCATTTCTGCCACGCATAAATATAAGGTATATCATGCTTTGAAAAAAAATCACTTGATTCATATAGATTCACCTGAGAGATTCTAATTTGCCACTGATGTTCAGGATTATGATTGAAGGCAGGAAAGTTTAGAGTTTTCTGGGTAGAACTTTCTCAGTTTAAAGTGGTATAAGTAATTTTACTCTTCAAGGAAGAATTTTGTTTCAAAATATAAACTGTTTTTTTTTCCCCCTCTAGAGATCATGGTACACAAACACATTGTTATTTTCAGAGATAAACTCCTTGGATGAGTTGTTGTGGGTTCTATGTTTACTTCCCCAATGGAATTTATAATACGGTATGTTATACACTGTACCATATAGCAAAACTTTTGAACACACAGGTAGTTAAGGATACCTACAATACATCTGAGGTCCTATGATCTTATTTTTCTAAACTTAAGCACTGTTTTCCATAGTTTTGATGACTGGCATTTTATAGACACCCTGGCAGCCTTACTTTTAACACCTTTAATGAATAGTATTTTTATCTAGTTTTCAGAATAACATATGGTCTAAGAGTGGCTAAAAGGCAGTTAGTAGTTTCCAGAAAGGACCTCTACTTTTCATAAATTTGGGAAGTTTTCTTTTAAAGTTATAATGTGATGGCAGCACAGTATGCGTATTTGTTTCTAAAAGTATGCTTACGATTGTCACTTTATCAGCATTTAATCAGTGTTAACCAGTCAGCAGAAAAATATAATTAGGCTAACAGTGGGGTTGGGGGGGGACCCACTCAGCAATCCCTTTTCTAGTATGTCTCTTTTCACTGGTTTTTTCAAGCTGTGACCACCCAGTGTTCTATCTATAGTCCATTATCTTTTACTATTTGAGTGGGAGATCATAAAAATCTTGCTATAGGTTTTTGCTTTCCAAATCTCAAAGCAATTACTAATGCCACCTGAATGTGGTAACTTGAACCCCATAAGGTTATGGAACTAGGGCTATTTATTCTAGTATTCCTTCAGTAATAATAGTTACCACTTTTGGTGCATGGAAAAGGGAACTTCTTTGTAACTTGTACATTAGACTACAGATAAACAAAAAACAAAGCTTATTTTTACCCTTCTTGGAGTCTAGAATGTAACCTAACCTCCAAGTGAAAGTCACCATGTCCTGCACATTTTTCTGTCTTGAAAACATTCAACTATTTATAAGTCCTTGTCAGAAATGGATCTCAATCCCTTAGTAAAAATTTTCTCTTCTTTTAATCCTTGCATATGTTGCCATTTTTCATGTGCAAATTTTTTATTTCGTTTATAAGGGTGCTATTTTTTCTCTGCAGTCCAACAGCATTAAAGGGGAACCAGATGAGATCAAGTCATTTGGGGGGGCGGGGAGACACACTTGGATGCGGAACATGCTGCTTGTGTTGAGGGAGGACAGTCCTGTCCGTGACTGGAATATCTAATAGCCATTTTTGAATACTGGTTCAGTTAAGCAGTAACTGATAACTGCTCTAAAAAAAAAATCATTAAATAGGATGCTGAAACTATGTTTCTTAATACAGATGCTGTGAGAACTAGCAAGATTAGAGACGTATGGACAGAGAAGCAAACCTGGCCCCAATACTGCTCTTTACTCATTTTCTTATTTATCATCTGCTGATTTAAGTGACTTCTAAGCACTAACACAGCTTAGAGCTAGGCAAAAAAGATTATAACTCAGCTCTCCTTTACTGGCCCCTCTTGTAATTATTTTTGGAGAAATGTCCAAACTGTTCCTTTAAATCAAAGAGAATGCACCAAAACAGAGACATGAAATATTTTAAATAGCATGTCAACTGTCTTTCTCCCCGCCCCCCCGCTGCATGCTTTGGTACATTGTGAACATACAATATGTCCAAAAGTAAAGCATGTTTTTGAGACTCCCTTACTGCCCCTACCCTAACCACTCAAGAAAATTGGAATTTCATATATTTTTTTTTCCTTTTTGGAGGAAGGTAAATAAAAGTTACTGATTTTGTGTCTTACTGCAATTTAAGGAAGCATTTGGATGGCAGATAATATGTTCATCACTTTGACTGTGTGTGGATCTCTGCTGGCATCATCTAGGAATTTTTTTCAGTGTATGAACAATCATGTACCTAACTGCCCTGGGATGAAGCTGAATTTTAGGTGGACCTAAAGAGTTGTATAGTACCCCCCTGAAGACAGTACTAATGTATACTCTGTTTCTCATTTCATCTCTTTGGAAATCTCTTTTATGGAAGGGACTGAATATTTGTGAGAGTGTATTTGCTACAAGTGTATACTTGTATTTTCTTAGTTTCACTATATGAGGAACAGAAAGAGGTAAAGATGTCTCAGGGTGTGGCAGGGACAAATGAGGACGAGGTCAATTCAAATGTGCAGGTTAGAAAGAATTTTTGTGGGCACAGTGCTTTCTGGGAAACTCTGAATGGCTATATTTGCATGCCTCCTTCTTCACAAAAGGAAATATGCAAGTTGTTAGGGCCTAAAAATAAATATGAGAGTCAGACACCAAATAAATCAAGTTTTACATAACATTATATGCCCAGTTTATTTAGGTGAGATTTCACATTACAGAGTACTTGAGGGGCATGAAAATGGGTTAGCCTCTCTTTTCTAGTTTGGCAAAAATTCAGAAATTCATCACATTGCTTTGCCCTAATTTTGCCCAGAAATTTATCTCCAGCTCCCGTTGGAGATGTGTGCTGCCTCTCCCTAATAGTGGTCAATCACTTTTAAAAAGCCATTCTAATATGGCTTTTTAGAACAGTGAAAATGACCAATAAGCAGATTGGAAGAAATTTCAAGTTGTTAAAACATTCCGTTGAGAATTTTCTGGTGGGACAAAATGAGAAAATGAGAGACCGGGATTTAGATTTGGCTACAAAGTAGGGAATGTCTTTCCTAGAAACGTACAAGCAATTGTAGGTGTGCAACAGTGTATGTCTGTACACACCTACACACTCTTAAAGAAAAGTCATGACAAGGAGCAATTAGTGACCACATGTATTGCAATAGCACATAAAGAGTTAAAATTATAATTAACGCCTGAGCAATTTAGGAAATTTACCTGATTGTATTAACAAATATTAAAGAAGTTATTAGTGTGTCTTTAGGACTAGTTCAACTATTAAACCTTGGGTCTTTACAATCTATTTCCAGAAAAAATCAAAACAAACAAAAAGATCTTTAAGCTGTTTTGGTATAAATTCCAAAGTGAAAGAAACACAAATAACTTTTAAATAGGAAGATACAGAAAAGAAAAATGATTACCTTTTACTTGTTGGCAAATGGAGAAAGACGAATATTTTAGTGAGCTTGATGTTGTTTTTATTTAGTTATTGTGTATCGGTTCTACACCTCACAAAACTATGAAGTCTTTATATGTTATAAAGGTTTGACAAAATATACATTAGTGAAGGCATCTAGATGAAAATCATGTTTTATTCTCCAAATGTTATTTCATCCTGTCTCCAAAATGATTCCGTAAAGTAGAAAAAGAACAGAAAAGACTGCAAAAATATAAACAAAAATCTGCATGCCCCTAGTTTCAAGACAGAATTTAGATTATAAGAGGTACTGGCTACATTGTTGTTTTTTTACTTTGAAATGTTCATTTTACAAAAAGGGATATGTTACATATGTGGTCATCTTTAGTTACATTTTATATATTATTTTAGTAAGTACTATATGCAATTATCAAAAAAAAAAAAAATCCCCAAACGCAAAAGAAAGAGTAGGGGTGAAATTGAAGTTTGTATATATGAGAGTTATCTTAGAAATGTTTTTAAACCTCCAGTTTCTGCAAAATAATTAAAATATACAGTAACTGGTATCTTAAGATCCTGAATTTAACGTATTAAATACTTATAAAATTTCTTTATATTGGTGCCTTTTTAAAATGCATTGAGAGAGTGTTGGTTAGCTACTGTAGCTCTACAAACACTTTTATTATGTATTTTTAAAAACCACTTAAATTTGAGTACTATATAATACATCTTCGTGTTCTTAGGGCAAAATTGTTAGAGGAATTTCCAATACAGAGAATTTCAGCTCATCTGTTTAAAGTAAAAGGAAACTTTGAAACCAGTTTTTAATCTTATTAGTTTGATAGTATTTCTGAATACCATTACAAGATCACGTAGGTAAAATATGGCATAGAGGGAAATTTCAGCTGTGAATTGCATTATGGTATGTGTTTTTGTTTTGTTTTTAAGGAAGAATAAGTTCTAGTATCACACAAGGCTTTATTAGTGAAATTTTTGGTCAATAAAATACAGTATTGTTTTGGAATTTACAGACTAGTGTTGTACTAGTCTGAGAACCACTGTCTCCTAATCTGTTAATGTTTTATGGAATAATGTAAAGAAGCAGGTAATTAATTCTCCTTGAACAAAACAAAACTGAACAGTCATATCACATTGCTATTCTCCAAAGCATAATCTCAAATGGTTTCCTACCATGATTGTGTATTACTTGCAATAGATGTGTTAGGATATGACAGCTTTTAAAAAACAAAAACAAAAACAAAAAAAACAAGCTGCTTATTATACAAAGCAAATGTCATATGACCAAGAAGCTGTGATATGCTAGTGTTTCTTTTTATCATAGTATATTACTAGGCCAAATAATGACACCTTGAATATTTTTACATTTATTGCAGAAACCTAAAATTTTGGGATTTCCATAAGGTTTTTATGTAACATTATATTTGTAGCTTTTTAGTTTTCTCTTGCTGTACTGTAAGTCTATGGATATTTTTCACATGCACTCTTAGAAATAAGTTCCTAATTCTGTTTATGGGGTTTTTCTCCCATAACATTGCATTTGTATATTTTCTGTATAAATTTGTTGTGAATTAACCTTTACCCCATACAAAGAGTGGTACGTGAATGACTAGTTTTCTAAGATGTCCTTTTTATTGTGAATAAAATATAAAATTTAGAGGCCCTCTGCTAAGCCACATAAAATACAACATATAACTTCATAAAGGTACAGATAAGCCAGTTTGCAGTTAATTGGGCCCTTCAAATTACCTCAAGTGACACACAGTAAGAAAAGCTTCTCAAACGGGTGCAGGTCACTGAATCCCCTACTATGCACTTATCAGGATTCTACTTAATTTACTGGAAATGGATTTTTAAAAAATGAATACACTGTAACAAGGGAAGGACTCTGGGTTTGGGTTCTTGTTGTTTTATTATTTTGTGTGTGTTTTTTTAAGTAGTTCAATTTCTGAAACTGTGATAAAACATTTTGACTGTCAAGCACGCTCAGATTTTGAACATAAATCACTTCCCCTTCTGTGTAACGAAGTTCTTTGTTAGCTCTTAAGTTTTGTCTCTTCCCTCACCCCCTTTGCTCCCCTGTCTGTGTCATCCCCGGCCTCTGGACAGCTCTGCCTCTCCTTCCCCCACTAGTGTGACGATTAGGTCAACTCTTCCGATTCATCAGTCTCTTAAGTCTTAACATTTTTTGTGTGATTTTTGTTGGCTGTATAATTTACTGACATATTTTTATACTCAAGTGTAGTTTTATATTAAAAAGAGAAGTAGTTGGATTAAACATAGTAAGGTATATAACCCTTGTGCTACTTTCACTTTCAAATGTTGGGTACCTAAAGTAGGACTTCAGAGATTATGTCATCATAATATGGTATGTTTGCCTTCCTTTTTAGTTGGGTTTGTGTTCTGATTTGGTTTTCCTTCTAAAATGTATGAGAGATTAAACGATTCTTTGCAAGAATTTAGAAAGATGTTAAAAGTCTAAAGCAAAAAGTCTTAACTGTCTCCCAGTTGGGAGAAAATGCTTTAACATTACTATAATAATATTCCAGGTTTGGAGGGGGCTCTCCAGGCTTCATATCTGCTCTTAATAGTTGAATCTTTTAGACCATGTGTTATTTGCAATCCCAGAATGATTGCTTCTGCTATTTAGTTCAAAAGATATTTTTCTGTTCTTTCTGTACAAGTGCAATACTTTCCTTGAAGTCTTAAAAACTATGGTTATTTTTTTTTTAACTGACCTATTCTTTCTTTAGTTAATGACAAAAAGAAACCCTTGAAAATCATGGTATGTTAGTTAAAGGACACAACAGGCAAAGAAAAAATACTCCATAGTCAAAAGATTAGAGAATGTTGAAAACACTAGTCTAATCTTATGGTATCTATATTTAGGCTAAATTTTCACTGGAATTGGTAATCTTTTGCCTGGGAAATGTGTCCTAAAGTTGAAAAAGTTGCAGTTCTTAAAGACTGAATTTTCTTCTTACCCTTGCCCAGTGTTTTAAATATTTTTTATTTCATTTTCCTTCTTTTGGAAATGAACTTTAAAATAAAAGCAAAGCACTTAGCTCAATTTTAAACACCTATCACCTACTGAAGACAATTTTTAAGAAATATTTGGAGCACTGTTTTCATACAAATTTAAGTAAGTATTTTTCGTATCATACATATTTATATGTAGAATGCTGGTTTTCTTTTTTTATACCTGTGTCCCTGTAGTAAAACTGCTGTAATGTAAATACATGTTTTGTTAAAAGATAACATTTCTTTGGCATTTCTTTTAAAGGCAGTTACTGCATTTGTATAGTATGTGTCTTGGCCATTTTAGATTTTTTTCTTTAACAATACCAAAGGTAATTAGACTACTTTAAAAACTAATTGCTTGACAGTTTCTAGGATATTTTGAGTTTTAGAAGCAAAAGAAATAAAATAGGTCAAACCAGTAAACCTCATTTTTTTTCAAACTAATAATTTGGGAAAATAAAAACTGTTTAAAAAAAGAAATATATATAAATATATATGTAAAATTAAAATTCCAGACCTTGTATGTCAGGTTTGCTCAGTGTAATGTAGTTTTTTTAAGGCTCAAATACAATACCTCAGAAAATGAGGTTTACTATGGAAATACTGAAACAGTCTTTGTAGCTGTGTGACGAGTCACTCTGCTATATTACCAATTTGGAGACCTCTGCTAAACAGTTTTATCACTGCAGACTAAAATGTGGGACTTGTATTTTCTTTGTTTTTAATGTACACACGTACATGCTCTGTGCATGTATGTGGGTACCATGTATACGTGTATGAGTGTTGTATATGCATGTGTGAGTGTGTGTGTGTGTGGACAACTAAAGAAGCTGCAGAAACTTTGTAATACTTTGTGAAAAGGATTATATTATAAAGGTTTGTACTGTCTGAGTGCACAGCTACTGGAATAAATTTAGGGAATCTCAGGAACAAGCATATAATTTGTCCAAGATTTATTTCTTCTCAGAAGTGTAAGTGCAGTTTTTAATTCTGTATATTATTTAATATTTTACCAATAAAATAAACTTCTGACATAAAAAGTTTGCTATAAAAGCTTTCTGGTGAGAATTCTGTACACAAACACATCTTCCAAGTACAGAAGATTAAACTTGAATAATATCAGGCTTAAGTTACTGTCCTTGTGTATACATGTCACACTGCTTGACCCAGAGATATGGGTGCACTGGAGATCAGGAATCTCCATCTTTACTATGTAGTCCCTCAGAGCAGAGTACAAAGTAGTCCATGACTTGTTAAGGATGGCATCTCTTTACTCTTCCAACAGTTTTCATATATATCTTATTTTACCCTTAAATCTAAGAGGTATGTATGTCAGAGCCTATCCTCTATATATTTATAGAAGAAACCTAAGGGCGGAAAGTTGTTGCTCCAAAGTACACAGTAAATTATGCAAGGAATTCAACAAATGGTTCAATAACCATATTGGAAAACAGCATTTCTTAGGAGTCAGACCAAGATTAAAGAAGGATTAAGTCAGAGACATGGTTCAATCACACTGGCAAAAATGTAGATGTCTGTTCTGCTTTATGTTACACTATCACTATATGAATCATACACTTCTCAGATTTTATAAATGCAGCTTATGTTTTTCCATGAGAAGTTTGTTCTGTTACCAGTGTCTTCATAACCAGAAATGTAAAAGAACATATATGACTGCTCATTTACCTTTAGCTATGTGCTTATCCTCCATGCCAATTTCAAGCCCACCATCACATCTGAATTACTAGAATTTTTCTTCATCAGTAAGCATTTATAAATTTTTGTGGATTTCCCAATAATTTCACATAGAATGAAAAGAACTACACATTCAATGACATTTTACTTCCTTGACTGTCTTTTAATTCAAAATACCTAACTCATAGGGGAAAAGACAAACAAAAGAAGTAGCGAGACAAAAAGAAGAAAAAAAAATGAGCCTAACAAATTACTGTCTAGTATTACATTATGAAGAATTCCTTGAAGATCAACAATATTTATCAAGTTCATGTGTTTATAATGTTGACAAGAGCAAAATGAAAAAGACTTTTTAAAAAGATGCCATATGTTTTTGATTTTTCTGTTGCAGTAGGGTCAGAGAAATTATAAATATTTTAATTCTCGATATGATTTTAAGATTTTATCAATATGCTCAAGACAAAGGGCTGTCTTTAGGGTATGAGCCACCTGGTAAAGGAAGTTCCTTTTAGCATTTTGGCAACTCTACATCTTGCTCTTAGTGGCTCTAAGAAGCACCCATTAAACTGCTAGCAATACCTCATGTTTTATTAATAGCCCCACTAAAAGTTCCCATTATGATTTGAACCTCTCACTAGAGGTACCAATGAGGATAACAACTGCTGAAATTGAATTTTGCTGCTTTTCTTCCATTTGGCACAAAACTTGAGGGAAGTGCTTCCCTAAACTAGCCTAACAGGCAGATGGGAGAAATTGATAAAGTGATAAAGTATCCATAATCCCGCAGAAAAAAATGGGTAAAACAAGGGGGTGGGGGGGTGGGGAAGAGATCCTGGAAAATAAAAACATAATCGTCTGAGAAAAAGCAAGGTTAACTTTTTTTTTTTTTTTTTGGTCCCTACTGTTGCTCTATAATCCTAGAATGTCTTAGATCAAACCAGCTGCTTCTAACTTGGAATTTTGTCAGGCACAGGAAAAGTGCCTCAAAACAGTAAAAGTGGAAACTGCCCATATTGTTGTTGAGTTGTTTGTTCTAGAAACCTTTAAAAGAGCTGTATGAACCTGATCCTCTGACCGACTGGAACATATGCAAAGAAGCAAGATTTTTGGAAGAACCAGAGGTATTAAGGAAATACGGTAAGGGTACTGAATTGGGTAAGCCTATGAATGAAGTGGCAGGAATCACTTGTCATTTTACCTCAACTGATGGAGAGTGCAAGCAGAGTTAGCAGTCTCCATGGGGAGTGCTTCATGAACTCCATTGATGAGGAAGTAGAAGACTGTAAAGGGAATGGGAATAAAGTCCGTATTATATTCATGCGCTGGGCCTACCACATATTGGTTTGGGTTTGGTGGATATAAAATCTTAAAAGACTATGGCCAACACAACTTTTATAAATGATGAAGTTTCCAACTCTAACATCCCCCATTCAAAGAAGAGATGGGGGACCTAGGGCGTTTGGCTTTTAGAGCAGTAAAATTGGATGTACATCTTGGAAGTGGAGTGTGCTAGGCCAGGGAGTGTCCTTTTCTTCCTCCTGCCACCCCACTTATTTTCCTGTTTTGTTTTTTTTTTATGTAATTCATCTACATTTCTTTCTATCTCCTTTCTCATGCTCATCATCTGTGTCCACAATCTTTTCTGTTGTTCCCCTCTTTTCTGCATAACATGTGGTACCATTTGCTATCTGTTCTTCATCCTGTCATAATTCTGATTAATGTGAAATACAGCGTCTTTCAATACAAGTAATTTAATGCAACCAGAACATATATGAGTTTAAACTATGACCTTCTCCACAAGTACTTTGCAAATTAGTGCAATTGTTACTGACTTTATCTAATTCACTCTCAAAATTCTCGTGGAAAATGTAGGGTATCTGATACTTCATGTTATTGATAGGAAACAAGTTCAGGGTGGTTGTGATTTTGCTCATAAAAACCCCAAGCAAGCGAAAAAGCTAAAATAGATTCTAATTCCAGATATACTTAGCCCAGTATTTTATTTTCTAAACAAATTTATTCAACATTTGATTGGCAAGCCCCATTAACAAAGGGGGCAAGCAAGTCTATAGTATGAATGTTTGTGTCCCCCTCAAAATGTATTATGTAGAAATCTTAATGACAATTTGATCATATTAGGAGGTGGGGGGGGTCTTTGGTAGGTGATTAAGTTATGAGGGTGGAACCCCCATGAATCGGATTAATGCTTTTTTAAAAGAGACCCCACCGAGCTCCCTAGTTCCTTCCATCATATGGAGATGCAGTGAGAAGTCACCATTTATGAACTGGGAAGAGGGCCTTCACCAGAATGTGTCCATGCTGGCACCTTGATCTTGGACTTCCAGCCTCCCAGGACTGTGAGAAATAAATTTCTTATTTTTAAGCTACACTTTTGTGGCCTTTTGTTCTAGCAGCCCAATAGGACCAAGGCAGCAAATATTACGAAGTAGCAGATAAAAAAAATATTGTTTCAGCAGACATACCTTATAAGTAACATTTCGTTTACTCTAATTTTTTTTACTTAAAGATTCCATTTATTTATTCATAAAGACAGAGAGAGAGAGAGAGGCAGAGGGAGAAGCAGGCTCCCAAGGAGCAGGGAGCCCGATGCGTGACTCGATCCCAGGATCCTGGGATCATGACCCAAGCTGAAGGCAGACGCTTAACCATCTGAGCCACCCAGGCGCCCTACTCTAATTTTTAAACAGAAGGATCCCAAATGAACTCAGAGCATCAGAAAGGCTGAGAAAAATAGCATTAAGTAGAAGGGCAACAATAACCTGAAATTGAGTTTTTTTCTGCAGATATTTTAAAAATGGATAAATTATCCCTAACTTGGTCTCCTAAAGACTACTTTTATACTTACATGTGGGTTTGTGATTATTTACCAAATTCCTTCATCACTGATGTAATTTTTTGCCCATTTCTAAAACACTATCTATATCCCCATATTCATTTCCTTTCCTTATTGTAGAATGTAATTTCTGGTATTTACACTTTGTTTTCCAATGACTTCCTATGTAAAAACCTTAAGTCATCATGAACAATATGAAGTTATCAATACTGGAAGCTCTGGCCATGATATCCAAGTGTTTGCACTGATGAGCTATCATTTTATTATATCTTCCAAATTCAGTGAGCTGCCTAGACATTATACTACTCTGCTTAGGTGCTAAAACCTACTTATCAACTCACCTCTTTACTGTTAATTCTGTAGCATAGAGCATTTCCAAGATTCCCTCCTAATCTCAACTCTATCCATAGTGAAGTGAGTGATACATTTGTAATAAAATCCAACCTCATGTTGTCTACCCTCAGGAATAAAACATGTACAACCCCTTGGAATTTCTTGGCTTTGACCTGACAAGTTTTTCCAGTCTTCAGGGATGGTTGCTGTAGTTACACCTACCATCATGTTCTCCTTGTTTGACTTCCACAATTTAAGTAAGTAACCTGATATTTTGACCTTCAAACAGTCTATTCCTTGTCTCCTCACCCCCCTTCACTGTTTTATTTCTATCAGATTGTAACATGCATATATATTATTATCATTTGATAACATTCAAGGGAGAAAAACTGGGACAGCAAATGACTCATGTTTTTCCAAAATCTTAGCCAAACTACCTTGTAGACATACTAACAAATGGTACTTTGGCTATGCCATAACACTGATATATTTTCCAACCTAAGCGTGTAAGCCCGGAGTCTTCTGCTTTCTTTAATGTTTTGACAAAACTGATTATAGCTAAGAATGTGATCACTTGATCACATAATGACTATGAGAAAAACTGCTTCATGCATGGGTAAAGGGAGAAATGGCATTTTATTTGCAAGATCTCAAGTACCTTTCTTGGGTCTCTGAGATATGAAGTGGGATGTTGCCTAATTCTTGTGAGATAAACATGTGCTCTGTGGTGTTATATCTCTTCTTTGTTTTCAATAGAAACTCTTAAAGGGGACACATAATACCTATTTAAACTATAATATGCTGAGAAACAGTCTCTGCCTTAATTATAAAAATATGTTTGGCTTAAAAATGTTTTTTATTAAACATCATCTTGAGAGACATATTCAATATGGTGTCTCTCAGCTTTAATAAAATGTTCATTTGTGCTAATTTACTTTGAATTCTTCTTAGAGCAATTTATCTTGGTTCAGAGTTTCTGAGCTATAAAAAAATTAACACTAAAGAGTTTGGGTTAGTAACTACAGTATATTTGAGTTAGTTATGTTATACTCGTGTTTCTGACTCAGAAAACATGTCCCAATTAGCCCAGTTCAGGAAAAGAAGGTAACAGAACAGAAAGGAAGGGAAAGGAAGGGAAAGGAAAAGAAGGAAGGAAGAGAAAAGAAAAAAAGGAAAAGAAAGAAAAGAAGGAAGGAAAGAAAGAAAAAAGGAAAAAAAAAGGAAAAAACCTCCAAAAATGATCAAGATAATGAAGGATATGTGTTTTATGATCATGTGGCTCATATTAATATCAGTAAGCCTTGCCAGCTACATTTTTAATGTGTATATAATTCAACTACAATTATTAGTCACCACATAGACATTTATAAGTAGCTTTTGGCAATTGCTAGTGTCCCATGGTAACCCAGCCCATCCAAGCATCACATATCAGTAATGGCGATCTATCAGCCTGCTATTGGACAAGTGTCACCTATAATAAACCAGCACAGAGTGAATGTACACCAATATAATTTATTCACTTGTTACATTTTAAAGATTTTATTTGAGAGAGAGAGAGAGAACGTTGTGGGGATGGGCGGGGGAGAAGGAGAGAGAAACTCAAGCAGACTTTGTGCTGAGTGAGGAGCCAAATGTGGGGGCTCAATCTCACAACCCTGAGATCACAACCTGAGCCTAAATGAAGAGTCAGCTGCTTAACTGCCAGCACCACCCAGGCACCCCTCACTTGTTATATTTTAAATGTGTAGATACTCTGGTTTCTGTTTATCTGCTATTTGCTTTTTAGTTCTCTGGAGCCTGAGTTATAAATAACCCTTGTATTTCTTAGAAGCAAAGACTTTTTCCCACTTTTCTTATTTTTAAGTAAGACTTACTTTTGCTCTTTTGAGACTGTGTAAATTACAAATGCAATAGTCTGGGAAGGGAAAAAAGCTTTAGCTTCTTAATTTGTTTTGGTCTATGAAATCTGAATTTATCCCTCTTGTCCAGCTATTATGGCAGAACTCCATAATAAAACTAATTTGGAGAAAGAAGGACAGCTACAGCGTTGACCATCTGAATGACAGTGAGAGTGAACGGCTTATCCCACCCCATTTATCAGTATGTACAAAAGCAGGCCTCATTTATATGGAGTAACACCTAATTCATGACACAGCAAGGCCTTTTAATATTTTACTTCAAGTAAAGGAAGCTTATATTTGGGTCTAAGTGTGAAAAATATCCTTGATTATTTTATTGAGTAACATTAAGAGTATTTAGAAGACACAGTTAAAGAATGTACACATTTTTAAACTTAAATTTAAACCTGATTCTGTCAAGGCGAAGGGAAAAAATTGTTATCATTTGAAAATGGAATATTTTTTTTTTCTTTTGAGGACCCTGAAGAAATTAATTAGTAAGTGATACTAAAAGAACATGTTTGGAGCAACATAGTCACATTTTCATTCAAGGGTTCTGGCCCAGGGAACATTATTTATTCTGGGATTCTTGACAAGGTCATTTTATGTCCTTGGAGTTCAAGGAAGTGTCTACAGAATTAGCCTATAGGATGAAACCGTAAGAGGTTAGAATGTGCAGGTGACTTAGTTTTCAGCATTAGAGTCTACATGGAAAGTTTGAGGCCATAAGCTCTCTCCCTTTCCTTTCTGTGCTCTTTCTGCATGATTGCTCCCTGTTAACAGTATTCACTAGTAAAGTCATCCAAAATTTAAGGGATTAGAATGTCTACTGCATGCTGCCATTTTGCTAAGTACTATAGGGAGTTCATCTATTCAGTACTTCAAATGTGCCAGACTGGGTGTTTAGGACATAATATTAAATAAGACACAGTCCCTGAATTCAAGGAAATTATCTTATGGTGAGAAAGAAAACAATTAGGAATAAAATATGGTAGTTATTACTACAAATGTGGAAGTAAAATTCTATGGAAACAAATGGAAGGAGAACCTGATTTACCCTTGGAATGAGAAAATGCATCTTGATAGAAGTGACATCTAAGCTGAGTCCAAAAGGATAAATGGAAGTAAATTTGAAGAAGACAAAGGTAGAGAGGGGACGATGGAGCATGTGTTCTACACATTAGGAAGACGTCTACAAAGTCCTAGAAGGGAAGGAGAGAGAGAGAGAGAGAAAGACAGCATAAATACATAGGGCAGAGGTTAAAGGAGAGTCAGAGACAATGAAAGAAAGAGAATAGATATGAATGATTACCTTTAGGGGACTGCAGAGTCTATATGGCTGGAGCATAGGATAAGAACAGGGATACAGCAGGTGATAAAATGAGATAAGTAGAGTCAGATATTAGGGCTTTGTTTTTCTAATGCGAGGAATTTGAATTTATACCAAGGGAAATAAGGACCAATAAACTCTATTGGAGAGTGACATGATTAGATCTACAAAATTGCTTGGGTTTCAATAGATTAGATGCGAGGGATGCCAGACTGGAAGTGGAAGCTATAGCAGTAAATCCTGGAAAAAGATAACAGTGGCTTGTGCTATGGGAGTGGTCTGGTTATGAAGAGATGTGGTTAGATTCCAAAGATGCTTGGGAGGTAGAATTTGCTAAACTGGTGATTGATTGTATGCACATAGTGAGGAAGAGGGACAAGTTAAGGATGATACCCTAGTTTCTGAGTCGGAAAAGCAGGTGTTTGGTGGTGCCATTTACTGATATCTAAATCACAGAGGGACAAACAGATCTGAGGAGTAGAAAAAGGAGAAACATATTGAACAGGTTAAGTGTGAAATGCTAGTATGACATCCAAATGGAGAGGTCTGATATGTATTAAAGGTACAGGGTTAATATCAGGAGGAAGATCTGAGCTTAAGTTTTTTTTTTTTTTTTGTAAGATATATTTATTTGAGAAAGAGAGAGAGAGAGAGCGGGGTGGGGGGGCAGAGGGAGAGGGGGAGAGAATCCCCAAAGAGACTCCCTGCTGAGTGTGGAGCCCCAATGTAGGGCTCAATATCAGGACCCCTGAGATCACGACCTGACCTGAAGCCAAGAGTCGGGTGCCCAACCAACTGAGCCACCCAAGCGCCCCTGAGCCTAAGTTTTTATAAACACCACTTGGATATAATATAGTGTGTATTTATATATCATATGCTTATTGAAGCCAGAGTTGATGAGATCATCTAGGAACAGTATACAGTAAGAAAGCAAATGATAAAGTCAAACTCAAGGGGTTAAATGTAAAGTATAGAAGATTTCTATCAAAGAATGTGCACAACAGTAGAAAGAATGAGACTTATTTAAAAATGACCATAGAGGAAAGATGTCACTGAGGGTCAAGACAAATCACCTGGGGGCTCATAGTGGAAGAAGGCTTGGGGGTCCAAGAATAGACTCATAGAAAAAGTAGTGTTCAAAACAGATTTTGAAAATTTTGTTGAAAAGTTTTCAGGAAGAAAATAAAATGTTAGGTCAAAATGATGTTACAGAGGAATTTTAAGGGACATGTATCTCAATTTTTCAATTCCTCTGAATTTGAATGTGTCTAGGAAAGAGAAACAAAGAGCAGAACCAGAAAGCCTAAACCTACACAAACATAGGCACTGCTTGACCAGAAAAGGTGTCCCCGTTAACCTCAGCTATGGGGGGCAGAGCTGAGGGAAGTCTGGTCGTGTGTCTCTTCTTTCATGAATATTTGAGCAGTTTGCCTTTCTTTGTGATCTATATAATGGACTGATATCTAAGATTATTAAGATCTGTGGCATAATAAATATAAAAGAGTAGGTATGTGTTTATATGTATTTCAATGTGCGATGTACTATTACCTTATTTTGATGTTATTGGAGATCATCCCAATTTAGAGAGACAGAAACTGAGGCCCTCATGCTGAAGTGACTGCATTTATACAAGCCTCTTTTCTTCACAGTGAGTGGGGACTGGGGTTTCATCATAGTCAAGTGATGGTCAAGGTCACAGTGAAGAGGCAGGATGTATAGGTGTGGAACAACCCTATGTCCAGACACAGCTTTTAGACATTTCTCTTACTTATGTAGGCTTCCCTGGGACCACTTTTTAACCACAACCTTATGGATCTGGTAACTTCCATGTCTTATAGTAAAATTAAGTTTTCTTATTTATTATCACACAGATTGTCAGTTGCCTACACAGATATAATTTAACTGGGTACATAAATATATTATGCCCAAGTAAATCTTTATTATTATTTTCACAGGCTATGTAAGGAGAATATTTCACAAATATAGGACATAGAAAGAATTTCAAATTATAATAAGTTGATCATTTAAAATCTATAATCCTAAGAGCATCTTCTATAGATCTTACAATAAAAGATTTCAAAATATTTTAAATATGTACATATTGTAAGAATTAGTAAAAAGTTTATTATGAGTGACATTTTGCCTGAAATAGAAAGATTATGACAGGACTTCTAAGTAAAATTAAACCCACTCATGAGTTTGTGATTATCATTATCTGCTGCAGGGACATGCAATAGATACGTAATATGTGCCACAAATACAAGCAACATATGTAAAGTTTTTCTAGTAGGCACATTTAAAAAATTAAAGTAAAATTAATTTTAATATATTTTATTTAATCCAGTACCTCTGAAATATAGTCTTTTCAACATGTAAACATATGAAAACCTAATGAGATATTTTATCTTCTTCGTTTTTCATAAAGTCTTTGAAATCCAGTTTATATTTTACATTTACAGGGCATCTCAGTTTGGATTAGCCACATATGCAAGGGCTCAATAGCAGCAGATCCATGATCTATCCTAACAATTAAACTCAACTCTGTAAATGTCCCTGTGCAATACCACAGCTACCTTTTAGTAAGTTCTTATGTGGCCGTCACTGTAGTGATTTCCGTGTTTGATTCAAACATGAAGATAAAGCATACTGAAGTGATATTTTTTTTGTTTGTTTTTAGATCACTTTGTATTTTTAATTTTCAGTGAAGATCACCAATTTGATTTTAGGGGAAGCAAATTCATGGTAAAGTGGTTGAAGTAAATTGGTAGTTGGGTCAGTGGTCTCTCACTTCTCCATCTTGCTGTGGGTTAAGAGAATTTATAAGTAGTAAAGAAAAATAAGAGATGGTAATACAGAGAGAATGATATTGAAGAAAGTGACCACAGGAATGTATATCTTTTCTGAAAACACTGAAAATGAAGAGTGGTAGGAAAGATAGTAATATATCCTCGACAAGTTTTAATCAGATGCTATGGAAGATAATTTGTGGTAAAACATACCTTTATTAAGTATACTGAAAGAAAATAAGTTATAGAAGTGTTAAAAAACTGGAGAATTGATTTTAGATCTGAATTTTCTAAAATAGGAAGTTACTAGTTTGAGAGCAAAGAGATTTGGCATATGTTGTCTGAAGAACTAAGATGAGTACTAGGCAAGTCTGATTTGGACAAAATTGAAGATGAACTCAAAGGTCAGTGCTACAGAGTTGGAAGTCCAGGAAAATCAATAATAAAAAGATTCTATAGATTCTCTACCTCTCACTATAACCTTGCAATAGCTCTTCATACTACCCACCATCGGGATTTGCCTATTTTATATTTTTGTCCATTCCTTTATTATCACTGCCCTTTCAACCTACAGATTGAATCTTTTTTTTTCCAAACACTAAGCTATATTTTTCTCCACCATTCAAGACACTAGTTCAAATGAATGTACTCCAGGAAGCCTTCCCAAACCACACATGGGAAATACAGTATCCTCCATGGAGGGAAACCATAGCCTGGATAATTTATACAAATGTTCTCATTCCATGGGTTAAGTAATGCCATAGGGCAAATCTATATCCTTGGGTCTCGTTGCTTTATACAATCTCTTCCCCACCTCAACCTCCATATTCCTCTAATTCAAACCACATACTCTTCCTTATTGCTCAGGTTTGTACCCTTTTCCCTAAGCATTCTTCATCTGCCTTCCCTCCTTGACGTTTACTTATGAGTCCATTAAAAAAAATTGAGCAAAGAGAATATTAATATTCACAAATAGCTGGCAGGTAAGAAGAATTGATTGGGGCCAGGAAATGCTTTACTTCCATTCCTAGAAGAGGTTTTATTGTACTAGGTGATTGAAGGAGACAAAATAGTATTGAAAGAGAACATAAGCTTTGGGATCCACAGATCAAGGAGACCTCAAGATTCATTTGCTCTGTAATATTACTTAAACTATTTAATTCTTCTGGCCTCAATTTCCTCATCTAAAGTGATGACGAGAATACCCACATGGCAGAACTATTTTATTTATTCATTTAATTTTCTTGAACAAATAGCATGTGCCATTCATATATTAAACCTAAGATATAAAAATAAAAACAATCTTCTGCCTTCAGGAGATATGTAATGGATTAAAGAGAAATAGAAACAAAATCAAATGTCAGTAAGAGTATTTTTAAGTGGTATATTGGGATTAAGTGTAGAATATGGTGGGGCAGGAAAAGGGAAGTTACACATTTTACTTTGGAGAATGGAGAGGGCAGGAAAGTCCACCTGTATTAAACAATTGACACTTGAGCTTAGTGGTTGAAGGACTATAAGGGGTATGTATTCTACATATTTATTAATATATTCATTCCTTCAGCAAATAATTGTGTCCAGCACATGGTGGTGAGTATGATAATGAATAAAAAGAGAGATGGTCCCTTTTTAAGACATGTATGCTTCTCCTGTCCTCACCGTGCCTACAATCAACGTGAAAGAGACACACTAGGATAACAAAGCACTCTTAACAGGCTTCCACTTAACTGACTTGGCAAATTAACTAATATTATCAATTGCCTTTGCAAAGCAAACTGATTAATATACAGGGCTTAGTGAAAGCTCACAGGCAGTAGGCCACGCTCCAGTAACCCTACACACTTCTCTCATTGGTTGAGCTGCATGCCTGCCAAGAATTAGTTGTATCTGTGCCCAAACTATTTATGACAGTTGACTTATTATTGTAACCATGTAATACAATTAAACATTGCTTACATAATTCAGTGAAATAGAGTGTAAAATGAAAGAGTTGTTTCTTTGAAAATTAAGTTGAGTATTTTGGAAAGACTCAGTAAAGAAGAATCTGTAAAAACTTTTCTATCAAGACTATGTATAGGAGGGACAACCAGAAAAGCCTTAGGAAAAAAGTTTTTATAATCCCGAGAATTCTACATTCAGGTTGGCTGGCAAATGTCTAAGTTTTCATTCCACTTGAAGTTATCACTCTACTTTAAATAATGTAAAACTAGAACTTACACATGGTGCACTATGATAAAGACAACGAATTCCCAGTCAGTGGATCCATTTCCAAATTAAAAGCCATAGCCCTACATCAAAACAAACAAACAAAAAACTGGTGAGTAATGGTGCATTTAAGTGTATTAGGCAAAATGTTTAATATATGTAGATAACATTTTTATAGCTCTCCAATTTGAATCTTATTATTGTCAGTCATACAGGATGAGAGCCTCTAGTAAAGAAATGTGATGCAGTGATATGGAAAGTACTTGGACCTTAGAAATCTATGGTGGGGAGACAAAATCAACCCTGGACAATAGAAACTCTAAAGTAGGAATAAGCCAGACAAAAGAAAACAGTTGGGAGAGGAGAACATCTCGTGCAGGCAAAACAGAGACAAAAAGAGATAGGAGGGACTGAAAAAGTTCAATGTAGCTGGACCCTACAGCATGAAAATGGAGTTGGCGAGTAGTCTGGGCTGGTAGGCAGGGCCAGATCCAGGTCTTTGAAAGCCTTTTCAATCATATTAAATCTTTGAACTGTATCTTGAATTAAATTAGGGGGTAATATCATCAGATTTGGATTGAGGTAAAATAACTAGTTGAGTGTGGAGAATGGGTTGGTGAGGAACTAAGTTGGAGGGGGGAGATAAATAAAAAACAATGACAGCCTGCATTAAGGTGGTAGCAATGGATTTGGAGATATTTGTGAAGCATAATCAACAAAATATGATAACTGGTTGAAATGTAGAGGTCAAAAAAGATTGGGTGAGGTGAAATATATATTCTCATAGATTTCTGGCTTAAGAAGCTGGGTGAATGAGTACTGCCATTTATAAAAGTATGCAACTTTAATGAGGAAAAGGTACTGGTTGGGGAGGATGGGCGGATGATGAAGTCCATCCTGGAAACAATGTGCTTATTACGTCACTTATAAGACCAGCAGTGGGCACCTGCATACAAATGGTTTTTGGAACTGGAACAGAGATTGATCTCCCAAATATGATTAATAGAAGATAAAGAACAGAAAGAGAAGAGAAAACTGCGTAGGAAAGAGTCCTGGAGGCAGATAATTGAAGTATGGGCAGGAAAAAAAAAAAGCCAAAAATGTGATTAATAAAGGAATAGCCAAAGAAATTGGGAGGAAGGGGAGTGTTCAAAATGCCCATTTCTGCTGAATGGAAAAATACCCAGTACCTTTAGCAGCATATAGGTTGTGGGTGCCCAGGATGAAAGGCACATCTGAGGGAGCATCTGGAGCCTAAAGCAGACTACAGTGGGAGAGGAGTAAGGCAGAGGACTGGGGGAGGAAAGAGATGACAAATGCTGTTATTTTGCTGTTTTAAGAGTCCATATGCAAGGTGAAGTACAGAAAGAAAAAAAGCCTGAAGAAGCTAAAGTGGGCCAGGTCTGGAGGCCTCTGTGTGCCAAACTAAAGGGGGTGGAGTTTCGTCCCCTAGAAAATGCAGGGCACATAGTAAAGTATACTAATAGAAACTAGCTCACTTTGGCAATAGTGTGGAGAATGGGATTAGTGTGGGTCAAGAGACTTGGTAAAGGAAGCTGCTTAACATAAAGCTTGCGACCATGATGTGGCAGCATATAGAAGTGCCACAAGAAGTTTGCTACTAAAAATCTAGTACGCAGATTTGCACAAGACTTAGAAAATAAATTGAAACAGATTCAAGTTAACCTCTTTAATGATGTTACTATTTCTTTTATTCCAATGTGTGAGCATGGGAAAGAAAATTTTGGAGTTACAGCCTCCAATTCTAGAATTGTACTTAACATTGACTCTGCCTGAGGGAGTGAATCCCGTATGTGAACATCACCCATCCCGTTTGTTGATGCCAGGAAGAAAGGTTGAGAACCACCAAGTTAGAGAAAACTGCAACACTGAAGCAGAGATGACCAGGTCCTAATTAGGCATTATTAGCAGGGATGGTAAACAGAAAGGATTGTTGGGAGTGAAGTTACAGAGTTAGAAACCACAGGATTCAGAAACAGATTGGATGTGAGAGGTGAGACATTATCCCCCAAAGGAGCAATATTCTTTATTAAGTGCTTTTAGTATATCAGGAACTCCACAAAGAACACATGTAACATACATCATCCCATTTCATCTTCTCAACAGCCTTGCAAAGTATGTACTTTTATCCTCCTTTTATGGATAATAAAACTGGAGTTTAGAGAGTTTAGGCAAATTTCCCAAGGTCATCCAGATTTTAACTCTCATGGGTAAGGTTCAAACAGCTTTACCTAATTCAAAGTCATTGCTATTTGTCATTACTCTGTGTGGCATCCAAAATCTAGAATGAGTCTCACATTAGGTGTTTGGTTGTATGATGGTAAATATGAGAGGAGAAGCAGGTTTAAGGGGAAAATGGTAAGTTTAATTTTAAACATATTCTGTTTTAAAAGCCTGGAGAATATCCCTGGTGAAGATGTCTAATGGATAATTACATATGTAAGTCTAGAATTTACAGGAGATGTCTAGGAAGAGATAAAGATTTGTGAGGCATTGGCATTTAAATTGTTGAAGTCATGGGAATGGATGAAATTTCCCAGGGAGACTGCAACATGAGAAGAGAATCAAGTGGAGAGCTAAGAAACACTAAAATTAAAAAGGAGGTCAGAGAGAAGTATCAGTGGAAGGACAGAGAAGGAATGTTAATACAAGTTAGAAGGGAGTAGTAGAGGTGATAGCACACTGAAGCAGGAGAGTTGCATGAGAAGGGAGTGATCAAATATTATTAAATGCAATGGAGGAAGAGGTCTGAAAAAAGTCTGCTAGATTAAGAGGATTGTGAATGAGAAATACAAGTTAAAACAGCATGCAATTTAACTTTAAATTTTAACACCCAGTATGGTCCATAGTCTGCAAATATACAGCTATGGGAAAAGAAAAGTATCAACTTTTTGAAGGTTAACTGCTAATGCATTTGAAAAGCCAGCATTCTCATTTTAGGGATTTTTCTATGGAAAAATAAGAAATGAGGACATTCAATGCAGCACTGTTTTTGAGAGTAACCATACCACAGTGGTTAAGAACACTAACTCTTGAGCCAGACAACCTGAGTTGAAATCTGCCACTCCCTAACTCTGTGACCATGGGGAAGTTACTTAACTATTCTGTACCTCAGTTTCTTCATCTGTAAAATAGTAAAAGGATTACCATTATCAATAAGGATGTTGTAGCCTAATTGGATATTAGAAGAATTAGATGATAAATACTATAATGTATTTATATTGTTTGTTAAACCAATACAGATAAAAATAACCAAAATATTCAATGATAAGATTGATTTTTTAAAAAACTTCTATATCTATATCTTCTGATAACTACATAACCTTTTATGGTTGCAAGGTAACTATTTAACATTATGGAAAGATATCAATGGATTATTAGGAAAAAAATTATAAACCAAATTATTAAAATGATTTCATTTGTGAATGAACAGTGTAAACATGTATTGATATGAATGACAATTTTTAGAAAATCGTATATCAAAGTGCTTATGTGTGGGTAGTTGGATTATGAATTTATTTTACTTTTTAATTTTTACACATTTATAAATGCTATATATATAAATATTATTGTTTAAAGATTTTTATTTATTTATTCGAGAGACAGAGAGAGGGAGCAGGAAAGGAGAGGGAGAGAGAATCTAAAGCAGACTCCACACTGAGCTCAGAGCCAGAGGCAGGGCTCCATCCCACAACTGCAAGATCACGACAAGAGCCAAAACCAAGACTTGGATGCTTAACCGACTGAGCCACCCAGGCGCCCCAGTATGGAACATTTTAGAAAGAGAACTCTCTTGGTGGAGCCTTCTGGATGCTGCATCCAGAGGAGTTGCCTCAGGATGAGAGAAGATAAGACTCAAGGTACTAGACAATCTGGGAAGTAGCCAAGATAATTAAGAATACCTTGTTTTAGGATCCTTCCTCTGACCTGTCATTTATACAAACTTGTTTTAGTATCTAACCATTGGGACTACAAATGTTCTGCTTTATCTGTCACACAGTATAGATTATAAACCCCAACAAATTTATGGATTAGATCTATTCTGTAATGCTTTCTCCTGTGCTAATCATCTTACATATTCAATAAGTTCTACACGAGCAATTAATGGCATGAGCAGCATAAACCCAGCAACATTAAAATCATTTCACTTAGACACGAAAATAATTGTGAAGGCCTATTGAAAAAAAAAAACAACAAACAACTCATTTCATTTTGAATTTCTGATTTCAGGGCTCTGGGATGGACTGAGATACTAAAAGTAATAGCAAATAAAAGCCCAGGAATACTGGCCATTCTGGCTCTTCTCCAAGAACACCCAGAACAAAACATGGTGACCTTAGAACTTGTCCATTTGAATAATTGTAAAAACTGCTTTTGAACCAGTATGTCATCAGATTACAGCACTATGAAAGTAGAAACCCCTCTAATTATAATCTGTCTTTAAAAAGGACTTGAAGTGAAATGAAAACACCTTTTTAAAAAAAGAAATTCAGAGTATATTGTGCCTATGCTTCAGAATAAACCTACTATTTAAAGAGAAATTTAATTCAGAGGTCATTTCCTTCAAATTTAATTTAATTCAGAGGTCATTTCCTTCAAATTTTGAGTCAGTGGCCTAACCAGGTGGCCATTGTATTAAAATTTCCGACTACAATAATAAACCTGTTCAGTTCACCTACACTTTCTTGATATTTTAAGTCTTCACATTTGAAAGAAACACAGCCATGTTATCTAAACAGACAAGTCTAACAATTTCAAAGTTCAGGTAGACGGAGAACACAAAAGAGGGACTTATCACTACATTAGTGGTTTGCCACAACTCCATAACTGAGCCCCCGACTTCCCTGCCCCCTTCTTCAGCCCCACCACCCCATCCTAGCCTATGGACAAACAACCTCTCCCATCTAATTCTTATCAAGATGGAAACAAGGCCAGACCTGCTCTTCTAGATAAAATGCTTTGGCTTCTAACTGCCTGGCTGCTTATCTTTCATCTTGCAGTGTTAACCATAACCCCTTTCCTGACCTGCTCTACTTCTTGTTTTTAGATGAGCAGTAAGGACTAGGGGAAAAACATGCTTAAATGGACAAGTTCACGCTCTCACATCCCTCTCCTTTCCTTTTCAAGTCTCTTCAAAACCTTTTCATGTTCAAATTCTCTTAAAAATCATCAGAAATCATGTTGCATGCACATTTATTCTTAAGTCTCTCTTTTTCGATTTTTACTCCTCCTACTCTATGAAATGACATATATATTTTTTAAAATTAAACTTTACTGTGGATTTTTGAGGGGAAAGGGATTTGGTTTTCTGAGGAATAGTAGAGTTCCCACCACCACCACCACCACCACCACCACCACCACCACCACCACCACCACCATCACCACCCCCGGCCCCCCACCCACCTTCCTCTCCTTTTTCCTCCCCATTTGCCTGCCCAAGTCCTAATAAGCTGAGTCATCTTCTTGGCTGTTTGGTTTGGCTTACCTCAATTCTTGTATTTTCATCCAAACAAAGCATTGCACTTTCCTGCTCTTTCCCGAACAGGTAAAAAGTTAATGTAATATAGACCTCGAGGAGTCGGGCAATGTTTGGGCAAGCTTGTAATGTGAACTTAACTGTGGCACTTCCCCTTCTTGGACCCTTATTCCTTATACATGAAGAAGATGAAACATAAGCTAGTTTCCTTCTATTCATGAGAGTTCTAGGAAACTCAATATTCTCCTATACTTTGAAGCAACTGTGAAGTTGCACTACGTGAGATTATACAGGTCCCCGGTGTTGGAAATACCATGTTCCGGTTATGACACCCTTACCCACCTCCCCCACAGACCCATGTACCTGAACCTACATGTCCTTGAAAATATGGAGTCTTTCCAAGAAGAACTTGCGCTCCTTGGAAGAAAATCATTCTATGACTATAATGTGCTGGGCTTTTTTCTTTTTTTTTTTTCTGAGTTTTTACCTTTTAGCGTTTGTAAATAAATCTATATAACACATCAGAAAATTACATCATTAGGTGCCCTGCTCTGATTCAGGTCTTCCATTTTATTTTTTGGCCTATACAAGATTGAATCTGGAATTCTGCTGCTTTTTGTTTTTCATTTTCTTCCTGCAGATTAGGAATCTAATTGATCTTTTGAAGTCGGTTGTTTAACTATGTTGGTATTTTTACTATTGGGGAAATAGTATCACTGAATTCAATTTTTAAATACATATTCTAATGCTTACTATATATAAGGTATTTGTTAGGGCCTAATTGGAAAAAGATAAATACCTGCCTTTAGAGAATTTTATGTCAGAATAATCAACTGTGATTTTTTTTTCCCTAACTATGGTACTTTCACAGTGTTAATAATTCCATTCAAGATACCACATTCTTGAAAACCAGCAGAAGATACATTTCCTAGTTCATGTCCCTCCGTATCCATAAACAAAGCTCTAATGTTTCTTTATTTTCAAAACAATTGATCTTCAAATATTACTTTCCTTTAAAGGAGAATCAATTATTAGAAAATGTTTTATTTCTTATCTCTTCTACAAAATATTATAAGGAAGCAAACTTTTAAAGTTGTTTCAGTTATAAATGTTACTTTCCCATGACTTTCGATTAGGGCTGGGAAATCTAAAGAGTAATTGGGCATTTACCTAAATTGAATTTAACTACATGTACTGAACTTTACATTGAAGAATGGGGATCTTTTGTAATCTGTCACTTCTGAAAATTCTCATTTAGTTACCTATGGTCACAGGAATTTGTCCCCTTCCTATAGAATGCTAGTCCAGCTGGTCTACTTTTTGTCTTAGAGACTTGAGAGAATTTTCACTAGACCTCATTTTTGTTTTTTTATTGTTGTTTAACCTATAGTAGGTTCTTGTATATCTATAGGACAAGGGATAAGTTTAAATAAAATTATTCACAGTCAGATGACTGGGTGTCTCCCAGTTCACTGAAAACTCTACAAGTACAGTTAAATAAAGTATCAGGGGAATGCCTGGGTGATGTAGTCAATTAAGCATCTGACTCTTGGTTTCAACTCAGGTGCTGATCTCAGGGTCATGGGATTGAGCCCCACCTCGGGCTTAAAATTCATGTGCGCCTGCTCTCTCTCTCCTCTCCTTAGATAGATAGATAGAGATAGATAGATAGATGATAGATAGATAGATAGATAGATAGATAGATAGATAGATAGATGATAGAGTAGTAGGACTGGGAACAAAATTTTAGTTCCTGGATATCACAGCCTTCTACAAAGTCCTTAAATAAATGTTACTTAAAATCCCCTTCTATTTAGAAAATACTTTTTAGAAAACTAGCCAGTTTCATGAGTAAAATGAGAGTTAAAAAAAAAAACAGCTATACTGGAGCAAGTTAGAAGAAGAGAGTTCAAAGGAAACAAAGCTAGAAAGGAAAACTTCTGGATGGGGTCTGATTGGGGATATATTTGCTTTAGAAATATAAATCTGAGAAAATAGTTTGGGCAAGGAGATTCTGGAAGTGGAATGGTCAATAGGGCATTCAGTCAGCCGTTTGTGAATGAGAAAATGAGCATATGAATTAACAGTGAGAATAGGGAAGAGAAACATACATAAGGTATTTTGAGTGAAAAAAAAAAATGGCCAGGGTATGGTGATTTATTGGATAAAGGGAAGTAAGACAGAGCTAAGTCAAAGATGAAGTTCAAGTCTGAGCAACAGTGAGAGGAATGTTGGGAGTGACATAACGAAGCTGGGAATGGAAAGGTAACAGGGAATGTCAGAGAAGTACAGAAAGTTCAAAGCTTGAAGAAATGGGATTTCCAACTCTAGTTGTCTGTCTATTGGCAGAGCTAGAGGCTTGGGACTCAAAGGAGAAGCTGGGGCTAGTGGTTCTGCTTTTTCCTTAAGAGGCTTTAGCAAAAAATTATTTATGCAAATCATGAGAATGTTTCTAGAACTCACTAAGGCCAGTCATGTTTAGAGAGAAAAGCTCATATAAAAAGCAGTACCTATAGGAATAGGCACAATTAGGGAATTAAAAATCAAGGGGAAGAACAACAAAGCTGGAGGGCTAATACTGCCTGATTTTAAGATTTTTTTTTAATTTTTTTAAAGATTTTATTTATTTATTTGACAGAGAGAGACACAGCGAGAGAGGGAACACAAGCAGGGGGAGTGGGAGAGGGAGAAGCAGGCTTCCCGCTGAGCGGGGAGCCCGATGCGGGGCTCGATCCCAGGACCCTGGGATCATGACCTGAGCCGAAGGCAGAGGCTTAACCGACTGAGCCACCCAGGTGCCCTGATTTTAAGATTTTTTATAAAGTTACAGTAATGAAGACATAGAGATGTTGGTATAATAATAGACAACCCAATGGAATGAAGTAAAAGAAACCCAAACACATATGAACAACTGACTTTTGACACAACTTCAAGGGCAATTCAATGGTGGAAGGCTAGTCTTTTTGACAAACGATGCTAGAACTACTGAATATCCAAATGCTATAAAATGAAAATGGATTCACATTTCATATTATATGTAAAAATTAACTTAAAATGGATCACAAGCCTACATATAAGACTTAAGACTAAAATTTCTAAAGTGAAATGTAAAATTTTTGTGATCTTGGGTAAGGCAAAGATTTCTTGGATATGACCACAAAAAGAAAGAAAAAATTGATCAATTGGATTTTGTCAAAATTTAAAACTTTTTGAAAGATACTGTTAAAAAGAAAGTCACAGACTGTGTGAAATCAATATTTGAAAATCCTATCTGCTAAAGTACCTGTATCCAGAATAAATGAAGAATTCTCAAAGTCAACATAAAAAACAATCCAATTAAAAAAAAAAAGTTGGCAAAAAGATGGAAGACACTTCACCAAAGAAAATATACAGATGGCAAACACATGAAAAAATGTTCAATATCGGGGGCGCCTGGGTGGCTCAGTCATTAAGGGTCTGCCTTCGGCTCAGGTCATGATCCCAGGGTCCTGGGATCGAGCCCCGCATTGAGGTCCCTGCTCCATGGGAAGTCTTCTTCTCCCTCTCCCACTCCCCCTGCTTGTGTTCCCTCTCTCGCTGTGTCTCTCTCTGTCAAATAAATAAAATCTTTTAAATAAAAATGTTCAATATCATTAGGTATTAGATAAATACAAATTAAGGCCATGATAAGATATTATTACACATCTATTAGAATAACTAAAATTAAAATTTTGAGCATATCAAGTGTTAGGAAGGATTTGGAGGAACTGAAATTCTCATACACTGTTGGTGGGCATGTAAAGTGTACAGCACCTTGGAGATCAGTTTACCAGTTTCTTAAAAAGCTAAATATACTACCATGTGATTTATGCATTCTACTCTTAGATATTTATCCCGTAGAAATTAAAGTCTATGTTCAGAAGAAAAGCTGCATACAGATGTTCATAGAAACTCTATATGTAATAACCAAAAACTGGAAATAATTAAAATGTCTATCAAAGATTAGGTAGAATTGAAATGAGCAGACAAATTCTAGTGTATTTATACAATGAATTCAAACTTGACAATTAAAAGGAATGGACTACTGGTATGTGCAACAACAATTCAAAGTCATTATGAGCAGTGAAAAAAGCCAGACCAAAAAAGAATGAATAGTGTATCATTCCATTTATAAAAATTCTAGAAAATGAAAACTAATCTGTAGTGGCAGAAATCAGACTAGTGTTTGCTTGGGGATGAAGTGGGAGGCAGTTGGAGAGGGAGGAGAGAGTGATTACAAAGGCTCATGAGGAAGCGTTTGGGGTGATGGTTTATTACCTTGATTGTAGTGATGGTTTCATGGGTGTATAAGAATACTGAAACATCAGGCTGTGTACTTTAAATATGTTCCATTTATTACATGTCAATTACATCTCAAGAAAGCTGCTGAGAAAGATGAATAAACTCATTAAGTCACCATTACATAGAAGCCCTAAAACAGAAGAAAATAAATAAAAATACAAAAGGAAAAATAGGAAAGGAAGCTACTGAAAGTTATAGGAAGAGATTAAATGAAGCCAGTGTTTCGAGGAGTAGAGCAGTTAAAATAACATAGCGCAGAGATACCCGGAAGGAAGGCTGTCCGATGTATTTGGCAAACAGAAAACCACTGAACCTCCATGAATGGGTAGTGGGGTGGGAGCCAGAATGTCAGAGGCTGTAGGAGACTGTCTGAAACAAAGGTGAGGCGGCACATGGAACCCACTTGTTTCAAGAGCTTGGCAATGAGAACAAGAGAAGTAAGATGGTAGCTAGAGGGGACAGCGGAACAAGCTGAAGGCAGAAAAAAAATAAAAGAGGAATGAAGAAGAGACTGAAGATTCTAGAGACGAAGACAGAACATGTAGAAACGAGTTTCTTGAGGCATTGGGAAGTGATGGCATGTAAGGCCCAGGTGCCAGAATGAGCCCCAGGAAGGAGAAATCTGTAATTGTTAATTCCTGACCATCTCCCAAAACCATGGGTTCAGAGTACCCAAGTAGATTACTTCAAACTTTGAGAAAAAGAGTTCTTTTGTCAGAGATTTTTTTTTAATTAATTAATTTTTTTTTTAGAAAACCTGGATGACTAGACATTCTGACATTTCTTATAAGGGATCTTGATAAAAGATGACATCATATTAATCATCACCTCTGACCCCCAAATTGTGACCTTTCCAGGCTGTAATCTGCGGACCACAGACCATAGGTCGTTGTCCCAAATGACATAAGAGCACTTCTGCTTCGTTAATCACAGTCTTGCTGCTTCAGCAAGATTACTCTGAGTCAGATGTTTAAGATGGAACAAAGGGCAGGAGAAGAGTCAGGGGTAAGCTGCAGGTTTGTGTGTACAACGTAATAGGGAAATCTCTGTGGAGAAAAACACAACCCTAACTGGAAGCTGAAAGGCATTGCCAAGGTTTACACAACAGTAGAAGAGATATGAGCTTTAGAACTAGACAGACTTGGTCTCAGTCCTGGGCTCTCCCTCCAGTCTGTGCTGTGAGACCTGAGGTACATGTTACTGCTTCCATTAGTGTCTGTTGCTTCATGTATGTAGTGGGTATATTGTTTACCTCACATGCTTGTTCCAAGAACTACATAACCTGATGTTTTAAGTATCTATTAGAAAATAGGCAAACAATACAAGGTAGCTATGTTTCCTATATTATTATATAGTAAGTGTTCTTAACCCATAAAAAATACTCCAAGCTATCTTATTTTCATCATTTGTTTACCATGGATGGTTAATTAATGCCTCTTGGCACTTAAGTGATTATGTAGCAGTCCTCTCTGTACAACAGTGGCAAACTATCTGAAGGTCAAATAACACATCAGCATGCACGGATGAAGTGAAAATTCAAACAATTGCTCTCTCTCCACACCACCATGTTGCTTTCTGTCTTGGTACATACCAGAACTTAATACAACCGTTCTCTCCCTCTTATCACAAGTGAAGGCCTGCAATGAGGAGACAGTGACTTTGAGAGATCTCATGACCCTCGAAAACTAATCCCCACAGAGGAGTAGAATCCCTGAAGATCTTGATGTTTTGTAAGTCCATGAAATATGGCCCATATTCCAGCAGATGCTCAAACTTTTGAATTCCTGAGTACAGATCCTTATCCAGAAGTGAAGCAAAGTAACTCAACTATTCACTGGGATGAAAGGAACATCTCTTTAAAGCAAATTAATTCTTTAAATGCATACCACATAGTACCTTGGACCTATTCTAGTTATAGTATCAGCCCCACTGCTGAATTATGGCTTCTTGATAGAATTAAACTGTGCCTTTTTAGAACAACTTGTAGTGTATTTCAGGCATTCTCTTTTGGCAATTTAAAAGATCCAGAATTTGTGGACTAAATGTATTTTCCATTTATCAAGGCAAAAGAAACTTTTTTTATGATAAATGCTTAGAATGAATGTATACACTCAGTAATGAATCTTTACTGGAAGTGCAAATGTATATACAACTAACACATCATGATAACCTTCATCACTGGTGTTTGAGGGCAGGTCAGCTTGTCTCCAGTTTTAAGGTACAATCAAGAATTAGTTCAAGTACAAAAATGGAATGTGGTCTTAGTGATCAGGATACATTTGCTAAAATTAGCACACCCCTTGCCCATCTGATCCTCCTGGTGGCAGTTCCCTGCATACTGAGTCCTATGACTTAAGAGCTATAAAGGGTCTGGCACGAGCTTTTCCCTGCTCTATATCGTGGCTGGAATTAGTTGATAACTCAATCCTGGGCTTTGGTTTGGCTCTAAGCACTATTAAATTAAGTCACATTACTGCTAGAAGATCTGCCATAATTTTCTTTTTCAATTTGCTGGGTCTTTGGAAATCACATGATTGGGCAGACTATCATTGAAGCAACTTATTTTATTGGAGTTAAAAGAAAGAACATCCTACATGAGTCAAAACCTACAAAAACTGTCCAAACTTGTGAGTAATTGTGTCAAGTTAACATCGCAAAGTTAGTTTTGTGAAGTTAATCTGACACATGTTGAATGATACACATTATTGTGCTACATGGTAATTAGGCATAAATGGTAAGCAATTAATATATATGGCTGAAATTAGTAGATGTTTTACACAGTCAAGTTCAAATCGGTCTTTTTCTTCTTGCTTCGTTCATTTCCTGTTTTCTATAAACATCATTGACAGCTTCTCTCACACTTCGCCTTAGGAACCTTAGAATATTATTGTGCTCTTTTCAAAATACAATGTAAATCATTCATTCATCAAGGGTTTGCACTGTTCAACCAACATAGGCAGATTGCAGAGATGCTTATGGTAAAGTTTTAAAGAGGCACTGAACAGCTTCACCTCTGGATCTATGCTCCATTCTCTGCACTCCTTGGCCTGGGCAGCTGAAGTGTGTGGACGCCATCAGTAAGCCTCCTCACTCTGACTTTTGAGCAGGCGTTGGAGGGAGTGCTGGAGAGTTGGGGGGGTGGGCAGCCCCATGGGGCTCAAAAGTTTCAGCTCTGTCCAGCTGCTGCTTCACAAGCATCTTTTCTGTCTCCAGATTCCCCAGTAACCCCTCTTTCTCCACTGCCTCTGCAGGCCTAAGGCTTGTGCAGACCCTGCTCAGAGAGTGGTACCCTGCACTGGCCCTACTGTTCCCTCCCACACAGATCATAAAAGGGACATTGTACTGTTCAACTTTCCTAATTTGAATGTGCCATCTGTTTTCAGCCTGGACCCTGCCTGATTCAAAAGGTAGGATTTTATCTGTAAGCATACGTTTTGTCATAGATAACACAAATCAAGGTTCGCATAACAGCCTAGTATTTGATTCACTTCTGTTGTATTTTATCAGTCTTGGCATGTGGAATGTAGTAGGTACTGAATATCTACTTGCTGATTGATTAAATGAATCTATGTAATATAGAATATTTTCTGAGTTATAGTTTCTAACCTCAGTATTATTCCAGTAAGACAATTAATGGTCAAACTGTACATTGTATATAGTGTAGATAAAAAGTTATTTTGCGGGGTGCCTGGGTGGCTCGGTCGTTAAGCGTCTGCCTTTGGCTCAGGTCATGATCCCAGGGTCCTGGGATCGAGCCCCGCATCGGGCTCCCTGCTCAGTGGGAAGCCTGCTTCTCCCTCTCCCACTCCCCCTGCTTGTGTTCCTGCTCTCGCCGTCTCTCTCTCTTTCTCTCTCTGTCAAACAAAACAAAATTATTTTGCCACATTTCTTGAGAAAACAATGAACAACAAGCTCTAGTTTGTAGTCATCCTTATAAATTTAGAAAAAGTGCATACATTGTACTAAAACCTAATTTTCTTTCTTTCTTTCCTTTCCTTTCTTTCTCTTTCTCTCTCTCTCTCTCTCTCTCTCTCTCTTTCTCTCTCTCTCTTTCATTCTTTCTCTTTCTTTCTCTCTCTCTTTCTCTCTTTCTTTCTTAAGTAGGCTCAATGTGGAGCCCAATGCAGGTTTTAAACTCACGACTGTGAGATCAAGACCTGAGCTAAGATCAAGAGTTGCAATGTTTAACTGACTGAGTCACCAGACACCCCTAAAACCTTGTTTTCTCAGTTGAGTTTCTTATACTTTGAAGTGCCAAAGTTTTACCTTTTTACTTACAGCATAACATTAATATAATTGTTTGGATCACCAAGGTAACTTTTTACTTGCACAAAATATATGCTTAATGAATTCAGTTAACTGATTATTGAGTGCCTAACATAAGATCATTTGAGCAGTTTTGTGGAGAATGGATTGGACAAGAGGGACTGGAGGCAAGCAGATTAGTTAGGAATCTATTGCAATAGTCCAAGACAAGCTAAATATTTACTGAGCTTTGTTATGGCTTTGCTTTGGACATTTCAGTCCTGCTTAGTTTTGGGGTGGGGCTTATGGAGCAAAGCTGGTATTTGAGTTGTTCTGGCAAATTCCTCTGAGTTACAGTGTTTACTTTTCTTTTTCTTTTCCTTTTCTTTCTTTGGTCACCTAATTAAAATAGAAAAAGATATATCTTCCAGAAACTTCAAGTTCCTCATAATCTAGATAGGAACAAAATATTAACACAGGAAAAATAATAACATAATATTCAAACAGCAGAGGAGTGCTCAGAATTAATATCTAAGTGAATGGAATGACAACAAATGCCAGAACTTTATGAGACTAAGAGGTGACTGTGGGCTGGGTAACTTGGGAAATTTTCATGAAGAGTTTGGCCTTGAATGATAGGCCGAGAGCTAGAAAGAGAAAGGAAGACATTCGTGGAAAGCGAAATTCTAAGAAAGGCAGAGTTGCAAGAAAAGTCTTATTTTTCTTATCTTTCCTTTCATCCCTCTCCTCTTCAAAGTACAGATCTGTCTGAGTGAGGAGCAGGGTGGGGAAGTATTATCTCTGAATGGGGAAGGCTTTTCCACTTCCTTTTTTTTCCTGTTCCTCAAGGCTTAGCCAGGCCCGAAAGGCTTGTCCAGCATGTGGCGTTACTACAGCTTTTCAAGTCTGGCCTACGTTCAGGTTAAAGACCCAAACTTCAAACAAGAATGAAAACATATATATATATATATATATATTTTAAAGATTTTATTTGTTTATTTGACAGAGAGAGAGATAGCGAGAGCAGGAACACAAGCAGGGGGAGTGGGAGAGGGAGAAGCAGGCCTCCTGCGGAGCAGGGAGCCCGATGCGGGGCTCGATCCCAGGACCCTGGGATCATGACCTGAGCCGAAGGCAGACGCTTAACGACTGAGCCACCCAGGCGCCCCCGAAAATATATTTTTAATTCTAAAACTCATAAGGATGCTATTTCTTTCACAAATGTTGTAGAAATGGAAGATATCTCTATATTCTTTAGTCTAAAAGTCATGAGGAAAAATTAAAATGCCTCACATTGAAGGAGAGTTGAAGAAGTTGTCATTTGTTGAGGGCAGATCAGTTATCAGTAAATGTTTGAAAGGTTGCTGTATATGAGTAGATTCATTTATTCCTTGCAACAATTTTATGAGGTAGTCCTACAAAATCATCCCAATTCTGTAGACACAAAAACTATGGCAAAGAGAGGTAAAGTAACATGCTTGATGCCCCACAACTGGAAAATACTGGAGCCAGTTATCAAACTGAAGTAGTCTGACTCCCAAGTTTTTGCCACTAACTGCCTTGAAAAGTTATGTAACTGAGCTGGTTCTTTGTCTGTGAGATCTGGGAGGTTGAATAAGATAATCTTGACATTTGCCCTCATGTTAAAAATTAAGTATTAGGTTCACGTCCTCAATTCCTACTCTTCTCACATGACTCAAGTTTGAAACTCTCTGTCCTCACTTCCAAAGGAATTAATTCTCCCTTCAGAGAAATTCTGACATTAATTGTTCTGAATGACTTAAAGAGGATCAGATTCCAGGTCAATGATGAACAACTCCTAACTCAGTTTTGTAATCTTCCTGACTTTTCCATGTGATAGAGGGCCTGTTTTCAGGATGCAATTAGAGAATTGCCCTGCATTATGACGAATCTCAACATGTTAGTAATTAGGAAGTGGCTCCAGTTTTTTCCACTGACATTATATGGGTACTCTAAGTTGAGTGAGTATACTTACTCTCACAAAAGACCAAATGAAGCTATACTCAATGTTGAATTTTTTTTTAAGTGGCCTATAAATTTTTTCTGAATTGGTCTAAGTAAAAAAGAAAATTGCTCTCCCTTGCAGTAGCTCATGACCTATGGATGGCTAGCCTTGTAGGACCAATGCATATTCCACATGTTCCCCGCTGCTTCCGTATCTGAAGGATAATGGGCACCATGACTAGGAGAGAAAAGAGGTGAGCCCTGGTTTAATGCAGAATAAAACCCTTCTTGTTCACCAGGAGTTCTAGGTCTCAGTTTTGCCTAGAAGAATATGGAAGCACCTCTAAGTCCCATTCTTATCTAGACCTCCTGGAAATGGGTGTACAGTCGTGCTGCTACAGGAATCTCTTGTACTATCCCCAGTGTAAAAAACCTACCACTTCCTCCATCATAAACTTAGCGAACAAATTTGACTTTCAGAGCCTGTCTCTTCAGTAAAACCGAGTATAAAAACTGAAATGTCATAGGGACAAAGCTTGACATTCCAGAGCTGGATGCATGTGTTGAAATGCAAAACCCCTGAAGCAAGTGGCCCACTGATCTTAGCCCAGCTCGCAGAAAAGTGTAAAGGAGAGAAAGGATAGGGTGTTTTGGAGTTGAGATCCCAGAAGGAAAAAGGGATGGAAGTGGGGATGAGATCTAAAGACAAATTTTGTGTACTTAATGATTTTTGTTTACTGAACTAAAAAGATTCCATGCATTTAGTATTTTCGCTCTTAAGTAACAAGAGGAGTCATCGATTGAATCCCTAGGAAGCCTAGGGATTATTCTTCACTGCATCGTCCAAGTTCTCCACAATAAATATGAAGCATCTCAATTTAGAAAAAGGTCCCAGTATGTTCTCCCTTTTATGATACACAATAAATCAGAGGAAAACAGCCTACTGGAAAGAAAACTTGAGATGGGGGTATTTGGGAGATGGGAGGGCCTATTTTCAGGATTTAGCCCCTCATTTTGTTCAAGCAACAGTGCTGACAACGCAACCTAGCAACCTACAAAAATCCTAAACCATTTCTATCACCTTTATACTTTCACGTGTATGATTTAGCCTTTAGTATTTAAAGGCATTTAAAGGCAGTTCTTTTCCACTATATTAGCTCTGAAAAAATATATATATGTTTTTGCCCTCCCCACCTCCAGTTTAGTTCAATATCAATCTGTATGTAAACTCTTTACCACCGGATGGTGCCTGTGGCTCTGTTGGGAGAAATGTTGCTTGCAGCTGTATTTTGGAAAACGGAAGGGTACTTCAGCCAGTTTGAAAAACTGACAGTTGTTAAATAGTTTGTCTGGAGACTTCTAGGCAATGGATGAACATTTGGCAGCAATTTTTGACTTTGCCCAAAGGCCAAGAAGCAAAGTATGAATAGACTGGTAAAACGTAAATTACTGCTAGATGCTCTTGGAGGATAGGATAGTGGTCACATCTTTGATAAAGAAAGGGGAAATGAACAAAGCAATATTTCAATGGATTTTATTAAAGGTAGCCGCTGGAAGAGAATGCAAGTCCCAACACAATTCATTAACAAGGACTAGATTTAGCTCTCCCACCCATATATACTGTTCTAAGTATTTTAAATCGTAGCCAGACCACTAGTGACCTTTAGGGAGTTAAATCCAAAATAAAAAATACTTCTGGGCCCACCATGCAGATTTGGTCTTTCAGCTAATGTTACATGAGGAGTATCTTTCTGTTCATCCATTAGCATACACAAAAATTCCACTGTGGTCTTTTCTCCAGAAGCTTTCTTTCTAGGGATAAAATATAAGTAGATGTCATATTTGCTTAATATGCAATTTGTTGTTGTGCTTTTTGTTGTTGTGTCTTCAAAGAGAGGGCATGTATTTCTAGTTTTCTAAATTGCTAATAGTTCCATCTCGGCTAAAATTCTGCATCCGAGTCCCCAAACAGACCCCAATGGATAATGGGAGAAGAATTTCCAATTCAGTGGTAACACCTTGTTTAAGGAGTGAATAAATCACTGGAGAGCCCATCCTGTTCCCTCAGCTACGATTGGAAAAATTCAGAGTCTAGCATACCACTTTTCTCAGTAGTAACGCAAAGCATAAAGAAATTCAGTTAACCTAAGTATCACACAGATTAGGACAAATACACGTGTAAGGAATCTATGGGTAATTCCAGATTCTTCTACTGAGAAGACATGTTTACCCTCATGTTGAAGTGAGTTCTAGTCAGTCTACATGGTGTGGTACTGACATGCATCAACTTTTTCTGAATCTTGAGTGTTGAGGAAAATGAACGAATTGCATGGAACTCTGAAGTGAACAGAGAACACACAGCAGGTACAAGCATGATTCAGACTGGTGTCAGTTAATGTGAGTTTTAAGGGAGGAGGGGACATATTTGTAAACAATTTGCAAACTGGCTGTTTCAAACAATGTGCAAAGCAGAACAAATGGTATATTGAAAGTGTACAAACAAGCTGCATAGAATGAACATTTCTGTGTTAAGAGAAAGAGAAAGCAGAATTGCTTAATTTCCTGAGACTTTTCAGTTGTTTCTCATCTCTAGAGTAGTTATCTGTCCACCCCAGAATTCTGCACACTAAGGGTGGAGTGTGGGCTTTCTGCTTTGCAGAGTCCCGTACTGGGCTTTCTTCTTGACATGATATTTTGACTCACTATGTGAATTCTGACTAATTGCTAGTAGCTCCAGGCCACTGGTTTCCCCTAGCAGCACGGTAAAAGCTTACCTGCAAAAATGTTCATGAACGAAAATTTGCGTGGGAGACACACTGGAAGGTAGTTCTAAAATATATTTATGAATTATCAGAATTGTCTATATTAAGAAATGCTTTTAGAAGTTTCAGTTTTCACATGGACTTAAAGTGTCTTCATGCCCCTCCTCCGCCCTTTGTTTCTTCCCCTTCTTCCTGGGGGTTAAATTTATGATAATTACATGGAGCGTTGCCTTCAGAATTTGAATAGATTTCTGCAAACTCTCCACTGGTTCCTACAGGATAAGCTAGTGCTCACATTAACGCTATGATGTTTTCACTGATCTGTTTGGTGATTCCAGATTTATTACCCTAATTATGAGCTAATGAGCACTAAGTTTTGCAAGGAAATTTGCATGACTTGCTTAAGTAGGACAAATTATCAGCTTATTCAAGATAAAACATCTCTTGTATTTAGAGACCCTTTAACACACTAAAAGAGATGCTTATCCTCTAGCCAAGTTAAACCGGTTTCTGAGAAAGACAGACCGCTACCTTGAAAACAATGGACTCTACTGCAGTTTTAAGGAGTTTGCTTGGCAGAGTCCAAAAGTCTTTGGAATCCCTTTCAAGTAGTGTTCTCTTAGTCATTTCTGCACACATATCATAATTTCTTAGTCAGAAGAACGTGAAGGAAGCTACTGACAAGTCTCCTTCCAACCGAAACAGGAGTTTGGGAATAATTTAACGTAAAGAAAATACGCAGACCTTTCACATTAGATATTAAGCTTCCTTTCTCTTAACAAAGTGCAAATTACCACCTTTTAATTTGATCTTCTTTTGGAGCCAGAAAAAAATGCACATTTTACTTTCATTTCTCTTTCCTTTGTATTTTCTCATACAGAAAAACAACTTCGGGATTTGTTTTGGAGTTAGATGGTTATCACTTTAATAAATAAGTTAAAGGCCTTATTTTTAACACATACTTTTTTCTGAGGGCATCTTTATAATATTAACGGTCATCTTGAGGATTCTCTGAGAAATGATACAAAGTGTAATAGAAGGGGACCACCACAGTGTTCCTAAGAGATTCAGTAGAAAAGGTGAGTAAACAAATTAGTCAGCTAAACTAACTAGTTGTTTTAGAAGACATGAGATCTTTAGTGCCATCGCATTATGCCTCATTAGATCTGTTAGTTGCTTGACATTGTCATTATTCTACCCACTTCTTTCTGTGCAGTTTCACCGTGTCAGCTTTGATTTCCCCTGAACTTATTTTTTTCCAGCTTAAAGCTATTATGTCACCTTCCAGGAGCATTGATTTTTAGTCAGGTGTCACAAAATTCCCACTCATCATTTCCTTGCAAGCCTAACACTGAATGTTGCTGCCCCTGCTGTGAGAATTAATCACTTATTCTTATCGGCCAGTTCTAGCATCTTCCTTCCCATTAAACTCAATGTTTCATTTTTAAATGTTTTAATTGACAGACACTGAAATAACTTCCCATCAGTGGGCTTTGGCAAAAATAAATCATTAAGAGGGCAAGGAAGAGGTAAACGATACAAGTTTTTTTTTTTTTTTTTTAAACAATCAGACATTTGTAGACCATCTATTATTGGTCTGGAATTGTAAGAGAATTATTGGAGAGGTGACAAAATGTAAGCTGTCACCACCCCTAGCACTTCAAGTACTTAAAATCTTGCTATGGAAAATAATTTTGAAAGGAGATTTAGAACCTCAACTATAAAGTTCACTATCTTTATGTTTAGCTTAGTTTTAACTCACCTGGGTTACTTTAAAAATTTAGAAAAATTTAGTGACTCAGTAACCGGTGAAGGAAGGTTTTTTTTGTTTGTTTTAACAACTTAAGTAGCAATAATTTTTCAGACTTAAAACAATGAATTGACATTCTTAAAATTATTATTTATTTGCCAGAGAGCGAGCCAGAGAACCTGAGAGCACAAGCAGGGGGAGCGGCTGGCAGAGGGAGAGGCAGGCAGAGGGAGAGGCAGGCTTCCCGCTGAGCAGGGAGCCCGATGCTGCGGGGCTCGATTCCAGGACCCTGGGATCATGACCTGAGCCGAAGGCAGATGCTTAACCATCTGAGCCACCCAGGCGCCCCATAATAACCACTGCTTTTTAAGAAAAGGTAGTATAAATTCACATGACACAGCCACACAGAAGTCATGGCATAAACTGACAATATTTCTAAGAAGGACATAGGAGATATAACAAATATAGCCACCTCATTTTGTCAAGTGTTATATACCTCCAGGTTGGAAGTGATAAAAATGGTGATTTTAGGGGGAAAAAAAGCAGGGGTAGGTGTCAGGAGGAATTTGTATCATAGTTCATCTCAACTCAAATATTTTAAAGCTTCTTTTGATATATGTGTTAAAGAATATTTTTGAAAGCATATAGTATGTACAAAAAAATAGCATAAGAGAAAATGGGATGATTTCTCTAAAGGATCAGTGAGGGGTTAGATTACAAATGCTGACCTAACCAACCCAAAGGATTATGAAACTGCATGATCTTCACTTGTCAAGCTACCTGTCTCTCTTTTTAAAACAATTTCTTCTTTTCAGAGTTTTTGCCACATTTTGGTTGAAGTCCATCCTGCTTCTACTTCTCAAAGGCAGCAAGCCTTACTGGAAAGAATGTCAAGGTGATAGAGTTGTAGTCTGAATACAAATTCTCTATTACTCTCCTTGGGCAGGTAGCAAGCTCATTTCTACAGTAAAATGTGAATAATTCTAAAGGCCAAATTACCCATATCCTAGGAATATTGTTAAAATAAAACAAGGTAATGGATTTGAAAGTACACTGAGGGAAAACATTTCATCTAAATGCCAAGTGATATTCTATTCTCTCCACAATTTGTGAACTTCTGCTTCTTTGAATTTCCAAATCATGAATTATATGCTTACATATGGTATATTTAAGCTCAATTAAACTTGAAGGCCCAATGGGAAATAGCACTGAAAAGGTAATAAGATGCATTATAGTAAAGAAAAACTTAAAGGACTTTTCATCCAACTGCTAAGCATTAATGATGCTCGATCAGATTTTTCAGAAGTTTTCTAGAACCATTTTCCTGTTTCAGATGCCATTTGTAGTTTTGAGTATTCTCAGTTTAGGGTTTTATTTTTGACTGCATTATATTGGTTGCAAAAATACGCCTTGAAATTCTCAACACAATAGATCATTTGATGTGATCAGAAATAACTACAAAGTTTCCAGAGGTTTTTTCCCCCACTGACTCTAACACATAATGTAGGCTTCCTTTCAGGGAACTTCCTGCTTACACACTTATGACCATATTATTTATTCTGTTATTTAAAAGATGGGCAGTGTATAAAACCTGCTCTACAAATAGTAAAACAATACCAGAACACCACATACCTAGAGCAGATTAATTTTTTCTTTTTTTTTTATAATCTCACTTAGCAATCTTAGAAATTCTAATTCAGCTTGCTCTACTGAAGACCAAATAGAGTGTAGTATTGGGCAGAAATTGATTTTTTTTTTCCAGCGGCAATACCTGACAATGTTTGGCAACTGAGGCTCAAATTCAATTTGAAAAACGGGAAACATTTCTTACTCGCTTAACACAACGTGGAATTGCTGTCTTATCTAATCCTAGGTACTATATAAACAGACCCCACGTAAAGGGCTAGAAAAGAGAGTAATTAACATACTGGAATTTCTCTTCTGGGGTAACAATCTTCAATCCTAATGCAAAGCATCTTAGAGAAAATGCATTTTTGGGTTTTCAATTTGATGCACCTTTGGGAATGTGCATAGTGACCCACAAACCTATGCACTTAATATGTGTTTGTGGACTCGAAATTCCTTTATAACTAGTGAATCTTCCAATCAAGATATCTTAAGATAAACACCTAGTTTTTCCAGTTAGTTACAGAATTAAGAGTCTTGCTTAAGATTATCTTGCATCTATGCTAATATTGCTCAAGATTCCTAATTGTCCACAAAATTTGCTCATCACCTCCATGGAAATATTTGCAGTAATGTCTCAGAACTGCAGCAAATGATTCAAAATCCTAGTTTTCTGTCCTAATATTTCTTCTAAAATCCAACCACGTATGTTTATAGAACTTTCTAGTTACAACAGTGTGAGGCTCTTCCTTTGCTAGATCCTTTCTTTTTGTCGCTGTGGTTTAATAAAATCACTATCCAGATATCCACCGATAATAGCTTAATGTTAAACTTGTCCAAAAAATCCCTAAATTTCTCAATTTTTCTCAAGACCTCCATTCTCATGTGCCTGCCATTTCACAGTGGGTTTTGTCCTAAATCATTCCTTCAATAAGTGGATGAATATTATATATAATATGTGGTATTTATTTAAAACAGAAAAAGATCACCTGGGATATCTATATAGGAACAATAACAACTAAATATATAGGAAGGCATATGTAAAGTCTCAACACTGAGGATGCCTAATAATTGTTAATCATTATTCTGCACTCTCCCTGCTCATCTCTGTTAACATTTTTAATGATATGAGACATTGTAAGAAATTTCCTCTTGAATCAGAAAAAAAAAAATAGGGTATATGCCGTATCATTATTTTGTATGTCACACTTTACTTATTTAACATCAGTATAAAATCCATTTCCAAATATGTAGGGGAGAAGATGAAAAAGAGGGGAAGAATGCTCCATTTAGTTAACACTAGACAGAGCTAGCCTTTGACCCCTAGCGGCAGTCTTTCCTGGTCCCAGAATATTCAGAGATGACAGGTCCCAGTAAACTCCATTCCCTAATAATGTCAGGCTTACTGTATGTATTATATTTTGTTATTTTATACTGACTTGGGGCTTAACTACTGTTTCTTGCTTCACCATTCATATACAAGATCCTCTTCTCTGTAGATACATTCATCTAAATGCTACTAACTGGTTTCCATCCTGGAATCCTGTAATTCTCTGAAAATCCCTCCAGTGCCTGAATTGGGTTTTGAGGTCATCTATCAACATTCCCATTGTTATACCTAGCTACTGCTCTATTTCTCCCTGTTTCTCCTTTAGCCACATTCTCATCTACATGCATTTCAAAACTTTCTTCAATACTCAGCTGGAAATCCACTTTATTCATAGAGCCTTTCTCATTTTGGTAAAGACACATGGAGTCCCTGGGCCATTTTCAGAGACAACATTGCACATTTGGTTCCAATTTAACCAATGCACCCTTTTCCCTACCTGAAATTGAGATAGGTTACATACAAACATGTGAATATGATATGTATTTGACTTTTATCAGATTATCTCAAATATACAGACTTCCCCATAACACATACTTTAGGCTTCTCCCCACAGCTCAAATGCACACATATAAACAACAAACTGTCAGACATACTGTATGAGTCATAAATATAACCTATCTTGAACTATAACCAGGAGCAGAGATCCAGAGTTGAGATGGCAAACACTGACCTTCTTCTATTTATCTACAACCCTCTTGTCACCACCATAACTCCCATTAATTTGGTCTCCTATCTTTCTAACAGACTGGTAATGTATTACCAAATGTATAGGAATATGATATTCTACGTTATCGTATGTACTATATTTTGTTATCCTATGTTGTGGTAGGGGCATTTCTCATCTAGGTTCTGATTATTTTCGGCAAGTGGGGCAGTGAAAATGCAATCTTTGGGAGAATTGTTTTTTTTTTTTTTTTAATGGTTTTTTTTGGGCGATATCCTTTTAGTTGTTATTTCTGTCCTAGGTGGTAGTATTATAGCTTGTAATGTTTGGTTTAATTTTTTCATAGCCTTCTTAATCTTTGGTAACGATGTCAGATCTGCTTGATCACCACCAGCTTATTAGTTTAGTCAAAGGCATCTTGGCACTAGAGACCAACTTAGGATAAAATCACACATCTAAAGTCTTATTAGAAGATACCACTTGATTCACAGAGAGGCATGCTAGTCACAAGCTACTAATAGAGATGACATCTTGTTACCAGTTTGTCTTTGCATCCAAGGCAGTCTCTCTCCTTTGCACACCAAAAGATGAGTGCTTTGAATTCCCAGTTAATTTGTCTAGGTGAGAAGTAATTTGAAATAAGGCGACCTCAAGTGTTCAAATAACCAACCAACCAAAATGACCATAGAATTGGGAAAGAGAATGCCAAAATGGAGTAATTTTAATGGCATGAAGTCCCTGGATAAGATCAAAGGAAGTTCCCTTTTCGGTTGATACCACTTCTGGGGTGGGAAATGGCACCTCACTGTGGCCAGTAATTGTTGTCTGTGCAAGCTTAGGACAATTCTTATCTCTGGTTCCGCAGTGTGAAAGCCTTTGAAACAGACTTGGGTGACCCAAGAGAGTGCTGGGACAGAGCAGATGTCAGAGAACTGCCGCAGCCTGGCATTTGGCGAGCCTACATAGGGGTATTTCAAGATTATGTATAGAGGGCACTAATCTATATATTAGGAAAGGTGGTTGCAGTTCATGCTTCAGAATTGCACAATTGGTTCTAATATTCTCTAATGATAAATCCAGAGAATGGTTTATTATTCTTTGATATAAAACCCGGGTCTGATGATTTAGCAGAAGTCAGATGTCTCCCTCTCACCAAATATAGTTCAGGGCTTCATGTATACACGCTCTTTTTCATTCATTCAGCAACCATAGTTCCTAAACATGCAATTTCTTACTTTGGAGATTTTACATGCAGTGTCCTAACTAAAAAAAAAAAAAAAAAAAAAATCCATCTCCCTCCTTGTCTCCATCATAGGCCCATTTTGGACGTTACAAATTGTCCATATAACTCACTCCATAATTTTCTTTCCTATTCTCATGCCTTTATTCCTTAAAAATAGACACTGAGGAAACAAGTACACACTGAAGGCAACTAAGTACCTCTCACCTGTAAAGATAAAGAACTATGTGCAAGAAATAAGAGACAGAGCTTTAATATTCATGAAAAAAGGAGATAATGCCCCCCTTTAAAATAAAAAAAAACATATTCAATGTGATGTTCATCAAAAATCCACAGAACTGGGGCGGCTGGGTGGCTCAGTCAGTTAAGAGTCTGCCTTTGGCTCAGGTCATGATCCCAGGGTCCTGGGACTGAGTTCCGCGTCGGGCTCCCTGCTCGACGGGGAGTCTGCTTCTCCCTCTGCATGCCGCTCCCTGTTTGTGCTCTCACGCTCTCTGGCTCTCTCTCTCTGTCAAATAAATATTTTTCTAAAAATCCACAAAACAGTATCAACAACTGATATGGGTGATGTCCACGTCATGGACTTAGATTTCATAAAAACCCAATGTGTCTTACTTAGATTTCAGAGCTAGAAGGGACCTTGGATATCAAGTAGACCCATTTCTTCACTTGGAGAGAGAGAACTGAGGCTCCGAAATGCCAAGGGATTACCCCCAGGCTACCCAGCTAGTGAGATCTGCCTCCTCATCCTGTTCTCACTTTTGTTTTCTTTCTAAACAACCACAATGTCTTCCATAGAATAGTGAAAGAAGGCAAAGAAATAATTGTGCTACAAAGGTATACATATAAGCTGGTCATTTAGGAATGAGAAAGACAAGAATAAAAACAGTAAAATAAAAATTTAGAGGATTAGATCAATTTAATAATTTGGCCTACATTTTTTTATCCCAATCATATCACTTTTTAAAAGTTTTTTTTTTTTAAGATTTTATTTATTTGTTTGTCAGAGAGAGAGAGAGAGACAAGCAGGGGGAGGGGCAGAGGGAGAAGCCGGCTCAGGTGTCCCTAAAAAGATTATTATTGAACGTTTTAAAATAAATAAAGCAAACACATTGTTCTGATTGACCACAATCACATACAATAAGTTAAAACACCCAAAGAGGGGGCGCCTGGGTGCCTCAGTCGGTTAATCGTCCGCCTTTGGCTCAGGTCATGATCCCAGGGTCCTGGGATCGAGTCCCGCATCGGGCTCCCTGCTCAGTGTGGAGCCTGCTTCTCCCTCTCCCTCTGCCTGCTGCTCCCCCTGTTTGTGCTTTCTGTCAAATAAATAAATAAAATCTTAAAAAAAAAAAACAACTAAGAATGCATTAGAGAAATTATGTAGCCAGTTTTCCAATACATTTTTTTTCCACATAGGATTATCCCCCAAATAATTATTTTTCACTGCTTATATCCTACTTTAATGTTAGGCCATTTGAAAAGTAGGGCTTCATTCTTTTCTTTGTAAAGATAATTCCAATGTAATCTGTTTTGGGAATCAAGATAGGATACTTAGGAAACGGATGTGCCTCACAGAAAACTTTTTCATGGCATCTGATAAGGAGGCCACCAACTGCTATCTTAAGATGTGAAATCGCTTGGAATCTCTCAGCATCACTTAACCATTGACATATAACCATGTCGCATTCTTTATTAGCCAACCAGAGCCATTGGGTAATTGGGATATCATCTGGAAGGGATAGGCATCCAGGATGCCTGAAAGGTATAGTCAGGCTTGCTAGCCTGAACAAATCCCCAGTAGAAGAAAATGTATAGTACAGTTCTTGGATGCCATGTAAGAAGTTATTAGCCAGCTGAGCAGAGTGAGTGACATTTGTTTGCAGCAGGGTATGGGCACAGTACCCCAGGCAATCTGGCTTTTCATCTCCTCTAGTGTTTGATAAATTCAGCCATCATTCCTCACTACCCCTTTCGCATCTGAAGCTGTCATCTTGGGGTAAGATGATTTATTGTAAATTTCATACTGTATTACTTAAAGAGCTTTCCAAGGGAAACAGATCCTCCTGGAAAACTTGGCCAGGTCAAAGACAAATGGAGAATTGCAGCACCAGCTCTGCCCTGGCCTGATTGACCTCAACCAGGTGTGGCTTACGTGTGTTCCTGAGACCATCTGTGCATTTAGATGAGCTCGAATCAAGCTGCAATCTCTTTAGATAGGAGAGAGAGGACTCCCCGGGAGTCAGAGCTCCATTTTCTATGAGGGCAAGAAGGAAGAAAGTCGTTCAGAGACACCTGGGTGGCTCAGTCTGTTAAGCATCTGCCTTCGACTCAGGTCATGATCTCAGGGTTCTGGGATGGAGGCCCGCATCGGGCTCCCTGCTCAGAGGAGAGTCTGCCTCTCTCTCTCTCTCTCTGCCTCTCCCCCAGCTCTTGTGCTCTCTAGCTTTCTCAAATAAATAAAATCTTAGGAAGAAAGGAAAGAAGGAAGGGAGGGAGGGAGGGAGGGAGGGAGGGAGGGAGGGAGGGAGGAAGGAAGGAAGGAAGGAAGGAAGGAAGGAAGGAAGGAAGGAAGGAAAAGAACGTCATTCAGTCACCTTCTTTGCTCATGGCTTCTGCTTAGAAGGTCAGGGTTTCCTCATCCCTGAGAAAGGGGGGTAAGGAGAGTGTCCATTCCCAAATGAGTCTGGTTTTTAAATTGCTTTGTTTCTCCCACATCTGACTGCTTATTCAGGTCAAAGTTAGGGAATCAACTGTAAGGAATTCTCTAGTGCAACAGAGTTCAGAGGAGGAAAGATGCACATATGTACACATACGTACACACACAAATAAGTGGGGGCTGTTTTGGTCCCCAGGGTCAGTCAGCTTTTTGATTTCCTTTGTTCTTTACTCAGGACCATAAGTAGGGCATGTGATTAGGACAAGCAGGTTACCGTTTGAAGTTGGTAATGGAATGGGTTACATTTGTTCCATTTCCTATGCTCTTTACATTCATGAGATGATTATCATGCAAACGGATTTGTGCTGTGCCATTTCCTGTTCTTGTTACAATCTTTATCATGACAAGAAGGTACCAGGTTTTAACGCCTGGTGTTATATTTAACTGTTTTCAATAACTGCTGTGTACTTTGCCTTTTCTTCCCATATCATACTGCGTGCACAGAAAGTAAAGGTAATGCTGTCTGGGTATTTGAAGGATGTATACTAGGTTGTCTTGAGGCTCTAAAATATCAGGGTAGGGACACACATCATCTTCATTCTGTATCACCAACCTCGTCAATGGGGGAACTTTCACAGGAGGCTCTGACTTGCTACAGTACCCTCCACATAGACTTCAGATGCCCACTTTTCCTATCCCTGGCTCTTTAGAGCCCAGATGACACTCGTAGTGACAGTCAGTTTGTCTAACTTGAGGGGCAAGGCAGTGGAGTTTCCAATTAGCATCAAAGAATTTCTCCAGCATTACCATGCTGAGACTTCAGGCTGTTGGTAGGGATTAGATCAAAAATAGAACATGGTATAATAAGAACCTTTGCTTCCTGGCATGGACTAGAATCAGAATAGCTAATGGTACAACACTTTCAAGCTCTTTTCTCTCTCTTTTTTTTTTTTTTTTTTTTTTTTAAGCAGCTTTAGTTCTTGTGAAAGCTGCTGAATTGACAGCCCAGGATACTCTGGATAGAAAAATGATAAGCTTTCCCTTTCTGCTTTTCCCAGTATACCTTTGGCCTGCCCTGGAGGGAAGGTCTCAAGAAGGGAGAAGTTAGTTCATTCTCCAGATACTTTTAATCTTTTCATTCAGGAGTAGGAGTATTATCCAAGCTGATTATGAAGAATGTGTCAAGACGTGGCTATGTTTTCCCTAAGATCAAAGTTAAAATTGACAGATCATTTCATTGAGGCAACTGCAAAACCACCCAGCTAGAGATAGTTTTGAAATCGTGTGTGTCTTCTCGTAAGTGAACTCCTGAGTGCTCCAAGTGAGTTTTGCAATGCATTGTTTGTGGCTGAAGGTTTAAGAACTCAACCTTTAGAGAAAGATAGGGTAGAGCATTTGTTTTATAACCAGCACGTATGAAGAACATAGTCATTACCCCTGATGACCCAGCTGTTATTTCTTGATGGCAGAGCTCAGAGCAGTGGAGCTAAGTAAACATCCAAAGACTTCAGCCACAGGTTGAGGTACGGTGGGGAATCCAAAGTTGTCCAAAACTTGAAAGAGTAGAGGTAAGACTCTCCACCCCTTCATTATACAGGACTTATATTCATATCCTTTGTGGCAAGGGTCAAGTGATGCAATGTCAAGGGGGTCCTGAAATTCCCAAGACTCTATATAATTTTTTATGAGCATATAATTTTTTTTCTGCCAAGAGTGTATCTTCCTAGTTTTTAACTAATTTCACAGAGATCTGTGACATCCCACATGTTAAGAGCCACTACTTCAGATGGTCAAGTTTAAATCCTCACTTTTCTCCAGTTCTGGGACCAGTTGTCATGAGTCCCACTCAGAAAACACTTAGAAAAGGCAATAGATCACTAACACAACAAGGTCTTCTTTTAGGGTACTTTACTTTCAGGGCACAGCTACAATCACTACCATATAGCCCACTATAAGGAAAGGAAGGATTTCCTTAAGGAACACTACCATGTTTTTTTAAAGGGAAACTAAGAAAGATACGGTGTCCAACTTATAAAGAATGAAAATCTATTATCAAACATAATGATTCCCTCTGAGAAATAATCTGTGAGTGCCAATACAAACATAACCGCATTGCCGGCTCTAATTAAGAGGGAGAGAGAAGCTAAAGAGAACAGCTCCTCCTTTTCCACCTAATATTGTTCTGAGGAGTTCATAAGGTCAGGAACTTGACACTGGTTTCGAGTGGAAGCCAGTCAAGCAGGATTTCTTTGCCCTCTGGACAAATGGTTGGCCTACTTCAGGAATTTTGAATAATTATTGCTGTTCTCTTCAGCCAGGAGAAGTTTACCTTTCACAAAAAGCGCTTGTAGCATTAACTTAATCCTGTTGCCTGAATGCACAAAATCAGTTTTGCTCTGCAGAAATATTGTGCCTAATTTACCGGTCTGAGACCTATTTTATCTCACTTCTTTGGTCTTCATGTAAATGAAGCGCTCATAGTGTTGCTGAGAGCTTGACAGAATGCCTAGCACCTTGCACCTTCTGGAGGGAAATCCCCTCACGAATACAAAGTAGTCAAAGGAGCATATTGCTGTCCCAAGTGTGTGCAATGTCAGTTTTCTCTAAGGGGCACAGAGGTAGTGATTTTGTGCCTGCAACCATGACACTTAACAGTTTTTCAGCCTTGTTTCGCCCCCCTAAAACTACTCCTAGTAATTTGCATACAGATAACCTGGTAGTAGCTGAACTAGCTATAGCAACACAGAGAGTTAGGAGTCAGTCATCTGTATTGAGATCATTATTATGTTAAAAAAACCAAGCCATCGGGGCGCCTGGGTGGCTCAGTCATTAAGCATCTGCCTTTGGCTCAGGTCATGATCCCAGCGTCCCAGGATTGAGTCCCACATCGGGCTCCCTGCTCAGCGGGAAGCCTGCTTCTCCCTCTCCTACTCCCCCTGCTTGTGTTCCTGCTCTATCTCTCTCACTGTCAAATAAATAAAATCTAAAAAAAAAAAAAACCCAATCTGTTGAATAAACTAAAATCTTCCATTGTCAGGTTTTTCAACAAAATTAGCATGTAAGTTGCTTTGAAGAGGATATGGTACTGGCAACCATTGGCCAAGATTGCCAACAACTCTATTTCCATCAGAAAATCAAGGTTCCCTTCATTTTTAACTCCCTCTTATTATTCCTTGGTGACTTCTATTGTTTTGGAATCATTCTCTACATTACATAACAAGTACTATTAATCTTATGGGAATAGCCATCTAAATTCCCAGGGAACAAAGAGTGACTGTGAATATTTTTTTATACCTGCTATATTATTGCCTTTGTGCTTCCTCAGATTACTAATTTTCACCAAGAATCCCCAAGCAATTGATAACCTCAAGAGTTACTTCTAATGGGAAGCCCATTAACTCAAAGAGAATAGATTGTTTCACAAACTCTGTATGGACTTAAAAATGTATATATACTTTGATCTAATATAGAAAAATCTTGTCAGTGTTTTGGTAATCTGTGAAGGTCTTTCCATTTTGGCGTGTGTGTGTGTGTGTGTGTGTGTGTGTGTGTGTGTGTGTGTGTGTGTGTGTGTTTCCTAACATCAATCCAAGGCACTTAGTTTTTCAGCCCAGTAAAAAACACACTGTACATATCCCTAACTTTTTTTGCAGCCTATGTAACTCACCTTGTATCCAATTAGGCAGACAACAAGATCAGTGCTTTGCACAGAATTAAAGTCTCAATTTTTTTTTTACTTGTATTTGTTGAACACTTTATCATCATTTCAGTACCAAGAAAGGTTTTCTAGATTTTTTTAAGAACAATTTAGTTGAGTGACCTCTTGCGCAATTTGCCTTGATGTCTGGTCATTAAAACTTTCAGTACCTTTATATCACCATTTCATGGACACAGAAAAAGCTTTGGATGACCTTTACTTATTTACCAATTGTTTTGCACTCCTTAGATAAAATTAAATACTCACAAGGAACATCAAGTTAGTATTTGATTATGTGATTTGTTTAGATGTTTGAGATGTGTGAATTAAGTTGGTAGGCATGTTCAACTCAGAATTTTGTTTCTCATAGCCTGTGTGATAGGCCACATGGATTCAGGTGAGGAACCCTGATTTATAAACCTTCACTCTGCCTGTTAAAGAGTATCCAGAATTTTCTTAATACTTTTAATTTATAGTAAAAACACTTAACATGAGATCTACCCTCTTAAATTTTTAAGTACCATATAATTTTGTTAACTATGGGTCCTATACTGTACAGATCTCCAGAAATTTGTTTTATATAGTGGACACTTTATACCCACTGAAAAGCAACTCCTTATTTCCCCCCTCTCTCCTGCCCCTAGTGGCCACCATTCTACTCTGTTTCTATTAAGGTTTTCTCATATAAATGGAATCATAAAGTATTTGTCCTTCTGTTGACTGGGTTATTTTATTTAGGGTAATGTCCTCATAGTTTACCTGTGTTTATTGTCTCATGTGGTAGGATTTCCTTCTTTAAGGCTGAGTAATATTTTGATGTATATACTACATTTTATCCACTCATCGGTTGATGGTCATTTAGGTTGTTTTGACAGCTCGACTATAATGAATAATGCTGCAATGCATAGAGGAGTACAGGTATCTCTTGGGGATTTTCATTTTTATTGTTTTGGAGAACTGAATTTTAATTTTTTGAGGAAACGCCATACTGTTTTCCATAGTAGCTGCACCATTTCTTACCTTCCTACCAATAGTATACAAGGGTTCCAATTTCTCCACATCTTTGCCAACACTTTTAGTTTTGATAATAGCCATCCTAACAGGTATCAGGTGATATCTCATCCTGGCTTTGATTTGCATATCCCTGATTAGTGATAATGAACATATTTTACATACCTATTGGCCATTTATGTCCTTTTTGGAGGGCTATATTCAGGTCCTTTGTCTTTCCCCACCCCCCCCCATTTTTTTTTTTTTTTTGCTATTGAGTTGTAGGAGTTTAGTGACCAGATTTGATATTCAATGTGATAGCTCCTAGGATAAAAGTCATTAAAAATACTTTTATTGGTATTGTTTAAATACTGGGATAAACTTTTCTTTTGCCCAAAATGTTGGTGTTAGAGGCATCAACAAGACAAAGTTCAGTCCCATTCTACTTTTTATAAATTTTAAGTAGTTGTGTTCTCTTTTATACTTTGATTCCCATCAGCATACAAATATTATAAAGCCCACATACAAAACAAATAACCCTAATGTGATGGCTATGGAGGTTTGTCACTAAGGTCAGTCTTTAAAAAAGGTCTTCCTGATCTGCTATAAGAAGCTCAGTTAGCTGACAGCCTCCAGCCACAGCAACTTTTGGGATGTACTACAATATTTAAGCCAAGGCAAGACTCTTCCCAGATAATCCTAGCCAATGACTAAGCATAACAAGCCTCCTAAATACTTGTCATTCTGCCTCATGAAGGACTCTACGGGCAACTTTCTGACCGAGCTCCCCAGCTAGGTTAGCTGAGGCTTCCTCAGAGCTGCACCATAGTCTCTTCCCCACTTTTCTTTCCCCTCTCCTTTCACAGGAGACCTGTATCATCTACAGGCTTTCCCCACCTACTTGCTCCCTCCTCATTATCCTTTAGAGGCCTTATCCCAATAAATCTCTAGTACTTCTATCTTCACCTTGTGGTCTGCTTCCCAGACCACCTAACCAGCACACCTTTCTTTCGTCCCAAATCCCTTTCTACCTACAGCTCCAATTCTTCGTTCTGCTTTGCAATAGAACTTTGCATGAGAAACCTCTGACAGTGTGGTTTCCACTTCCTACTTCCTGCTTTCTGGTTAAGCCCCATTTATCCGTCTTCCATTACCAATGTTCCACTGAAAAAGCTATCTCCACTGAAACAACTTATCTCCATGTTACAAATCCAATGTATACTTTCCTGTTGTCTTGTTTCTCAGTGACATTTGACACATACATATTTTTAAAGAGGGTAGAAAAGCTACTTTTCATTTGTAAGTCAGAGTCCATATCAGATCCTAGTTAAGCATATATGGCCTTCAGAATTAGATAGCTTTGAGTCCTAGATCTATGATTTATAAGCTGTGTAAATTTGGGTAAAATGATAACTCACTGTGCCTTGGTTTCCCTGCCTATAAATAGGTAATAACATCACCTACCTCTTAAAATTGAGGATTAAATTAGGTTAAGGCAATTAAAACCATATTTCGCACAGGAATTGCTCATAATCATTTCTATTATTCAAAGACATTCTTTTGTTTTTCTCCTACTTCTGAGTACTCCATCTCCATTTCTTGCTGGTTCCCTTTTATGAATGAAACCTCTAAATATTGGAGTGCTCCAGAGCTTGATCAGATACCCACTTTTCTAGTTATACTTTCTCCTAGCCCAGTAGATTTACATTCCACCTCGATGCCAATAGCTCCTAAATAGGTCTTTATCCTTGACCCATTTTCAACAATATAGTTTACATTTCTACTTGTATATTCTAAGCAAACATATCAAAAACTGAACTCTTGATACTGTCCCATCTTGCCAGAACCTGTGCTTACCTTCACACCTCCACCAATTTCTCATTTGCTCAAGTTGGAAATCTAGGAGCCTATGCTTTCTCCCTTTATCTCTGCCATTACCTCTGTGGTGAAACTACCATTACCTCTAGCCTGGATTCTGGAAATAGTCACCAATGTGGGCTCCTAGCTTTCACTTTTATTCTCCTCTGCAGCACATTAAGCACACAATTGCCAAATTGATCAGTTTAATATGTAGTAAAAGTATGTCACTCCTCTCCCTTCTTAAAACTCATCTTTGGCTTCTGATTGAACAAAATCTAAATACTCTCTTTTGGATTACATAATACTCTATGATCTGGTTCCTGCATACTCACCACAATTTCCTCCCAGATTATTCATTATGCTCCCAACTCTACACGTCTACTCATTGGCCTTTGAACATGCCAAACTCTTCTTATCTGCCATCAGGTGCCTTAGGTTTGCTCCTCCCCTCAACATGGTGCCTTTCCTGGGCTTTTTGCCTAGTTGGTTACTTTAGTTCAAATTTCAGCTCAGGTGACACCACCTCTAGGAAGCTTCCCCTGACCAGCTATCTGAAGGAATATATACTACACTTGTTTATTATTCTTTAGCCTATTCTAACACTCTTGAAAATCTGAAATAGTCTTGGTTGTTTGTATGCTTATGATCTGTCACTCCACGCTAGAGTTTAATTTGTTTGAGGGGAGAGACCTTATCTGTCTTCCTCCATTTCTATATACCCACCTAGAGCAGGGCCTGGTACACAGGAGGCACTTAGTAAATATTGCCCCAATTAATATGACTGAATCTTCGCAGACAGTGAATGTTTATTTTAGCAAAAGAGTGATAGAACAGTGATTAACAACTTAAAGGGACCACTGTGGATAACAGAATGTAGGTAACCATAGCTCTTATCGTCTGCACTAGAAATTGTAGAAATCAGGAAAATGAATGAGGTGATAATGTTAAAAACAGAAACTAATATTTAGGGCCACCTGGGTGGCTCAGTCATTAAGTGACTGGCTTCAGCTCAGGTCATGATCCCAGGGTCCTGGGATTGAGCCCCCATCCGGCTCCCTGCTCAGCAGGAAGCCTGCTTCTCCCTCTCCCTCTCCCACTCCCTCTGCTTATGTTCCCTCTCTCGCTGTGTCTCTGTCAAATAAATAAATAAATCTTAAAAAAATTAATATTTAAAAAGTTAAATGATAACATTTTGGTCATGGACTTCATTTTATGTTAAAGTTTATGTAGATATTGGGATGATGTAAAGGTAACATTTCTTAAATATCAATATGCCTAGAACTTAGCTAGTCTCTTCACTTAAGAGAAAAAAAAAATGTATTTGTCAGAACATGTTCACTTTCTATTTTCATGTTAGATTGATAAAAATAAACTATAGTATTTAAGTGTAAAGTAGAATTTTTACACTCTAATATTTCCTTTTACATTTATAAACTAATACTTGCTAACTTTCCTATGTAATTATGAAAATTGGTACTTTAAAAAAAGAGCTTAGAAACCTATAAAGCCCTTTTCCATTTGGGAGATAGTATATTTTACATTTTAATACATTGTAAGTCAGAAATAAAAATTATGGCATATTTCATTATAAGTACTTTCCTGAATATTTTTAGTGATTACATAAGGTAAACAGAGGTATTTAAAAGACAAAAATGAACATTTGCTCTATAGAGACAATTTGCTAAGTACTGTACCAAGAGGACTTCGGTGAGGTAGCTATTTTACAGATTTAGAAAACTGAGGCTTAGAAAAGTTGAGTAACTTGCCTAAATGCAGTTGGCTAGTAATTATCTCAATAATTATGAGCTAAATGTTAGTAACCACCTCCCCCTCATTCATGTATTGAAGCCCCAATCCCCTATGTGATGGTATTTGGAGGTAGGGCCTTTGGGAAGTAATTAGGTTTAGATGTGGTCATGAGTGTGGGACCCTCATGATGAGATTAGTGCTTTTATAAGAAGACAGATCTCTCTCTCTCTTTCTCTCTATGGACATGCAGTGAGGAAGGGCCATCTGAACGCACAGCCAGAAGGTGACTATCTATAAGCCAGGAAAGCAGGCTCTCAATAGGAACTAAATCTGTGGGCACCTTGATCTTGGACTACCTAGGCTCTAGAAGAGTGAGAAATAAATTTCTCTTGTTTAAGCCACCCAGCCTATGGTACATATAATAATAGCCTAAGCAGACTAAAACTACCACAATGCTAGGCATTGTCATAAAGTCACATTAATGAGAAAAAGCTGAGTTCTTAACTGCTCCAGCTCTAATAGTAAAATTCACAAGGGACTTTTCCTCTTGGTTCAAATAATATTTTATTAGAAATTAAGTTGTAAAGGTATACGATGAGCTTTGTCACCAGAGAGACCTAGTTCCCTCTCTGCAGAGTTGCGGTTGAAGCTCTGTGGGAATCCTTCAGTGTATTTGAAGCAAATCCTCTGGGGTGCCTTGCTTTCATGAGCACTAAAAAATCCATGTGAGTATTGAAGGGAAGACTTGAAAGGCCCTATGAGCTGACCCAGAGTTGGAATGTTCCTTGCCTGTGCTCCCTCGTAGGGGATTCTGGCTTGATCACTCTCAGATTTTCACTCATAGCCGGCAGCAATAGCACATGCTGCATAAGCAGTGTCTTATGCTCCCAGAGGGATGAAATGCCTCATCACTCAGCAACCACTTTGGCAGACTAAAGGGTGACATTGATTGGCTCTGAATGAGTAAGAGAAACAGTGTCCAAATCTCCAGAGGAAGCTGGGGAGGGGAAAAAAAAAAAAAAAAAAAAAAAGCAAACCCCTTTATAACCTAATCTTAAAATCTTCCAGACCCATCAAGTAAATGTAAATCCATCTGCAGTGGGAAATCCAGCCACTCAAATGAGGGTCTCAACAAAGTCATCCTTAGAAAGTGACATTATTTTTTTCATTTATTCAACGTTTACTGACCCCATATTATGTGCCAAATACTTTTGTAGGCCCTGGGGAAAGAGCCTGTACAAAATGTCCTAGATCTTAAGGAGAAATACAAATAAATAGATAATATATCAGGTGTTGATAAGTGTGAGGGAGAAAAGGAAAGTGAAGTAAGCAACTGGGGTCAGGGAAGGCAGGCCTATGTGATAAGAGACCTGAAGGGAATAAAGGCACCAGCCATTCTGATTATTTGTCAGAAGAGAGACTAGCAAGAATAGGAGCTACATGAGCCACTTGAAGAAATCAAAGTGGCCGTAGCGGAGTGAAAAGGGAAAGAGGCCACACAGGGGTCGTGTGGGGCCAGATCAGGTACCAGCCAGCAGGCTGTGCTAGGACTTATGTATAACTAGGAGCAGAGGGAAAATGGTCAGAGGGTCTTCTGCAAAGAAGAAACATGATAATGCGCCATAGTTTAAAGGGACCACCTTCAATAAGGAGTCTAGGAAGTAAGGAGGAAGGAAGCTGAGAAATCAATAGGAAGCTAATGCAGTTGTTCAAGAAAGAGTTGATCGTTTGAGCCAGAGTAAATGCAATGGAGGCCATGAGAAATGGTCAAATTTGAGTATATTTTGAAGGTAGAACTGACAGGTTTTACCAACAGCTTGAATATGGAGTGTGATAGACCAAGAGGGTGGTTTAAAGGATGATCTAGAACCATTTATGGAGGCTAGGAAAATTGGAAGAGGAACAGTTTGATTAAGGTTAAAAAATATTGAGAATTCATTTGTAGATCTGTTAGTTTTGAGATACCTTTAGATATCCAAGGGAGTAAACATCTGGAGTTCAGGGGAAAGGCCCATGCTAAACATATAATTTTGAAAGTTCTCCCAAAGAAGGGACATAGTTAAACACATGGACCTAGAGAGAAGGAAGACCCAAGATAGTAAGGAAATAAAACACAATGGTAACAGCTAAGAGTTGAGAGGGGTTAGTATGTGCCACGCATTATTCTGAGTGTTTTACTTATATTAAACTCACTTAACCCTCACAACACTATGAGGTAGATATTATTCACCACTTGAGGAAACTGAGTCACAGAGAAGTTAAAGTACTCTGTCCCAGATGACACAGCTAGATAGGGGTGAGACACAAGGTTCAAACACAGGTAGCTAAGTTCCAGAGTCTTCCACAGAGAAGGCTCAGGTATACATTACCATGTTCAGACCTCGTTTCTGCTTCAGAGCCTGCACTCTCTAGTGATGGTCAGAACAAAGAATAAAAATAAGTCAGAGTTTTGCACCATTTAAATTCTAGGCTCATACAATCATTAAACACTAGCAAATGGAAGACTCATAAACAAGTTCTTAAAAACAGCCCCAAGAAACCAAACAAAAAACATCAAACAAACCTTCCCTTAAAAGGAAGGCAAACAACCCCAGGAAAGAAACAAAAATAATTTACTTGATTCTATTTACCCAATTTCATCTATAGATTATAAGATACCTTTGGATTTTAGAGATCTAAGTGGAGAAAGAAGCACATGTCTTGGAATTGACAAAATATTTTAACTTTTTACAGCAGCCTGGCTTGTTTTGTTGACTGGGTTCTAAGCATCGTTTCGCCAGAAATACATTGTTCTGAATACACTCTCCATTATATTAAGCCACAATGATTCCCTTTTTAAAGATTTTATTTATTTGACAGAGAGAGACACAGCGAGAGAGGGAACACAAGCAGGGGGAGTGGGAGAGGGAGAAGCAGGCTTCCCATGGAGCAGGGAACCCAATGGGTGGGCTTGATCGCAGGACCCTGGGATCATGACCTGAGCAGAAGGCAGATGCTTAACGACTGACCCACCCAGGCGCCCCTCACGATGATTCCTTTTTAATAAAAAAGACTTTCTTCTCTAGGAATAATGTTGAGAGCACCAGTAAAACCTTTATTTTTAACCCTTCAGTTATCTTTTTGCATATATCACCTCCGAGTGAGGTTCATAAGGATGGCCGATGATAGGTATAAGAACATGAATTTTCACGTTGTTCTTATTGATGATGGGGTCTTTATCTCATTCTCTTGATATCTCTAATGTAGTAGGGGCTTGGTAAATCTTTGTAAACTAATCAATACAAATCTAAGTTTAATACTTGTTCCTAGTGTCAAAATATTGCCATGTACATTGCAGAATGCATCCGCAAAACCCTTTGTCGTTCTGGATTCTGCTGATCTGTTCAAGTGCCAGTGTTTATGGAAACAAATAAATTATTCTTGCTGGGTTAATCTGCATATTTATCAAGTTTCTCCATCCCTGGTATCCCTGGACAGGACCAAGCCACAAGCATTTCACCCTAGAGAAGTTGCTGCCATTACCACTGTTGGTAAAAAGGAGCTTAACAGTAGCGCAGATCTTGAGGACATTGTGCAAAGTAAAACAAGCCCAACACAAATGGACAAAGATTTCACTTTATGAGACAGAAAGTGGAAAAGGGGTGACCGTGGGCTGAAAGCTGAGGGGTGAGGGTGGAGAGTTACTTTTTAATCAGTATGAAATTTCAGTCTGGGAGGATGAAAAAGTCCTAGATAGCTAGTGGTGTTGGTCGTACAACAACGTGAATGTACATAATGCCACTGAATTGTACATTCAAAAATGGTTAAAAGGGTGAATTTTATGTTTGTATATTTTACCACAAAACACTTACATACAAACACCTGGGCAGCAACAATGCCACATCTCTCCATTTCTGCTTATGTGGTTTTCTGAAGGCATGGCAGGATGGGTGGATTTGTCCGTATCTCCTTAAAGATGCATGTGTGCACACACTTACCACCAGACCCTGTCCCTTGTCTCCAAAGAAACTATATTTTCACCTCCTCCCAAACTATCAATCCAAAAATTTAGTTTTCAGTTTATTTCAAATATGCAATTTTCTGGAGACAAACCATAAGAGACTCTTAACTATAGGAAACAAACTGCGGGTTGCTGGAGGGGAGGTGGGAGGGGGGATGGGGTAACTGGGTGATGAACATTAAGGAGGGCATGTGATGTAATGAGCACTGGGTGTTATATGCAACTGATGAATCACTAAATTCTACCTCTGAAACTAATAAGGCACTGTATGTTAACTGAATTAAAATAATATTTAAAAAAATATATAATTTTCCAATTGACTTTAAGATCTTTCTTAACTCAGTACTAACTGCCGGATTCCTGAAATGGATGCCTGAATTTGCCCCAGGTTGGGACAGGAAAGGGCTCTTTCAGACTCAGGCTATTTGCCCCTGGGCAATTTACAATGAGCTCTTATCACCTGCTGGGAGAATTTGAGCGTCTGAGAAAGACTGGAAACAAAGTTCCCCAGAGCTGAGGGGTCAAATACTTTGGAAATTACAGTTTTAACATCTTCTTTTCTCCTAGTACTGGGATATTATGGGAGGGCACAGGTCTTTGTTGGCCACAAGGTCTGGATCCAGTCCCTGGCCATGTGATTTTATACAAGTGATTTTTCTGATCTCAGCCTCGTTATCTATAAATTAGAAACACCAGTACCAGTTTTGCTCGGTTTTCATTAATCTATCATGCTGGGCATAGAGCAGATACTTAAGAAATTCTGTTTCCTTCCCTTTCCTAATTAAAGTATCTTGGCATGACCAGTAAGAGTTTGGATCTTGAGATTATAATTATGGGCAACCCTTAACTGGTCCACAAGCCAATGTATATGAAAAGGGTTTTGTCTGTGATCCTGTGACAGAAAAAAAAAAAAAAAAAAAATGAAATCTCCAAAGCTGAGGACCATCTAATAGAATGGAGAAAGAAACAAATGGTTATTTAAAACCCAAACTGTAACAACTACTCGAGCTTCAATGGGGAATGACAAAATTTGTCTCAGTAGAAATTAATCAATGCTATTCCCTTCCGTGAAGAGTCTATTGGGGATAGGAAGGGAGGGCAGAATAAAGCCAAGACTAGAACTTCAATGAATTTCTGTGGTACCAGTCCAAGGAAAGAGCAAGGGTAGACAGCCCATCGCACAGGGTGGCGTATTGATGCCGTTTTGGTGATGCAAGGGTGGAGAGTGTAACTGCTCTACATAATCACATGAGGGTAACAGAAATTTGGGGAAAGTTCAGAAAAAGAGACATGATAAGGCTAACTACATCAATCTCCTAGTTATCCCCAAACCTTTAATAGAAAGTTCTACATACTCACATGACTAGCAAGAATGCTATTTTCAGGGCGAAATCAAGGTGAAAGTTCTGTATTTTCCTTCAGGAGTTATAGGCTACAACTTGGGGAAAGGATCACAATCTATAACAAATTTATAATAAGCAGTTCAGAGCCAGAGTTGACCAGGAAGAGCACACATACCATCCTTACCCCCTCTTCCCTTCTCCTGCCAGAATTCCTAGATAAGCTGTGAGGAACATGAAGGTCTTGCCCTTTGTGGGATAAGATTCAAATACATTCCGGGGCGCCTGGGTGGCTCAGTTGGTTAAGCGGCTGCCTTCGGCTCAGGTCATGATCCTGGGGTCCTGGGATCAAGCCCCGCGTCAGGCTCCCTGCTCAGCGGAGAGCCTGCTTCTCCCTCTCTGCCTGCCTCTCTGCTTACTTGTGCTCTCTATCTCTCTGTCAAATAAAATAAAATCTTTAAAAAAAAAAAAAGATTCAAATACATTCCGTTTGAGTTGAAAACAACATGCCTTAACTCTGCCTGGGATACCCGAGCAGTAATAGGTTGGAATAGAAGTAGGAAGGGTGCCCATGCAAGCTCAGATCATGTTTCCCTGAGAAAAACTCAGGGATGGCAAAGCAGAGATCACCCTCTGCAGTCCACTTCTCACAAAGGAAATAACAAGTCATCCCTGGAGAAAAGATATTCTATAGAATTTGTTATGTACTTACACATAAAACATAATTCTAGTTTCTTAAAGGGAACTGACTTTACTAGGGAAAATTCATCAACATTTCCTTTCAAAGTATTTGTCAACTGCCAAGATATGTATTTCAGACTCCGAGCTTCCAAACTGGATTAAGAGTGATATAGACCTTCATTAAAGACCAGGTCTTATTTCTTGGAGACAAAGAAAAGCTATACAAGGAGACATGCTTTCTTTTAGGTAGAATTTCAGAGTAAAGGTAAATATAGTATACTTATTATAGTCTCTTCCCCAGTTTGCTTTTTTAACATCCTAAAAGCTACAATTTAATCACTAACCTAATGCTAATAGACCCCCAGATGGATATCTAGTTTAGACAGTATTTTTTCCTACTATTCTTTTTTTATTCCCTCAAATTTCAATTTAAATTCTAGTTAGTTAACATACAGTGCAATCTTGGTTTCAGGAGTTGAATTCAGCGATTCATCATTTACATACAAAACCCAGTGCTCAACACAAGTGCCCTCCTTAATGTCCATCACCCATCTAGCCCATCCCCCATGCACCTCCCTCCATCAATCCTCGGTTTGTTCCCTATCTTTAAGAGTCTCTTATGGTTTGTTTCCCTCTCTCTCCCGCCCCATATGTTCATCTGTTTTGTTTCTTAAATTCCACATGAATGAAGTCATGTGGTATTTGTCTGTCTTTGGCTCATTTCTCTTCACATAATATAGTCTAGTTGCATCTGTACCATTGCAAATGGCAAGATTTCATTCTTTTTGATGGCTGAGTAATATTCCATCATGTGTATATACCACTTCTTCTTTATTCATTCTTCAGTCTCCAGTATTTAAAAAAGAAAACAAAACAGGGTACTGTTTTGATATTAGTGAAATAAACTCAAGTATATTTGAGTTATTTCCCCTATAGAATTAATAGGAACTAATTTTCTGGCTTGCTAGTATTTAAAAGGAGACTAGCTGTGCTAAAGGCAATACTTAGAATATAGTAGGTTCTCAGTATAGACTTTAAATAAAGATTTCATTAAATCAAATGAACCAATGAATGAACTAATGAACATATCAAGAGTTGGGCCATATTTCAAAGGAACTGGCCAAATACTCTCAGCTTATACAGGTGACAATTCCACTCTCTGCCTACCTATGTACCACCTCCCCATCAACATCACTGACATCTGGATGCATTCACACACACAAAGGCACCAGTGTGTTTGTGTGTTTGTCTAGGTAAGTGGGTACCTCAAAAAAATTTTTTTAGGCACCTAGTCTTAGATTTACAGGTTGAAGTCTAAGAAAGAAAAAGGAAATGCTTTTATCCTTCAAGTGCCTTCCACTTTACTGAGTACTGATTAATTAAATGAAAGAATACGTAGATACTCAACTCAAGCTAGTACTCTCTTCCATCTCAGCTCTCTTGACTTTTGTAAATGAGTATAAAATAGAGATTTTGATTTTTAATAAGACCTGTGCTTTTAACAATTTTTTTTTTGCACAAAAGTAATGTTACAGATTATATGAAACTTTATTAGAGACCAAATGGAAGTTTTCTATCCTCCCTCCCCTTTTTCAACAATTCTCTTCATGGGTCTGTGTTTGTGATTAGATAATTACAGTACTCCATCCAAATCTTGAATTTACATTGCACTGTGAATGTGTAATATTTCTTCATTCTTGTGATTAGAAAAAGATGCTATGCATAGCACTAATGGAATTATAATAGTTAATATTCATTGTATTACCTGAATAAAATGTTAAGGTTTTTAATACCTGGACATTATGGAGATTTCTGGCAAAGTTTATACTTTCAATTCTGAGTGGTTTTACCCTTTTTCTTTCAATCTATTGGTACAATGGAAACATATGCAATTAGACTGTTTGCCATCAAGGTACATAACAGCAGAGGCGTGTAGAAGCTGCTGCTGGCATGGGGACATGAGAAGACTCCAAGAAGCCTAGAATTTATAGCACCACAGCAAATACAAAATAAAAGCTAGAAATTGATAATTTCAAGAGCCAAATTAAACAAAAATCTTAAATATGTGTTAACTTAAAAAGATTCAACCTATTCATGATCAAATGACTAGTACTGATTAACAAAAAGGAGGACAAAGAAAAGGTGTTGGCATTTGTAGTTTGGCTCCAGTAAGTTCCAAGGCCAGCAACTGAATGTGAACTCTGATTCTTTCCTGGCTGCTCTGCATTGTTTGGAATTAGACTTGTCTAAATACCATGAGTAATATGGAAGTTCTCTGAAGGGTAAGTTAGTGCTCTGATTAGCACTTTCTGATAATTCAACTGGAAACATAATTGAGAAGCTTTGTCCTAACAGTTTCTCGGTGATGGGAGTGATATGCAGAGTCACTCTGCTTGGAACTTTATCAGTTTATTCCTAAATCCTGGCAGAACAAATTCGACACTTGCTTGGTCATTGCTGTCGCCTTTTTCATGCTTAAAAGGCCTGGTCCTTAAATAGACACAGTCATCGTCCTTAACACCACAGTACACTTCCTTCTTTCTCTGCTTCTCATTTCAAACTCTATCCACCATATTTCTAAACCCTAAGTGATATAGTATGCTGTGCCTTTCTCTGAAAATGCTCCTGCAGTATTGAGTATTGAGCTTATAAAATTTCCTTAATATTTCTGTACATTCTACCTCTTATGAAGTTAGTGTTTGGATTAGGTTTTATCCTTTGGTAATTAACAGTCAAATTACACTGATGTAACACTGGCTATTTATCACATTCCTCTTCAGGGAAGTCTAAAATGCTTTAGACATTTCATGTCAAAATGCTTTCATGTACTGCACTGGCATCTTTTCACCTAGTTTGATTATTCAAATACCTAGACAGTCATGTAAAGTTAATTTCTCATATAAAAAGAAAATTATGAAAATGAAAAGAACAGGGTCCATGTCTTTCATACGTTCTCTTGGGAGTCATTTAATAGAGTGCTTCACTTTTGGACTCCAGGTAATTCTGTGGCCATGTATCACCCCACTGGATGGCCAACTGGATATTGTGTTTTAATCTAAGGCCAAGATAAACCAAATGTAGATAAACAACAATCGAAGAAACTATAGTTAAAAAGGGCACCAAATTATAACCAGGTATTAACACGATCTAGAACTAATTTTATGGTTCTTTAGTTTCTTGAGTTTGGATCCACATTTTTTAAAAGTACATCTTAATCACTCTTGCTGTATCCAGAGCACTGAAAATAGTAGTTATAGTGAAAGGGTTTTACTGCTACAAAATTCAAGAAAATAACATCTGGGATAATGACTTAAAGTGAATTTTGAATGCAAAGAACAGAGACCTTTTGGATACTCCAGAAAGTTCAATTTTTCATACTTCTATAATAAATTCCAATAAATGAAGTTCCTTAATAAACTGTAGAAAGATTCCTGGAAGTCTCTTACTTGCTTTTGTAGAATAGGATATTAAAAAAAATGTGGAAAAAGTTCCACTTGAGTTTTAAAAAAATATTAACAATCAAGTCAAGGTGTCCTTTCTTTTTTACTGTAAGTTTTTAGATCTTCAGTTCATTAAAGTTCATGTGGATATTAGAATCTAATAATCTGCCTAGCTTAAAATTTGTTCTCAATTTATAGCTAGAAATAATTAGAAGTCATCATTTTAAAATCAGTCAAATTATGGACAAATTGTTGAATGACATTTCTAAGAACTTTCTATTAAACAAGAGGAACAGTATAGATCATTTTCTTGATATTTGTAGTGATAAAACCTCTGCACTATATGGTTTCTGATTTCCTATAGCCATGGTTACAGAAAGGCGGACTAGAATGTGCTTTTTAAGAATGAGGATTCTAACCCACGAAAGTTAAAAAGAACCCTAAAAAGGCACCAAAATTCATTCTAAATCTGCTAATACCTGGTTACGATATGACGACTTCTCACTAATTTGTAACTTCTTCAGGTGTTGTTAATCTATAATTGGCTTTACATTGCAACACCTCTTACATCCATTTCTCTATTTCCAGGGTCCCCGACCTAGTCCTGGGGGACTCTGGAGCCTATTAGGTTTGCCATTGGCCATAGGATCATAGGTAAGTCATATTGTGACTCAGAAACTCTGTGAAGCCCCTCATCTATAAGATATGAGAGTAGGGGGAGATTAAATTACATCGAACATATAAATTTATGTTCTCAAAAATTTCATTATACAATTACCATCCTGGCTCCTTTTACCTTATACCAGAATTGATTCTAGATGATGTATCTACCTCCAATCTGAACTCTGGCATTTAAGATTGCTTCCGCAATATAATCACTTTTGACTTTGGGAAATATTTTTCTATCTTTATTTGCTGTTTAAAGTTAAAACTGTCACCTGGCTATTTTTCCCCAGACATTCCCACCTGGTTCTGAACTTGAGTAAAACCACTGTGAAAGCTGGAACTATTCTTATACTTCCTGGGAATACGATGCAGGCAACTGGTCCTGTTGGCTGGGGGTTTCTTAGTCACAGCCACAGGTAATTTGCTTCCTTCTTGGCTGTTAGGGAAGGGCCTGATTAGCCAATCCAACAGATTCCAAGCCCCACCCCCTGCTTCTTTCGTTAGTTCTCTGCTCTAGACTTGGGCTTCTTGCCAGGTTGTACCGAGAGTGATCAGGTTACCTTGGCTGTGGAGCCAGCAACCAGCAAGGGCACAAAGCTATTTTTCTGCCCTCCCCTCCACAATTGTCTTTTTACATCAAAAGTTCTGCTTCCTTTAAGTGTTAGTCATTCTTTTTCTTTCTAAGGAAACCTACCACTTCTCCCATTTGTTTATAACAAATCAATGATTTTGTCACAATTTTACCTCCTTTCTCCACGTTACACATCACCGAATTTCACTTAACTTGGTGAGAGACTTCACTTCAGCAGCAAAGGAAGTGGGCAAAACAAAATCTTTTCACCTGTCCAAAATGTCATGTGCTAAACCTATCTGAGCAATATAAACTGGAATGATTCCGAAACTTTAGATATTTACAATTTTCACTGATATGGAAAACTTTCATTTTAGTCAGTTTCACTTAAAGCTGACGCCTTCTTGTAATCGTCCTTGCCAAGATTAGTCCATGAAAAGATCTCATGAAGTAGTAAAGTCTTTAACATATCAAGGTACGTTTGGCAGAGAGAATGACTCATCTTCATGAATTCTGTGTGCATTAAAGGTTCAGCTGGGCAGCCAGGTGATCAGTAGGAGTGGGTTATTTACCCGGGAGGACCTGGAAAGCTTTTTACACAGTGTCAACAGGATTGTTGTCAAGCAGCAAGTCGGCAAACATGGGAAGGTTGTCATTAAACAATGTTGGGATTCAGAACTGTTGACGTTTATTTGCTTTTCAACTCCTCAACCGCTCATGGAGAGATCCAAGCTATCTCAAAAGAAAAGCCACATGCATCATTGCACTCCTTCTCTCTGTTTTTAAAGCTCTTGGCAACCCTAAAACAGGATGAAAGAATCCTTTACGGCCAGGCCTTTTTCACGTGGGCTTCCATAAACGGGCTTTGGAGGGGGTTCATGAACTCCTGCAAATACTTTTGGCATTTGGTGTATAATTATGTGTGTATGGAGAGTGTCCTGTTTGGGTCTGGTGAGAGGGTTGCACATTTTTTATTAGATTTTTAAAGGAACCTGTGAAACAATACAGTTTTCAAACTACTACTCTGGGGTCTAAATTGAGTGGTTTTTTAATAATGTGGATGGGGAAGTGGAAAAAGGACCTGGGCATGCTGCATACTGTTTCCATACACAATTTTTAAAAGCTTGGCCAGCTAGGTAGTTGTGGAAGGAAGAGACAGAGAACCCTGGTTACTGCTGCAAAGTAAGAATAGTATGTCAGAAGCAATGGAATGATAAGAGAGAAAATTAATGTAGCCCCTCCAGGAAAGGGCATCAGGACACCGTCATCTTATTCAATCAGATGGGAGTTTCTAGCTTTTGGTATTTATTGGAAAACTGACAGCAGGTACTGCTTTTCTAAGGGTCTCACACACCACTTCCAACCCAGGTGCAAATGGGTTCAGGACCTACTTGCTATTGCACTTGGCTCATCATATAGTTCTGATACTTATATCCAGGGACCTCTACACAGCTCTCTATTTGCTAAATACAGAGAAACTGACAAATCAGGGTTAATGCTGCTCCATCCCCAAATCTGGATAGCTTTCCCAGATGCCATCAAGGTAGATTTCCAAAATAGCAATCTAACATCTAAGATTGTTAGCTTATTTCTGCTTTTTTCCACAGTCAGCCAACATCAGAGGCGCTTTTTTCACCCAGATAGGATCGCCACCTTTGACTATTCCTTCCTCATTCACCCAAGGGATACATATCCATCCACTATATGAAAACAACAAGGACAAGCTTTACTCCCGCTGGCTCACTCCTGCTTCCCTCCAAGGTACGCCTCTTCCCCATAGAAGTTCTGTTTTGTTTTGTTTTACAGTTTTTCAGGTCAGGGAAGAGTTGGTTAAAAAACCTATATTCTTCTTTAGGTTTATGGTTCATTTGAAGTTTTTTTTTTAAGATTTTATTTATTTATTTGAGAGAGAGAGCATAAGTAGGGGGAGCAGCAGAGGGAGAGGGAGAAGCAGGCTCCCCACTGAGCAGGGAGCCCGATGTGAGACTCGATCCCAGGAACCTGGGATCATGACCTGAGCCGAAGGCAGATGCTTAACTGACGGAGCCACCCAGGCGCCCCTCATTTGAAGTACTGTGCCTTATTTGCCCCATCTCGTCAAGAGATTGCTCTGCTGGTGCCTTATCAGCTTCCCTCCCCACAGCGTGTAAACCAGTGACTTGGGCGAAATATCCTCCAGGCAGCCACCCCAGCTTTTTTCTTTTCTTTGGCGGGGAGGTGGAAATCAAACTTAGACTTCCCTTGAAGTTTTAGGTAACATTCTTAAAATGGGTTTCTTTTGCTTCCTACAGTCCTTCCAGCTAACTGCACACACACAAACACAATCTCCATTTCCACAGAATGTGAGATTTTACTCATGGAAAAGTCATCATAATAATCAACTGACAACCTATCTGCTTCAACAGTGAAATCTGTTAGTGTTTTAATATGTCTGTGTCTACTGATGCTATCCTGTTTTTCCTTAAGTCTAAAAATTATCCTTTGGCATTAAAATCAAACCAGCATTGTTGAAACATAAGTACCTTGGGTATAAAATCTGAATAGTGATTTGCATATAACTCTGACAAGTAACAGTGTGGGGTGAAACATAAACATATATGGTCTCTAATCTTGTGGACTTCAGATGCAATTTACCCCATAAAAGCTGAAGAGATTTTTAACTTTTGCTTAGTAAATATAGGAGTTTCCTACAATTGCTCTAACAAATTAGTGGTTTAAAACAACACAAATTTATTCTCTTACAGTTCTGGAGATCTGAAGTCTGAGATGGCTTCCACCAGGCTAAAACCAAAATCTCAGTAGGGCTGCCTTCCTCCTGGAGGCTGGAGGGAAGAATTTATTTCCTTGCCTTTTCCTTGGCTCTAGACCCCCTGCTCCATCTTAAAAGATAGCAGCACAACGCTTAAATCTCAAGGACCTTTCTCACTCCCTCTCATGCCTGTGATTACATTGGGCCCATCTGGATAATCCAGAATACTCTTCCCAATTTAAGAGCCTTAACTTAGTCACACCTGCAAAGTCCTTTTAACCACAGACCATCACACATTCATAGGTTCTGAACATCAGGATGTGGACATCTCCGGGGCGGGGGGGATTATTAAACCTACCACAGTGTAGGTTTAATAAAGAGACAGTGAATTGTCTACAATATAATGCTTACCCCAAAGGAGATAGTTATTCTTTAAAATTTCATTAGAAATTAAGATATTTACTTTGCATTAGACACGTTAAACCATGCCATGTCAGAACTGTTAAAGTAAATTCAAATCAGAAACTTCCCAATTCCACTCCACAAATGTGTTTTTGGAGCAAGTATAGACTAGAACATTGAGAAACTACTACACAGCCCTTTGGGTGAAAGAAGTTGTCAAGGTAATTTCTTTCTAGTCTGTGGTTTTTCTCCACAGATGTCTCGAAATCAATCAGAATGGGGATGGAGTCATGGGCATATGCGTTCAGTATTCTCCAAATGGCTGAAAGCTGACAAACGGTCAAAACAATTTTCAGTCCTTATTCCCGAGAAAGGAATTATGTAGCTAGTTTTCCCTGTACTTCCTACTTTCCCAAATTTTGTAACTTTGTGCGTTCAGACATAGAACAACTGAGGCCCTGCCCAGTTCTTCAGGTGGCTGATGCTCACGAGGATCATTCTTCACCGTTCCCTCTCCATGCCTTCCTCCTGCGGATGATGAGTGACGTGCCGTGAAGGTGGTGCAGGTGTTCAGCATCTGCCTTTGGCGTGTTGAAGCATGACTCAAAGGAGGAAACTCGAATTTTTTAAAATTTCTTTCAGGAGAGTGGAACCAAAGGAATGACAGGCTCCCATAGGAAATGCACACACACCTGGGTTTTTTTTTTTTTTTTTTTGGATTTGGTGCTCTAGGCAGTTTCAGAAAACAAACCCTAGAGTGAAGCCATCAATATGAGAATGCCTTTGTACCATTCAAAATTACTCTCAAAAGCTAAGGAGCACTTTCTGACCAGGCTTGGGATATTTTCTCCTAAACACAGAATTCATTTTTATTCCCTTTCTGGGAAACAAGTCATTCTTTTAAAATCACATTTGAATAAAGTAATCTGGGAGATAGCACTGACAATGTTTAATTACTGGTATTTCTAATTTTTAACCTTTGAAAACAAAATCTGAAGTATTTTTTGGACAAATATACATTAGAATCAGATTTAGATACAAGTATATAAGTTATGCTTGTGTGTGTAATAGATATGTACCCTACTCAGAAATTAGTATCATTAAGTAAGATAGCTAGTTATCTGATATTTTTACCCACTTTGGGCCTGGGTGCAGTTGTATGCTAGTAAATCTATAACACAAAGTCCTCCAGGGAAAGACAAACCCTGATTTGTAGTGTTTGCCAATTTCCACGGTGTTTAAATGTACTACCACCAATGCCAATTTCAAGCAGCCATCCTGAAGTCACTGAAAACAGGGACTGGAGGAGATGGGCATAACTGATTCTCCTGAGCCCGTATAGGAGAGGTTTTCCTGGGCTGGTGTGAGTATCTATAAATAATATGACTTAGGGGATTCAGGTAGATAACAGGATATATTCAGGATGACTGAACCCTGATTCTGAAAGGAGAACCATATGCATTTTGCGATTGGTAAACCATAAGGATATGTAAGAGGCTCCGTAACCGAGAACATAATTTCTGACTTCAGATGGTCTGGATTCTTCCTTTTCTGAATTCTGGAAATCGTTTTCTCTGTGTTCCGTCCTGTTTGTTCTGGGAACCTGCATCTTGCTTCAGGGGCTTTAGCCAAAATCATAGGCAAGTCTGACTTCTTATGTATACATTTGACACCGAGCACACTTTTTATATATGGAGTTTTTCCCAATGTTTTTTCCCTGCGTGAAGGACTTGAGTATCCTGATATGAGCTGAAAATACCAGATGCCTATTCCTTTGTGTGGACATTTCCTGAAACTAAAGCTTTAAATTCTCTGACCTGAGTAGTGTATGTGTGAGTTTTCCACCAGGTTGTTTTCTCTGTATCTCCTCTGCCGTGCCATGGCGAAAGTTTTGTGCTAATGTACAAGAGCAACTGTCTGCCTCCCACCCCTAGCCTCAGGACTGTCCTTAGTGAATGCTCTAGTCTGGGCTTCTCCATTAGAGATTTGACTCTAGCTATCTGTTGGTTGTGTCCTGTTCCACTGAATCAATGGCCTCATTTCTAGGACCACTCTCTGGATTCCAGAGTCTCCAGAACTCCCTGCCCAACATAGGCACTGAGCCTATTGGACCTCACTGGCCTCTTTGGCTTGTCCATCCTCCAAAGGGTAGACTGTGCCAACTCCCAAGATTCTGGTTAAAGGTAGCTGTTTTTATTGAAGACAGAACTGTACCTGAAGGGCTACAATGCATCAAACTTAAACCTGATTTTCTTTCCTTTTTTTTAAAAAAAAGATTTTATTTATTTATTTGAGAGAGAGAGAGAGAGAGAGATGACAAGTAGGCAGAGAGGCAGGTGGGCGGGGTGGGGGGGGAAATCCAGGCTCCCTGCTGAGCAGAGAGCCTGATGCGGGGCTCAATTCCAGGACCTTGAGATCATGACCTGAGCCAAAGGCAGACACATAACCCACTGAGCCACCCAGGCGCCCCTGAACCTGACTTTCTAGGTCAAGGACATAGACAGGAACGTATTTCATTCAAGTGTTTGTTGGCCTAAACTTTTAAATATTTAGACATATAGTATATGGACCCCCATTTGTACTCTAGTATCCTCTTTTCTCCTTTAAGTATGACAATCTAGGTAAGTAAGGATAAGTTTTTTTAAGAGGGCAAAGTTCTAGGGAAAGAGGCATGGGCATGGGAATCAGTTTATCAAAGTATAGAAAGCTAATGCCCAGGTGTCACTGCCAGAGAGAATGTAACTAACCGAGCCCTGGGAGCTGCTATGAGGTCCTATGTCAATGCCTAGGCCAGCAGCAAGACTCATCAACAGCAACAGTCTGATATTGACAGAGACCCATTTGTCCCTCCTCACCTACCTCCTGACTCTCCCTCTACATGTCATCACTCTCCTCCAGGTGTGCTGAGGAAAACTAATGACTGTCCTGGGGTAAAACGACACAGGCATTATAGACTCAGAGTTGTGGACTCTCATGGTACCCTTGTCTCATTTCTTCTACCATGGTCAGACTGTGACTTGCTGAAGCGATCCAACCAGTGGACATTTTAAACTCCTTTGGAAGGGAAGAGTCCATGTCTGCATGCACTCTGGGCTGAAAAAAATGAACCTTCTCATTATGCAGCACATAGTCCTTTCTGTGCCATGCTATTAACCTCCTTTCCCACTTCCCAGCTGCAGCGACTCTAGGACATTACAATAAAATTGCTACCTACTCAATATTATGTAGGCTACATGAATGAACACCCTATTTCTCAAGGCTCTTTCAGTAAAACCCGTGTCAGTGTAGGAACCCAAGTTAAGACAAAATCTAAACTGATGTCATTTTATGGACTTAAAAATGATACTATACAAATTCAACATCATGACTATCTCTAAGAAGGTCCCTGTTAGTTCACGTGTAATAACAATGTTCATTTCAGTGGTAAGTACTTCTTGTAGAAAAGATATTCAAGTATCTTCTAATTAGTAAAAGTACTAAGATAAGCATTTTTATGAACTGAAGTGGGAAAAATAAATAAAAAATCAATTACTCAGGATTTGGGGATAATCTAAGTACCGTGAAGTTTGCAGTAGAAGTATGACAAGATTCCTCCCTTTATTGTTTAGGTACAGACAAATCTAACACACCAAAAAGAAGAGTAGAAAACGGAAGATAGTAAATTGCCCTGGCCTGGCACGTGGTATTGACTCCTCAAGAGCTATAGGCAGTGGAGATCAGGAGGAAATTCACAAAGAAAAGTTAGAGAAAGCTTCTCAGGAATCACAGCCCTTGAGCTATGTCTCAAAAAATGTGTAGTAGAAGGAGGAGAATCCCAGGGTACAGAAACATGATAAGTATAATGTTTAATTCTATGTGTCAGCTTGGCTGAGCCATGGTGTGCCCAGATATTTGGTCAAACATTATTCTGCGTGTTTCTATGAGGCTGTTTTTGGATAAGATTAACATTTAAATCAGCAGACTCAGTAAAGAAGTTGCCCTCTCTAATCCGGATGGGTCTCATCCAACCCAGTGAAAGCCTAAATAAAACAAAAACACTGACCCTCCCCTTGAAGTGAAGAAAGAATTCTTCCTGCCCAGCTGCTTTCAAACTGAGACACAGCTTTTTTCCTGATCTTGAACTCAGATTGAAACATTGGCTCTTTCTGGGTCTTGAGTCATTTGGACTGGAACTTACACCATCAGCTCTCCTGATTCTCAGACCTTCTGACTCAGATGGGAACCAAACCATCAGCTCTCCAGGGTCTCCAGCATGTTAACTCACCCTGCAGATCTTGGGAGACTTGACAGCCTCCATAATTTCCAAGAGCCACTTCCTTATAATCTATCAATCTATCTATCTATCTATCTATCTATCTATCTATCTATCTATCTATCTTCCATCATCTATCTATCTATCATCTATCATCTATCTATCTATCTATCATCTATCTATCATCTATCATCTATCTATCATCTATCTATCATCTATCATCTATCTATCTATCTATCTATCTATCTATCTATCTATCTATCATCTATCCATCTATCATCTATCTATTATCTATCTATCTATCTATCTATCTATCTATCTATCTATCTATCATCTATCTCCATCCTTTTGGTTCTGTTTCCCTAGAGAACCCTAATACAATAAGTAAAGACACACAACATTTGCAAGATAATGTAAATGCAAAGTTTGGCCTGACCAAATTAGAGAGTATGTGTTGTGAGGAAGATTGAGATAAAGTTGTTTGATAGACTAGAAGATGATGGAAAGCTAAGAAGGGCGCAGGCTAGTAATGCAATCAAGGTATCCCACTCCTAAAGCCATCACACTATCACTTGTCACTTCTGTTACTCTTTTCCAGCCAGCCCAAATTTGACTGAGGATTTCATCTCAATGCTCAATCCCCGAGTGCTCACCACCAGTCATTTAGCCTCAGGGTGCTAGATTAAACCTTTTAAAAATCACCTGGGGATCTGAATAAAATGTAGATTAGATTCTGGTTTATTAGGCTTAGGTAGAGCCTGAGTTCTGCATTCCCAAGTGATGCAGATGCTATTTTGAGGACCCCACTTTGAGCAGGGAACATCCTTTGTTTAGTTAATGCTGCTTGAATCAAGGAGCTACTGAAGAAATGTTACCTACCCTCTGAACAAATAAGGCATGGCCTGGGAGCAAGAGAATACCTCCTGGAATTGTTTTTGAATAGTGTCCTTCATTTGACCTCCTAAATATTGTCATGGGAATGGATTGTCAAAAATTTGCAGAATCATAGAACAAAATTTAAGAGGAAACCAAAATTCATCCAGAATATGTCATTTGAGGTAAGCATCATGAGTTTGTCAGGAACAATATGAACATCCATTTTGCTAATATTAAAAGAGATGGTGGGCGCCTGGGTGGCTCAGATGGTTAAGCATCTGCCGTCGGCTCAGGACATGATCCCAGGGTCCTGGGATGGAGTCCCGCATCAGGCTCCCTGCTCCTTGGGAGCCTGCTTCTCCCTCTGCTTCTCTCTCTCTCTCTGTCTCTCGTGAATAAATAAAATCTTTAAAAATAAAAAAAAATAAATAAAAAATAAGAGATGGCATTCTAAAATTTGAATTCTGAGGAGCATTTGATATAATTATTTATAAAATGCTAATATTAGTTGTAATTGGCCTCAGAAAAAGCTTCATAGGAAGAAGTCAAAGATTTAGGCAATTCAACCAGAAGCTTACAACTGGGTTTTCTCCAGGGAGAGGTAGCATAGAGGTGGGAATTCCAAGGAGATCAAGTGGTAAGCCTTTTGAAATTAAGAGCTGCAGTTTTCCTCTCCAGACCCTAGGTAGAAAAGAATAAAGCATAATTGAGTGATATCTTTAGGGGGATAGTCTTTTTGGACACAGATAAAAGGTACAAACAATTTGTCATCTGCCTATATCATTTGTGGAGAGAGAATATTGTAAGATACAAAGTAAAAAGTAAATATAAAGAAATAAAAATGAGACTAAAATCCAACATATGCTCACATTAAAATATTCAGATCAACATCATAACAACAACAACAAAATAAATAGAGGTACTGTGGTGATTAAAAGAAATTGAAGACAAGAAGAAATTAAATGATTAATAGGAGTTTCTGGTAATAACACACACACACACACACACACACACGCAGGCATGTGCGTCTCTCACCCTCTCTATATATTTATGTATTTTGTTGTTGTTCATTGTTGAGCTATGCTGAAGAAGGGATGATGAAGTGCAGTTGTGTCTGTTTCTCTTGTTAGTTTTTTGGAGTGATGGGGTTTAATGGAAAGAATGAGCAGGAAGTTAACTTGAGTTTCAGTGTTACCACTTAATAAATCAGAGCCATTCTGTCATGACTTAGTTAAAATACACTCAACTACAAACTTCTGAACATCTAAAATATACCAAACACTGTGCTAGCTACTGCAGAACAACATGAAGAAAAAGATTGAGTCCTGGTCCTCATGGAGGTTAATTATTTAAGACTCTCTATTGCGTTCACTTACAGGATCTGTCCCCTACTTGCTGTATGACCTTGAGGGACTTACGTAATCTTCCTAAATTTGGGTAAGATGAGATTTAAATAACAGTATCTATCTTATAAAATTATAGAGAAGATTAAATGAGAAATTTGGCAAATGCTAGACTAGCACAGAGCCCAGAATTTACTAAATGCTCTATACTTGTTAGTTCATCTATTACTCTTAATCTTGAAAGGAGAGTTTATAAGCCTTTTCCGTGAAGCATCACCAAATCTATGTGTGTTAATATTACTCTATTCCAATACACTATTTTTGATGTTTGTGGCCAGTTGTACTGATATACAGTCTCATACTCTTTCACAGACATATAGTTTGGCTCCATATAGAGAATAAAATGAGCTTTGAAGCTAGAAATTATGTCTTTTATTCCCTGTATCATTCCATTGCTGAACATAATATATAGAGTACAAAGCAAACACTCAGCACTTGTTAAGTCAACCAACCCTAATAATCTCTGTGTCACATTTTCCTTTTCTTCTTCTCCTGTATATATATCCTATTTCAAGAACTGGTTTATGAAGACAAACATAGTAGTGTAAAACTTAGTTGAAAAGAAGTCATGTAGGGCACCTGGGTGGCTCAGTTGGTTAAGCGACTGCCTTCAGCTCAGGTCATGATCCTGGAGTCACAGGATTGAGTCCCATATTGGGCTCCCTGCTCAGCAGGGAGTCTGCTTCTCCCTCTGACCCTCTCCCCTCACGCTCTCTTTCTTTCTCTCAAATAAATAAATAAAATCTTTTTCAAAAAAAGAAAAGAGGTCATGTATAATTTCAATATAGTTTCTTATTGATGATAATTATGTTTTTCTTTTCATAAATTTACTTTCAAATATATATGTATCATCTCCTAATACTCAATATTTGGCTTTTCACTGTAATTTGTACAAAAGTAACTTGGTTCAAAGATCTTAAACTGTATCCTGGTATAATGAAATCACTAGTTAGCAAGTTTGTGCCTTGATTGTCTAGATAAAGTTAAGTGCAAATAATGCCTCCATGGTGGATGAGGCCCATGCAAAGGACAGAGGGACAGAGGGAAAATAATGACAGGCAGGACTGAGTGGATTATTCTGGTGACAGGACTGGCTCCAAGGTTCCCATTTATCCTTCCCTCTAAAAGCCCCATTCTCTGACTCCCACCATGAAATGTTCTTTACCTATTTGTTGTCTTGGACCTCTTTGACAATATGGAGAATTTGATAGATCCCTTCTCAGAACAATATTTTTAAACATTTAAATGCATAAAATAAAATACATATAATTAGAAAGGAAATGAATTATAGAGAAATACGCATCTAAACATCAAAAACAAATTTGTAAATATGTGCATCTATTAATATATATTTATTAAAACATTAAAGATCTCTTATTGCCATATCAAGTTAAAAATGAGTGTAGACTTTATTTCAAGATATCTGCAAACATCTCTACTATGATATGAAATTTTGTGGTCTCCATGACAAAGTCACAGGTTATCACTACTACTATATTTGTCACCTACATCATAATCAAAAGAAATACTAAATTTCATTTAGAAGTTAGTGAAAACAGAGATCTATTTCTTTTCTCATCCAAGTTCATGAACCTTCTATATTCTATTCAGGGACCTTTTAGTATCTGTAGAGTCTGGATTTAAGAACCTCTGATTAGACTGTGTCTTACTTAGTCTCTTAACAGTGTTTCAAGTTACTAGGTCTCTTGCTCCTCCTGCACTTTACTCCTCTGTTGCCTTCTCAACTGCTGACACCTGCTCTTCCACTAAAGCTCAGCACATCATTTCCAGGAAGCTGTGGTTGACATGGGTGCCAATTTCCTGACTCTCACCCCTTTCTTATCAAAACACTTAGCAAATTGTATTTAATTACTGTTTTACTAGTTGCTCTCCTCCAATTGCCCTTGGAGCTGTTTGAAGACAGTGATGGGTCATTTACTTATTTTCATTCATTTATTATCAGTGATTTACTAAGTGACCAACTCCATGCTTGGCTGTGAGGATACAGTGGTAACAATGTATGACCCATGTCCTTAAGGAGCTTTATGTGTAAACACTGGTAGGGGTGAGGTCCGGAAGAGATGAAAAAGCAGGATAAGTGCTTTGATAGGGGTAAAGACAAGGACCAAGGGTTATCACATGAGGGGCATGGAACTGTGGCCTTGGGAGTCTTGGGAAGCTTTCAGTATGCAGATACAAAATACTGAATATAATGAATGTGAAAATAGTTCTGAATGTGTTCCCTTTATGTTTGTTCTTAAAATGTACTTACAAGTTTTATACACTTCTCTATACATTTTATGATTTTTAAAAAAACCTCAGATATGATGGGTGCTGGTTTTGAATATAATGAGAGATCTAAGGTGATCTCAGCCTGGTTAGTGTATTTGCCATGCCCAGCCTGGTAACTGTCACTCCTCAATGAGTGGCTGGATCTATGTTCAACTGAAATCATCAATTTAAACCTTAAGCTGCTAACTCTTTCAACTCCAAGTGGCCAGATAATTGAGATCTAAGTGAATTTTACCCAAATTGTCTAAAATAATGCTTTCCTTCTTTATAGTGTATCTTTAGGACACACAGCCTAACACAGAAAGGTGATTTCTTACCTGTTTCAATATCTGAAAAGAGGGCCTTCAACAACTTCTTGTTTGCTCTAACAACACTCTAGAAGAAAGAATTGGAAAAGCTCACATACAAAAGCATTAAACCTTCTGTTTTTTTCCAGTGAAGAGAACTCAAAATAATGAGGGTTAGAAGAAATGAAGAATGAGAGAGAACTCTTGTTTTTACTATATGTAGTTACTTGTTATGACACAGTTTAGATTCTGGTATGATTCTTTTAATCAAAAAGAGTTCATCATAACAGAAAATGTTATATTTGTTAAGACCAAAACACTTTCAGGAAAGGTTTGATCTCATTTAGGAAGTTAAAAAGAGTAAACGTGTTTAAGATTTTCGGTAAAAGAAGAAAGGACATTGTACTATACCAGTTAATGCAAGCAACAGAAACAGACTAAATAAAGAAGAGTGGAACTTAGTGCCAGAATGTAGACTAGCTCCCAATACCTGAGAAATGGAAGTACAACCAGACCTCAGAGAGACAGAAGCAGAGCCATGGGTGGGATCTGGGTGAAGAAATAGCAACAGTCTCTTTGGGGAGTTGTAATCAAAAGACTCAGCTCCAACTATATTCTATCCATGGGCAAAATTCCTAGGACTTCTATCTCACTGGTCTTGGCAAGTGAGAGTAGGGTTGGTGAGAAGTGTCAACCTACCCTTGCACATAGTTTGACGGTCCCACCACGATAGTACATGAAGGGAATGGACAGATCCCACAGAAAATCAGACAGCATCAAGGCATTATCAAGCCAAAGGAAAGGGATGCTGAACTTGTAAAAAACAACAAATATTCACCACAGGCACCTTTGTCTTATCAAGGGGGATAAAAGGTTTCTCTCTAAATTAGTCTATCTGAACAAACAATCCAATTAAAAAAAATGGGCAGAGGACCTGAATAGACATTTTCACAGAGAAGACATATAGGTGGCCAACAGAACAGACACATGAAAAGATGCTCAACATCACTAATCATCAGGGAAATACAAATCAAAACCTCAAGGTATCACCCTATACCTGTCAAAATGGCTAAAATCAAGAAGACGAGGAACAACAAATGTTGGTGAGGGTATAGAGAAAAAGGAACCCTCACCCACTGTTGGTGGGGGGAGGAAACAGTATGGAGGTTCCTCAAAAAAAAATTCAAAATAGAAATATCATATGACCAGTAATTCCACTATTGGGTATTTACCTAGGGAAAATGAAAACACTAACTTAAAAAGATAAATGCACTCCTATGTTTATTGTAGTATTATTTATAATAGCCAAGGCATGGAAGCAACCCAAGTGTCCATCCATAGATGAGTGGATAAGGAAAATGTGGTGTGTACACACACACACACACACACACACACACACACACACACACACACACACACACTGGAATATCACACAGCCATAAAAAAGGATGAGATCATGCCATTTGAGAAACATGGATAAACCTAGAGGGTATTATGCTAAGTGAAATAAGTCAGGCTGAGAAAGACAAATACCATATGATTACACTCATAAATAGAATCTAAAACAATGAATAAACAAAAAGCAGAATCAGAACTCTCAATACGGAGAACAAACTGATGGCTGCCAGAGAGGAAGTGGGTGGAGCATTGGGCAAAATGGGTGAAGGAGAGAGGGAGATACAGGCCTCCAGTTAGGGAATGAGTAAGTCATGGGAATAAAAAGCAGGGCATAAGAAATACAGTCAGTGATATTGTAATAGGGATGTAATGGGACAGATGGTAGCTACACTTGTGATGAACATAGCATAATGTATAAAATTGTCAAATCACTAAGTTGTACACCTGAAACTAATATAACACGGTGTGTCAATTATAGTAAGAACAGATTAGTTCAGAAAAAAAGTAAATTAGTCTATCTGATCCAGTGTTGCTGACATCTTTCTGTACACCTACATCAGGAGTTCAAATACTAACTACTTTTAATTAAAGGCCAGAACACTTTATTATACAAATGTTAGTGACAATTTTAGAATTCTCAGCTGTTCATGGTAAGTCATTTGTTAGTTTCACAAGGATTTAGAAAGACAGCTCATTTTAAGTAGATGCTTCCTTGCTGATCATTTCACTTCTTAGAATGATCACATTAAAATCTTTTTTTTAATGTAAAAGCACATAATTTGTACCAAGCAATTTGTGGACAACACTAACATTAAACATTAAGAAAAAGTACTTAATGTTCTTTTTTATCTTATGAAATGTAAGACATTTTTTACTTCATGAGATGTTGAAGTTATTCCATTTTCACTTTAAATCACTAATAATTATTATTTTAACCATAATCTGAGTTTGGCTGGTCTTATTTTCTCTCTAGTATTCAGTGATGTAAAGAAAGGGTAAAGAATATGTCAGATGTTAACTATAATTAATGTTAAAAACAGATCTGATGAATCAGGTTGTTATTTCTGAAAAGAATGACTCAACAAAGGCTTGCCGGTCACAATTACTAAAAATTAGTCATTCTGTGAGATCCTTTTGCTGATACTAATAGATGAAACACCCTTGAGGGAAACCCTTTTGAAAGTGCTGCAACGTGACCTCAGAGAAACATGCCTTTCCAGACACAAAACTAGTTATCAATTCATCCAAAAGGATGTAGGCAAAGTTTTCTTAGAATTTAGGTATTGCTGAAAAATACATTCATAAACAACTTCTTTCCCTAGCTAGGTTCTGAGTACGTGATTTTTGCTCTAGACTATTCCACAAAGTCATGTAAGACTGAGGACTTAACCTCTGCAATCATTAGTTTCCCAATCAGTATAGTGAGGACAATATTGGTGTGTACCTCTTAGGGATACAATATCAACTAAAGGAAAGCATGTACTTAGCATAGTACTGGATACATACCAGATGCTTAATAAATATTAGTTAATATAATTATTATGAAACAGTTTTGTAATAATTTGAAGATTCCACTAATTTTCCCAGTGCATTTGGGAAGTCTTTTTAAAATCTTATCACCTCCCAATTTTATCTCAGTTTTATCTGCCTCCCAATTTATGTTGTAACTCCTCTTCCCTAAGACTGTCCCGTTCCTTTTCCAAGCCATCTTTAGTGAGCAATCAGAGGAATCTTCCTCTCTGCTTTTCATGAGGCAATAACCTGGCACATCCCCCTTACCTCCAGGCCTTAGGATGCCAAGGAGATAGACAAATTCCCTTGACATTTTTGCTTGTTCCTCAGGGGCATCTGCTTTCCCTTTCTGCTTCATCACCTTTAGAAAAATCTTCTTTTGTTCTCATAATTGCCAACAAATGCTGTTCACACAGTTTGCCAGAAGATGTACTGGCATGCCCAGTGATGATGGGTTCCTAAGAAAGGACTAGAAGTCCTTGGAAATAAAATTCATAATGATTTAGACAGAGTAATGATCGGAAGGATGGCCTATTTTGGAAATATTAAATAAATTGCAGAGAATCATGAATTCTTAGCATATGATACAAATCATATGAAAGAATGCTGAGAGATATCCCTGTGGACGGTTTTTTCACATTTCTTGAACTATGTTATTTTTTATTAGAATTTATACCCTTAAGATCTTAGAACTACACCTAGGTTTGCAGGGAACACTCATGTCTGAGAGGGAATATTCTTAAATTAGCATATTACTTTGTTAGATATGTCAGTTGTCATAACTTAACCCCCACCCTCAATAGAGCCTAAGAGGTCATGGTGAATGGTTTAATAGATATAAAGGCAGTTTTTATACCCAGAAAGACAGAAAAGGAAAATATTCAAACATTCTTCAAAATATTTTTAACTGGTATTTGTTGAGTTCCTACACCTTATTAAGTACAGTTGAACGTTTGTTCATTTAAATCTTTAAACACACACACACACACACACACACACACACACACACTCACACACATACACCCAGAAAACATGAGTTAGGTAGTATTTTTACCTCTTTTTTTTACAGACTAGGAAACTAAGATCTGAAGAGTGTAAATCACTTGCCTAAGGTAACAGACTTAGTGGCAAGGACAGGGATTGAGTCAAACTCTTTTTAATTAAAATTCACTGTACTTAATTCCCAAGCCATGCTGTAATACCTTTTCTCCATGGAAGCTAATTTCTCATAGGTCCTACAGGTGGTTCTACTCATTTTGTTTGTAAAGTTTGTTTTGTTTTATTTTCCCTTCATGACTTGCCATGAATCAGCATTCTCATACTGTGAGTGATTTAGCTTCAGATTACTCTTCTCCAAAGGGAAGGGGTGGCTAAATCTCAAGCTAAAGGCAGGGTTGGAATGTCAAAGTCTCAGCTCCTTAAGGGTCCAGAGAAACTTCCCTCCCAAGAATGCCATTGCTTCTGGGCTTCTTTCCAGGCTCACTCTGCTTGCGGGACTTGATTACTCCATCTTGCTGGTTCTCAATGGAGAACTCTTTGTTTTGGACCCTGTTCTTGTATTCTGCTCAGTGGACTTGAAAATTGGAGATTTCCTTGCTTCCTGGTCCTTCCTGTGCCTGGGAAACAGACTTGGAATTCTTCTTTTCTTCTCTTCATTCGGCAAAACGACAGCCCAAGTAGTTACCGTTCCTTGTCTCCGCTCTTGGAACCCAGCCTGGGCCAATAGTTAGGCCTTTTGAGAAAAGAAGTTTAACTTCCTTGGCCTATTTCCTTCCTCAATGGACTGAAGAACTGAGGAAAGAAAAGCTTCTCAACATATATTATATAATACTTAAGTTTGTTTAGAAAAAAAGACTGAACTACCATCATTTGAGACAATTCATATGAGCTAATATGTGAGATAACTAAAAGAAAATAAACCATTTCTTTCCTTTTCCCCTTCCCTACTGAGATAAAGCATAGAGAGTTGCTTGAGTAGAATAAATCCTTACAGTTCACAGGTGTGAATGCTTGTAATAACCCTAAAGGCCCATGATTACTACTTACATAGTTGTCTTTAATTTTGTCGAGGCAGAAATTTGTAGAGTGATGTGGCAAAGACTGTAAGCTGTTCACCAAAATTCCTTCTCCTCTTCTTGAGCACGCACCTGAACTCCATTTCCCAGTCTCCCTTGCAGTTTGGCATGCCCAGGTGCTAGAGTTCTTGTACTGATGGGCTTTTGCACCTCTACCTCTGGCTTCCTGGGAGGGAGGTGACCATAGCCACCTTGAAAGGATGATGGAGGCTTTGTCATCCTGGTCTATTGCATGACTGCATAGAGCTGAACTGCCCCTGACCTGGAACTCCCACCCTGTTCTGCTACCTGAAAGAGACATAAATGTCTTGTTCCCTAATACATTGAATTTGGAGGTATATATGTTATACAGCATAGCCTGTCCTCACTGAAACAATGCACTTGTGGTCATGAGAGTAAGTTTCTTAGCTAGTGAGAGCTACAAGAGCACTGTAGAGGTAGAAGCTATATACCTGGCTTTCACCATGACTTGCTCTCTCCCGCTCATCTTTGCAAGCAATAACTCTTTTTTTTAAAAATATTTTATTTATTTATTTGATAGAGACAGCGAGAGAGGGAACACAAGCAGGGGGAGTGGGAGAGGGAGAAGCAGGCTTCCCGCGGAGCACGGAGCCCAATGCAAGGCTCCATCCCAGGACCCTGGGATCATGACCTGAGCCGAAGGCAGATGCTAAACGACTGAGCCGCCCAGGCGCCCCATGCAAGCAATAACTCTTGTCAAGTGGCAAATCTTTTGAATATTGGTGGAACATGACAACACAAAGTCAACTACTTAAAAAAGAGAAAGTGGAAAGAGTAAAATGAAGTTTAGTATATCTAAGAAGCCAATGGTTCTTAGCTGAAAGGTGAATTTTTTAAATAATTTAATAGTAAAATTCCAAATTCCTATCAGAGTTATGAATAATTCCATCATATGCTCTATATAAAGAACGAAAGGCTTAATTTTTGAATTGTTTTAGCAAATGCTTCAACCAGGATTTTAAAAATAGGTTTATTGATAACTTTGGTCCTGAGTTTATAATGTCAATGACAAATGTAGAGATCATTTACATTTTTAAGTTTATACTTTACTACACTTCAGGTAGAAAATTACATGGTATGTATTTGAAAATTTGGCAATTCACACACATGCACAGAAAAGGTGATCATCTTATGGTATATTCATTCTAAATATCATTTGGGTGGTCCAACTCTAGAATGAAAAATTGACTGTCATGATTCTCTAAGACTGTGGTATAAACTACGTATTTTAAATCTTAAATTGTAAAACTTCAGAATATAGAGAAGGGGAAAAAGGAAATGAGACTTATTTATGACCACTGAATTCATGTGGTAGACTGCAAAATGGTCTGCCAAAGATATGAGGTCCTAATTCTTAAAATCCATAAATGTTACTTTAGATAGAAAAATGACCTTTGTGGGGACACCTGGGTGGCTCAGTAGGTTAAGCAGCTGCCTTTGGCTTGGGTCATGATCCCGGGGTCCTGGGATTGAGCCCCACTTTGGGCTCTCTGCTCAGTGGGGAGCCTGCTTCTCCCTCTCCCTCTGCCCCTCCCCCCCGCTCATGTTCTCTCTTGCTTGCTCTGCTCTCTCTGAAATAAATAAAATAATCTTTAAAAAAAAGGAAAAATGACCTTTTGTAAGTGATTAAATCAGGATTTTGAGATGAAGAGATCTTCCCAGATGATCAGAGTGGGCCCTAAATGCAGTCACATATATCTTTATAAAAAAGAGACAGAAGGAGATGTGGCACACGAAAAAGAGGAGGAGATCATGTGATCATGGAGAGATGAAGTCAGGAATGAGGAGAGGAGAGCCAGCAATCACTAGAAACTGAAAGAGGCAAGGACCAGATTCTCCCCTGGAGTCTCGAGAGGGAGCGTGGCCCTTCTGACTCCCTGCTTTAGGCCCAGTGAAACTGATTTTGAGCTTCTGTCCTCTAGAACAGTGAGAGGATAAATTTCTGTTGCTTCAAGTCACTGAGTTTGTGGTAATTTGTTACAGTAGCCAGAGAAACACAAGATGAGACATTTCTGGTGATTCAATCCTATCATTAATAGCTCTTGAGAGCTGGAAAGGCATCAGTCTAGCCTTTAGAAGCTGATTGGAAGGCAATCTAAAGGCAGATGTTATAAAATCATAGCTGTATTATTTTTATTATAAGACTTTATTTTTATTTTATTTATTTCATTTTTTATTATTAACATATAATGTATTATTTGTTTCAGGGGTACAGGTCTGTGATTCATCCATCTTACACAACACACAGCACTCATTATTATAAATATAATAAAAATATATTAACACATTTCATGTTAATATAGGATATATATCATATTAATTAATATATCATTAATATTTGTTATATAATTACATTGATATATGATACATTAACATATTAATATAATCTATATTAAATAAATTTAAACATTTTATTTATTTATTTATTTATTTATTTATTTATTTATTTATTTATCAAAGAGAGCGAGAGCACGCACAAGCATGAGGGCAGCAGGCAGAGGCAGAGGAAGAAATAGGCTCCTCACTGAGCAGGGAGCCATTCATGGGAGCCCAGCCGAAGGCAGACACTTAACTAGCTGAGCCACCCAGGCGTCCCTATTTTCCCTTTCCTTAGGTTATTTTAGCAACATGTTATTTGTAATTGAAGTTGCTTTTGTTTCCACATTGGGCCAAAACAGATTGAGTAATAACATTAACAAATACCTTGAACCCACATAGCACCTTTCACCTTAAATCCTTTGTAAATGCTAACTTACTGTCTACTCAATATTCTGATGGCTCAGCAACAAGAGGTATTATTCCTATTTTTCAGAGAGAAAAGGAAAAGTGACAAAAAGGGCACATCTCTATCCAGAAATCAGAACTTTCGACATCGCTATCATGCCTTTTTTCTTTTCCTTTTAAGACTGCATATTGTTTGTTAACTAGCTCTCCTGGTTATTCTGAGTGGGTTTGCTGAATGTGGCCTCAGGTTGCAGTGAGGCAAACATTAGCTAGGTTCTCGTGGTGCTTTTCAATTATTAAAGTATGACGTTAAAAAACACTGAAGTGCCTACTGTGTGTGCAGGGCACAATGCATTTATACTCTGAATCTTCATGAATCCCCCAAACCTTGAGATTTAAATGAGGGTCAGAGTGATGGCATTAACTTCTCCTATCCTTGCCAGTTTGCTCAGGTACAGGAGCATATAAGGCTCAGAAAATATGATCGGGTCATTTTCAGGTTAGGTCAGGACTTAGGTCTGCATCTGGGAAGGCTGGTCATTTCTAAAATGTTATGGAGATATCCGGTTGACCATTTTCAGATTTCCATCAAAATTCTTTCTATCCTCTCCAAGAGCTTCCTTAAACTGACATCTTCTCTTCTTGGTAATAACAAAAACTAAGAGGTTTTTTTGTTATTTTCCAGAACTATTGGTATGAACTAGAGGAATTGTCAGTAAGCAATACTCATCAGCAAAACATCGATTTGATGATGCACAATACTTGATGCACAAAATCTTAATATACCAAATCTTAAATAGTGTTAAAAACGGTATTATTCTCTCTTAACTTCCTATTTCTAACACACTGGAGTGTCTTAAAAGAAAAAATCTTTATTAACCTTCCCATTTAAAAACAAAGTTTTCTCATCATATATTGAGCAGGAAATTTGCTGTGATTAGTTCAAAGTTATATAAGCATTCTTTTAAAAATTACATTAGTGGACTGGAACCTGCTGATGATCTAGTAACAACGCTATTATTTGATTGTATTTTTTCTTTGTCTTTAAAGGCAACACACTTTACAGAAACAACTTGTCATAAGGATTATCAAAGGTAATTTTGTTTTTTCAGAAGATAGGAGAACTTTGTTTTCCTAGTTAAAATTTGTCATTCATTGTTGGTAAAATAACATACTTGAATTCAAATCCTATAATGGTGTAAAAAGTCAGGAACTAAATACCTACATCTTGGGAGTGGGCAGACCTGCACTCTTTCTTATTTCTTGTGGAAAGTATCTTCTTATGCAAAATTCATTAATTCAATAGTATTTTGGAAGAATGTTCAATGACATCCTAGAAACCATGAAATCTTTGAAAAGCAAGCTTCTACTTTTAGGGAGCAATTAATACAGTTAGGGCAATTAGGAAGCAGAACACCGCAAGATAATAGTAAAGGAACAGAGAATAATAAATCTCAGACTGTGTAGGTGTTGAGGCTTCACTGGAAGTGAAAGAGGGACCTTTCTCATTGGCCAAGCATCTTATCTGGGAAGACGTAAAGAAATTGAGTCCTGAAAACACAGTAAAAATCAGAGAAAGACAAATACTCTATGATTTCACTCAGATGTGGAATTTAAGAAACAAAACAAAGGAACAAAGGAAAAAAGAGACAAAAGATAAAACAGACTCTTAACTATGGAGAACAAACCAGTGGTTGCCAGAGGGGAGATGGGTGGGGGATGCGTGAAATAGGTGCTGGGGATTAAGAATACACTTATGATGAGCAGTGAGTAATATGTAGAATTGTTTAATCACTATACTACACACCTGAAACTAATATAACATTGTATATTAATTATACTTGAATAAAAAAATTATGTCATTAATACATGAGCACTGTAGTACTTTGACTAGACAGAAAAAAAGCATGAGGAGTAAAATAAAAAAAGAAAACCCTAGAGATGTTGAATTCAAATTTTCTTTCCAGTATTTTTCCTCTGTATAAGTATGCATACATGTATTTATTAATTGAAATCATTCCAAACATATACTATATATTTGTAATAATAAAATTGATAAAAATGGCCTCTTTCTATTGAGTAAGCCTGTTTCTTCAAGATTGACTTCTTGGAAAAGAATATCTTAACCGGTTTTCTGCCAATTTGCAGACCTTCTCTTAATAATTAAGCATTTTGCTTAATCCATATGCTCCTTTCCTATTCAAAAAGGGAGTGGTAAGGAAGAAATCAGAAGCTCATATCTTTCTCATTGCTGCCTGAAGTCATGTAACTGGCCACATGAAGAAATGGAGTTTACGCATCCATTTGTTTCCCACTGACTTACTTAGTGATTGCATAGTATGTGCCAGACATGTTACTAGGCTATAGTGAAGTAACAGGATAGACACAATTCAGCTCTCGATGAACTCACAGTGTAGACACCTGACTAGGAAATCCTAGAACAGTGTGGTAAGCACTATGACAGAAGAAATGCAGATTGTTGTGGTAACTCATAATCTAGGCTGGGTCAGGAAGTCTACTGACTAAATGAAGCTGAGAGGTGACCAGGAGGAATTAGCTATAAGACAAGGAGGAAAAGCACTATTTCAGGCAGAGGGAATAGCATGAATGCATTTTCTCTCAGCATAATAAAACAACCATAACCAAGCCCTCAGTATGGTTGGAGAATAGAGCACAATGGAAGGTGTGGGATGGATAACATGACTGGGAAGGTCAGTAATCAGAGCAGGAAGGACATTGTAAGCTATATGAAGAAGATTAGAATTTTCAGAACAAGGGGGGGTGCTCCTTAAAATTTTAAAGTAGGAAGTGACATGATCAGATTATATGTTCATTCAAAATCCTATCAAAGATACTTTCTTAACTCTAGCTATAATTAATTAAAGTATTGAATGCCATTATGATGCTAAATATTCCATTTACCTTAGTTTGGTTATTATTCACAGTAACATTGCAAAGTAGATGCTATTATGCCCATTATGTAGGGGGGAAACTGAACTCAAGGAGGGTAATTTGCCTAAAGCCGCATACCTGGTAAATGGCAGAGAACTCAAAGGAGGATCTATTTTACTAAAAAGCCCATGTGCTTTCCAGTGAACCGGACTGCCTTCCAAGTACACTCAGTACTAGCTGTTGGGTGAGGATAACAATATTTATTTGAAGCCTAACTGGAACAGGAGGAGCTTCAAAAAAAAGGTTGAAAAGGTGTGGCAAGTGTAGGAGGTGAACTGGGTGAGAGTGAAAGAGTTGGGTGAATTAATTCCTTTTAGCAACAGACTCCACTCTACTTAGGTCTGCCTAAGTGTGTTCCTATGCTCAAGAACTTGTCAGCCAACAGATACAATCCTTTCAGAATATGCAAGTTTTCTTGCACAAATGGCATTCAATTACACTGGCAACTCCAAGTAGTCCCCATTTCTTAGATTGTTTGAGTTTCTGAACTCATTTTAATAGGGAAAATAAAAGTGTTCTACTGGAAATTAATGGTTATTGTGAACTTTTTACAGGGAATCCATAATTTATATGAGAACTTATAAAGGATAAATAGCCATTAGGAAAGTTCTAGTAAGGCAGATAGGCAATATATGTGTCTATCCTTCATTGCCCATTTGTGTTTGAAATCCCTTATTCCTCTACTCTAGCTACAAGCCAAAAATAGGTTCTCAAAGCAGTTTTAGTGAAATATAAATAATATTGCTCAACTGCTTTTGTTCAGTGACCAGGTTTATGAATTAAGGGATATCCAGATGTAGTCAGAGATTTCAGGGCAAGAATTGTTCTTAGAGATAATTTAGTCCAGTCCCCTCTTTTATAGATTAGGGAACTGAGACCCAGATTGGCTTAGAATCTATTCAACATCATCACATGGTTTCCTCAACTAAATATGTGATAGCTGTCTCTATACCACTAATAGTTACTATAACCATCAGATTTTTAAACATTAAAAGCTCATCCAAGTTTTTCTCTATGAAATCAAATTGCAAATCTCTAACTCATTCAAGTCCAGATAGTGTAGTATGCATTATCTCTTTTATAGAAAACAGAAGATACCATTCTATCCCTTTGCCATTTTCTTTTTTTAGAGGTGTTTTGACCAGTTCATACTCCTATAATTGACAGCAGCAAAGAATGCTCAAGTCAGGGAATAAGAATTGTTGGGGAAGTGTTTGATAAAAACACTAGCTCCATGGAGAAACATATCCAGTTATTTCAGCTCACCTGGTTTGACTGCAGAGTGTTACTTCACAGTGAGGAAATGGAGCATTTAACGTCTTGCTAACCTTCTGCCTGACCCCTTCCTACCACACCTCTGTTGGGAGACAAAAACAAACACCACAGAGTTAAGAATTCCCAAGGGTTGAGGGCCAGGTAATCCTTTCAGAACTACTCTAACCTGATACTCCCGGACTTAAGGTGGGACTTCGTTAGCTTTTTTTTTTTTCTTTAAATTTTTTTATTGTTATTGGCAACAGACCTATCCACAGAGACCTGGGACTTCGTTAGTTTTTGAGAAAACTAAAATCTCCCTTTCTTTTCTGCTTTGTTTTTCCTATGCCTTTTGCTTAAAAATAACCATCACACAATCCCAAATATTTTATATGCTTTTATAATAACTCCTTCACCTACTTTCTTTTGGAAATTACTCTTTTCAAAGAAAAACAAGTGACAGTCAAAGATTTGGTAATGGAACAGAGTTGCTGATCTGGGAATAACCAAATGGCTTTAAAGTAAAATGACTGTCCGACATTCACAAGGAAGCATCCAACTGAGAATTTCAAAGCACCCAACAACCATGATGAGTTTTTCTAATTGCCCCACAAATGGGACATGGGAAATGAGACATGGAGTATGATGCCTTAAAATCCAGGGTGTAAATGAGGCCTCCTCATGGAGTCTGAAATCATCTGGTCCTTCCTACCTGAAGAAGACCGTATATAGTCTTTGGCTCACTTTTTTGCATTGGAGACAAGAGGCACTCCAGTCTTCAAGAGAATCCCCAACTCTCAGCACTTAAATAGAAAGACCTTATGGCTCCTGACTGAATATAGCTACATGGAGAGCTAAGCTTTTTGTCTCTGGTTTTCCAGTCAGATATTAAGATTTAACATACAGTTTTTCTGAATTTGTTCAATGAGTGGCTTTTTAGAGGTCTCTGTAATGATCAGACATCTCCATGGTCCTTGGGGAGAGAGGACTCCCTTGCATTACTCTCTCTAAAATTCTAACCAAAAAGCTTATGCTCAGTCTACCCAACCAGGAAATGTTGCCTCAGTGACAATGGCCATTAATACCATGGTACCCTGGCATGCACTAGGGCCTAATAAATCAGATAATATTGTAGTATCTCTGATGCTAGAACCTGGCCACAAGCATTTGAACCCTAGCTCCATTACTTACTACCTGCATAGTAAGTTTTTGGCTTGAGGTTCCTCATCTGTAAAATGGGCATAAGGGTAGTTATCTAATGGGAGTTTTTGTAAAAATAAAATGAGTTAATATGCATGAACTGCTTAGACTGTGCTGGACACATAATAGGTACTAAAAAATCTTGGTTCTTATCATTTTAAATGTGATCACCCCAGGCAAACTATGAGACACAGAAAAATGAATGAACTGTCTGTGACCATTAAGCAAATCACTTAAAATTTTAGACACCAAAGGTATTCTTCAAGGCCACCTTTTGAATAATATCAGGGGATATTTCACATGTTTTGTACAAATGGTGCTCCTGGTATGCTTTCACTATCTGTGGTTCCCCAGAGCTGTGGGGTTTTGTTTTTTTTGCCTCCTTCTCCTTCACAAATAATGAATATTTTTACTGTTATGATCTGTATTGATTTTTTTCTGGCATCGGTGAATAGAATACAATTTATCCTAGGACACTTGAAAATGAGAACAAGTGTATTCTTTTCTCACTGACTACTCCCTGATCTTAGGCTACTGTGTGGCTAGAAGCACAGCAAATTAACATACGAACCCAAGTGAGGAAGACTCCCCAGAACTGGATGGAAAAGTTATCTAAATTGCCATTGTTGCTACTGCTGCTAAGCCTATGTGGAACTTGCCAGTCTTTTAAAACAGATCTTTCAGGTTTGTTTGTTTGTTTGTTTGTTTGTCTTTTAAGATGAACATCAAACCAACTGGTAATTACTGAGCATGTACTGTATGCAAGGCACCATGGATGGGAGATTATAAGACAGGCATTCTTCAGAGAGATAGTGAGCAAGGCTTATGCTAAGCATATGCATTCATGCTTTTTTATTTTTTTCTCAAAGTGAACAAAGTTCACTTTGTTCAGAAAATAAAAAATTACTAGAGGAATAGAAACCCATTTCAATTGAAATTGGGGTCTAGTTTTGTGAAAATACCCAAATTCACTCATAAAATAAAGCCTTGTTTATTAAAAAAATAATAATAAATAAATTTAAAAAGCCCAGCTGTGAAATACTAGGGCTGGAGAGACCCCTAGCTTTTCATTAGGATTTCAACCTACAAAAGTTTATAGCCAAAGAGCCTGCCAAAAGGACTAATTCCTGAGTGGAGTTTTCCAAACTCTTACAATAGTAACATCAGCCTTCTCTTTTACCTCCCATGGGGAAAACTTCTGCCAAAGGAGCTCTCTTGTTGTCTGTGTTTTGCCCAGGCCTTCTCTAACCTTTTGTCATTTGTCCAAGTTAAAACAAAACCAGTTCACACTTACAGGTGCCCAGTATCTTTCAAAATGCTCCACACATATTAACTCATTTAGTCCGTACAACAAGGTGGGTTCTACTATTTTACAGATGGGGAAACTGAGGTACTTAGAGATGAAGGAATTGTCCCAAGATGCACAGCAAGAGGAAAGCCAGAATTCACACTTGGACCATGTAGCTACAGAGTTTCTGGTCTCTTGTAACACCCTTCCACCCCCAACTTGCAACACTGTTCCAGGGCAGTGAGTATGCTCAGTGGGGATGATTGATTCACTTGTGGGGTAAATTTTCTTATCCCAATTTTCTCAACTAATTCAACAAAATTGCAAAATTTTGAGAGAATAAAGAAAGTCTCACTCTAACTGAGCACCTGAATTTGATGAATAACTTTTTCACAAAATTAGTCTTTAAGTGGCATTGCCTCTGAGAAGAAACAGGGAGTGGCCCTAGGCAAAACTGTGACATGGGTGAAATTCCATCTGTAAAGAGGTGGCACCAGAACCCCACTGTTTAGGGAAAACCCAATATCGGCGGCTGCTTGGAATGGAAAGTGAGACCCTGAGGGGGTGGGTGGGCATCTGAGACAAGGCTCTACCCCTCAGCTTGAGGAAGTGAAAAGTGGTCTTCTTTATTGCTTATGAGAAGGGGTTTGGCAGTGGGGTGAGATTGGTGCAAAAAAGGGAAAGAGTGACGTAGTATCTGGGAACTGCAAGGCTGAAAGGGCAAGTGAAAATGCCCTCCTGATTTCTGGGGCAGGGTGGGGCACAGGGTAGGAGATGGTCTGTGTACAATAAAAGACATTTGAGTAGTTAAGAATGGGGCTTCTTAAAGTTTGATTTAGAAGTATTTGTATTGCTTCAATGTAAACTCTATTAAAAACTCCTCCCAGCCCTACCCATATGCTGGGTCCCATCCATTCATCTCCTATGGGAGGAGGTGTTTGGTGGAAATCTGGGAAGGGCTGAATATCACCTCTGTGCTTAGCAGGGGCCACAGTAGGGTCCCAGGAGCCCAGAAGCAGAGACCTCTTGGCAGCTTTTGCTCCATGGAAATTACAGGAGCAGTCCTGGAAGTATACAAGCCTTGAAATTGTGGGAGTTTGCACAAGCATCATCTATATTACAAGGGGCAGGGTGGCCCTAGCTTTCATGGAGATGATATGTCTCTTAATCTCGCTGTACTCCCTCTCTCTAAGCACCCAGAATTCTCATAAGGCCACTTATTCAATGCACCCCAAATTTAGCTTTACAACTTTCTTGACTTTATGGAGAATTAACTCATTGTCTATTTTTGATGTTCCATAATCCCATATTCTCTTGACCTTTTATCATAGTTGCTTTTTTTCTTCAGTACTGAGAGAGAGAGAAAGAGGCGGGGGAGGGGGAGTGCTATTTTCATTGGTGAGGCTGTCCTCAGAATTTCATTTTTTCTGGAAATGACCTGGGGCTTCTTGTGCGTAAACACCGAAACCATGTAGTCATATTATCACAGTGTTCCTAACCTGGAGTCTCTTAGAATGGGTGTGGGTTTGCATAACAGGGAAACTAGCATTGACCTGGTACAAATGCTCATTGAATGTTTACAAAAATTCAAGGATAATGCTGCAATGTTGCAAAGGGATATGTGTGTGTGTGTATGTGTGTGTGTGTGTGTGTGCGTGTGTGTTTCTCTAACTCTTCTAAACATATTTGACAATGGATACACAGTTCGTGGCAAAAAGAGAAGAGAAAAAAAAGTTTGTGTGAATGGATAGAGAAAAGGTCTCCTTCTTCCAGGGAAGGTGGTGACTTACTATATGACAATGCCTAAGTCACCTAGTCTCCATGTTCTGTCCTCCACCTTTAAAATAGGGATGGAGGGGGGCGCCTGGGTGGCTCAGTTGGTTAAGCGACGGCCTTCAGCTCAGGTCATGATCCTGGAGTGCTGGGATCGAGTCCCACATCCGGCTCCCTGCTCGGCAGGGAGTCTGCTTCTCCCTCTGACCCTCTTCCCTCTCGTGCTCTCTATCTCTCATTCTCTCTCTCAAATAAATAAATAAAATTTTTTAAAAAATTAAAAAAAATAAAATAGGGATGGAGGGGCAGCTGGGGGGCTCAGTTGGTTAAGCCTCTGCCTTCGGCTGAGGTCATGACCCCAGGGGCCTGGGATCAAGCTTTGCATCGGGCTCCTTGCTCAGCAGGGAGCCCGCTTCTCCCTCTCCCTCTGCTGCTCCCTCTGTTTGTACTGTCTCTGGGTAAAATAAATAAAAAAATAAAATATTAAAAAAATAAAATAAAGTAAAATAAAATAGGGACTAAAACACTCGAGAATGTCACTACTCCACTGAAGGTACCTCCCAAATACATGAGACTCATGTAAGACAGTGCATGCATCCTTGGAAGGAAGGATTTGCATTTGGGAGAGGAAAATTGATATGAAAATGGACTTTTGAGACTCTATAATTCTATGATCCTGTCTGAAAAAGTGAAAGCAAAATCATGCTTAACAACAAAACTAAACGAGAAACCCCAGTTATTCTGAAAAGGGAGAGATGGGAATAGGGGAAGGGGTGGGGAGAGGAAAAACAAAACATGCTAATATTCGCCAAGGAAAGTATGTATGAACCTGATGTACTTTTTCTTTTTTTAAGAGAATTGCTAGACCACATTCCAGCTTCTGCAGCCTAAGTTCACTGTTAATTCACATCTCCAGAGACACCTGTGTGGTTGGGACAGTTCAGCGTGCGAAGCACAGGGATTGGCAGGTAAACATGATAAGCAGATAAGAAGCCCCGATGTCTTTGTCTTTTTGTCTTTGGCAGATACTCTTTAAGCAGGGTATGTAAAAATGAAGGGAAAAATGATTTAACCAGCTCTTTCTTTTTGCCATGTGGAATAATCTTTATTGTAGGAAATAGAACTTTCTGATATTGGTATACTCTGATTCAATTAAACAAATACTTTCTGCTTGCTCACCATCAAAATGAGGAAGCTGCTTGCCCACAAATTCTCTAAAGGAAGATTCAGAAGAAAAAGGAATTGTAGTTAATCCTTTCCCAGGTCACGCCTAGAATAGGTCTCTGCTAATAGGGAAGTTAGTTGCATTTAAAATTTAAATATACAGTTTAGAATGTGTTGAAGGAATCACCGATGAAAGAGTCAGAAGTTCAACCCAAATTAAGGGGATTGAAATCTCAATTATAGAATATATTTTCCAAACTGTGTCAGAGGGTCTGAGAGCTTCTATTAGATATTCCCAGAAAAATAAAAAATATAAAAGATGGTCCTTGGTCAAGTAATTCTGGGAAAGGCTGAGTTAAAGAAAGTTACTGCCTTCTACATGATTTTGGATTATTTAATAGACTAAAGTATATTATGAATTTCCAAGACAGGGGTGTACGTAGTAAGCAGCACTTCTCAAAACATGAAACTTTTTGGCAGTGCAAAATAATATCTCACATGTTTTAAGGAAAACAGGTTGGAAAATACTGGCATGGAACAATATGCCCTTGAAGCTTTGTCTAAGTGTTCGGGGTACGTTATGTCACGTTAACAAAATCTAAACACCCTGACAGTGTGTGTGCTCACTATACAATGACCATCCATTTTATTTACCTCTAGTCACATATGGGTCTAATTTTTATGCTCAGATATCCATACTTCTGGACACATACATGTGAACACTAATGACTCTGTTCTGATGTGCAGTGATGGGTGGTGAACCCAAATTTTCAAAATCCAAATCTAGTTTTACAGATGAGGCTAGTCACTGTGCGTAGGAAGCAATGGCGTGAAATTACAGCTCAATACAAAATGAGAAAATGTTCTTTTGTGCAACGGGCACATGGTATTTGAGAAAGTCACTTTATTTTTTTCCCCTCTCGAAATGTTTACATTTGGAAAAGTCTGCTTTGTTTTTATAATGTAAAATCTTGATTATTTTCTAAACAGCCTTATTTCTCTCTACTACCAATTTAGAGCCCTGATATTGTCCAGCTGCATTTAACAGCCCCACTGGCTGTGTGTGTGTGTGTGTGTGTGTGTGTGTATGTGTGTGTGGATCCTATACTTATTCCATACAACCTACTTTTGGTGTCAATTCCACACTCCATACAGGAGGACTTTAGCCAAAGTAGTCACGAGGTTTGCTACTGCCTTTTTGTTGTCTGTTGCTGGTAATAACATTCTCTCTCAATCTAGTTAAGGTATGTTGGAATTTGTCACTTAAAACTAAAACTCCATATAAGCAATAGATGATTAAGAAGAAAAGTTGAAGGGACACAGGGACTTTAGTTTAATGAACTCCAATAATTGCCAACTGGGAGAAAAAAATGGGCAAAAATATCAATGTGTCCAGCAACAGATACTAGAAGATCCTGAGCTAAGTATCATAAATAACTGTTCTTTAGAAACAAAAGAAAACCAAATTTATAAGGAGGGGAAGGAGAAAATAAGCACAAGAGAGGACATGTTCATCTTATTCCTAAATTATGGTATCCAGAATATGAGGGAAACAGAACAGTTGTATATTATGGCAGGAAGACTGCAAATGAAATTGGCTCATTCATAATTTTCATCGTATTTTCCAGAATCAAAATTCAAGGAGAAAGTTTATTCCCGCCGTATGGATCTTTCTCCTTCTGTTGAGTTTTGTCTTCCTTGACAACCATGCGGAAAGCTCTCTGGCATAGGCGGATGACACAGGCTGCGTGATGCGCCTCATCAGTCATGTTGAACACACCCCACGGCAATTACCATTCTGATTCAGGGCAGGATAAAAAGAGTTCAGTGCACAATGTGGTGTTTAGGGAGGTGATCTGGAAGCATTAACCATACAACTTTGGCAGAAACTGTTCTGTGAATGTGTCAGTGATATCTCAAGTACATGAAAAACCAGCTTTACTGTCCCTTGATATGAGATTAATTTTTTTTATTTTTAGAGCATTTACCATTGTAAGGTGGACAAATATTATCCCTGTTTTTCAACTGTAGAAACTGGAATGCTCAAAGGTTAAGCAACGTTCACATAGTTACATAGTGAGTCATTTTCTGAATCGGGAAATAAATTGGTGGGTAAGATTCCCTTTTCCCTGATTCTGCCAGCCAGTAGGAGTCATTTACCACTATTTAAGTATTTTTCTTTATTGTCTTGCAATGAGCACAAACAGATTTCTCTGAGACTTAAAAATTATGAAATGTGACATATTTGAGGGAGCAGTAGAATTCAACCAATGACCTTAATTCACACAAGTTTCATTTAGCACTGATTGTGTATTAACTGAAAGTTTTCAGTCCTAATTTAAACTCTACCCATGATTTGGAAATATGCATATGTCTCTTTGCCTCGGGTAAAATATGGATAATTACCCCTACCATGGACTTCATTAAAAAGTTATATGATTATATTACATTCTATGTTTTGAACTCGATGGATGGAATTAGTGAGTATAACTTTTTAAGTGATCTTATCACTCTCCTTTTTCTAGTAGAATTTGGTTTCTTATGAGAAAGTTTTTAAAATATCTAACTTTAGTGTATGTTTAAACTTGTCAAAACATTTCAGAAGGATGTGCCATATTACTGTGCTGAACACTTTTATATCTATTGTTATATCCAATCCCTGTGACAACCACTTTGGTACTCTTCCTAGTATGAAATTATGCCTAATGAAAAAATTCAACTTTGTTCCCTAATGTTTCTTGGTCATTGCCCCATTAACATTGCCACCCTCAATATTATGTCTACCCTCCCTTTCCAGCTCTATTCTTGACCTGGACAGAAATCCCAAATTAGAATCATTAGCACAACTGGAACTTTGTTTTTTCTAGGCTGCTGATTTTAATGGGACTTTACTAAATAATAAGGAAAAAAATAAAAAGGACACCAAGGTAGAAAAGACAAAAGCATAAGGGAAGCCACATTTTCACACTGTAGATTTCTGATTCAACTACTGCAAACTAGAACTCAGGCCTGAGAAGATTCCAAATGCTATCAGTGGTAGTAAAAGTGAGACAAGCTCACAGAAAGATAGAAGTGGGGCAAATGCTGAGCAGCTTGGTTCCCTAACCATCTCACCCTCAAGCTTCTTCCATGGCTATGGGTTTCTAGATAATGGTTTTAGTAAAGAAAAATGTTTCCTTTGTAAATTGGTATTATAATCTTCATTTTACAGAGGAGGAGAGAAACAGAAACTCAGAAAGGTAAATAACTCATTCTAGATTGTATAAGCATGAATGGGTAAAGCTTGAATTTAGATCCATTTATATTCTTTCTGCTGCAGGTAGCAGTGCTCTTGTCAAATTAGTGATGTGGCCAATTTGGAAGACTGAAGGGCACTCCTGGACAGTCAAGTGCCATGACCACCAGCTAGCTTCCAGTGGATTCTTAACAAGTCACTCTTCTGAGTTTTAGGTTAGGAAATAGCTTCAGGTGACACCCTATCAACAGTAAGGTAAAACAATAACTAAGAAATTTTTTTTAAAAAAAGCAAGTAAAAGTCATAATCTTTTTAAAAAGGGAGGATATGATGAGCATTGAGACATGTGGTGAAACATAGGATCTTACTAAAAAAAACTTACATATAGTAATATCCTCCTCTAAACTCTCATCTGTCCCTTTCTGAAGATGATGAAATGTCCTATATACGGTAAATTCTCCTTATTTGTGGCAGTTCCGTCCAATGAAATCTCCAAGAATACTAACCCATTGCTCCTAGGGAGAATACAGCGTTAGGTTCCTACAAGCCTCATCGTATTTTCATCAACCAATTATTATATACCCTTTTTTGTATGTTTCTGTTTAAAGACACCTTGTTTAATATTATTGTTGATTCATTAACATTGAACTCACAGCCAACAGCACTATTACTCTTGTTCAAATGAAGCTTATCTAACACGTATTTTCTCCGGAAGGCACATCACAGCCATCTTGCATTTAGGAATGGTAGATGGCCCTTCATCACTATGCTTGGGGGTCATTTTAAACATGAAACCATAACAAAACACAAAAATGCAGGAAATGTGACACTAAATAGATCACGAAAAGGATGCTTGTTAACAATAAGACAGCTGATATAAGAAGGCAGAATATCACTTTGTTACACCTCAGCTGGGGATATGCTTTTTGGGTGACTCACATTTGTCCTCACTCACAATTGTTATGCGCACTTCCATATGTGATCACAAAGCACTGTGAATACTGATTTTTGGATTACAAATAAATTTTAGTGGGTAGGCAAATTCACAAATATGGAATTTGAAAACAATAAGAATCAACTGTAAATGCAAACAAACAATACAAAATGAGCTTTAATCCTGTGGCCACTTACATTCCTATCACATTGAGAAATCAATGGACTTAATCTTTATACTGGGAAGTTTGGTGACCAGTGATTAACATAATTGTCAACCTTGCTTTGCTCTGCACCATTTCAAATCTGATGATGCATTTTCTACTAAAGTTCCATGGATAAATCAATTGAAATATAATGATTTTTAAAATTATTGTGTTGCAAAATTAAATCACTCAGGGTGATAACAAAATCAGTGTTAGCAATAATATATGATAGTAGGGCCAAAATGGAAATGGGAGAGAATTGGAAGATGGTTTTGCATGTATGCCAGACTTTCATTTCAACATAACTGTTGCTGTCCTCCCACTAGCTTTTTCATACCAAGTGCAATAATCCCACGCAGTCCACATGATGCTCAGTGCTATTAAGTGAAATGAAGGAAAAATAAGTGGGAAAACAGCAGGGTTATAGTTCCCAATGACTTGGAATTTATTCTTAGAAAACAAGTAGTGAAATCATGTAATGGAGAAATTTGGGGCACAGTAAATACTGGTGAATTAATAAACGGTGGCCATCACAATTCGGTTTTATTATTAAATGTACTGTTTTCTTTTTCATTAAAAGTCCATGCAAAATGAACATCACCACAAGTCACATATTTTAGCTCTCTTTGCTATTCCATGGATTGTAGCATGTATGATTTATCTTGTAGAGTTTTGGCATCAGTTTCAAGAATGATATGAATGTGTGTTAGGGGATAAGGGAAGGGCAATGATAAAGTTAAATATATTGTATAGATACAAACTGATGACCGTGTAAGCTAATAGTACTAGAAACAGTTCATATTAGCACTGGGATTATGGTCAACTCTATTTGAATTGCTTAAGGTCTAATGGGAATCTGCCCGCCTTCAAGCCTGTGAAATTTGAAATTCAAGAAAATTAAATTCGTTTACAGCAAAACCATTTTTTCTCACAAATTTTTAACCAATGAATATTGTGTGGGAAATTGATTCCATATGTTTTCAAGTCATTTATGCAACTTGAATAATTAAAATGTTCATTGGAAATAACTGCCTGATGTCAGGAAATTATCTTATGCCAAAAGTAGACAAACTCAAATATCAAAAGGTCAAGCTAAGTTAGAAATTTTGCAACATCCCAAAATGTAATTATTCTTAAAAAATTTAAATGTTTGCTAACCCTTCCTTATTGTCACCTGGTAGAAAAACAAGGAATTCCTTTATTCTCTCAGTGTTGTTTCTTTTTATTCTTGAAAAATCTTTGCCTATGAGTCTTTCTAAACGTACCTCCAAGTTATTTGGACAAGAGTCTAGACTATTATTTTTTTAAGATTTATTTATTTATTTGAGAGAAAGAGAGAGAGCAGGTGCACAAGTGGGGGGAGGGGCCAAAGGAGAGGGAGAGAATCTCAAGCAGATTCCCTACTGAGAGCAGAGCCTGAGGCGGCTGGATCCAACAGAGAGATCACAATCTGAGCCGAAATCAAGAGTTGAATGTTCAACTGACTGAGCCACCCAGATGCCCTGAGCCTAGACTATTAACGGCATTTGCAATGTAATCTTTTCAGCTATTTAAAAAATAATAAATTAAATTAGTAAATGCTTGTGATTCATTTCTAATGAAAAATAAAGCATAAGAATTAAGATATATTTTGTTTCAATCATATCTAAATAATTCTAAGAGTTATAATTATCATTCCTATTTTGTAGATTTAGAAATCAAGGTCTGGATAGAGTAAATAGCCTGTGAAAACACATCCTAACTGAATAAGTTAAATTTTGCCTGAAACATTTTAGAAATATCTGATGAGAAGTATAAATAAAGGAGATAGATAATAAATGTAGCCTTAATGAAATATTAACCCAAGATTCATCTATTTACTTTTTGTGTATGGTAGCAAGAGGATGCGACTTGGAGAGAAATATGAAAATGAAGAATACTGAGAATGTTACAATGTTTGTAGCATAGAGATGACCAAATTTGGAGCTGGAAGTCCTACATTCAAATTCTGATTCTTCCACTTATTATTAACTCTCTGACCTTGGGCAAGTCACTTGATCTCCAAGTCTCTTGTTCCTTTATCAAGTGGGAATAATGAGAACTTCTAAGTTTACAAAGATAAAATAAGATATTAATATGAGTATTTTATTTTTTTATTTATTTTATTTTTTTTTAAGATTTTATTTATTTATTTGAGAGAGAGAGAATGAGAGATAGAGAGCACGAGAGGGAAGAGGGTCAGAGGGAGAAGCAGACTCCCTGCCGAGCAGGGAGCCCGATGCGGGGCTCGATCCCGGGACTCCAGGATCATGACCTGAGCCGAAGGCAGTTGCTTAACCAACTGAGCCACCCAGGTGCCCTAATATGAGTTTTTTATTAATTAAAATTAATATACACATGTAAAGCAATAATAATAGTAATAATAATAATTACACTAATATAGAAAAAGGGGGAAGTCCTTATCTATAATGAAATAAAAAATCATGGAATTTGAGCCCATGTTATTTGCTTATTGTAGTTGTTTAATATTACAGTTTAGTTTTTCCTCATCCTTATGAAATACAAATTTACCAAAACATAAGATGTAAGTTATTTCAAAAATTGTTTTTGAAAAAAAGTATAAAAATCATTACTTATTTCTCCATCTTTGTGTCATTTTTACAAAAAGAGATAACACTTGCCTTATCTTGCTTGTTCTAAATTTAAAACTTCTTTCATACCTTAGAAAAGTAATTAATTTAATAAGATGGACAATGGCCTTTCAAATAAAGTGTTCCTTCAGGGGGAAAAATAAAAAAAAGGGGGGGTGGAAGGAAGAAAGGAAGAAAATAAGTCATTCAATTGGAAACCGGCTGATGCCTGCCAGAACAATCCATGGAAATCACTCCATTGGTGTGTGTATTGTGTTCATGCTATAATTAAAAACAGATTAAAAAGAACTAGAGCATAGCACCTCTGATTGCTGTTCGCCTTCATACTCAAGAACAAGAAAGCCAGGGTGTTAAATTTAGCCAGTGGCACTCAACTAAGCACAATCTGTATAGCCTGGACTGTGGGCTAGGAATGCTTTGACAAATAGGTAGATGGTCCCAATAAAATGGGGGGGCATTGATTTTTTTAAGCCAGAAATGCCATGTGTAACTAGGAAACTTGAGACATTCCCTCCTCTCTCCGTCTTCTCTTAATGTGATGGCTTGAGCTTTAGGATTGGTAATTCTGAATATATTGGGTCTTTTCACGTACCCTATTGAGGTTTCAGATACTATATTTTCATTTTCTCAAAGAACATATGACACTGTACAGGGGCCCTGTGAACCCTTAAGTCCCAGAGAAGGTAAAACCTTTTCCCAGACTATGAAGTACTAGCTGCCTACCATTTTCCCTGAACAGGAAATATACTTCTCTGTTGTTTGTCTTTTCCCTCTCCTCCTTTCAAAATGAGTTCCATTGTGTTTAACCAGAAATGGGGCTTTGTGGCAATTAAAAGATTCCAATGTGGCAGAGGCTAACACACCAGTAGAGCAGGATTCCAGCTTTCCATGGTAACACCCAACTTCCCTTCTCTAACTGCCTCCTCCTCTAGTCCACCCAGACAATTCTAATCCTACCTCTGTGGTTACTCTGAAAAGGCATCCAGTTCGCTTATCAGAAAGGATCTTTCTTAAACAAATATTTACCAATGTCTGTTTTACTCCTTTGGGGAGTGAGCAAAGGAATAGCCTGAGTCCCTTAATCCCTTTGGATCATGAATTTCGCAGATGATGATAGAATGTAGTCAGGGCTACTAGCACTTGGAGCCCAAACTGTGCAGAGACTGACACTTCATTGCCTTCATGATTGTAAACCTTAAGTGGCTTGGTTAGCTACTCATCACATGAGTGACTCTTATTCCTCATTGCCATCCACTGCAAGTTCCTTCCTCTGTATGGCAGAAATCCAGGAACATTCCATGAGAGTTATGGCATTTTCTTTTTACAATAGTGGGCCTTACCTTTCTCTTGGTTTCATGAACTCTGTAAATGTCAAAGTGATTCACACGGGAGGAAATGGTCCTATAGTCCTCATTGAAAAGTTCAAAGATACAGGATATTTTCTCTCAAGTAATGGTGCAATGCTTATCTTTTTGGTAATAATGCACTGTATGCTTATTAACAACACATTATCAATCTACATGTAGTCAAGCAGTCTGTTGGATAAAAAGGCATAAGGAATGTATAATATTGGGAGAAAATTATTTTCACACTTTTCCTATCTGTTTCAGGATCCCCTGAAGTATTGTGAAGAACATCCCAAGAAAAAGTTAATTCTCTGTGTCCTTATGTTGTTGGATATTTCATTACCATGTCTTAATTTGAGGATAGTTTGCAGCACTATCAGACCAAAAGCAATTTGCCTTTCATACAGTCTAAATACACTTCCCATAAACCTTAATGAAAGTTGAAAAGGTGAAAGTTCATTCCTTTGAGATGCTCACACTAATTCGGAACTATATTCTGAATTGCCCCTTTTACAAAAGAACAAGTTGGAATATATAGACACATACAAGAGAATAGTGAGACATTAAAATCTCAAGAAAGAATTGGGGTGCCTGCCTGGCTCAGTTAGTAGAGCATGTGACTCTTGATCTCAAAGTTGTGAGTTCAAGCCCCACGTTTGGTGTAGAGATTACTTAAAAATAAAATCTTTATTTTTTAAAAAGATTTATTTATTTGAGAGATAGAGAGAATGAGTGGTGGGGAGGGGCCGAGGGGGGAGAGAAAGAGAGAGACAAGGAGACTTCCTGCTGAGCAGGAAGCCTGATGTGGGGCTCGATCCCTGAGATCATGACCTAAGCTAAAGGCAGACACTTAGCCGACTGAGCCACCCAGGTACCCCAAAATAAAATCTTTAAAAAAAATAAAATCCTGAGAAAAGAACCTACTAAACATTTTAAAATTTATTCACAACTATTTATTGAGAGTCTTCTCTGCTATTACTGTCTGGTCTCCAAACAGGGGCCAACTCTGCCACATAGGACCTAGAGCCTATCCCCTGTTGCCTCCTCAGGGGTATCATCCAGTGGTTGTTCTCTCTCTTGCCTGTATCACCAATTTTTCCCTCTGTTCTGGATCTTTTTTGTCCGCATACAAACAGGCTGTTATTCTCCCACCTTAAGAAGCTCTTTTTGGACCTGATGTACCTCATCCAATGTCCCATTTCTCTCCTTCCTTTTTAGACACAGTCCTTGGAAGTGTTGAATACACCTGCAGCCTCTAACTTCTCCCCCTCTCTCTTGAACTTACTCTAACCAGTCTTTTGCCCCTACCACTAGAAGGAAATGACTACTCTTGTCAAAGTTACTAACAATCCTCATGTTCCTAAATCCAAAGATCAATTCTCAATCCTCACTTTACTTAAAGTTTTACTTTTTATTTAAATATTTACTTTCACCTTAACATTATTGGTTTTAAAATTCATCTGAATTGAAACTATGGTGCGCTTTTTCTAGGATCCACAGCTTCAACTGGCTAATGACCCCAAATCTATTTCTCCAATCCAGACCTCCTATTTGATGGAGGTATGGCTGGATGAATAAATTATTTTTCTACACTTCATCTTAGGTGTTCTACTAATAGTATCATTAAATATGAGGGGAAAATAGAGCATATGGTTATGCCTTTGCTTACTTAACTACTTTCAGAAGTATTTCCTTGCTAAAACTTATTGATAAGATTCTGAAATGTGGTCTTCTTATGAGTGAAGTCCTTTATTGGTTATAATAACACACTACAACTTATCCTTATATTTCAGGAACAATGAAAGTTATATCTGTATAGTTTGTCATACTAATTCTATAATTTTTTAATCTATGAAAAGAATGAACTCTGAGGCCAATCATCACAAATACATTTTCAGTTCATGCCAAAGGATGTTTAATTACTGTAAATTATTAATCTAGGCTATTTCATACATAGTGATAAAAATTTATTATGTTTAAAATCTCCTTGTATCTGTGGCTTCATGACAGAGTCACGGATAAAATATTTTTCTCATGTATTTGTTTTCCAACTTGGCCCTGACCTCTCCCACTCATTCATCCTGCTGTGGGCCCCGCGCTGAGCTCCTATGATTGGCTTGTATTCTTACATGCAAAGCATGATGCCCAGAGATTCTTAGCCTGTCTGATCCTGCCCCAATGCTTGGTAACCAAGTTCTGCTTTACTGATTGTGGTCTATTTTACCATGCTTCCTGGTTCCTGATCCTGGCTACAAACTGGTTTTTAAAATATCCCTTATAAACTTTTGCTTTAAGAAGTGAACTTACTGTAATAAGAGGATCCTGACTGTAAGATTTTTTATTTTCTTATTAATGTAGAAGTTAAACTTCTGTCCAGAGTTGCAGTATGTATTCTTCCTCTGGCTATAAATGTATATATCAGTAACACAGTATCCTATGTCTTTTATCATAATAAACCCCTCTTTACTATATGGAATTTATAATGGCCTAGAGTGACTTAGATTGACATTGATAGTCCCTGCATTATAGGAGAATTGTTATCTGTGTCATAATGTACTTGTTTCTCGGTTAAGAATGAGACAGCAGGGAGAGTATGAGTAGGGATGTGAGGGAAGGAATCTATACCACTACATACAGAGTAATTTATAATAATGTGGTAGTTTGATATGACAGCCACTTTTTATAAAGGTAATGAGATCCCCTGTCTTAATAAGCAATAAGACCGAAAAGGAAGAAGAGATGAGGAGGAGAGGGGGGAGGAGAAACAGAAGAAGGAGAAAGAAAAGGAAGAAAGGAAAGAAGGAAAAAAAGAAGGAAGGGAGGGGGAGATGGGGAGAGAGAAAAAGACAGAAATTATTCTCTTTCCATAGGACCCATTAATCAAATATCTCAGAAAATTTGAAAATTTATTTAGAGACTTTAGTATTCTCCCTGTAGAGATTGTTTAATTCCAGAGGGTCCTAACGCAGTGTCAAATAAAAATTAACTTGTATTGCATAGAATATAGAGAGGCTTAAGTGGGAGAAATTAATTAAGCTCCTGAGAACTCTTAATATGATAAAGAAATCATATCGGGCCTGGAGTTGAAGTCCTATTCATGACTCTTTTCCAAAGGGTATGATTTACTGTAGTCAGTTTAAAATAATAGGGTAGGCATTTTTTTCTACTGGTTCTGCCTCTGGTAAACCATACGACCTTAAGTAACCTATCTGTGTTCTTATTTCCACTTATGAAAAACAGAAATCCTGTATTTTATCAAAATTTGGGGTACTTTATAAATTATAAATGCTAATTTATAAATATTAATGCCAATAAGACCAGAAAAGATGCTCATTTAAAGAAAAGTAATTTAATAGTTTTACTAGGGCCTTCTAGCCAGACCCGCACATTAAAAAAGCTATCACTGTATATAGCGTTTTTTCATGCCCGTATATCAGAATTCTCGGAAGAGAAGCCAACATTTGACTCAGCAGAAAGATTGATCCCTATTGCTGGATCCTCCCCTTTGGAAAAATGTTCCAGACAGTTTGTACTACCACTCCCTGTGCTGAATCAATATATGAACTCTGTTTTAATCACACATCAATCTTTCCTTATGTGAAATTCCCAGATATGTACGATAGAAAGTCTTTGAGAGTTCTTTTAGAAGAATCAAGGATTAGTCCTTATAGCTTAAATTTTGGAAAGCTGTCCTTGTGCCTAGCGTTTCACATTGACAACTTAACATGAATGGACAGCTGATGGTATAAAAGAAACTTAAACCAAAGAAATATTTGTCAAAAATAGGCCTAAACTATATTTGTTGCAGGCTTTGAGCTTCCATTTGCTAGGATTGATTTAAGCATGAAGATGAGGAGAAATGTTGGCATGGTAGGGGCTAATTAAAGTTGACATTGCCAGTGCTATAAAAATATAGAAAAATCAAAGGATCAAACATTTTTGCTACTGAAGTCTCGAGTATGCACGTGTGTGTTCATGCACATGTGTGAGTTGATAACATTTGAATCTGAATCAGCAGACTTTTTGTGTAAATTATATTCTGTGAGTTACATTCATATTGATTCTCCCTCGTCAATCTTGGAATAATTCCCCATAGTGTTTAATACCCAATTAAGAAAAATATACCTAGATTCTTAATACTTGATTGCTCTAACATGTGGTGACCCTTGTTTTAATAGACTCAAATACGCACTACATGATTTTTATGTCTCTATTGTCTGTCATGGTATTTTTGAGTTCCCTACTAAAACCGAGTGGTTCTAAAATAGATCTTCAGGAATTATGAGCCTGGATTAATCTGTCTTCACAGCATCAACACTCTTTATAGCAAAAAGCTTAGGAACTCAGTTTTCCTTGCTTTTGAGCAACCCATTGGCTCCAGGAAAGAAAGGCAGGCAAGCTTAAGCCCCGAGGTCACATATTTCTGAGAAAGAAATGCAAGTTTATCAGATAAACTAAAATCAGAGAAAGTTAAAATTATTTAGAAAGAAATACATCTTGGAAAGTTTCTGTAAGAATAACACAGAGCTCTGTCATCAACAAGGTGTAAGTCATTCATAATTAGGATTCTGTGGGAGATGACTCATGTCTCTTGGATAAATGAACATAAAAGCAATTAGCAGGATATGAGTTATTTGGTTTCTAAATGGCCTGACAGTTATGAAAATCAAATTTAGATTTTTATCTGCCCGATGCTGGTTCAATGTATTCAGCATAAATTCTCTTTTTTTTCTTAGACTCAATGAAAAACTTTTTAAAACAAACAAAAGTACATAGGATTTCACTTCCTGTTTTAGGGAAAAGAACATGACAAAATGATGTGATTCTGAGAAGAAGCCACCAAATTGGATGTGTCATTCCAGTGAGCATGCCCAGTCCAATATAATGTGAAACTTCAAGGCTCATGATGGACAGCCAAGCACCTGCTGTGTGCATACCATGCACATAAAAAAATCAAGAGAGCTGGCAAACTTAATTGCCCTGAATTCTGCAAAGGACACTTCACATACTCAAGGTTGTCTTATTTCCTTGCTCAAGTGAAATTTATAACCTAAGATGAACACATTGACACAGGAATACAGATCTGAGGACCATGAAGAGATTAAGAAATTAATCATATCCTGGTGATTTATTCCTTGGGTTTATCTGAGTGTTTACATAATAGCATAGGAGGCAGATAGACTACTGCTTAATGGTAGTCTTGGAAATATGACTGAGAAGGGTCCAAATACTGGCCTTATAAATTTCTAGCTGGATAACCTCAGTTAAGGTTAACCTAATTAAGTTGGATTAACTTAATACTTCCCACCTATGCCTCACTTTCCTACCACTTAGGGTTATTGTGAGGATTAAAAGCAGCAATGTGTACTAGATTACAAACTTCTTGAAAAGAACGTCTATGTTCAACAGTCTTATTCACTGTTGAATCTCTGTACATAGTATAGTATCTAGAGCATAGCAGATGCTCAATAAATGTTAGGTGAATAATTATATAAAATGTTTACCATAGTCCCTGGTACAAAGTAAGTAAATATGATGATAGTGATAATGATCACATTTAAGAATCCCTTTAATGGTTTCCTATTATTAGGATACTTACAATGACTTCCAATTTTTTTAGGCCATATATGATTTGACTCATTTCTATCTTTCTAATCTCATCTTGAATTAACCTTTCACTCTTTTCTCTATTTCCAACCCCACTGCTCTTCTTCACTGTCTTAAATAAGCCAAAAACTGTTTTCCTAACTTGGGAACTTTGCACACACTTTTTTCATTGTGTTCTTGCCTTTTACCCTTCTGCATCAAGTTCTTCCCAACTCCTGCCACTACTGATCAAGAGCTATGCCAGGCCCACCACCAGATGCTTTGCTGTGAAAGTACAAAAGCAATGGCCATAAAGGACCACAAACCTCCCACGGATGTTTGCACCAGCCTACTTTGTGGTCCACAGCAGCAGGTGGCCATGCTTCCCAAAAACTCAATTGGTTCACTCATGCCAGGGGTATTCAGTGACATTTTTTCTGGTCTTTTCCAGACCTTTATTCCTCAGCTTCTTCCACAATTGTATAAAGTGTAATTACTATAATAAATTTTTATCTGTAATATCAAAGTGGTTCTGCTTCCCTAATTACACATTAAATGCTGAAGTCATTGGTTATGAAAACTTTAAGGTTCCAGGGCAACAGAACCCTGACGATGAGTATCTGGAATTGGTTCTCTGATCTTATTGGATTTAAAGGCATCAGTGTTCGTGAAGGCCCGTGGCAAGTGTTGACGCAATGTGACTTCTGTCCAGGGCTCTAAATGTCAAAGTGAAGAAATTCAATGAAGCGTGGGTAAACGGCGGGAGTAACTGACTCTCTTAAGAGAGCCAAATGCCTCGTCATCTAATTAGTGACATGTATGAATGGATGAACAAGATTCCCACCATCCCTACCTACTATCCAGTGAAACAACAGCCAAGGGAATGGGTTTGGCGGAATCAGCGGGAAAGAAGACTCTGTTGAGCTTGACTCTAGTTTGGCACAGTGAAGAGACATGAGAGGTGTAGAATAAGTGGGAGGCCCCCGGCGCCCCTCTGTCCCCACGAGGGGGCAGGGTGGGGTCCGCGGGCCTTGCCATTAAGAATGGATGGAGAGATGCAGAGCTTCCAGGACCAGCAGAAACTGAAAGAATATGTGACCACTAAGCCTGCCCTGCAAGAAATATTAAGGGGGGGGGGGTTCTATAAAAAGAGAAAGACACCAGGAGTGACATAGAACAGAAATTTACAGAGACAATCTATAGAAACAAGGACTTCACAGGCAACATGATGACAATAAATTCATATCTTTCAATAATCACTCTCAATGTGAACAGCCTAAATGCTCCCATAAAATGGCAAAGGGTTGCAGATTGGATGAGAAGACAGGACCCATCCATATGCTGTCTACAAAAGGCTCATTTTGAACCTAAAGATACATGAAGACTGAAAGTGAAGGGATGGAGATCAATCTTCCATGCCAACGGACCTCAAAAGAAAGATGGAGTAGCAATTCTCATGTCAGAAAAATTACATTTTAAGCTAAAGACTGTAGTTAGAGACACAGAAGGACACTATATCATTCTTAAAGAGTCTATCCAACAAGAAGATATGACAATTGTAAATATCTATGCTCCCAACATGGGAGCACCCAACTACATGAGCCAACTGTTAACCAAAATAAAGAGTCATATTGATAATAATATGTTAATTGTAGTAGACCTCAATATTCCACGCTCAGCAATAGACAGATCATCTAAGCAGAAAATCAAGAAAGAAACAAGAACTTTGAATGATACACTGGACCAGATGGACCTCATAGATATATAGAGAACATTCCACCCTAAAAAAACAGAAAACTCATTCTTCTTGAGCACACATGGAACTTTCTCGAGAATAGACCACATACTGGGTCACAAATCAGGTTTCAACGGATACCAAAAGATTGAGATTATTCCTTGCATTTTCTCAGACCATAATGCTTTAAAACTGGAACTCAATCACAAGAAAAAATTTGGAAGAAATTCAAACACTTGGAAGCTAAAGAATGTTTGGGTCATCCAGGAAATCAAAGAACTTAAACAATTCATGGAAACCAATGAGAATGAAAACACATTGATCCAAAACCTATGGGATACTGCAAAGGCGGTCCTAAGGGGGAAATACATAGCCATCCAAGCCTCACTCAAAAAAATAGAAAAATCCCGAATTCACCAACTATCTTTGAAACTTAAAGAACTGGAGAAAAAACAACAAATGATGCCTAAGAGAAATAATTAAGATTAGACCAGAGATCAATGAATTAGAAACCAGAAATACAGTAGAGCAGATTAACAAAACTAGAAGCTGGTTCTTTGAAAGAATTAATAAGATCAATAAACCACTGGCCAGACTTATCCAAAAGAAAAGAGAAAGGACCCAAATTAATAAAATTATGAATGAAAGGGGAAAGATCATGACTAACACCAAGAAAATAGAAACAATTATTAGAAATTATTATCAACAACTATATGCCAATAAATTAAGCAACCTGGAAGAAATGGATGCCTTCCTGGAAACCTATATACCAAAATTGAAACAGGAAGAAATAGACAATCTGAATAGACCAATAACCGGTAACGAGATTGAAGCACTGATCAAAAACCTCCCAAAAAATAAGAGTCCAGAGCCTGATGGATTCCATGAGGAATTCTACCAAACATTCAAAGAAGAAATAATACCTATTCTCCTGAAGCTGTTTCAAAAAACAGAAACAGAAGGAAAGCTTCCAGACTCATTCTATGAGGCCAGCATTACCTTGATCCCCAAACCAGGCAAAGACCCCATCAAAAAGGAGAATTTCAGACCATTATCCCTGGTTAATATGGATGCCAAATTTCTCAAGAAAATCCTAGCTAACAGGATCCAACACTACATTAAAGGAATCATCCACCACAACCAAGTGGGATTTATCCCTGGGATGCAATGGTGGTTCAACATATGCAAATCAATGTGATAGAACACATTAATAAGAGAAGAGAGAAGAACGATATGGTTCTCTCAATTGATGCAGAAAAAGCATTTGACAAAATACAACATCCTTTCCTGAGTAAAACTCTTCAGAGTATAGGGATAGAGGGAACATTCCTCGAGTTCATAAAATCCATTTATGAAAAACCCACAGCGAATATCATCCTCAATGGGGAAAAGCTGAGAGCATTTCCCTTAAGATCAAGAACACATCAAGGATGCCCGCTCTTGCCACTATTGTTCAACATAGGACCAGAAGTCCTAACAACAGCAATCAGACAACAAAAAGAAATAAAAGATATTCAAATTGGCGAAGAAGAAGTCAAACTCTCTCTCTTCGCAGATGACATAATACTTTATGTGGAAAACCCAAAAGACTCCAACCCCCAAACTACTAGAACTCATGCAGCAATTCAGTAATGTGCCAGGTTACAAAATCAATGCACAGAAATCAGTTGCTTTCTTATGCACTAACAATGCAACTGTAGAAAGAGAAATTAGAGAATTGATTCCATTTACAATAGCACTGAAAACCATAAGATACCTTGGAACAAACCTAACCAAAGAGGTAAAGGATCTATACCCTAGGAACTACAGAAAACTCATGAAAGAAATTGAAGAAGATACAAAAAGATGGAAAAACATTCCATTCTCATGGATCAGAAGAATAAACATTGTTAAAATGTCTATGCTGCCCAGAGCAATCTATACCTTCAATGCCATCCCGATCAAAATTCCAATGACATTTTTCAAAGTGCTGGAACAGACATTCCTAAAATTTGTATGGAATCAGAAAAGACCCCGAATTGCCAAGGAAATGTTGAAAAAGAAAAACAAAGCTGGAGGCATCATGTTGCCTCATTTCATGCTATATTACAAAGCCGTGATCACCAAGACAGCATGGTACTGGCACAAAAACAGACATATAGACCAATGGAACAGAATAGAGAGCCCAGATATGGACCCTCAACTCTATGGTCAAATAATCTTTGACAAAGCAGGAAAAAATATGCAATGGAAAAAAGACAGTCTCTTCAATAAATGGTGCTGGGAAAATTGGACAGCCACATGCAGAAGAATGAAACTCGACCATTCTCTAACACCACACACAAAGATAAACTCAAAATGGATGTAAGACCTCAATGTGAGACAGGAATCTATCAAAATCCTAGAGGAGAACATAGGCATTAACCTCTTCGACATCAGCCACAGCAACTTCTTTCAAGACACGTCCCCAAAGGCAAGGGAAACAAAAGGGAAAATGAACTTTTGGGACTTCATCAAGATAAAAAGCTTCTGCACAGCAAAGGAAACAGTCAACAAAACAAAGAGGCACCCCACAGAATGGGAGAAGAGTTTTGCAAATGACACTATAGACCAAAGGCTGATATCCAAGATCTATAAAGAACTTCTCAAACTCAACACCCAAAAAACAAATAATCAAGTCAAAGAATAGGCAGAAGACATGAACAGACACTTCTCCAAAGAAGACATACAAATGGCTAACAGACACTTGAAAAAATGTTCATCATCATTAGCCATCAGGGAAATTCAAATCAAAACCACATTGAGATACCACCTTATACCAGTTAGAATGACAAAAATTGACAAGGCAAGAAACAACAAATTTTGGAGAGGTTGTGGAGAAAGGGGGACTCTGTTACACTGGTGGTGGGAATGCAAGTTGGTACAGCCACTTTGGAAAACAGTGTGGAGATTCCTCAAAAAATTAAAAATAGAGCTACCCTATGATCCAGCAATTGCACTACTGGGTATTTACCCCAAAGACACAGATGTAGTGAAAAGAAGGGCTAAATGCACCCCAATGTTCATAGCAGCAATATCCACAATAGCCAAACTCTGGAAAGAGCTGAGATATCCTTCAACAGATGAATGGATAAAGAAGATGTGATCTGTATATACAATGGAATATTACTCAGCCATCAGAAAGGATGAATACCCAACTTTTGCATCAACATGGATGGGACTGGAGGAGATTATGCTAAGTGAAATAAGTCAAGCAGAGAAAGTCAATTACCGTATGGTTTCACTTATTTGTGGAACATAAGTAATAACATGGAGGATATTAGGAGAAGGAAGGGGAAAATGAAAGGAGGGAAATTGGAGGGGCAGATGAACCATGAGAGACTATAGACTCTGAGAAACAAACTGAGGGCTTTAGAGGGGAGGGGGGTGGGAGATAGGTTAGCCCAGTGATGGGTGTTAAGGAGGGAACATACTGCATGGAGCACTGGGTGTTATACACAAATGATGAATCGTGGAACACTACATCAAAAACTAATGATGTGCTGTATGGTGACTAACATAGCATAATAAAATAAAATTAAAACAAATAAATAAAGGCATCAGTGTTACTGTGGGCTTTTACTAAAAGGAATGCCAGTAATCCTTTGACAAAGTTATTTAAATGTTCACTTTTGACATCTGTAATCAAGTGCCTATAGGAGGCAAGGCTTTATGGTGATCAAGTTTCTGCTATGAACATTTTAGTGAAAATGAGGCACATAATGGGATAGAGTGCTTGCTCTTAAGTGCAGTGCGAACCTTGGAAAAAGAAAATGATGTGGTTGAAATTTTAAGTTCCCAGCTAAACAAATTGGATTAGGGTAGAAGGAAATACTATTGAATCAAGCTGAATTTGTTGCTAAGAGTGTACTGTGTAGAAAATCTGGGTTCATGGTTATACCCTGAACAGTGAAGATGGAGTCTAACAATTTGGTTAATTGGTTGACTGAAAACTAGACCCAAAGTTAACTTACACTAAATAAAATTGTAATACTAGAACATTCTTTATGAACTGTAGACAAAGATACCAAAGGCTTAGGAAGACTGGAAAGCTAAAAGGAATTTATTATATAAGACCTCCTCATACACCCCTTAACTTGGGAAGGTACAGAGGACACTCTCTCTATCAAGGTTGTCCAAGGCTGCAAAATATATACTCATGAGAAGAGCTCCGGAATCCATGAAGAGCTCTGTGTTGGATATTCTCTATAGGCCAGGAATGATAAGGGAATTCTCACCATAAAACTGAACTTCTGGAATTCAGTGGAGATAATGGGAGTTCCAAGATGGCAACAGGTAAGTGGCGACATAATCATCAAAGGCAATGTGGATATGATGATCATAATGGACAGCAGAGCTAGGGTAGTAATTACGATGACTTAATCAACAGAGGTCTTTGGCATTGACTAGATGATGATAATGTTCCTAGGACTGAAATCAATTGGAAGTTTACTAAAGTCTTACTTAATAAAATGGAAAAGCTCTAAATATTGTGAACAAAAGTCTGACTTGAGTCACCACAAGAGGGAAGAATGATTAATCCTTCAACCAATTCCCAGATGTGAGCTGATTAAGACTCATTATCTTGAACAAAGGGAGGATCAGATCCCCTAAAGGAAGAACCACTGCTATACAGCCAAAATTTATAGGGTGTTCACCCTCCTAGCCTTCCCTAAAGGGAACTAAGGATACTTACTTGTGTGAATATTCACTGGAGAAGGGTAAATAATCAGATTGTTCGGGGATTACTAGACACTGTCTCTAAAATGACATTAATTCCAGGAAACCCAATGTTCTATCACTCAGAATAGGGATTTAGGGAAGTCAGGTAATTGACAGAGTATTGGCTTGGGCTCACAGTGTCCGCAGTGCAATGAGTCCAGCATTTTAACCCATTTACTGAGAAACCTAAAAGGCTTCTCTCAAATGCTCCCTCTGAGGTTTCCTCCCAGGTTCAGAATATATAGTTGGAATGGATATACTCAGCAACTTTTGGAATCCTTATATTGGCTATGAAGTCAAGAAAGGCCATGTGGAAGCCACTGCAACTGGCTCTGTATAAAAAGATAGTAAACCAAAAGCAATATTGCATTCTTGGAGAGATTGCAGAGATTAGTGACACCACCAGGTACTTGAAAGATGCAGAGGTGGTGATTCCTACCATATCCCCATTCAACTTGTCTTATGCAGAAGACAGATATATCTAGAGGAATCACAGTGGATTATAACAAATTTAATTAGCTGGTGACTCCAATGGTAGCTGCTGTTGGAGTAAGCATTCACATCCCCTGGCACTTATATATAGATACCAATCAGGCAAATGCTATATTCTCTGAAGATACATTCTGCTACCATTAAAAGCAGTTTGCATTCAATGGGCATAGCCAACAATACACTGTTACTGTCCCATCTTAGGGCTGTATCAACTCTATAATTCTTGTACATAATTTTACCTTCAGACTTTGATTAGCTTTCAATTCTAGGAGACATAATACTACTCATTACATTGAGACTATAACACTGTTAGGACCCGGAAACTATGAAGTACCAAAGATGCTTTGCATGAGCTATTTATGACCCCTTGGTAAGACACTTGTGTGCCAGAACATGGGAAATCCTACAAAAATTCAGAACCCTGCCATCTTGGAGAAATTTCTAGGGATCCGTTGGTCTGGAGCATATCCATTTATCTGTCTCAAGGTGAAGGACAGTTACTATATTTAGCATCTCCTACCAATAAGAAAGAGGTACAATATCTGGTGGGCCTATTTGGGTATGTTACTTTAACCCATTTAGTAAGAAACCTGAAACGTTGCCAGTTTTGAATGGGGTGCAGAACAAGAGAAGTATTTGTCACGTGTCCAGGATACTGTGTGAGCTGTTCTGTGACTTGGTCCATCTGACCAGCAGATCCAGTGGTGTCTGAAATGTCTGTGGCAGGTACGGCCTTTAGTAAGCCTGTATGGACGTATCATAGTGCAGACCTTTAGGATTTTGGAAGAAAGGTGTACCACCCTCTGTAGATAGCTATTCTTTTGAGAAACAACTTCTAGTTTCATTTGAGCCCTACTAGAGACTGGACATTTGAGCCACTTAGAGAACCAAGAGCCACTAAGTTACCATATAAACTAAACTGTGTGTTTTGTGACTCACCAGCAAGCACTAACTTGAGTGTGTACAGGAGCACACATCATGATATAGAGGTGATATATACAATAAATGCCTCAAGTAGGTCCTGACTGAATAAATTGCATGAATAAGTGGTAGATGCCCATGGCCCCTACACTGGCTACATTGCCTTTCCTCTCAAATTATACCTATGATCTCATGTGGAGTTCCCTATGACCAGTTGACAAAGAAAGAAAAGTGAAGACCAGTTTACAGATGGTTCTATACAATATTCTAGAATTCTCTGAAAATGGATAGCTGGAGCACTACTGCCTTGTCCTGGGATGAACTGTGAGGGAGAGTAGAGAAGAGAAATCCTCCCAGTGGACTGAGCACTGAACAGTGTTCCTGGTTGTTAATTTTGCCTAGAAGGAGAGATAGCCAGAGATGTGGATCAACATTGCTTCATGAATAGTGGCCAATATTTTAGTTGAATGGTCATGGATTTGGAAGGAATACAATGCAAGAACTTTGAAAACGAGATTAGGAGGACTGGGGAAAGTATATGTGGATAGACTTCTCTGAATGGGCACAAGGTGTGAAGATATTTATGTCAAATGAGGATGTTCACCAGTGAGCAGCCTTCCAGAGGATGGTGGACAAAATGACTTGTTCTGTAAATATCAGTTAGCCTCTTTCCAGCCATCTCTACCCTTGCCCAGTGGGCTCATGAACAAAGTGACCACAGCAGCAGGATGAATGCTATGTATGGACTCAGCAACATGAACTTCCATTCACCAAGGCTAATCTGGCTGTTGTCACTGCTAAATATCCAGCCAGCCAAGAGCAGAAACCAATATTGAGCTTTGACATGGCATCATTCCTCAGAGAAATCATCCAGTCACATGGTAGCAGGCAGACATTGGATTACTTCCATTATGGAATGGGATATCCACTTCTCTAGATATGTATTTACCTTTCCTGTCTCCAGTACTTCAGCTAAAACCACCATCCATGTACTTACAGCATGCATAAATTATAACCATGACATTTCACACAACATTGCTTCTTACCAAAAACACTCATTTTATAATAAATGAAGTGCAGCAATGGGTTCATGCCTTACCATGTTCCCAATTACCCTGAAGCAGCTGACTTTATAGAATGGTGGAGAGGTCTTTTGATGGCTCAGCTATACCACGAGCTGGTGGCACACCGTGAGGCTATGAAAATGCCTTTCAAGGTGTAGTATATATTCTAAATCACTGAAAAATATTGCTACTTCTCCCATAGCCAGGATTCTTGGCTTTGGGAACTAAGGAGTAGAATGGGAAATAGCTCCTCTCACTCTTACTCTAATGATTCACTAGCAGAATTTTTGCTCCATCTCCACAACTTTGGGCTTTGTTGGTCTAGAGATTTTTGTTCCCAAGGGAGAAATGCTTTCACTAGGGAATGGAGAAATGTTTTCATTACAGTAGAAGTTGAACATGTCACTTTTCTATCTTGGAATTTTCATATCAGTGAACAAAAAAGCAAAAAAATTCTGGTTTTTCTCTACTGGCTGGAGGGACTGATCATGATTATCAAGGGAAAGTAGGCTGTGGCTACACAAGGTGGGTAAGGAGAATGTCTGGAATTCAGGAGATCCCTTGCGGAGCCCTTTAGCACTTCTATTCTATGATAAAAATTAATGAAAAAATAGAGCAACCCATAATACAAACAAGACTGCTCATAGCCCAGACCCACCTCCCCTCTCATTTCCCTACCAAATAAGATATGTTAATATGATTTAACTCTATATATCAGTTTATCAATTTAAAGTACAAGATACCAAAATCAAAAGACAGCCGACAGAATGGAAGAAGATATTTATAAATGACATATCAGATAAAGGGCTAGTATCCAAAATCTATAAAGAACTTATCAAACTCAACAGTCAAAGAACAAATAATCCTGTCAAGAAATGGGCAGAAGACATGAACAGACACTTCTCCAAAGAAAACATGCAAATGGCCAACAGACACATGAAAAAGTGTTCAATATTACTTGGCATCAGGGAAATACAAGTCAAAACCACAATGAGATACCTCCTCACACCAGTCAGAATGGCTAAAATTAACATGTCAGGAAACGACAGATGTTGGTGAGGATGCAGAGAAAGGGGAACCCTCCTACACTGTTGGTGGGAATGCAAGTTGGTGCAGCCACTCTGGAAAACAGTATGGAGGTTCCTCAGAAAGTTGACAATAGAGCTACCCTACAACCCAGCAATTGCACTACTGGGTATTTACCCCAAAGATACAAATGTAGTGATCCGAAGGGGCGCCTGCACCCCAATGTTTATAGCAGCAATGTCCACAATAGCCAAACTATGGAAAGAGCCCAGGTTTCCATCGACCAATGAATGGATTAAAAAAAATGTGGAGTATTACGCAGCCATCAAAAATGAAATCTTGCCATGTGCAACAATGTGGATGGAACTATAGGGTATTATGCTAAGCAAAAAAAATTATCACATGATCTCACTGATCTGTGGAATTTAAGAAACAAGGCAGAGGATCATAGGGGAAGAGAGGAAAAAATGAAACAAGACAAAACCAGAGAGGGAGACAAACCATAAGAGACTCTTAACTATAGGAAACAAACTGAGGGATGCTGGGGGGGAGGGGGTTGGGGGGAAAGGGTGGTTGGAATATGGACATTGGGGAGGGTGTGTGTTGTGGTGAGTGATGTGTATTGTGTGTGTAAGACTGGTGAATCACAGAACTGTGCCCTTGAAACAAATAATACATTATATGTTAATAATAAAAAATTAAATTAAAAAAATTAAATTAAAAAATTTAAAAAATTATTTTTTCTATATTTCTCAGATTAAGATTGGTTACTAGATAGACATTTTGTGTGAAATTTGGTTGGCAGCAGTGAAGCAGCCATTATACTCCTTAGGTCATTGCTTAAATGCAAAAAAGAACAGATGCAGAGATGCCAGGAGGTTCCAGGTTGTCCTTACCTTGCCCCACTCAGATTCTCTTTCTTCTTCCCAAATGCCTATTTTATTCCAGGCACAGATTTAAGAATAGGGTAAACTCCTCTAGGACAAGATCTAGGTGTTATTCATTGTTAGATCACAGAGCTAGGCAGTTAGTAAATGCTTGTTGATTTTCTTTAAAAAATTACCTTTGTGTTTTTCCTTTCTATTGTCTACTAATGTGCTAAAAGTGCAATTAATTTGGGGCTGGAAAGAATCAGATATTTTAATTCTCTTATTTTATAGATAAGCAGAGGTTTAGTACTTACTCATATTTAAACAATTAGTTTATGGAAGAAAAAAATACTAGAATTCAAGTCTCTTGGCTCCTAGCCGCCTGCCTTGTCTTCTTTAGTATATATGGCTTCATTGCAATGAAAATAACTTGCCTTTGTAAAGTAATTTATACATTGAAACATGTCACATATGTGATCTTAAGTAATCTTTTCAATAACTCTCTGAGGTAATCAGGGTGATTATTTCATTTTTTAAATAAAGTAGAGAAAAAAATAAATCAGGTTACTTGTCCAAAGTATATATTTTTATATATGAATAAAACAATTTTTCTATTTATGCTTTTTAAAAGATATTATAAAAACTAATTTTGATTTGTCTTGTACATTTACATAGATTTGTAAAATGTGTGAATTAATGCATCTCTGAAGAATAGATTAAGAATCACTTATTTCACTATTTTCATGATGAATATGTATTTCCCAGAATCCCCCTAACTAGTGGCCAGTGTAGATGGTGAAAGCAGTGACTCAAGGATTATTACTGTGAAAGACTTGAAATGGGCAGGAAAAAGATTACTGAGTGTCCTTTCAGTAGAGTACTGAGTGTTATCTCACAGGCTCTCTGGCAATTGTCTAATTCTACAGAAGTGTGAACATTTGATGGTCTTTTGTCAGTCTATGCAACAGTTTTGTAGAGATGGGCATTAGCTTGTGGAAGGCTGATGATGATGCAGATGTCTCATGGCCATGTTGAAGCAAAAGAGTCCTGTTCATTGCTACAAAGCAAATGGATTTTGTCCAGTAGAGAATATAAGTCTCATTTCAGCACATAGGTTAAATGAGGGAAAGGAATCTTGATCAATGGTGCCATCAGATGATCAAATGGGGAAGAGAAAACCAAGCTATCTTCCTAAAATATGTGGAATGAATGTTAGACAGCCAAAAGCAACCACACAAAACCGAGAATATCCAACACAACTGCCTAAAAACGTACAGCATAGCTCTGGCGCAAAAACAATATAATGAAATTAAAATACAATTGACAGGGAGAAAATATTTTCAACATACACCTTATATACACACATATACATACATATCCATAATTTATAAAGAGGCCCTTCAAATAAGAAACAAAAATCATCCACAACAACCAAAAAGTAGAAAAGGTAGCAAAGGATACAAAGAAGAAAAAATACAGAAATAAGAATCCTGTGATGGAACACTTAATGTCACTACTAATCAGGTGGATGCAAATTAAATGACAATTTTTTTTGCCATTAGATTACAAACATTAAAAAGGATGACATCCTCGCTTTCATTGCAGCATTATTCACAATAGTCAAGGTATGAAAGCAACCTAAATGTCCATCAACAAATAAATGCATAAAGAAAATGTAACATATATATGTATATGTTACACACACATATATACACACACAATGTAAATACATATATATATATATATATACACAAAATGGAATATTATTCTGCCTTAACAAGGAAGGGAATCCTGTTACTTGCAACAACATGAATAAACCTGGCAGGCATTACGCTAAATGAAATAAGACAAGACAAATACTGCATGGTATTACTGATATGTGGAATTAAAAAAAAAAAAAAAGTTGAACTCAAAAACAGAGAGTTAAAAAGTGGTTGGCAGGACTGGAGAATGGGGAAAATAGGGAGATGCTGAATAAAAAGGTACAAACTTTCAGTTATAAGATGAATAAGATCTGAGGATCTCATTATAACATAGAGGCTATATTTGTCTGTATCATATATTTGAAATTTGCTTAAATGTTCTCACCAAAAAAAAAAAGAGGTAAATATGTGATGTGATGGATGTGTTAATTAACTAGATGGGGGGGTCCTTTCATAGTGCATATGTATATCAAATCATCACATCATACACTTTAAATATCTTACACTTTTATTTGTCCCTTATACCTCAATAAAGCTGGGGGAAAAAAGGATGATAGTCATATGCAAGAGGTAGTATAAAGTGGTACATACTTTTGGGAGGGCAATTTTAGTATTCAATATGGACAAAAATATTGACATGCAGTTTTAACTTTAGACATCTATTGTGCAGTAATTCTTATGTATATGTACAAAAAATATGAACAAAAAGATATCTGTTATGGGACTGTTTATAATATCAAGAAATTTTAAAATAAAAACACATAAAACAAACTTTTGGAGTAATCTGCACCAAAGAATGCTTACCTGTTCATGAAGCTTACCAGTGTTTACCTGTGATGAAGAAAGTAGTCCAGGTAAGACAACTATGTTTTTCTCACACTCTTTTCCATTGTTTGAATTTATTACCAAAAAAATCAGGTATATATTTATGACTTTTATAATATATAAATTTAAAAAGGGGAAAATAAAACTGACTGTTCCAAACCCAAATCTTACACAAAGAAAATTTTCAATTCTACTCATAATACTTAACCAATATGATTATTTCCATGTTTTTCCATTTTGGGGACAGAAAAGAGCAGAAAAACTCAGAAGGAGTTATTTCTTACTAAAGTGTTAGTTATGGAACTTTTTAAAAATTTTGAAGTAGGGAGACTCTTATACCCAAATTGCCATTATTCTTTAGGTTGAAAAGAGCTGGGTAACTCTGGGCAAGTGGCTTAAATATATAAACCTATGTTAAGAGGTGCTGTTTCTCTGCTGGAGACTCTTGTATGGGACAACTAATAAAACCAACAGCTTCCTCAAATGTTTCATTTTTAAAAATGGCTACATGGAAATGACGGGCAGTGTGATATAAGGAAAGGAGTTTTGAAAGACCTGAGTCCTTCTCCTGGCCCCATGTTCCCCTAGCTACATGACCTTATGAAATACACTTAGCCTTAGAGCCTCTGATCCTTCATCTAGGCAGTGACGTTAATAACCACTCTCCCTTCTTCACAGGGTTGTCCTTTGTACATAATGAAATTTCACATGGGAAGGCATTTTATAAACTGTATAAAAATGAAAGATGGTACCACATCGGGTCCTGTTTTTTTTTTTTTTTTTTAAAGATCTTATTTATTTATTTTTGAGAGAGAGCAAGAGAGCACACCAGCAGGGTGGGGGGAGAGGCAGAGGGAGAAGCAGACTCCCCACTGAGCAGGGATCCCTACGTGGGACTCGATCCCAGAACTCTGGGATTATCACCTGGGCCACAGGCAGACACGTAACCGACTGAGCCACCCAAGCACCCTGGGTCCTGTTTTATATATTTTCTTTTCACCCAGTACTTTCCTCTCTTAGACCTTAATCCAACTCAAAAATAATGAACTGAGGTATATTTGTACAATGTTTGGTGTCTGCCTCAATCTCTGGGTTATAGACTTTAGGATAGCAGAGAACACATCTTCCTTTCTTCCTTCCTTCATTCCTTCCTTCTTTCCCTCCTTCCATTCCTCCCTCCCAAATCTCTTTCCTTCCTCCCACCCTTCCTCCCTCCTTTCCTTTTCCTCCCTTCCTTCCTCCCTTCCTCCCTTCCTTCCTCCCCCCTTCCCTATTGCCTTCCTCCCTCCTTCTTCCTTTCCCTCCCTCCCTTCTTTCTTTCTCTTCCTTCTTCCGTCTTTCCTTCTGTTCCTCCCACCCATCTTCCTTCCTTCCTTCCTTCCTTCCTTCCTTCCTTCCTTCCATGTGTTGTCTATTACCTAGCAAAGTACCTGACACTTAGAATTGTTCAAAAAATAGTTGACTAAACGAATGAATGAATGAATGAATAAAATCAGGTTACTTTTACCTCTGTGTACCCTCATGCTTTTCTAGTAATGTACAAGTTAACTGAAATAGGTGAAAGAGTTTGTTTAGGAAAACAAAAATCATCATATTCCCTAGATTTTAGAGCAGTAATTTCTTAGGGGGAGGGCACAGAGAACATTTCCCTCACCCCCACTCAGCTCAGAGAAATTTCACTAGGGCATTAAGACCATAATCCACCAAAGCCACCATACTTCTGCTGTGCAGTAAAACACTTACAGGATTAGCTCAGTCCTGTAGCCTAATGGATTTCTGAAGAGTTAGAAGCACCTACTTCAGAATTTTTTATTTAGGTTTGGCCAGAGAATTTAGAAAAGCTATTGACTTTAAAGGGACAGAACACCAAGCAAAAAGCCTCTTTTGAAGCACAGACCTCATTGTTCTTTTACTATAACAACAAACACTTAAGTACCAAGAGGAGAGTGAGACAATTTGCACTAATAAACCAAATCAAACCAAACCAAAACCAAAAAGGTTTTTCTTACCCTTGCTTCATGTTGATAGAATGGAATTTGTGGGGAATTTACCTATGCTGTACTCATGACTGTACCTGGCATCTTTGAAAAGTAGTTTGATCCTCAGTTAATTATTTCCCCAATATCCTTTCATTACATTTCTTTGACTTTATAAGCATCTTTCTTTATACTTCACATTAAGGCTATATAGGCAATCTAAAATTAAATAATAAAGAGGCTATGAACCAAGTTCTAGCTCCAGGTGGTAAAATCTTAAAATACTTGATTTTTTTAACAAAGGGGAAATAATGACTTCTTGAGTTCTAAGAGATAGTGAAGACATCTTGAGATGTATTCCAAGCTTAAAGACTCACTCAAAATGTATTTACTTCTTTTGCAAAAAAGTAAACAAATCTAATTTTTCTTCACTTGGATATTCCATAAGTCTGGTGATAGGAAGGAAGTTAATTTGGAAGACAGTTGTTAGAATTAAATGTGAGAGTGCCAGAGAGAGAAAACAGGAGGGAGTGTAACTGCCTTTACCTTGATTCCCTGCTTCCTCCTCCCTCATCTTTGGGTATGGAATTCATGCAGATTTAATCAGCCCTATTTGCGGTTTTTATTCATTCTGTCAACAGATGGTGCCTCCCTATATGATGGGTCTGTGTGTAGCTCTTCTCTTCTGGCAATCAGGGAGCTGTGGTCTTACTAGAACTCAGTTAAGAGCATGACAGAGCTACTAAGTAGAAGGTGGGCTTTTATTTCCCGTCAGCCTGTCTATATTTATGCCTCTGCTTGCAATGTAGTGTTGTATTTTTCTCAGTCCTCTAAGGAAGATAGTTACCTTTTATTTTGTCCCAGTGCATCCTTACATATTATGCCATGATAAAAAATAGTTTAACAATTTTGGTTTCTTTTTTCAAATTGTAATGTGTCTTCTCTGATTTTTTGCACCCTGCTAATTTATGGTTTAATGGGAAATGCAAGAGTGAAACTTATGCCATATTAGATGTGTTATGGGAATTCTGATAATCTCTACCTCTGTAGATATTAAGGATAAATATGGGAAAATGAAACTTGCATAAGATAATGACATATCAGAGTTTATTAGAACTGACAACACTTTCTTTAAGAAGTCACTATACCAGTAATTTTTGTTGATGTCATAGAATATAGGGTACACTCCTCAGGGGAAATATAAGTACAATATATTAAACAAAATTAAACAAAACAAACCAACATTTATTTTGTAAAGTAAATTGCAAAGGGAATATTCCAAACCAAATAAATTGTGGGATTTTGATGTAAGATCTCTCTTAACACCCATAAGAAAAAAAAATACTACTACTAAAAAAAAATAAAGGGACACTTTGGCCTCTGAACTATGGTAGTCTAATATTCTGATGATTTTGTCAAAGCTATATGAGTATTCTTATTTCAGATATTATGCTCCATAGTCTCTTAAGCATATACACTTGTAATAAGTAAGCCATCTGTCCCCATCTTATTTTTCATCCAAAAGCCTCCTGATAAACCCTTTTCCTTTATTGCTTTACATCTTCTCTTGTTCTCTTTCTTTTTTAAGCAAAGATCCTGTATACCTGCTAAAGCACAGCTCTTGAATTTCTACTTATCATAACTGATTTATCTGACTACACAGTTTTCTTTTCCCTTTGCCTTTCATAATCATAAAATATTCTTTTAAAAGTTTATGACAGGGCGCCTGGGTGGCTCAGATGGTTAAGCGTCTGCCTTCGGCTCAGGTCATGATCCCAGGGTCCTGGGATCGAGTCCCGCATCGGGCTCCCTGCTCCTTGGGAGCCTGCTTCTCCCTCTGCTTCTCTCTCTCTCTCTCTCTCTCTATCTCCCTCTGTCTCTCATGAATAAATAAATAAAAATATTTAAAAAAAAGGAAGAATACTTTTCAAATAATTAAAAAAAAAAGTTTATGACAATAGCTTTGGTTGTGTTAGAACTTCCCTGTCTTAACACAAATTAATGTACATTAAGAGCTAGTAGAGGAATCATTATATCTTTAGAGTATTTTGATGATCCATAGCTATTGTCTGTCTTTCTTCTTACATTCCAGCAGCTGGACCCTGAATCCTCAATCTAATCCCCTTGTGAACACCTTGGTCTAGTGGCTACATTTTGATATGATTTCTGTTTATAGTAATCCAAGTTTCAATGAATTCTGAATTTGCAAAAGATAGGAAATATCAGTTTGGTAGCTCTTTTTGTGAAAACTTATAACACTGGGTCCATGTAGAGAAAAATGGATATGATGCAAGAAATAGTAACTTCTTAATTTACCTCCTTTGGGAGGAGGGTGGTTCCTGTGAGGAAGCATTATCTTTGAAGGTCACAATATTCTAAGATAATCTGTATAGTAATGGTTTAGGTAGTTAAGAATGTCTCTTTAATACAGATTAAACTACACCAATGGCTAATGAAGGAATCATCAAACCTTCAGTGTACTTTGAATATTTACTAGGTGATGATTATATTGCCAAGGTCTCATTTAACTGTGAGATAAAAATGAATAAAAACTTTTTCAGGATACATTATTTTTAATCTTTCTCAATTAAATAAAAGGGCAAGAGAAAACTTGATGAAGTTGCCTATGAATTAACTTAAAAGTACCAAGAGCAAATGTGTGTTTGGTAGCATTAAATAATGTACAAAAATCACTCATGTAGGAAAATAATTATAACAAATAATTTAACTGGGCTTAAAGGATTAGACAGTTTTATAAGCATTAATGACATAAGTAACCTGTTGGTGATAGAGACAAAATGAAAAGATATAAAGGCCATATGTTCCATTATGAGTTACTGTCATTTTGACATATTTCTAGGATGTGTGTGTATATGGTGTTCTTCTGACAGAGGAAAGAATTTTGAGAACCTTAGTGTCATTAAAGAGTAGCTTTCCTTATGAGTTCATCAGTGAAGGCCCACTTAGACCAAAGGAGGTCATATGAGGTGGTACCATGGGGAGAGGCACCGAAGGAATAGGTATCCAAATAACCTATTATCGAATTGTCACTTGCAACTTGGCTTATCAGTGAATAAGGCAATGGTCCTATAATAAGAATAAGTAAATCATCATTTTAGAACAGATAGCAGATTCCAACCCCAGTTATATTTCACCAAACTGGATTATTGAGGAAACAAGGGATGAGTTGAGATTGCTGCTAGTATAGTTCAAGAACTAGTTTCAAGATTTCCTAGTGACTCAGACTTTATCTGGTGAATATTAAAAAAAAAAAAAAGGCTAGATGCTTGTTGATCTAATTTCTATTTGATCACTCCATTTTTAAAAATATATTTCTTTTCTTGCTTTGAAGATATATCATAAAAATGAGGGGTTTTTTTTGCATCCAAAGATCACATTTTTCTGGCACATTTTTAGAGGTGCTATTGCTTACATGGATATATGAATATTTCTTAAGTAAAATATACACGCTAGAAGATATCTTATATGTGTGCATAAAAGGTTTCAAAAGTCATATTATAAACTACTGAGTTCATAATAAAAAGAGCAGAACCCTGACACATCCATTCCTATTTTATTTCCCTGTACTCTAAGGCAACTATCAGCAACATTTTTAGTTATATATTCTGGTATTTCATTCTATACTTCCAAGTAACATGCTTTATTACTATTCTTGATTTTTAAATTTTAGACACTATCTATGAACTTCCTGTTACAAAAGACAAGAATTTAGCTCTGTACACCCCTATTCTGTCACACTTGCCACTCTTCCTCCAATACATATTTACACCTTCTTAACTTTTTCCTGTTCTTCAATTGAGATATTTCACCATTTGGAGTTAAATATTCATAGCTCATATTATCAAAATTATTATTATATAAATATAATTTAGAGATGATCAATATAGTGATAATTGCATTTTTATATAACTTTTTATTTTTTCCTGACGTTTATATTTGCCTTTGTGTTTGTTTACTTTTCTATATACCAACCATTAATTTATCTCCTAACTTTCTAACAAAGCTAAATTCTCCACTTAACATATTGTAAAAATGAAATATCACTTTATTCTTTAATTTATGCCTTTTGGATCCTTGTTTTATCCACTTACAATCTGGACTTTTCATCTCTAGGCCTTCAGTGACAGTAGCATCCCAAGGCTTCCCTTAAGGAACATCCTCATACATTCTTCACCTTTTTCTTGGTTGTCACTCTCGTTTTGGTGGAAAATACCATCCAATAACTTCCTGAGAATTATTCATGAGATAAATGTCTTGAGTTCATGTCTAAAAAATGGCTTTTATTCTACTCTCATCCTTGATTAATAGTTGGTGTGAGTATAGACTTATAGATTGGAAATAATTTTTCCTCAAAACATTGAAGAGATTGTGCTATTACCTTCCAATTTTCAGTGTTGCTGTTACTAAGTTTTATGTTCATATGTTCTGATTTTTTTCTTTTCTGTCTCCGAAAGTTTTTAAGACTTTCTCTTTATCCATGACTCTCTGACATTACACAGGAATCCCTTAGTATAAATCTTTTCTAAATCATTGTGTGGAATCTTGAAAGTGATTTCAATCTGGGAATTGGCATTATTTAGTTCTGGGAAATTTTGTACAGTTTTAATTTATTCTCTCTCATCAAAATTCCAAGTTTTGAAACTTATGTCTCCTAGACTTTCTATACAATTGTCTTACTTTTCCCCCAACTTTATTTTCATGAAATTTGAATTTCTGCTATTATATATATTTTTCTCTCTTTTTGCTAATTAACATATAATGTGTTATTTGTTTCAGGGGTACAGGTCTGTGATTCATCAATCGTGATTACACAATTCACAGCACTCACCATAGTACATACCCTCCCCAATGTCCATCACCCAGCCACCCTACCCCTCCCACCTCCCTCCATTCCAGCAACCCTGTTTGTTTCCTGAGATTAAGAGTCTCTCATGGTTTGTCTCCCTGTTTTATTCATTTTCAATATTTATTTTATGATCTCTGGTTTTGCTTTTAAAAAATTATAGGTCTTATTCTTATTTCCTGAATGTAATAGCTAATAATATTTTCTATATGTTTTGTTTTGATTCTGTTTTGTCTGTTTTTTTTTTGTTGTTGTTGTTTTGGACTTTTTTGAGACTTTTCTCAAATGTCTAATGATTCTTTGATATTTGTTTGTGTTAAGTTGATTCATATGAAATTAATATTTTTGTAGGTTAGAAATAGTTGAATATTGGTAATTTCATAAGGTTTATTAAAAGTAAGCTCTGGATGCCTGGATGGCTCAGTCAGTTAAGTGTCTTCCTTCGACTCAGGTCATGATCCTGGGGTCTTGGGATTGAGGTCCATGTTAGGATCCCTGCTCAGTGGGGAGTCTGCTTCTTGCTCTCCCTCTGCCCCTTCCCCTGCATGTTTTCTCTTTCTCTCTCAAATAAATTAAATCTTAAAAAAAAAGTAAGCTCTTAAAAAGCTGAAAGCCCTACATTTAGAGTGGAGGGGGTGCTGAGAGTTTGATTATTTAGTATTTAGCTCTTATTTAATATTTTTTGTCACCTTACTTCTACCCTTAGTGTCTGATCCATTGAATACAGATCCTGTTTTGTGCAACTTTTCCAGAAAGCAAATCTCAAGTCTACTGTTGGACTAAAACTGGGTTAGTAGCCTGAGAATATAAACAAAGGAAGGAAGGAAGAGGACCAGAGATGTAACTATTTAAAAATGTCAACCAATCCTATTTTCCAGTATACTCTGTAGTTTTAGAAGGACCTGAAGTGGGAAATTCCTAAGCCTTTCTAACATTCTGCAAAGGGTATCAGCTTACTTCTTGTTCACCTTGACTGTCCCCTCCTTGTATTTTGCTAAGTCAATTACCATTCATCCATTCACTTTCCAAAATTTTGACTTCTGGTGTTTTCTATACTTTCTTCTCCTGTATTATGTGAGGGCATATGCCTATTTCATATCATTCATTTTGGGGAAAAAGCAGAAATAAATGTATGTACTCAATCCCCAAGGTTTAACCCAAAGTTTTAGATTAAAAATTGAGAATATTTGGTTTCACCACTTATTTTGTAAGAACACAAAATCCCAGAAAAATAGTTTGGCCACGTCATTGTAAGTTCAGTTACAGAATTAGGACTAGACTCCAGATCACTAATTCTCAGTATTATTTCTGCTACACCATTATCTCTCATTATGGACCATTGTTCTTTTCTCTTCATTATACAAATGATCATATTTTTACTCAAGGGACTTAACCGTACTTCTTTAAATAATTCAGTAGCCACAAGACTATAGCAAATTCATTCCCTAGTTCATTATTTGTATCAAGTGTTTTATAATTATTGTCCCAATATCTGTGTGCCCCACTAGTGAATGATGAAGTATTTAAATTTTCACAAGTAGTGAAAATAAAAGTAGACAGTTATTATTTTTACATATGGAATTAATATGTATAGCCTAGAAAAGAAGATTCGTTCTGGGTTGGAGATGACAAGTCTTCTTCTATTTTAAACAATTTTAAGAACAGAACAAATGAATCTCATGAATGATATGATCTTCTCATTCCTATCCCCACTCCACCATTTTATCTTTTATTATAATAATGAATTTATAGTTTATTGAAATGATACAAATTCCATAATTTGAAATCAATCAGTACAGACAAGTATAAAGAAAAAGAGCAACAAATCATTATACACGCCAAAACACAAATGTACCACTGTTACCATTTTGTAAACCAAATTCCAGGTATACCTCATGTATATATAGAGAAAGGAGATAAAGGAGATTTGTCAAAATAACTTTATAACAATGGAATATTTAAGTAAAATGTATTTGATTTAACTGTAATTGAAAGGAATTCAATTAAAAAAGGAAATCAGATTAAAACTGTAGTAGTTATTAAACTTCAGATAAACATGTCTTTGTAAAGAAAGCATTAAGAGGGTCTTTTAAGATCATGCTTCAGTTTCACTCAGTATAAACTGAATCCTTGTTTTAAAAGATTTTCATCCTTTTCAGAGACTAGCCCTTTGAATAATAGTTAAAAGTTGTGAACTCTGAAATGAAATGCCACATTAAAATTCTACCTCTATCACTCAAAGGTGTATAAATATGGGCACATTTCTTAAGCTCTCCATGCTTCAGTTTCCCCAACTGTATTATAAAGCAAGGATAATAACAGATACCTCAAAAGTGCTTTGTGAGGATTGAGTCCCTAGCAAGCTAAAAAAAAAAACTAGTGAGCAAGTGTTACATACTATAACTCACTTTTGCCCTTCAAAATCCTTCGATTTGACTCTTGCTGGTCATATTTTTTTTTGTTTATCATATTTTTATCATTTTCACATTCTGTTTTGTAAACTTAATTTTACCAGTTTTTTTAGCTTTGAGATCTATGTGTAAATTAATTCAATACGCATAGCAAATTATTTTGCTATAGATTCTTTATTTCTAATTTCTTTGATTTATTTTATAGAAAGCTAGTTGCTTTAAACCCCTTCATGGTTCATAATCCCTCTCCAACCTAAAGAATCAAATCCAATCTCAGGAAACTCATTCTTGGCAACATCTTTAGCCCCATGTCAACCTATCCTATCCCATCCAGTACTATCTATGTCTTCAATTTCTCCAACAATATAACCAACATGTTTTCTTTCCATGGATCTGCCAGGCTTTTTATAACCTTTACGCCTTGGCACATGATGTTGTTTTTGTTTGGAATACCATTTTTCTCCAGACTGCTTAGCAAATATCTACTTAACTTGCAATATAAAGTTTTCCAATTTTAATAGGTGACATCATAGTTCTTCTAATCATTCAACCCCTAAACCTAGGAGTTATCCTCTACTTCTCTCTCTACATCATACTCCACATCTAATCCTTCAGTAAGTCACCTCACCTCCAAACTATATCTTAAATCCAACCACTTTTCATACTCTTCACTGTTTGGATCCTGGTCCAAGCCATCACCATGTCTTGCATGGGTGACCCCATGAAATTCCTAAATTGTCTCCCTTCCTCTAATTTGGCCCTTTAGTGTCTGCTCTTTATACAACCAGAACAATTCTCATCTCCCTTCTGTTGCAAACTTGTGTTGGTTTTAGGAGAATCCTGAGGCTTTTCTAATGTTATTTTTGTTGGATGATGCCATACAATATTTTTTAAAGTTATAATACCCAGTAAGTGTGCAATGAAAGTTAGAGATAATCTTAGAGATTGAATTTCTTCATTATCTAGCAAAAAGTCTTTGTTTTCTAATCAGGAAATATTATTGTCCTTTTTTTTTTTTTTTACACTAGAAGGCAACTTCACTACCTTTATTTCCAAAATTCAAGGTGCATTGTAAAAATGAATATGCATTTTCTTATGAAATTTTGAAGATTTCTGTAGCCTGTGCATCAATGACTGTGAGTTGGGAAGTTCACTTTAGATTCTTAGATGTGTGAGTCATTTTACATAATTATATTTCTGAAGAATCCTTCGGTATTTAAAATTTGTCTTGTCTTTATTCTCTGTGAAACAGGTGCCATCTTTTTCTATCAGACCTAAGATTTCCTCTATAGCGGTTTTATTTCTGGTATTTCAACTGATAAGAAGGGAATAAAGGAAGAAAAATAAAGAAGAAAGGAAGGAAAAAAAGGTGGAACGAAGGAAGGAAGGAAGGAAGGAAGGAAGGAAGGAAGGAAGGAAGGAAGGAAGGAAGGAAGGAAGGAAGAAAGGAAAAAAGGAAGCAAGGGTGGGAGGGAAGGAGGGATGGGTGGATGGAGAGAGGAAAGAAATGTAATGCATGCAAAAACTCCCCATCACTGAAACCAAAGTGAGAGATTAATACTTTACTAGTAGTAATACTACCTTTCCTAGCATTAGTACCAATAATAATAACAGCAACAACCGCCATTTATTGAATATTCTATGTGCCAGGCTCACACCAAAATATTTTACAAATATCTTCTCAATTAATATCCATGGTACAATTTAATATTAGTCCTACAAGGTGTTAAGTAAATTGCTCTAGGTCACTCAGCTAGTAGATAGCATTGCCAAAACTTAAACCCAGGTTTCCTAACCTGATGCTCTGACACTATCTGATACTCTTTTACAGTATCCCTCATCATTAAATAATGAATAAAAATACAAAAATATCCTTCAAGGTTGAGTTAAGAAACTGGAAATATTTGTGGTCATTGTTTTTGTTTCCTCCATTGAAAAATATATTGTGTTTCACAGTTTTAAATCACAACAATTCCATTAGCATTCAGCTTTTGCTGTGAAAGGGCTTGGGTCTTTGCCATAAAATGCCCTTTAAAGTGAAATTTGGCCAAACTGTAGCCTAGGAACAATAGTGGGGGCAGAATTGATCTATTAAAATGAAATTGCCAGACTTGAGTGGTCTAGCAACCATAATGCATTATGCTGACTACATAGATTCCAAAGTGTTTTTTAAATGCCAATAAAGCACTAATTTTTCATGTTCAGAGATGTTCACAAATAATTTACCTAATTTATTTCACTTATTTTGGAAGCATGCAATAATACCAGTTATAAACCACAGCTAGAAGAAGATGCACTTCCCCTGATTCCCTACCCAACCCAAAAGCATAGGAATTTAGGGTAGGGAATAGGTAGCCTGAAATGTAGCTTACAGAATTATTGCCATATTTGTCATTTTAGGACTCCTGGTTGTAAGTGACAGAAATTCAAAAGAGTTTAAACACAAAATGAATTTATTAATTCCTGTAAATATAAATTTTGGGGAGTATTTGCCTCTAGGTATGCCTGGATCCAGATGATCAATGCTGTTGTCAGGAACTTGCCTCCTTTCAGCTCCCAAATTTGCTTTTTCTATGTTTTCTAAATTCTCAGGGAGGCAACATTTAAATGGTGGCAATGATTGTAAATATTCTGTTTTTAGTTTAGAAACATCATAAGAATAAAAGTGCCTCTGTCCTTGTCACTTCAGTTAAAGTTTCTGAAATGGCTACCATTGGCTCCTTTTATGCCATGTACCCATCCCTGAGTAATTACCAAGGCCAAGGCTATGGAGTGCTCTGAATGACCACTTGAGCTTGGCAAGTTCATTTCAATAGGTCAACTGTAGTCCACCATTGCCCCTAGGGTACAACTTGGCCAAATTTCATTTTAAAGGGCATCCATCCACTCCTGAGGCTGAGGACTTGAGTCATTTCCACTCTAAGCTCATGGTGGGGAAGTAGAAGAGGTATTGTTCCTGTTACTAGAAGAAAGGGACATAGAGGTTAGCCAAACAAAACAAAAGGAATATAGGTATCTGGACCTTTTTTTTTAAGTAACAGAGAAATACAGTAATCGCTCACCAACATCTCACTTTATTGGCATGAAATTCTATTTTATGCTAGTTTACTTCAGTTTAAGTTTACCATATCTGGGCTTATTTAGGTCCTAACAGCCTGGATTTCCAGTCATTTCTCTTGGCAAGAATTAGAAAGAGAGCTAAATATCAGCATAGAAAATGGAGACAAAGTGAGCTATAGAACAGGAATAGAACTGTTTAGGATAAACTCAGGAAACATAAGAAATCATAAATTCTGCATTAGAGATCTTCCAACTTCAGTTACACGTGGTGTATCAAGAGGATGGATGATATCTGCTTTGGAGTGACTTTATCTTGGATAAAATCAACATCTTATGCCTCCCTATGTATTAAGAGAGAGTTAATAAATTTAGCAGCTTACCTGAGCTTCTTCCATCACAATCATCAAAGTTACTCTGTCTCTGGGACTGTGGTGAAATGTAGGAGGTAAGAATAAATAATTATAAATCAGAAAATCAGAAAAATATTAAACATTTAGTTGAAGGATTAGGTATAGAAAGTAAATTTTAGCTTTCATATTACAGTAAGACAAAGTTAATCAATGAGTGTCTGGTTGGAATTGCAGGGAAGATAAAGTAAATTCTTAAATGTTTATCATGAAGAATGAAATGCAAATGAAAATTAACTGTACAGTGCTTATTCTTATTATTAATAACCAGGAATAATAATAGCATCTCACTTGTAGGACTGCTGTGAAGATTTAATGAGATGATAATGTGCGGTGCTAGGCTCAGAGGAAGTCCTCAATAATTGTTAGATAGTATATGGAATTTAAATAGCCATTCATACTGTTTTATTTTAATTACAGTAAAAAAACAAAACACTAACAGTTTTCGTAACTTCATTTATGACCTTGTGGCCTGGCTTTAATTTTTCCTGAAGGCCTTTAGTTTCTCAGTCATGAATTTTCCAATGCAAGTAGTTTTCATGAACCAAGTCACTAAAGCCAATGGGGACAGTACATTGGATGTATTCCACAGACTTTAAGGGAAAATTGTAGCAAAGTGTGGGCTAAGAGGGCCTCAAAAGAAACTCCCATGGGTGCCATGGACACCCAGGGGAAGGGGGAATAAGAGAGAGGGAGAGTTTTAGGCTCTGTGATACTGCAATGCAGCTCAGATTCCAGTCTATAGCCTAGAAGACTTAGTCTGCCAGCCCCTGGGAAGCTTGAACTCACCCACAGAGCTGCAGTGCATTATAGGGAAGCCTCTACATTTACAGAAAACACCCTGTTAGCAGTCTTCTAGTCTCTCAGCCTCTAGTCTCCACTCCCATCCATTCTTAGCTCTGTAAACCCTTCTTTTTAAGATGCATTTTCTGTTAGTCTTGATTCATGTACTGCCTAAACATTGGCATTTAAGGCGAGTCCAGGTTTTTCTTTCTCCCTATTTATCACTCTTCATACCCATCAGACCTGCTAAGTTTTTCTCATGACTATTCTAAACGTCTGTCATCCTGGTTTCCACAACCCAGATGTAGACTCTGTCCTCCCCTGAGACTATGATGTGGGCATTTATTGTTTGTTTCTTTTCTCTTTCTTTTCAAAGTCTTCCTCCATAGAGCAATGGAAGTACTCTTCATCAAAGGTAAATTTGGCATTTTACTTCCCAGCCCACCATTCTTCAACAACCTCTCACCTACAGGACAAAATCTATAATCCTTCATAAGATTCTCAAGGATCTTGATGATATCTTCTGCCAACTACCCAACCTATATTCCTTAGCTCCAGGCCCTCCCAGTAGTTTGGATCTTTAACCTCCAGCCATCTAAATGATGTGTGGTTTCCTGAACTTGCCATGCTCTCTACCCTCTGAATTTGTACCTGTTTTTCCTTCTTCTTAGGATCCTCTCCTTCTTCCACATTCCCATAAAACTCTTGCTTTTCTCAAGTTTCAGTTCAAATGTTATTTTTTTTCTGTGAAATCTTCCCTGACATTGAAGGTCTTTAATTCATTTACTTACTCAATCATTTATGCTTTTTTTAAAAGATGTTATTTATTCATTTGACAGAGAGAGACACAGCAAGAGAGGGAACACAAGCAGGGGGAGAGGGTTCAATATTTATTGGGTCCCTAATGTGCACTGGCCCTTAAATACTCCTTCTGTTATGTTTCCACTGAACTTTTCTATTCATTTATAGAAGAATTTTTATTGTGCCGTGTGTGTGTGTGTGTATTATTTTTTATTTTTAGTTTTTTTAGAGAGAGAGTGCGAGCTGGGAGGGGTAGAAGGAGAGGGAGAGAGAGAGAATCTTAAGCATACTCCACACCCGGCGTAAAGCCTGACCACGGTCACCTGACCGTGACCAGGTGACCTTTACCAGGTCGTAAAATCACGACCCTGAGATCATGACCTGAGCCTAAATCAAGAGGTGGACGCTTAACTGACCAAGCCACCCAGGCGCCCCCATGCCATATTATTTGCTGTTGTTTTCTGACTCTTTCTAAGAACACTTGAAGACTCAAAAGAACAAGAGCTATGCATTTTAATCCAATCCCTACAGCATAGAATGGTATATAGCACATAACAGGTGCACACTCAAATAACTGCTGAATGAAAGGACTTATTTGGAAGAGTAGGCGAATTAAAAAGGCAGATGTGTTGGGACAGTAAAATGGGAATCACCCTACTGGGAGTTATCTAAACTGTGATCCTTGCCTGTCCCTCTTCAGAGGAGCACAGGGCAATCATCCTGGGTAGTTGTTGTTTTTGTGTGGCTCCCTTCCTCCTGTTTTCCCTCCTGCTTCTGCATGAGATAGCTGTTTACTCCAATGCACTGGGACCACCCACTTAACGCTCTGAATAGTGAATGGGCTAATTTTGTAGAACCCCTATTAATGAAGATTAAATTGAGATAAAATAATGTCAGGACATAATGAGTAATAGTGCACAGACCCAAAGAAACTCTGAGAGCAATTTATTCTCTTCTCATTCCAGGAAAAATAAAACTTAAGCCACATTTTGTATTATTACTTTGTCTCCCCACAGCCCATAAGGAGGCAACTTGTTGTCATGAGGATTAACTATTTTCCTGATTAATTGGACACTCTAGGAGATGGGCATGCTAATGCACAATGAAAAACTTGAAATGTATTACAGATTCCTGTTTCCAAAATATTCTGTTGGTTTGCTTTCTTTATTTTGAAGGAATCTCATGGAATACTGAAGCACATGTGGAATTTTACATGGTGGTTTCATTCATTTCACAGCAACAATTTTGTACTTTTGTATTTGTGGTAATATTGAGATGGTTCCAACATGATTCCTATACTACATTTTGAAGTTTTGACTCCAGAATGAATTTGAAAAATACCGGTATCTGATGCCATTTGTGTAACTTCTAATATGCTATTATTATGGCATTATAGATAATAAAAAACACTGAATTCATGAATGTAGACAAAAGAATAAAATTATTTTTTTACTATCATACTATTTTAAAGATCACCTTTGTTCAAGTTTTACTTTGGGTTTAATAGTAACAGTCCCTCAGTCCATGACTATTTTGGAGGGCTCACTGTGTACCAGGCATTGTATCAGGCACTCAAAGTAGGAAGGACATAAATTTTTACCGACTGACCACCATGGGCCAAGCACCATGCCAGGGACATAATATATACTAACTTGTTTACCCCTTATAACAAGTGCCATTCTCTATAATTTACACAATAGGTAGTATTATCTCTATTCCAAAAATGAAGAAACTGAGCTCAAAGAGGATTGAGAAGATAAATATGACCTAATTCTTCCTCTCAAACGCTTCCTAATTCTTATGACCAGAAATGACAACCTTGGGAGATTCTTGGAAAATGGCATGCTTTTCTTGAAACATGGCATATCTCACCATTCCCTTTCTCCCCTTCTGAGCCAAACTAATGGTGAGGCCTATAGGTCTGCAGAGGTGGTCTTCACAGTGCAATGGAGGCTGCAGTCCATCAGTGTTCTGACAGAACTAATGGTGTACTTTCACTGCTAGAGGCTGGATGGGGGCCTGGAGATTGGCTTGCAAGAATATATTGGATTCTGAGGAGGAGCTGGGCTGCAGGGCTCTGAGAACTCCTAAGATGAAATTTGGTATCAACTTCTTTGAGTGAGTGTGGTCTCCTGAGATGTCATGGAATTGGGGGCCAGCTAAACAAGTGACTGAGTTCACATTCTCCCTGGGGTCAGGAGGGCATGAAGATACTGGGAAGCTGTGCATCTTCTTCCTAGTGTCTCAGTGGGGGATCAGCAACCTTTTTGGCTACACTGCGGGCCCATGAGGGCAGCAACAATTGTGTTTTAGACAATACATAGGATTGGAGCATCTGAAAGTTCTCCAAAGCTTGCTTGAGCCCCCATAAGCAGACACACGGACATAACAAGATGCCTATGGGAACCCAGATTCCAGGGATGAGAAGAATGAGAGAAACTTAGGACAGGTGTCCTGATGAAAACTCACGGGGGAAAAAAAAAATGATAGAAATGACGAGTAGCAATGTGAACAATTATAAAGCACACAATAGCACTTAAGGAGATGAATACAGTATAATGAAGGCTTTCTACTTTAAAAAAAAAGATAGGCAACTTAAGAAAAGGAAAAAAAATATATATATCTCTCTCAGTGCATGATCTGAAGAGCATTGAAATCTAAATTTGTGACCTTGAAGATCAAAGGTGAGAAATATCGTAAAGCACAGAGCAAAAAATTCTGACTAAAATCATGAGGAAAAAGATTTGGTGGGATAAAAAGCAAAATCATTGTAGAACTGCTACTAGTTCTCATTACTACTACTCATTAAATAATGGTCATTATAGAAAGAGAAGAAGAAAAGGAAGGGAAGATGCAGTTCAGAGGAGGATGGAGCAGTGCACAGGTAGAGATGGGGGGGGGAGAGTGGGCGAAGGACAAAGAAAAAGACTGCCTTGGAAAGTGGTATGATAAATCCTATTCATCGATCATTTAATATGTGAGTGCATGTGAGTGTATACTATTTTGTATATATGTATTATCTAATAGAAAAAGTTAATTTCTATACTGTTTGGGGGTGGCCGTATGTGGAAAAAAAAGAACACCTAGGGTAACATGTAGACTATGATGCAATATTGATTTAAAAAAAAATCAAAGCCCTGTGTGTATGTGTGGTATACGTGTGTGTATGGGAGTGTGTGCACTTATGTAAGTGGGTGCGTGTGTCTATATATAGGACAGGAAATTGAATAAGAGAACAGAGAAATTATCTTTATATTGTTTAACTTGTTACCAGAGTTGTGTATTGCTTTTGCAATTTGGAAAACATCAAATTAATAAATTACAATCAGAAGGTTTAAGGTGCTAATATCTGGGGAATTTAACAATTGGAATGAGGTTCAATATATAATAAGGATGATCTTTTGGTGATATCAAATCAATGATTTTAATCCTCAGAAATCTCTGCCTGCGATTATCCAGTGGGTTTCCATATCAAGAGCCATACCTGGAAATTATTGGTGGTTCTTTTTATGGTGAGAGAGAAGCAGATACCCCTCCACAATGACCACTGCACCGTGAGTCTTGCTTCTTAAGTGAGGAAGGAAGATATGATGCAAAGAAGTAATTCTTATGGGGTAGAACATCACCCCTGAGGGGGCATTTTGGAAAACTCTGGGGCTCTTTTGTTACTGTTGTCACACAATGCTTGGAGGCAGCATCTTATACATATAATGAGTAGAGTCCAGGGATTCTAGACAGCTAGAGTGAGTGGCTCAATTCTTTGAATAAAGTAGTATCCCAAGCCACAGACAGACATTCGTGTGGGTAGAAAACTTGTTTAAAGTCATCTTGAGCCTGGAACCTAAGTCCATCTGACATTAAAGACAGAAAGTATTTTTTGCTATTTTAATACATACTGAACTTTCTAAAAGCATTACAACCTACAGAAAAAGTTGTAGGAAAAATCATACTTTGTTTCACTTGCAACTTTACTGTGACTTGGTCAGTGTTTCAGAATATCATCAACAAAGTTCTCATGGAGTTTGAGTCTCCAGTACAGAATTTATAATAATCACATGCCGGTGATTCTGCATATAGACTGAACCAATGGACTGATTCAGTAGGTCTTTCCTTGTAATTATGACTAAGCACTTGTTCACATTTTGAAATACATAAAGGATAAATTAATTTTGCTTTATTTCTCTTTTTATTATAGTTAGGATATAATATTGATTTTTTGAAGTTATGTGAAGAGAGTTACATTATCTATGATTTTCATTTCAGAAGAGCAAAGGCAGTGGCACAAATTATTTATTATTGAAAGGGTATATTGCATCTGATTGGATGAGAATGACTGCAGCCCTTGGAGCGTGGTATGAGAAAGGAGCACAAAGTAAGGAAGCAGATGCCAGATAGAGTCCTTGATTTCCCTCCACTTCGGGGCTCACGTTTTCAGCCCAGTGTGTCATAGAAACATCCAGATGGGTGGGGGAGCTTCACATCACTGTGTCAGTGGCATGCTTCCCTGAGTATGGGGAGAAGTTGCCAATATCTAGGAGAATCCTCACACCCAGCATGGCCCAGTAGCTAGGGAGCTGAAATGGTGGTAGGAGATAGAGAAGCCCGAGGCAGCATTTCTGCTTCTTCATTTGCTACGTTCAGAAGTTTCTACATTCTCAACTGAGAAACCACAGAGCTTCCAAGAGGGCTGATGAATCGGCAGAGGGCTAATCTTAGAGCAAAGAGAAGCAGCAGGCTGGAAAGTTGAGACAGAGAGCCGAGCAGTGGGTACCACCTGTCAACCCCACCGAGAAGAGGCAGACAGGTCTTTGAAACTGAACAATCACCAATCCAAGAAACAGAATAAATTAATTACTCTGAAATCAGAACTTGTGAAAATGCAGAAGAAAATGCAGAAGAGATCAGGCATCTCTTCCCCTCTCTGGCATGGGGTCATACACATCTACACACCAAAAGGGAGGAAAATATGACACTGGGCATTTTACCTAGAGATGCTAAGTATTTATGTGCAAATACTTATTGAAGATACTGGGTTCACTTGAGCTTCCTGGACTGGATTAAGTCTAATATTTTTCCTTGCAATCCAGTGGAAGAGCAGATCAGTTAGGAGGAAAATTCAAAATTTGTATTGTTTTTATTACTTAAATGCAGTAAAAGTGAAATGATAACCTGGCTGCAAATGTACATATTGTAAGACATCATTTTTATTTTTTGATAGAGGGAAGATTTCAGAAGTAAGAGTTTACCAGGCACTTGAGGTCAAAGGGGGATATCTCCAAGTTGGGAGATAGCAGAGAAAGGGGAATTTCCAGACACAGGTCAAGTGTTTTCACTTGACAGTTTTGCCTTGGGCCTATCCCATTTGCCTTTATCTAGGCTCAGATAACTAGAAGCTGAGGCCAAAGGCTTGTCCTTTGTTCTGCATGAAAGGGCACGGTCCAGTCTAAGCAAGAATTATATTAGAATCTATTACAGAGAAAGGGGAGGAAGAGAGAGGACACAGCTTTGTAGAAGTGTTTTTCTTCTAAAATTCTTCTGCATGATTTTGTTTCCCAAATACAGCTCTAAGATGTGTATGAGTTCCTTTAATTTTTTTCTTCTTTTATTATCTGTTTTTTCTTCTTTCCTGTTCTAAGCATTCTTATTTTTATTGATTTTGGACTTCAACCACGGTGCATTTTGTGGGAAATGGAGAGAGTTTTAAGAGTGAGTCAATAAATTTAGTGCTAGGACAGAGGAAACACACTCAATAGAGGGTTATGGCCAACTTATTTGCCTAAATTCCCAATTTACTGTGCTAGGGATTTGGTTTAAGTTGTGTATAAAGATGTTTAATGATTTCAGGAAAGGCATATGCAGATGCTGATCACAGGAATTTAAACACCAAAAGAAGGGTTTTATTTAGTCATTCAACAAATATTTATTGCACAATAAATACTGATAGCTGCTGGTGATACAGCAGTGAAAAGAAAAAAACAGATACTGTTCCTGTTCTCATGTGGCTTTAATTTTATGTGGGGAAGAGAAACAATAAGCAAATAAGCAAACAAACAAATAAATAATATGTGCCTCAGTGGCACTAAGCTCTATAAAGAAAAATACAGCAGGTTAGTGGATTAATAGTGATTGCCAAGAAGGGGAAGAGCGTGTAGCCATTTTTAAGATGTCCTCTTCTAAGAATATGGCATTTGGGAAAAGACCTAAATGAAATAGGGAGCCAGCTACTCTGATGTTTAGAGAGTATCTTTTCAGATAGAGAGACCAGCAAGTACAAAGGTCCTGAAGCAAGAGTGTGCCTGGCATATTCAACGACAGTAATGAGTCTATGTGTCTGGAGCAGAGCGACCAAAGAAGGGAGTGGTGACTAATTTGGCAATAAACAAGTCAGGGTAGTGCCTTAGAAATCACTGAAAGGATGGTTCCCCCCCCCCACCCCCGAGTGATAATAGGATGCCATGGAGTTTTGTTGATCTATGATTTAACCAAATCAATTTGGCTGCTGTATTGAGAATATCAGGAAAAACACAGAAGTTAGGGGGCCATTGATATGGGAGCAGGATGGAAATAGCTATCTTAGATGCTGACAGTATAAAATGTGTAGAGAAGGAAGCAGTGGTCAACTATGTTAAATGCTGCTATGAAGGCAAGTAATTTTGTCCACTGGATTTGGCAACGTGGAAAAACATGGTGTTGACAAGGGCTGTTTCCACAGAGCTGGGATTGAAAGACTGCTTGGAGTGATTTCAGGAGAGACTGGGAGGGGAGGAAGTGAAGACATTAATATAGACAAAATTTTTTATCAGTTTTGTGTAAAAGAGCAGAAATGAAAGAGTGAAGGGAGAAATAGAAGATGGGATCTAAAGTGGATGTAAAATCAAGGAAAGTTTGTTTTGATTTGTTTGTTTTAAGATGGGAGTTAGAGCATGTTTGTGTATTGATTACCCCATTAGATAAGGGGTAAGTGATGATTCAAGAGAGGCTGGGGACATTTATAAAACAAAGCCTTTGAGTAAGGCGAGTGGGAATGGGTCTAGTGCATACACCCTGGCAAGGTTGTATGGAGGAGTTGACTTTATCTTTTTTTTTTTTTTTTCAGCTTTATTGGGGTATAATTGACAAATAAAAATTGTATATATTTCAGGTGTACAACTTGATGTTTTGATATATTTAGACACTGTGAAATGATCACCACAATCAAGCTGGTTAACATATCTATCACCTCACATAGTTACTGCTGTTCTGTGTGTACTAAGAACACTTAAGATCTACTCTCTTGGCAAATTTCAAGCATACAATATAGTATTAACAATATAGTATTATTAACTATAGTCACCATACTATATATAAGGTCTGTAAAACTTATTCATCTTTCACCATCAAAACTTTGTACCCTTTGACCAACATCTCCCATTTCCCCCAACTCCTGGAAACTACCATTCTACTCTGGTTGTATGAGTTCAACTATTTTAGATTCCATGTGTAAGTGAGATCCTGCAGTATTTGTCTTTTATGTCTGGCTTATTTCACTTAGCATAATGTCCTCCAGGTTCATCCAGGCTATCACAAATGTCAAGATTTCTTTCCTTTTTTAATGACTGATGATATTTGTGTGTGTGTGTGTGTGTGTGTGTGTGTGTGTAACATTTTTTTTATCCATTCATCTGTAGACAGACACTTAAGTGATTTCCATATCTTGGCTATTGGGAATAATGTTGCAATGAACAAAGGGTACATACAGCTCTTTGAATTAACTACTTTTATTTCTTTTGGATACACACACCCAGAGTGGAATTGCTGGATCATATGGTAGTTCTATTTTTAACATTTTGAGTAACTTCCATACTGTTTTCCATAATGACTGTCCCAATTTACATTCTCACCAATAGTATACAAGTGTTCCCTTTTCTCCACATGCTCTCCAACACTGTTAATCACTTGTCTTTTTGATAACAGCCATTCTAACAGGTATGAGATGATGGGTTGACATTAGATAGAAGTACATTCATTGCAACAGAAAGGAAGGAAAAGTACCTGGTAGAGACAGTGAAGTGTACTTTGGGTGGTGGGAACATGCAGATATTCTTTTCTGATTGCTGCTACTTTAGCAGGGAAATATGTAGTAAGGGCATCACCTGAAGTAAAGAAGAGCAGAGAGTGTGTTAGAGATACCAAGGAGAAAGGATAAATGATGAAATAATCATTTTGTTAAGTGGGAAGGTACACTGAACTGGGACAGGTAATCCTATAGGATTGCTAGGAGCAGCATGGGTGCACTGCGGGTGGTAGTCACACATTTTAAGTGAGGCAGGTTATGTTTTGTCAAATCATGTCCAGCTTCTCAGAGTGAAACACAGAATAGGCAAAAGCTGGATTTAGCCAGGGTAGAGTTTTGTCAGACAACTATACAGTAGAGGAAGAGAGGAAACAATGTTGTCAAGGGATTATGTGAGGAGTGATTATAATCATGGCCCATATCTTTTATTCTGGGTAAGGAGGGAAGAAACGATGTGAAGAAGATGAAAGATAGGCAAAAGTTGATAGGATCATCAACAAAACTAAAAGGCAACCTACGGAATGGGAGAAGATATTTGCAAATGACATAACAGATAAAGGGCTGGTGTCCAAGATCTATAAAGAACTTCTCGGGGTGCCTGGGTGGCTCAGTTGTTAAGCGTCTGCCTTCGGCTCAGGTCATGATCCCAGGGTCCTGGGATCGAGCCCCGCATCGGGCTCCCTACTCGGCGGGAAGCCTGCTTCTCCCTCTCCCACTTCCCCTGCTTGTGTTCCCCCTCTCTCTGTGTCTCTCTCTGTCAAATAAATAAATAAAATCTTAAAAAAAAAAAGAACTTCTTAAACTCAACACCCAAAGAACGAATAATCCAGTCAAGAAATGGGCAGAAGACATGAACAGACACTTCTCTAAAGAAGACATCCAAATGGTCAACAGACACATGGAAAAGTGCTCAATATCACTTGGCATCAGGGAAATACAAATCAAAACCACAATGAGATACCAGCTCACACCAGTCAGAATGGCTAAAATTAATAAGTCAGGAAATGAGAGACAGTGAGGATGTGGAGAAAGGGGAACCCTCCTATACTGTTGGTGGGAATGCAAGCTGGTGCAGCCACTCTGGAAAACAGTATGGAGGTTCCTCAGAAAGTTGAAAATAGAGCTACCCTATGACCCAGCAATTGCACTACTGGGTACTTACCCCAGAGATACAGATGTAGTGATCCGAAGGGGCACCTGCACCCCAATGTTCATGGCAGCAATGTCCACAATAGCCAAACTGTGGAAGGAGCCAAGATGTCCTTCAACAGATGAATGGATAAAGAAGATGTGGTTATATATACAATGGAATATTACCCAGCCATCAGAAAGGATGAACATCTACCATTTACATTGACATGGATGGAACTGGAAGGTATTACGCTAAGTGAAATAAGTCAGTCAGAGAAAGACAATTATGATATGATTTCACTCACATGTGGAATATAAGAAATAGCACAGAGGTTGGTAGGGGAAGGGAAGTAACACTGAATAGGAAGAAATCAGAGAGGGAGACAAACCATGAGAGAGTCTTGACTCCAGGAAACAAACTGAGGGTTGTGGAAAGGGAGCTGGGTGGGGGATGGGGTAACTGGGTAATGGGCATTAAGGAGGGCATGTGGTGTGATGAGCACTGGATGTTATACGCAACTAATGAATCATTGGAACACTACATCAAAAGCTAATGATGTACTATATGCTGGCTAATTGAATTTAAATTTTTAAAAAAGTTGATAAGAACAACCCCCCACCTCCCCCCCGCCCCCGCCACCGCCATGGAACTGAAGAATCTCTGTATGGTATATGAAAGGAATTAACTGAAAATGTGATCACAAAGTGGGGTATTTCAAATGGAGGTTTTTGAGATCTGTGGTTGATGGCCATAACAGGACCTGGGATGTGACCTGGGAGTGGGTGGCTGAGGGAGGTGAGAACAAGATCACTGGGCACGAGGAGATCAAAGTACAGAGAGCCAAGATATTGAGAGGATTCTCCACAATATGAGTTAGATGGATATTAAAATCACCAAGGATGATTGAAGAGTAGTGGTGGACACGCAGTGAACTACTTACTAAATTTTCACCGAATGAGGAGGAATGACCTTGGTGTCTGCACAAGACTGGAACAGGAAGGGGGCTATGACAGGAGGTTGTCATATGGCATGAACTTCAAAGAAGCTGGAATTTTTGTTTTGTTTTGATTTGTTTTGAAGGAAAGAGGTAGTGCTGGGTTGAAAGTACCGGCAAGAAACAAAGGAGAACATCTACCCCACCCTCTAGATTTATGGAATGTAGGAGGAAAAAAAAAAATGGCTTTTTGGAGGCTACAGGGACTACAGTATCTGCAAGGGCAATCATGTTCTAGTTAGAGCAGCAAAGTGAAGGAAACATTTAAAGAATTTGAGAATCCTGGAGATTAAGTTGATGAGTTATCAGGAATTCCAGAGGGCACACTGGAAGGACTTGAGAGAAAAGAGAGGAGTAGAAGATTGCTCTAGATTAGAGTACGTCAAAATCCATGAGGATGAGAGTTCAAGTAATGAGAAATGACTTGTGGTCCAGAAACAAGATTTTGTTATCTGCAGAAAGGATTATTCAGCCCCCTCATCGTTTTGGGAAGTAGTCAAAAAAGGTGAAAAGAGGGATTTAAGAGTTTGTGATAGAAATGCCAAACAAGAAAAATTTAGATTTACTCAACATGCCTAATGACTTAGAGAGCTGCATTTTCAGTACTACAATTTACTAGTGGAATCTTGTAGTGAGTGGCAAACAAACAACCCTAAAAAACAAAACCAAAAATAAACAAAACAAGACTATACCAGAATTATGATGACCACTGCATTATCAGCAATTACTGAGTACTACTATTTAATTTTATAAACAACACTGTAAGTAAGTCTAATAATCTCCATTTCACAGTTAAACAAAACAAAACAAAAACAAGGGTCAAGAAAGGTTTGAACTCACACTTCTCTGACTCCAAAGTTAACGTTAAAGTTAATGGTGAGGGTATGATTTTTGGTGCTATTGTAAATGGAATCGTTTCTCTAATTTCTCTTTCTACAGTTGCATTGTTAGTGTATAAGAAAGCAACTGAATTCTGTGCATTGATTTTGTATCCTGCCACATTACTGATTTGCTGCATGAGTTCTAATAATTTGGGGGTGGAGTCTTTTGGGTTTTCCACATAAAGTATCGTGTCATCTGCAAAAAGAGAGAGTTTGACTTCTTCTTTGCGAATTTGAATACCTTTTATATCTTTTTGTTGTCTGATTGCTGTTGTTAGCCCTTCACAATAGTGGTGAGAGTGGGCATCCTTGATGTGTTCCTGATCTTAAGGGAAAGACTCCCAGCTTTTCCGCATTGAGGATGATATTCGCTGTGGGTTTTTCATAAATTGATTTTATGAACTTGAGGAATGTTCCCTCTATCCCTATACTCTGAAGAGTTTTAGTCAGGAAAGGATGCTGTATTTTGTCAAATGCTTTTTCTGCTTCAATTGAGAGGACCATATGGTTCTTCTCTCTCCTCTTATTAACGTCTTCTATCACATTGATTGATTTGCATATCCCTTGCATCCAGGGATAAATCCCACTTGGTCATGGTGGATTTTAATGTATTGTTGCATCCTATTAGCTAGGATTTTGTTGAGGCTTTTGGCATCCATATTAATCAGGGATAATGGTCTGAAATTCTCCTTTTTGATGGGGTCTTTGCCTGGTTTGGGGATTAAGGTAATGCTGGCTTCATAGAATGAGTCTGGAAGCTTTCCTTCTGTTTCTATTTTTTGAAACAGCTTCGGGAGAGGTATTATTTCTTCTTTGAATGTTTGGTAGAATTCCCCAGGGAATCCATCAGGCCCTGGACTCTTGTTTTTTGGGAGGTTTTTGATCACTGCTTCAATCTCATTACTAGTTATTGGTCTATTCAGGTTGTCAATTTCTACCAAAAACCATAAGATACCTCGGAATAAACCTAACCAAAGAGGCAAAGGATCTAAACTCTAGGAACTACAGAAAGCTCATGAAAGAAATTGAAGAAGACACAAAAAGATGGAAAAACATTCCATGCTCACGGATTGGAAGAATAAACATTGTTAAAATGTCTATGCTGCCCAGAGCAGTCTATACCTTCAATGCCATCCCGATCAAAATTCCAATGACATTTTTCAAGGTGCTGGAACAAACAATCCTAAAATTTGCATAGAATCAGAAAAGACCTCAAATCACCAAAGAAATGTTGAAAAAGAAAAACAAAGCTGGGGGCACCATGTTGCCTGATTTCAAGCTATATTACAAAGCCATGATCACCAAGACAGCATGGTACTGGCACAAAAACAGACATATAGACCAAAGGAACAGAATAGAGAGCCCAGATATGGACCCTCAACTCTTATGGTCAAATAATCTTTGACAAAGCAGGAAAAAATACGCAATGGAAAAAAGACAGTCTCTTCAATAAATGGTGCTGGGAAAATTGGACAGCCACATGCAAAAGAATGAAACTTGACTTCTCTAATACCATACACAAAGATAAACTCAAAATGGATGTAAGACCTCAATGTGAGACAGGAATCCATCAAAATCCTAGAGGAGAACATAGGCATTAACCTCTTCGACATCAGCCACAGCAACTTCTTTCAAGATATATCTCCAAAGGCAAGTGAAACAAAAGGGAAAATGAACTTTTGGGACTTCATCAAGATAAAAAGCTTCTTCACAGCAAAGAAAACAGTCAACAAAACAAAAAGGCACCCCACAGAATGGGAGAAGAGTTTTGCAAATGACACTACAGATAAAGAGCTGGTATCCAAGATCTATAAAGAACTTCTCAAACTGAACACCCAAAAAACAAATAATCAAGTCAAAGAATGGGCAGAAGACATGAACAGACACTTCTCCAAAGAAGACATACAAATGGCTAACGGACACTTGAAAAAATGTTCATCATCATTAGCCATCAGGGAAATTCAAATCAAAACCACATTGAGATACCGCCTTACACCAGTTAGAATGGCAAAAATTGACAAGGCAAGAAACAACAAATGTTGGAGAGGTTGTGGAGAAAGGGAGACCCTGTTACACTGGTGGCGGGAATGCAAGTTGGTACAGCCACTTTGGAAAACAGTGTGGAGATTCCTCAAAAAATTAAAAATAGAGCTACCCTATGACCCAGCAACTGCACTACTGGGTATTTACCCAAAGGCATAGATGTAGTGAAAAGAAGGGCCATATGGACCCCAATGTTCATAGCAGCAATGTCCGCAATAGCCAAACTCTGGAAAAAGCCGAGATGCCCTTCAACAGATGAATGGATAAAGAAGATGTGTTCCATGTATACAATGGAATATTACTCAGCCATCAGAAAGGATGAATACCCATCTTTTGCATCAACATGGATGGGACTGGAGGAGATTATGCTAAGTGAAATAAGTCAAGCAGAGAAAGTCAATTATCATACGGTTGCACTTATTTGTGGAACATAAGTAATAGCATGGAGGACTTTAGGAGAAGGAAGGGAAAAATGAAGGGGGGGAATCAGAGGGGGAGACGAACCATGAGAGACTATGGACTCTGAGAAACAAACTGAGGGTTTTAGAGGGGAGGGGGGTGGGGGGATGGGTTAGCCCATGATGGGTATTAAGGAGGGAACGTACTGCATGGAGCACTGGGTATTGTACGAAAACAATGAATCGTGGATCACTGCATCAAAAACTGGTGATGTATTGTATGGTGACTAACATAACATAATAAAATAAAATTTAAAAAAAGGTGATGGTATGGAAATTTGGAAGATTCAAGAGTAAAGGTGGACTGAATGAAAGTCTGTTTCCACAAGTTCAACTTCACAAATATCAAGTATCCATACTTTAACATTGTACCCAGCCCTGGGACATTAATAAAACTTGATCTTTGTCCTAGATGAGCTCAAAATGTATTGGGCAAAACTTGTAAACCAAAATTACAGTCCCTTATGACAAGTGCAAAGATAAAAAAGCCTGTATCTAGATAAGGTAGTACAAAGGAAGAAATTACTAATCCTATGTCAAAAGGATTCTAAGGGACCAGTCAGAATTTTCCAAAGGATGTAGCACATTCTAGAAGGGGCCAATGTGCTTAAAGACACAGATAGATTAGTCAGGCCTGAATTGGAAGAGAGATCCAACATTTTCTGAGATTGTGGGAAAAAATATAAGGATTAGTGAACATGTAGTCACACATAAGATGGGGTAGGGCCAATGAGAAAGTTAGCTAAAGAAAGACTATACTCTGGAATTATGTAAGTTGTACACTTTTTCTCATAAGAACAAACACTCTGAAAGAAAAAAAAAATTAAAATTTCTGGCCAGAGCTTCTCTTATCTTTAATAATCACAAGTATGTTTTATCCCCATTATACAGATGAGGAGAAATGAGACAGAAGTCCAAATCTATTTGACTCCAAAGTCCATGTGCTCTACACCTCCAACAAAGGGGAATCCCCAAATATATCATAACATTTATAAGTCATTTGACCAAGTTGGAACCAGTGCCAAAAGGGAAGAAACTGGGAAAGAAAAAAACAAAAGAAACAAATCACATAGTAATATAGGATTTTACAGGTTAAAAATACAGATTGCAGACAATTTTCATTCATAATTATAAACACTAGCCGAATTTGTGTAAGTGCCAAGAATAAAAAAAGGCTAGAATTTCATCTATATATTATTTTGTGTTAGGATCAGCATATATACATGAAAATAGTTTATTTATTCATTCATTATTTCACCCAAAATTTATTTGTTTGTTTGTTTATGAATGAATTCTATGTCTAGGACAATTTGCTCGTTCATAAAAATTTCATACAAAAATGAATAATACAGTCTCTGCCTTGCAGAAACTCATAGTCAAGTAAAGAAGACACAAATAATTGATGTGTGGAAAATGAGCTAAAAGAATATGAGAGAAACCCTTAGCTTGAGGGTTGCTCTGTACTAGAAAATAAATGGGAGTTATCCAGCATAAAATAGATGCTCTAAAAGACTGTAAGTGTTGCCCTATAGATATGTGAATGGAAGGGTGAGTGGAAGGGAGAGTCTTTTTTGTTTCTGAGCTTTGGCTTATTTGGCTAGAATGTCAAGGAGACAGGATCTGGGCATATTTGTGTTTAACAATTGCCAGGTGATTCCTCAGAAGAGACAAATTTGGGAACCTGAGTCAAGGCAGTGGTTTTTAACTACAGGTTAGAATCGTCTGGGGAGCTTGAAAAAGATTGCTGCCTGGGCTCCATTCCAGTCCCATTGAACTAGAATCACTGGAGGTGGGTCTCATGCATTAGTATTTTTAAAACAATGCCCAGGTGATTCTACTGGTCATCCAGGATCAAAAACCACTGAGTTTAGGGATTGGCACATGTGGGACAGCCTAAAAAGGAGGCTAAGAGAGAGCAGAAGTGAAAGAACAATGCTAGAGATAGAAAATACAAGAAAAAGTCACATTGCAGGATTATAGAAGCCTCTTGAACAGGCGTCAAGATGTGGTCAACTGTTCTATGTCACACAGACATTAACATGACCACCAAATTTGATTATGATAAGGTGCTACTGACACTGATGAGGGGACTCAGGACCTTGGCACAGAAACCAGATTATAGCAGATTGAGAACTGAATGCAGGAGAGAAACCAAAGACAGAGACAGGGAGAGAAAACAGATTATTCTTTCAAGAAACTTGTTTGAAAGGAAGTGGGGAGGGTAAAGGTGTAAGGGGGATTGAGAGTTGGTCAGGAAAGGATAACTGGTGAAGATGAGACCTAGAGCATAGAAGGTATTAGGAGAAAAGAAAGGTCTTGAAAATTGGTGTGAATAGAGATGTTGGGGGCAGGAGGGAAAGTTGAAGGGATTCCCATCAAAGGAACTCATTCATGCTGATTAAGTAAAAAAGCTGAGGGTTGGGGGGGAGAATGATATAGAACAAGTGGATAATTTAAAGAAGTTGGGGAGGATGGGACTGACTTCAGGGAGAGGTACAAAGGCCTGTTCAGCACATTAAGAGCATTGCCTTGGTAGGAGATGTTAAAATGAACCAATTATGCAACTTTATTCAGCAAAGTTCTGAAGTCTGGGTATAGAAACCAATATTGGATAAAAGAATGAATTCAGGATAGGTACATTATTTAACCAGCAGAGCAGACAGATATTAATATTATCAGCATTTCTTCCCTCATAATGATATCAGAAGTGGCCTTCCCAGAGTCAATGCAAGAAGGGATGTCTTCCTAGAAAAACATTATATAGAGGAAGGGGGAGTTATTAAATATTAGACCGGGCGCCTGGGTGGCTCAGTTGGTTAAGCGACTGCCTTCGGCTCAGGTCATGATCCTGGAGTCCCGGGATCGAGTCCCACATCGGGCTCCCTGCTCAATGGGGAGCCTGCTTCTCTCTCGGACCCTCTTCGCTCTTGTGTCCTCTATCTCTCATTCTCTCTCTCTCAAATAAATAAATAAAATCTTAAAAAAAAAAAAAATAAATATTAGACCTAAGGAAGAGAATGAAGAGTGTCAAGAGAAGGGTTGAATGGCAATGGTTCTGAGACCACAAACATGGCGGTGAAGGTGGCAACAGTGCCCAGTTTGACTGGAGTAGATTTATGAGTGTAGAAGAGAAATAGGCAAGGCACAATAGTGAGGGTCTTGAATGCTGAGATAAGGAGATACAGACTGAATCCTGTCAGTGGTGAAAAGCCACTGTTTGCTTTTGATCTTTGAAAATGGCATGCAAAGCTGCACTTAAGGGGGTCAACTTGGCACTTGGATTTTAGATGTTGATTTCCTAAGTTTCTTTTGGTTTTCACCATTGAGCTTCTTTAGTAATTTACTCTCCCATTCCTTGCAACCATTATCATTTAGCTCCTTGGGCTCTTGCTTTCACCACTATCATCATAGATTTTTCTCAAACCTCATTCTCTTTGCTGTCTCTTCGTTCCACAACTATTCAAATTTCCTCCTCCCTTGGCGACTGTCCTGCTTCTCTTCCTATATATTGGGCTGTTCTTTTTCTTTCCTTTTTAAACTCTCTTCCTTCCTCTGTCCTCCTAATGCAGGTATCAGTCTGGACACTCTGCTCCTGTTTGTCTTCTGAGGACACTTTCCCTTTATGGCTCAACCACTTCTGTGTAGATGACACAAATCTATACCTCCAGCCATCACTGCTATCCTGAGTTCCAGACCTGAAATTTCAATTTCTTGTTATAAATCTTCACATGGGGTCCCTCCTATACCTCCAACTCAGTGTTTCTAAAACAGAATTATATTTCCCACAAAAGAAGAGTTTCTTTCCGTGTCCATAGAACTTCTGCGTTTGTTGTTGATGTTATTTTTATAATTTTGTACCCCCTAATAACATCATACTGGGTTGTCATAGCAGTTTCTGAATTGGTTTGTTGGATTCTGGCTTTTTGTTCCTTGGATTTGAGCTTTGCACATTGACAGATAAAGCTTTCTGAAAAGGAGTTTTATTCATATTCTCCAACTGGCCACATTCCTTAGCCTTCCTGGCCCTGCAAGGAAGCTTAATGAACCCTCCATTGTCCATGGATTGAAGTCCAAAAGCTTAAACTTTTTTGCTTCTGCTATCTATCACCATTTATCTTGCAAATCATTTGCTCTGTAGTGGCAATAATATTTCTGTTGATCTTTATGGTTTTCTGTACTATTTCTATTTCCTAAATTAAATTCTATTGAACTCTCATCTTTGTTTTATTTCCTTTTATTTAATAAGAAAGCATTTTCCAACATTTTCTGATAGGAGGTAAGTGTATCACACTTGATAATTACCTGCTCTACATTTTTCCCTTCTACCCCCCAAACACAAGGTGTTCTGTACTTAACTCCCAAATGTGATTGTTTCCTGAAGGTGAATGTGACCTTGCTAATAAAAGTGCATTTCTTTTCACTTATAAAAATATTTTCATAAGAAAATATGCTCTACTAGTACCTTCTGGTCTGCTGTTTTTTTTTTTTTTTCCCTCTTTTCTTTAAAATAGGCTTTCTAGATGAGTAATCTTTGAGGCAGACATCCATCCATGTTACTACCTTATTATACAAATTATTGCACACATAGTGAATGGTGTACTCGGGGGACTCTCCTGGTCCCTTAGCCTTTCTGGTGGCACAATAGTTCAGTTTCTACTTATTTAAATGAGACAAGGACCTCTTTATGTGTACCTCCATTTGATACCTAAGGTCCCGTTCTTTAGCTGGTATTTCAAAGCTGCTTGTGCTTCTGTGTTATGTGAAGAAATGATTAAAGATGCACCCGTGAGGTTTTTGTACTCTGCAGGGTCCATAGAGAAAGGAGGCTCTGATCGAAGCCCTCCTGGTTCTGGACACTTCTCTTTGTACCAAGGCTGTGTTCCTCCACAAGTATTACACGAACTTTCTTTTATTTAGCACCCTCAGTTGCTTTTCTAATCATCTGAGTTTTAATACATACGATTTCCATTGTTTCTTCTGCCTGTAAAATATATTTTTAACAACTGCTTGAGTTGTATAACTTAAATATTTATTTAGGCCTATTTTTTTTTCTGCCAGACTTTAAACATTGTTTTTGGTATCACCTTTTCTAGAAGTCACATGTTGCCTCTTGAAGGTTTTAAAAAAAGAATCAGAACATGGGAAATACAGATTGATTTGCAGAATACTAAGTTAGTATTGTAACTTTTTCACTACTAAATAATTTTTTTCCGTTCTAAGATGATTATAAGTTTCATGTAACTAATATTCAATCATATTGCATAGTTCTTTGTAGCCATCACCAGCACCTAACAGGGCCATGTGGATAGTAAACACTTAGGAAATATTTGTTGGCTTTTTTGGTTTAAGAACACAATCTACCAGTGTTGAAAAGTGACTTTTCATAACCAGCAACTTCAAATCAATCATGCTAATTTACTGAATTTAGAATTTAACCAAACCTCAATTAAAAAAAACACAACTTTTTTCATAGCACAAACTCTTGTTGGTTTCTCTCCACCTCTCCTAATATGTGAGGAATTCTGGTTTGATCATGGCTGTTATCTAGATCTCTGTGTGTTAATAGGGAAGGAGTGTTGACTTGTCCTGCTTATTATTAATAATGATTTCATCTAGGACCATACAGCAAGGAAATCAAGAATAGTCTTGTTCCTTGAATTTATAATAAATAGATTAAAACAATTCCAATCTGCATATCTATAATTTTGGGAGATTATACTGAAGCTGTAGGCTCTTTAGGGTGTGTGTGTGTATACTTCTAAACTTTTTAATTAGGGAGCTTATTCAAAACAACTTATCCTTTTGCTAATAAATAAAAGTGTAATAATGAATCCTAGAAGAAAGTAGTAGAAACTTCTTTGGAATGCTGTATTCGAGTATGCACTTGAATTTTAAGTTAATAATTTAGGTGGTATTATGATAAAGTACTTGAAAAGTGATTACAATCACATGAAATCTATGTAAAATAATTGTTACAAAATAGAAAAATATATAAATACACGATTCTTCAGAATCTGAAGACAGTTTTTAAAAAGCAAAAAAGGCTTCTAGTTATGGATTTAAGAAATTTAGAAAATATTTTATACTAAAATTTTACTTTAAATTTGAACTCAGTATGGGAAAGTACTGGTTGCAAATAAATCATCAAATCATAAATATTTTAAAGCCTCTGATAACCCTGTGCTTGCTGCCATGAAGTACACATGAAAAATAAAAGAAAAAGAAAAAGAAAAATCTTCGTTCTCATAGTTTATTCCCACTAGAGAAACAAAATTAAAAGGATAAAATGTTAAAAAAATAAAAGTTTTATTTATAAAAATTACTTTGAGATTAAAAACAGAAAAGATAAACAAGGCGATATTTATTCAGGAACATATTCTTTGGTCTAGTTCTGTGTTTTAACATGCATCCTTCCCTCTTCCACTCCCTCCCTTCTCTCCCAAAGCATGGCAGAGCATCTTCTGCGTGTCAGGCCCTGTGCTGGGTAAAAGGTTACAAAGAAGAATAAAGCACAGTTTCTGTCCTCGAATGAGAAGCATAATTGGAATCTTCAGGAATCGTCATTTGACAGTTCAAACATCAGAGAGCTGGGGTGGGGGGAGGAGCGTCTCTGTCACATCCACAATATTTGGGTTCTCAGAAGGCTTTCAGCCCCACCCATGGTGTCTCCTAGTCATAAGAGCTGTTGAGTAGGGATTGTAGCCTGCCTATACAACTATACTGGGACATCATATGGAACCTAGTCAATTTTTCTAATCCAGTCTGAGCTTCAGAATGGGGATAGTATCTACTTTAACTATATAGGAGGCAATAGGGAACCTATAACATTATTAAATATGACTAGGAGGTGAAATTAGGACTCTAACTCCAGGCTATGTAGTCTTCAAGTCATTTTCATTAGGTTCTAATGTATTCTGAACTTCACCAATCACCAATTGTTACTCCTGAACATCTGAAGAACAATGTGGATAAGCAGAGGTTTAGAATGGGGTGAAGGAAAACCTACTGCAGATAAGGAATGTGCAACTTAAGGGAAACAAGGGCACTCTCTAAAATTACCATGACCTATGAATAAAGAAATTATATAGTCCCTGGAATATAATAAGTGAATCAAAGCAGTTATTGTTAAGGGAAAAATCTATCAAAATGATGTATAGCTTTTAGAGAACAGCTCTGGAGAATACTATCAAAAATATTCCTATCCCAGTGTATGTGGCTCAGTCAGAGAAGGATGTTAGGTGTCCCCTTTTTCCCACAAATAGGTCAGAGTTTGTACATGGGAAGGGGAAGGGTAGCAAGAGATTACTGTTTCAATTTTCTGACTTTTATTTCAGGTATGGCTATGTCTGGTTTCCTTGCTTCTCTTGGCCTTTCTGGTTCTGGTATTAATTCCAAACACCAGATGTGGGGACTCTGCTTCTCCTCACTACCTTTTTCTTTTTTTAAGACATTATTTATTTATTTGAGAGAGAGAGAGAGAGAGAGAGCAGAGGGAGAGGGGAAGAGGCAGAGTCGGGGGGAGGGAGAAGCAGGCTCCCCATTGATCAGGGACCTGGACCCTGGGCTTGATCCCAGGACTCTGAGATCAAGACCTGAGCCAAAGGCAGATGCTTAATCCACTGAGTCACCTAGGCTTCCCCTCACTACCTTAATAGAAAGATTTACTAGGTTTTCTCACTAAGAGTATGGTGATATACCAAGCAGGCTAAAAGACTTAGCTCGTTTCCGTCATTCAAAGTGTTTTCAACTCTCTTATCAGATCCAGAGTTTTAGACCACATGCATGAGAATTTGGGCATGGGTACTGGACCCTTGGGTATTTCCATCCTTCTAATTCTAGTTTCTGAAATCTTATAGGATTGATGAAATTATAGTGTTTTCTGAGCCTCTCCTAGGGGAAACTCTTTTTTTTTTTTTAATTTTTTATTGTTATGTTAATCACCATATATTACATCATTAGTTTTTGGTGCAGTGTTCCATGATTCATTGTTTGTTCATAGCACCCAGTGCTCCATGCAGAACGTGCCCTCCTCAATACCCATCACCAGGCTAACTCATCCCCCTACCCCCCTCCCCTCTAGAACCCTCAGTTTGTTTTTCAGAGTCCATCATCTCTCATGGTTCGTCTCCTCCTAGGGGAAACTCTTAAGGCTCCATCAAATCCTATGCTAAAATAATTAAAGACAAAACAAAGGATGTCAGCCTGGTTCAATGCTCAAATAGGAAGCTCAAATTTGAGCCTGTCTCAAAAGGGGAGTAAACTTAGTGCTTGTGACTTTAAATTCTGAGGATGCTTAGGAGGAGTGTGGAAATGTCCTTGAAACTGGTAGTTTGTTTATTCCTTATAAAAACATTAGGTGTCAGGGCAAGGGCTCAAAGGAAATGACTCTCACACATTCCTTTAAGTAGGGAGAATAGATATGCTGGTTCCTTCTACACCATATTAGGAATATGCTAAGGGTCCCTGGGAAGCAGAAAGGAGTCATACAAAATGCAAAGGACTCTCAGCTCAGAAAGTGCATTAATTTGAGTGAGAAAGGGTTGGGAGAAAAAACTTAAATCTGTCAATCAGGAAAGGCTTGGAGGAAAAAGGGAGGGGCACTTTACCTAAGAATCTGAGACTCAGCAGCTGAGTGGTAAAGGGAATTGGCAGGAGAAAGGCCAACTTTGAGGGTGGGGAAGTGGATAGTTAAGAATTCTTTAAGGATCCAAATCTGGAAAATGACTTTTTTCTCTACTCTGGAGCATTTACCCTGATGTGTCTTTGGGCAGGTGCTGGATTTCTTCAGCAACTTGTGTTAATTCTGGATTTGTGAGGTGGCGCTTAAAAACTATTAAAGGTTGGGTGGAGCATCTAAAGAAACACATTTCTTTAAATTATGTAATTCAAGTAATTTTGCTTGTTCTTTCAGTGAGAGACAAAAATAGAAACTACTTCCTAGGTGTTTATGTCTGCCAGTCCTACTCATGTTTTTATTTCCATTCCAACGATTTGGCTTTATTTAGGTTTTAATACTATAAATGACCCCAACACATTTGAGGAAATGGCAGGTAAATACAATTGGGTAAGCATGATTTTTATTTTGTGTGTGTGCTGATAAGTTGTGTGGTATCATAACTACCCTGAAAGTTAACCAGACTTACTGTGAGGAAACAAAACTAAGATTATATGGTAATCACTTAGTCAATGTTCTGGTTGCTCGCGCAAAAAACTTAGTCATTCTTGCCTCCTTCTTTTTCCTTACAGCATTCAATCCAGCAGCCAAGCCTGAGGCTTTAACCCACCAAATCTCTCAAATCAATCTTTTCTCCTCAGCTCCATCAAAACTATCCTTGCCCAAACCTTGAAAGGCAGCTTGGATTTGCAACCATCTCCTAACTTGTTTCCCCTGTTCTATCCTGCCTCCTTCCTGTTTTCAACCCAGCAGCAGAAGTTTTAACTTGGGGTTGCATTGCCCTGGAGCTCATCCCAAAGGGTTTTTCTACTTTTCACAAAGGAACTAAGGTGATCAAATCAGAAGTGTGGGACAGAGGAGGACAGGCTGGGCATTTGGGGTTAGATGTAGGAGGAAGACTGAATTTTTACTAAAAAGGCTTTTATTCTCTTTGACGTTGTGGGCTTCTTTTATTTTTTATGTATATCCATTAGATATTTTTAAGAAAGTTAAAAGGTATATGAGACATCTTCAACCTATTGACATAATTTACCCTCAAATATAATAGATGGATCAATAGCAGAGCCTTCCTTCACAATGAGTCTGCTGGATATCTCCCATTTGTGGTGCTGGATATCTCCAGATCTATTTTTTACACTCTGCATCCTGTTCCATGCCCTGTGAGGTTCATCTGTATGAACCACATGAACAAGCTTCTTTTTTTCTAGTGTCCAGTTGGATTCGTCCAAGGTAGAGACCCAGTAGGATACCAGAAGGCAGATGTATGAGTTTTGGTTATCTATTTCCCTAATTCCAAAGTCAAAGCTTTTCTCAAAGTGGCCCTCTCTACACGTCTTTCTCCTTTTGGATCCTGCTAACTACTCTTTCATCCAAGAAACTGCACCACGTCATCTGTACACCTTCCTTACACCTTTGTTTCTAGTCCCTTTACTAAATCTTTTTGGTTTATCTTTGAAAAAAAGAAAAAAAAGAAAGTACCATATGTTTCCTGCTAGAACTCTGACTGATACACATTTCATGAGAAGAGAACTGTAAGGAGACTGTAAAGAAGGAGCAGAAACATGGGGTCAGAGATAGGTCAGTAATCAGATCCTAGTGGACACTGAGATAAACCAACCATCCCAAATATGGACTTTTAGAGTTAGAGACTTTACATTTGTTTAGCCCATGTCCTTCATTTTATTATCTGAGGGAAACTGAGACTGAGAGAGATTTAGTGACCTCGTTCAAGGTCATGTGACCAGTTGGTAACAGAACCACAATTTGTATTCATCTGTAACATAAACTTATTAGTCTGTCTTGGTCAACAATTTTGCCTAGGGCCAGTCATGGAAAAAATATGCCCTTTTGTATACCTAAGTGTTGGCCTTTTTCTTTTTCTAATGCATCGAAAGGTGTGAATATATACATACCCTGTTCCTGGGATTGTACTCGCTGAGATCATACCCAATAGGACAGATAAAATCTTTCTCCAATTGTGGCTATGGTAATTGCTCCTTTTCCTAGCCACATCATTTTTGACTTCTGGTTTGCTGGCTCATTTCCTGTGTTTCATATTGTTCTTTTCTATGATGCTTTCTCACATCATGGGGTTTTACTTTAATTAAAGAATATTCTTATTTGCATATGGTTGACCACTAGAAGTTCAGATTGTAAATGCAGAGCTATCTCTAATGACTATTGCTATAGATTCAGTGATGTGTCTTCTAAATTGCCCAAACTTTGAAGTTTTTCAAAAACATCACTGCTTGTCTTTCCTTATCTATAAAGCAGTAATAATAATGTCTACCTAGTAGGTCTGGAGTGAGATTTAAATTAGATAATACATACAGAGCTCTTAGAAGAGTAGCTGGCCTACAGCACATCATCACTTAAGGTTAATTACTATTGCTTACTTCAGTAGTAAGGTGACACTTTATGCTACAAATTTCAGATCTGTGTTCTCAGTTTCTCTCTTCTGTATTTTGGGATGTGTGTGTATGGGAGATGGGTGAGATTTTACTCTGCCTTTTGACTGGAAAAGCAGTGTCTGGATTAAATTCAATCAGCAAAATGATTCATTCTTTGGACAATTATAATTTTCATGTTTCTCTTGTAACACTATTGAATAGAGGGCTCATAATGAGTGCTATCTTGAGTCTTTTGGGATTTTCCATTTTAAACATTTTACATTTCTGTCTGGAGGCTGCATCCGCTTAAGGGATTCAGTTTAGCTCCACAGATGTTTACTGAGCAAATACTATTGACTACATGCTGTAGAAACAATGGTGATTCTAAACAATGCCCTCACCCCAGAAAGCTTACAGTCTTCTGGGGATGTTTTGCTCTTGGCCACATCTTTGCTAAAACCTATGACCCAGGAGACCACATCAGTCTAATGTGGGTAACTAAGTGCCAGCTCATCGCTGGGTTTGGCCCCAAATCAGCAATCTGTTTTTATCTAATCCCGCATAGTTCCCAGTCACATTAGTGGGAATTTTGAGAGTATATCTGAGAAGAATCTTATTTACTCTTTGCATTCTTTCTAAGTTTAAGCACATGTCCCAGGAAGTTTGATGCTTATTTGCTCTTCCCCAGGCTTTGACATACCAGTCACCTACTCTTGTAGAACTGGTAAGCACATTTGAGACACATGGTTCCTCAGAATGTGGTAAGGGTCTAGAAAAAAGTTCTCAATTATCAGATCTAAAAGGAACCCATGGGGATTATCCAGCAGCCAAATTCTAGAATCTAACCTAAACCATGCATTTCAATGATGAGGTTCCATTGACAAAGTTATGACAGATTACTGAAGGAGGCTCTGTGATATCCCAAGGGTCACCCAGCTGGTCGTGTTTTAGACAATACTAAGAATTGAACCTTCTTTTAATGTTGTTTCCTGAAATTGTGGGGTGTCTGGTTATTTCAGTTTTCAACTTTTGTGATGCCACGAGCCACTATTATATCTGTCTGGAAGGTCTCAGCATTGGTGATTTGATTTTCTTAAATGCCAGACAGAGTTTATAAAGAACTGAGAAAATGATTTAATTAGCCATGAAGATATGTGACTGTTACCACTTCTTAGGTAATTCCTTTCCCTTATTAGCTTTCACGAATGCAAAAAGCATCCATTGCTCAGATGCACTGTGTGTAGGTACTTGGAAATTAGTTCTTTTGAGTTCTATGTCATTATCCCAGGTCTCTCCATATAGTCCTGTTCTTGGTGGGAGTTAAGAACAGTCAGTGGGTGAAGAACTACTTCTTTTGAAATGAACATTCAAAAAGGTAAGATGGAATGTTTCTTGTTTTATATTTTGCCCAGTCAACTACATATATGCCCAAATGAAATTGTAGCCCAATAGAACCTATAGAATTTTTTCTAGCAAGAAAAGAACCTTCAAGATCATTAAGTCAAAAGCTGGGAGAAAGGAGGCTAACTGAAAAGCATCCCCTTAGGAAGATAAGATGCTAATTTTTAGAGGCACTCAGCAGTTAGAAAATCAATTTTTCTTAACATTGAGAATTATTGAGTGGCTGGAAAAGCATCTTACTCTATGAAATATAGTCACTGTTTAGTGCCTTTCCATTTTATTTACTATTTAAAGCACACAACAGCTAGTTAACCATCTACTTATAAAATATATTTAATGTTTAGAGGCACTCAGTGTGGTTACAAAATGATTTTAAGGGTATACAAATATGGTACGTTAACCACATTTCATGAACTATGGTTCCCTCTGGAAAAACAAAAACATTTTCCCTGGCATCCTGTGGCATTTCATCCTGAAGTTTGTAAATGACCCATACTGCTCAAACCGGCTGCCTCACTGGCTTTTGATGCCAACCACTTTAGAGCACACACCAGAAAGATCAATATAACCCCTACATAAGTGATAGAGCACCGAGCACTCAAAGGCTGTTAGACTCTCTGATAAAGAATGGCTTGACAGACACAGTGAAATTAAGCAGCATGCAGAAAACCCCAGTAAAGAGGTTGTAGGGCTGCAGTCTTCTCTCTGTGCATGGCGGATTGATGGGTGCACTGTGACACAGATTCACTGAGATGAGACTTGGTCCTTACCACTTATATGCATTAGTGAGTTTATGGCCTATGAAAACATAGAGTTTAACAAAGTATGGGAAAAGAATGGAGCCCTTTTCAAAGGAACCTGCTACAGAGAATTATGACAAGTGAGACATAAGGGGGCCTAGCATAAACTTATCAGTGAGAAAATATTCAACCATATTTATTTTCAAGCAATATCCCTGAAAACACTCTATATATCACAATGTGTTAATCTCCCTCTTTCATTATTGAAACTCCATGACATTGATTATTGAGGAAATGTGATGGAAATGTTGCTCTTAATTTCCCGTACATGTAATAAAGCTGAATATGTGATGTTGTTCACTTTGTCTTGTTTACTTTGCCATCCTGCAGCATGTATCCTGACAGAAGGGTTTCTAACCCAAGATGATAATCACACTTAAGCTGGGGGAAGGATGCAAAGACAGAGATTGGGAGCAGGCTGGCTCCCAAATCTCTACTTTGTCTCGTCATACAGGGGGTAGTATTTCTAGCAAGGGTAATCACTAGTAAAATTCTAACCAAGAATAGTTGATATGGAAGTAGACCAATTTTTTTAACCAAATGATGAAAGAATTTATTAATTATGAAAGGAGATAGTGTTAGAGAATAAAACATTACACAAGAAAATTGTGAGAGACTCTTTAGTGAGGACTCTAGCTTACACTGCAATATGATTCAGTTCTCTGAGACATTTTAAAATGTGCTAGACCAGACTTCTGGTTCTTGGTCCAGCATATAAGGAGGGAGTTTGGAAGTCATCACTCCATTCTAACAAGCAAGAAACTAAACAATATGAAAATCAACAAATCGTCTTAGATTTGTCAGAAAATTGAGGCCACAGGACAAACCACTATTCCCAGAACTGGAAAGACAGGCAGACACAAAGAATCATCACTTACTGGAGCAGAAACCCACATCAGGAACCTCTGTAGAAACCAATGCTAGGTTAGGAAAACCTAAACTATAATTGACAAATTGCTAGAAGCTCATTATGGACAAATCTAAAAGCTAAAAACTCTAGGAGAGTCCCCACACTTTTTTGAGTTTTTACCTCCTGGAGCCCTACCAGGGTGTCACAGTGAAGATGAGAGAAAAATCGTCTCATGATTCTGGCAAGGAGAAGGAGAAAGTAGTAATATTGAAAGATGCCCAGATCATTCTGTCCTTAATGAGGCCTGCCTTCAAGAGAAACTGCCTTACCAGATTCTGATCTACTGGGTGTTTTCCAGAGCCCAACCAATGTGGCAGAAGGGAAATATTCAATTCCAGCTCCCTCTAGTCATTTTATCCCATCTAAGGAGGGAAATCTGAAAAGCATTTATGAAGGTCACCGTCCAGGGGCTCAGGCTCACTAAAAGATTAGTCATAGAACTATAGAATAGCTTCCTCCCTTACCACTCCACCCTCCCAATGTATCCCAGGCTATTTTATCACAGTTCCTTTTAAACAATATGTTATGTCCAGCTTTCAACAAAAAATTACAATGTATACTAAAAGGGAAAAAAAAAAACGCAAGGACAGAGCCAGCATCAGAACTAGACTCAGATATTTGGCAGGGATGCTGGAATTCTTAGACCAGGAATTTAAAATAACTATGATTAATATGCTAAGGGCTCTAAAGGAAAAAAACAGACAACATGTACGAACAGATGGGTAATGTAAGCAGAGAGATGAAAATTCCAAGAAAGAATAAAAAAGAACTGTAGGAATAAAAAACACTGTAACCAAAATGAAGAATGCCTTTGATGGGCTCATTAGTAGACTGACATGGCTGAGGGAAGAATCAGTGAGCTTGAGGATATGTCAACAGAAATTCCAGAACGAAAACAAAAGAGAGAAAAGGCTGAAAAAAAACTGTAGCAGAGTATCCAAGAACTGTGGACAACTGCAGAAAGTTTGATATGGGCATAATGAGAATACCAGAGGAGCAGAAAGAAACAAAAGAAATGTTTGGAGTGATAAAGACCGAGAATTTTCTCAAATTAACGTTAGACTCTAAACCACAGATTGAGGAAGCACAGAGAATATCAAGCAAGATAAATTACAAAAACAAAAACAAACAAACAAAAAGCTACAGCTAGGCACATCATACTCGAGCTGCAGAAAATAAAAGATAAGGAAAAAAGTCTCGAAAGAAGCCAGAGACAACACCTTACCTAGGGAGGAGTGAGGATAAGAATTACATCAAATTTCTCTTCAGAAATCATGCAAACAAGAAGAGAGTGAAGTGAAATATATAAAGTGTTGGGAGGAAAACAAATAAAAAACAAACACTAACCTAAAATTCTGTATCCTATAAAATTATCTTTTAAAGTGAAGGAGACATACTTTCTCAAACAAATAAGAGTTGAGGGAATTTATTGCCAGTAGACTTACTTTGCAGATGTGTTGAGGAAGTTTTCCAGAGAAAAGGAAAATGATACATCAGAAACTCAATTTATATAAAGAAGAGCGTAAGAGAAGGAATAAGTGAAAGTAAAATAAATACTTTTTATTGTTTTATTCATAGTTGACTGAACATATAACAATTTGTTCAAAATAATAATAGCAACAACGTGTTTGACATGTACAGCTAACCTTGCTCTACCCAAGAAGCAGTATAGCATTATCTGAAAGTAAATTTGGATCAATTGTGATGTATCCCGAAAACACTAGAGCAGCCACGTAAAAAACTATAAAACAAAAAAAGAGAAGTAATATTAATATGCTAAGAAAGGTAAAAAGAATAGAGTCCACAAAATAGGCAATTAAAGCCACAAAGAAACAGGAAAAGAGTGGAAGACAAAAACAGGAACAAAGAACAGGGCGATAAATACAAAAAAGTTACAAATACGGTAGGTATTAATCAGATTATATAAAAATCACATTAAATAACAATGGTCTAAATACACCAATTAAAAGACAGATCATCAGAATGGATCAAAACACACAACTATATGTTATGTACAAGAAACCCACTTTATATATAAAGACACATGCAGATTAAAAGTAAAGGGATGGAGAAATATATATCATGCCAACACTAAAGAAAGCTGATATCAAAGCAAGGAAAATTATCAGGAATAAAGATAGATATTACATAATGATAAAGGGCCAATTCTCTAAGAAGATCTACCAACCCTTAATATGTATGCACCTAACAAGGGAGCCTCAAAATACATGAGGCAAAACCTGATAGAACTGCAAGGAGAAACAGATGAATTTACCATTATAGTTGGAGACTTCAACACCTTCTTTCAGTAATGGACAGATCCAGCAAGCAAAAATCAGTAAGGACATAGTTCAATTCCACAGCACCATCAAATAACTGCACATAAATGACATCTATAGGTCACCTGCCTTTGGCTCAGGTCTTGATCCCAGGGTCCTGGGATTGAGCCCCACGTCCAGCTCCCTGCTCAGCAGGGTGTCTGCTTCTCCCTCTCCTCTGCCTCTCCCCCCTGGCTTGTGCTCTCTCTCTCACTCACTTACTCTCTCTCTCTCTCTCTCAATTAAATAAATAAAATCTTTAAAAAAAAATAAAAAAATTTTAAAATAAATGACATCTATAGAATACTTCATCCAAGAACAGAACAAAGTCTTTTCAAGCTCACATGGAACATATACCAAGATAGACCACATTCTGGGCCATAAAATATACCTTAACAAATTTGAGAGAATAGAAATCATACAATGTCTGCTCTCACGCTACAACAGAACTACTCTAGAAATCAATAACAGAAAGATACTAGCAAAATCCCCAAATACTTGGAGATTAAACACCACATTTCTAAATAACATGTATGTCCAAGAAGAAATCTCAAGAAAAATGTAAAAATATTTTAACTAAATTAAAATAAAAATACAAATTATCAAAATTTGTGGGATGCAGTGAAAACAGTGCTTAAAGGGAGATTCATAGCACTGATTATAAATATTAGGAAAGAAAGAACATCTAAAAATCAATAATCTCAGCTTCCAGCTTAGAGAATAAGAAAAAGAAAAGGAAATTAAATCTATAGTAAGCAGAAGAAAAGAAATAATAAAAATTAGAGCATAAATCAAAGAAATTGAAAACAGGAAAATCCATTGAGCAAATCAATGAAACCAAAGAACCAAAAGCTGGTTCTTTGAAAGATCAGTAATAGCCAGGAAGACTAAGAGAAGAAGAGAGATGATGCAAATTACTAATATCAAAAATGAAATAGAGGATATTATTACAGATTTCATGGACACTAAAAGAATAATCATTAAGGAACATTATGAACCACTCTATGCCCACACATTTGTTAATCTAGATAAAATGGGCAAATTCCTTGAAAGACACTATTTGCCAAAGCTCATAAAGAAGAAATAGACAATCTGAATAGGTATATATATTTATTAAAGGAATTGAATCAATAATAACCTTCCAAAACAGATTCACTGGTTAATTCTACCAAACATTTAAGGGAAAAATTATACCAGTTATCTATAATTTCTTCTGGAAGACAGAAACAAAGGGAATAATTCCTAACTCATACAATGAGTCCAGCATTACTCTTATACCAAAAGCAGATAAAGACATTACAAGAAAAGAAAGTTACAGACCACTATCTTTCAAGAACATAGATGCAATAATCCTCAAGAAAAAAAAATAAGCAAATCAAATCCGACAATGTATAAAAAGAATTATATACTATGACCAGGTGGCATTTATTCCAGATATACAAAGCTGGTTCAACATCCAAAAATCAAATTAATGTAATCCATCACATTAACAAACTACAGAAAAAAAATTACATATTCATATTAATAGATACAGAAAATGCCTTTGACAAAATCCAACCCCAATTCATGATAAAAACTTAGGAACCAGAAATCAAGGGGAATGTTGATTAAAAAAAACATATATAAAAACTTATAGCTAACATCTTAATAATGAGAAACTATAAGCTTTCTTACTAGATCAAGAAGAAGTCAAGGGTGTCCTCTCTCTACTTCTTTTCAACATTTTACTGGAAGACCTAGCTAATGTAATAAAACAAGGAAAGGAAATAGAAGGTATACAGTTGGGAAGGAAGAAATAAAACTGTATTTGTTAGCAGACGACATGACTGTCCATGTAGAAAATCTACATAGAGAGAATCAACAAAAATACTCCTGGAAGCAATAGTGATTATAATGAGGTTTTATATGTTTACAAGGTAAACATATAAAAGTCAACTGCTTTTCTATATACGAGCAATGAAAAACTGGGATGTGAAATAAAAAATGCAATGCCATTTAATTAGCATCCACCAAAATGAAATAGGTATAAATCTAAGAAAATATATACAAGAGGATATTATGTATATAAGGAAAATTACAAAATCCTGGTGAAAGAAATCAAAGAACTAAATAAAGGGAGAGATATGACATGTTCATGGATAAAAAGACTCAATATTGTCAAGATGTCAATTTTCCCAACTTGATCTATAGATTCAGTGCAATCCCAATGAAAATCCCAGAAAGCTATTTGTAGATATTGACAAAATGATCCTAAAGTTTATATGGAGAGGCAAAAGTCCCAGAATCACCAATACAATGTTGAAGAATAAGAATAAAGTTAGAGGACTGACACTATCCAACTTCAGGTAACAAATGGTCCTAGAACAACTGGACATACACATGAGGAAAAAAATGAATCCAGACACAGCCTTTACACCTTTCACAAATAATAACTCAAATATTAACTCACAGACCTAAATGTAAAATGCAAAACTAAACCAACCAACCAACAACAAAAAACAAATTAAAAAAACCCCAAAAGACTAAAACAAACAAAGAAAAAAAACCAAGAAAAAAAAAATCCCCTAGAAAATAACACAGGAGAGAATCTTGGGTTTGGTGGAAACTTTTTGGATACAACACAAAAGGCATGATTATTGGGGTTCCTGGGTGGCTCAGTCGTCCTTCGGCTTAGGTCATGATCCCAGAGTGCTGGGATCGAGCCCCATATCGGGCTCCCTGCTCTGCGGGAAGCCTGCTTCTCCCTCTCCCACTCTCCTTGCTTGTGTTCCCTTTCTCGCTGTCTCTCTCTCTCTCTCTGTTAAATAAATAAAAAAAAAAATCTTAAAAAAAAGGCCTGATTATTGAAATAATTGGTAAGTTGGACTTCATTAAAATTAAACTTCATTAAAACTTCTGCTGTGCAAAAGACACTCTCAGATTAAGACAAGCCATAGACTGGGAGAAAGTATCTCTAAAATACAGATCTCATAAAATACTGTCATCCAAAATATACAAGGAACCATTAAGAGTCAACAATAAGAAAACAAACGATTAATAATGAACAAAAGATCAAAACATACCTCACCAAAGAAGATATACAGATGGCAAAGAAACATATGAAAAGATGCTTAATATCATATGTCATTAGGGAACTGCAGATTGAAACAACAAAATACTACTACATACCTATTAGAATGATGAATATCCAAAACACTTACACACCAAATGATGGCAAGGATGAGGAGTGACAGGAATTCTCTTTCATTGCTGTTGGGAAGGCAAAATGGTACAACCACTTTGTAATATAGTTTGGCAGTTTCTTGCAAACCTAAACGTCTAAACGTACTCTTACCATTTGATCTAGCAACCACATTCTTTGGAATTTACCCACTTGTATCCACACAAATACCTGCACATGTATATTTAAAGCAACTTTATTTGTAATTGCCCAAACTTGGAAGCAATTAGGATGTCCTTCAGTAGGTGAATGGATAAAAAGTGATACACCACAAACAATGAAATAGTATTCGACACTAAAAAGAAATAAGGTATCAAGCCATGAAGACATGAAAGAACCTTGAGTGCATATTACCAAGTGAAAAAGCCAATCTGCAAATGCCACTTACTATATGATTCTAACTCACACTGTTCTAGAAGAGCCAAACTATGAAGATATAGGTGGTTGCCAGGGCTTGGGCAGGGAAGGGATGAAGATAAGGAGCAGAGAGGAATTTTAGGGCAGTGAAACTATTCTGTATGATACTATAATGGTGAATATATGTCATTATACATCTGTCAAAACCCATAGAGTATACAACACCAAGAGTGAACCCAAATGTAAAAAATGGACTTTGGGTGATAATGATGTGTCAATGTAGTTTCATAAAAAGGTAAGAAATGTACCATCTTGGTGTGGGATGCTGATAGTGTGGGAGGCTGTGTATGGGAATTCTTTACTTTCCTCTCAGTTTTGCTGTGAATCTAAAGTTTCTCTAAAAAGGAAGTCTATTTTTAAAATTTGTGCTAGGCATTTGATGAGTTTGAGAGCAGAGATTATGTTTCAAACAGAAAAAAAGAATAATCTTGTATTAGTGAATGGAATGCTTTTTTTAAAGAATAAATGTTATGTTGAAGCACAAATGAATTTAATTAAAGAATATGCAAGACAACTTATGGTAAAAGCTTTGGAGATTAAGTTCTATAAATGTATGTAAAAACTAACAGTGATAATTAAGTCTTGATAGAAATGTTTTGATAAGTTTTAAGGATCAAAGTTTTTACTTTTTTGGGGGGGAAGAATGTCTATGGAGAATACTGTTTGAAGACATTCAGATAAGGTTTAATCTTGTGTGTGTGTGTGTACTTTTTCATTTAGAGTTCATCTCTGCACAAATGCTAAGAGGAGAATGGGGTTGTGATGTGGCTTTTGTCCTCTCACCAAGAAATGAGGTAGAGGCTCTGGCAAAGGAGAATGTGTGAGGCTATTCACTGGTGAGATTAAGAAGCCTAAGAAACCTCACCATGGCAGGGTTGCTGAGGGAAGGTCCGAGTGAGGGCAGCTGGGCAGTCCATTCAGCTAACTGGCTATGCTGGGACGGAGCCTACGTCTAGGCCTGGCTGTCCGGGCCTTGCCTCTAGGGGTGCCCCAGCTGTCTGTCGGTGCGCCCTTGCTGGCGTCTGCATGGTTTACGGGGACGCCGCGGAGGGTGGCGGGGTTGTAAGGAGACCCTCAGCTCTGCTGCTGGGTAAAGGCTCTGTGAGACACGGCTCAAGGTCAATCATCAGGCTTGCTCCCCCAGTATATCTAACTTCACACATGGAAGGGTCACTGAATTGCCCACGCTGTCAAGATGGCTGGGAGGTCACCCAGGCGCACTGGCAGTAGAACGGAAACTGAGGTAGCACCTGGGAAAAGGGCACAGAAGGTTGCCCCGGGGCACAGAGGCACAATGATGTGCCTCAGAGCCAGGTCAAGGACCATTTGCCTGAATCACCTCTGCTGTCCTGGGGCTGCCTCCTGCCCGCTGGGCCTGGACGTCTGTGGGCGGGGCCATTCCTGATCCATCAGCCCAAGGGGGCTCTGCAGGCGAGGTCCACGCACCAGGCGTCAGCCAGATCCGCGAGCAGCAGCTGGGAGAGGCGGTGGTGCGCTTGTGTCCCAGTGCGCACCCTCTCACTGCCGGTGCTGCCCCATATGCCAGAAGCGGAAATGTGGGTCCAGCACATCGAAGCCGTGCCTACTGGCTTCAGCCGAGGTGGAGGAGATTGGCCTCGACCACAGCCTCTCCAGATCCTCCTGGTAGCTCCTCTGGAAGTCCTGGCTGTACCTGGAAAGGGCCCAGAGGCGGGAGTCCCGGCGTGCTCGCCGCACTGCTGCTCGTCCGGACGTCCTCTATGCGTACTGGGTACGCACGCGAGAGGGAGCAGAAAAGCACCAGGTGATGGGCGGAGTAGCACTGGTGGACCTGGCTGTAGTGCGTGTGCCTTTGGCCCCACCTGCTGCCCTCCAGCCGCACCTCCCACTTGAATCTCAAATCACCCTTGGCCTTCAGCCTTCCGGATGAGAGCAGGTAGTGTGCATGCTGCCCGGGGAACAGGTCCTTATGTACAGCCCGCTGGACGGAGTTGCCCATGACGACCACAGGCTGGTGGTGCAGCAGCTGCAGGACTTCGCAGGCCCACAGATAGGCCCCGGTGAATGAGGGCATGGCGGATGGCCTCGTTTCTGCTGTTCCTCAGGGCAGGTAGGAAGAGGAGTCAGGGGAAGAGCAGAAGTGCCCCAGAGAGAGAGGCGGTGGGCGGGCAAGTTGTGCTTGGTGGGTTTGTGCATGGCGCTGGGGCCTGAGCAGCAAGAAGGGAGGTGGTGTGGGGTCGGGGCCCCAAAACCCCCCTCAGCCAAAGCTGACCTTGGCCCAGAACATGATCTTTGGACCACTGAGACTCCTGTGCGCGCACAGGCTCCACCTGGCGGAGGGGAGGTGCAAAACCCCAGAGGGCCCCTGCTCCGAGGAAGTGTAGAGTGGGTGTTCTCGGTGTTCTCATTCAACGGATCCCAGAGTGTGCGTGCTTTCACACACCTTGGGTTTGGCCTGCTGTCAGTCTGCACTATTGGGTGCATCCAGTCCACTGCATGCTCTTTGTTTTATCAGTATCTCACTAATGGGCCCACCGTTGCATTTGGGATTCCTCTTTGCTTCTGGCTGTTGCTTTCTGTATGCATTCTCACTTTTGCTTGAGAATTTCTTCATCAATGTCTTGGTTCTCCTGAGCCATCTCCTGTACTCGCAGCATTTGGAGAATGTCTCCACTGCGGGAGAGATGACATTCCTAAGGGAGAATCGTGGTGGGGACTGATCTACCACCAAGATTTCCAAGCAGTGACTAGACGAATACTCAGGTCCTATTCAAATACTAGAAGGTTCAACTCTTTTTTTTTTTCTTTTAATTAAACCACTTTTGTGAGCACATTGTGGATTCTCATGTATTTGTAAGAACTTATATAGAAATATTCCCGTATCGCATTTACTCACTTTCCCCCATGGATAACGTCCTGGAAAATTGTAATACAGTGTCACAGCTAGGATATGGACCTCCATATATACAGCTCATTTCCTCACTGCAAGGATCCCTCTGATTGCCTTTTCATCACACTATCACCTCCCTCCTGCCCCATTCTCCTAATGCCTGGCTATTCCCCATTTCCAGAATTCTGCCATTTCAAGAATTCTCTATAAATAGAAATTGTAGAGTATATATCTTTGGGGAATTAATTTTTTCCTTCAACATCATTCTCTGGAAATTCATTCAGCATGCCCACTTTATAAACTATGACCACCTGTGTTCTGCATTGGGAAGTGAGTTTCCCAGTGGTACCAATGTGTCAATACTCTGTCTCCTTTTTATTTGCTAAATAGTATTTATGGTATGGGTTGCCACAGTCAGTTCAACCATCCCCCCTTTAAAAGGATGGTTTAAACAGGATGCCTCCTGTTTTTGGCTATTATAAAACATGCTGCTGTGAACATTCCTGTACCGGTTTTGGCAAGAACCTAGGTTTTTATTTCTCTGGGAAGTGTAGAATTGTGATTGCTGGGTTTTTGATGGTTGCAAATTTAGTGCTTTATGGAATGCCTAGAATGTTTTCCGGAGTTACTACCATTTTACATTCCCACCAGCAGTGTATGAGTGATCACTTTTGTCTCTTACCTTCACTACAAACAAAAGTGTGGTTTATATTGGTTTAGCAATTCACCTAAAATCAATTGATTGTTCTTACTGCCAAGAAATCAAATGGAAGTTATTCAGTAGTGCATACCTGAAATTTTTATTTTATGAAAACAAAGTGATTTATTTGTATATTGCATTTTATTTTATTTTTTATTTTATTTTTTTATTTTTAAGATTTTATTTATTTATTAGAGAGAGCAAGTGTGAGAGAGCACGAGGCAGGGAGGGGCAGAGGCAGAGAGAGAAGCAGACTCCCCGCTGATCAGGCAGCCCACACAGGGCTCGATCCCAGGACCCTGAGATTGTGACCCGAGCCAAAGGCAGATGCTTAACCGACTGAGCCACCCAGGTGCCCAATTGTATATTGCATTTTAAAGGTAATAACTAAGTAATAGAATGAAGTCAGTTTAGAATAACTTATATAGGGCGCCTGGGTGGCTCAGTTGGTTAAGTGACTGCCTTCGGCTCAGGTCATGATCCCGGAGTCCTGGAATCCAGTCCCATATCAGGCTCCTGGCTCAGCGGGGAGCCTGCTTCTCCCTCGGACCCTCTCCCCTCGCATGCTGTTTCTCTCTCTCTCTCTCTCAAATAAATAAATAAAATCTTTTAAAAAAAAAGAATAACTTATATGAGTACCTTCTATTAATACTCTGTTATTTTATGGACATGCTACCCTTTCTCTGTGGGAGATTTTCCCACTTTCAGCTTAAAATGAAGAAAAATATTTTTAAACCAATTTATGATGGTATCTTAAAGAGGTCCCTATAGTGCATCTTAAAAACACATATGTATGGACAGCTAAAGAAGTATTATATTCATTAAGCTATCACTGTAGTTTTTATATGCCTAAATTTTAATTACAGGAAATTAAAATTTTAATCTAATAAAATTAGAGGAAAGAGATCAATTTCATTTTTTTCTTAAGGAGCTTAGTTTTTTTGCAAAGATAAAGAGCTTGGCTTTGTCTTCAGAGCACAAGTGATATACTGTTATTCAGAGCACAACTGAAATAAATACTGTCTCAGTTAAGTTTTTAAGAAGAGTTTTCATCTACTTGTTTGTTTATTCACATTGATTTAAAAAAAATCCGTTAACTGACAGATTTGCATTTCCTTTTGTGTTGTATAAATACAACTTTTAAAGATTTTGCTTTGTATTATAGTCCCTATTATAAGTACAGAAACATATCAATTTAGGACCAGTGAATGTTAAGCAGATAGAAAAAGATGTGAACATTTATTTTATTTAACTCATTTTCCAATAACTATTTTTCAACTATTTTGTTTCTGATCCCTAAAATTCTTTATCAATAATATACAAATCTGCACCATGTTCAATTGAAAATAGTATACCATCATATGAGCTTATTTTATAATATTTTTCTTTTTTACTATTCTTTAAAATCACAAATATAATAGATGACCTTAAGAACTTTTAAATAGAGAAGTATAAATAATCAAAATCTTTACTTCTACTTATTCTTAAGAATTGGATGTGTATCCACTTAGAACTCTATACCTTTATAAACAATATTTTTCAATATGTATATACTCATACATTTTGTTACATTTAATTTGTCATTCCTCATATTATCTTGTAACTAACTTTTTCATGTAACCTTATATGACAGACATCTACCTTGGATCAAGTTCCTTAGAAAACAGGGTAATCTGCAAGGCAGATGTGCTTCCTTGTTTATTATGACATTTTTATACAGGAGGTAAAGAGAAACTCAGACTGAAGTCCGTCCCAAGGAGTGAGGAAAAGAGGACCTTTTTCTTGCTTTGTACCCTCCTACATTCTATCTGTCACTGGTTAGAATTTGTCCCGTAGAGCTTTAACTCCTCTGTAACTGGGTTGGGTTATCTAGACCCTTTAGCTACTGTTTGGGGAACCCAAGTGTGGTATTTCATCCACGTCAGGAAGCAGTGGTAGGAGACTGAGACTTCAGGCATGTGACTGGATGGGTATGTGAAAAGCTCTAAAGTTTTATCTTCAGGTATCTTCACTATTTGCTCTGTATTCCTAAGGAAGAGGAGTAAGAGTTAGTTGCCTTGCCTTTTCCAGTATGATTCTATGATGAATTACTCTGGTATTTGTGTACAGTCTAGTCATGCTTTTTGTAATTTTAACTCTGAGCATGGAGAACCTTTGAGAATCCCTTGGAAAATCAGACCCCTTTTCCCTTCTACTTAGGATATTTGAGATAAATTATTAAACACTACATCTGAAACTAATGATATACTATAAGTTGGCTAATTGAATTTAAATTTTAAAAAAGAAAAAGAAAAGGATGTTTGAGGCCATAGTTTCCCTGCTGTTATTTCCCCAATGAACAGATCCTATCTGCTTTGTCTCTTCTAGTCTTTTCTCAAACTGTCATCAGAACCTCTATCTTTTTTTTTTTCCAGTACTGCTAATTTTTATTTAATTTTTTTTCTCTGCAACTTTAGCATGACCGGGAACAAGAGGAAAACGGAATTGTGCTGTTCTCCCATCTTGAACTGAATACCATTCACTTAATTGTTTGATTATAGAAATGAGTATATGATCTTGCACAATTAACTTTACCTTGCTAAGACTGTTTCTGCAAGGTAATGTTGGTGGCATGGGTATCAGGAAAATTAATGGTCTTTAATGTGATTTTTACCTCATTACAATGTATGACTATGGTTAGAAAGTTACCGCAAGTTGTTAGCACATTATGTTGACAGAAACTTGTTTTTTTTTTTTTTTATCCTAATGGTCTTTTCAACCTTCTGACCCTCCAAATATATCATCCCTATACTTCAGCTATATAAAAATAGTAGTTAAGGAAGGAAGGAAGGAGGGAAGGAAGGGAGGAAAGGAAAGGAAAGAAAGCAGAAAGAAAAATTAAAAAAAAAATTAAGGCCACAAGCTGTTTTTATGTGTGTGTCTAATTTGGGTCTATAATCTGATTGATTTGTCTTTCTCTTAGCTTTGAAGTTCAGTTTATAACACTGCTTCATTTTCTTACCTTTGTCCAATAGTAGATTTGATTAAATGTTGGCATCAAAGTATCTTAATTCCTTCTATGTTGTGAAATAAAAATTTCCATTTAAATATCAGGATTTTTATTTATTCATAAAATAAAGAGAATGAAATAGACAAAGGGGAGATAAAACTTTGAGATGGGCAAAAGACATAGATAAATGTTTATGCCCCCTCCTCAAAGAAGTAACGATTTGAAGTTACTAAGACAGGCCTGAGCCCAGATATTACAAAGTATTACTTGGTGGGGAAAGAGAAGTATACTGTGTACAAGATGTATGAAGATCCTCACATTATAAGTATTGGGCACATCCTGCCTATAAGTTATAATAGATTTACTAAGTTTTTCTGTGTTTAAAAGTTAAAGTTAGGGGCACCTGGGTGGCTCAGTCGTTAAGTGTCTGCTTTTGGCTCAGGTCCTGAGGCTCAGCGGGGGAGCCTGCTCAGCAGGGAGCCTGCTTCTCCCTCTGCTTCTGCTGATCTCCCTGTTTGTGCTCTCTCTCATTACTTTCTCTCAAATAAATAAATAAAATCTTTAAAAAAAAATGTTAAAGTGATTCTCCATTTAGGAGTTAAGGACTCAACCAGTTGGAGGGTAATTAACATAAGGAAGAAAAATGATAAGAGCCTTAAGAAGAGACCGGGAATGAAGATTTAGAGAAGTTTAGTAGATAAAGCAATGAGCTCATTGGCTAGAGAGGCCTTTCCTGACCTCCTGTCCATAGTTCCGTCTCTTATTCCATCGCTTGAGCTCCTTACCCTGTGCTTTATTTATTTTCACATTTGCCACTCTATGTCATTTCAGTAGTTATTTGTTTATTATCTACCTATCCCATCAGAATTTAATCTCCACGAGGAAATGGCTTGTTTCTGTTTGTTGTTGTATCCTCAGTTCTTAGGACCATGTTACGCGTGGGGCTAGTTCTCCATAAAGAGTTATTGAATGCAAGAAAGAATAAACTACAGAAATGATTTTAAAAATACTTTAAACACCTATCTAATGCTGGAACTGCCTAACTAACACATCTGCTAAAATAACACATCTATACTATGTTACTGTGTCGTTCACTTTTAGTTGTGGGGGAGCTCCTGCTTTCCATGGGCAGTCCATTTTGTCCTCAGAAAATTTGACCATTAAAAACATGTTTCTCTGATGAAAAGAAAAAAGATCTTGTTTTATTCTTTGAGCCAATAAACTGTAATGGTAATTATTCTACCGTATGGCAGTCTTTAATATATTTGGATATAATTGGATACCATTACTCTCCTGAGTGGTCTCTTATTATTGGCTCTCAATCTCTGTAATTATTACTACTAAGGAATGATTCCTGGTCTGTGTTAGTACATGGCTTTTTCTTCAAATAGCTATAGTGACACAATAAAAAAGAGAATTCAGAAGTATGTAACTGTGGCCTAATGAGAATTTCTTTATATGGTAATAAAGTAAATGCCTGTGGGAAAATACTCCCCTTCTCTTCCAAAAAGCAGTGAGCCCTTGGTTCTACGGTCCCCTCTTCAGGTAGAGTCTTAACTCTGCAAATTCAGAAGGAGGAACTAAGGAGGCAAGAGTTGCTTCCTCCACTCATACATATCTTTGATGTCATCTATGTTTTTTGCTCTTCTTTAATTTGCTGATTGAGCAATTTTAATATTGTCACATTCAAGTTATTTATATCAATTATTAAAGCCAGATCAGTTTTTGTGGTTGATCTTAGTTTGTAAGTCTTGACTCCAATCTTAGTTACTCTCCTTAGAGTACATCACAAGTCACATTATGACATTCAGAGTAAACCAAAATTTCCGGGTGTGGCTTGATAAACACAATTCCAGTCTTAGATAATCACTTCTTTAGTTCAATTAATGTGGCCCAAAACCTAATCTGCTTTTGTGGGGAATCCGTCGCACTCCTGATTCACCTTGACTTTACCTTTGATGTGTATTGTCTCTTGTGTTCCAAACCCATGTCAGTGGCTTTTTGAGCTTGAGAACAAAACCCAAGATTTACTCCAGCTGGCCAAGTTCTTTTTTTTTTTTTTTTATCCCATTGCTATAGCCTGTCAAGACCTTTTTGAATTCTAATCCTTTCATCCTGGTTAGTCACTGTCCCACTCAGCAATCTGTAAACCGGGCTTTGATAAGCAGTTCTTCTATATTTGCAAATCAGTAGTAAAAGTGCTGAACTGGATAGGATGGAGGAAAGGAACTGTGGTACACATACAGCTCCCTTCAGGTTTTCATTTATCTAACTTTCAGTAGACTTTAGTTATATCTGTTTAACCTGTATCTTTAGGTGAAGGAGAGCTGAAGATACAGCTACAACTCTCTTCAGGGTCTCCTACATGTTTCCTTCCTTTCTGCTTGAAACCTAAGGGTCAGAGATGATTGCAGTGGGTTTGCAGCCTGTGTGGTCAACAGGGCCCTATGCTTGGTTTAATGCTCTTTTGAAAAGTCTTGAAATTCTTAATAAATTACGAATAAAGGGATCTGCATTTTCATTTTGCTCTTGGCCCTGCAAATTGTGTAGCCAGTCCTGCATTGGGTGGTACTAGTCCTCCACAGTTGCTTCACTATCCCTGTAAACTTCCCTTAACTAGAGCCCATGCTCTAGAAGAGTCCCTTTATAAATTCTCCTGAGTTTCCCTCTGGTTGCATGCATGTGTTCCATGCCAGGACCCTGACTGCACAGAAAGAAATTAGAGGACTTTGATTTATTGGCTCCTACTGATGATTGCTCCTTTAGGTTTCCTGAACATAAACTTGTATATAAAAGATTCTAAAATCTTAGCTGAAATCAGTGTAACTCTTCTAATTTTTCAAATCTGCTTTCATCCCAGTTTGCAAAATTGGTTGGTATTTGCCTCTCTCCAGTTTTATTCCCTTTTATTGTTCTTGACAGCCCCTCAAAGTTCACTGGCAGTGTTTGGTTTAATGATCTAGTTTACAAGTTCCTTAGAGACCTTTAGAGATAATTCAAGACAAGAAGCTTACCTATCCTTGCTGCATTAGAACTCCAATGAATTACCTCTTAATGGTATGGATATGTTTTGTGTTTTCTCAGTCCAAAGGAAAGTCTGCTTTCTCTTTTCTCATCAGTCTTTAATGGCCTCCAACAGAGCACATTTTCTTCCTTACCTTCTGCTTGCTCTGATCAAAGCATAAAAGCTTGATTGATTAATTGATTGATTGGTAAACCACAGTTTATTTGGTGCCATAGACTTCCAGAATCTATCAATTCTGTGCCACTCTCTAATAGGAATTCTTAGCTACGCTTCTTTCATCTCATCTTTTGAACATGTTCAGAAGACAAAGATATTAAGAGATAAATTTAGGGAATTTGGTCAGCCCTCACTTCCCTGTAGCTCTAAGAAGGAAGAATTCTTTATTATTCTTGCATCCTTTAGGGCTAGGCTTTTGACATTTTGATTTGGGTTCTTAGAACAAAGAAAGACCAAATTGATTTTTAACAGAAAAAGCCCTAGAAAAAGAAGTGGTTATAGGCATTCAGTTTGGGCTAAAAAGTAGAAGGGTTTTAGGGAATAAAAGGAAGAATCCAGAAAGATGGCTAGTGTTACGGAAGCACCTGCCATAAAAATGGGTGAAGAGTAAACAGAAGGTATATGTAATTTTCATATAATAGGTCTAAGAGACTTCGATAAAGATCTGAAGTACTTTTCCTTGATTTGTTGGCATTGCGGGGTTGCATACATCACCACACTCAGGCCAGCCATGAGATAGGCCAGTGATTTGGATTTTATATATATATATATCCCTTCAGAATCTGAACTCAGCAACCACATTGGCTTCTGTAGAATATCTGGACTTTTTCTTCCTCTGTGGCTTCATTTGCAATTGCACAGTTAGAATTACATTTATGTGAACTCCTGGAATCCTCTTACTATCTCCTGGAATTGACTCCATATTTCCTGGCATAAAAAATCAGGCCTATCTTTTTTTTTCCCCCAAAGTTAATATTTAATCAATTTAAATTTTTTAAGCCGATATTTTAAATTTGCTTTACTCCCTCTACTGTTTCTCCAAAGGTCCACACTTAGTTGTTTGTTTCAAATAATGGAAATGCTCATGTTAAAACAGAGTGACTGACTCCTTTCACTATCAGATAAAGAATATCATCTTGTAGTGGTACTTCCCAATCTCAGACTAAGTAGATATCCTGTTATTGGTAGTAGCTAGACTTTTCTGTGGATTAATAGAAAATAACGAAGCTCTGTGTGACCATTTAAATTATGTGTGCATGAAGATAAAATGCTCTTTTAACTGTTGTTTACTTTTAGTAAGCAGTGTTTCTTACCTCCTAGAAGAATAGCATCTAATTAAGAGCATTATATCTCTATATAACAATTCTATATTGACACTGGAGGGTAAATTGAAGACACAAAAAAGCTCCATGACTCATTTTATTAGCTAAGCAATATATCTCCACTGGAAGGATTCCCCCTTTTTTTTTTGTATCATCTGCTTCACTTTCTTCTTCAAGCCACTGGGTATTGAAGCCTTCATTTCAATCACTGATGCATTCTGGTTGGGCTTAACTCAGGAACCGGATTTCAGCTCTGGGTGCCTTCATGTTGGTTGCTTAAGACATTCATGCCTGTGTGTGGGGACATGCCAAATTGAGATTATATTTACTCCTCTATTTGGGTTTTATATTTACATTTTTTTAATGACTACCCTAAAGTCTTGGTCACTATTTCTGCAACTATATTTCATGAGATATTCATCCGGGCAGATTTTATTTTCAGAATAAAATAAAAATGTTTATCATATACTCTTTCCTTGAAAATTACATGTGCATTCACATAATAAAGAACCTGAAAAGTACCGCTATAAATGTATTTGCTTAACACTGTTTAACCCAAGGATTCCCAAATTTGGGTTGAGAACCAAAACCACTTATACCTATAAGTTTATTACCTATACCCTAACAGGACTGTACTATGACCATTTTCATATATGGTTTTACTCTTTAGGAAACTTGCTCAGTAAGTTAAAGTTGCAAATAACTTTGTTGTTCATTTTAGGAACTCCCAGAAAATCCATTTGTCGAAATACTCCATTTATCCTCATCAGAGTAAATACCCTTTCTCAAGATAATATAGCATCAAAGGAGAGTTTACTCTTCAAGATTCTCTTTGAAACCGAATGTTAACCAATCCTATTATATCATGAACCTTCTGCAATCCTAGTCAGACCCCCACTTTAACCAGATCCCCAAAACCTCGTAAATATCTCCACTTTGTCCTCCCCATTTTGAGATGCTACTAAGACTGTCAAAATAGCTGTTTTTCTTACCACAGTAAGCAAGAAACTCAACCTGGCTTTGTCAACAGAGTGTTTCAGGCAATCAGCATTTGACACTGTAGTCACAGCATACTCTTTTCATGTAAACCTAGTTACATCTAGAGGAACCATTGTTTCAAGGAATATATTTGAGGACATGTAGACTCACAGGATTGTAAAGAAATATTCAGTGCCCAAGAAACCCTGGCTCTAAACTGTCAAAAATCACCTTTCTTCAAATTACATGATACTTCTTCAGGAATTTTCCCTGTCATCTGTGTATAGACACTAAGAGAGGGTAGTTCTTCATGTATTTCCTGTCTGAATAATTTAACACCAGGATACAATTTTCGTTTCAATCATCGCTGAGATGAAATTCAGTTTTTCTTCCTTCTGTGTACTTCCATGTGTTGGGCGGGTCTCAAAAGTTTATGTCCCAAATTTATTTGGAAGAGAACAAGGGAGATAAAGATCTTGGAAAGGTCCTCTGATTAACAAGTGTGATATGATAAATCTATTAACAAATGTGACATACCAAGCCTTGTATCAGTGAGGGCAACTCTTGGTTCTGTAGCTGCCTGGGACTTCCAGGAAAGCCATGGCAATTCTAGCCCCCTCCCAGTTAATCTCCCAGTAATCTGTTCGTGCAGGCTTTACACAGGGAGACAGATCTGGGAGAACTGAAGTGGTGCAGGACATTCTCTCTGTCTCATATCCCGAGTCCCCCAAACAGGATTACCTGTCATTTGCTGTTTTGTCACCTGCTCACATCCTCTTTTCTTAGATATGGCCCCCTCCACTCTCATCTCCCACCTCTGCAGAAAACCCGGGTAAGTAAGAGTCACACTGTTGTGCAATTTTACTGTATCTCAAGATTAAAATTTCAAAAATTAAGACAAAAATTATACATACCTACTTACCTGAATCTCAGTTTTCTCATTAGAACAATGGAGATTTTTTTTTTTTTTTTTTTTTTAGAACTGCTCAGTACTTCAGAGGTGGTTGTGGTGATTGGGATCACCTAACAATAATAAAGTTTTTAAATAAATGCAAACCCCTATTGATAGGTAAATGGGGTGATTAGGAAAGGTGCTAGTTCTCATTCAGGTAGAATAGGAAAAAATGGTTTCCTCTCCTTCCATTCTAAATATTTTCATTACATTAACATGGCTTTCGGTAAAATCTTAGTTTAAGAGAACCACTGTCATTTTTGTTGAGCAGCTCAGCTTTAGTTTTGAATTTAATTCATTCAGACTAGAAAACTACAGCAGTGATCAAAGGCATAATTATAACATATTTATAGCCTATTATTATTGTAACATTCTGAAGTAAAGGGCAAAAATTCCACCCAGTGAACTTGTTCTTCCTGTTACTGACACAAGATTGAGACATTTAAATGCTAAGACATGGATCCCTGAGGCAGAACATAAAATATTTATAATGAAGGGAGTATGGACCAATAAATTTCAGTTATGAATGTTTTTCGCTGGAAGAAATAATAAATAACCTTCCACAGGCAATATTTCAGTATGCATTATTGTTCTTCATCACATCAGATTTTCAGGAAACAATAATGATTGCATAGTAGGACACTAAATTACTCTCATGTTTAATGAACGATTAAACTGTTAAGCTTTGATTAAGATATAAGAGCCTCCCTAATTTGACTGTGAGATGTGGTTTGCCTGGAAAAATATAGTTTGTGAGAGTACCAATAAAGATTGTAATTTATGTAATTTCTATTGAAAAAAAGAATAATTTCAGAGATAGGCTTTGAAAAAGAAATATCAAACTCTAGGTTTGGGGAAAGAGGTAAAGAATAGCATTTAACAAATAGGGAGATGGATTATATACTCTTATCTCTAGTCCATTTAAACAGTTTTAAAAAAAATTGGTAGGGAAAATCGCTGAAATTTTGTCTGATTATGTATAGGTATTGCTAGGAGATATTATGGCACCTGAGAAATAATGCAGGATTGGGTAGCAAAAGATTTAAATCAAAGTTCTGACTTTGTAGTTTACTGTCTGTGTGACCCTTGGTAAGTCATTTATCTTCTCTGACTCTCCTGTTTCTTTATTTGTGCAGCAATAATAGGAAGGAATAATTGGCATGGTTGTTGTTAGGTGTCTTAGCCTAGGCTCTCCAGGAAGCAGAGCCTGAGTCCAAATGTTTTGGAATTTGTGATCCTGGGAACTGGAAGGACTGAGGGACAGGGAAACCCTGACCAAAGAGGAGGTAGAATGAACACAAAGATGAGTTGCTAGTAGGCTATTGCTAGAAGGTCTGCTTGCTTGATCACCAGGTACTCTTTGAGAGCCTTCACATGAAATGTGAATCAGGGCCATCTGTCTAAGGGAAGAATGAGAGAAGAATTAATTCATCATTGGTCTCCTAGGGGGTGTATTATAGGCTGCATTGTGTCCCCCCCCCCACATTAATATGTTGAAGCCTTAAACCCCAGGACCTGTGACAATGACTGTATTTGGAGATAGGGGCTTTAAAAAGGTGACTAAGTTACAGTGAGGCCCTTAGAATGGGCTCTAATCCACTCTGACTTGTGTGGTTATGAGAAGAGGAAATTTGGACAGAGATACACCAGGGGTGAGTGTGCACGGAGGAAAGACCATGTGAGGACACAGCGAGAAGGCAGCTTTCTGCAAGCCAAGGAGAGAGGCCTCAGAAGAAACCAAATCTGCCCACAGCTTGATCTCAGACCTCCAGTCTCCAGAACTGTGAGAAAATACATTCCCATTGTTTCAGCACCCAGTCTCTGGTATTTTGTTATGGCAGTGCGAGGAAGCTACTGCAGGGTGTTACTTCCCCCCTACTCCAGGGGGTACATGTGTGAGTAAACACTACTTCCCTTTGCTGTCCCCAACTTGAGGTTTCAATAGAAAAGCCCTGAGTGGGAAGCAAGAGATGGGGTTCTGAGGCAAAGTGCTGTCTAGATATACCTGTGGAACTCTGACCGGATCCTTGCCAGACCAAGGGGCTAGTCTGGTGTCTGGAGTAGAACAGGTGAGACCAAGGAAGTGCACAGGAGGTATTCATACAGTATGCATAAGTACTTTAAAGCTGCCAGGTTGTTGTTAATAATCATCAAGGATAAAACTGCTTATTGCTACTCCCTGTATTTATGTAGGATTCATTAAGAATATATATGGTTTATGAACTCATAATTACATTACCAAATTTTGTTTTAAATCATGTTGCTGCAGAACTCTTCTGAGACCAAAGGGAAATAGCCACATGTTCCCTCCAGAGAGCAAGCCAAATTTAGAGTCTTTAAAAATGAGTAAACAAGCTATGTACTTTGAAAAGATAAAGCACTAAATAAAATCTGGCATTGCTTTCATTGCTTTTGTGAATGTGCCTGCTTCCTCTGAAATCCTTAGCACCAGCATTTAGTCTTCAAATCCCATGTCCCGTGGTCTATTGCAAAGAATCCTGAACTGGACACTCTAGAGAGATGAGTGATTTTCTTGGTCACACGAGGCATGCATATGGTTATAAGTTTGGTTACGTGAGACCACAAAAGCTTTCTGTTATATTTGTGGAGATGTCGGGAAATATCTCCATATTTCAGGGGTAGTTAAAGGGTTTGTGGATTGGTGAAGTGAGAAGGAGTAAGAGGAAATGTGGTTTCTGTGGGTGAAGAAATGGAGTCAGGAGTCCTGAGTGCGCCGACATGGACATGTGTGAAGGGGCCTAGGAACATGCTCATGAGGAAACCAGCAATTGGAAACTCATCAGTTTTGAATTTTCCATTTCAACAAATGTGACACCTGACATGCTTCATGTATACCTTCTGGTCTGAGGAGAAAATGGGTTGAAATTCATCTTCCGAGATAGTATTGAGTAGGAAGTCAAACTGGTTTTCATAACAGATATTACCGAAATGTTGCCTGCTGGGGAGCTTATAAATGTTGGTAAGATGAAATGTGAAAACTAAAATTGTAGGCTTTGCCTAAGTCATCATTTAATAACTACCTTATTTATCTAATAACTACCTTATTTACCTAATAGCTGAGAAGGGGAAAATGAGAGGAGACAGATGCACTTGCTCACCCACTGTTTAGCTTTGTGCTCATCTCTGGCTGAATGCCATTTCCAGGTGTTTGGTGTTGAGCCAAATACTAAAATTAGACATTTGGTACAGCCCTGTTGAGACACAGGGGTGATGTAGGAAAGTTTGTTCAGTTCTTGGCCCTTGACACTGCTATTAGAGCCTCTCTTTCCAGGCCTGTCAAATTCACTTACTAATTTAAGGGAAAATGAAATAAATAAGATAGAAATGTGACCAGAAAAAAAACCATGGGACCCCAGATGTTAAAGCAAGGTCTCCTTTAAACTGCACTTGTTTACTTAAAAATTTTAATTTCTTTTGATTTCTTTGGAAACACATGGAATTTGGTGCTTTTACCCTTTTGGGGGTTTGGTCTAAACCTTATGCTAAAAGTGCCCATAGATATATAACATTGTAAAGGTAAAATCTGAACAAGCATACCCAGAATTTCAGACATCAAAAGTAAAACAAAACAAAACAAAAAAGGGAGTATGCCTATATGTGAATTCATCAGATTATAGAATCTAATCATCAGTTTTGCAGATTCAGCACCTGGTTTGTTACTACCCTCAGAAAGTACTGCAGAGTGATGCCATTAACCAAATCCACAACAGAATGTTGTCTGATATCTGTTATAATGAATTGAAATTAATTGGTCACTTACATTGATAGGTCTGCTGGATTTGTTCTCCACATATTATAGGATAAAATGATTTTAACAAGTGCTTATCATCTGGGTAGGTACACCTTATTGCTTTGAATATTTATGCCATGTATTGGGGGAAAATAAACGTCAAGGGATTTGTTGGATTAATGTGAAGAAAGTAATAATAGTTCAAAAGTAAAGGGTCAGAGGATATCTCCTTATGGCTGACCAGTCCTTCATTTTTGCTATCAGGAAGTAGAGATTACAGACCCCTGTCAAGCAGGTGAAACCTTTCTGGCTGTTATCTCTCCACCATTACAGAGACTTCAGGGTCAGACCTGCCATGGGTTTTATATGCTAATTCTCCATTGAAAGTCTATAAGGGCTCATCCACAGCTGGTGACTAGGAAGGGTCAGAGAGCCCTTTGGCTTGGTGTAGCTTAATTTCCTTATATCCAAGACTAAGTGTGGGCATTGCCAGCTCATTTTCTCCTAGTCCCAAAGTTTAAGAAGTGCCTGATGTGTATGGTTGAAGGGAAGAAAGGGAGAGGAGGATTTACATGTTCAATATTTTGATCTCTACACTGCAGTTCATGGGGCTCTGCTTTAAAATTCCAAATATCAACTGTGCTTGCTTTGCTCTCACACATCTTAGGAAGGAAAGTTGAAACCAGAACTAGGGCTAAGAGACATAAATCCTTTTCGTGCCTCAAGCCCAAATTGGAACCAAAGTACTCCCTTTCCCAGGCTTGAGATATCTGGAAAGCAGGAATTAGCAATACTGAAGGTTTCCCCAAGAGCAAGAATTTAAAGCAAAGGGAGGTGGTTAGCCTTAAGGGATGTTTGTCTCAGACCTGGTGACACCTGATAAAATGCCCTGGCCCAATATACCCATAGGATGAACAGAATCCCTATCTCGAAATTTATCTCTCGGGCTCCATACAGTAACTTTTTTTTTTTTTTAAGATTTTATTTTTAAGTAATCTCTACACCCAACAGGGGGCTCCAACTCACCCCTGCGATCAAAAGTCACATGCTCTACCAACTAAGCCAGCCAGGTGTCCCTCCATATAGTAACTTTTAACTGTCTTGTTTCCTGTTTATCTCTTACAGTCTTATCTGCTCGTCTCTCCACACACTCAGCTTTCTCCAGCTTTCTTAATCAATTGATTCTAGTTAAGCCCTTTCTTTTGTTTTTTTTTGGCATGAGTAACACTGGATCTTTTATCATTATACAGGGAATCTGAAAAACTTCATTGTTACACAGTATGTTGGTCACAGTTTCAAATAATAGATTCAATATGTTTTTTCTTCAACCTCCAGACACATTTTCAAGTGAAGCGTTTTGAAATTTAAAGCAATGAGTTCAAGTGTTAATCTAAAAGAAAAATAAAAAGAAAGAAGCAAACAAAAACAAACCACTAAGTACAGCACTTTCCCTGTATTTCCAGACATTTTGGACATTTGGGTGTATATTCATTGTAGTTTTCCAGATTAAATATTAAACTATCGCTTGAAATTTAGAGGTATCACACCCTTAAATATTTTGAGCATTTTTTAAAATGTAACTAACATAAAATTTAAAAATTAGTTTACCTGTTTCTCAACTTTTCAGATACCTTGTGATTCTTTTAGACAAACGCTCAGGATCATACTGCTTACAGCTTCAAACAGAACAAGTCCTAATGGTATTTACTGTCACTTAATACTGGCTACTGACTGATACATTACTAAGGCTTTGTCTTTTTTATTTTTTTCATGTCACTTAATCTGATTTTTTTGAAAGGAATTTTGGAGTTCCATTTCCAGCATAAATAATGAATGCTCGCAAAGAATCCCAAATGTTTTGCCCTTGACTTTGTATAGTCTGTGCCAGAATAATTATTGCAACACCTAAAGCAACAGGAACTGTTCAATCAAGGTTTGAACCCTAGAAACAAATCCACTGTGCCCCACTTAGCAAAGCGGTTGTCAGCCTCTGTGCAGCTCGTGTTTACAGTAAGTGAAGAATGGTAATACCGTAAATTAAGAATTTAAACAAAGTATATAGCCAGTGTTACTCAGAATATCTTCTGGGTATGTAGAAAGCCTTATGACAGGAGAAATAATAAGAATGAGGAACAGATAGTGTGCGGAGTTGGGAACCTCCGTAGAATTCATGCTTTCACCTTCTCTCAAGTGTGATATTAACTCTTGGCCAGTGTCAGCCTAAGGTCTGCAGGCCTCTAGGGCAAGCCCTGGAGCTTCGGTGACTTGTCCAAGGGCAAGTGTCGTTGAAAGTAATGGCGGTCCCTGCCTGGGAATCATGGGCAGGCAGTCTCTGGAAGCTGGTGAGCTGCTTCTGTTTGAAATCTCTTTCTCAGTGTTCTTGGACCAGTGATGCTTACCTCCTGAAACCTGAATCCGCGGTTTGACAAGTCCCAACATACTGTAGCTCCTGATACCTACAAAGTCTGTACCCAGTCTAACCTATTGATTCCCTGAACTTGTTGCCTGAGGCGGAGAGGGAGCTAATTAAAAGAAAATGGAGGTTTGAAAATCTGAGAATCTCTCTGAGATGCTGCCACTAACCTCGGGAATTTGAATCACTGCCCAGCACAGGAGCTAACAACAAATGAAAAATTCTCCATGCTGCTGAACTGGGAGTGAGGTGCTGTAAAATGGGAAAAGAAAAATCATAAACCTCACTGCTCCCATCTTAATTTTTCCCTAAGATGTTTAACAAAATTAAAGAACTGGTGTCAAACAATGTATGTGTGCATGTTTTCGTGTGTGTGCGTTGAGCATCATCACAGTATGTATTTCCAGGGTGTTTATAAATATCAATTACTTTTTAAAAAATTCTTTCTGTGCAATAAGGACAATTTCTTCCATTTTATAGGTAGGAAAAATGAGACAGAGAGAAGTTAGGTAATTTCTCTTAAGTAATCGGAGTCAGCCAGAAAGACAGTTGGATGAGATTACAACTCAGAGTTGCTGACATTCAAATACATGTGGAAACTACTAGACCACATCGTTGTCTTTCTTTTTCGAGTTAACTATAACAAAACAGCACTGAAATGCTTACAAAATCCTTGCCTTTTTTGTTCTGAGGCAGTTTCTAGGTAGATAGAATAAACAAATCACAAAATTGGCACTAAATACTAGTCATGATAGTTTAGCCCTTCCTCTTTGAACACACCATGACCTTTGGAAGGTGGGGGAAAAGATGTCTTGGGTCATTCAAGTGGCTGCATTCTGCTAAACGTTCAGCTGGAACCTCTGTTTCTTGAGTAGACTAGATTGGCTTCCTTACCTGGAAGTTTTAGAGCAATATTCTAAGAGGGCAAAGGCAGAAGCTGCAGGCCTCTTGAGATCTAGACACCTAAATTCACATATCACTTCTGGTATCCTCTATGAAAGTGAGTCACAGGCCAGCCCATATTCAAAGGAGTAGACAGAGAATCTTGCATGGGAGAGGCAGTAAAAGCATATAACAAAGAGGCATGTTTATTGGGATAGGAGAGATTTGAGACCATTAACCATCTACCATATAAGACATACAAGGGAAATGAGGAGATGAAGGAAAGAGTTCTGTTCTCTAGAAGAGAGATTGTGGAGAAAGGAATCACAATTTAGCCCAGTATAATAGACACATCAGATAACTAACTCAGAAACAGGGCAAATTCTTGATTTTTGAGGTTTTGGGGGAGATAGAATTAGTGTAAATACTGTCATCATAATGTAGACACTGCCCCCAAACTCTTGGATTCTTTGAATTCTTATTCAGATATCAAAATTTCTTGCAGACGCTACATTCTCTGTTTAAAAACACACACACACAACACCGAACTGTGGATTGCCATCTGAGGTAGGCCAATCCTCCCATACTTTCAATGCCTGTTTCTCTGGAATATTTAAAGGAATATAAGAGATAATGAATAATTAGGACAATGAGCTGGAGAGAAGCTGACATACATGCCCCAGATGGTGGGGCTCACCAGGACAAACGTTCCTGGTACAAAGACTAAAGTTTGAGAACTTATCTACTAGTGGACTTATTTTGGAATTCTCAGAACAGTCTATAAGCTGAGACTTCCATTGCCCTTTTATTTTTATAGGGCACAGGAAGTAAAAGATTTGAGAAAGGGTTGAGGTGAAAATATTTACTCAAGTTTATAAAATAAACTTAAAAGATTAGAACTAGATAAAAGATATTTGTACACTCACTGAAGTAATGTTCATCAAAAAGTTTTTATACAGTATTTAATAACTTAATATGAAGGACATTTCTGTCAACTATGATTATTTTATCTTTTGTTTACTTAGCTACAAAGAGTATCCTTCCTTTATTTTCCTTCCTTCCTTCCTTCCTTTCTTCCCTCCTTCCTTCTATCTTTCTTTCTTGGTAGAAAAGAAAGAGAAAGCGATTGAAAAGTCTACCTGGCAAAGAGAGTTTTCATGTGTAATTGCTCTGGGAAGTTATACTAGTTGGTTTACCTTTTAGAAGGGCAAGTCCCATATATTCAGCCTTTAATACACACACAAATGACAAGAATGCTGCAATGGACAGGCTGTAAGACCAGAAATGGGCTACTGTATGGATTTGGTGTATGGTAAAGCCACCTTATAAGTAATACCACTTAAGAATTCCAGAAGAAAACTCCAAATAGTGTTTTCTAAGGAGCAAATTTTAATTAGTACACATCAGAAGGGAGAGGAATATGGTGACAATTTTTAAAAATGTACAATTAACTTAAAGTTGTCCTTTTAAGAGCTACAACTTGCCTCTATGCTTTTAGGAGAGAACAATTCTGTGCTAATTGAGGTTTTAGTTTTCTGTATGGTTTGCATTTCAAGAATTGTCAAGAAAAATGCAATAAGACCTAAAAATTTTTTTAGAGACGTCATTGTTGAGTTACAGTTCTTGCACTAATGTCATTAGAGAACTTTCAATGTGACCTTTCTGCTTGAGTGATTCAATTCAATCTCTGTACCAATTTCTTTTTCTAAATCTTGGGTTTATACAACCCAAAATACTGCTAGAAGGAACAAAAATGAAACAAGGAATACAATCTCCTGTAATGGCTTTGTCAGGGAAAAAATAGAGGTCTGTTTCTATATACAGTTCCTGTGTGCCCGTGGTTAGATACATATTCTGGGGAGTGGGCCAGAGGGTGCTAGATAATATGGAGAGTTGGGGGAAAAATAGTGCTTGTTTCCAGACCAAACCTCAGAGGCATGCCTTTGTGAATTGTCATTTAACTTTTTTTGGGGGGGCATGCAGGTTCTTGCAAAGTAAATGAGAATTTAGAACTTTTCTTATGCTTTTTCATGTTTTTCAAGCTTTCTTTTCTCCAGGATCCCCCTACCTATGCATGTGGTAGACTGAGTAGCAATATTATGATCCTCTCATGTGTGTTATCTAGACCATGAAACCCAAGAAGGGTGTCCGCTAAAGAATAATGTTGGCAGACAGAAAGTTGGTGCTTATATTCTAATTCTTATGGTTCTAGCCAGACTTTAGTAATATCATTTTCAGCTGATTAGTTATGGCTATTATCTAGCTGGAAGAGATACTTAAGAAAGAGTTAGTGATAGTGTACTCTTTTGCCTCCTTGGATCAATATTTAGTTTTCTACCTCTGAAAGGGGGAAGAAAGTTTTAAGAATTTAAGGGATATAAGGTTCCTAATAAAGACGTTATGCACAAATTGGCATTTGGTATCATAATGTGGTGATGGAGAATCCATGGAATCAGAGTATCTTAGTATTAAAAAATAATCTCTACTGCATTTCAGAATAGGTTGCTGGATAGTTTAATTTCTAGTGGTGTGATGTTTACTATTGCAAGACAGCTAATTTACTGTTGGAAAACGTTTTTTAGGTTGAATCAAAATTTGCTTTCTAACACTTGTACTCGTTGGCCTGCTTTGGGCTAGTAGATTTAATAAAAATAATTTTTTTTACTATAGCAAACATCTACATAGCACATATTATTTTAAGTGTTTCACATAGGACTATTCACATTTAACCCTCACAACCACCCTGGGAAGTAGATACTTTTATTATCTCCATTTTACAGATATGGAAACTGAGGCACTGAATTGCCCAAGGTCATACCACTAGTTAAGAGGCTGAGTTGGTATTTGAACCCAGGCAGATTCCAAGCCTTTTGCTATTAACAAGTACAGATACACATCAAACTGTTAACAACCACCAACAGCAGTATTTAGTAATTGATATAAGGAACTATACACATTAGCAGTTGTTGCAACCAAGAAACTTTTTTTTTTTGTAACATTCCCAGTGTCTAATTCTGCAAACTCAGAAAGAGTTTGAGAAAACTGAAAAGTCCCTCATTGTGATGCTAACTTCTTTCTTTAGATAGCCCTTATATACTTGAGAACAGAGGTCCTGCTTTCCTTAAGACTTCTTTCTAGGCTAAATATCCCTAGTTCTTAATGATACTTCATATTCATCTTCAGCCAGAAAATATTTGTTGAACACTTACTTTTTTCCCAGGTACTGTGCTTGGCACTATATAAAAATAAAATACTCAAAGATTAATTTCTTGGGCAATTTATGGTTTTGTGGGGGAGAAAAATAAGTTTAAAATGATAACAGTATATTGAAGAATTATAATAGAATTATGCTTAAGTTTCTTTAGGAATAGAGAGAGACCTGTAAATATTAGTGGGGTATTAGTGGGAGATTTCCTTAGATGGTTATACTTTACCTAAGACTTGCAGGATGGGTAGAAATAAGCTAGTATGTATAGATGGAGGACATACTATAAGAGCAGATGAAACAAATGGGCACAGATTGGCAGTATGACAAAGTATGTGTAGGGAACTGCAAGTAGTTTAATTCCCTGGAGTGAAGGGTGCATCTAGGGAAAGAGCTGGAGATGAGATCAGAGAGGACAAGACCTTCTGTCTTATACTGAGATTGAGGGAGGCCATTGTAATAAATTTAGTTTTATAAATATTTATTGAGTGCCTGCTATTTATACTAGCTCTGTGCTAGACATTTGGGATTTGTTAAGAACAAAAACATCATCTCTGTCTTCTTAACACAGTTAATTGGAAAATAAAGACAAAAACATTAAGTCTGGTAACTATGGTAAGGTACATATAGAAAGCTATGTGAGCGTATATTTCTGGAATCTAATTTGTCCTGGGATTAGAGTCACCCTTCCTAAAGGAATACTCTTTATGCTAAAACTAGAAAGACAAATAAAACTTAGCTAGGAGAACCTGGGAGGCAGAGGTTCATGGATTGGGGACAATGTACCAGAAGAGGAAACAGAGCAGGAAATATCTTAGGTTCTGAAATAAAGTTAACATTGTTTTTGGTAGGATTCCTCAGTAGTAGATCCTGAGGCATAAGTTTGAGTGAAAGTAGCTTGTTTGGATGATCAGAAAAGAGTGGACAAGAAAGATTGGGAAGGTAAGAAACTCAGTACAGAGTGCATTAATGACCAGGTTACCTCTTTAAACACTGGAGCTCAATCTTACTATGGAACTCTGGAAGACTGCATAGAACATGCCTCAGAATTGTGATATCTGAGGGGTGAGGAAGCCAGAGTATTTATTCATCAAATTCTTTTTTTTTAAGATTTTATTTATTTGAGAGAGAGAGAGGAAGGGAGAGCATGGGTGTGGGGATGGGGCAGAGGAAGAGGGAGAAGCAGACTCCCCATGAGCAGGGAGACCTATGAGGTGCTCGATCCCACGATGCGGAGATCATGACCCGAGCCTAAACCAGACACTTAACCCACTGAGCCACCCAAGCACCCCAGTTCATCAAATTCTATCTGTATTCGATTGAAGGCTGTTCTTAGGGATGTTAACTCCCCAGCATGTCTATGTTAGCTAGAATGTAGGTTGAACAAGCTCCTATAGCCAGAGGGAGCTCTCATGTAGAGTCACAGGTGTTTGAAATAAAATGTGTTCATGTACAGTGTCCCATATTGAGTCCTCTCTGCTCTCTCAATAGACCTTTAAGGTTGTTGGTCACAGTTAAAAAAACAAAAAAAACAAACTTCTAATGGAAGAGATACTGGGGCAACTATAGTCTTTCTGCTGCAGTTAATCCCAAGGTTAAATTTGAAATATATCATTTGTGTCCTCTACCAGTTATTCTAGATTCTCCTCACCTTGGTCAACACTTACTGTTCTAATTTGCTTGTCTGGTGGGATTATCCAGAACTTCTTCCCTTCATCCCTAAGCTGAGCATTTTGTTTTCTTTCCACATGAAGCTGATGATCAGGTGTACTATTCCAGTTGCCTTTACCATGATCTTTCAAGGCCATCCCTGACTTGGGCTGTTGTGTATTAGCAGTAGATTTGTGGCCCACCTCAACATATCGAGCTGGCCTATCAGATTTAAGAATTGCCTTATTGGGTCGTATATGTGAGCTGAAGGAGAAGGGTAGGTATGAGCTACTTTTTTATGTTAACTTGTATCATCTGGGCCTTTTAAGACCCAATTCTCACTTCCTTATTACCATATTAATGTGTAGGAGCAGTAGTTCCAAATACAGCATTTGCTATATCTAAAATACAGTAGTAGAAGGGGCAACATGTGTGAACTTATCCTTTAACTTTGAGTAGATATCCAAAGTTGGGTCCTGGTAATGTACCTCTAAAAACCTCACCAATATGGCAGGATCTTGCATCATTTTAGGGTTTATCTGTCACCCTCTAGGTGCACATGTATCTTATCAGTGGTACATATTTATGTCATTTCTTCTTATGCTCTTCCATCAAAATAATAGGTTAGTGTGATGTTTGTGAAAATGTCAAGATTATAAGGCTCTTTTGGACTATATTACGATACAGAGCAAGAGGGCTAACTTAGGGTTAAAGCAAGACTATAAATATGTATTATTGTCTGCTCCAGATGAAAACAAACTTCCCTTGATCTTTTTTTTTTGATGGAGATTAAAAATAATGCAATCTCTAGATGAATAGTCCCCTATCAAGTTCCAAAGCCTATTTCGACCTGTTCTAGTTAGGATACCATATCTGGCAAAGCACCTGCAATTGGGTCTCTGTGTAAAAAACCCACCCTATTTCCGAGTTTCTCCTTTATTCTTACTACTATATTCACAATACTTCTGACATCAGATATGTGGGGTTTTTTTGTTTCTTTTCCCATACCAAGCAATTCTGGGACACCAGCTGGGTGTTGTACATTTTAACTCAATTCTGATACTGTCTACCTGGAGATAACATCAGATCCCAGATTTTAAGGGATCAGTCCCACAAGATTGTCCCCCCACTTCAGATGTCAATTGCAAGTCCAGGTTATCATCTGTGCTTCTGACAGATCAGTTACAAATCGGAGGTTCCCATGACCCCCCTCCTTAGGTTCAATTAATTCGTAAAGCACCTCACAGAATTCAAGAAAACAGTTTACTTCTCTTTACCAGCTTACTATGAAAGGATACAATAAAAGATAAAGATGGGGGTGCCTGGGTGGTGCAGTTAGTTAAGCATCCCCCTCCTGGTTTTGGCTCAGTTTGTGATCTCAGGGTCATTAGGTCAAGCCCTGTGTCAGGTCAACATTAAGTCTGCTTGAGATTTTTTTTTCCCTCTCCCCCTGCCCGTCCTGCTCATGCTCTCTCTCTTTCTCTCAAATAAATAAATAAATCTTAAAAAAAGAAAAGAAAAGATAGAGATGAACATCCAAATGGAAAAGATGTATAGATGCAAAGTATATTGGAAGAGGTGAGGAGCTTCCATGTTCTCTCTGAGTGCACCACTCTCCCAACATCTCCACATATTTACCAATCTGAAAGCTCTTTGAATCCCATACTTTTGGGATTTTTATGGAGACTTCATAATGTAGGCATGATGGATTATTAACTTCATTTCTTGCCCTTCTCCTCTCTCTTGAGAATGGGGAGTGAGACTGAAAATTCCAAGATTTTAATCATGTCTTTGCCTTTCTGGTAACCACCTCCCCATCCAGGAGCCCACCAAACACTGCCTCATAAAAACAAAAGACACTGCTATCATCCGGGAAATTACAAGGGATTTAGGAGTCCAGTGGCAGGACCCATGGTCAAATACCAAATCTTAGAACAAAAGGTGCTCCTAGTGCTCTTATCACTTAGGAAATTATAAGGGTTTTAGGAGCTTTATGCCAGGAACTGAGACATATATATATATATATATATATATATATATATATATATATATATATATATATATTCTATGATTTTGCAGTCTTTCACCTTTAGACCTGCCTTGATCCATTTGGTTTTACAGGATCATACCAGGGAGTTAAATGGGAATGAGTAAGAATGCTGCATTATTTAATCTTTGATGGTGGAACAATTCTTCGCCTTTCTACTTAGAATGTAACAATACTTTTAATTTACTCTCTTGACCTGGGGAGGTAGATAGTTTCAGGGATTTCCACTCAGTCTTTATTATAATAATGGCTCTAACCCCATGAACTGTTGTTCTTTCAGCATCCAAATATATCCAACAAATTTATACACATAAGATTCAAATAAATGACCAAATGATCAATGGACTCACAGTAAGATGGACTTTGAGTAGGACTCAATTTATCACCTGACCTCTGTCTGCTTCTACTTTAATAGGGGGCCATGATGGCATGTTGGATGCCCTCATACTAGTGTTATCTCAGATCTTGTATTCAGTTGCCCTCAGAATATTTGACTATTCTCTCTTTCCCAGTATATAGTCATTTTGGTAAATGGCCTTAGGTCACTATGAGAAAGTGGGAAAAATCCTTGTGTGTGTGTGTGTGTGTGTGTATATATATATACTGTGACATTCTGGGGACTCTCCTTAAGGCAACCATCCTGTTTTACTTAAGGGGCTCTGAATCTGAAAACTGACTCAAGTATGGAAATTTGATGTGGGATTATGGTTTTCTATTGCAGTCATTGATATTAGCTTTTTTCTCACCTGTTCTTCATCTTTTTGTTGTGGTGGTGGTCAAATTATGCAACCATGGGCTGATCATCTTTATCTTCACTGGGAACACCAATAATATATCAGGCATCACCTCAAATACCTATAGGTCAATCCCCATAGTTACCATTTTGGTCTTGTTGCTATTTATTCTGTCACTATGTAGCTTCTGCTATTACAGAATCCTAGCATCCCCACTGACAGTCAGTAGCCAAGTTGCATCTCCTTCCATCAACCCTGGCTGTAGGGAAAGCCACCACTGTGTTTTCCAGTGATGCTGGTAGCCTGTCCACTAGCGCATTTCTTATTCACTATTGTTTTAATGAAGAGAGTTTCTTCTTCCCTATTCTGCCATCAAAGAGGAACATAGATAACTACTGGGTTTTTCTCATCTTTTTTTTTTTTTTTTTAAAGTAATCTCTACCCCCAGAGTAGGGCTTTTTCTCATTCTGTGTAATAAATTCATCTTAGCATTTGAACATCTCTCTGACCTTTGACCCCTTCGTAGTACTTTATCAAGGCTGTTTCTGAAAGACTATGTACAACATTCTTCAAAATTGTTCTACTCAAAGGGTAAGGAAACCAATTCCCATTCATAGTTGGTTGAGGGCTGCTTCTGAGTCTACTAATGCCCCAGCACTTCTGGCCTGTCCTGAACACTAGCCAAGCATGCTCTTGTGACTGGAAAAAGTGATCAGCCAGTCATAGGTACCTTATGATATGATGTTAGTACATACAGAAATGGTGAATACTGACTAGACATGGAAGATGAACCAATGTCTGCTAAAAGCATCAAGTATCAGTAGGAGGATGGGGAAAGATGAGACAGAATAGACATTATTAATTATACTAAAGGCAATGATAAACTATAAAAATATGGCTATATTTTTAAAGGTATTTATTTTACGTTCCTCTCTCAGGAGTCAGGCATATTCTAAGACAATAAAAAGAGAGAGATATATGTTATATTGTTTTAACATAATAAAAGATGATAAAACTCTACTGCAATGTGAAAATTCTGATTATCTTGCAGGTACCACTCAAGGAGACCTTATGACTGAGGAGAACTGACCACTACGAGGTTTTTTTTTTTTCCCTGAATCTCATCTCCATCCCCATCTAGTGGGAAAGTCAACAGAAGTGACTGGTGGCTGACAACTGGCACAAAAAGAAGTATGACACTGAGAACGATGAGAAAATGGCATATAAAATACTTGTTAAGGGGAAAGAGGACATAAAGTTCAAAAGGGCTAAAATTTTGAGGCTGGCCAAGAGGATGCTGGGGAGGGTGGTAGAATAGGGTGGAAGGTTGCTCCTGGATTCCTACACCTGCCTTAGAGACCCTGTAACTCTTTTGAGTAATTACAACTTTAGCCTAAAGTAAAGGATAGTTTTATACAGATATCCAAATCCCTTTTATGTGTTTGATCCAGAAAAATAAAAGCATTGGGAACTCATACTCCCCCCACCCCCACTTTATTTGACATCAGGGAAGAAGTGCTAAAGTTAATTAAGGGATTTTAATAGGGGACATGAACAGATTTGCATTTTTGGAAGATGACTCTTGCTGTCACATCATGTGAAACTATGTTAAAACAAAGAAAGAATGGAGAAAGGCAAAGATGTACAATGGTTTGATTTAGGATGGTGGCATTAGGATGAAAGGAAGGGAAGAGATTTGAGGTATATTTAGGAGGTAGTGACTCAGTGATTGATTTAATTTGAAGAATAAGCAAATAGGAGGAAATAATTCCTAGGTAGTTGTATCTTTTTCTGAGATATGGTATAATGGAGGAAGAGAAGGAGGTTTTAAAATAGATACATATAGTGAATTCAGTTTTGAATTCAGGGTGTTTAGAAGACATTCAAATGGAGATGTCCAGTAGGAGTTACTTATGCACATCTGGAACTCAAAGCATGAATCTGGCTGAAGATAGTTTTGGCGGGAATTGTAAAAAAGAACTTAGAACTATGTGAGAGGAAAAGGTTGCCCAGATGGAGGATATATAGAGTGAGATATGTAGTAGAGTTGAATAGGAGGTTACTAGGGATTACGTCAAGAAATGAGGAGCCAAGGTTTGGTTGTGTTGTCTATGTAAATATTGATGATACCCATCATGATGAAAGGGATTGTCATGGGTAGAAGACATAAAAATTGTCAATGAATGGGGAGAACATCAGAAAATCTGTAGATAAAGCCACAGTGAGGAATAAGGTTCATATATCAGAATGACACAGACATCAAAGGAATGGGTACTTTATATGAAGATGCAACATTCCCAGCCTGGAAGTGGTAGTGAGGAACAGGGATGACCTGAACCTTCTACAGACCCTATAGTAGGAGTTGGGTAAGAAAAGGACCAGCATGATTTCATTCAGTTGGTGGTATAACTTCAGGTAAGAGCCATATTTTAGCTCAGGTAAGGAAATAATAGAGAATTTTGTAAATAATTTAGATTTTGCAGAGTCTTTTAATTGGGGAAAGGGAGATTCAGAGATCAGAGGTAAAGAGCTAATAAAGTGGTAATTTGGACAAAGGGGGAGGGGTTGAGAGGAGAACCCATACTGTGGTGGCAGCAGGGTGGGCCAGGAACTGACCAAAGTAAGGACTGTGAGGGTTGAGGAATGTAGGTATATTGTATATATGGGGATAAGGCTTTTTCCTTTCTGCATCATGATCAGATTTGCATTTTATAAAATCACTCTGACAGGTGAAGATCACGGATTCTGGAGGACCCGCCTGGCTCCAGAAAGACTATTTGAAAGACTATTGTAAAAATCTAAGTGAAAAAGGATGGGTCCTTGAACTAAGGCAGCAGAGGGATCTGCAGCCATGAAAGATATATAGGTGAAAGAATCCATAGAACTGGATGATTGATTAGATGCAGAGGATGAAGGAGAGTGATGGCAAGGCAAGAGTGTAGGATGGCTTTCTATTTCTGATTTGTTAACCAGGTAGAGGGTGGCATCAATTTCTAGGTTAGAGAATGAAGCAAGAGGAACAGATTTTGCAAGGTAGGGGGATGGAAGAAAAGTTTTCTTTTAAAAATGGTTATTTTGAGATGCCTTTGGGATAGCCCCAACAGCAGTGTCCAGTAAGCAGTCGAGTCAGGAGACCTAGCAGATACGGATAGAGGCCTGAGTTGGATTTAATGGATGTGCGAGTCATTAGAATATATGTATCTAATTAAACAAGGGTATGGGAAGAATACAGAGAATGACTGAATGTATGAGAAAATTGATTGAAGATGGAGCCCTGGGTCATACCACATTTTATGATGCAAATGGAGAAAGCTATCAAGGCCATAAAAGATCATATCAAGAGGTAGAAGGAAAGTTGGGGAAGACTAATGTCATGAAGTGAAACATGAAGTAAAAGACAGAGATTCAAGAAGAAAGGGTCCTGGAGATTCTTAAATGCTGCAAAAAAAAAAAAAAAGCACAAAGCAGAGGAAATTACCCATTGGATTTGATAACAAGAAGGCTAATTATGACCTGAACCAGAGTAATTTTGGTTTGGGGATGACTGCAGCACAATTAAAGATATTAAAGAGGGCACGTATTGAATGGAGCACTGGGTGTTATACACAAACAATGAATCATGGAACACTACATCAAAAACTAATGATGTAATGTATGGTGATTAATATAACATAATAAAATTTTAAAAAATGCATTGATTGGAAAGTTACTAGGGGAAACACACCTTCAGAAATCAATTCTGGGTAGAAAAAGTGTTTAGATGTGAAATATTTAAAACTTTAAAAAATATATTTAGGAGACTATCTTATGCCTTCTGAGTAAGGACAGACTTCAACAAGCAATAAAAAGTGCTAACATAGGAGAAAAGACTGATTAATTAACTACATTGGATTTAAGAATTGCTATTCATCAAAAGGTACATAAATAAAGTAAAAAGACAAGCAGTAAACTGGAGACAAAATTCACAACACAATTAACTAACAAGGGATTAATTTCTAAAATAGGTACATGTTTTTTTCTTTAAAAATCCTTATAAGTCAGTAAGAAAAGTAAGCAACCTAATTGAAAAATAGACAAATAACATGAACAGATTTGAAACAAAATGAGGAATACATGAAAAGAAAGGTGCTTAATCTCTTTAATAGTCAGGAAAATGCAAGTTAAGAGCATAATCAGATATAATTTTATACCCACTAGACTGACAAAAATCAAGAAATCTGACTATATCAAGTATTGGAAAGGATAGAAAACATTGTGAAAATTTATATACCACCAGTGGGATAATAAATTGGTTAGATAACTTCAAAAAGCAGTTTGACATTTCCTTGGAATACTGGGCATTTACATTCCCTAAAACTGAATGATTGTGGTCCTAGATGTATACTCTAGTGTATAATATCTCCAAACTGGTGATCTCCTTTCGTCTTATCAAACATTATATAATAAATTTTCAATGACTAGCTGCTTAGTCAATGAATGTAGAATATTCCTGTGGACGCTTGGCTATGAAGGCAAAGAGAGAGGTAACTTGTGGTTTCTATAGGATTCACTGGTCTTTTCTGGACAGATTCCTCCTCCAACATGGCCCCCAGGAGTGGTATGTGACTTTCTTGCTCCTGGTTTGTTCTGTCTCTTATATAATGTCCACTGTCAAAGCTGTCAGTGATACCTTCACTTTCTGGGCAGCCCCATCCCGTTTTGTGTCACATTGAGTTTGCTGTCAAGTTTTGGGCCAGTCTGAGAGTCTAACTAGCACATAAAGCCTATTTTCTGTGGGGGAGAAAGGATTCTGAACTTTCATACTAACTGAAAATTGCAATAATGGATTAATGAGTGGTGGTGCCTAATTTACTAATTTCTAGAGCTTTTTGACATTCCTGAAAAATAGCTCATTTTATGCAAGGCCTTTTAGAATGAGAAAAATAATCATAGACAAGAATGATGCTATTATTTATAGAGTTTTTATATGCAGTGTTCCAAGTGTTCCTGAGATGTCACAGCTGTCTGGAAAAGACTCTACAAAGAGTGTTGCCAATATTATTTTTTATTTTTAGTAAATATTCAGTAGAGGTTGAATCAATGCCCCATTAAAAACACTTTCAGAATTGGGTCTGAGTCATCTTGGTTTTTTTTTTTTTTTTCTAATCCATTTGTTTTCTAGACAGAGTGACTGAGTGGTTTCTTGATTTAGTGATTTCCAACTTTGACTCAAACCAACTATCACATGCTAAGCCTGCAGCTTGATTCTATCAACTATAGTGAGCAAAGTAGAGTACCTCTATACATGGGAAACCTTCAAAGATCGTCATCATCAAAAGGCTCTGGTTGAATCCACAGCCATCCGTGGCACTGTGCTGTGTTAGTACTGTGAGGTTTCAGAAAGGCTGCTGGCACTTCACAATAAGTAATAAGTAAATATCCCAAGGAAAAAAGAAACCTTGAAGAATGTGTTACAGAAGGCAGAGTCTGTAGTTTCCACCATTTGTGTTCACTGAAATTTTTATTTTTCTTACATTTATACTTCACATTTCAATGTACAGATGTCTTCTGCATATACTTTGATTTTTAGAATCATATTGTGAGATCAGCAAAGGGCTAAATCATCATCCCCATTTTGGAGTTAAAGAAGGTGAGATTTAGAGATGGTAAGTTACAGACCTAATAAATAATAGAGGAGGGGCTTGCTCCCAGCAACCTCTTTGGATTCCAAGTTGTATAGTGAACTATACAACACTACAGAGTTGTCAGCCAGGTATGGTCAAATGCAGTGGAGATGATCATGTTCTTAAATATTAACTAGATGTGCTCTTCTTCCCTCCTCATGTGGCTATATTACAATGTTTAGTTGACTGGCCATTGATTCCAAGGATTGTTTCATAATGGTGATTAAATTCATTCTATTCAGCTCTTTAAAAATTCATAAAAAGATCACTTATACATATTTTTCCATGAGCTATTTTTTGAATTAAGCTTACCTCTCGATGGTGGAGATATCACAAAATTTCATCTCTGCAGTCTCTCATGGTCCTAAAATTCTATGATATGATTTTTAAAAATTGACTCTGCATTTTGTGGTAGTAGTATTAATATGAATAAAGGCACACTTATTATATGACTAAATTGGTATTTGTATTGGCTCAAAGTTATACAAGCCTTCTGTATTTTAATACTTATCACAACTTTTGAGGGGGTAAGGAGTATTATTGTCTTACACAAATAATAATGCAGAATCTAGACCCTGAGTAATGCGTCTTAGTTTGCACAGCTAATATCTCTGCTAAGGTTTCAACAGTCTGTTTTATTTCTCAGACTATACTTATAGCCCTGTGCTCTACTGCAGAACTTTGATATTCATAAGAGAAAAGTTTGAAGTCTAGCAAACTGGTATCAGAGAAGTTGAGAAACAACACTAAAAGATGCATACTAGAATTTTTTGTCAGGACTTCCAACTTCATGGGGAAAATGTAGGCTTTTGAGTCAGACCCACCTTTAAATAGGGATCAAATATGGACCTCTCAGGGTTGTTGTAAAGATTAAATCAAATAATGCATATAAAATAACTGATATGTAGTATGACCTCAGTGAGATCACTTTTTTATAGCCTTTATTTACACAATATGTCACTTATATACTTTTTGTTTAAAGAAAGAGAAAAGTCTAATAAAATGTATGTAGGAAAACAGATAAACTCATATAACAAGACTGAAGGTAGGCAATTCTGTGACAAATTCAGAGGCTCAATGATATACTCGGGTTCTCTTTCTCTTCTTATTCAGCAGTCCTGTGTTTATGGTTCACTGGATGTGTCCACATGCTAGGTATTCTGTGTAGATGCAGTCATATCAAGTAAAAAAAGAAAGTTGAAATCTTTCTTCCAGGACTTTTCTTTTCCTAGACCATAAGCAGATGAGAATTTTGACGTATGCTTTTTGAAAACAAATCACCGTCTAGGGGAATAGAATTTACATAACTAACTTTGACTAAGTAAAAGTCTCCTTCCTGGGATGGGAAGCGGCTCACCACCCTTAACACATTATGGTCACTTGAGACTTGAGCAAAATTGGGATTATCTTAACCAGGAAGAAGGAGGTGCAGAGGGGCTGTGGGATAAGCAGTTCGCAATGTGTATACCACGCCTGAGAAGAAAGTAGAGCATTGGCAAAAATCTCAATTCTAGAGAGAGGAACAAGAGTTACTGGAAATTAATCCAGGTGGAAACTTGTAATAGGAGAACTTGTGTAAATTATGGCTCAAGTTAAGGACTTGATCACAGGGGATAAAGCCTGAGCCTAGGAACTAGGACCTGTGACCAAGCCCTAAAGTAGCAGAAATTGGCAAGGGGGACTTGAGACTCAAATGCTAGCCTAAAGCTTGTGACATTCTCTTTGGACAAAGAATTAGCCCCAGAGTCTAAGTGATACCTAAGCTCTGGTAGGATTGAAAATGGACCTAGCACTCCTGTCTCTCAACTAAGTCTTCAATCTGTTTTCTTCTATTGGCTCCTTCCATTTAGGCAATGAATATACTCCTTCTCTAAGGCTTAAAAAATGTCTTTCTTGACCCTGCTTCACAAGAATTCTTCTTTTTGGCTCCCCCTGTCATTTTCCTGACTGTTGTTCACTCCCATTTCCGTCTGAAGTCCAGACCCTCTCTATTCATACATCCACACAAAGTACCCTATCTGCCTTTATGATGAAATTAACATCAGTGCCTGTGGTCACTTTCAGGCCTTCTCTCTTTTTTTTTTAAATTTTTTATTGTTATGTTAATCACCATATATTACATAATTTGTTTTGGTGTAGTGTTCCATGATTCATTGTTTGTTCATAACACCCAGTGCTCCATGCAGAACGTGCCCTCCTCAATACCCATCACCAGGCTAACCCATCCCCCTACCCTCCTCCCCTCTAGAAACCTCAGTTTGTTTTTCAGAGTCCATCATCTCTCCTGGTTCGTCTCTCCCTCTGACTTACTCCCCTTCATTCTTCCTCTCCTGCTATATTCTTCTTTTTCTTTTTTCTTAAAATATGTTGCATTATTTGTTTCAGAAGTACAGATCTGTGATTCAACAGTCTTACACAATTCACAGCGCTCACCGTAGCACATATCTTCCCCAATGTCTATCACCCAGCCACCCCATCCCTCCCACCCCCGACCACTCCAGCAACCCTCAGTTTGTTCCTGAGATTAAGAATTCCTCATATCAGTGAGGTCATATGATACATGTCTTTCTCTGATTGACTTATTTCACTCAGCATAACACCCTCCAGTTCCATCCACGTCGTTGCAAATGGCAAGATCTCATTCCTTTTGATGGCTGCATAATATTCCATTGTGTATATATACCACCTCTTCTTTATCCATTCATCTGTCGATGGACATCTTGGCTCTTTCCACAGTTTGGCTATTGTGGACATTGCTGCTATAAACATTGGGGTGCACGTACCCCTTCGGGTCCCTACATTTGTATCTTTGTGGTAAATATCCAGTAGTGCAATTGCTGGATCGAATGGTAGCTCTAATTTCAACTGTTTGAGGAACCTCCATACTGTTTTCCAGAGGGATTGCACCAGCTTGCATTCCCACCAACAGTGTAGGAGGGTTCCCCTTTCTCCCCATCCCCGCCAACATCTGTCGTTCCCTGACTTGTTAATTTTAGCCATTCTGACAGGTGTGAGGTGGTATCTCATTGAGGTTTTGATTTGGATTTCCCTGATGCTGAGCGATGTTGAGCACTTTTTCATGTGCCTGTTGGCCATTTGGATGTCTTCTTTGGAAAAATGTCTGTTCATGTCTTCTGCCCATTTCTTGATTGGATTATTTGTTCTTTGGGTGTTGAGTTTGATAAGTTCTTTATAGATTTTGGATACTAGCCCTTTATCTGATATGTCATTTGCAAATATTTTCTCCCATTCTGTCGGTTGTCTTTTGGTTTTGTGGACTGTTTCTTTTGCTGTGCAAAAGCCTTTTATCTTGATGAAATCCCAATAGTTCATTTTTGCCCTGGCTTCCTGTGCCTTTGGTGATGTTTCTAGGAAGAAGTTGCTGCGGCTGAGGTCGAAGAGGTTGCTACCTGTGTTCTCCTTTAGGATTTGGATGGACTCCTGTCTCACGTTTAGGTCTTTCAACCATTTGGAGTCTATTTTTGTGTGTGGTGTAAGGAAATGGTCCAGTTTCATTCTGCATGTGGCTGTCCAATTTTCCCAACATCATTTGTTGAAGAGACTGTCTTTTTTCCACTGGACATTCTTTCCTGCTTTGTCAAAGATAAGTTGACCATAGAGTTGAGGGTCCATTTCTGGGCTCTCGATTCTGTTCCATTGATCTATGTGTCTGTTTTTGTGCCAGTACCATACTGTCTTGATGATGACAGCTTTGTAATAGAGCTGGAAGTCCGGAATGGTGATGCCGCCAGCTTTGCTTTTCTTTTTCAACATTCCTCTGGCTATTCGGGGTCCCTTCTGGTTCCATACAAATTTTAGGATTATTTGTTCCATTTCTTTGAAAAAAGTGGATGGTATTTTGATGGGGATTGCATTGAATGTGTAGATTGCTCTAGGTAGCATTGACATCTTCACAATGTTGGTTCTCCCAATCCATGAGCATGGAACATTTTTCCATTTCTTTGTGTCTTCTTCAGTTACTTTCATGAGTATTTTATAGTTTTCTGAGTACAGATCCTTTGCCTCTTTGGTTAAATTTGTTCCTAGGTATCTTATGGTTTTGGGTGCAATTGTGAATGGGATTGACTCCTTGATTTGTCTCTCTTCTGTCTTGTTGTTGGTGTATAGGAATGCCACTGATTTCTGTGCATTGATTTTATAGCCTGCTACTTGACTGAATTCCTGTATGAGTTCTAGCAGTTTTGGGGTGGAGTCTTTTGGGTTTTCCACATAAAGTATCATATCATCTGCAAAGAGTGAGAGTTTGACTTCCTCTTTGCCAATTTGGATGCCTTTGATTTCTTTTTGCTGTCTGATTGCTGTGGCTAGGACTTCTAATACTATGTTGAATAGCAGTGGTGAGAGTGGACATCCCTGCCGCGTTCCTGACCTTAGGGGAAAAGCTCTCAGCTTTTCCCCATTGAGAATGATATTCGCTGTAGGTTTTTCGTAGATGGCTTTTATGATATTGAGGTATGTACCCTCTATACTCTGAAGAGTTTTGATCAAGAAAGGATGCTGTACTTTGTCAAATGCTTTTTCTGCATCTATTGAGAGGATCATATGATTCTTGTTCTTTCTTTTGTTAATGTATTGTATCACGTTGATTGATTTGCGGATGTTGAACCAGCTTTGCAGCCCAGGGATAAATCCCACTTGGTCGTGGTGAATAATCCTTTTAATGTACTATTGGATCCTATTGGCTAGTATTTTGGTGAGAATTTTTGCATCCATGTTCATCAAGGATATTGGTCTGTAATTCTCCTTTTTGATGGGATCTTTGTCTGGTTTTGGGATCAAGGTAATGGTGGCCTCATAAAATGAGTTTGGAAGTTGTCCTTCCATTTCTATTTTTTGGAACAGTTTCAGGAGAATAGGTATTAATTCTTCTTGAAATGTCTGATAGAATTCCCCTGGGAAGCCATCTGGCCCTGGGCTTTTGTTTCTTGGGAGATTTTTGATGACTGCTTCAATTTCCTTAGTGGTTATAGGTCTGTTCAGGTTTTCTATTTCTTCCTGGTTCAGTTTTGGTAGTTGATACATCTCTAGGAATGCACCCATTTCTTCCAGGTTATCTAATTTGCTGGCATAGAGTTGCTCATAATATGTTCTTATAATTGTTTGTATTTCTTTGGTGTTGGTTGTGATCTCTCCTCTTTCATTCATGATTTTGTTGATTTGGGTCCTTTCTCTTTTCTTTTTGATCAGTCTGGCCAGGGGTTTATCAATCTTGTTAATTCTTTCAAAGAACCAGCTCCTAGTTTCGTTGATCTGTTCTACTGTTCTTTTGGTTTCTATTTCATTGATTTCTGCTCTGATCTTTATTATTTCTCTTCTCCTGCTGGGTTTAGGCTTTATTTGCTGCTCTTTCTCCAGCTCCTTTAGGTGTAGGGTTAGATTGTGTATTTTAGACCTTTCTTGTTTCTTGAGAAAGGCTTGTATTGCTATATACTTTCCTCTCAGGACTGCCTTTGCTGTATCCCAAAGATTTTGGACAGTTGTGTTTTCATTTTCATTGATTTCCATGAATTTTTTTAATTCTTCTTTAATTTCCTGGTTGACCCATTCATTCTTTAGTAGGATGCTCTTTAGCCTCCGTGTATTTGAGTTCTTTCCGACTTTCCTGTTGTGATTGAGTTCTAGTTTCAAAGCATTGTGGTCTGAAAATATGCAGGGAATAATCCCAATCTTTTGGTACCGGTTGAGACCTGATTTGTGACCTAGGATGTGATCAATTCTGGAGAATGTTCCATGGGCACTAGAGAAGAAGGTGTATTCCGTTGCTTTGGGATGGAATGTTCTGAATATGTCTGTGAAGTCCATTTGGTCCAGTGTGTCATTTAAAGTCTTTATTTCCTTGTTGATCCTTTGCTTAGATGATCTGTCCATTTCAGTCAGGGGGGTGTTAAAGTCCCCCACTATTATTGTATTGTTGTCAATGTGTTTCTTTGCTTTTGTTATTAATTGCCTTATATAATTGGCTGCTCCCATGGTAGGGGCATAGATATTTACAATTGTTAGATCTACTTGTTGGATAGACCCTTTAAGTAGGATATAGTGTCCTTCCTCATCTCTTATTACAGTCTTTGTTTTAAAATCTAGTTTGTCTGATATAAGGATTGCCACCCCAGCTTTCTTTTGGTGTCCATTAGCATGGTAAATGGTTTTCCACCCCCTCACTTTCAATCTGGGGGTGTCTTTGGGTCTAAAATGAGTCTCTTGCAAACAGCATATGGATGGGTCTTGTTTCTTAATCCAATTTGATGGCCTGTGTCTTTTGATTGGGGCATTGAGCCCATTTACATTCAGGGTAACTATTGAAAGGTATGAATTTAGTGCCATTGCATTGCCTGTAAGGTGACTGTTACTGTATGTTGTCTGTGTTCCTTTCTGATCTTTGCTTCTTTTAGGCTCTCTCTTTGCTTAGAGGACCCCTTTCAATATTTCTTGGAGGGCTGGTTTCGTGTTTGCAAATTCCTTTAGTTTTTGTTTGTTCTGGAAGCTTTTTATCTCTCCTTCTATTTTCAATGACAGCCTAGCTGGATATAGTATTCTTGGCTGCATATTTTTCTCGTTCAGTGCTCTGAAGATATCTTGCCAGTCCTTTCTGGCCTGCCAGGTCTCTGTGGATAGGTCTGTTGCCAATCTAATATTTTTACCATTGTAGGTTACATATCTCTTCTCCCAAGCTGCTTTCAGGATTTTCTCTTTGTCTCTGAGACTCGTAAGTTTTACTATTAGATGTCGGGCTGTTGACCTATTTTTATTGATTTTGAGAGGGGTTCTCTCTGCCTCCTGGATTTTGATGCCTGTTTCCTTCCTCACATTAGGGAAGTTCTCTGCTATTATTTGCTCCAATATACCTTCTGCCCCTCTCTCTCTTTCTTCTTCTTCTGGGATCCCAATTATTCTAATGTTGTTTTGTCTTATCGAATCACTTATCTCTCGAATTCTGCCCTCGTGATCCTGTAGTTGTTTCTCCCTCTTTTTCTCAGCCTCTTTACTTTCCATCATTTGGTCTTCTATATCACTGATTCTCTCTTCTGCCTCATTTATGCTAGCAGTTAGTGCCCCCATTTTTTATTGCACCTCATCAATAGCCTTTTTGATTTGTACTTGGTTAGATTTTAGTTCTTTTATTTCTCCAGAAAGGGTTTCTCTAATAACTTCCACGCTTTTTTCAAGCCCAGCTAGTATCTTTAAAGTCATGATTCTGAACTCTAGGTCCGACATCGTACTAATGTCCGTATTGAGTAGGTCCCTGGCTGACGGTACTACCTCTTGTTCTTTTTGCTGAGGTGATTTTTTTCGTCTTGTCATTTTGTCCAGAGGAGAATAGATGAATGAGAGAACAAAATGCTAACAGTTTTACAACGTCCCCAGCAAATATACTGTATAAAAATCAGAAAAGACCTGAAACCAGGGGAAAAGAAAGGGAAAGAAAGAAAAAAGAAAGAGAAAAAAAAAAGAAAAAAAAAGATAAAAACAAAAACAGAACAATACAAAAAAAGCAGAATGTGATCAAATATGATCAGGCTAGTGCATAGATCAGTGCCACACACTAGATTTTGGGCGTATTTTGGTCTGTTAGAAAAAAGTGCCTCCTGAAATTTTAAAGGAAGAAAGGCATATATGTACAAAATAAGGGTTGATACAATGAAGGGATAGAAGATGACTGTAAAGATGAAAATTATAAAAGATTTTATAAAAGGACTTGATAAGATAAGAAGTTGTTTGAAAAAAGAAAGAAGATTTAAAAAAAAAAGAAAAAAAGGGAGAGAATGTGATCAGGCAGGAGACTAGAACAGAACCATACACTAGTGATTTAGGGTATGTTTTTATCTGGTAGAAGAAACTGTATCTCAAAATTTTAAAGAGAGAACAACTTATGTATATATGCCAAAAATAAGGGTAACTACTATGAAGGGATAAAATATGACTCTAAAAATGAAAAATAAAAAATGTTTTTTTTTTAAAAGAGATTGATAAGATGTTGGTTGAAAAAGGGAAAAAGAAAAAGAAAAAAAAAACAGTTAACAAAAATTAACTTTGATGAACTAATGAATCATGGTAAAAAAAAAGCCATGAATTCTATGTGCAGTATTCCCCTAGCGCTGGAGTTCTCCCGTTCTCCTTGATCGGTCAACTTGGTCTTGGCTTGCTGGCTGTTCGTGCTGATCTTCTGGGGGAGGGGCCTGTTGCTGTGGTTTCCAAATGTCTTTGCTGGAGGCTGAATTGCCCCGCCCTTGTCGGTCCGGGCTAAGCAAGCTGCTCGGGTTTGATCTCAGGAGCTTTTGTTCCCTGCAAGCTCTCCGTACAGCCTTGGAGGACCAGGGCAAAAATGGTGGCCTCCCAATCTCCACCCGGAGGAGCTGAGAATTCGGGGCCCCGCTCCTCAGTGCGCCCCCAGAGAAAAGCAGTCACTCCCTTGTCCCTGGTCTCCGGCCGCTCTCCGTGGTCACCCGACCTGTGACCGAGCGTTTGTATCTCTGGCACCCGACCCCGTGTGGAGTCTCCAAACCCAGCAGATCCCTGCGGTGCGTTCCCGCGCCGCTCCTCCCCGGGAAGACTCAGGGGAGTCTGCCTGGATCTGCCACCTGTTGGGTCCCTGCTGCAGGAGCAGTGGCCCGACTGGGCCGCGGATCACAGTTTATGGCCACCCCGAGCTGAGAGCCCGCGCCTCAGCTCCGTCTCTGCAGCCGGCTTCCCCGCTCCGATACCTGGGAGCTCTGGCGCACTCAGGCTCCCCCGGTCTTTCTGTGACCCCAAGGGTCCTGAGACCCCACTGTCCCGCGAGGGTTCCACCCCCTGCTTAGCCACTGGAGCGACGTCCCTCAGCGGAGCCGACTTCTAAAAGCCCCGATTTTGTGCTCCGCGGCTCTAGCACTTGCCAGAAGCGGCCGGCGGAGGCCCCTCCCCCACCGTCTATCCTCCCGAATATCGCCTCGGATTCACTTCTCCGCACGTCCTACCTTCCAGTAAGTGGTCGCTTCTCTGTTCAGATAGTTGTTGCTACTCTCCTCTTTGATCTCCTGTTGAGTTCGTAGGTGTTCAGAATGGTTTGACCCCTATTCAGCTGAATTCCTGAGACCAGACGAAATCTAGGTCTCCTACTGCTCCGCCATCTTGCTCCGCTCTCTTTCAGGCCTTTTCATATTCAATTTCTTTGTTGAGCATGTTCCCTCTACCATACTTAATGTACTCTTCTAGTGAAATATCTGTAATCCTTTGGCTTCCATAACAAAGCTGTCTATGCCATTTCTGAGCTTCTCTGACCATACTTTCTCTGGGCCTTTGTGGGTGATTCTTCCTCAGCTCACCCCATACATTTTAGTGTTTCTAAGGCTTGCAATCCTGAATCCACTCTTTAAAAACATTTGTTACTTAATATTGATAGAGAAAACAACCTATAATATGCATTTGAAATTGTTTAGGGTACAGAGTGGCACAATATGATGATTTAATACACACACACATTGTGAGATGTTTACCATAAGCAAGTTAATTAACACACCCATCACCTCACATAGTTACCTTTATGTGTGTGTGGTAAGAACATTTGTGTTCTACTCTCTTAGCAAATTTCAAGTATAACATACAGTATATTAACTATAGTCACAATGCTGTACATCAGATTCCCAGATTTTATTCATTTTTATAACTGAAAGTTTGTACTCTCTGGCCAACATCTCCCCATTTCCCACTTCCCTCAACCCCTGGCAACCACCCTTCTACTCTTTGGTTCTATGAGGTGAATTTTTTAAGAGTCCACAAATACATGGAATCATACAGAATTTGTCTTTCTCTGTCTGGCTTATTTCACTTAGCACAATGTACTCCAGGCCCATCCAGGCTGTCACAAATGGCAGGATTTCCTTCCTTTTTATGACTGAATAATATTCCATTGTATATATACCACATTTTTTTTTTCTTTATCCATTCATCCATTAACAGACACTTAGATTGTTTCCATATCTTGGCTATTGCAAATAATGCTGCAGTGAACATAGGAGTGGAAGATACCTTTTTGAGTTACTGATTTCATTTCCTTTGGATAGATCCCTATAAGTGGGATTGCTGGATCATATGATAGTTCTATTTTTAATATTTTGAAGAACCTCCATACTATTTTCCATAATGACTATACCAATTTATATTCCCATCAACAGCACACAAGGGCTCCCTTTTCTCCACACCCTCACCAACCCTTTTCATCTCCTATCTTTTTGATAGTAGCCATCTTAACATGTGAAGTGATATTTCATTGTGGCTATGATTCACATTTCCCTGACGATTAGTGATACTGAACATCTTTTCATGCAAGTGTTCATGCCATTTGTATGTCTTCTTTGGATATATTTATAATTTCAGATCTTCATGATATTCTTGTTTTTAAATATTGTTTAGTGGACAAAAGTTAATAAAAACAAAATAAGGAGACAGCTAGTACTCAGTTGTTGAAAGAGGAGAAGCTAGCGTTGCCCCTTTTATTTTGCCAAGGTAAAAATTACTGTCCTGTGCTCATGTGTCAGTTCAGCGTCTATTATTTTATATTGAGTGCTGGCTCAAATCAATGGAAAGTCATCAAACTCCTCTGGTAGTGTGGCAATGTAACATGCAGGATTAAGTGTGCCAGGAGGCTTGTAACATGAAGGACTAAGTGTGCCAGCAGGCTTCTCAAAAGAAAGAGAGAGAGAGAGAGAGAGAGAGAGAGAGAGAGAGAAAGGAAGAGAAAGAGAAAGGAAGAAGGGAGGGAGGGAGGAGCAATGATTGTTGGCTGTCAACCTGATATATTCTGGCACCAAATCAGACTAATCCTGGGGCCTTTTGAGGATTTCAAGCTGTGGAAATTGTCTTAATTATAACATGCTGTGCTTCCATAGATACATTTTCAGGGGATCTCATGTAGCTTTACCTACAAGCTCACAATTAGCCCTTGTGTATTTAGTTGGTACACAAAAAGTCAACATTAGGATAGAACGAGGAAACAAGGTAATCTAGCACACTTAGCAATAGCAGTGCTGGCAAAGATGAAGACAAAATCTGCATTCTTCACTGTAAGTGTGATATAGAACTGGAGTCAATGATTTCATTTTCTTTAACACCCTTACCTACCCATTCCTGACCCCACCAATAGGTTATAAAATATGCATACCATTTCTGAGATGATAGCATTTAACATTTTGTTTTGTGAGAAATTACTTGAAAAGATTAGTTAGACAAACTTCTTCAATATAGAGTAAATTATTACTATTCAGTTTACATTCAATTATGGATCATTTCTGAATGAGCAGACATTATATACAAAAAATGCTTACATGCTTTGGGTTAAGAAACTATCAATAGGGAAATAAGGCAAATAAATAATGTATTTGGATACATAATGATTATGAAAGTTAATGATGAGCGTTAAATAAAAGTCTGTAGCTCTCTTCCTGTTAAAATTTTCAACAAAACATACCTTTGCAATGCCAACTCACTCTGCAAAGCAGTCAAGATTATGTGTACCAAGAAGGACATTTATAACTAGAGTAGGAGGTACCCTGTGCTTGCCCTAGGATCCTTCACATCTCCTGTTTATTCCTGTTTGGGCTGCTTGTTTATACCACAACAAAGTGATTTTCAGGTTTTCTGATCCAGATTCTACCCAGTACCCCATCCTGCCCATCGAATTTGGGGGCAGGTTGAGTGTAGGATTACACAATTTGGAGACAGGTAGGTAGTCATTACTTGTCAGTGGGAGCTTTTTCTACGGTTGCCATTCTCAATCCCTGATTTCCCACTCTCACTCTGGATTCCCCACTCCTTTCCACCATAAGTAGATTATTTTAATCATTTAAACTGCATTATGGTAGATGACTGTAATTGCTATTGTGTATTCCATATAGGTTAGATCTGACTACCTTCCTGCTAGTTATGCCTCCATCTCATTTGAAAAAGATAAAAGGATTTCAGAAATTAAATGAATGACAGTATTGTTATAGGGATATCCTTGAATCTAGTCTAATTGACAAGAAAAAAGAATTTATTTATTCTTAATCTTTGGTACTTTAAAGATTATTAGATTATATGGGATCATATCTCAGAACAGACATGATATATACTTCAGCATATTTATAAAAAGTGGAGGCTGCTTTCTCTAAGTATGGTTTGGTTAGCATGGTGATGCATCCATAGTTAACAAAAATCCAATCCTCCAAAGTCTTGAAATGTAGTATGTGTCTTCCCTAAAAGTTTCTTGAGAACATTAATGAAGGGATTGCAAGCACACCATTGGACAAAATTTTCTAAAACATTTCCTTTGAACATCTCCTTTTCCCCCAAATACCATAAATCACTTAATCTCTCCTCTTTTCCTCTAAAGCCTTGCTTAGCATGTACCAACTTCAATCTTAGTCCTTACTTACTTCTCCATACCAGCCCTTTTTACTTCTTCAGTGGGCAGTCCCGTGTTGCTTCAAAGGTGGAATAAGTTTGCCTCTTAGCTCTCTCCAGTGCTTCTCCATGCTACTTCCCCAGTCAGCTCAGTGTCTAAGTAGCTGAGCAATAGGAATGAAAAAATTCTCTGAATGTTTATATTTTTATTTCTTTATCCTCACCATGTAAGAATTTGGTACCTAAGAATCCAGTGTCTAAGCATCTAAAACAGAGATTGGTACCTAGTGGATGCTCAGTAAGTAGATTTTTATCATATTTGGGTGAAAGACTTCAATATTTCATTTTGATAAGTAAGTAGGACAAATTCTGTAACTTCATTGGTCGTCAGGGTGAAGTAATGATTATTCTTTCACATGTAAATTTGGCTAATGCTACAGAGTCTGGGAGAGCTGAGTTCAAATTCTGACTTAATGTTGCTTCAGTTCTCTAATTTTCAATTTTCTTGCTTGTAAAAAGGGGATGATAACTGATCCTCCCTGTAGGTTTGTTGTGGTTTTAACTAGATAATGAATGTAATATGTAACATCTTTAATATGCCATCTGGTCCATTTCAACATGCTATCTGGTAAGTGCTTGATAAATGTTTACTATTAAAATATTTATAAATACAATATTTAGCATATTATCTAATATTTCATTATTAATAAATATTAACATTTTCTATGGAGGTAGTTATCTTAGATGAGGAAACCTTAAAAACCATTGTATTGATTTGTCATTATCAGAAACTTTAATAAGACAAATTCTAAAAAACTTGCCTTATTTTGTGAGCAGATTCCTCTCGGCCCAGATCCAAACATTATCTAACGCTGTTTTTCACTACCGTTATGTTCTAACCAAGTGGGATTAATTGCTGTCCTGAGCACACACACCCCCTGCTTCATCTCATATGGTTTCTTCTGCATGGAGTGCCAGGACTTTTGGTTCAAAAATTAACCCATTCCTCTCTCTTTCCTCCCAAACACACTTAAAACAGGACCAAAAGATAAGAACAATTTCTTTTTTGAAAGCCTCCACAGAAATAAATTCAAAATATACCTCAGTAACTTAGTAAAATGTGAAGCAACCTGTGTATTTATAATTTTCGTGCTCAAATATTGGACTAGATAATATATTTACACGATATTTATATTTTAAATGGTACCATAGTTAATGAGAGTTGATGTAACCCTCATAGTACTGTATCATTTCCTCAACCACAGGACATGGCCCTATATGTATCATCTGCCAACAAGTTGTTAACTGTTAATTTAATTTTATAATTATAATGTCATTCAAAGATGCCTCTGCACATTGTTTTTCACTCTTTGTGTCTGTTTTTCCCCCCCAGTATTCCCAGTGTAAGCACAGAGCCTATTATAATAAATAGACTCTCTTTGCATATTTATTGAGTAAATAAATAAATATGTGACTAAAGGAAAGGTACTTCAAAATGATGAGTTTTATGAACAGAAATGTATAAATTATCTAATAACAAAAGAAAAAATAAGAAAACTTTAAAAATAAAGGTTCTGAGGAAAGGACTATTAATTTGGTACACACAATTACTACTTATATAACACTTTATCTTGCCAAAGGCCATACAAATACTTAGTAATGAACTAATGACCCTTTTTAACCCATGTAAATTAATATTGCCTGCAAGCATAGTGTAAGAGTAAATTATACAGGAGCTGAAGAATATTGGGCAATGAGTCTAAAAAAACAAGTTACGGTGTTTGACCTGATACCATATGAAAATATGTTAACAGGATTCCATATAAGGAATAGCTCACAGTCTAATTTTTATCTTCTTTCAAACCTAAATACATCTCCTCAGTATTAAATGCCTATTGATTTTGAAAGGTGATATGGAGTTACAAAATACATGTGATGAGTTGGAATGAATTAGACTCCAGCTATATATCACTTGTTCTCTATGGGAGAGAAATTCATAAATCATAGAAGTGCCTTGAAATGCAGGTTTTATGAAAAGATAGCAACATTTTTTTTCCCTCTAAAATAGGCTTAGGAGACTCCAATGAAATTTAAATTTTGCCACCCCAAGGACAACATTAACCTTTGTTAGCCCCCATTTTTGGGAGGGGACACATACTTACTATTATGTTTTAAGAGTTTGGTATCCAAAGCTTACTGAAGCTTTGCAGTGTTTAAGTTCTTAAGTCAGTGATATTAACTTGATTGTTAGAAGAGAGAAATAGGAAGTGGGTATTCATTATAAAAGGAATTGGAGAAAATAATATTTGAAATATCAGAAGATCAGTCTGAGAGTAGATTTCGAAGGACTCCCAAAGATAGCTGTTAATATGACTAGGATTCAAATCCTAGCATTTATTAGCTGTGTGATTCTGGGCAAGATGCTTAACAATTTTTCACCTCAATTTCTCCACCTGTAAGTTAGGAATGATAATAATGGGACCCTGCCAGCGGTATATTGAGAGTTCTACAAGATAAAATCAGTGTCTGGTACTTTTTATTAATGGCTGAGACAGAGAAATATTTGTTACTGGACCAGTTTTAATATCACAGCAATATTATCTTGGCATTTTTAATTATTTTTGGAAATACACTATGATTCTCAATTTTAAAAACACTTCAATAGCTTTAATATTTCATCTTTTTGTTCATTTTTGAAATTTATGTTTGCTAGGCAAGTATTTTCTCAGGTGGCACATTGTGCCAGACATTATAGTCAAAATTCAGTTAAGATCTAGGCTCTACCGTATTTAAGGAGCTGACAGACTAATGGTGGCCCTAGAATGTGGAAATTCACAGTCGCTCTACAATATGAAGCTAGAGTGAACAAAATGTGGTAGAAACACACATTCAGCTACTGGCCTCCTTTCCCGCTAATTCTTCAACAAATATATGTACCAAGTGACTGCTGTGTGCTAAGGACCTTTCCAGGCAGTGGGGATAGACCAGTGAATAAAATAAGTTCCTGGCATCACTGAGTTAATATGGGATGAGAGACAGTAAACACATAAGCAAAGAAATAATGTAAACTGAGGTCCCGGTAAGTGATACGAAGAAGAAGAAGAAAGTACAATAAAAGAGAATGACTGGAGAAGCTATTTCGGAATGAGTCGTCAGCTAGGGGCTTTGTAAGGAGGTGACATTTGAATAGAGTCCTGGGGAAGTGGAATGAGGAAGCACACCTTGCAAAACTCTGAGGGGAGGAGACACACAGTCAATGGTAGGTAAAAATATCCCATGCTGTTAAAAAAATTAATAATGACCATAAGGCCAATATCGTCTCAGTGGAGCAATTTGAAATAAAAATGATTTGAAACAAACTGGAATATGTAGATCATAGGATTTGCAGGAAGATTTGGAGTAGGGGAGCTGTATAACCCAATTTTTATTTCAGCTGATGTGTGGCAAACAATTCTATGGGGAATCAAGTGGGAAGTCAAAGGTAGGGACTTCCTGGTACTTCTTTCCCTGAACTTTTTTTTTTTTTAGAGATTTTATTTATTTATTTGACAGAGACAAACACAGCGAGAGAGGGAACAGAAGCAGGGGGAGTGGGAGAGGGAGAAGCAGGCTCCCCGTGGAGCAGGGAGCCCAACGCGGGGCTCGATCCCAGGACCCTGAGATCATGACCTGAGCCGAAGGCAGATGCTTAACGACTTTCCCTGACTTTGAACTTGCTGTTGAACAACAGAGACTTCTTTGCCATGAGACTTTGAGAGGTGGTGGTTGGTTCACTCTGAAGTCTTTCTCCTGGCTGCGTCCCTGGCTCTGGAGTTTTTTCCACCCCATCTCTGGGCGTTTTGCACCTCAGGTGTAATCCATCTGTGTTTCCTCATCACTTTGGTGCAGTACTAGGCACTTCCACAGACTTTACTATAAATCAGAACCTTCCTTTATCTTTGCCTCACCTTCAAGACTATTTTCATTATTCTCTGGCTTTGACTCTTCTGGCACTGTTGTCATTTCACTATGTCAAATGATGAGACATGTGACATCAAAGGTATAACTTACATCTGAACTGTTAGACACAGAACTTACTATCCTTTGATGTAGAAGTTTAATTTGCTGAAAATATTGAACAGCAAAACACATCACCTTAAAGTATTGTCAATACTGTTGACTAATTTTATATATGCTGCAGTGTTTTTTCTTCCCTCAATCGGTTATGCTTATTTATTTCAACAAATGTTATTGGGCACACAAAGCACAGTGTTTGCTACAGGACCTGCATCTTATGTGGTTATTGCTATGGTCAGTGGATAGTCATTTTAAGGAAAAGACCTGGAATGATACATGAGTGATCCTGAGGTTTTGGTGAATTAACTTTTTTGAGAGTTATATAAGTATAATGGGTTATATATGTGTGTCTGTTATGCATGTATATTTGTATACATACATGTGTGTGTATATCATGTAATAAAATAGCTACCATTTATTTAGCTATCTTTTTTGCTTGGCATTTCCTTGACATGTGATTTAAGTCCCTCAATAGCCATGCAGTATGTAGGTATTATTCACAATTTAATGACTGGGAAACTGTGGGGTTAACTTGCCCAAGACCAGGAGATAAAAAATGAATTGAGGAACCAGGATTCAAGTCCAGGTCATTGTTACTGCAAAGCCCACACTGACTCCCCCCAAACAGCACCAGCATTAGCAAAATGCAGAATGTATTTGGGGCAAATAAATTTACTTCTAAGAAAAGCAAAACTGGGCTTATAAATCTTTGCCATCAAAATCATGTTTCTGTTAAGTCGTTTAGCATTTCCCCAGAGATTCCCAGTAAAGAGAGGGTATTTCGTTTTAAATGAGCATGTACAGAGATTTATATCATTGACTTCATTTTTTTCGGTATTGCACAATACTAATCTGCATTTTCTTCTTTTTGTTGCTTCCCTATAAATAAAAGATTGCAAAAAGCTGTTATACCACATTCAAGGAAATACTCAATCCTCAGGCTTTTACAAGCTTTTGTAAAACTATAGTGATCTTGGTGAAAAATGTCCTGGCTGGTAATATAGTGAACAGATGAGCTCACCCCTGGTATGCAAAGCTGCCGAATTAGCTGGTTAAACAGGCTGCTGAGATAATTACATTGTCTGTTTTGTGACACATTACACCGGTGCACTTGGGATTAACCTGTTCTCTTGTGTCTACTTCTGATCAGTTTTTATAGACAGCCTTTTATCTGATGAAGGAGCACAGACATCAAAAGGGAAAGGGGCGTGGGTGAAAAGAAAAGGCTCATGTAAAGCTGAAGAGTTAAATTTTCTATATAAATTACTGAACATATAGCCCTATTTCCATAACTTTAGTTGCTCTCTAGAGACCTCTGCTGGAAAAGATAGGTACAGATTTTCCTTTCCAGGTCATTGTTTGTGATTTACTGTGGCTGTTATATCATAAACTCAGTAACTAATTAAAGAATGAAATATCAATGTCTATCACACACATAACACATTAATTATAAAAATGCACTCAAGACAGAAAAAATTTGCATTTTAAAAAAGTTTAGAAGGGCATCCTAATACTAGAAATATACTGTGATCGTCAATCAGCGCTCATTTATACCTTTATTAAGAGCCTGCTATGGGCTTAGCAGTTATAACTTTCAGTTTGTTTGTTTATTATTTCCAAATTGTTGTAATGTTATTGAAGTCCAAGCAGAATTATTTATTTTGAAATTAAATGTAACACATTGTAAAAACAACAACAACAACTACAAAACTGTCCCTGAAGATTTTTATGGGCCTTTAGTTCCATATCATTATCCTGAAGAGGAAAAATTATTTAGACTTTCTGATTATGTGGGAATGTAGTCACATAAGATTTCATCATCAGTGATAATTTAGATAGAGAACAATTAAGAGAACAAATAGAAAAACCTACCCATTAACAGCCCCTGGCAACTCAAATTGAATTTAACTAACTATTGAGCCTCTGGCTACAGGGAGATGCAATTTAAAGCAGGTATAATAGATTTTAACAGCTAAAATTTGTTTGTTGCACTGTACCAACTAAGATATTAGCTAAATGGGGCAAGAAATTTCCTTCATGTTAATGAACATCACATTTAACTCCTGCTGTCCATTTTGTTTTTCTTTCTAAAAGAGCTGTGCTTGACTTGATAGGTCAGCATTCAAAGGAGGTTCTTGCAAACAAGTGTACAAGCTTTTGAGTGAAGTTTGACTCAGTTGCATCTACATCTTTTAAATACTTCTTCCAATTTGTTTAAGACAATTTGAAAAATATTTGTGTATTTCCTTGTTATAAATGTGTCCACAACATAATGTCACATGCAAAGAGCTCATTTGAAAGTAATGTATTTTCTTGAAGGTTTTTTTAAACATTCTCATCAAGAGAAATAAAGTCTATGTTCACCGTTTTTACCCAAGTTAGTTCTAGTGGTTCTAGATCTGAATAGCTTTTTTTTTTTTTTTTTAAGATTTATTTATTTTAGAGAGAGAGAGCAAGAGTGGGACGAGCAGGGGGAAAGGGTGAGAGAAACTCAAGCAGACTCCACATGAGCTCAGAGCCCAGTGCGGGGCTCGATCTCATGACCCTGAGATCATGACCTGGGATGAAACCAAGAGCTGGCCGCTCAAGCGACTGTGCCACCCAGGAGCCCCTGGGTCTGTCTAGCTTTATTTTCATTGCAGGCAAAGGTGAGAAAATAAGATAATTTTTGTTTTCATTGTTTTAGCTAATATACAGGATTCTTAAAATGTATGTGTGTGTGTGTGACCTGAGTCCTAATGTTTGTTATTACTCATAATTTAAAGGAATTCTGTGATAAAAAAAAAACAAATGCCCGAGAAAACTTTATATGATAAACTTATTTTCTAGTCAATACAGGAAAAGGTGATTTTTCTTTATGAAGTTTTAAAAATATTTGTGACTGCACAGCCATGAATTATAACTATAGACTAATTAGTACTCTAACATTGGACTTCCTAAGTATTAGACACCAAGGTAAAGGAAGTTAATTTTTTTCTCTTTCTAAACTTCTCTGCTTTGATTTAATCTCTTTCTGTGCTAATGCATAATTATCAGTGTACTTGTAGCATAGATACCTATTTTCTGTTAATCCAGTGAGCATAGGCACAAATGATAGTTTTATGAAGCACTTACTATGGGCCAGCAAATATGCTAAAGAATTTGTATATAATATCATTAAATCCTTCTAATGATCCAGTGAGATGGTGATTATTAAAGCTATTTTACCGCTGTGATATGTGGCTTAGAGAAATTAAATAGTTTGCTGAAATTAGGATGATTTAAGAATGGCAGAACCTGGATTCAAACCCAGAATCTTTTTGCTCTAACGTTTAGTTTGAGCACTATGTTATACTACTCCTGAAAAAATGCACAGAACTAAATGCAGTACTTGTAGACCGATTGCAGCTTTTGGAAGTTGGATAGATTTTGTATGTATTTCTCCAAAAGAGAAGAGACTGGTGTTCAGAGTCGTATGATCAAGTTTGGAACTCTCATTTCCAGTTCCAAAAGCCCATGACGCTTCCATTTTAGTGGTGGTGAGGCTGCTGATAGCACAGATGTAAATGCCTCCAGGAACTAGGTTCAGTTTCAGCAACACAAAAAGCACACAGAGCAATCTTTGGGAAGATACTGTGGTAAGTGACTTGGAAATAATTTTAGCTTGAGTTTGAATCCAAGAGTGGCACTTAAGTAGGTGTGTCCCCAGGCAAGGCATATAATATCTCTGGAATTCTATTTTCTCATCTGAAAAGTGGCAATATTATTAATACAGACCTTAGGGAGTAACTTCAAAGGTTTACATATGACACTAGAGCGCCTGGCACAGTAAAAGTGCAAGGTAGGTCCCCAGCTCACATTTCTCTCGTAATAAATTTTGGGAAGCTCGGTGGTTTATGTGTGATGCAATTTGACATGAAACAGTGAAAGAACACTACAAAGCTCCCCTTGATAAGTGCAATTCTGACTTGTAAGAAAAATTCTGTCAATATGGAATGGAGTTTCAGGGAGAAAATGGGGCTTGAGATGAACTTTGAAAGATGGGAGGAGAATTTGTATAATTTGAGAGAAAAGAGTCATTTCTTTTTTTTCCAAGGAAGACAGCAGTAGCTGAAATGCGTCGGTGTAATAAAAGTCCAATCCAGTTACAAAAATACCATTCCAATGAAAAGCTTTAATGAGATTTCTGCATCCCAGCAGATGACCCACTTATTTAAATACCACACAATATTCAGTACTACAGAATTCCTTGATGACATGACAGTTTCCTCAATCTCTTGCAATTAGGTAATTTAATCAGCATAGAAATTGAGGACACTTTACTTCTAGTCAGCATACTGCCTCTTGAGTTAGCCTTCTCCATTCAACCCAAGACTGGATACTGGCCCTGTGGCCCTCTTTTCGGATAGGGTGTTTCTGTGCTTTCATAACGCATGCCCTAAGACCAGCTCTGTACACAGATCATAGAGTGGCTCACCCTGTTTGCTCTGTCAGCCCTTACTTTAATCTCTGCAGAAGTTCGTTCTAACTCATCGGTGGTCAGTGTAATTAAATTTGTTTACAAAGTCCTTTGTGAGCCATGAACAGTAGAAGTGGGAAAATGTGGAACATCTATCACTTATGTCACAATCTGGGCACTTTCATAAACTCTTGGTAAGAGCATACATAGCAGTGGCCTTTTTGGAGGGAAATGTCAGTAACTTTAAATTCGTAGACTCTGATCCAGCATTCTGTTTCTAGAATGTTTTACTACAGATATACTTACAAAAGCATCCCCAGAAGAAAAATGGAAACAAGTTAAATATCAAGGGGGGAATGGATGAATTTGTTGAGATATATTCATACAATGGACTATTATGCAGCTATTAAAATACGTTAAATTTGTAAGTGTTGCTATGGAAAGATTGCTAAAATATGTTGTTCAGTAGAAACAAGGGAAAGTTCAGAAGACCATGTATTCATTTATTTTTTTTAAAGATTTTATTTATTTATTTGACAGAAAGAGAGACAGCAAGAGAGGGAACACAAGCAGGGGAAGTGGCTTTGTATAATATGCTTTGTAGTGTTCTTTCACTGTTTCATGTCGAAATGCATCACACATAACCATCGAGCTTCCCAGAATTTACTACAAGAGAAATGTGAGCTGGGGACCTACCTTGCACTTTTACTGTGCCAGGCACTCTAGTGTCATATGTAAACCTTTGAAGTGCTTAACGACTGAGCCACCCAGGCGCCCCGACCATGTATGCATTTAGATAGCCAGTTGACCCAGAATCATTTATTGAAAAGACATTCCTTTCTCCACTGTTCTGCAGTGCCACCTTTGTTATGAATCAAGGGTGAATATAAATGTGGCTGTTTCTGGACTCACTGTTCTTTTCTATTCGTCTATTTGTCTATCCTTATGCCAATACTACATTGTCTTAAATGCTTTGACTTTATAACAAGTCTTGGTATACAGTGTCAACTTCTTTTTTTTTTTTTTTTTAAGGTTTATTTATTCTAGAGAGAGAGTGTGTGAGTGGAGGGAGGGGGAGCAGGAGAGGGAGATGAGCAGACTCCCTGCTGAGCGGGAAGCCTGACGCAGGGCTCAATCTCAGGACCCTGAGATCAGCTCAGGACCTGAGCTAAAATCAAGAGTCAGACACTTAACTGACTTAGCCACACACGAGCCCCAAGGGTCAACTTCTCTCTACTTCTTTAAGATTACCTTGGATATTCTTTGCTCTTTGTATTTCCGTAGAAATTTTGTAATTGGTTAATTACAACCTCACATAAAAAATAGTTACTTATTTTAAAATTTTGATTACATTGACAAATAGACAATAGACAAAATTTTTTAAATGGACAAAGTATGTGAAGGAGTATTGCCCAAGAGAATATCCAAAGGGCCAATAAACATAAAAATTAATCACTAGGGAAAGAAACATTAAAATCACAATGAGATACCTCTGCACAGCCACCAAAATGGGCTAATTTTTTTTTATTTATTTATTTTTTATTTTTTTTATTTTTTTTAAAGATTTTATTTATTTATTTGAGAGAGAGAATGAGAGAGAGAGAGCACATGAGAGGGGGGAGGGTCAGAGGGAGAAGCAGACTCCCCGCTGAGCAGGGAGCCCGATGCGGGACTCGATCCCAGCACTCCAGGATCATGACCTGAGCCGAAGGCAGTCACTTAAACAACTAAGCCACCCAGGCGCCCCAAAATGGGCTAATTTTTAAAAAAAATCTACATTAATACCATTGGAGAAAATGTAGAAAAACTGGAACTCTCACATTCACAGTTGGTGGGAGACTACATATAAAGCTTTGAAAAACTGGCACTGTCTCCTAAATTTAGGAGCATAACAAATGATATGACCCAGCAGTTATAGCTCTATGTAAATACCCAACAGTAATTCAAACATATGTGCATCAAAAGACTTGAGCAAAGTGTTTATAGCAGCATTATACTTAATAACCCAAACCTGCAAGCATTCCAAATGTCCATCAGCAGTAGGATGGATACATAAATTGTGATATGTTTATATATTAAGATATAGTATATTTTATTTACATCTATATTTCCCTGTATTAGAAGTTTCATTGTAATAAAGTAAGTAAATAAACCACTGCTACAAGCACTACCAGGCATACATTTTACAAACATAATGTTGAGAGTAAATAGCCTGACACAGAACACATCTTGTTTGATCTCATTTATCCAGGCAAACTCATTTATGGTTTGGGATTCAGGATAAGCATTATCTCTGTGGAGGAGGGAGAGAGTTGTGTTTGGGAATGGTGTAAAGGGGGTTTCTGGGATACCTGTAGTATCTCATTTCTGAATCTGGGGGATGATTACCTGGGTGTGTTCACATTATCATAATTCATCAGCTCTCTACTAATTGTGCACTGTTCTCTATATATGTTATAATTTAATAAACACTTTCTGAACGTATCATAGAAAATGGATTTTCTGGATATATACAAAGGAAAGTTTGCTGTTTTCTTAATTACTAGGACTAGAGATTTGGAGAGAAGAAATTTTAATTTTAGACTTTTATTATATATATTTACCAGTAGCATATATGGTTTATGTAATTTTTAAAGATTATAAAAGTTAAAATCTGGGCAAAAATATCTGAGAAATCATGTGTCTGTCATAGAATTTTAGCATTTGGATAGACTGAACTAGATTGTTTGTAATAAGGTTTCTTCTCAAGTTAATAGCCTGGTTGAAATTCACACAAGTAGTAATAAGTATAATTATATTACCTAAAATTTTTTAGATTAGAACCAGTTCCTGGACTCAGAGTCTATTTATAATTTCTCTACAACATAGAATTTTCTAATATGCAACAAATATACTTAATTCAATTGTGATTTTGATTTTGTGGCCATTGTATAAGATCTTTTTTACCAAAACACTGAAAAATTATGTCTGCTCTTAATCTTGGAGATAGAAAAAGCTTGGAGAACTAGAAAAACCTAAATTCAGATCTGATTTTTTCAGTTCCTAGCTGTGAGATCTTGAGAACTCAAATTTCTTAATCCTTGAGCTTCAGTTGATGTATAAAATAAAGCTAATCATTCCCATCTTGTAGCTTTATTGTACAAACTAAATAAAATATATTCTGAGCATCTTCTATAATGTCATAGAAGGGATATAAAAAATGCTCATTATTTGGAGTTGATTAATATCTTACAGACTATTGATAATTTTTCATGATCTCCAATTCTTATCCAAATATTTATTTTTAACTTGTGATAAAAAGGAACACATTTATAAAAATTATTATGCTTCTCATGTCCTTTTAAACTCTAATTTCTTATCTTCTATAAAATTATAAAGTTTATAGATATCAATAATTTTGGGGGGCTCATTTTTATATTAAAATCACCCTATAGATAGAAGAGATCTAAGGTAGGTCTAAATGAACATACAAATTATTATGAAAAACAAATCAGAAGTTTGTGACCTCTGACAAAGTCACAAATCCTTACCAAGTCTTTTTGAGTAGACTGATATACTGATACCCTTTGGTAGTATAGTGTATCCTCTACAGATTTTTAACTAATAAAATTTTGGTGGATATCAGTAAAGCTGTAGCCCCAAGCAACTCTAAGACCAACAGAAGGCAGTAGTAGTTACTTGGCAAATGTCATTTTGAAGTTTCAGAACCCAGTCAAACCTATGTGAATATATAAAGGAGTTTCTATAAAAGTAAATGGAAGTATATTTTATAATTATAGCTCAATGAAAATATGTGAGGAAAATAAAATGACTCTGTTGTTTTCATCCTGAAATTTGTCCTTAGAAAACTTATCATTCTTTATATGCTGAATAAAAAAAAATGAAACATATTCAAATATTCACTAAAATTTTAAGTGCTCTTTCAGTTTTCAGTGTTTTTTAATAAGTAGATGTTAATTTGGACATCAATGCAAGATAATATTTTATGAAAGAATAAGATTTTTAAATCAAGAATCGAGATTAATTCAATTATGGAGGGGATTAAGTATGTTTATAATGTGGTCCTTACTAACATGTTAATTTCACCATTTTCGTAGTGGATTTTTAATGTCATTAATGGAACAGCATAACACTTCAGGAAAAAGGAGAGGAAAGGGCATTAATGTTTATTGCCCAAAATTGTGTAGGTACTTTATATAATTTATTGTCTATTCTCAAAGAAAAACTGCAGATTAGAGATTATTTCCTTTGTGTTATAAATTAAGAAACTAAAGTTCGAGAAGATCAGGCAACTTTCACAAAATCACGTAGCTAGGTGGACAGGGATTCAAAGCCAGTTCTCTCTGAATCCATAGCCAATGTTTTATTAAAATGATTTGGCTATGTAAGGATGTTTATGTTTATTTTTTATTATTACATTGTAAGCTAGAAGGAACTTGTTAACATTTTAAAATTATATTTCACTTAATTTTATGTTTTTAATATTTTTATAGTTATAATGGTTTTAAGTGTTATAATAATATGGCAAAAATTTAAGGGAATTTTCTTTTTCTGATAATGATAGTCCACTTCCTTGGACAAAAAAGATCAGAATCACATTTGCTAATGTAGGTTAGATTTTAAAATGCTTTTTAATTATTTTGATGGTCTAGAGTCAGCAGGAAGATTCCACTAGTATAGTAACCTGATTCATGTAATAGCACCTGAAGTCATACCAAAATTATAGTATCTTGTTGCTGTTTACTTTTGTTAGTATTTGGATGTATCTATCAATTCTTTCCAGAGTTTTAGAATAAAATTTTTCAGGCTGGGGCTTGTAAATCTTAGGAGTCCTTGTAAACATCTTCTGTAGAGGAAGATGGTAGTTTTATCATCCTTTTTTCTTGTTCCTTGGGGATGGTTTTAGTCTTGAGAAATGTGACCAAGTGTAGAAAATGAAATTCTTTAGTTGATTGTTGCCACCTCAAACAGCCCAAGATAGGTTTTTTTGTTTGTTCTTTTATGACTTTCCCCAGTGTTTGGAGTGGTAATTGTACCCGTATACATCTCACACATTAAAATCACTTGAAGATTTTTAATTTCATGTTATTCTATTTAATAGAACCATGCATTTTCATACTTGTGATTTTGCTTTTCAAAGGGCTCACGTAAAGTTCTGAAAGGCTATAGATACGGCTTTATTACATTTTTCTTAATGATGGGAAGTTGTGGGAATAAGATCTGTTGCCTGCTCCTAGATTCTCTTCCTTCTTCCTCTTCTTTTGGATGACTCATCTCTCAGGACTCAGTTGAAAAGTTACTTTCTTTCTTTTTTTTTAAATTTTTTATTGTTATGTTAATCACCATACATTACATCATTAGTTTTTGATGTAGTGTTCCATGATTCATTGTTTGTGCATAACACCCAGTGCTCCATGCAGAATGTGCCCTCTTTAATACCCATCACCAGGCTAACCCAACCCTCCACCCGAAAAGTTACTTTCTGGGGAGCTTCCCTGATGCCCTAGACAAGGCTAAACTTTCCTTTTGTGTAGTTCTTTGGCATTCTGTACTTTGATTATAAAACTAACTTATTCAACAATGACTGAATGACCTTAATTGTGCAGTCTTCCTAACTAGCATCTAAATTATCTGGAGTTTTATTTACTTTTGTTTGCATTCATATTGTTTTGTTTTGCTTCTTTTGAAGTAGACCATGGCCAGTGACATTCTGGTTTACTGATGGTCCTGTTGAGCTAGGTTCTTAAAAAATTATTATGTTAAATGTTAAAATGTACATGGAAATACACATTACACATAGAAATGTAATTTAAATTGCCCCATGCAACCTCACAGAAATATGTAGACATCATTTGTCTTCAGCAAAATTAGAGCACTTTACCCTTCTCACTTCTTTTTTAAAATGCTGTTTCTTAGGTTCAACATCAAAAGCAACCATCAGTTGACAGAGTTTATACTAAATACTCTCAGTTGCTTTTGTAGTACTTGTTAAACCTGAAAGACACTCTTAACTGCCTGAGATGCATGTAAACAACTGTACATTAATGGGTTATGTTAGTACAGTTTAACTGGGCTATGTTCCAAAATATACAAACTATGCATGTACATTTCCACAGTATAAAAGTACTTTTCTGTTTGCCAGGGTAATTAGAAGACTGTATAAAGCAGTAGACAAATTATGAGAATTCACTGGAGTACACAATACCATAATGCTATGAATAGAAAGTTTGATTTACAGTGAAAGCTTGGAGTAGAGGTGTAGTGAAAATTGGCAAAACATTGACTGGGGGATGGTGAGGAGGACATAATGATGGGCTGAAAATATCTGAAGGTGCTGGTGCCCATGAAGAGGAAAAAATGCTGTTTATATTTTGGCATTTTCATTCATTCTTACACATTTTTAGAGATGATTTCCAAGTCTTTTGCCTCCAGTCCAGCTGCCAGCTGGATATTTTCAGTTGAATATCTTACCATTATTGTTTTAAAAACAATATTATTAAATCCCCTAAAAAATTTCCTTTCACACATGATTTGCCTGTTTGCATCAGTAATACTTTAATGCCCTAAACTTTGGCTGCTTCTAATGCCAGCACAGTGCACATAGTAGGAACCCACACAACTCAAGAATTATAGCTGACTTTTTTTTCTCTTTCCAAGATTTTTAATTAATTTATTTTTTTATTAACATATAATGTATTATTTGTTTAAGGGTACAGGTCTGTGATTCATCAGTCTTACACAATTCACAGTGCTCACCATAGCACATACCAAAGGCAAGAGAAGCAAGGGCAAAAATGAACTATTGGGACTTCATCAAGATAAAAAGCCTTTGCACAGCAAAGGAGACAGTCAACAAAACCAAAAGACAACCGACAGAATGGGAGAAGATATTTGCAAATGACATATCAGATAAAGGGCTAATATCCAAAATCTATAAAGAACTTATCAAACTCAACACCCAAAGAACAAATAATCCAATTAAGAAATGGGCAGAAGATATGAACAGACATTTCTGCAAAGACATCCAAATGGCCAACAGACACATGAAAAAGTGCTCCACATCGCTCAGCATCAGGGAAATCCAAATCAAAACCTCAATGAGATACCACCTCACACCAGTCAGAATGGCTAAAATTAACAAGTCAGGAAAGGACAGATGTTGGTGAGGATGCGGAGAAAGGGGAACTCTTGTACATTGTTGGTGGGAGTGCAAGCTGGTGCAGCCACTCTGGAAAACAGTATGGAGGTTCTTCAAAAAGTTGAAAATCAAGCTACCCTATGACCCAGCAATTGCACTACTGGGTATTTGCCCAAAGATACAAATGTAGTCATCCGAAGGGGCGCATGCACCCCAGTGTTTGCAGCTGACTTTTTTCCCTCCACGTCATCCATGTCCAATCAGTCCTTATGTCTTATTGACTTTTTTTTTAAGATTTTATTTATTTATTTGAGAAGGAGAGAGCACAGAGGAAGAGGAGAGGGAGAACCAGACTCTCTGCTGAGGACCCTGAGGATCATGAGATCCCAGGACCCTGATATCATGACCTGAGCCAAAGGCACATGCTTAACTAACTGAGCCACCCAGGCACCCTGGCTTGTTGAATTTATTTGTCTTTAATATCTGTGAAGGTTCTTTGTTTCTTTTCCTAAGCCACCATTTTAGTTTAGGTCACTGCATATAGTATAACAGCCTTCAGCATCTCCATATGTTCCCTTCCCTAAGCCATCTAGCACCTTTAATTGTTACTTATATACTCTTAATCTCTTGAGGGACAGACATGGGGTTCTTAACATAGGATGCATTCAATAAATACTTGCAGTTTCAGTGAACTAAAATTTTATAGGATTTACAGAGGCAAAGGCTGGACTGAAAAATTTTTTTTTCCTCTTAGGACAAAATTTGTGTGTGTGTTTCTATGTATGCATACATACACTGTTATAGAAGTGGGTCGCTTGAAAGATTGTGATAGCTCCAGAAATAAAACACTAAAATACTTAAAACAGAGACTTTTTGACATTTTACAAATGGTGAGTGAGGAAAAGATCTAAGCCAACAATAAGCTTGAGGTGTGATGAAAGCAAGTGTTAATCTCTAGCAGTGCTGTTCAATAGAAGGTTCTGCCCTGTTGAAAATGTCCATACTGTAAGTCCTCGTTGCCTGTGGTTATAGAGCACTCGAAATGCTGAGTGCAGCTGAGAAACTGAATTTTTAATTTTATTTAATTTTAATTAACTTAAATTTTTATTTTATTTTATTTTATTATTATGTTATGTTAATCACCATACATTACAGCATTAGTTTTTGATGTAGTGTTCCATGATTCATTGTTTGTGTATAACACCCAGTGCTCCATGCAGTACGTGTCCTCTTTAATACCCATCACCAGGCTAACCCATCCTCCAGCCCCCCTCCCCTCTAGAACCCTCAGTTTGTTTCTCAGAGTCCATAGTCTCTCATGGTTCATCTCCCCCTCCAATTTCCCCCCCTTCATTCTTCCCCTCCTGCTATCTTCTTCTTTTTAACATATAATGTATTATTTGTTTCAGAGGTACAGATCTGTGATTCAACAGTCTTACACAATTCACAGCACTCACCATAGCACATACCCTCCCCAGTGTCTATCACCCAGCCACCCCATCCATCCCACCCCCACCACTCCAGCAACCCTCAGTTTGTTTCCTGAGATTAAGAATTCCTCATATCAGTGAGGTCATATGATACATGTCTTTCTCTGATTCACTTATTTCGCTCAGCATAATACCCTCCAGTTCTATCCATGTCGTTGCAAATGGCAAGATTTCATATTTAAGTAGTGCTACATGCTACCATCTTGGAAGCAAGGATCTACAATCAGAAGCTTTCCTAAGGATTGTGGGAATTTATTGAGATTTATGTATAGTGTTTATTCTAGTCATCCTCAAGTTCCATGTGGTTTTGCTTTCAGATAGCACAGGAACCATTTCGATCTCAGTAAAAAACTGAGCCCAGCTCTGTACACATTGTATATCTGCATTATATGACATCATTTCTCTTGTTCATTCATTCTAAAAATTTGCACTGACTGTCTAAATGACAGGAACTATTGTTGGTCATAGAGATACACAAAAGTCCCTGCTCTCGTGGAGCTTCTTTGCTAATAGGAGATACAGATGATAATTAAACAACATATAGTTTGTCAAGTAATGAAAATTTGAAGAAAATGAAGAAAAATAAGGCAAGGGTCTACATAATGACAGAGGATCTTACTTTTAGGAAGGTCATTAGAAAAGAGCTCTTTGAGGAGGCAACATTTGAGCAGAGACCTGAGGGAAAGGGATGAGCTATGTAGATGGAGGGAGAGATGGAAGTTCTAAGCAGAGGGATCAGTACATGCCAAGTCCCTGAGAAGGGGATTTTCTTAATATGCTTCGAGAGTATCAGGGATGATGCTATGGTTTTTAGACTTGGCAATTAGGTAAATGAAGTTGTAATTTACTCTGATGGAAGAGTCTAGAGGGGGACAGATGTGCATGAGAAAAATCAAGAATCTGGTTTTGGACGCATTAACTTTGAGATGTTTATTAGAATTCCAAGTGGAGATGTTGAATAGTAGGCCAAGTTCAGATGTAGAGAGATTGGAATCTGTCAGCAATCATCATTGAGATGATATTTAAAACCATGAGTCTGGATACAATTTCTTCAGGGGTGACTATAGATATAGAGGACTGGATTACTATAACACTTCAAGGCTGAGAAGATATGGAAGAATCAACAAAGGAGACTAGGAAATGGGGCCAGAGAGTCTGTCTGGAGGGCAACAGAGAATGCATGATGACTCAGAAGCCAAGTGAGTAGAAGTTATTGAATGGGAAGGAATGGTCACATAAATGCTACTGAGAAGTCAAATAAGGTGAAGACTGAGAATTGACCATTGGTTGTGATAACCTGGAGGTCATTAGTGGCCTTGATAAGTAAGGTAGGAAAAGATGACATGATTCTTTTGCAGAAAAATCTTAGTAATACGCAATCAAGAAGACTGGTGGAGTCTAGGGAATATTGCAAAAAATATCTGTGCGTTCTCCCTCGATTTACTACCCATCAGATGATTCTGAGTTCATCTTGGATGGCATAGAGGAATTCTTCCTCCAAGGTCTTCCTCCCTCACCTCTGCCTCCTCTACAGTCCCCTCAGCCTCCTTAGCCCTCAGTTCCATTTCCTCTCGAGGGACCTAGTGATAAAGACTTGAGGACAAAACAAACTTTTCTGTTATTAAAACTGACCCTGATGTATTATTATAATTTTTTTCCTGGCAAAGTAAAACTCCCTTCTGTTATTAGTTTGGTTTTTAAGATTGCTATTTGCATATTCCAAACCCCATAAATTCTAGTCTCTCTTATCCTGATCTACATTTTTCCTGTGGCATTTATTACCTTCTAGTATATGCCATAATTTACTTATTAATTGTATTCTTTCTTTTTTTTCTGCTAAATATAAACAGTGCTTTGTGTCTGTTTCACTCACCGATATATCCTAAATGCTTAGTATAATGCCTGGACTGTAGTAGATACTCAGGAAATTATTGCTGAATAAATGAATGTTGTGGTCTCCAGGATTGGGTGTGGGTTGTGCCATGTTGCAGGGTTGTGCTATGTTAGATGCATGTAAGGGAGGAGGTGTTACCATGCCACAATTAATATGTGGTATTAATTGATGCACAGAAAATTCCTTTGCCCCAATCAATTCCATTTTTTTCCAAAAAAAAAAAAAAAAAGACCTAGGGTAAAACAAGCCAAAGATAGGTGTGTATTAAAGATCAAAGCCTAGGGAGAAATCAGGTCTTCTTTAGTTATGCTTGGGAATCAGGAAAAATCAGCCTGCTGGCAAATCTTTTTTCAGTTCTTTTATGTTCCAACTGAGGAGTCATAGTGGGAAAATTGGTAGGAAAGTAATATAGTCACAGGCAGTCAACAACCCCTAAAATATGGGGCTGGGATAGTCAAAGAGAGCTTGGCTCTGTCCTCGTAAAAAGGGAAGAATCTCATGGAGCCAGGGAAGTGGTGAAGTCATATCTGTGTTCCTCGACCTTGAAGTCTACAGCTGCTGCTTATTCTTTGTCCCTTACTTTGTGCCTGCTCTTGGGTGGCATTGAAGTGGTTTACCCTAGCGCAGACTACTAACTGCTGAGGTATTTAGCCAGGGCAGCCTGAATGTTGGTTAGCATTTTTGCCTGGCTGAGATTTATCCCAGCTATACTCTCTTAACTTGTTTTCCTGTCATTCTACCCTGGCAATTGAAGTACCTATAGTCATGCTGTGAAACCAGTGTGATAATGTGTCTGAAACAGTTGTAGTTGGTAAGAAAAAATTCAAGATTGAACATAAAAGTTCTAAGAATGTTTTCTGAATTTAAAATACACTGATTTAATATTTCTTTACTATTTTGTGTTATATTTTTTAAATGTAATTTTTGAAAGATTTTATTTATTTTATTGAGACAGAGAAAGAGACAGCACCATGCACATGGAGGGGGCAGAGGGGAGGGAAATGGAAAGGGAGAGAATCCCAAGCAGATTACCTGCTGAGCATGGAGCCCCCCCCTCACCCCCCCAGCTTAAGGCTTGATCCCAGGACCCCGAGACCATGACCTGAGCCAAAACTAAGAGTCAGATGCTCAACTGACTGAACCACCTAGATGCCCCATATTTTTATATATATCTACTTTTAAAAAAATTAAAATTTGCAGAAAAGTTGTAAGTACAATTCAAAACCTACTCCTCCTGAACAATTTGATCTCTTAGAAACAAGGGCATTCTCCTACATAACCACAATAAACCATCAAAATCAGAGACTGATGCATTGCTACTGTAATTCTCACACCCCATTCAGATGTCACCAATTGTGCCAGGAACATTCTTTATAGCAAAAGGATTCACTTCACACATTGCATTTAGTTGTCAGGTCTCTAGTTTTCTTCAATCTGGGATAGTTTCTAAGTCTTTTGACTTTCATGATTTTGACACTTTTGAAGATTACAATTTATTAATTTTTTTAATGCCCCTCAATTTGAGTTTGTCTGAAATCTCTATATTAACTCTCTTACTTTTTTTTGTATATTTTTGATACTTGACATCTGGTCTTGTTGACTGGGGAAACACTGCCCCGTCCCAGGGCAGGCCAGTTCTTAGAGATAGCAAGCAAATGTCTCTGAGCATGTCTTTCATGTGCAAACCAACCTATTCAGAGCCCTTACTACTAGGTCCACCTCTTAGGGAGAACCACCTCCTCTCATCTGGCTGTCACACTCTAAGAAGCAATATTCCTCTTCTCTAATCATTCCAGGGCCAGCCAGGTACAAGACAATAGAGATAGCCCCTACACCCTAGAGCTTACTGAAATTTTTCCAACTAGCCAATCCTAAACCTGCTTAACTTTCCTTGTCTTCCCTTCCTGGAAAAGACTATAGTAAAGGCACCTGCCCATGCTTTCTCCTTGCTCCTTCTGCCTCCTGCCCAACGCTGGTACTTCCCTGTGTAGCCTTGCATGATATGGCATGCCCCCTCCTCTTAGGAACTGTGAGTAACTGTCTTTTTTTTTTTTTCTTTAAAGAGGGAGCACGAGCAAGGAGGAGAGGGAGAAGCAGGCTCCCCAGTGAGCAGGGAGCCCGACACGGGGCTTGATCCCAGGACCCTGGGATCATGACCTGAGCTGAAGGCAGATGCTTAACAGACTGAGCCACACAGGAACCCCAACAAACTGTCTTTTAATGGTAATCATCTTTTGCTGTGTTTGCCTCACCATCCCTGAATAATGATAAAACCTGTATTTAAAACAATCTCTTCATGATATTAGATTCCAATTATGCATTTTTCATAGGGATGTCACAGGAGTAATAATGCGTTCTTCTCACTGCATTCTATCAGTCGGTGCACAATTTTGATTTGTCCCATTACTGATGATCTTCACTGTGATTTCTTGATTAAGGTGGTGCCTGCCAGTCTTCTCCATGTAAAGTTACTTTTTCCCCCTCTTTATAATTATTGTTTTTGTGAGGTGGTATTTTGTAACTATGTAATATTCTGTTATTCATCAAACTTTCAATCTTGTTCATTTATTAATGGAAATGATGCTTTCCAAATCAAGACAATGGATCAGGAACAGAGGGGCATTTCCTTAACTTGGCATGGTCAGGTTACCATAGGTAGAGAATAACCATCTCAAATGTGATGGCCATTGATTTAAAAGGAGATTGGCTACTGGGGCGCCTGGGTGGCTCAAGTTGGTCAAGCATCTGACTTCAGCTCAGGTCATGATCTCAGGGTCCTGCGATCAGCCCTGCATCTAGCTCCATGCTCAGCAGGGAGTCTGCTTGTCCCTCTGCCTCTTCCCCCACTTGTGCTCGCATGCTCTCTCTCAAATAAATAAATAAAATCTTTAAAAAATAAAAATAATAAAAGTAGATTGGCTACTAAAAATACTGGATATAACTAGTTGTCTGACATCTGGCAGATCTCTTTAATTCATGGGGTCTGTATTACTTCATGTGTACATTAAGAGGATGCATATTGGTTAGGATGCATTTGACAGCAATAATCAGAAAACTCTGATCCATATGGTTTAAACAACATGGACAATTTACATCTACCATCACAAGAAGTTGGTGGCTAGAAGACATCATTGGGAGCTGGTGTGTGTGTGTGTGTGTGTGTGTGTGTGTGTGTGTGTGTGTATTTTCCTTTCCCTACAGTTCTCAGTAGGTTTACTAGTATGTAGGCTGGAAGCCTTCATGGCTATAAAATGGAAGAAAAAGAACGAGATATCCTGTCACAATGTAACAACATCCAGTGGAACGGAGGACTTTGTCTTCCTATGTAATTCTCATTATTTTGAGGAAGCATTTTCCAAAAGGCCCTGGCAGAATTCCTCTATCTCATTGGATGAACTTGTATCCTGTGCCCGTGTTGAAACCAATCACTGGCCCGAGGAATCAGTACAGGATGGTTGCCTTCTACCAATTAGGATTCACTGTTTGGGACTGGGTCTGAGGCTTCCCTCTCTTGAAGTCTTGGTGGGAGGTAGGAGGACAGATATCTGGGAAAAAGGGGGAGAGAGGGTTGAAAGGTGATGACTGTTGAGTAGGCAGCCAACAGTGTCTCCTGACATGCTGTATAATGCTAAGGTACTTTCCAGCATTCTTCCTTGTGATTCAGTTCTCCCACTTGGCATTCTAGTAAAGCCCTCAAGGGTAAGATCATGACTTTTTCACAAATGTATCCTTAGTGCTAAGCACTAAGGATAGACACTCAGCAAAAATACATTGAAATAATGAACAGTTAATAATTTCTTAAATCATTGTATCTTATCGTTTTCGTTGTGCTGGTGGTTGTAGTTTTAAGAGTTACCCTAAGGTATGGCCTTATCTGGTGCATCGACCTCCTCTTCTCTTACACTAATGTTAGAATGATGAATTTATTCCACCTGTGTATTTCATTTGAATAAAACATGTTGGACTTTTAAGCCCTGAAAACTCCCTTCCCTCTTTTGTCTATCTCTTCTAGTTGTTCAGACCTAAATGTGGCATATGAGTGCATTTTGTTGACCATGCCTGGATTTATTTTCCACAGGATGTGGTGAATGAGTCTTGACAAATATATAGCAGGTATCTGCAGCAGTTGTGAGTCAGTTTGGTTTGCACATCTACCATTGCTATCCACCTGCTGCAATAGTACATAGATCAGTGTGGTTAAACACACAGATAGTACAGTGCAGAAGCGATTAACAAATTCTGTTTTGCACTTAGAAAGTATTGAATGTAGTCAGGATGGGCAATAACTGGTTTATAATTCTGGAAGTTGGGGAAAGTCAATTCTCTAAGGCATTTACTTTTATTTATGTAAGAAGCCTTTTTATTAGAAACATCGGCTTCCAGGCATAACTAGAATAAATGAGCTTTTTAGTTTGTTTGTTAATTGACAAACTGATGAAGGCTTTAAAGAATCACACACAAAGTGTAAAACTTTTAATTATATGAGATTCTAAAGTTGTTTACATCTCTTTAAAAATGATAAAGGCTGAATAATGTGATATTATAAAAATGTTCTACAGGAAACTAACAAGATATTTGCTTTGCCTGTGTTTTTTAGAGCCTGGTTCACAGGACTCTGCATCAGAATATATGAGTCCCTGTTTAAAGACCATTTCCTATACTTTAAAAAAAAAACTTAGATGATGCCTAAATGTTCCTGCCTTAGTTTACCTATATTCAAAGTGAAACTTGTAGCAAATTCATAGCTATTAGATTAAATTTATTATGACAATAACTACAGAGCAATTTTAGGGAAAAAGTTTCTACCATAATTTTTCTATACAGTATATTTTGAATGCCATAATAATAATAATAATACCCACTTATCCTAAATGTCCCTGCATATATGATTGCTGTAATTCTCCTTCTGAAATTAGTAGAAACCCAAAGATGTTGACGAGGCAACCATATCGAAAATTCGGGACTTTCAGTGGAACTTTTCCAGTGTTCATTTTGCTAACTTATCTGTAGCATTTGAACTACTGACAAATCCTTCTTTAATAAAGAGTTCTACTTTCTTTACTTCTGTGATTTCACTCCCTTTTGGACATCCTCTTATCTTTATGATTCTTCCTCTTATTCACCTTCTAAATGTTCCCGTTTTTCTACCTTACCCATAAATAACACTGGTTTTCACATACTTGATCCTGTACATCTCTCACTTGACATACTCTCTGAAGTTGATCTCACTCATCATTATGTTTCAAGTGCCATCTGTAAACCATCGGTCTCCCAACTCACTAGCTCTAGAATAAATTTTTCCCCTGAGCTCCAGATCCAAGAACATCCTTACTATCTCTACCTAGATGTTCCATATATATCTCAAAGTCAACATATCTAAAAATTTGTGCCTTTCCTTAACCCCACCCAAACCAAATATTCTGCCTGTGTTTTTTGTTTCAGAGATAGTGACTACCATATTCTCAGTTGTTCAGGCCAGATACCCTGGTACATTCTCAAATTCTGATCTCTTCCTCAGCCTTGCAACCAATAAATCAACAAATATCATTGGTGTTTCTACCTTAACATTACTTCTTTTAATCCACTTTTTAAATCCGTTTCTCTGCATTTCCATTGTCCCTATTTTATTTGAGGCCACTAATATCCTTTCCCTAGATCAATGCAAACCATAATCTATTTGATCTTTCTGATCTTGATAGACATCAGTTTGACCATGACACTTTCTTAACTAAAACACTTCGCAGTCATAGCATAAAAGCCTAAACACAGAATGATGTGTAGGCCACATCATGTCCTGGCCCTGCTTTCCTATTCAGTCTCAAGTGCTGTCACTCCTTTCCTAGTAATAGTCTAAGATCCAGACAAACCGAATCACTAGAGTTTCCTCCAAATACCATACATTTCTTCTCCTCTGAGCTTTTATAGAGGCTGTAATTCTATTTAGTTTACACTTGTCTCTTTATCCAGTACAGTCTCATTTACTGCTGGTATCAGCTTAAACATAATCTCTTGGGAACCCAAAATAGACCTTTTCCTTGTATTACCAACCTAAGACTTTGTTAGATATTTTTAAACACCCTATACTTAGTCTTTATATTAAATGTATATCCCACTGTATGAGTGAATGACTTAATGAACTTTTAGCTTATGACTCTATTATAGCAAAGATGTACTTAGTCTCATCTGCTGACATTTATGTCTACGATGGGACAACAATTACTCACCCAAAGGAACAAGTAACTTACACTCACAGAGTGTCAAATGACACATTCATAGCAAAAGAGGACCCTTTGTTCTATATTAACTGGATAGATACTAGATTATTATATATAGTAATTTCTCACTATGATAGTACCAGAAAATGTTGCATTTTATTCACCTGTGACTCAGGAAGTATAGATTTAAATTATATTCAAAAGTTCTTTGTTTTTCTTTTTTTAAATTGACTTAATCCTCAAGAACTCATGTTTCATTCTACTGCCACAATTTTTTTTACATTTTTTAAAATTTTATTTTATTATGTTATCTTAATCATACATTCCATGATTCATTATTTGCGTATAACACCCAGTGAGTGCTCCATTCAGTACGTGCCCTCCTTAATACCCATCACCAGGCTAAGCCATTCCCCCAAACCCCTCCCCTCTAGAAGCCTCAGTTTGTTTCTGAGTCCATAGTCTCTCATGGTTGCAGCAATTTCTTACGTACTATCATACATATTCTCAAAGTGAAATGTAGCATTTTTCTCTTCTCATATTTTGGTAGTCTTTGTTTTGGATAATTGAGGCTGAAATCAAGGTCTTCAACATTTAAAATGAAATTTGGTGACTTTTACAGTAAGGAATTTCTAAGTACTCAAAATCTTTTCTAAAAATTCAGTTTTGATTCTAAGCATTTAAAGCAGGATGGTTTTACTATTCTTTTAAACATATCACTTTTATTTTTATTAACTCATAATGATGTTTGCAAACTTTTTATTTGCTCTCTTGGGCATTTGAGCATTGAAAGCCTTGTTGATTTATTTCTTCTCTGTTAGTGGAAAATGACTATTTCTCTTTGGAGGAGGCATATGTTCCATATATTTATTGATGCGAAACAACTCTCCTGATCTTAGTGGTGCAAAAACAATAACCATTTTATTGCTCACAGATTATGTGTTTCACGATTTCAGAAAGGGCACAGAGAGGATGATTTGTTTGGTGCCTCAACTGGGAAAATTCAAACAAAGATGATTTGATAGCTGGGGGATGGATTAATCTCTAGGCATGTCTGATGGTTGATGTTGGCTATTTTGGGGGAATCTTAGCTGGAGCTGTTATCCAGAACACCTATATGAGGGATCAGTATGTGGTATCTCCACAGGGGTTAGATTGGATTTCCTCATAGCATGGTGGAGGCAGAAAGAAAGAACATTCTACAAACAAACAACCAAACAAATACACAACCAAAGCAGACATGAATGACATATTTATGATCTAACCTTGGAAATAGGAAAGATTCCAATGTACTATGGTTTAATGTACTCTGTTGGTAGAGATGCTCATAAAAGTCAGGAAAGATTCTTAGAAAGGGGACTTAGATCTCACCACTGGATGTTGCATAATAAGAAGAGCATGGGGATGAAATACAGTGCTCTGTTCCTCTTTGGAAAATATAGTCTGTCTCAGTATATGGTTATAACATAGCTTTTGGCAATGGCACATATACTATTGTAGTTCTATTGAACACTTTAATTTTAGTATTTTTTTAAGATTTTACTTATTTATTTGACAGAGACAGAGAGACAGCAAGAGAGGGAACACAAGCAGGGGGAGTGGGAGAGGGAGAAGCAGGCTTCCTGCTGAGCAGGGAGCCCGATTCGGGACTCGATCCCAGGACCCTGGGATCATGACCTGAGCCGAAGGCAGATGCTTAACAACTGAGCCACCCAGGCACCCAATTTTAGTATTGTTAAAGGGCATTTAAAATATTTCTGAAGCCTTCCTTTAGGATGATAAAAGTAATAGATATTTATTAAGAGAAGCTTGAAAAATAAGGTAGAACTATGTGCCATGATTTACTTGATAATAGTTTTCTAACTTCTAAGGATTTATTTCATTGTTGCTTAGTTTAGATAATGCCACCATATTTTTTTCATAAATGTTTTTACTATATCATGATTTCCATAACATATATTTCTAGAAATGTAATTATGTCAACAGTGGGGCTTATAATCATTGTACAGAAAAATGGCCCTCAACCATAGTCAGTGTGTATTTTCATGAATGAATTGGTTAATATTTTGTTGGCAGTAATGCAGGCACCCTACCATGGATGTTTAAGAAAAACAATTTTAAGGTTTGTTATCGTTTATCAAATCTCAGTGTTGTCGTCAAAGGACAATGTTGAGTGTAGGAATGCATAAAGGCACCTGTTTACTATGTAATGAATCATTCCTGTAGACACCAGTGACTGCTACATGGAAAAAATACCATTGGTTCGAAGGAATAATTAAACACTAATTCTGAAGCATAGCATCCCTTAACTCAATTCTGAACTAACTGCAACTGAAGGGCTGTTTTTAAAAATACTATTTAAACTCCATTATTTGAGCACTGTGGAAAAAATAATGTAGTATTAAAAGCACCATAACAGTAAAAGTTGCAGAGTCTTTTTAAAATAGTTTTCTTCTCAGTATTTTATGACTGCTCTTTAAATTATGCCTTTATTTCTTTTTTTTTTCATAGGTATCTTCAACTATTTCTTATGGAAGCCATTGCATTTAAGAAAAAAAGAAATATTTATACATAGCATTTGTAGCTTAATTTCAGTTAATTTTAGGATTTGATAAATCATATAAGAAAAACATAGGGTAAAAATGACCTAAAATTGCAAGTTGTAAGAACAATTTTAATAATGTTGAAATTTCATGAGAAATCTATTGGTTTACTCTTGAGGTTTACAAAAAAAATGGAGAAATATTCTGAAACCTCATATGGGATAAAAATGTCACAATATAGGAAAAGTATTTTATACTGTTACAGTATAATCTAATGTGGACCAAAGAAAAACCAGTATAAATTCAGGATATACTGTATGTATGTAAGAATATGCTTTAGTCTACCAAGTTCTATTCCTAGAAATAACTGGTAGAACATAGTGCCCAAAGGCTTTTTGGAAGGTAAATGCCAGTAATGTAGTGATAAAACCCCCAGATGAGGCATCAGAAGTCAGAAGATCTGGGTTCTCACTATGTGACTTTGAGTAAGATTTAACCTCTTCAGATTTTAGTTTCTCAATTGTAATATAAGGAAGTGGGCTAGAGTAATTTTAACCTTCTAATAGATTGTCTGATTTTTAGTTTAGTGGAAAAGCTGAAAACTGCCAATCTGAAGTTCACTAAGAAATATTAACTTTATATGCACAGAGAAGGGTGATTAAACATTTGACCCACACTTCTCTGTAGCTTGTCTCAGAGGTTCCTACCTGCGAAGTGGTTTATGTAATCTTCTTATCATTCCACCAAATTAGCTATTTATGTGGCACTTAATACTAGTGCCTAGCTTCCTGACAAGGAAAGAAAAAAAATCATATCACTTACATTTAAAAAAATATATATATGCAGGCAAATGCTAAAGAGATGCTTACTTGCAAATAACTTTTGAATTCTTTACTACTGTGTGCATTTTTACTACAAACTCACTTCTATAGCTGTACAACTAGAGCTCATATTTAGTGGGGAAATCAAGTATCTTATAACTTCTATCATCTGAACCAAGGAAAGTTCTCCGGTTCCCTTGGAAGAACCGATGTTGTTACAAATGACAAGTTCTGTGCCTGCTTTTAGACTTTGATAATGATTCTTTAGGGGAAGGGAAAGGAAGTGGAAAATTTGAATCTCAGAAGAAATGCAAATAGAAATTATTTAAAAATTTTGTGTGTGTGAGGGGGTAAAACTTATTTATCTATATTTTTTCTTTTTTATTAAGGATGTTTCATCCATTCATTCTTCTTCATGGGACAAGTTGTTAGTCTTTGGGTTTTAACTTGTAGAACAAAAATGGAGGAAGGATATTTTCAAATGGGTAAAGTTTTTAGATATATAAAATAGCTATAAGGTTTTTTTTAAGATTTTATTTATTTATTTGAGAGAGAGAGAGCACGAGTGGGTGGAGGGGAAAGAGGCAGAGGGAAAAGGAGAAGCAGACTCCCTGCTGAGCATGGAGGTCTACGCAGGGCTCACTGAGTCACCCAGGCACCCCTAAAGTAGCCTTAAGTTCTAAAATTACTTGTGTGTATTAAGTATTAAGAATTGCTTCACATTCATCTTGCAATTATTTAATTAAATGATTATACTTAAGTTTTGATGTCTTAAGATGTTCAGTGTAGGGGAGAAAGCAGGGAAATATTTATAAAGGAAGTTTTTAGTGACTTAAATTTAATGAAAATTTTCCAAAAATACACTATCAGCTTTCTGACATTAAACTTTGCCTAAATCCAAAAGAAACCCAGCAATCATAAAAGGAGACATCTTTGATTTATTGCCTTCTATCCTCTGACTGCTTGTGCAATCAGCATCACTAAGACAAATATAAAATTATCCCTGTAATTGTATTGCTCTAAAGACTTTGTTTTTAGCATTTTCTATAGCCTACAGTGAGTGTATCAAATACTGTACTAAAGAAGTGTTGCAAGGTACTGAGTCATGACTAATTTATTACCTGTAGAAATGCCTTAACACTTAATAAGGTGTTAATTGCATTCAGGTGACACAACTGTAGTTGGAAAGATAATTTGGTGAACCTTATCTGAGCTGATGGAAGTACAGAACGCATTCAGGTTACACTGCTCCTGGAAGGGCAATTTCTTGCAGCTTATCAGTTTGATAATGGACACTTAGCAGTCTAACTAGTAAATGCATTTATTCTATCACCATTAATGAAAAGCATTTCAATTAATAATAAGAGGAAATGAAGTTTGTTTTTTAATGTTTTGACTTGCTCTCTTTTAAAGAGGTATTAGTGTGACTGTCAGGAATATAAATTGTTTATTTAAATGCTTATTATCCCCATCAGTAAATCATTTAAGAGCTTTATGTTATGCCTACCCTAAATGACACCAACATATTCAGACAGAAAATGAAAAAATTCAGTGAATCATCCATATATCAGTGAATTTGTAAAAATGAGGATATAAGGACTAAACTAAGGTTAATGTTTGTAGCAGAAACAACCAAGCATGAGATCATAAGATTTTGAGTTGTTGTTTTTAAAATGTGCTGTCCCACATTAGCTTGATTTGTCCTAGATATGTAACAGGGATAGCATGCTAAAAGTTTATTCCCTCTGCAAATTTCAAATATTATTTTATTGTTGAAACTCAAGATTACCTGGCATGCTTACACACTGATCTTTTTCGAGATCACAAATGATTTGTGTTTACAATAGATTCATATGTTCTAAACCAAAATAAATAAATAGGAAATTCAAAACATTTGAGTCCTGGAAAAGCATTGCAGCTTTTTATTTATTTTTAATTTTTTTAAAGATTTTATTTATTTATTTGAAAGAGAGCAAAAGTGAGAGAGAGAGCATAAGTGGGTGAAGGGCAGAGGGAGAAGCAGGCTCCCCGCCGAGCAGGGAGCCTGACGCGGGGCTCGATCCCGGGACTCCGGGATCATGACCCCAGCCAAAGGCAGATGCTTAACCAACTGAGACACCCAGGCACCCTGCATTGCAGCTTTTTAAATCCATGCTTGTTTATCCTTTTATTCTTCACGGTTTAGTCTCTAGAATAAAATGCATAGTTGATATTTTTATTTTCATTGGGTTTTTTTTATATTGCATAAACATAGTAAGGGCATAAATGTAAGAGTTATCACATAGTAATAATATATGACATTTATCAAGCATGAACTCTGGCCTAGACAGTTTTAGCTTTATATGGATTATTTCAATTTTCATAATAACTTTGTGAAGCAGATAGTAATTTTAATGTCCATTTTTCAGATGAGGAAAATATAGTCCAGCCAATGTCACATACTAAGTAAGTGGAGCTTACCAGAAACTGGAGCGAGGCCAGCTTAGATTTATTTTGAAGGCTCAGGATCAAATATCTTATAACTTGAATGAGTGAAACTTGAATGAAAATTGTTTCATTCCAGAGCCATTGCCTATGAGATATATTTTCCTTTTGTGAGCTCAATTTCACTATTTGATTTTTTTTATCTACTTATAGAATTGAATTTGGCAAGACTATAGAGTTCTTACAGAATTCTGACATGTACAAATACTGATGGAATGTCTTGTTGCACATTTGCCCCTGTCTATTGAAAGACCATGAACATTCGTCCTCCTTAAAGTATAGCTTTAAATGATGGTTCATTTCACTTAACTAATTGGTACTGAAAGGAATTTTTAGGCATAGTATAATTTGCAGCATTGAAATGAAAGCATGACTCATTTAGTTTTGACTTTATTCGTTTGGTTGGTGATGAATTATCTGCTTGTAAGTCATCAACATGATGTTCATTAAATATTATTCAAGTAATGGAAACTCTAGGTAAGAAGGAGAATCACGTAGGAATCATTTATCACTATTTTATGCTTTCTCCAGGCTTTTCTGCTTACGGATAATAGGGGGGAGCATTTGAAAAGAATTGAATAAGCTATTAAAATTTAAGGACTTTGAAGGGTCAAATACATTCCTGATTGAGGGAGTATGCGATTTGGTAAAAATCGAATAGATTTTTTCGAATCTTGCCCCCTCTCAAAACTCCCATACTTATATATATATATGACATTAGTTTACACAGGCATTAAGAATCACCCTGATAGCAAAATAGGTAAAGAAAAAAAAGTAAAAATACAGCAGGCAGCCTGAGATGGGTGACAAACAGCGTGAGAAGGTTTAACATGAGCAGAGAACACTGTACAAGGATATAAAGATGTGGTACTTGTTGTTAGGAACTTTCCGATTCATTAGTGAGTATTTTAAGGTAATACACACACCCACACCCACCTCTCCCTCCCCCAAAGTGTCAAACAAGGGGCTAAAGAAGCCCTATTAATGTAACATAAATATACTGTCCTAAGGCTTCCTGGAAGGGATAGTTAATATCTGGGTGGGTGATGTGGAAAATCTTCATGAAGTAACAGTTGAGCCGGACCTTGAAATATGGCAAGATTTAGAGGCATTTCAGCTAGAAATAATAGAGTTAGAAAAGGCATAATGGAAGCAGTGTTTAAAATTCACTGGATAGAGAAATGAGTTAGTTAGGGCCTGGATTATGATTATGACAGTAAGGAATGGAGAAAATGAATTAAAGGAAAATTGTGAAAGAAGATTCACTAGGTATCTCATGCCCCCATGTGAATGTTCCTTGGTATACAATGCCTCTAGATTTGGAGTCTCAGCTTGCAGCTTCCAAAAACTAGTAATTTTGCCAGTTGAGCTAGAAGTAATCTAGCTCAAGGGAACTGACAACCAAACACACACACACACACACACACACACACACACACACACAATAAATGAGAAAGCTAATTTATTACTTGACAATTTGTAAGGAAAAGTGTCACAGGGAAAGTAAATAAAGGAAAGTTTGCTTAAACTCTACCATGTTAGAGATATTTAAATATGTAAATATTACCTCACTAGGCTTCACCTGCTTGTGGGTTCAAATACAATTCCTTTGTTGTTTGATCTGAGGATGGGGGTCTCCTTAACCTTAACCCCCACTTATATGGTGCCAAGACCTTTACTGTTTCCCTTCTTTTCTAGCCTCTAGGAGTTCCTATAACATACTATTTCATGACTTATTTAGCAGGTGCCTCCATCTTGGCTTTCAGTTGTGTGACTTTGGAAAGACTCTTGGGTTCTGCTGACTATGTGAATTTGTTCAAGCTACCACCTCCAGGGGCGGGCGCCTGGGTGGCTCAGTTGGTCAAGCTACCACCTCCAGTTTGCATGTATTATTGACTTTGCTAAGCCTCATTTGGAGCTCCCTTAGAAATTGCTCCACTAGTCACCAGCATGCTCCCTTTGGTCTCACTCTGCCCCTGCTACCACTAGCTGTATATTGCTGAACCTTCACGGATATTGTGGATCTCCACAGTTAGCCTCAGTTCTTCTGTAGGACAATGCTATCCATCTCTCTCCATTTTATTCCTCTATCAGAGTTGTTTAGGCCTGATGGCTAAAATCTTCTTTCAGTTTTGTTTGCTTTGTTCTGAACACACACACACACACACACACACACACACACACACACACACCTTTTACTTCCCTAGGGTGCAAAGCCAATAGGTTGGCCCGGATCACTCCAAACTATACTCCAAACTACCAGTCTCCTGACTTCAGCCAACTTCTTTATCCATGGTGAATTATCTCCAAATGCTATCCTTTATCCACGCAATTTAACTTCTGTTACTGCCTCAGATTTGTCACACACCTTTTATCTCAGTAGCAGTGTGACCCATTTAGAAATTTACATTAGACATTCTCACATCTCTGTAGCAGAATGACCCATTTAGGAATTAACTTGTGTGTATATTGTTTTGTTTATTTGTTTTGTTGTTTTCTCTCTGCTCCAATCTGTTCTCGAGATGCATATTAGGAAAGAATGAAAATTATCCAACATGGAATGGTAAACATAAATTTGTATATCTAAGACCTACATCCTTTTTTGTCCCTAAGGAAGACATATAGGTTCTTTTGAATTTTTGAAGACAGATCTTGAAACTGATCGGTAGTTAAAACTTTTACCATAGAAAGAGGAAGAGGTGAACAAAAAGGAAAGTAGTCTGCACCTGGGATAGAAACACAAACTTGGGAAGAGAGATAATGGTCTCAGATTCCATCAGGGCTAGGTCTGTAGCTAGGCTGGATGAATGGTGGGACTGAGTTGAGAAAGGCTGCGTAAGAACTGAAGGAACAGGACCCCTTGAGTGGTAGCCTTGGGATCTTGAGCATGTGGCACCTGGGGCTAAGCTTGGCCCAGGTTTGAGTAGAGATGCCGGATGATAGTCTTTCTTGAAGATCCAGGCTTGCTTGGACACGGATTTTCATGGACCCAGAATTGCAGCTGGGGGCAAATAAGATCTGAGAGAACTAGCATCCCTTCCCTGCCTCATGAGGCAGCAAAGTACAATGGCACAATAGCAACTGCAAGACTGAGAGATGCTAGGACACTTACGTTCTTGAAAATAGAAGTTCCAGACAACATTTAGCACTGGCTTGGTCCCAGATTCAGTGGTACAGGTAGGAATTTAAGATTACTTGACTTCTCAAACTAGTGGGTGAGGTCTCAAGCTGGTATCATTTTCATGTGAACCATGAAATTGTGTGCTTGTCTCCTGACAGTATCAAACTCCCCAAGCCCCCACAGAGACAGTAGGATTGGCAAACAGATGGGAAAACATTGGTTGTGATGAGTGTGCATATGCATTGCTTATGCCACACACCAGACATCCGGCTCTTAGTCTGAACTCAGCCAGGAACCCTGATTAAATTCTCATAATACCCGCAATAGATGACATTGTCTTCATCTGTTTTGTTGCCTGCCTATTATGTTAATTTAGGTGGAAATAATTAACAGAGAGACAACTAATTAGAAAGAAGTTTTGATGGTCTAACTGGCTAATATAATAATGACAGATTAATGCATCCCTCTCTACTGTCAGGGGGATACTGGCAAGATATTTAAATAAACATTCCCACTCAGGGCACCTTCTTTCATCAATAAGTATTAGAAAATTTGGGCAAATTCTTACCTTTTAATGCTCATGTTTCTTTATTCTACCAACTCTCTGTTATACAGACACTGCAAATAACTCAGTGGGAGAAATTAAAGTTTTTGAGAATTATTTTGAACTTCATAACTAAATTTGGGTCATGATCTGGTATGAGCAACATCTTTACAAGCTATTTATGAGGCAGAGTAAAATGTAGAAAGGCTCCTGAGTTTTGTATTGACTTCTGCTACCTCAAATTTCACTTTGGGGGCTTTTGTGACTCCTTTTCCAAATTAGGTCCCTTTAAACTGTCAAAAGTTATTTTGAAGCCTCTTGTCTGAGTGGCTGTGTATATGATCTAGCAATTCACAGGGATACAGAAGTCAGGAAAGGGGGCTGATTTCTCAGGGAAGGTAACCGGTGTAATTTTAGGTACTTTGAAATTAAGATTCTGGTGGTCCTTCCTGGTGGAATTCCCTGGCAGGTATCAGGAAATATAAAGGTAAGTACCTGTGCATTTTGGAACACTCGAGGAAGACTTTGAATCGAAGATTGTAAAGTACAAGAAAGCCAAGGGAGGGAGTTAAAGAGAATAACAAAAAGCCAAGGGGCAGAGCCTTTTAAGAGGTGTCTTGGGGGATGTGAGGTGGCACTAAAGCAGCATTGACTCTTCTCCCCGTTGGCTCTTCCTCTAACTCACTAGCCAACTTTCTGCAAGCACAGCAGCACCAGGAAAATGAAACTTGACAACCTTCACATTAAACAATTACTGCTTCTGGTAAATCAGTTGAGCCATATGTCATGGCTTCCTGCCCAGGAGGAGCAATAATCCCAGTCAGAGAACAATTCAGGAGCCTGTTAGACCAACACTGTTGCCTCATTTTCAAATGGTTCTGGCTCCATATGACAAAATCCATGACCAAAAAATGGTTCTCAATATATAAAGGCACCTTATCACTTCCGAACTACCAGAGCAGGTCCTGTCGAGGATCAAGGAGAAAATAAAGGGTAGGTCCTATGCAGGGAGAACCCATCAATGCAGCTTTTATTTTTTGAAATGTGATACACTTTTGATAGAACTAAGTTAAAATTCATAATCAAGTTATTAAATTTTACACACACACACACACAGTTTGTCAACCAGTCTCTGAAATAAATCTCACTGAAGGACCTATCTGTCAATTAGGTAGTACTTTCAAAGGATTTCCCTAGTGAAGAGCTCCCTTCCTGCATCACAGACACTAAGGAGCAGTTGCTGGTGTTGTAATTTTCCTCAACAAGTTTTTAATGAATCCCTCTTTGGGTTACCCTTGAGGGCTGATAGAACCCCTAACTATTTCATTACTTAGATTGAAACCTCAGAGCATATATCAGGATTACTGTGTCACCAACCATTATAGATTGAATATTTGTGTCTGCCAAAATTAATATATTGAACACATAACTCCCGTTGTGATGGTATTAGGAGATGGGGCCTTTGGGAGATGATTAGGTTATGAAAATGGCGCCCTCATGAATGGGATTAGTGCATTTATAAAAGAGATCCCAGAGAGCTCTCTCTCAGTTTTCTGCCTTGTGAGGACACAGCCATCTATGAACCAGGAAACAGGCCAATAGCAGACACTGAATCTGCCAGTGTCTCGATCTTAGACTTTCCAGCCTTTAGAACTGCGAGAAATAAATGTTTGTTGTTTAATCCATCAGACTGTGGTAATTGGTTATAGCAATCCAAGCAGATTAAGACACCAACCTTGCTAACATTTTTATTTAGGTTTTCGTTTCATCTTTAGAAAGTATATTCTAAGTCCCAGGAGTAAGTTAAGGAGATGCTCCTGAACTTCATGAATACCTTCCTAAGCTATAATTAAAGACTTTGTTTTCCTGCTGCCTTTACACTGATAAGTTTTTTGTTTGCATTCTCTCAGGCACATCACTTATTTTACATTATCTTAAATATACCCATCTCCTGTACTTGTCATGGGTATCCCTGTGGTTCTCTCCATCAGATTGTAACTTCTTGAAGTAACAGATTGAAGAATCTCATTTTTAAAATAGTCTTTATAGTTTCCAGCTAAGTACCAAGTGTCAGTAAAAGTTCAGTAAAGGTTAGATTTAAATGAATCAAAATAAGTTCATACAGCATAAGTTCATTAGCTTATTTGCATTGAAATGATTATATTTCATGCCAGTAGTTGCCCTAAAATGTGTTTTAAAAAATGAGCTCATTAAATATAAATGTAAAATTGTATAGGAATAATTACTATATGATTGGAAAGAGTCACATAGAGTTATTAACACATTAGATTCTTCCTGTTTGGGGTGTGTGTGTATGTGTGTATGTGTATGTGTGTGTGAAACAATAATGACACTAACAAAAACTCAAGATTGTTATGACTATTATTCGCTCAACTTGTAGAAAATAAAAACAACTACAAAAAGGAAAAATAATTATGAATCACTGATGGAGGAACTACAACAAATTTTAAAAAGGAAATGAAAGGGGCACCTGGGTGGCTCAAGGAGTAAAGTGTTGGCCTTCAGCTCAGGTCATGATCTCAGAGCCCTGGGATCAAGCCCCACGTCGAGCCCAGCGTCTCCCATGTCTGCTTATCCCTCTCTATCTGCCCCTCTCCCTACTTAGTGTGCTCTCTCTCTCTCAAATAATAAAATCTTAAAAAAATAGTTTCTTTAAAAAAAAGCAAATGAAAGGTAAATTAATTTCTGTAAGTATAGTGCTTAATTTGCAAGCATGCCAATTAGGAATTTTTGTAATTAAGGGCCTACCCATGCTTTTCTAACCATTTAGAATTCAAGATTACTTGACACCTGCCAAATTTTATTCTAACTTAAAACAAAATAATTGGTAACTAAGCTTGAATACAAGTCGAAAGTTTTTTGCCTGTTAAGAAGAGTATAATTAAAAACTAGTATTTTCGAACTTGTCCATTGAATGCTAAGATTCATCTCAAGAGGCTTCCTCAAAATGAAACCCTGGCAGATGTGTTAAACATGTGTCTATCTCGACACTTTTAAAAAAATTAGTTTGTTTTTGCATTTTGATTCCAGTATAGTTAACGTACAGTGTTATCTTAGTTTCAGGTGTACAATATAGTGATTTGACAATTCCATGCATCACCCCGCGTATATCAACACTTCTTAATCTATATGACTCTAAGACATGACAAGAGTAGACAAGGTTAAAACCCCCACTGTTAGTGTAAACATCTAGGATAGACTTTTGTTATTAGGCATCAAAACTCTAATGAAGGCAAAAGAGCACTTACATTGTTAACTAAAATGTGAACCTGTTTTGAGAATTTGGTCAGAATAAATTTTTTTTGGTAATCTTCCCATCATCTTCAAAACAGTCATTGATTTTCCTTATTCACTTCTGTGGAAGCCAGGAGCAGGGCAACTAAGACTAAGGAAAGAACTGTTTTTAACTCACAGTTGAGTAGTGAAAACCTGATATGATTCAACAGAGCCTTTATTGCAGCTCTTTTATAGGAATATGAGTTTTCACATGCCCTGAAATTTGACAGTCTATTTTCAGACTGTCAGTTTCAGATTTCTTGGTATGTGGCATAGTTGACTTGAGTAGAAGAGCCAGGCCACTTAATACGTGGGTACTGTTCTGAAAGAGGTGGAATGATGGTCACCTTTGCAGATGGAAGGATAAGCTGCTAAGGATTTTAAAGGATTTCTTATAATCTGTGCTATTGTAAGAACTATAATGTTATATTATAACAAATACATCTATATGTTTCCTTGTGGTGATAATACTATTACCTGTGTTTATAATAGGCCTTTACATTGGAGGTTTTATAGGATCCTGGATAACTGTACAGTTCAAGTAGGTGGGCATGTTTATTATATGACTTTAAAAGTCCTATAGAAGCCCTCCTCTCAAATATATTTCAGTACTTCAATGGCTTTCTCTTTCCTACCATTTATTGAGCTAGTGTCCTAAAGTCGTTTCTATCTTTTCCTTTTCCTTCCTTCTCCTCCCCTTTCCCACTCAATGATCTCATTCCTATCCATTCCCATTACCACCACCCCCATTTGACGCCAGTCCTTATCATATCTTGTACAAACTTTTCTTGTAGGTATTTTTTTCTTTTATCATATTTCCATGTAGCTTTCCTTCTTAATAGCATGATGTTTGGCCTGTACAAGATGTAACATGTACCAAAATCTGAAGCATCATCCAACAATGAACATCATCCAGCCCAAGACTAGGACAATGACTTGAATCATCTGCCTATTTGTCCCCCTCTTAGCTTATTATTCCCTTGTTCTTTTTTTAATAATTTGAATATATGAGAGTATTTGAACTCATCTTCCTCCTGCTAGAGCTAATTACAGCATTTCCACACTCCAATTCTTAACTGTCTTATATGATAAACTCATACTCATTTGCATATAAGATATTCACAGTGTTGCCCCTGTTGCCTATCTAGTCTCAACTTCTTCCACTCTTCTGACCACAACAAGCATTCTATATGCTTTTATAACTCAGCATGCTGATTTTCAGCTTCAACCGCATTGTTGCACACATCAGTAGTTTATTCCTTTTATTGTTGTGTAGTATTCCATTGTGTACATATATTGTATTTTGTTTATCCATGTATCTGTTGATGGATTTGTGTTGGTTTCAGGTCTTGATAATTATGAATAAAGCTACTATGTACATTCATATTCAACCCTTTTGTGGACATATGCTTTCATTTCACTTGAGTAAATAACTGGGACCCGTTTGGCTGGGTCATATGGGAGGTTTAACTTAAAAACAAACGAAAAATAGTTTTTGCAAAGTAGTTGCACCATTGTATATTCCCACCTTCAGTGTATGAGAGTTTCATTTTCTCCATGCTCCACATCCTTGAAAACACTTGGTATTATCAGTCTTTTTTAAATTGATCATTTTAGTGGGTTTGTGGTGGTATTCATTGCAGTTTTAATTTATACTTCTTCTATGTCTAATAATGTTGAATATCTTTTCAGGTGCTGATTGGCCAATTATATTGGCAATTTATATTATTTTGTGTGAACTGTCTGTAAATCTTTTACCTATTCTTTTAAAATTATGAGGTGCAAAAGCTCTTTGTATATTCTGAATACAAGTCCTTTATTAGATAATGAATTCTAGTAGTCTGTGGCTTGACTTTTAGCTTAGTTTAGATTTTTTAAGGATTTTATTTACTTATTTGAGATAGAATGAGAGCATGCACGGGCGCGCGCTCACACACACACACACACACACACACACACACACACACACACGTGCTCACAAGCGGCAGGGGTTGCAGAGGGAGAAGGAGAAGCAGGCTCTCCACTGAGCAGGGAGTGGATGTGGGGCTCGATCCCAGGACCCTGGGATCATGACCTGAGCCGAAGGCAGACACTTAACGACTGAGCCACCCAGGCGCCCGACTTCTGGAAATCTTCATCAGGATTGCATTGAATCTCTGCATCAATTTGGAGCTGGGATACACCTTTAACATGTAAATGTTTCTAGAAAAGATAACAAATTATAAGTATTATAGTGACTGTACGAATGAGTGAAACTTAGTAATAAAAACAGAAAAAGGCCTAGCATGAATTCCATCTCCATTCATATTTCCATTAGTTTTCTTAGAGGTAGCCCTCAATTTAACCTTGAATAACAATTTCCTCTAAGAGAATAGCAACAACAAAAAAACTAATCTATACCTAAGATCCTAGCTTATAATGAAGTATATCTTATAATCTTTTCCCCCTCTATTCTAAAGAAAAACCACAGAGGATATCTTTTTACACAAAATGTCTATGCTTGTTTTAAAAACTACCTTTTGAATGTGCAAACAGCCCAGCATTTAGAACTACAGGTTACAAGGTATTGGGGAAGTACCTTCCACTTGGAACTTCATCCTTTCTGCATACTCAAGCACCTACTGATAAGCAGACAAAGGAAGTGTTTTCTTGATGTAGACAGTAACACATCAGAGGAGTTGAAACCACTTGCAAAACTGCCTCACTTGGAAAGGTATTTTGCCCCTAAAGTTTTCAGAAAGCCTCAGAGGGCAAATGCACAGAACTCTAGCTACTTGAATTTTTCTTTGACCTTTTAAAATGCTCATATTTTCCTTTATCTGTTTTTGTTTGTTAGTCATCTAGTTATTTCTGTTACTTTTTTTGATGTTTGGCATGTTCACATGGGCACTGTTTTTATTTAGCACACAATTTTGTAACACTTTCAGCATATATTACAAGTAGAACTGTGCTACTCAACACCCTTATTAACAACAATCTAGAATCCATTTTGTCATGGAATTGACACAGTTACTGAATGAAAAAGGAAATTTCCCTGTTAGTTAAAAATATGATGTTATATTCTATACCTAGACACATGGGATCAATTTTAAGATTTACTCATTTTACCCTGTATTCTTGGAAACATTCTATTTGCCTTAGCAAGGGTACTTGGTACTTATTGCCAAAAGCAAGATGTTACTGTTACAAGACAACAGCTCTGATTGGAAGACAGGAGTTATGCAAATAGTCTCTCAGGATGGTTTATCCCTTACTCACAATTCAGCTTTTTATGTCAATAATTATTGTCATAATATTTTCTGTTTTAACTATAGTAGTAGTGGTAATTCATCATTTCAAGAAAATATTTTTCAGACTGTAGAAGGTAATTCAGATGCTAAGAAAACTTTAATTTGTTTGATTCTAGTGCAATTTTCATCTATGAAATTCCAGAAAAACTAAGAAAATCTAAAATCAACCCTCACTCCTCAGTTATCACCAAATTTGTTAACTCAGAACTCAAAATAAAACAACTCTATTTTTGTCACAATTTCTAGAGTTTCACAAATGCATGTGTTTTTTTTTCCTTTATTCCAGGTAGACATGTCATACATATATATATGTATAGTACTGATCTGTATTACATTTATGATGCACATATATGTATATACTATATAAATGCATATATGTATATATTATGTAAACACACACATAAAGTGAGAGAACGATAGTTGATTTATTATGTTTTCAGGTATTTTTTTAAATTTTTTTTTAAATTTTTTAAAAAACTTAAAAATAAGTTTTTTCCAGTTTTATTGAGATACAATTGATATATAACACTGTATAAGTTTAAGGTGTACAGCATAAGGATTTGACTGACTTACATATATTGTGATGTGATTACTGGTTAAGTTTAGTTAACATCCATCATTTCATATAGTTGCAAAAAAAAAGAAAAGTGTTTTTTTTTTCCCTTGTGATGAAAACTCTTAGGATCTATTCTTTCAACAACTTTCAAATGTACCAAAGAGCTGTGTTAACCCCAGTCATCATATTATACATTACATCCCTAGTCTTCATTTATCTTGTAACTGGAAGTTTGCTCTTTTGTAGGTGTTTTGTAAAAAATCCAGTTTTTCATCTTTGGGAGATGCTAAGTCATGCTTATTCGTTAATATACCTGTGTCAAAATTACCCAGTATCTGATGCACATCTGTTTTTGAAACTAGCATGTGAGTCTGTGAGGACATGAAAGGGTCAGTGACCACAGCTGTTTCTCCCTCTGCGTCCTGATTTCCCACAATGTTTGTCCCCCTTCTGCCCCCCAACTCTCTGTAGACTTTGGAGCTGTTAGGACCATGGTTAGCATTTCACATGCACTCCAGGAATAGAAGAAAACTCTCATGGTTCATTCTTTCCATGTGCCAGGTGCTCTGTTGGGCACATTACATATGTGACCCCGTGTTTCTCAGTATTAAGTATACTCCTGGGAGAACACAGAAAATTTTAGGTGGAGTAACCCCATCATTTATTGCCTAGACTGAAATATTTTTGTGAGTAAAAGGAACGCTATTAATAATTACACCAGGACAACAGAAATGGCAACTAAAAAAAATGTGGTTGCCCTAATTTTAGGAGAACATATTAATCTTTCTGATGCTTTTTATTTATGATGAGTGATAATTTATGATAATGATACAAAGTTTTCTTTTTAAATGCCTTTAAATTTAAGGGAAAAAATAATAGTTAAATAATACTAGTGCTGGGGCGCCTGGGTGGCTCAGTCAGTTAAGCATCTGCCTTCGGCTCAGGTCGTGATCCCACGGTCCTGGGATCGAGCCCTGCATTGGGCTCCCTGCTCGGTGGGAAGCCTGTTTCTCCCTCTCCCTCTGCCTGCCGCTCCCCCTGCCTGTGCTCACTCTCTCTCTGTCAAATAAATAAATAAAATATATTTGAAAAATACTAGTGTTGTTAGAATGAATAAAATTTTCAGGAATTATAAGAAAGGCTGAGATTTGGGAAATGCTCCATTAATTTACTTAATCACTACAACAAACCTGTGAAACGTATTCATGACTTTTCTTTTTTAATTCATAATAAAAGTGAGGCTGGAGAAACCAAGAAGTTTGCTCAAAGGTAATAAATAGGTGACTTGGTATTTAAACCCAACACTATATGACTCACAAATCCATATTTCTTTCTTAGTGGGAGCTCTGATTTATTTTTATTTTAGCCAGGGGCTAAGACATACCCTTTTCCTCTCAAATTGAGAAAATGTGGGAAATTTTCTAGCCTGGTTTAAGGTGGACTTCACGTAGTTTTTAATGTATTTATGGCAGGTGGTTGGGATTTCTATGGGTCTTGGGTTTCTTAGGATCCAGACTCCTCCGGGTCTCCTCCATTACCACAGCCTCTCCTGGTCTTCTTTAGTGGCCAACTCCAGATAATGAAGATGCTTCCCTCTCTGGCCCACAGGGAGACTTGTTATGGGCCTCAAGTTTTATGCTTCATCCTGTCCTTATCCAAATGAGTTAGACACCACTGGTGAGGATCTTCCTGGTATACACAATTTGGCAAAGGCATAAACACTATTGGGTGCTTGATCTGATTTAATTATTTGAAAAACCTTGCCTTTATCGCACTTAAAGTCAGTCTTTGTAATCAGATGTTTTCCATTTCACTCAAAAACAATGTTTTGAATGCTCCTGTATACCAGTTCTCTTCTAAAACATAGGAAGGAGGTGCCTGGATGACTCAGTCGGTTAAGCGTCCAACTCTTGATTTTTGGCTCAGATCATGATCTCAGGGTTGTGAGATCGAGCCCCACATCGGGCTCCATCTCAGCACGGGCTCTGCTTGGGATTCTCTCCCTCTCCCCCTCCCCCTACTTGTATGCTCTCTTACTCTCTAAATAAATAAAATCTTTAAAAAAATACATAAAACATAGGAAACATCTAAAAGATATAAAAAGCCAATGAATAATGCAAGCCAGTCAGAGAAAGGTATTTGAACACAAAACCCACAAATATGTATATATTTAATATATATGTTATTTTGAATCTATATATTAAATATTAGTAAAGTTTTATTTCTTTTCTTAGAGGGAAGTACATATAAAGATGTAAGTTCTAATTTTGTTCTCCCTCATTAAAGTGGGTGATTTTCACATCCTTTGGGTCAGCGCATCCCACTTTAGAGACCACGTTTACGTGACTGCAAAAACCCAGCAGCCTCCGTGGTTGATAACATCTCTTCTTGAAGTGTGTATGTATGCTTTACATCCATCTCTCCACCACTACATGACTTTTGCTGTTTCAAAACTGAAACTACTTTTTGGGTCTCGTATTAGGGTCCTGTTTCCCACCTGAGGAACTTGTTCTGGGAAGCAGCTCAGAAGTGTTTGAAGTGGTTCTGAGCTCCTAAAATAGGAGAAACTTTTCCAGCTCAGGTTATTAGTTGGTCACTCCAGTTACCTGATTAACAGGTGACTTTTTGAGGGAGGGGATTCATTATTCAGTTACTGCTTCCAGATCTTCTTTCCCAAGATAGTAGTTGCCCTGAGCCCAACTATTTCCTTTTATACAAGTAACTTTAATATGCACTAAATATAAAATGAGCTCTTAGTGAAAAGGGATATTCTGATGCACCAGACATATTTCAAACTGAAACAGGAAATAGATACACGAAACAAATGAGAACCATCTTGTTCATTGACAGTCATTACTAGTGACTCCACAACAAATTTTACTGACTGTCTTTCAAGTGCATGCCACTGTATTAAGAAATGGGAGACGATACAGAAGACTCAGTCAGAATCCCTGTCTTTTGAATAACTCTGTTATCCTGGGTTGATCTGTTTCAAGCCAGCCTGCTCTCTCATAACAGTGGTACATCTGATTTTCAGACATTCCTTTGGCTATTCTCTTTGCTTATTCTGAGACTCTCAAGAGGCAATAACTGCTTTTATTTATTTTTAATCCTTGTTCTATAAATACACCTGATAACATGACTCACCAACCACTAGCCATCCCACACAAAGAGACAGGATTGTTTGGGGCCACAACAATCTATTTGAGGGGGTGCTGTCTGGTTTCACAGCTTCGGCTCCCTCTCCTCACTGAAGTCTTTCAAGGACGCCTCTGAGTGGCTTTGCACAATGCAGTGAGGCGTGGTTTTGTCAGAACTTAGAGCAAGGGGGAAAAAAGAAAAAGAAAACTTCCCTCTAGTAAATTGGCAGAAAAACGTTTTCTAAAGGTTATACACCACCCACACATTCCTTTCAAATGATCAAAGCCTTACAAGAGGTCATGGAAGGAGAGAAGAGGAAAGGGGGAGCCTGGAAGAATTTGAAGTTCTCTATATTGCAGGTCTTGCTGAATAAGGGACGGATTAGGACTCTTGTTACTCATTCTGGAAGATTTCTAGATTGAAGGGGGCAAACATTACCCTGAATTGGTGAACTGACATCTCAAAAATGAACAATACGCTTATCTTTTTCCGAGGTCTCATTCCAAGTTCTACACTATTTTTGTCCATTAACTTTTTAAAGTGTTCTTTTCATTATTTTTTCAGGTTTAGTTTTCATGGTCCTCTTTACTTCCTGGTTTCAGCAGAATATACTTAACTTGTTATCTTGATATTTCTAGCCCATCCTAAAGCAGGAAGTACTGAACATTTACAAGAAATCTGTTTGGACATGATTTCCTTACCCTTTGGTAGTTTCTAAACTCAAGTTTAGTCTTTTGATTTGGCCTTAGTTTTACACTGTATCTTGTGTCATTCTCTATAGCTAGATTCTAGACTTCCACTCAGTTCATCAGTTAGTGTGAAATGCTCCCTCATCTAGGTTTTCATAGAATTTATACCTTGGTTAGACCTTTGCTCATAATGTAAATTTTACTTACTGTCCTTACTCTGACATTGTAATCTCCTTAAGGAAAGGGATTATGTCTTCTACATCTTTGCATCTCTACCTCCTAGCAAACTGTCTGACAGGTAATGGATACTTAATAAATATTTGTTGAAAGAATTAATAGGTTTTTAAAAAAAAAAACAAAAAAAACTTGCAAAGCCCCAGGCATAAATCTGTGGTTTTTCTTGACACTCTCTACCAGGTGCAAGAGGCGAGAGGCCAGAACTTTTGTTGTTGTTGTTTAATCCCTATTTGCCATTTGGTGCCCTGCCCTCCTTCCCAATTTCCCTGTTGCCTTGGTCCATACACAAACACAAGACTTCGATCACAATACAGAAAACAGGTATGAGAAAACCCCTAGAAGGTACTTTAGCTTCCCAACTAAAGGAAATCTTACATCAGGTTTGTACTTGTTTCAAATAAATAAATACTCTTTAATTGCATAACGCTTATGGTGACTTGCTCATCTCAGCTCTTGCATGACTGGCGTTCCCAGCAGATGCTCGGTGTTCCTGCTCCCCAGGAGCAGGGTCTCCTCTGCTCTTCCGCTGCTGCTTTGTGCATTGATCTTTAGTGTCTGAGCTGTTCCTAAATCCACCACCTTATTTGACTTTTACTTCAGGGCACTTCCTCGACCTCTGGCTTCAAGGTATACCCTTGGCTTAGAAAGGTTTTTTACTGATGCTTACTTCTGGCCTGAAGTTTAGAATACACTTCCTGTTGAAGCCAAAAACTTGCTTTCCGGAGCATGACTTGGTCAGAATCCGTGTGGTTGCTGTAAGCAATCTGACCCACCTGGAAGATTATGACTGCCTGTACATGAGCATGTAATTTGACAACTTTCAATACAGCCTAAGCTGGATTTATTGAGTCCTCCACTTCACTTTTTTTTTTTTTTTTTTTACTATCTCAGCTTAAAATTCAGTTTGGAATGTTACAGAATATCATCCTTTCTAAAATATTTTAAAGCATGTTTTGAAGATATGTTATTTGCCAAAAATACACCTTTTTCCTAGTGCTTTCAAAAACAGTTGTTATAGCCTCTCTTCTGTGTCCCAAATTCACATTCTCCTCCTTTAGAATGAAATCCTAAATTTTAATGTCTGATGATTCTGGACCCAAAGGAAATGGTGCTTATGTAAAAGTGTTTCTATTGTGTCTGGAGAAATTCCCAGCACAATGTTTCACAACTTATTTTGTAGTAAACGTGTACAGTTTTAAAAATTGTTTTAAAAAGTACAGAAATACAAAGTGTACTTTTTAGGACAAAACAAGTGTGTGTGTGTGTGTGTGTGTGTGTGTGTGTGTGTGTGTACAATGTAGACTTATATAAATAGAAAGGATACATTTGGGATGATTGCAATGTTAATTGTGAATATTTTGGGGAGTGAATATTTATTGTTTTGCCTGCTCAGAAGCACTTCTTCTCACCTCTGATCATGTGGTTCTGATGGTGGCTGCTAATTAGAATTAGCTCTTCCCTGGCCACAGGGAGACCTATGATTCTGGCTGTCCCATAAAGCATATACCATGGCATTTGATCCAGGCATGAGTAGGGGACCCAAATTGAATTGCCCAGGGTCCTTCCCTGACATTTGTCTTAACGAAGGCTTCCTATCTTCTCTGGCTATATAAGCTCTTAGACTATAAGCTCTGAGCTGCCTACAGATGTGTCCTATATGGAGCCAGGCTGAGGGACAAAAGCTGACACAGGGAGCAAGGTACATATGTGGAGAGAGAATCCAGAAGCTATTATGTTGTCCCCAAGTTATGGGCTCCCCAGTTGTGTCTGTGCTTTCATAACATAAACCTGTTTCCTCTTTCTCTTACCTTTTTTTTTTTGGCTTTATTATTATTTTTATCTTTTTTGCTTTTTCTGAAATTTCTACCCTTGACATATCTTAATTTAGAATAACGAAGAAAAGGGTTTTGAACTTGTATTTTCCTAAGCAAAACTCTTGTTCAAGAAAGGAATACATGTTGGGGCACCTGGGTAGCTCAGTGCGTTAAGCATCTGACTCTTGATTTGGCCTCAGGTCATGATCTCAGGGTCCTGGGATCCAAGCCTCCCATTGGGCTCTGCACTCAGCACAGAATCTGCTTATTTTTCTCCCTCCTCCTCCTTGAGATCTCTCTCTCTCTCTCTCTCTCATTCTCTCTAAAATAAATAAAATCTTTAAATTAAAAAAAAAGAAAGGGATACATGTTTACTGAAATCAAAATTCAGAAATAAAAAATAATTTTTTTCATACTTAACCTATACCAAATTAACAACCTCTATCTTTAAAGGAATTGTTTGTGTTTCATTTTTAAGACCAATCCCTCGTATTAGACTGAGCTATAATTTGGTTTTTAAAACACCAAGGCTTTCTTTGGTTTGGGTTTTTTTCTTCTTTTTTTCTTTAAGATTTTATTTATTTATATGAGAGAGAGAGAGAGAGAGTTTGAGAGAGCACAAGCAGGAGGAGCAACAGAGGGAGAGGGAGAAGTAGGCTCCCTGCTGAGCATGGAGCCTGACCCTGGGGCTCGATCCCGGGAGCCTGGGATCATGACCTGAGCTGAAGGCAGATGCTTAGCTGACTGGGGCACCCAGATGCCCCAAAACACCAAGGCTTTAAATATTAAAGTTTATTTCAATCAGATGGATCCTATTTATGCTTTGAAGCGTCCTGGTTCATGAAAAAAATAAAAATAAAAAACAAAACGTCCTGCTTCGTCTCCTAAAAGATCCTTTTGGATATCACCCACTTTACATAAGTCTTACACATGGAGACCTTTCCCTACAAGGCTAGTTTCCAAAATGTCATCTTAGTCTTTGTAGACATTAGAACGACTAATCCTTATGGATGCTGATGAAATCTCTTTAACACATGTGTAATTATACTATAGTCTTTGGGTCAGATGAATCTTGCCAAACTTTTTATGGCATTTCAGGTTTAAGTCCCACTTAGCCAACGCAGTCTTTGGACATCTTTTCAGGGTGACTCCGTTTTTATAGGCAACAGCTACTATTCAACAGTCGCTAAGCCCAAATTCCTAGACTGTAGTTCTTTGGCGTTTAAGACTGGTTTGTTCAGCTTTATCAACAGGCTAGCAGAACTGTTCCTGACCTCATTACTCAGTTAAACAAGTGTAGAGGCTGAATACCTCTGGCATTGTCCATTACGCAGCTGTGGCACAGAACTCCCAGTGACGGCCTACGAAATTCTGCGTGTTTCACAACTGCCAATGAAGATGTCCTTTGTATTGTACATGGCCCGATTTCAGACTATGATGCAAATGCCATTGCAGTCTGGTGGAAAACATTCTATTTTCTCCTCCTGAAGAGTTGATAACTGCCTGATAACTAGGGCATCAAGCAGGTTCCTGGGTAAATTTTTTGTGAGCAAGCATGTATGTTGGTTTGAGGTGACTTCTGACTGGTCTCCATGTCTGGTTATTCCTCCAGAATTTTTTTAAATGCTACATTAAGTTGCATATGTGGTATCATTCTTAGTAAAGATGGATGAAGATAGCAAAAGTAAAAAGTACATTAAAAATTCCAATGTTAAAGTAACTTCACAAACTATTATATGTAAAGCTCTTACCTTGTAGTTTGAATCATGTGGTTAAAAAATAGTGTGCCTGAATAAATGCATACTAAATTGTTGATTATTTCTGTCCCCCTACTTTCGAAAAAATTTTAGCAATGAGATGCAGAAAGCTACAAGAACAGTTTAGCTAATAAGTTAAGATTAAACAGGGGTGCCTGGGAGGCTCAGTTGGTTAAGCATCTAACTCTCGATCTTGGCTCGGGTCCTTGATCTCAGGGGTGCAAGTTTAAGTCTTGCATTGGGTTCCACACTGGGCATGGAGCCTACCTAAAACAAAATTAAAGTAAGATTAAACAATATTAGAACCCAAGAGCTATGGCATTTGAGCAAATATCCTAGAAGACATAGAAAAAGGGAAATACAGTAGGCCATCGTTTTCAAAATCTGTAAAGGAGAAATTAAACTTTTGTCAAGAGAGGCAATGGGAGAATAGAATGAACTGTGAGGGCAGACCAAAGTGGGTTCTGATCTGTAGTCTGCCCTTCACTCACAGTTTACTTTGGACAGAGATAACTTACCTGAATTGTTCTCTGCTTATCTGTAAAATGAATATAACAATACTTATCTCCTCCTCATGAACAAAGAATAAAATAAAACCAAAAAAGATGTGACACATAGGTGTTTTCAGTAAATTTACTTATCTCCTGCCATTGTTCTACACTCTAAGATGAATTTATTGCAAAGTTTTTCTATGAGGGTCAGTGATCAACATTTTTGTAGGCATGTTGTCATTGTCTACATTAGCACTTGATTAAGGAAAACTGAGGTTAAGAAATCAAAGTAGCTCTCGATGAAGTCATCTTGTGGCAGGGAGTTAGCATGAGTTAGTCCACATTGGCACTCTCTGGTTACCTCAAAAGGTAAAAATACTTTGAGATGGGATGGGAATAGGTGTTTAGTGTGCACCTTAGATTCCTACCATTATCAATGGCTTCAGGCCATATTTTGATAAAAGCTGAAACACTGAGACCGCTGAGATTGAGAAACTTTTTCTTCAAGTGAGATGAGTTTTTCACAGAGTCCTTACTTGTTTTATTTTCATTGCACAGCTGTCATGATTGATGAAAATATGCAGATGAGACCATTAACATTCACACAGTCTGTTCGCAGCTTGGTGTTTATGTCACTAGCTTGGTGCTCCCATTGCTATCAGAGGATGTTGGTCTCCAATATGCTCATGGACGTGTCTCTTCACATACTTTGTGTCTGGTGGCCTTGTTAATGTCCATCGCCAACAAAGTCCCTTGGAATATTTGGTGTCCACCACTGCCACAGAGGGAGCATCACCGTCTAGTGTCTTCTTGTGCTTCCAAAGCTGAAAATCCTTGGGGTACTAATAACTTTCTATATTTTCTGCAAGTTTCACAGCCCCAGAGTGGTAGTGTGGTCTGACAAAATAGGAAGAATGCTCCAGAGCTGAGATCTGGAGCTGAGATAGACTATCTAATTCCACTATTGCATTCCTTCCCAAGTACCTCGGACCATTGTCTCCATCTTGTGACCTTCCCTGTTTCCACTCCCAGCCCGGAAAATGAGCTCATGCAAAAAGGCCACCATTGCAGTATTGGCAATGGTTGGGGAGCCACCATCTTGTAGTTCATTAGAGGACTCAGCCTGCTGTCCAGCCAAGTCACTTTGCTATATTGCTCCTAAACCAGGAAAATTGTTACCATGTAGCAATCTTCTAAAATATTTGTTAAAAATAATTATGTTCTTATGGCATTTAACCTGGATAGGAGTCCATGAAGAACTATCTTGAGGGAAACAGTAGCTTTAGCGAACTGAGCCCAGACCAGAGCAGAACACTTTGTGGTTCTTTCTAGCCTGCTGCTTTTCCTGCCACACCTTATTTAGAGACTATCTGGTAGAAGAAGAACTACAAGAGGATTGGTGAACAGTGAAGTCAGAGGAGTCATAAGAGGATACCATAAAATCTGGAGTAACTGGGTGGAAGGGTAAGGGCAGCAATGCAGTTTTGTGTTGGAGCCTGAGAAGGAGAATTAGGAGAGTTGAGGTAGTCTGTGACTTACCTGCCACATTCATCTGGAAAGCTTGCTTAAACTGTGTGTTACTGGCTTTGAACCCAGTCCTCCATACCCATCATTTATCGAATCAGGATCTTTGGAATTTGGTCCAGTGTTTTATTTGGGCACCTAGAGTCTTCTGCTAGACACTGCACATCCCCCAGCTCAAGAATTTATGGATTCTAGGATGAAGTACATATAGCACCAATGGATATGAAATAAAGTATATTATTCGCATGGTAAACAGCAGGATTCTCCAAGGAGAGGGCCTCAGGTTAGGGCTAGAGGAGAACCAGAGCCAAGCAGAGAGAGTGGATTTGGCCCTTCTAGTGGCTGTGGGGTGCACTGGGGAGAGTTTGAAGCATGAGTTAGCTAGGAGTTTGAACGATTTGAACTTCCCTCTGGTGCCAAAGAACGCATGGCATACATGGTATCTAAACTTGGTTGCCCAAATGTGAAGCAGGCAGGGAAGGAATGGGGATCTGAAAGTTGTCAAGGGGAAAACATTAAAAACAGAGTCACTTTCTTTATTACAGCTGGTATTATGCATAAACTTTAACAAACTGCTTTTTTTTAAAAAAAGATTTATTTATTTATTTATTTGAGAGACAGGGTGCGTGCAAGTGGGGTGGGGCGGGGGTAGAGGGATAGAGAATCTAAAGCAGACTCCATGCCCAGTGCAGAGCCCATCACAGGACTCCATCTCACAGCCCTGAGATCATGACCTGGGTGGAAACCGAGAGTCGGTTGCTTTAACCAACAGTGCCACCCAGGAGCCCCAACTTCTATGGACTTCTAAGACAAGTTCTTTGCATTTTGAAATTTGAGAAACATTGGTTTGTGGGTCTCTCTAACTGGTGTGAGCCTCTGGCTGTCTTAATTCTTGCAGGAAGAGAGACTTCCATGTTCTGATTCCAAGCTTGGTCCACAGTTGCTTGGGTACGACAAGGGTATCCGAAATAGGCAACCTGCTCCAGTTTCCCACCCTCCCAGGACTGTGCTGAGCCTCTGCAGTGAGTCTGGGCATCAGAGGCAGGAAGGACTGTACATCAATCCTGCAGAAGCATTTTACACCCCAGCTGACTATAAAACAGAGTTCCTGAAATATGTGACCACCACCTGATAGCTTCCCTTTATTTTATTATCCAGGTTTGCACTTTGCTTTTCCAGTCCAGTGACATGATTAAATAGGGAGCTCTGAGACAACCCTTATTTGTCCTCACAATGACAACATCAGCAGGATGTTTTATTTTCAGACTATTTGGAATAGGTTTCTCTTTTTCCCATTTCAGATTCTTCTCTGAAATTCCTACTTTTCTCTGACAGACATTTTCTCCACCCAGTTCTAGGAACTGCTTTTGGAGGGCTGAAAATCAGCACCGATATTGCTGTGGAAACTGCAGCATGGCTTTACCTGAAGATGAGTGATATTCCCTCACAGAAATCCGGATGGCTAGTGAACAGAAGCCTTCAGTAAACATTTGGATAATTGCATCATTACTTAGTAGGACTTACCAATTGGAAATATTATAAATGCGTACCTACATGCATTGATATTTTGTATTACTGGATATTTTCCTTGAGAAGAAAAGAGGATAGCTAAATCAGTTGGCAAATTCCTTTAATTAACAAAATGGACAGTGCAGACTTTTAGCAGCATGCACATACTTACAATCTCAATGGGCTCATGATTTTTCATTTGTAAAACACTGAATCCAGCCAGTGACAACCTTGATACTCTATTTGCCTTTCGCATCAGGGATCTTAACAAACTCCAGTGTACCAACTGGACATTTACTATATGTAACATATTTACATATAGTAAATATTTATATATATATGTAAATATATAAACATATATTACATATAGTAAATATTTATATATATATATAAATATATAAACATATGTTACCTATAGTAAATATTTACTTGTATTACTTCATTGAATACTTACCAAACCCTGTGAAATAGGTACTGTTTTTTTCTGCATTTTATAAATGAGGCGATCCTAAGAAGAGAGCTTGAGTAACTTGTCATACAGCTAGTAAGTGGTGTAGCTGGAAGTGAACCTGACTCGAGCTGGGTACAAAAACACTGCCGTGCATCGCCTTTAAGCAGACCACTTTCTAGAATAATTTTAAAAATAGGAATATCAAGGGCTGGCTGTTACTAGACACCATCTAACCTTTCCTGAAATACTGTATAAGAGTTCTTGTAGTCTAAGAATTCATATCACTTGACAATATATAGTATGAAATGTCTGCTTTAGATAAAACCTAGAAGTAGTTATAAGGTCTGCCTATTAGAATTTTGGGTGAATATCTTCTTCTGTTTTTTTTTTTTTTAACTTTTGTGAAATGAATGTTAAGCTGTGTTCTTCAGACTCCCTTGAATGGCTGGAGATTGGAGTAGGAAGCATGTGGATAGGCTCCCTCAAGTTTTAACATGAATGGAGTTTATCTGTTCTACATCTTAGGCTTTCAAATAAAATCCTTGTTGAAAACAGGATTGGCCTACTAAAAAACAAAACAGAAAACAGGAAAAGCTTAAAAATGCCTAGACTGGACAGTGTTCAAAAACTGTTCATTGAGAACCTACTATGACTATGAATTAGCTTGAATTTGGCCATCCCGCCAATGCAGGTGTTTGTATATCAATACAATCCAAAAGCTCATGAGTGCTTAACCTTTTTTCAAGTATTGGGGTTGACACAGGCATGATGAATTAAATCTCAAGGATCAGAAAGCTTCCCTCGGGAACAAATGGTAGTTAGAGCAATATAAAAACCCGACATAATGCACCTTAAGTGAGGTTGCAGAAGATGCTTTGGGGCTTCTGGTTATATGGCATGCCAAGAATAAAGGTCTACCTGGCACATCCCCCAACAGCTACAAAACCCCAAAGACAAAGTATACATTTTTAAAGGTTTTGAGGATGGGAGAGGTGGTTCAGAGATTCTGTTCCTGGAGTAGGGTTTTGACAAGTGCAGGTGAGGAGAAGAGGGTTACAGGCAGAGGGAAGGCAAGAGCAAAGAAAGGTGTGAGCATTTGGAGGTGAATGCAGTGTTGAAGAGGGTTGAGTGGCAAGAGACAAGAAATGGTAATGGAAGGGTGAGGCCGGTTGGGGCAGATTTGCAGTAGGAATATTATGCTGAGTGGTTGGATTTTATGCTCTAGTATAAATAGGGAGGAACAAAATTTTTAAATTTGTTTTTTAGGAAGATAGATATCCTGACACTGCGGAGGATGGATTAAGGAAATAGAGGTTAAAGAAGAGATCGATTGAGAGATTGGTTTAGATTGTCTGAATCGGAGAGAATAAAGCCTGGAACTGGGGAATGGTCATGAGCCTTTTGATTAGAGAAGGTAGGTTTTGATGAGAGAGCCAGGATTATATTTCATCATTCGTAAGTTACTCCTAAATTAAAAAAAAAAAACAAACACCTTTGTCTTAGTTATGATACTAAGTTGAATAAGCAATTCAAAGATTGTGGGAAATTGTCACACAATTGCTTTCTGTGCTCTAAATATTTCTAATCAATAAGTAGATACCTTTAGCAAAGTTGCATGCCCATTACAGGTTTTGTATAAGGGCACCATTTATATGTGTTTGTAAGTTATTTTTCTTCTGTCCACAAGCCATGGCAACCTAGAACTAGCCTTTGAAATTGCTTATATGCCTGACAGTGATTTCTCAAGTCTATTAGCTGATGGGATAAAAATGAGTCTTTAAATATGAAGCAGTTTGTCCTTTTAAATTTTGCTACTTTTACAAATGGGCCTTTCCCCCAAAAAAATTGGCTTTTCTAATTAGATAAATATTTAATGTGTGTCCAGAGGAGACTGACAATGTCAGTTCCCTTCTAGTGGCAAGGACTTGGGTCTTTCACATTGATTTAATCTCATTTTAACACTGACTTGGTAAATTTTATTGAAAGCATTTTTGGCACAAATGGTGGTTGTGGTAGTAATGCTGGTGGTGGTTGTTTTCAGGGAACATTTAATCTAATTTTTTTAAACTTGGAAGAGTCAAAATTATAATTTGGAACAGAGAGTGCAAGGACTGTAGTAGAGCTCTGTAGGGGCTCTCAGCACTATTTACGGTGGTTGTATAATAATAAAAAAAAAGAGAGTAAGTGATCATTGATGTCAAAAACAGTAAAGCAAGGGAGAAATCAGAAAAAGTTATTTCTTTTAGATTTCCTATTGTATTTTTCCTACTGCATTCGAGAGAGGAGCTCTGTATTTTAACCAGTTGGTGTTTATTTGCAATAGTTTTCTTTAAAATTTTCTGTGATATATTAGCTATTCTAAATCTCTATCCTTCTTGTTAGTTTCTAGAGAGTTCAATTAAAAGTCAGATGAACCATCTACAGCTAAACATACCCAAATGATTTCATGTTTATCCTCTAGGACCAGCGTTTCATTCCCAATTTCCCTCAACCACATTAATGGTAATTCCTTTCTACTTCATTCTGTATCCTTTCTTAACGTGGAACTTTGCAGAAACAATCCTTTCATTCTGTTTCTCCTTGCAGCAATTGCCTGATATCTTATTATGCATCACTGTCAGCTCGGTTTTCCCAAGGTATTCAGTATATGGGAGACAGAAGACAAAACTGTCTGGAGACAGCACTTATTGAAGTAGACACAAGCTTTATTGATGACTTTGGTTTAAGAATCTCTTCCAAGCAAAGCTGTCTCCTGATACACTCTTCGGAGAAGAGAAGTGAGCTCACATTCAAGCACACTGTCCGCGTACATTGCCATCAGTATACCCTGCGTGCACATCAGTCTCCACCCCCCCTTACCCCACACTAGGGTCCTGTTGTTCCCCTCCAGCTTTTCCTCCTTCCCACTCTCCACCCCACCCCCCTTTCCATTTTTGACCCTTGGCTTTTAAGTCTTCATGTTGTCAGAGTCCCTTTCTGATGCCTTGTCCAGGAAGCTGGAATCTACATCATCCTTCTGAATTAACAATACATTTAGATAAAGGAAATGAGGTCATAATTTACATAGGAATCTGCCCCCATGTCCTTAATTTCTCTGGACAATTGTGAAACTAAATCACTGTTAAAAATCAATATCTGGAATCCTCATACTTAATATTACAGAGATTGATAGATAATAAATGCTGGCTGATGGAATAAATGAATGAATGAATGAATGAGTTTGTCGGAAATGAGCCCCACCATTCTTCCTCCCACATTCCATTATTTAAATTCCACTGGACAATCCGTGCAGAAATAGAGGCAGTTGGTAGAGGGAATGTCCAGCTCTTCTCCATTTGTTTTTGTTTTGTTTTGTTTTGTTTTTGTATGGTATTATGTAAGGCAAATGGATATATAAAGGAATCCTGGCTTTTTAAGTTCCTCTGCTTTCTGTTGCCTTGACATAAAAGGGCTTCTGTAATTTCATCTTCTGGCTTTGAAGAAGCCCAGTTGGGTACATGAAGAAAAAGATAATTAGGTCTTATATTAAGACTTACAATAGCAGTGAAAATTGAAAATCTTCTTACACTTTGGTTGATGGCCAAGATGAGAGAAATAGTCAATTGAGGAAAGGTGGAAGAAGTAAAACTCATAGTCAAGTGTTTTTTTTGGGTTTTTTTTTTTTTTTTTTTTGGCCTGCTGCTTCTGGTGCTGAGGGCAGGACTCCTGAAACACTGATGACTGTGTTCATTCTCACAGTGGTACAGGGCTTTATACTCTGCAAAGCATGTTCGCACACGTTTCTCTTTGATTCTTGTAACAACACTATGAGCCTTATCTCCTGCTACTCTCCCCCTTGGTGTAGCCACATGAGTCTTTTGCTGTTCTTGGACCCTGTCAAACTCCTCCTTGCCTTGGGGTCTTTGCACATGTTTTCCCTTTGTCTTGGAATGTTCTCTCCAACCCCTGCCTTCCCACCCTTTTTTCTTAAATATCATTCCCTAAGGAGATGTTCTTTGACCTCCCAGATTAAGCTATATCTCCCTGTTGTTGTTGTTGTTGTTATTTGTACTCCTTAGTTTTTCTTTATGGCAATTTTAGAAAAATGTAGTTACGTATTATTTGTATGTTTGGATGTTTATCTTCCTTTCTAAGTAAATGACAGGCTGCCTGGAAATAGTGACAATACCTAGCATACCATCCACTGCTCTCCCTAGTGCATAGTAACTACTCAGCAAATGTTGGGTAAGTTGCAACAAAGCAAGCATGTGAGTCCCTGCCTTACCAGTCATGAAAATGAGACTCCAATTGTTACTTGATTTACCCACCCTTCATGGGCATGTTAAGTGGTAGAAATGGAAGTAGAAACCAGGACTTCTGATTATAATTTAATGGCAGGGTGCTTTCCTGGATTTTTTCTTTAATATCAGTTCCAGTTATCTCCATGAAAAGTCAGTTATTCAGGCCAATATCTAGTGTGACTAAGTGGGAGGAAGTGGTCAGAAATATTAGGGAAGATACCAGCTTGTTGCTGGTTTCTAATTTTTCCTGTGTATCTTTCTCAGAGGTGGAGATCTTCTTTCCACAGACAAATTTCAGTTGGTACGCCATAGGTTTCAATATACCAACCCAAAGAAATCCCCACTACTGAATGCTGTTCACATGGTGTGAAGACACTCCAGAAATTTTTTTTTAATTTTATTTTATTATGTTAGTCACCATACAGTACATCATTAGACACTCCAGGAATTTTAAAAAATAAGATTCATGCTTCCAGAGCTTATTTGGGCAAAATTCCCTAGAATCACAAAGGAAGGGTACCTTGGGTAACACCTGTTGAATCCAACCTGTATTACTAGATTTGCGGGTTTTTTTGGTATACCTGGAATTACTACAAAATACCTGATCATATTGTTTTTTGCAACTTCCAAATCCTGATCAGTAGGTTTGTATTTTATTCATTAGTGGTTGCTAAGGGTGTGCATTTTTTCTAAGTGTGGGCATTCTCCACGGCAGCTCTCAACAAATACCCTCCAGCTGAAAGTGGATGTGTCTGGCATCAAAATCACTAGCATTCAGGCTGAATCAGAGCCCTGTGTTTATGGGTAGATCACCTCATCTCTCATGCTGCCATTCGACTTGCATTCCTGAGAGATGGAATAAGCCATCTGAGTCAACAGAGCCTCTGCTATTTCTGAATGTTGGTGTGGCCTTTTGATGGGTTTTCATAAGCTTTTATTAAACTTAATAACATCATTCTAATATTTGCTTAATTATCATCCATAAAATCTAAACACATACCCACTTTTTAACTTTAGGTGCTTTCAGTCTTCTGAATTCTATTTCATTTTTTAAAACTCAGTCTGAGACTATTTATCCACACTATTTACTGCAGCTTTAAATTTTCAAGGGATTGTGTATTTTAATTATGTATGTCAGGTTTATTATTTTGGGGGAGGGGGTGGGAGTTTGTCTTTTAAATGCAGGACGATCCATTTAAAATTTAATTATTAAAAGAGATATTAAACAATTTCAGATATTCTAGGATTCTCAGATAATCTAGAATTGTCTAGAATCTCAAAAATATAGGGCTTGAGATGAAATCTAACTAAAAATTAGGTTTTGCAAATAAGAGGAAGGAAGAGATAATTTCAGGCTGATGTCATATGTTCTCAGTCATAGGAATGGTTGTGCTTGTTCGGGAGTCTGGGAGACGTTAACCTTCGCTGCAGCAAAGCTGAGATTGGTTGAACTGGTGAAGTGGTGCCCATATTACAGAAAGACTTGTATCAGTATTACTCATTTAAAAAAATCATATTGAAGTATAATATATGTAATTATATTTTACTTTTATGAATTGAGTATTGCTAACCTAAGTTTTTCCTCTTCTTTGGATGACATGTATCTAATGACCCTGTGTCATCAGACCCTCCCATCATGGAAATGGTGGGAGAAGTAGGTCTATAAAGGAGGAATGGGGATGTTTTACAAAATCTTCAAGTATCACAAGCTCATACAATGAAAGACTTGTGAATTCCATACGGTAAGTCCTGGCATGATACTTTTATGAAATATAAGAGCTCACCCTGAGCAAGGGGAGGTCAGTAACTTGTGCTTCATTCCAGACCAGAGCCAGGGGGAACAAAGTGAGGCAGCTGGCTGTTTGGACACTATGGATGCTACGCAGTTGGCATCCTCTAATTCAGATCCAGGGGATTTTACACAACTTGGTGCCTATTTGTCTTCGTGATGTTAGAAACAAGTGTAGTACTTGGTATTGAGTTGGAACTCAATACATATTTATTGAATGGATAACTAAATGAAGACTTGATTTGATGGCACTACAAATCCATTTTGAATGTCCCCAATCAACTTTCTTTCCCACTTGCTTCAGCAGCTCTTTTTGACCTTCTTCATCCTTCTGAAGCTGAATGCTTTGCTGTTTTGATGCTCATTCTTATTTCCTCCTTCACTGGAGAGATAGAGGTTATCCGCTGGGAATCCTCTATAATATTCCTTTCTATTTCCCCAAAACCCTCACTGAAAGACATATTTACATCTAAATAATTATTTTTCGTTTTCCTTTTCCTTTACTCATGTTGAAGAACTGTCCCACCTCTTTCTCAGAGACCTCTCAACATCAGTCAATCCATCTGACTCTTTTTCCAGTGCTTTCAAATTCTCAACAATCTTAAATTTAATATATAATATTAAATATTAAGGATGAGAAATAAATGCTGAGAAAGTAAATATATATTCTAATATTCAATTAAAAATTGTGATAAATGATATGAACAACTCCTCTCTCTATGACTTTCCTAATGTTATGGCAGAGAATAGCGGGGGGGGGCTTACTTTAGATTGGGAGGTCAAGGACACTCTGAGATTACCCTTAACTAAGACCTTCCAAAAGAGGGGTTAGTCATGGGGTGGGGGGAGAGGAAGAGAGAGAGAAGAAATGGACTAAATAAAGGCTCTGAGGTAGGAGTTTTGCATATGACAGCAATTCAAAGAAGGTTGTTGTAGCTGGAGCATAGATCAAAATGGGGACAGTGGCACAGGAAGGATCAGAGGGTCAGCCAGTAAGCTATTTGGTCAAGAAGGTGAGGTCAGAGGAGGAGGCAGAAGCTAGATCATGACGGGTATTGTAAGGCAAGGTGGGAGTTTGGATTTCATTCTGTGTCCAAAGCAAAGCCAGGATCCATTTTATGTTGTAAGGAAATTACTTTTATTGCAACATGGAGAGGAGGTAAAGGAGAATAGACAAGGTTAGAAGCAGAAAGACACTTTGGAGACTTGCAGAACTCCAGGTGGGAGATGGTGATAGTCTCAGCCAGGGGTGCAGTTGGATACAAGTGGACATATTGTGGGGGCTGGTTTTGCATCTGTGATCTCAAGGAGCAAAATGCTGAAGGTTGACATGCTGGAACACCTAAAGGACAATCTAAGCATTAAATGGAGGCACTGGAGGCATATGAAAGAGAAAAAAGAAAAATGGAGATTATAAAACTCTAGAAAAGAAACATTTGAAAATGTAGATGTAATGTGCATGGTCTCTTGGATCCAGTTCTCCTGGCTCCTCTAATTGATGTGAGACCATTGCACCTATTGCCCTTCAAGTGTCGCAGGACAATGGAGTGAGGTTCATGATTCTTCACAGGCAACATTGTCACAGCACGTCTTGCTCTTCTCCAGGCTACTCTAGCAAGCTTGTTCTCTTTAGAAATTTTCAGAGATGGAAGCTCCATTGTCTATGGAAATGTACAGCTCACAAATTTGGGAATCTGACATGCTGTTTTAAGAACTGCCTCCTCATACACTCCTTTACTCTGAAGGCAGCCCCAAGCAGACGTCCAGCAAACATTCAGTTGGACCCTTCTTTACAGGTCCCTCCCCACAGATTGTAAACATGGTTCTGTTGGAGGCTCCCACCTCTCGGCCTCTGACAATGATTCCTGCATTCTGTATTCGGCTAAGAACTTCTACCCAGACTTCACTTCTCATTTCCCTTTTACATTCCTCCTTGTATATTTGTGGGTGAGGTGAGGAAGGACAAGGCAGTAGTTGATTTTAGTAGTTAATTTTAGTAGTTGATTTAGTAGTTGATTTTAGTAGTTCTTCTCTTATTAAGATGCTCTGCTAACCACAGGATCATTGATTCCAAGCTTCTCCACTTTTTAATAGAAGAAAACAGCAAACTTTTTGAAATTACCAGGTTATATTTCCTTTGTATCACCATAATAAAATCAAAGCCCACTGCTAACTGCTATCTTTAGAATGTAGCTCTTTGCGAATTCCTAAGTAATAGGAAAATTTCTACCAATCTCCTCGTAGATTTTTTTTTTTTTAATTTTGTGATTACCAAAGTCAACATCAGGAACTGGACAGCAATTCAAAATGCTCTTGCTCCCTCTGTTATCCCTTGGATTTCTTATGGCTTAAGTTGGACTACTACTGGGTCTAATATGGATTACATGTTTGCTCTGACATGAGTGCTGGCCATGAATACTTCTTGGTCCTCTGTCATTTTCTCTTTATCAGTGGGTTTCCGTTCATTCTTTGCTTTCCTTCTACGACCTGCCACTTTCTTAGGTGGCTCTGCATACCGAGGTATTTCCATCCTGTGACCACCTGTTTCAGGGGTGGATATGGTTGTCAACTTCTTTCCCTTGTCCCTGTCCAGTTTCTTTGGGCCCATGATCCATATTTGGAAGAAGAGGTAGAGGAGCAGAACAGGAGGAGCAGGAGAAAAGAAGAGGGAAAGAAAGTATCACAAAGTTTACCAGGAATGGGACTTTTGGGAGAGATTTTGGAGTTTAAATATTGAATGACCCAAGCACATTTCTGGGTGTAATAGATGTGAAGAAAGAAAAAGAGGAGGTTTATGAGGCACCTGGGTGGCTCAGTCAGTTAAAAGTCTGCCTTCGGTTCAGGTCATGATCCTGGAGTCCTGGGATCAAGTCCTGCATTGGGCTCCCTGCTCAGCGGGGGGTCTGCTTCTCCCTCTGCTTCTCCTCCCCCGCTTATTTCTCTCTCCCTCTCAAATAAATAAATAAAAATCTTAAAAAAAGAAAAAGAAAAAGAAAGAGGAGTTTTGGTGAGATAGTACTATGGATTTATGAGTTAGATTCACAATAATGGTTATTGAGTGACAGAAATAACTGTAATGCTTTTATAATTAGTATTTGTTGTTGACCTACAGTTCTTGGAACTTGTTTGTCTAGGCTATGCTGTATCAGCCTTGGATTTTATTATGGTGATATGAAGGAAATATAACCTGATAATTTCAAAAAGTTTGCAGTTTTCTTCTATTAAAAAGTGGAGAAGCTTGGAATCAATGGTCCTATGGTTAGCAGAACATCTTATTAAGGTTTTCAGTATGCAGATATAGGTCATGTTAGTTGGCTTCCTTTCTTCCTTCCTTCCTTCCTTCCTTCCTTCCTTCCTTCCTTCCTTCCTTCCTTCCCTCTTTGGAAGACAGAAAGTGAATCATAAATTCCTTTCCATAAGAAAGTAGACAGAATAAGGGGACAGAGAAAGAGCTGAAATAGAGTCTGGAGAGCCAAAGATGTGTGGGCAGTGAGCAAGGACGAAAGGTGTACAATCAGAAAGAAATTTCTCTTCCCTTAGGGAAAATCTGATGAATTTTTAGTGTGGTGTTGTCAAATGTTCAATTTAAGTTGGTGTCTGTACGGCGCTGCACTCTAATTTCTCTGTGTTACCCTGAATCATTAGGAAAATTTGGTCACCACTAACAGCATTTTGCAAATAGTGCTTTGGGGATTTGAGGAGTAGAGTCAGTGTCCACGTGCTGCAAAGAAAGACAGTAGTGGACACAGAAGTGCAGACAGCAGAAAGGACATGGATAATTAATTCAGTGAAAGCAAAACTGTTAGACAAAGAAGTGACTAGGAGATGGTAAGCATTTTGGCAATCTTTGTAGATTTGGGGTGGAGTGAGGGAGACTGGTTTTCCCGCATAGTCTGAGATGAGTAGTCATGCATACCATTTGAATATTTAAGAAAATGTTGACTTCAGATGACAGGAGACCTTAGGGACATCCAGGTGACAGGAACATGAAGTTCCTAAATAGATGACTTTAACTCAAAGACAAGACATTAGCTTTTTAAGGCTGAAACACTACATATTTTGTTCCAAATTTGCCATGTGCAAGGAATGGATATTCCCTGGCAGCCTCCACGGTATGACTGTATTGTGTCATAATCTATCAGTGTCCAGCACAGTTTATAAAAGCAGCAATCTTTGGTCTGTGGGCAGCGTTGTTTGCCTATAAGTGGCAAAAAAAAAAAAAAAATCTAGGAGGTGGAATGTGGTACATGAGTTTTTCTGGTGGTGGGGGCGGGGGATTAAATTTTAGAGCAAAACATGTATTTCCCATAATTCTGTAGGATGAAGAAGGCTGATGTTTGAAAGAAGACACCAGGAAATAATCAGTTGCTATTTCTTTGTGCATGAATTCTATGTGGAATTATAATCACAAAATTCCAGAGCTGGGAGAAACTTCCATGCCGATGACCGTGACTGCTAGTGACCCACCCAAAAGACATTCCCCCTCTTCTGCCTAGCTAACAGAAGTCACGGTGGCAATGTACTCAGCTGGAAGAATATACTGCCTAGTCTTCCTTGGAGATAGGTGCAGCCAATGGGTCATAAGAAGTCACTGGGAAGGGCTTTGGAGATCATTTAAGAGGGCAGTGCCTTCCTTCTGCCTGGAACATAGATGTGCTGCCCAGAGAGGCAGTAATTATTTTACAGCTGTGGAGATTCAAGCCATGCAGCTAGGATGATGAAGCAGAAGAGTGTAAGGGCCAAGGGAATCTGGGACATTGTAAAACCACAGCATCTGCCCCAGACCTCTTTTATGTGAGAGAAAATAACCAGCATTGGCTGTATCTTGATTATTAGGAACTGAACACAATCCCTAACTGGTATAGTGATTATTTAAAGATTGTGGGTTTTTTTTTTCTTTTTTAAAGATTTTATTTATTTATTTGACAGAGTGAGAGAGAAAGAGAGAACAAGATGGGGGAGCGGCAGGCAGAGGGAGAGGGAGAAGTAGGCTCCCCACTGAGCAGAGAGCCCACAGGGGGCTTGATCTCAGGACTCTGGGATCATGACCTGAATGGAAGGCGGACGCTTAACCCACTGAGCCACCCAGGCATCTCTGATACAGTGATTATTTAGTAAGGTTTTTCCATTTGTCTCTAAAGAGGCACAGAGAACTCAGCCTAGTCTCACCTCATTGGTATCCTTGTGATATTATGTGTGTCCAACATGAAAGTATAACAATTCATTATAACATAAAATCTTGTAGGTGTTGCTCTGAGACATGCTTATCAGTTGAAGTCAGAACTTCAAATTACATACATTCCATTCAAAATCCCATAGAATTTCTTATTTAGAGTTTTTTGGGAGGGATGGGTTAAGAATACAGCCCTCCTGGGGTAAAATCATGAATACTGAAACACAGTGCTTCATTCTTTCATTCATTGACATGTATCGATTCCTCCTGTCATGATTTGGGTTAGGCTCTTATTTCCTTGCACTTGGACAAAGGTAACAGCTTCCTGCCTTTTAAATTTACCTCTGCTCCTTCTATAAACTTTCTACAGGTTAATTTACAATGACACCTTTTTTCCCCTCTGTTTAGAAATTCTCAGTAGTTTCCCATTTCTGATTGATTAAAATCCAGACTCATTAGCCTGGAAATTCTTGGACATTCTATGCACTATTGTTGCTTTTCCGCCTTCAACCCTTTGCTCTGACTCTCTTTTTTTACCTTTTACTTGCCTCCTGGTTCCAACTGTCTCTCAAGGTTCAGGTCTGTAACCAGCCTAAAGCCACGGCTCCCATCTTTCAATGCTGTATGCAATGAAGGCACTTGTTGGATGTGGCCCTTTAGCTGCTTGAGGTCAGTTGATGTGGCACCTTCTTCACTGAGTTTCTCACATCCTCCTGCAGTTTCCTTTCAGCTCTGTTTCTGAGTGTATGTAAACATTGCATTCATTAAAAGTTACCATTCATTAAAAGTTACGATTTGGATGATTTCAACTGTTTTATCGTTCTAGCTGCCTAACTTGCTTTAGTCCCAAGGGAGAATCAGATTTCTTTGCAAAAAGGAAAAAAAAAAAAAAAAGAATATGGTAGGTTAGCTGAAAAGTTGATAGAATTTAACTAAATTACCATTTTTATATAATACGAATTATATCTTAAATTTAAAAAGTCTCTGAGAGGCTTACATAAACTATAGAACACTTGCTGGTTTTTTGAACTGATGTTATTTTTATTTTTAAGCCAGTGTGTGCTTAATTAAACCCAGTAGTGAATTAACTCTGCAGAAGGTTGACAAAAATGGGCATACCAACACATATATTTCATGTAAGTTATATTTTATTGTGGGAAGCTGAAAGAATACAGGGACATAAAACTGGGGAAGAACGGGACTCTCAAGTCTCTGCTATTCCTCAGGGAACTGGGCTTGGGAGGTGGGCAGGGCATTTCATCTGTCTGGGGTGAGGTCCTGCTAGGTCTTGCATAGCCCTTGTGGCATTTTCTTGTACCTCAACATTATCACCCCAAACTCCAGGAGTTACTTTATATGATTCCAACAATTACCTTTAATGTATCGCATCATCTGTCAGTCCCCTGTACAATTTCTAGTTCAGTCCCCTGTACAATTTCTAGTTCAGATCAGAATTGAGTGACAGTCCTACAGTTATGTGACAACAGTTAAGAGAGTGGACAATGAGTCAACCTGTGTTTAAGGCTTCACAAGAATTGAGCACCATCAGTTGGCACAGGGTTTATTTCTGTTCAAAACATAGTTACCCTCTTCTGTTCATGATACGTGTTTACACAAATTTACCAATAATATATTGCATATATATCCATATACATGTTTACACAAATTTACCAATAATATATTGCATATATATCCATATACACATGAATATATATTAATACTTTAAAGAAGGTAAAAAATGTTTATCCCAAATATCCATATATATTTGTATGTGTATATATATATATAAGAAAACCATAAGCTACCTGTGTGTGCATAAGCATCACCTTATCTTAATAAGTTATCACATTATCTTCATTATTGTTTGCTCTTCTGGGAGAATATAATAGCAAAATAGCTACTAATAATGGGGCAGCTTTTTGAGTTAGAAGGATGTTTGTATTTTAAAATGACATTGAGGATTAATTTCCCCTATGATCACCTGTTATTGTTTTGCTCAGCCTTCTATATGACAGAAAAACACAATAAGTTAGATTTGATTTAAAGACCCTGATATCAAGTCAACTGAAAATCAATGTATCCTGAGAGAAAGTAATAAATTTGTGAAACAAATTTAGAAAGCATGAGATTTTGTTCCCTCTGCTGAATCTAGAGACTTTAAAGGGATTCACTTCGTCTCTTGACTAATAAGTGGACCAGTTCGTTTCTCTATAGTGCTCATCTCACCCAGTAACTTTTCTTTATTGAATTCTGCTACCCTCTTACTGGAACACAGAGACCATCTTGTTCCCTCTAGTGTATGTTGCTCTTAAAGAGGGCAAAGCGTGTTCTTTGAAGACTGTGCACCTGAAAAACATTCATTATCAAGGAATGAATGTGGGCCTTTTAGGCTGTTTCACATAAAATTTACTAGAATAAGGAACTCTGTAACAGAGACTTACAGAGCCCAGTAATCATGTCAGATTTTCCCCAGGACTTTGTGTTGGAATTGAAGGGGGTGAGAATGCATTTTAGGGTACAGTCTATAAACCAGATGAAACTACAATGCAGCACATGCAAAACAAAGTGGAAATAGAGCAGACCAATTTGCTGTGTGCCTAACTTGTTAGCAGGTATTCTTATTTGAAAACCTATATGTGAAAGAGAGAGTAAGAATTATAATGGATTCTTATCATTTATTCCAAGGTGGGGAGAAGAGGGATTTTCTATTCACATTTGGAATATTAAGAATGAAAGACAAAATTTCACTTTTGATTTTAAGGGTGGAACTCAGAGCCATTTGGATTTAAACCTTGTTTTGCCAGACATACTTGTCACAATGAAGAAACATATGGGTGCTTCCCATAATAAAACTCCGTAAGTTAAGTAGCAGATTTGTAGAGTTAGCCTTTTTCCTTCCTAATCATTTGAATTTTTAAATGTCTTAAAGGATCTTTTTATCTTGTGTTATTTTTAAAACTGTTTTTACGTTCTTATCTTTATCAAGCCTGATTTTTTTTTTTTTTTTTTACATATGAATTCTTTGATCCTATCTGTTGTGTTTGTCATTACTACCTACTGGAAACCAGACTTTACTTAAAATACAGAATGAGAGGTGGGGCACCTTGAAACTTGGGAGAACCTGGAGAAGTTACCTTCTTTGCTGGAGACACAGAAGGATGAGGTGACTGAAGGAACTCAACTTCACAGCTGGAAGGAAACATAAAGAGCACTAAATCTAGACCTTCAATGTACAGATGAGAGAACTAAATAAAGTTCTCAGCCATACAGATAATAAATATCAAAGCTGGTATTTTAGAATTATAAAGCAACAAGATTATAGCTGCTTAAAAGAAACACTTTCTTGTCCAAAAAAGGAGCATCTTTGTGTGGTGGGCAGAGACTTAATCGATTAAGTCCAAACCCCTGAGCTCCAGCCCAGATTGGCCACTCACTGGCTCTGTGGGCTTGTGCCACTGTCTCTGCCTCTCTGAATCTCACATTCTTCATCAGAAAAATCAGTGCTGACTGCTTGTCATCATCTGAAACAGTAATGTACAAAGAGTTTAGAGAAGAAGAGGATTATTTCTCACAGGGAGATAGAGCTTAGAAGCCTTCATGAAGTATTTTCTTTTTAAAGTGTTGAAAGATGGATAAGATTTCATCAGGCAGAGATGATCTGGGTGGGGAGAGTTCAAGAAGGCACCCCAAGCAAAGGGAAAAACAAACAAACAAACATGATTAGATGCAAAGAAAGAGAGAAACCTGGATTCTCCTTAGGGTACTAACAAGAGGTGAAAGACTGAATGGGTTGGACTTCATGAAAGGAAATAGTGGCAGATAACATTGAAGATAGGTTGGAGCTGGGGCACACAAGATTCCTGACATTAGGAGAACCCCAAAGCAAGAATCTCTTGAGCTAGCTGGATACCCAGAATGCAAAGATGAGGAAGATGTGGCATATGTACTCAGAAATTTGAACTTTGTTCAGTGGGCACTCGGGGAGCCCTAAAATTTAGTGAACCCTAAAAGGAGGAATCGACATGACTGATTATGATCTTCAGGAAGATGGCTTTGGCAGCACCAGGTGAGATAGATTAAGATGACAAAAAACTGGAGCCAAGAGACTGAATGGAAAGAACCCTGATGTTTAAAAGAGACTATGGAGGTTGAATCTGTAGAATGTGTGCCATGGTATAAGGAGTTGAAATGACTTTGAGGTTATATGCCTGCATGTTTGGGAGAAGGGCAAAGACAGGGGTGTCTAAAAGATGAGCTTATTGAGGACACTATGATCACATCTTACTCTGTCCTTGCCGCCCTTGGCTGGGAGTTTTCTCACCATTTGGTTATTGCCTTCTTCCACTCATCTGAACTCCAGTCAGAGAGGACTGGATTGATTCTAGTGAATGGAGAGCAACTGCTCTGGATTTAATACACCTGAACACACACAGACATATTACTTGTGACGTAGAACTCAGGAATCTGCATGTCTCATTCTTATCATATTCATACAAATTCTTGCATTTTTAAAAGGTGGAAATTAATTTCTTCCATCAGTATTCTAAACATGATGAATGTATTCAGTATTCATGTGGCCCCAATATGAATTTATATGGAAATTCTAGTACAATTTCAGTAATTAATGCCTGCCAGTTATAAAGGGTTACAATTATAGCACTCATAGGGACTTATGTAGTATATGAAAAATATACAAATAATTAGATAAATTAATTTTCTATACCCAATCTTTCTGATTAATGAAAAAACCCTAATTATTAGGTAATGTGAAGGATGCTAATAAATAGTCAAAACAAAGGAATACTTTATTTTATCCAGATCTCAAAAAGAAACATTTGTTTATTATTACTATTATTTTTTGTTTTGTGCTAAGAACACTTAAATGAGATTTACCCTAAGAGGAATATTTTATTTTCAGATAAAAAGAAATATTAAGGCATTTAGGAGCCTGAGTAAAAATGAAATAATTTATAATATCAATTAAATATTAAATATAAACTGTATATCATTATGGAATTTTTGACGTGACAGACATTTGGGCCAAATTTGTAGTTCTCAGTCTTAAATTACAGGGAAAATTTGGAACTGGAAGAAGCCTTTCCTAGAAATCCCCTACTCCATCCACATTTTCTCTTTGCAAATGAAGAACTGAAACACAGAATATTTTATTTTCTCAGGATTCAGTGACTTAACAGAAGAACAGATGCCCTGAATTTGGAGGGAACTCTTTATTTCACGATTAAGTCAAAAACTATGATCCTCAGACAGTGTTCTGGTGAAGAACTAGAGTGGCCAAGGGTGTTAAATGGTTCTCTGGTCTCTCAAACAAAAGGTTTCAGTGAGGCAAAGTGTATATTGTTCATGTGAATTAACTTTTTTCAATGTAATGGATAATAAATTTAGGAGCACTAGATTCTATAATCCTAACATGTGTATAGAATCTTGTTAATGCTGTAGATAACTGTATTATACCTTTCTAGACACTTGGTCAACATACTCGAAAGTAATTTTATAAATCCTACTAAGTTCTCTTCCTATCTATAGGATTTCTCTATATAGCAGGAAGGAAGGCATCTACTATTTCCATACCAAAGAAAGTAGCCTGAACCCAAATGTGTTACAGTATGTCAAACTTAATAGATAATAATGGTAAATTTTTTAAAAATGATGGAACCTGATCATCTCATTGCTATTGACAAGATAGACATTATATACATTCTCACAAATAAGCAATTATATAATTACAAATACCTAAAATGCTACAAAGGATAAGTTTACAATGGAAGGTGGTCTAGGATTGGTTTTTGCCACTAAACAGAGGATCTAAAATGTTACTTGACTAGGGCAGCAATGGCATTACCTCTGTGATGTCTCTGATGTCTCTTCACTGTCCCTAGGCTATTTGTCTTAGCCTTTCTAATTTGACTTATAAAAAAAAGAATCATGTTATTTCACATGCTAAAGGGACTCAGAAGGCAGATTTTCTTAAAAAGTGTTCTGAGATCAACCACATTAGAATTAGCTGCAGTGTTCCTTAAAAATGGAATACCCAGACCCCACCCCAGACCTGTTTAATCTAAATTGGGGTGAGGGAAATGGGCAGCACAATTAATTAATTAGTTAATTTATTTAAAGATTTTATTTATTTGTATGACAGAAAGAGCATAAGCAGGGGGAGAGGCAGGTAGAGGGAGAGGGGGAAGCAGGGCTGCTGAGCAGGGAGCCTGATGCGGGGCTCGATCCCAGAACCCTGTGATCATGACCTGAGCCAAAGGCAGACGCTTAACTGACTGAACCACCCAGGCGACCCTGGGCAGCACAATTTAAATAAACTACCTAGCTGACTCTTACCACCTGCTAAGGGTTGAGGTTGAGGTCCATTGACCAGTGGTTCTGAAAATATGGCCTTAGACCAGCAGAATCAGCATTGAGAAATTGTTAGAAATGCAAATTCTTTGTTCTCCCCCAGACCTACTCAGTCAGAAACGGTTAGGGGTGGGGCCCAGCAACTTGTGTTTTAATAAGCCCTCCAGGGGATTCTAAAGCCAGCTAAAATGTGAGGATCACTGATTTAGACAGTCTGTCCAGTGGACCTAGAAGGAAATAAAGACCAAGGTGAATAATGGGCTTGTTCACTTTAACATGGGTTCATACTGTAAACAACAAAAGAAATCAAAATGGTCCTTTTAGAAAACTAATCTTTGACTTATTTAAAACTTGAAATGGACCAAATGCATACTATAACTTCTCTTTCCCTCACATTTTTAGGTAAAGTGAGTGGGGATATAACAGTGGTGGTAAGGAAAGAAGGAATTTTAAGTTTATTTTTTTAAGATGTTTGCATTTTCTTAAAAATCTTTGAGAACTATGTTTTAAGACTACTTGCAAAAACAAAAGACTGTTTTGCATTCACTGGAAGAAAGACTCAACTTAAATCTAAAGGATTCTTTTTGCATTGATGGCATGGCAGAATAATTCATATAGTTTGCTGTTAAAAATTAGACTATAGGGGCGCCTGGGTGGCTCAGGTGTTAAGCGTCTGCCTTCGGCTCAGGACATAATCCCAGCGTCCTGGAATCGAGCCCCGCATCGGGCTCCCTGCTCAGGGGGAAGCCTGCTTCTCCCTCTCCCGCTCCCCCTGCTTGTGTTCCCTCTCTTGCTGTGTCTCTCTCTGTCAAATAAATAAATAAAATCTTATAAAAAATTAGACTATAAAACGTTCATTATTATTCAAGTTTTGAATAGGAAGAATACTTGTAAAATATTTTACAATTGCCAATTCAGACCTTAGAGCTAGAAAAATAACTCATACAGTTTGTAAGGTGGTGTCTCTGCCAACAGAGGCTGTGGTTAAAACAAGTCCTCCTCACCTGCATGGTGAGCGATGAAATTCTAGTCAAGCACATTGTTGCTGAAAGTTGGTGCTTTTAGTGCCCCGCCCCCCTTTTTAAATACAACTGGCATCTAACTTGCAATAAACTTTGCCAGAGAAGAAAAAGTGAACCATAGAGTTCATCTGTACATGCTCTGCTTCATGTATCTTGTTTCTTGTAATACTCTCACATTTCTGAGTGTCAATGGAAAAAAAAAAAGGTTTCAGGGGAGAGATAGTCCAGCTTTGAGGTCCATATCCTGTCATTGATTTCTGTGCAACACTCTCATCGACTTCAATGGGAGTTCCGCACTTGGATCAATGTCAGGATATGGGCCTTTACATTTAGATGTGAAAGTGTTTTAATAGTGGTTGGCAAACTAGTGATGAATTAGGGTGAAAGACACAAAGAATTGGCTGGAAACTTTAGACCTATAAGCTACCCTTAACCTTTGGAAGAGTTATTATTATTTTTCTAATGCAGTGGGAAATTTGCATATGTTGATTTGAGCTTCTAAGTGTCCCAGTACACTAATTAAATTACTTGAGTCTGTTCTGAATTTCTTATAAACAGTGTGGAAAGTAAGTCCTTAAGTGGCCAAGCCATTTGAATTAAATTATCCTGTGGACCAATATGTAACAAAAGCATCTGATTTGCTCTCTTGACTGGTAAGACTCACCTTCAGGAGCTTATGATTCAGAACATTATTATATCCCTTATAATTTAACTTAAAACACAGAAGTTTAGCTATTTCATCCCTCTCTTTGGATCTAAATCTATTCAGGCAGATAAAGAAAAATAGAATATTAAAAATACATTTTTACTACCTCTTATGGTAATCTATTCTAAGTACTTGGCAGTGATAACCATTATGGAAGATTTTCTTTTAGCAAAGTATATATACATACACCTTAGGGCATCTATCTAATACATATACACACATGTGCACATGTAATAAATGTGTATTATATATATGTGTGTGTAATATTATATATTGCGTGTATATATATATGTGTGTAATCTATTATGTTAGAGGTGAGTTTCTTTTTCCGTTGATGAGAAGAAAGCATAAAAAGATGTAAAGGATATGTGCTCACAATCGCCGTCTAAGTGACAAGGTTAATTAAAAATTTCAAATCTTCTCTAGGCCAAATGTTTTATGTCAGTTGACATTTTCTTCACTTGCCTTGTTTGCTAATCTTTTATGTTGATGCTATCCCCTACAAGTTATGTTCCTACTTGTGTTTATTATGGAGTTTCATTCATGTAAGTGAAGTCTTAGGTTTCCACTATGAGCATTACCCAGGCATCCTGTAATTGTAACGGGAAAGCGCTTCATACTGAATTGGGAGCTGAACATGGATTCTCCACTGGATTTAATTACTTCATTAAATTACTGTTCTCCAGGGCCCTGGGTGGCTCAGTTGGTTAAGCAACTGCCTGCGACTCAGGTCATGATCCTGGAGTTCCGGGATCGAGTCCCAGGATCAAGTCCCACATCGGGCTCCCTGCTCAGCGGGGAGTCTGCTTCTCCCTCTCACCCTCCTCCCTCTCATGTGCTCTCTGTCTCTCATTCTCTCTCTCTCTCAAATAAATAAATAAAATCTTAAAAAAATTTTTTTTAAATCACTGTTTTCCAGGCTTTAGTGTGAAGAGGGCTGGTGGTACATGTTTTCATTTCCATCAAACTAAATGAAGATCCTGTTATAAACATCTCTTTTCCTTTCTGACCTTTGTCATAATCTCTGACTGCATGATCATTGGTTTGAGAGAGAGGCGGGAGTTCAAGGTGTTTTATTTCAGTTGCGTCAAAATATTCATCCCCAATATGCTTTCATTCACAAAGCAGTGTGCAATATAAGTTATTGCTAGAGTTACACAAGTTTGCTCTTCTGATCTCATCTGCATTCTGATGCATAGCAACATGGTTATTTCTAGTAGAGATAGTTACATTTAAAATAAATTTAATGAGTAAAGGCTTTTGTAGGAAGGAGTGATGTATGGTTTTAATTCTGTACTTTAGAGCAAAAGAACTGGCACTTATGCTTCCATTTTTCTTTTAAATCTCCCACTAAACATTTCAGATTCTTACTGCCAGGCTTGTAGAGATTAGTTACTGGAAGAGCACGTATGTGGGAAGGAAGGAGGGGATAGCCCGTGCCAGGAAAAAGGCAGGAAAGAGAATATTTTTGTTAATGGGATGACTGAGGAACTCATAATGGCAACACCACCAAAATGTGTATACAGAATAGAAGAAAAAAATGTTAATGTCACTTGAGATGTAAAAAATGTGGGCGTTGTCAAATGAATGTCTTCTTTGTGCATGTAACTGAACACTAGTTACTATCAATCTTTTTAGAAATTGATTTGATTTTTTAAAACAAGGCTCTCTGCATAACTCTTTGTATGAACATTGATAGGTAAGTTCTTACATAGACCTCTTCTGTAGTTTGAGATAGCCAGCTTCCTCCCCAGCACTATTCATGCACCTCAAATAAAAATCATATGAGGCACTGGTACACAGAACAGCATGATACGTCCAGTAATTGCCATGACACCAATTTTAGGCAAGGCAAATGCCAAATAGCATTCTAGGAAACCATGGGAGTTGCCAGAGAGAAAAAAAAGGCAAACTTGTAGCTTTTATTTTCACATCTTACTATTCCAGTATCTCCGTTTACTTTTTCAACATTTATGTCATTTGACTTATTGTATCACTTTACCTGTATTTTAAATGGTCATTCAATTGTTTTGCTTTGAATAGATTTTGAGAAAAATAATTAAAACTTGTAATGCGTTTGGGATTCTTTCATGAAGGAACACGAGACCCAAATAAAATACTGTTGTTTTAGTGCTTAGAAAAATGTAAGCTTCAGAATAAATTAAACCCATAAGCATTTCTTAAACTTCCCAAAACCTTCAGTATCCCATATACAATATATTTATACTAGTAGCAGTGCAGATATGAACTGAAAGATTGTTAACGAAAGCCTAAATAATTTTCCTTAAAACATATAAAAATGGAAGACATCTTTTCTTGAAGTGACACCGATTGTGCTTTTAAATTCACTGATATAAAAAGTATTTTTTTTTAACCAGCCATCTTTTTCAGGCTCTTACTTTTTATAAATAGGGAAAAAGAAATCTAAGATTTGTTTCTAAGTGCTTTGCACATTGTAGACACCCAAGAAATATTTTGTTGAATAACTGTGGATTCTGTAGTTATCTTGAAAACTTAGTTGTTACTTAGAGGCTGAGTTAGTGGTTATTATCAGTGCAATTTTAGTTTGTGCTTTCTTCGCTACATACATGGAAAGATTAAGCTTGCTTTCTTCTCGCCTCTTTTTTAGAGGGGGGTGGATAACTGATCAGTGTGTAAAGCTTTCTTCAGGGTCAATGCAGACTCAAACTAGTGTCATTTCAAGTGATAATCCAGTGAGATTAACTTCACAAAGAAACAAAACAAAATAGAGCGTGTGTGTGTGTGTGTGTGCGCGTGTGCTCGTGTGTGTGTGTGTGTGTGTGTGTGTGTGTGTGTGTGTTGGGGGAGTGTATTGTCTAGGAAAGAGAGAAAATGTACTTAATTCTCCATTTTGAAGCTGAACAGCAGCTCATAATACAACTTTGTGGGTTGCTGCCCTTTGCTACTAACCTCAAAGGTACCGTGCTATGCAAACCAAGTTACTAGGTCTCACTAAATTGGTCCTGTAACAATGGGTGGCATTTGGTAAGTCTAGCTACCCAGCCGTTTTCTTGGTGCACAGTTGTGTCTGGGAGCACAGCTGTGCTGTCCCTGAGCCCTCCAACATTTTACCGTGCAGCTATGAGGGCTGCTGGGGAAGTCTTAGGAGGCAGCTGCAGAGGTTCCTGGTTGTAGTGGTCAGCGTGAACCCAACTGGAGTCAGCACTCAGCAGAGAATGGCAGGCCCTTGTAGCCTCCACATTCTGAACACACACAGAGAGGTGCTCTGGAATTTGAAAGGAAAAACTGAGGCCTAGGTTTCTTTGATAGTGTAGCTACTTTCATTATGGGTTTCACTTGAATCTCAAAATTATAACTCTAGAAATCGCCTTAAGATTATATTAGTCAACGTCTATATGAATAGCCATGTCGGTAATGTATGTGGTTCTAATTGTATCTGAAGACTGGAGAATTTCTTTTTTATTAACTACTTTAAACAAAGTACCAGTTCATGTATCTTTGAAAATTAAATCATATACTTAACATACTATATACTAATTCAGAATTTACCCCTTAAATTTCTCCTCTAAATCTCATTTACTCATATTTTATTATTTTATATATTAGCCAAATCCTTTCTCACATTTAGCTAAAAAGGTGCTCGGGGACACTATTGTATGCTCAGTGTCATGCCAAATTTGGTAAAGAATATAAAAAATTAAAAACATTTTGTGACTGCGAAGACCCCAAGATATAAGCATGAAACACGTTAACTGCATTTGATTAACACCCCAGATTAATGATTGAGAGGAAAAAACATAAGAGAAGAACCACCACTGTATGTTCAAAACTTGAAAAATGATGTAATAAGAGAATAGTATTTTAAACATTAGCTCACTACATTTGTATCTTTGGGGTAAATACTTAGTAGTGCAATTGCTGGTCATGGGGTAGCTCTATTTTCAATTTTTTGAGGAACCTCCCTACTGTTTTCCAGAGTGGCTGCACCAGCTTGCATTCCCACCAACAGTGTAGGAGGGCTCCCTTTTCTCCACATCCTCGCCAACAACTGTTGTTTCCTGACTTGTTAATTTTAGACATTCTGACTGGCACCCCAAGGTTTATAGCAGCAATGTCCACAATAGCCAAAGTATGGAAAGAGCCCAGATGTCCATCAAAAGATGAATGGATAAAGAAGATGTGGTTAATATATACAATGGAATACTACTCAGCCATCAGAAAGGATGAATGCTTACTATTTACATCAACATGGATGGAACTGGAGGGTATTATGCTGAGCAAAATAAGTCAATCAGAGAAAGATAATTATCATATGGTTTCACTCATAGGTGGTATATAAGAAATAGTGCAGAGGATCATAGGGGAAGGGAGGGAAAACTGAATGGGAAGGAATCAGAGAGGGAGACAAATTGTGAGAGACTCTTAACTGTAGAGAACAAACGGGGTTGCTGGAGGGGAGTGGGTGGGGAATGGGGTAACTGGCTGATGGGCAAGGAGGGCACCTGATGTGATGAGCACTGATGAATTGCTAAACTCTACATCTGAAACTAATGATGTACTATCTGTTGGCTAATTGAAGTTAAATAAAAAAAATTAGGTCAGTTTTAGGGAGAAAAATATAATGTGAAATTGCCATCGCTAGTGGAAAGAGAGCTTCATGAGCAATGATTTGAGGGTAAGGAAGAAATTTGATATATTCAGTAGACAGAAATCAGCTCAATGAGACCCAGGATGCACAGGTAGGGAGTTGGAGATTCAAATCAGACAGGTAAGGAAGTGGTAGGTTGCAGAGAGTTTTAAATGTTATCATACTTGATGCTGTGGAAATTGGAAAATGTTAAGGGTTTTAACTTAAAAAAAAAAAAAACTTGCCTAAGTTAGGAAAGGTGAATTATGTATCTACAAACTCTGTCATCAGGCCAGATTCAAAGTAAATACTTAGCTAATATTGAATAGAATGTTTTTGTTGAATCAGATCTCAGAGAGCATCCTAAACATAAATTAAATAGTGAATTTAATTGTGTATCTTTCAGGGTTCTAGCAAGACCCAAACGTTCAGCTGCAGCTGTTGAAGACATGTTTTAATGAAGGTATTATTTACCGAGGTGCAGCTAGATTGAAAAGAACCAAGGGCGGTAGGCCAAGGGGTCAGGGGGGAGAAACAGTTACTGAGCCCATTTGAGAGTTGGAAGCATAAAAGAGGAGTCGCTGACCATTAGCTAGTCTCAGTAACCATGCCAGAACTGAGTGAAAGCAGGAAGAAGGGAGAGGACTAAGTACTTCAATCTCTCTCCTCTTGCACTCTGACCTCCTATTGGTAACATTCATTAACCTTCAATGGCCAAACTGGGAGCCAGAAAGCAGAGGAGCATGGGTGATGCTTTTTGTAGAGAGGCAGCCAGCCTCCCAATGCACAGAGCAGGGCTGTGGTGGACAGAGAATGGCTCTGGGGGCAAATGGAGAATAGTCAGCATGGAGTATGTAAGATTTTTTTTTTTCTTTTTACTTGATTGACTAAATTAGAAGAAGATTTTATCTAAAATTTGGGTTACATAAATTTTATTGGTTTTCATAAAATACATATGGCTAATTAATAAACAATTACACTTCCCTTTACTACACCAGAATGCTCTGATTATAAAAGTGTCTTGACATATTATGACATATTGTGTTAAGGACCATGGCATGAAGTTATGTACAAGACAGTTCACAGGAGGAGAAATTCAAATGGCCTATAAAAATATGACAAAAGATTTGATCTCATAAGTAATCAGAGAAATAAAAATTAAGAAAAGTAATGTGATTCCTTGTTTTTCTGATCAAATGGGAATGACAAAAAGAAAGGTGGATCCTTAGACTTGCTTAGATTATAGTCCGACAACATTGTCTTATATTGATGGTGAGACTAAAACTGGTACATTCTTTCTGGAAATTGTGATTTATATCAAGAAGTATAACTAAATTCATTCCTCTGTCTTAAAAAATGTTTATTTGGTGGAATTTATCCTATGCAAACAGACATGGAAATACTTCTCTTTCATGGCACATTATTATCTTAGTCTCTGAAACATCTTTTCTTATTTATTTATTTTATTATTTATTCCCTTTATCCCTGACCCTCCCTGACCCCTCCTGACAATAGGCACTCTTTAATGACATGATGTTGATGATCTTGCATATAATTCTATCTTGTTATATACAAGTTGTTCTGTGTGCATGTATTTTTTAATTTAGGTAGATGATATTATGTTGTAGACTTTTTCTAACTTTTTAAAAATCCAGCAATCTTTAAAGATCTGTGCACATTGCTGTGTTTACATGTGTTTTCTGTTTCTTACTTCAGCTTAGTGTTATATCTAGAAATTATATGAATTATTTTTATAATTGGAAAAGAATAATACAAAATAATTTTCCAAAAGTGCTGGATTGACATCATGTAATCCTGCAATTAATCTTTAGCTTGAGGGAAAGCTTTAGATACAGGGGTCTCTAAAACCCCTTGGAAGAGCGCAATGTTCAGTTACCAGAAATTTAGACTTAAAAAAATAAATCGAAGAGTCAGAATTCTAAACCATAGCTTTTGAATACTTTATGGACAAAGTCATTAGTGATGTGCAAAAAGTTAAACGTGGTCTAGAGTAGCAGTTTTCAAACACTTGGTCTCAGGAACATTTTTCACTACATAAAAATCTTTGGAGACAATTATGTCTACTGATATTTACCTAATTAGAAATTAAAACTGAAAACTTTTTAAAGCATGAGAAAACACAAGTACATTCATTAGCTGTCAGAATAATGGCATTAGCACATGACATATAGCTTCTGGAAAATTCCACAGAACACTTGCAACAGCATGAGAATGAAAAAGGCAAACAATGTCTTCATATTATTATGAAAATAATTTTCACTTTGTGGACGCTTTACAAAGTCTGGGGAACTCCAAAGATCATACTGTGAGACCACAGATCTAGAGCATTTTGTTCTCTTGCATTGACACATCTAGCTCTACCTCCCAGTCCCCAGCCCTGAAATTGTATACACAACGGCCCAATCTCACTCGGCAGGTTTCGTCTCAGGAATATGATATTGTCACCACCTTAATTACGTAATGTTTGCAGTTAATTTCTTCTGCCATTGCTCTTACGTATTTTTTAAATTGCTTGGCAAAAAATAGTGATATAAAAGTGACAAATGTATATTTTCTAAAAAAATTCATTATTTATTTATTTATTTATTTATTTATTTATTTATTTATTATGTTAATCACCATACATACATCATTAGTTTTTTCTTATTCAAAAATCAGGAGGCTGGGTCTGACATAGGTTTTTGTAATTTTAATTTTAATTTTATTCTACTTACTTGTTAGCTTAATTATATGAAGTATAAGATAAAGACATAAAAATGAAATCACCTTCCTTAAAACATGAACTCTTTGCCCTTATTAAAATGAATAACAGTATATGAAATTCAAATTATTTTTGCTCTGGAGGTTACTTCTGGCTTCCTCATCAGGCTCATGAGTAGCACCTTTTCAGGAAACTTGCAAAGACGCACGAGGCAGGACTGATACCCATGTGGGAATGCAAGGCTATCTGCTAGTATTAACACTGCACCCTGGTCTGGCTATAAGGAGAGCCTGGGGGGCAACAAGCCTTCTAAGCTATTTGATACCAAGCACCTGCAGAATTCCGAGTCCCATGGGACTATTAAAATTGTAAATTGGGGTGAGGGGACCAGAAAGGATAAGTTTCTTCTTCTGGATGCATCTGGCCATCTTGCTGAGTAGGTGCAGGTGGGATAAAGAGAAGAAACCAAAAAATATCCTAAAATGGACGTTTAAGAGGGACTTATAGTAGCATACCGGTCACCACTGAATAAAACTGCCAGTCAAAATGTGCTTTGAAGATCTCTACTTCTCCTTTCTCTTCTCCCATTGCCCTATTTCAGTCACCTAGCAAAGGATCTCTTAAGAGGCATGTCTGGTCGGGGGGCCTGGCTGGTTCAGTCCACAGAGCATGGGACTCTTGCTCTGTGGGTCATGAGTTGGAGTCCCACGCTGGGCATAGAGATTACTTGAAGCGTGCAGGTTGTTCACCATGATCATCACTACGGCTACCATTTGTTGGGTTCTTGCTCTATGCCAGATTCTGAGCAAGTGGTTTTCTATGAAAGTGTTGATCTCACCTGCATTTTCAGAACAGCTATGAGGTAAGTTCTACTATTTCCTGCATTTCACATATGGGAAAATTGAAACACAGGGAGTTTAAGTAATTCACCCAAGGTCACACAGCCAGTAAGTGGGGCTGCTAGAGACTTTGTGTTACCCTAACAGAAGGGTTTGTATTTTTAAGGAAGACCCAGGTACAGAAGGTAATATTTTGCCTAAAAAAATTACTCTTTTTTTTTTAAAGATTTTATTTATTTGAGAGAGAGAGCGTGAGCACGAGCATAGGGGAGGGGCAGCAGGAGAGGGAGAAGCAGATTCCCCACTGAGCAGGGAGACCTACAGGGGTCTCCATCCCAGGACCCTGCGATCATGACCTGAGCTGAAGGCAGACGCTTAACCGACTGAGCTACCCAGGCGCCCCAAAAATAATTCTTTTAAAGTGGGATTTTAGACACTTTATGGATTTTTTGACAGTAAAGAAAAGTCGCTTCCCTCTGGTCACAAAGGGTTCACAAAGCCTCCGAGGACCTGTGGTTTGCACTTACTATTAGGAAACATCGTCGATATTACCCTGAGACACTGGTGAAGGAGAATTTTCTAAGCACATTTTGTAAAATGTTTTTTGTTTTTTTTTAAATATATTTTATTTATTTGACAGAGAGAGACACAGCGAGAGAGGGAACACAAGCAGGGGGAGTGGGAGAGGGAGAAGCAGGCTTCCCGCTGAGCAGGGAGCCCGATGTGGGGCTCAATCCTGGGACCCTGGGATCATGACTTGAGCCGAAGGCAGACGCTTTAACGACTGAGCCACCCAAGCGCCCCTGTAAAATATGTTTTAAAACTGGAAAAGCAAAAATATTTACTGCACTGGGATTCAGAGAGAGTCCAGAACAATAAAGTCCAAGTGATAACTGCAGTCTCTCAGAAGAGATTATTGAATAGGTTTGAAATTTTATTTGCTTAGAATTGTCCTGATTCCATTGTACGTTTGCATGTAACATGCATAGCTTGTGTACCAGCAAGCCTTGCCTAAGAAAAAGATGGCTTTTTGAAATGTGAGCTCTTTAGAACAGAAAACGCCATGACCACGGAATGAAGAGGGTGAAATAGAAACATTTTTAGCCAGCACCAAAGAACAATGCATGGCATGCTTGCACCACCTTGTGGGAAAATGTATACTTGCACTTCTTTTGGGAGCCTGAAACCATTTTTCACATACAGTAGTCCCCTTTATCAGTGGGGATTCATGTCAAGACCCTCAGTGTATGCCTGAGACTGTGGACAGTACCAAACCCTATAAATACTGAGTTTTTTCCTATATAAACATCCCTGTGATAAAGTTTAATTTATAAATTAGGTACAGTAAGAGATTAACATCAATAACTAAAAATAGAACAGTCACAATATACTGTAATAAAAGTTATATGAATGTAGTTCCCTGTCTTGTTATCTTATTCCTTATTATTAATATCTTATTCTCTACGGTACTCGTTCCTCTTCTTGTGATGATGTGAGATGATAAAATGCCTACATGTGAGATGAAGTGAGGTGAATAATGTAGGCATCGTGATGTAGCGTTAGGCTACTATTGTTCCGTCAGAAGGAAGATCATCTGCTTCCAGACCCTGGTTGACCCCTCACAGTAACTGAAATCATGAAAAGTAAAACCACAGATAAGGGGGGGGGAGGCTACAGTATTTAAACTTTATTTAAAAGAATTAGCTGTGGGGCACCTGGGTGACTCAGTTAAGTGCCTGTCTTGGGCTCCATCCTGAGATTGAGCCCCACGTCGGGCTCCCTGCTCAGCGGAGAGTCTGCTTCTCCCTCTCCCTCTGTGCTCTCTCTCTCTCTCTCCCAAATAAATAAATAAAATCTTTAAAAAATAAAAAATAAATAAAAGAATTAGATGAAAGGAATGGCAATATAATTTTAACTACTAGATGTCTGTTATTTTGTTTCCTTAGTTATTACTTGTAATTAAGGCACATTTATCATGGCCCAAAGCAATATTATGTGTTTATATACCTTATTCTATTTTGGTAACTTAAATACTACCTCTTCATTTTACAAACTGTAATAGTAAAATACTCTTCCCTGCCCTTCCCCCAATCTACACTTGTGAGGGGGATATTAGCCCAGCTATCATTTAAGACAACACAAATTATTCCACGTAGAATCTTTTATTTTATGATCAGTGGGTAATGCATGTTGTTTCAGGGGTTTCAGGTTTTTGCACTTTAATATTAATATACATTTTTAAAAATAATAAGTGTTTATATTAGGGTTCTAGATACCATTCATAAAAGAAGCATCTAAAAAGAAGGCAAAATGTCAACTGATTGATGGAACTTTCAAATTTAAAGATAGCCCAAGCCACAGTTGTTTATTAATTTTGCTTCATTTGGGTCAGACTAAAAATCTATATGTAGTTTAGGTAAAGTATTACATGTGCAGACATTTTCACTCTACCATGTGTTTCTGAATTTGAAACATTTTCATTTCAATCTAAAGGGATAAAATTGATCACAGTATATCCAAGTCAAATTTTTCTCCTTTCTTTTGTATGTGTAAACTTTAATACCCCTATAAACAATGAATGCTCCTGAGGCTGAGAGCTATTATATTCCAGTCAGATATCTTTTTACAGACGTTTAGACATTGAAGATGAAAATAAGGTGATAAATATCATTTGCTCATAATTAAAGATCCCTATTTAAATGACAATAGACAGTTCCTCTTCTAATCAGATCATGGGAGAAAATTCTTTAGTAAGATGATACTATTCTATGTGATTTGGTTAATAAATAAGCTGCAATCTGTTCTGGAGGTTTTTTTTTTAAATAAATTATTGGAGTCATAGCTCATCTTTAATCTCAAGCTAGGTTTATCCTTAGCCTTCCTCTGTCTACCTTGTCCAGGCAGCATTCCCTCAAGAAAAAACAACAACTCTTTTAATATTAGTTTAAATGTGAGTATGAAATGACATATTTGAAAGTAAAAATAAGCAGGAAATGGGGTCTATTTGCTGTTTTGAATGTAGAATAATACAAGGCATCAGAAGTAGCAAAGAAAACCAGTGTGGGAATGAGCAGACATGGGTTTGAATCTTAGATCCAGCACTTGCTAGCTCAGTGGTGTTTGGAGAAATATTCAACCTCCTGGAGCCTTGGTTTTCTCATAAGTAATAACAATACAAACACAACAGGATTGCTGAGAAGGAAGAATGAAATAGCATCAGTAAAGCAGTGGGTGCCTACAAAAGGAAGAGGGAGTAAGAAACATATATTTACGAGCATCTAATCTTTCCCTTCAATAGAATAAAAAACATTGACACACGAGACCGCATGGGCTGCCAGCTTAAACTCAGTGAAAGTTTTGGATTAAAATGGAAATGCAAGTTTACTTCTACTCAGATATAATGGAGTTAAAGGATTTCAAAGACATTCAAAAAATTTAACAAGTGGTTTGTCTCCTTTATGTCCCTTTCATTTCACAGCACAGTGTTAGCATTTTATTTTTGATGGAACCTCTGGATGCTTTTGCTGAAATCTGATTCTTAAACTGGAAACCTAGATTCCACATACTTTGTGCCCTAAGAGAATCCATCAGCAAATGTGGGTAATTATATCTCCCAACAATTTTGTAAATTCTTCTCGTTCTCTCATCTCCACTGGTAGGCCCTTTTCCAGGTCATCTTCATCGTTAGCCTGGAGTATTTAAAGTCTCCTAACAGGCTCTCTGTCCTTTCATTCTTGCTTCCTTTACTCTGTGTGTCCATAGAGCAGCCAGGGTTTGTGAAGTGCCTCTCCTCCTGTCCCCAGGGCCTTCTCTTTGCATGTTCTTATCCTTATTCTGACCTACAAGGCATTACATGATTGATCCCTTGCTTACTTCTAGGACCCTGTCCCAGGCCATGGGCCCCCTTGTTTCACACTGGCCTTAGTTCAGATCCTTGCACCTGCTGGTCGCCCCCTGCCTCAGGGCCTTTGCCCTGCACACAATTCCACTTCTTTTTGCATGGCTAGCTCTGTTATTGTATCACTTTCTCAGTAAGGCCTCTGATCCACCCCTCCCCAGTCTTTCCTTCCTTACTCCCACTTTATCTATCTTAGGAAAAGCACCAGTTATGTACCGGGGATTATTATAGACAGGGGGTAAATCAACTGATACAGCAACTATCTCTAATCTCAAGTAGCTTACTTTCTAGTACAGAAATAGAATACATAGTTAAATTGTATAGCATGGTAGCAGGTGGCAAGTGCTTGGAGAAAAATAAAGTAGGGAATGGGGATGAAAATTTGGGGAGTAAAAGTTAAATTTTAAGTAGTATGGTAAGAAAAGTCCTCCCTGAGACGGTGACATTTGTGTAAATCCTAAAGGAAGCAGGAGGGATGAGTCATACAGATAACAGGGAGAAGATTATTTCAGATAAGAGGGGAAACAGTAAATGCAAAGGCCCTGAGGTAGAAGTGTTGCCTGGCACGTTTGAGGAACAGCAAGAGACCGGTGAGTTTGGAGCGGGTTCAGCTTTTGTCACAACACTTTCTACAATATGAAAATTAATTAATCTTTTATCCCCCTCTGCTGTCTTTCTTTCTCATTGATCTTTATGAGGGAAGGGCAACTTCTGTTTCAATCTCTGATTAAACAGGGTCCAAAAGCACTCAGTGCAACGCCTAACACACAGTAGACAGTCAACAAAATTGTTTGATGAATCAGTGTTTTCTTAGCCCATTGATGTTGAGAGCAAATGACTCCACTAGGGACATGGGTTGTAGGGGGACTGCTCTTGGGTTCATGTATTCCTGTGGGAAAATGTTTGAGGAGGTGTTAGCTGGCTGTGCATCCTCACCAGAAGCTTACCACCCAGGGACAGGTCCTTACTGAAACAGTATAGATAACAAGCTTGACTGGAGGCCATCGAGTAATAACAAAGGAAATTACATTATCCTGACAATTATTCCTTAGAGTAATTGTAGGGATAGTGATGAAGAACAACTTTGTGCCCCAAAGCTGTTTTTGTCTGTAGGATGAGAATGGACACTTGGTCAGTGCACTTTCCCTCCTGCCTGGGCTAAAGAGAAGCTGAAACTTCCCTGCCCTTTGCCCCTCCATTTCTAGATCCCAATCTCTGGAGGCATCTTTGTCACGTTAGGTTAACACCTGAGTGGGTAGACAATGTGTTTCTTTACCTCAGTTATTTTCTTGTTACTTGTGGATACATGCTCAGCATCATGATTTAATTTGCAGAGAGGCTGGTATTTTTTACTGGATTGTTTTCTAAATTAATATGAAAATCTCAAAAGACAATGCCTCGTGGTGGCAATATTTTAATATAAGGCCAGCAAAGTTAACATCTGGAAAGAAAATAAAATCTAGCAATTTGGCTGATGGCTCCTGATGGATGACCCAGGGCTTACTTGATGGGTTCTCAAATCCAGAAATTGGAGTAACTCCAATGTTTGGTGATAGATTGGCATGATTGGAACGATAGCTGCAAAGAGCCATCTTTATTCTACCATGTCAGTTTTGAGTAAATATGGAGAGTCCCTCCTAATTTTGCATTCAGGATTAGAAACCCAAATATTAATGTTCTTCTTCTCAAACTTCCTAATGCCATCCCTCACTGATGCCGTGAGTGTTCTTGTCCAGTCTGCCCTGGCTCTTCTTCCTTTCCTTGATCTTGCAAGCTACCTTATTCACTTATATGTGGAATCTTAAAAAGAAAGAAAAAAAAATGCTGGGGCAGCTGGGAGGTGAAGCGTCCAACCCTTGACATTCCTCTGCTTCTCCCCCAAGATTTAACTGGTTTGAGCTCTTTGCTTCTCAGTTTTAGCTATCATCTGTACCTCAAGCGCTCCTAAAACCCGTATGCACTAGCCTTCCTTTCTTTCTGGAACTCCCGGCCTATATTTTCAGTTAGTTACATGTTTTCACAATTTCACCAGTGTCTTATTTTCAGGTTCTTCAATCCCAAGCTGTCCCAGCAAACTTACCATTTCCCTTTTGATCTTCTCTTGCAATCTTCATTTCCATTTGAAAATATCATTCGCAAACATAGAAAATAATACTAGAAAATAACAAAAAAAATCACAGAGTCATTCTTCTCCTTCCTACACATTCAGCATCATTTATTTATTCAACAAATACTGAACATGAGTCATGTGTCAGGGACTTGGAGAGGCTCCGAGGATAAAATTGTGAGCAAAACCACCTGCTTCCTGACCTCACGAAGTTCATCTTCTGGGCAGACAAAATAATCCCTAGAGAGACATTTTTGCCCTGACTTATCTCTCCATTTACATCTCCTTCCTCTTTCTTCTTTATACCCAACCTCCTGTTACAGGCATGCAGAACTTTTCACCATATCCTGATCATGTGGCTTTCATGTTCCTGTTTGGAAAACGATCTGCGCTTTTCACTCTTTGCTGAGCACTGTTTGGAAGATGTTCACTAACCAACTCCAGTATCATTCTTTCTTCAAAGCCTTCCCTGGTTTTCTCTGCTCCCCCCAGGCCTTCCCTGGGGCTTCACCTACTGCTCTACTGGACTTACACCTTTTCTTTCTTGTATTACCCACATCCATAACACAGTGTTCACAATTTCCAGTTCTTCTTTCTTTCAAATGAAGCTGGATTTGAGGTAAATCAAGAGGTAAAAACACTTGAAATATTCCAGTTGCAGGATCCTTGTAGACATTTATGTTTTTTCCAAGTCTTTTTGCATTTGCGTTTCTATTGTATTTCTTTAGCAGGCCACCTTTATTTAGTTTTTTCCCAAAGCAATTAAGTTGTGTGTTTTTTTTTCCTAAATTCAATGGTTTTAGTATATTCACAGAGTTGTACAATCATTACTATGATCAATTTTAGAACATATTCATTATTCCAAAAAGAATCCCACACCTAATAGCAGTCATTCCCCATTTATCTGTAAATACTAGCCCTGGGCGATCACAGCTCTACTTTCCATCTCTGCGGATTTATCTGTTTTGGACATTTCAGATAAATGAAATCATACATCACATGATCTTTGTGTCTGGCTTTTTCACTTAGTGTAATGTTTTCAAAGTTCATTCATATTGTAACATGTATCTGTACTACATGCATTTTTGTGGCTGAACAATATTCCATTTTATGGATATACCATATTTTATTTATCCATTTATCAGTTGGATTGTTTCTACTTTTGACAGTTATGAATACTGTTGCTATGGGCATTTCTGTGTGTTCTGAGTTTTTGTGATTAATTTAGTTTTAATAGAAATAACTCTTTTTTGCATTCTTATTTGTGTAGCAGTTAACAGTATGCATGGATTCTAGAGTTAGCTTGTGTTCAGATCTGCAACTTACTATCTGTACGACTCAGGACAAGTTTCCTACCTTCTCTGGGCCTCAGCTGGCTCACGTCTAAAAGGGGGATAATAATCATGTCTACCCCAAGTTGTTGTTAAGAGGATTAATTTATATAGTGTACAGAACAGTGCCAGGAACATAGCAACTGCTCTGTAAATACTAATATGTTTATGCAATAATTATTAAATTATCTAATTCTAGTATCAGGTGTAGCTGGCATAACAGAATTGGGAACAAACACAACTGATTCTCGATAAACTGAATTTGTATGATCCCTACCAACTGGGAAGCTGGGATCAATGTGCAATGCACATTAGTCACTACTTTACAGAGAAAATGGAAATTGTTAATGAAAGTTAACCCAGTGGGTCACTTAAAGGAGGGCCAGTTAAGAAAGCTTCTACCACATTGAGATTGCTCACAAAGGCAAGGTTAAAAATTAGGACTTAAATAAAATTGCAGATGAATCCTTGCAATGCATCTTCATATACTTTATTATTTATTTTGTTTCTTCATTGAAAAAGGAAGGAAACATGCATTCAGGAGGGAACTGTATCTAGAAGCATTTAAGTTTCCTCACGTTAAATAAGACCACTAATACCAACTATATCTATTTTGTAAGATTGTTGTGAGGTTCAGTCAAGATGTGTTGTGAAATCTGTCAGTGAACTGAAAGTTACTTTTTTAACTTCATTGAGGAATAGGTAGCAAATATAATTGTATATATGCAAAGTGTGCAACCTGGTGATTTGACATACATACGGACTGTAAAATGATTACCAAGGTCAAAATAATTAACACATCCGTCACTGCACATAGTTAACGTAGAAAACTTTGTGTGGTGTGTGGTGAGAATGCTTAGGATCTACTATCATCCACATTCAGGGCTGCAATATCCTATTGTTAGCTACATGGACGAATCTGGAGTATATTATGCTAAGCGAAATAAGCCAGAAAGAGAAGGATAAATACCGTATGGTATCACTTATACGTGGAATCTTAAAAAGAAAAAAAATGCTGGGGTGGCTGGGAGGCTCAGTTGATTAAGCATCCAGCTCTTGATTTCAGCTCAAGCTGTGATCGAGCCCCACGTCAGGCTCTGAGCCAAATGTGGAGCCTGCTTAAGATTTTGTCTTGCTCTCTCCCTCTGCCCTCCAGGCCTCGCTCACACTCTCTTCCCAAAAATAATAATAATAATAATAATAAATGCTGATTTCATAGAAACAGAGTAGAATGGTGGTTGCCAGGGACTGAGGGAAGTGTAGTGATATAGGTCCAAGGGCACAGATAATCACTTATAAGAAGAATAAGTTCTGAGGATCTAGTGTACAGCATGGGGTCTGTAATTAATAATAAGATATTGTATATGTGAACTGAAAATTATTATTTGAATTGTTTTTTGAACATTTGGGCATTTGTTTGATGTATAAATAAGATTTTGGTCACAAAAGCAGAATCCACCCCCAGTATTTACTACAGAAAGGAGGTTTAATGATGGGAATCTAGAAGGGCAGAACATCAGTGGATTTGGACCAATAGTCTCAGCTGCCTACAGCAACTAACATGGGTATTTCTTGGGAAGTTACCCAAAAGCCTTGGGCGAAAATCTCATGAGCTCTCTGACTAGACCATACCTGCAGCAGCTACCACCTGAGAATAATACCTTCTCTCTCTCTCCTGCCTTCCCCCTCGAACACAGGCTTCTTGTACTGAAGGGCTCCAACTCGGTCCACACTGGCAAAAGAATCTGGAAATGTAGTCAGTAGGCTTTATGCCCCTGCAAGCTCAGAAGCCAGGGATGATACAGAATGTCAACAATGTAATTTCCAGCAGTGATTGATAGTTTGAATTTGAAAATATTTCCACTGGTGCTTTGTGCTTGATTATTGTGCAGGTTTCCTATTTTTCTTATAATGTGTGGATAAGTCAGAATGCTAAAACAATGAGTGGGGAGCAAAGTTGTGGCTTCTATGAACTGCATGTACATTTGAAAATTCCATTTGAGTGGCTTCCCTCCAAGATAATAGCTGAAAAGATCAGTATTTTTGGCTTAAGTGAAGTGGAATCTTGCCCAATTTAGTGTCCACATAGAGTTAAAGGCAATGTCACATAATTTTGAAGCATCTTGACATGAAATATTTTGAATAAGGCAAAAAAAAAAAAGGTAGAGGACTCATTTACCGAAAGCAAAGGGTGATCAGCCTGTAGATAAGAATTTTATGTATATTTTGTAATTTATTTTAACAGAGTCTTTTTCAAGAAGGTTTAAAGTGATTAATAATATGTTAAATATGATGTATATAAAACTGTATCTATTCATCTGTCTGCATGTGTTGGATAGTTTTTTTTTTTCCTCCTCCTTTTTTCTCCCTCCCAGGATGGGCCAGGAAAAAGTCCAAAAGACCATTTGGTAGTGCTTGTCAAGGCAGAAGAAGAGATGCCAACTTTTTTAATGTAAATCTATCCCAGGACTAATACTTACCTTGGCAATGTCAGAATTCTAAGTGCCCTGTGGGTCTTTTGACCTAAAAAGCTCAAGTTCATTTCAAGAGGAAGTAGGAGAAACTGAATGACTAAGTCGGGGTGAGGCTGAGAGAAAGATCAGGAGGCCTGGGTGGATTGTAAAACAGAACAGAATTACAGATACGAAACCCTACAGTGCATTGTCCCAGAGAGACCTTTAGACAATAAAAGAGGGCACTAAACATCAACATTACACAAGTTTTTGAAATATTTCCTGACAGATTTTAAAAATATGGTGCAGTTTTATTAAGAGCTATTTTCACAATAAAACTTTGAAATAGAACATTGATGTTTTGTATGTTCAAAACATCTTTTATACATGGATTGTCTGAAAATTTGAAATAACATAAGCAAAATAAATGTATTCATGTTCCTGAAATAAATGTATCCATTCGTTCCTGAGTCATGGCTGTCTCTAGCAGAAGGGAAGAGCATGTATATATTCCGTCATGCATCTTGGTTACTCCAACCTAGTCGTCCCAGCAGCAAGAAGCCAGCAGGCAGAGCCGTCATCCTCCAGCTGAGGAGTTAGCTGCTCCTAAACTTTTGTGTCCAAGGGCCCTCCATACAGTCCTCTGAAGGAAAGCATGAGTTATGTTGAGTCTAGAAAGAGTTGGGAAAAGAGAGACCAGTTATTACTAGTTGTCTTTCAGATTTATTTATGTATTAAAATAAGAACTCTTTTCATTCCATCATGAATGTCACACGGTACTTGACACAACCAGAACTGTAGATGAACGTACAAAGTAGAAACTTCCCAAGCTTACTCCAACTATGACTGAATCTTAACCAGATTCAAATACTGGTTCCACGACTTATTTGTGCAAGTAAGATAGGTCATAAACAGACAGACCGAGTACCTGCATAGGAATGTGGGAAAAGCCAGGTCTTCCAAACATAAGACAAGATTTAAATATTTATAGTAATAGCCAATGCTTATTCACAGCTTACTGTGCACCCAGTACTGTGCTCTAAGCACCTGACATATAGATTAACTCTTTTAACCTCCACAGCAGTCCTATGAGGGATGGACTACTGTTGCCCTCAGGAAACAAAGGCACCAAGAACTTATTATTGTCCAAGTCACAGAATGAGTAAGTGGCAGAGGAGGAATTTAGACTCAAGCTGTCTGAATCCAAATCCAGATTCAATCTCACCTCCCAAATGAAAGAATTAGATATTTAACGGGGGGCGGGGGAAGTCATCTTGAAAAAATAACTTGATTAGACTAACAATTATAGCCTAGAATTATTTTAGTTTTCAGCTTCTCATGGATTTGCATTGGGAAAGCACTAAAATCTCTGTGTTGGGAATCTAGAGTTTTTAATTTGTCCTTGGACCACTTTCAACGCTGTGAGGCCCTGGGCAAGTCTCTGAGCCTCAGTTTCTTGTTGTATGTAAACAAGATATGACAGGGGTGTCTTATAGTGGCATTCAAAAGGACAAATTTAAAGTATTTGCACCATACTTTGGCAGATTAGCGCATTATAAATACTGGGCAAATAGTACTGATACTAGCTGCCATTTAATGAGTAGTTGTGAGGAGGCAGGCAATGCCCGTATATTGTCTCAGGAGACCAGAGGGAGGGACAATAGCTACCAAAAAGCACTACCAAATTTACACAAGTTTGAATCCCTCTAATAGGAATCAAATGCTCCTTTCTTTTTTCTGTTTTTTTTTTTTTTTTTTTAATTTGTTGGCAAGGCTTATTGCAAGACTTCTGAGTATCATAAAACTATTTACCTTAGTACTCTTCTTAAAAAAAAATATTCCTCTATCTCTGGCCCTTAAAAAAAATAGAAGGCAATACTATCTGCACATCAGCTTTAAAGAATAGAAACTTTGTGCTAGGAAGCGCAAGTGGGTAATTTAATTCTTTCAGAATGTTAATGTCTGATTTTCTTATTGCCCAGTTTCAAAAGGAATCTGTGGTTTAAGAACGAATATGTAGAAGTTTTGTTTTGTTTGAGTGATTTTCATTTACAATGAGATAAACATTTGGTGAAAAGAAATGTGATTTTCTGAAGCACAGCTAACACACTTTATTCCCAACCAGTAGGTATAGGCTAATGTAACAAAGGGCAATAATTTTTTAGGTCTTACATAAAATTGAAGTATCTAAACCTTGTTTCTTCTTGGAGTACCAGAAAATCTATTTACTGTAATGAAAATAGTGCTCTGTCTCCTCCCCCAGCACCATTCTTAGAGCTTTGACATTTGAATTCACAAGTTAGATTGTATTTTTAACAGTTGTTGAAAATAATACATTTTAAAATGCCAACAACTCAGAAGCAATTCCCCTTTTCCTAGCAATTGCCTGGTGGCATACAGTCATATGGATTTTGCCTTCCTCTGACCTAGTGTGATTTGAAAATGTTGTATGTTGGGCAAAAGGAATTCCATGATTTTTAATGGGTGAGACCACTAAGTGATCTGATCTAGAATATGCATGTATGTGGGTGTATATTTGTGTGTGTGCATAGACATAGGTACTCTCATTAAAGAAGCTAATTTGTTGTTTAGCATCTGAAGGAAGAAGATATAAAAGCAAAAAGTTTCCCCTGTGAGCCTGTTGAGAATTCAGATTTAAATTATTTCACCTGACAGAAGTTCATAGAAATATAGATGGTATAGAGCAAAAATCAGTCAAGAAAAAAATTGAATTAAATTAAGCACCAGTGGTAGCACATTCAATTGCATTAGGATTGACAAGAGGGTTTTCCTGTGGTTTAATAAAGTACTCTCCAGGTGTCTGTGACCTCCCGGATGTTCTTGCACAATGACTGCAGTGCAGGCACGGGAGTGTGACAGTCCTTCATATTTGCATTAATGCCAAAGACTCTTAGGAGTTAATGAGAGGGAAATGTTAGAAAAAATTTCAAGGTCATTCTTATATATTTATGGCAGCATTTATGCACAAGGTTATTTATTTAGCATGGGATTATATCTTAACAACCACAAGAGTACAGATGACCCTGATTGATATTTTTTCACTTCTCAGGTTTCTATTAGCCTTTCTTTTTATTTTTATCACATCAAAATTTCCATGAATACAGAATCTTTCCCCCCCATCGTTTTATTTTCTTTTAAATTGGAAGTAAATGGGAACACATACTTTTTTTCCATTCTGAGTTTCCATTAGGTGATAAACCTTGGATAATGAGGATAAAAATGAACAAAATGAACAAATGAAAAAAGGAACAAACTGTCCTTAACGAATTTTCCAATACACGGATGTGTGAATATGTCTCATGTTGGATAGTTTCATTCCATTAAATATAGTAGCCTGCTAAGTTTTCTCAGAGTTCAACATCTAGTGATGTATTCATTTGTGTTTTCCTTTTAATTTTCTGATGGAATAAATCACATCAATCAATTTCCTAATAGTGAAAAATTCCGGCATTCCCAGGAAAACCTCACTTAGTCATGACACCTGATTTTATTAATACACCACTGGGTTCAACTTGCTGATTGAGTAGCTATTCAGAATTTTTCATTAATGGGCATAAGTGAAATGAATCTATAGCTTCTCTTTTTGTAATATTCTAAAATTAAGTTTAGGTTCCAAAATGTGTAAACTTAAGTGTGGAGCTGCTTTCAAAATGTTTCTGTGTTGTAGAATGCTACCAAAATCATCTGTTCTTTGAAAGATGGGCAGAACTTAATGGAATCTGTCTAGATCCAGCATCTTTTTTAATGCTAAGTTAAGCCTTTTTAGACTGTAATGATATCTTCTGAAGAATCCTAAGATCTCACTGAAATGCCATTTTTCACACTTTGGATTGGCAAAAATTGACCCCCAAACTTGAAATCATTGAGACCTCTTGTTCACTGGAGAACAGTTTATTTTGTAAGTTGAATATTTCCATGAATCGGGCTCATCAGTTCCCAAGAGGAACTAGCATAAAACCAAAGAGGAACCCTTGCCTATATGCACTAGCAGACTTGGAAAAGAATGTTCATGGCAGCACAGTTGGTAATAGCAAGAACTGGAAACAATCCAAATACTCATTAATGGGTGAATGAATAGACAAATTGTAGTACATTCAGTTTTATTATATAAAAGTGAAAATGAATTAACACACAGAAACTTTGTGCATCAATCTTAGGAACATTAGGTTGAGTCCTAAAGCAAGTACCAGAAGATTCCTTTTTTCAAAAGTTCACAAGACAAACAAAAGTAAACAATACTAGGTATACTTACGTAATAAATCTATAAATAAAATAAATGCACAGAATTCAGAATGGCAGTTATATCTGTGTAAGAGGAGTGACAAGAAGAGATAAAGAAATAACACATAAATAAATGTAAGTTGTTGGTAATAGTCTAGATCTTGGGTTAGATAGTTGTGCTTATGAGTATTCATTTTATTGATTAAAAACAAGTAAAATAATAAAATTAAATGAGAAGTCCATGCCTGACAATGATGTTTTATGACCCAAATGTGAAGATCAATCCAGTGCTATGCACCCAAAATTTAATACGTATGTGCTTATATGTGTGTGGGTATGTGTGTATGTGTCTTATTTCTTCTTCTGCCTCTATATAAGTCCCTTAGTTCTGATCTTTTTCTTTTTCAGTGATATTGTCTCCTTAAATGCCTTTCAATCTTTCTGTGGCTACTTCTATCAGAATATGTGGGAAACTTCCACATCTGTCTAGATCAGCTCTTGAGGTCTCTTGGAAAAAGAAAGATGGTGGGAGATTTTTTTTCTGGTGGGTAGTCTAGCCATGAATATAGTTGAAGTATATTGGAAGATACATTTTATTCTTAAAGGCAAGCAGGGCTCAACAACACAGCTCTCCTCCGTGGTCATCAGGTTAGCAGGAACTGCAGTATCTTTGAAGCTATACACTATGAACAAGCAGGACATGACCCCTCCAATGCATCAAGGTGACCATATTGCTCAAAAGAATGACTTCCCAAAGCACTGGTGGAGTCTGCTCTATACCAGAGCCCCAAAGGAAAGGCCAGCTTTCTACAAGTATATCTTTAGGTGACTATGCAGCGTTATAAGGAAGCTCTAATTTTTTTTAGGATTGGTTTATGACAATGGTTCTGAACTTCAGTTGAGTGATAGAATCACCTGGAGGAATGTTAAAAAAAAATTCCTGATGCACATTCCTAACTCAGGCTGAATAGAATCAGAATTTCTGGGAGTGGAACCCATGCATGAATGTCTTCTAGATTTCCTCAAGTGCCTCTAATGTTGAGTCTACATTGATGCCACAGCTTTAAGTGTAAGAGCAGAAGACAAGTAGGAGATTCAAAATATCATCAAATCTCTGTACCTCCCCTCCCCCAAACTACACTATTTTTTTTTTAATTCTGGGCAGAGAATGATTCTATGATCATAGATCTACTGAAAAGAAAAAAGGAAAGAAAAAAAGAGATATGGTCAAAACTGATATAGAACAGTAAAACGATTTCTTGCTACAACAAGATTTTTATTAAACAATTGAAACCATCTCACTGTCAATACACTGCCAATCCTGTAGTTAATTTCTGACTGGAAGAATTTTAGTTCTCAGTGTGGTGTTTCCACATTGTTTCATATTGGTTTGTTTCATCTGATTACCTTATCAACAACAATTAACACTTGGGTAACTCAGGGAATCTGATCAAGATGAGCAATGGGAAAATTCATACAAGGCTTCCTGTCTTCTTTCATTATTTTTATTTTTTCTCTCTTCCCTTTATTACCCCAGATCTGTTAGAGTTTAATGATGAAACTGATGCTCAGAAGCTACAGTTTACTTCTCCTTAATCATAAAAAAGTTATAACAGTTCTGTTTGGGGACAAAATTAAGCAATATGTCATTTACTGAATTGTATTAATACCAGCTACCATTTAGTGATGCTCACTGTGCATCAGACACCGTGCTTAGCATGTTATCTATATTGTCTCGTAGTTTTATATACAACTCTGTGAGGTCAATACTATTCTCTCCATCAGTGAAGATAGGGCACTGGTGCTTAAAAAGGTTATGCAACTTGATCAAAATCAAACAGCTGGTAGTGGAGAGACTATGTAAGAATTGGATCCAGGTTATCTTAACCCTATTACCTTGCTTAAAATACTTAAACACTTAACTCCTTTTACTCTGTATATAGAATTAGAATCTTAAAATGGGAAGGGACCTTAAAGATTTTCTTATCTAACCTAGTGCATAATTACTCCATGTTTCCCAGCTCCTCTTGAACCCACTAAGTGATGAGAACCTTACTTCATCCTGAGGGAGCTTCTTCCATTTCCAGAAAGTTCTACAGAGAATTACAGTTATTCAATACTGTACTGCTGTGGGTAGGACCTGGTTCTACTCACAGATGTCTTATGTAATCATTTAATTTCTTGTAGAAAGGAGGTGTAGTAGATAAGTCTCATGTACAAAATGAGGATAATAATCACAATAATGCATCTGACATTAAAATGTTGGTGAGGGTAAATGAGGTGATATATGTAAAATGCCTGGTACTTATAAAGTTATAAACTTATGTGTTAGTTATACTATATCATATATAAGTTATAAACTTATAACTTATAAAACATGTTAGGTTTATTCCATCAAAGCTCAAGTATTCCTTTAGTGCTTTGGGGATTTCCCTCACTACCTCTTTCTGAAACCACAAAAATAAAATTTCAGCAAAGCTCTAAATAATGGCTCTAAATAATGAACCTATTTTAAGCCTGGCTTCCACTTCTGTCTTCTCTTCAACCTTTGTCCTCATTTGAGCTTTAATGTGTATGATCAATTCAGTCTTATTTATCATCCATGTTTGGTGTAGTCCTTTCAGATTAACAGTCTGTTTGGATGGCCCACCAGTATTGGTCCAAGTGTTGACAAGTTTTGCTTTGCAAATCTGAAGCCAAGTGTTTCCAGGATCTGAGGCCCTAACAGTGTACTCTGACCTAAGTGCCCTGGGCACCTGGCCTCTCAAATGTTTGAGGATAGTTATTGTATTCCTTCTCTGGACCAAATGACACTAGTCTCATCAATCAGTTCTTATATGGCCTAGTCCTTCCTCAACCATGTGTATTTTGTCAATGTCTGTCCAGATTTTATAGTCCAGAACTGTGCAAAATATTCCAAGTGTGTTCTGATCTAGGTAAAGTACAGATTTTGCCAGTTATGCTTAAGCAACTGAATCTTTTAAAGTAAAAGGAAGGTTGGACTGTTCACAGTCTTTTTTGAGTATAACTTTCCAATAGAATAAAGTGTGTGTGTGTGTGTGTGTGTTTGCATCGAGGCAGAATGTAAAACAGAGTAGTTAATTCTTTTGGCACTTTATTCTTTTTTCTTCTGTTTTAAAAAACTTCAGAAAAAAACTTCTTTTGATTTTGTAACCCTTAAATTTGATTTAAGAATATCAAATTCTTTGATATTGTTTGACAAAACCATGGTTGAAGGATTTTTTTATAAAAAATTTTTTTGAAGGATTATTTTTTTAAAATGTTATTCTACTTTGTCTATTCTTATTCATAGATAGGCCTTAACTTGGACAAAACTCTACAGGATAAGACTAAAAAGAAACAGTTTCAATTTAAAATTTTATCTTTCCATTCAAATGAAAACTTAAACTAAAGGTGTGGATTAAGAAATTGTTATCCAAGTTAACTAAATGGAAGGGAATAAATGTGAATTTACTATCATGAAACTTAACTAATTTCCTTCTGTGTCACCTCAGGTCCTCATCATTTTCTTGTGCTCTTGATCTGTGTGTATGTATGTAAAGAATTTTAGACATTAACACAACTGTTGTCACTTAGATTTTCTTTTCCCAAACACTAGTATTTGAAGAAAGCAGTCTCTCCATTTTCCTTTTCTTGGCTACTGCTAAAAACAAGATGTGTTGGTTAAATATTTTTATGGTACAAGGAGGTAACTCAAACTAACTTATAAGTTAAAAATGGGGGAACTGAATTGGGGGAGAGGAGAGATTGCAAAAAGTATAGGAACCAAGACATCTCCAAGAACATCAGCAGTAGAAAATTATAGCATTTTCTCCAGAGTTTGGTTTCCCAACCATTTATTGACCCATTTCATGGTGATATAAATCTCATAAACTCTCTTCTCTTTAGAATTTTGAGAAGTGTCCATTACTTTTGCATTTTACATGATAAACAAATGGTTTTAAGTAAGACTTTTTGTTATTGTTGTTGTTTTGTTTTTCAGTTCTATATATTAGTTGCAGTCATCTCAGGTACTGTGAAGAAATTTCAAAAATTCAGTTAAGTGTATTTCTCTATTATGTAATAGTCTGTCAGGCCTTCCAAGTGGATTCCAGATAGCTCTGCTCCATACTGTCATTCTATTTTTAATCTTCTGCCCCCAATACTGTATTGTTTTCCACAAGTTACATCAAAAAATAGCCAAAGATAGCATTCATGATTGATGTTTTGAAATCTTCAGTTTTCTGTTTTAAAACATAAGGAGATCTTCACATTTCTATTTTTTTTAGTTTTGTTTTTAGTTAATAAAATGAGTGGTTTTCTTTCTAATAAATGAAAAACTACATACAATCATTCTGCTGTCATCTCTTACCAATGTTTAATTTCTAGAGTTCTAGAAACATTTGAATATACTTGGTAAGAATGTGAATCAGATAAATTCAACTTATAATTAGGTTGTCCACATATGCATTTTCCACTTCCTGACTTCTCACTCACTATTGCGCCTACACCCGTTTGTCCCTGCCTCTATCATTCATAAACCTTGCTCTCACAGAGATTACCAATGATATCAGTGTTGCAAAATCTAATGGACTTTAAAATTTTTGTGTAACTAAATGTTTTGGCACAGTTGACTACCCCATCCTTCGTAAAGCAGTGTCTGTCTTGACATCCTTGTTTGCACTGTCCAGAATGTCACCTCTATACTTGGATGCTCCTCATTAGTCTTCTTTATTAACTCCCGTTCTTTGCCCATCCTCTAAATACTGGAATTTTTCATGGCTCAATCTAGAATCCTCTTCTTATTCTATATGCTCACTGGCTTTAAGTACCATCACTCTGTCTGTAACTCATATCTTAGATTCTTACTCTTTTCCAAGCTCCAGATATAGTTCTAATGGTTCACTCTGAATATTCACAGGCATATCAAACTCAATGTCTTATCAGAAAACAACTTCTCCAGTTTTTCTCATTTTATTAAATGGCACGTGCACTGATTTATACAGGCATTCATTCATTCATTGAACAATTATTTATTAAGTATCTGTTTTGTGCTAGGTGCTATTCTAAGTGTTGGACTTACAAACTTTACTTTTCATTTTCCTATTTTTCATATCCCAGAATCCAGCATCAAATCCTCATCAGTCCATTGCCAAAACTTTCTCAAATATATCTATCTCTTTTTTCTTAAGATTTTATTTATTTGAGAGAAAGTGAGTGAGTGAGAGAGTGTACAAGCAGGGAGAGGGGCAGAGAGAGAGGGAGAAGCAGACTCCCTGCTGAGCAGGGAGCCCGACATGGGGCTCGATCCAAGAACCCAGGGATCATGACCTGAACTGAAGGCAGACACTTAACCGACCAAGCCACCCAGGTGCCCCTCAAATATATCTACTTCTGTCCATCTCCACTGCCCCCTACCTTGGTCTAAGTCACTCAGTATATTTGCTTTATAGCAATTATGAGCCTCTTAAGTGGCATCCCTGCTCTCATCCTTGCCATCCTATTAGCCATTTCTACATAGAAGTCATAAAAATCATTGAAAATGTAAATAAATTGATTCCACTACTTAATGGTTCCAACTGTATTTAACATAAAAGTCAAAAAAAATAAAATAGTCAAATTTTCTTTCGAGGGGCAACAAGGATGTCTCATTGCCTAACTCTCTAAGTGCAGTTTTCCTCTGGGTACAGTGCTCTTACCACAAAGGTATTGTTGTTGTTGTTGTGTTTTACCAAACCCTTTTTTCATTTCTTTTTCTGGGAAGCTCCCAATTTTCATCAATCTCATCTTCAATATTCACTTTTTTTAGGGATTTTTACCTGACTTTCAACTTATACTATGTTCTTATTGTATCTTTTTCATTTTCTTCATGGTGATTGTAAGAGTTTATAATTATATATTTATTCCTATATTTATTATCTCACCAACTAAACTGTAAAATCTAGGAGAGTAGAAATCTTCTCTGTTTTGTTTATTTTAGACCCAACATTTAGCATAATACCTGAAATACAGTGGTCATTCATTCTATATTTGCTGAACAAATGAATGACTCACCTTAAATCTACAAAAATATCAAATTTTCTATAATCATCTAAAAAAAGGTTGTATGTAAACATCCATGCTTCCTGTTTTTTTTCTTTTTTCAAATTAACATTTCAATCTTTATTTACATAAGACTTTTAGAAACTATGGATATAAATATTAAATCACCCAAGCCTGGGTGAAATTTTATTGAGAATACAGATAAAGGGAAACTGAATTTTTGAAGTCAGTTTCTGAAATTTAGATGAAAAGAATATAGAGCACTAAAGAAAAAAATGATAAATTTACGTATCAATATAGGTTCTCTGCTGACAGACTCATTTCCTATGAAACATAACAAAGGCAAGCTTGGGGAATTACAAAGGAAGGAAAAATCCTAATCAAATAGAAACTGTTGTTCAAACAGAATATTAGCTAAAATGATCCAATTGGTTGCTTAAGCCAAATTTTTTTTAAGCTATTCATGCCAGAACACAACCTCTTAGAGCATTAAGAATCCATATTACATTCCAAGTGTTTGCTCAACAGATGGGGGGATTTGAAAGATATATTCCATGGAAATGGGATGAGAACAAGGAAGGTTACCAGTTAGTCACCAGCATTAACACAATTTACTCATAATGGGGCTATATTTATCAGGGTAAACATTATTTATTTGTATCACAGGGCATGTTTGGCTGTTACATGAATCAACCTAAAATATAGTAAGTTCAAATTGCTGGATCTTTGATTTCACCATTGTTCAGGATTATGCCATGGAATGCAACATAAGAGTACAAAAAGTCAAAAAGCATACCCTCATGGAATGAGTCAGACACTAAGCTTTGTTATTGTATTTCTCCAGTTACTTCAGATGATCAGAAGTTCACATGGATGATAAGTGACACAAGTTTAGGTCTTCATTTAAGACAAAATCATTGCCTCTCATTATAAAACACAGTAGCAGATTCCCCTGCAACACATCTCTGGCAAGGCTGGGCCAAGTTCCTTCCAGGGTTGGGAGGACTCCCCCAAGATGGCGGCCCCCGGCTGCTCCAGGACACCAGGGTCCTCACTTTCACCGGGATGGGGCAACCCCACTCCTGCCCAGCCACTTGGCTTCTAATCTCTTGCATGCCGGTTTCATGAAAGAGTAGAACATTTTTGATAAGTGAAAGTTTGAGTTAAATATTAAGAAATCCCGTATCATTCACCATATTAATAAACCTTATTCCTAAGGCCAGCGTCTTATTTAATGGGAAAAGATTGGCAGCATTTCCACTAAAATCGAGGCAAGGATGCCTGATCTCCATTTCTGCTCTCCACTGCCATAGAGGTATTATGTTACCTCTGACCCCCAACCCCCAGAACCTGCAGCTCCTCTGGTCTCCACCTAGCCCTGGGCCGGCACCAGGGTGTCAAGGCCACCCCAGGGCCGAGTCCCTGTGCCTCTTGTCCCCACCAGTTGCTGGAGGCCCCCACAAGCCACTGTGTCCATGCCCCATGCTTCCTATTTTCAATTAATAGTCCATCGTGAATATTATGTAATACACAGTTGACCCTTGAACAACATGGGTTTGAACTGTGCTTGTCTACTTACACATGGATTTTTTACATTTACTATAAATGTATTTTCTCTTCCTTGTGATTTATTTAATGTATTTTCTTTGCTCTAGCTTGTTTTATTGTAATAATACAGTATATAATATATATAACATACAAAATATATGTTAATCAACTGTGTTATTGCTTTTGGTCAGCAGTAGGCTATTAACAGTTAAGGTTTTGGGGAACCAAAAATTGTAGATGGATTTTCAAATGTATGGGGATTAGAGATACCTAACACCCATTGTTCAAGGGTCAACTGTATAGCTAAGAACAAAAATAATTTTAAAAGTGTAAAATAGTCAACCTACCATGAAAAAGGAGTGATGAACTGACTATGGGAAGACCCATGAACATGGTATTGGACCCCCACTTAAAGCGATAAGGCTCACCTGGTAATTCTTGAACTTCTCAGTCATTATGGGAGGCATATGGGACCTAATTCCCTTTCTTTTTTCAATTCACAAAAGTTTTCAGTTGATTCACTTGAATTTCCAGTCATATAATTATGTCTTCTGAAATAATTTTGCTTTCTTTCCAATGTTCATAATGCTCCATTACCACACCCATCATTTCTGATTTATGAGAGAGTATTGACTTTCTTGAGCAACTAAACTCAAAGTCTCTAGAGATCCTATGATAAAATCAATTCCTTTAGGACATACTTCAGAATCAGTTTTTCAACTACTTAAATGGAGCTTTTTTTTTTAATAAAATCACATTTACCAAGTTTCTACTCTTTATTTAGTATATGTTGACTGACATAATCTAAAACAAATGGGAAAGCACAATTTCTGTTTAGAACTTACGGATTATTTGGCTCCAATTTATTATTTTCAAATGGCCCATATGAGTTTCATTGGCATTTTGTATTTGTCAATTTGTTTAAGAGCACAAAGATGGTTTACTGGTGAAAGGAGAGAAGTAACAAAGAAGTCTAATTTGTGAATTTCCAAGGTAAACTTTTTTAATTCTAGGAAAAAAATGAAAGTAAATGGGAACAAATATACAATAAATGACACATCTTAAAATTCGAGGTTAATAAAATTTCTTTTGAATAATGAGCACAGGAATAGAAGTATTTAAGGAAGACCATCAATTTTTAAGAATGTTCAAACACACACACCACACACACACACACACACACACACACACACACACACACACACACACACACACGAGCACTCACACAATTTGGCGCCCAGGTGTCATTTTTCTTAATGCAGGTGTGGCTGAAGTGATTGTCAACAGCACTGGCTTCCATTACTGCTTAACTAAATGGGCAATCTTTTCAGGTCTCCATCTGTTATTGGCAGGACTTTTCTTTCCCTGAAGGAAACATTTGCTTGAGATGATTAACTCTGTGTTTAAATACTGTTTGCCATTGAAATCTAAGTACCACTGTCCCTAACAGTTCAAGGTTTTGTCATTTTAGAGCTGGTCTCATACTTACTTCTACTTATCTGGCACTTCTTTCATGAAGCAATAAACTTTGTCATCATATTTATCTTTTCCTTAGACTATAAAATCTTTAAGGGTAGTGACCATGTTAGTTTCATGCTTGCATCCTTTCCAAGGCTTACCATGAGGTTTTATTTGCAGAATGAGCACAATAACATTTTTTTAATTTTTTCTGTACATATCTTGTCTTTGGAACTAGTTTCACGATGGCAAGGACAGTGACTTACGTCTGTTAAAAATTTGTCTAAAGCTCCCTTTCAGCTTTACAAAGTGGTTCCTGTAAGACCAGATGGGCTTACATTATGTATGGTTATTTCCCATTAAAAATCCTGTGCTGGAGATTACTTAACCTCAAGCCTTGCTGCAGAAAAACTTACTTACTCTATTTACTCTTGCTATGGATCCTGACCCACTGCCTTCTGCTCTTATTTGTTGGCCTGATGTGTTCTGATTTTTTTTTTTTCTTTCCAACCACAGTCCACTTGTCCAAGTATTTATCTTTTTCAGCCCAAGCTAGCTTGAATTGTCATGCCCGAGCTGGAACACTCTGGCACCATTACTGTGGCTTTCTCTGTCTTCACTCCTTGTCAGGGCTTTCCAGGCTGAGAGCTAATTAGTCTGACTCAGCCCCTGAGTCAACCACCCCATAGGTGCTGACTGCCACAAAGTCAATATCCTTGCTTAACTCACTAAGTAAATGGAACTCTCAGTGCCCCAGTTTTCCTTCTGTCCCCAACCCTGCCTCACACTGGGTTTTGTGACACACTCCAGCAATTGTTTAAATCACCATCACCTAACATAATGCTATGTTACAAGATACTACACAGTGCTACAAGATACATTCAATACATTTTAGATACAAAGAGCAAATGCTTATTGTAATGGTGTGGAGGCTATTAGGGATACCTCCTTCAACTCCCACCACCAAACTCCAAATAATTTCTGTCATTCACCTGTGCTTTTTTGGGTGATAATTGTATTTATTTCCATTTTTGGTAAAAAAAAAATTAGTTCTGAACTCCCCAAGCACACATTTATAAATAATGGACATTATAAATGTTTAGAAGAAAACATGGCAGAGTTGGAACCATCGGGGCATTTTTTAGCAACACGACTTTTTTGGGGGTGGGGAGTTTGCAGAAAACACTGTGGTTACCCATAATTTTTCAGCCAATTCTGCCCTCATAACTTCCATGGAAATATACTCTTGACAAATGAAGAAACATACTGTGAGTGGAGTGGGGTTAAGGAGGGCTGCTCTGACAACCCCAGGTCACAAAGAAACAGACCACTTGCTCCGGAGTCTCTGGCAGAGCACCCGCTTATTCCAAAGTCAGCTTCCGGTATTATGTGGTACACACATCCAGAGAGTTTTTAAATATACTGTGTGATGACCTCAAATTTGGAGTTTGCTGAACTGTTAGGAGTTGGGATTTATATTTAAAAAGTGATGCGTTTGAGTCCCAGAAATTTGATGAAAAAAAAATCAGACCCAGAGACCTGAGGCCACATGAGCATATAAGGCCTTTCTCCCTGGGTGTGAATAGTAGGGAGTAAAAACTAAAGGTAGGGGGAAAATTCAGAAGTAAAAATTGAAGGGACAGGTATCTAGTAGTTTACATTGAGTTGGTTCCCCGCAATAGTCTCTTGATACGTTTCCCCAAGGGTTATTGTTTCTGCTTGTTCTTCAGCAATTCAGGAAGCTATGTTTCCCTTTATGAAAATAAAATGAAAAGAAATATAAGTGCTTTGCATCATGAAGGTAATGTTAGTGGTTCATCGAGCATTTGCAGTCATCGCAGGTCCAGGTAGTGGGGCAGTGGGGCAGCCTGTGGTTAGACTGTGTCCCTCTGGAGGACCTGGTCCAGTAATTGGTTTTGAAAACTTTGGCATGGAATTTGTTATCTTGTAAAAAAAAAATCACGCTTTTCTTTTGTTCTTTTTTCTTTTAAATTTCGGCACATTATTATAGATACTTTTAGATCACGTGTGCATCTCCTTCTCTGAAATCTACTTTTCTTTGGGCTTGAACACATTATCACTAACAAGATAGGGAATGGTAAACTGCTTCTATCCCCAGGCTCTCCTTGCATCTGGCTTTCTTCTCCTATACCATGTACCTGCAAGAAATCACCTGAGGTTTACAGACTTCCAGCACTACCTGCAAGGCCAGCATCTTCCTGCAAGGGTTCGCTGGCACTCAGAACAGTTTTCTGATGGGTCACAGTCTCTGTTCCCTTAGGGATGCTGGCTTGGGGGTGCTGGCTTGGGCTTGGGCTTGGGCATGGTGGGGTCCTCACTCTTCTTGCGTTCCTTTATGTTTACAACCAAGTCACAGCATGTATAATCTGCCATGTAACTCCAGCCAGGAATGTGAATGGACAGTTGGTTGGCATAACTGATGGTATCACAGTGAGTTTCATGGTCCCCTCTCCTTTTTCTTACAGCGACCTGTTTAGTTCCCACAACTGCAAATTCTGTATGTTCCAACAAAGGTGAGCCACTTCAAGGACATGTGGCAGTCCCCAAGTGCACCGCCCCCCAAAGATGGGTTTTTCTTCAAGAAACTTTCTTGCGAACATGGGTTCCATCACAGGCTAAGGAGGTTCCCGTCTCCTTCCCTGAGCTCCTGCTTCATGCACTGCTTTACTGGCTATCCTATGTGTGAGATAGTTCGTTGGAATCCGGGTCACTTGAGACACAGTTTTCTCCTTCCAAATGAACTTATTTGGGTGGAGTTCTAAGTCCAGTGCTAAATTAAATGCACTAAACATTAGCTTACTCCTCTAGTAAATAAAATGTTCAGAGGAGTATTTATTTTATATAAGTACTACTTTCTTAACTTGGTTTTCTTCTTATTTATCATTTTCTTAGGCAGATTTTTTTTCCCTTTAGCCGATCTATTGCTTTTTCATGTTCAACTTATCCACTGAGACCTGCTAAGTTTAAGAGATGTTATTTCTTTTGGTTTGGTTCTGTTTATGGCACTATTATAGGGATTTGCAATTGCTTTAGTTTTCTCTACCTAAAATTCACTTTCTATCTTTACCTAAAGAGAAATCATTCTTCATATGTATCAGAAAAGTTCTTCATATGTAGGGAGAAAACACCTAATTTGATTTTGAAGATTCCTTAGGAAACATGTTCATTGACTTATTGGTAACCCGCCAAATCCAGTCAAAGCTAATTGCACATTGTAGTTATAAAGAAGTTTATTAAAGTTTTTCATCTTAAGGAATTTATAATCTAAGGACAATGACTTATCCGTGTGTCTATAATACAAACTATATTAAATGCTTCAGTTTATTTTTCTAGAATTTATTTCATTTTTTTCCTATTCCTGTCTCTTAGAAAAAAAATCTTCCTTATCAGTTCTTAGAGGACTATTATGTGGAAGTTAATTTACATTAATAATAGTCTCTAAATTGAATTACTATTAATGATTTTGCCTGCATTTAGTTTTTAATTTCCTGTAATAGACTTCACTGTTTTCCAGAACTATCAATCATTGGTATATCCTAAAATTTATACTACGATATATAATGCCTATACACTAGTAGGGAAAAACTTGGGATTTGAAAACCAGCTCTTTTGACTTACAATTAGATTTCCCCACTTCACCATGGATGCTTTTCAATGCCATATTATGCCCCAAAGTAGTGGTCCTTGATATTTTTTGGTAATAGCTCCTTTGCTAATGTGATGCCAGTTATGGAGATTTTTTTTTTCCTCAAAAAAAAAAAAAAGCAGGAGCACATGGGTGGCTCAATTGGTTAAGCATCTGATTCTTAGTTTAAACACAGGTCATGATCTCATGGTCATGGGATAGGGCTCTGCACTGAAGGTGGAGTCTGCTTGGGATTCTCCGTCTCCTTCTCCCTCAACCCCTCCCCCATCCCCCACTTGCATTCTCTCTCTAATAAATAAAATATTTTTTAAAAAGTGCATATGTGAATATACACTTAGAATTTTGCATACAATTTCAGGTGTGTTTTTAGACACTCTAAAGCCCATCCGTGAACTCTCTCAGAAGCTTTGCTGTAAATTCATGTAATTGGGTTCCTGGGAGGACAAGGTGGAGGCTGACATTAGAGAGCCCACTGAATATTATTTGAATCACAATTCTTCCACATAAGTGCCAAAGAAATGATGCTAAGGGATCAGAAATGGGATCAATTTGAGATTTATAAGACAGGGGAAAAAAGGAATAGTCAAAAGCCACACTAGAATTATTTGTAAAGAGATGTGACATGTGATACATTCTAGAGATGATAATAGAAGAGATTATTTTTGAGAAGACAAATTTTCAAAGCAGTTTTTACTCTGTCAGTTATTCAGTATCCAATGTTGATATTAGCAATACAGCACTGAATGAAGTGAAAAGAGAAGGTTTTTTGATCACAAAGGAGGGCATTTAAAGCCTTCTGTATCAGTGAATCATTGAAACCTTTAAGAAGAGAGAGAGATAATTAGTGGAGCAGTAATAAAATTTCACTCTTATCAAAGCTTACCTTTGTTTAACATTTAATGTTCATTATGTATTTCTATTTGAAGGATCATTGGATTTATTTAAGACATAAATACCACTAATACAAAACTTATTCCACTACTGTCTCCATAGATAGTAAGGACCCACGGATCTCATCACTACACATCCAAATTTCAAAGATTAATCAAGCAAAAAAAAATCCACAACTTACCAGTAGCTTTTAAAGTATCACTCATTAAGTCATAGCTTACATTATCATAGCTTCTGTATCAACAATGTAATGTTTTTCACTAGAATAGTACAAGTCTCATGTTTTAAACTGTTAGCAATTTGGTTACTTTTAGTTTGGAAGCTGGAGGTGAACTTGTGTGAAAATTTACAGAAATTTATCAAATGCTCCTGATTTTAACCAAAGTATATGCACATCTTCCATACAGAAATGACACTTAAACCAAGTTATATAGGTTGTCATGACAACATGAGTATATTCCTTGAGGAAGGATTTGAGCTTGATCATATCTGCAGTTGTCCTGGCAACATGACAATCTGACTTCATGAATGAGATTTCACTTACTTTGCCAGTTAAACTGGTTTTAAGTTGATTGGACATATATATATATATAATCATATATATCATATATATTATCATATATATCAGATATATATGATTCAGAAAAACGGTCACTGGTTTGAAAATAGACACAAAATAAATAACATTTCAGAAGCTGAGAAGAGAGACAGATAAATATCAAAGTAGGAAAAGATATGTGAGAATGAGATTGGGAAATGGAAGACAAGGAATGAGAGAAGGGAAAAAGGAAAAAAGCAAATAAATATGGAAAAGGAGGATGGCATTAATAAGTCAAAGAATTTCACTGTATCATTGCTGGATGGCAAAGGTTGAACATGGGAACAGAAGAGAGTTGCTATGGAAACATTAGGGCACCTTGATTGAACAAACAGGAGTGCCCTATTGTGTTGTAACTACGCTGTTGTTATTGTCATTATTATCAGAAACATCAGATGGCGTATCATTCTAGAATCACACCAGAAGTATTTCCAGGTATCTGACAAAGGAGTTTTGAAGGAAACAGCTTCAAGCTAAATGGATTTGGTACAACAGAAACAACTCTTTATACAATATCACTTTCATACATGGACAACTACAAATAAATCTCACATCAATCAGAGCAGCTGTGAATATAAATTTTATATTATATTTAATATAATATAAAACCAACTGTAATGTTAATAGTTACTGCTTCCAAACTACTTAGATATCCAGGTTGAAATATGAATTGAGTGATTTTACTTTCTTCAATGAGTAATTTTATATTACTGAAGAACTAGGAGAAGTTTGATAAAATCAGACAAAAGTAAATGACATAGTGTAGATTTCTGGTGTGTGTGTGTGTTTTATTTTTTTTTTAAGATTTTATTTATTTGAACGAGAGAGAGAGAGAGGGAGCGAGAGAGAGAACAAGCAGGGGGAGGGGCAGAGAGAGAGGGAGAAGCAAGCTCCCTGCTGAGCAGGGGGCCCCATCCCAGGACCCCGTGATCCTGAACTGAGCCGAAGGCAAACACTTAACCAACTGAGCCACCCAGGCACCCCATGCCATACTTTTAAATCAGGACTTCTTAACCCTGGTTCCATGGCCCAGAGGTTTTTTGGTTCAATGAAACCCTTGAAATCAAATACCAAATATGTATGTTTGTATATGACTATGTGCATTTTCTGGGGAGAGGGCCTAGGATTTTATTGGATGAATAATGACCTTCAGAACATCACCCACTAACAAAAAGTTGTGGGTAGGTGGAAAAAATCATGAAGAGAAAGAAAAAGAGAAAGATGGCCAGGATTTTCCACTATGTGAAAGGCAGCCATGGGAAGGGACTCTTGATTCTTGATAATACCAGTTACTGTGAAGCTATTGGTGCACAGTTGAACCATCCTTGGAACTGCCAAGGATAGAGAGACTAATAGAGCGATGGCTCATAGTACTTATTTAAGAAATAAGTCACTAAAGCATAGTGAAAGTCACCACCAGTGAACAAAACAAAGATCTCTACCTTCCTGTAATTTACATTCTAGCAGAAAGGAAGAGAACTACAGATAAAAGTGTAAGATGTGGTAACATTTAATTCTTTAAGAATTTTCAGTTTTCTCAGTGCCTTCAGGGGCTGCTTGAGGTATACATTAATTTAGGAAACATTAATTTTTTGCCTTTGCCTTCTAAAATGTGAACTCTATGGGGGACTTCTATGTATTTCATTTGCTGATATATCCTGAGCACCTGGAGCAGTACCTAGAACTTAGTACACACTCAATATATATTTGTCTAGGAATAAATGGATGTTCTAATGGTCAGTGTTAAGTGTTGGGGATGCAACAATCACTTAAAACCTCATAGGTATAAGCAAAAATCATTTACATCAACTTTGCCATCTCCATGCCTGTTGTCTAAAGCAAGAAGGTCTTCATTTATTAAGAAAACAAAAACAAACAATATAAAATAAAATGTTTGCCTTACAGCTCGATAGTAGTCCAAGATAGGTATTTTCTCCATTCAGCTCCTGGTTAATCTGGCTAGGTCTGTCAACATTAGAAATCGATAGATCAAAAGATATGTCCACTATTCACATTAGAATTTTTCCCCTTTCTACTTGACCAACCCATCCAAATGCTGCATGTCCAGATGGTATTACCATGCCTAGCTCTGAAGCTGCCAGGTTGAACCTCAAGCATAGCACCCACAGGTATCACTGAAGGGATATTTAGAATTTGCACACACTCCCTTTTTGTATCATTTGCATCCCTGATAGCATGGGAGCAGAATTTAGCTCATCAGAACTTAGTCTGTTTCAGGTACAGGAGCATGTAATTCGTGTTAGCATAAATCATTATTGTTTCCTATATCATCTCCTATGTCCCAGGAGTGTTACAGACACAGTATTACTCAACGCTTACAACACCTCTTTCCGATATGTATTATCATTCCCGTTTTACAAGTGAGAACCAATAAACAAAAACAAAAACAAAAAAACCCACAAAACTTCAGAGGAAAAGTTATCCCTTGTGACAAAGTGAGAGACAGACAAGGAATTCAAACACAGGCCTGCGGACTCTAAAATTTGTGTTCATTATGCTTTGGTAGGATACCTATGAAAGCTCTGTGATTTCATCTAGTTGTGGAACTCATTAGTATAATTCTCTTTCAAAATCTTAGCCTTCACCTCATTCCACCAGTCTTTATTCCCATACATGCCTTGTCCAACATGGTGCCTTGATAGACAACACAGACCCAGGCTGGATCTGAGCTGTTGCCCGTGGTAACAGGCTGCATCAGAAACTGAGTTCAGTTCAGATGTCAAAACACCCTGGAAACACCCTGGGGAGACTTTGGAATTATTCATAATTACCACAAATTGAAAGTGATGAGAAAATTGGTGCTATTTCCCTATCAATCTCTAGAAAGATTATTATGCTATCTACATACTACCAGGTTTGGTTTTTTTTTTTTTTTTCTTTTTTTTTTTATTCTTACTGTGAAAATTTGTTCCATAAGCATCAACATTAATTCCCAATCTTTGTTTTGTAACACTCCTGTATGCCTCCAGTTATTTCAAGGTTTTCAGTAAAATTCTAGTTTCCTAACGATACTAAATGTAGTTAAACTTTTTTTTATTATGGAAGAACTCAAACATATTCAATAGTAATAGAAGAGTAACGAACCTCTATGTACCCATTGATCCAGGTTTGACAGTTACCAATAAATATCAAATCTTATTTATGTTCTCTCCCACCCCTCCCCCATACCCACCTCAGGAGTATTTTATAGCAAATTTCAGATATCATCTCATGTCAGCTTGATTAAATATTATTTAAATTGTAATGTCATAGGAGAAGTTGGACAAAGAAAAATGAGGAAGAGAACATAGGAACAATACAAAGAAAAACCCAGCAAAATGCAGTGAAACTTCTTGCTTTTATTTTGCTCCAAGGAGACAAAGCTGTGTATCTTTTATTCATTTTTACACCAGTCAATACTTAATATATACTTCTGATGATGATTATGATGATGATCACTTCGCTAAAATGTGTAGCAAATAATTCCTGAGTGGGTATCAGACATTGAGGGCGATAGAATAGATTGTAGTAATCCCCAGATGGTAAGAAATTGGGAATCAGTGATGAATTTGCAATATAAAGCACTATTGTGTTTTCTATTACTGACCAAATCAAGGGGGCATTTTCTTATAGTGTACTGGGGGATAGGTTCTTGGCAACAGAATCTTTTTTTGTACTATATATTATATTCAAGATAACCTGTATAGCATCCAAACAACTCTGACATTAAAACTTCTTTACTGAGAATGATAAAAAAAAAAAATTTTAGATTTTTTTTTGCTTTTGTATTTCTCATCAATAACTGCCAATAATAGAGCTGCAACTTTGTAATCCCTTTTAGGTATCAAGTTATTAAAATACTTTTAACATGCATTTGAATAGTAATAAAAATACCCTATCTGCATTACAGTTCTTCTTATTTTTTTTAAGATTTTTATTTATTCATTTGAGAGAGAGAAAGAGCACAAGCAGAGGGAGAGGCAGAGGGAGAGGGAAAAGCAGGCTGCCTGCTGAGCTGGGAGTCCGACGTGGGGCTCCATCTCTGGACCTGAAGATCATGACCTGAGCCGAAGGGAGACGCTCAACCATCTGAGCCACCCAGGCGCCCCCAGTTCTTCTTATTTTGTAGAATGTGTCTTGTTATTCAAAAAATGTTTCTGTTCTTAGTCATATTGATGGCATTGAAAATACATATAAATTGGTTAGTAATTTAGCATATCAAAAAATCAAATAAGAAGATATTCAATATATTAATTATTATTTTTTGTAAATTCAGTTCAGTTTCCAATCTAAAATATCAGTGTTAAATCTGGGCAAATTTATGCTTCATTAACATCCAGTGTTAATATCAATGTTATGATAATGTGAATCAACAGCTGTCAGTTCTTAAAAATGTAGTAAGAAAATTGGGCTATGCATCAGTTAACCAATATAGAAAATATATTTTTTTACATTTTATAGGAATTTTTGTAGTACCTCAAATTCAATTTACTAATTACAATAGCTTTGGTTCAAAAGTAGTGTAACTGGTATTTTACTAAATATTTTGACTTTATAATTTAAAGAAAATAGTTCTAGATATTAACACACTCTAAAATGAAAGTTTGTGTTCATCCTCTTATTTTAAAAGAATAATTTTATAAATCATCTGTACACAGATAATTTGTTCAAAGGTAAATTAAATAAGGACATACCATAGGCCAATGGATCTCAACCTTTGGCTTTTGTAAGAATCACCTGGAGGGTTTATTAAAGCACAGATCACTGGGCCCAGCCACACAGTTTCAGTCTCAGCAGGTCTGGGGAGGGCCTCAGTATTTTCCTTTCTAATAAGTTTCCAGGTGTTGCTGATGTTGCTGGTCCAGAGACCACACTTTGAGAACTACTGCAGTAGACTAAAATGTTCTAAGAATGCAGGGTTTAAAGTTGTAATAATTATGGAAAGGTATTTTTAAAATGGGTTCGTGCATGGGAAAAGATATAAAGACGGGGGTTGCCATTAATTCTGATACTTTCCCCAGTCACCTCACTCCTTCATTCTCCAGGACTATTATTCCCCTCCTCTTCTCTCTTCTCTTTATTAAACATCTCTTCTCTGTTCTCAAACTCCATCCCAAATCCCTTCATCTTCCCCACCCTCAGCTGATAACAATGCTTTAAATTTACCTGAATTAATTAAGGAAATCAGAAGAGAACTTCATACACCTGCTACCATATTTACGAGCTAGCTCACCCCTGTACTCATGTATTTTAACTTTCATCTTGTTACAATGGATGCACTTTTTCTGTTCCATTCTATAGCTAAACCCTCCACTTACATACTATATCTCACTCCCATCCCCATAAGAATTTGCTCCCACAATTATTCCTTTCTGTCTCCTGATTTTCTTCTTATCTCACTTAGATTTCCTTCATAATCTGCTTTGCTGGAGTCTCCTTTTTTTATTTTTTTAATCAACCTTAAAGACCAGACTGATTCCTAGATCCTTATAATGTACCAGGACAGTTCACTTGGAAAAGAGAAGCAATTATCTATTGATCCCATGCCCATTAGCCAAGGGCTGCCCCATGAATCATCAACTCCCATGCACTCCAAGATGCCAAGTGCATGAGTGAGGGTTGGGTTTCCTTAGGGTCCCACAGTGTGGTGTCAGAGAAAGCCTTGGCTGTACAGGAAGGTAGGCAGAGGCCCTCCATCTGGGCCTGATGTAAGGTATGGTCAGGTTGCAGCTGTTACAGACCTGTCTCTGCAGCAGTGGCTAGATAGAATAAGAAGTGGAGCTGAGAAGATTTGATTTGGTGCGCAAGGGGAGTCCATTCCATGACTCTTCTATATAGACACTTTTGATCACTTTAATAAAAAAAGAAATTCTTCACAATTGATCTAGAGGCTGAGGCAGGGGCATTGATGGTATCTGATACAGACAACAGCCTATTTCATGCCATGCCTTGGTAAACTGTAAAAGCCCATTGTTCTCTTCAGAAATCTCTAACTAGCATCATATTAATTGTCACCCACCACTAGCAATGAGTTAATTATTAGTCTTTATTGTACAAGTGAGACAGCCTAATAGTTCACTTCTGTACAACCTGAAAATTAAATTCATTAAAGACCATTCACATTGTCATATAAGTCCTCTAAGGTTGGTAGGGAAGTTGGAGTCTTCACGACTATATTTTTATTTCTTTCTTCAGGTTCTCATTTAGTCAACATCCCCCAAGACTTGTAGTTCCAGTTTGAAGTTCAGAGATTATGACCTTCTCTCTCCTCCACCCATAATCATTAGTAGTGCTCACATACTGGACCAACACGAGAAACATAATACCTTGATATGACATCTCATGGAATTACTATATAGAAACACTTAACACATTGCTTAGGAAAATGTGATGCTGGACTTTACTAACAGCCAAGGAAATGCAAAGGGAGATAACAATAAGTTACCTTTTCATATCCAACAGAATGGAAAAGTTAATAATAATAATCATATTACTAACTATTGGTGTTAGTGAAGATGGGGGGAAACAGGAATCCTTAGCTATTGCTGTTAGAGTGTAAATTCCAAACACTTCAGAGAGCAGTTTTACAATACCTACCATAAAATGTTCATATACTTAAACCCAGCATTTAGTGATACTTAGTATAGGGGGACAATTTCTCTTCTGGTGCCTCTTTCTCGCAGTTCTGGAGACTGGAAAGTCCAAGATCAAGGTGCTAGCAGATCCAGTGTCTGGTGCAAGCCCTCTTCTTGGGTTGGAGATGGTTGCCTTCTTGATGTATCCTCACATGGTGGAGAGAGAGAGGCAAGCTCTTTGGTTTCTTCTTATAAAGGCATTAATCCCATCATCGAAACTCCACCCACCCTCCTGACCTCATCTAACTCTATTTGCCTCCCAACGTTTACACCTGCAAATACTATTGTACTGGGGATTAGGCCTTCAACATGTGAAATTGGGAGGATATAAACATTCAGTTCATGGCCGCACTCTATATACATTTCAGTAAGATCTCTATGTATATTTCAAAAAATACTATGTTTAGTTGCAAAAGGATACATACAATATGATGTTATTTATCATATTCAAAAACCTCTAAAATAAGAGGGTGCATTGTTTGTGGAAGCATTTCTAAGTAGTAAGTAAATAAAAAAATACATAGGAATAATGAATAAGAACTCTGGGACAGAGGAGACTTATCTGAGTACAGAAACAGGGAGAAAGACGAAGGATGGCCATATTTGTAAGAGTTTACTTTTAGAGAGAGGAAAAAGAGAGAGGAGAAAGTGGTGTGGGGGGAAAGGAGCAGGGGAAAGAAAGAAGAATAATGAGTGGGAGGAGAGGAGCACAAAAGGTCATGCTAATCCTGATGGTGGATACGTAAGTACCTACTGTATGATTTTCTGTTAGGTTTGTATGTTGATTTTTCCATAATAAAATATTTATAAAAAATATAATGCTAGGTTTACTTTTGTAAAATAGAAAAGACTTCATTCATAACTCACTGCCGCTTTATTGCTGAAAGGGTACAGACACTGATGGTTGCCAGAGGGAAGGTGGGTGGGTGAAGGGAAGTGGGAGGTACAGGTTTCCAGGTATGGAATGAATAAGCCACAGGAATAAAAGGCACAGCGTAAGGAATATAGTGAATGATATTGTAATAGTGATATAACAGGATAGATGGCTATATTTGTGGTGAACATAGCATAATGAATAAACCTGTCAAATCACCAAATTGTACACCTGAAACTAATGGAACATTTGGTGTCAGCTACACTTAAAAAAAAAAGAATTCTAAAAAAATCACCATTGCAACACTATGTTTACAAGGTATTGGGGGCCTTAATTCTTTTAATTTATATATGCGTTTTTTTCTCAGTATTCCCTTTCAAAGTTCAGGATAAGTTTCCCATCTTTTGCTGCCAGATGTTACAACAGTGGGTGAGAACTACAGTTGGGGATCTACTTCCGTTTTTTTTTCAGGGTGCTATCATACATCTCTATGTTACATAGTTTTTCTTTAGGCCTGGAACAACATAATGATTAGAGCACACCTTTCTTGGCTACAATTAGATCATACTTGTACTGTCTGATGAGACTTAATGCACTGTGATTGGGGTACCCAGAACTCTGCACTCATAGGATTGCTTGGTATTCTCCTTTATGTGCAGAAGATTAGTCCAGTTTTTGGAAGAACATCTAATTTCAAAGTTACTTTTGAGGGGAGGTATGGTGAGTTGCCTCACTGCCATTCCAATGTACTTATTTACCCAACCTGAGAATGTGTACATAAATCTTTGTATTCCTAATCATAATTAGAAAAATCATATACAAGTTTTATTCATTGGTTTCAGAATCACTCCCCCACCTGCTAAGAAAGTCTAGATGTCAGAATTATCTTTTGAAACATGAAATTTGAGAAAAGACTTAAATTATACAATAAGGACAAGGAAAGAAAACAAACTGCCATTGTCAGAGTTCAGTAATCATAGAAAAAGATAATTTGGCTAGGTAATATAAAGCAAACAATGATCTTTTAGTCTGGCTAAGAAGTTCTAAGGGTGGGTAGGGGGCAGGGAGACAAGTAACCCACCCAGAACAATGATCTGTGTCAAGAATGCAGATAAAGAGAATATTTTAGAGTTTTGTTCAGTGTTGAATTTTCTCCAGGAAGTCAATCTAAGTGTAAAATTTTGATTTCAATCTCTAGCAGCGTGAGGCATAAAAATACGTATGTACACACACAAACACACACGCTCACCAACACTGGTCACTAGGGTACAAAAAAGCAAGGATCATGTTTGTATTTTTCTGGATAAAGTCGTTATTCTTTAGTTTTGTTTCTTTTGTTTGCTTATTTCTCCTGAGAGCTTTACTAGGCACTCAGGAGAAAGACTTTATCACCATGTTTACTCAGTATTTAGTCTGCGTTTCCAACCTTCTCAAGGCCTTTTCATACTTTCGGGCACAGAAGTTATCTTTCAGCTTCCCTAGGCAATGCTCCGAGTTCAGTTCAACCACACAGGGATTTCTGAGCCATTGCTCAGTCTCCTTTTCACTATCCATCCCACCAGCCCAGCCTCATTTCATTGCCTCATATTCTGTGATCCGTCATGGTGATCACACTCACCTTCCTTGCTTCCCTCTCCTGAGGTTCTTGCCCCCAAACCCCAAAACTAATTAAACCCATCTTTCTACTCATCCTCCACCTGTAGCTGAGCCACTTCTGTAGCTAGAGAACAATGCGTGGCTACATGGACTGGTAATAGTTTAAAATGATCACAAGTATGAGGTGGGTCCTCAGTGTTGTCCAGCAACCTCCCTGCTTCCCTCAGGTCAATTCATTTCCCAAGTTATTTTATACCTTCTCTTTGATCCTCAAACTTCCACTCTCAGCTCGTTGTATTGCTTTTTTTTTCCCCCCTGAGAAAATATAGCAATGAAAACTAAGCTCCTTATTTTCCCACCTCTGTATTCACCTCCCTCCCTATCCCAATTCCTTATACTTTGCCTTCTTTTTGTAAGGAGATCTTTGACAACCCTATCAAAACGCTCACCTTGATCTCATAATTCTAATTCTATCCCTTGTTTTATTTTTCTTCATTGTTATTATCATCAGTTGGCATATTGTGTATTTACAATGCAGACCCCGTGAAATCATACATTTTATCTGTTTTCCTTAAGAGCTTCTGAAACATATAATAGATGTTCAATATTAACTTCATGGAATATCTACCCCAATTTGATTATTACTGACTCAAGGAGAAGGGTGTAGTGTGAGAATTAGGAAGTTCTCTTTTGCAACATGAGTCAGAACTTTGCTGAGCCAAAATGTTCCACTGGTTCTTACTTAATGAATTTATTTTCCCTCTCAGAGGCCAGTTCATATTCACTTTATTCCCACCCTTGCCACAATATTCTGATGTTATGTTTGATATATTATCTCCTGTTATGTAAATGCTTCACTCCATACATACATGCATAATTTCACGATTGCTCAGCAAGCTTGACGACATTTTTGTTGTTGATTTTGTCTTTGATGATTATATGAAGGAAGCACATTATTTAAATGTTAACATAATAAAGGGAACACCTTTATGTTTAAAGTCATTTCAGAAGATGATGACTTATACCTTATTTATTAGTTAAGTGGGATGAATGTTAACTGAGGGGACTTATTATTTTTGCTGATAATTGATTTTTCTGATAATTGAACAAAAATATGCCAAACAGAACATGAGACATTTTAGCCCATGATTATGGTTCTAAAGAGGTATCTCAGCCTTAATGGAGCAAAGAGGATAGAAGATAAAAGGCACTCATGTTGCATAGCATTCCAAAAATGTTCTTTTCCCACCCATTTACTGTCTTCTTTCCTTTGTGTATCCAGCCAGGATCCAAAATTTAGTGCTAAGTCATGGATCACAGGATGAATTCCTTAATCTGGGCAAGTCCTTAAAGTCTTGGAAATGACCCTGGCATAGGAAAGCAGATCCTCAGCAAACATCTAGGGATTGTACTAGATAGTCAAAAGTCAAATAGTAGCCAGACACCACTATTGGCTACTGAAATTCAAAGGCAATAGTATCCATAAGCAAATGCCAAAGGTGTCTCTGATGTTATGCTGCTGCTGCATATATATTTAGGTGTCACTAAGATTCATTGCCATAGGAAAACAAAGCAAATATGTAACTTAAAAATGCTAAGTAGTTTGGAAAAATACACCTTAGTCCAGTGTTTTTGGTTAAATTTTCTTCAGAATAAATTAAGAGCTAGGTTTTAGAACTTTAGCCACTTTTGGAAGCAGTGTCTTCCCCTCCCGCTCCCAGTATAGTTAGGCTTGGCATCTTCCAATGGATCTCTCTAAATGGAGTTCTGTAGATTTGGCTTCCAGTCCCTCTCCTGCCACTCAAAGCAGCTGGACAGGGCATTAGGCTGGCCAGAATCTTTGGGCCAGTGATCTTTGGCCATGAGAAGCCTCCTCCATTTACCCAAGAATGCCATACAAAATGGCATGTGTTCTGTGTTTTCCCATGTGTTCTACAATATGAAAAAGGTTGGGAAACACTAGACTAGATTGATTAATATACTTATTCAAAAACATGTTTTGAATGCCTGCTGTGGGAATCTGGGAATACATCCTGGGGATATAGAGGTGAATAAAACACCTCAATGGTCTCTAAGTGACATGTCTCTAAAATTCTATCATGTATTTCTATTACTTCAAAATGACCAGTTTTGGCCAAAAAGATAAGTATATCAAAGGAGAGAGTACAGATGACTAAGTGAGTGTAGAAAGTACAAAATATTGGGGCTTATGAAACAAAATATTGGCGTTCTTGCTACAGCTATTTTTAATCGTTTATCTCTTGAGGACATGTTTCTAGTTTTGCTTTCCGTTTCTTGGATGTCTTTCAAGCTGTTTCTTCACATTATTTTCATAAGGATTTTAAGTAAAAATTTTATGTGTATAGGAAGGAAAATTATGTGATTTTTAATTATTAAACATAATCAGAAATTAATTCAACTGTAGGCCGGCTCAATTCCATAACACCAATATCATTAAATATTACAAATATATTAAATACTTCTTAGGGCAATCACAAATAAGTGAAATGGGTTATGACCTAACTGTTAAGATGATCCTTACCCTCGCCACAAAAGTAGAAAACTATAGCTATTCTATGCATACTCAGAGCCTCTATGTAGCTTATTTAGCTATTCTTAGCACTGTATGGTTCTCTCTAAAAGAGAGTTTGTTTATTGATATGATGCTTGGCAATCACAGCAGATACACAAGAGTAAAATTTGGCAACAGATTGCAAAATCTTAAATGAAACTGTGGCCACTCTATATGAACACAAGCTATTTTCAGACAGTTAAAAGAGCACACATGTTGATATTTTATGTATATCCATCAAAAATATTGAAAGCAGCTTCAAGTATTTTTTTTACAAAGTAGCATTTTTTTAACAAAAATAGGATTTAAATATGTACAATTTTACTTAAAAATAGTGAAATTATAATTCTGAGCATGGACTTCTTTTCATGATAGTTCTGGGAGGTAAATATTCTATTATACTATGTTTAGCAACAACATTCTCAAAAATATATAGTGATAATGAATGTTTTCTTTCTCTTATCATGGTTTGCTATAAGATTCCTCACATATTTTGATCCCCTACTAAGTGGTAGTTATGTTGGATATAATAGGCATCAACTGCTTAATGTCAGTGACACATTCATGAAAATCTGATGCTCTGCACAATATACTAACTGGTAGACTATTTCCCTTTTTATAAATATATGAAGTATTTTCATGTGTTACTTGCCCACCCAAAGCCCTCAATCAGTGTCCTAAAAGGTAAATAAGACAAAGAAACTGCCTATTTGTGAGGAACACACAATCACATTAGGAAGTAAAATAATTAAACTATCAATTGTTCACCAATCAACATATTGATTCTTACGCAGTTGTTTATGTGGGTGGAAACATACTATATATTCACTTTGTTGACAGTCTATTTTCCAAATTTCTACAAGTGATTCTGATGGTCTAGCAATTGTTTTTAGAAGGTAATTCAAGATTTTCTCATGTAGTATTTTGTTAAAAATGTAGTTAGTTTGGGCACATACATTGTTTCTTTGTAAACATCAGCCAAATATGTTATTTTGAGAAATATGTCCACTCTCTAAAATTTGGATATGATAAACCAAAATGAGTTCCACAAAGAAAATGTTAACTAGAAGATATTCTGAAGATTATACCTATATTCTTTCATGTACTTTTCATAGACTCCAGCAATTAGCCATTATTTCTCCACTTTCACAGATAGGAGAGTTGAGGTTCAGAGAGCCTGAGCATCTTGCAAAAGGTCTTTTTGTATGCTAAAAGAGCCCATAAACACTTTTATCAAATTTTACCAAAAATTCATTTTTTTAGATAACGTGTTGGTATTTTCAAGAATCTAGAGCAGGTAAACTATCTTCTTTCATAAAGAATCTTCTTTCTCCAAAACCTTTTCTAGTATTTTGTTTCTTGTGAATACTGAATAAATCATTTGCTGACTACTATGTGTCCAACCCCTCTGATCCTTTTACTTCAAAGGGTGAAAAGGTGGTAACTCTGGTTTGCACAGATTAAGAGAAAGAACAGTAACTTTCACCTCTAGATATAGTATTGTCTTTCCTATATCTAAATTATATCTAGTGTATTATATTAAATCCATGTAATTTCCATATTTAATTCAATTTGCTATCTTTTAAGTGTCCATATTAATAGTTTACATTCTCAACAATTTTTTTTCTTTTCTCTTGGTACCCCATCTCCTTGTATTGTTATCACAAAAAATATCACCTTATATTGTGGCAAATGAAGGGTTTTCTTTTTTCAGTTATTTGGTTTGTATGAAATTCAATAATTTCCATCAAATAGAGCTACCATACGATCCAGCAATTGCACTACTGGGTATTTACCACAAAGATACAAATGTAGGGACCCGAAGGGGTACGTGCACCCCAATGTTTGTAGCAGCAATGTCCACAATAGCCAAACTGTGGAAAGAGCCAAGATGTCCATCGACAGATGAATGGATAAAGAAGATGTGGTATATATACACAATGGAATATTATGCAGCCATCAAAAGGAATGAGATCTTGCCATTTGCAACGACGTGGATGGAACTGGAGGGTGTTATGCTGAGTGAAATAAGTCAATCAGAGAAAGACATGTATCATATGACCTCACTGATATGAGGAATTCTTAATCTCAGGAAACAAACTAAGGGTTGCTGGAGTGGGGGGGGGTGGGAGGGATTGGGTGGCTGGGTGATAGACATTGGGGCGGGTATGTGCTATGGTGAGCACTGTGAATTGTACAAGACTGATGAATCATGGATCTGTACTTCTGAAACAAATAATGCAATATATGTTAAGAAAAAAAAAAGAAGAAGATAGCAGGAGGGGAAGAATGAAGGGCAGTAAGTCAGAGGGGGAGATGAACCATTAGAGACGATGGACTCTGAAAAACAAACTGAGGGTTCTAGAGGGGAGGAGGGTGGGGGGATGGGTTAGCCTGGTGATGGGTATTAAAGAGGGCACATTCTGCATGGAGCACTGGGTGTTATGCACAAACAATGAATCACGGAACACTACATCAAAAACTAATGATGTAATGTATGGTGATGAACATAACAATAAAAAATTATTTAAAAAATTAAAAAAAAATAGAAGCAGAAAGTCATTGCATCCATTATTATCTGTCTGAACCAAAGGCATAATTCTATTATCATTCTGTTTTTAGAAACTCAATTTCCTAGATTTGTGTTGAAAACCATGATTACACAGTGGAAGACCAATGTGAGTCTTCTAATTAATTTTGCTTTTTTACCAGAAAACAGGGAAAAATTGTCTTAGATTAGCAATACTGTTGATGACTTTAATCACATTTCTCCTAAGTACCTGAATACTCAAAATGAATGGCTGATTATACTGACCTGCTAGCAACTAACCACATAAGTGTTTATTAGAATGGAATATGCCAAGAACTGGAAATGCCAAGTGTTCAAGTTGGTTTTAAGTTTAACCATGACTTTTTACACATAAGACTGGGAAGTTCTTGAAGGTGTTTTCAAAGTGCTAATTTGTGGGGAAGTATAATGTTTTTCCCTTTGCTAAAATTTCTGAAATTTTTACTTTTTCAGATGTCCCTAAAATGTAATCCTATCTGTCCTTACATAGAGAAGAGTGTTTTAGTGACTGTTTTGGTACTTAATCAGTATCAAACTCTCATTAAGAAGGCTATTGACTTCTAAGTTCAGAAATAACTTCAGTTTAGACATTACTTCTCCCTTCAGGAAGTTTCATCAGTGCTTTCCTACAAATGTCCAAATGTCCATTATACTTTTTTCCCTTTTATATTTACTCAGAAGAAGAAATCTATTGTTTGATTCCTTGTCTTATGTTCTTTGACTTTCAGTTCTGTGTATGTGTCTGATCTCCCTTTTGATATTAAGTATTGCCAATGAATATATTAGCTGTGTGGTCTGATGGCCAGATGAAATACTGTAGAGTCATTTTCCATAGGCTTTCAGTGTATAAATCTTTACTCTTTTGAATGAAAATTTTCATTAAAATTAATAGGTTTAATTTAAAGAAAATTATTTAAATTGGTTAGTTAAGAATTTTGATTGTTACAATGATCTCTTAGGAATCTGAACACCTTTTATTACAGAGCTTTGGAAGCAGAAGTATTCAGTGTTGATTTGTTGATAATGAGAATATTAAAGGTAGAGAAATGAAGAAAAAGATCTATTCATGATACATGAAAACATCTATTCATGATTGTATATCATTCTATCACATAGATATATCTTAATTTATTTTAGGAATTTGCCTTGTAGAATTTTCAGATTGTTCTCTAGTTTTTATTATTGCATGTATTACAATGATGAGTAGCTTTGAGTGTAAATTGTCTGCATGTCTTATTACTCTCTTAAAGTAGATCCCTGAAAGTAAAATTATTAAGTCAAAAGGAGATATCATATTAAATGTTGCTGATTATATTTCCCAACTTCCTTCTTGAAAAGATGAGACTATTTATTGCTTCTAGTAGTATTAAGGGTACCACTCTTATCATACCAATATTACCACATCTATGCATTCAATAGTATTATTCTTAAAAATATTAATGTGTATGTGAAAGAATATCTTGTTTTAACTCCAATTTCCTTGATTAGGTTAAACTTTTAAAAATGATTCATTTGTCATTTGTGTGTTATTTATTCTCGTGTTTTAATGTTTTCTTATCAATTAATATGGATTCCATATTTTCTCAGATTTGTTACAAATCTCTTTAACCCCATTTGTTGTTTAGCTTTCCTTTTTTTTCAAAGTATTGATGGCTTTTTGAAGATATCCAGCCAATTCTTTTTTTTCTCTTGACCACACCAGCTTTAATGGCAATTAATTATTGTGATTTATTAAAATAAATGAAAAAAAACCCACCAAAACCTGTTTCTCTCACCACTTAAGTCAGTAACCAGATCTGCAGAGGCATCATTTCACTCAGAGAGAAATGGGTGACCACTGGTCAGCTAATCTAGGAAAAGAAGATAATAATCTCATCATAAATTGACAAGATGGCCCCATTTGTTCTGGTGGTCTGAAAGAACTTCTGTAGGGGAAATACAGTCTTGCAATTAGGATCCTAGAGTTTGGGAACTTTTGTCTGGTTCAAAAGGAAAAACTCCCTTGCTACCATTAGCAAAAATTAGAGTCACAAATAAGTCAAATTGGATTATTTATTGATTTTGATTTAGTCAAGTTTTTATTTCATTATTGAGGGTTACTTATAGTAAAAGTAAACATCATTAGGCCCATGGATCACTTGTTAATTTAAACTATGTAAAACTATACAAGCCTTGCTTATATTAGTGTAGGTAACAGTGAATATATTCTAATAATAATAATTATAGCCATCATTTATTGAGTGCTTACTATGTGCTAGTCACTATTCTAAATGCTTTACATTTAACCCACACTCTAAACCAATGATATAGTTGCTAATATTATCCTGAAATTAATGCATGGGAAGCTCAAGTAACTTATCTAAGGTCATGCAGTGAGGAACTGTTGATGCCCGGGTACTATTTTAAGTAACTCAGCTCTAGAGCTTACCATCCTAATACCTATAATATTATTTAATTATATTGGGAAAAAAGTGTCCAATCTATATTCTCTCATCAGATTAAATCTAAAGAAATACATTGATAATTTGATGTTTATATTTTACCTTTCTCATTGTTGAGAGTATAACAACAAGGTTTTTAAACTTATCGGTCATCTCAAAGTTCCCATCTAAGTTCCATTTAGTTATTTATATAGAAATAAACATTATTTTCTTGCTGTTTTGTTTTAATCTTTTGACCAAATTAATAGCTTTCATGTATTTCTTGAAAAATAGAATTGCTTTCCTTGATTATCATTGTCATGATGGAAACCTGCAAATAATTAATAAAGCTTTTGTAGTAACAAATATGAGACTGAAAGAAACCAGCTGCAGAAACTACCAACATACTCATTCAGCCTTTCAGAATGAAATTATAATTTTAATGAGCCTTAAAATCATCCATTTGGCTGTAAAGGAAATAAACCATACTTCACTTGATATTCCTTTATGGCTGATGAACTCAGTATTGTGTAGGCAAGAAAGAACACATCATTTGTCTTTGATATGTAGACTGATGCATGTAGATTTCCAAGAGAATTTTAATAGATATTAACTGTTCAAAAGTATCAGTAAACCTGAAAAGAGGATATTTTCTGATGTGTGACTCTTTTGATCTTTTAGTGACACTTTTAATCTTTGGTAACACAGAATAAACACACAAAACAAAAATCAGTCAAACCAAAAAACACAATTTCTGAAGATCTGAATTATTATTTGAAAGAAATAGAAGAAATCTGAGTCTTAAGGGGAAAATTCCACATGGAAAATAGTCTGTTTCAGAATTAATTAATAAACTATAATGCTCAATATTATTCATAACATTGACTCACCATTTGGACAAATCAAATCAACTCTTTAGGCTTTAGTTTCCTCACCTGTAAAATGAAAGCATTAGATAAGATGATCTCTAAGATCCTTATTACTTTGGGTTTGACCCACTCCAAGGCATTTTGTGGTTTGCAATGGCTCAGTTTTATTATTCTGTTGTAGTGGCAGAGTATTTATAGTGGCAAAGCTGAAATCCCACTATTTAATTTGCCATTCATGTAGTGGTATTATCAGCTATTATTTTGTATTTGTCCCTTAGTACATGGTCTTCTGAAAATGGAAAACTAAATTAAGCATTTTACCATAAGTTTGTGGTAGAATTAACAAGATGAATATATATAAAGTGCCTAACACTGTCTATGACTTAGGTGTTCACTAAAGAGGACCTATTATTGTCATTAATAAGGACTACTCAGAGTGCTGAGGAAACTTTCTGGTTATTTTTCCATCTCTGACAAAGAATAGAGGAGTCATTTCTTTACAAGTTAACTATTTGGTATGTTCAAAAGGTTGGATGTGCTCCTTAGAACATTCTGGAAAAATCATAATGGCAATGCTCATTTCTTCTACATACTTCCTCTGCCATACTTTCCTTCATACTAACCCATTCTTTAGATGTTCATAAGCAACACTTGTTTAGGTCAGAAAAAAAATCCCAATATGCTATTCAAACTCCAAGTTTTACTGGGTTTGAATATTCAATGTGTTCAGTACGTTTATGAAACATGGAAACAGTCATGTGGATATTGTGGGTGCACACACTGAATGATTTTGTAGGTCGCATTTATACCATTGATTAGTACTCTAGAGCCTGCGAAAATTAAGCAGAAAGATTATAGACAAAAAATACCAATTAGTTCTGCTTCTTTTTTCATTCTTCTGAGAACAATTGTTAAAAATGATTTCACAATTAATTTTAAAACTTTGAAGCTGCACTTCCATTTTTTGTTCTGTTAGAAATAAATATAAGTCTGTCTTATTGTATTCTTCATAGGCTACACTGCCAGATGATTCTACCTGATCTCTCAGGGTTTTTCAGACATGGATGAATTTATACACAGTTATAGCCTAAGAATTTCACTTACGGTGGGGAGAAGAGTGTCCTGTAAAGGAATGTAGTGGGTACATTTTCAAGGACCCCTGGGGTTTGTGCCACTATCTCCTCCCGTAATGTACTCCTGACCATTTTTTCTGGGCTTGGAGGTGAGATTTGCTTTTGCCCAAGGGTCTTGACCCATAGCAGAATATGTGTAATTCCAGTGGTAGACAGTATTTGGGCCAAGTAAGGAGTCAGTAAAAAAGAACCCATCAGAGATCAGTGTTGCTGGGTTCAATAGCATTGATTGAAAGTGGAGATGGATGAATGATTGAGGAACTAAGGGCTACAACCCTATAAAACAAAATGTATATGGCATAATGCCAAAGTAAAATAGATTGTTTTTTAAATTTATTGTTTATTTTTTAATTTAATTCAATTAATTAACATATAATGTATTAAGTAGTTTCAGAGGTAGAGTTCAGTGATTAATCAGTCTTATATAATACCCATTCTCATTACATCACATGCCCTCCTTAATGTCCATCACCCAGTTACCTCATCGCCCCACCCCCCTCCCCTCCAGCAACCCTCAGTTTGTTTTCTATGATTAAGAGTTTCTTATGGTTTGTCTCCCTCTCTGATTTTGTCTTGTTTTATTTTTCCCACCCTTCCCCTATGATCCTGTTTTGTTTCTTAAATTCCACATATGAGTGAGATCATATGATGATTGTCTTTCTCTGATTGACTTATTTCACTTAGCATAATACCCTCTAGTTCCATCCATGTCATTGCAAATGGCAAGATTTCATTTTTTGTTGGCTGAGTAGTATTCTATTGCATATATATACCACATCTTCTTTATCCATTCATCTGTCAATGGACATCTGGGCTCTCTCCGTAGTTTGGCTATTGTGGACATTGCTGCTATAAACGGGGTGCGGGTGCCCCTTTGGATCACTACATTTATATCTTTGGGGTAAATCCCTGGTAGTGCAATTGTGGGGTCATAGGGTAGCTCTATTTTCAACTTTTTGAGGAACCTCCATACTGTTTTCCAGGGTGGCTGCAGCAGCTTGCATTACCACCAACAGAGTAAGAGGGTTCCCCTTTCTCTGCATCCTCATCAACATTTCCCGTTTGCTAACTTGTTAATTTTAGCCATTCTGACTGGTGTGAGGTGGTATCTCATTGTGGTTTTGATTTGTATTTCCCTGAGGCCCAGTGATGTTGAGCATTCATGTGTCTGTTGGCCATTTGTATGTCTTCTTTGGAGAAACATCTGTTCATGTATTCTGCCCATTTCTTGATTGGATTATTTGTTCTTTGGGTGTTGAGTTTGAGAAGTTCTTTATAGATTTTTTTTTAAGATTTTATTTATTTTTTGACAGCAAGAGAGGGAACACACGCAGGGGGAGTGGGAGGGAGAAGCAGGCTTCACGCCGAGTAGGGAGCCCAACATGGGGCGCAATCCCAGGACCCTGGGATCATGACCCGAGCCAAAGACAGACGCTTAATGACTGAGCCACCCAGGTGCCCCTAGATTTTGGATAGTAGTCCTTTATCTGATATTTCCAAATATCTTCTCCCATTGTGTCAGTTGTCTTTTGGTTTTGTCAACTGTTATCTTTGCTGTGCAAAAATTTTTTATCTTGATGAAGTCTCAATAGTTCATTTTTGCCTTTGTTTCCCTTGCCTTTGGACACGTGTCTAGCAAGAAGTTGCTGCAGCTGAGGTCACAGAGGTTGCTGCCTGTGTTCTCCTCCATTTTGATGGAGTCCTGTCTCACATTTAGGTCTTTCAACCATTTTGAGTCTATTTTTGTGTATGTGTAAGGAAATTGTCCAGTTTCATTCTTTTGCATGTGGCTGCCCAGTTTTCCCAACACCATTTGTTAAAGAGACTGTCTTTTCTCCATTGCATATTTTTTCCTGCTTTGTCAAAATTATTTGACCATAGAGTTGAAGGTCCATATCTGAGCTCTCTATTCTGTTCCATTGGTCTATATATCTATTTTTGTGCCAGTACCATGCTGTCTTGGTGATCACGGCTTTGTAATATAGTTTGAAATCAGGCAACATGATGCCCCCAGCTTTGTTTTTCTTTTTCAACATTTCCTTGGCAATTTGGGGTCTTTTCTGATTCCATACAAATTTTAGGATTATTTGTTCCAGAGCTTTGAAAAATGTCATTGGAATTTTGATAGGGATGGCGTTGAAGGTATAGATTGCTCTGGACAGCATAGACTTTTTAACAATGTTTATTCTTCTGATCCATGAGCATGGAATATTTTTCCATCTTTTTGTGTCTTCTTCAATTTCTTTCATGAGTGTTCTGTAGTTCCTAGAGTATAGATCCTTTACCTCTTTGGTTAGGTTTATTACGAGGTATCTTATGGTTTTTGGTGCTATTGTAAATGGAATTGATTCTCTAATGTCTCTTCAATAAATGGTGCTGGGAAAATTGGACAGCTATATACAGAAGAATGAAACTTGACCATTCTCTAACACCATACACAAAGATAAACATACACAGGAATCCATCAAAATCCTAGAGGAGAACATAGGCAGTAACCTCTTTGACATCGGCCATGGCAACTTCTTTCAAGATACATCTCCAAATGCAAGTGAAACAAAAGGGAAAATGAACTTTTGGGACTTCATCAAGATAAAAAGCTTCTGCACAGCAAAGGAAACAGTTAACAAAACAAAGAGGCAATCCACAGAATGGAGAAGAGTTTTGCAAATGACACTACAGACAAAGGGCTTATATCCAACTCAAACTCAACACCTAAAAAACAAAATATCGAGTCAAAAAATGGGCAAAAGATATGAACAGACACTTTCCAAAAGAAGACATACAAATGGCTAACAGACACATGAAAAAATGTTCATCATCATTAGCCATCACGGAAATTCAAGTCAAAACTGCATTGAGATACCACCTTACATCAGTTAGAATGGCAAAAATTGACAAAGCAAGAAACAACAAATGTTGGAGAGGTTGTGGAGAAAGGGGAACGCTCTTACACTGTTGGTGGGAATGTAAATTGGTATAGCCACTTTGGAAAACAGTGTGGAGGTGCCTCAAAAAATTAAAAATAGAGCTACCCTATGACCCAGCAATTGCACTACTGGGTATTTACCCCAAAGACACAGATGTAGTGAAAAGAAGGGCCATATGCACCCCAATGTTCATAGCAGCAATGTCTGCAATAGCCAAATTGTGGAAAGAGCTGAGATGCCCTTCAACAGATAAATGGATAAAGAAGATGTGGTCCATATATACAATGGAATATTACTCAACCATCAGAAAGGATGAATACCCAACTTTTACATCTACATGGATGGGACTGGAGGAGATTATGCTAAGTGAAATAAGTCAAGCAGAGAAAGTCAATTATCATATGGTTTCACTTATTTGTGGAACATAAAGAATAGCATGGAGGACATTAGGAGAAGGAAGGGGAAAATGAAGGGGGGAAATTGGAGGGGGAGACAAACCATGAGGACTATGGACTCTGAGAAACAAACTGAGGGTTTTAGAGGGGAGGGGGGTGGGGGATGGGTTAGCCCGGTGATGGATATTAAGGAGGGCATGTATTGCATAGAGCACTGGGTGTTATATGAAAACAATGAATTGTGGATCACTACCTCAAAAACTAATGATGTATGGTGACTAACATAACATAATAAAATTAAATTAAATTTTAAAAAATGAAGAGAAGTTTTCAATTTTAATAAAGTACAAAGTACAACATCAATTAAAAAAAAAGAAGAGACTGTCTTTTTTCCATTGGATATTCTTTCCTGCTTTGTCAAAGATTAGTTGACCATAGAGTTGAGGGTCCATTTCTGGCCAGTTCTCTATTCTGTTCCATTGATATATGTGTCTGTTTTTGTGCCAATACCGTACTGTCTTGATTACAGCTTTGCAATAGAGCTTAAAGTCCAGAATTGCCATGTCACCAGTTTTGGTTTTCTTTTTCAGTATTTCTATGGCTATTTGGGGTCTTTTCTGGTTCCATACAAATTTTAGGATTATCTGTTCTGGCTCTGTGAAAAAAGTTGATGGTATTTTGATAGGGATTGCATTGAATATATAGATTGCTCTAGGTAGCATAGACATTTTCACAACATTTGTTTTTCTGATCCATGAGCATGGAATGTTTTTCCATTTCTTTTTGTCATCCTCAATTTCTTTCATGAGTGTTCTATAGTTTGCTGGGTACAGATCCTTTGCCTCTTCAGTTAGGTTTATTCCTAGGTATATTATTTATGATTTTTGGTGCAAATTTAAATGGGATCAACTCCTTAATTTCTGTTTCTTCTGTCTCATTGTTAGTGTATAGAAATATGACTAATTGCTATGCATTGATTTTATATCCTGACATGTTGCTGAATTCCTGTATGAGTTCTGGCAATTTTGGGGTGGGAGCTCTCCACACAGAGTATCATATCATCTACGAAGAGCAAAGACTTCTTTGCTAATCTGGGTGTCTTTTATATCTTTTTTCTTGTTTGATTGCTGAGGGTAGGATTTCTAGTACTATGTTGAACAACAGTGGTGATAATGGATATCCCTGCCATGTTCCATTTTGAGTCTATTTTTGTGTATGGTGTAAGGAAATGGTCTAGTTTCATTCTTCTGCATGTGGCTGTCCAATTTTCCCAATACCATTTGTTGAAGAGACTGTCTTTTTTCCATTGGTTATTCTTTCCTGCTTTGTCAAAGATTAATTGACCATAGAGTTGAGAGTCCATTTTTGAGTTCTCTGTTCTGTTCCATTGATCTATGTGTCTGTTTTGATTACAGCTTTGTAATAGAGCTTGAAGTCCAGAATTTTGATGCCACCAGCTTTGGTTTTCTTTTTCAACATTCCTCTGGCTATTCAGGGTCTTTTCTGGTTCCATACAAACTCTGTTTTTCCCCATTGAGAATTTCATTGTGTTTAATTTTATTTTTGTACATATATAAGTTTTTCCTTTGTTACAATTTTGGGATCTAGTTTTATAACAAACAGAACAAAGTACACATAGGATACAGTGTATTGCTCTGTTCTGTTCAGCTGTCTGATTGTATTCTCTCCTTTTTCTTTCTTTCTTTTTTAATGTTTGTTTGTTTTGGGTCTCTTCTGATGTGTTTAGTGTATATTTATCTGGGATATTGTTGCCATTTCAGTATTTTGTTCTCTCATTCATCTATTCTTCTCTGGATAGAATGACAAAACAGAAAAACTTAACCTCAAGAAAGAGAACTAGAGGCAGTACTGACTGCCAGGAACCTAATCAGTATGGATATAAGTAAGATGTCAAAACCAGAGTTCAGAATAATGATTATAAAGATACTAGAGGGGCTTGAAAAAGGCATAGGAGACACTAGAGAATCCCTTTCTGGAGAAATAAAAGAACTATAATCTAATCAAGTCAAAATTAAAAAGGCTATTAATGAGATGCAATAAAAAATGGAGGCTCTAGGGCGCCTGGGTGGCTCAGTTGGTTAAGCGACTGCCTTCGGCTCAGGTCATGATCCTGGAGTCCTGGGATCGAGTCCCACGTCGGGCTCCCTGCTCAGCAGGGAGCCTGCTTCTTCCTCTGACCCTCTTCCCTCTCGTGCTCTCTATCTCTCATTCTCTCTCTCTCAAATAAATAAATAAAATCTTTAAAAAAAAATAAAATAAAATAAAAAAAAATAAAAAAAAATGGAGGCTCTAATTGCTAGGATAAAGGAAGCAGAAGAGAGAATTACTGATATAGAAGACAACATGATGGAGAATAAAGAAGATAAGAAAAAGATAGATAAACAACTACTGAATCACGAGGGGAGAACTTGAGAGATAAGTGATACCATAAAGTGAAACAATATTAGCATAATTGGGATCCCAGAAGAAGAGGAAAAAGAAAGGGGAGCAGAAGGTATATTGAAGCAAATTATAGCTGAGAACTTCCCTAATCTGGGGAAGGAAACAGGCATTCAAGTCCAGGAGGCACAGAGAACCCCCCTCAAAAGGGCCGATTCAATAAGAATCGGCCAAAACCCTGACATATAATAGAGAAACTTGCAAATCTCAGAGACAAAGAGAAAATCCTGAAAGCAGCTCAGGACAAGAGGTCTGTAACCTACAAGGGTAGAAACATGAGACTGGCAGCAAACCTATCCACAGAAACCTGGCAGGCCAGAAAGACTGGCATGATATATTTAGGGTGCTAAATGAGAAAAATATGCAACCAAGAATACTTTATCCAGCAAGGCTGTCATTCAAAATGGAGAGATAAAAAGCTTCCAGGACAAACAGAAACTAAAAGAATTTGTGATCACTAAACTATCCCTGCAAGAAATATTAAAGGGGATCCTTCAAGTGAAGAGAGAGCCCCAAAATAACATAGACCAGAAAGGAACAGAGACAATATACAGAAACAGTGACTTTACAGGTAGAACAATGGCATTAAATTCATATCTTTCAATAGTTACTTTGAATGTAAATGGGCTAAATGCCCCAATCAAAACACACAGGCTATCAGATTAGATAAAAAGCAAGACCCATTGATAAGCTGTCTGCAAAAGACTCATTTTACATCCAAAGACACCTCCAGATTGAAAGTGAGGGGGTGGAAAACCATTTATTATGCTAATGGACATCAAAAGAAATCTGGGGTAGCAATCCTTATATCAGACAATTAGATTTTAAACCACAGACTATAATAAGAGATGAGGAAGGACACTATATCATAACTAAAGGGTCTGTCCAACAAGAAGATCTAACAATTGTAAATATTTACACTCCTAATATGGGGGCAGCCAATTATATAAACCAATAAATAACAAAATCAAAGAAACACATCAACAACAATACAATAATAGTAGGGGATTTTAACACCCCACTCACTACAATGGACAGATCATCTAAGCAGAAAATCAACAAGGGAACAAGGGCTTTAAATGACACATTGGACCAGATGGACTTCACAGATATATTTAGAGCATTCCATCCTAAAGCAACAGAATACACATTCTTCTCTAGTGCACATGGTATATTCTCCAGTATAGATCACATACTGGGTCACAAATCAGGTCTCAACTGGTACCAAAAGATTGGAATCATTCTCTGCATATTTTCAGACCACAATGCTTTGAAACTTGAACTCAATCACAAGAGGAAATTTGGAAAGATCTCAAATACATGAGGTTAAAGAGCATGCTACTAAAGAATGAATGGGTCAACCAGGAAATTAAAGAATTTAAAAGTTCATGAAAATAAATGAAAATGAAAACACAACTGTTCAAATCCTTTGGGATGCAGCAAGGGTGGCCCTAAGAGGGAAGTACATAGCAATACCAGCCTTTCTCAAGAAACAAGTGAGGTCTCAAATACACACCATGACCTTATAAAAGGAGCTAGAGTAAGAACAGCAAATAAAGCCTAAACCCGGCAGGAGAAGAGAATTAATAAAGATTAGAGCAGAAATCAATGAAACAGAAATCAAAAGAACAGTAGAACGATCAACAAATCAGGAGCTGGTTCTTTGAAAGAATTAATAAGATCAATAAACCCCTACCCAGACTTATCAAGAAGAAAAGAGAAAAGACCCAAATTAATAAAATCATGAATGAAACAGGAGAGATGACAACCAACACCAAAGAAATGCAAGCAATTATAAGAACATATTATGAGCAACTGTATGCCAACAAATTAGACAATCTGGAAGAAATGGATGCATTTCTAGAAACATATAAACTACCAAAACTGAAACACGAAGAAATAGAAAACCTGAACAGACTATAACCAGCAAGGAAATTGAAGCAGTAATCAAAAATCTCTCAATGAACAAGGGTCCAGGGCCGGATGGCTTCCCAGGGGAATTCTACCAAACATTTAAAGAAGAATTAATACCTTTTCTTCTGAAGTTGTTTCAAAAAATAGAATGGAAGGAAAACTTCCAAATTCTTTCTATGAAGCCAGCATTACTTTGATCCCCAAACCAAAGACCCCACCAAAAAGGAGAATTACAGACCAATATCCCTGATGAACATGGATGCAAAAATTCTCACCAAGATACTAGCCAATAGGATCCAAGAGTATATTAAAGGGATTATTCACCACAACCAAGTGGGGTTTATTCCTGGGCTGCAACGGTGGTTCAACATCTGCAAATCAATCAGTGTGATACACTACGTAAATAAAAGAAAGGACAAGAACCATATGCTCCTGTCAATAGATGCAGAAAAAACATTTGACAAAGTACAGCATCCTTCCTTGATTAGAACTCTTCACAGTGTAGGGATAGAGGGAACTTACTTCAATATCATAAAAGCCATATATGAAAAGCCCCAAATATACCTAAAAAGTCAAAATCACTCTCCTTATTCTCCATAGCATGTGTTCTAAGGCTAAACTTCATTTCCCAATAGATGGAATTTTTTTTACTTCTTTTAACTTAGTCTTTTTCTAATGACTTGAATTTTATACATGAAAGCAGTGATACATTTGTATATTTTGAATAAATTGATCATAGACAAACATCCAGGGGTTTTAGGAGCATGAACAGGAAATTGGATTTTTAGAGAATCTGTGTTTCCTATTAAAAAAATTTTTAAACAAAATAGCTTAAAAACATGAGAAAACAGAACCAATTAGTTGGCTATATTTGTCTTTACAGAGACACACAAGTATATCCACTGGCAGACATAAAACAATTTCAGCATTATCTTATATTTAATTTAAAAAATAAACATTGGCCTTGCCCTTTTAGGAAATTTTATAATTTTCTGCTTTGACTCAGAATCTGTATGACCTTTGTACCACCCATGTGCTGAGGAATGCCATAACATTGTTAACATTGATCTTTTTTTCTGCAAATGTTCCATCAAATTCCCTTTAAGGCTTTATCTTCTTTGTGGGTAGAGTTAATACAAGCTACTCTACCTGAAAATCCATACTTAGCTTGCTATCTATAGCAATTAATAAATGATTTTGTTTATCAGCCATTAATCCCTATGTCATTAATCAAAAAAAGCTAGATATTCTGTTTGTTCTTCAATATGGCAGGAGAGATGATGAGAGCACATGAAAAGAGAAAAAAGGAACAAATTTTATTTTATGTGATGAGAGAAACAGTGTAGATAAAAACCATTTCAAAATGATTCCTGGCCCTAGACTTAAAAATTGTTTCAACACAGTTTATGAAATAACACACGTAGAAGGAAATACAACAAATATCTTTAACATTTTTCCTGTCAGGTCCTGCATAAGAGTTAAGAACCTTGGGTATTTTATCTTATTTCATTTTTAGCCAACCCACATCGACCAGCAGAGAAATTTATAGCTAAGTTATCAGATAAGTGAATATGTGTTTTATAACCTCTGATCTTCTCTCTTTGTGTTTCCTGCTTTTCTTGGGTGTCTCCACACCAGGAAACCCAGCATTTTGTCTACCTTTTCCTTGTCATAAGCTTAGAGGCCCATTTGGCATACATAGTTTAACCAGATTTCCCTTGAAGGTCCTGGATGCATCTCTTCAACATATATTTAAAGCTATGATGCATGAAGTAACCTGAAAGCAACACCGTGCAATCCCAGAAAGAAGTTAAGATCAGTGGGGAGCAAAATGAGAAATTTGCCTGCCAAACATCATAAGCTCTGTCTTTTCTAAATGGCTTATTTACTTTCAAATGTGCATTGCTCGATATATCAGACACATTTCTCAACTAGAGAATATGCTCTTTGAAGGCAGGAATAGTGTATGTTTTTCCTTTGCCTACACCATAAGGTATTGCGGAAAGTAGAGTCTCAATATTGTATGTTCACTAATTGATGCATAATACAAATAAATTGAAATTTTTTTCAAAGTCATAAAGATAATAATTTTGGAACGTGGGCTAATTACTTCTTAATTGATGAGGATATTGTGTTGAATATGTTTATTAAACAGCTATTTATTAAGCAGCTTCTTTACTGTGGGTATGTGCTAGGTGCTAGAGATACACTGAGGTATTAGAGATATACCAGTGTACAAGATGGGCATGGATCCTGGGTGTGAAATATATTCACAGTAGAAAAATGATTTAAAATAAGGCAACACTGAAGAGTAAACCACTGTAGTAATCAACCAGACACATTATTTTAATGCTTAAAGTTTACTAATATCATATTATTTTTAAGTAATCTCTATACCCAAACTGGGGCTTGAACTCATGACCTCAAGATCAAGAGTTGCATGCTTACCAACTGAGCCATCCAGGTATCCCTGAAACTAATATTACACTATATTTTAACTAACTAGAATTTAAATAAAAACTTAAAAAAATGTTTTCTAGTACTTTGACTTTCTCTTTTTTTAATCTTAATATTTCTAAATTAACACGTGCATAATATTTAAAATTACTTTTTCTGAAACTGTTGATATGACTTTAGAGATTTACAATATATTTTTTAAGCAGGCTGCACACCCAATGGGGGCTTGAACTCAGGACCCTGAAATCAACAATCACATGCTCTACCAACTGAGCCTGACAGGTGCCTCTACTGTGGAGATTTAAGATCACATTTGTAGAGCATAGTGAGACATCAGGTCTGCATGACATTTCTGATTCTGTTTTGATACTTGCAAGCCTTTATCTGAACATTTTTGGGGGGTCTTTTTTGAAATCAGTATTGGGGAGGGGCATCTTAATTTTCAGTATAAAGGGCAGTCACTCCACATAATGATCCTTTTAGGTAGAAAGTAAGATTTGTGCTTGTTTATGTAACTCTACCCCTTTGTTTTTCTAAATATAATCTGTTGTCCATTCTCCCTCAAACAGCTCTGGTCACAAAGTGCAAAGAAAATAATGTACCAGAAAGTATTTTTAAACTATGAAATGCTGTAGGTTTGCTGGCTGTTATTAACTTCAAATGAAGCCTGCCCTAAGTCTGGACTAAGTGGGAAATATTGTGAAACATATGCATTGTATAATCACATTTTTGTGAAATATTCATATATTATGGAGAAACAAAGAGCAGGAAAGAGAATGTGAAGCCAGGAGAAGGCTATGATTTAACAGCTTTTAATCCTAGGTGGTCAAATTACTGTAGCAAAAACTTTTATTTTCTTCTTTATATTTTTCCTTTTTAATTTTTTGAACCAAAACAATAAAAAAAGAGAAAGAAAGGAGACTCCAGACATTTCTGTCTTTGCAGTTCCTAGAGACTCAAGTTTTATACCTATCCATATCGGTGGACACCAGCTCTGTATTATTTGAGGACGGATAGGAATGTCCCCCATGCAAAAAAAAAAAAAGAAGTCCACCCAAATAGTATATATTTATCTATCAGTATTTTAAAATGCAAATGCTTTGGGCAAGGGTCATTATGTCACACATACCTTTTAATGGATCGAATTTTCAGATCATGCTTTTTCATAATGTAAAAATCTTGATTGGAAATTGGTGTGAAATAAGGCATGTAAATGCTTTTAGTTATTATTTGTGACCTTGGGAAAGATCCTAACATTCTGTGCTTGAGTTCCATCCTCATATGTATAAGATCAGTAAGATTCTTTCAAGCTCTAGAAGTTAATAATTCTGTGATTGTCCCAGAGTTTACTGTGAGATTCTTTTTCATGTGATTAGTCACCTCCTTCTAGATCCACATCTGAGGCATCCAGACCCGGTTCCTTGGGGTGGGTGGGATTTGGGAGAGAGACAGAAAAAAGAAAATGAAATTGCATTTTTAGGGTACTCCTTGCAAGGAATTTTACTTCTACTTCACAGCCACCCTGAGAAGCAGCATTATTTTCCTGTTTGAAAAAAGGAAATCGAGAATCAGGAAATTATTAAATTATTAATGTTAGTATGGCTAACAAATAGTGGAGTTGGGAAATGGAACCCTGGTATACTTGTAGCTAGCTAAAGTCCCTGCCCTTTCTACCATCCCAGGCTCCCTCTCAAAAAGAAATCATAACATTTAGGATAGGGGCAGGAAACTGCTTCCAAGCCAATTTTCTTTTCTTGCTGCCAGTCCCTGTGTCAGTTCTAAAATGACAGCCTGCATTCCTGCAGTTTCTCAGGCTGCTTTGAGAGGTGGCTACGTTGCCAGTAATTTTCAAAATACTGTTGCTTTGTCTTTCAACTCCTTTATATCTCTCAGAGAAATATCAAGACTGATGTCTAAAAGGTAGAAACTTAGAGGTTGAGGATGATTAAGTACCTAGATACTTTTAGGAGAAAAGACTGTTAGAGTTCAGAATTGGGGTATTTTGTGACAAGGTACATAAAAGATTTCTTCCTTGAGAATCTTTTCCTTTGTGTTTCTCTCAACCTTAGAAGTTCAGCAAGCATGAATCTGACACAGCAAAGCAGTAGTTTAATACCAGCTCAGCAATTGTATTGCTCTTCAAACTGTGGATTTAGGTTTTTGTTTTGTGTGATTGCAAACAACAAGAACTGACCATGGCTACTATAAGGAAAAGGAAATTTATTGTAAGGCTATTTGTGTGTGTGTGTGTGTGTGTGTGTGTGTGTGTGTGTGTGTGTGTGTGGTTGTGGTGGTATTGGTGCACGGCTCATGGACTCATGATCTGGAGGGCCAAGCTTGGGAACACCCAGGAATTACAGGGACTCTAGAGAAATCAGCCACAAGAGGTGCAACAACAGCCTTTTAACAGAAACAGTCCAGTCTACATCAGCATAGCTCCTAAAGGAATACCTCCAAACAGTTCCCATATCCCTGCACCATTCACTCAAGACTCAGAGTCCCAAAAAGTATCCAGTTGATCAAACCCTAAGTCAGCAGAAAGAGAGAACAAATTAATCCCTTAGGCTTTTTTTGTGTGAGACTGATTATACCTTCAAAATTAGGCCCAATGAGGAATTCCAAGAAAAGAAATCAAAGGTCCAACTATGAGATACCAGACAGATAAAAGAAAATTATATGTGGTTCCCTATAGTTAGATTCACAAAACAAATTGAATATGGACTCATTCTGAAGAAATTGTGTTAGTTTTGTTTTATTTGTGTAAAAATTAACAAAACCTTTTCTTTTTTTTTTTTAAAGATTTTTTATTTATTTAAGAGAGAGAGAATGAGAGATAGAGAGCACGAGAGGGAAGAGGGTCAGAGGGAGAAGCAGACTCCCCGTCAAGCAGGGAGCCCGATGTGGGACTCGATCCCGGGATTTCAGGATCATGACCTGAGCTGAAGGCAGTCGCTTAACCAACTGAGCCACCCAGGCACCCAACAAAACCTTTTCTTATATGGTAGGAATTTTCCTATTTCTTAATAATACAAATGCTTAATTTCTTCTCATTTTTCTCTTGAATTAAATTATTTTAAATTTTGATTTTATTCTTTGTAAAAGATACTTTGGGAAAATGTCAAAGAGAACTTCAGAGCTAATTTTTCATCAGACTGCAGTAGGTACAAATCACTACTGGTACTTTATTTTGAAATTGTCTGAACTGAGTAAAGCAGACTTAGATCTACATACAGGTAGATATAATTAGGTAGATGCAATTGACTTCAAAATGACTAGATTTTATTTTGCTTAAGTAGAACAGTGACATCTAGTGCCTGCAAAATTATGTCACTGGATCTGAAGGAAGATAAAAATAGACATGCCTTTAGGTTGATTGAAGATGAATGAAGGATCCTTTACTAGTTTCATCTGCAGAGATTGGTCTGTGCTTGATTTTCATGGGTACCACATTAGTGACTGCAGTTCCTTCCTAGCTGTTCTCCTTAATTCTGGACTCACCACATACTAATATATTGTTCTTCTATTTACAATTCTTTAAGGAATTCCTATATTGTATTTCTCCTTTTTTCCTACCAATCTTATTTCCTATTATTTCTCAAAACACATGCTCAGTTTTGTCAGACTTGATTTCTTCACTTTCAAAAAACAACTCAGGTTATTTTTACTTCCACAACTTGATTTATATTCCTTTTGCCTGGAAGGTACTTCTCACTGTCTTTTGTCAAATGTTATTTATCTTTAAAGTTTCATTTTCTTGGCATGTCTTCTCTTTCTTTTGTCTTTCTAAACTACTTCTTATCCGAATTTCTGTAGCATTTACAGTGTTTATAACTCCTTGATGTTTAGTTATAGTCTGTCTTGAAATAATTGCTATTGTCTCTATTTATAGGATAATTTGGTCACATCAATTAAACTATAAATTCCTTGAGTTCAGGAAATTCCTATTCTTCTACTAAATACCATTTTCAAATTGTTTGAACATATCATTCAATCAGTAATACGATTTTTGATAGGTTTGTTGAAATTTTGATTTTCTATAATTTTTGATAGTTTATTTTGATAGATTTGATAGATTTATTACAATATTGGTTTCTGTATTGCAATAAACAGTATTTCATGAGGTAAAAAAGAGCCATATAACCCTGATCATTCAGATAAAATGTTAAATGAATTATAATTTCTCTTTATTTGATATTTATACAGGTAGATTGATATGTATATAAAACATTAAATCATAAATTTATTGTCCATAAAAGATACAAATGGAAGAAATTATTGAAGATAATTAACATAATTCTTTCTAGATGAGGATATGCAGGCTTAGATTAATTGAATTATATATATATGTCTATATTATGTATATATGTACTGAGACTATATTCAAGAAAAAGAATTAAGGCTTCTTACAAAACTGTATATAATATAAAATACATTTTTTAGCCATGAGATAATAATGAAGTATTTTATATTTATGCATATTTTACATATTGAACAATTATTGCATCTGATGACTCTTGATCTTTAAAATCACATTGTAAATGATTTTATCCCCATTTTACAAAGTTTTTATATACACTTGTTAAAATATTTTTTGTGTCTGGTGCTCTGTTAGGTGCTGGGGTACAAAGATGAGTATCACTTGACTCCCTAGCTTAGAGGGTTTTTCCATTGGGTCTGGCAGATGAAACCAAAGCTGAAGAGTCTAAGTGACAAGCCAAGATCATACAATAATGGCCAGAGATCCAGCAGTAGGACTGAAGTTATGTCCCAAAATGCAGAATTGCTTCCACATTATTTTGCCCCCTTTGCTTGGAATTATTTTGGAAATGAGGTTATCTAATGACAACACATATAAACTTACAAAGAAAATACAGTTCTCATTCATCAGGAAATGGTTTTGCCATTTAATTTACTGAAACAGAATGGCCACAGAAAGTAACTTAGCTTTATTATTCTCTTTTTAAAAAGATTTTATTTATTAATTTGAGAGAGAGACAAAGAGAGAGAGAGAGAGAGAGCACGAGTGGTGGAGGATGGAGGGGGAGGGGAGGGGGGCAGAGGCAGAGGGAGAAGCAGGCTCCCCGCTGAGGAGGGAGCCTGACTTGGGGCTCTATCTCAGGACCCCGGGATCATGACCTGAGCTGAAGGCAGACACTTACTGAACCACCCAGGTGCCCCAGCTTTATCATTCTTAATTTAAACCAACATATCAATGTTTGTTGGGAAATAGGTTATTGTTTTCCAGAAGAAATAGAATTTGTAGTACAGGGAATACTCTTCTGGTTGTTAAGTGGAGAGATTTATACTTTCTTTGGTACCTCTTTTATTCTTCCACACCACTTCCCCCATTCCCACATTACCATTCCTTCCCAAGATTATCCATCTTGAAACAACAAAAAACAAGCAGTTGTCTTGGTATCTGTTCCTGTTGTTTTTCTTATTTCCTCTCATTTTCCTTGTTTATTATAGTCTTTATTATACCACTCAACACTACTCAGTATTTCATGCTCTGTGTACCTGGACACCTACAACATCAAGAAGCAGAGAAAAATTTACCAAAGTAGAGATTCGAAATTCACATTATACAATTCTAATCCAATAGCAATGAGTGGTTTGAAAGAAAAATCTTTCCATTATAATTATAGCAAATAATTTTGATTGTATAACTCCTTCATTTTTTTCTCATAAAAGTTACTGGACTTTTAAACTGTGAAATCACCTCTTTTAAGTAAGTAGCAGCTTTTAAATATCTATAGTAGAAGCAATTTAGAGATCCAAAAGTGTTACAATTATTACCTTAAGGTAATGTAAATTTCTGAAGGAAAGTTAGCAAATATAATAACTAGTGAGGATATGAAGAAAATGCCTGATTCAGCATAAAGACAGAATCTGAAAAGTTCACATGGCATGTTGAGAGATAAGATGCACTCTGGATATCTATGTAGAGGTGAGTCAGGTTTCATAAAGTGCGAGTCCGTTTTCTTTGAACCAGGAGTGGCTGAGTAAACAACTGAACCTATTGGTTGTTTTTTTCGTTGGTTCTTGTGTGAGCAACTCTTTTGCAACTATGTCAAAGCAAAAGTTGTGGGGTTTTGGCTGGTGTCTTAACTCCATAAGTAAAATCTCTGGGTGGAGAGGGCAACAAGTCAATTATTTCACCAACTTTTTGCTACCTTTTGCAGCAATTTTATCCTTTTGACTCAGTCCAAATGACCTACTGGGACTATAATTCCTTCTGGCTAAAATTTCCTAATTGTAACACTTAACATCTGTCCTTAAAATTTTCTAGAATTGTGTTCCTTATGATACAAAATTTGAGTGTTTGATTTACCCCTCTGTCTGCCCAGGTTGCCTAGCTCTCTCGGACATAGTGGACACACAATAGATGCAGATTAAAGTAAACGAAAAAGCAAGTAGAATTTCCCTATCCCAAATTGAACATTTGAGTTGCATATCCCACAGGGACAGTGGGTACATAGTAAATAACTGTGAAGCCTTTGTCTTGGGTTCAGAATATCTGAAAGGAGGGAGGAGTTAGATGCTTCATATTTAAAGGGTAATAAAAGAACTAGGTGAACGAATACAGACTTTTTGTCTCACCCTCCCCCATATTTCTGAATAAGATCAATACCCAAATATCTTGACAGGGTGGGGGCTACTTAGAATATCAGAAACTTATTTTTATATAGCAAACATTTATTAAGTGATAATTATGGAAACACTCTATCTGGTACCATGCAGTCAACAAAATAAAAAAAAAAAGCTTAGATTTTAATGCGGCGGCCATAATTTTCCTATAGTGTATTTGTGGTATGTGTGTGTATGCGTATATACATCTATGTATATATATCATATATACATATTTAATAGAAAATATGTCTACATTTCTCTTTACCTACATCAGGGCTAAAAGCCATAAACAAACAGCTCCAAGGACATTGATGAGAAAGTAACTCTTACCAAGGGATTGTTTCACTAAGGAGTTGATGGAAGTTCTCTCTCCTCTGACTTATATCTTTGATATGGTATAAACATTTGGCGCTGTGTAATTTGAAATCTTACTTTTTGATGGAGCAATTTTAAAGAGGGGGTGAATAGGATTGGTAAGGGAAGTCAGTGAGGATGTGCCATACTCATTTTTAAAAAAAGTGATTATTTACTTCAGTGGTTACTATTGGTTTAAATAGTTGAACACATATGTAATGCCTACTTTTTGCCATTATTATGTATATATGGCTAGCCTGCTTTTCAAAAAATTAATTTTCATATGAACTTGTATTATGTTTGGAAGAAAGAGCCTGTTATGAACTTTGTGTGTGTTTCCACGTTCTAACCACCATCCGTGTCCCTTGTTTCCATTACCACTTTTATCACCCTGGTTCACAGTCTCATTGGCATATTGGAATAGCCCCCTAATTGATTTCCCTCCTTTCAGTTCAGCCTTCCAATCCAATGTACATACTGCTGCTAAACTCAGCTTTCTTAGGCACTGTTTTAGTCATTACATTTCATGCCTCTGTTAACAACCCCTCAAATGTCCCCATTTCCTACTCCACTGAGGATAAAACCCTCAGTGCTGCAAAGCTTTCCACATCCTGATCCCAAAGCAGCCTGTGCTGTTTCTAATAGTATTTCCAAAAATGGCACCTCTGCTGTGTCCTCACATTGGCACACCGATGGTCAAGTTCAGCCTGTAAATTTATCTACGTGTTTATTTTTTTAAATTTACAACATTGTAGAAGGATATTAGACATAAAAATCCAGACTTCCAGGCCTTATGTAAAATTAAGACGATCAGACTTGAGTCTGGAGGTAATGTCATCCAAGGTTATGCTGTTGGTGAACCCTGGCCTCTTTGCCTTGAGCATTGCTCTTTTGCTCCTTCAGTGGCAACTTAGTTGCTCCTGTATTATATTTATCATGATCTATTTTTGGTTAGTTATTTGCTTATCTTACCTGGATTGTAATCTTGTTTGGGAGTGGAAGATATATCTTCCAGTGTTTCCTTTATAGCACCCTGAACACCAAATTTTGCTCATAGAAAGTGCTTTAAAAATATTTATCAAATACTAATGTCTTTGGGCTCCTGGCAAACTTGGTTTGCAATAATGATTGTTGAATATTTAATTTCTGTGTCCCATGTTTAGCAAAACTACAGGACATCTGAACTAATATCAGTACCTCTCATTCCCTTTGCAGTTTGGTGTTACAGATTGTGAACTTCACAATAAAATTTAAGTTATTCTAGTCACTGCCCTACTTCCTTTGAGCTCCTAAACATAGTTCAGTGAGTGCCACCTAGATGATGGGTTATTGAGTTGACGATATTGCCACAGTCAAATGTGGTAATTGAATAAACATATTCGGGGGATAAATAGAGTAAGTTTAAGAAGAACTTGTATTTATAGGATAGACCTTCATGAGACAAATATAATTTGAAACTAATGGGGTTTGCCAGCACTTAGTGTATTGTTTGGCAAATAGTCAATACCACAATAACCATTTGAATGATATTAAAGGTCATGATAAAAGTTAGTAGCTGCGTGTTAAAAATAGATTTGGCATCTTGGGAAGAATACCAAAGCCTTTTTTATTTCAATGCATTTACTGCCTGAAGCATTTAATGCCTTAAACTTAATCTCAGGATCTTCCATTGGCGTACTTAGGCTTCTGAGTAAGGACTCCAGGCACAGCTAACATGCTGGTGCTTTGAGAGGGAGCAGTTCTCTCTCAGGGGTTTCTAGGATCCCTCTCTCTGACAGATGTTCCCCACATCCCTCTCCCCCTTCATTGCTATCTTGTCATGTGACAGCACACTTGGAAGTAACATGTATGGGATGGCAGTTATAAGATGTAACAATGTCCCTGCTTGGAAGGGGGCTGTTTTAGAGCAGGGCCAGCACCTTAGCAACTTTACTTGAGTAAGAAATAAACCTTTATATATAAAACACTATGATTTCAGAATGCACTGTTAACTTTGGCACAGCGTAGACTATACAAATGAATAAACCCCTTAAAAAAAAAGATTTTATTTACTTATTTGACAGAAAGAGCGAGAGAGAGTGAGAAAGAACACAAGCAGGGGGAGCGATAGACAGAGGGAGAGGGAGAAGCAGGGTCCCTGCTGAGCAGGGAGCCTGAGGCGGAACTCGATCCCAGGACTCTGGGATCACGACCTGAGCCAAAGGCAAACACTTAACTGACTGGGCCACCTAGCTGCCCCCAAATGAATAAACTACTTTTTATTCTAAAGTAAGAAATGTACATGTTTCAATAAAAACTGTGACTGAAAAGAATGTATATCTCAGTATTTCATATAATGGCCATGACAGAGGCATGGGAGCAAGAGAGATGTCAAGGTTAAGTGGAGGACAGTTAGAGGGAAGGAATATCAGGATCAACACTACAAAATCACAGAGCACAGTCCTCTGTTTTCTTCCCTGTTATAAATTTTCATTCATTCACCTTCTAACCCTCACAAAATCTCTGGACCTTTAAGCATTTACTCATTTTTAAAAAATTAAAATATTTTAAAGGATATAAAGTAGAAAAAGTGCCCAAGCATCCTACTCAGCCAGATCAGTCTTATTTATTTGTAGGAGGAACTTATATTTGAAAATTTTTAAAGTATACAAATAACACTATTTTTCCCAGTTTGACACTGTCTTTTTTACTTTGCAGATAGGGTCTTTCCTATACAGAAGTCTTAAAGGGATTTTTTTTTTTTTTTCCACATCTGGTCTTCCTCTACTTTATGGTTCTGGCTTTAATGTCATGATTAGAAAAGATTGTTTGGGCACCTGGGTGGCTCAGTTGGTTAAGCGACTGCCTTCGGCTCAGGTCATGATCCTGGAGTCCCGGGATCGAGTCCCGCATCGGGCTCCCTGCTCAGCAGGGAGTCTGCTTCTCCCTCTGACCCTCTTCCCTCTCGTGCTCTCTGTCTCTCATTCTCTCTCTCTCAAATAAATAAATAAGATCTTTAAAAAAATTGTTTTTTTTTTTCTTCTCACGATGGAATTCACTGTCTTATTCTATTATTTTTAAGATTTTTACCTTTTAATCCTTCTGGAATTTATTTTTGTATATTTTAAAAGCTAGGACTTTATTTTTTTTAAAGAGTTTATTTATTTATTCATGAGAGACAGAGGGAGAGAGAGAGAGAGAGAAGCGGAGGGAGAAGCAGGCTCCCAAGGAGCAGGGAGTCTGATGCGGGACTCGATCCCAGGACCCTGGAATCATGACCTGAGCCGAAGGCAGACGCTTAACCCTCTGAGCCACCCAGGCGCCCAAAGCTAGGACTTTAATTAAACCCTTTTTTCCATGTGAATATTCAGTATCCTAATACGATACAGTCAATGATTTGTTTTTTTTTTTTTTTTAGATTTTATTTATTTATTTGAGAGAGAGAGAGAATGACAGATAGAGAGCATGAGAGGGAAGAGGGTCAGAGGGAGAAGCAGACTCCCTGCTGAGCAGGGAGTCCGATGTGGGACTCGATCCCGGCACTCCAGGATCATGACCTGAGCCGAAGGCAGTCGCTTAACCAACTGAGCCACCCAGGCGCCCCTTTCCCAGTGATTTGGAATCATGCCTTTATCATACATACATGGGTCTATTCTTGACTCACTGCTGTGCTTCACTGATATATTTTTCTGTTCCTGTACTAGTTATACTTTGTTTTAGTTTATTTTTTTTTTGTAGGTAGCACAATTTATTTGTTGTTTATTTTTTTTTTCAGGGGTTTCTAAAAAATAATTAATTTTTCTTATTATGTTATGTTAATCACCATACATTACATCATTAGTTTTTGATGTAGTGTTCCATGATTCATTGTTTGCGTACAACATCCAGTGCTCCATGCAGAACGTGCCCTCTTTAATACCCATCACCAGGCTAACCCATCCCCCACCCCCTCCCCTCTAGAACCCTCAGTTTGTTTCTCAGAGTCCATCGTATCTCATGGTTCATCTCCCCCTCCGATTCCCCCCCTTCATTTTTCCCTTTCTGCTATCTTCTTTTCTTTTTTTTTTAACATATAATGTTCTATTTGTTTCAGAGGTACAGGTCTGTGATTCAACAGTCTAGTTATACTTTGTTTTAATACGTTTATATTTAATATGATGTTGTATGTTAGAGCAAATCTTTTAATGCTCAACATTATAATTTATTTATATCTTCATTACATCTTTCAACAATGCTTAAGAAGTTCTTTATATATAATCTTTCACACTGCTTATTTATTCCCAGGCTTCATTTATTGCTTATTCAATGCTACTGTGAATAGGGGCTTTTTCTTTATATATTTTTTAACTGGGTGTTACTGCTTTTAGGAAAAGTAGACCCACACACATCTGTGTGTGTGTGTGTATGCATGTCGATTGATTGTTTCTAGACACCTTAACTAAACTTCTTATTGCTTCATAAAGCTCTTCAGTTGATTTTTGTAATTTCCGAGTTAAAAAATTTACATGTGACAAACAATAATAGTTTCATCTCATTTTTTAAAATAACATTTACCTTTCCTGATTCATTTTCTTTTCTTACCACATTGTTTAGAATCTCCAAAATAATGCTACATGTTGTGGTTGTACCTGCTATTTTTCTCATTCCTTTAATGGGAATGCATTTAGTGCCATTATACTAATACTAATACTAAATGCCACTATACTAATAAACATTAGTACAATGCTTATTCTTATATAAAGAATGATTATTAATTACATTAAGGCGATTTTCTTCTATAACTACTTTACTACAAGCTTTTAAAAAAATCAAGAAGAGATGTTAAATGTTATAGTGTTATCTCAATAATTAAAATGAAAGAAAATGCTAGATTAAAATGGATTGCCAGAGGACTTTTAATTTTTTAAAATTTCCTTTACTATGCTTTTCTTAAAGATTGTTTTACTACCCAGACAGCACTTGACTAGTCCTGGTTTACCAAGTTACTGCACATAAATTCTCAGTATACCACACACTGATAGTTTGCTCTTACTGGTGTAAGCACAGCAGGTTTGTGAAAAAAGATTTTTGGGGGTGGTAGATTTTCATTTTGGGCTCCAAAGACCCACACCTCCACCTCCTACCCTCCTTTCCATTGAAATGACCCTATTTATTTCTTCTTTGTAACCAGCTGAATAGTTGTGTAACATTAACTTTTTCGAAGCTTATTTGGTGTGTGATCGAAGCATTAAGAACTTGAAAGTCTCACTGTCCAGCCCCATCCTCATTAGCAAATGAAAATACTTAGGTTGGAGAAGGTACATGGGTACACAGTCTGTGTCCAGGTGTTAGAAGTAACAGTTCTGATACTTATTGTTCTCTTAAAGTTAAAAATGAAACAAAACTTCTAATGGCTCAACTTTAGAAAAATACTCCTTCACCTCGCTTCCTAGATTTTTAAAGGCTTCTGTTAAATGGTTGCTGTGCGTGGGGGGGGGGGGCATGTTTAACAGCCATCTCATTATCTCTTATTATCATAATCACTACACATTTCCAAATCTGTTTTTTCACATTTGAGGGTGTTTCCAAACCCAAATTTATGCACATATAGCTTTAGGAATTCCTGATAAATAGCAACCCATTTAAGAATTTGGTTAATTATATCATAAATGTGGAGATTTTTATAGGTTAAATAATGTGCTGTTTTGCCCAGTAATTATTTCATAGGTGTTATGCATTCCAACTAGATTTCCATTTATAAGCCCGAGGCATCATAAGTACTCAATAAAAGTAGATTCTCTGGGATATCGAGGAGTAGAGAGCATATAAATTGCTCAATAACAAGAATTACAGGTTTTTAAAGATCAACAAAGGATTTTAGAGATTATCTCCATTCTTTCATGTTGCAGGTAAGGATGGATGGTTACACTGGTTGTCTCTAAACAGGAATTCTGTTTCAATTGACTTTTCTTGCTTAAATGCTAATATTAATAATTGAAAGGTGGCAAAGATTGTTGAACCCATATAACAGAATGTTATGCCACCAATGGTTTACTAATGGACAATATTTCCAGGCACATGTCATATAGACTATTGGAAGATTGTTGCTTATAGAACAAAGTAAACATTACTGAAGACTTCTTTATGCTCTCCATGCATAACTTTCTGGGACCGTGACCTAGATGAGAGTCACTTCACTATTTACCATATAACATATTTTCTGTACAAACTTCAGAAAAAATCTTGCTCCTGTCAATATGAAGATTAATGTACAGAAATACATAATTTAGTTTCAAGCTATAAGAAAGATATCAGGATAACTTTTTGAGTCATAAAAGAGATGTACTTATAAAATTAAATTGATATTGTCTAGCAAATTTTTCTAGAAATGAAATTTCAGCCCATAAAAGAATAGAATAGTATTTTCCATTTATCTAAAAAATTTGCATTTAGAATACTAAATTCATTTTCTTAGTCTCTTATTATAGCTGCTTCTGATTTCTCAATAAGCCTGAAATATGAAACATAGGTGGGGAAAAGCGAAGGAGGTCATATTTGGGTCTTTAAATGCAAAGTTGGGAACAAATCAATATTTTGTCATTACTGTTAAATCTACATTAGAAGATATATACATATATCTTCCAATTCATATATATATTCCTTCATATATATATATGTATGTATATATAAATAGAACCCTATATAGACATCTCAGGAAAACATTTAAGAGAAAGATGAAATTTGTTACAAAAATATTATGAAAGCACAAAAATACTAATAGATCTCAATTAACAGATGAAAAAATTGACAGAGTGAGTGGCAGCATCACCAAGGCCATTATCACCAGCAGTTAATTGATCATATAGATAAAACTGTACATAAGGTGGTTTTGTCGTATGATGTCATCTTGCAATGCAGTAAGAGAGGACTTAAATATAAATAACACAAGAAATAATGATTTCTAAGCCAAGCAAGTGATTCTGGAGTCTTTCTTTCCTAAACTGTGTATTACTCCATCCTAAATCATTTTTCTTTCATCTAACAGCAATATGAAAATGTCAGTTGAATTTTTTTTTCCTAAAGACCTTGTTTCCTGAATATTGGTGGCCAGCTGAGAGAAAAGTTCCTGTCATCTTTCTTTCAAGTTTTAGCTTACTTTACCCTGTGTTTGAAGATGTTAAATAATTTTAGAAAAACAGCTCATTTTTCAAAAGAAGAAATTAGAGCCCAAAATACACATACTAAATTGGTTGGATCACAAGGCAGGAAATGCAGTGTTTTATACGTCTGAATTCTGGAGTATTTAGCTGTGTTCAGTTCTTCTGAGCAGTTGCCCGACTCTTAAGAGAAGCTAAGAACCAGGAGGGCTGTTTGAGATAATTACACAGTACACTCAACTCTAATTCATATACAGCCATCAAGTTTTTATAGGTTCCTATTTGTGATGCTATAACTAAGGAGTTTTTTACAGCTTTCAAGTTAAGTTCCTATCTTTTGGGGATTATAATTCAGCTATAAAATGTTTCTCCTAGACTGAAACTCAGTATATAAAGTCTTGGTCAGAATAAAAGCATTATTAGAAATTTCCATAAATGTCGCTTACACCATTAAAAATTATTTTGTAAAATAGTAAAACCATATCTTTAGAACATATTCAGATGTGACTTATAGTTACGTGTTTCTTATTTCCTTGTTATTTAGGTACAAATATGTTCACCTACCTTTTTAAAAATCAGGTTTTTTTATTATACCATTCAGATTACATGTTAAACAAATTTTAATATCAAAACATTGATTTTTATTTGCAAATACTTAAGTATCAAACCCTAACATGTAACATATTCAGTTTCACTGCAAAGTTGAGTGTACGGAAGTAACATTTTATATGAACAAATGTGTTTATAACATGTATGCACTCTTTATGTAAGAGTGTGTGTGTGTGTGTGTGTGTTTGTATCATTTCGTCAGATTCCTTTTTTACCATGTCATTTATTTATATGTGAGAAAACAAAGTATATTTTAGCTCAGTTTTCAAACTAATCAAGCATTTGTAGCCATTTTAGCAGGCATGTTCAAAAAGAAGCAATTTTTAGGCCAATGTCTATATTAAATATAAGAATATTTTAAAAGAAAAAAATTATAAAGTATATGTCTAAAGTATTTCTTAGCCTCAATTACAATTTAATATGTAATTGCAGATTATATATTGTCTTTTCTATCATGAGATACTCTATTGTCCTCCAGGAACCAAATTGTTCTCAGGACTTTGCATGACAGTAGAATTGGATTGGCTATCCCTATATTTTAAACAAGACCAATCAAATCCAAGAGAGAGGTCCTGACTAACCAATATCAAGCAAGCAATAAAACAAAGAAGCCCATTTGCTGCTCTATTAGTTTATTTGCTAAAATTAAATGGGCAAGGCATTCTGTTTTAAGATTGGCAAGAGCTAACATCCTCTATGAATAACAAATAGACAGGATTCTGTATAATAATTCTCGGTATAAACATTGATAAAACAATGTGAATGCAATTAACTTTACAGCTCATCTCAGGAATCCATACTGGCATCTGTTCTGCCCCTCCTCACAGAGTTTTGTGCCAACCTCTACTCCCAAACTGCCCATGGAGACTAGACCAATGATGGCAATGCAATTAAGCTGATGAGAATCAAGAGAATTGCAAAAAAATCTGATAACTCCTAACTTGCTTTTATCTCTACAAGACTAAGTGAAACTATTGCATTTCAGAATTTTTTTAGAAGATTTTATTTATTTATTTGACAGAGAGAAAGAGCGCAAGTAGGGGGAGCAGCAAGCAGAGAGAGAAGGAGGCAGAGGGAGATGGAGAAGCAGACTCCCCTGCTGAGCAAGGAGCCTGACCCTGGGATCATGACCGAGCCAAAGGCAGATGCTTAACCAACTGAGCTACCCAAGCACCCCAACACTATTGCATTTCAAATATGTATATTTTTTCTTTTACTTCCAGATTTTCTTCAGCTAATATTTTTTAAAGTAGGTTAAACTGGAGTTACTTCATTTAAAAATGGCATCTGATTTAAAAAAACATATATTTTCTTGCTGTGTAATTAAATTTGTTGCATTTCATTCTTAGGAAACAGAATACATTTTTATAAAACCAGTCACCAAAAAAGAGGCAAGATGAATATGGCCAATTATTTTACTTTCATACTTCAAAGCATTGAGAACAATGGACTCAGTGAATAATCTAATCTTCAAAATAGATCTATTTGAGGAAGCAATAAAGTACAAGCAATAAAAGACCTCCCTCTTTAGAGTTCTATATTATTTTCCTTATAAATTATATCATGTTATATCATATTATATAATATTATATCAATTAATTCCCAGGGAGAGGCAGACTATTATGAACATACCACCTCTTACATTACATCCTCATTTGTTAAAGAGGCAATAAAGATGACAAAATTGAGTTAATCACTGATCAGGTAAATGCTATCTATATCTTTACAAACAACAAAAATAGAGTTGGAAAGAGACTTTTATTGTGCACTTATTGTGATGCACACTATCGTAAATGCTTTATGAATATTAGTTCGTTTAATCCTCATAATAGCCCTCTTGGGTAGCAGCCTTTATTATCCTCAGCTGGAGGTCAGCCAGCTGGTAGGTGTTAGAGCTAGGATCTGAACCCAGACAGTAGGGCACCAAATTCTGTAATTTTAATCCCTGTGCTTTGCTGCTGCTATGGAATGTTAGCCTAAAAAGGAGTTTGGTGACTTCCAGAATTCCTGGATTCCACTTCCTTTTTTTTTTTTTTTAAGATTTATTTTTTTTATGAGAGAGAGAGAGAGTGAGCAAGCGAGCGGTTGGTGGGGAGGAGGGGGAGAGAATCTAGAGCAGACTCCCCACTGAGCACAGAGCCCCAAGTGGGGCCTGATCCCAGGACCCTGGGATCCTGACCTGAGCTGAAATCAAGAGTTGGTTGTTTAACCAACTGAGCCACCCATGCGGCCCCTGAATGTCACTTCTAAATGTAGTTAAATAACCCATGTCCCATCATCCCAAGTGAACCCCATGATAAGATTGATTTCCAAGTTTTTCCCAGTAGGTGTTTGAAAGGGATGTTATTTTGACAAATAGAATCCCCAAAGATAATCACTTTCTTTTTTTGCAGTACTTACAGGTTTCTATGAAACACAAACAGAATTTTAGAGAAATATCATGCATAACTTCTATCAGATGCAAAATAAATGTAATTCAATACTGTGTCTATTACACAATAATTACATATTGCACAACAATTACACAGTATTGTGTAACAAATAATGTTACCTAGAATACCTCATTTTTGAAGATGATGCATCTAAATTCCCACCCTAACTAATATTGAGTGCTTTATTTAAGAAATCTTCCCCTATGGGGCACCTGGGTGGCTCAAGCAGTTGACCTTTGACTCTTGGTTTTGACTCAGGTCCTGATCTCAGGGTCGTGAGACTGAGATCCACATGGGGCTCTGAGCTCAGCTCAATCTGCTGGAAATTCTCTCTCCCTCTCCCTCTACCCCCACCCCTGCTCACACGTTTCTCTTTCTCTCTAAAAATAAATAATCTTAAAAAAAGAGAAAGAAATCTTCCCCTATTAGTTAAAATTTATTTTTGGAAAAAGGGCATTAATTTTCTTTCAAAATTAAAAACAATCTGAAGTCCTCACAGAAATTTTTTTTATCAATTGCATTTGAGAAGGAAAGAAATTTACAAACCATAGAATCTTTGAGCTAAAAGAAATTTTAGAAATCCAAGTCCCACTATAAACAATATCTGTTGTTTTGAGCTGCTCGATATCCACTCTCCTCTCTGCTAATGATACTGTACTTTTCTTAGAGAATCTCCTGCTCCCCACACTCAGTCCTTGTAATTGAATGGGACTGATCGTGCTTTCAGTCTCCTGCTTTGATATAAGACCAAGGGCTGGTCAGTCATAGTCATTCTCAGCGGTTTCAGAACTACTGTCTGGGAAGTGAAGTTCTGCCTCGCTGGAGTGGCAGAAGAGTGTTAGACATCCACTTCGGACTGTTGGGATCTGTCTTGCCAACCTCAGAATGAGAACGTTTCCCTGAATAAAACCAGCACGTTGGGAAGCACAGCCAAGAGTTGGAATGAGACCAACTCTGGATGAAGTTGTTTGAGCCCCAGGATAGATCTCTATGAGCTCTATCCATAAAGTCCACTGAAAACAGAGTAAATGCCACAATATTTATTCCTGTTTAACTGCCATCTAATTAATATTAAACACTTCAAACTACAGGAGCATTGTACCTCAGAAGGAAACCAATGCCATTTTCAGCATTGGTATGTTTTCAAATTTCGATTATATTGAACATAAATTTGTTTCTCTTCTAATTTTCCTTTTGATGCTCTGCCTTCTGGTGATAAAGCAAATAAGTCTAGTGTCTTTCTTACAGGACAGTCCATCAAATACATATAGCATCTATCTTCTCAGTCTTCATTGCTAAAACAGCTACAACTGAGGAGATTATAAATATATTTTTAAGACTTTCAGTTAAATCATCCAAGAAAAACTGTGAGATTTGTATCATTTTAATAACAATGAACTTCCATCAGTCATCCCATTAAGAATGTTTTGGAGACAGAAAAAAAAATATTGCTAATTAGCTGGGGTTAAAGAGTGAGTTTGTTAGATGCATGGGACCCAACCTTACAATTAAGGTTGAACACATGAGATTTGGAGGATGAAAAAAATCCCGCCTGCTTAATATTATCTCCTGAAACTCATATCAATTAAAGTCAAAGGTTAAGTGAATATCCCCTAAAGGATCTAGTTAAAATTAAATTGTTTAATTTAAGGTAAATGTATCAATGTGCATTGATTCATTAACAGCAGTTAATTCACTCTCAGCCATTGGAGAAAACAGAATAGATGACAGGACAGCTTTAAGGAGACAGGGGTATAGAGATGACTTTCCTACATCAGATGACACCCCGAAGGGAACTTTAAGTAAAAAAATTAGGTGGGGCCTTCTGTGCAGATGTTAGGGTATGAGCTGGTAATGATAGTGTTACTAAAACGATAAACCTGCTGCTTATTTCCTTGTAGTGGAGGGGTTGTGATTTATCTCCAAAGTGAGTGCCTGTGTGCGTGAGTGTGTGTGTGTGTGTGTATAAATATGTATATACAATCATTTCACCAAGAGTTATCCTGATTTCTCTAAAGGAGTATTGGTATTTAATTAATGACAATCTAGATCTAATTGTTATTGGTAATCCCTGAATGAAAATAAACCTAGAAAGGACATTTTAAAATGTCGGTCTTCTACTAAATTAATAAAAGCATTTCTAACTTACATTTTTTCAGATGCAATTGTGCAATATTAGATATGGTACATTAATAGTAGAAATAAAAGCAGCAATTTAAAGATGTGTGTTTGTATTTGTTTTTTATGGTTTAATAATTTTTTTCATTTTTATTTTATTTATTTATTTATTTATTTATTTTATTATTATGTTATGTTAATCACCATACATTACATCATTAGTTTTTGATGTAGTGTTCCATGATTCATTGTTTGCGTATAACACCCAGTGCTCCGTGCAGAACGTGCCCTCTTTAATACCCATCACCAGGCTAACCCCTCCCCCACCCCCTCCCCTCTAGAACCCTCAGTTTGTTTCTCAGAGTCCATAGTCTCTCATGGTTCGTCTCCCCCTCCGATTTGTGCCCCTTCATTTTTCCCTTCCTGCTAACTTCTTTTTTTTTTCTATTGCTGCTATAATAAATTGTCACAAGAGTGGTGGCTTAAATAATACAAATTCACTGTCTTATAGTTCTGTAGGTCAGAAGTCTGACATGGGTCTTTCCAGGCTAAAATCAAACTTTGGTAGGCTTCATTGCTTCCTTGAAGTTCTAGGGGAGAATCCAATTTCTTGCCTTTTCCAGCTTCTAGATGCTGACTATATTTATTGGCTCATGGCCCCTTCCTCCATCTTGAAAGCCAGCAGTAGTGGCTCTAGTCTCTTTTTTTCCTGACCCTTCTTTTTCTACCTTTAAGAACCAATAATTACATTGAACCCACTTAGATAATTCAGAATAATTTCCCCATCTTAGGGTCAGTTGCTTAGTAATCTTAATTTTCCTTTGCCATGTAAGGTAATATTTTTACAAATTCCAGAGATTAGGGCATGAATATCTTCGGGGAGCCAATATTCTGCTTACCAGAGTCTATTACATAGGATATATACATTCCTGAAAAGCCTCATGTTCTGTTCAGTAACACACTAATGTAGGAAAAATAGAGGGTTGAAAGAGGCAATTCAAAGCCTATGTAGTTCAGTGACAAGAACACTAAAAATCCTTTAAAAAGTACCAGTTAAAATGACATACTGAATTTCTAATAAATATATACTACTTTAGATATAGGACTTTATTTTAAAAATCAGGATGGGGAGAGATGTACCAGGATGGAAGCAGGTATAAGGAATGGGTGAAATTGCTGAGTTATGAAGTCAACGCAAAATGTGCAAAAGATAAGAGAAATCACATAATAAGCATTTCCAGTAGTCACATAGCATGTGGCCCAACTGAACCGAAAAGAATGATAGATCAAAGGGCATGCCTAGACTACTTTATGCCACCTTTCTATATTCAGCTGTGTTGTCTGTTTATGTTTGGCCATTGTCACTTGGTAGGCCAAACTATTAATGTGCTGAGAAAGTTACGTAAGAGGCAAGGGACTTTCTGTGCTGTACCAAAATCTCCCCTATTTGCCAGTTGCATTTGAACTAATCCTCTAATTATATCTTCAAAAGCAAATTTTGTTGCAGTGCTTAAGCTTATTGCAAAGCTTGGGAGTACCAAATAAAGTCAAGGTTACCTCAAAGTCCCAAGATACTAATTTACCATCATGTCAATGACTCATGACTGTGAGTCAGTCATTATGGGCTGAATATATTTCATGGAAGAGGACAACTGAATTTTTGGCATTATCTTATGCATACTCCAAGAAGTATTTGCAGAGAAGATATCATGAAGTCATTTCAGAATTTTAAATAACCATGCATACTGGGAAGTCATATGTCAAGGAATTGGGAATGTATCCCCTCTAAAGGAGATAGACTATAACTTATAAAATCCAGTCACCTGTATCTAGAGGCCACACCAAAAGCAGTAATACTTCAAGCCCTAATAAAGAGGAGAAAGTGAAAGCTAAATGATAATGCCCTTTTGAAGGACAAGGACACTAAGAAAGCCAGAAAGAAGCATATTGCGAGAATTGAAACCCAGAAGGGTGGATTAAGAGACCCGAAAGTGTGTCGTTTTAATAAGGAGCAACTTATTAAATGGGAAATTAGTATGAAACTATGAGAGCGTACCTCGACCCCACCTGTATTCCTAATAAAGGATTTCTCTGGCTTATTTATTAATTCATCAGAATATCAAATATTCCTCTCTTGCGCTAGGCACAGTGTTAAATACTGAGGATATAGTGGTGAATACTAAGAGGTAGTTTCGGCCCATATACATTTAGTTGGTAAAATAGACATTAAGCAAATTATCCCACTAATATAATGACAACCTGTGAAAAGCGCTACCAACCAAGGAAAAGAACAATGTTATAGGAACATGTAAGAAGGTTACATGATCTAGTGGGGGGTGTAGAGTTGGATATTTGAGTTTACATTTAAATGATTATCACAAAGCACTGGACCACGGGAAAAGTGAATGACGTTTCTAGTGCTCACAGCAATGGCAACAGTAGCATATATTTTATATCTGTGCCGAACTTGAATCAATTTCATTGATCTTTTGATTTCTTTTGCTTTAACAAATCGTGCTTGACTACCAATATGTGCAGACCATTACTATTTGAAAAATGGATGGCATCCAGGCACAATTCTAAAACTGACACGTTGATACATTGAAACTCGTGCTTTTGAATTGTTTTATTTAAAACTTTCTAGCCTGGTGATGGGTATTAGGGAGGGCACGTTCAGCGTGGAGCACTGGGGGTTATGCACAATGAATCATGGAACGCTACATCAAAAACTAATGATGTAATTCATGGTGATTAACATAACAATACAAATTTAAATAAAAAATTTTAAAAAACGAAACTTTTTCGTTCTCCCTTTTGAGCAACGATTTTGCTATGTCATATGGACACTAGGGGGCAGTACTGCCCTTCGTTAGAAAGGAGTTAGCTTTGGCAAGCCCAGACTTTCCTTGTTAAATAGTGGGGGTGGGGAGGAAGAAGGAACAGCTTTCCCTAGTTTGGCAATGAAAGAGAAAAAAATAGAGACTTTTAAAATAAGATGGGATTGCATATTATATCAAAGGCCAGTTTTACAGAGAGATTTATTAACTGTTTGCTTTTAATCACTCTTAATTGAAAGGCTAACAAAAATACAAATTAAGACTACCTGATCAATGAGTTACCCTTCACTGTGTCACAACTACAAATTTAATTTAAAATTAGTATGTTTTTAATCTGTGCCACAAAAGATATTTGAAAAAACGTACTTTTTAGTCAGAAAGACCTACAGATATTGTATCACCTACCATATAAAATGAATTTGTACAAGGGGCTTAATGATTGTCAATATAATTTCTCATTCTTATTTCAAAGAACAGTAATTTTTAAAAATGTGAATTTCAATATACAAACCATCTTCATTGATTTTAAATGATACTGTAGAAAATCTAGGCTAATTTTTATAAAGTATAAACAAGAAACAATGATAAATTCTGCTTTGTGAACAATTGATAAATATAATACTTGGCTTTTCTTGCAGTGGCCTTAGTTAGCTTTAATCTGCATGCATCTAAGAAAAAAACCATTTGATAAATTCTGTGAACATTTTTATTTTATTTTCCTGATGTGTTCTACTACATATATTTGTATTTTAGATGATCAGATTAACATATGAAGTGTCAAAAATATTTCATGTGGTAAAAGAGTGAAAATGCACCCTTCTTACATTTCTGATACAACTCTTTTCACAGTATTTGACATTAATTTAGCTATGTTACATTTCCTTTGCCTGTATTATTTTTATATCTTAGTACTACGTGAGCACATTTGCAAAGATATGCACAATTATTTTATACTTGATTTTAGAATTTTTTTGGCACAAAAATTTAGAATAGAACAGCTTCTTGATTGTATGCTTTAGGAACGTCCGTCACCACATTAATCAATGAAGCCAGTGGTCTCTCGGTTTCTTCCCTTAGATAAAATATAAACTTTTCTTTTACCATGATGGTCACCCGAAGAATTGACCTTGAAGAAAGCTATAGTTACTGTTCAGGGTTCAGGGCTGTAGTATTTCCATATGGGGACTTCCATAAAAATACTGGCATAGATCATCATATGTTAATGCTGCTTAAAACAAACTGCAAATAAGACTGACTTATATAAGTCCTTAAATGATTACAGACCAGGAATCGGTACATATGCTGGTAATAGAGTGGTTGTTGCTGTCCGTCTACTTACCACTTGGGCTCTGTTTCTCTTTCCACATGGACCTTCTGATTATAGCCCAATAGAGATCAAAACATATAATTTAAAATTACCTGCAGTTGATTTGATCCATAAAATGTATTTAAATATGCGACACTGACATTCTATGGAATGTATGACAGTCCTTGATGGCAAGTTTTCTAGTTTCACAAATATGTCTATAATGCATGTTGTATATTGTGAACCAGGATGATGTCTGCCTCTTGCTATTACACACACATACATGCTTATTGAAATACTTTCGATTTCTGGGGCTCCAGAGGGGCCTCCAACATTCCCTTTTCTTTTCTGTAATTAAAACCTGAAGGGTAATGAATGTGCAGTGAAATGAAGAGTATAAAAGATAATTTTGTCCATCCCATTTAAAAAGTTCAGGGACAAAAGGAAGATGACTGAGATTGAGTTTTCAACTCCCTGTGTTAGAGTTGCTGGCTTTCCAGAAAGGTGAGGTTTAAGAAAAAAAAAAATAAGTAAATAAAGTAGAAGATAGCCTTTAGTCATGGAGACTTAAGACAAGAACTCAGGAGCAGTTGATGTAAGAAAAATTAGCTGTCCTGAAGATGTGTGAATTAAAATAAAATTGTGAAGCTAACTTATAATAGCTTTATGAGTTCAGATATGTCAGAAAAGAGAAAGGGTGACAGAGTTTGTTACTTTCATATGAACCCAACAAGAGCTTGGCAAATTGCCAGCGCCTTCAGGAAAATGTGCTCTCTACAAATGCAAAAGTAAGTATTTCTGAAACTTTTTTTTTTTAAGCTTTTAAGATTATGACTATCTGCACTTCTTGGGCACATCTCCGATTCACATATACATTAATTTAACTTACTAAACATCTCCTAGGTACCTTCTTCATACCAGATACTTGAGTAGGCACTTTGTGATCAGAAACCAGAAATATTGAGTCAAATAAAGCTAAAAAAGGCCAGACTTACCTGCTTTGGAATTTGTCTGAGCTGCCAGTCATCTATCTCCTAGATGGAGGATGTCTACTCATTTTGTGTACATTTTACTCCCACTAACAACCAGTGCCTAAATTATTTCATGGTGTTATGTGGGTTTATTATTCACTTTGGGGATCTTTAGAACAGCACAGGGTTCTTCTGTATTGAAGCAGTATGTGGAGAATACTTCATGTATGTTGTACCTAAATCCAGAATAAACTTGGGTCTTGACAAAATCCAATGCAAAGAGCTTTTAATTGTAATAGACTGGTTCTTCACAAAAAATGAAGAGTACCAAATTATCTGACCATATTTTAAATGAAACTCTTCTTTATCTCATGGTGTTTTTTCTTGTGCAATCTTTTAAATTATACTAAAAGCAAAGTTGCTTTTTTAAAATCAGGGTTGGATAGCCTGTTAAAGCTTAACTAGTTACATTTCCCGTAACATGTTATTCTGTAACATCTTATTGATTGTTATTATTTAAATCAGATTGCCTTTATTCAATGTGTTTAACTCTTGTTTCTGATACCTTATCTTGCAGTGCTCATGGGTTTAACACTTATTTCCTGAGCTCTGCCCTTTCACATTTGTTAGAGCTTGCTGATTGTTCACATCTGGTATTGCTATTTGATTGATCTTAGGGTATCTCACTCTTTAAATCTCAATTTGTTCTTCCCTTTCTTTAGTATTCTCTGTTCTTCTTGACCACGGTCCTAGAGTTATTTTATTTCTCTTTTAATGTTTAATAAACATTCCTTGTAAGTTTCTTAAAATTTTTAATTATGGTTCAGTGGTTTCTATTTTTTTAAACTTTCAAACATGATTAAGTACTCAAAAGTAGTTAAAATGATATGATTAGGTAAACTCTCAGAAATGCATAGAATTCTTATAAATACTTTTATGCATTATATAAAATTCAATATAAGTGCACATGTTTAACATTACATGTAGAAATTCTAGACTTAATTACAAGAACGCTAAATAAATGCATGCTCAGAGACACAATTCATATACACTGTCGCTATGATCTTGAGTCCTGTCATTGTCAATATTGATAAATTAACAGTTGTGATTTTCACATAAACATTTGTATAACTTGAGTGACTTTTTTTTTCACTGAATTTTCAGACTTTCCTATTGGAAAATTCTCCTTGCTCTACCTTGGAGAAAATATTCTTAAGAATTATTATTGTTTCAAAGATTTTTTTATTTATTTGAGAGAGAGAGAATGAGAGATAGAGAGCATGAGAGGGAAGAGGGTCAGAGGGAGAAGCAGACTCCCTGCTGAGGGGGGAGCCCGATGTGGGACTCGATCCCGGGACTCCAGGGTCACGACCTGAGCCGAAGGCAGTCGCTTAACCAACTGAGCCACCCAGGTGTCCCCTTAAGAATTATTTACAGAGAATTGATGTCTTCATTTTTCTAGTCACCTATATTTAAAGCTTTGTGTCATCCTTAACTCTATTCTATTATTCTCTCCTTCAGTCATTAAATCCTACAAATTCTTCCTAGAAAATGACCTTAGCCTCTTCAGTCCCTTTAAATTCCCACTGAAATTGTCATTTAGTCATATCCAAATTCCTAGACAATATAGTCCTCCCTCCTTGGCTGGACGTTCAAAATACTCCACAGTCCGGCTCAGGTCACCTTTCCAGGTTCAGCTCCCATTGGCCTCCAATTTGAATTGTCTACACCATTCTCTGGTCCACTTGTCATTGTATTTATTTATTTATTTATTTATTTATTTATTTATTTATTTAAATTCAAACTTGCCACTGTTTTAACATGTCATGTATATTTCTATAACTATCCTTTCCTGCCTAGAATCTCCGTCCCCTTCCCTTTCTTTTCTAAGGCTTCTTCAAACAGTTACCCAATAACTTGACTCACAGACATCTCATAGCTGGCCACCTTGTTATTTATCTTTGTATGTAGAGTGAGCTCTACCTCTTAAACTAGGTTACAGGAGTCATATTTATCCCATCCCTGTATCATCAATGTCTAGAAATACCTTTATTTAGCAAATATTCTTATTGATTACTTTAACACTACAAAGTGCCTGAATAATGATTACATACTTATTATTACATCATCATATCTCAGTGAAAATGTTAATAAATTTTCATGACTATTGTTGTTATTATAGCAATATTATTTTCCTCTATGGAACATTGCCATCACCTGGCCCTTTGGATGTAAAGACAATAATAACACAAATTTAATTAAAAAATGTTATGTACTCCCTAACCAAGTGGATTCCCTTTTCATCAATAAGACAAAAGCTCTATTGAATGTGTTATTGCACTGATAAAGCAATTTCAAAATTAGATTACGATGCAAATGAGTTGGCTAGGTTGGGGTATTTTTATTCTTGGTAGACATAGGAGAGACGTGGTATGTAATTATGATGGACTTCTAGTTAAAATGGACTACTTCTGACTTAAGAAGTGTGCACTAAAAATGCAAGCTGGACATTAGTAAGCTTAGTATTGACTATAGTACTTTTCTGTGTGGAGAAATACTAATTTGTTTTATGTCGTGGATGAAGTAGAAAAAAAAGAAAGCCTAGAAATTTACATGTTTTACAAAATAGTGGCAGCAGGGATTCTTATTGATGTTACAAAACATGTTTCATTTCGGATTAGATTTTTAATGAAGAGGCACACAAACAAAAAGAAGTCAGTTGAATGGATATAAAGCCAGAAGTAAAGGCAAATGTATTTCTCAAGATTATTTTTGGTTTAAGAAACTGATGTGTTTGTTTTAAAAGCCATGTTATTTTTGCTACTTTACTTTAAGGACAAAAATATATCAATATGCTGAAAACTAAAGACATAATTTCCATAGATTACAATGATTCCGTTGTTGAAGAAGAAAAAAAAAGAAGAGGGGGAGAGTTATTCTTAAACCAAAGTAATTTCTTTACAAAGTCATTTTCAGCAGTCTACCAGGTCAGAGCATCCAAACGGATTTTACCTTTCCTTCTGTTTTAGATTAAGTTGGAGCTTTTGTGTACTATTTAAAAATGAAGAAAATTGTAGCTCTTTGTTTTAAAATTTTGCCATAATTTAAATTACCAAGTATATGAAGTATGGCACAAGGCAATAACCTCAATTGTTTTTTAAGATTGCAAGGCATTTTTTTTAAATTTGGCATTTTTTTTTATAGTCATAAGGAAAAACACCATGATAGGGTATAACAAATAAAACTTTTGAAGTAAAACGTGATTTCTCTAAAGCTCTATGTATGGATGAAAATATCTAATGGCTTCTACCACCTTAGTAGATTTGTTTCTGGAAATTATAAGTTGTTTGAAGTTCGATTAAATTGCATAACACACATATGAGAAAAATATTTCATAAATTACATGGAGTAAGTGTAAATAATGTGCCAGGTTCCAGACTTTAAGATCATAATATCACATGTCTGAAGACATCTTACCAATTATCCTTTATGTTTTTGAAGTTTAGAAGTAAGCATAATATAAACATAAACATGAATTCACCTTTATAAAAAAATTACAACACATTTTAAAGACCTTTTTATACACCAAATTGATATAATGATGACAAAAATCTTTGAAGTTGTATGCCATGTGGGTATATTATCAGTTAGAATAAAATTATATGAGAAAAACAAAACACAGAAGAAGACATATAAAAAGACTTAATGGCAAGTGCCTAAATAGTTCTTGGCTTGTAAGACTGGCAGGTGGTGTGTAGTGAAGTATATATTTGAGACTCAGCTCCTTTAGGGCAAGCTCTTGTCTTATGACAAGACTTTTAAACTTTAGGCTTGACGCAACACCTAGCTGATAGTATACTTGTTGGATTCAGTTGAAAACCCATAGCACGAACTATTTTTTAAATATTTATTTATTTATTTGAGAGAGAGACAGCACAAGTGGGAGGGGGAGAGGGAGAGAGAATCTCAAACAGACTCCACACTGTGCATGGAGCCCGTGTGGGGCTCGATCTCACGATTTGACCTGAAACCAAGAGTGGGGTGCTTAATCAACTGCGCCACCCAGGCGCCCCAGCAGCAACTATTGTAATAGCTGTTGAACTATGTGAGACCAAAATACATGACCCAATCCCGCATGGAAAAGAGGTAGAAAACCAATTTCACTCTTTCTGGAGCCATCTTCAACATAGGATGAACCTGATTAACTATACTAATTCCATTTGATGTTCCCATACATATACTAACAAAATGTGTTTGGATTTCCATTTAAATATCTAAAATATGAACTTTGGAGAGCAAGAATTATCTTTTATTTATTTTTATGTCACCCCAATTTAGTAGAGAGAACTTCATACATATTAGGAATTCAATAAATGCCTATTAAAATGGTATTATATCAAATCCTCTAAATACAAATCAAAAACATTTTCTCAACATGGTTTTCATATTTTATTAAAGAATTATATATATGCATATCTGTATAACTGAATAGACACACATTCGTATATATGCACGTATATACGTGTACGTGGTAAACATGTGAAAGCATGTTTCAGAAAGTGGTCTCATTCTTCCAACTTTTGGAGTTAAGTTTTAGTTTGAAACATAGATTGAAATTAATTATATATTTCATGTGTTTTCCATAAATATTGCCACTACAATTTCTATTTATTTAAATATAATTTTGAGAAAGGAAAGAGTGGGAATTCAAGTAAAAAGAGATCTGCTTCATAGTGCAGTATCAGGAGTCATTTCAATCATGTGTTTTTTTATTTTGAGTTTCGGGAAGGGACTTAGAAGAGGTCTCTTTTGAAACCTTTTGAAATTTAGCAAACATCCAGTAAATGCAGATTTTTGAATTTATCTTGATGTTGAAGGTTGGTTTTGGGCCTCTTCTATTTGATTCATTTCTTTGTTAGTTACCCAAACAGGGATTAGGGAAACGTTTATCAAATATACAAACAGTTTTAAATTCATTGAATTAAGTTTTATTTGGTGGAGATAGGAATAAAATTCAAATTGCTTTCATAAATCGTCTCACAAAAATCCATGGTTACATGGAGCACAGTAGGAGTATAAATAAGAAATGCTCCTCTACATCCACATCTCCCATCCTTTCCTAACTCCAGGTGGCTTCTCGGCTCCAGGATACCACTAAAGTTGTTCTCGGTATCAACCCTCTATTGACTTATGGTTGCCAGGTGTATTTGTCAGTGTTCTCCAAAGAAAAAGAACTAATTGGATGAGGATAAGGAGATTTATTATAGGAATTGTCTCACACAAGTATGGAGGAAAGAGAAGTCCCATAATCTGCAGACTCAAGCTAGAAAATTAGAAAGGTAGAAAGAAAATTAGAAAATTAGAAAGCAATTCAGCCCAGTTCTGAAGGCCCAAGAACCAGGAACATTGATGTCCAATGGCAGGAGAAGGTGAATGTCTCAGCTCAAGCAGATAGAATGGATTCAGCTTTCCTTCACCTTTTGGTTCTCTTCTGGACCTCAGTAGATTAGATGATGCCCACCTGCATTGGTGAAGGAAATCTTTACTCAATTAACTGACTCAAATGATAATCTCTTCCAAAGATACCCTCATAGACACACCCAGAAATAATGTTTTACCAGCTATTTGGGCAACTGTTAGCCCACTCAAGTTAGCACACAAAATTAGCCATCACACTGGGTATGCTAGTTTTTCTATTTCTGTTGCAGAGCAGGAAGATCCAGCTAACAATCCCCAGGGAAGATGGAGAACCACAAAGATCAGCTCACAGACCTCAGCCCACTGCATCTTCTATGGGTTTGGAGTCATCAAGGAGGCCTCAACACACAAAGGCTGGAACAATGCTTTACTCACAGAAAGAAAAGATGTAGCACGATCAGCTTCTGTAGTATGCATCAGTCTCCCATGGACAGTGGGTCTCTCCTGATAGCCAGCACAAGGTGAGGGAGGGCAGATATACTGGTGGGGCTGGCCAGGTGCCATATAATACACACACATATACACACACACATACAAGCAATACAAGGAAGTTCTCCATGTAGCTAGAACAAGTAGACGAGTTCTCCTAATAAGGAAGAAGAATCTGGGGCCAAGCAATACACAGCTCCAACACCCACCTTCCATATAGGGCAATGTTCCAGGCTTAGAATGCTGATTGCACAGTCCTGGAGAGGGACAGTAGGTCCTCTGACAGCTGCTTCCCCAACAGTTGTCCTAACAAATTACTGCAGTGTGACTGAAAACAATACAAATTGATTATCTCACAGTTCTGTGGTTCAGAAGTCTGGGCACAGCATAGCTTAGCTGGGTTTTCTGCTGAAATCAAGGAGTCTGAAGCGCTGAGCTCTTGTCTGGAAGTGCTAGGGAAGATTCCATTACCAAGTTTATTTAGATTATTGGAACAACTCAGTTCCTTGTTGTAGGACTGAGGTTCCCAGTTTTTTGATGCATGTCCCTTTCATCATCAATCTATCAACAGTATATGGAATCCTTTTCTCTGAATTGGTGTCACCCTTTCCACTATCTGCTGGAGAAAGATCTCTGCTTTTCAGAGGTAATGTGGTTAGATTAGGCCCACACAGATAATCTAGGATAGTATCTCTTATAAGATCATTTTGTTGGTAACCTTACTTATATCTCTTGTGTCATCTAACAAATTTACAAGAATAACACTGAAGGTTGAAGGTCATGGAGACCAAATTCTGCCGGATACCAAGTCTCATTGGTTCTCTTCAGGCCTCATCTTCACTGGCCTGTCTGCAACATTTGACACTGAATTATTCCTTCATTGAAGCTCTGCTTTGTTAGATTAAAAATAATTTTGGGGGCGCCTGGGTGGCTCAGTCAGTTAAGCAACTGCCTTTGGCTCGGATCATGATCTCAGGGTCCTGGGATCGAGCCCCGCATTGGGCTCCCTGCTTGGCAGGAGGCCTGCTTCTCCCTTTCACACGCCCCCTGCTTGTGTTCCCTCTCTCGCCGTCTCTCTCTCTCTGTCAAATAAATAAATAAAACAAAATAGTATAACCATACTATCCTTTCTTTAAAAAAATAGTAATTTTATGTTGTTTCTTCTGGGGGATGCAGATTTACCTTTTTTATTTTTTTACATTCCTTTATAATTTCCTCTTCCTGAGTTCATTTGCCTTTTAAATATTGAGGTTTCCCATCCTCTCTCAGCATAAGTCTCTTTCTATCTTTCACTTGTTAGAAAGATTTTACCCATGTTCAAGCTTTCTACACCACTTTTACTAATGATCCCCAAATCTATATCATCCAATTTAACAAGCATTTACTGAGGATCTGGTTTTCCTGTTAGGCTGAATGTTCCAGAACGGCAAGGATCAGAATAGTACTGTTCACTGGGAATTCCAAGCATCTATCTGGTGTATAACATGGATATATTTTAAATATATGGTGATTAACATAACAATAAAAAAATTAAAAAAGTACTTATTGACTGATAAATGAATAAGCAAGAAAATGAATAAATACAGAGCTATTGATATAAACATAAAATGAGAATACAGTGCAATAAATGATACAGTAATGGTGCCGGGGATCCTGCACAGAAAACCAATGTTCGAGTCAATGTGGGGTTTCAAGGAGGATTCCTGGAGGTGATGATGCCTGGCCTGAGTCTTGGACACAAATCTAAGACTAGAATTTTCTGATTCCAAACATGTATTCTGGACATCAATGTCAAATGAAAGTCTAACTCATTGTAATTGTGTAGAATTGTTGTTTTCCCTTGTATTCTCTTAGAGAAAGATATTTCATCAGTCCAGTCCCCCAAGCCAGACCTGGAGATTCAACTCTTCCCCTCCCTTAACTTTACCCTGCTCCAGCCAAGGAGTAGTTTCCACAGATGCTCTTCAACCTCTTTGAATCCTTCCCTTGAATATACATTCCCCTTGATGATCATAACAACCAGCTGATATCTAGGTCAGGAATGTCACTCTCCTCTCATTTATTCTCAACTCTGTTGCTCATGTGATCTTTCTGAAATGTAAATAGTACCAGAACACCCTGTGCTTATAAACTAAGTTCACCCTCACCCTACATGATCAAGTCTGAACTTTGCACGAGGCCCTTTATAACCTGGAGCTGGCCTGCCTTTCCATCTTTTTGCTGTCTGGTATACTCTACAAACCATATATGCCAAAATGCCTTCTAAGACTCAAATATGCCAACTATTCACATATGACTGTGCCACATTCTGGTCCCTCTGCTTTAAATGCTCAAACCAGTCCCCTAGAACTATTGTTGTCTGGGAATTCACACTCAACTTTCAAGTCTCCTAAGTAAGCTTTACTTTCCCTGGGAAGCCTTTTTGGCTGCTTCTCAGCCCCTTCAGCTTATTTTAGGTAGGTACATCTCTCTTACATTCCCAGGGCACCTTGTGCCTTTGCAACTTGAGTTGTGTAATTACCCACGTTTCTGGGAACTTGTAAATTACTTATCTGTCTCCTCCTGAGTAGGCAGTGAGCTCCACAAGGACGGGAGCTATCTTTTATTTATCATTGTCTCCCCGTATAGTTCCTTAATAATATTGTTAAATAGGCTATTATGTCACTATTTGCATACTCTGAGCATTTTACAAATATTAGCTCATTTAGTTTTCAGACTAAACTGGGTACCATTATTATCCCATTTTGTCAAGGAGGAAATAAACACAGAAAATTTGAATAAACTTACTCAAAGGTGCCTAACTGGTGAGTGGCAGTGATAGTCTGGCCCTAGCACTGGCCCTAGGCAGTCTGGCTCTTCTGTTTCTGCTCTTAATCTGTGTGCTCTGTGGCCTCTCCTGGAAAAATGTGATTTTCGAGTTTCCCCAACTAGAATGTGAGCACTTTGTAAACAGTGACAGTTTCTTTGTACTTTCTACCTCTTTCTCCCCTCCCACTACATATGCATACAGACTCACAGCACCTAACTTACTAAATGAACATAAGTATATTAAAAAAATTGGATTTATTTTTTCTTTCATTAGTCTCCCATGCGTACATTTTCAGCAAATCAATTTAGCGTTTATTTTACTTTTGAAATCTCCTTCAAAATATTCCTTAAGCCACCTCTCCTTTCTAACATTTTGTTTTTTCATACTTTAGCTGATTTTTCCTGATACTTGCTTCATTTTTCCACCAATTCATAAAGAACAAACAAAAAAAAACACTCTACAAAAATGTTCAAAACAAGTTTCCTACCCTTTTATCTATCGTTTTACCAGTGATTCCAAAAAAACAGAACATCAAACCCTGCTACATTCTTACTGTTTGCGAAGAGGAAGAGGGCCAGCTTGAGTCACCTGCTTAGACCAACGCAGTGTGTCAGTGGAGGTGTTTCTCCAAGAAGATTCAGGGTAGGAGAAGGGTCCCAGTGTGTAAATATTCATTATATTGCTTTGAGGAAGAAACTAGTGGAAAATATTTATAGCTTTTCTTTCCCATGGGGGATGTGAGAATCCTAGTATGAAGGGGACCTTCCTATAGCCAGAGGCCGTGACTCGGTGTTTGGACTGACTCTGCAACATTAGCTTCCAGTTAATGGGAACTGTCAGCTACAGTGCACCAAGCTGTCAGTTTTATAGTGTACGTGTTAAAGCCAAAATGATGAAATGAAATTTCTCCTTGATATGCCACCATTCCCATAGCTAAAACTATCAGAAATTATGGAGGGATTCAATATCCAAGGTTAACAGTTTCAAAGGAAAAAGAAAATGACCAGAGTCTTGTTCCTGTTATGGGTAATTCTATTATCATACCTCCATATTCTGTTTAGAAGCATCATGGGAGTGCATCAAGGTTTAGATATTCGTTTACATGACACAGGTAGATTGCTTCTTAAATAAAAGAAGGAAAGTAGAAAAGCTACAAAAGGCAAAGTAGTAAAAGGTAACAGTTTGATGGGTAGCAAAGTAAACATCCATTGTGGAATTTAAAAAAAATACATCTTGGCTTTTGTCTGGAAAATTGGAAGCATTTCAGTGACCATTCCCAGAGGTTTTTCTCATAAATGTTGTATTTTAAACAGATACAGTACAAGCTTCTGGCAGTACTGACCCTGTATAATATGGGGACACATGAAATGGTGGCATGGATATTTTTTTAAATGTGCTTCAGTTTGGAAATGTTTCCTTTATTATTTCACTTGTTTTTCATATTTTAATGAGGGTAACCATTAACAAATTACCCACTAGAAATAATGAATATGGCTTGTGCTCTGAATCACAAATTTGTTAGATTTTTAGATTGCTACAGGATGACCTACTTCATTGAGTTAGTTGAGGAACCATTAGATTTTTATATGGTGGTTAAGTGGGAAGGAGTGTAGATTCAAATAGTTTCTGTTATTGCCATTTTCTGCTTTAAGTCTACTTCAGACATTTGTTGAGAATAGTATTAGGGAGCATTTTAGAAATTAAGCTTATCAAGTAGTACATATAAATGTTTCTTATGTTTTTCCTTTGTAATCTCTGCATTTTATATTATATTTCTTTTGTTGAAGCAGTACACAAAAATTATAAGTGTTAATTTATTCATTCTGAACCCATCTGGATTTTATAGATCATGGAAACTGATGCACAGGAAATCTTAAAGCTTCACAGTGCCTCATGAGAATAAGAAATCAGATATAATGAAGACTTCAGATTTCTTTCCAGCCAGTTAATATGAAATTAAGGTAAATGTCATATTAACAATGTGGTATGATAGAATTAAACTAAATCAAGAAAATAACAGGTTTTAAAAGCTTCTATGTAGATTTTATGACCATTTTTTTTTTCCAGTTGGTTTTCTAATGTTAAATTTAAAATAGCTAATCTTTTGGTCATGCTACTCTCTTGACTCATTTCTATTCCTGGGGAGTCATCTAGTTCTTTGTTTTGTTCATTCCAGATAGTATTTTAATTGTTTGGTGGGGTGGGGGTGGGATAGTGTACTGGGTCAGTTGATTGGTTGGTTGGTCAGTTGGTTGGCATTCGATGTGTGCCATGGGAGCTTTGGTTTGTGTATGCAGCTTTGGGTGGATTGGTTGGTTGGTTGGTTGGTTGGGGGCGATAAAATGTGAATTGAGACAGCTTTATTTTGTGTGAGGATATTAGGTGGGCTGATTGGTTGGTTGGTTGGTTTGAGGGCATTTGCTGTGGATTGGGATAGTTTTGGAGCAGAGGTATGAGAAGCAGTTTGGCAAGATCACTTTTAGCAGAACAGGGAAGATCATTTTCCAGCTTTGTATAATTTCAGGCAAGACTTGAACTCTTCCTGTGATAGTAATGAGCTGAAGATATGGTAGCTCTAAATGATAAGAAGCCCTTATGATTTGTAAAGTAAGGTATAAAAGCACAGAGTAAGATAACTGGGAAGATTTCAGTAATTTGAATAACTGATATGTTTCTCATTGAAGTGAGTGGTTGCTTGAAGACTTCAAAGACTTTTCTTTGGGCACTCTTAGATGGCTTGTAGTTGTGAAATAGCCCAAATGAAGACAGAATTTATAATTCACATTGTGCAAAGCTTAAGGTCAAGCAACCATTTGTCTGGGTGTGCGCTTGCTGAATGAGCAATCTTCCTCCCTATTCTACTTCTCTAGATTCATTACATACCAGTTTTGGGAGCCTTTTGGCTGTATCTGGATAGCTACTGTGCAGAAAGCCAGAAGCACCTAGAATGTAAGAAAGTTCATATGTCTGTTTCCTTTTCTGATAGGCTACTGAGAAGAGCTGTTAAAGTGTTTACTGATGCAAAAGTCATTTCCGTCTTAAGTGTTTTAAATACTGAAACAATGCCAACATTACAAATTTATCTTACCATGTTGTCAACCAAGAATTAAACAATGAACATATTTACATGTTCTAAAAGAAAGTAATTTTCTTGGAGTTGACACCTAAAGTTTTTCCCCAAATCTCTTCTTTGTCCCTGATTACACATCAGGATGGAGATAACATTTAGTAAATCAGCTTTTGTGTCTTTCTTCTTAGGACCAGCCTCTTTTTGGGGGGGGGGGGCAGGGGAGATGTTTGGCTATGAGCAAATGTGTCCTTTATGAGAAAATAAGTGGACTGATCTTCATAATTGTGGTACTTGTTGTATAAAAGCCTTCCATAATTTTTATTTGGCAGAATAGTCATCTCAATTTTATGAAAACCTTACAGTAACCAACTGAGTTAATCAGGCATTATAGAACATTTACGTGTCATAAATAGTAATCCATTGGAAATCATAGTGATACATAATTGTGCCATGCTCCAGATATTAACCCTATTATGTGTGTCCTATGGGGCAGTTTAATAAAATACCTGGCATAGCAGATGCCTAGATCATCGATCAGTAGTAACAATGAATTATAAGTACCTCTGTCACAAAATTATGGTGGTATGGTTTCATTAAAATCCTGTGATATTTATTGAATTAAATGAGTAGAGAGATTCTGTTGGTACAGGTGATGTCTTAATATCCAAAGCACTTGTTTGGGCCTTGCACTGTAAAGTCTGAAAAATTAAGTATCAAGTCCATTCAGACTGGGGTATGGACCAGGGCAAACTATATTTTGACAATATTTTCTACTCACACACACACTTGTTAGTGTGTGTATATATATATAGGCATATATATATGTATATACACTTGTACTATATATATAGTACAAGTTTTCCCCATATCAAGCAACTCACTTCTTAAAGGATGTATTTAGGATTGCTTAAACAATCCCAGCTGTCTCTTGATGCCTATGTTGTGTGTCTGTATACAAGAGTCCCTAAATCTTTTATAGTTGAATTTGGCAGGTAAAAATCAATTTCTCCTTCACCGAAATTCTGGTTTTGCTACTTGGGGACTCCTCTAAGAGCCCGAGAGTGGAAAATGTCTGTAAAGATCCACGAAATTAAGCAGAGGACAGAAGAACACAGGCCTCTGAAATACTAGAAAGATCACAGGTCTTCTTATTTAAAGACTTGGGTTCAAGTCAACCCTTACTAGCTCTGCCATCTCTGACAAGTTACTGAAGCACAACTAATTTTGGTTTCTTCATTTCAGAAAGAGATGATAATCTGGAGAGTGATTATGAAGTGTCCAATTTATGTCCAAATAAGTTTACTAGCCTTATAATTCTTAGGATCAACCTTTGCCCAAACTGCCCATATTCTGTGTGTGTGTGTGGGTGGGTGACACACACAGTAATATGTTTGTCTGATATTGAAAGTCAAGTTCAAAAACCAGGCAATTCCTTGACAGGAATTGTCAGTTATATCAAGACACTGTCTTAAATCCCAGACCCCTTTAATTAGGTTGTACCATCTTCAGAATATAACTCACCATCCCTGGGCTGAAGAGAACGTCTTCAGTGGCAAATACCACACCGTGATCATTAAATCAGCATTTCTCTTCTTCTCTTAATAGTGTTAGCTTTCACAGTTGTCCTCAAAAGTATCCTCCCCAAAGAGATACTGTCAAAGACAATTGGTTTACAACACTAATCTTTTGAGGTATCTACCTTCATATAAGAGCCATCCGCCCCATTATTTGTTATTTTTTAAGTGATTGATAATTTGGCAGCATAAAAGAGTCCTAAATAACAATGTTTCAGCCACAGATAGCACAACACTCACATATATATAAGATATACATATATTTTATATATATATATATAAATTCATTCTTAGCTAAGAAACTCTTCTAATATGTTGGAAATCTTTTCTACACTAATAAAATAACAAACACACAAGCACACATACACAACAAGCACACACTCTTGTTCCTGAAATAAGCATCCCATTGTTTTGTAAACAAAGTGACAATAGGTACTATGAGAACAAGCTGACTTCACACTTGTTGCTTCATGTGGTCTGCTACTTGTTCTGACATCAGCTCTTAAATCCTAAAAATAAAACTGATGTCAACACTGTATCTATTGTAGATCCTCCCCTGTATCTGCAGAGTGCAGGGAAACAAATCATACATTAAGGCCTTTTGCTGCACTGTTTGGAATAGAACAGAAAAGGAACATCCAGACTCATAATTTTAAGCATAGTCTCTCTCCCCCAGCTCTTTCACAAAAAAAGACAGCAGAATTCGTTCCTGTATTTCTCATGTTTTGAAAATATTTATTGAGGAATTTTACATCCCAGTTTTTCTTCCAAGAATGCTGAATCACAGTTGCTTTAATAGACCGAAGCAGGCTGACAGCTCCCACACAACCTGTTTTCAAGACACTCTTGAAAATATGTTCTATTTCTAAATAGTCAAGAAACTTTAAAAAAAAATGTTTTATCATAAAGCTCTCTCCAATTGAATTGCCCTATTCAATATAGTGCATACTTAATAACAACCACTTTCCCTTCAAGAGAGACTACAAGGGAAGTGCCTGTTTATTTAGCGATCACTTACTTCTTTGTGGCCTGGCATAGGGTTCCATTGTACATGAAAGGCCAGAGAAGCAGCACCCTCATCCTGAATGATTTGTGCAGTGTTTTTGAAAACCTAGTAGCCATAGAGTAGATTTCTAATTTGACTTTCTTGCTTTTAGCCTGTTAGAATATGCTTTAAGCTTAGATTACTTCCTGAAAGTGAAGTTGCAAGAAATATTAAGAAGATGCCATAAATTTTAGAAGGTTTCTATAATGCTATTCTGTTTTAGGTGAAAAGTAGCCACTGTTGGTGGCTGTGTGCTCCCCAGGTGACATGGACAAAATAACAGAATTCTTCGGTTGTAAACACGATGGTACCAGTGATTACTGCACTTTCTCATTCTGCTCGATGGTGATGGCATTAGCAATGTGTATTTGGCACTGAATAAACCTCTGCATATTTCTGTACTTGTAAGAGAACTTCTGTAAGAAAAATGGAGTCTAGTCTTTAAGAAGAAAAAACGTTGGCCAATAGTGTAGCATATTCTCAGGCAATTGCCTGGTTATGTGCTTAGTTTGATAGCTTTGAAGACCAATTTTGAATAAAAAAATTGTGTTCACCTGAAGTGTTCTCTAATTCCCTTTTCTTCTATTTTCATCAACTCTCACCTACTTTTATATGTCATAGGTCCTTCCTCTTCACTGATACATTGAAAAATATGATGAAATAAGTCATACTAAGGAATTATTGATTTAATGTTTTCATTTCTATAGGCTATTCACTTTGAATAGATAAGAAATAGAGAAATGAATAACACAAGGAATGTCTTAATAATAATGGCATTTCCAGTAGTGGACCGTTCCAGAGTGGTATATCTTGAGAGAAAAAAGGGCTTCTTGGTCCTTCCGGGAAGCCCTCCTTCCTTGATTTAGGTTCTATCAAACCTTGCTGCCTATTCCTCCTGAACATAACTAAGATTGCTTCCTTGTTTGATTTCTGAACAGAATAGCTTAGACAATTAATTGCTGCTTTCTGCTTTCTGGACTGAATCCAACGGTGCCAATGATTCTTGTTGGAACTGGCTCGGCATTTTTTACCTTGTGCCTTGGTCCACTGGTCTATTTCCAGCTCTTGGACCATTCTCTACTTGGTCAGAACTTACACTTTATTCTATGAATGAGTGTTCTCCCAGTTCCACTGAGATCCTCAGTTAGAATCTTGTATTACAGCCAAACATGTCTCTTGCTCAGCCTTGTTTGGATTTTGATAGTATACTTCGGTCTTTCAAAAATAATCAATTATTTTTATTGAAAAATAATTGCATAGATTAGAATCAAATAATAACCTTGACTATATGACAACCTGGCATGCTATGGGAACATTTTTAATAATTATTCTAAAAGTTATTTTTTTCTAATGTTTATTTCATTGAAGTATCATGGAGAGAAGTGGGAATTAATCTGTCCTAAGGCTAGAGGAGGAGGAAAGGAGGATGATAAGAGTTGAGACCACCTAAAGCCTCATGCAGGTGGAAGTAAGCAGCTAAAACTCCAAAGAAACTTCCCCAGTGTATCTACATGTGAAAATCTTCAATATATTTTATCATTCTCCCCCCATATCCACCCCCCCCAAAAAAAGTGTCTGCAGGTAGCAGTAAAGGAACAGGAGTGGTGTAAATGATATCATAAGTTCCTATCAATTCTAAATAGCTGTGATCCTATATCAAATAAGGTAAAAAAAAAAAAAAGTGGGAAATGAAGGTGGTACTCAGGTGTGTCTTAACAAGGCTGTGTATGAAAAGCATTTTGATAAAATAAGTATTGGTCCAATTACCTCTTAAATTTATGAATCTCTCTCTCTCTTTCTCTCACTCTCACCAAGATACATTTTGTATACTTCCACCTCTCTTCCCAAGCTGCTGCTGTTTTTTGCACCTCACCTACTTTTCCCTGAATCAGGCAGAATCCTCCTGCTTCTTAAGGTTTGGCTTAGATGCTACTGATTTGCTTTGATCAGGTTGCATTACTTCTTCTCATGGTTTGCCCACTTAAAAAATATATGTCATTAATCATACAGGTATCACAGACGGGGAACCATTTAGGACTAAGTATAATCAGAATCAAGGGGAAAAATACAGAGCATTTCTTACTGTTAGGATTAGTAAACTTTCTTTTGAATGTGAAGGCTGCAACTTGAGTAGAGGGTAGTATGTATCGAGTGTTTTCTGTATGCCAGGCACTCTTCTAAACATTTGATTGTGCTATTTCATTTAAAAGTCATTATGATTCTAGGAGGCAGACACTATTATTTTTTTTTAAGATTTTATTTATTTATTTTGACAGAGAGAGAGAGACAGCGAGAGAGGGAATACAAGCAGGGGGAGTGGGAGAGGGAGAAGCAGGCCTCCCGCGGAGCGCGGAGCAGGGAGCCGGATGCGGGCCTCGATCCCAGCACCCTGGGATCATGACCTGAGCCAAAGGCAGACGCTTAACGACTGAGCCACCCAGGTGCCCGGCAGACACTATTATTATTTCCTATTTATAGATGGGGAAACGGAGGCCCAAGCTGTGGAAACAATTTACCCTGGGTCACACAGCTTGTAAGTGTCAAAGGCAGGATTTGAATGCAGGAAGCTGGGTACAGAAGTTGTTGTCCTTGCCACTTCATTATTTAGTACCTACTCTGGGCCAAGAATTGGGCTGGAAGCTTTTTATTGATCACATTTAAGCCTCAACAAACCCCTGGAATTAGGTATCATTGGTTTTCAAGGATTCACTGCATTTGCCAGGAAGTGAAAGTTCTGGGGCAAAGATACAGGATGCAGTCATGCTACCACAACACCAACCTGATCCCAAATGTGAGTAACATGCCTCAAGGAGGGGTCATATTTAACATGTAGGATAGTTAGAACACTTTTGTTCAAAATGAGCATTGAACGTGTTATCAGCTTTGTTTCACAGCTTTTGATTTTGTGGGCTATTCTTCATAGAATTGGTGTCTCATTCATCATGGGGAAATTTTCTAGTATATCAAGGTTATCGTTAATGGACTCAATATGAGTATACACAGTACAGTTAACAGGTATCCTAAATTGACGTTATTAAGGGGTTGGAGAGATTGCCAGTATTCACTAGTCATCAGAGCCAAATCTTATGACCTAGACTTGATCCAGGGTTGCTCTGGAAACAGAGGCATTCGATTTGTTTTTTCCTAGTAAATTCCTTTGTTTAGGCTAACTGTATCTGAAGCCTTTAGTATTGTCTGCCTGAATTGCCCGTAACACTTTAATCATGGAAACAATTATCTGGCCACTGGATGCCACTGTTGCTCAACCAGAAGTCACAGAATAGGACTTCCTATGGCAATATAATATTAGCCAGTTAAAGAGCATTATTGCTATTATTGACCGTGGATTTATGCCTCCAGACTATTTTTCTTGATGAACACAATCCCTCTACAGGAGTTGCACTTGCCAAGGGCAGGTAAAGTTGAAAAAATATGTAAATAAATGGTTGGCAATGAATTTTTTGGTATCTTTTACTTTCAACAACTCTGCTATAAAAAATACCTTTTTTTTTTCTGCTTAGTGTACTGTAGCTGACAGTCTCCATTAGTTATCAGCTAATGTTGCAGAGTAAGACCAAACAAGGTGTCATGGCCTTAAGCTATTAGAGGGGCCTCTTCATCCTAACAGAGACCCTGGGGTGAAAATAGTTTGCATGAACAGTCACTGGAATATTATTCAGACTCACTAAGTACTGCATTGCAGATTGAAAGAGTTACATAGCTTCTCTATTTATACGAGGCACGAATAATTAAAAATAACTGGATTGTGTACCTTTTAAAAGCAACATAAAAATTGTGTGTGTTTGAAAAGATCAGACAAGGTTTGGGAGTAAAAAGCTGAAGTAACAAATAAACATGAGGTCAGTTTAGGAACAACCATAATTGCTTCCTATGACAAGATTTGCATAGCAAACACTTCTGATTAATGTACAGTGAAGGCCATGGGAGTGGGAACCAACTTCAGTTATCTTTCCAGGATCTGTGCCTTCCAATCTTGAAGGTGTAGTTTGAGCCAGCACAATTAGTCATTGTTTACCGAAAGGCAGATAGAGCCTATTTAAATATTTGAAATAATTATATTTATCTTGCCAGCTATGTTGATTTTATTTATGTGGTTAAAAAAAAATAACAGTGCCAGTTTTACATATTGGTACATTTCCATTCACTTCAAATATATTTAGAAAATAGGCAGGGAGTTTCATCAGGATGACCTTTTTCAAGTCACAATTTTGAATATATAATGCAATTGCATATATGCATAAAACATTTTGGTGACCTAAAACATGTATTTTTAGTTTTTACTTTAAAATGTTTTTATGGTCTGTCCCTTGATTGCTTTTGTAGTTAACACTCTGCTTTCATTGATATTTGCTGGCCTTACTCAGGGTAGTGAAATGCAGTGCTCAATAAAGTCTCATTTTTATTTTCTTCCTTCCTCATTTAAAAATAAAAGTATAATTATTTTCTTTCAAAAACATAATCTCTTAAGGGAGAAAATTTGGGAAAGGATAAAGGGAGGAGGTTATACTTCTAGAAATATTTAGAATTTTTAGGTGTCAGGGTCATACTAAACTGGAAAAAGGCAATAGAATACTAGTTATTTCATAGAGAAGAAAGTAGAAAATAATGTTTTTATAGCAAAAGTTGAGGTGAAATTATGGATATATGCATATATAAATGTATATGTCAGTGGCTAACATATATCCATTTTATAGCAAATAGTAGAAAGTAAGGTTATGCTTAAATGTAATCACATTAAGACAAAATGAAAATGACTTTTGGATTTAGTGGTAAATACTATCACTGACTTATGTTCCTTCAGTAATATTCTGTTAGAGTTATGATTCAAAGAACACAATGACAGTATTCGGAACACCATTCTGAAAAGAAATGCTAGAGTCAGAAGACATCTACAATGATCATTATTTTTCAGGGTAATGCATAACTTCTTCTCCAGTGTGTTAGGGAGTTCCTGAATGGAGGGATAAGTAGATGCAGTGAGACAAGCAGTGACTCCATTTGTCTAAAAGTGTTCATTTAACAAAGTCACATTAAGCTGTATGAAGCAGACCTCTCTCACCCTCTCTCTCTATCTAATAGACAGCAATAAATTATCACAATTGTTTTATTTTCTTCCAGTATTTGATTAGACAAAGAACATTTTTCTTTCTCTATCAATGTTTACCTGAAATGACTACACAGAAAGAATGTGGAGTCGGTATGCATGTATTAGCTAAGATAAATATTAATACCTTACATCATGATACCTGTTAATATAATTTCATTGAAAATATACATAAAATAGGGGCACCTGGGTGGCTCAGTCGTTAAGTGTCTGCCTTCGGCTCAGGTCATGATCCCAGGGTCCTGGGATCGAGTCCCACATCGGGCTCCCTGCTCCGCGGGAAGCCTGCTTCTCCCTCTCCCACTCCCCCGCTTGTGTTCCCTCTCTCGCTATGTCTCTCTCTGTAATATAATCTTAAAAAAAAAGAAAATATACATGAAATACACAAGTTGTCCATGGCAATACTTTATACAGTGTAAGCAAATATTAAAAAGTAGTATTTACTGGAATGTTTCTTCATTCAACAACTTACACTGAGTAATACCAATTGCTTATAAATTAGTGTTATTTTAAAAGTAAGTTAGTGTCATAATGGAAAACCAGAACAGTATGTAATATGGCATCATATACTCTTCATATAATGATTTTAAATAGACTGTATATTTGGTAAAGTCTATGCTTTACCAAAAATTGGTTAAGTAAATGTTTCCAATTATACTTAGGTAAAAGTTTCACCGAACAAAAAATATTTCTCTAACTTTATATAGCTTTAGGTTTTTTCCTTATTAAAATTGTTTTTGTAAAGTAGATGTTCTTACCTCAGATTCAAAATATTGTCCAGCCTGACCTCTTTCCCTATTTTAATAAAATTAAATTGGATGCTGCTATTTTTTGCACCAAATTCAGTATTATCAGCTTGTTGGGGTATTTGTATCTTTCTTAAGCCATATTGCTTTGATATAGTAGCACACTACTAATACGTTTGTTGTATCAGCAGTTTAAATATTCAAAGGGGGATGTGAATCAGACTATATTCAAGGCTGATTTTTTTTAAATGATAATCTAAGACCTAATAAAGAAAGATATACCAACCAGAATTTGTTTTTCTAGATTCTTTACAGATCTTTACAGCCAGTCAAAAGGAAAAACATTTATAGATCAATCAGTATAAGTTAATAACCATCCTTCTGTAGAAAATACATAAAAACCACCATATATTCTTTTATTAGTGCTTTTTCCCTTGTCATCAAACATGATGAAAAGTTTAACTTTGCCATTTCTTTATTATATATTTTTTTGCTACTACTTTGTGTGACTCAGTAGTTTGGACAGCATCTCTGCTGGGCCCTTTCTACTGGTGAATTGTAGTATGAAATATTTTGGAACATGGAATATTTCTGAGATGCAAAACCTGGAAAATTAGAAAATTGTGATTCATTAGGGACCAAGACCAAGAAGAGAACCTGGCAGATGTCTTGGGCCTCATGACAGATTTTTCAGTGTTGAGGAGAGGCTTGGTAAGGGGTAGTAACCAAGAGAATTAGAGAACTCTATTAAAGAAAAGGGAATAGAGTTATACTGAGAGATAATAGATCAGGAGATGAGGTACCAGGCTATTAATGTGTTGAAAGAAGACTCAACAAGATTAGGACCCTTTCTGAACTATTCGAGCCTTTTTGCTGAAGCTTTGAAGGTTCATCCATCCCTATACAAATCTGAGATTAAAAAAAGATACATGGTTTCTAACTGATTATGTTAGTTGACTATTTGGCAGGAATTCAAGAAAAATTCTAAGAACTCTTTGTGACCTTAGTCAGAATAACAGCCATTTTCGTGTGCATGGCAAATGTAACTTCTTCAGATTCTTTTGAGAAATCTATATATTAACCGTAACATGATCAAGCTCTTTGCCAAGTTAGGAGTCCAGAAAAAATGAAGCACAACATAAGAGGCTACCTGAAAAAGAAACTAACAAACTTATTCTTGGTTCAGATTTTAGGCCAGGTACAATCATAGCCTCAATAAGTAACTACACTAGTTAACTTATTTATAAATATATAAACATGCAAAAATAGAAATGTCCCTTTTCTTCTTAGTTTTCAATTGGCAACTGTTACTGAAGTTTTACTTTATCTATAAACTTCCAAAGCAGTAGAAAAAGCTATGTGGGACACGAGAACTTAGTTTAAGAAAATATATAAAGCAGATACACAACAGGAAAAGGTTTCACTAGGAAAATCCTTTTTGCATAACTTTGTTGGAAAAGACTACTCTGTCCACAGGGCTGAAATTGTTTTGCAGTTTCAACCACAAACCAAAAAATGTCTGTTAGAAATTGGACAGACACTGATGAATGAACATAAAAGCAACACAGATTTAATTTATTTATGTTCAGTCCCTCCTCCTTAGCACTTAAAAAATTAAGGCTTAATCACACACATAGAAAATAACACTTACTAACTAAAATGAAAATATTCTCAGGGAGGTCCTCTTTGGATATCAAATTAACTAAGGTCACAAAAACATTTCTTTTGTTAACGTATAGTCATGCATTTAAAAATGTTTAAAGATTTTTTTTTAGCTTTGACACATCGAACATTACCAAAAATATTGAGAATTTCAGAACTATGAGGGTTAAGAACAAAAGATGTTATTTTAATTGCTAGTTAATAAACAACAACTAACCAAACAAAAACTACCACTGCTCCATCTGTCATCTGCTTCATCATCATAAAACTGGATCTGCCTTGGTATTTACCCAAATTTCTTTTTGGCTGATGCAATAGGAAAGTTCTAAAGTCTTGAGCACTTCACAGTAACATAGTAGTGGAGCTTATTTGAATATTTCTAAGGCTGAGGCTGTGTTCGTGCTCCAGATCAAGATGTGTGTGTGGGTAAGTGGGGAAAAGGAGGAAGGAATATAAGAAACAATTGAAGTTTGTGAAAATTATGACTTGTACTTGGTAGGTGATCAGTACATCATAGATTTATGAAGCCTTAGATTTGAGGCATAACAATCCTTTCCTTTAAAGATGAGGCAAAGGGCTCAGGTATATGAAGTGAGTTGCTTGTGATCACAAAATAACTTAGAAAGATGATGAGGAAGATGATAATGGGTAGAGGGTGGAGAATTAGAATCCTATATTATTTCTGAATATTCAGGAGAAGAAAATTGATTTATGACCAGATCTTATTTTCTTTTCTTGGTTGATATTTGTCCCAGATTTATATTTATGTCCAATAGCAAAATGTCTAAAGTAGAAAGCTCTGATCATACTGTTAGGGAAGTCTTAGAAACAAGCTGAAGAGTGGAGTGAACTATAAGACGCCAGGACAAGGTTATATATCTAATTCAACATTGAACTCTGGGATCGATGTGTTCCCCCACAGTAGCATTATCCCACCAGGAGCATTCTGTCACTCATGACGTCAAGATGCTCCTTGAATTCTATTATTACTAATGGAAAACATGAACTAGGAAATGTGATATGAGGAAGTAGCAAAGACCAAAGAACTCTCTATGTTGGGGTTATGGTTTCAGCCAAGGGAAAGCATGAGAAACTGTGAAGGGAAATTGAAGAATTTGGGCCATAGCAAGATATCTTCCTCAAGAGGCATGATGTCCTATATGATCTCACTGAAGTTGGATTCTTTTTACTATTTCATTGTGTTCTGGTTTCAGGTAACAAATAAGAAATTGAACTAACTTAGGAAAAGGGGGATTCAAATAACAAAGCCACAGGAAAAGCTTGAACATTCTTCAGACCTTTAGAAAGAGCTTGTGTTCCTTTTTTTCTTTTTTTTTAAGATTTTTTATTTTATTTATTTGAGATAGAGCAAGTAAAAGAGCACAAATGGTGGAGAGGGATAGTGGGAGAGAGAGAAGCAGACTCCTAGCTGAGCATGGAACCTGACACAGGCTGGATCCCAGATCCCAGACCCAGGACTGGATTCCAAGGTCATGACCTGAGCCTGAGAGGAAGGCAGATGCTTAACCAAGTGAGCCACCCAGGCGCCCCCTTGTGCTCCTTGCAAATGGCACCTTCATTCTTTCTCACTGCAGCTTGGTCATCCCTACATAGAAGGAAACCTAGGTCAGTTCTGGACTTTTTTTTTTTTTTTTTTAAATCTCAAAAGCTATCAGTGGATGACTAATAGGAACTCTTTCTTTCCCATGCACAAAAAATCTCAGGGAAGAGACTCCGTGGGAGTGACCATCTGTCAACCCGTTAACAATGATCAAGGCATTTTGATTGGTCTAACTTAGTATTTTGAGTGGTCCCACTTGGAACAAAGGAGTTGGGGGTGTTGTACCATGGAGGTAGATCAAAGTTAAAAATGTAGAACTGAGGGAAGGAGAGTTCCTAGAAAAGGGATACTGAGCAGATAAATCTGGATGCAAACCTGTGGTTTTCTAAGTAGTATGTTGGGTTATTCAGATTTGTTTTTTTCCAGGTTGAAAATAATAGCAACATATTTTTGTTAATTCAGCTGATAAAGAATTATTATAAAGATACATGGAAAAGTGAAGACATATAGAGATCCTCTTCAGAAATCCTCTAGCAATCACAGAGGGTTTAGCGTGTCCTGTCTACATCCAGTAGCAAATGTCCCCTACTCTGGTGTTCCTTTCTTATGATGACTCAGTTGAGATGGGAAACCAATGAGACCAGACACAGAGAAAATTAACTGTTGACTCTAGCTCATGGATTTTACATTCTCACTTTTCCAGTTGTTCCACACAGGATACTTCCTTCCTCAGTCTCTAGGGTCTCATAATCAAATTATATAAACTTGACTCTGATTGAGTAGACCAGTCACCATCAAAAACAATATGGGATGCCTCTGTTGGGTAGAACTTTCATGCCAATTCATTTTATAGGCTGCTGGTCAGATATCCAGCTTTGGTTAGGTAGCAATCATTGTTTCAATCAGAACCTCCAAAAAATGGAGTCAAAGAGAACAAACTGAAATGGGTATCATGGCAAATCATGGATATACAAGGTAATTTAATTGGTAGATGCCTTGTACAGACTGTCAAGCATCCAAAAGAAATTGATGAAAAAATAAAAACTATCACAATGGACACAAGTAGAAAATCAAAAACAACCCAAATTATCCAGGGCATTTAATTTTTTCCTCAACTTAAGCTAAAATACACAATCAATTTCTTCAACTTCTTATAACTGTTATCAGAAACAAGACCTTTTTTAATATAGAAACTTAAGCTTTCCCCAAAGCAGGAAAGTTTTTTTTTAATTAATTTATTTTTTATCACTTAGGTTGTTACTCTGGGGACAGAAGGAAAGTTTTAAAAAGCAGTTTTCATGGAAGAGAGGTGTCTGAGCATCATCATCAAGAGCAGAAGGAGATTTCAGGAAAGGAGACTGAGAAGAGATTGAATGAAAGGAAAGAAAATAGAGGGGGAGGGGGATAAAAATAGAAAGCAAAGATAATCCCAAAGAGCAGTGTGCATAGTTCTGAGGCAATCAGTACCACTCTGGTCAAGTCACCATCATCTGTTCTGGCTTAGTTTCTCTAGGCACTAGGCTGCTTCTGGGTAAAACAGCATGCTCAGCTTGTTTGGCCTCCTCTTTGTGCCTGTTACTTGCTGTGGGCCTAAGAAAGGGAAGGCTTCAGGTTTCTGGGATGAGGCTGCTATTTCTCTCTGTTCTCAGCTCCATGAAAATTCTTAAGGGACAAGGCTATAGATAAAAGATGTGGGGGAGGAATGGGAAGGTCTCAAATGATGAGTGAGGTGGCTTGATTTTTAAGCTCCCCTGATACTTTTTATTTATATATTTTCTACTTCTAGCAAAACATAAAAAGTAAAATAATTCATACATAGAATGCCTGTGCAAATAGCAAACCAATAACCTACTACCCCCAGGAGGTTCTGGCCTCTGCCCAGGGTACAGTTTCAGAGCTGTAAAAGGCAAGGGATATGTACACTGATATGACCCAATCCCGGGATATTTTTTATCAAGAAAGGCACAGAAACTCCTATAGTTAGCAATAAACTGGGGACTGGGGCGTGTGGACTTGCAGAGTTGATAACACAGAAGGGGCCTAAAGTTGGGTCCACTGTAGCATAAGCCTGATCATTTGCATTGGTTATGTCCTGGCACGGCCTTAAGTTGAAGACATTGAACACCTGAGGAGTGGAACAGTTTCTAGCCCTTCAGAACCACATTCAGAGCTTTGGACAAGAATCTGCTTAATGACAATGAACCCCAAACCAAGTTGTCCTAGAGTCCAAGGAAAAGGTGAAAAGACTTATAAAGTCTGAAAATCAAAGGATGTAGCTATACAAATGTGGTCAGTTTGGGAGAGTGGGAATGGTGGGAGAGATGGCATAGTTGGGAAAACGGGTGATTGATTATATTCCCAGGACCACCTCACCAGCAGAGGCTACCGGTTGCTAAACCACCTTTTAAATTACTTTCTGAGTGTGGAGCAGGAGAGTTTAGAGAAGGGTGAAGGCTTTATGCCCGAAGCAACGTTTTCTTTTCTTTTCTTTCTAGGTCCAGTCTGTGGATGAACACGGTGGGGCAATAGAGAAAATGGTGACTTTCTTGTTAAAAAAAAAAAAAAAATCCGTAAGGCACCCTCCTGTGGTCTCCGCACTCCGTAGGCCAGCTGTCTCCTCTGTTTCAGTCTGTGGGCTCCGGTGAGCCCTTTAAATCCAGCTTCGCCCCGCCCCCACCGGCACGCGCCCGCTCCCAGACAGGTGTTTTCCCAACTCCTGAGACTGAGGATTTTGGGGAGTGTCTGAGCCAATAAGATTTCCCCTTGGGGTGGGGGCGGGGAAAAGGCGTGGCTAGTTGGGTCAGAGCGGGGGCGGGGTTTTCGCGGCTGAGCAGAGCCAGCCTGGTGGCGTGGAGGGTTGTTTTATCCGCCCCCCTCCACCTTTTTTTTTTTTTTCCCCCTCCCGGAGTCTTATTAATTTCTCTGTGGGGCTGCAGCTGGAGACCGCGGAGCGTTGGAAATGACGCTCGGAGCTTTAATTACCGCAGCCGCCGGACAAGTGTGAGGAAAGCTGACAGGAAAAAGAAGGAGAGGATCGGGGGAGAAGCGAGAAGCTTCCAACCCCACTCCCCCCGCCCTCCCATTCCCTCCCAATTTGGACTGGAGGTGCAAGGAAACTGAAAAGGGAGCCGAACATAGCCCGGCTGGGGGGAGAGGCCGGAAACCTACCGCCTCTTTGCAATCAACTTTTTTTGGAAACCTTTTTCTCCCTTCCTTTTTATTGTTGACCAACCAGTGAGAGAAAGTGAGGAGGGAGCGAGAAAGCAAGGGCTCACACAGGGAAATAGCTGCACAGTCCGGCCCGGAGAACCAGGCGCACACACTCGAGCACACTCCCACACGCGCACACAAGCGCGCACACTCACCCCCTCCTCCGGTCCCCGGCCCTGGACCGGGGGCGCTGACTCGGTCGCCCGTGCTTGGAGCCGGTGCACCGCGCACGTCGCGCGCCAGTTCCCCTCGCGCCCCCAAGCGCGCCTGGCTGAGGAATCTCCTCCGCGTGCCCGAAAGGGGATATGCCATTTGGACATGTAATTGTCAGCACGGGATCTGAGACTTCCAAAAAATGAAGCTGGCGACAGGACTGTGGGTCTGGGTGAGCCTTCTCCTGGCAGCGGGGACCGTCCAGCCCAACGCTTCTCAGTCAGGTGGGTCGCGCGCGGTTCCTTCTCGCGCTCCAGTTGTTGAACCTGCTGCCGCTGGCTTGGCCGCATCGGGTGGCTCCCTCGCCCCCTTCGCCCAGAGACCCTCTGGCTCCCAGGCGTGGAGGGACCACTCCACCGGGGCCTCTGCCTTGGGCTTCCGTTCGTCCCTCTTTCTATCCCCAAACTTAACCTTTTTGTGTACCTGTGTTTTATTTATTGTGAAATATCACTTTGCGACCCTGTCCCTTTTCTCTCTCTCTCCTCAACCCCCTTTTTTCTTGCACGTTTTCTGTGATCCTAAGCGGGATCCCTTGTGGTCCCGCCTGTTGTGCGGGACATGGGAGACACAATTCCCAAGTTAGAGGAGACGGTTCTCTGGCCATCCGGGCCCCCCCAGAGTAAAAGCTTCCAAGAAGCGCGCACCGCCGGGGCTTCGGAAGGGCTGGAGTCCTGGGCGGTGTCAGCTGGGCCTCTTGAGAGCGGGACGGCTGTAGGGAGTGGAGCTCTGAGAGCGGGGCTTTGCACCTGTGTGTGCTGCCGGGGGCCGCTGCTTCCCCTATCGCTGGAGCTTGCGGGGTCAGACTCGACTTGAGCCCAGCCTGGGCAGCTGGAGCGCGGCAGGAGGGCGCGCTTCGGCCCCGGGGCACAGAACTGTGGGCCTCCTTCGCCGGCGTTCGGGAGCCTTCGCCCCACTGACGAGAGAGCTTGCTTGCCTGCGTGCTCTCTTTAAAAAAAAGGGGGGGGGGGTTGACATACTTGAACCGGGAGCCCGGCCTTCCCGTCGGTTGCTGTTTGGCTTCAGGAAGAGTTCTTCCTGTAGTTCAACTTGCTATTGGCCGGAGTCCCTCTAACTTCTCTGTTTACTGCCCGGCGCGGCTGCCGAGCCGACCCGTTTCGCGAATTGATTTAACCCGAGAGGCGGGCGCGACTGCGCTGCCAGTTTGCAGGAAAGCTTGAGCCCGAGGTACCTGGACAGGCAGAAGGCTAATAGACCCCCGAGAGGCAGCCGGGTGGGGCTGACGCACCGCGGCGGGCAGGGCTAATGACAGCACCTGCGGTGCGAGGTTGCTCAAAGTTTCTGACACTCGAGTTTCCTGGGGATGAAAGTGGGACAGGAAAGGACGGAGGACCGGTGACTTATGCAGCCAAAGGGGGCCTTTTGGAGGGCGGGGGCGATTTCCGGAACCATCCGGAGCTGGTCGCGGGAGCGTGGGAGGCAGCTAGTGGAGATAAAGCCCCCGGGAGTGGCGATAGGAGAGCTTCAGGCCCTCGGAGGGTGTCCTTCTGACCTCACCAAGAAAACAGCGCGCTGTAGTTTTCCCGCTCCGCCCCCGCCGCTGCCGCCTACCCCTCCTAGCCTAGTAAATAACAAGTTACAATCATCGAGCCTTTCAAAATGACCTTCGAATGCCACCAGTGTGCGCCGTTTGTACTAGCCGTTTGCACCCTCCCAAATACTCCGAAATTCTTCATGCATACCAGGTCCCGCGCGCTCCAGCCACCTCCGGAATTACACCAACACGACTTGAGATTCCAAGCGGCCTCTTAGCTACATCCCTTTTTATCTTCCTCCCCACTCCAAGACCCTTCATATTTTCCCTCAATGGGTTGATTATGCACATTGACCCATTCAAAAGCATTTGCGACCGACATGCAGACTTCGCCGAGAGGAATTTCTACGAGGCAACCTACTGGGGGCTGTCTGGTTCAGCCTCAGCCGCTGGGGGACCCGGCTCCGAGTCCGCAGCAATTTGGTATTAACTGTGTGGCTCAGGGTTGAGCTATGCCGAAAAGCCCTTTTCAGAATTTCTGCAAAGAATGTAATCCAAATTAGTTCTGCAGCTGTCTTCTTCCTCGTCTCAGGCGACACCGCCTCGCGCCCTCGCTGGTCTCTTCTCGCTTCCCCCCGCGAATTGTCAGACCCACAAGTGAGCCCATTTAGAGCGCGAGGATTAGCGTGCCATTGTTGTTCCGTGTGTGACTCTGTACTTGAAATTCTAGGGGCACAAAGGCGAGCCTCGCTTGTTCAAAACACAAAGTGATCTAGATGAAAGGGCCGCACAAAGAAAAGCTCTCGGGTGCATCCCTGGTATAATTGCAACACGCATGCTAAGGTGATCCACTGAAAACTGTAAATGCCCCTAGGGACTTTTTTTTTTTTCACCCTCTCCCACCCCCCCCCCCCCTGCCGCACCTGGCAAGGAAAGTTCAGCTGGTTTTAATATAGTGCTTTTATAAAACCTAGTTACTGTCTGGAGTATGAGTGAGGCTCTGTGTGTTTGTGGCTGTGTATGTGGGGTTGTATGTTCCCAAGTAAATACATATTGCGTGTTTCCCCTCTCGCGGTTAGCAGTCAGTAGCAGTTTGGAGGAGTTTGTTTTGGTCCAAATGAGAAATTAAGTGCGGATAAGTAAACTAAGCTGCCAGAGGGCGACAAGATGTTGAGTGAATTGCTTTTAGATGAAACAAATTAAGGAAACGAGGGAAGACAATCTGCTTCTCGCATTATTAGACACGCTTGGAGTTCAGGGGAAAGTGGCATATTTTTGAAATGCTAATTTCTTAAGCGGAAGGAATGCACCTTATTTACTGCTCTATGTGCACAGAATAAAGATATGGGTGGGGGTGGAGATTCTGTTGTACAGATCTAAGATATTTATTAAAATAATTGTAATTGGAAAAGGATCTGTTTATTTTTTTTCTTCTTTTGCTTGGGGAAAATATCAGCTTTAGAGAAGATAATTTTTAAATAAATCTTGAGGACTTTGTCTCATTTCCAGTAATTCATTTTATCTAGAAATAGTATATATAGCCAAAGGCCCTTTATATCACTATTATAAAGCCTTTACTACCAAAAGGGATAATTTCAAAATTTTTCTTTTCCTGGCATGATTGAAAAATAATATCACCTTTGTATTGAAATACAATATATAATATTGAAACAACGCTCTTACATACCTCAGTAGATATGGAATGAACAAGTTCAATTTCCATTTCTTATTTGCAAGTAACTTAGTTCTGCTTTTCATACTATAAAATAACACATTTTTCCCTCCTACATATGTAAGATATATCTTCAAACTTAAGGTTTGGCTTTTTTTCTACATTTGAGAAGAAAAAAGTTAATAAAACTTAGATAAATGATGAAAAAGATGTTAAATACATTTAAAAAATCTTTCCTACATGTGTTTACTGTAAGCACACCCACAGGATAGTGTTTTTTTTTTCTTTTAATTTTGAAATTTTATATATGTAAAAAGGATCTTTTTAGAAGGTATTTTTTTTCTTCAGAATGCTTCTAAACAAATTTATACCTATCATAACTGCAAATAACTTGAAAATACTATGATATGGACTGTTATGATAAAATTGACTGGTTGTGTCATGATTCCTCATCTTCCAATTTTTTCCTTTTAAACCAAACTGCTTTTATTTTAATCATTCATGCATATAAAGTCAATTTTTTTTGAAAATCAATACAGCTTTAAATATTTTTTCATTTAGTCACTGGGAATGTGTCTTAATTAAGAAATTACATTAGAATATTTACCAGGGCATGCACTTCATGGAAGATTTATGTATTTTTTACACTAACCTGAACACAGTAAGTTTGCATTGGCTGATTTTTAGAGTTTGCATTCATTTGAGGGAAAAATCATATTTCCTTCTTAAAGTGGATTCAAATATTTAGAATTCATGAGCTTTCATGCCTTTAGTTCTTAAATAGAAGTACTATTTATCATCTGTCTTATGCTTTCACCCTTTCCATTACTATAGATTCTTTCTTTACATATTATTTATTGAGTTTACGCATGTGAATATATATATTTTTCCCTCCACCACTAAGTGTGTTCTTTTTTGTGTGTGCCTTTCCCAGCAACCTGCCACTCAGCCACTGCAGGAGTCCTCTGAGCCAGTTTTCATTCTTTCTTTCTGATAAATCTGATATGGCTGGTTGGCCGGACAATTGCAAGCCATTCCATTGCGCAGATTTATTCCTGAAAGAAAATAAAAAGGCATCGATCCAAGATCACTAGCATATCTCAGAAACCCTGACTCCAAGGCCAGATCTTTCTACAGAGAAGTCCCTTTTCCCATATCTCTTTCTCTCTTTTCCCCTCTTGACCAAGGATGGAAGGTAGACTACCCCCATTTAAAAAATACTAGGGATGCAAGGAATTATGCTCTAAATATTTTCTGAAGCCTTTGGATTAGAGCTACCTTAGATTAATGACTATGCCAGGTGCACATTTTAAACAATAAATTGAATTAGAGTGCCTTAAACATTACAATGCTTTAAAGTGGTGTCATGTTTATATTATTTCAAGCCAGTTATTAAGAAAATTTAACATATTAAAAATAGCGACATTTATGCTTTATTTTACAGTGTTCTGCTGCTGTTGGATATCTATGTGTAATTTGTAAGTGCCTAAAACATAAATGAAGCAATGATCAAAAAAGATGTTGTTACCTGCAACCTTATTAGCACTTGCAGTTTGATTTCACCCTTTTGAGAGATACTGCTTTATAAAGATGTTAATGTTTACATTAAAATTAGCTTATACATGTTCAAGCCTACAGCTGTTCTACAAAAATTGATTGTCAAGCATATTCTACTGTTATCTTTTACAATGATCTGAGTATGTGTTCAGGGCAGAATCTAATTATATTATAAACTTTTCTTCAGGCTATATCATTTTAGGAATGTTCTTCTATGTTACATTTGACCATATGGAACAAAATTGAACCTTATATCTAATACTCATTTTCTGGATTATTTTAAATATTGGGCAGTTGGAGTAAAACCGTACTTTTCATGCTTCCTAACATAGTTGTTGACTGAAGTTTACATTTATACTGACAATTCCTTAATTTTCTTTACTATTATTTTTTAATGAAAAGGTTCTACATCAATGTTTCCTGAGCCTGTAGCTGTGCTACCTACTTTGAAGGAGACATTAACTGCCTGTTTTGTTGTTAAGTTTGACATAGGACATAGCTAAGTGTTTTAAATCAGGATGTTTACGTTGTAGGGACAGATTCCTCCAGTTTCTTGTTAATACCTTGAGCAACTCATTCCATGTCTTTGTGACGTGGCTTCTGTGCCTGAGGGGAAAATGCATGTAATATACTCTGTCCATTGTATAGCAGTTTTCTGAAAAATGGCTTTAAAGTTCTTCCTTAATATTGAGGTACAGTCCAGTAACAAGTTAAGTGATATATTTTAAAATGTATACCCATACATACATAAATAAACACAATGTAACAGTGTAAACTTTCAGCAGACTATCTGTCGAAAGAACACCTTTTGGTTATTAAACCAAAGTATTTGTACTTGAAGGCCATTTCCCCCAAAATATTACTTTTCAGAATTGCTCTATGGTCTTTTTAGATTTCACTGTGTATGGCTTTTTCTCTCTTTCTGAGGTGTTGATAATCTGACATATTTATTATGTAAATTGACCTATTTTCCAAATCTTTAATCAAAGCTTTAAAGTCACTTTCTTGTTTTCATATTTGACACTTAAATGAGTGGTTTCTACTTGTATTAATTTTTTAAGAGGGAAGAGAATGGTCTCACTTCTATGACACAGAGGTGAAATATATGGGGCCAAATTGTAAAGTGTTTTTTTGTTTGTTTGTTTGTTTGAACATATAGTAATTGTTTTACAGTGGTTTTCATTTTACGTGTTACTCTGCAGGCCCGTTGCTTTGTACAAATCCAGAGGGCAGCAGCCACATAGAATTTAATGGGAACGGGTGCACACCTGCACTGTGGGTTGCGGGTCAGCAGCCCTGCTGTTGTGTGATGCTACAGAATAAAGCACCAGAATAAAAGTTAGAATTGGATTCTGGTCATACAGTCATTTTCTCTGTGATCATGGGTTAGACTTCTTGCTCTGTGTCTCGGTTTTCTGAGTCTCTCTTAGGGTGGCTAAGGTGATCCCTAAATGATTAGCATCTTGAATTTTTAAATGATTCAGTTGGACAGAAAAAACAATGTTTAGAGCATTTAGAAAGAGAAATCCTTTGGTTTTTAATTAATTTTGTTAGTGTGGATCTCTTTTCAAATTAATTCGTGTATGTAACCCCGGTCTCTAAAACAGGCAAAAGGGGAAAAGGAGAGCTGCTTCTATTAAAGCTCAGGCTAGACAACAGCTTTGTGCTCCCTGACATTGTCACTTCCCCACTCTCCTTCACTCTTGCCTCTACTCTCCTGTGCTTGCTTCACAGAAATCTAGCACTAGTTAGAAACTATCTAGTTCAGTCCAATCATTTTTTAAGTGAGGAAACTCGAAGCCTGCAGAAGTGAGATGATATAAGTTACCTGGCAGCTTCTGACACCAATATCATTTTCCTTAAAACACACAGAAGGACTTGAAAATTCAAGTTGTGGACACTTGAAAAAAAAAAAAGAATAAACAAATACAAGGTTGTGTTGCTTTAAAAGAGAATTGCAAAGTTGAAATGAAAACAAATGGATTAGAACTATAGGCCTAACTATCAAACTGTGAAGTTCTTTTCAAGGGGAAGACCGTGGGATCATCATCATCCTTAATTTATATTTAGGAAGTAATCATTGATTGCATTTATAGCTTGCCACACATTAAGATTAAAAAGAAAAATAGGGAGAGTGTTGACCCTGAAAGTCAGATAAGAGCATCTGCACTACTATCTGTATACAATAGCACCTTCAAGGTTTTATTTTACCTGGAACTTTATGAAGATGACCAATAAGTAGAGAATGGTTATATCTGTATTCTGTATTAAGTAATATACAAGCTTAAATAAAATGGCTTATAAGGAATAGACAATGGGTTCTTCATCACCAATGAGTTGGTAGGGACCCTTAACCAGCAAATACATGGGAATTCAGATTCTTCCAGGCCCCTCCTTGGACCCAAGGTTCTTTATCTTTTCCACTCTTTGTTGGGCCTTCTTCTTTCTTCAGATCTCTACTAAGATCACAGGTATATTCTTTGAATAAGTATATGAGCTAAACTTTAAGTACTAAGACTTTATAAAGGTATTTCTGTGGCACATTTGCTTCCTTCTGGTTGCCTTCTGTGAGATGCTGCCTGTGGGTCTTCTTACTTTGCAGTGTTCTTAATTTCACCTTAACTCTTTCTGATTGTCTCTTGTCTTCCACTAGGCACCAGAGCTTTCTGGGATTTGATCAGCATACTCATGGGCCATAGTGACAGAAGGGAGATTAGAAACTTGTTTTGGCAGGACGAGTCACTTCCTGTTAGGAATTTGAGATGAAAATGGACCCCCTGTAAAATATTAACATAGACACACCATGAAACTTCCTGTGCAACATCATTAAACCTCTCCCATGAGAAGTAGCTCAGGGTTATTACTGTTAATCATGTTATTTCCAATATTGTAGGGGTTAGTGAAGCATACTAAATACCAGAAAGAATATGCAAGACAGTTTCTGAATCTAGGAAGTTAGAGTAACAGGTATCAAGGCCCTATGAATGTTTATATGTATTTTATTGTGAACGGTAGCTAAAGCTATTTAAAGAAAACACAATGAATGGTGAAATAAGCACTCGTTTATTTCCCAGAATGATCAGACTTGTAAATAATCAGTTTCATCTACATTTTTACTACTCTTCTGACCTTTACTAATGTCTTGTCCCATATACATCCGGTATAGGTGGACATTCAGGTTTTAAGCCTTAAGGATACAAGTGGGGATTGTAAATTGTTTTAAATAGATGCATCTGCTGGTCATCTATGGTCTGCTAAGGATATCTCGTGGCTAAGCTGGTAAGGACTGAAAGAAGTAGCAATAGATTCTCCAGTTTCCGTGACTATATCTAGTGTGGTTATAGCTTGAGTAATAAGTAGTACAATTCTCTGTTTCAGGATGGGTTGCCTTCACTAGCAGGGGAATGCCTAATTGAGGTCATGGATGTTAGTGATTATTTTGCTTTAGGCGAACTCTCCTTTTACTAAAATCTGTCTTTGTCATTATTTTCTATTCTTCCTATAGGCTTAGAGAATATGAGAATATGAGTTTCTTTCTATAGGGACCTATGAAAACCAAATAAAAATAGAACAGTATTTCTTTTAGTCAAACACTTTTTATTTTCAGGAGTTCCTTTTGTCCTATCATTTTGTCTAGAACTAACGCAGTTAAACATGTTTTGTGTTTTTAAAAGGGAATTCGATTACATAGCTTATCAAAGTTTACTCCCTAAGATTTTTATTAACCCCATCTAGTGTTTAAAAACCTCAGAGCAGAGCTATTGCAAGATCCTCTGTACTGGTCCCCTTGTTGATGTCCTCTTCCAAGACTTCCGTCTTATCATTGCCAGATGCCCATTTCTAATATAATACTTTTATTATCCTAGTTTCTATTTGGAAGCCTTCAATGGATTTCCATTATAAAGTTCAAAGCCTACTAAAATAGTGTTCAGATTTTTAAAAATCCATTCTTAAGAGTTTTCTTAAGATGTATTCTAAGAACCACGCTGACCTCGTCAGTATTCCATTACTATCCCTTGCTTGTCTCTGCCTCTGCTTACCCCCTTCCCTGGAATTCATGGCTCACTTGTTGCCTCTGCCTGTTTAAACCTTTGAATCTTTTCAATTCTACATTAAATCGTACCTCTTCATTACATTTTTTTTTTCACTGATTAGCCTATAATCCTTATCTCTGTCACTTATCTGGTCTTTAATCTTAAACAATAGTGTAGTTTTAACTTTTTAAGAGCAGGAGTTTTTATCCCCTGCCGAGACTAATGCAGTGCCACATATATAGTAAGCTTTTTAAAAATATTTTTAAGTAAAAAAAATAACATACATTTGCTGAAACAATTTTAAGCTCATTCATGGATGGTTATTATTTGTAATTAAACCATACAGTGCACAAAGTAAGCGGTTCTCAAAACATAATTATAGAAATCTTAATAATAGATATTAGGCATGTTTACCCTGGGAATTTCTTTAGTTGCTTTCTTGAGCTTCCTAGGATATTTCTTTCAATGGATTGTTTCCAAGAATATATCACTTGTCCCCATTCCCATTTTTAGAGTCTGTTCATAATATGGTACAAAGTATTTCTGTTGGTTTTATTTTTGGTGAGTTAAATATATGTGAATACCATTCTTAAATGTAACTGTTTTAGTGGCCCACTATTTTTATGTGTCATTACTTTGCTATTTCTTATTTCCTATTTAAAAATTTTAATAAGTTTTTAAGCAGTAAGCATGTACTGATTCATCAATGTATTTCAGGACATGTTAGGAACAGGAGGACCTATAAGAAGCTCAAGGTGCCAACTTTCTCCTTTTAAGGAAGGATAGATGAGGCCAATAAAACACAATATAAAAAACATGTTAAAGTGGTTTTCCAAACCTTTGGGAGACACATTTGCCTTCAGAGAGATGCTAATAAGTATTTCATGAAAAAGGGGTTCCAGACCAAATGTGATATTTTCTATTCCTAGATATATGTGATAATACAACTTTGTTATAACTGAGATTTCTTAGTATCTTAAAATAGACAAATAGACATATGCCTACCATTTAAAAAAGCGTCCTATGAAGAAAGCACATTAGCATAACTAAACAGAGAGGTGACTGGGATTCTCTCAGCTGCTCTTTTAGATGATCCACTCTGCGTTCTGAAAATTGGTGAAATGATTATAGTATTTATAGTCAGATTCTGTGAATGAAAGATGCTCTTTCAGACATTTCTTCTTCAATTACCAGGTTGTAAGAAAGTCAGCCTTTCTAGGTCACTGCAGCACCCTCATTGTGCCTTAGTTTATAATGGCTTGAAAGACTTAAGGTAACTTTCAAAATTACCTAACAGTCTGCAGAGTAGTCTATTAATGAGAGAGTTGGGCATGGAGACATTAGCACTTCTGTCTGAATTCTTCTATAACTTTCTTGATTGTTTTTCCTCTAAGAATTCATGAGAGAGTTTGAGTCAGGGATTATTGTTCCTACTTTGTAGATGAGGAAATAGAGATATAAAGGAGTACTATGTAAGGGTGAAGCCTGACTGGAGCGTTTGTCTGGTACAGTTACATGTCTGCCCTGTCCTGAGAACCAGCTGGTTCTGCCTTCTGTGTAAGTGACAGACCTTAGGGATGTCTCTCAAAGGCATGGCTCCTCCACTGTACTTACCCCACTGTGTGGGAAAGGGGCACTTAGCACACCAGATCCTTCTGCCTTCAGGTCAACAGCTCTTTTTGTTTTCCCTGAAGTCATGTGAAGAAACTTGTCCAATAAATCCTTTAGGTTATATTCTATTTCTCCTTCATTGGATTCTCCATAGTTCTTTGTTTGTGTTTTGTATATTAAAGGACACAATCATGTAAGCTTTGTCTTCTTGAAAAAAACTTCAAAGCAGAGGTATAGCCAAGGTTTTGGGTCCTGCACTATACAATTTTGGGAACTTCTTTTAAAACAATTCAGAAATAGAAATACAAATTAAGAACAAAGCATTGGAATGCACCAATGCAAGAGAAGGGCTCTGAAGCTGAAGCCTTAAAAAAAAACAAAACAAAAAACTTTATGGTAACTCTCCCTATGTTAAAAAATATATATATATTTTTTAAGAAATAACATCATTCTTCTTTTACTAAGAACTTTGAGTGTAATTTTAATTTATTTTTCTACTTCATGTAGTTGTTATCCCACTATTAATGAAGAAGAACACATGGCTTCAAGAAAAAAAAATCCTGTGGACTAAAATCACGCTGTAAAGCATGTCAGTAATGTCTTCTGATGAAAATATGGGCTACATAGAGATCATTATCAGAATATATTTCTCTAAATATGACCATGCCAAATCCAGGTATATATCTATTTTCTTGATATCATATTTTTAAGTATGGGTCATGTAATACTGTCCCTTAGACAGTCTATAGTTTATAATGTGTAATTTAAAGGAATCTTGCAGTTTTGGTATGTAAAAACTGTATTACTAAGGCCCTACCCCTTGAAATATATAGCTCATTGAATTTTTAATCATTTATTATTTAGCATGGATAACAATCTGTCTTTGACTTTTACCCTCTGGCTGAGTTAAATGTGAACATTTTAACTACAGTAGACATTATTACTAGCTGTGAATGAAACAGTGCATCTAAATTAAAATCAGTATTTAGTTCAGATATATGGTAATTTTTAACTAATATATTAACACATTTAAGTAACAATAACAGGATTGGTATTTCAAGTTATACTTTTACTACGTAAAAATATCAGTTGAACAGTTAACAATATTTCCCAGTTGTTTAAACTTCAAATTTAGCAGCCCATTATCCCTGGTGATACATCGAAACCTCTAAAAGTGTACTTAGAATTAACGGAAATTGAAGTGATTGGTATTCCAGTATCATTCTTTAGTGGCCTTTTTTATTTCTTTTTTTTTTTTAAGTACAGGATGAAATTTGAAAGTATAAAAAGCTCTAAGATAAATTGAACTAGACAAAACATTTTATGCAACTGTTGGTGAAAGGGGCATTAGTTATTTCTGTGCTTACTGTATTGCTTGTGGCCAGAATTAGCACACCATGAGCCAGAGAAAGAGATAAGACAAACAATGGCACGCAGCTAATTTTGTTTAGCAAATTTAGATCTGATACATGTTATTTCACTCCTACAAACTGATTCAGTCACTCTTTGAAAGGTGCAGATGAAGTTTGTCTCCCACAGTTTTAACAGCTTTCACTCAATATTTATAGGCTCTATAAAAATAAATTTCTGTAAGTACCATATTTCTCACTGGCAGAAGGAGCACTGTGAAGTTAGATTTATAAATGAAAAAAAAAAGGAAAAAACAAAAACATTTCAATTGTTCCAGGTCTGCAAAGAATAAAATATGTCAAGACATCCAAAATATCTTTGTTTCAAGGGCATATATAGTCAGTTTTGGGTATTCAAGGATTTTGACTACATGTGAGTGAATCAGAAGTCCCATTATTTTATGGTAATTTTGTGATTTGAATCTGGCATGTGGTGAGACTCATATTCTGGAACTAGTCATTCATCTGCTATATAAGCCAACAGGATAGTATCCACTGTAATTATCAGGAAGTGGTTATAAAACAAAACAAGCAAGAAACTCAAACTTTGGTCTTTGTAAAAAAGTACCATCATGCAAAAGAAAATAAATTTTAGTGAAATTTCTGAATGAGGCTAATTTGTATGAAAAATGTCACAAAATGTGTTACACTTGATAGAAACATGATTCAGGGAAAAGCCAGGGGTTTGTGCAATAATATCCATAATTTGGGACTATCTTAAACATTTCTAAAAGTCTTTTCTAGCACAGCAAATTAAAAGACACCTGAAGGTTATAATGTTATTTATATATCTGCTAGAGCTTTGTCATGGTTTAAGACTACATTCTCCATAATCAAGCTCACTATAGAGAATAATTCTCATATTCATGAATTGTTCATCTCATCATATTTCCTGTGGTTATTTCAAGGTTAATTTTTTTCAGACAGCTTCTCTCTTGATTAAAGTCTGTAGTAATTGTATATGTGCTGATATAGCACATGAAGGGTTTAAACTAAAGACATCTTTGATTTCATACCAAGTCAAGATCAAATGCTTTTCAATGCTTCCTGTTCACATATATGAAAAATGACTTTAATGTTTATTCTTAATTTCAACTAAGAACGTGAAGACTTTTGTTTGGCGTTTTCAAAATCCTGTAAATCCTTGTGTCCTTTAAGAATATGAGAAGAAAAGTATTTATCATTACTAGGACTATTATTCAAGTGCTATGTTCCTTACAACTTTACTGATTGTTAAAATATTGAAATACATTCTTACTTGATTGGCTTTCCCAGATCTGCCCCCTCACCCCTTCCAGCACCCCTTTCTTAGACTTTCCAGATCAACTAAAGAATTAATACCTGGCAAAATCATGGACCTGCATATTTCTGTTCTGGCATATGCTGTGATCCATTCTGATGTCCCTTTTTGCCATTATAGTCACTAAACAGTTTCAATGTTACCCTTACATATTATAAAAGTTTTGCCATAAGTTTTTAAAATAATAGTATATGAATAATATGATAGTAACTTTGCCACAATTAAGTATTAGCCAGTTTGAAGAAGGCATGTTTCCAACTTAAGTGTATAATAGCAAAGGTACTTTCTTATTTGACTTGAAGTTTAAAAAGAAAGGGCTTAAAAATGATAGACAGGATGTCATTTGTCTACATATTGAATTCACCTAGGAGAAAATCACTTGAGGGAGGCAGGCCAAAGGACTCAAATAAATGGGTACTATGAATTTTCCTGAGAATGGATGTGGATGAATTGGGCTGCTGAAGAATCACAGCAATTTGAATTTCTGATTGCCATAATTTATGCAATGATAACCATATTACATGCTTACATTATTAATCAGAATGAATAGTTATCTGGCAAGGTGTCATTTGTCCCATGTGTGTATTAAGTCAGTTAAGACATGGGAGTGTTCCTTGGTGGCACAACACATACTCTCTTCATTTCTAGTGAAAAAGGAGAAGAACACATCCAGTTTAAAATTTTACATTTACACAATTAAAATGTAATATCATGAAAGAAATTGTGAATATCAACTTAATTATACTCTTGGTAACAGATTTGGACATGTGATTTCTTTCTTTACTTTTTACAAAGAAAACTATATTTTAACAGAATAATGGAGTACCATTTCCCTTGAAGAATGATTAAAGAAAGAAGGAGATGCCAAGTATGGAAAAGAGGAGGCTTGGGAAGGGGGCATGATAACCATCTGCAAAAGTTAGAGGGTTGTTACATAGAACAGGGGTTAGCACTGTTCTGTGTAGCCTTGGAGAACAGAAACATTAACAGCTGTTTGAAATTGTAAGGCATCAGATTTCGATTGAACACCATCAAGGAGTTTCTCACAGTTAGAGCTTCCCAGTGTTGGAATGGTCTGTCCTGGGATGTAGTGAGTTCCTTCATGTGAGGGGTGGTGAGCTCTGATTTAACCTTCTATGATAAGGAATGAATGAGGCAGCTGAGGAACAACTGGTCATGATGTTGAGGGGTGGGGTTTGGGTTCAGTGACTTCTGAGGGTCCTTTCTACCCATAGGGTGGGCTCTATTACAAGTACACTGTGCCCGGGTATCCTTTCCAGGTCTCTGAAAAATAGAACCAATGAAACTCAAACTTCATGTCTCTGTGGCTAGGAGTCCCACTGAAATACTTTTTTACCATCCTGACTACCCTTCATAGTTGGGTGGATTTGTGAAGGATCTTTGAAAGATTGATTTTCTTATATATAAGATATTTTGCTTTTGTTTTTTCTCAACAGTCTCTGTATTAGACATTCATACCTCTAACCAGTGTACTATCACAAATAATTCTCACTTTTAAAAATTGCACAATGTGGAATAAAAGTATACGAACATATTGTGCTCCTGGTTTTATGCCAGCATGTATTTATAAGACTGTGTCTAACTAGACCAGAGGGAAAAATGCATAAGCAGGTGGGGGCATAGGCAGAGTAGGGAGTTAGAAATCTGCACTTCCAGTTGTGAGTGGAGGATGCAGTGTTAAAAAATAGCAGCAAAAGATAAGCACTTTCCTAAAAGGAATGAAAATCAAAAGGTGGTAAAAAGACGAAGTTATGTGTGCATGCTTCACTTAGTTACAAATAAAGTAGATCTTTATTAGCTTGGGAAATATTTTACTTCAAGGCCTTTGACATTTCAATCTCTGTTACTACTTCTTTTGGATCTGCACTGTAAGAAACACACTAAATACAATTTTCACTTTTTTCTTTTGTGCCATTCTTTTAACATACTTTTATGCTTTTCTGATAGGAAAACTGCTTTCCTGTAATATACTACCTTCACCTTACATTGTTCTGATTTACCACCTCTCTTTACTGTTGGCAGTCTGTATCAATTATAATGCCTCCTCTGCATGAGCACTGTGACTGCTGGTACTTTGAATGCATTGACTTCAGTGTTCCCTAAAACTTGCTTGGTAGGTGGTATGAACTCCATTTTGTAGATGAGGAAACTGAGACTCATTACATAATTGGCTAAAATCACAAACCCACTTCTCAGCAGAGGCAATATTCTAATAATACCCTTGAATATTATTGAGAACCCTTTAGACTTAGATTTTGGTTACCTATCTTTAAAGAGACAATGAGTGAAGACAACATATGCAAGAAAAATAAGTTTTTCTTAAGCTTCTATCTAGCCGTGGTCCTCCCTTTTGTCTTAGTTTCTTGGTCACTTCCCCTGTCTTACCACTGTGTAGATTACTCTGAGCTCTTATGTTTTTCCAGCAGTTCCAGGCCCTCCTGTTGTTACTTCCTGCTGAGTATCCTCACTTGGATATACCATAGTGTCTCCAATTCAAGATGTCCAACATTTTACTTTTTTCATTTCACAGTTTAGTATGCTTTTCTTAATTGTTATACATTTTTTAAAAAGCACAACTCTTCATTGGTAAAAAGCCAGGGAAAAATGAAGGGGGAGGGAGTTAGAGGGGGAGACAAACCATGAGAGACTATGGACTCTAAGAAACTGAGGGCTCTAGAGGGGATGGGGGTGGGGGGATGGGTTAGCCTGGTGAGGGGTATTAAAGAGGGCACGTACTGCATGGAGCACGGTGTTATATGCAACAATGAATCATGGAACACTACATCAAAAACTAATGTAATGTATAGTGATTAACATAACATAATAAAAAAAAGCCAAGGAATCCTAATATCTAACCTTTATGAAAGGCCTGTATGTCAGGAAGTATGCTAAGCCTTTCTCATACAATATCTCACCTAATCTTTGCAACATGGACATTACTGTTCTCATTTCACAGGCAAGGAAACAAAAGATTAAAGAAATTAAGTAGTTTACCAAATGGCACACACCTGTGCACGTGATGGATCTGTGATGCCTAAGCTCCTATTATTTTCACATGATCCAAATATCAATATTTTATATATGAAAATAAAACCTATAAGAAGGGTCTTGACAATATGGATTAGTTTAACTATTTTATGACATTTACAATTATTTTATTTGATGTCTATAATAGTTATTTAATAACCAGGTGTATTTGTGAATATGTCAGACTTAGAAACAAGATCAAATATATTAATAATATATGCTACTTTTCTATTGTATTATAATTTCTAATTATAATACACATTTCTAATATTGTCACCTAATTATATAAATACACTTATAATATTTCAAGTAGAATGATAAGTTTAGTCCACTTTTCAAAATGATAATATTAGGTAAAATACTGCAGAGATTCAATAGAAGAACTTAAGAATTAAATAGCCCAGGTTTGAATCCTAACCATGTAAAGATGGGTTAGTTACTTGAACTTTCTAAGCTTCAGTTTTCTCATCTGAAATTCTAATACTAGTATCAACCTCATAGTTGTGAGGATTAAATGAGACAGTACATTTGAAACAGTATCAACCATGCAGTAAATGCTCAATAAATGGTAACTATATACCAGGTATACTATCCTGGTATTAACAGTAGAATGATACCTAAGGCAGTTAAAAGCAAAAAAAAAAAAAAAAAAAGCATCATCATAAATTTGAAGTTACAAAATGTTAAATTTGGGAAAACCATGGACTTTTTGAGACTTTCTCATAATTCAAGTTCTGTGCCCCATGTTTATAAACAGGTATGCAATATTGGTTTGCAGAATCATTGTATATATGGACAGGCAAGAGTACTATAAATAGACTATATGGGAAAGAATTTGGCTCTCTCTTAGGGGCAGTTTTCTCAAATCATTTTTCCTTCATATTCTGTTTTTATAGTTTTGGTATTAAAAAAAGCTTACAAAGACAGTTTTGTTTCAAAGATTTATGTTTACCTGGAAAACTCAAATCCTCTGTCCTTTCATCCTTATTGTTTTTTAAAGCACTTTCAAGAGAAAATGGTTTTTAATCAAATTCATGAGATAACTTTTTATGTTACATTTTATAGGCATTTAAACTTTTCACGATAGGGCACAACTAATATAATGTATGACAGAATGTATTTTTTGGAAAAAAAATTCTGCAGGCAAGAGCAAAATCTTCAAGATCTACATACAAATACCGAACAGATTTTGCCACATAGAAGAAAGTCTGTAAGTTGTGATTATTAAATGTTTTCCATCATAGTTTGGACACATTTATTTAGATAATTAAGGAATCAGGTAAGGGCTCTGCATGTCATAATAAGGTGTTTAATTCACAGGGCTATACTAATAACGCTCACTCAGTGATTAACCCTGGAACACCTCAAAACCGTGTGTGTTGAGAAAAACTACTACTAATGGGAGGGGCAGCTTTTGCTCTTCTAAAGTTGACTGCTTTCTTTTTTTTTTTTTTGTATCTTTTGCTTAATTTAATTTTTCATTTATTTATTTTTTTATTATGTTATGTTAATCACCATACATTACATCATTAGTTTTTGATGCAGTGTTCCATGATTCATTGTTTGCATATAACACCCAGTGCTCCATGCAGAACGTGCCCTCTTTAATAACCATCACCAGGCTAACCCCTCCCTCCACCCCCCTCCCCTCTAGAACCTTCAGTTTGTTTTTCAGATTCCATAGTCTCTCATGTTCGTCTCCCCCCTCCGATTCCCCCCCTTCATTCTTCTCCTCCTGCTATCTTCTTTTTTTTTTTTTAACACACGATGTATTATTTGTTTCAGAGGTACAAGTTTGTGATTGCTTTCTTGCAATAACCGCAAACTTCCCATAGCCAGTGAGTTCAGTCAGGAAAATAGTTCTCTCTCCTATTTACCCATTTGGAAATTTTCAAGAATATTGTAAATTGTCCATTTTGACAAAAAGTAAAAGTAAAGAGAGAGTTATTTTTATTTTTATTTAGGCTATTATTTGGAGTGAGGGTTAGGTAGAAATTTAGCTTACAAGCTCCATTACGTGTTATTTTATTCAGCTGACAGGTAGCGCTTCAGAATAATATGGGTAGTAGGGATGTATGCTTAGTTTTCTATCAGAGTTTCTGGGACAAACCAACTATGAGTTATACCCTTGAAATAAAGACCTTTTAACATAGCAGTTGTTTATTAGGTACAGGTGTTGACTTTTGCTATAACCGAGATCCCCTATAGCAACATCTATACTTTTTACTTAAATGCAAACCAGTAAACTGGAATATTAAACCATAACCCAGGCCAATATCACTGATTTTCCTCCATTGATTTTGTTATTATCTATCATTAATATGACATTTTCTTTAACCTATGGTTGATCACAAATTTAGAGGATAGATGTGTTATCTACATATTTGAATACAAATAATTTAAAAAGATATTTATCAAATGAAGATGTCCTGATATATTTTAAACAAAGATATTATGAGCAGATGAATGTGTTTCATAAATGACAATAGTAGTTACTATGGTAACCCTTAACCAGGTATTTGGTGGTGTAACTTAGATTAGTCCTAGTCTACCAACAGGGTCACAAGGTAATAGAAACGAGTGTAATTAATATTCAAGGCCTGAGTTTTTAAAAAAGACGATGTGCTGAGTTTATGAGAGAAGCAGGGATATTGAACAGGGTAAATTAGACTGCTAGAAATGAAATGACCACCACATAACATTCAGCCAGTCTCCTTCCTTTATCTCACTCCATGCTGGCTTTCCTTTTAGATCCTATTGTCCGCCACCCCTGAGTGGTTCTAATTGCATCCATGAATCAGGAACCAACTCATTCTGTTCTTACAAAGCAGTCTCAATCTTTCACTGTCAGTCAATATCCTACTAAAGAACCAGTCTAGAGAGTGCCTTTTCTATTAGAAAGAGTTTTTAGTTTTGTTATTAATTTTGATTTTCTTATTTAACACTCATCATATAAATTCAAAAATACTATTGAATTTGTTAGGGTTCCCTGTGTTTATGAGTTAACACCCTGCCCCAGCCCCTACCACCAAATATCAAATATTCCTCTTACTGACTTGTACATTTAGAGGAATTTACAAAGGTGCTAATTATGTCACTTATTTCTGTCAGTAGTGCTTTGATATATGGTCTTTTTTTTTTTAAGAAACTTTAAAAGATTTTATTTATTTATTTGACAGAGAGAGAGAGCACAAGTAGGCAGAGAGGCAGGCAGAGGGAGAGAGAGAAGCAGGCTCTCCACTGAGTAGGGAGCCCGGCATGGGGCTAGATCCCAGAACTCTGGGATCATGACCTGAGCCTAAGGCAACCGCTTAACCGACGGAGCCACCCAGACGCCCCTTGATATATGGTCTTAATCTGTGTGTAGCACTTTGGATTTTTAGCTTTGATGTTGTTTTATTTTATTTCAAATCATTTTGTACCCTTATTTAGTTTTCACAAATATACTAAAGTGGGTTGTCTATGGAAATATCTGCCTGAAATGAATATAAGCAGGAAATTATTGATTTTTAAAATGAATTATTTCCCTCAGATTTTAGTGAAGACAATTTCAAATAGCCATTGTATTTACCCTTTATCATTTCAGGCAGTAGCTTTTAATATCATCAAGCACATTATCACCATCAATATGTTCCTAAAAAAAGAACATGATGATTTATAATTTTTTCCAAAAGGAGAGTTGGGAAGTTGTATGTATTATGCATTTAAATTTTGGTATATTTACGTTACATCAAACTCCTTGTAATTCATAGATTAAATCCTATTTCTCACATTTCTAATAATATTTTAAATTATCCCAATTAAGTAGAATTCATTGTCCTTTTTTTAAAAATTAGGGATGAATGAGCTATCATACATTATATTGCTAAGAAGAAAAATAGCAAGCACTTTGAGAAATAAAGTTTAGAAAAGGAGGTTTTGTCGGTTTTTCATTCTTTTCCATCAGAAGTCTTGATTAGGAACACCAGTGCATATGATTCTGGGAACACACAAGAATGGCAGCAGTGGTAGGTCCCAAATAACTATTTTCAGAAGTGGTTATAAGCAGCTGTCCCTTTGACTGTGATCCCCATTTGGAATAGTCCCAGAACTTGTGAAAGATATCTTCTCTAGGATTATTGCCTGACATGCAACTATTCATGTCCTAAGACCTCACATTGATCCCCCATCTACTCCCCCCGATCACTGTTTCTCCAGCAGGAGTTTGATGTGGAGTTAGAGGCTGGACTAGCAGATCTTATTACCTCAGAACAATCATTATTCCTTTTTACCAATTCTCCCTCCTATTCCTCTATTTCAACTATGAAAAAGTTCAGTTAACAGTTCGAGCTACTAACCTATATAGAAATTAAGTCTAAGTGGATTGCCAAAGTTTTCCTTCACAACAAGTATTAAAATTGTACCTAGCAAGGGCTTATAGTGCCAGAAATGGTTTATTTTTATACAAATATTTTGATTCATGGTGGTTTCATCCATCACTGCAGTTCTCTTAGCGCATTGTTATGCTCTTTGGGTTTTACAAGTATGCAAATGTTGAAGTATATTTAATAGCCCTCACACTCTTAAATGTCCAGTTATTTCCTGAGATTTTTAGGTGGGTCTTGGGAAATTCTGAGATGAAATTATATAATTTGTAATTGAGAAATAACATTCATTCTTGAAGAGAATTTGCAGTGAGGGAATTACGGAGGAAGAACTAATTGATGCCCTATCTATGGTTGAGATCAGAGGCAATGATGAGAATTATGTTTTCTCAGATTATTTTTCTAGACATGGACTCTCTTTGTTCCTTGAAAATTGTAAACTGAGATGTGCTTATATGGAAAATCCATTGCTTATCAATTAATTTATTATTACGTTAGACTGATTTATGGTCAAAATTGACCAGTGATATTGTCACCAAACACTATTCATTAAACAAATTGTGTGTATGATATATATGTATGATTTATATATATTATATATAATATATATCGTAGCTGAGAACAATGGAAAGTGCATAGATATTCCCAATTACTGATACCATTTTAAGTTTTCTTTCCTACATTTTTCCTTGTTGGAGTAATGTATTAATGTATTTTTACAGGTCAAAAATTGAAACAGCTCCGCCTTGTAGGATTGTGTTATTTTTTTTTAATACAGTGTGCAGTGTTTTAATTCTTATAATAACAGTGTTGTTCCCTTTGCCAGCAGGAGGCCCTTCAAAGCAAGATGATGCCTCCTGGTTAGCAGATTTCTGTATAAATAAATAACACCTTGCGCATTTCTTTCAAATACCTGACTAAGTGAGATAATGCTATATAACTTTTTTTTTTCATTTAAAAAATAGCTGTATTCTGTCAGTGACCTGTAATGAATAGCGCTGCAAGGAGAAGCGACAGCCTCATTCACCTTGCATCCATGCAGAAATAACTGAGCTCTATTCCCATGGCTGGAGAGAGAAGAAGAAAGAAGAGAATGAAAGAAAAGAACCGACCTTGGACTGTAGTTTCTCTCATGCTAACAAGGAAAAGTTTACACAGACTATTTTTACTAGATTGAATTTACCACTCAACACACAGGAAATAATCCCTGGATACTAAGCATTTGGAAAGTTATTGATAATAATGATGTGGTGGATATATAGTAAACAGTCTATTTCCCTGAATTCGATATATTTTTCTGTTAACTTTTCATCAATTGGCAAAATATTGATCTGAAAAAATTTTATTGATTGAACATAGTGATGTGGTGACTACAAATAGTTTTTGAGCAAAGGTGACAATGTATGTTTAAGCTTTTCTAATTCAAGACATGACAATTTCATTTCCTTCACATTGTCCTCAAGCCTCCCTAAAAAGTGCCATTAATAGCATTTTGAAATGTTTAATATAATAAGGGAAAATAAGCTCTATGCTATAGAACAATACATTTTTTCTTAATGAAACTTTGGGAGATTTGGTAATTTTCAATTTTAAATTGTGATTCACATTTAGTTATTCTTAGATTTTTAATTGATATTAAATGGACAATATAAAAATATGCAGTGATTTAGGGCCTAAAATTAAAGCCTTTGCTCAAACGTCTCACATTAAAATTTATGGAAATCATGCAAACATAGTTCAGTGAGATTCAGTCCATTGTAATTATTTATACATTCTGCCATTCATTTGTCCAACACCTAACAGGCATTGCCCAGCAGTGGGATCAAACAGCCTGATTTAAAGATCAAGACTAAAAAAAATATTTGGCCCTGGATCCACAATTAGACTATTTCAATCTATATAAAAAGTCAGGATTAAAGGATTTTAATATATTTGCCATCCAGGAAAGAACATCAGTCACTACAATACTTGATATACTCAGAACCTCTGGGTAATTTTTATTAATAAGCATATAAATTCAGCAAATTCCAGTGACATTGCAGATTATTTTGGTTATTGTAATAAATACATTTTAATGTTTGCGCTGTTTCTAATATATATGAGACTTGGAATTGTTTGCAAGAAGAGTTTTCAAAATGATCATTCTTTCCAGTTACTTTACCGAAAATAAATTTAAGACTCAGAGAAATTATTTCCCTAAGAATAAGCATCCAACAAGTGGAAGAGACCAGTAAGGCTTCTGGTCAACAGGAGGTTATTACAGGTTAAATTTGCCAGGAGTCAAAAGTTATAAGCAGATTTTTGACTGCAGTAGGGGGTCAGTCCCCTAACCCCCACACTGTTCAAGAGTCAGCTGTATTTCCACAATTTCAATGCAGAAGATCAACACAGGTGCTATTGATGGTGAACAAACATAGATTTCAATAAAGGGAGAAAAAAGTTGGAATAAAATACTATTTTCATGTCTATAGAAATGATTTTTTTTAATTCCTATAAAGTTTAGTTGTCTCATTTCCAATTAAGAATGGATAACAGGGGCACCTGGGTGGCTCAGTCGTTAAGCGTCTGCCTTTGGCTCAGGTCATCCCGGGGTCCTGGGATCGAGCCCCGCATCGGGCTCCCTGCTCCACAGGAAGCCTGCTTCTCCCTCCCCCGCTCCCCCTGCTTGTGCTCACTCTCTCGCTGTGTCTCTCTCTGTCAAATAAATAAATCTTAAAAAAAAGAATGGATAACAAATCAGGTAACATGTGGAGAATGGTCTGTTCTAGGATATAATAACTAAAATATGAACTTTAGGGTCTAGGTTTGGGAGTTGCTAGCTGTGTGATCTTGGAAAACTTCTCTGTGCCTTAGTATCTTCATCTTTAAAATGAAAGAAAATACACCCCTACTTCCTGAGGTTGTTTGGATGATTATATAGGAAAATGTGTATAAAGCACTTAGCATGATATTTGGCTTATAATAAGTACTCAAGAAATATTACTGTATTTTTATATCAAGGTCTTTTTTAGGTAGTTATTTTTCATGCTATATTTAATGCTTTAGATAATTATTTTTTAAAACTATTACATTAATTTATGTAAGGTACTTTGTCTTTGGTATTCCATCTCAGAATACTGAATATACAAAACAAAATTTATTTCATTTAATACACATTTATTGAGTAGCTACTTCTGTACCAGGAGTTGAATCAGGAACATGTCAAAGAATCTAGTGAAGAAGGCAGATGTAAAAATAGCTACTTTCAGTATTTTATGATAAATGGTATGTAGAAGGTGCTCTGGAATGAACCAAAAAAAAAAAAAAAAAGGAACATTTAGCCCAACTTCGAGGTTGGAAAGATTTTTGGGGGGAGATGTTTTCTGAAATGAGTCATGAGGATGAACAAGAATTATTCAAATGAAGAATGGTGAGGAGAGTATTCCAGAGAGAGGAGTCTACGACAGACTTAAAGGAGCTGGAAATTATAATGGAAAGTACAGTGGACAGTTAATCCAGTGTGATTAAAAAATAAATGTCAGGGATGGGCAAAGGATGAGACTGAAAATGTAGAGAGAGGTCACAAGGAACCTTTTATCTCTAACTAGGAGATTGCTTGCTTGTTTGTTCCTTCTTAAAGTAATTGATGAGGGTTATGTGCTGGTTTAATTTACAGAATTTATTATCTAATAAGTGTGTGTGTATGTATGTATACGTGTATGAATCAGGGTACATGACCCACTGCTCAAACAAGCTAGTATTTGGCAACCCTGATTTTTAGATATAGTAGTATACATAGAATGAAATATTAAAGTAAATACCAAGTAAAAGACCTTTGGACTTGAAAATTTTAGAGACAGAATCAAATTTAGGTCATGTGTCTTGGAAAGCTACTGGGCTTTGTTTATAGAAAGGAAGGAAATGAGGGCATTAAGATGAAAGGAAACATTAAAATAATATTTATTGGCCTACACCATATATCAGACTCTGTGCTAGGTACTTTCACATAAATTATCTCTATAGTTCTGACAATACAGACCTGTTTAAAATATCACAGATCTGTACCTCTGAAACAAATAATGTAATATATGTTAAAAAAAAAAAGATAGGAGGGGAAGAATGAAGGGGGGTAAATTGGAGGGGGAGACGAACCATGAGAGATGATGGACTCTGAAAAACAAACTGAGGGTTCTAGAGGGGAGGGGGGTGGGGGGATGGGTTAGCCTGGTGATGGGTATTAAGGAGGGCACGTTCTGCATGGAGCACTGGGTGTTGTGCACAAGCAGTGAATCATGGAACACTACATCCAAAACTAATGATGTAATGTATGGTGATTAACATAACAAAAAATTTAAAAAAAGTTAAAATTATCTGTATTATATCTGTATTTACATCTGTATCTATTTTTTAAAAAGATTTTGTTTGAGAGAGAGCGTGAGAGAGCACAAGCAGGGGGAGGGGCAGAGGGGGGGATGGGCATAGGGAGAGGGAGAAGCAGGCTCCCCACTGAGCAGGGAGCTGGACATGGGGCTCCATCCCAGGACCCTGGGATCACAACCTGAGCTGAAGGCAGACGCTTAACTGACTGAGCCATCCAGGCGCCTTTATCTGTATCTCTTATAGTTCTATACCTATATTTCTCAAAAAGGTGAAATAATTGTATAAAGTCAAAAAGTGGGGCACCTGGGTGCTCCACTTTTAGTTGAGTTGTCCCCCATTCCTGAGGGGAGAATCATAATTACTTTAAACCAATTTCATTTCCCATCCTAGTGCTTGATTCAGTTATGAAAATGGGATAGCATACTGGTCAATGAAAGGGGAAGTGTGGTGGGCTTCAAGAAAAAGGTTTCCTTACTAATGAAAAGGGATACACAGGCGAAACATTCATCATTTTGGCTAGACATCATCATGTCACCGTGTGTCATCTGGAATTGTGGCAGTCCATCCTCTGGTCCCGGGTGTAGACATCAGTAACAGCCCAAGAAAGGCAGAGTGGAAAGACAAACACTTGGATTCTCCATGACCTTGTTGAGCCCCTGAACCAGCCCTGAATTATCTCTATCTCTGGACCTTCTATATGTAATAAATCCCTTATTTTTTAAGCCATATTTATAGCCAAACTATTTTAATTGATACAAACCCTAAATCTTCAAATACAATACCCTGACTTATTTGTTCCATTATGTAAGTAGCAGACTCATCGCAGGTCGTCTTCTTCACTTTGACCATCCCTTGTAGGCATTAGGAAGAAATAGGTAAGTTTGAAGGAAAAATTAGGTGTCTACTTAGGGGCGCCTGGGTGGCTCAGTTGGTTAAATGTCCAACTCTCAATCTCAGCTCAGGTCTTGATCTCAGGGTTGTGAGTTCAAGCCCCACACGGCTCCACACTGGGCATGGAACCTATTTTTTTTTTTTTTTTAAACAAGCAGGTGTCTGCTAGTGTTATAGAATCCAGGTCTGAAAGAGATGTGAGAATGGTGACTGACAATGAAAAGGAGGGTTGCTCAGAGTTGTTAGGAACACAGTTATAAATTCCAGATCTTTGTTGCATAGATAATTGCAAAATTTCATTATGTTTTAAAACTCCTTCTTTGGGTATCCTTAAGTATCCATTATTCCCTAAACACTATACTTAAACTTTAGATAAGGTTATTTGATTCTCATGAACCTTTTGTGTTTAGGGTAGAAAATATTTTACCTCCCACAAAGTGTTGCCTTTAGAAGCCCAGTATAAAATGTTTACCAGCTTTCAGAGAAAAGGTACACTGTTTGCAGAAGGTCTAAAATTGTTTGAGAAGATACATAAAATAAAAAAAAGTTAACACTAAAGTGGCATCTTTGGTTCTATATATCTATATTAAGTGAAACTTTTTAAATATATTTGCAGGTAGAAATACTTAATTTGGAGGAAGATGAACTGTTTTCTTCGCCTTTAAAAGTATCTGTTGAGCCCTGCCATAAACAAGAAACTGGACTAATCATTGATACATAGTCATTGCATTACATTCAATGTTTTCTTCTTAGTATTTTGTTATGATTTCATTGGCTATAAATCAAATAGTCTTCAAAATAATAAAGTCATTCGATACTCCTGGTTATTCTATATATACTTAGAAAATAATTTTACTTCAATTCTCTATTAATAGGGATTTGAACTGCTATGACTAATGATTATCAGTGTCTTCCAGATATTATTTTTCCAGATAGATATTTTACTAGTGGAATATGAATGAGTGTCATGCCATGTTAGCAAATGTCCCACTTAAAATATTGATGACTGACATATGATTTTAGGCTTTTCAATCTGATAAATATAATCTAAAAAATTGAATTGCCCTGCTATTCTACCTACTGGCAATTATGTGGTCTCCTATTAAGGAATTTCATAGTCTGATAATTCATTTTGTTCCTACCCTGCCATAATATTATTATTATTTTTATTTTGTTCAGTTAGCCACTGTATAGTGCATTAGTTTTTGATGTAGTGTTCAATGATTCATTAGTTGCATGTAATACCCAGTGCTCATCACAATATGTGCCCTCCTTAATACCCATCACCTGACTACACCATCCCCCAGCCCCCTCCCCTCTGAAACCCTCAGATTGTTTCCTGGATTCCACAGTCTCTCATGGTTTGTCTCCCTCTCTGATTTCTCCCCCTTCAATTTTCCCTCCCTTCCCCTCTGGTCCTCTGCACTATTCCTTATGTTCCACATATTAGTGAAACCATATGATAATTGTCTTTCGCTGCCTGACTTATTTCACTTAGTGTAATCCCTTCCAGTTCCAGGTACATATATACAATGAAATATTACTCAGCCATTAGAAAGGATGAATACCTGCCATCTAATAATATTAACCCGCCATTTAAATAATATTGCTGAATATATACCTGCCATCTAATAATAAACCCGCCATTTAAATAATATTATTTAAAATTTGTTTTTACTATAATTTTTCAAATGTCTTAACAAGTAGTATCATTGATTATGAAAAACCTTTTAATCAAATCCTATTTATGAGTTAGGACCAGAAGACATGAAATGACAAGGTCACTAAGATCTTAGTCTTTAAAATATTTTAAAACTATAGACTTTTCTAAAATAAGATGAAATCAGAGAGGGAGACAAACCATCAGAGACTCTTAACTATAGGAAACAAACTGAGGGTTGTTGGAGGGGAGGTGGATGGGGTAACTGGGTGATGGGCATTAAGGAGGGCACGTGATATAATGAGCACTGGGTGTTAAATGCAACTGATGAAATCACTAAACTCTACCTCTGAAACTAATAATATACTATATGTTCATTAATTGAATTTAGATTACAAAATGGTTGAAAATTAAAAAAAAACTATAGACTTTTCTCCTTTCTTCTATACCTTGTCAAGCCAGCTTATTACTTCTATAGCTTACATAAATATGTAGACTTATGTACCCTTCAGTTTTATTTATATTACACAATAGCTTAAAGCTGTATTGGAAAGCACCCAAATTTATCATTAGCCAAATCTATTAGATGAGAGTAATTATGTAATCATCATATCTATAGCTAAATGATTATGCTTTTGTGTTATGTCTAGTAGTTAAGTGTGATGTAAGTAAATACATTTGAGAACAAAGTGAACTGAAATAGTTTGTGCCATGTCTTTTCAGGTTTAAAGTGTTTCTAATGATAGAAATGTTAAATGTTTATTTAATGTTACACTTAAATGTTTCTACAAATATCTGCTATATGCTGATATTTGGTAGTGAATTCTTGGGATATTTCATTGTTAATTAAGCATTGAAAGTATTCTAAAGGTCCCAAATTTAGGAAATTACTTCATTAGGATCAGATAAACTCTAGTGAAATGAAGCCCATATTGCATATATCAACAACTTCTAACTCACCTAATAATTAATCAGTTTGTAGTATCAGTAACAATAGTTTTACATGATGTTTTTGGAATGCATACTCTATGTCAGGCTCTGTGATAGATGCTTTACATAGAATATTTCATTAGAATATGAAAAACATCCTGCATTGTAGGAATTTTTATTCACATGCTATCAATGAAGAAATTTACCTAAGCTTACCTAGCTAGAAAGCAGTAGAGGCATTATCTAAATTCCTGTTTGTCTGACTCCAAAGCTAGGGGTAGTTCTTCCCATTGTAACACTGCATATTGGGAATGTGGAACATAAATTTATTTAAAATAAATTATTTACAAGTAATTCTAACAGTGATGACTTATGATGATAAACCACAGAATACTGTGTAATAATTTTTATACAAAATTAAAGAAGCATATTAAAGTTTTAATCCCTTGTGATGCCAGACTGAGGAAGATATTTGAATCTTGACCAGTAATAACATCAATAGAATTTGACCTCATTGCTTTTAAGACCTTAGTATTATTTATATAAGAAAGCAATTTTATAAAAAGCATATATCAAATGAATTAAAAGAGTCATAATAAAAGAGAAATTGTAACAATATATTATGAAATGGTATAGTACATCTCACTACTCTTGTATGTTTTCACTCTGAGATTTTGAAAAATTAGCAGTTATTTGCCTTGGACTCGTCATGCTTGGGTAACAGTTTTTTTAGGTAATTATTTTTCATCACCATTTCCAAAGAAATTGACAAAATACTTCAAGCAAAGCTTTATGTAGGCGGTTCCTAGCTTCTACTTTTAGGGAAATATTCTGGAAGAAGAAACTAGAATTTCAGAATATATGAGAAAGTATAAGCAAAGATGCAAGGTCTAAGGATATTAGAAAATATTGTCACTTTAATTCAAAAAGTTTTTCAGAGGTTCTTGGCAGACTTCAGAGTGCAGAAGCAGTTGATTATTGGAATTGGCAGATGACAAAGAAGAAATTTGGAGATGCAATGAAAGCAATACTGGAAAAATTTCAGAAATATACTCATTTTTTAAAGCTCAAGAAAACGCTTGAGGGAAGCCTATATAATTGCCTTTGTGAATATTAAGAGCCTTTTATAAAGACTACTAAAGAAAATGTTCTGGAATGCTGAAATTAGGATCATTACCCACTATGATAGCTATATATATTCTGAATATATATAGATGCTCCTAGACTCCATATACCATTTAAGAGATTGAATTTATGGTGGCCTTGGGTTCTGTAAAGCATTACAGTTGTTTGTGAACTATCTGATTATTTGATTAAGTATGTGAAGAACCTTATGCCTTCAAATGTAAGAGTTTAACTTCTTTGTATTTATTTTTCCAGCTTTATTGAGTTATAAATGACATATAATGTAAAATTTTAAAGTGTACAACATGATGATTTGATGCATGTTTGTACTGTAAATGAACTTCTCTTTAAAGATAGCTTTGAAATTTGAGCAGGAAATCAGAAATTACAAAAAAATTCTCTAGATAAATTTTCTTTTTGGTATACTTTTTTATATTCTTTTTAATGCTTACTCTGGAGATTAAAATATTTATATTCAGGTAACTCCAATGCATATTACCTATGAACTTACTTTAAGGAATGCTAATCTAAAGGGCTGAAATTTTCTGTTATTTCTTTGAGTTAAAGAATTAACTGTAATAAAAATATAACTGTGTTTTCTGGAAGTGGTGAAATACATTTAAAAATAAGACTTAATAGCAACTTATCACTTATATGTACTATCTTCCAGTCTCAGGACTGTGCTCTCTTCTGAAGTTTGATAGGACTAGAATTTGGGTCAGTTACAGTGGAAGTCTCTAGTCAAGGAAGAGCCTTAAAGTAGTACTTGAAATAGGAGTATAAAACAAGTAATGGATTAGGAGATAGTCTCCATATGGTCTATTGCCAACCATGGCCAATACACACACATACAGGTCAGTTTGGGAGCTAGTATTTAATAGATGGAAATTTCCAAGGAGCCTGCATATACATAGATGCTTAACAACTAGTTTGTTTTCTATAAGCAGTGAATTTCCTTTCAGTCTTTCCCCCTACACTTGTTTACTGCATCAGCATTCTTTCCTCAGATGCCTGAGATCTCTCAAGACATAACTTTGGCCACAACTGACAAAAATCAAGACCCGCAAATATTCCAGAAATACCCACGTTAAGCACCACAAAGCAAGCTACTTTTTGGCTGTTTTTCTAAAGGTCACACAATACTTTGTGTTTTCTACAACTCAGCATGACAGAACAAAGTAGTTACCTTTTGTACTTGTCAGCATTGTTATATCTATCATCTTCAAATGATGAAATACTTCTGAGTATGCTGTTGCTTTTTCTTTCCTTTGGGGGATTGCACAGATTTCTTTAAAGTATTAAGTACATCAAATAAATGATTCAATTATTATCCCGACACCTGAATTTGCTAAAAGAATGTATCTAGGCATCACCTCAAAACTACATTTGGATGCTTTTTGCTTTGGAAGTGATAAAAAATACAATTCTTTAGGATTTTCTTTCTTCAAGTTACCATTTTTACTTAAGATCTGTGTTTCACAGTGGAAGAGGTCATACTTTCACTAGATGTTGTCAGGACAAAGTTTAGACTATTAGAGAAATAATTTTAACTTTTAATTGAAATTTTCAATTTAAAATGCATCAAAACCATATCTTGATTTGGTAACTATCAGGTGGTAAAAATTTATAGACTAATACCAGTGAATAGAACATAAAATCCTTATATTACAGCAGCTTAACCCACTAGGGCTTATTTCTCATTGTATAACAGTTCAGTACAGATGTTTCTGGTTGAACTTCTGTCTAGTGTCCTACCAGTTTCATGTGATTCTCACTGTAGGCTTGTGGATGACTGCAGCCAGATGGGTGAAAATAAAATGGGAAGGTTCCATGTGGCAAGCTTCTATGAGCTAAGGCTGGAAATGACACACTATTTTTGCCCATATTCTTTTGGCTAGAATTTAATTCATTGATGTACCCAACTCCGAGGGAAATATGTTCAAGCTGTATGCTTAGAAGTGGTTTTGGTAAATAGCCAGCAGACTCTGCTCTAGGAAACGTAATGGGGAGATACTCTGTAATAGTGGAGATTTAAATTTGAGGTCAGGCAGACTTAAGATAAAAAATATAGCTCAGACATTTATGATCTGTGTAACCCTGGGTAAATTTTTCATCTTCTATTTGCCAGAGTACACTAAATTATAGAATAGGAAAATAATACCTACCTCACGGAACTAGTATAAGGATTAAGTGATATAATGTGTAAAAAGTGGCTAGCACAATATAGGGAAAATTATAAACACTTGAAAATGATAGTTTTAATTTTTATTGTTAAGTAATGCTATTTATTCTATGATGATCCATAATAAATATGATTCCTTTTGACATTAGCTTAGTTTAATAACAAAGTGATTTTTCAAAGTAGAATTATTTTATGTATGATAAAATGTAGCTTTCCAGAAAATTGTGCATTTTAGCAGCTGTCCAAAGCAAATGAAAACATAAATATTTATTCAGCAGACCTAAATTTGGGGGCAGATAGGGCATAAACTCAACATATAATTGGTTTTTCTTTCCAGGCAGTAGATGCTAATTTTGAAAGTTATAATGGAACAACTTTGCTTCATGGTTGAATTTATTAAGGAAAGAAATTATAAACTTAGAATAGTTAAGAGAGTAAAACAAAAATCATGTGTGTGTGTTAGTCCATTTGGACTGTTGTAACAGAATATCATAGACTGGGCGGCTTAAACAGCATATTTATTTATTTCTCATAGTTATAGAGGCTTTGAAGACCCAAGATAAAGGTGCCAGCAGATTTGGTATCTATTGAAAGCCCACTTACTTGTTCATAGATGTCCATTCTCATTGTGTCTTCACATGGTAGAAAGGGCAAAGAAGCTTTCTGCACTAATCCCAATCATGAGGGCTCCACCCTTGTGACCTAATCGTTTCTCAAAGTCCCTATCTCCCAATACCATCACAGGTTTCAACCTGTGAATTTGAGGAAACACAAACATACAGTCTGTAGTATGTGTGTGTGTAAGTGTATATATGTGTGTGAATACACACATATATGGAGAGAGCAAGACTCCCTATCATTTTGTAATGTCTACCCTATGGTAATGTTATCTCTTATAATTTTAATATTTTTGTATCTTGGTTATTCCAGTCATTTTAAATCTAATATAATTATAGTTCTACATTCCTAAAGAAGAAAAATATACCACATACTTTAGTGTCTTAGGACTTAAAGTGTAAATAATCCATGAGAAATCCAGTTTTAGAACAAGTATAGTTTTTCATTAATTAACAGAAATAGCATGATTTACATACTACTTTTCTTTGTATATAAAGGAATGTAGAGGAGAAAAAGCCATGTTAAAACTAAGTATAAAAATATAAACTGCACTTTTAATGATGGAATAAAATTTATATTTCTGTTTATCTTTCAGAGACCCCAGACCCTTAGCCACTTACGATTCTAGATCATTGAGTTATAGTTCTAGATATTAAAAGCTTTCTCCTTCATCTTGTTTCACAAAATGATTTTTTAAGGAGTCTTTCTTTGCATTTGAACATAAAAACATCTTGTCATCACTAAGTCTCTAAAATACTCTATAGTTTGTGTCAGGTTCTGTGATGAAAAAAACAAGACTGAGCTTGATCTTTTCTTGTACTGGGCAGTGATTGATAGGGTTTAAGGTGATTCTTCCATTCTTCAGACTGGAGCAAATATTTCAAATAGGTATGACTTCCAGAGTAAAGTATTACTCTGGTTACACATACATGCATACTAAATCTAAAATTCTGAAAATATCTGTTTTCTGTGATTGTCAAATATGTCACTGGGAGTTTTTTTTTTTTTTCAGATTCATCGCAATTCTGTTTTTCCCTTAATTTTTTAGATAGCTTTAGAGCTAGTTTGACTTATCAGATATCATAAGTAATTTCTGCCTAATCAGTTGGTGAGTACATGGATAAAGGTTTGACCTTGTCTAGAACTTCATCAGTCCACATTCAAATTCAGTTATACATTTAATAAGACCTACTACATGCCGGCAAATAGATAAACCACTTATCCCTGAGATGTCAGAATATGTCAACATAGAATATTTGGGGGAGGGGGTCATTCTCTTAGTTCTAGGATTGGCTTTGACTGGGAAAGGAGAATGTGTTCAGGCTATTTTTGTCTACTTTGTGTCGTTAGATGTGTGACTGTGTATCTTTGTTTTTGCTAATTGAAGATACTACTGCTGCTATGATTTGCTGTATATAGGGATGTCTGCAAAGACGGTGTTGTAGCAAGACTGTTGTAGTCTATATACAGCACAAAATCAGATTACCCCCTTTCATAATGTCTACTGGTGTTCTTTTCAGAATCTGTTGATATTTATGAATTTTCTCCCTCTTGTCTCATCCAAATAGAATTACCCTTTCAGGAAGGACAGAGTTAGTGTCTTTCCTTAATATATAATGGGTGTATTTCAAGGATTTTCTAGCCCACTGGACAGTTTCTAAGAGTCCAGGTTGCTTTTTTTAACTTTTTTTATTTTATTCCTACTTCTCTGGAAGTAAATGTGTTGTATTTTATGACAAATTTGGGAGCTCTCAGATCTGTGGATGGATAAATAAATATTTTTATGTAATTTGATCTAGCTCTTGGTTCAATGTTTATGTTGTTCACTGGAGAGCAAATACTTTGTATAGCTAGGGTAGACATTACCAATATAACCATAGCCCCTCCCTCATCAACCCTAGACTACATTTCCTTACTGTTTTCTAGAAATAAATTGGTTGGTAAGTCAACAAAATGAAAAAAAATATTAAATGCTAGGACCACTTTTATAATGCCTGTACTGTAGTCATTTATATGTTAATATTTTACAATGACTAATTTAATAGACAGATGGTAGTTCATATTACAGTATGAGAGTGGGGCATTTCCTTAGGCCAATGATTATCTACCCAGTTTTCAATTAGAGAAGACTGACAATTATCTGGAGTGGTTTTATTTTAATTACTGGGTAATTAGGACAGCTAGGTAACCAGCCCGGAGGAAGGAGAGCTAAACTGTGTGTGTGAATCCTTATTATGCAAACCCATGAAATAAATAAAGGCCATGCAAAGAAACTTTCAGTGAAATGGTGGATAATTTACCAGAGGCAGTTCATATTCCTTTACTCATTTGATCAATAAAGAGTGAGTTTAAAATGCTAAACTAGCTGTTTGTGAACTAGACATTGTGTCTGTAAGAAAAAAATAAATCCAGAGGAAAGGGAGTATATATTAGCAATCAGTATCAGCATGTTTGGTATTTTTTGTTTTGATATGGTATTATCAAATGTTTTTGTTATGGTATTATCTCATTATGAGAAGTCACTTGTAGAGTGACCTTTGTCCCCAAAATATAGCTGAGACTTGAGGCAGAAAGATAACATGAATAAATACCTGGTTTTCTCTTTTGTTTATCTTCAGCTTTTTTTTACTCAAGTTCCTTTTCTAAATCTCCAGTTATCCTCTGGATATTTCCAGTTAAGTGTCTCCCATCATGTTAACTTCAACAGATCAAAACCCATCCTATTTCCTCCCCACACAGGGTTCTTTCTTAAACTTCTGTGATCTTGTCTCTGCTAAAGGAACCATTACTTTAACATTCCTTCAGACATGAATGGTTATCGTTATTGATTCTAGCTATCATCTTCCTTGTCAGTCATCCTTTGAAAAATGTCTTAAGCCAGTCCCTTTATCATCATTCCCATCCAGACTCACAGGCTCACACCTAAGGAACTGCAATAGCCTTTGGGGACCAAATATTCTCATTTCCCTTAATAATCCTTTGAAAAGTAAACACTGGGTTTATAAACAATTTCAATTCTTTTACTTAAAAAATATATTTGATTGACTATTATGTCAAATATAAAGTATATAAACTATTCCGCCTCAGTTTCAAGACCTTTAGTAATTTGGTACTACCTATTAGGAAGGCATTAGTTATATAGTACCAAATTGCTGAAATACTTTTTAATTTAATACTATTTCATATATGTTAAGTCCCCTGACTCTCATTAGTTATAGACTTGTTGAGGATGGAGAACACTTCTTAGGAATCCACTATGGCATTTCATACAGTTTTATCATAGCCAACTAACAGTTGTTTAACTGAACTAAGCATTTTTGTTTAAATACCCAAATAATTCAGGAGAGGACTTTTTTAAGGTTATTGCTTTTATCTGGGCCAGTGGCTGTCAATCCTACCAAAAATTAAAAGCATGTGGAGTTTTTTATTTATTTATTTGAGACAGAGAGATACAGAGAGAGAGAGAGAACATGAACAGGGGGAGTGGCAGAGGGAGAGGGAGAAGCAGGCTCTCCGCTGAGCAGGGAGCTGGATGTGGGACTCGATCCCAGGACGCTGGGATCATGACCCGAGCTGAAGGCAGAGGCTTAACCATCTGAGCCACCCAGGCACCCCCAAGCATGTGGAGTTTTAAAGAAAATACTACTGACAGGGCTCTGCTCTGAGACATTCTGATTTAGTGATTTACTCAAATCCACTTGATCAGAATCTCCATAGATACAGCCTAAGCATGTATTTTTGTAAGGGCCCAGGTGATTCTGAGGCTTAGTCAGTTTAGGGGCTTACAACCTTTTATACTTTTTCTTCCATATAGCTCAGTTAGTTACCACTATTAATTACAGTCTCAGACTATAGAAAAAAAAGGTGTGTGTGTGTGTGTTTTGTAAGTGAAATATGTAGAGCTACCAAGGTTAAGAAACATATTTCTTAGAGAAGTTTCAAATATTTTGTTGGATTTCCAGAAAGATCTAAATATTAATACATTATCATAAAAATACTGTCTCACTATATCTTGGGTGACTCCATGAATGAAAGAATATAATTAATCATAATAGCTTAGACTAAGTATATTAGGGTGAAAGTCCTGGCCCTAAAATGGAATAAATATATGTAAATGAAAATAATAGAAGTCAACTAAAAATATTGAACTGTTTTTTGCAAAAAGAGTGTATCTGAATTCCTTGGAGAGTCATTTAGAGATTGAAAGGAATTTATTTTTCTTTATTTTGTATTGGCTATAGTATATTCTAATAGGTTTTAGCATTTAAATAGCTTAAGTATAATGGTAAATTAGTAAATTGAGAAACATGACATTCCCCAACAATAAAGAAGCAAGAATTAACCACCCGACTTTTCTTAGTAAAACTGTAGCTCCTTTGATTCTTGATTATTTTTATTTGAAAGAGTGGAGGTTCAAAAGGGTATGTGCAGCAAGTTGGGGAAGGAGAATATCATGAAATGCTTATATTCATCAGAATTCCCGGTGGGCAAATGCATGCATACATACACCAAAATTATGAAGGGATTTGTTTCCCTGTAGAATAGAAATGTTAATAATGATTGGCTGTGTGCAATAACTTAAGGAGGCAACAGTGAGTGTTAGGGACTGGAGAGTGCAGGTCCTATCTAAAGAGGATGAATTTACACAGTTCCAAATGAACTGTTGTGGACTTATTAATTTAAAAAATACATTTGGAAATATGAAATTTCATGTAAATGTACCCAACTTTAAAATGTTCATGACTTACTAAATTTTTAAATGTTATGCAGGAAAAATAGCATGTTTTCTGGCTGAATTTGGTCACTGGTCTCCAGTTTTCAATCTGCTATATCATGCCCTTAGATATTCATGGAATCGTGTAAATGTCAAGAAGATCTTTTTAATTTTTTTCACAGATCTTGTAGCCATTCTTTTTTTTCTTAAAAGATACTTTTTTCCTTAATTGGTACTTTCAGTAAACTTTGGTAGAGTAATATTTCCTTTGTGAAATGGAGCTGGGACATAGGGCTTATACATACCCAAAGCATATTGAAACTAGAATGGTTGGCTTTCTTGAACCTCACCCAGATGTTTATATCATTGTCAAAGATCTTTGGTCAAAAATGCCTGCATTTTGAATCCATCTGTAGTATTTACATGCTTACGTTGGTACACTAAAATATTTATACATGTCATGTCTTAAGGAGTTCATGTCTAGGTTAATGAAAGAATAAAAAATTTTGAGTCCAGGTAGAATTCTCAGTTTGGATTGAATCTCATTTTGATTCAAAAAAGTAAAACAGAAGAAAACCAGTATTTAAAATATAAGGTCATATTCAAACAGATATCTCTAATACAGTTATTTTTAAAAAAACAAAATAAAGTGTTTATTACCTGTGATGTAAAAAAAAAAAAAAGTGAAAGTGCAGGAGATAGAATTTAAGCAAATTAGGAAAACGTTTTAGTAAATTGTTTAAACTACATTATTTTTTATTTAAGTGAGTTTATAAAATCAATATGGAGATAATTTTTTTTTATTTGAGCATTTGGGGAGGTAAGTAAATTTTTTAAAGATTGGAGAAATGAAACCTGTATATCAAATGCTTTTTTACCAGCATTTAAAAAAATATATCATCAAGGTTACATGAGGACAGAATTTTATCTAAGAGTCTCCCGTTATGGTATGTGTGTTGGGAAGACTTGAAAAAATACTGCAAAATATAGTTCATCAAAATTTTGGGTTTACAGCTCTGTTCAATATAGGCCAGTGAGTTTCTATCAAGGTTTGGTTTTCTGATACTTTTACCAACTAGCAAAGAAAATATTTGTAAATAGTGGTATGATTCATTCAAGATCCAAAATGACTTAAATTGGTGTGTGTGTGTGTGTGTGTGTGCGCGCACGCACGCATGTGCACGTAGGTGCATGTGCATGCATGCACATGTACTCACACGTGAATGTGGAATATAATCTACAGGATGTACATATTTTTTGATAGGGTGAACTGACAACAAGTATATTTTATCTTTCCCATTTTCAGACTTACCCTTTATTTCTGGTTCTGTGTTCTAAAAATTTTCAGCCATCCTAAAATATTTGAAGTGAAAAAATAAGTCCATCAATTTTATGTGTATTTAACATTCTTTATATTCCTATCATAAATAGGCATCAGAATCTCATGTTCTAAGACGCCAATATTCATAGAAACATAACTTTTTCCCTACATTCATTTTTATATGTAATTTTAAACCAAATCATGTAATTGCTGGGTGGCTCAGTCGGTTAGGCGTCTGCCTTCCACTCCAGTCGTGATCCCAGCGTCCTGGGATCCAGCCCCGCATCAGGCTCCCTGCTCAGCGGGGAGCCTGCTTCTCCCTCTGCCAGCTGCTCCCCCAGCTTGTACTCTTTTTCTCTCTGTCAAATCAATAAAAGAAAAATCTTAAAAAAAATTGTGACTCAGATCTTTGGTTGTTATTTTTATGAGGGGAATCAGCAACAAACCAGATCTGTGTAAATAATAAATGCAATAGATAGTAATATATATTACACTGTTACATTTACAAACCATATGCTTTACAGGTAAAAACTAAATTCTAACTTTCCAATTATGTACATGTGTGACACTACTGTAAATAATATAAGGGATCTTGATTTGTAGGAAAGATAATATATCCTGGAACTGATCTTTCCTGAAACTGTGGTTATAAGCCATGGCTAATGTTAAGCATCAGTGGGGCTCTCAAAAATGCTGTCAGGTGAGGCATAGCACATGATCAGTCAGGTGGTTTTCTACCATGGCTAAGTAATTTATTAACTTAAACAGTTTCACTATATGCAGCATGGAAACTGCTATATTTGTCAACAACATCTAGTAGACCAGATGGTTTGCAACAGATACTATGTTCCTTTAATTAGCGACTAGTAGGGTTGAAAAATGCCCCCTTAATAGGCTGATAAAATAGTAGGCTTAAAATTTAAGGCGATTTATTTTTTCCCTTGAGGAAGAATGGGTGCTAAAATTTACTAAGTTTAAACTACTCTGAAACAAGTAAGTGATTCCCACTTAGGAAACTTGTTTGCAAACTCTTGAGTCATGTGAGATAGAGAAAAAGCGCAAGGGTGAGAAGAAGAGTATTTTCTGAATAGTTCTTACATAAAGACAGTACTTTTTCTTGTTTTTATTTCAGTAAGGTTTTAATGAGGAAAAAATAGTTTTGACAAACATGATGATGTTAAATAAGTATTAGAATAACTAATTGAGGGAATTAGGATAATCTTTACCATGGGCTAGATCTCCTTCCTTGAAGGCAGTTGAGGTTATATCTGAAGTGGAGTCTGAAATACATTATTTCCCATACTCCTTTCCATTCTTAATTTAAATTTTTATATTAATCTGGTTTTATTCAACATTCAAGCTAAAACAAACATATAAGATATTATTACAATTTAGGTCAATTTTGAATGCTTTAAATATACATTTTGCTTCAGTAATATCAACAGAAATCCATGTACTGTTATAGTGTACTAAGTTGAACACATTTCCTACTTGGGTTCACCTAAAATGTTCTTGCACATGAAAACTGTTATATATATATATATATATATATATATATATATATATATATATATATAGCTATACTTTTTCTAATCTTGCCAAATGAGCAATACTAGAAAAAGTATAGCTATTTTCATAAACCTCAAACAGAACGCAACCCATGCATCCAAAATGTCAAAAGATGGCAAAGGGTCTCTAAGCTGGGAGAAAGGAAACAGAAGACTTCCTTTTTGTTCTTCAGTGACCACATGACTCAAGCTAGTTACTTTGCTTCTCAGAATTTCTCACTTCCTCATCTGTAAACAACAGTCATTGGATTAAATGATATCTAGCTCCTTTCCAGATCAAGATTTTTTAAAGTTCTAATTCTACACATGCTCTCCACACATGTAAAACTGAAAACGTTGTATTTTTATGATCCTTGAAAGCTACAAATAAAAGAACTGCATCCTAGCAAATTTTTTCTAAAATTTTGAAAAAGGAAAGATCCAATCCTACTATTTTAGTATAGTAATTTCACTTTTCAATATAGTTATCATTCTTTATTATAAATTGACATTATTAAACTATACCTTTTTTGTCCCATGATTAGGGATAAATTTGTCTTTATTTTTAACTTTATTGAGAAATAAATATAGTTGCATATCTTTAAAGTGTACACATGGTTATTTGATATATACATTGTAGTATGATTACCAAGATCAAGATAATTAACATGTCTATAACCCCACATAACTAACATAGATAACTTGTGTATGTGACAAGAATGCTCAAGATTTATTCTCTGCAAATTTCCAGTATACAATATTGTATTGACTATAGCCACAATGTTTTACATTAGATCATCAGAATTTATTTTTTCTTATGACTGAAAATTTCTATCTTTTGATGTGTATTACCTCATTTCCCCTGCTTCCCAGTCCGTGACAACCACCATTCTATTCTGTATTTTTATAAAGTCAGATTTTCTTTAAAGATTCCATGTATAGGTGATATCATATAGTATTTGTCATTTTTAAGGGTAATTTCACTTAGCGTAATCTCTATATTGATCAATGAATGACAGAATTTCCTTTTTTTATGGTTGAATAATACTGTGTGTGTGTGTGTGTGTGTGTGTGTGTGTGGTTTGAGACATTTTCCTTAGCCATTTATCCATCAAAGGACATTTAGTTTGTTTCCATATATTGACCATTTAAATAATGCTGTGATGAACTTGGGCATGCGGATATCTCTTTGAGATATCAATTTTAATTCCTTCAGATATATACTCAGAAGTAGGATTTCTGGATCACATGGTAGTTCAGTTGTTTATTTTTTGAGGAACTGCCATAATGTTTTCCATAATGGCTGTAGCATTTAACAACAAATGTTTTCTCCACATCCTCACCAACATTTGTTACCTCTTGTCTTTTTGATAATAGCCATCCTAATAGGTATGATGTGATATCCAATTGTGGTTTTGATTTTCATTTCCTTGATGATTAGTGATATTGAATACTTTTTCATATATCCATTGTCTATTTGTATGTCTTCTTGGAGGAAGATATTCAGATCCTTTGCCCATTTTTAATTGGATTGTTTTTTGCTATTTATTTATGGGAGTTATTTATATATTTTTGGATTTAACTCATTATCAGATGTATGTTTTACAAATATTTTCTCCCATTCTATAGGTTGACTTTCCAATTTATTGTTTCCTTTGCTGTGCAGAAGCTCTTTAGTTTAATGTAGTCCCATTTTATTTTATTTTATTTTATTTTTTTTAAGATTTTATTTATTCATGAGAGACAGAGAGAGAGAGAGAGAGAGAGAGAGAGAGAGAGAGAGAGAGGCAGAGGGAGAAGCAGGCTCCCAAGGAGCAGGGAGCCCGATGTGGGACTTGATCCCAGGACTCTGGGATCATGACCTGAGCCTAAGGCAGACGCTTAACCATCTGAGCCACCCAGGCGCCCTGTAGTCCCATTTTATTTTAGCTCTTGTTGCCTATGCTTTTGGTGTCTTGTCCAAGAAATCGCTGTCAAGACCAATGTTACAGATCTTTTTCCTGTGTTTTCTTGTAGTTTTATGATTTCAGGTCTTATATTTAAGTCCTTAATCTGTTCTATGTTAATTTTTGTTAGGGATGAAAGATAGGGACTCAGTTTCATTCTCTGGCATGTGGATGTCCAATTTTCCAAGCACCATTTATTGAAGGGACTGTCCTTTCTCCATTGTATGTTCTTGGCATCCTTGTTAAAAGTTACTTGACCAAATATGTGTGGATTTTTATCTGGGCTCTCTGTTCTTTTCCATTGCTCAATGTGCTGTTTTTATGTCAGTGCCATACTGCTTTGATTACTACTGCTTTATAATATATTTTGGAAATTGGGTATTGTGATGCCTCCATCTTTGTTCTTGTTTCTCAAGATTGTTTTAGCTATTTGGGGACTTCTGTGTTTCCATACACGTTTTAGAATAGTTTTTTTTTTCTGTTTTTGTGAAACATGCCATTGGAATTTTGATTGAAATTGCATTGAATCTATAGATCACTTTAGAAGGAATGGATATTCTCACTGTAATAGCTCTTCCAATCCAAGAACATAGGATATCTTTCCATTTATTTGTGTCTTCAATCTCTTTCATCAGTGTGTTATGGTTTTCAGTGTACAGATCTTCCATCTTCTTGGTTAAATTTATTCCCAAGTATTTTATTATTTTCAATGCCACTATAAATGAAATTGCTTTTTAATTTCTCTTTCAGATAATTCAGCATTGGTGTATTGAAATGCAACTGATTTCTGTATGTTGATTTTGTATCCTGCAACTTACTGATTTTTTTTTTTTATTAGTTATAATAGTTTTTTTGGTGAATTCTTTAGTGTTTTCTAGATAGATCATTTCATCTGCAAATAATAACAATTTTACTTCTTTAATTTCAATTTGGATGCCTTTTATCCATTTCTCTTACCTAGTTGCTCTGGTAAGAATTCCAGTACTATGTTGAATAAGAGAGGTGAAAGTATGCACCCTTGTCTTATTCCTGATCTTACAGAAAAAGTTTTCATCCTTTCACTTGAATATGATATTAGTTGTGGGTTTGCCATATATGGTCTTTTTATGTTGAGGTATGTTCCTTCTACATCCAATTTATTGAGGATTTTTTTTATCATGAAAGGGTGTTGTATTTTGTAAGATGCTTTTTCTACATCTATTGAGATGGTCATATGTTTTTTATTTTTCATTCTGTTAAGGTGGTCTATCACATTTATTGATTTGCATATATTGTACCATCCTTGCATCCCAGGGGTAAATCCCACTTGATCATTGTGAATGATTCTTATCGTGTGCTGCTAAGATCAGTGTGCTAATATTTGGTTGAGAATTGTTTCATCAGTATTCATCAGGGATATTGTTTTGTGATTTTCTTTTCTTGTAGTGTCCTTATCTGGCTTTGGTACTCAGACAATGCTGGCCTTGTCAAATGAGTTTGGGAGTGTTCCGTTCTCTTCAGTTCTTTGGAAGCATTTGAGAAGGATTGGTATTAATCTGGTAGAAATATTTAATATTGGTAGATTTGGTAGAATTCACCAGTGAAACCATCTGGTCCTGGACTTTTCTATGGTGGGAAGTTTTTGATTACTGATTCAGTCTCCTTTCTCATTATTTATTGTTCTGTTCAGATTTTCTCTTTCTTCATAATTCAGTTTTGGTGCTTGTATGCTTCTGGAATGTACCCATTTCTTCTAGGTTATGCAGTTTTTTGTCATATAATTGTTCATAGTAGAGCTAGGCTTAGAGCAATAGCAGCACTTCCTGGCCATGACAGGTCAGAGTCCTGATCTGGGATGGGGGTGGGGCTCAGAGCAGTGGCAGTGTGGCCCTGACAATAAGGGTTCAGAGCCAAGACCTGGTCCCTGGGGGTGGGGCACATAGCAGTGGCAGCTCCAATCCCCTATATGGTGAAATGCCGTGGTGTTCTGATTCCGGGTCGCAGGACATAGCAGTGACTGGGGCTCCTGCAGCCAGGTCTCCCAACAGCAACAGCTCTATCCCCAAGGAGTAGATGCAGGAGATACTGTAGGCAGCTCTGTCAGCTGGGATCAGCATTGGTAAACGCTGTGGGAGACCTGTCTCACAGGCTGCAAATATCCTTGGTGGTGAGTCCTGCTGGGATTCTCCTGCACTCCATTTCCTTATGGGGTGGAAGTCCTCTGAGGCTATACCTCCTGGTTCCAAGCTTCTTTGGACTGGAGAATGAGGTAATATAGGTAATAGGCTTCCTGAACTTTGCTATGTGGTCATTCCTCAGTATTTGATCTTTGCAGGTTTTGTGCTGCTTCTTCATTGTAATCCAGAGCTTTCCCTGAGCTATTTTCTCCAGTTTGAGGTTATTTATTGCTTTGTTTATTTTTGTTGGGGAGATGATAATTTGGATCTCCTAGTCTTCCATCTTGCTGACATCACCTCCCCATTCTTAATTTTCAGTGTATATTTCAGAAATCTGAAACTATATTTTTGTAAGGCTTTTTTGAGCTGAAGGTTTTGTTTTTTTGGAAGCTCATAAATAAAAATCTTTCTATCATGTCATATCTGCATTAACTGCATTGTAAAGTTAATTAAGCAATAGCTAGGCATTTCATAGGGATTAATGACTAACAGGGAGGAGTGAATGGTTCAAGGTACAGCCAAGGACCATTAACATCCATTGGCCATTAATTCTCAGAAAATGCTCAGCATCAAAGTCATTATTGCTATTATGACCTGAAAATGGAAAAGAAATATAGGCATATGGATTTTTTTAAGGGTGATGCAGTTTTAATTGATATGTACAGGGCATTCATGGAGAACTTAATTTTTGTACATTAGCCAATCACATTGCTCCTCTCATCTCTCATGGTTCCATTTGGGTTATAATTAAGCAGTAACAATTGTAGACCTGGGTATTTCCTGGGGATTAATGAATGGCTGGGTGGAGTTAATTGCCTAAAGTATAGTTTCAGGCCATTAACCTCAGTTGGTCACTAATCTCTAGGAATTTATTTTAACTTAGGTCATTTTTTGTGTGTGTGGTAAGAAGAAAAATGTATTCAATTATTTTAATATTAATCCTAGTGCATTTTTGTTTTCTTGAAACATATCCAATAATGGTAGCTATCTGTAGAGTCTTTCTGCATGTCCATTTCAAAGTTTCCTCATTTTGAATGTAAACACTCAATGGGTGGAGAACGTACCTGTGATCCTTATTATAGACTTCTTATAGAACTCATTTGATGATCTCACTGATTCTTATCCTCATGGAAGTAATCTACTTTTTATACTGGTTAAACCTAGAAAAAGATTGCCTTTTCAATTAGTTATCTATGAATAATATTTTTATTCAGTACATATATTGGTTTATTGGCCATTATTTTTTATCATGACATATATTTTCTTAATAAATTTTTTCCTGTGTTTCTCTTAATGGTGTATTCTAACAATAAGACCAATTTCTTTGTTTTTGTTAATGTGTTACTAATTTCTCCTTTCCTTGAAAAGTCAAAAATGAAATAGGTTTATTCAGATTAACAGGACAATTGATTAACAAAAATTATAAGATTACCACTTAAAATCCTATTTTGTAAGGAAGATATTATATAAAGAAACAAAGGGGCATAGAGGTACAAAAAAGAGTTTTAATAAATGTCAACACAAAGTTTGCTTGTGTCATGGCAGAAATAATTCTGATTAGATTTTAATGAATTCTAATACTAATCTTTGCTTTAAGGAACATAAATTTTAAAATGCTAATATTAAATTTGGTATGAAATTTGAACCATGTATCTAAAAGGTAATTGCTAGTGGCACCTGGGTGCCTCAGTTGGTTAAGTGTCAGACTCCTGATTGTAGCTTAGGTCATGATCTCAGGGAGATACAGCCCTGTGTCCCCTTAGCTCCATGCTCAGTGGGGAATGTGCTTCTCTCTCTCTCTCTGTCTCTCTCTCTTCCCCTCTCTCCCTCCCTTCCTCCCCCTTCGTCCCCCTCCCTCCTCCATGCACAGGTGCGCTCTCTCTCCCAAATAAATATTTTTTTAAATTTAAAAAATAAAAAATAATAAAAAATTAAAAAATAAAGTAATTGCTAAGTACCCTAAATATGACTGATATTGAGGTTATTTTTTAGTATATGTGAAATAATTGATATATTTATAAATTTATTGAGACTATACAATGTTAACAATTTACCATGTTGTAATAATTCATATGTTTAGAAGTCCTGGGTATGACAAAATGAATATTATCTCCAAATAATGTAATGCTTATATACTTGTCTATTTCTCTGCATTAAATATTAATAAAATCTGAATATTATAAGATGCTTTCATTATAAAAGACACCGAGGAAAATAGTGTGTGGGGTGTGTGTGTATGTGTGTATGTATGTATACATAACTAGACTTTTATAAAAATAGTTTCCAATAAGACAGCTGTCTTATACATAAATTATAGTTTCTTTATTGTTGGCTTATTTAATTGCTTTGGCTCTTTGTTTTTACAAGTGTGGGTAGACCTAGATTTTGAGAAATATGAATCAGGTAATCAGGATGTATTTTATACTATACACTCATCAAAATAATTCAGTATTGAAATTAAATTGAAAAAAGCTAGCAGGCTTCTTAACACCAAAAAAAAAAAATCAATAATTTTATTTGGAACTAGCTATTATAATAAATAACTACTCTATAGAAGAAAACAATTAGTCATGTCTACTTTATACTAACAGCTTATTTCCTTATATTCTGTGTCATACAGCCTATGAAGTGCTTTTATATGCTTTAGCTCTTTTGTGCTAAAGAAATTTATTCTGTTTTTAGTAAATAGCTGACTCAAACTTGAGAAATTAAATGACCTATTTAAAGTACTAAAATTAATAACAGCAGAAGGAAGCCTGAAGCATAGGTTTTCTTTCTCTAAACCTGACACCTTTACCCTATACCTGAGTTTCATAGATGGAACATAGTTTTAGTTACATTAGGATGCCTTTAAATTTTGCTCATGGTTTAGCGCTTTTGCACATAAAGACATAGCCACACACTTTTAAATTATACTTAAATTAGTACCTACTTATAAAATTAGTTATAATATTAAAATTGGGTAGTTAATTTTCTTTCTTTCTGGCAGAGCAATTGATATGAGGATGTATGGGATTAAATTTTTATGGAGTTTTAAAATTATTATTTTAAAATTTATTTTAGGTTAGTGACCCCAATGCAATTAATGTTATAATAGATATTCAAAAATTCAAGAAAATTTCTCTATTATCATCAGATAGTGTTGTGTTATATTTTAGTCAGTTACTTTAAAAATTCATTATTTAAAATCCAAATATTGATAAATAAATATATTTAGATATAAACATTTCAGTGAAGATATAGATAATCTTTAGGTGTACTGCTTTCAGCCTCCTAACCCATTTCTTATTTTACCTTAATACATTTTATTAGTTTTTGGAGATTTATATTTGTTTTCATAAAATATATTTTTTAATCACACAAAATTTACATTATCTTTGTTTCCGACTACTGAATCTCCAATATATATTTGTCTCTGCTTATAAGAGCATGCCAATTTTTTTTTTTAAAATAGCGCTTCAAGAATCAGCTTGAAATGTCTTTGTATGCAACATTTGTATACAACAAAGAATATTTGTTCTTGTGACAGGGAGAGTATTCAGGAATGCTGTGAAATGGACACCAGGGTCAGGAAATTTATGCAATCTAGATTTTATGTGTTCTTTGGGATGTCAATAGTTTTGAATGTTCATATTGCTAGAGTGACAGAAGAAATAAAGCATCACATCTAAATTTGTAAATTAGAAGATATTGTAGAAACTGAAGAATGAGTGTGCCAAAAATAATAGATTCTATATAGTAGGAATAAAAATAACTTTCTAGACTAGAATTTCGAAAGAAGAAAATTCTAGATGGTGAATTAATGAAAGACAATAATCTACTTCTCCATATACTCTTCAGAGAAATTTAAAAGTTCCACTGAAATTATTAGCTACCAAGATAGTCAAGCATAATGTTTTTCAGAATTTTTAAAGTGTAAATTACATCTTTAACTTCTGTGAAATAACTTCCTTTCTTTTTATGGTGCCAAAGAGAAAAATACAAATTAAGCAATATGTTGTTATACCTGTAAGAAGAACCTGCTACCCTTAAAGTGATGGGGATCCTGAGTTATAAAGGCCCTGACTTTGTGTTATCCCTAACTTTGATTCTGTGAAATTAAATATTAGTAAAATAAAATGAATCCAGGAATCAGAATACCTTTCAATTGCTTTTTTTTAAGTTGATATATGGTAGATTCTCTATTCATACAGAACAGGTTCTAGATGTACTTGGAAATAACTGATTTGCAAATCTCTCTCTCATGTTCTAGGGTTAAAACAATGCAGACATTTGCATCTTTTCTTTTGCTTATGACCATTCAGTCCTTCTGATTTAATTAGAGAGCCAGCCTCAGTTGGGTCCCAGAATACTCTGCAATACCTCCCTTTAATACTTGACTATCTTACTTTTATTTTTTTTTAATTTTTTTAAAGATTTTATTTATTCATGAGAGACTTAGAGAGAGAGAAAAAGAGAGAGGCAGAGGGAGAAGCAGTCTGCCAAGGAGGAGGGAGTCCCATGCAGGACTCGATCCGAGGACTCTGGGATCATGACCTGAGCTGAAGACAGACGCTTAACCATCTGAGCCACCCAGGCACCCTTGACTATCTTACTTTTAAAAGGGAGGGAGATAGTATAGCAGCAGCTGTGGGGAAAAAAATAAGATCAGAGGAAAATAAATTTATTTTGAACCTAAGACAAAAAGAAATTGGGTCTGTTTCAAAACAAAAATAATATTAACTTTCAAGGGTACCAAGGATTTCTAACATTTTAGTTTTAGAAACTATAGTAGAAGGTCATCTGGTTTAATGCAGGACTTGAAATCAATTACTGAAGACTGGAAAGAAAAGCTACTTTTGACTGTTTCTTAACATAAAAAATGTAACAGACTATTTGAAGCCCAAACTTAAATCAGCAAGAAAAGGTTTACTTGGAAATTCTGAATACAGTTGAACTTTACTATATTTCCAGAACTTTTCAGGTACTTTTTATATTTTACAGCACTATCAAATATATAAATCAAATTGCTTATAGAAAGTATCTTTTGTATGCTATGCAGATTGTATAGAGTACATTATGTAAAAAAAAAAAAAAGCATTTTGAATTTGCATTGAAACTACCTTCCAAAACTGTCAGTAAATAGAAAACACTCTGTCTAGTCAAAAGTGATATTTTTACTAATAAGAGACAGATGTAGAAATTTCAGATTAACTTTCTGGATAGAATAGGAGGCAAAACTAGACAGTGTGGCCATGAGAATGTTGAAGTGAAACTAGTAAGAGGAATGAAAAGCAGAGAAAAGGAGAAACAGTAAGAGATGCTATTAAACCGTTATTTCATCTGTTTTTTTTTCTTATACATTTGGTAGTTCACCATGTGCCAGACACTGTGCTAGGAGCTGGGGTATAACAGTGAAGCAAAAATAGACTTCAACTGTTATGACAAAATGTGGCATGTAAGCTCATACAAATACATGCTTGTGAAATAGAGATAGAATGAAGAAAATGATTATGTCCTTCATCTGGGGGACAGGTAACTGAAGCCTTCACAAAAATGCTTTTTGCAAATATTTAAGAGAAGATTTAAGAGATGGGACTAGAAACACTTTCTTGGGTTTAGGGATATTTATAAGTAGTTCAATGTTCTTAGAACATAATGTTCTTTCCAGCAATGTCCACAATAGCCAAAATATGGAAAGAGCCAAGATGTCCATCGACAGATGAATGGATAAAGAAGATGTGGTATATATATATACAATGGAATATTCTGCAGCCATCAAAAGGAATGAAAGCTTGCCATTTGCAACAATGTGAATGGAACTGGAGGGTATTATGCTAAGTGAAATAAGTCAATCAGAGAAAGGCATGTATCATATAATCTCACTGATATGAGGAGTTCTTAATCTCAGGAAACAAACTGAGGGTTGCTGGAGTGGTGGGGGGTGAGAGGGATGGGGTGGCTGGGTGATAGACACTGGAGAGGGTATGTGCTATGGTGAGCGCTGTGAATTGTGTAAGACTGTTGAATCACAGACCTGTACCTCTGAAACGAATGATACATTATATGTTAAAAAAAGATAACAGGAAGGGAAGAATGAAGGGGGGAAATTGGAGGGGGAGATGAACCATGTGAGACTGTGGACTCTGAGAAACAAACGGAGGGTTCTAGAGGGGAGGGGGGTAGGATGGGTTAGCTTGGTGATGGGTATTGAAGAGGGCACGTACTGCATGGAGCACTGGGTGTTATACGCAAACAATGACTCATGGAACACTACATCAAAAACTGATGATGTAATGTATGGTGATTAACATAACATAATAAAAAAACCCTTCTTTAAAAAAAATATACTGAAAGAAAAATAAGGGATATGATAAAATAAGAGTCTGGAATGTTGGTTGGACAGCCTTGTGACCATATAAGGGAGCATGACTCTTAAAGTAATGAGGAGATTTGGTCTTAAGTTGTAGAGGAAGCTTTACATTTGCATTTTCTTAAAGTTCTGTTTTTGGGTAGCTAACCTTAGAAAGATGAATTAAAAATAAAAACATATGGCAGGTAAGAACCATACAGAATTACTTCTCTAGAGACTATGTTTTCCCTTTATTCTGAAAAAGAGAAGTCTTAGCTATACTGATTTTTGAGGTCTATATAATAATTATATTTTTATTTGAATGAATAATAGAGTTAATTTTTATTGGCTGTCATGATCTGACAAGATGAATATTTTGATTTCTGATATTGATAAATCTTTCCTGTAGGATAAAGTTGATGACCCAAAGAAAAATAACCATCTTCTATCTTACTTCTGATTTAATAGACTTGAAGAAAAGTATTCAATATACTGTTAATCTTACTGTATGGCTCAGAGTTTGTGGGAGGGGCGGGCTATAGAAGAGCAATACAAAAGATTTGAGTGAGTGTCTCACTCGTTTAGACTTAGCCTTACCTCAGTCTTAACTGTGTCATCTATGAGGAAAAGGAAAGAAACTGAAAATGAGTTCCCAGGGAAGGGCAAGTCCTGTTGGGTTATTAGTGTGATATTTATCTCTAGTCACATTTAACTCTCAGGAAAATACCTTTAATCATGAGCATCAGATCCATTTTGGGGATATAAGAAGGAATGATAATTTGTGCCAATTATAACTCTGTCCATTACACCTAATAATTATTATCATAAACCTTTATTGCCCTGTTTTTTTCTTTAGCTTTAGAGAACTTAATTTGGTTTAGCCACATGGGAGTGTGAATTGGCATTTATCAGTTGTCTAGCATATAAATTCAGTTCTTCTTTGGGTAACATCTTAAGAAAGATGGGAGACAAGGAGTTATTCTCTCTCTTTGCCCCTGACCTATGTGTGACCATTCAGTTACTACTGCTCAAGACTTAAATTTTGGGGAGTGATGCAAATGGGAAGGATCAGTAAAGATTTTTCAGGTATTTGCAATGAATTTAAAAGTTCAGGGATGAGGGTAGTGAATGTCTGTTCACAATTTAGTGCCCAGTGTCCATTATGATGGTGGTGGAATTATATGCAGAATATTTCTGTGGTGGGAATTTGTATGAGCCTTACCTTCTTCACATCTTGTTGGAGCTTACTTTTCCAAACTTTCTGTTGATTCAGTGACTTATTTGGTAAAATTTCAGTAAATTCTTGTCTGTTCAAGTTAACCAGTTTCTGTCCTTCATAACATAGATCCTGATTGTGCAGTTTGCTTGTGTGATTTGAAATAGACTATAAATTATTTCTGTTACACTATATACTCTTCCAAAGCATGAATGAAGAAGTGAGCAGATCAGGTTTGTGATTTAGAAAAATCACTTGGACAACAGTATGAATGAAACAGTAGGGGTGAAAGCTATAGGGATGAACATAATTAAAAGGATATTATAATAGTCTGTTCAGGTGAGAGAATGAGAATCTGAATTCACAAGTGACAGTGAGGATTAGCAGGAGAGTTAAGAATTCAAGACCTATAGGGATTATTTCAGAATTACAAAGTGAGTAAGTACAAAGTGTTTGGGGTTCCCCAGTTGTCTCCCTTGGATGGCTTTGAACATATAGGCAGAAGAAATCCCAGTGAGGAAACTGAGTAAAAAATGAAAACAAGTAGAAGAAAAAGCAAAGTGGAGTTAAAAAAAAAAGTTTCATGAAAGCAAGAGTGATTCAAAGTGTCAAATAACTCAAAGAATTCAAGAATTAAAATTAGAAATTAACCATAGGGTTTGACAGGTTGGAGGTTTTCAATGAGCTGAGAACTGTGAAGGTAAATGGCAGGATTAGAAACCACATTTCAGAGGACTGATTTGGATGTGAGCAACCTGACAAAATGAATGCAGGTTCCTTTTCTAATAAACTCTACCAAAAGCCTAAGAAGAGATTAATTTGAAAAATAAAGAAGCCATCATTTAGAGACACAACGCACAGAAAATTCAAGGAAGCTAGCTAGAAAGTGGAGAAAAGTCATGATTTGAGACAAATTATTTCTCTTAATCATACCTAGTTTTTTCATCAGTAAAACTGGAGTAATGGTAGCCACATCCCATGGTGTCTGTGAAGACAGAGATAATGTAGGCTAAACTTGGTGCTTGATATTTTAGGTGCCCTTCTTTTATGCTACTATGGTAATTGACATTTGCTATTTCTCTAGTTCCTCCTCTAATCTCTTTGATGGTATGTAATATGGATTATATTCACATTTATATTCCAGCCCTTGGAATATTGCTCCCACGTAGAGATTCTCAAGATACCTTTGTATCTTGAGAATAAATAAATGAATAAATAAATAAATGAATGAATGCCTACCCTGGCGAGAACATAGCAAATATTAGTTTCTTCTTCTCTAAAGTGTTTCAGCTCTGTAGAAGAAAAGTTTGCCAAAGTCAATTATACATTCCAATAAGGATTTTAAAATATTTTTCCATGAAATAAAACATAAAATTTATTTTTCATTCATTATAACCTTAAGGGAAATAGCAATGGGAGGAAATATTTGGTAAATAGAAATTTGACAATATATAATTAGGACATGCTTTATATTACTGAATTATAGCTTTAAACAGCATGTTTAATGCTGTTATAATCCTTCCTTCCCTCTCCCCAATCAAAGCAAACCAAATATTTCTACACTACTGTCTTTATCACTGTAGGATGAGAGAATTAAAAGATATATCAAGAGATCATCTAATTTAGTAATTGACCCCAGCCCATGCTGTGTTTTTTTTTTTAAGATTATTTATTTGAGAGAGAGAGAGAGAGCATGAGCAGGAGGAGCAGAGGGAGAGGGAATCTCAGAGTCTACACTGAGCAAGGAACCTGATGCAGAGCTTGATCTCATGACCCTAAGATCAAGACCCAAGCTGAAACCAAGAGTTGGAAGCTTAACCTACTGTTAGGTAGGTAGATGCCCACCCCCCATGCTGTTTAAAAAAAATGCTTAGGAATAATTTTTTGCAAGTATAAATAATAGTGACAACTTTAAAAAGAAAAAAAAATGTGGAAAGCCAAAGTGGGGAATTATTTCTTCTCAACTACTGCTCTTTAAATTCTACTGTTTTTAAAAATTGTTTTAATATAGTATAACCTAAAAAGTTAATTGTAAACTCATTATATTATAGGTTATTTCTAACTGTAAAACTAAAAAATAAAATGAATTAATACAAACAAAATAGTAAAACCAAGAAAATGTTAGATCAACATCATTACTTTAAGGCAATTTGTTTCCTGCTCACAGTGTAACCATAGTTATAGGCACAGAGTCTTTGTAGTTCACCCTGTTGATGCTTCTGCCTGCCCTAAGATTACTCCATCCTTCTGCCACTTTTTCCATCTAAAATGCTTCAGAAATATTTCATAATGATCACCTTCACCATCATTTAACTTTCACTTAGTGCTAATTCATCCATGTCTGAAATCCCTCAGTTTTTTTGACTCATTAGCCCATGACAGTAAATCAAGTGCTATATGGTGACAGGGGGATGGCAATGCAAACTCAGTCCCTGAACTATGGGGTACAACATGATGTTGTTATTGATCACTCAGATTGCCTTGAAAACAAAAACAACTACAAAATTATTCTTATTGAAAAACTCATATATTATTTTGTTTGAGAAATATTAATGTATGATATTTTGGGTAACCTGTATAATATCCATGGCTTTGCTTTTTTTTTTTCTGTTCTGTTTTCCCACCATCCCTATAAGGTTTCCAGATTGCCAATCTGTCGTTTGTGCAGTTTTAAGGACCAGTCTTGCTTGAAAAGTAGGATCCTACTGGTCTGTTAGTATACATCATGTGTCATGTGCTTTTAAAATAGAACTCATTTTATGGGGCGCCTGGGTGGCTCAGTTGGTTAAGCGTCTGCCTTTGGCCCAGGTCATGATCTCCAGGTCTCCCTGCTCAGAGGGGAGTCTGCTTTTCCTTCCCCCTTTGCCCCTCCTGGCTGCTCCTGCTTTTTCTCTCTCTCTCAAATAAATAAAACCTTTAAAATAAAATAAAACTCATTTTAGCTTTTTATAATTTTTAATTTTTTAATAGCACAAAGATATTTCTGACACATTCCTGTTGGAGTACTTAAAATCCTCTCGCTGTCTTTACCTACTACTACTCTTACCCAGTTTCTATATTCCTTTTCTGGATAGTCTACTTTTATACTTCATTATACAGCAAAACCAGAAAAGATATGAGAAGCTGAAGAAAAATCAGATATGGCAAAACCTAAATTTCTCTCATTAAAAAACTTAGTAACTTCAAAATTTCAGTGCTTTCTGACAATCATAAATTTGCCTTGTGATGAATATTATATATTTTATAGACTCTGTTATATATCTGAAAAGATAACTTATACAATTCCACTACATTCTTGTACCTTTATGTGAGTGAAATGTGTTTTACAGAAAATTTCAAGTGGTGGGTTCAATGTTTTCTTGTGAATTAGGGCACAAAGGGGACATTATGCCGGATATAAATTCATACCTTTTAAGAGTTTATAGTTCTAGTTGGGAATGCAAACAAGTAAAACAAATAACTTTAGGTTAGTGTTACTTATCGTAGAGGCATGGTGGTACAGAGCAGGTAGGAACTAAGTTTATGTCTGTAAAGAACACCAGGTGGGGATTTTTGGAGCGGACTTCACAGAGTAGGTGATGTTGGAACTGATAGAATCGAAGAAACAACTATAGTAATTGGGAATTTTCTGGAAATTCTGTGTCTTGAATCAGCATCTTGATGCTACCAAAATCCTCTCTATTTCATTTCTGCTACTTTCTGCCTCATCTTCATCTTCTCTGGCTTTTCCATAATTGGCTTTTCCATAATGAAATTACAACCTATAGCTTTCCTATTTGTTCCAGGAAAAGGGGGAAAAATATATATATAATGCCATGGAATGTATGTATGTGTACACACACACACAAACACACACACACACACACACTTCAAATGGCTGCACTTGGTGATATGCTCATCTCCAGGTCATTGTGGCCAGAGAGAGTGCACGTTGTGGTTAGTTAGTGCAATTTAGTCATGTTTGGGGAGTTGTGGGTTTAAGGAGCCCTGAGAAAAGAGTGCCACCACACCATTCCAGGCAGAGGGACAGCATGTGAAATACATGGGTGCTGGGAGGAGCGAAAGTGAAGTTTAAGAAATACCAAGTGTTTTAGTGTGACTGGAGTACATGAGGTATGTGTAAGATGTGAGGGGGAGGGAGACAAGGGTGCAGGTGGGAAAAGTAAGGTAGTCCTAATCTAGAAAGGGCCTTTGAAGCAAAACAGCCCAGTTTTCTTTTGTCCTCTAGGTGGAGACACTGAGTTTTTTTTTTTTTTTCAATTCAAGTATTTTTTTGATGTGCTACACTACTTTAAACACCTCTTTACTTTTTTTAAATGATTTTCCCTGAAAAAACAGAAAAGATCTGAGAAGCTGAAGAAAAATCAGATATAGCAAAAACTAAATTTCTCTCATTAAAAGACTTAGTAACTTCAAAATTTCAGTGCTTTCTGACAATCATAAATTTGCCTTGTGATGAATATTATATATTTTATAGACTCCGTTATATATCTGAAAAGATAACTTATACAATTCCACTCCATTCTTGTACCTTTATTTGAGTGAAACGTGTTTTACAGAAAATTTCAAGTGGTGGGCCAGAAGTCACAATAGATATTTAGGACTCTGAGTCTTTTTAAATTGAATTATAATACACCTACAGAAAAATGCACATATCATTAGTGTGCAGATTGATACATTCTCACAAACTTAGCACATCTGTATAACTAGCACCTAGATCAAGGAATAAAACATTGATACTACTTTAGAAACAACTACAGTGTATAAGGAACACAATGGAAAGATTGGATTCTGTGCTTTTGAAATTAATAGCAGAAATAAAAGGGATGGGGTGGCTGGGTGATAGACATTGGGGAGGGTATGTGCTATGGTGAGCTCTGTGAATTGTGTAAGGCTGTTGAATCACGGATACGTACCTCTGAAACAAATAATACATTATATGTTAAAAAAAAAGAAGAAGATAAGCAGGAAGGGAAAAATGAAGGGGAGAAATCGGAAGGGGAGATGAACCATGAGAGACTATGGACTCTGAGAAACAAACTGAGGGTTCTAGAGGGGAGGGGGATGGGGGGATGGGTTAGCCTGGTGATGGGTATTAAAGAGGGCACGTTCTGCATGGAGCACTGGGTGTTATACGCGAACAATGAAACGCTATATCAAAAACTAATGATGTAATGTATGGTGATTAATATAACAAAAAAATAAATAAAAAGAGACCAGAGGCTTTGCAGGAGTCTGCAAAAGGAGATGAGGGTTTAAGTTAGGACAGTATCTTTAGACAAAGAGGAGGGAAAATATTTAGTGTCTAAACTGTAGAGAGTTTTCTGTAGAGAAATATGGGAAAATGTGGGGAATTGGCTATTGGGCCTGAAAGCATTTTGGTTAAGAACTTGAAGGGCACCTGGGATGCTCAATCAGTTAAGTGTCCGACTCTTGATTTTTGCTCAGGTCATGATCTCAGGGTCCTGGGATCGAGCCCTGTGCATGGTGTGGGCTCTGCGCTCAGTATAGAGTCTGCTTGGGATTCTTTCTCCCTCTCCCTCTGCACCCTGCCCCTCTCTGCTTGCGCTCACTCATGCAGTCTTGCATGCTCTCTCTCTCAATAAATAAATCTTAAAAAAAACTCGATTTATTAGTTAATAAGTACATATGAAATTTAGGATGTATTTTTCACACCCATGAGGTTTTAAAAAAACTTTATGTCAAAAAATATCAGAAAACCAAAAACCTAGCTATTGCTAGGAAAACATAGAAGAATCTTTCTTCAGATAAGAAATAATTCTAACAAGGGAAATTCAGTGAGGATCACATCTGATAGATGTGAATTCACCTCTAAAATATAATCAAGGTCCTTATTAATCCTGATTGTTCTTTACTTAATTATCTTTTTAATTTTCTTCCTGCAAAAATTGAGTACAGAAAACATCATGTCAGTCATCTGTTCCAGTTAATTTCACAGGAAGATGAGGATAGAAGCTCAGCAGATGGTACAACCTTTGCTCTGAGAGAAGCGTGGGTTAAGTAGTCACTCTGTGGGTACCTGTCTTTTTGTTTTAGGTTCACCGAGAGCAGTGAAATGATTGGTCCCAGCCACTCACCCTGTCGTGTTCACCTATGCATGAGGCAGAATGGTATAGTGACAAGAATATTAGGCTAGGGAATAGAAAACAATCACTTTAGTACCTGACTGATCCTAGCTATCTGGTCTTAATCAAGCCTTTATGTTCCCAAAAATATCAACAAGGAAATTGAGTTAAATGTCTTACTTCCCTCTAGCTACAAGCATATTGCTGAATTTCTTTTAAGGCTTGCCTTGTGTGATCACTGAAATGTTATAAACCTTTTGGAGTTTCAGTGTTTTCATCTGTAACATAACAAAACTTATTTCAGGATATTTGTAAGAATCAAATAAGATTAAGGATTTTAAAATAATTTAATTCTAAAATGCTTATCCAAATTATGGAAGCTAATACTGATATTATGCCATATTCCTCCCTCAAACCCTTATTCATGGCCTCTCACTTGCTGAAGGAGAAATATCCCTTTTCCTAAGAAAATTCCTTTAGAAACCTTAAGGAAGTTGTGGATTTATTTCTGCAGACCTTAATGCACTCAGTCAGAAGGCTTGGTGGGATTTTTGGTTTGTTTGTTTTGTTTTTGTTTTTGTTTTTAAATTTAGCCCAGGCAGTGTATAGCCATTTCCAAGTGAAACACATCTAATTCATGAATATGTTTATGAATTGAAACCTTGGACTAGTCAGTATCAACCCTGTTTAAAATGAACTCTAAATGTTGGAAGAACTGTTCTAAACTTAGAGTAAATCCCCAGACTGTTTATTGAGAAGTGTGATGTGTATTATTCTCTTGTTAAGTTTGTATTTTGGGTTCAAAAGACTTGATTGATGCTTACCATACCAGGGCCTGTTGTGTAGAGAAGACTTACAGAATAATAACTAAATATCTAGGTAGATTTACCAGTGCTTACTCTTTTAAACATATCTGAATCTGGAAACATTTTGATAGAAATGTTATTTTTCTAGCTTTCCTTAAATACTTTGTGGCTTCAACAGTTTGCAGCAATTTTTTGTAGGTACTTCATCTTTGGTAAACATTACTGTGAATACTTTATTTCACGGCATGCTGCTGAAGTAATTTTACAAAAAACACGGGAAAGAAATGGGTGTTGACTCTCCTAGGTATCAAGTATTATCTCTTTTGATCTTGCTGCAGCTTTGCAAAGAACATCGCTGTTTTAGAGTTGAATAGATTAGGGCCCAAACTGGGTAGGTTTTCCATTGGTCACACATTTGATACTAGAAGAACTGGAATTTGATTCAAGGGTCAATGCCTTCTTTTAGAGTTTCTTTTGTCCTCTGTGGTGGAGACAGAAGTGTTCTATCTAGAACCTCTCTATGCTGAATTTAAAAAGCATATCTCTTTCCTTGTGTTTTCTGTTTTAGAGTTCCTAATTTGTATGGTATAAAATTTGCACATACTGATTTTCATTATCAAATAATGAGCAATTTGTACCTTTGCAAGATGTCTTTTTTTTTTTAAAGATTTTATTCATTTATTTGAGAGAGAGAGAATGAGAGATAGAGAGCATGAGAGGGAAGAGGGTCAGAGGGAGAAGCAGACTCCCTGCTCAGCAGGGAGCCCGGATGTGGGACTCGATCCCGGGACTCCAGGATCATGACCTGAGCCGAAGAAGGCAGTCGCTTAACCAACTGAGCCACCCAGGTGCCCTCATTCTATTTTTTTTTTTTAAATCTTTGCAAGATGTCTTAGGTATCAATTCATTAAAATTTGCTTTCAAAAAGATTTTATATGTATGCATATATATGCATACATATGTGTTTGTGATAAAAAACTTACAGATCTATAATTTATAAAATATAAATAACTGACATATATAACATATTTTATATATGTGTAATTTTTAGACCTGAATTTTGTGTAATATAATGTAATAAATATAGATAAGGTATATATATGATATATATAACTTGCATGTATGTAAAATTAGGAAAGGTTTTAGAATAGACATAATCATACTAAAGTTTGCTCAAAATGCAAATTTTTAAAGCCTTAAAAATTGAGAGGGCAATTGCATTTATGTAAATTTAAAAACTGCTTCAGGAAACTTGGCTACAAACGTATATTCCTTTGAGCAAATAGCACGTTGTTATTAGTTACTAACTCCATAATCATAAGATTATAAGTATGAAGTAATTTCTTTTTAAAAGCCTCCAAATAAACTTAAATATATAATCAAACATAGTAAAACTAGTAACAGCATACTTTTAAGACACTCAAGGCATATGCCATAACTGTACAGTGTGTCAGCGATGCCAAGAGCACATATGGCTTGCTTGCTTGCATCTCTGTGGTGTCTCCCTGATATTGGCACAACAATAGCACACCGCAACTCAATTCACAGACATGCTATTTACACACATGTATTATATAATGAGGCACTATCTTTAAAGGTTGTGATAAGAATAGAGTAGCTGTTTAGTTCTTATTTCAAGACACAGGGAGAATATTATGCACTTATCTTTGAAGATTTCTCATTTCTCTTTAAACAAGATCCAAACCATCCTCCTTGGCTGAGAAAGCCCTGCACTATATAGTGTTTTCTTATCTTTCTTTTCTTTTGCTACTCTTCCCTATATTCCAGCAACACTGGCCTCCTTTTGGTTCTTCCAATGTGCCAAGCTTTTTACATACTGTGCATTCCTGGTAAAATGCACTTGATGTTATGCCTATATTAATAAGGTCTAATTTCACATGCATTAGGAGTCTTTGCTTTACATAGATATTCAATGAGATGTCATACTTTATTGAATAGATGAAGCACATTATTTTTCCTAAATTATTAGAAGGTATTTTAAATGTGTTCTCTTCCTTTGATGTTTTCCGCTTGCCTAGAGGCAGGTTGAAAATAAGGTCTTCACCTAAGTAATAATTAATGTCCACAAAACTTAAAAGTGAGAATTTAATAGTGCTTTTATTTAATTGAAAAGCCTAACTATGTAGAAATACCTTTAGAAATTTTCTTTGCCTGTAAACATGACAGGAAAAAAAATAGAACTGCCATAAATGCGGGAATGACTTTCTGATAACATATGAAGCTTCATTGGAGATTTTCTGTGTGACCCCATGAACTACTGTTAGGCAGAAATCATCATAAAGTCCTCTGTTAAACTGACATTTACTTTCATCAAAACTTCTGTATGTGCTACTTTTTACTATTCCAGTGTTTTGCCAGTTCTAGAGCTTAGGGTCTCCACGGAACATATCCCAGAGGAATTTTCAGTGTATTTTCTATCATCAGCATTTAAGCTTTATTTATTGTAAGGTTATATACCAGGCAACATGGCAGAGGCAGGATTGGCATGGTGTGAGCGGAGGTTCCAGTGCTAGTTCAGACTCTATTATAGACTCAGCCCTGTACTTTCTAACATCACAGGCCTGAGGCAAGTTTCTTTGCCACTAAAATAGGAACATTAACAGAACCTTCAACATAAGGGAAATACAAGAATTAAGTGAGTTAATGACTCTTAAGCTTAGTACTTGGCGCACAGTAACCATTCAATCTTGGATGCTCTTGTTTTCATAAAAAATTGCTTTTCCTAACTTGCAACTTCAGGATTCTTGGGGAGAAAGGAAAGGGGTTATCCTTTGGAGTGTGGTTTCATTGGCATGTTTAATGGCTAATGGAGATAAGATTCCCTGGTCATAGTCTGGGTGGCTAAGGTGAGAGAAAGAGGTAGCTCTTAGAGATTATAAGGATTTGTGGGTAGGGGGCGGTTCAGGGAATCAGGGGAGTCAGAGGGAATCTAGCAACATCGCAAGAAAACAGGACTTTTCTTAGAAGATGCTAAGTAGAATTCTTTTATGATAAAAATGGCTGAGGGACTTTAAGAATTAGGGATGCCTTGTATTTAAGTTATTTGCTGTGATGTAGCACTCCTTGTTTTACACTTTAATAAAGTTGGCCATGTATGTAGTGCCCAGCTGGACAATCATGGTGCAGAAAAGAAACACAACAATGCTGAAGGTGAAATTTAGGGTTAGGATAGAGAATGCAGCAGAAGTGGGAACTCAGTGAGGAAGACACAGTAAGTCACCATTTTTACCCCCAAATTGATCTTTGGAGGTTTGGGGAGAGAGGTAGGATTTCTGACAATATTTGAGATCAAAATATAAGTTTCTATTGGTGATCTAGTCCAGATCTGGTCTTGATAGTATTCGGCTTATAACATTATTAATAAGAGAGATGGTAGACTTGAAGAAAATCCAAAGATAGGATATGGAGAATGGTCAGACTCTATTGGAACTGGTACCTGCAGACTTTAAGACACTAGGAATCTGGAACTTTCAGGGTAATAGGATCCTGGAGCTGTCAGAAGTAGAAGCCAGTACTTTCCTTTATTTGTTTCTCTCTCTTGCATGCATGTGCACACACACTCTCATGATATCTCTGCTTTTCTCTGTATATTGGTTCCATACTTTACCATCTAGCTACTTTCTCACTCTTATTTTATATTTATTCATAACTTTTCCTTGTGCTTACTTGTGCAACTCTTGCATGTTTTCAACTTCTTTGTCCACTCATTTTTTTGACATTTCCTAGTTCAAGTGTATGAGAGAGAGAATATAATTGTACCAGTTCACATTTCCAAGCCAGGCCTGTGACTGGACATTCTTGTGTCTAGATTCTACCTGCAGTGTTTGAAGACAGACTGGCACCAGAAAACATGTCTGGTGAAAACTCTAGAATTATTCTTATGCTTTTAAATAATAATTTTTTTCCTTAGTCAATGAATTTCATTAAATTAGACTTTCTGAAAATGGGATATATTTGCCTGTTTTTGGACTTATTTTTCTGGCCCATAAAGTATTTCAGAATAATGCATTGAACTTGGGTGGGTTGGTTGGGTTTGTGTATTCTTGATGGAAGTTAGTAGACTTTGTTGAAGCCTTCTAATAAAGACAAACAAATGACACAGCCCAGTAAGATTATTTCTAGGATGAAAGCTAAAAATAAGCAGGTAAACATCTGAACACTTCACAGTTCTTTCTTTTCATGCATTGCAAGAGAGACGCCAGAGAATCATTATCTGTTTCCTCTTCTCCAAACAGAGCCCACATATTGAAAAACTGAGTGACAAGCAATCTGGCCTATCCATATGACCATATTGTTCTCATCCCCTAATTAGCCTAGTCCTCACTGTGCTGATGAGGAAACAGATGCATGAAGCAGCAAATTACCTTCATCTTGCCTCTGAACAACAACAAAAAAAGACCCAGCATTTAATTGTCTCATTTGAACTTGGGCGATTCAAAAGCAATAAAGTGGAAATATTCAAGAAGGGAACATTGCTATTAAAAACATGTTTTCTTTTTCATTTAAAAGTCACCACAGAATGCAGATTTGAATTATAGGAATTTGGTGACTTTAGTTGGAAATGATTACTTCTTATTAAAGACTTATAGCCAGTTGGTTCATTAATTGACATGTGGATAAATAGAGATAAATGTGAAGTGTTTGTGGTCCTGAGGGTGTACTGCACGTTTATCTTCCATGCCTCGTTCTCAGTCAAATTAATTGTAACAGTTCCTTTTGGATTCTTTATCTGATTACATTGGAGGTGTAATTTTGCATAGCCTATCAAAGTGGCAGAAGTGTAGGGAGAAAAGCAAGTGCCAGAGAGGAGCTAATGAGAACCAGTCAAACTGTCTGACAGACAAACACAATCTTCCAGCTTTGGTTTTTGCCTTCTAGTTGAAACTTTATAGTGCTCTGTCATTTTTATTCATATCTTTGTGGTTTCCAGACTCTTACCAAAGTTTTGAGTATTTACTATTTTTAGCTAAGATTTATTGTATACTACTAAGTTGACAAACAGTATACTGTGGATTTTAAATAGATCTTCTCATTTAATCTTTATAATTACATTGTAGTAGTGGTATCATTTCTATACCATTTTATAGGTAAGGAAACTGAGGTTTAAGGTTTTAGAATACGTAAGAATCACTGTTCCAAAAGCCATTCTGAAAGCACAAGCAGGAGCAGAGAAATGGTTAGATGGATCCTCATAATTGAATGTAAACTTCTGAAGTTGTCTTTAGGTTTTGTCTCATGAAGAGGTCATTTTATAAGAGTTATTTTATGGACTTATGGCAGTCTTCAAGGGATTTACTTAAAATAATGTTTGAAGCCCTGTGGGCCAGAGATGGGAAAAGATTTTTATAGTTCCTAGTTATATATTTATAAAACTTGCTAATTTGTGTTAATGCATAAGTGAGAAAAGTAGTATTTTATTCTTTGCAAAAGTTGTGGGCCTTCTGCATCATTTTTCTTGAGTTCTCAGATGTTCAATAGAGTCTTTGGGGAAGAACTCAGATATACACACTAAATAAATGAACTATGGAATGCTTCTTGGTGATCTTTAGAGAATCCTACATGTATGTAGTGTAAGGAAGTACAATGTGAAGAACCATAAATTAAGCAACCAATACAAACTATTGTATTTTTAAAGAGGACAGAGGAGAATGAGAATAATATTTATCATCAGGATATATGCATACATCATATGTTTACAAAATACTGCTATCCAACATTAATTTCACAAATTCTTTTTGGATACCTACTATCTGCCAGGTATATTGATGATAGAATGTGGAGCAAAGTAAAGCATAATCCCTAACTAGAAGTCTTCAATCTAGTAAGGGAGACAAACTTTATTAATTCATCTCACCAAAAGTTATGAATCACAAAGTCAGCTAAGTGCTAAAAAAAAAAAAAAAAAGTACAATGAGAGACATTAAAGGTGTGTACATGTCTGTGTGGTGTGTGTGTGTTTGGGAGGGGAGGGCTTGCTTTAATTTATGGGCCAAATAATTTTTCTAGATATTGCTGACAAAGTTATATATTACCTGAAATCTGGAGAATGTAGGCAAATAATAATTATTATGCATACACAGTCTGAATTTTATTTTAAAGATCCTTTTGGCTTCATTATTGAGAATGGATTGGGGAAAGACAAATGAACCCATACAGTAGTTTAAGCCAGAAATGAAAGTTACCAGATTGAATAGAGGTGAAGAAGAAACTAGTGAGAAGCGTTAGAAATTCAAAAGATGTTTAGGATGTAGAATTGATAATGCAAGTCTTATTTTATTCATTTGATTAAAACATAAAACTCCAATAGCTTTTTGTTCTGAAACAACACTAATTCATAAAACTCAAAAGCAGAGTTTCTTATTGTACTGTTTTTGCCTCATGTTATTCATTCATACAATTAAACTTGATCATGTGTTTTCTGTGTGTTACTATGTTATTTGCAAAGTCATTTCTACTTCCTTTCTGTGAGGTCAGAGAACATAAGAGATACAAAAACAGGTAATAATACAGTTTTGTAATTCAAATAATAGTGTTATTCAAGTGGTGTTATTATAGGAGTGCTTAACGTAGCTTAATTATGCAGGGAAAGCTTTGAGGGGGATGACACCAGAAATGAATATTTGAGGATTTGATCAGCAAATGAGACATTCCCAGCAGAGGGAAAATGAGAATAAATACAAGAAAGTATGAAATTTCATAGTGTGTTTAGAAGCTATAACACAGATTTTACAGAGGATAAGGGGCATGGGCGGCAGGACTGGCTACATAATTTACAGGGCCCAATGGAAGAAAATGCAAAGCTCCTTGTCCAAAAATTTTCATAATTTCAAGATTGTGACAGTAGACCAGCAGAGAAACTTGGGACTCTTCTAGGCAAGTGACCCTTGTGTGATTTCATTGGTTGCATGTCTATGAAGCTGACAGATTGGAGGTGCTAGAGGAAAGTTAGGGATGTAAGTGATAAAGGAGAAGCAAGAATTAAGATTCCCAAGCCTTCTAGTTTAAGTGCTTAGGAGATGTTGATGCTAACAACAGAATTAGAGACCATAAGAAAGAGAATGGCCAGGTGTCAGGGAATGATTTACATTTTGGCAAGTTGAATTTAAGGTGCCTATGGAATCTTCTTTCAAAAATACCTAGTCAGTAGGCAGCTGAATATAAGAACATGAATTTCTTGGGAGAAGGCAAGACTAGAGAGCTTTGTGGGCGTTAAAATCATGATAGTAGGTAAGTTAATCAAGAAGACTTAGAAGAGCAGCAGGCCAAGGACAGAATCCTCAAGAAACCCAATGTTTTCAGAAAGTTTAGTCATGTAAATCTTTAATCCACAGCATGGTTCTCCAAAAAGCACACCCCTGCTGAGGTTCAGGGTGAATTATTGCTGTGTCACAGGTTATTTCTTTGGCAACTGAGAGATACTAATACCATACCATGATGGCTCTTCCAATGATAACTAACATGAATTAAAGCTTTTCTTTGCCAACACAATATGAAGTTAATTCCAGTGTGAGACAGGCACAGTCAGTGTTGTTTCAGTAAATTGCCACTTTGAACCTTATTACTCTTGTATGCCTCCTATATTAATATGTTTTAATTAAACAATCATTTACTGAGCTAGAATTTGCAAATATACCAATTTGTGACATCACTGAGTAAACACTCTGATACATCACTAATAAATGTATTTTCTGAGGCATATTGGGCTATTAGTTGGTTTTTCCATTACCTATCTGTAATTGTATTCTCTATGTAGGGCAATTAAATGGAAACTAGACACTTAATAAAATAATTGGAAAATGATTATTTTGTATTTTATAACTTTCAAACTGTCTTTTATACTTTGTTAAATATTAAGGCATAATTTTATGGAATTTTCTACAACTGATTGACATTAGCTATTATAAATTGCTTATCCAAGCAACCTCTTTTTTTCTATTCGGAATTAGTGTGAAATTTAAAACACTTCAGTTTCATGATGTCATGAAAGGTTTGTTTTTTCACAACAGTAATAGCTCTGCATAGATTATAATACTATTTGTTTAATTCAAAACATTACCATAAACTCTTATTAGATGTTCTTTATGCACTCTAAGAAATGCTTCACAAATGAAAATTCTAATATTAGTTAACTGTAGTTTTATCCGTATACCAAAATTAGTTAAGATATTTTATTCCCCAATTATGAAAAAAAAGTTGATAATTATTTAAAGTAATCAGTAAATACTGATCTTATTACTCTATCCATTGTGCTTAAGTATACTCCATGGTTAGTAACATTTGAAAAAGAAAATTAAAAACTAAATAACAAGGTCATTATATAGTATGCTACCCAAAGCTACTTACTATGCTGTGGGAAAAATCTATTTCACGTTTCTTGTTTTCTGAATTTAATTATCACATTTTTCTAGAATCATTGCCCAGATCTCATGATGTAAAACAAATTTTCACTTTGTCAAAATGCATTTAGGGATCTATTATGAACTGCTGCCACATTTAGGAAAATGGCAAATGTGGAAACCTGTTTTTATCTGCCAGCTTTGACAGAAAGGATAAACATGACATTAGTCATCTTGTTTCTCCATTGCTGTGATTATCAATATATTCAGTAAGAACAAATCACATCCCCTGAGCCTGTCAGAAAGAAAATGAAATAATTTTAACCACAGAATAATAATTACCATATTAAAAGTAATTAGCAGTGTTACATGTTGATCCTTAATAACAATTTTATATACACACACAGAGAACAAAAATGAATGCTGAGTTGATAAGCCTATGCTTTTCTATCTACCTGCTTCAGTAAGACAATATATATTTTATTCTGTTTTCAACTTAATCTTTCTTAAGGAGCACTTTATTTTCTTTTATACTAAACTAGCATAAAAAGCAACTTAAATATCAAGATTTTGCAGGAAATTGGGAATTGGCTTTACTTTAATAAAATCTAGGTGAATAAATATATTTTCTAATATATAAATTAATATATGTTAAACTCATTGCATAACTTGTGCTAAACCTGTCCTCTAGCTCAGTTTTACTCAAAGCATGGTCCACAGACTGGTGCTGGTCTTCTATAGATAAATACAAAAATCGAGAGTAAGCATTTAGAATTTTTTTTTTTTTAAGATTTATTTATTTTGAGAGAGAGAGAGAGAGCATTCACACATGCACAGGGTGTGGGGAGGGGCAGAGGAAAGAGGAATAGAAAATCCTCAAGCTGACTCCCCACTGAGTGTGGAGCCCAAAAGGGCTCAATATCACGACCCTGAGATCGTGACCTGAGCTGAAATCAGAGTCGATGTGCTGACTGAGCCACCCAGGTGCCCCAAGCATTTAGATATTTTTATACCAATTTGATGTTGCTGTGAAATCCAAGCACATGATCATTTTTCTAGTAATTTTTTTTGGTAATTACGTATTTTTATAAGTATTATAGAGTGGCAATTGGAAACTGAAACAAGCTGTTCCTTCACTGTAGGTAGTTTGAGGAGCAGTGCTTTCTCCATTTATATACTTTCTATCAGCATCTGCTTTCATTAAAAATTTCCTAAGGTGGGACACCTGGGTGGTACAGTCGTTTAAGTGTTGGACTCTTGATTTCAGCTCAGGTCATGATCTCGGGGTCCTGGGCTCCAGGGTGGTGAGATCAAGTCCTGCATTTGGCTCTGTGCTGGGCATGGAGCCTGCTTAAGATTCTCTCCTTCTCCCTCTGCTCCTCCCTCCACACTAATGCATGTTCTCTCTCTCTCAAAATAAAATAAATAAATTTTTAAAAAATTGCCTAAGGTATAGGTGTTTTTATGGAACTCCAGACATCTCAAATTAAATACCTAGTATTTTCGGGGCACCTGGGTGGCTCATTTGGTTAAGTGTCTGCCTGCAGCTCAGGTCATGATCTCGGGGTCCTGGGATCCAGCCCTGAGTCTTGCTCCCTGTTCAGTGGGGAGCTTGCTTCTCCCCCTCACTCTGCCCCTCTCCCTGCTCATGCTTGCTCTCCTGCTCTCTCTCTCTCTCTCAAATAAAAATCTTAAAAAAAATACTTAGTATTTTATTCTTTACTTTTTGCATATTTGTTTACAGCAAGTAAGATAAGTCAAGAAGGAATAGTGCAAAGGAAAAGAAAGACTTTAGAGCCAAGTAGATCTGGATTCACATGAGCTATATACCATTTTCTGTGCTGTGCATTACAGTTGCACTTTCTGAGCCTGTTTCCTTAACTGTACAATAGAGATAGTAATATCTACCCCAAAGGGTTGTTGTACCAATATATTTTAGGTTTCAGTGCATTTTAGCTCCATCTTTCTCACCGTCCTTTCTCTTCATTAGGCAAGTTGAATAAAAAAATACTTTTATGGATATACCTTTTATAATATGCTATACCTATTTATTAAACCACAGTTGATAAGTTTGAATACTAGTAATTTATTTTGCATATATATATTTGATTGGCATGTTGGATTTGGAATGATTAAATATTTAACAAATTACATCTAGTTATAAAATGATAGATATTTGACATACAAATGCACTTCCTGCTTTTTATGACAGAAATAGACTTTCCTCACTTAGTAAATATTCTCAAGTGCTAGTAAAATCATCTCTAATTTGAGTGGGAAGAAGTGATGACAACAGGTGTTAAAATCTCTTTTATCTTTGTTAACTGACTGGATAATTGGGTAAATGTGATTTAGATTTGCTACTGGCTACCATAGGAACAGAAAATAATTGTAATGGTAATTTGTCAATATGAATAATACTGCTAGAATATATATAATTATTAAATATACTCTAGCAGTGTTAACATTAATAAAATACTGGTAAAAGGATCTGTTTATGCAAAATGGACTTTGAATTTCTTTTATGATTACTGCCCCAGATAAAATAACAATGACAATAACAGTAAGAGGTGGAGAAGGAATAGATCATTTTAGAAAGTGATGACATGTTTCATTTATATTACAGTGGCAGATTTTAAAAACAATCTGATCCTTATATACAAAATAATCTTTTAAGTGGCAAAGACCAGACTGTTTTTCTTTTTCAGCTTTATTGCAGTATAATTAACAAATAAAATTACAAGGTATTTAAGGTGTACATTGTGGTTGTGGTGATTTGATATACGTATAAACTGAAAGGTTTAACTACCATTGTAGTGATTTGATATGTATATAAACTGTGAAAGGAGTTCTACCATGTAGTTAATTACTGCATTCATTCATCACTTCACATATTAAAAAAAAAGTTTTTGTGAGAACATATAAGTTGTATTCTTTTAGCAAATTTTGATTATATAATACAATGTTATTAACTTATATAGCAATGATATTTTATATTAGATACTCAGACCTTATTCATCTTATAGCTGAATGTTTGTACCCTTTTACCAACCTCTCCTCTTTTTCCCCACTTCCCAGCTCCTAGCAGTCACTTTTCTGCTGTCTCTGATGGACATTTTGGTTGTTCTATATCTTGGCTATTGTGAATGATGCTGTGGTCAACTTGAGAATGCAGATATCTCTGCCGTTCTTTACAAACTTATAGTATTTATATATACTAACAATGTGATACTGGAATACAATTCACTTTAAATCATCTGCTTAATAGGACTATTTCAAGTTTATTTATAGTAACTCCATGTTAAATTTTAGCCTATTTTCCTCTTTGTAATCAGTTTCACCAAATATAAATACACATTTCTCTATATTGTGCTAAATGTATAGGTACATATTAAAATATCCCTTTTTACCTATAGAAATATGGAACTAACGCTTCCTTACAGATTTTCAGGTTTAAATAATATTCTCATCTTTGGTGCTGAAAGTTAAGGTAGCAAAATATAACCTGTGCCATATACAAACATCTCTAATAGTGAGCTGTGATACAGTAGTATTTTATTTTATATGTAGTTTGGAAATATGAGACTATACCTAAAATCTACATAGGCATTTATAAATAGCTATTTATTGAGTGAAAGGGAACTGATAGCATAAGACTAAAGCCTGAAGACTCTGTGAAAGAATCTCTTTCTTAGAATTTTATGTTAATGAACACAGACTGGAATGATACCATTTCTTATATAAGAATATATTTCTTAAAACTGCTTGGAAAATTTTCAAATTTAGAAATGAATTATAAAATACTAATTGTGAAGTAGAATGTGAATGTTAGAGATGATAGCACCCTTTCAACTATATTTGTGAAATATGTTTCTAGGCAAAATGTTGTATTGAAAGTAGAGTAAACTGCTCTCACTCTCTCTCATGTTTGAATTATAATCATAGCTGACATTCACACGAATGTGGAAGTTGTTCTTTGTCCAGGCCAAGTGTGGTATTTTCTCAAAATTTTTGTATTTTATTAAGTATCTAGGTCACTTGTTGGGGAGACTAGGGATGATAATCTGACCTATTACATTATTTTACTTATAAATCTTAAAGTCTTAAAGGACTGCTTTTATCAAATGATTTTTTCCTTGAACTAAATTTAGAACGTGTCTATACTAAAAAAGAAAGACATTGAAATAATAAATCCTTATGTCTCGTTAACCTTTGGATGTATATCCACAAAAGGATTCCAGTATATTCATCTGCTGGTAGAGCAGGGACATATTTGAGCCTCAGAGATAATTGAATCAGGAACTAGATCAATGTTAGGAACCATTCTTCTTGTTTTTCATCTATCTCTGTGTTAATGTTATTTTCTCAGATTAATTTTTCTATGGAGTGGACCCATAGCTACCAACATCTTCCAGCTCCATACCTTCTAAATTTTGCTATTCAGAGAATAAGGTCCTCTTCTTTTTTGAAATTCCAGTTGGAAAATCCTCAAGGAATGCTTCTGATTGACCCAGGTCTGATTATTTTAAAAATCATATGGCTACAAGGATTTGGTATTATGATAGGCAACCCTCAGTTGAATCACATAGTTGGAATAAAGAGAAAATAGGTCCACCAAATAAGGAAGATACTGTTCCATGCTTGAGTTGATGATGACAGGCTTGTGACTGGGTGAAGCACAGAGAAGCTGGTAGTATTTCCTGGCTAGATATGTTTTCAGAAAAGTATGTTTGCCTCCTTTGGAACAATATAAGGACTTAGAGCTGATTATATCTTGGTCTGGAGTGGGTAACACAAATAATAAAATAATAGACTTGACCTTTATTCACAAGAAATTTGCATTCTGCTTGCAGAGATATAACAAACCTAAAACAGAGAACAACCTGTTATGAATTTATTGTAGACTGTATGCAGTTGAATTTCAGAGAATGCCAGGATCAATATGTGCTATAGTCTTCTAAAGATTTTTGAGAATTCAGTTTGGTTTACTTATAAGGATGTGGTATTAATAAATAGAGCTAAAGAAAGCTGGTATTCCATCTAGAAAGAAGAGCACAGGGAATATATTAGAAACAGAAATAAGCACAAGATGTACCAAAAGCCATGAGACTGGTTCCTTGTAGGATTGGAAAAGGTTGAGAAAAAAAAAGTTGAATATATATGGTGAGACTAGATTATGGAAGACATTGAAAATCTGAATGTGTATGTATTACTAAGAACACATATACAAATCACTACAGTGGTCTCAATATGAGGTAATACTCTCCAAAAAAATAAAAAAAATATTAACACCATTAACACCATATGTAATGAATAGCTGTAAGAGATTTACCTGTACAATGATTGTCTTTAGAAAGCAGTAACCAGGAAAAAAATCTGAAAAGCTTTTTATAGTGCTAAGCACAGTTGAAACCCAAGACATATTAACATCTTTCAGAACTGCAACTAATAAGTGACAGTCACGTTGCTCTGAAGTTGCAATTGCAGTCAAAGAATGGCAGTAATATATATGTAGTAGACATTACATCATTGGGACAAATGTGTTTAAAGGAAGTTTACAATTGCTATAAGAGTATAACTTTATGTAACTTTGTCCCTAAGTGTTTCCAACTGCCTAATTTTCTGAAACCATGTTATTTTAAGAGAAAATTCATGGGTAGAAATTACATAGTGGTTTCATTTTGGGGGAAAAAAAACTGAAGTATTTTTTACTCTAAACATTCAAAACATTTTATACTACATCTATAAATAATAAGATGATGCTATTTTTACTGAGATGTTAGTTGAAAAGTGCCATCACTAATGTTATATGTAGATTTTTAAAAAGCACTTTCTTATAGTGAGTTAAATGATGTAAAAAAAATCTATTTTTGGGGGACACCTGGGTGGCTCAGTCAGTTAAGCATCTGCCTTCAGCTTGGGTCATGATGCCAGGGTCTTGGGATCAAGCCCCACATCAGGCTCCCTGCACAGTGGAGAGCCTGCTTTCCCCTCTCCCTCTGCTGCTCTCCTTGCTTGTGCTGTCTCTCTGTCAAATAATAAATAAATAAAACCTTAAAAAAAAAGATCTATTTTTTTGGTATTTTCTTTTGATTCATCTTTTTAAAAAATAAATATTGAAATAGTTAACATTTTAGAAAAATAAGATTTAATTGATCTCTATAGCTGTCCATAGATCAGCTTCAGCCCACTGATACGAGAAAATAATTTTTTTGAAAATAATTTTTTCTAAGAAAAAACAGTTGTAACCATTGAACAATTTTTTCAAATGGTAATATGGCAGATAATTTAAAAAGGAAATCTATCATGTCCCAATAGTTATGTTGAATTTTAAATTATCTTCAATGCTTTTAACTCCCTTTTAAACTAATATTCCATTCTGCTCTCAAAAAAATTAAATATCTAATGCAGATAAAATAGTATATAATTTCAAAGGACATCAAAGGACAACAAATGGAACTGCTATTGTTGAAATTGCAATATTTTTAAATTTCTAAATTGAGTAATAGTTTCTTGAATATTGCTATAAAATGATTTTATTTAAAACAAAATAAGGACTTTTGGGAATTTTAGGGTGCTTTAAGCATTTCCAGGGGCTGTAGAAATCTGTAGCTCTGATTCTTATATCTAATTTCACTTAAATTTGGTGGGTATCATTTTCTTTCCTCTTGGTTAGGTATAGTACTGAGCTTGACTTATTAGTTATTGTCAAAAATCTGGAAATATCAAAATTGAAACCACCAAATCAAGAAATTGTATTTATTAAGAGTTTATTGTACATAGAACAGTTTGTAAACTGGGAGCTTTCAAAAATAACTGATATGAAGCTCAGGGGAATGAAGTTATAGGATAGCTTATAAAGTAAAAGTGAGGAAGTTGTTAACTTTTACAGTGATTGGTATTGCAATGGAGATTGTCAGATGGCAGGGAGTGGGTTACAAGCGATTATCTCAGACCACATTAGGAAGATGATTTCAGTCTCTTTTATGATTTTCAGAGACACTTAAAAGAAATAACCTAAGTTAAGTTTCATTTTTGTTCATGAAATAAGCTAGATTTAGTGTTGTTTATGTGGCTTAAACGGTTTTGTCTACTCAGGGAATCCTCAAGTCTTGTCTCCATTTCACATTGAAATTTTAACAACAATATATCAGTTTTAGATGAGATGTGAAATTTAAAATGAATAAAAAAATGTTTGTAGCAAAGTAGGCTAGAAAAGAGAATGTGGCAGAAAAAAGAGATAAAAGGATGTGTATGTATATCTGAGACACAAAGCCAGAGGATACTAATTGAGGTATAAGTGGTGAAAAGCACAAAAGGGTACTGAACAGGGAGGTGGTGAATGAAGCCTGGAGAAATAGAAAAATAAGAGGTAGAGAAAAACATACTGATTGGGTCAGATTGTTACAGTTAAGAGCAGGGGCTAGACTCCAAATGCTTTGCTTTTAAACATGGCTCCACTTTTTATATGTTTTAGTGATCCTGGGTAATGTACTTAGTTTTTCAAAGGATTCTTTTTAGGGTGTAATGGGTACATGCATAATTTGTTGGAAGAAACTTTGTAAGTTATAAAGATATAAATATAATTTATTCAATTTCTGCTTCCTCATTCATTCATTCATTCAGCAAACAAATGTGCTGGAACTATTGATTCTTGCTTTTCCTTTACCTTATTCATATTTGCCTTCTTTAGCAAATTTCAAGTAAAACCAAACTTGGGAAGTTTTCAGGGCTTAACCTTAGCAATTTTGATCATGCTATTACTTTTGGTACCCTTCATGAAAATTATATAATGTTCTAGAGATGAAAAGGAACTAGGAGGTCATTTAGTTCAACTCTCTCATTTTAAAATGAGGAAACAAGCCCAAATTTATATTGACAAATGCTAGATTGCCAACCAAGGCATATTTCCTAGCCTCCCTGTGTTCATTCATCATCATTGTAATACTGTTTCACTTTTACATTTAAGCATGTAACTTTTATTTTTTTTTAAAGATTTTATTTATTTATTTATTTAAGATGGAGAGAGAGAACACAAGCGGGGAGAAGGGTTAGAGGGAGAGGGAGAAGCAGACTCCCTGCGGATCAGGGAACCCAGTGGGTGTGGGGCTCAATCCCAGGACCCTGGGATCATGATCTGAGCTGAAAGCAGACCCTTAACCGACTGAGTCATGCAGCCAACATGTGACTTTTATAATTATCACAAAGCTAGATGGTGGCAGAACTAGGTAAGAGCCTAGTTTGGCTGTCATTCTGTTATTTCCAATAGTCTGTGGACTCTCACTCAATTTGCATTAGTTTAAATGTCACTTTCTGTTTTTTTTTTTTTTTTTCTTTCTTAACCACATGTTTTCCTTCCTAAATGGATTGCAAGACCTTGGTGAACACTGACTAATTTAAACAAACACCTTTGAGTGCCCACTATGTGTAAAATGTTGCTGTTTGCAAAAGTCATTATTAATTGACCACCTCTTGTTTTGTGAGGAAAGAAACATTTAAAGTTCTGTAGGTAACTAAAAAAATTATTTTGGGCCAATAGACTCAAAATATCCTTCTAGGAAACTGACATAGTTGGCTAAAATCCATAATGTACTTCTGTGCAGATTGTATTAACACTTGAGAGGAACTGGTGCTATTAAATTTGAACTCCTTTAAAAATATAAGCCTTAAAATGTGAAAATGAGTATAGGAGATTAAGTCCCACCATCGGTTCTCAAACTGCTAAACTATACTTTCATGTCAAAATGTGAAATTATTAATCTGAGAAATGCAATGAAAAAAACCCATTGTTACCAGTTTACAGACATGTAGAACAATGACAATCCAGAAATGACTGCAAAATGACTCTACTGGAATGGAACTTTGCTTGGAAATATTCACCCACCTATAAAAAGAGAGGAAAGAGAGGTTTTAGTATAATAAACACATCTATTTAGATGTAGAAATATACCAACATTTTTTTGTGGAGGTTGCAAAAAAACTCTACTTAAAAATGTGGAACAAAAGTAGAACAAAATATCCTACTTGGTTTCCAAGTAATAATTAAACATTTCAGTCCACTCCTAGCTAAAATGATTGGATTGCTGGATAAGAAGAGTCATTATTCTGAGACTTCCTGGGGTTGCTGATACCCTCTCATGCATAACTAATCCTTGTCGAAATCACTCCAGCTAGTTAAGCAGAAGAGGCAGTTTCTGTATTCCACCTCCAGAGGTGTTGACTTCTGATAGCCAAGTGTTGTGTACAGAGTTTATCATTGGGTAAGAGCAAGTGGAAAATTGTTCTACCTCAGGGAAGGTTTGAATGTCAATTACCCTTCCCCTTATTTCTCTATGTTTAATATTTAGACAAGGTGATTAAGTTTAAATTTAAAATTTCTCAATGTTTTTGCATGTATCATAGATGGGATGGTAATTTTGCAATATGAAACAGAAGCCAATTAATCACCTTTTGAACTGAGTCATGCAACTAATTGAATGAAGCTGGCTGGGGACACACACAAAATAATTAGTTTGTGCCTCATAGGTTGTTGGTATTAAAATATGATATCATTTTACCACATATGAAAACATTAATACAGAATAATATTTTGGGAATTTTTTCCCTGTCAAATAAGCTTTATTCATGTTTAAAGTTTAACATCTAAAAATAGTTTAGAAATTCTATAGCAGATGAAATAAATTTGTGCTCATAATCATAAAAGCATGCCAATAATGAGGTTAGTATATGGCCTAATTATATATAAATTAAGTAAAATATATATTAAATGATATATATGATTACACATATATGTGTAATATGTAATTATACATATTTAATACATACATATGATTTAATTACCAAAGATTGTCACCCTGAGTTCCCTTAACTACCTTTATGTTTGTATATTATGAGAGAAGAACTGCCTGGAAATGAGATTATGGAAATATTCTCTGCAAATCTAACACAAAGAACAGTAACTCAAAGGACACAAACTAATGGTGTCCTTATATATGAAGATCAAGACATTATTATAATAAATGACCCCAAACTTCATCCTGTACAATTTACCTGTCAAACATTTGATTATGCTTATAGAATTTTCCTACTTTGGTTATCTAGAAAAGCAGATTTGTGGTTGAAAATACTGAGATTGCAATAAATGACTGACCACAAAAATGAATAATTTATTCATTAATTCACAACCATTTAAATGCATGTACTGTGCCTATGCTAAATAATAGATCCAAAAATGAACATGATGTGTTCCACCATTTAAGGCATTCATGAAACTTACTCACATTTTTTTTCCTATCCCAGTTAACTTGTTACTTAAACTGGAAGCTCTAAGTCATACCTGATTTTTCATGTCTTCCTTGTGTCTCTAAGTTTTATTAATTTCTGTGTCCTAACATTTTCCTCCTCTGCTCAGCTGCTTCTCCTCCTCTTAACTCCCACTGACTTATATTTTTGCCCTTAGCAGTTTCTATCTGGAACTGTTATAATAGTCTATTGTCTCCAAATTGGTCTTTCCAGACTCTCACCCTTAAATCTATCTTGGAGTATGTTTGAGTGATCTTTCTTAATATGGACCTTACTGTGGACTCTTGCACCAAAAACCTTCTCTGCCTAGACAATCAAGTTGAAACTTCTAAGCACAATCCTGAAGGTCCTTCATAGCCTCTCTGCATTCTGCATTTGAAGATTATCTTCTACATATACACCTGATTCCTTTATTATTGCCACAGTGGGTTACTCACTTTTCTTTAACAAATGATGCACTTTCTTGTCTGTGTACCCTCTCTGTTCTTCCTCTTGCTCCACCTTGCTTCACCAGGTGTTTCTTACAAATTCCTACATAAATCTCAAAGCCCAGCTAAAGATAAAACACTTATCAGCTTTTTCTGATTCCCCACTCCCTAAAGTAAATGAATTGCTCCCTTTGCTGACTTGTATAGTATTTTCAAAACCTATTACAGTATTACAGTTTTTTGTTGTGACTTTTCTGTCTTGCTCACCCTCACTTGATTTCTGAATGTTTCTGCTTTATCTTATCTGTTCAGCACATGGCAGTGTTATATGTCACATAGTAGGTACCCAATATTTGTTGAAATCAACTGTGAAAAATTGGCTTTGGGAGCCAAGGCAAGCACAATTGCTGATAAGATCCCATTACTTTATGGCATAAAATGGAAGATAATTATGTTGTAGAACCTTTACATATCATATGTAATGATATTATTAAATTTGAATGATAAAAATAGCACAGTAGTATTCCTGGAATGCCCTAAGGAAAAATAATTATTGCCGAAATCCTATTTTAAAAATCACCCTCAAGATCAAGACTTCCATTGCCTCAAATACCTCAGGCCAAAGAAAAAGGAATTCAAGGGAAAATTTGAGTTGACTGGGAAAAGTTGGATGAATTTTAATGTGGGTATCAAACATAAAAGATTTAGAGATAATTAAACCATATTATGCCAATAAATTGATAGGTAGTGACTTAATGGCATTAATTCTAAGGATATCAAAGGACAGTCGTGAAGAAAGCTAATAGAATAGAATAAAACGCATCATCATCTTTGTATAAAGCTTTGAATGTCCATTTCTGTAAGGATACTCAGTGTGGTAACATGTCCAGGAAGATTTGGCAAAACTTGTAATAGTCTAGAAAGGAGTTAAAATGATTTAAAAGATAGTGCAGGTGCTTCCATAAAGATGAAATCACAAAACGTTCCTATAGAAAGAAGAGTACGAAAGTGTGGTGTAATCAGAAGACTAAGATCCTTAAGAATTTTATTGGATTATTCATGTTTTACACTTCTAAAATAAATTTGAATGTATTTAGAGCCAAAGAAATAAAGGCACCATTTATCTGTACTCATTTAAAACAGTTGATAGTTTTAGGAATTATTTGTATACACATTTAAAAATATTTACTCTGCTAAAAAATAAAAATAAATAGAAAAAATAAAAAATATTTATTCTGTGATGGGTCGTTAAGGATTAGTAAGGGTATTTTGAGGTACTCCTACCATTTGCAGTTGGTATAATGAAATTATTGCACGTTTCTGTGAAATTTTCACTGGGGCACCTATAAGAGACTAAATATTGTGGTGAATGAACTATGCAGATTCTAGGGCACAGTTATAATAAAACCTTGACTTATGTTAGTAGAACATGTAAAATACGGAGCATTTAGCTTCAGTAGAAGAGTCCCATTATAAACAATTTTGTTTTCTACTTAATAGGAGAAGTATAGTTACCAATTACTTTTTGATAACACATTGTAGAACATACTGCTGATTATTATCTTTTAATTCTTTGGATATATATCTGTTTTCATATGTTTTGACATAAACTGAAAAAATACATTTCTTGTCCTTAAAAGCCCTGCAAAAATTATATCCCTTAAGTATAAATGACACTATGCTTTTTTTGTTATTTTAATTATGAGTTCTGCATTTAAAAACTTCTAGCAAAATGTGTTTCTTAACTTTCACAATTAACCCAGCATCTTTTTTTTTTTTTAAGAGAAGATGATAACTAATGAAAGAAGCACTATGGTATTTATAAGCAGCATACTCAGTCTTTTTCTACTTAAGAACAATCAGTTGAGAGTATAATTCTGAAATAATTAATCAGCTCTTAGAGATTTCTATTTCTTCTACCTGTCACTTAATTTTGTACCATATTTATCCCCTCAGTATTTGTACTCCAAAAATATTTTACATTTTTTAAGGTATGCCGTATTTTCTGACAACTATAATATAGTTTTGTTGAGAATTTTGAGACTAACCATTTATCTACATAGGTTGTTCTTAATATATATTTCACTGTCATTTTTTACACTGATTTCATCTTGGAATGATTCTTTTGAAGCTGTTTCTTAAAATTACATTTTCTTTCATCCCAAAAGGTTGCTATAAAAAACTGATTTAATAAAAACAAAGTACTGCTGTAAAGAAAGTGTATACTGCAGTTTATAAAGCATTATATCCTCAGAAGAAAAAACATATTTATGCTTATTTTTCACAGATTCTTTTTTCCCAATTTTCTTTAAGGGTGAAATAAACTTGAATTTTTTAAACTACCCTTTCCCTCCCCCCAAGAAAAAGGAGCTTAGGAGAGAATTTACTACATTAAAGATGTTTGAGGACCTGGGTGATAGCTGTCTATTTTCTTGCAGAATGCCCAGCACCTAGCACAGTGCCTTGAATATAATAAGTGTTCAATAAATATTTGTCAAATAATCAGGGTGTTATACTTTTAACAATGTATTGTTTTGTACTTATTTTACTCTTATGGGGTAAGATACACACTGGTATTCTCTATTGCTTTGTAGCTAAAGCTTATAAAACTAGCACTTTTTTCATTCATTTTTCTATCCAATAAAATAAAAAACAAATTGAGGTTGCATCTGAGGTTTAGAATTTTTTCTTTACTGTGGTTTTATGCACAGTCTTTTTTTTTCTGCCCCATCTTTGGTAATGAAACCTATAGGAATTTAGTATACACCAAAACATTTTTTTTAAGTGAAGGAATTTAAAATGCCAGAATTAAATATTCAGTTCCTCATTCAGTTCCTCACTTACCACATTTCACATGTTCATCAGCCATATGTGGCTAGTAGCCATCATCCTAAACAGTGCGTATATAGAATAATTTCATCATTGTGGAAATTTTGTTGGGTGTCTCAGGGCTAGAAACTGTTGCCTTCCATCAAGATTGGCATCTGGAGAAATGGGAGATCGAGATCGAGAAAGTGGGAGTAAGTAGGATTAGGAAGGTGATACAGATTTATCAGGCTAAGTTTGAGATGTCTGTGGATAAGCAGCTAGGCAAGGATCTATAATTTAGGGTAAAGGTCAGAGCCTGAGATACAGATTTAGGAATCATCAGGACATGGGTGGTAATTAAAACCAAGAGAACACATTAGTTCACCTAATGAGGGATTGGAAAGAAGCATAATGGATGGTTAAAGCAGTGCATCTAGGGAAACGCATCTGGGTGTAGGAGAATGGTCCCTTAAAAGTGATCAGATTGTCAGAGAGGTAAGAGAAAAATAAGAAAATAGCATCTAAGCAAAGGTCCTTACTTTTTTATGAATAGAAAAAGATTAGTGAGGTCCTCAGTGTCAAATACAGCAGCAGGGTTCATTAATTTACATCTTAACCCTCAAATGAAGGAGGATCAATAATTTTTCATAACTTGGATCAAATTCACCTAGCTAAATTATTATTATTTCTTAGCCTTTTAATATTGGCAGTTTACATTCTGTTTTAGAATGTATAGCACATATTATTCTCCCTAAAATGAGTTCTGAGATTATGGTAATTTTTCCTGAACTTTTATATTATGAGAGAAAGAGAGAGAGAGAGAGATTGAGAGAGAAGGACTCAGAGAATCATAGAACCAAAACCAGTCTTAACAAATATTGAGTCTTGGGGTGCCTGGCTGTCTCTGTTGGTAGAGCATGCAACTCTTGATCTCAGGGTTGTGAATTCAAGCCCCATGTTGAGTATAGAGATTACTTCAAAATAAAATCTTAAAAAAAATTGAGTCTGTTTCAGTTTGTTGACATGGAAAGAGACCTTGAAAGTGAAAATGACTTACTCAAGTTATAGAGTGAGTTAGCTATTCTACAGTACCTATTACATTGCTCCTGTTTGCTGATTTGGTCCAGTAGCTAGTGCTGAAGGAAATTAAAAGTTAATAGATTATGATCATATTTACTAGAAGTTAAAAGTTTTGAATAATGAACAGTTCTCATAATAGACTCATGGGAATCATTAAGCTATTTTAGAAACAGATAAAATATTATTTACTGCAGGAATAATATTCACCTTCCTACAGAAGCTCACAAATCAAAAGGTTTCATATTCTTATACAGATTATAACAATGTGTTTTATGCATAAATGTTTTTCTCTGAAATCAGTGTAGAGTGGAAACAAAACCTCTCAGATAATAGCTAGCTTTTCAAATTAATGTTTTCATGCTAAGCAGTCATTGAGTTTTTCAATCTGACAGCATGTTTTGGGTTTATGAAAGAGAAATCATCTTAAATTAGTCTGTCTTCTTGGTGGAAAAGAAGACAAATTGTCAACTTCCTAGTGCCTCACCACAGTAAGTTATAGAAGTTAAGAAATACAGTATTGTATCTGTTAACATATAGAAGGTCTGCAATTCGTATACCCAGTGATTTTGGAGAGAAAGAAAATACTTTCTCTAAGACTCTGTCAAAGATGTCTGAAGGATTGATAAAATTAGGTTTAAATATCCTAAATCTGAATAAAGTCCATTAATTCTTTTACATTCTCATCTCTTTTTTTCTGTAAATACATTTCTCTGATAGCTAGGTAAAAGTATTTTTAAACTTTAAAATGACAACAATTAAAAAAATCTAATACAATAATCATAATCATATAGAAACATTAAAAAGTATATCCAGAATTATAAAAAAGAGGTGGCAAATTATCACAGATCTCACAAAAACAAAGAAATTGGGCTAATATCAAAGTTTGGTGGATATCAATTAAATAAATATATTTAAATAAGGATCCTATTAACAACAACAACAACAAACACTGAACCTAACAACTAGAACATTAATCTTATGTTATCTGTTTTTGGAAATTGTCTTACTTTCCCTATCAGTGAGTGCCATTCATAGACAGAGTTCGGTGTGCATTTTCAAAATACCTCAGTTACTGAAGGCAGAAGGACTTTGTATAACTTTTATGTTAGACTGAAGTCCTTTGGACATAGGTTATTGTCCCATAGATCTCAAATAGGAAATTGGTATAGGTTCTTTTCAAAATAGATTTTCAGGATTTGAGTAGTCTATATGAAGGGGGGCTGGTGGTGAGGGAAAGATGTAAGCACTGGCAGCTATAAAGTTACATGTTTGATACCTTATATAATGATAGGACATCATATATAGCTATATAACCTTCACAAAATGCTATAGCTAGGTATCATCCTTGTTTTCAGACTAAATACACTTAGCTCTGACTGGTTAAATGATTTGACCCAAGATACCCAAATAGACAACATTAAAGCTAGAATTTTAGCATAGGGTTATCTCATCATACAATCTAAGTTTGTTTTAATAAGATAAATCAATAAACATAAGTGGACAGCTAAAATTTTCTATTGAAAATTATGTAGTTTTGAGAACCAAGTTAGTAACACTAGCTTTTACATTTTCTTAAATATAAACAGTTGTGATTTGTTCTGAGATATTTAGGTTTCAGAAACAATTTTAATCTTTTATTTTAGTATTTCTAGTATGTAGACATATCTTAACAGAAAGGAATTAATTATTCAAATGTTTGTAAACTTAGAGTAAGTAGTTTATATTCTAAGACACAGTTACAAACATTGATTCTAAACTTTATATGTGTTGGTATATGTACACATGTTAAACTATATATGTTAACATATAAGTCTGAATGTGTTAATATGATAACAAATTCTAGCTGCACTCTCCAATTAAAGATTCATTTTCCCAGTAACTTCCTCCCATGCCTTCCTATAAAGATGTCCTGAGCATTTGTTAAATTTCACTGACTTACATATTGATCAGTAAAACTAAATTTATTCTACATTTCTTGGTGATGTTCACTTACACCTTTGGATGCATATGGTGGTTTGTAAAACATTTGTAATTTTGAAACCAAAATTTACACTATTGTTACCACCTTTCCTATAGAGAGTTATCGGAAGACTCTTACATTTTATTTGTACATGTTTTAAATTTTTTAGTTTAAAAGACATTAGATTTTAATCTTTGCAGAAGATTCTGACATTGTCACAAGTCTAAGTCTCTCTGGAGGTTGGAAAGTGTATGTGTGAATAAAATGTGCAAGGTCATTAAGGTTGCATGGTTTAAAGAACCTTGGTAAGTTATTCCCTCCCATCATCCTCCCCCTTCATTCCACACATAACTTTCTGCCCTACTCATGACATCTTTCCCCACCCCTTTCCATTTATTTTCTACAACAAAAAGAATGATAGTTAACTGCCCCTGATAAATATCTGAAAAAGAACTGGACACTCACAATCCATGCAATGTACGAAAGAGGTGCCTCAGACAATCGTTCTCTTGTTCTATTCTATTGTGCTTCATGCTTTCACTTGTGATGCAACCTTCATTTCAACCCATTCTCCCCTCACATGTAAATCCAACAGGCTTTGTAGATATGAATAGCTGTGCCCTGTAGCAACTAGACAGAAATGAAAGGAATGTATGCGTAAGTCTAAACTATAGTATTTTACTGCATGGTTGAAGTTTAGCTGTACTTAAATGTTGGAAAATATTGGGGAATTGCTTCAGATGCTAGAGTTAATGATTTTTGGTGAACTTGGTGACATTTCTTAAGTATGTGATTTCTAGTTTTGCTTTAACTTCTTTATATAGCACAGTTGGGTTATTAAAAATAAAACTATTGCAGATAAACTGGATGTGTGTTAATTTTAATACTAAGTTAAAATTTATTAACTAATGAACTACTGAAAAGCTAAAAAAAAAGCTACTCTATTTTAACTCCCAGTATACTTATCACTATATAATTTGTTTTGTATTTCATCAAAATATATGATGATGGCTGATATTAGCTGAAGATAAGGAGGTCCTTACCTAGGAATAAGCTGTGTTTATATCAATGCAGGCAATTCCTTTGGGTAGATATTTTAAATCACTTAATTCTATTTAATTATCAGACTATAAACAAGTAGTTATGTTTTTTAACATGAGACAATTTTTTATACTTCTGTAAACATAGCTCAAATATCAACTTCCTTTGAAATATTCTCCAACTTCATTACAGAAAATCAGTAGTTTATTCATATACAAAATATTTATCATAGTCCTGAGCAATTGTATCAATAGATTTTTATTCATGACCTTCTCAACAACTGGACTGTCAAATAGAAAGCCTGGCTCCTTCTCTTATTCTCTCTTATTTAAAATACTCTCTTTTTAAAAATATTCTTAATTCTTGACTTTCCACTGCATATCAGAGTGCTCAGGATATAGTAATCACTCCAATTAATATTTGTTGATTGATTCACAAACTTTTATTGTTTTAACATCTGATAATTTGATCAAAGCAAAACTGCTTTTGCTTAACATAATTCAGACATAGGCTATAGGGTAATTACCACCACTTACGTTTCTTACTCATATTTTAAATATTATTAAATATAAAACTATGTAATATTAAGTATTCAAGTACATCTAGCTTTCTGTTACTCTGTAGGCAAACAGACCTCAATGTAGCAATATTTCCTTAGCATTTGGGAAGTGTTTTTACAATGCCTTTTGAGTATTTATCTAGTATCATATGGGAAAGATCATTATCCACCTCTATTGGTCAGCCAATATATGGGGACCATGCAGCAACCGCAATTTGCCCTCAGTTGTTTCCCTTAACATATAAAAAACAGGTTTTTTTAAGAAATATATTTTATTATATGAATGATGTGCTGCCAGCATATTACATCATGTATAACAACATTTTCTTTCTTTAAAATATGTCTCTGGAGGGCGCCTGGGTGGCTCAGATGGTTAAGCGTCTGCCTTCGGCTCAGGTCATGATCCCAGGGTCCTGGGATCGAGTTCCGCATCAGGCTCCCTGCTCGGCGGGGAGCCTGCTTCTCCCTCTGCCTCTCTCTCTCTCTGTCTCTCTGTCTCTCATGAATAAATAAATAAAATCTTTAAAAAAAATAAAAAAAAATGTGTCTCTGGATTTAAGAATACCTGGAGAGAACTGCAACAGGAATATAATGTGCTATTTTATAAGTGAAAAAGTGTGTTATATATCCTACTAACTGTTTGGGAAACACTTTCTCTGCTAGTGCTTTATGTTTCAGCTGAATGATTATATAGTGAGTAATTTATAATTTAGAACTAAAGTAGAAGAATCCATACTTGTTAAAATGGAAGACTGTAACTGTGAGATTGATCTTTATCTGAAAAATTGGAAATAGTAATTTTCATTAAACAGATATGGTTTTCTATAGAAGTGGTAATCACTGTGGAAACAGATATAATTAAGTCAAAATACTAAATAGATAAGTTAATGTAACTAAGACTGTGATTAGCTTTATTCCTAAAGAAAATAACATCAATTATTTGTATTCTTTATTTATCCACTTTCTCTTCTGCCAAAATTTTCATGTATTCTCATTCATTAAGGTTTTTTTTTTTTGTGGTAGGGGAAAACGGGAATATAAAACAAATGGATAGTTCTGATATGGTGAAGGAAGTGGTTGGTTAAATCTCCATCTGTATAAGCAAATACTCATATATTATTTTCCCAAGATTTTTATGTTGTCTTGCTTCTTTATTCTTAGCTGAAATCTTTCTGAATTAGCACTACATTTGAGTCACTGTTAAGTAATTCTTTTTAGACAGTGAATCAGATGCTTCAGGAGACATATTCAGTGTATACTAATATGCCTTAACTGTTTCAAGACTGTTGAAACAAATTACTGTAACAAATTAATCACAAATTTAGTGGCTTAAAACAACACAGACTTAGTATCTTAGAGTTTGGGAGTCAGAAGTCCAAAATAGGTTTCACTAGGCTAAAATCAAGATCTCACCAACATTGCATTCCGTCTGGAGGCTCTAAGGAAGAAGCTGCTTAGTCTTCTCCAGCTTCTACTGTCTACATTCCTTAATTTATGGTCCTCAGCCAGAAATCTCATCATTCCAACCTCTGCTTCCTTCTTCATATCTCCTTCTCTAACTTTGAGCTTCCGGCCTTTCTTTTTCCGTTATAAGTCCCCTTTTGATTACATTGGGCCCACCAGATGATTCAGTTTAATCTCCCATCTCAAGCACCTTTATTTTATTATATCTGCAAAATCCCCTTTGTCATGTAAATTTAACATATTAACAACCTCCAGGGATTAGGGCATGGGAATCTCTGGGAGTCTTTATTCTGCCTACCACCAGGATTTTGTTTGATTTAGTTTGACTTTCACCATTGTTAACCATTTAGATCATCATTACCATTGTTCCCTTGAGTTCTGTTTGGTTTGAAATGAAACCCTAAGTTAGCAGTTCCCAGGCTCATGAGATACACACTAGTACATCTGATCACCTCTGAAGTGCATCCCAAGTAATTTGTAACCAGGGATATTTAAGTGCCTTAAAAAAAAAAAAAGATTCACCTCCTTTTAAATAGAGTATAGGCAAGGTTATTCCCATAACTTATTCTTATTGCTAATGATTAGCAGAATGGGAGAAAAAGAGGTGGGTATTATAATATACTTGCAAACAAAATACATACCCCAAATCTACAGTAAGTGTCTATTAGGGATGTATCATAAATTAATAGCTGTAATTATGCATTATTATAATTATAAAATTTGTGTCAGTGGGGATGTTCATCCAGTCCTATACCTGTCTGAGAATATTTATACCTGTGAATGCCATTTTCATGTTGGTCATGGATCAGTGGACAGTATTTGATACCTTTTGCTCTTGAGGGCCAAAAGTTAATGTACTGTGAGGATGGTCTACAAAAGGCTTAGGTAAATAATTACAATAATGCAAATGATGCAAATTATGACAATTAAAAGCAAATTAAAAAAAACGATAGTATGAAATATATTAAAACCAGTCTGGAAAATACATAGTAGCAAGTGTAACTTGGGGTGATATTTGTCATCATCCTCTCATTAGGGAAAGCTATATATAATTAAGTATAGTCTTAATTATTTTAATAAAAATGTACATTTGATTTAATTAGCTTTTTCTTTCAATACATTTTACTTATTATAGAAATTGCATTTTTCATTACAAATTACCAAAAGTGTTTTGTGTCTGATATATTTTGTACTTTTTCCTACCATCAAAATTTCAGAAGTTGGCTGATATTTATCATTAGCCGTATAATAATTTTGCTAGTGACACTTAAGATGATTTTTGTATATCTGATTTCATAACACTGGCAGTAAATTTCTTTTTTTTTTATTTTTTTTTAAAGATTTTATTTTATTATTTATTTGAGAGAGAGAGAATGAGAGATAGAGAGCACGAGAGGGAAGAGGGTCAGAGGGAGAAGCAGACTCCCCGCAGAGCAGGGAGCCTGATGTGGGACTCGATCCTGGGACTCCAGGATCATGACCTGAGCTGAAGGCAGTCGCTTAACCAACTGAGCCACCCAGGCGCCCACTGGCAGTAAATTTCTAAGATACAATAAATTGGTTAGCAAATCTCTTTAAAGGTAACACATAGTGGTGATGCTCGGTGCTATCCAGTGATAAAGAAGAAATAAGCACTAGAAAAAAGAAATCTGGGTGTTTTAATGAGTTAGGGAATAATGAGAGAAGCCACATTTATTTTTAAAGGCAAAAAAAACCCCACAAACAAACAAACCCCACAAAATCAGTACTTAGACTGAATAGAAATATGAAGAGATAAATGACCTCATATGCATTCAGTGGGAAGAAAAGTTTGAGGCAATGAGGCTAAACATAGAAGAGGAAAAGTGAATGTAACCTCAACGACCACATGCTACAAAACCCAAAGAGAAAGGGAATCTGGGAGTATCAGAGGATGAAGCTATAAAACCTTGGGCAAAGAGCTTAATAGCAATTAAAATAAAGGAACAGTTTGAGGGTGGATAAAACAAAGTAGCACGTGTTACAAAGGAAAATATGCTAGTATCATGTAAGAGATATTTAGTAACTGCTTTCAAATAATGGAATCATAGACACAGATTTTTGAGGTTGTAAGCTCATTATTTTGGCTCCCTGGTTTCTCCTAGGATGCAGTATAGAATCTCCATGCCTGGTGTTTATGTATAAACAGAAGCTACTTTTTTCTTTCTTTCATTATTTCCTTTTTAAGTGAATGTTAATACCTTTTATATGTTACAGAGAAGAGGCAGAAAAAACCTCACTCCCACTATGGTACAATGCACTGAGGATCAGCTGAGAGAGGATTATACACATGGCCAGATACAGTTAATTCATTTGTTCTTTTGCTTTCTGATTAAAAAAGGTGGCATTCTGTAGCATCTTGTATGATTAGCAAATGTAAGGTCAAAATTAATCTTTTAACAGTTGTTCAGAAACAGTTTCGTTTTGTTAATTATATTGGCATTTATTTGTAATACATTACAATACTCAATTTATATACACGTCTTTTCCAGTCTTCTCCCTTAGAAGTCAACTCTGTTGAGTACACAAAACAGGAAAAAAGATTTAATTTTTAATCTTTAATTTAATCTTGACAAATGCCTTAAAATTATTACTATTTTTTTTGCATGGAAGTATCCCTTGTGAGTATGCCTGCAAACCATAACATCATGATAGTATTATCATAGAGATCATGATAAAGGGGCCATATTTTATTTAAACTTTCTCATGATGGACTCTTTAGAATAATTCAGTTACCAATACCTCTTAAGCCATTGAATTTGAGTTTGAAACAAGACAGCTTAACACCAGATTCTATGTGATATTGAATTCTGTTTCATGACAGATGATAGTGTGATTTTATTCAATTCAATTCAATAACAATTTCTGAAACACTTAATTTTTCTGTGAAAGATCTCAGGTAAGTGTATGAAAATAAGACAGTATAAGATTTTTTGCAGTTTAAAAGACAATGTGGGGGCGCCTGGGTGGCTCAGTTGGTTGGGCGACTGCCTTCGGCTCAGGTCCTGGTCGTGGAGTCCTGGGATCGAGTCCTGCATTGGGCTCCCTGCTCGGCGGGGAGTCTGCTTCTCCCTCTGACCCTCTTCCCTCTCGTGCTCTCTATCTCTCATTCTCTCTCTCTCAAATTAATAAATAAAATCTTTTTAAAAAAAAGACAATGTGGAAGAAACAAATATTTAAAACTAGCATAAACATTGTGAAACACATGCATATATATTGAATATGTATATGTGTGTATGTGTGTGTGTGTGAATTTTTTTTTCCTGAAGAGTTAGATTCTTAGTGTACTATGTAAGTGACAGAAAATTAGCTTTTACTTACATTGGCTTATTACTGAAATGTGTATTAAAATGTTCATACGTTTTCTTATATTACAACTCTTAAACCTCTGTATAGTGCTTATTATTTTTATTCCTTCTTTAAAAATTGGATTAAATGTATATAGATGAAAGGCAAGATATTCAAGAGTGACACTGACTATTATTTTTTAAGGAAATTCAAAGATAATCTTTATGAAAACATTTTCTTTGGTATAAAGAACAGCCATAAAAAAAAAAGCGGGACATGTTGACAATATTTCTAGGGAAATGTAATTAGAGTCTTCATTAGCTTAATAAGTCACAGTTTGTTAAAAGGAAAAAGAATAGGTCTTTGCAGAACAAATTAGACGAAGTAGCTAGAAACTTTAGGTGGAATGTATTATTTCACCTTTTGAAAAATTTGATACCAATTAGTTCATTTTCTTTTGTATTGACCTCCTTTCCTGATGAAATAATTGATCAAACTATTTTCTCCTATTAACTCTCAATGACTCTTTAAATATGTTAGATAGAGACGTGGTTTAGACATATTTCTCAGTTCTATTCAATATTTGTGCTTCAGGTTTAACTAACTTTAAATCATGTCTACTCCAATGTAAAATTGCCAGATTTTAGAAAGCTGGTGAAGTACATGAAGCCTAAGTCTGCTGAATCTCTTCTTTAAAATGAAGGATAAGCTAGGTTTTCATCCATCCTATCTACTTTAGGACATCCTCTTCTCTTTGGAGAAGTTAGAGATTGTGTTGTTGTTATATTTCTGTTAAATATGGCTGACATGGGGTGCCTGGGTGGCTCAGTCGGTTGGGCATCTAACTCTTGATTTTGGCTCAGGTCACGATTGCAGGGTTGTGAAATCCAGCCCTGCCCAGGGCTCTGCACTTAGCGGGGAGTTTGCTTGAGATTCTCTCTCTCCCTCTCCTGATGCAGCCCAACCCCGCTTTCTCATGCACGCTCTCTGTCTCTCTAAAATAAATAAGTACTTAAAAAATATGTCTCGCATGTATCCTCTTTGCCTTCCCTTTCAGTTTTATTTAAGTTGCAAACTCATTGTTATATTCCATCTGGCACCAAATGATCCACTCTTTGACTACCTCTCTGATAGTACCATATTATAGTACATCTCCCCATGGGCAATTTACCATACCAATTTACTAACTTTTTTTCGCCTTCAAATTTGAAATAAGCTTATTCTTTATAAATCCCAAGGCTTTTATACGTGTGTGTGTGTGTGTGTGTGTGTGTGTGTGTGTGTGTATTTATTTATTTATTTATTTATGAACCTTCTTTCTTCAGATCTTGGAATGGCTACCTGAATCTTGTTAGAATAAACTCTAATATCAATTCCTCAAGAAGGCCTTTCCTTAAAAAAAAAAAAAAAAAGGCTTTCCTAATTATTCTTGTTAAACCAAAACTTTCCTCTCTCCTCTTCTCTAGGAACTCTGTGTCATATTATTCTGTTTCCTTCACAGTCATAACTGACCAATATTGTGCAAGGTTTATGCTTTAAGAAATACTGCAGTTTAACATTGGAGAACAGTTTTAAATTAAAGGACTGATATTGTAGCAAAATTTCATACCCTAGTGATCTAAATGGAAGATATTTTGAAGGGGAGGAAGGCACATCTCAAAATCTATGAATTTACCATCCATATATGCCTTTTATTTTATTTTTTTATTATGTTATATTAATCACCATACATTACATCATTAGTTTTTGATGTAGTGTTCCATGAGTCATTGTTTGCATATAACACCCAGTGCTCCATGCAGTATGTGCCCTCTTTAATTCCCATCCATAGATGCCTTTTAGATATTAGGTTTGAGGATGACACATTTTTATCTAGATCATAGCTACATATGTATATTAACAGGAATTCTCAAAAAAGATCAAGCCATTTGACTGAATTAATGGAACACTCTGGAAATTGGAACTAAAAACGCAGGGCAAATTTAGAAGTGAGGCTGAATATTTAATTTTGAATGTGAATGAGCTAGGAATTAAAGGTATTGTTCTAGCATCACCACCACTAGGGAAATCTTCAGGCAGTCTTTTACTTTTCTGGTTTCATCTTACTCATCTGAAAAATTGAGCCCCCTATTTCAGGAAGAGCTTGTGTAAGGTAGCTAAGGAGACTTTGAGAAGTAGTGAAGCACAGTGTTGGAAGTGTATTCTTTACAGTTCGAATCTGGTGCCTACTTACTTTCTAGCTACATGACCCTGGGTTTGTAGTTGGGTGATCTCTGAATATCAAATGGACATCCAGTTTTTCTAAGAGTTTATTGCAGATTTCACCATTTCCCAGTGATTTGAAATGCTACAATTAACATGGTTAATTCTCATATATACACAGATCTCCTGGATTCTCTATCTTGCTTCTTTACTCCGTTTGTCTGATTTGGAGCCAGTTTCACAGTGTTGAACTTTTCAAAAATTTAATGACTATGACTTCTGTGGTTGTTTTTTTTGGTTTGATGATAGTATCAATCCCTCCAATTTTATCTCCCCTCAAAACTACTACCCCACCAAATTACGATTTTGATTGCAATTACATTAAATGTGCAGATTAAACTGAAGGACAACTGACATGTTTACAATATTGTATTTAAAAGTTTGATGTTCTATTTATTCAGGTCTGCTTCTAGTCATTCAGTAAAATTTATAGATTTATTTGTAAGAGTTCTTCACCTTTCAAGTTTATTCCTGGGAAATTTAGGACTTTTCATATTATTATGAATATGATTTTTTTATTTCTTACTTTGGAAATAGAAAGCTATTGATTTTTGTATATTTATATTTTTTATGGCAAATACACTAAAAATTGTATTCTAATAGTTTTTCAGTTAATATCTAGGATTTTTCTATATGGATAACCATAACTATAAATAACTTTGTTCTTCATTTTGAATATTTATTTATTTGTATATATTTTGGAGGAATTGAACTTTGTATATTATGTATGATACAGGATGTTAACCACCTTGCAAGACCATGGTAAACATTGGTAATAATCAATATAAAACACATGACATATAGTAGGAATTCACTAAATGTAGCCATTCTGTATTTTTACAATTCTGCCTATGTCTTATCAGTTTATTAAGTATATTAAATTTTAAAAAATCTATTTGAATAGTTTACTTTCCAATATATGCTATTTCCAGAAAAGTTTCACAGTTGCATCACAAGAGAATCATTGCACGCTTCTCTCATAATTTTTGTTGTTTAAAGGTGCTTTATTTATTTATTTTTTTAAAGATTTTATTTATTTATTTGATAGAGAAAGACACAGCGAGAGAGGGAACACAAGCAGGGGGAGTGGGAGAAGGAGAAGCAGTCTTCCCGCGGAGCGGGGAGCCCGATGCAGGGCTTGATCCCAGGACCCCAGGATCATGACCTGAGCCGAAGGCAGACGCTGAATGACTGAGCCACCCACATGACAAGTGATTGAAGCAGTTATCTGCTTTTTAAAACAACAAAGAAGCATACAGCAAAAGTGCATCAAGTATTAGCAACCATTCTCTCTCTCCTAAACAAAATTACATGGAACAAAAGGCAGGATTTTTTGTCCTCCATAAAAAGGTGATTCAGAGTGAACAATTTATATTCATTGCATTGTTACTTATGAAATGTCTGCTAATAGGGAAATGTTTGAATAAATTTGGTACACACCTCAATGTAGTATTTTGTAGCCTTTAACCTAAAGTTTTTGAGAAATTGCACATAAACATAGAAAATGAATATGATATGCAAAAAAAGAAAACGTAAATGGTATCTGCAGGATAGTAAAATTACGTATGAATATGGACAAAGGCTGAGGGAATAAATATCTAAGGTATTGAAATTACAAGCACCTCTGAGATATTGTGGGTTTGGTTCCAGACTATTGCTATAAAGCAATATCTCAATAAAGTGAGTCAAATGAATTTTTTGGTTTCTCAGTGCATATAAAAATTATGTTTACACTGTACTGTAGTCTATTAAATGTGCACTAGCATTTAAGTCTTTATAAAGTACATAATTAAAAAATACTTTATTGCTAAAAAATGCTAACCATCATCTGAGCTTCCTGCAAGTTAATCACTGATCACAGATGACCATAACAAGTGTAATAATAATAAAAATGCTTAAAAAATTGTGAGAATTACTAAAATGTGACATGGAGTCATGAAGTGAGCAAATGCTGTTGGAAAAATGGCGCCAATAGACTTGAGCAACACAGGGTTGCCACAAACCTTCAATTTGTAAAATCACATTATCTGTGAGGCTAGTAAAGCACTATAAAAAAAAGCTTATAGGTAATATTTATAAAATTTCTTCATTTATATATTTTTTGATGAGCAGGTTTTGGAACTTACAGTCCTTTTGGTTTTGGCATGATATAATAATAAGTATCTTTCTTTTGTCAGAACAGTTAACATAGGATAAGGAGTAAAAATGCAAGTGAGGAGTTTCTGGGAAATTCTGTGTAAGCAAGAAGATGTTTAATTTATTTAATGTCTTTAGGCTTTCTTTCAACCATGTCCTATTTAATTTTCCTTAAAAACTGTCTAACATTTTTTCTAGCCAATATTAATTAGAAAATATTGTTTAAGAGCTTGAGATTGTAGAAACATAATTTACTAATTATGTATTTTATATATGTATTTAATCATTCAACAAACATGTAAAGTGCCCATATTATATTACACACTGTTCTTGCTAACTGTTGAATATATTTAAAAAAATACAAGTCATCATCCTTTATCTTTTAGGAGCTTACAGCTGAAAGGAAATGATCAAAAGTATTTGTTCACTAGTTGGGTGCCTGGGTGGCTCAGTCAGTTAAGTGTTGGACTCTTTTGATTTCGGCTCAGATCATGATCTCGGGGTTGTGAGATTGAGCCCCCCCATGAGCTCCACGCTCAGTCGGGGGTGGGGTGGGAGGGTCTGCTTGAGATTTTCTCTCTCCATCTCCCTTTGCTCCCTACCCCCACTCATGTGCTCTCTCTAAAATAAATAAATAAATCTTTTAAAAATAATATTTGTTCACAAGGTGTTTTGTCAGTTGCTTTTTATATAATATCTTACAACCTATGGTAATAGTATTTTTCTCCTATATTTGTAGGTATGAAAACAGCTGAAAATGGTTACAAACTTACCAAAGTATATAGTAAGTAATAGAGTTAGGAGTAAAATTTAAGTCTGGCTCCAAAACCAGTTTTCCCCCAGTACATAATGCTACAACATATCTGTCTTATAGACATATAAATGCATTAAATTTACCTGGTGGGTGTTATCTGAGTTGTGAACTGTGTTCTAGAAGAAAATAAGTAGTCACTTTAGGGTTGGTCTCATAGACAGAAAACTCTAAAGAGGTGCAAATAGATATTCACAAAATAATATGGAGTACAGTGCTGAGTTTATGCCTGGAATATTATGTAGGCAGAACCAGTGAATAAGTTGGTCCACTAATGAACCAGGAAGTTATGATGGTGAAATAGCAGGATAGTGTCCTGAAGGAGTTGATATTTTAGGTAAGTTTCAAAGGATAAATAAAATAAGATAAAGTGGAAAATGAGATTTTCTAATTAGAAAGAACCACAGAAGAAAGTGCATGGAGGCAAGAAATAGTATGTTATGGGCCAGAGACTACACATAATATGGTATTTCCAGGACATGCAGAGCAAGGCAGAATTGACTACAGAATCAGGCTTAACAGGTAGACACTAACCAGATTATAGGGGGACTTTGTGACCTTCAGAGGCATTTGAACATTATTCTGTGGTGTAGACAATAGGGAATTCCTAGGAGGGTTCCTTTATCTTACCATGAGATCATATGATTGACTTCACAACTGGTCTCTAGTTTTTACATGGGTCTGGAGTCTCTAGCCTTATTCTAGTGTAACCTGTGGTTTAAATGACCTCCAACTTATTCTTGTCTCTAATGTGTTCTGCCTACCTCTAGTCTTTGCCTACTGTTATTAATGATGAGGCATTCAGATTGTCTATTTTAAGTCTTAAGGTGTTAAAGCCTCTTTTGTTTCAGAAAGGTTTGGTCATTCCAACTGTGTTTGTGGCATTGCTCCCTAAAAATTGACAAGTATATACAGTTTGAGTCTTACTGTGTCATCCTTAACTTTTGCTGTTATTTGAACTTAATAGATAAAATTCATTTATACGTTTTATCTGTATGTGTCAAAAAAGGCAAAGAATATTCTATAAAACTATGGTATTTAAAACTTGAATAGAATGTAAAGAGGAGGCCCAGAGAGAAATGAAATCTCTGAGAGGTTGACACAAGGTCACATTGCTACTTAGTAGCTATTTCTTTTATTCATTCTTTTTTCTCTTGAGAGAGTATTAGTGCATTTCTCCTGGAGATAGAATCACCTATCAGTGTAAGCTGGCTGAAGCTTTTAATTACTATAATATATTTTCTTATCATATTTGGTGGATGTCAGCTATGACTCCTTGGAGATAATGTGGCTTTCTAAATTTTCTGTCTTTTATTTTTAGAATGATGTCATATTTATTTCTTTCAATATATGATTTATAACTGATACAAACTTTGTAATTTTGAAATTAACTGATTCAGTTTGTTTTTAAGGTCTTAGTGATTGCTTTTTCTGTGTGTGTGTGTGTGTGTGTGTGTGTGTGTGTGTGTGTGTGTGTTTAATTTACCATGACCTGTTTATATTGTTGCCAGTGTTGACTAGAAACCCTTTCTAGAGATTACGTGTGCTAATTATTCATCAATTTCTGGGCTTCTCTACGTTATATACAATGATTGACAAATTTTTATGGCACATCTCCCAGCCTTTATGATTATAATTACTTTGTTGTCTTGGGCTATGTATTGAATTTCCTATTCATTGAGCAAGAGTCTCAAGAGAAAATCATTTCTAGGCCCTAACATATTTGGGAAATTTTTGGAACATACCAACAGAGAACTATTTTTTTTTCTTTTTCTCACTAGTTTGTTTAAACACAAATTTGTAAGGGTTGAGGCAGTGCACCTAGTATTATAGGAGCTGTAACTTTGAGATCAGAGAGGCATGAGATCTAAGCCTAGCTCTGGAGCTTGGGCCAGGTAGAATTTTAAGGCTTTGTTTTCTTATATAAATGATATCAACATCTATGCTACGGGAAAATATGAGTAAATGAGGAGATGTATGGAAGTTTTGTCTAGGGCCTAGAATTATGTGCTTAATAAATCTTTTATCATTAGCTTTATGCATGTTGTTGTTCTTGTAAGTATAGGTTTCTTACAATTATGTCCTTCATTTATTATATTTTCCCCGCAATGAAAATATCAATAACAATTTATGTTGTTTTCTAGATTCAGAGGGAGGAGTTTTTTTTAATATCACCAATTTAGAATTCCAGGGAAAGGCAACATTATGTTTTTGAAATAAGCAAGTTTTTTCCTTGCCTGTGTTAGTGTTGCCCACAGAGGTCTGTGGTGGTAATGGGTAATGGGCCACCCAGAAAGGGAAACTTTTACCCAGGGATTAGGTGGAATAGTAGATGGTCTCTGAAAACAATGTGCCAGGAGGATCATCATTATCTTGTTCATACTTTCCTCTGCATTCTTCAATTTCAAATCTGTTAAGGTCTTGAATTTTTGTTTTTTTGCTTTGTTTTTGTTTTTGCTTTTGGTTTTTGAGTCCTGTGAGACGTAGAAACAATATTGTCTCTTTCCTATGAGAAATATGAATGAATAAATAGCAAGTTATTTCACTTGTTTGATAAAAATGCTTCTACTAAGTGGAAAAAAAAGAACTCAGTTTTGTATCAGAGAAGTCTGGACTTTGTTATCATTTTTTCCCCCTTGAATGTTGTCTTCTGAAAATGGATGAAAAATGGAAAATCTTAAGCATTAAAATTCTTGATATTTTACATTTTTTTATCCACCAGGTGGGTTACAATAGCTGCGCACATCTTACATTTTTTTCTTGTTTGTAATGGGAATTATCATTATGACAGAAGTATGTGGACCTTTGTGTTTTGATTCTATATCATAATGAGATTACAAAAAGAGTTACTTCTGGCAGAAGAGAATAGGGCATGTTTTAATTTTTTAAAAATAGCCATGGCACTGTCACAAGACAAAAACTCAGGATTCCCTTTGAAAATGTGAAGTTTACTAAGATAAATGTGTCTATGTGTATATGTATATGAGTGAGGTCTCTTAACACCATTCATTCCGAGTTATAAAAATGGTGGTTTTTTTTCCAACCTTACCCCTACAGCCTCTAAGATTCTGTGTCAGGAAGATCTTTATTTTCCCTATAATCCTTCTGTTAGATTTCTAAATACATAATGAGGGAAAAATAAGAATTCTAATACTTTTTCTCAGTCTCCGGTATTCTGAAGTGTGAAAGAAAGTCTGTAGTTCCAGAAACATCACCCAAGAACTTTAGGGACAAAATGTTGTCATTTGATTGTTTTTTTGTTTTTTTTTTTTAAAGATTTTATTTATTTATTTGACACAGAGAGAGAGAGAGCACAAGCAGGCAGAGCAGCAGGGAGAGGGAGAAGCAGGCTCTCAGCTGAGCCAGGAGCCCGACGTGGGGCTCAATCCCAGGACCCTGGGATCATGACCTGAGCTGAAGGCAGACGCTTAGGCGACTGAGCCACCCAGGCACCCTGTCATTTGATTGTTATCTCTGGCTTTCTAGCACCTCTCAAATTCAGACTTATCAGTCACACGAAATCACATCTGTATTCATGGAGTCATGAGATTTCAGAATTCATCCTAACCACTGTGATTTAACTGTTAGTGACCCCTGGAACTCCAGAGGGCACAATTTAGAATACACGACCATGAATCCACACCACAAAATTCCGTTGTGGATTGGTTATTCTCTTGCTGACTGCTAAGGAGTAAAATGATTTTTAACATGCATTTTTAAAGCATGTACAGGAACTAGAACATAAAGCTACATAATTGAGTCACCTTGCTTAATTTCACTTTGTGAATTATTGGTTTTCTGAGAGGTAGTTTAACGGCTGAGCAGAGAAAAATAATTCTCAAATTTAAAGTATGTCTTCGGGCATTCCTTTTTCATGTAATGACTCTGCTAGAATACATGACAAAATCATCAGTAAACACAGGCTTTGAGTTAGAATGCACACTAGCATCCCATATAATTCATTCATCACTCCAAAGTACAGGGATTTCCATGCATTTGATTTGTTATCTTAATATTTGTGTCTTCCTGTTGACTTACTATAGAACCAGGAAATAATAAATGATATTTTCTAATATTCCAAGATATATAGGTATTTTTCATTGCCAGTGATTTGTATATGGATCAAAATTCTTCAGGAAAGGACTTTCGTCAAAGAATTTTTTAGCAATTCTTCTTATTGAGGCCCTGGTGTATGAACTGAAGAATAAATTAACAATTAGCAACTTCTTGTAGTTTGCCAGTTTTAAAATGTGAAGATATTTTTGTCTATAAAAACACAAGTGGTTGAACATGTTAGCCTTTTCAGAAATCATATGTAATTTCCAGCAGGAGGGAGAATTGTTAATTTACCTCAGTGATTTCTCAAAAAAAAAAAAAATATATATATAGGTCTTAGGAAAAAAATGTTCTACATATAACAGGAAGGAAAAAGAAAGCTTTATCTTACTTTATATTGCTTCCGCATAAATTTCCACACTGGTAATGGATGCAAACTGGAGTTTGAATAACAATATCCATCATGAAAATTCCAGTTAGTGGAATTTTATGAAGTATTTTAGAAAATATTAATTATCATATGACTACTACTTTATCTACAAGCGATGTCATTTAGCTCATGCAGTATAAAGTTTCTAAAATATTATGCTTTAAGAATACCCAAAGTGTAACTCTTCATACTATAGGGTTAGACACACATGTGTTATATATAACTAACTTTTCTACTACATAATCAATGCTGTGTTGCATATGAGGACAATGCTGTATTATTAGGCTTGGAGATGATCTCAGGAGTTTATAGCTGCCATTCCCTTTCTTACTGCCCATCTGAATAACTCAGGAAAGAGATGAGGCAAGTTAATTATAGGAGTTATTCAGTGAAGAGACTAACTAAAAGTAGGTCTCTCAGAGGTCATTCTTAAAAAAAAATTGTGTTTGCCCTTCAAACTGCTATGGGTTGTTAATTATGTAAAATATGTTTCTTGAAAATGGAGCTCAATAATTTGCAATGATGATTTACAAATCTAATTGGATCCTTATCAACTTATTCTCAGTAAGCTAATGTAACTGCTAATTATTATTATTGGTGACATTTAGAAATAGTGAAGTCGAATTTTGCCTTTAAATTATAAAATTTCAGGCTATATTTACAGAAGCCAAGTTATTTAACACTCATCAGGAGACATCTCTGATAGCATTGTATATAGAGAGAGCATCCATTAAATTATTAGAGATAGCCTATGATTCATAGTTGGGTACAAAAATTGTACAGCAACATGATCTTGGTTACTTACTATTTAATCATATTAAAAGTAACTGAAAAACATTGCAACAGTAGTGAATTACACAGAAACATAAAATTGTGAGTTCTTTTTTAAGGTTACATACTGGGGGAAATCATTTAAAATTATAGTCTAAAATGGATTTGTTAATAAATTTCTATTTATATATCTTAATAGGCATAAACATTGTGGCCATTGGATTTTTGATCTCACCTCCTTTCAGCGAAAGCCGTCCCTCAGGGTGATATTGACAGAGAGAGAGAACAAAGTAAACAGACTACCTAGATTACATCAAGATAGTAAGGTGTTATCTTTCCCTGACTTTTTTTTTTTCAGTTCAACAAATGTTCCAATCATTGGAAATCAGTCATGGATAAAGCAGCTAAAAATCCTTGACAAAATCATTGACCTAGTAGAGTCGAAGGAGACGAAGTAAATAAATAAAATATATGGACAATAGATGTTGAGTATTACAGAGACTACTAAATTGAGAAGGAAAGCAAATGAATGTTAGGAAATTGAAATTGTAACTTTACATAAGGTGGTCAGAGAAAGACTTACTGACAAAGTAGCATTTGAGCAAAGATCAGATGGAAGCGAAGAAGCTGGTAAAGAGGGGTGCAGGCTGATAGAACAGCAAGTGCAAAGGCCCTGTGATGACTGTATTCAAGGAGGTAGCAAGGACTACTACTATGTGTAAGGTGGGATAAGAAAATGCAAGCATCATTAGGGGTGGGGCTGTGGAAACAACAGGGAAAGGAAAGCATGTAATAGACTGTGGATTTTATTTTTAGGCATATGAAAAGTTACTGGGGAGTTCTGAAAAGTTGAGTGACCTGATCTGGCATACTTTCTATACACTGGCTCTTTGGTTGAGAATAATAGATTGAAGGGCGTCAAGGGCAGTAATCTAGGTGAGAGATTGTGTTGACTTTGTTGAGTGTAGTAGCAATGGAAGTGATTAGGAGTGAGATTCTGGATACACTTTAAAAGGAGAGAGATCCTGGAGGATTACTAAGAAATAAGATGTGGAATTTCAAAGAAAAAAAGGAACAAAAAATAATTTCAAAGTTTTTGATCTGAGGAGGTGGAAGGATAGAGTTGCCCTCAGCTGAAGTGAGGTGGAGAGTGTGAGAGTAGCTGTTTGAGTTAAGTGTGGCCTTGGAGATTAGGAGTTCACCTTGACACATTATGCTTACCATGCTACCTAACATCCAGAGATGTTGAATAGGCAGCTGGATATACAAGCCTGAAGTTCCAGGGAGAGGTCTTTCAAAGAGGGAGCCATTAATATATAGATTTACAGCCTTAAATTCAGATGACATCATCAAGGTATAAGAAGCAATTAAGTCCACAGTTCCTCTCAAACAAAGTCAATGTGGGCAGGCAACCACATCTTTTATCATTTACACTGATGTGACCAGATTTGGAGACAGAAGCAGAAGGTCATTACGACTCAGCACTTCAATTTCAATCTTTGTCTCCTTATTTTTCTGCCTTTCTCTCTCTGCTCTGTCTCTTAATCTCTCTGTCTCTGTCTCAGAGATCTCTGTTTCTATTCACCTCCCTCCCTCCCTGCCTTTTCCCTCTTGCTTTCTCAAGGTAAGGTTGAATCCTTTTGGAGAACTACTCTTTTAGTCATTTTCTTAGCTGCCTCATGCTAAATAAGCTTGTTGAATGATCTCAAAATGCACATAATAGGATTAATAACTAATTAATCCTATTTACTAAGCATCGGCATTTTTATGGCACTTATGATCCTGATGACTAAAAATCATAATTCTAACATGAGTAATTTTTTTATAACAAAATGAAATGTTCTGATGTTTATATTAATGACAAAATGAAAATCTTTTTTATTATAAAAAGAGCATGCAAATTAAATACAACCTATAAAGAGATGTAAATGACTTTAAGTGATTCTTCACTTGGAGTAATTTCTTTTTATTTGTAAATCTTATGTAAAAACAAAAAAAAGTTATTCTGGCTTAGATGTAATTAAATGTGTACACAGGATAGATTTTTAAAAATATGGTTACTAATTATATGTCATTTACACATTTTTTGCATATGCAGTTATCCCTTAAGTAAAACATGTCCTACATCTGTGTATTAGACACAAGTATTAATATAAGAAAAAATAATGTTTAAGGCCAAGCTAAATAATAAATACTAGGCATGAATCTACTTCTTTTGTAGGCATGACTTTCTTTGAAGCCAGTAACCATGTAGCAACTCTAGATAAATTTATGTAATATGGAACGAATAGCTGCCTTTACTCAACAACACCAAGCCTTATCATCTATCTGTCTGTCTCTCTGTCCATTCATCCATCCATTCATCTGTTTACCTTTTTATTTACTTCTGTTTTCATTGTCAATGAAATTTCTTAAGCATTTGATATTAAGTGGAAATGTGACCCCCCAAAAAAACAAAAACAAAAAACAGTTCTTCAAAAGGACTTTCTATAAATTACTGAATTTTAGAAATATATTTTTAATATTTCAGTGGAATTCCTTTCAGATTCTCAAAAAGTTAAGTTTCCCTTTAGCAAAGGTGTGTTAAATATGTATATGTAACCTGTTAGATTTTAGCAAAGCAGATGATTTAATCTGTCCAATGAGTATACTTACCCAAGTGGTTTTAGTCATCTTCATCTCATTTTATTTATTTATTTTTAATTTTAATTTTATTTTATTATGTTATGTTAGTCACCATACCATACATCATTAGTTTTTCATGTAGTGATCCACAATTCATTGTTTGCATATAATACCCAGTGCTCCATGCAGTATCTGCCCTCCTTAATTCCCATCACCAGGCTAACCCATCTCCCTACCCTCCTCCCCTCTAAAACCCTCAGTTTGTTTCTCGGGGTCCTTAGTCTCTCATGGTTCGTCTCCCCCTCCGATTCCCCCCCCTTCATTTTTCCCTTCCTTCTCCTAATGTCCTCCATGGTATTCCTTATGTTCCACAAATAAGTGAAACCATATGATAATTGACTTTCTCTGCTTGACTTATTTCACTTAGCATCATCTCCTCCAGTCCCATCCAGGTTGATGTAAAGTTGGGTATTCATCCTTTCTGATGGCTGAGTAATATTCCATTGTATATATGGACCACATCTTCTTTATCCATTTATCTGTTGAAGGGCATCTCGGCTCTTTCCACACTCTGGCTATTGCAGACATTATCTTCATCTCATTTTAAAGCAATGGTGTGATTCTGTGAAGGTATGAGTCCTATTCTTCTGCTTCGTCTCCAATTACTGGTACAGAGTCAAAGACAAGCTCTAGTAAATATTAATATTTAATATTATTACTAAAATATTGTTATCAATTATAAGAACCTCTTGATTTAAATTATACTTAATAGATTTTAATGGTTTGTATTTTGTTTTAATGACATTCCACAATTGGGAATTTATGAGCATATTTTAGTCAAATATTAGAAAGCATTAAATATGGTCATTAAGTTAACATGTTCCAGAACCAGACCCATACAGGTTTGAATCTAACTGCCATAATTTAATCATATGTTCTTTAGCAAGATAATTACCTCTCTGTGCCTCAGTTTCCTATTCTATAAAATGAGAATAATAATAGGACCTATCTGAAAATACTATAAAGGGGAAGGAAGATAATTCAAGTAAAGTGTTTATTACATGGCATAGGACATATTCAGAGCTAGTAAATGTAGACAAATGTCCTATAAAATTTTGTGGGAGGATTATTGGTTTTTTAGCACATGACAGTCACCTTTGGTAGGCTCACCCATCCGAACCTCTATGATCCTTTGAAGACATCAGGCTCCACTATTTCCTCAGAAATTCTGGCTTTCCAGTTCCACACAGTGGAAGCCTAATGTGTGTGGATAATTATTATGGACTCCTCTTTCTAGGTTTTATATTTATCTAGTGGTCCCCTTGTTAAGCTACAGCAGGAAGCCAGAGTGATAAAGTATAGTGAGGCCAGGTATTTGTTCCCCTGGTTTCCTCTCTGTGAGATCTTGATCTGTATCATTCAAGAGAAGGTCATTGCTGCTCTAAAGGAAGCGGACTCTACAAAACTCTCCTTGCTCTGGAAGTCTCTCTTCTTTGGTTTAGCTCTGTTGGGCTTTGGGCTGATGCCAGCTCCAATGTGTTGGTCCCATTCCCGCACTATCCCTTGTTATGCACCTATATTGCCAACATGAATAACTTTTATATTAGCTTTCCCTAAATTATCCTAATTTGTGTCATCTGTTGGTTGTTAGGATTTTTATAAAATGGGGAATAAACTAATCCCCTGTAGGTAAGCCGTTTCCTAAAAGTGCTGCCTGGGAACTGGACTTGGGCTACTCTCTCTATTTTGCCTAAGACTTCCCTTCCCTTCCCAGATTTAGTGGGTGTGTTTTTATCTCTTTTCTTCTTGATACTAATGTATGAGCTCACTCTAAAACTTTCATCCTCCCTCTGGTTTAATCTTCTCAATGGTTTTAAGGTTTCTAAAAGCAAAAATTAGGAAGGGAGTTATCTTTGGTAACCAGTGAGGGAACCCAATGATCTAGCTATTTCCTTGGAATTAAAGGAAGAAAAATATAGAATTTATAAAAGATAGGTTGCTACCTAAAAACATGAACTAAGACACAGGTCTAATCACTGTATATATGTAATTTTTAAAAATTGGTAAAATGTTTTCTACCATATTATTATATTTAAATATATTGTTATCATTTCCTATATATAAAATTCTTGCCCAGTTTGTCATTCTTGAATCCATAGATTAATAAAAAAATAACAATAAATTAAAATAAGATTCTATAAGTGATTTGTCAGTTGTATTTACAGAGTTGCAAAGATGGAGCTAATTTATCTAAATGAGATTGAAATCCTATCTACAATGTACATTTCCAACATAAAGACACTGTTATTCTAAGTTCTATATTTATGTAAGTCTTCTGAATAGTTTTAAAATGGTCAGATCCATACAAGTGAAGCTTACAGAATTTTCCATTGCCCTCAGTCCCTCTTCCTCCTCTAGTTTTTCATGCATCCTACCTCTGTTCCCATTTCACTAGGCAAGCATTGACCTGTAGCTAATGCACTTAGTGTCCCCCCACTGGAAAATTCCCTGGAAAATTCAACAAAAGGGACCAAGCAAGAAAGGACATTTTATTTTAGGTATCCTGAATACTTTCCAATAAGGCTCACTAATAATTCTTTTAATCTCTGGGTCCTCAAATCATTGCTAGTTTATACCTACTTCAAGAGAACAAAATATATTAGTAGGAAAATGAAGTGTATTATATGATCAATGATATTTTATTTATGATAGGAGTTTTTATGGTTTTTCCCAGCTCACATAAAAAGTATCCATATACTGCAAACTGTTAGAGGAACAATTGTTCCAACTCCTGTTGTTCAGATTAGAAGGAACTCAAGATAAATTTGAAGGTATCATTAGAATAGGTTTAAGGCAGAATATGCAGTGAAGAAAGGGTACAGTTTTTAAAACTAGTGCAACTATTTGTGTCTTGGTTTTCTTAAGTCCAAGCACCAGAACTGACAATATGATAAACTGTCATTTCTACCTTAAACCCTCACCCTTGCCTTTCATTTGCAAATGAGCAAGCAAGTGGCTTGTTTTTAACACATGGACCATTAACTGCCTTCTTCTATTTGCATAGTAATGATAGTGAACCAATGCTGATTTACTGCTTTGACTTGTATCATAAATAACAGATCATTTACGCTGCTAATTACACTCATTTCCATATCAATAATGCATTCTGGGTTGGGTTGGACTACTGCATTAGAAATAGAATGGAATGACAAATTGATTCTCTACTAAAATGGTGTGAAACAGGTATCTATTACAAGTAGATACTGTTAAGTAATGTAGATAAGTACAAAATACATTTTTACACATTATCCTGTAACATGAAGCATCCAAAAGTGTATAAATTTATCATAAAACTATTGTCCCATGTACAAGCAAAAGTATGTAACAATTGTTTATATCTGTTGAAGTCTGTCAGCACTAGTTGGCCAGACTCTGGTAATCCTGAAGCTTCTTGTCTCCTGTTTACATTGTGGGTGGGCCAGTTAGCGTTAAGCTCTATTATGTGACCCTAAACTGCACTCACAATCTGCATGGTATTTTTGAAATGTAGGCTTTGCTTCAAAGGGGTGATCATTAAGGTGTGTGGATTGGTGGTACAAACTCATTACTTCTGGAGAATCATCAAAGTTCAGTACACACACACTTAAACATATATATTCATCATTAATATTAAAAATTCCTCAAAGTTCCTCTGTGTGTGTATGTGCACGCATAGAGAAAGGTAGAGGGAGAGAGAAGGAGAAAGAGAGAGAAAGATGAGATTTTTTTGGAAAGATTAATTAAAATATTAGCTTCTGTGTTTCAGCCACAGAATAAAATTATTAAAACACATTGAAATATATAACTAGAAGAAAATGCACTATGAAAAAGGACTAATTTGCACAAGTTATAGCCACATTATTTTTAAAATAATTATTTTAATATACATTTGGCGATAAAATGCAATTAAGTAACTGCAACAATCAGAAATTGTAGTTTGAGATTTGATTTAAGCCCTCTATGAAGAGTGATGTTACAGTCACACTTAAAAGTAGAGAACAATGATAAATAGGATATTTCCAAAGTTGGTAGAATCTAAAACACCTCATAAAGTAGTCGGATAATGTATAAATGAAAACACTGATGAAAAGTCTTGGATTATAATTTTTTTTAACATATAATGTATTATTTGTTTCAGAGGTACAGGTCTGTGATTCAACAGTCTTACACAATTCACAGTGCTCCCCATAGCACATACCCTCCCCAATGTCTATCACCCAGCCACCCCATCCCTCCCACCCCCCACCACTCCAGCAACCCTCAGTTTGTTTCCTGAGATTTAGAATTCCTCATATCAGTGAGATTATATGATACATGTCTTTCTCTGATTGACTTATTTTGCTTAGCATAATACCCTCCAGTTCGATCTATGTCATTGCAAATGGCAAGATTTCATTCCTTTTGATGGCTGCATAATATTCCATGTATATATATATATATATATATATATATATATATATACCACATCTTCAGATTGTAATTTTTGATATCAAAACATTTCTGAAGATAAATGTTTCAATATGTGAAAATTGATTCAGAAGAAAACTTTATAGTTATAATGGTACTGAGGAGCTAATAATTCACATGATTAGTTGACTTATCCTACATATCAAGAATTTGATTATTAAAACATTTAGTGGACAGGGACTAAGAGATGAAAAATACATAAACTTTTCTTTTCCACCAGGTTATGTTTTAATGCAATTGAAATTTTGGGATCAACCAGCAAGAAAATGCTAGGAGAGGATAAATGAAACATAGACCCTGATCTTAAAAGTGTTATTTGTTGACAAATGAATTTATACAGAGTGAAATGATCAAGGTGAATAGGTAACCAGGAAGAAGAGGGAGAGGTGGAATTGTGATGAATTGCTTAGTACATTTAATTTTCCTCAGATCCGAAGACTATTTCCCCCTGAATCAATACATTTTCATTTTGAGGAGGCTTTTTGATGTTATTCTTTAGATAACAACTGTTTAATACTTTGGGAGAAGTGTGCAATTACTTTACAAGAATATATTGATTATTGGATACATTTTACAAGGATATATAGATATATGTATATATCCATAGAATATTTATATACACTGTTCATTTTGTTAAATTTCAATTTCAATTAAAAAAAATTAAATAGTCAAGGCATTCAAATTGTTCAAAATTCAAAGGCACAAAAGAATAGTGATTGAAATTCTCCCTTTACCCCGTCTTCCAGCCACCCAGTTTTACTTTCTAGAAATGACAATGTTACTAGTTCCTTGGAGATCATTTCTGAGAGTTTCTATGATATAATTTTATAAAATTACACACATGTAGATATATTTTCTTATCCTTTTCTTTTACACAAATAATAACATATTATAAATTGTGTTGCACCTGGCTTTAGAAGATGTAATATTAAGACTTCCATATTAGTAAATAAAATTAGATTTTTTTAAATATTTGGGTAAATGTCAGTATCAAACTGAAGATTATTAAAAACCGATTTTAACTTCAAAAGATTTGAGCTAAATCAATAATGAAGTAGATTTATAATACTAAATTACATTCTTGAACTTAGTATTATAACTACTTTTATAATGACTTTTTCAAGAAAGCTTTAAAAAATCTGCTTACATCTTTAAAACATTATTTATAACAGACAGAGTTGGCCATGAGTAGCTATTTTCATATTTCTGGACAATATCTTTTCATGGGTACATAGCTAACATTAGCTATCACCTATACCATTATTTTTCTGTACATAATAACTGAAATGAACATGGGTCACTGTCTCTGGTAGAATGAAGTGATGGACAAATTGATGAATTGTCTTTCTGCTTACATTTTTTCATTCTGAAGACAAATAAAAGGATTTTTTTTAATTATGGACATAGTAAATGAAGTCTTTGTGATTTCTGTAAGTATATATATTGAATTTCCCAACTCTTCCCTCTCACAGCAACACTCCTACACTAAAACAATCTGTATGCTAACGTAGGGCAACCTGGTTTTATCTGATAAGTAGGTGAGCTGCAGCTATTAGTAGAGGGTGAACTCATTGTTCTAGCAACAAATCAACTGTTTTGAGTAGGAAAGTTTGAGTATACATATTATTAACTGCTTGTCATTGGAAATACATTTTGGGAAATCACAGGGCCCTCCATATATATATATATATATATATAGCCTTGGAAAGTTGTTCCCTTCTGATTGGAAGTAGGAGGAAAGTGGGCTTTTATGATTGTAGATGCACTATACTCATTTCTTTTGGATGTATGTGGTTTAGCTGATGAAGGGTAATTAGAAGAAGAGTCAACAGTGATAGCATAGAATTTCACTGATGTGTCTTCCCTAGTTTCAGGAGAGCCACCATTGTAAAATCTAGGCAGTGCCAGATACAGAGAAGTATTTGATAAATATTTATTTAATTAATAACAAATCTGTAGGTTTGAAAATAAAACAAAATATTGTCCTTTTGCTTCCAATAACTAAGTAGGCATTTTGATCATAGGAAGGCCTGATGCACAGCAGATCTGTATTAGCCCTAGAGAGACTCAGGCAGAGGGGGAAAAAAAGGAATTTTGAGATGAGTTGTCAAAAGATATCTCATAAGATGAGGAAAAATAAAATGTTTATTAAATATGATTAATAATGGTTATGGTTAATTAAGAATTATTGTATTCTAGAATTTGCTATTTTTAAACGTTTGATCTTATATGATTAAACATAGACTTCCAAAATGCTATTTAGGTTTTAATAATATATTTTGGTAATTAAAAAAAAAATTGGGGCCAGTTATGACCACAGACAAATCTTCCTATCACGTTGGCTCAGTCATCAAATCACATGGTCAAGTAAGTGTCTATACCCACCTAGTGAAAATGTACCATAATTAAAGATTCTTTTTACACAGTATATCACCCTTTTAAAAATTGAACACGCAAAGGTAAAGCTAACAAGAGACAGCATCAAATGCACAGACTTTAATTAAAGAATGTTAAAAATAGATGCACATGCAGAATTTTAATTAATGTTAGTTTGCCTATGTTATGTAGAAAGCAATTATTTAGCACTTAATATTTTCATATACAGATTTGTACACTAATCCAGAAGCTCATAGATAGACATCCCATGTGGAGGTAAAAATAAGGTACATGCATTCCATACTTACTTGATGCTCCTATTTGCAGTGTGAACTAAAATGATCCGTATGTCGTTTTCCCCCTGTATATGCATGTAAAATTGCCAGTGGTCACTTGACTACTAGCTGAACCTCTACATATGGTCTTCTATCTCAAAGGTGACACCTCTTCTTTCTATGATTCAGATTGACACTGTCAGTTTTGGCACCTTCTGATGTCACTTTTTAAAAGATAGGAGTCCCGGGATCGAGTCCCGCATCCAACTCCCTTCTTAGTGGGGAGTCTGCTTCTCCCTCTGACCCTACCCCCTCTCATGCACTCTCTCTCTCTCTCTCACTCTCTCTCAGATAAATAAATAAAATCTTAAAAAAAGATAGTAGCTAAATTATAAAACTTTACTTGATATTGCATGTGGTGACTGTAGTATGTTTTCTGTCCCTATGATTAATTGCTTCTATGAGTATGATTATCGTTTGCATTTGCTTGCAACTGTATTGTGTTTTATTTGCCCTCCTCATAATTATCTCTGTAGAGTTAAGTATCACAAATATTGTTATGTCATTAGCTCTGTTCTGTACTTATTTACTCAGATTATCTTAAATTTTTACAAATTTTATTTTATTACTGACTTCAAGTAATTATTTTGGTATCTTCTAAAAATATCTACAATAGTATTCTGCATGCTTTAAGTTTCAAAAGATTTTAAAGCTATTATACTCTATGGTTTTTAAGTTAATTTCCATTTGATCAACAATGGTAAATATTTCTACTGAAAAAATGATGTACAAGCTGAAGGAATTAATTTTGATAATTTTAAATTACATATTTGCATTTACATTAGGTGATTCCTTTTAACATTTAAACTTGGTGACATACTAATGTTTAACTTGGTTATTCCCCTCCTAATAAAATTAATACAAAGCAAGGACCAGTGGTTTTCTGAATAGTCTGTCTTTTTTTATCATAAGGTGGTAGACCGCTGATGAGGTGGAACTTTGTGAGAAACTTCAGAGTAGAAGTTTTTGGTTGTGCATAAATTATACCTGGTGAAAGTTGGTATCATCTAAGTGACTTAAGACAAACTGTTAATTTGTGTTTCTATTTCTGTTGATTTTGCAAAGCAACAGTTTTTCTTTTCCCCCATCTTAATGCATTAATGCTTTTGTGCCAATTCACCCAGGCATACAGCAAATACTAAGCATATTACATATTGTCCTGTTGAGAAATTAGAGATATGATATTTAGTCAAGTCTGGAGTTTCCAAATCTTTGATAAATTTCAGTGCTGCATTATCACTGGGAGCATATCTAAAAATCCATGTTTCTGTGTATGACAGCACACCTTCATATTTGCTTTCCTGAAATGGTCGCTCCTTCTTTCTACATGATTGTGTCTTATAAATCTTACTGAGTTTAGACTTTGAATCAAAGTTGTATGGTTAATATACTTTTTAAAAAATTTTTATTGATATGTTAATCACCATACATTACATCATTAGGTTTTGATGTAGTGTTCCATGATTCATTGTTTGTGCATAACACCTAGTGCTCCATGCAGAACGTGCCCTCTTTAATACCCATCACCAGGCTAACCCATCCTCCCACCCCCCACCCCTCTAGAACCCTCAGTTTGTTTGGATAATATACTTTTAACTTCAAATACCTCAGACTTTTCTGAGAGTATTTTTAAATAAATATATTCACTTTACTGGTTCCATTTTTAATCTCTTATGATTACAATAATGTCTCCAATTCATCATTAAACAGAGCTATGCAATCAGGTCAACATTCTATGATCTCAGAGAGCCCTAAAGAAAACCACATTTTTCATGTCTTCAAGTTTTTCTATTATGATGTGTGGATAAGTTTCAACAACCTCATCTTCTTCCACTGTATGGTTCCTAAAGGAACTATTTTGAAAAACATTGATTTTCACCTTTACAATGTAAGAAATCAAGCATGATGGGGAATTTTCCATTCTTATTTTATGACGTATCCTAAAGTGACAGTCCCCCAAAAAAGTAGTTTCTCAATATAATGAACAAAATTTTCTAGTCCTACTTAGCAAACTGGATATGCAAAACAAGAAGACTCGATGACACAAGAAAAGTGTTGAGGCAATTGAAATTTTGGAATTATTGGCTAAAATATGTATGGAACTCATTACCATAAACAGCCTTTGGTGTGAAAACTAGCAGCTGTCAGTGTGACCCTAAAGAGGTTTTTCAGAGGGGGCACTGAATATAGACCAGTAAGTTTCAATACCATTTCTTGTAAGTAAGTAGAATCTCTAAAAACATATAGAATTTCCTATTAAACAAATGTGATCTGTCATGGGGGAAGGCAATATTACTTTTTAAGTGTTCTTTTAACATATAACCCACAATTTCCACTGAAATTCTTTAAAATAAATATCTGTTAAGATAACACTGAATTTTGTTTAGGCTTTAAAAAATATTTGCCTTTCTGACCACAGGCTATAAAAACCATCACCATGAACTGCAGACAAATGTGACCAATTGTGTGACTCATCTTTATAGCATATTAAAAATATTTGACCTAGAAGTCTTAGCTCAGAGTGAAATGTCCATTTGCAGGAACCAAAAAGACCCCTAAAAACAAAAAACAAAAATATTATATAATAAAGTATTACTGCTGTCAATCCGTTCTTTTAGCAAACATTTATTGATCCAGGCACAGTGCCATTGCTAAATATAGACTATCCCCTGCCCACATAATGCTTGTCATCTGCCTTGAAAGAGAGCCATTGAGCAGGTCATGATAAGTATGAGGTATGCCACGAGGGAGGCTAATTGTTACCACATCATGTTCTTTATGATACCAGAAGGATGGTTTATTAAGAAGTCTAGAGCAGGACTTTAGAAATAATGAGACTGTACTTCTGAGTAAGATACAGAATGGAACTTCTGTAAGAAGGCATGCTTAAAATGAAAAAAGCGAAAACCCTGACTGAAAAGACAAAGAGCTGAGTGGATGTGATTCAGACTTTGGATTTGTTGAGTGGGAAAACTCAAATAGATCCCATTCTCCTAGAATTAAAGCACATTATATATACATTTGAAGAGCTAAGTGTTAAGACCTTGCCAAATCAGTTAAAATATCATTTAATAAATGTATTTGTAAAGAAAAAAAATAATGTATTTCCCTAAGATTTAAATTTCTTTGACATTGAGCATAATGGTGGGCTGGCTATACTTTGTCATTTCTTACATACCAAACATTAGCTTCCTAAGTGGAAATTAAATTATGCAATCTTTAATTTACTTCTTGGAACAGTTTCCAGAAATAAATTAATATATAAGGAGACATAATTAACTGATGAATGATACAACTTTTCTGAAATTTGGATTTAGGTGTGAATGCTATAAAATAGAAATATCTATCATGATAATCTATTTACATATTAAGAAAAGGTATGAGTGATATTTTCAGAACCTTTTCTGAAAGCTTACTATATCTTGTAGGTTTCATAATGCACTAGGTCATATAATTTTTATATAACTTTGCAGTTAGAACAAATTCATTTTAGTGTAGCTTATTTGAGAAATATGTTGAGCAAAATAGTATAAATAAGTAGACATTATTTTTTCAAGTGGAAAACACAATAAAGCTTTCCTACCAGAGCTAGTAATGGTGTCATGATGCATGAAGTTTTATAGAATCGCAAATATAATCAATATTCTGGGTCCTATTAACTTTAGAACAGGACACTGATTAATTCAGTTCTAGGTATGGATTGATTGCATAATATAGTCAAGTGTCTTAAGCATAAATTATATAAAATGGAAAAGATGCATTTCACTCCTAATACATTGCAAGTCCTCAAAAATTAGGTAAAATATTGGAAAATGAATAAGTGAATCAATTAAATTATTAATGAATTTGAAATCTTTAAAAGAGGACATATTATACTATGCATTAAAGACAAATATATGTACATACATTTACATGTATGTTTGTATGTGCACACACACAGTATCTTAAAATCGCAAGTAATATGACTGTTACACACTGAATGTTTGTCTTCCCCAAAATTCATATGTTGAAGCTCTAACCCCTAATGTGTTGTCATTTGGAGTTGAGGACTTTTGGAGGTGTAGATGAAGTCAGGAGAGTGATGCTCTCATGATGGGATTAGAGCCCTCATAAGAAGAGGAAGAGACAGAAGAGCCTCCTTGAGCTTGCATACTCTCTCTTTCCCTCCCCCTGTGCATGTGCTAAGGAATGAACACATGAGCACTTCTCACTGAGAAGGCCATGTGCAAGTCAGGAAGAGGGTCCTTGCTAAAGAACTGAATCTGTCAGCACCTTGATCTTGGACCTCTCAGCTTCTAGAACTGTGAGCAATAAATGTCTGTTGTTTAAGCCACCCATCCTACAGTATTCTGTAATGGTAGCCCAAGCTGACAAAACAATGTCTAATTTAGGATGAAGAATTATTCAAAATCAAATCCATCTTGTCTTTTTGGCTTATTTCCATGTTTAGTATGATTCTGAAGAAGTTCAATCTTCAGAATTCAGTGGGTACCTTCATACACAGTTGAGCAGGTGCCTACAATTTCTCCTGTTTAGTGTGTTTATCTCCACTACTTCCAAAATCAGGCCAAATCTTTATTCTTGGTCTCCCCCTTGGCATCTAGTTGCAGTGACTTCATATCATATCATTTAGTGTCATTTGCAGATCCTGGAAAATCACCTGTCTGCTTTGCAAGACACTGTAATTTTGAAAGGTCAGTTGAAGTTTTCCTACAGCAATTTGGGATACAGAGTGAATTTTGAATGTATTCTTAGAGTTTAAAAAAATGTGAATCTATAGTACTGTTTGAATAAAATATAGGCCAAGAGTATAGCATATCTTGTTTCTCTACAAAAGGAAAGTGTAAGTACTTCTGCTTCTTTGAAGCTTTAGTATTTGCACTGAAATTCAATATTTAGTAAACTTAATTATAATAAATTGAACTGTGTAGGATTATATTATGGCGATAATTCAAGGTAAAACACCAGAAACACTAGGTGTCTAGGTAATTCTTGCTTTACATTAAAATCTACCTAATCGTTTGTTGCTGTGAGGGTGTGGTAAATCACTTGTTTCTTAAATAAGAAAATATTTCTAATTAGAGCTTATTTAATTAACAATCTAATGGAGGTACAATTAATTTCAATAAGAAGTACTTCTTAAGTTCCTGGGGTACCTGGATGGCTCAGTTGGTTGAGTGTCTGCCTTCAGCTCAGGTCATGGTCCCAGGGTCCTGGGATCGAGCCCCATCTTGGGCTCCCCGCTCAGTGGGGAGCCTGTTTCTCCCTCTCCCTCTATGCCTTCCCCTTGCTTGTTCTCTGTCTCTCTCTCTCACTCTCTTAAAATAAATAAATAAATAAAATCTTTAAAAAAGTACTTCTTAAGTTACTAATTTAGTATTTTTGAAAGAATGTCTAATTCCTTCTTTTCTCCTTAATTAATATCATTATTTTTTTTTGTTTTCTTAAAGAAGATGTGGTGTATACACACACACACACACACACACACACACACACACACACACAATGGAATTTTATGCAGCCATCAAAAAACCCCAAAATCTTGCCATTTGCAATGCCATGGATAAAACTAGAGGGTATTATGCTAAGCAAAATAAGTCAATCAGAGAAAGACATGTATCATATGATCTCACTGATATGGGGAATTCTTAATCTCAGGAAACAAACTGAGGGTTGCTGGAGTGGTGGGGGGTGGGAGGGATGGGGTGGCTGGGTGATAGACATTGGGGAGGGTGTGCGCTATGGTGAGCGCTGTGAATTGTGTAAGACTGTTGAATCACAGACCTGTACCTCTGAAACGAATAATACATGATATGTTAAAAAAAAAAAAGTAGGAAGGGAAAAATGAAGGGGAGGAAGTTGGAGGGGAAAAAGAACCATGAGAGACGATGGACTCTGAGAAACAAACTGAGGGTTCTAGAGGGGAGGGGGCTGGGGGGATGGGTTAGCCTGGTGATGGGTATTAAAGAGGGCACATATTGAATGGAGCACTGGGTGTTATACGCAAACAATAAATCATGGAACACTACATCAAAAACTAATGATGTGATTAACGTAACATAATAAAATAAAATAAAAAAAACAGTTGAAGAAAACCAAATATTTTTATTTATGAACTTTGATTATAATATAGATGTTGATTTTATTTTTTTTTAACAAAGGCAGACTCTCTTGATAGAAAATTACTACTGTATGGAACTAGTGTGAAAATTTAGACTCTTGGCTGGTAGAGAATACACTGATTTGAACTGTTTTAAATAATACTCTCTAAATTATATATTTAGGCATTATAGTGTAATTAATACGTTTGGAGAACACTAGAAATGTTATTAATTGAGTGAATTACACTGGAAATTGGCAGGAACTAGATTTTACAACACTAATAAGTAGTTCTTCACATACCATTGATAATTTAATATTAAGATTGTGGGAATTTGTCAGCATGCTTTCTCATATTTCTTTCAGAGGAGTGCCAATTTAAATTGAAGTATATCTCATTTCTGTGTCATGAAGACAAAGTAGCCCTCAGGAAAGATCCATTATAATAAGTGTATACTTAATGATGAAATGATAGATCAGGTTTCAAAGATATAGGGGAGCAATAATTTTCATTGAGAACTATTAAAACTTGAATGTAGCTTAGCTATGACTACCCAAGTTGTTTATTTTATTTTATTTATTTAAATTCAATTAGCCAACATATAGTACATCATTAGTTTCAGAGGTAGTATTCAGTGATTCATCAGTTGTGTATAACACCCAGTGCTCATCATATCACGTGCCCAAGTTATTTGTTAAGCTTTAGTTTGCCATTATTTTTTGTCTTTCTGATTTCCATGGATTTATTGAGTGCTTGGTTTGATCACTCAAGGCAATGCAAGAGTAAGTGAAGTAGACAATCTTGATTCTTTCCTTTTGAGATGTCAATAGACATTGCTGTATATACCACAAATTCTTATGATTAAAAAAGTATGTAATAAAAAATTATTAAAATATTTATCTAACATTTGCTCTGAGTAGAAATACACAAGATAAACCTCAAATGAACTTTTAAATTGAACTGGTAGTGTAATTCAAAAATTATGAAGATAAAATCCATCTCCTGATTGTTTTATCTTAAATGCTAATTTTTGAGAATTTCTTATAAAGCATAAACTTTTCTTCCTCTTCTTTAGTTAGTATATTTTTCTTAGATGTGTATTCCCTTAGAAAATCAATTTTTGATACTATCTTATCAAAGACCTTATCATGAGAGTTTGGATGAAAGGAAGTAGAAAGCATCCTCATTTAGCATATAAAGTTGGATTTGATGAAATTAAGGATTTAAATATGCAGATATTATCTTGTGGATTAGTCAAGCTTTGAAACACTGTGAAGAAAATCTGCTTATAAAGGAAAGGTAAAGGAATCATTACTGAGGTGTGGAAGAATTTCCTTTCTCCATTTCTGTAGTGACCCCAGACTACATATATATTTCAGTAGTATGCTGCATTGCTAATAATGATGTAGGATTTGAACTTGGGTGTGTCACAAAGTTCATATGTATAGATCAGTTAATTTAATCTTGTCATGGTTTTAAAGGCTTTATTCATATTTTATATGAATATATAATATGAGTTGGAATGATTCAAGAATAGGCAGTTTGAAGTTCAAGAGTTTTAATTCAGATATTATAGATATTTATTGTCTTTTTGAACGTAGGAAGAAAAGATCTTGAAAATGAGCAAATGTTTCTGAACCACCTTCCTAACAGTTGCACCTTTTCACAAGTCTCTAGTGGTATGAGCCAGATCTCTCCAGTAAAGCAATGAAAGGATATTGCAAACAGTGCATTATTGTGCATTTCTATCAAAGGCAGGAAGTGGAGAGCTTGATGTGTGTCTTAATTCCCCAACTTCTTGTCTTTTCTGCCATGTTTTCTACAGACTGTTCATTTTGATGTGGCAGATAAATCGGTATGGGTGAACCCAGTGGGAGCATAAATTTCCATTGAGATTGAGTTGGCAAGGACTGATGCTTTAGTAACATCTACCCTTCATGTCTTTTGCAATCCTATTAGCAAACAAATACAAGTCAATAGAAAGTTTTGGTGATGGATCCATGCATGGCTGGCTTCATGAGTCTATAATCTATGTAGTTACACAAGGCTCTGTGCTTATAAGGGCCCCATGCTTTGTTGTTGCCATGTTAAAATTCTTGATTTGGATAAGGGACTTCACATTTTCATCTTGCACTGGGCCCCACTAGTATTGTATAGTTCTGTGGTTAATATCATAAGTTGAATGAAAAACAAGAATTCTCCAATTCTTGCCTGTTGTTAAACAAAGCCATATTTGTATCTGACATCAATACTTAGTTTATTATTTCAAAGAGGAATATAAACACCATTAGAAACTCAGTTTAGAAAATAATTGATGTGGTGCTGTTTAGTCAGGCATTCATATTAATATTTAATCAAATATTTTTCTATTTTGTCCTAGAATATCAATATATATATCAATGATATACACAGTATATTAGTGTCTTCCAAGTAATACATCCGATGTTGATTAGATATGTATATCATTTTAGTCTTCAAGTAATTCGGAAAGTTTCCTGATTGGTATATCTTTTTCCATCCAAATGACTCTGTGCTACTATTCCTATATTTTATTTACTAATATTTTCCCACTGTTTCTAGATGTCATTATCTTCAGCTGTATGGGATGAGAAATCTACAAATACAAATATACAGAGTAAATAGAGCCTTATATAAACTGTTTTTACTTATGCTACTACTTTCATTAAGTTTATCTTATATTTTAAGATTTATTTATTTTATTTTAGAGAGAGAGGAAGAGAGAGAGAGCATGTGGGGGGCAGGCAGAGGTAGAGGGAGAGAGAGAATCCCAAGCAGACTCCCTCTGAGCACATGACCCGCTGGGGGGGCTCCATCTCATGACCTTGAGATCATGACCTGTGCCAAAATACCAACTGAGTCACATAGGTGCCCCAAGTTTGTCTTGTTTTTAATGAAGCCTTAGGAAGGTGAGCTAGAGCTAATTTCAGACAAAGGAATAATCTTTACATCTAGTTATAAGATAGGCATTACAAAATAAAGTAAGTGGTTAAACATGTGCCTCTATCCTGAATCCAATTACAGCCAAAATATTTCCTCTCTCAGTTCTTGGATCATTTCTTCCACTTCTAAGATACCAAAGTAGGTAAGTGATGTTTGACAGGAAAATTAGGCTCCAGACCTACTGCAGTGGGATAATGTTTTCATCAGACATGTTCCTGAAATCATCATCAGATTCAGTTTAATAGATTCAAAGAGTCATTTGTTGTGAAACAAAAAAGCATGTTACTCCTAGTTGAATTATCACTAGGTTGGCAGAGCTTAAGGCAACTTTTGGCCTAGTTGATGTTTGGATTCAGTTCTGTGAATGTTTATTTCAAGCCAAATGTCTAACTAGACAGAAATCTGTGCATGTAGTCATTTATTGTGACAACAACTACATCATTAGACAAACCAGTCTGGTCACAGACTGAGTTAGCCTCCATGTCTTTAGCCAGCTTCCTTCTGTGGGTTCCAATTTAAATCAGTTCAATATGCTTTCTTGTTTAGATTCATATGAAACAGAAAGAAAGCTAGGGGGAAAAGTGCTATACTCATTTCTAATTGTGTATATTGTAGGTATAGGAAGGAATTGTTAAACTTCATATTTTTATTAGGATCAGAAAATTTAAAGTTAAGTATCCAACTTATCAATTTCATTTAAAATACTAAGATGGGAGCCTTGAAATTTCTTTAAACTGGTCATATTAGAAAGCTCTGGGTTTTTGGAATGAAGCAATTCAGTGCCATATAAACTTTTTTTAAAGCATTTCAGAATTCTAGGAGAAAGATCACCTTCCAAACTGTAGATGAACTTCTGGTATGCAAGACACCTCTACCTACTAAATGCACTGAACCTGCTAAATTGCAAATATTAAATCATTTTGATTTTTTAAAGTTCTTAGTTAAAAGAATATAGAATGAAAATATAATTTTTATAGCCTTTCACTAATAGGGCAATGAATCTGCCAGATGAGAAGTTTGACAAAACATTCCTCTGCATAAAGTACTCTAAGTGGTGATATTTAGTGATAAAGCATGTTACTGTTGAAATTTAAAGGATCTCCAATAGCAGTCAGGAAATTTCAGAGATGAAGTCCCATGAGATACTGCTAGGTTGTTTTTGAATTTTATGTTTATGTGTACATATGTGTATGTTTAGGAATATGATAGAACCTCCTGATGTTTATACCACTTTAAGGAGCATTTTAACATAAATGATCTTATCAGATTTTATTAACTCTGTAGAGTAGTAAACTTGCATTTTATCCCTATTTTACAGATTAAAGGTTTTTTAAGTCATTTTAAAATTAAATCAAACCCTAAGAATCTGAAAGATTAAGTTTACCTCATTTCTGTAGCTATGAAATATCTTGAAGTATACTGTATGTTGTTGTTTTTTTAAAGACTTTTTTTTCTGGAACAGAATCACTATAGATAATGTATTATCAGCAGAAGATAACCGAAGTATTATGTGACTGTCTATGAATGCACACACATGTATACATATTCATATAAGAGTAAATGCAGGATACTTTGCTGGCTCAGTCAGTAGAGCATGTGACTCTTGATCTCAGGGTTGTGAGTTCAAGCCCCATGTTTGCTGTAGAGATTACTTAAAAAAATACAAAAAAAGAGTAAATGCTTCTTAAAATAATTTTGATAATGCTTATTAGTCTAAAGAATAAGAAAAAAATGAGGAATAGAGACCTGAACTGGATAATGATTTTAAGCACAGGGCTTTTTCTGCTATATCATACTATCTCCATATTGTTTACATTCCTTGCTTTAAAAATTAAACCAGATGCTTTCCAATAGCAAGCATAAGACAAGCAAGGCATACAAACTATAGGACTGCTTTATACTTGTATTCCTTCCAGCCAGTATTAATTATGATCATCATAATTAAATTACACTTGGGTAAAGTTGGCTTTCCAGTTGAGTCAATGGAATATAACTTAAATATTCTGAGGTTTTTAACGATACAGCCAGTTGTATATGTGGTTATTTAGCTTTCTCATTCATTTGAAATCATGAGTAAATGAGAGACTAGGTGTACAAGGAGTTTGCACAATAAAAATACTATTCAGTTCAGTCTGTATTCACATATCACAAAGTGGTACAGAGGGAATTATCCTATTCATCAGACTGATGTAGATTACAAAACTTGGCAATTATGGGCTGAACATTTTATTATGTTTATGATTAAATTTATGATGTTTTTTAAATGCACTAACATCAAGCAGAAATGCATTTTAAGCTGCTTTGTAAAACAAGAGTTACCTCATTTCAAATTATATATGTAATTGAATACATTTGGAATGGAGATTTTAACTGAGACCTGAGGACAATAGGAACCACATTCCAAAGTATAAGACTGTCATGATCAATTTGGGAAGAAACAAAGGGGAACACTAGTGTTGGGATTCTTAAACACTTTACCAAAATTGAGGAGAAGATTGAAGAAGATTTTGAAAGAGAGATTCTGATGTACTGTGATTTCCATTCCTATATCCTGCAGAGCAGGATGGATACGGGCATATTTCTCTTCATGAGTATGCTTTTAAGAAAGTCAAGGAGAGGGTTTATCAATATGAAGGATATGGTGAACTGGTATGTGAAAGATAGGGTGATTAATTACCTGGGCTTTGGAATAACCAAGACATGATTTTGTTGGACTTCCAGAGTTGATCCAGGAAAAAAAGAGTAAATCTTTCCCATGGACCAGATGAGGGATACAGGAACAAGCTGGTGTGGCATCATTTAAATCCTGTCCAAAAGGATGATCTGGAGGATCAAAACGGTCTTTGCAGATAGAAGCTGCAGATACTACAAGATAATTAGGGACTAAGATTGTTGCATCCATCCTTGTCAGGGTAATTTTAGGTAAGAAACTCTCAAATAAAGAGGCAGGGGAGAGGAGGGAATATATGTCTTCCTAAATGCAAAATACCTTGGAGGGAAGAATCACTTTAAACAGTTGGCAAGTTCTGGGAGCTCCAACACTAGCTCCTCACCAATCTAATAAGAAGTCCTCTCTCTATGATCCAAGCTGGAATATTTTAGAAATTGGAATTAGCAAGCTGAGGGGGAAGGGATAGGAACACAAGCCAGGGAAAGAGAGAAGCCATTATGTGGCCTTTTCTTTTGCTTATGCATCAAAGTATGTATCACAATAAGTATTTATTTTTTCATTCGTTGACTATTTTTTTTAAAGATTTTATTTATTTATTTGACAGACACAGCGAGAGCAAGAACACAAGCAGGGGGAGTGGGAGAGGGAGAAGCAGGCTTCCTGCTGAGCAGGGAGTCAGATACGGGACTCAATCCCAGGATCCTGGGATCATGACTTGAGCCGAAGGCAGACGCTTAATGACTGAGCCACCCAGGCACCCCTCATTCATTGACTATTTTGATGTAATTTCCTTCTTCATATATGTCAATATGTTTTTCTAACTTTTGGTTTCACAAATATCCATTGAAGAAATTTCTAAAATTTATAGGAATTTTCTGGATAGAAAAACAAGTTATACTATAAAGATGATGTAGTTGAATTAGGTGAAGGGCATCATTTAAAGACTACTTTTAACCTTCTAAGTTTATTTGCCATGCCACTGAAAAATATAACTTTGAAGCCAACAGAATAGGAATAAATGCAAATACTTGTCTATATCTGATCCATTAATTTTATTTTATTTATTTTTTACTATCTTCTTTTTTTAAACATATAATGTATTATTTGTTTCAGAGGTACAGGTCTGTGATTCAACAGTCTTACACAATTCACAGTGCTCACCATAGCACATACCCTCCCCAATGTCTATCACCCAGCCACCCCATCCCTCCCACTCCCCACCACTCCAACAACCCTCAGTTTGTTTCCTGAGATTAAGAATTCCTCATATCAGTGAGATCATATGATACATGTCTTTCTCTGACTTATTTTGCTCAGCATAATACCCTCCAGTTCCATCCACATCATTGCCAATAGCAAGATTTCATTCCTTTTGATGGCTGATCCATTAATTTTAAAACATAAATAATGATTTTTTTGTTTGAGTTCTAGTTACACAGATAACATTATCTCACTTCAAGTATCAAATAATTTTAGTTGTTTTTGTTTTAACACCCCAAATTTTTGTAATAAGTTTAGATCATTTTACTTAAAATTGTTTTATATAGCTTTTAAAACTTTTGTATTCAGGGTGTCTGGGTGGCTCAATTGGTTAGGTGTCTGACTCTTGATTTTGGCTCAGGCCATGATTTTAGGGTTGTGAAATCAAGCCCCATGTTAAGATTAAGATTTTCTCTCTCCCTCTCCTTCTGCCCGCTCCCCTCCCCAAAAAGACTGATATGTTCTAATTTGTCCAAATACAAATTTAAATAATAGTATTGTAAAACTTTTGCCAAACCTAGGACTTCAAAAGCCAGTCATCACAGAGTGTAGCTGTATTTCATTATTTTGATGTTAGGTATTACCACCAAATAAGTTACTTTTGAGAATTTAAATAAATATATGTATATATGGATAAATGTGCCTATCTCTATACATATTAGAAACTTGTTGTAATCTTAAATGAAGTAACTAGGAAGTGGGAAGTAGTATAACTGCTAACAAAACATATTTATATTTAATTTCACATTTTTGTTTTTTAGCTAATGTGTACCAGTCTTTTATTATTCTAAAAAGTATGCAGAATTCTTGCCTTAAGTTATTCTCAGGCTTAGATGAAAAAATGAGAGGAGAATATTATTTAGTGAGAGCACACAGACACTTCATGCTGTAGAGAGGCCTTATACATAATTTAAAACAAACATTAAATGATTTTCAGGATTTTCCAAACTGAGAAATCTTCAATGAGAAAATAGAAAATTAGAATTTCCTCAAAAGAAATCCACATATATGTTCTGTATTTTCTTAGTTTAAATGTACCTCCTCACTGACTTATTTAAAAAATAAAACAACCTTGTCCTTTTTGTGACGATTCCCCAAATACTCTGAAATTTCACATAGATTAAGTTATGCAGTAGAATGTGTTTACTATTATTCTTGACACTCTAACCCACACTCTGCCACTAACCAATGCATCAATAAATATATTACCCAATTTTCATCACTAATGACAGTGATTCTTACCATATATTTCTTAATAAAAAGTCATTGTGATATGTTCTTTTGGTGATAATATTGTAAAGTTGTATAAAGTGTCTTAATTCTAGCTATAATTATTATAACTGTAAAATAGTTGAAAACTCAGAAAATTTAAAAAGATAGTTATTTCTTCCAAATTTTATAACCATTTTAGGAGGTTTCTTCCATATCTAACAATCTATGAGCCTATTAATTTGTATTTTTTTGCAGATGAAGGCAATGTTCATGTCATAACTAGAACACATGAATTTAGACTTCAGAGTGCTGCAATATTTAGTCTGCAGAATCATCCCACTCTGAAATTTGTGTTTGACGTGGTGCCTTGTGAGAGCACAGATTTAATCATACATTTGTTACTGAACCATAATGATCAACATTGTCATTGTATCATTCACTGATTTATCATCATGTTGGAGACTGATGAATGTGACTCATGGTTCAGCACAATGGAGCCAACAACTTATTCTACAAATTTAATAGCAAAAATGTTTAATGAATTCTCAGCATGAGCATGTGATAAACAAAACTCTTTGGTCATCATGCTTTATAGACTAATCATCACTGTTTTACCTTGGATATATTTTTACCAACATTGTATCTGTGGTAGAGTAGAACACTAATAGATTTTACTTCAACAAATCATTTATACATGTGATATATTTTTTTCTGAAATAGACGTATTTATATATGCAATTGTATGTAAATGTAGAATTTCATTAAGGATGGGCTAGATTATATCACAGCAAAAAAAATAACCCCCAAATCTCGAGTACTTTGAAACATCAAAGATTAATTTCTTTCTCACTCATTTTAAAGGTCTAGTGAAGAATGGTTGGGGGCTCTGCTTTACATTGTCATTGTACTTACTTTTTAACATATGCTGATGGAGTAGTCACTCATCTACAATTTTGTCCATTGTTGTGCCAGAAGCAAAAGACAAGTTCTGATAGCTCTTGAAGCTTCTGTTTCCAAGTGACATGTGATATTTATATTTATTTGATCAAATCAAACCAAATGGGCCATATCTGAGTTAATTGGTGTGAGGAAATATAGGCCTATCATGGGTCCAAAAGAAGAGAGTATCAAAAATTTGTGAGCAATTTTAATGCCTATTAGTTAGAGAATATCAATATAGATATAGACGTTAGGTGTATTCATATTTAAGTAGAGAGTTAGCTTTCGTAAGACCATATTACTGTTATACTAATTAGTGTTACTATTGGTAATTACCATTTTTAACTTGAGGCAACATTTAAGATTATGAACAGGTTAGGATAGACAAGGAGATTAGGGAAGGGAATGTGTGATGGGAGACTATACTGTAGGGTTTGTGTTTCTATGCATTTTTATCCTTATACTAACTTCCCTTCTTTTAAATAATCTGTTGCTTATCTAAGCTACATGCTTTTCTGTTTTAAGTATAGAGAAATTGATACTTTATAAAAATGAAGTCGAATTCTGTGTAATTAGATTTGGTGGTTAGGTAGTAAATTTATGTCCTTGAAGAGATGATTTAGTATAGAAATTATTTTTATTATATGTAAAGAGAATTAGCTAATTTTAAAGAAATTATATTTGAAGAATTCAGTAGCCAGGTAATAAATATGTTACCTAAAACCACAAACTGATTGGCCTTGCTGAGTTGACGATAATTTGGAATGATTTTATTTGTCAGAATTGCTTTTAATGAAATATGGTAAAGATTCCAGTAAAATTTAGAGTGAATTCGGGTAAAGTTCAGTAGAACTCTGGTTCTCAAACTTGCTGTATTTTGGGATTATCTGGGATGTGATCTGCTGAGCATTGGGTGTTATACGCAACTAATGAATCATTGAACACTACATCAAAAACTAATGATGTACTATATGTTGGCTAATTGAATTTAAATTAAAAAAAGAGAGAGAAACATGGGAATTATCCGGGGAGCTTTTAACAAACCCTAACAGTGAGGTATTAGAACATCTCACTGCAGGGGTGCCTGGGTGGCTCAGTTGGTTAAGCGACTGCCTTTGGCTCAGGTCATGATCCTGGAGTCCCTGGATGGAGTCCTGCATCGGGCTCCCTGCTCGGCAGGGAGTCTGCTTCTCCCTCTGACCCTCCCCCCTCTCATGTGCTCTCTCTCTCTCTCTCATTCTCTCTCTCTCTCAAATAAATAAATCTTTAAAAAAAAAAAAAAACATCTCACTGGGGGCAGATGGGAGGGTATTTTTGGTCCAACCATCAGTTGTTGTTTTTAAAACTTATCAGGTAATTCTGGTATGCAACAAAGTTTGGGAATCACTGGTATAGAAAATACTGAATTAAATGAGTTAAAACAAAAAACTTTTGGGGTATAAATAATATTACTGAAAAAAGGCAATTTAATATATTTATAAGCATATATTTTTGTTCTCCTGTAAAAAAGTTATTCAGGTAATTGTTTTTATAGGGAAAAGTCTTTTGCAGACCTAATCTTACAATGAGGACCTTATGTATAAATTTTCAATTTTTTACTAAGTTATCTAGTAGTGATAAGTGTGTCTCTTACCATGATGATAAGTATATCTTCTCAATACACAGCACAATAAATAAAAAACAATCTGTTTACATTGATATTATGTTTTGTAAATTCTTAGAGTGCTATGACATATTGATGGGGAAGAAGATAATTTCTAGGATATCAGATGGTCTCTGTCAAAATCTCTAATTCACTGAAGTAACTTCCTTTGTAGTACTATTTAGAGCTCGTTCTTAAAAGCCATTTTTTATGTATATGCACAAGCAAAAATATATATATATATGCCTATTTACTTATTTAAAAACAAATTTATTCATGTATTCAGGAAGTATCTATAGGATAGTAGTGAAGAGCATGAACTTTGCAGTCAGAATTCTTGGGTTCAAATCCTGTCTTTGTCATTTATTAGTTTGGTAATCTTGAGCTAGTTACTTAAACTTGCTATGCCTCAGTTTCTTTTTAGTAACAGTGCTTGACAATTATTAAGCACTGAATAAATGTTAGTTTCTATTATTTTTGTTTTATATTTAGATATTCAGTGCAATACTTTTGCTTTTTCAAACATGAATAAGACACTTAATTCAGAAGTTTTAGTTCAGTGAAGGAGACAAATATATTAATAATTTTTAATACATTATGATAAACTTCGTGTAATAGGATTTAGAAGGGAAAGAAATACCAACTCAGGGGGAGTAGAGAGTGGGGTTCAGGGATGGCTTCTGAATGAAGGTAACTATGTTAAGGGAATTTGCCCTGTTAGGAGGTGAAGGAGAGTATTTGTGCAGAGAGAGGAGTACATGTAGAGACTAGAGTAGGCTCTGAAAGCACAGCATGTTCAGGAAACTGCAGAGAGCTGAGACTAGGAGGGGTGTGGAATGTGTAGAGAGGCAGAGAAGAGCCAGACCACAAAGACCTTTGTATGTCATGCTAAGGGGTTTGGACTTTTCCTTGGTAGTAATGGAGAATCACTGAAGGACTCATAATGCAAGTATTGGCATTTTTAGAACAAATAATCAATGTACTCACAAATACATTATCCCGCATGACAAACCAGTCAGTTCCCAGTCTATGATGAGTCTCTGAAAGGTTTTTAACAGTGAGCAACAAAGGTAAATTTTTCATTAATGTACCTGTCCTGTACTCTTCATTCACTTTGCCTTTTCTATAATCTTAAATCATTTAGTCCTTGTAATGAAAACTAGATAACTGTAATATGTGTAATCATCTTTTATCTGCAATCTGTGACAGCACATAAGTAGTAGTAATTTTGTCCCTAATATGGCTTTCAGCCATATATGCTGTTCCCATTTTGCACCAAGAAATTGGCCATTTCATCATTCCAGACGGAGTGGTCATGCTTGTTCGAGGCCTGTGGTTGTATTTTCAGTCAGAAGTGAACATACTTTTGTGGTTTTCTTTTGACTCTCAGGGAGTTCTTTGTATAGTGATTTCCTGGGACATGACATATCACTGCAGGCAGGTATTTGAAGGCAAAAACATCTTAAACTTAGTCTGTAGCCACAGGTACAAGGTAGCTATGGGTGAAACTCCTATCAATGACAGCAGTGCTAAATATAAATTTAGTCATACTGTGGGATACTTAAAATAAACTTAAGACCTGGAACAAAATCAGAATTGGGATAAATAGAAGCTGGTCAAATATATATATGGAATGCCATTCTTTTTATGTTGTAAAAATGTAGATTTAGGGGTCCATCACTGTGAGTGGCCTTGGGCTTGTCCCTCAATATTCTTAGGATTCAGCTTTCTCCATCTATACTCTCAATATGTTGGGCTATATAACATTTGGAAAGTCATACTTCTACTAAATTCAGATGTTGAACAATGAGTATATGGGAAGTTCTAGGCATGCTCCTGACTTAAGTCCATATCGTACTCAGACTCAAGCATTTTCTGTAGTAGAAATCCCAGTGAAGTTAAAAGACAACTGAACTTTAAGTTAAGAAACCTGAGATTTTTCATTCAACATATACTTACGAGGTCCCATCTGTGTGGTAGCTCTTGTTCTAGAACCTGGCATACAAAAATGATTAAGGTGTGGTCCTTGACCTTGAATATCTTAGCTTAATAGAGGGAAACAGATTTGTACTATTAATTATGAGGACATTTCTTCACCTCCTTCTGAACTTTAATCAAATATTATTCTTCCTACTGAGGCCTTTCCAGGATGTCTTTACACAGAATTGTATACACCATCTTCAAATGCATACTTTTTATCCCTCTTCCCTACTAATTTTCTTCTATTTTTCACCATCTAACATACTGTAAACATAATTTTTTTAAATTTTATTACTGTCTTCCCATATACCACTGTCAGCTTCAAAAGAATAGTAAATTTTTTGTCTGTTTTTCACTGCTGTGTGTGTTAGGCATATAGTTGTTGCTCAGAAATATTTGTTGAATGAAAGAATAAATGGATAAATGAGTTGAATCAATAATTAGGGACAATTTGGGGAGAGAAGAAAGAGTGAGTATATCTGCTTGTAGTCCAGGTGGGATTAACAGAATTTGACCATCCTTTCTTTTATTTACTATTTTTAAATTTGTATATAGTTGGCACATACTATTACATTAGTTTCAGATGTACAACATAATGATTCAACTTCTCTGTATGTTATGCAATGCTCACCACAGAATAGCTACCATCTGTCACCATACAATGCTATTAAAATATCATTGACTATATATATATATATACACACATATGTATCTATATACATGTATAAAATTTATGATATTTTATATGCTGTGCCTTTTATTCTCATGACTTATTCATTTCCTAACTGGAAGCTGTATCTTCCACTCTCTTTCACTCATTTTGTCCCTGCCCTTTGGCAACCATCAGTGTGTTCTCTTATTTATAGGCCTGTTTCTGCTTTTTGTTTGTTTACTCATTTGTTTTATATTTTAGATTACACCTGTGAGTGCAGTCATTTGGTATTTGTCTTTCTCAGTCTGACTTATTTCACTTAGCCTAATAGCCTATAAGTCCATCCATATTTTTCCAAGTGGCACAATCTCATCCTTTTTTATGGTTGCACAATATTCCATTGTGTGTGTGTGTGTGTGTGTGTGTGTGTACGCACGCATACCACATCTTCCTTATCCATTTGTCAGCTGACATAAGTCTTGAAAAATAAACAGATCTTTACTGTGTATTGAAGAAGAGGAGAAGAATGATATCTTGAAGTAATGGTAGTCTTCGTTGGGCTCTTCACTTGCTGCATGACCTATTATTTTTGAGCTTCTGCTGGAACTGATGGGCTATACTATTTTTCACTTACATTTCAAGATTCTACTTTTCTTTCCTCTCTCATGGCTTGTGTGAACAAGCTTTGCATTTTAACTCTTTAAGCTCTAAAATTATTATTAAGAGGGTTAACAATGGTGACTCTTGTTCAATAGTTTTAAGCCATCTGAAAATTTCAGTCTACTAATGCTTAAATGTGCTACTTAAACTCTATCAAGATGTCAGGACAGGGATAGCTAACAAACTGGCCTAAGGGAAATGTATAAGAAATAAACCAAATTCAAATTTGCCCTTTTAAAATTTATTTTATTGAGGTAAGGACACTGAAAGTGAAATCTGCCCTCTTAACAGATTTTTAAGTGTACTATATGGTATTGTTAACTATAGGCACAATGCTACACAGCAGATGTCTAGAATTTGTTCATCTTGCATAACTGAAATTTTATACTCACTGCTTATTAACTTTCCAATTCCCCTTTCATCCCAACCCCTGGTAACCACCATTCTACTCTCTACTTCTATGAATTTGAGGTACCTCATATACCTCAAATCTTGCAGTATTTATCCTTCTGTGACTGGCTTATTTCACTTAGGATAATTCCCTTAGGGTTTATCCATGTTGTGTTATATTGCAAGATTTTCTTTATTTTTAAGGTTGAATAATATTCCATTGTATGTATATTCTTTATCCACTCAGCCATGCATGGTCATTTACATTCTTTCTGCATCTTGACTATTATAAATAGTACTGCAGTGAACATAAGAGTGCAAATATCATTTTGAGATTTTGATTTCAATTCTTTTGGATAAATACATAGAAATAAGATGTTTGATCATATGGTAGTTCTAATTTTAATTTTTTGAGGAGTCCCCATATTGTTTTCCATAGCAGCTATATTATTTTGGTTTTAAATTGAAGGAACTCCCAAAATTTCTGAGTATTCAAATAGTACACTTTCATTGCAATATTTATTTTTTGCAGCCAAGGAAATAAAACCTAGGAGAAAAACAAGTGAATTAAGTTATAATTAAGACAATTTTTTCTAATATCTTAACAAAGTCTATAAGATCTATTTTACTAAACATAGTAATAAAAACTAGTAGACCACCCTTCTGTTTTGAAATTTGACTCTAGTGGAGTCAATTAATTCTAACTCTATGTAAAATAATTACTGTAATTCAGATATAAATCTCTCTTATGTCTAAACTGAATAAAAGGTCTTATAACCCTGACATTTATTAGCACATGGGAACCATTTATAAACAAGTATATATGCTGCTAGCAAATGAAAATTGAATAAAATAAAGTATATCAAAGAGAAATTAATGAACTGTATTTAGTTAATTATTTTTGGTATGATATTCATTGATAGAATTGATATCAAATTTTCATCTAGTACTTCTTTTGTACAAAATAAAACAAGAATGTGTTTTAGAGTGTCAATTTATAAACTCCTATATTTATACACATGTAGTTAGGTTTCTTTAATATTAGGCAACACCATTAATTTTTTTCAATTAAAAATTTTATTGAGATAATTGTGGATTCCCATGCATTTGTAAGTAATGATACACAGAAATCCCTTCATACTTTACTCAATCTAATGGTAACATAATTGCAAAACTATACAATAATATCATAGTCATATATTAACATTGATATAATCCACTGTTCTTATTCAGGTTTCCCCTGGTTTTACTTATACTCTGTGTGTGTGTGTGTGTGTGTGTGTGTTTGTGTCTGTGTGTGTAAGTTCTATACAGTTTTATTACTTGTGTTGGTTCAAATATCCACAGTCACTGTCAGGATACTGAACAGTTCTACCACAAAGAATCCATTTTATTCTTTTTTTAAAGATTTTATTTATTTTATTTGATAGAGTGAGAGAAGGCACGAGCAGGGGGAGGGGCAGAGGGAGAAGCAGGCTCTCTGCTGAGCAGGGAGCCTGACACTGGGCTTGATCCCAGGATCCTGGGATCAGAACCTAAGCTGAAGGCAGGCACTTAACTGACTGAGCCACCCAGGCACCCCCATTTTATTCTCCTTTTAAAGCATTACCCACTTCCCTGTCAAGCCTGCCCAGTCCCAGACTACTGGCAACACTACTCTGTTCTCCATTTCAGAAATGTAACTTTAACATGTTATATTAATAGAATCATAAAATGTAGACTCTTTTGAAATTGGCTTTTTGTCACTCATCATGATTCTCTTGAGTTTTATCCAGGTTGTGTGCATCAGTACATTCCTTTTTGATGCTGAATAGTATTTCATGGTATGTATGAACCACAGTTTATTTAACCATACATGTTGAAGGTTATCTCGCTAATGTCATTTTTTGACTATTATAAATAAAGCTGGTAGGAACTTTATAATGTGCAGGCTTTTATGTGAAAGTAATTTTTCATATCTCTGAAACAAATGGCCAAGAGTACAATTTCTGGGTTGTATGATATTTAGCTTTATAAGAAACTTCCAAACTATTTTATAGTTTAGCCATAGCATTTCACATACCCACCAATAAAACATGAGTATCCAGATACTCAACATTCTTGCCACTATTTGGTACTCTTACTATTTTTTATTTTAGCCATTCTAAAAAGTATATAGTGACATAATTGGTTTTAAATAACGACATCTATAGTCTTAGTTTTACTAAGGAAAGAGCCTTAATTCACACTCTAAGACATAAGGAGGATGAAACAATTGTATAATAATGTGATTATTGTACAAAAGAATCACAGCTTTGAATAGATAAATATAATGGATCCATCTCTGAGATGAAAAATTTATCATTATAAATAATTCATAATCTAAGCATATATTATTTGTTTATTTTAGTGTATGTTCAGTCATTTCTTCAGACCCTTGCAAAACAAATTGTTATACCACATACGAGTGCAGATACATTTTAATGGTGTAAATGTATAAACAACCAGAAAAGTATTTACAAAGCATTTGAATTTCAAATCAATATCAGCTTTCAAACCAGTTTTTATAGAATGAGTGTATTCAATAAAAATACTTATTTAGCAGCCAATCATGAAGTGAGCTAATCTCATATTTATGTCGGGCTTTATCTTTTTCTATATATTAACTTGCTTGATCGTCACAATCATTCTCTCAGGAGGACATGGTATTTTATAAATAAAGAAATTGTGACTAAATTGCTGGTTAAGTAATGTCCAAGAATGTGCAGTTAATAATGGTAGAACTGCTACTGGGATCCATGTCTAATCCCAAGGTGCTGTGTCTAGTGATAATAGGAATAAGTACAAAGACATTGGGTAAATAATGAAGTCCATGATTAATTTTTAAGATGAATGCTTACCAGATGAACACTATTTTATAGCTAGTTTCAAGTTGATGTGAAATGCTGTATCTTTAGGATCTAAAACAATTCACTTACTTTCTTTAGCAACATAATTACTTACTTCAGATTCGGCTAACATTTATTGAGCTGCCAATAGGAGAGGTGCTTTTTTAGGTTGTACTATGCACATTCAAATATTAATTAATTTTGAAAAGACTGTGCTAATAAATTTACAAAAAAAATGTTACCTTCACATTCAAGTAGATGAATAGTCAGCTTATATTTTTTAAAAGATTTATTTGTTTTTATTTGAGAGTGGGGGAGGGGCAGAGGAAGAGGGAGAGAACCTTAAGCAAACTCTCCGCTGAGCATGGAGTCCAAGGGGGCTTGATCATACTACCCTGAGTTCATGACCTAAGCAAGAGTCAAACACCTAAGGAACTGAGCCACCCAGGTGCCCCTCCAGCTTATCTTTTAAGAGTTGTGTCTTTTTGTTAAAGTTTGGAGATAGAGAGTGGGTGAATGGTTTACATAACAGGTCAGTTGAGAATGTCTTGTGTTTACAGGTAATCAGGTAAAACTGGGTTTGTAAAACTTTATTTTTGTTTGCTCAATATTCTCTTATAGCCTGAGCTCCAATGATCCAATCCTATGATTTTGTTAAAATGGCATGATTTGCACTCAGATATAGTCTTTAAAATTACATTTCATTTTTTTTTAAAGATTTTATTTATTTGAGAGAGAGAGGGAGAGAGAGTGCAGGAGCAGTGGGGGGAGGGGCAGAGGGAGAAGTAGACTCCCCACTGAGAAGGGAGCCTGATGCTGGGCTAGATCCCAAGAACCTAAGATCATGACCAGAGCTGAAGGTAGCCGCTTAACCAACTGAGCCAGACAGGCATCCTAATTTTTTTTAAAGATTTTATTTATTTATTTTAGAGATAGAGTGAGTGTTAGCAGGGAGAGGAGCAGAGGGAGAGAGATAAGCAGATTCTCTGCTGAGGGCAGAGCCCTATGCAGGGCTCTATCCCACAGCCCTCAGATCATGACCTGAGCTGAAATCAAGAGTTGGACACTTAACTGGCTGATCCACCCAGGTGCCCCCACATTTAATTTTAAAAAATTAAGATATCTAAGAAATAGAAACAATACAACATATTTTAAGGCAACGTTTTTGTGTTCTTTATGTGACTTACTACCTGATTAAATATATGCTAAAACACATAATAAAAAATATATTCATTGTGAAATTTAAACAATTTAAATTGTCCATACTGACTAAAAGGAATTATATAACATTTAGTCTAGAGAACTTTCCTAGGAAATCACGTTATCTGTAATGACTATCAATCAGAAATTATCTATATTTTACATGGGGTGCCTGGGTGTGTGTGTATGTGTATATACCCACATGAAACAAGTCAGCTCTAATTAACATACAGTCACTACTACTGTATAAGACGATCTTACAGCATCTTTAAAAGTCTCAATAGTTACCTACGGAGTTCACACAGAGGAAGAATATAACCCCGTCCTAGTCTTCCCCGACTCTCATAAGCACTCCCAAGCCAAAGATGTTCACAAGTGCCAGTAAAGAGTACATGCATAATTTCTGTTGCACAGGCTTAATTCCTGTTTTTGTTTTGTTTTGTTTTGTTTTGATTTGATTTTCTTTCCTTTTCCTTTTTTTTTTTCTTGATAGTGTTATTGTTGTGGTATTTAGGAACTTAGGTGAATAGAACGAATTTATCATCATAATTTATTATCAATATTTGTCTTTTGCATATCTCATTTCTATTTCTTTTTACTGTTATTTATTTTACAATATAGGGAATGCCTGTAAATCCACAGCCAATCTTAAAACATTATTATAACTTGTGTAAAGCTAACTCTTCCTCCTTGTCCTTTCGCCTGACTTTCTCTCCTGTCCTCCAGGAAAGGTAACCAACATTTTGAAGTTTTGTTCCAAATCTGTGATAAAAGAAAATTAATGCAAGAATTTTGCCTTGCTTTTAGGTTACATATGAATTAACAAGGAGTCTAAAGCATCCTACATTGCATTAGAAAACTCAAGAAGCTACATATAATAGACATTGTTATTTTATTATGTATTTTCAGTTGCAACAATAGTAACTTTTACATATTGCTCAACATTTGGCAGCTCGCCTGTGAAAGGTTTGAGATCTACCCTTGTACCCCTATTGCACTCATTGCTAATTGCTCTTTGGTTTGAAAGCTGACATCTAAGCTCACCTGATCTTAACTTAGATTTGCCCCAGTCTCTCTTCTATTGATCAGAGTATCCTAAAGCCAAAATATGATCACCAGAACAATGGTAATTACATGATTAAACTATATTTCCAAAAGCAGTGTCATTTTTTAAAGCTGTTTTATACATTTTGAATAGTTTTCTGTAAATCTTTATTTATTCTGTGTTTGGTCAAGAACAGTGATTCTTTATTTTTATTAATTTTCAACTGCTTGAATGAGAACTGAACAGGGTAAGCATAGAGAGAATTATGTAAATAAATGAAATAAACAATTGCAGGTATGTGGAAGGAAAATATTTAATATAATAAGTGCAAGTGTGGTAAACAACTTCTTTGAGCTCTAATTTGAAATGAATATTAATGATCTATAAATTAGAAATAAGTTTCTGAAATTTACATTTTAAAAACTATTGTTGCTTTATAATATCAATAGGAAGATATAGATGGGAAATATGGTACTTCTGTTTTATTAATACATCTGAGACCTTATTGCCTTGACTTTTTATGTTGGCCAAATGCTAGTAAATTATTTCTAGGAAAGAGAGTTATATTATATGAATGAGCGTGAGGTTGTTAAAACATTAACCCAAATTAATATTTTCATGGTCAATTTGATATTTTAGATGATTTTAGATGCAATGAATTTATTTCATATTTCAAATTATCAAATTTTGGCAAACTTTGTTATTGGCATAATTTAGGCTAGGCTTTATTTCCTTAGGAAAATCCCTTGAGATTATATTTGTAAATGGGACTATTTTAGTAGAGTGAGTTAACTGCTATAACACATAAACCTTAATACTATATAAGGGCTCAAATATAATAGAAAATAATTTAATCATTTAGTAGTTCAGAGCAGTTTCAGATTAGTGGTAACAGTGTGATGAGTATGCAGGTGGATTCTCTACCACACGGTCGTTCAACAGTTCAGGCTTATAGAAGTTCCGCCGTGTTGACATTTGACTTTCAAGGTTGCCTTACATCGTCAGCCTGGTAGAGGGGAAAAGAGCGTGCAGGATCATGCATGGGAGGCATTTTTTTCATCTGGCCTAGAAATGGAACCTATGACTTCCACTATTATTTCATTGTCTAGTACTCAGTTACATTTACACATTTTACTGCAGGGGAGACTGGGAAATATAGTATATCTGGAAGGATAAGAACTACTTTTGACAAATGGGTAACAGAATCTGCCACAGCAATGTTTTTAGGAATATTTTTAAAAAAGAGTCTTTGCTTTGGGTTCTGGCAGATCTAAGGTCAAATCTTGCTCTTTCTCCTACCAGCCGAGTAACCCTGGGAAAAGTACTTGCCTTTTCTTTGGTAATGTAATTATGTACACTGTGTAATTATCTACTTCTCTTTGGTAATATAATGTATACATCTATAACATAAGAACATCCACACTTTACAAGATTATTGTATTAATTAAATGAAATAATGCATATAAAATACCTAGTACAGTGCCTGGCTAATTGTGTACAGTCCAAAATGGTAGGTTTATTGTTGTTGTTAAGTAACAATTATATAACAACACAATTGTGTGTGTGCGTGTATATATGTACCCTGTGTGTGTGCGTGTGTGTGTGTGTGTGTGTGTGTGTGTGTGTGTACGTACCCTTTTGCCTAACTGCCAACAAATAATATCTCCCTGTTCAGTGGTTTCAATTCATATAAGTAGAGTTTGTCTTATGAATTAAAGAGTGGTTTCCAGAAAGATCCCTTTAAAAAAATGAATGTGGAATCACTGATAAGAGTAATTTCTTCCTCTCTACTGAAAAAGGCATTAAAATTTTGGTTTGAAGATTGAAACGTTGGGGAACAAAGCCTTAAGAAGGAGTTCCAAGTTGCTTTAGTTTATAGGTAAGCAACGTTTGCCACATGGATTGTGGAATAGTATGAGCTGATCCAAGAAGGTCTGGTTTGGAGAAAGTAGAGAGGCATATTTAACAGTGGAAAAGAATCCAAGAGTTTTGAGCCATGTCAGTTTTGCCTAGTCTCCCTGGTGACTGCTATAACTTCACTGAATCTCTTAATGCTTTCTTTGCCAGTCCCAGACCTTAAAACCTGGAAATGTGTGGTGAGGGTGGTTGTCAGGAAGCACAGATGCCACAAATTGACAAAGATAGAGGAGCAGCCACCTAATAAAATGTTGATACCATCCTAAATTGATCTGTATTAGTTCATATGAGATGATAAACTGGTAGAGTTATAATCCAAATATGACAAAATGAATATATTTTTCCAGTTCATTACAATGATACCAAAATAGAAAATGAGGCTACTTAAGTTTAGATGATTAAAAATGTCTATACACAGTGATAGAATTTACTCACGGTCTTCTGTGATATTGCTCAAAGGTAGTGGAAAAATTGTTTATCTCTAACGTTTAATTTCTTGGGAACCAAAGCTTTATGGAAGCCCTGAAGTCACTGATAGAAGTTGAAGGATGCAGTGAAACTAAGACATATATTTGCATGTTACTACTAGCCAAGAGAATTATCTCTGATAATTGTATATTGCCACTGTACTTAGTCTGGTATGATAAGCATGGAGCTCATAAGCAGTCAGCTGTCATTTCATAGACTGTTTCACTCTTGAACTCCTGATGTATTTAACAGAAGAGTGATGATCTTACAGATTTCTCAGTGGAACTTCATAAGTAGCAAATTGTATATAGAATGTAGGTCCATTAGAGAAACCAGACAGAGGAAAGGCCCACACATACATTTTTAAGATTCCTTCCATTGGGTCTTGCTTTTATGAAAAGTAAAGTAAAATTTAAGTCCTCAAATGTCAAATTCTTCCAAAGTCATGATGGAGGGCTACTGATAAATTGAGCTTTTTTCTTTTTTTGATAAAATATGGGGAGGTCATTTATTAAGGCAAACTTCTCATACATTTCAGCTGGTTGCACAGAACATTCTTTGAAGAAGCTGTGGATTCTTGCCTACCTAAAGTTCAACTTTAGTTTGAACATTAGTGCATGAAACTAAGACTTCTGGTGGACTTAGAAGCAATATAGTTAAGTAAAAAATAATGGGTTGGATAAAAAGTCACTAAATCAGGCTGATGTAATGTAAAAAATAAAAGATATTAGTGAGAAAAGGAAGTAAAGTTATTTTAGAAAAAAATTCAAGCAGAAAAGTAGAGTTTCCTGTAAGTTAATATTTCAAAAATATTTGAAATTCCTACGTTGTCACAGAAGAAAAAAATCTTTTGTCAAGACACATTCTTGTTTAGGAACACAATCGGACCATCCTTACATATTCCTGGCACAATTATTAACTTATAAACCTCAAACATAAGGTAAATAACACTTAAGCATATAGGGATATTAGTGTTGGGCAATTAAGTAATAGATATAAAAAATCATTGTCAGCATACCTTTTAATTCTCTTGTCTGCTCATTTTGTCTTGTGTTTAATGGAAATAATTAAGGATGTCTTATAAATGAGGAGATGTTTCTCTTTGTAGGGGTTATTTTATGTAGAAGTAACAATTCCACTGTTGTAAATTTTAGAAATTAAGAACTTAGTTTTGGAAAGGAGTTAAGCTTCTCCCTGATTCTATTATAATTGAATGCAGAAATCCCCTCAACATCCAGATAGGTGGACATCTAAGTTCTATGTGAATAATTTTAGTAATGAAGCTTATTTCTTTAAGCTGTAGCCCTTTCTCAGATATCTCTAATAATGGGAAAACTCCTACCTATTTTGAACTACAGACCCAATTTTGGAACTTTCCCTTATTGGTCTTGGTATCCTTTTAAGTTATAATTTTCTTTCCCTTAGCAATCCTTCATAAATACGTGAAGACAACAGCAAATTCTCATTCTCTATAAGTCTCTTTTCTGTATTAACTGCTCATAGTTCCTTTCTTTTTTCTTTCTTTCTCTTTTTTTTCAGATTACAGCTCAGTATGGTGACTAATGTCCTTGTATAACTTTGTTTATAATTTCATTTTATGTCATTATTTAGTTGAGGTTTGTATTAGAATTTATTCTAACCAAATATTCTGTGTAATTATATGATATATTTCATATATTTATATGAAATAAGATTGTTGTAACATTCTAAAACTCACTGTAATGATTCCTGTTAAAAGTACATAAAGTTATTACTGCATACAGAACAAGAGAAAAATGGAGATGTGTATTCATATTAATGAATTCAAGATTTTCTCTGTTTGACCTTGCCTTCTTAAGACCTTTCCAGTTTCAACTCTGCTGATTTTCCTATTAATGTCCTTGATATAGCTAACCTATATGAGATTATTACCTTCCATCTACATCTAAACAGCTCCCATTTGGGCCTTTTAAAATATCCATTTGTTTTAAATGTTTCTTTTCTTCCTTTCTGATATGTACCTCACTGATACAAACTGTGGTCCCAACTGCCATTCAAAGAGAGGTGTTTGCAAGTCAAACCAAACAAAACATAACCACTTCCTTATTCTAGGATCTTTACCTTCGGGGCTTTTGTACTACTTAATAAATTACCTATATTTTTTACTTTTTTCATCTTCTCTTATTAGTTCCTATTCATCCCCCAAATCTTATCAGTTCAGAACTCACCTCTTGGGTCACGTCTTTCTACATAGAAAGAATAAGTGGTCCTCTTATGAAGCCCTTTTTAGAATAAATAATAATTGATCATGTTGTTGAACATGTTTTGATTTTGGAAGATAAAGATAGCAAAATCTCTGCTCTTAAGAATCTCAAAAGTTTAAGGGCATCTGGGTGGCTCAGTTGGTTAAGTGTCTACCTTCAGCTCAGATCATGGACCCAGTGTCCTGAGATTGAGCCCCACATAGGGCTCCCTGCTTGGCGGGGAGCCTGCTTCTCTCTCTCCTTCTATTGCTCCCCCTGCTTGTGCTCTTTTACTCTGTTAAATGAATAAATAAAAAATCTTAAAAAAAAAGAATCTGAAAAATTTATAGGCATAGATATATTGATGAATAATGTAATATGGATGTAAAACATATGTAATACAAGTGATATGTGATGGTTGCACAAAAAAAGATTGGCACAAAGGAAGAAATAATTTATAAAGAAAACATTGAGCTCAGTCTTAAAGAATGACCAGGAACTCATTTTCTCTGCTACCTTAGATTAGATTCATATCATAGAGCATTTTTATTTATTTGTTCACATTTGGTATCTCTTTGCCCAGTTAATTCATGGGTTTGCTATACTATGAGTTTTGTATATCTTTGTTACCTAAGAGAATTCATTAACTAATAACTAGCACAGCAGTAGCATTCATAATGTTTATTGAACGAGTTAAGTTGTAAAATTTCTAAGCCATTTCAAAAGTTTCTCTCTTCCTTTCTTCTATGCCTTTTCTTTCCTTAAATTTTAAGTTCAGGATTCTTGGTTTTCATTCTTTATTATATTGCTTCTTGCTATTTTTGAGTGATTTTTTTCAGATTTTCATTTTATGTAACAGAAAACATATTATTTTAAAGTTTCTGATCATACCAATGAGGCATGACCAAGTAATTTTCAATGGCTGAGATGTCTATGAATGGAGTAAAGATGTTGGTCTGAGTGATCCACAATGACCCCAAGTAGCCTGATGGATTAGCAGAGGCAAGGATGCCTCTCTCTTTTTACTATTGTTTTATGTTTTATAGACTCTTTTAAAAGCCTTATTTTTATATTCTTTCTGATGGTTATATGCCTGTAGTAACCAATAAAATGTGCCAGTAAAAACTGTAAAGATAGTGAATGTTTCAAGTTCCATTCAATCATTAAAAATCACTAAAAACCACATCATATAACTATAATGATACTATTTATTCAAAACTCATTTTGCTTATTTTGTTGATTTTGGGAAATCTCTTTGGTCTTTATGAAATAGAACAAAGATAAGCACATACAAATACTTTGTAGTTGTATTCCATATATGATTTTTTTATATTCTATTTAATACCACATATCAATAACCTATTTTGAGCAGCACTACTATAAGAGGGACTTTTATGAATCCACAATTTTATAGACAATGCTGTTGGTGACATATATATTGGGGCATGCAATGCAGAAGATATAAATATTTTGGTTTAGAGGTTAAAGTGCAGTTGGGGAACTGATGAGGTTTTGTTTCAATCACAGAGCATAAACTAAAATTATTAAAATTTACTCATTCAACAAATATTTATTAAGCATCAGATATGAATTAGGTGTTATACTAGGCATTGGTGATACAAGGTGACCGGAATAGACCTTATCTTCAAAGACACAATTTACTATTGATATGGTTTTTGTTTCTGTTAATCATATGGCCAGTCAATAAGTTTCATAAAAGTTATTATTGATCCAACTGTTGCACATTTTGGATTTATGAGTAGACAGCCTAAAAGAAAGAGTTTTATTGGTGCATTGTAGGATGTCTGTTTTCTATTTGTGAAGCATAAGACCTTGATAAGTTTGAAGTTATGTGTGTTGAAGTAATGGAAATATTAGCTGTTTTTGACCATGAATGGTGGTCTTTCACTACGGTGTGAAGATAGCAGTAAAAGAGAAATGATGAGGTTATATATTATCTTCATTTCACATATTTGAATAATCTCTACAGAGATCCAAATGTGTACGTTAAAAGTATTGAGTGTTTTTTGTTATAAAATTATTAAGATAGCTATTTTCATTTAACCAATTCTACATAGAATGCTCCTGTCACAATTCTCTTATGTATGATTTAAGAATTTTGGACCAAAAAAGCAATTAATGTACTCCTTTTCCTGAGCTTGAGCCTTCCTTATAGCCAAAAGTATTAAGTTTAATGACAAAGGAAAAAAAAAAAAAGACTTGTGGAAAATATCCAGTACCAATAAAGAAATTAAGAAAATGTAATGTCTTTTGAGCAGTGTCCTAGAGAAAGCGTTCATAAATCCACTTGAAGAAAAATGTATATGTATTAGATATTATAATCTTCCATTTCAGTGAATTAAAGTCTGTAATCCTTCATTATATATTGAAGGACATAGCACAGCTTTCCTTTCTAGCATTTAGGTCAGCAGTGGTATTTGAGTAATATAAACGAAGCAAAAGAAAAAAAAAAGAATAGATGTTCTGGACATATTATTTTGGCAGAGTGGTTAGTTTAGAAATATTTTATGCATTGATTCTTTTTTTTTTCTTTGTGCAAACTCCCCTAGAAAAAATAGATGGGGAATTATTTTATTTTATAAACAATGACAACACAAACAAAATTAAATAAAACTTGATATTTAAAATGCTTCTTAACCTACTTAAATGGATTTATACAATCTTGCCTAATACTTAAAATGTTAATAAATGAGATCTTTGCCCTGAAGAACTACAATGTAAGAATCCTTAATAAACTCAATGACAGTGGAAATTCCTTTTGTAGTATGACTACATTTTAAATATATTTTAAATGAAAATTCCTGAGATGTTACATTATACCTTACAGATGGATTAATAATTTTAGATTCTGCATTAACACCTTTTCCTCATTTAAAATAACACATTTCTCTGTCCAGCCTCTTCAACTTGGTCATTTCAGGACTAAGGAGAAAACTACTTAAGTTCTCTGTACCTCTTTATTCTCATTCATAAATTGAACTATTTCTTTTACTCTACAGATAGGTAGCATAGCAGAGTCAAGAGCATGGTTTTTAGAGTCAGACATGGGTTTAACTCATGACTATGCACATGAGTCATTGAACCATTTTAATTTCATTTTCTGAATTTCAGCTTTCTCTTTGTTTGCAAACTTCTTGGTTGTACGTTTTTAAGGGTTAGCAATTACATGAAGCTCTGCATGGGATTATACACAAAAAGAGGTAAAATTTTGGCACAAGACCTATAACATATGTCCAATAAATAGCTACTAACATTATTATTATTATTATTATTATTATTATTATGATACTCTGCACTAGAGCATAAGTTCCATGGAGACTTGTGTATTTTGTTCACTGCTATATTCCCAGCACTCAGGAGAGTGCATAGCAAATACAAAGTATTCCATATATTTGCTAAAAGATCAATGGGTGAGTGAGTGAATGAATTCCTTTACCCCCTACGTTGATTAGTGACCAGAGAGCTGAATTTTGGAGAACTGCTTATGATTACTATTTGTATAACTAGAAAATAATGAAAACATTAGGTATAATTTTGCTTTTGAAATTGCAGTTTCATGCTTTACAAGTGTATACTTTGAACTTGAGTAAAATCTACAGCTTTTAGACATTTATTACTATTTCTGTCAAACCATGCCCATATACATATATATGTGAGTAAATGTGTATTTTTAATATATATATTATTTTCTTTATTATCTACAATGCTTCCTATTTTAGATTACTGGAAATAAGTTTATAACTACATAATATTTACCAAAATGTAAGAAAGGTTTGCTTATATTATGCTAGAGTATCAGATTTAAGCCCCTGCTTTGTGACATTGCCACCTAAAATTTTGAGACTGCCTCAGGGTGGTTCTGATCATCCTGCCTGATCTGTGGTCCATGCAATTTCTCAATAATTTTACCGAGTCCTGTAAAAGCTACTCTTGTATAGTAAAGCAGATAAACATTCCAGGTTAACAGTTAAGTAGTGTTTAGAGGTACCTTGTTTATAGTTAGTTAGACTTGCCCTTTTCTAGCTCCAGATCTCCTCTGTTATCAGAGGAATTTAGTAACTGCCTTCTGTCTTGAATTCAAGAAAAAAACCCTCTTCCTATAACAAATTACTGCTAAAAAAATATGTCGAGGCTCATAAAACTGGTCCTAGTAACACTGTACCATTTCATAATGCCTAAAGGTATGAATCCATACTGGTACACAATTATTGGCAGTAATCAAGTACCAGTGTATGAACTTTATTCATCTATAAATGGTGGGAACATATTTATTCCATTTATTTATTTATGTAACTATTTTATTGCCCATTTTGTACATAGTAGGTACTGTGATAGATTTTGAATAGCAAACGTACAAGCTCTAATTTGCACAGAACTGTCCAGATATATACCTGTTGTGGTGACATAATTATTAATTAACAACACACCCTTGCACAAAAAAGGAACCTGTTTGGACATTAAATTATATGGTCAGGTTGGGTAAGGGAGATATAGACTTAACCAAGACATGAAACATAACACGTTCATAAATAACTTTAAAAATAATGAAAAAACGAAATGTGTCATAAGTGAGGTACATTTTTGTAGAAGTGGTACAAACTATCAACGTATTATGCTGTGTGTACACAAAGTAAAACTATAGAATATTAGAGCAAAAGGGTACCCCTAACAATCATCTAATAGAATACTGTATTTATAGATGAGAAAATGAAGGCCAAGGGAAATGAAGAACTATCCTGATCATCCAGCAAAGTAATGGCAGATCCAGTTACTAGCAATTAAAAATATGTATACACATACCATTTAAAGAAAATGGTTCATTTACTATGAACTTTTACTGTTTTTTAAGCAATGTATCAAAACATAGGTTTGAATAGTATCAGTTTCAAAACACAAATTAAATACTCTTGGCTCCATTTACTTTCATATTTAATAGGATATCTTTCTCACTTTCTATCTTGAGAAATTTTATCACATTTCTAGGCCCTGTCCATTTTCGTGATACCTGGATTTGTTCATTCCAGTCTACTCTTGACTGCTCTCTGGAAGGAAATGTTTATAACCTCTCTAACTTTCGTTTTTATCTTTTAAGTTCTGGCTTCTGGAAATTACTCTCTGCTAAATTCTGGGTGTCCCCTCAAGCATCATTCCAAGATGCATGGAGCCATCCTTGAGTCATGTAACCTCTATGTGTTTGATGCTCATTTCAAGATTCTTCCATCTAGCAACCACTTCTTAATTTTGAAATCTAATTATGTAAAAAGACATTCCCCCCCCCCCGTTCTGACCATTTCAAACAAAATGCTTTAGAAAGGAAGACATTTCTGACATCCACTTTGTCTATTTTAAATAGTGCAACAAGCAATTCATAGTTCTGAGTTATAGCTAGTTCCAATTAAATTAGAAAATAATTCACTCCTTCCTTACTTTACTAAATTGTATCTTTTTATAAAACTTTTTAGTACAATCAGCTTAGTCACATGCTTACTAATTACCCCTCAACTGAGTACTGAACACCCATTTGGTATATCAAGATAGCTAAATGGCATCATTATATCCCCTCTAAAGGCATAACCAAGAAGGTATTTGCTTGCAATATGTTGTAATGCTTGGGGACATTCTAATATTGATATTACTTTTAGCTGGTGAGCCTCAAGGGATCAGAAAACATGTCTTAAGCTTGGTTTCTGTATACACCTAGTTAATTATACGGTACTCTGCATATTGTATGTATGCAACCAGTTTGTGGGTAATTATATCTGTTGCTTAGTTGTTCACATTAACGAAAACATATGTACTCTTGAGAAATCAAAGCATATGCACAAACATATAACATTTACTTCTCTTGGAAATTTTTCAGAATGAAGTGCATTCAAAATGTTACAGATTCAAATGTTTTCCACCTACAGGAGGAAGATTTATCAATGTAAAACTGTAGTTGAGAGAGAAAACCCTAGTTAATATATTTCTATCTTCCAAGTGATTTAGAAGGCCCTTTAGTTTTTATTTCTTTTATTATATTTTATTTAGTTTTATAATTTTTGTTTTATTCCTTTTTTCTCCCAGATCTGGCAATGTTATTATCATTTTATTACATTGCAAAGATTACAAATCAATTAATCTACATATGGCTTACACACTGATTCTTTATGAAAGTTCTGTAAATAGAGAATATCTTTCAAAAGTAGTGAGAGCTCATCCTAGGCAGAAAGAATAGAGGATATAAAGGTGTAAAAAAAAACTTTGTTTCATGTCCTAGACATGAGACAAAAATTCTTCAACACTATAAATTGTGCATATCTTTGCTTTCTGCTTGTTGTGGCTTCTGGCAACTTTAAAGCTATGTTTGATATTAGCTAAAATCTAGCAAAAAGCTAAGGGGTTTATTTATTACTGGTTTTAAAAGTCCAGAAAAGATAGATATTACCTTGCTCTGTATACCAAGCAAAGAAGATAAAAACTATATAGTTTTGTAGATAAATACATACACTGTGTACCTTCTTTTTGGGGTGGGGAAGGGCAGAGGAAGAGAGAGACTCTTAAGCGCAGGCTCCATACCCACTGTGGAGCCCAACACAGGGCTTGATCTCATAACCCTGAGATCATGACCTGAGCTGAAATCAAGAGTCAGATGTTTAACTGACTGAGCCACCCAGGTGCCCCCACATTATGTATCTTCTGAGGTATTTCTAAACCTGATAAATTCAAATTGTTTTTTTAATCCTTGAAATAGAAAAAAACTAAGATGAATTTTTAGAATTTCTTTCTTCTAAGATCATTTGGTCAGCTTCATTCATTCAATCATTTACTTAAGGATTCATTAAAATTTTTTGAAGAATCTACAACAGTCAGATACTATGCAAGATGCTAGGGATGTAAATGAACAAGACAAAAATCGTTGTTCTAAAGGAATAGTATGTAAATAATCAGTAAAGCACGTAATTTCAAGATGAATTAATAACCCCACTAGCCACATATTACTATTTTGGAAACAAAATAAGGAAAAATGTTTCAATAAAGAGTGATGACTTAATTCTAAATGAACAGGGGGAATAGGGAGCATATTCCAGCTGGAGGGGTTGTGATATGTGCAATAATAAGGCCAGTTGGAGTAAATGATACAAGATAAAGTATGATTGAGGGCTAGATACCTTCATTTCATGCTAAGAAATTTTCCTTTGGGGAAGATGACTAAACTTGTTAATGGATTTTTAGAGAAAGAAGTGTATTTGATTTTATAAAAGATAATTCTCCTTGTAGCATGGATAATGAGCAGAAGGCTTTCTGGTTGTCCACATAGGGTAAGGGAGGGTGGGGTAAGCTCAAGATCTGTTTGGCAGATCTTAACTGATGGGACATGATTACTCTCAGCGTCTGTATGAAGGACTGGGGTAAATGATTGTGTCATTCCCCACTCCAATCCTGGAGAAGGGAAGGAAGAAAGATTCTAGGATATGTATGATCAGTTAGCATTTGAGTTACCTATGAGATATAAAAAAAAAGCTAGAATATAAATATATAATGGCAATAAAGTCATGGGCTAAATATAGAAGCTCAAAAATAAGTGTTTACCTAGAAGGTGAATCCATGGGAGTTGATAAAAAGATTTAAGCAGAAGGTACCAAGTGAAATAAGATGAAAGAAGGAAACCTAAGGATGAGCACTGGGTGTTATACACAACTAATGAATCACTGAACACTACATCAAAAACTAATGATGTACTATATGTAGGCTAATTGAAGTAAATAAAATAAAAAATACATATGCAATATAAAAAGAAAAGAAATAAAAGTTATAATAAAACTATGATAAAATAAAAGTTAAAAATTAAAGAAAAAAAGAAACCTAAGGATCAGTATGAAAGGGCATGGGGAAAGGAAGATACACAGAGGTTACAGGTCATTTGTGTTAACATTTTGGCCAATATGGAAAACAGAGTATTAGGCAAAATGTCATTTTTATGAAAAGAAATATAAATAACACAGACTTATTTTAAGTGTGGATAAAACCACTGGTGTATCTTTTATGTAAGACTGTCAAATCTAGGATGTGCGATAATTTCAAATCAAAATAATCAATACATAAATTTGTAAGTTTTATGTTATTAATTATATTTTCCTTAAATGTAGGATGCTGGTTTTTTATCTCTCTTTTTACTTGAACTTATACTAATATTGTGAACTACAGATAAAAATAACTTTTTTTCTCTCATGATTGAGTTGTTTACAACTTTACTATTAATAGCAACAAGAAAAATGAAAATAACAACCAGAAGGAATAGCCAGAATTCTAGTCCTCAAAGTTATTTCATGAGTATAATAACTGAAAGCAGTGATTTTTATTTTTTTTCAATTGAGAGAGAAATTGATATGCATTGCTGTATATGTTTAAGGCATAGAGTATCATGGTCTTATGTACATGTATTGCAAAATGATCACAACAGGTTCTGCTAACATCCATCTTCTTTTATAGATACAATACAAAGAAAGAAAACAAGAAAAAAAATGAAAAAATTTTCTCCTTGTGATAAGAACTATTAAGATTTACTTTCTTAAAAACTTTCCTGTATATTAGGGGTGCATGGGTGGTTCAGTTGGTTAAGGTTCTGCCTTTGGCTGAGGTCATGATCCCAGGGTCCTGGGATAGAGCCCTGTGTCTGGTGGGCTCCCTGCTCAGTGGGGAGTCTGCTTCTCCCTCTCCCTCTGCCCTTCCCTGCCACTCATGCTTTCTCTCTCTCTCTCTTTCTCTCTCAAATGAATAAATAAAAAATCTTTTAAAAAACCAACTTTCTTGTATATCATACAACAGTGTTAGCTATAGTCCTCCTGTTGCACCATTGCATCCCTAGTACTTATTTATTTTATGACTAGAAGTATGTACCATTTGACCACATTCCTCCTATTCTTCTTCCCCCTACCTTCTGCCTCTGGTAATCACAAGTCTGATCTCTTTTTCCATGAGTTTTTGTTTTGTTTTAACTTGCGCATGTAAGTGAGATCATAGAGTATTTGTCTTTCTCTGACTTATTTCAGTTAGCGTAATGCCTTCAAGGTCCATTCATATTGTTGTAAATGGTAGGATTTCCTCATTTTTATGGTTGAATTATATTTCACTATATATATCTTGCAACTGCTTTATCCATTCATCCATGGGTGAACACTTGTGTTGCTTCCCTATCTTGGCTGTTGTAAATAATGCCGCTATGAATATGGGAATGCAGATATCTTTTTGAGTTAGTGTTTTCTTTTTCTTTGGATATATTCCCAGAAGCAGAATTACTGTATCAAATGATACCACTATTTTCTTATTTTTTTAAAGGATCCTCCATACTGTTTTCCATAGTGGCTCTACCAATTTAGAGTTATACAAGGATTCCACTTTCTCTATATCCACACCACCCTCTTGTATTCCTGATGATTGATATTGATTCCTTATTTTGATTCTAACAGGTGTGAGGTGGTATGTCATTGTGGTCTTAATTTGCATTTCCCTAATTTTTAGTGATGATGAGCATCTTTTCATGTACCTTTTTTATAACTTCTCTGGGGAAATGTCTATTCAGGTCCTTTACCCCTTTTTTAAATTGAGTTATTTGGGTTTTTTGTTTTAGTTTGGTTTTTGGTTTTTGTTTGTATGTTTTTTGTTTGTTTCTTTTGTTTTGTTTTGCTACTGGGTTGTATGAGTTCTTTATTTATTTTGAGGATTTTTTTTAAGGTAGGTTCTGTGCCCAACATGGGGCTTGAACTCATGACCCTGAGGTCAAGAGTCACATGCTCTACAGACTTAGCCAACCAGGTGTTCCTGTTCTTTATATATTTTGGATATTAACACCATATCAGATATATAGTTTGCAAATATTTTTCCCATTCTTTAGGCTGTCTTTTCGCTTTGTTGATAGTTTCATTTGCTCTGCAGAAGCTTTTCAGTTTGATTTCACCCCGCTTTTTTATTTTTTATTATGTTGTTTGTGTTATAAATGTGATATCTGAAAAATTATTACAAAGACCCATCTCAAGGATATTTATTCCCATGTTTCTTTCTAGGGCTTTCATGGTTTCAGGTCTTACATTTAAGTCTTTATTTGGAGTTAATTTATGAGGGTTGTTTAAGATATAGCTCCAGTTTCTTTCTTTTACATATGAATATCCAAATATCTCAGTACCAGTTTTTGAAGAAACTATCTCATCTCCATTGAGTACTCTTGTCTCCCTTGTCAAATATGTTGACCATATATACTTAGGTTTATTTCTGGACTCTTGATTCTGTTCCATTGGTCTATTTGTCTGTTTTTATGCCAGTATTAACTGTTTTGATGACTGTAACTTTGTAGTATATCTTCAAGTCAGGAAGTGTGATGCCTCTTGGTTTGTTCTTCTTTCTTAGGATTTCTTTGTCTATTTGGACTCTTTTTCTTTCCATATAAATTTTAGGGGTATTTTTTCTACTTCTGTTTAAAATCCCGTTAGAATTTTGATAGGAATTGCATTAGATTAATTTTGTTTTATATCAAGAAGAGAATTGCTTAATTTATGCAAGTAATGGTGATCATATATGAACTTGTTTTATTCCTAGGATTGAGTGCTGACTCATATAGATAGAAAATAAGATTTTCATAATGTGTTTAGAAAGGAAAACTTGTTCATGGGTGAGAAATGCATTCAGCATCTTTGCCCACCTATTTCCTCCTATGTATCCTTTGGTCAAAACGTTATACACTATATATTGGAATTCCTTTACCATACTCCCTACCCTAACTAGGATTTATTTTAAATATAGAATTTAAGCCTAACAAGTATGATGTAGTTTTTCAGTATACCAAAGTTTATTTGGCAAAAAGCTTTTTTTTTTTACTGCCATGTGTGCAGTTTTTAAATTTGTTATCCCCTAGATCAATCACAGCTGAATTAGTTTACTTAAGTAGTTTATTTGCATTAAGTGTTATCTTCCAGTTAGTTTTCAAACATTATTGAATTTTTCCTGTCATAAGCATAAAGATTGCAGCTACACAAACAATTCTTTATCTCTCTGTTTTAAAAATAATATGGAACACCTCTTAGTTTACTAGTTGTTTTGTACAGTTGTGTGTATACATATATTTTTTTGCTCTACAAACATGGAATTTAAGAACAATATTTCTTTTTTTATTTTTTTATTATTATGTTAATCACCATACATTACATCATTAGTTTTTGATATAAGAACAATATTTCTATCTTTTCTTTGCATTTACAATGTTTTCTCATAGTGAAATTCACTCCTGAAATTCAACTGCCAGATGTTTTCTTAGGAAAATCCACATTACTTTTATAAAACTGGCTTTAGGTAGCAATGAATAATGAAAATGAATGCTGTAATTATTTCATTACACCAGCACAAATTATTGCCATTTTCTGCTTAAATATGGCTAATGTGTTCTTACAGTATATGCTGTTATATTGAAATACTTTGAACATTAAACTATACCTATTAAATGGCTCCAAGCTGATAAAAGAAAATCGAATGACGTGTTTGGACATGACCTTTTCATCAGTTTCTGAGCTAATGTAATGTCATAGAAATTTCAGGATTCTTGTCTTTTTGGAGGCAGAACAGTAGAGATGTTACAGCTCTTTGCCTCCCTGTCCTAGACTACTAGGACCCCCATCCCTTCCTTCCACCACAAGGAGAGAGAGAAATTAACTGGGGTTAAATGAAAAGGCTAATTTTGTGCTCTTGGTTAAATTGCTGGAAGTGATCCCAGCAGTTATAGGCCAGTCCACTTGTCTTAAGTCATTGCTAAAACTCTGGACAAGAATTTTGATGAGGTGTTACAATAACACTGTAACTCAATCTGTCCACAAATCAGTCTCATAAACTTCTACAGATAGGGTCACAATTGCTGTCACTTACTTTTTATGATGTTTCGCTTGAGGGAAGAGAAAGCAGCTTCTTTGTTCATTAAGAGTTAGCCACTGGGGACAGAAAGTAGTGCTTCTCATAAATTTGGAGACACCTTTATTCTAAAATACAACTTAAGGATATTGGTAAAATGAATAGTAGTTAGGAGTAGGCAATATTTAAGAAAACTTGCACATAAAAATCAAAAGCAATTAATTGAACAGTGCCGGTTAAGGAACAGCAATAGGTGAAGCAGTTGTGCTCAGAGCTCTGTAGGGCACTGAAAATGTATAATTATGGTTCTTAACATCAATGTGTGATCAACTGGGAATCCATGATATGTTCTTAAGTAATTACAGGAAACGTAGAAATAATTTTCTTAGATAACAGAAATAACTATAGAGGTGCTTTGTACTTGACTGTTACTTCAACCTGGAATGTGCTTCCCATCTGCGATAAAAGCTTCAACTTCACTACTTTCACAAAGATTTCCTCACTGTTTCTACCCAACACTCTCATTTCCTTGAATCTCTAAAAGCTAGTGGATTTAGCACCTAAATGGTAATTTTTGTCTGCGGAGTTGAATTTTAACTTCTGAGCTCAAGCACTGCATATTAAAATTATCTTTTTTCCACCACAATTCCCAATAAAGTGGTAGACATAAAATAATTGTGGAAAAAGATTTGATAGTCAATAGATTGTACTAAAACATTGAGTTTTTTTTTTTTTTTTTACAAATCAAGGAAGAGCTCAAAACCAACCTTCCTTCCTTTCCCTCTCAGTCCCTCCTTCCTTCCTCCCTCCCTGTTTCCCTCCCTTCCTTCCTTTCTTCCTTCCTTCCTTCCTTCCTTCCTTCCTTCCTTCCTTCCTTCCCACAACAATTTTGAATTAGAAGAACATTTCCCAAAAATATGGAGGAGGAAAAAATTCTGTGTCCATATTCTTAGATTTAATCACTATGCTTTTAACAATTATGAGTCTTTCATTAAAAACTAGATGTAGGGTGTCAAACCAGTTGATGTTTTTAATTGGTAAGCCATTTATGAAAAAGAAGTATGTTAAGTCTTCATCATATTGCATATAAGCATATAAATTCCATGTTAATTTGTAATTATTCAAAATGCCAAACTATAGGAAAAGAAAAAAATATTTGATTTATTGTATTTGGATATATGGATGGATATTTTCTAAATCTGCAGGCAATAGAAAAAGTTGACAGTTTTTATTAACCACATAAAAGTCAAAACCACTATATCCTAACATAAAAAGCAGTAAAGTGGAAAACAAAAACTTCTTTACATACAGAGATATAATACCATTCATATATAGAGAGCTTATAATGTTGATAAGTAAAATGCTAAGTTCTCAATGTTTTGGGAAAAGAAGTGGACAGCTAGAATGCTATTGAGATTATTTTTTGAGTAAGGACTCTGGGATCATGACGTGAGCCGAAGGCAGATGCTTAACCAACTGAGCCACCCAGGCACCCTAAATAAAATATATTTAATATAACCAAATATATTTTTTAAAATTTAATATATAAATAGAATTAAATTTGTACTTTTTAAAATATATTTTTGTCAAGTACACTATCTTAAAATAAGTGAGCTACATTCCTGATGTTAGTTTCTCAAACCAGTTCATTAATTGTGAGTCTGTTCCTACTATATAACAGATATGTGTGGTCAGTGTGTGTTATATTTCCATGATCATGCAGCAGAAAAATATAAGATTTTACAATATTATTCAGATGGCATCTTTAAAGAGACTTACTTGTCTTAGTACTACTACTAGAGTCATTCTTTTGCACCTTTGCATTTTAAAGGTAGAACAAACGCCCGTAGATATGACTTTGCAGTATATTTTTTGCTTTATTTTAAACATTCAAAAATGCTTACCATGCTTTGTCTTGTACTGCTTTCAACTCCTCACTGGCACTGTGGAACCATATATAAAGAGTTACATGAAAGAAAAATAAATGTGATAAGAAAGTTAAATTTTCTCTTTGAAAACATCAATGCAGAGGGATTAATTCAGATTCTTTCTCACTGTGTGTCATTTTTATCTTGTTATAGCAATATCCATTTGATTTTTTTTCATTTCTTTACTCGTTTTGTCAAAAATAACTTATTAAAGATAAAGAGCTGTGAAAATGGCCTTCTTGGCAATATATTGATAGATTTTTTTTTTCTTTAAAGTTTTCTAGCTCAAGATAATTCTCAATGATTATTCTGATCAGATGTTATTCAAGGTAGTCTATACAAATATTGAGTGCTTTTGCACAATATTTCTTTCTATTGACAACTTTTCATCCTGGTGCATTTAGATATAATGCATTACATTCATTCCTTAATCCATGGAGATTTGAATAAAGAAGCTGTTTCTGAACTTCACATAGCTGTAGTGTCTTATTATCATGTGGTTACTGGCATATTGACAACTACTTTATTGTTGTGTGGAAATGGGAAATCTTTTTAAAATATGAGTGAACAAGAATAGAATAACTTAATAATGACTTTGAAGATAACTGGTCCATGAGATTCACTTATCTTTACTAGTGCTTTACTACACTTAGTATTTGCCTCAGTTCTTTAGATAATCAAATAAAATGTTTTGCAAGATAATGTGAGCTAAGGTTTGAAGATTTCAGCTGTGCATTCACAAAAATTAAACCATTCACTTCTGATGCTGAGTAAGAAATTAATGTAGACTTTTATTTTATTCACTATAAATATAGTAACATTCTAAGATATTCAAAATTGTAAAAGAAAAGACAGGCTGGGTCATAATAATTAATATATTACAGTATTTAAAAATACCTAAATTTTTCATTTAAAAAAATAATGACACTAAAATCTTCACTTCTAAATACCTAATTAGTGTCAAAAATTTATCATGAGTAATAATATTAATTACTGTATTTCTGTACAGAATTTTACAAATTGTTAGCTAATACTTTGATATTGCTTAAGATATAATATAATTTTGGTAGGATATAGAGCATCAACAGTATACTGTATTCAGTTGATACTATGAAAACTTTGGAAAAGTATTAATTATGGAGATGCAAAGACAATCAAAAAGATAACTAAGACTAAAGGGAAATGTTCCAAATTGAGAGAATTTGACCAAGGAGAGAAAACTTATCTGTATGCATTGTACAGTGCTGATAACAGGAGGTCCAAACTATACAGCAAAATCTTGGTCTAGGACAATGCAATTTAGAGTGCAAAGATGTAAGAGAACTATTTATATAAAATTAAAATAAAAAATCAAAATATGCTCCCAGACCTTCATTATCCAACATTTTTAATATATATTCACAGAGCCCTTATATCCATTACGTAGTATTATTTAAATATTTCAAGAACAATGTTATCATTTGTAACCTTCAAAATCTTGTCTTTGCGATTGATAGAAGAATTATAGGAAACCTTAAAGTGTGACACCAAAGGCAATGTCAACAAAATAGTACCCATGTGCAGTGAATTAGGCAGGGGAGAAGATTTAGTAAAGGTTCTTCCATATCTCCTCCAATAATTCTGTGTCTACAGCCCAGAAGTTAGAAACAGAGAGATGAAAGAGAAGTTGCATTTTTCCAATGGTCTGCATGCTTCTTGTATATTCTTCTTTGAACATGTAAAAGAAAAATAATGTAAGCTGCTTTCCTCTAAGAACCTTAGCATCAAGAATCAGGTAATAAGCCTTATTTACTCTCTCAGAGACAGAGTTTCTCAGCAACTTGCTATTGATAAAATTACAAAACACAAACCACATATATAATAAGTGGCTTTAGTGAGAAAAGTTTTATCAATGGTAAAATTTTATACTAGTTGTATTTGTTGTTAAAAGATCAGAATTAGTTATCAAATGACTCTCAGGTAAACTTCACATTGATTTAGTTATGTTCATAACTCTTTAAGCCTGGGCCTTAACTTGTTGATGATACAACAGTTTAATAATATTTATTGCCACAACAATATTACTGTGGTAGTAACTTTGCTAATTTGCGGGGAGATTATTACCCATACTCAAAGTGAGAACTTCTGTAAGATTTGTCTTGTACATGACATTCATCTGGCTTAGCTATAAAGTATATGATTTATTGGAATAAGTTAATGACTCTTCCATAAAAGGATATCTTACTCCCAGTTAGTTTCATGTTGAAAATCAACATATTCTTCTAACTGGGATGCATTAAATAATCATTAAGAAAACTTTCATTCATGTATTAATTCAGCCTGGGTGAAGAGCGTCACATTTTCTCCTTTCCCCCCAAATTTATATCTAATGATCTTCTCAGCAAATATCTAAATTAAGTCTTTGTCACTTTTACCTATGAATATAGGCACTATCTACTGTGGTTTTGTCACAGAATAACTCAGTGAAGGAAATTACATTGCCCCAAATTATATATTGTTTCCTTTACTTGTTGATTTATGAAGGCAGACTACAAAGACAATATGTACCTTTCTGGAACTCAACAACAGAACATCTGCCATTCTTGTCATTTATCTCCCTTGTAATATACTCGGTCTTCCTCTTTATAAATATGTGTATATGTATTTATACTCACAAGGTTTTCAGATAGGTTGCCTTCTTAAAAATTGAAGCCTTCTAAAAATCTGAATGAGATATGAAAAATGATAACTTTGAAATATTTGAACAGAAAACACACAAAACAACATGTGCATTTATACAAGTTCAAACCTCTAAGGTGTTCACAGAGAAATAATAGGAAGTGATGTATATACACCCTTTATATTATTTTTGTTTTGTTTTATTTTGCTACATCCATGTTGGTTATTCCCTTAATCATTTCTATATTTTGTTTAGAGATTGTTAACACTTTTCACTGACTTCTTTCATAGGCAAGAGAATCTGTTAAGTCATAGAGATGGTTCAAAGATGTAATATGATTTATAGCATTATCTTCTTTTTCTAAAAATTAGTCACTGAAAAAAGTATATCTGCCTCATTTTTTGCATAAACATCTGTGTTTGCAGTAATTACATATATTTAAATCGAATCATGGTTATTTTATATACATCCATTGATTTAGTCAGCTTTCATCCATCTCACTAAAATATAGAACAATGCCAAATCTTGTTTTATAACTTTTTAGCTTTTGAAATTATTTAAACTGCTACAAAATTATTAGTACTTTCATTCTTGATTATTTTGTTTAAAAGTTTAAAAATGCCATAAAAATCCTGGAATCATTTTTTTATAAATAAAACCACATACTAATGATGAAAACTATTGTTTTTATTATTGTGGATTTACCCTCAGTTTATTGACTGCAAAAAATTAAGATGCTTTCTAAAAAAAGTCATTACTATAATTTGATTAATAATGTAACAAAAGGCATTGGAGGGGTGTATTATTTTGAATGGTGCTCTCCTCACACTGTAGTATTAAATTAGTTGTAATTGAATTCACATTGAGCTCTGTTACATTAACTAGATTTATACACTTAAACAAGTTACTTAAACTCTCTATTTTTGTTTTCTAATCTCTAAAACATAGATAATATAATATCTACCTCACTGTGTCTATGTTTGGTGTTATATCTGGTAATGTAATAAGACTTTCAGCAGGGAGTCTAGGATATAGTGATCACTTAAAAGATATTATTTAGTATTGTCAACAGCAATTATCATTACTATCATTTACATCCTTTTAATTATCCAGCACTTATCCAAATCCAGCAATTATCCAAACTATTGTTTTAATAGAGTTAACTTTGGAGGTTTCTTCTGATAGCTGTCAATATCAATTACGGAGCAAATGTTTTTGTTTTTGTTTTGCTGTTTAGAGTTAAACTTGTCTTGAGCAACAGGTGGGTGAACAAGCCATTGCAGACAAGGGATGAACATGTACCACAGGAGTAGAAATAAGATGTAGTGTACAGAGAACTTCAGGTAGCCAGGCATAGCTGTAGTGATGGCCAGAGATGTATCACTTGTCAGGAACTTGGATTGCTGTAGGATCAAGGTCAACATGGGGTTCTTTGTTCTATATCAGTAGAGGTCCTACACATTGAATCAAATCAATTGTGCTATAGTTTCACACTTTGTTTTATAATGAATTCATACAATTTAGTGGGAATCTGCTGATAACTTCAATTTATACCCATGAGCCTATGAAGAACGTAAATAATTATTGACAGAAAAGAAAGGACATATTTATCCTTTATGTTTGCTTTCCCTGTTTTTAACCAAATATACTATTCATAAAGTCAAGAGAGGGGGACATGAGATGGGACTGATTGGTGGAGGATTCAGGTCAAATATGGCTTGTTGCCATCTGGTTCTCATATGCTCCAGGCTCTCCAACATTATAAATGAAGGTCCAGGTCTTTTAGTCTGTGCCAATATTGCATTTCTAAAGTTTTAAAGTGAGAACATTTAATATAATTTTTTTTTAAAATTTATTTATTTATTTGATAGAGAGAGACACACTGAGAGAGGGAATACAAGCAGGGGGAGTGGGAGAGGGAGAAGCAGGCTTCCCGCCAGGCAGGAATCCTGGGATCACGACCCATGCCAAAGGCAGACGCCCGATGACTGAGCCACCCAGGCAGCCCATATAACTTTAAAATATTTTCAGGGTGCCTAGGTTGCTCAATCCATTAAGCATCCAACTCTTGATTTCTGCTCAGGTCATGATTTCAGGGTCATGGGATCAAACCCTCCATAGATCTTCCTGCTCAGCACGGAGTCTGCTTGTCTCTCTCCCTCAGCTCCTGCCCCTGCTCTCTCTCTCTCCCTCCCTCTAAAATAATTTTAAAAGTCTTTAAAATATTTTATATACTATTACTATCTTACTTCATAAAGTAGAAACATATTCATAGTAAAACAACCTTGCTACTAAATTTTAAGTTTCCTATTGTTCACACAAACATTTTTGCCTACCTAATACTTTGTCTCTTTCATGCATTTTTTTTTTTTTTTACTTCTTGTTAAGTGGAGTAAAGAGAATGAGCCTCTTAGCTCAAAGTAAGACTTTTAACGGTGAAGAAGTCTCACTTGTATGGCCTAAGCAACCAGAATTTATACCCTGGAACATTTAATTTATTAATCAACTAAATTTGATTGATGACCTTTAAGTGTTCAGCATAGTGTTGAGTACTAGAGGGAGACAGAAAAATAAGTCATGTTCTATGTCCTTAAAGCACCTAGAATCTAATTGGGTACACGGTAATAGTGACCGACGCAAATCAATACACATCTAGTGCTAACTTCTGTAGTTTAAACTAAATGTTATGAGGACTCTGAGATTCAGGTTCATCATTTGTATAACGGGAATTATAATACCTCACAGAGGTGTTGAGAAGAAGAAAAGGAATAATGTATATAAATTGTTTAAGTGGCCATGTGGCAATAATAATAATTTCAAAAAGGTTATTGAAAAAAGTTATTAGTAATAATTTCAAAAAAAGTTATTGAAATTATTAGTAATGATGGTCACAACTGTGAGTGCTGTTGTAGTCAGGAGAGACTTAATGAAGACAGTGGAATTTGTATTGGACATTAAAAGTTAACACACAGTGGGTGATAAACACATATTTGTTTAATTAAAATTTGTTTAATTAAAAATGAAGTAGTTAGAAGGAAATCAGAATGAATGTAGGCAATGGAAAATAAATATGCAAAGAAAAAAACAGATTGAGCATTTGCAAGTATTTGAGATAATAAGGAAACTGGATTGTATAGGGCAGAGGATATTTAGATAGCTAGAAGAGTAGTGTAGTCAGATTTTAAAGGCCTTAAAAGCTAAAGAGAAGGGGAAGGGGTTTAGATGACAGAGTAGTAGGGGGACCCTGAGCTTGCCTCATCCCTTGAACACAGAACAACACCAGATCATTTTGAACAACTAGGAAATCGATCTGAGGATTAAGAATACAATTTGTACCATTGTAGGGAGAGAATGTGGCAGACGTGAGGTTTGGAGATGTGAATTGGGGGAGAGAAAAGCTGTGGTGCCTCAAAAGGGAGGGAGCCCTTTTCACGGAGAGAAGTCAAGGAGAGAGAGAGCATGCATAGGGTTCAAACAAGATGCCATGCAGTGGGGATACCCTGGTTCACACTGAGAGAGAACGCTCCCCTTCCTGGAGTACACTTGGAAGAAGGTATTTTGCCTCTCCAAGGACAAAAGGCCCACTGGGCACTATGGAGAGGCCTTTCAACAGCAGGGAACAGAGGCATGTACAGAGGGCAGGCCCAGCTTTTTGCTTTGCTTCATCATAGAGTCCAGACATCTATGCAGGTGTGCGACTGATTTTCTGGGACAGAACGGTGACAGGTGCAGTGCTGTGAGGCTCTCCTCTGGCGGGGAGGGGAGTGGCTCTGCACCTTGTTGGGTACTTTAAGATTTGGAGTTTTAAATCCCATCTACTGGCCAGAGATAAAACACAGGAGAACTGTGGCACCGGGCATGCCATCAGCTGGGCACAGACAGGTTGGGGACATGGATCTGACGAAAGCTTGGGACACAGGAGGGGAGATTGTTTTTCTTTGAGGGCCTCCTGAACAGCGGTGGTCACAAGTTCCCCTCCCCAGGGAGGAAAGGGTGGGGTGATACCATCTTCCATTCCCTGCCCACCAGCAAGGTTGGACTTCAGATAGAAACATAGCACCTCCAGTGGAGGCTGGAGTCATTTACACCAAACCCCAACACCCTGCACTCTATAGGGATGTCTTTATTAGGGCAAGTCTGACTGTGAACCAGAACAGCAGGCCTCTACCTCGGAAGACGAACACAGGCCCCCTGCATGTACCAAGTCTACTGATCATAGAGGGCTCCAAAGTGCCAGCTTGAGTTCTGGTGGAAATAGAAACAGACTTTTCTTTTTCTTAATTTAATTATTAAATTTAATTTTATTTTCTTAAATTATTTTATTTATTTTATCTTTTCTTTGGAATCAGGCTTACAGTTTTTTGTTGTTGTTCTTCCTTTGTTGGTTTGTTTGTTTCCTTTCTTGTTTTTTGGATCTGCCTTCCCCCACCCCCCTTTTTTCTCCTTTTCCCTTCTTTCTTTTTCTGTGGGATCAGGCTTATAGTTTTTTGGGGATTTTTTGGTTTGCTTTTTTATTCTTTTTCCTTTTCTCTTTTCTTGGCTCAAGCTTCTTTTTTTTTAGATTTTTCTTTTCTTTCTTTTTCTTTTTTTAAATCAGGCTTATCTTAATAAACAAATCAAAGGACACATAGTTAAAGGTCCAAACACTCCCCACTGCAAGCAGTCCTGTAGAGGACTGATCTGTGGGAAAAAGCAGCCAAAAGACAACAGCAGCGTGCACACAGAAACACTTCCTGAAGTGCCATGCCTTGGACATTGTATGACCCCTTCTTAATGTAGTATTACTGTCAGGAGCAGGAAACATAACAAGCTTTCATAATACATGAAAGACAGAAACCTAGATATAATGACAAGGTAGAGGAATTCTCCCCAAAGGAAAAATCAAGAAGAAATCATAACCAGGGATTTGCTCAAAACAGAGATAAACAATATATCTGAACAAGAATTTAGAACAGTCATAAGAATACTAGCTGGGCTTGAAAGAAGCATAGAGGACACCAAAGTAACCCTGGCTGCAGAGATAAAACACCTAAAAACTAGTCAGGCCAAAATAAAAAATGCTGTAACTGTGATGCAAAACTGGATGTAATCACATCGAGGATGGAAGAAGCAGAGGATCAAATAGATGATATAGAAAATAAAATTATGGAAAACAATGAAGCTGAAAAGAAGATGGAAAGAAAACTATTAGATAATGAATATAGACTTAGGGAACTCAGTGATTCCACAAAGCACAATAATATCTGTATCATGGGAGTCCCAGAAGAAGAAGAGTGGGGAAAAGGGGATAGAAGGTTTATTTGAACAAATTATAGCCGAGAACTCCCCTAATCTGGGAAACGAAACAGGCATTCAAGTCCAAAGGCACAGAGAACTCCCCTGAAAATCAGCAAAAATAGATCAACATCAAGACATATAGTGAAACTTGTAAAATACAAATATAAAAAGAGTATTCTGAAAGTACTTGGGGCAAAAGGTCCTTAACCTACAAGGGTAGACATCTAAGGTTAGCAGCAGACCTGTCCACAGAAATATAACAGGCCAGAAGAGAGTGGCAGGGTATATTCAACATGCTCAATGGGAAAAACATGCAACCAAGAATATTGTATTTAGCAAGGCTGCTATTCAGAATAGAAGGAGAGATAAAGAGTTTCCAACACAAGCAAAACCTAAAGGACTTCATGAACACTAAACCAGCTCTGCAAGAAATATTATAGTGGCCCTTTGAGTGGGAAAGAGAGACCAAAAGCAACAAAGGCTAGAAAGGAACAGAGACAATCTATAGGAACAGCGACTTTACAGGTAATACAAGGGCACTAAATTCATATCTGTCAATAATTATGCTGAATGTAAATGGACTAAAAGTGCCAATCAAAAGAAATAAGGTTTCAGAATGGATTAAAAATAAACAACAAGACCCATCAATATACTGCTTACAAGAGACTCATTTTCGATCCAAAGACACCTCTAGATTGAAAGTGAGAGGGTGGAGAACCATCTATCATGCTAATGGACATAAAAAAACTGGAGTGACCATAGATATATTAGACAAACTAGATTTTAAGCCAAAAACTATAATAAGAGATGAAGAAGGACACTGTATCATAAAAAAGGGGTCTATCCAACAAGAAGATCTAACAGTTGTAAATATTTATGCATCCAATGTGGAAGCAGCCATTTATATAAATCAATTAATAACAAACTTAAAGAAATTCATTGATAATAATACAATAATAGTAGAGGACTTTAACACCTTACTCACAGCAATGGACAGATCATCTAAACAGAAGATCAACAAGGAAACAATGGCTTTGAATGTCACACTGGACCAGATGGACTTAACAGATACCTTCAGAGCATTTCATCCTAAAGCAGCAAATACACATTCTTTTCAAATGCACGTGTATCATTCTCCAGAATAGATCACATACTGGGTCACAAATCAGGCCTCAACAAGTACAAAAAGATTGAGGTCATACCATGCATATTTTCAGACCACAAAGCTATGAAACTTGAAGTCAACTACAAGAAAAAAATTGGAAAGACCACAAATACATGGAAGTTAAAGAGCATCCTACTACAGAATGACTGAGTTAACCAGGAAATTAAAGAAGAATAAAAAATACATGGAAGCAAAATGAAAATGAAAACAAGACATTTCAAAACCTTTGGGACACCGCAAAGGCGGTCATAAGAGGGAAGAATATAGCAATATATTTCTTGCTTCCTTAAGAAGCAAGAAAAGCCTTAAATACACAACCTAAACTTACACCTAAAGGAGCTGGAAAAAGAACAGCAAATAAAGCCTAAAAACCAGCAGAAGAAGGGAAAAAAAATAAGATTGGAGCAGAAATCAATGATAAATCAAAAAACCAGTAGACCAGATCCACAAAACTAGGAGCTGGTTCTTTGAGTTAACAAAATTGATAAACCACTAGCCAGACTTATCAAAAAGAAAAGAGAAAGGACCCAAATAAATAAAATCACAAGTGAAAGTGGAGAGATCACAACCAACACTGCAGAAATACAAACAATTATTGTTTTTTAAAAATATTTATTTATTCATTTGAGGGGGGAGGTGCAGAGTAAGAGAGAGAATCTCAAGCAGACTCCCTGCTGAGAATGGAGCCACATGGGGCTTGATCCCACAATCCTGAGATCATGACCTGAGCCAAAACCCAGAGTTGAATGCTTAACCAACACAGCCACCCTGGCATCCCCAAATACAAACAATTTTAAGATAATATTATGAGCAATTATATGCCAACAAATTGGGAAATCTGGAAGAGATAGATAAATTCCTAGAAACATATAAACTACCAAACTGAAATAGGGGAGAAACAGAAAATTTGAACAGACCCATAACCAGCAAAGAAATTGAACCAGTAATAAAAAATCTCCCAACAAACAAGAGCCCATGGCTGGATGACTTTCCAGAGGAATCCTACCAAACATTTAAAGAAGAATTAATACCTATTCTTCTTTGAAAGAGAGAGAGAGCATGCGTGTGTGTGAATGGGGGGAGGGGCAGAGGGAGAGGGAGAAACTCAGGTTAGCTCCTTGCTGAGCATGGAGCCACACAGAGCTAGATCTCACAACTCTGAGACCATGACCTGAGTTGAAACCAAAAGGTGCTCAACTGACTGTGCCACCCGGGCACCCCAATACCTATTCTCCTGAAGTTGTTCCAAAATAACAAAACAAACTAGAAATGGAGGGCAAACTTCCACATTCATTCTATGAGGCCAACATTACCTTGATTCCAAAAAAGGCGAAGGCCCCACTACGCAGAATTACAGACCAATATCCCTGATGAACATGGATGCAAAAATTCTCAATAAGATTCTAGCTAATTGAATCCAACAGTACATTAAAAGGGCTATTCACCATGATTAAGTGGAATTTATTCCTGGGCTGCAGGGGTGGTTCAGTATCAACCAGTCGATCAACATGATACACCACATTAGTAAAAGAAAGGATAAGAACCATATGATCCTTTCAATAGATGCAGAAAAAGCATTTGACAAAATAACGCATCCTTTCTTGATAAAAACCCTTAAGAAAGTAAGGATAGAAAGAACATCCCTCAACATCATAAATGCCATGTAAAGGAAGACCCATAGCTAATATCATCCTCAACGGTGAAAAACAGAGCTTTTCCACTAAGGTCAGGAACACGAGAGGGATGTCCACTCTCACCACTGTTGTTCAACATAGTACTGGACATCCTAGCCTCAGCTATCAGACAACAAAAGAAATAAAAGGCATCCAAATCAGCAAGAAGAAGTCAGACTTTCACTATTTGCAGATGATATGACTCTATGTAGAAAACCTGAAAGACCACCAAAAAATTGCTAGAACTGATATATGAATTCAACAAAGTTGCAGGATATAAAATCAAAGTACGGAAATATGTTGGATTTCCATATACCGATAGTGAAACAGCAGAAAGAAAAATCAAGGAATCGATCCAATTTACAATTGCACCAAAAAACATAAGGTACCTAGAAATAAACCTAACTAAAGAGGGAAAACTGAAAAATGCTGAAAACTATAGAACACTTAAGAAAGAAATTGAAGACACAAAGAAATGGAAAAACATTCCATGCTAGTGTATTGGAAGAACAAATATTGTTAAAAGGTTTATACTACCCAGTGCAATCTACACATTCAATACAATCCTGATTAAAACAACACCAGCATTTTTCACAGAGCTAGAACAAACAATTCTAAAATTTATATGGAACCGGAAAAGACTCTGAATAACCAAAGTAATGTTGAAAAAGAAAAGCAAAGTGGGAATCATCACAATCCCAGACTTCAAGCTATATTACAAAGCTATAATCATCAAGACAGTACGGTACTGGCACAAAAACAGACACATAGATCAGTGGAATAGAAAAGAGAACCCAGGAATGGGCCCATAACCAAATGATCAACTAATCTTCAACAAAGCAGGAAAGAGTATCCATCCAATTGAAAAAAGACAGTCTCTTTAACAAATGGTCTTTGGGAAAACTGGACAGTGACCTGCAGAAGAATGAAACTGGACTACTTGCACCATATACAAAACTAAATTTAAAATGGATGAAAGACCTAAATGTAAGGTAGGAAACCATCAGAAACCTAGAGGACAACACAGGCAGCAAACTCTTTGACATTGGCTGCAGCAACTTATTACTAGACATGTCTTTGGAGACAAGGGAAACACAAGCAAAAATGAGCTATTGGTACCTCATCAAGATAAAAAGCTTTTGCACTTTGAAGGAAACAGTCAACAAAACTAAAAGGCAACCTCTGGAATGAAAGAAGATATTTGCATATTAAGTATCCGATAAAGGGCTAGTATCAAGAATCTGTAAAGAACTCATCAAACTCAACACCCCCAAAATTAAATAATCCAGTTAAGAAATGGGCAGAAGTCATGAATTCTCCAAAGAAGACATAGAAATGGCTAACAGACACATGAAAAATGTTCAACATCATTCATCATTAGGGAAATACAAATCAAAACCACAATGAGATACCCTCTCATGCCTGTCAGAATGGCTAAAATTAACAAGTCTGGAAACAACAGATGTTGGCAGGGATTCAGAGAAAGGGGAACTTTTTGCACTGTTGGTGGGAATGCAAACTGGTGTAACCACTGTGGAAAACAGTATGGAGTTTCCTCAAAAAGTTAAAAATAGACTACATACAACCTAGCAATTGCACTACTAGATATTTATCCAAAGGATACAACAATGCTGTTTTGAAGGGGCACACACATCCCAATGTTTATAGTAGCACTATCAACAATAGCCAAATTATGGAAAGAACTCAAATGTCCATTGACTGATGAATGGATAAAAAAGTTGTGGTACACACACACACACACACACACACACACACACACACACACACACACACTGGAATATTACTCAGCCATCAAAAAGAATGAAATCTTGCCATTTACAACAATGTGAATGGAACTAGAGTATATTATGTTAAGTGAAATAAATCAGAGAAAGACAAATACCATATAATTTCCCTCTATGTGGAATTTAAGAAACAAAACAGATGAACCTAGGGGAAGGGAAGGAAAAATAAGATAAAAGCAGAGAAGGAGGCAAACCATAACAGAGTCTTAACTATAATGAACAAACTCAGGGTTGCTGGAGGAGAGGAGGGTGGGGGATGTGCCAAATGGGTGATGTGTATTAAGGAGGGCACTTGGTGTGAGCACTGGATGTTTAATATAAGTGATGATTCACTAAATTTTACTCCTGAAACCAGTGCTACACTATATCTTAACTTTTATTTTAAATAAAAAATTAAAAAAATTGAAACAAAGCTAAAGAGAAGACTTACATTGAACATATTATAAAGTAGTAAGGGAGTGAATAGTGATACTTAAATAGGAAAATATTTTGGTAATAGTGATATGTAAAGATGAATCTGGAAATAGTACGTGAGAGGATTAGAAGAGGCAGGTACCAGTAAGTCCAGTAAGATGGGGGAGAATCATGAGCAACTTTCCTAATTTGGTTGGGCATTGAAAATCTATAATATGGTGTGCATAGGAAACAGGCATTCATTGAAAAACTCCTGGGAGTTGGTAACATGTTCTACCCCTATTTCTAGTTTATATTCAGTTAGTCTCCAGTGATTTTTTTTTTTTTTAAAGACTTATTTATTTTTGGAAAGAGAGAGAATGCAGGGGGGAGGGGCAGAGGGAGAGAGAGAATCCCAAGCAGACTCCCACTGAGCGCCAAGCCCCACAGAGGGCTCAATCCCACAACCCTGAGATTATGACTTGAGCTGAAATCAAGAGTTGGACGCTCAGTTGACTGAGCCACCCAGGCACCCCTAGTCTCCAGTGATTTTTAAGATTACAGTGCTTATTACATCAACAGTCAGCTAAGAAAAAAAAAAAAGAAATGGTTATGTGGGGGAAATGAAATTAGGTAATAAGTACATTAAATTTTAGGAAACTTATTAGGTACATATTTTTGGTATTTGATAAGAGGTAAAGAATAAGAATTTGGATAAATAGACCTAGTGATAAAAATGTATCATTTGTTGCTATTGACATTGTGGTTGAAATTGTGTGAATGAATGTATGCAGTATTTAAGGCAATCAAGGCCCAAGGGTTATGTTTTTTAACAGAAATGTAAATGGCTTTCATGGTTCTGAACCTTAAAATATTAATAAGACTTGAGGTTTGAGAGTAGGAGGATAAAATTCCTAATGTAATGAGAAGTAAAAATGAGAATAATATTAGCAATATGTTACACATTTTCTTAATTTCCATGAAAATCATCACCCCTGAAAGTTTTAAATTCAAGGTCCAAGGTATTTTATGTATCATTTTCTAAAACTTCCATAAAAATATATATCTTATGATTAATTCCCTTATATTTCCAAGTAGCTACCAAAGAGAGTTACCTTAAATAGATGTGTGACATTCTCCAGGCTAATGTCTTATATTCTTCTAAATTTAATCTTTGGTCAGCTAATCATTATTTTATTAATTTATTTTTTCATCTATATCTTTCTTTAATTCCTCATTTTTCTATATTTCCCAGGCTCCTAAAATATTTCAAGATGTGGGATTTTAAAAATGATTTTCCAAGATATGAAACAAAAAAGACAATCTACTTTAAACAAAATTAGTATATTCCTTTCAAGAAAAAGAAAATTCTCCTAGACTGCTAGAAATCTAGGTTAAACAATGTTTCATGAATGGATTAATCAGATACATACCATTATACACGTTTCATCATTAAAGTAATGTTAAAGTTCAGATCAAAAACAATTAACAATGGTAAAGAATAAATAATAGAAACTAAAATTTATCAAATAAGAATTTTAATTTTGGACAGATACTTGTATCTTTTAAGATCTCTTACTTTAAAATGTTTCTTTTTTGTGTTTTCCTCTAATGCTATGTGGAAGAAAAGGCAGGGATTACACAATTAAATGCATAACAGGGGCAAGCAGGTAACATAAGTAAATGAAGAGGACTGTGATCAACCCTGTCATAGGAAAAATGTGATGTCTTGTCATAAAAGAGGCAATGCCACCCACTTCCATCTAGTATCATGCAAAAAATAAAAGCCCATTTTTACATGCCTTCTAATTTATCAAGAAATTAACATATTTTTTTAAAGATTTTTTATTTATTTATTTTTGAGAGAGAGAGAAAGCGGGGGCGGGGGGTCAGAGGGAGAAGCAGACTCCCTGCCGAGCAGGGAGCCCGATGAGGGACTCGATCCCGGGACTCCAGGATCATGACCTGAGCCGAAGGCAGTCGCTTAACCAACTGAGCCACCCAGGCGCCCAAATTAATATATTTTTATGAACTCTCTCCCCACTTTTAATTTTGACAAGTAATTTGAGAATTTTAAACAGCGTAGAAACCAAGCAAAATATATAATGGGCCACATTTAGCTTGTGGCCTGGGAGTTTTCATTTTAGAAACTTCTGAATCCTAGATCAGTACTTTTCAAACTTTAATGTCCATTGCAAATATTGTTAAAAGGCAGATCTGGTTCAGAAGGTTGGTCTCAGGTCTGAGATTCTGCATTTTACCAAAGCTCCCAGCTGTTCTTGCTGCTGGGCCATGAGCCATATTTTGAGTAGTGGGACCTGCAGTGCTAGTGCGATAGCAGATCTTACGCATCTTCCATCTCAGGTGTGATGATTGGCCTCATCTCAAAAGACAGTTCCCATTGACTGGTAATGATTACCTGGAATAGTTTGTCTACTGCGGGCAAGGAAAAAAAAAGAGTGGTGTCATGTGTGTCTTTATTTACCATCCCTTAGTTAATTTAGACCTCTCAGTTTACAAAGAAACAGGTTCAGAGAGATTAAATGACTCCTCCGCCTTGTATATCTAAGTAATTACAGGACAAAAACTAGTATTTATGGAGACTATATTAGTGTGGTAGGGCTACCATAACAGGATACCACAGGTGGGGTGACTTTGAGAACAGAAATTTATTTTCTAATGGTTCTGGAGGCTGTAAGTCCAAGATCAAGGTGCCAGCCAGGTAGCTTCATTGTGAGGTGTCTCTGCTAGGCTTTTATTTTATTTATTTTATTTTTTTAAATATTTATTTATTTATTTGAGAGAGAGAGAGGGAGAGGGAGACAGAACATGCAGGGGAAGGGGCAGAGGGAGAGGGAGAGAGAGAGAATCCTCAGACTCCCCACTTAGCACAGAGCCCCACACGGGGCTTGATCCCAGGACCCTGACATCATGACCTGAGCTGCAATCAAGAGTTGGATGCTTAACTGACTGAGCTACTACCTATGTGCCCCTCTGCTAGGCTTTTAAATGCTTGTCTTCTCCCTATGTCCACATATGGCCTTTTCCATGTGCAGGAGATTGAGAGAGATGTCTCTAGTGTCTCTTCCTCTTCTTCTTCTTTTTTTTTTTTCCTTCTTTCTCTTCTTATAACGAAACTAGTCCTATTAAATTAGGGCCTACACTTATGACCTCATTTAACCTTAATTATTTTTTTAAAGGCCCTATTTCCAAATACAGTCACATTGGGGGTTAGGCCTTCAACATATACATTTTTAAGGAACACAATTCAGTCCATTACAAAGTGCATTTATTAATTTCAGATTAATTTATACAACTGTAATTAATCATTGTTAATAAAAACAACATACTATTGAATGATTTCATGACTGATAAAATTTTGTAGAGTGGTTAAAATCCATTTAAACAAACATATGCTCTTTTTTATTCATATGATTTTAACCCATAACATTGAATGCAGAAAAAAATTTTAAAGCAATTTTTATATTGTTTAAAAAAGGATATTAAGTGTTCTAAGTTCTGCATCCTTACCTTTATTGGTGATACTCTTGTGAGCAAAATGTGTATTGTTATTGGAAAAGTCACTTGGAAATAGTAACAGGAATCTGTTACCATTTACTTTTCTTATAACAACCCTTTCCAAGAGCTCAACAGTGTAGTGTGTGGTAGCTGTAGAACTTTCTGACTGAATCTATATACTACATGATCCTAAGTTTCCCTTTAAAGAATCTTTATGTCCTTAACATTGAAAGGTGTAATTTTTACCGTGGAGCTAGTCAAGGTCAAATGTTCTCCCCCCCTCAATAATTTTTATATCCTCTGTGATGTATAAGACGTTTAATGAAGCTGAGATAATAAACTAATTGTCATTTTAATTCATTATCGTTTTTTGAGAAAGTGATATTTGCAATCTTATCAAGGCACAAACCAAGCTACAAAATGAAAACTGTCAAGATTCTTAATGTAATCGTAGTTTATATCAGATATGCCATAGTGAGCATCAGAGACAATATTCTAATACCTATTTCAACTTCATTCTTATTTTGTGAATAGTATGTAAATGATGTCTAAATAGATTTTTGTCAATCAAATTTATATCTCAGGACGCTTGCACCTTGAGATGGTGATACCTGCCTTGGCCTCATTGCCACTGAATGACATGTGATACATACTTAGGGCATTTTATTGGATCTGAAGGGGCTTTGTGTGCCATGTACAAAATTGCCATTGTTAATTTGGCTGATGTGATTGGGCAGGCTTTTGGCTTCAAAATACAATTGAGTAAAGACAGTTTTCCTCAATAGGAAGCTATTCTCTTCAATATGTACTTATGATTATTTATGAATTCTTATAAATTTGAACATATTTTTTGTTCTTTGTATACTAGTTAGCTTGAAAACATTACCTTGATTTATAGATGGAAAAATATAAAACATATGTATACAATTATGCAAAAATATCATTAAATATGGAAACGCATTTTTTACTGACTTATCAAAGACTATTTGTATCCTATATGCACTTGTTCCTTTACTTTATTTACCTCATAAAATTGTTTGTAGTGGAGAAAATGTTTTTATTAAAATTAAGTTTGAAATGAAATTATAAGGTTTTATTTTCTGTACTTGTAGTTAATTCAGTTTGAGGGATAGTGCTGAATTTGCAATAGATTGTCAATATTTTTAATGACATTTGGTTTATGGTCCTTAATATTGTTTCATTTTCTATAATTTCATTTTAGAATTGTTATGGTTTTCTTTGCTTTATTATAACTTATTTGCTTCATGTTTTTCCTCTAAATCTTATGATTTATGTATTATTTCTGCTCAAAATGGGAATACTTTTTTCCCAAACAGCTTTTACAAAACCTCATCAGCACAAAAAGAAAACTTCATTTAATCAAGAAAATCAGATTTCACAAGATAACTTGGGTGTTTTATTCTTATGTAAACTTACATATCTTTGAAAATTTTGGTTTGGCTAATTTAATTATATGTCTTTGAAAACCTTATTTTGTGATTCTCAAAGAATGTTATTAGTTATATATTCTAGATGACAGAAAGGCTAATCCCTGGTTCAAAAATTACACCAACAGACATATTTTTCTTTCCTTTTTTTTGCATTTAAAAAGATTTTGACTTTCACAAATTATGTGATTTATTTAAACTTGAAGCAGAGACTGTAATCATTCATAGTCAGCAGTCTGTTATACGCACACACACATACACGCACACACACACAAAACTAATCTGTTACAGCTTCTTAATTCAGAAGACTGCGCTCCCTGTCTCCCACTGAAATAAGTGATCCTGAATGGATAGAGTACTGGCATGCATAGAATGCAAGTCAGTCTTAATAGCCAGAATAGTGTATTTTAGGGATGGGGGAGAATGGAATTTATTTAGAGTCTGCTCACAGCTTAATCTGCAACCACAAGTGTCATTGGCCTTGGCTCTCACTCCCAGCTTCTTTTGATGAGCCACAAAACTTTTTTGCCCTTTCCTGAATAGCGAAGGTATAATTTGCCATAATAATCAAAACTTTGCATCATTATGGTCACAGCTGATTCAGCTTTTTTAATGGTACATTTTAAAGGGGGAAAAATAAGTATGAACCTTACGGGAGAGCTTACATTGTTTGTCAGCCTTTTTATCCCCTTTCTTTGGTGTTTTGTTTCGCTTGTAAAGGCTGCCCAGTTGTATTATCCCTGGCTTCCCTACTCTGCAAATTGCTGACTGAGAATTCTTTATTAGCTGTAGTAGGAGTCAAGGGGCTTTAGACAGAAATTCATTTTTTTGAAAGAAAAAAAAAGCAGGTTCTAATTGGGCACAGGACAACTTGGAAAAGCATAGCATGCACAGTGTAAAAATTTTGGCAATACATGCTCTGAATCACTTCCCGAGTGTTCTCCCATCTCCTCTCCTCTCATCTCCCTAAACAATCAACTAGCTGTATGCTAGGCTGATTCAAAAGAATGGCTAATTGCAGAAGGAATTAGAACTACTTAACAAAACCAAAATAAGAGGTTGTAGCTCAATATTGAGATATGCAGTATTCCACATTTGAAGTGAATTTTTACTAAGTCTAGATTCTTCAATAAACTGCCCAGTTTTTTTAAGATGTGTGGAAGGGTGCCATTCCAAAGTACCAACTGCATGGTTTTCATGGTTCCTCTTATAATATTCAATATGTTAGCATCTGTAAGTATACTTACTTATACCCTTGATCCTCTTTCCATTACCTATTTGATATCTGTCAGTCAAGTTCAAATCTATAGAGGAAATCATAGGCAATAATAAATTGGTAGTTCTTGAAAGATTTAAAATCTGTATATAAGCATGTATAGAGGCTGGTTTAGCTGTGGTATTATTTCGCAATAGGTTGAAAAAGAAAATAAAGTATACATCCTAAAACTGAGAAATTAATATTTTTTAACTCTTGATAGTTTATGCCTTTGCTTACTTGGTATTAATATAGCCATTTAAACATGAGAGATCAATTACTCTGCACAGCTAAACAGGTTATATTATTGCATGGAATGTTTTGGTTTACTCAAGTAGACAAAATGTACATTTTTATTTGTTTCCTTGCATTGTAAAATGCAACAAAATTGTATTCCAGTGTAAATTCCAGTGTAAATTCATATATAAATTGAATTATCTGACACATGTTTATGCAACTGCTTCCCAAATAAATATGCAAGTTTATTTTTTTAAGAAAACAACAAATGCAGGTGCCTTAGATATATTTGCTCTCAAATGTAAATTATTTTGTCTTTTACATAGATAACTGGCTTTGGTTTATTCTTATATAAGTATATTGTTGGGTTTGAAATAGTTTCAGGATAAATGTGAATATTACATTTGAAATATAGTTCAGCAAAATAATATTAGTTTTTTTAATTTTAGTCATCCATATATATTTTACTTTTCAATGAAGAATATACAGTGTATTTCTTTTATCAATGATAATGAGGAAAAAATATCAGTAGAGTCTGTTCATTTTCATACTTAACTTTAGTTATACCAAATTGTCTTTTCCATAGTAATGTCTTAAAAAGATATAATGAAATAAATTCTTTTTATATTGTGTATTTTGCAGAAAAGTCTGAATATGCCATTTAATTGCACAACTAAAAAAATTGTACACCTTTTAAAACTGTGTTATCTAGCAACATTTAAATTAAAAAATATATAACATCACATCACATAAGTATGACTCTGGTGCATATATCTTGTATTATAATTATAATGGAACATATAACAAAATGTTAAATTTATATCTGCTTTTAGTCATTTTTTAACTAACATATATAATATAAAATCAGTGAATAGTTTTTCATGTTTTAAATTCATGTATTTATGTATGTTTGTAGGCATGTAAAATATCTTTTTAATTATCATGGCTCAAATGGAAAAATCAGATACAATGGACTACAGGTGACATTTGGGAATTGTACATCATAATTAAATTTCAGTTGTTTTATAATTAGGCCTGTTAAATTATAGCTCTTTTAAAAAGTATAACTTCGAGAGAGAAATATATAGATATACAGTTGTATATGTGTTCTAAGTTATATTCTTGTTGCTCTGAGATCAAAATTGCAAAATCTTATTCAATATTTCTATTGAATTATTTTCTTATTCATAAAGATTATGTTGGCAACGACTGTGTCTCTAAGTTTGTAAAATGACTATTTATTTATTTATTTATTTATTTATTTATTTATTTAAGATTTTATTTATTTATTTGAGAGAGAGAGAATGAGAGATAGAGAGCACGAGACGGAAGAGGGTCAGAGGGAGAAGCAGACTCCCTGCTCAGCAGGGAGCCCGATGTGGGACTCGATCCCGGGACTCCAGGATCATGACCTGAGCCGAAGGCAGTCGCTTAACCAACTGAGCCACCCAGGCGCCCCTAAAATGACTATTTATAAGCCATTTTAAAATTTAAGAATGAGGGGCGCCTGGGTGGCTCAGTAGTTAAGCGTCTGCCTTCGGCTCAGGTCATGATCCCAGGGTCCTGGGATCGAGCCCTGCATCTGCTTCTTCCTTTCCCTCTACTGTTTTCCCTGCTTGTGCTCTCTTGCTCTCTCTGTCAAATAAATAAATAGAATCTTAAAAAAAAAAAGTTTAAGAATGAGATATAGCATTATTTGGGCATTGCAACTCATCAACGTCTGTGAGCACATTGGGGATAAATGTCAGGAGAAAAAAGTCACATTAAATAGCATAAGTGACAGTTTTATTTTTTCTCTTTACTAATTAATCGGATTGTATTAATTTTTAAAGAGCAGAAACAAATTTTTAGCACATCAAAATGGACTTGTTGCCAAATAGAAATGGTACATGGTTATATGCCTAAAAAAAATAAAACACATCGTTAATGATCTATAAAAAACATATATTATAAGCTCTATTATCCTTTCTTTAATATTAACAGTCAAGTTGGCTTGTTCCTTTCCTTATTTCTACTTCAAGTTAAGCCTTTATTTTAGTGTATTGTTGGAATTATTTAGTTAAATATTTGGAAGGCATGATTTTGCCAGATTCTACCAATAATGAAAACCAGAAAGATAGCTGTTGAATTTAAAACTTTATAATAACAGAGTAGAAAAATATTTATAGCTTGAAATGAGGTTTTTTTTTACAACTTTTTGAAATGTTTATTTATCTCAAATATTTTTATAACCTGGAAAAAGTTTCCTACATAAACTATTTTTAAATGTTATGCATATACAATTATATGATTTCTATGGCTATAATTTATTATACTTTTTTATCTATTAAGATGTTATGTATCGATCCTGTAAAAAATACACTTATATGTAAAATGTTGATATACCTGAAGGTATCAGAGTATTGCAGTACATAGTTAATCAGTTTGATGGTCCAAAAGGTATATGCCTAAATAAGTGAATTTCACTCATATTAATTATCCCAGTTTTAATTTTGTATAATCTTTTATTAGTGTATTTAGAAAAGGAGTGAATTCAGATCCATTTTGTTGTGATTCAGCTCCAGAGCCAGTATAATTTATGTTGATCTCTTTAACCCTCTGCTTTAGTATCTTGGGTAAGAAAGGCTAGTTATCATGTTCTACTCTTCAATATATAGAAAAACTTTCATATTTCTGCTCTTTCATATTAATCAAATGATGTTATGATAGCCATGTGCCAGGCATTACCAAATAGATATTATTATCCTTTTATTGCGGACAAACTGATTGAGGATCATGGTCGTTAAATATTTACCTACAGCTATAGTTGCCAGAAATAGATTTCAAATTAGTGGCTGGCAAACTACGAACCCCTTGATCTAACTATTATTCTAAATTGCTATAGAAAAGCTTTCTTCTAACCATGCACTCTATGCACTATGGATTTTGTTTTCTACCATAGAAAGTCTGGCCCAAATTTCTGATTTATTATATGAATGCCAGCAAAAGAGTTGATTTATAATAATATTCTGCAGTTCAATGTGCTCTTGAAGATCAAAATTGCAGTTATGATATTTGTTTTAGAGCCCATAGTCAAATTATCTCCTCCTGAATATACCAACTCCAGAAAGAGCCACTCTGTCTTGATGTCAGCCTTCTGAGAGAAATCAGTGCTCAATCACTGAAATATTTACTAGTCTGTTTGACTAGTGATGTCTAGACAAGTGGTACATTTGACCTAACTAGTGTAGAACCTCCTTGAAGACTAGTCTGTTTTGACCAGTGATGTCTAGATAAGGGATACATTTGACCCACATAATACAGAATCTTCCTGAAGACCTAAAATCAATATAGTTAAGACTTTATTCATTTAAATCACATAAACCATATTGAAATTTTGTTACACAAAAGTTGGTGTATATTGAAACTTTTTCATAGTTAAAAAAAAATCTTTATAGGCTTTAAGGATGGCACTGGGATACATTTGAGAGGACACATTTGTAAAACTTAACAGCTTAAACAAACAGAGGTTACTTTTAGTAACCTCTATTTTTTTAAAAGCTGTTTCTCAGAGAAAATTTTTAGGTTACCACTCAAATTATGACCAATTCAATAAATATGGGCTGCATATTAAAGTACCCTATTAAATGTTAGTTTATTTTTCTCCTCTAAGAAACGTAGAAATATTGAAAGTGACCACTTTCTGTGGTGGAAAAGAATTGTCTTACTTTTCTTAAAATCCCACTAAACATTTGTATCACAGTCATTAATAAAAATAGTTTCTACTAAGTTCAGTCATGTAACAACATTTACTTATGACCCATAATGTACCAAAAATTAGAATAGACATTATTACTAAGATATAAAGTTGCTAAAAGGGTTTGGAGGAAAAAAAGAGATTATTTCCAGTTGCATAAGGGAAGCAAGAACAGAGATGGTTTGTGAAGAGAGTCAGATATGAAACTTGGAGTTTCTAGGAAAGGTGGACCTGTAGAGATGGGGACTGGGGAGTGGATATCCAATCAGAAGAAATCATGTTATTAAGGCCAGGGTATGGGAAAGGGCGAGGAGTGTATGACACTGAAAAGTTTGTTTTACTTGCATAGTGGCAGAATGGCTGAGAAAGATTAGAAGTTAATTCTGGACCGGTATTATGAACACTTTGGAAGCCTCCAAGATTCTCTGATTGTGGGACTGTGAGAAGTCTATAAAATTTTAAGAATAGGAGGTCATTGTGGATGCCTTCATTTTGAAGTGATAGAAAGGTTCTTTGTTAGGGACAGTGAGGGGTCAGTTTTCCACAAATAGATCCCTAGATTAACACAGTGCTGATATGGAAGAAGAACAGTGGCTTACTTCTAGTGTTTTGATAAAATAAGGTTATGTGATATTCTCTGGTTCTGATCAGTGCATTTAGATACAAAGGTGCAAATTCTTTTTGAGACAAAAGTTACATCTTTGACTTCAGTGGAAACTTTGTATATCCTTGCAGGCACATATTAAAACAAAACCAAACCAATAATGGCATTCTCTCTTGAAGGAGAAAAAAAAAAAAGAATAGTAGAACATGCTTTGTTTCTGCAGCAAATGTAATTTTTAAAAATTTTTTTCTCTGATGAGCATTGATTTTCTTACCTTTAAGAAAACAGAAAATTTTCACAATAGAATATTGGGTTCTGTTTCCTTTGATGTAGTAATGCATATACAATATTGCACTAATGATTAACTGTTGTGCCCCTGAGGTTTCCCCAGACAAAACCGCCTTTCAGCAGATTCCTTATCTGCTATCAGGGGAGTGTTTACAGCAGCTAAAACTCTTAAGCATCTTGTCTCTGAGACTGATGGGGATAATTAAGCCAGTGTTTGCCAGTCCCTTGCTCTTCTTTTTTGTGAGGTTGGAAACTAGGAAAAAAAGGATGCATTAGCCAAAAATAAAACCCTGGAAATTCATGTTCAGCAATTTGGTATAGATTTTATTGGTCGACTTTGTTTCTGACACACATTTTCAAACCTCAAGGCAGAATAGAAAATTGTTCTCTGAATACATATTATCTGATTTTCTATAGAGGAAAAAAATATATATATTTAAAATATAATTAAAATGTATAATATATTTAAATATGTATCTCCAGCTTTTTTTAATAAACATTTCTGATTTGCTGGCACATATCAAATTTAGAACTGGTTTAATATATATGGTGACATTAATAAATAGGGCATAGTATTCTAAGTCAAGACTTTTAGAAATGGTCTTCTGGTTGAGGATTTTGTTTTTAGAACAATGGTTACTATATGTGTGGCAAGCTATGATGTTGCACTGCTTTATCCACCCCCTCCCCCCCATCCTCTGGGTCTCCAGAGGAAGAATTCTCATAAGCAATTTTAAATGGTTTGTACAAAGATGTAACTGAGATAGAATAATTTATACCAACTTCTCATGCCACAAGTTAGGGTAATATACTATTTTTAACTTAATCTATATTCAGTGTAATTTTTTAAATCATGTATTATAAACATCTTTTGACCCCAAGTGTTCATAACTGATTCAGAATCCAGTGTTTAATTCTGTGAGTTATTGCTAGGGGATTATTAAAGTATGAATATTTTTTTACTTCTTTAATTTGCTCTTAAAAATTGTCAATAATGGCAATATTTAGCTTCTGTGATCTTCAGTCCAGTTAAGGACTATGTTATAGTCTTTCATATTACTTAAATTAACAGTTCATAGTTTAGACAAAATGATTATATATATATATATATATATACACACACAAATTCCAGTAATTAAAAAATACATAGACTTAATGACCAAGAGATTCAAATTAAAAACCTAGATTGCAATTAGCTAAGATGCCACATAAGATGATATAATCAAGGGATAAGAATTTGCTCCCTTTTTAAAATTTATAATCCTCTATTACTTGAATGGAACACTTTTCAGACAAATTGTCTGCTGTACAAGTGTACTTTACTTTTCCATATTTTAGGAGATAAACCAGAATGTTGTCAAACAGAATCAAGCTGAAGATTAAGTGTTTTATTTGGCAACAGACACTGTTTGCTGACTACCAATATAGAGTATGTAAGAAAAAAATGATCTTATGAAAAAATATGAAAGCATATAGAATAGTTTAAATTAATAGTAAAATCACATGGATAAACAAGTAATTTAAGGATTTTATGAATCCCCCTGTTGAAAAGATTAACATAGTTCTTTTTTTTTAAATGTATTCATATTGTGGGAAGATATGACTCTGCTCTTAGAAATGGAAATATAAATAATAGTTGGTATGTTTGAATATTAATACTGTCAAGCAAATATTTTTTGAGAAACTTGAAAACATCTGTAGGAAGCCATTTAGAAATGCTCTCAGAAGCAAGATTGGCCTAGAAAATGTACTTTGACAAATAAGAAAGGAATGAGTACACTATGTTCAAGAGTAATCTAATGGAGATTCTGGGTGAAGCCAGTGGAAATCAAATGAATCCATCACCATGAAATCCATCATTGTTCGTCCATTATCTAAACCCTCACAGCTCAGAAAGGATACTTTGTCCCCCCCACTGTGCTTACCTACTACTATATTCTTGCAGTGTAATGTAGTAACCAAGTGACCGTAGGTCTGAACAATTTCAAGTCTCCCACACAGTGCAGAGCAGCACACAGTACCTTTGATAGAAAGCTGCGTTTCTGCACTATTCATTGTTAAACAATTGTAAGGAGTCTAGTAAAAGGAAAATGTCAGACGTGTTTATGAGACGATTTTCAGTTCCTGGGCTTTACTGGGGGCAAGAGTGTATATCCATGAAATGAAGATGGAAAAAAGAAAAGATGAAATATTTCCAAGTATTAAGTTTGATGAAATAAAGCTCTAAAAGATTTATTGTAAATTTCTGCAAAACTGTCTTTGGCCTGCTTTCCACAACTAATCTATAACGTTAATATATATTAATAACTTTTTGCAGTTGCTTACACATGGTCTCTATTTTTAAAGCCATATTCTCATTTCATTCCTTCTTCACAGATAGATAAGCACACTAAATTGATCTTACTGATTTATCTTAATAGTGGGAGGGCACCATCAAAAGAAACTTTATAATTTATCATAATAGAAAGGTAATGACATAATATTTAAAGAAAGTGGATTCTGTTTTATTTTAAAATTCATTGTTCTGAATGAAATAATATTAGTAAAGCTCTGTGTTGTAAACAGAAGGGATGTGGAAGAAGCAAAAGCTGAGAGACAAATTATCTTGTGGAATATCAACTTTCTCCATATAATTCTTGAAAGATAAAACACTGATATCATCTGTTACATATCACATTTGTGAAACATTTTATTTACATATATTACAATTCAAATTATCGTGTTTAAAATTAAATTGTTCCTAGGTCACCAAAGTCTTTCAGAACAAAAAATTATTCAGGTCTGATTCAAAAGACCCAGACTCTAACAACATATCTTAATGTTTCTATGAACCAAACCAAGCAATTCATTTTCATTTTATTTCCACATAGAAAATAGTATTATGGGCAATGTTCAAACAATTGGCCTCAGCATGAGCATTTATAGTACCAAGAAAGTTGGTAAGATCAATTTATCAAACAAAGGATTGTTCTTATGTGGGTCCATCTGTCCATCTGTGAAGCAAGAGTGCTTGCTATGAGATATCGATTAAAAACTAGAGAACTTGCATAGGCAGTTCTAAAAATAAGTTGTTAAAATGTATTAACTTGTTATTAGATAAACATGGAAAACAGCAAAAAGTCAAACTTTTTTTCAGGGACTTAAATATTAAGTGATAAATTGTTACTGGCATGCTTTTTTTGAAATCTGTTTTTGATGATTACTTTAAAATAATGTTGCTGCTGGGAGGGGAAGGTGATTTAAGAAACAAATTACAGCATCAGGATAACCTTCATATTTTTTATTCTCTGTAAACCATAATGAACAAAAAACCACTTAGGGTGGTGCATCTGGGACAGACCAACTGGCCCTTCCCCCCACTGATGGAAGTATGTATAACTTGATTAATAATGTCATGCTTCTCCGGTAATAACATGTTTGTTTTGTGTAGTTTGTGGGTATCAGTGCAGAAAAATGGTTGCCCACCCCCTTCAAAGTACTGGCTGAAACAGAGCAGTTTAGAACAGTAAATATTATTTAAAGATATTGAACTTGTTAACAGAATCAGCTTTTTACAGAAAAGGTCAAATTGCTTTTACATTCAAAGTTGAATATAGTTGTAAGAATAAACAAGAACTGTTTTACCTCAGGGAGTTTATTTGAACCATATTATTGTACATAAAGGGAAATTCATTTAATTTTATTAGGTGCTTTTCCCTTAACCCCAGTGGGACTGAACTGCACAGTACAAATTTCCCTTAGAGTTGACATTGTTAACTTCTTGAGAAAGGGTTGGAAGCTGAGTTAGGAACAGATGACGTGTAAGCTGGCAGTGCTTTAGCCATGTTTATTAATATATGATTTCTTGTACTATCTTTAACCCCGTCATGGTTAATCTAACATATACGCTTTAAAAGTTGATTTTATTTAAATTCTGTAATAAACTCCATGCAGACAAGTTGACTATATGAGTATATTATAATAATAGATACGATTTTAAAATGTCTTCTATTGAGGGCGCCTGGGTGGCTCAGATGGTTAAGTGTCTGCCCTCCGCTCAGGTCATGATCCCAGGGTCCTTGAATCGAGTCCCGCGTCGGGCTCCCAGCTCCTTGGGAGCCTGCTTCTCCCTCTGCCTCTCTCTCTCTCTCTCTCTCTCTCTGTCTTTCATGAATAAATAAATAAAATCTTTAAAAAAAATGTCTTCTATTGAGAAGCTGGGGAAAATGGGCTCACAATTGTGAGACTAACCAGGAGCATTACTATGCCTAGAGCTTTAGCATGGTGATTTCTTATCTCTCTTGAGTTTTTCTTTAGCTGTTAAGCTAAAGCTAGACAAATGCCACTCAGCAACATTCAATGGCTACTTAAAGACTTTAATAGGTTTGTAGATCAGGGGCTCTTTTTCTTTCCAAAGGAAGCAAGCTTCATAGTTTAGTATAGACAAGTTTTGTACTAGCCATGAATAAGTTTATTTAATGCTGATAGTTTGCTTCTGATTTTGTAATACAGAATCCTCAGACTCTTAAAATAAACTGTTGTTATTCTTCAGAATTTTATCCAAGATGTAGTGGTCTTGTCCATAACATGTAAGAACACAGCCTACACATAATAAAATGATACATGAAGAATCAAATGCAATGTAATTTATGAACTAAAGATATCATTAAAGATTGAACTTGAAAATATAGTTTGTATTTTTTTAAATACTGTGTAGTCACCTTTTATTGTAAAATTACTCAAGATAATTTTAATAGACAATAATCTTAAGACACACAATTTAAATGAAATATCAGTCTCATTTCCCCTCTTAGACTGTTCCCTGGGGATAGGAATTACTGCCTTATTCAACATTAGATCACTCTTAAGTCTAGAACAAGTCTTTGCATTCAACATATGGTTAATAGGGACTTCTGAAAACAAAACAAAACAAAGGAAAAGAAAATCAGCAGATACACAAATGTGCCCAAGTCCAACTCTAGTTGATAAAAGCCACTTGGAAATATTAAGTGATTTATACCCACTTTCGTTTTTCAGTTCCCTTTTCTTGTTTCTCTTTCTGCAAATGAAAGTTCCTGTCAAAGAGTCTCTTTACTACAGAATATCCACATAATGGCTGTGCCGGTTTTCAGGAGCCATTCCACCTCACTCTATGTCTGTAAACAGATTTGGGAGGCAGGTCTAAAGATAAAGAGCTTTCTTGTGTTTGTGAAATTGCTGCTGTAAAAAAAAAAAACAAAAAAAACCCACCTCAAGTTGTTTTCTCAGATACGTATGTTTTATATATGTTTTATGCATATGCTCATGTATATATTTATATATGTGTTTGTGTGTATGTGTGTGTGTATATATGTGCATGTGTGTGTATAACATTGTGGACTTCACATATACACCTTTGCTTTGCATGTAACGTATCTGAGGTTATATAGTACCAATAGGTAGAACCCATTGGTAGAATCTGATCTGGAAACGTTCATATACATTTTTTTTTTTTCCTGTGGCCTCCTCATGCTCAGGCTCTGGTCTTCTTAGGACTTATTAAAATTGCAGAACCCCTCAAGAATCTCTGGGCTCTTCAGTTATTAAAAGATATCAGATGACTAGGATGGGTGATAGGTAAAGGCAATTAAGAGTACACTTGATGAACACTGAGTAATATATGGTACTGTTGAATCACTCTATTGTACACCTGAAACTAATATAACACTGTATGTTAACTACACTGAAATTAAAACAAACAAAACAAAAAACACATCTTACAAGATGTTAGTAGCAGTAGATAGTGTGTGACACAGGTTCATAGGGGCTCATTTTTATTCTCTTTACTTTTCTGTATGCTTAAAATTTGTCACATTAAACTTTTTAAAAAATAAAATGAACAACAAAACAATACAAAAAAGTATCGCATGATCTGCATTTAAACTGGCTGCTAGCTCCCAAATGTAGACGTTTATCTGTTCAACTGCTTAGGGGCAACTGCTTTAAGTCTCATTTATACAATAGTTATATTTTTTTGATCAGCCAACTGCATGTGGAAAACAGACTAATTACAAATATATCTGCAGAATATAAAAAAAAAAAGAGCCTTCATTGGTCAGGATAAGCCCGGTTATATATAAATCCTGCAGTGATGTATGTATTCTGAGAAGTAACAAAAGCTTAAAAGAAGGCAGGCTTATTTCTCTCTCATAGAAAGTGTTAGGGAGACTACCCTCTCCATCCTGTGGCTATACCATCTAGTACATGTGGCCTCCCAAGTCACCATGTAAGAAAAAGGGAAGAATGAAGGAGGTACACTAGTTCTTAACTGCATTGGCCCAGAAGTTACAACAAATATTTCCATCCACAGTTCATAGCCCAGACTTGGTCGTGTGGTCCTGATATAACGAACCTTAATTGAATCTGTGACACAGGTTCATAGGGGCTCATTTTTATGAACTGACTCTTGACTCTGTAGCCTAATGGTTCAAGATTTCTGCCCTCCCACTCCCTTTTACGCACTGGCCTACCAAATATATTTCAGTGTGGATTCCCTTCTCCCTATTTTTAAATATCTGTTTGTTCTAGTGAACAGTTTCAGAGACACTACATAGACTTTTAGGGTAGACGTTTTTTTGAAGGTACACAGAAAACTAATAATAGCAAAATATCTGGTATAAATTGTATCTGTTTACAAAATAATTTCTAATGACTCATATCAATACTTTATTTTTTAGTGGGTCCCAGATCTAAAGTTTAAAGTCATACATTCATTGCCAGAGAATCCGAAGCTGACAAAAACAGTTTTCTCCTAAGACTGGTCTGAACTTTTCATTTGGCACAGAACATTAAATTAGATTTTTGAAGTGGAATTGTGGAAGTTTCCAGTATGCCAAGCAACTCACCATAGTGAAATGATTTTTTAACAGACATTTTATTAATGAAGTATATTTTTGCTTTCATTTTGTGGTTTAAAGTAATTGGATTTGCTGTACAAAAAAGATTATGCTATTTTACATTTTAAGTTGTTTTATTAAATTCACTTTATTTTCATGGTATTATATGTATACATTTATATATTTCATTGAATACATGTAAGAGAGTAACCAATTTTTTTAATTAAAAATTTTTAACTTGGTATTTCAACTAACAGCCTGGTTGATAAATATTTTCCAATGAATTATTAGTTGTTTCCCCAAAGAAAAATCTCTAGTCTATTGGTAAAGCTTTTTGTCTTAGTTTCTGTTTTCATATCTAGTTACATCCATTAACATTATTTTAAAAAGTACTTTCTTTGTTTGAAAGATGATACCATGCTAATCCGTTTATGTGAGGGTCATTTGTTAGTGTATGATTTTAGCAACATGATTATTTCTGTTGGTATAATCCATAGCAGCCAAGATGTTCATACATGCTCTGATTATATGTTTAGTTATTGGAACAAATGAGGAAAAATAAGAAAAATGAATATTTTCTTGTGACAGTTATTGGGGTTATTAAAGGCTTGAAATGTGGCCAGCATAACTAAGGAACTAAATTTTTCATTTTATTTAATTTTGATTAATCTAAATTTAAATACCCACATGTGGCTAGTACCAAATTTGGTCAGTACTGCTTCAAAAATTTGCAGGGAATAATTAACCCAAATTTTGTATTATTTGAAAAAATTTAGTGTCACTATCCTCCCAAAACACACTATTTGGAATAGATGAAAGATTCACTTTCTGTCACTCATTCTCCTTATATTAGTTTGCTAAGGTTGCCCTAAAAAAAAAAGATATCACAGACTGGGTGGTTTAAATAACAGAAATTTATTTTCTTAGTTCTGGAGTCTAAAATTCCATGATCAAGGTGGGAACATGGATATTTTTTTCAGAGGCCTCTCCCCTTGGCTTGCAGATGGCCACTTTTCTCTCTGTGTTCTCATGTGGTCTTTCCTCTGTGCCCAGTGCATCCTTGGTGTCTCTGTGTCTTAATTTCCTCTTCTTATAAGGTACCAGTCCTGTTGGATTAGGGCCTCACCCAATTGGCCTCATTTTAACTTGATCACTTCTTTAAAGTTCCTAACTAAATATAATCACATGCTGAATACTGGGGGATAGGATTTCAACATGAGAATTTTGAGGGGACAAAATTCAGCACATAACACCCACTAACTAATAATGCCTTCTCTTCCATTTCATATCTACTGCTTCCCTGGACCTGTATATCCAAGGCATTTTCTGTTTTTGCTTTGCTTGCTTTTTATTTCCAGCTAGAATCATATTTGTATTTATTAGAGCACAATACATGCAGATTTTAAAATTCATCCTTTTTGCAAGTGGTGATAATTGTATTTTTAGAAACTATTTTATATTCTTTATTTCAAATTTGTTATTTCATTTATGGTTTGTTTAATATGCTTCATTATGATGTGTTTTGTCTTGAAAAATTGTGTTTCTCTGAGAATGTTCTACAATTTTATAAACTCATGAAATAAATACTTGTGTTTTACTGATTATAGAACTCGCATGACAATTTGAACCATTCAGTATTTCTTCAAAACATTCTGATATTACAAGAAGTAGCTGATTTGAAGGCAATACAATATTAGTTTCTTTATCTTATTGTTTTTTGAAACATTCTATTTTTCTTTAAATGACACATTTTTCTAGGTTTACTCTCTCAGACTTCTCGTGAATATATCCTGTACAACTAAGGGCAACCATACGACATAGTTTTGGCCAAGGAGATATAAGTAAAATTTTACTGGGGATTTTAGGGAAGTGTTCGCTTGACTAAGGAATAGGTAGGTGCAGCCTCTACTTTCTTTTCTACACTTGTTCCCATTTTGAATGTGGAAAGGTATATGGATCTGCAGCAGACATGTTGCATCCATGAGGTGACAAGTGTAAAGGCAAATCTCATAACCTATAAAACCTACAAGGGTGGTAGAAGAGAAATAGAGCCAGCTTTCTTTTTGTTAGTTTGCTAGATTAATTAGCACTCAAACTAATGTCAGCAAGAACCCCACCCCTGCACTTCTTATTATGGCAGAAAAATGAACTTCTGTTTGGATCTTTGTTAGTTAAGTGTTCTGTTATTTATAACGTGCATTCCTAACTGTTATAGATTGCACACATTCTATCAGAGCTGTTGTCCAAGAAAACTTTTTGCCACGTGGCAATGTTTAATATTTACACTAATAGGGTAACCCCTAGTCACATGGGGCTATTGAACAATTAAAATTTGGCTAGTGTGGTTATAGAACTGAATTCTTAATTTATTTCATTTTAATAAACAAATTCAAATTTAAATAGCAATGTGACTTGTGGCTAACTATTGAACAACACAGGTCTTGAGACCTGGGGAATAATTAACCCAATTTTTTTGTTGCAAAAATGTCAAATTACTGTCCACATCCTTTGAACACCTCTCATGACATATCATCTCATGACATGTATATTTGTGTCACAACCTTTGAAACGGTTATGTCCTCTTCTAATAAATTCTGGACGATAATCTCTTGTTTGTGTAAACATAGGTCCATGAATAGAAGCACACATGTGGTTCCCCTTATCCCTACACTCTCCTGTACTCCTAATGGGCGTTTAGCAGAAATTTGGTTAAAAGCTGCTTTAACTATTCAAGTTGTAGTCTCTATCTTTTGCCTAAGTCTTGGATTACTATTATACATGTTTCATTGCCAGTAGTTAGTGTTATTATGTACATATTTTTTTTTATCAGTTTTTGAAAGCAGAGTTGATCTGGGGAAGCAAGAACTTAATACTGAGTAATCAAACTGGCGGACTGAACTCACTGAAGTAAAACACAGACTCAAAATACTCTCACAGACTCATACAGAGTACATGGCGCTATGCTTTAAAGTATCTCCAGCTAAACCTGTTCATCATATTTTAGGTTTATTTTCATTTTCACATTTTTATTTTTAGGAGCAATTTATTCACATTCTGTAACAGATGTTCTTTATTTGTTAGAGCATGAAGATGTATTAAAACTTTGAGTTTTAAAACAATAGTTTATCTTGTTTTTGGATACTCACATGCAGTCTTTCCCAAGGGCTTATTAGCTGTAAGTATAACACTAACCTTTCTTTTCTTTGTAATCTTCTGTAAGACAATGTGTGTTTTTAACTTCATTCTCATTTTCCTGTGATGACTTGGAGGAACCTTTTTAACTTAATGGAAAGTAATGAGATTTGAGGTACTGTGGCCACTCTTTCTAGTAGTAATATGTGAGACTATCTGCCTCTTTATGCAGGTGCCTTACCAAAATAGGTGAAATTTTTTTAGCATTTCTCAGTACCATAAAGGTATAATTTGGTGGTGAGATACCCAGGTGTTTCACTTCAGGGTATGAGCTCAGTTTCAATGAAAGAATTTCACCATTTCTTTCTTTTCCTGTGACCTTTTTGGATAAGAGTTCTTTGTGAAATAATTATTCCATTTTATTTGTGAATTCTAAAAGGTTTCTTGATACTAAGGGTTGTACTTTAATTGTCTTAAAGGGGAATTGACAAAATACCCTCCCATCCAGAAATACATAATGATAGGAGATGCTGAATGAGGATTGGATGTCATAATGACTAAAACTAGCGGAATGGACTGGAAGCGCCTCTTAAGTTGTATTTTAAAATGTTATATTATAAAATGTCAGTCTCAAAAATTTCCCCCCTGAAAGACCACCGAGACTTATTTAAATTTTGTATCCTGAGTTACTTAAATTTTTAAGTTAAATTAAGAATTCTTTCTTCCTTTTGTTGTTTCTTTAAATCTTAAAGGAAAGAGGTATGAAAGGAAAGCTAATAATCAAATAAGAGAACATTGCTTCCATTCTGTAAAGCTCTCTAATATCTCTTATTTCCTCAGAATTCATTTTGGATACACCAATGATTCCTGATGCCCTGTTATTTTTTTTTTTTTTGAGTCACAAAATTAGGAATAATGTGGAAGCATCAATCAAAATTATACTTATTAACCAAAAACTAAAGCACTGGGGGACAATAATGGAAATCTGTAAAGACATGGGCCCTCCTAAAGTAATTATTATCGGTTGTGTAGGCCATAATTTATATATTAAATTGTTTTTGTCAATTAAATGCAAAGTGTTAACTACATTTTTCTTCCTTTGGTATTTATATATATATCATCTGTCTATCAGACTTCTAAAAAAATGAAAGTTGTTGTTATTTCCCTGAGGAGAGTCAGGGTTTTGGAAAGCTTGCCAAAGCATGTTTCACAATGCTGTGACTTACAGTGTTAGCACTCAGGCTTATCTGATATGGCTCTTTTAGATAAGGCTGTGCCAGAGAAGTTCATGTTCTGTCAACTCCAAAGCCAAGCTAATTCATATATCAGAAACCACTTGATTTTATTTCATTAATTAGAAGTACGAATCAAAACCAAAACATGAGTTGTTGCATAGGTGGCTAGAAAAATATTTGTTTTAATGTAAAGAAAAGTTGAGTTTGGTATTTCTAAAACTTATAATCATTTTGGGGTCTGTTAATTATTTCTTTCCTACTGCCCTTGATTCTTTCCATTCTTTCCTAAGTACCTCAGCCCTGAGAATTACAAATGATAGGGTACTTCCTGTGCTTTAAAGTTTCAACATAGTATTGTGTGATAGGTCCAGAAAGTAATAGTTGAGATACAGTGCAATGGTGCTATAACAGAGGTACATACAAAGTGCTATAAAGTAATAAATTTACAAACTAGGACTTGACAGTTCGTTTTCACTTGACATTTTTTGGTGTTTTGTACCGTTTTTTTAGAAGGAGTTTATGTAGCATTCATTTAAATATATGTTTCAGGGCTTGGTATAAAACAAAATACAAAAAGATTAATGTGAATTGAATTTGAAAGTTTAATCACTTTAGAACAGACTTTATTAAAAAACAGAATCTGGACATTATGCATTCATTTAAAAATATTTTTATTTCATAGTTTATGTCACTTTATGGGTTTTAGGGGAGAAGAGTCCCTGAGAAAATATAAAAATAGGTATCAGATAATTAGGAAATGTAGATACAGTAGATCTCTTAAGTGTTCTGCCTGTATAAGGTGACAACATAAATGTTGATAGGTACCTGACAAAAATAGTGCTCTGGTATTCTTGGCTGTAAGCTCCTTTTATCTGCTGTGACAAAGAACTGACTATCTCTACGTCTGAGTGTGTGTTTCTAAAATGGAAGTTAAATTGTCTAGACAACTAATATTTGAGAAAAGTTCACTTATCAGCTTAAATAAACTTTCCATTAAATAGACTTCTGAAAGAACACATATTTTTATGTACAAATGCAATCTTGAATTTCCTAAGGGGTAAATAGTGGAAAATATACATTTTACTACTTCTGTATCTTTTCCAGAGAGTTAAAATAAAGTTCCTTTCCTTCTGCTTTCCAGTTATATTGACCTCAGAACTGAACAATTATTTTTTCTTCTACCCAAATTTTACTGGGTTGATTGAGATGCATTATCATTGTCAAATTAATTACTTTAGAATTTATATTTTAAATTTACATATATTTATAGAAGACATAAAAATCAGTTTTGAAGATTTTGAATTTGATTTTGATTTTGAATTTATTTTACCTAATTTCTTAATTGCCCTTATGTGATTGTTTTATTTTATAGCTTCAAATGTAACTGTAGTTATTTACTCAGGAATCAATCAATCTATCTATCTATCTATCTGTCTGTCTATCTATGAATCTATCTAGCATCTATCCATCTATATTTGTCTATCTCATGCCACCCAGTCACTATCCAAAACTTATCATCTGTGAGATATGATATTTATGGCATTTTAGCTAAACTTTAGGCAGTTCACCCATTCTTCTATGCTTTGCCAAATAAAGCCACACTATCAGAGAGCTATGTATTTGAGCTATGTTTGGTCAGCAAAGATAGGTTAGCTTTTTACTAAGTCTTCTTTACTTTGTTTATATTAGGAAAAACCTTATGAAATATGTACCTATGTTTTTAGGGATTATTGAAGATATAGATAACTATGTTAAATAACTTTTTTTTAACATGGTCTCCAGAGGAATATCTCTTTTAGGTATTAGTATCAGGATTCATTATTTTTCTTTTTAGATTTATTTATTTATTTAGAGAGAGAAAGCAGGGGAGCGGGGGGCAGAGGGAGAGGGAGAGAGAATCTCAAGCAAACTCTTTGCTGAGCGTGGAGCCTGATACAAGGCTTGATCTCATGAACCTGAGATCAGGACCTGAGCCAAAACTAAGAGTCAGATGCTTAACCAGCTGCACCACCCAGGTGCCCCAGGATTCATTATGTTTAATTCTGAGCAATTTTTGCCTAATGCAATGTAATGTTTTCTAAACTCTATACCACAAATCACTAAATATCTCAGAAGATGTTTATAAGAGGGCCCCCAGAAATAGGGTTTAGACTCAAATATGTTTGGGAAAATTGGTTTCTTGACTTGCCATTTATAGTGAGCATCAGCATGCTAGAAGACACTTAGCTGTTTATAGTAGAGCAACCTCTTTAGTTAAGAGAACATTTTGCAAATACATTTTTCTGTGGTACCTTTTCCACTAAAACACATATTAACATTTTGGGCACTCCTTGTTTCAGGTAATATGGTATAGAGAATGCTGATCCAACAAATTCTGTCATTACATATTTGATGGGATTTCCCCTTTGCAGTAGCTGGTAGAAAAACAATTTTATTTGGTGCAAATAAATATGCCAATACCATGTGACCCAGCTTTCCTATTCTTAGATATAAACCAGAGGAACTCTCATATAGGTCTATAGGAGGTATATATGAAAATGTCCACTGAAGCACTGTTTATGGTAAGGAGAAGCTAGGAGCAGCCAAAGTGACTGTTACAGTAGCTTATACCACTATAAATTGGTGTATGCATGATACAGCTTATCATGCAACAGTCAGATGTAATAAGTTACATGTAGCAACATAAATATGTCTTAAAACATAATCAGAGTGAGAGTGTACCATGAACTCTACAAGAGTTCAAGTAAATTATATGTTACCCTAGCAAGTGATTAGGCTTCATCATATGCTAGATTCTACCAACCTCCTTCCTTCTGGCTGTATAAATAGACTTATTTTGTTTCCCAATTGCATCATAAAATTTTGCAACTATTTTAATGTTTGTATGGTTTTCCTTACTATAATTTAGGGGTGTTTATAAGTCTCCTTGGGAAAACTTATCAAATAAAATAAATAAATAAATGTTACAAATAAAATAAGTGTTATCTTAAATTCAAGAATTACTATTCTGTTAAGTATAGGTGATATTTAGCTCTTTATTCTTTCATTCTTTTAGGCCCTAAAGGTAAGGGGAGAGACAGTAGATTATTTTCATATGTATGTGACAATTCTTTTTTTTTTTTTAAGATTTTATTTATTTATTTGAGAGAGAGAATGAGAGATAAAGAGCACGAGAGGGAAGAGGGTCAGAGGGAGAAGCAGACTCCCCGCTGAGCAGGGAGCCCGATGCGGGACTCGATCCTGGGACTCCAGGATCATGACCTGAGCCGAAGGCAGTCGCTTAACCAACTGAGCCACCCAGGCGCCCTGTATGTGACAATTCTGAGCTTGGACAATAATCATCCCCTTGCCAAAATAATCTAGTTGTATTAGTACTTTTATGTTCTTTTATCTGTTTATTGAGTATGGATGAGAAGACAAGTAGGAAGAAAAACTAATCAAAATTAAACATTTATTATATTTCCTAGAGCTTCTTCTTGTGAGGAGGGCTCATTATTTTGTAACAATAAAAATCAAGGTTGTAACTTTAGAAATCAGAAATGAGGACAGTGTATAAAATCCACAGTGATTATGAATAGCTTTTTTTTTTTTAAAGATTTTATTTATTTATTTGAGAGACAGATATAGCTCTCTCTGTTGAGAGAGCATGTCTGGGGAGGAGAGGGAGAAGCAGGCTCCCCGCTGAGCAGGGAGCCCGATGTGGGGCTCGATCCCAGGACCCCAGGATCCCAGGATGATGACCTGAGCTGAAGGCAGATGTTTAACCAACTGAGCCACCCAGTTGCCCCTATGAATAGCTTTTAAAATGGCATTAAATGATCCAGGTCAGCCTAAGTTATAACTATGGTTATAGTTTTGAAATTATAATTCTGGTAGCCTGGTTCTGGTCTCAAGGAAAAAGTTTACTACTTATCTACCATGAGGTAGGACAGGTAAGAACTGTTAAGCACAGGAGTGGCTGCCAAAAAGTAAAGCGGAGACAATTGCAAAGAGTCCTAAACCTGAAAATTCTTGCTGATTGTATAATACAAACACAGTTTATTTCTTTTTCTCCCAATGCATCAGGCAGTAGGCATCACACTTTATTTGAACCCTAGAAAGTTCTACTTTCAGCTATATAATAATGCAATTAAGGTTGATGGCATCATTTAATTTACTGCCCCATGATTAATTAGGGATAGTATAGTAGATTGACTAAGACTTCTGGCTCTGGAATTAGAAAGTTCTGGGAAAGAATCTGATCTTGACAATTACTGTGGTTGTGGGATTTGGGGCACGTATTCAAATTCTGAGACTGTTTTATTTTTTGTAGAATGAGGTGGTGATAGTAGAAATCTCATACGGTTGTAAGAATTAAATGAAAGAATGCTTGTTAAAATACTCAGCACACTGCCTAGCATTTAGCAGTGAGTAATCAGATTTAGCTTTGTGATTCTTATTGTTATTCCTGATTGAGGTGTATATTCTTTTATTTTACCTCATGTTTCTCAACTGAGAACAACTATGCCCCCCCACCCTGGCCAAAGGTCATTTGACAATGTTTGGAGACATTTTTGGTTGTCACAATCTGGGGTGGGGGTGATAGCTGTTATTGGCATCTCGTGAACAGAAGCCAGGGATGCTGCTAAATATTCTACACTGCACAGGATAGCCTCCCTGACAAAGAATTATCCAGTTACAGCATGTCAGTAGTACACAGGTGGAGAAACTTGCTTTAACCCTTTATTTTTGATTACTAAGCTGAAAGATATCAATCCCTTTGTATTTCTTTAAATATCTACTAGTATATAATACTTTGTTCTGTGACATAGTCAAATAGGCCACCCTATTTGTGCAACCATAATTTATTTCTTAAATTTTCCCCACCAGTAGCAGTTCCACAAAAGAGTTTTAAGATGATTCCTTATTTTCCCCCCAACCCCTGGCAAAGAGACAATGAAGTCTTTGGTTTTAGGATAAAGCAATTATAGAAAAATGGAAAATAATTTGTATTGGAATTATCTTATTCATTATTTACCATTTATTATGAGAAATGAATTCTCAAGAATGGCTATGCATGATGTGAATAACTATGAGTATTTGGTAAATGTTGTAAACATAGGTAGAAATATAAAATATTTAAACATGAAAACTGATACATAAAATTAAATAACTTAGTCTGATTAGTGAAATGCGTGCAGCTCTTTGGTACTTCTTCAGTATTTATGTGACAAGAAATACATCTAATTTATTAAAGCTTTGAAAATAACTATGTGTAATAGCAATGTTATGGATTGTTTTTGCAATGAATTTTGTTGAATTGATGTGCTTAGAATGAGATGACAGGGATTGCTTTCTGGGGTCTTTTACTCATAAAAATCAGAAATCTATGCTTTCTTGGCCTTTTTCCATATTCAGTAAAACCCCATTAAACATTTCTGCTCCATTCAATTCATTTAGAATTTTATGTGGTAGTACATAGTGATTTATAGCATCCTTATCACTATAACAAGGATATCATGTGTTGTTCCTATCACTTGAGGATCAAAATGAATGAACAAAGATAACAATTTAATTTCATTTGAATACTCTGGACTGTGACAGAATGACAAGCTTAGATAAAGCAATAGATAGTTTTTACTTCTCTCTCTTTCAGCATTGACTTTATTTCCATATGATATATTCTTTCTGGAAGTGTGTGGTGGAAATCATTTGAGACTTAGATTCACATGTAGAAAAGTATTAACGTCCCAAGAGTATTATTAGTGGTTCAGTGTCAGCTAGGTTTGAATGGTAGGTAGGTCAGGGGAATTTTGAATGATGTTCCAAAAGCATATGAGATTATTAAACATGTTCATTCATGACCTGGCTGATGAAATGAAAAACATATAACCTATAAAATTATTAAGACCATAATTTCAGATTGGTACTATGGGGTTTATTATTGATAATTTGAATTGAGAGTTACTTGACAAGTAGAAAAAATAGAAATTCATGGGTTAAAGTTTAATGGAATAATTTCACTAGTTATAAATAAAAGAGAGCCCATAAATAGAAGATATGGAAGCTTGGGTCTTCTTTATTCATAGATTAGCAGCTAAATATGAATAAGAAGAGTGGTATTTTAAAAATATGTTTATAAAACTCTAGTATTATATAATGGGAAGTCATTGTTTAGGACCTACAATATAATGTATTCATAAATTATAAAAGAGTTAGGAAGCTTAATGATCTTGTAAAGAATAGAGCATTCTGCTTGTTATGTTAAAGTAATGCTAGAGACAATCAGGCAGGAATAAGTATTGTTGGGGCCTTTATTTTCCCTTTATAATTGACAACCTGGAGATACAGCTTTATTTTCATGAATGTGAGGATAAAGATCCAACACTTTCAGCATCTTTGTCTTGGTTTTTATTAAGCTTATGTGACTCATGATTCTTATTACTAGGATAAGCACAATCATTTAAAAAAAATTTTCAATAACTTTCATAAAGTAATCAAGACAAAAAGCAATAAAGACAATAGATTTCAGACTTTTGTTAGACACAGAACCCTACTCAAGACCACACCTGGATATTCAGTAGGCAAAATAGATAAAAAAGAAGCCCTTCTGGTTGAAGAATGACAGGTGGCCTCTTCAGACTTTATGCATCTCTTCAATTAAAAAACCTCTACATTTAAAATAATCAGAATTTGTACCTGTTCTGATATTCAGAAAGAGATGATGATGTTCTAGAAAATAAACTGCCAGCCATTGTGATGTTGCACAAATTAATAACATGAAATGTTTATTTATGAGCTGTAGTATGTGAACTTGAAGTCAGTATACACAGAGTTTAAGGAATACAAATTCATAATGCAAAAATAATTAAAAAATGATCATAGAAGCTAATGCTTATTAATTTTTTAGTGCAATAATTATTTAGCAGCCATGAAAATTCCCTTTTCCGGTCTCTAACTCTGGTCACTGGTGAACATTAAAATCCTGATGCTACACTTTCTGTGATAGCCCCCATAGAAATGACAGCATGGCAAAGATATTAATCCAAGCATTCTAGAGAGACATAGGACTCCTATTTTGGAGACTTTGGCTTGAGGACTCACTGTTGGCCTTGTAGAACATTCTTAGAAGTGCAAAGCAGTGACTCTTCACCCAATTGTCCTTCCTTCTCTCTCCTTTAAGAGGTTTAGATCTGCATTATGGTCTCATGCACTACCTGCCTTCCCTCATAGACTTTTACCCTAATAAACCTCTTATAAGTCTAGTCTTGACTTCTGCTTCTTGCAGGATTTATACTAACAACCTAGTTTGTAGTAAATGTTCTATATCTTCGTATTCTAAAGCAACCAAAATAAATAAGTACTATTATTATCTTAACTTTACATGAGAATGTTTCTGCACTATATTTTGCAGGTCATCTTTTCATAATGACCAACTTCTTCATCTGTGGAATCTCTTGTTAATCTTATCCTTTCTACACTGGTTTAATGCAGAAAGAACCACCCCCCCTTTTTTTTTCTTTCAACTTTAGTTTATCAATTGCAAAGGATTCTGCATCTGTGTGTCTGTAATCTCACTAAATTCGTATTTCAAAGTTTGTATTAGAATTTTATTCATGAAGCTCTAGTTATCCTGCTCTAACTTTGAGCAAGTACATGCCAGTGCCAAATCGTAAATAGACTTCTTTTACTTTAGTGTGCTTTCCAAAACATGTCTACAACTGCTGGAAGTTACCTGAGAAGTGGTTTTTCTTTGCATGGCTGTTCCCTAGTCTTGTGCACATCCTTGAGTTATTTACACTGCTAGGGCTTTGTGGAACAGGAATGTATTGTAGGAACCACCATCACATTTGACAGAAAGGAAAGGATTACAATTTAAGCACCACAGATTGTCTGACAGAGCAGAAGTCATTTGCCCTGTCAGATATTAATCTGCCCATTCCTGATTCCACAATCCCTTCATCTTCTCCTATGTTCAATCCTCTGAGCAATAGAACACTCTGATTTGACTGATAAACTTTCTCAGGAGTCTCCAAGCACACAACTTTAGCTTTCTATGTACTTTTAATGTATTATCTCTAAAAAGTAAAGTTTCAATTATTTAATAATAATTCTATAATTGCTCTTCTAAGAAGAGTCATAGCACTTTCTAGATTATCCATTTCCTACTGATTTCCTTACTAGGTAGCTTCCTGCTGGTTCTTTGAAACTCAAAGTAAACTCTCATGGACCAAACAGATGGGAATGAGGATAGCCTCCGACTTGTCTGATTTCTGTTTGTTCATGCTCACCTGCAGTATAATTTGAGTTAACTAGATAAATACCTTATTTTTAGTATTTTATGGGACATATATTGGGTCTTAATGTTAAAGGAAAATACTTCATGGCACTTGTTAAAGACAGTAAAGAAGATTTTATTCAAGAGGGAGGATCCACTGCTGTGGGACTTTGTGGTAGGTAACAGAGATGAGGCACAACTCCGAATACAACCAGCATAAGTAGAGATTTATAGCCAAGGAGCAAGGTGGTTGTCAGTGAATAGAAAACTGCTAAGAGGAAACATCAAGGCTAGGGGAATTCTTGCTATATTTACTGAACAGAATTCTTGCTGAAGGCAGAGCAGGGTAGTTAATTATTGAAGGTGGGGGGATGAATAATTTGATGAAATATCTAGGGTAATCAAAGACAGCTGGTGAGGGAATCTTTGTTAACTCAGCAGGATTCTTGACGAAACTGGACTAAGCTGACCAAGGACTGGCCTGGGCTTAGAGAAGAGGGATTCAGAGGAGCCTGTCTCAGGTTTGGTGAAGAAGCGATTCTTTGTCATTTAACTAAATATAGTCAGTCTATACCTTTATAATATGTGGAGCCTTTTACTCTTTTTTTTTTTTAAGATTTTATTTATTTATTTGACAGATAGCGAGAGCAGGAACACAAGCAGGGGGAGTGGGAGAGGGAGAAGTGGGCTTCCTGCCCAGCAGGGAGCCCGATGTGGGACTGGATCCCAGGACACTGGGATCATGACCTGAGCCGAAGGCACACGCTTAACGACTGAGCCACCCAGGTGCCCAAGGAGCCTTTTACTCTTGAACAGCCAACAGCTTTTATAATCAACAAACGAGGCACATATTGAAGAATTACAGAGGGAGTAAAATTTGGTCCTAAAACTGTAACTAACCTAACTAATCTTTTTTTCTTTTTTCTTTTTTTTTTAATATTGAGAAAAGTAGAGGGCAGAGAAGATATTGAAAATTTGAACAACACATTAGGGGTTATACGCATGTAAATAATACAATTTATCAGTAAAAAAAATAAGACATTTTAGATTACTTTCAAAATTGTTAATTCTTTTTGACAACTTTAGATGTCTAAAAGAATCTTGTTTGAGTCAGTTTCACTTTTTTTTTTTTAAACCAGGTGATGGTTATTAAGGAGGGCATAGACTCATAACACTAGGTGTTATACGCAACTGATGAATTGTTGGACACTACATCAAAAACTAATGATGTCCTATATGTTGGCTAAAGTCAGGTTCACTTCTAAGACAATACTTAGTACAATCTAGGAAAAGAAAGAAATATCTTGTGTAGTAATTTTTTTTAATTTTTTATATAATACCAGATACTTTGGCAGGCTCATTTCAAAGTCACTTAGCAAATATTAGTTTTTATTTTATTTAAAAGACCCCCAAAATTTCGGTTATGTAATTTTAATTAGCTGTTTGTCTTTTGTGGGAAGAAATTTTTAAAGATTCAAAACGAAATACTTTATTAAGTAACAAATATGGAGACATAATAGTGAGGCAGTGATTTATCTCCTAAATGAAGCAGAGAGCCCGGTATATATTTTTAAAGGTCTTGATAAATCTTATGAGTTAAATCAGCTGTGATTATCTAAGAATCTTAACTAAGATAGAATATATACATAAATTGCTCACCTAGAAAAATTCTAGTAGAATCTAATAGATGAAAAATTATTACAATCATTGGGTTTAACTATAGAAGAAAGAAGTGACTGAAAATATCTTGAGTCTAGAGAATAGTAGAATATAAATTTGATCCAAGAACCTAAAAGTGTTGATGAATCTTGAAGACCTAAGAGCACCATATTTCTCTCATTTCTAGTAGACCCTCATTTATCAAATTTTGTGTTTGAACACAATTATGATACATTTTTAAAAAATTTATATCATAGCCAAGTCATAAGAATTATAGTTATTTTGGCACTAATAACTTTCTCTTTTTCCCTAAGAATTATAGAATGAGAATTTTTTGTACTAGGATAGTAGTATATCCTCTCTTAAAATCTAAAATAAGCAAATTTTTGTATTATTTCTTTAAAAAAATCAGAAGTTAGAAAAAAAAACTCTGAGTTTTTTGAAGTTAGCTTCCTCTTACTGTTTCCTCAAATGAAAATAAAATAGGTACTCTTTCCCACAGTTAAGCTGTATTTTAAAAACCTGAGTTCCTTTAGTGGAAAAAAAAAAACAACAACAGAAAGAAAATCCTCTGACCTTGGCCAGGTACATAATTATTTTGCAAATGAAGTGGTGGAGTGTGTGACTTTTTTAATGAGACAAAATTTGCATCAAATTGTAATCTGATTGCTGGTATACACCACTTGAACTTGACCCTTGGGTTAAACCAGTTTTAATTAATTTATAAAAACAACACATACCTGTAAAGTTAGCCTGGATATATGATTTACTAATACTATATTATATTTTAAAACTTTCACCTCAGTTTATTCCTTTCTTCTAACTAATGCCCTGGAAACATTTTTTGAAGGTGATATTTCCATCGTGATTCTCTTTCCAAATTCCAACTGGAAATATGCCAGGTTTAAATGCCAATGTAATAGGCAGGAGGATGAAGCAGACTTTAGAATGTGAGTCTGTTTTCCTTCACTCTTTGTATAATTAATCTCATGTTACATTGTATGAGTTGTTCTCAGTTTTTTCATATGAACATGGAACACCCATTTAAATGTACTTTATTTGGGCGCCTGGGTGGCTCGGTTGGTTAAGCGACTGCCTTCGGCTCAGGTCATGATCCTGGAGTCCTGGGATCGAGTCCCGCATGGGGCTTCCTGATGGGCAGGGAGTCTGCTTCTCCCTCTGACCCTCCCCTCCTCATGCTCTCTCTCTCAAATAAATAAATAAAATCTTAAAAAAATAAAAAAATGTACTTTAATCATTTTAAAATAGAAAATGATTATTTTTATGAATGTTCTTCCATGATTGACTAGATAAATCAATACACCGAGGAAAGGCACATGAGTCAATGTTGATGCAATGCCTAAACAAAAGCCCTGTTGCTTGATTTTATACCTGTCAATGAGTTGTATGGTATGTATAGAAAAGTATTATATATCCTAGTGCTTCTCTCTTTTCTCCGAAGTACATTAATTATTTCACATTTGGAAACATTTAGAGAAAGTTGATAGAACATATAAAGCATTTAATAAATGTTATAACTTAATGTTATAATTTAACATTTAATAAAATGTACTAATTTTTAACTACCTTTTTTTTTTTTTTTAAGAGAAAGAGTGTGAGTTGGGGGAGAGGCAGAGGAAGAAGGAGAGAGAGAATCTTAAGCAGGCTCCATGCTCAGTGCGGAGCCCGACCTGGGGCTTGATCTCAGGATCCTGAGATCATGACCTGAGCCAAAATCAAGAGTGGGATTCTTAACTGACTGAGCCACCCAGGTGCCTTTTACCTACTAGTTGTCATCATAGTGTGACATAAAAGATGTTGCTCTATCAAATACAGATGACTAAATTAAAGCATCCACCTTGAATTCATGTTGTCCTGTACATAAATATAATCCTTCATGCCCCACATAACTGTACGAAGTGGGATGATTGGAGAATAAACTTGCTGCCATGGTGGGGCTGGGTCTAAGACAACAGACTTACTCACCTCCAGACACTATGAAAGTTTCATGTCCACTAGAAGACAGAGTATCTGAAGGGCATGGCAATGAAGGTAGTAAAAGAAAGCAGTGACTGCTGGAGGTCTAATGTGAAGTACTTTAGAGGTTTCTTTGGAGAATAGTACTGGGTTAGAGAATCCCAGAGGTAGGACACAATTTGCCATCAGTCTGAAGTATGGCTAAAGATTTCCCTAATTTGGGATTCAAAATCAGGACAACATAAAGTCTGCTTTGGACAGTTCCAGCTTATGTGAAGTATCCCGGCATAATTATTAGTGGCACACCCTATCATTCTCAACATTCTCTGGTTTGAAATACAAACTATAGTTTCCGGAAAAGACTTACAAGTTAAAGTCTTTAGTCCAAGGAAAATGGCAAAACCAGGAAGATTGTCAAAACAGTGATCAAAAAAGGAAACAATTGGGATCAGAAGTATGTTTGAAAACAGAGCCTTTAAAACAATGCAAAAACAGTTACAAAGCTAATGAACAATATCAGACTTTAAGTAGCAGGGTTGGATTGGTGTTGGAACTTTAGGATGTCAGGATTGCTCCTAGGCAGTATTTCTTAAGCTCTCTGGTTACTGTAGAAATGCAAGAGGCATCTGGTAAAATGCAGATTCTTAAACCTCACTCCATCCCTACAGAATGAGACTCTCCTAAGGTGGACATGGAATTAGCATTTTAAATAATCTTCCTGATGATTCCTATTCACACTGAAGTATAAGAACTATTGTAACAGAGATGAGAGAGGGACCAGCAGTTTGAAAGAAACAGATGCCATCTAAAATTTTGTGAAGGTGGATTGGTCGAATATAAATTACAATTAATACATAAAGTTAAAGAATCTGTAAGCTGTCCTTATGAGGCTTGGGTGATTTTAATTTTTGCATTATATTTTTTAAATTGGGCAGTCATGTCCTGAATATAATAGAAAGATTATGATAGATCAAGAACAGGATTTATTGGTTAGTCATATCTTACTGCATAAAAGTTTTCCTAAACAAATGATATAAAGGGAAAGATGCCTTAAGGAAAAATGGCAACTCAAATGGAAAAAAAAAAAAAAAAAGAAGAGTAACCCAAACTATTTGTAGCTCTTCTGAGAGAATTGGACCAGATATGATTTCTTAAAATAGAAATCTCTGTGAAAATTTATTGGAGGGAAAGAGACATAATATACTCAAAGTATTTAAGTTACGATATTCTGGATATTAGGCAATACGTTTCATAGAAACTGAGGGAATTTGTGTTCAAGTCAGCAATGACACTTCATCCACTTCAACCTTTGTATTCAAAAGGTGTTCACACCAGCAGTGCTGACTTGTTTTTTAGATTCCAATCAAACAAACAAAAACACAGAAACAGACTTATAAATACAAAGAACTAACTGCTGGTTGCCAGAGGGGAGGGAGGTGGGGGGGATATACAAAATAGGTGAAGGAGATTAAGAGGTACAAAATTCCAGTTATAAAATAAATAAGCTACGGCATGAAAAATACAGCGAAGGAAATGTAGTCATAATATTGCAATAATGTATGGTGACAAATGGTAACTACACTTATCATGGGAGCATCGTGCAATGTATAGAATTGTCAAATTACTATGCTGTATACCTGAAACTTACATAACATGGTATGTCAACTATATTTCAATAATAAAAATTAAAAATGAAATGCAGCATCTCCAGTCCCACCTCAGGCCTCCTTGATCAGAACCTATATTTTAATCCCCACATCATTCATAGGTGCATTAAAGTTTGAGAAGCACAGCTCTACAAGCAGAAGGGTCTGACCTGACAAAAATTCACTTGTATTTGGGAAGCCAAATCATAGTGGAAAATGGAGGGTTAGAATGAGTCTACTAAAATATTATTTTTCAATGATAACATTTTATTTCAGTCGTGCTATGATTCTAAAATACTTGCAAGAAAATCTGTTATAAAAGCAAAAGTATCTTGCTGGCAGCTCAGGTAATTCAGAGGCAGGGTGGTGCCCTCACAGTAGCCTGAAGTCTTGTCTGTGATGTGGGGCTATCAAAGTAAAAATTTAGAAATGTACTTTATCATAAATGACAGTATAGTAAGCAAAATCAGATCATTGGCATCAAGTGTCTATACACCAGTATTGGTTCAGAGTGCATTTTGTGTCTATGAGCTTTCAAGAGCTCATTGGCAGAGTTTTGTTTCTGGAAGAAAAAGATGTAACTCACATAAATGCCATAAGAAAAGACAAAGTGAAAAATCAAGGAGATAGATTTCTTTGAATCTGAAGAGAGATGACATATTTACAAAATTATCTTTAGTCTGTAATAATGACTTCTTCATATGTTTATGGAAAGAAGACAGATTACATAAATATTGTTAGTTAGAAATCTAGTCAACTCCTCAATTAAAGGGAAGCTGATAGAAAAGAGGTCACAGATAAGTCACAATCACAGTGAACACAAACTAATCAAACATTATAAAACATGGATTTAATATCAGCCTATTGGTTTCAAAATTATGCCCATTATCTCAGCAGTTTAGATCAGCATTTCCCAAAGAGTATTCTGTTGAACCTTAGTGCCTCCCTGTACATTCCCCAACACCCCCAAATGCTAGCTTACAAAGGGATTTTTATGGAGCAGAATGTATGGGTAACACTGCATATTTTGCTCCCTTATCATTGACCAAATGTTTATGGGATAACTTATAACCTAGTGTATGTTAGGCATTATATATTAAAAGCTATGAGTAGACTTGAATAGGGAGACCTGCTTAATTTTGCTCAATTCGGGGTTTTTCAGGAGTTGACTGCAGAACTTTTTCATGAAGCATCAACTAAAGCTAGTTCCTAAACATGTTAGGAAAGGAGAACTGGGTAACAAAAGGGAAAGTCATGCTCTTGTTCCCTCACTATAGCATTTTTTCTTCTTTTCACCATTGGGTCTCATGTGGTTACTGTTCTTCATGCTTCACATCTCTGGCTCACAGGCACCATGATTACTCCTAAGCCACAGAGTCTGAAGGCTCTGATTACTTTACCTCCTGAGCAATTCTAAGTAAATCTTTGTTTATTCCATATTAATCCATTAAATACTACTCTTTATATCTGTTATTGATGAAATCAAACTAGAGTTCATCTTTCATGGTTCTCTTAAAAAAAAGTTTTTTGTTTCTTTATTTTTATTTCATTCTTCTTGAAGAACTTGACATGGATGCCAAAAAAATAATTTACCCTAATTTTCTTTTTCAATTACAAACCGTTAGTTTCTTTATTCCATATTGTATTGGGAATCATATAACACATTCCCTTTGCTCTGGTTATTCAAAACTTCAAATTTTTGTTGAGTGGCAAGTATAATGCCCTTTTCTTTGAAGTTTATGTAGCAATAAACACATATGGTATCCAAAGGTTACTAAAAGACCCAAACAATAGACATCTTCTAATATGGGTACATTTTTGTGGATTTATAACAATTTTATTATTTTTTATATTTTATAAATTATTTTTTGGTGATGAATAACAAAAATTTAAATTCACTTCCACTGGGGCACCTGGGTTGCTCAGTTAGTTAAACTTCTGACTCTTGGTTTCATCTCAGGTCATCATCTCAGGGTTGTGGGATTAAGCCCTTTGTCAGGCTCTACGCTCTGCTGAATCTGCTGGAGATTCTCTCTCTCTCTCCCTCTCCCTCTCCTCCTCCTCTGCTCATGTGCTCGTGCTCTTTCTCTTGCTCTCACTCTCTCTAAAATAAATAAAATCTTTCCAAAAAATTCACTTGGCATAATATACCAATATACTATTATGGATCAGAAAAGTATGTGTTTTACTGATGTACTTATGCCTCCATTTGTTTTTATCCCACATACAACTTGCATAAGTAAAACTAATGATCTGTTCCAAAATATATCATTTATAAAAAGGTATCAATTTTGTATTGTGAAAAGTAATCTTTTGTATTATATGAGTTTTAAATTATTTTGAAGCCCTTCAAATACATAGTTTTATTTATACAATTTTAGAACCTTTGGAAATTCTATATAACCTACTCTATTGATAATAATTGATACTTTAAAAGGGTTACAGACCTTATAGCTATCACTATAGAAAATATTTAGATTCTGGCTTACTGAATGGCTCTAATTCAGGATTCAGAAATGTAATGATAAAACTGGTAAGCAATAAGATAAATTAAAAGACAGTATTTTCTTTAAGATATTATTCTACAAGAACTTACCCAAATATAAATCTTGATAAAGTGATCTACTCAGGAACTATTTACTTGCTTAATTATGAAATATGAGCACTGAAATGAATGATAGTCCCCAGACATATTTATAATGTCTCTTTGGAATTTATGTTTTCCCAACCAATAGAGAGTGTTGTCATGAATTAAAATGAGCACTTAAATTACTATATCTGAATCATGTCTAAATAATCTAAATTCATTGGTATGAGATTTGAAATAAATATGAATCTTGAGAGGTAGCATGTTCTGTTTACTCATTTAAGTAACATTTATTAAATGTCTATTATATGCCATGCACTGAATAAAATTGACACCTATATAAACAAGACATGGTTTGAGTAAGTCATAGACACAAATAATTACAATGCAATATGATAAGCGCTAAGATAAATGTTATATTAAGTATCATTAGCCGCTGCTAAATGGCCAATAAGTACATTTTAAGTAAAAATACTTGTGTTCCTATAGGAATAGAAATAATGAGATGGATTCATTCATTCATTCAGCATGTAATTACTGAGCACCTACTTTGTACCAGGCACCTGAAAATACGTAAGAAAGCAAAATTTCAAATATGTCTTCTGCCCTGGAGATTGAACTCCAGAGGTATGAAGAAAAATTCCTTATAAGTAATATGAGTATTAAAGGATAAGGAGTAATTCAGTAGATAGAGCAAAGTACGGGGGAGAGAAAGAGAGAGAAAAAGAATTAAGAATGATAAAAAATAAATGAAATTGGATTCTAACTTTACCATTATTTTGAGAGAATCTGAAAAGTTAAATCATCCATGCATCTTTTCCTTTATGTGCAATTCTGCAGGTAGCAATATTTTAAGGTTTTTAAGAGCTGTGGATAGAAGAGAGTATAGTTTTGGGGATGCTAGTAAACTAATTGAAAAGAAGAGTCTCCCCTATATTAAGCCTCTAATCAAGTTGCTTATACTTTTAATAGACTTGGCAGTGTCACTATCTGAAGAAGAATGTTTCCTTTGGAGCAGTAACTCTAATTAATTTACATAACAGGTGCCTTAACTGAATAATTCAAGGGTGGTTTCTTCTTAGGAATAAGGACTATGAATCGAAGATCAGTGGTTCCAAAATTCTGGTCCACAAACAAGCTACAGCAAAATGGTTAGGGTTTAAAATACAAACAAACAAACCAAATCAAACCAAAACTGTAGAAACACTACTGATTCCCCATCCTCCAAAATTGGGATTCTGATTCATTAGTTGTATGGGTGGGCTTAGGACACAATTTTTTTAAAGATTTTATTTATTTATTTGAAAGAGAGAAAGAACATGAGTGGGGGGGAGGGGCAGAAGAAGAAGGACAAGCAGATTCCCCACTGAGCAGAGAGCCCGATGCGGGGCTCAGCCCCAGGATCCTGAGATCATGATCTGAGCCGAAGTCAGATACTTAACTTGACTGAGCCACCCCAGGCATTTTTTTAAGCTACCCAGAATATGCTGTTGTGTGGACAGACTTTGAAACTATTACTGAAGAATTAGTTATGACCACCCAGATTCAGGAATTTCAAATGGAAGAGGAATGAATAAGATCATTTACTGGGACTCTGAATCTAGTAATCAGAATGCATATCTTTTTTTTTTTTTTTTGAAGATTTTATTTATTTATTTATTTGTCAGAGAGTGAGAGAGAGCACATGCACAGGCACAAGCAGGGGGAGTGGCAGGCAGAGGGAGAAGTAGGCTCCCCGCTGAGCAAGGAGCCTGATGCAGGCTTGATCCCAGAACCCTGGAATCGTGACCTGAGTCAAAGGCAGATGCTTAACTGATTGAGCCACCCAGGCCTCCCCAGAATGCTTATCTTAACCAGGGTTTTCCTAGGTATAGCCTGGTATGTGGTAAGCACTTAATATTATTATTTGTTGAATGAATGAGTGAACTTGGACTATTCTGATCTACTAAATGTAAGTGTGTGTGCAAGTATACATATGTGTAATCTACATTTTAACCACCTAAGATTAGTCATTTCTGCGGATTGTTAGCATTTCTTCATCTAAGGAAGCTAGAGTCATGATCTAAGGTTGATCAGTATCCTGTCATATATCAATTTCTTTCTAGACTCATGCCCTTCTCTTTGGTTGCAGAATCTCTGAGAAGGAAAAAAAATAATCATCATCCACCTTTAATTGCTTTACATAGCAACTCCAGTGATTTTTGGCAGGGAAAAATCCAATTTTCTTTTGGACCTTACCACAAAGAAATCCAAATACACATTCTTTTTACTGACTTTTTTAAACTTTAAATTATTCCTCTAAGTGTCAAGTTCAGAAAGACCACCATTCTTTGTAACTGAGGAGGCCATTTGAGTTCCAACGCAGAGAAAAAAATGAACTCTCTTCATCCTTCTCTGAATGTATCATGGGAATAATGCCAGAAATCTTGGAAAGGGCCTATCTAAGAATAATAAAATAATAATGAAGGCATTAATAATATTAACTAATTATAGAGTTTTAAAAAACAGGACAGATAAGATAAATTTAGAATAATCTATATTTGGTTTGAAAGAACTAAGGGAGGATGGTGACATGATTTTTGCCTTTAGGCTTAGAGAGGCATATTTTCAGAACAATTTAAATAGTTTTTTCTAAAGAGACAAATTATGCTTACATTTATTAATTTGTCTGGAAAATGCCATAGATAGTTTAATCCTGTTTTATATATGGGTGACCTGAGGCAGATTGTGTGGGTTTTCTGGAAACAATCCAGCAGAATATAAAATCATTTGTGCTTTAATATTGGATTGGTATCTGTCATTAAGTTTAAGACTCTGTTATTACTCAAATAAATGCTTACTTATCACCAACTATAGGTAAGTCACTATGCAAAAAATGGCAATAATATATGAAACATTAATTCCTGTCCTCAACAAGTTTATAAATAACAAAAGGAGAGTTGTATTTAAAAATCTGAATTTCTCTAAGAGTGTTAAGCTCTCATCAGTCATACACACTAATTTGATTTAATTTAGTAAGATTATCTCTAACCAAAATATATAATGGAAAGAAGCTCTAGATTGGAATCTGTTATTTACTTTAACAGATTGCATCTTTTCCATCTCTCTGGGCTCCAGTTTTGTAATCTAAAAAATAAAGGAGAATGAATAGGTTTTCACTAAGTTGCTTACTTACTTTAAAAGTTTCTATTACAGCATGTTCATGTTTGTGTGTATACAATATCGGTTTGCAAGATTCTCTTAACTGGAGAATGCCAGAATTGAAAAATTCTAGGTTCAGTTCATATACTAACTAGTTGTATGACTGTGGTTGAGTCACTGAAAGTGTTGAACCAGGTGATACATAAGGTCATTTCCAGCTTTAACTAAATAGTCTCAGTGGTTAAAGAGATGGAAAGGCTAGATCATTAGCAAAAGTATATAAACAAACACATATAGGAAACTGCAAAACTAGGAGTACAAAAATTCTTGCTCTTTCTCTGCTGCAAGGAAAGGAACACACACACACACACATATACACACACACCTTGGACCTGTGAACACCAGTCTTAAACATGGTAGTTTCTTAATAAATACTGAAAAAATGGATGAAAAAAACAAGTGCCTTTGTGTCTTGAAGTCTGCAGCCAAATTTGGAAGAGGGTGAAAGTCAGATTATATTGGCATAGAGGGTTCTGGGATTCTGGGATCAGATCTGAGGGTGTCTTTAGTCACGCAAGAGAGCATTTCCCTAAAGACCCCAAAATATTCCAGTCACTATGATCTCAGACATTCTGTCTCCCATAGGTGACTCAAGGATGTTTCAAAGAGTTTTTGTGACATAGCATATAGAAGTGCTTTTTTTTTTTTTTTTTTAAGCTAAGGAGCCTAATCGTTGAATCACTGCAAGCAATTCACCAAGTATTTGGCCAAGAGAAAGAAAAAACTTTTATTTAAATCACCATATACAATGAGCATAATTTTTATGTTTATTAGAAAACTTATTGTGTATGCTTAAAGACAAAGGACTTTAAAATCCTTTGACTTTTAAATGCTTCATATTTCAGAATGACTTGTTAGAAAAAAATAACAGTGATCTTAATACAAATGCAGAATGATAAATATGATGTAACAGTAAGAATCATGGTATGTAAACCTTTGCTTTTTGACCTGGGATATTTTATGGACATATTTCTTCACCAGTAATTGTCTTAAAATGCATGCAAACAACTACTTTGGATACTAAAAGCATCCTAATTTGGGGCCCACAGTCCCTAAATTACATTATCATGGATAAAAACCCAGCAAGTTACTACCCTGGCTGTTTGGGCCTCCAGTTCTCTTCTCCTCTATCAAAGGCTTTATTGGAGAGCCCTATTTGTCACCTTGTTCGAGATGTATAGGCAGAACACTTCATCTGGAATGTCTCGTTTGTTGCCAAATAATTAGGCCCATAGGTCATTGATAAACAACTTTATTTGGAAAAAAATAGGGAAAACTGTTTCTATGTGTTTGTTAATCCCCCACAGAAATGTGTGCTTTTAGTTAGTGATGATACTTCATTTCACACCTTTATCTCTGTGCTGCATTTTAACTCAGTTTTGGTAACATGGCTTTTACTTACAGTCTCTCCTAAGCTGCTAGTCATAAAACTTCAATACACAGCAATGCTAAATTATAAAAAACACATTTACTGCTAACTCTCTGATAAACTTAGCAACAAAGAAGCAGCTGGTACTTTATTGCTTACAACTTCCTATGTATTTCCCCAAAGTTCCAGCTAAACAAGAATACATTTATGTTTTATTTTTTTCTAATTACAAAAGAAAAACAGAGTCAGGAATTGATGAGTTTCAGATTTAAAGCATTTCTGTTGTAATTGTCAGGCAATCAATTAACCAATTTCTGAAGGATTTAATCTCTGTTTTACTGTTATGTTTCTCATTTCCTTCAGTTTTATCCTTCTAAGTGGAAAGCCTTTTTTATTTCTTTTCATTTTTCAGAGAGAGAATTCATTCACTGTAGGGATGAGCCAGACAAATACAATTTAAATATAGTCTGCATGAGAATGTTTTCCATATTTAAAATCTACAAATCTTTTTTTTATGGACTATCCCTAGATTCATACACTCTATCAGGAATTACTACAGTTTAAGGGCTCAAAGGGATTAGACAGAAGAAAGTATATTAAGAATGATATACATGTATCCTAAAAATGAGTGAAGTTTCTAACATGAAATACATATGCATTAATTATTCATTATTTACTTTCAGTAATTTTGGAACTACATTATGCCAACATTATTATTATTTATTCTACAAGTCAGGGCCTAAGATAGGCTTTTGGGGTGCTAGTAAGATTTTGCTTCATGTCTTGAGTAGTGGTTACATGGATGTGGTCACTTTGTGTTTATTCATTAAGCTGTACAACTCTAACTTGTGTACTTTTCTCTCTGAAGGTTATACCACAACTTCCAGGGCTTGGGGAGAGGTAAATTCCTGAGCTGTGGCAACGTTAGGGTCTGGACATCTCAAATTGTCCAAGATCATCTTTCTGATATTTAGTAAAAATGAATGCAATATTTCCCATCCCTTTACACACAGATAACCAATATTACTTTTAGAAAACCTGATATGAACATTCTCTGCTGTTGTGCTTTAATGAAGAATTCTAATCTTCTCATAACAAGAAATTACGGTTAGTACTAAGATCCTAGTTATAGAATTTGGATAAATGTTAACAAGATCCAGCTTTTTTAAATTTATGTCTTATTAGTTATATTCTGGTATTCATTAATTTACCAAAAACATATAGAATCCCTATTATGTTGCAGATACTATTCTGTGAATGCAGTAATATAATGAATCAAACAAAAGAAAAATAACCAGTTCTGCCCTTAAGCTGTTCTAGGTTTTGTTATAATACTGATATTAAACACAATGATAGAGTTTAATAATCAAGCTTTATATACACTAGATGTTTTGAGATTGGAGGCCTGACAGAACTAGTCCTGCTTGGTTCAGTCTGTGATATCATCACCAACAAATTATATCTGAACTGAGACTTCAGGGATGAATAAAGAAATATATCATTTGATATTATAGGAAGTTTGGAATTAATGCAGATTATTGTCCACAGTTTTGATATTGTTACCTGTCATTCACAATGTTGGCTTCAAATCTTAGTTCTGGTCATCTTTGTGATTATAAGCTGCCTAAAAGAATTATAATAGCATGCTTCCTTTTCCATGTCCAACAGGAGAGGGGGAAAAAAAGTCACAATTCATTAGTTCACGAAGAGTGTCATATACTTAGGAGAATCATATGGGTTGATGGATACTTGAACATTTCAGGATTCTGTGATAAAGGTAGAAGGAAGGTATGAGGAATGTGAAGGGATGGCTTCTGACCAGGCAGTCAACAACTTCTATCACAATGGAGTTCTTAAATACAGCCATCAATGAATAGACTCCAGAGAGGCCATGGTTTCCTGAAATGATGTTAACATTTTTATCTGTGCATATATTCATTTTTCTGGGGAAAGGACCAAATCTTTTAACATATTTTCAATGTGCTATATGACTAACAAATTGAAAATCAACGCTTTAAAAAATGGGATGGAGAATAATCATAATATTCTCTTGTAACATTTTTACTTTATGAATATATTACTTTATTTCGTGCTAATAATGTTTTTGGTAGGCTGGTAGTACCTACATTATTTTCATCAGCATCATCGTCATCATCACCACTATCACGCTATATTATTATATTTTCAGAGATGCAGTAAGTTTCCCAAGGCCACACAGCTGATGAGATCGCTGGGTTTGTTAGGAATTATCACTCACTATTGAAAGATTTTTCTTTACTGTTTGCTTCAATAGAGAGTAGAGAAGGAATAAACAACAATCTCAACTCATTTCCCATATTACCTTTCCTAATTCAATGTTTTTTTGAAAGGTATGACAAAGTTCTTAAAATAGTCTTTGCTTTAAATCTTGGATAAAATCAGAATTAGACAAATAATTTTCATCAAAAGCAAATGGGCTCAGAATAATGGCTAATTTGGGGAAAATAAAGTTCCAATTAAGAATTATTAAATAAGTAAAAACATAGTACATGAATCTATATATAATCATTTAGTTTAAAAAAGAGCCTTTCGGTGGGGGAATGATTAAAATGCAATGATGAATGTATCTAAGCAGTTTTCCAATATGGAAATATGTGGAAAGCAATCCTTAAATTTGTGTTCATTGGATAAGTATTTCCAGACTATAAAGGATTACTCTAACTCAAGTAGAAAAATTAGAATTGTTTATTTTAAATGTGAGTTAACAATCCAATTTTTATTCAGTCAAGCAATCAGCTCCCTTTTTTTTTAAAGTACTGATTTCAAGAGTAATGTTATTTCTTTTTTCAGGTAGGCATAATAACATTTAACAGAGATATTAGCAAGCAGCTAGTTCTGCTTACCATATGTATATAAAGTGATGTGATATGCTATTCTGGTGCTACATGTCAAAGTGTTTGTACTGAATGCTTCCATAATGTCAATAATGATCCACTATTCAAAATTAGATGTAGCCCCAATTTCTCAAATGCTTGAGTGATCATTTTCTTTAGTAATTGAGTTCCTCATAGAATTCCACTGCTCTGATTACTTGCTCAGTAATCTAAGCATATTAATTTGAAAAGCTGCATAAGCGTGTGGCCAGGATAATGGCAGTGAAGTAATTGCAAGGAAATCTTTTACAACAGACTTATTTTCATCTAATAAACTCTTCCCTGATGGTTAAACAGCATGCAATGAATGTGATATGAGTTCTAAAATGTATGTGTGTTAAAATGTCTGTTGAGATAGTTGAAGACTAGATATTCAAGAAGACAATCATTTAAAAAATGTTTTTAAAATAGTGTGTGTGTGTTTCTTTTCAGCTTATTAGGAGGTCTGGATTTTAAGAGAAAGGCCAGTAATTTGTTGAGTGTCCATCAAGTGCCCCAAATTATGCTAGATACCTTTCCTCTGTTGTCACAGGTAACCCTCACATCAACATTGCATAAAATATTTTACTGTCTCTGTTACACAGATAATGAAAAAGGAACCCAGATTGGTGATGTTACTTGCCCAAAGTTGTAAGTCTAGATCTCAGGTCAGTTCTGTCTGATTCTAAACCAATCCATTCTTTGGTTTCTGCCTCATCATGAAAGATTAGCTGTAATTAATTCTAGGGCTATATTCCAGCATTTTAAAAATTGATTATTTATTTATAAAATTTTTTATTGAAATATAATTGACATATAATATACCCTGTTAGTTTCAGGTGTAAATCATAGTGATTTGATATTTATATATATTATGAAATGATCCCCATGGTAAGTCTAGTGACCATCTGTCACCAAAGTTATTACAATATTATTGACTATATTCCCTATGAGATACATTACAGCCCCATGACTTATTTATTTTATAACTGAGAGTTTGTATTTCTTACTCCCCTTCACCTATTTCATCTGCCTGCCCCTCCCCTCCCCTCCCCCCAACCTCAGCCCCTTCTGGTATTTGACAGTTTCCTGTGTATATGAATCTATTTCTATTTTGTTTGTTTTTTAGATTCCACATAAATGAAATCATATGGTTTTTGTCTTTCTCTGACTTATTTCACTTAGCATAATACCCTCTAGGTCCATCCATGTTGTCACAAATGTCAGAGTTTTACCTTTTTTTTTTTTTTTAAGTAGGTTCCATGCCCAGCGTGGAACTCAGTGCAGGGCTTGACCTCACAACCCTGAGTTCAAGACCTGAGTTGAGATCAAGAGTCAGACGCTTAACTGACTGAGCCACCCAGGCACCCCAAGGTTTTATCCTTTTTATTGGCTGAATAATATTCCTGTGTGTGTGTGTGTGTGTGTGTGTGTGTGTGTGTGTGTATATACACACCACTTTATCTAGTGATAAGCACTTCCATATCTTGACTATTGTAAATAGTGTTGCAAGGAGCACAGGGGTACATATCTCTTTGAATTGGTATTTTTGTTTTCTTCAGATAGATACCCAGAAGTGGAATTGCTGGATTTTATGGTATTCTATTTCTAATTTTTTGAGGAACATCCATAGTTTTCCATTGTGCTGCACCAATTCCAGCATTTTACATATATGTATAAGAGCTCAAGTTTCAAAGTTCAGAATTAGATAATGACTCCTAAGAGGAGAGGAGGATTATAAATGTTGTATCTATTCTGTGTAATCTGTAAACATGCATTATACCCTTAAATCACAATATTCTCTATTAGTTAGATGGTTCTTCTTAAACTGTCCATCACAACAAGGCAGAACTCTATATGTGTATCTATTTTTATAACAAGTACAGTTTATTGACTATTAGCTCTTAGGAGGAATGATGAAGAATGCATTTTTTGGTTGGTTTTCCATAAATGATACCAGCAAGACATCTAATTCACTGTGAATATTCAAAGAGTATTTCTAATGCCTTATTGTGCTTGAAAAATTCTGAAGTTTAAGCCCAACTGTTAGCAAGAACACAGGTATTATTGTTGTTTTTATTTTAAATTCTGACCCTAAAGGCAGTTTACTACCTTAAATTTCATTAGATTCTGCTTAAGTGAAGCCCTTGTCAACTTCTGTGGAAACAAATTTATTCGGGAGGCATTTGCTTTACTTTATTTCCTTAGAGAATCTATAGTCCCTCAGTTCATTAACTTAGTTGCTTTTTAACTACCTTAAGCATAAGTAAGGCCTTATTTTGTCAAATTATACAACAGTAAAACATAAAAGTTGAAACGCTGGGGCGCCTGGGTGGCTCAGTCATTAAGCGTCTGCCTTCAGCTCAGGTCATGATCCCAGGGTCCTGGGATTGAGCCCCGTGTCTGCCTCCCTGCTCCGCGGGAAGCCTGCTTTTCCCTCTCCCACTCCCCCTGTTTGTGTTCCCTCTCTTGCTGTGTCTTTCTCTGTCAAATAAATAAATAAAATCTTAAAAAAAAAAGTTGAAACGCTGTGATAAAATAACACACGTATAGTATTAATAAAAGCATGTTTATAGTAGCCCTCAGACTGAAATGTAGATTACCACATTGGTCTATACTGCTATTCTAATGATCTCATATTAAAATTCTATAATGAAGTTTTTGATTTAGTTTCTGGTAACAGGACCTATTGCTTCTTTTCATACCTGGGTTTAAAAAATAAACATATAAATAAAATATAACAAAATGATTAGCTCAGGTTTTATTTTGTTGTGTTTTGTTACTCAGGAAGATTTTGGAATCAAGTAATAATAATATTATATTGCACTTTACAATTTTCAAGTCACTTTATAATAATCATTTGATTCTCACAACAGCACAGCGATGTTATTATGTAGGGCAGGTAATCATCATCCACTTGTGGCTAAAAAGGAACTTGGCCCCGGGGCTGGCAAAGCTTGGTGAGAAATAGGGTAGAGCCTAAGAATGGTGACTTCTTTCCTTGTCATTACCCCAGTTTTCTGTGTCCGCAGTGTTTGTCTCCTGGATAGCACCCTCAGGCCTTTTTCCTTATCCTCACTCCCAGTGACTCCCACCCTTTCTGCTCCTCAAGCTCCTGGGACTCAGGACAAAATAGCCTGAATCTTGTTTTCTCTGACATGTAGACACATTTTTCCTTTAGTCCTTTCAATGTGAAAATCCTACAGTTAAAATGATTTTACTTTTTCCTTGCCTCTAGAGCTCTAAAAATGGAAGAAGTGGTGAGAGACTGGAGAATCAGAGTACATATTCTCTAAATGCCTTATTTCTTATTTGTTCACTATTACTAAGAGGGGAAAAAAAAAGAGGTCTGAACTTAAACTGTATTTCATTCCCCTGAGACAGTAGGTAAGGAATGCGGTAGGCTAATTCCTGGCATCCCCAGAAAAGAAGAAGAAGGAAAAAAAAAAAAAAATAGGTGACTGGGAAATCTGTCAGGCAGATTTACCCAATCAGGAGATACCAGCCTTTCTTTATCCCACATACCTGAATCCTCATCCTTAACTGTCCCTTGTCACCTCAGTTTATAACTCCATCACTTCCACTTGCTCACAACAGCACACCTGCATTCTTAGGATGCAGAAACAGTTGCTTTGGGCTATGTTGGAGGAAAATCCCACTGTACCTGTCTGAAGGGATAGTGAGGATGTTGGAATTCCTAAACAGATCTTGAAAAGGTGAGAGAATACATTGTGTTTCTGGCCCTTTGTTATGCAACTCCAAATGAATTTATCCTGGTGATGTAGTTGTTTAGCACTCCCACAGACAAGTATGTGTCGCGTGTTGTAGCTTGAGAAAAGGGCTGGCATTGTTTACATAAAGAGATAAATTCTAACTTACTGTTTATTGACTTGGGAATCCGTCTTTGGGGGGAAAAACAGGAGGCATATTACTTGAGAAAAACATAGATATTTGAGCTTCAGTCTTAATCAAAAACTGAAAAGTGTTGGATAAAATGTACTTATATGCTTCACATTTAAGTTTCACAGCTTCTTGTGACAAGTAATATGCCCCTTATACAAAGTTGTTCTTCCACTGGTCTTGCTATATTCAGTTATAGCTAGCTTTGAGTTTTTACATGGATTTGAATGTTTGGGTTTGCTACAGAAAGTTCGTTAAGAAAGGTTGCATTTAAAACTTGCTTGGAAATTGTGAGAAAGCTGGGCAAGTACTTGTTTTAAAACAAACAAATGTAAACACAGAACAAAAAGAAAAAAAAAAATAACCCCCAATACAAAAATAACAATGGCAATGGCAGCAAAATAAGCCAGAACAAAGGAAACCTAGGTAAGGTGAATTAAAGGGCTGGGACATGTTTAAAATGGAGATACTGGAAGAGGGGAGGGCTCTTGTTCACTATTATTAATCATTTGAAGGCTCTGAGTATGAAAAATGAAATAGACCTATTTTGTTTGGCAAAGCGAAAGTAAAAACAACAGGTAGAAATTATTGCAGGTTGATACATTTTTTAACCAGGGCAAGTTGGCCCGAGCCTCCGGAAACTATGCCACTATAATCTCCCACAACCCAGAGACCAAGAAGACCCGACTGAAGCGCCCTCAGCCTCAAAGAAGGTCATTTCTTCAGCCAACAGAGCTGTGGTCGGTGTGGTGGCTGGAGGTGGCCGCATTGACAAGCTCATTCTGAAGGCTGGCCCTGCCTACCACACGTATAAGGCAAAGAGGAATTGCTGGCCACGTGTGCTGGGTGTGGCCATGAACCCTGTGGAGCATCCTTTTGGAGGTGGCAACCACCAGCACATTGGCAAACCTTCTACTATCTGCAGAGATGCCCCTGCTGGCCACAAAGTGGGTCTTACTGCTGCCCGCCAGACCGGGCATGTTCAGGGAACCAAGACTGAGCAGGAGAAGGAGAACTAGGGCTGAGGGCCTCAGTGAAGTCTGTCCTGTCACTAAAAAAAAAAATAAATAAATAAATACATAAATAATAAATAAAAATAAAAGAGGAAGAGAAAGAAACTTCTAGTCCTTAGCTTGGTCCCACAAAATAAACTACCTCTATTGGTAGTAAGTTCAATACTTATATTGGAGGTAACATAGATCATAGTGATGTAGCTAGGATCGTTGAACTTGGATCATAAGTCTGAAATGTCTATGATCCCATGACTCTGATACAAAGAGAACATTGAAGAATTGCACACATTAGTTTCCTTGGCATGCTTAACCATGACATGTGGCAAAATACCACCAACTAGCAAAGCTATGCGAATCTTCTTCAGCTTCCTCCTTCTCCATTCTATACTATAGTGGGTAAGAAGGCCAGTAGTTTCAGCTTCCAGAGAGAAATATCCTGGTGAGCCCTACATGATTAAAAAAAAAAAAAAAAAGAAAAAAGTTTAAACAGAATCTTAGAAAACATGTTTCTGTTCAGTAGATTTACTTATTATAATATAATAGCAATCTACTTTGGGTTTAAGGCAACTCTTTTCAACTCTAGTCGAATAAGTCAACTTCATTTTTCCTACAAACCAAAAAACAACTATTGTCTTGTTCCCACCTGTCAAAAAGTCTTAGGTGAAAACTGCAAGGAAGATATCTTGTTACATTTTTTTGTTGTTCTTTCTGATTTATCTTTTTTCTTTCTCTTTCTATGGAGACTAACCCAATTTATTTCTCACAGCATTTATTTTGAGAAAAGAAATAACTAATTTACAGTAATCTCTTGGAGGAGGAAAGAAATCAAATGCATAAAAAATAGACCAGGAAGAAGTTCTTTCCTCATTATGCTATTTTGTGTTCCTAATTTTGCAAAACAAGCAAATGAAAGAAAGGTCTGATTACAACAGTAATTATATCAGAGAAATTTAAATGCCCTAAATTTAGAAATACAAACTAAACTAAGCATGTGTGGCTGGTAGACTATGCATTGAACCCTCAAACATAAAGACTTTTTTTTAAAAAAGATTTTATTTATTTATTTGAGAGAGAGAGTGAGAGAAACAGCATGAGAGGGGAGAAGGTCAGAGGGAGAAGCAGGCTCCCCGCTGAGCCGGGAGCCCAATATGGGACTCGATCCCGGGACTCCGGGATCATGACCTGAGCCGAAGGCAGTTGCTTAACCATCATGCAGACCTGTATTTGATTGCTGCCTGTACCATTTACTAGCTGTGTAATTCTGGGCAATTTATGTAATCCTTCTAAACCTCAGTTTACTGAATTTGTAAACTAGGAATCATAAAAAATACCTACTTCATAAGATTTTATGATAATGCAAATGAAACAGCCTAGGTGAATGAAACATTCACTGAAAGTTTGTGATTATTTTCATTAACTTGAGGGAAGATTAACCCTATAGCTTTACTGATATCTCCTTTTTGGATAGCTCCTCATGTGTAGATTTTGAAAGATAAGCAGTGAGCATTATTTAAAGTGATACTGTGGTTTTTATATTTGCTAAAACTCTCTTTCATGAGTTACTTTATGCAAGGATTTTTTTTCCCTTGTAGAGAGGTATAAGGGTAGATTAAAGAGGAAAAATTGAAAAAGATGCTTGAAAAGCCTGACTGCCTTTTAAATATTTTTGATTCCTGTTCAACTGGAAATTTTAAAGGGAAATAGAGCTGAGCAGGGCAGTGGATACAGTCATCAGTAAATGATAGATACTATTGAATGTAGACTAAATATGTGGATCTTGGGTGAGAGGAAGACTAAACCTCTCTGAGGAGCAATATACATTTTAAGAATGTGTGCTTTCATGTCCACAGTAGCCAAACTATGGAAAGAGCCAAGATGTCCATCAACAGATGAATGGATAAAGAAGATGTGGATGGAACATACTGGAGAATATTATTAATGCTGAGCGAAATAAGTCAATCAGAGAAAGACATGTATCATATGATCTCATTGATATGAAGAATTCTTAATCTCAGGAAACAAACAGGGTTGCTGGAGTGGTGGGGGGTGGGAGGGAGGGGGTGGCTGGGTGATAGACATTGGGGAGGGTATGTGCTATGGTGAGCACTGTGAATTGTGCAAGACTTGAATCACAGACCTGTACCTCTGAAACAAATAATACATTATATGTTAAAAAAAAAAAAAGATAGCAGGAAGGCAAAAATGAAGGGGGGGAGAATCAGAGGGGGAGATGAACCATGAGAGACTATGGACTGTGAGAAACAAACAGGGTTCTAGAGGGGAGGCGGGTGGGAGTATGGGTTAGCCTGGTGATGGGTTTATTAAAGAGGGCACGTATTGAATGGAGCACTGGGTATAATATGCAAACAATGAATCATGGAACACTACATCAAAAACTGTATCGGGCTCCCTGCTCCACAGAGAGCCTGCTTCTCCCTCTCCCTCTCCCCCTGCTTGTGTTCCCTCTCTCGCTGTCTTTCCCTCTGTAAAATAAATAAAATCTTAAAAAAAAAACTAATGTATGGTGATTAACATAATAATAAAAAAGAATGTGTCCTTTCTTTTTAAAGTTGTGATTCAGTCATTTCAATTCAAAATTTGAAAACAAATGTTTTTTGCTTCAAACAGGATTGTTGATCTGAGGAAATCCATGTAGCATAGGGAAGCAAAAAGATAAAGCAGATTTACTAGAAGTATACAGGAAATGAAAAACATTTGTTTCATGGCAGAGGATGTTAGAGTCAGAACAAGAGGTTCTAGTCATAACCTTATGACCTATCTGCATGCTTTGGGGCATGAATTTATCCTTTTAGATCTTAATTCCCTCATCTGTAAAACATGAGACTGGACAAGATACTCTCTAAAAGTTCTTCTCATTTATAAACACCACTATCCTAAGAATTCTATGAAATTATATATTTTTAAGGCTAACCACATATTTTGCCCATATACTGTGATACAAAAATCACTGATTTCTCAAAATCTATTTAAAGGACTACTTGAATTAAAATTACCTGAATTGATTGTTAGAAATGTTGATTTGGGAGTACCAACCTCAGTCCCAAAGCATCAGAGTATTGGCCATGGGATCTAGAATCTGTATTTTTAACAAGCTGTCCAAGCAATTCATAGTTCAGGTGGGTGTTAAAATTTGAGAACTATTACTCTGTTATTAAAGATCAAATATGATATTTGATTAATGTAATATCTTTAGATAAAGTTTTTTTTGTTTATCACAAAGATATTTTACTCTGGTACTTGATAGGAATGAAGATTCCGAAAAGAAAATAATGACATCAAGGAATTTCTAATAGTTTTTTTAACTTATATTTTTGACTTTGTAGAGTTGTTGATTGAGGAAAAAGCTTAATGGAAACAATGTAAGAAAATGAAACAGTTTGTTATTTTTGTGTATTAAAATAATTATAAAATGTGAATAGGAACATAGAAAAAACTTTCTCAGGCACTTGATAATTACTTTTAGAAAATGGAAAATGTATTAGCTCCAGAATTTTGCAAATATTGAATAAAAAATGTATTACAAATGGGTAAGGGAACAAAAACACTTTAGATTTTAATCTAGTTATCTTCAGTATAGTTGTTCCCAAATAAGTCCCTCAAACTTGTAGCTAAGTCAAACAGACTAATAATAAAATAGCATTTATTTATACAACTGTAATAAACAAGTAATTAAAAAAACAGCTTTATTGAGATCTAATTCTCATACCACAAATGCATCCACTTAAAGTGTACATTTCATTGTTTTTTAGTATATGCACGTGGTTGTGCCACCATCTCAGGCAAGTGTTTTTTAACCACTTAAAAGTCCTTCCATTTTTAGGAAGATGCTTGCTCAGCTACTTACATTCCAAACAAGGAATTTCACTCAGCATTTTATTGACAAACCACTTTTATCAGAATGCCAGGGGCTATCTGGGTGTAATTCCGTGGAAGAGTGATTTTGAACTTACACTGCATCATTCGGGATTCTAAAGTAAATTCACCTGAAAGCTTATTTAGTGTGAATGAGAGTTGCCATGCCGCTTGATGAATGCGAAGCTGAAGAAGATTGATGATAGAAAAGAGGTGGGGGGCTTCAGATGGACATGCTGCAAGGGCATAGCTATCACATTTGATTAAAGACTGCTTTGGGGGTTAGATGCTCTTTGATGCTAGATTATTAAGCAATTCCCACCTCCCCAAAGGACATATACAGTTCTACAGATTCTCTTTTGGGCATCCTTGTAGTGTGTGTGTGTGTGTGAATGAGAGAGAGAGAGAGAGAGAGGGTGAGCACATCATTCTACTGTAGGTAACAAAAAAAAAATCATCAAAAAAGCTCCTCTTATTTATGAAGATACTATTAGAAAAATAATAAAAGGTACACAGGAAAGAAGAGGGTTCGTGATAGTTTCTTCAAAGAATAATTGCTATTTGAAGTGATGGATTTGTTATTCATGCTTCTAGTCAGGAGCTCACATTTTTTTAGTTTTTTTTTTTTTTTTTTTTAATTTATACCGGTAACAGTTATTATTTGGCTTCTTCCTTGTCTAATATTTGGAGATGTGTTTAATAAAAGATTAAGATGTATGTCATCATGCAACTGCTCTCATAATTCTGAGTGACTGTAAGTTTATATTTAGCTCCATATTGTGTATGTGTCCTCTTGTGAATTCAGTTATTGCCTTTAGAAAATAATTGGCTCTTTGTAGTGTCAGGAAATTTGTTTTATTGTATAATATGTTTCTCTCCCTTGACATCAAAATTCAAAAAAAGAAAAGCCATATATCAGCAAAATGCCTAAATTCTGACCATTGTATTTTGTACTAAGGAAAGCTAAGTATTCCTTTGTGTGTGAACTGGCAAAGAGGCACAGACCATTTGGAAAATCAAAACAACTGTGTTTTCTACCCAGGCATGGGAGAATGTTTGCATAACTCGGGAAAACTTACAGAAACTGTGACTCTATTGTCAGACTCTTTAAAGCTCTTTTGTGATAGTATTTATTTTACCAACATAGAATCAGTATCAAATCAAAGCTATGTGTTGCTATATAGCTATTTTTAAGTAATTTTTAAAGAATTTAATAGAAACAATATATAATATTTATATGTGTGATAAAGTGTGTCTGTATCTGTCCGTGTGTAGGTGGGCATATGTGTATTTTATCTAGAATTTTTTTTAAGAGCCATCTATTGGGTTCTCATTCTTGAATTGCTAATCTTTCTAAGACTGATATAACTAAGAGAAATTGAATCTCTAATCTAGATATTCAAAATGATGTATGACTTTCTCATTGTTATTTCTTAGGTTATTTCATCCTAAGATGAATGTGCAAATAGAGAATGTCAGAGGGGCATAATATATATATTGTAATCTAATGTATATATATTAGATTCTTGTAGTCTTATGTGTAACAGTAGTAAAGTAGGGTAAAATATTAAAGGCAGAACTAAAAGGCTTGTAATTAATAAGCATTCTCAGCAATCCTTCACTACAGTTCTCAGAACTTATTTATTTTGGTTTATAATGTGTAATATGTAATATGTTAATGCTCAAAGCTTGTTTCTTCATGACTTGAATAATCTCAAAGTATATAAAGGTATCTCAAATTATAACCAGCCTCTTTTTAAATTTTTAAATTTTTTCTACCAGCCTCTCTTTAAAAAAAATAAATTAGCTTAAGTTCTCCCACAAGTTTAGGATTGTTCATCAATTCAGCCTCATTCCTTTATACAATTAAAATTGAAACTCATGGTCTCTACATCTGCCAGCAATGAAATGCAATGAACAAAATAATGTTGATGATGATTTAAAATGACTTGCCCATAGTAAAACAGCAAATGGAAGGGAAAAGGCTCTTTCTGGGTAAGAGACTTGAATGGAGATCAAAATTAAGCAGTTGGATCAAATATATTTTCATTCTTAATTTATAGTTTCTTTTAATTTTTTTAAAGATTTTATTTATCAGAGAGAGAGAGAGAATGAGAGAGAGAGCATGAGAGAGAGAGCATGAGAGGGGGGAGGGTCAGAGGGAGAAGCGGATTCCCTGCCAAGCAGGGAGCCTGATGTGGGACTCGATCCCGGGGACTCCAGGATCATGACCCGAGCCGAAGGCAGTCACCCAACCAACTGAGCCACCCAGGCGCCCCCTTTTAATTTCTTTCTTAGTGACTTAAGTAGTAAGTAGATTTACATACTAATTAGTTGTTTATACTAAGTATCTTTCGGAAGGTTTTTTTTTTTAAGTTTTTAATTTTAATTCCAGTACAGTTAACATAGAGTGTTATATTAGTTTCAGGTGTACAATATAGTGATTCAACAATTCTTTATATCACTCGGTGCTCATTATGATACACTCTTAATTCCCCTCTCCTATCTTACGCATAGCCCTAACCATGTCCCTTCTGGTAACTATCAGTTCTCTACAGTTAAGAGTCTATTTTATTTTTCTTCTTTAAAGATTTACTTATTTATTTATTTTGGGGAGGAGGGGCTAAGGGAGAGGAAGAGAGATAATCCCAAGCAGACCACACTGAGTGCAGAGCCCAATGAGGCTCCGTTTTACAACCATGGGATCATGACCTGAGCTGAAATCAAGAAAGTCCATCCCTTAACTGACTGAACCTTGCAGGCACCCAAGTCCATTTCTTAAAAAAAAAAAAAAAAAAAAAAAAAAAAAGTCTGTTTCTTGATTTCTCTCTCTTTTTCCCTTTGCTCATTTGTTCTGTTTCTTCAGTTTCACATATGAGTGAAATTATATGGTATTTGTCTTTCTCTGACTGACTTAGTTTACTTAATATTATACTCTTTAGCTACATCCATTTTGTTGAAAATGGCAAAATTTCATTCTTTTTTATGGCCATTATGTATGTATATATCACATCTTCTTTATCCATTCATCTATAGATGGACACTTGGGCTGCTTCCATAATTTGGCTGTTGTAAATAATGCTGCAATAAACATAGGGGTACATGTATCCCTTTGAATTAGTGTTTTTGTATTTTTAGGGTAAATACCCAGTAATAGAATTACTGGATTGTAGGGTATTTCTATTTTTAAATTTTTGAGGAATCTGCATACTATTTTCCACAGTGGCTGCACCAGTTTGCATTCCAACAACAGTGTTTGAGCATTCCTTTTTCTTCACATCCTTGCTAACACTTAACTATTTCTTTTGTTTTTGAGTTTAGTTATTCTGACAGGTGTGAGATAATACCTCATTGTAGTCTTGATTTGTATTTCCCTGGTGATGAGTGATGTTGAGCATGTTTTCATGTGTCTGTTGGCCATCTGTATGTCTTCTTTGGAGAAATGTCCATGTCCTTGGCCTATTTTTTAATAGAATTATTTGTTTTTTGAGTTGTATGAATTCTTTATATATTTTGGATACTAACACTTTATCAGATACATCATTTGCAAATCTCGCATTCAGTAGGTTGCCTTTTAGTTTTGTTGTTTCCTCCACTGTGCAGAAGTTTTTTTTTTTTTATTTTGATGTAGTCCCAACAGTTTATTTTTGCTTTCATTTTCCTTGCTTCAGGAGACATATTTAGAAAAATGTTGCTATGGCCAGTGTCAAAGAAATGACTGCCTGTGTTCTCCTCTAGGATTTTTATGGTTTCAGGTTTCACATTTAGGTCTTTCATTCATTTTGAATTTATTTTTGTGTTTGGTGTAAGTAAGTGGTCCAGGTTCATTCTTTTGCTTGTAACTGTCCAGCTTTCCCAACACCTTTGTCAAAGAGACTGTCTTTTTCCTGTTGCTTATTCTTTCCTCCTGTGTTGAAGTTAATTGACCATATAATTGTGGGCTTATTTCTGGGTTTTCTATTCTGTTCCATTGATCTATGTGTTTATTTTTGTGCCAGTACCATACTGTTTTGATTACAGTAGCTTTTTAATATAACTTGACATCTGGAATTGTGATGCCTCCAGCTTTTTACTTTTTCAAGATTGCTTTAATTATTCCAGGTCTTTTGTGGTTCCATACAAATTTTAGTATTGTTCTAGTTCTGTGAAAAATGCTGTTGGTATTTTGATTGCATTAAATCTGTAGATTGTTTTGGATAGCATGGATATTTTAGCAATATTTGTTTTTCCAGTCCATGAGCACAGAATGTTTTTCCATTTCTTTGTGTCATCTTCAATTTCTTTCATCAGTGTTTTATAGTTTTCAAAGTACAGGTCTTCACCTCTTTGGTTAGGTTTATTCCTGGGTATCTTATTATTTTTGGTGCAGCTGTAAATGGGATTGTTTTCTTAATTTCTTTTTCTGCCACATCATTATTAGTATATAGAAATGCAATAGATTTCTGTACATTGATTTTGTACCCTGAAACTTTACTTAATTCATTTATCAGTTCTCATAGTTCTTTGGTGGAGTCTTGAGGGTTTTCTATATATAATATCATATCTGCAAATAGTGAAAGTTTTACTTCTTCCTTACCAATTTGGATGCCTTTCTTTTCTTTTTTTCCCCCTCTGTTTGATGTGGCTAGAACTTTCAGTACTTTGTTGAATAAAAATGGTGAGGGTGGACATTCTTGTATTTTTCTCTTTCAGAAGTTTTAAAAGTTGACCTTTCTTGAAAGTAGGTCACCAAAATATGGTTATTTTAATATTCATTTTGTCCCTTTCTATACTGCTAAATAGAATAAAAAATTTGTTGATAATATATAAGTAAACTTTCAAAATAACCATAATCTGTTTTAACTGTTTATTTTTTTATATAATACCACAAACTTTGATCCGAGTCTCTTGGGTACATTTTGGGTTGCTGTAACTCACCAAAGCTGGGTGTTTAAAGAAAGAGTCCATGAAAATGTGTTCAAAAAATGTGCTGGAAAGAATCATAGAAATTAACCAAATTGAAGCAAGGTTAGACAAAGACAGCTTGAAAAACTTTTTATTCATATGAAACTTGAGTATAATATTTTCAACTCAATGCTGTTCAAAACATTCTTGGCAAAATAAGTTATGTTTGAAAATAATTTGATACATAACTTTCATAATTCAGTGTTTTAGTAAATTCAGTATTTTAAGAAAATACCTAATTTAGCCAACTCAAAGTGTGATTTCACTTTTTTTTAGAAACAGGACCCTGTATTCTTAAAACTAATTTAATTATATTTTTCACTGTTAAGGTAGGTTATCTGGAAGTGGATTTGGAAGTTGTAAATAGTTTAAATTGAGGTGGATGGAGATAGTCGCAAATGGAAATTGATTCATGCTGAAAAGTGCCTCAAGAACTTTGAGATTCTATTCTACTTAAATAGGATAGAATTATTTAGGACCTTGATGATTTAGTAGAGATTGTACAATAGTTAATGAAATTTATAAATGGGTCCCAAATTGGTAGATGCTACCAGAGTTTATTAAGAATAAAGAAAAAAAAATTAAAGTGTACAAAGAAAGATAATGTGAAAATCCCTTAAAGGAATAATCCTAGAAAACAAAACTAAATTCTGATATTTAGGGATGTTGGTAAAAGCACCATACTAAGCAATTTCATGATATTCATAAAATGACACATTAATTATGCTTTTACACAGATGGAATAGAAGAATACAGCATTTAATCACATTCTGATTTATTATTTTAAATTGAGGGATTTTAATACCAAAATGTATGTATTCCATCATATCAATAAAATGAAGTAGTTAACAAAAAAGAAAGAAGAAAGAAAGAAAGAAAAAAGAAAGAAAGAAAAAAGAAAAGAAAAGAAAAAGATAGTGAGCTTAGGGTGTATTTATTCACCTAAGTGGTGGAACACTTAGCATATTCTGAGGTATATGAAATACATGACAATCAAATTATACAAGGAAAAAAACTGTCACAAAATGAGCCCCAGGGTCAGAATTTATTAATTTCTCAAAAGTTAGTTGTGAGAGCTCTAGTTTGATATCATTCATTTGCCATATTTGATATTAGGGGACAGTTTATATTTTTAAAACTTAACTGAGATCAATTTTGTAAAAATAATGTTTTGAAAAACATTGAATTGAAAATATACTCAGGTTCATATAAATACAAAGTTTTCAAACTATCTTTGTCTATTCGTCCTTCAATTTGTTTTTTATGGATTTTTTTTTCCCACCACATTTTCTTTTGTTGAGGGAAGGTTTTCCAGGACTCTTTTCAAACCTTTTGTGAGTAACAGCATTCCAAAGTGTATGCCAAGAGGTTTAGATCAAAGTTTGCAGTATTATCTAAAAAAAGAGATATTACAGTGCTCTAGTCTGGAGTGTTTATCAGTTCTTTCCAGTTTCTAAGTTGTGTTAGTAATAACATTTAAGTATCAACTAAAGAAAAAATATGTCATAGACTGGTTTGTAAATGAAACACTTTGGTACATAAAATTGATCAAAATAGTTGGTGTCCAATAGAGATATATTTCTTTGATATATTTTCATTAATTTCTAAATTGTCTAGATTGTTTAATGTTTCTACCATATGAAAAGACACTTATTCAAATGTTTCCAGTATTCTTTACTGTAATTTGAATATTGAAGAAAGTCATTAACTAATTTTTATTAACAAATATTTTTATAGTTACGAAACTCAATATTTACTAGCTCAGAATAAGTTTCAAAAGTCTATTTATTGAATTTATGAAATATCACAATTGAAATGACTTTAGTAATGTTTCTTTATAAACTTTTTATTGTTTAGTTTCTGCTTTGGCTTCTGTTGTGTTACATTTCAGTTGATTAGAGGATGGTTTAAAAATGTGAAAGAAGTAATGTGTTTAATTCAGTTGTTGGAATTATCTATATCCATGCAATTGTCAGAAAAATCTTTGCTCCTGCATTGAGCTGGAATGAATGATAAGAAAGCGGTGTTCTCTTCATCGTTAGGAACAATCTGCTGCCTAAGATTTAATTAGTAAATAAAAAAAGGAGGAGGAAGGTGGAAGAGAAAGAGAAAGAATAACAGAAACAAAGGAAAAAAAGAGGGTAAAAGCAGGGAGGAAAGGGAGAAAGAAGAAAGCAGTTTAGGGTTTTCTACTCATTTTAGAGCTGTTCAGTTTAACCTAGTCACAGATATTTCTGCTGTTTGCAATCTTAATTAATCACTTCAGTACAAAAGGAGAGACAAGAACCTATTTCTATATATATCTGAGTTCTATCTCACCTTTTAAAGAACTACATATATATCTTATATACTTAAATAGTTAATTTAGAATAGATTTACTTTTAATGTGATCATTTCATCTTATATAATTTAGAGAGGGCACCTGCCAATAAACATATCAGTAATTTTTTTCCAACAAATATTTAATGAGCACCAACTTAATACATTTGTGGACAAAACAGATATTCTTATTTCATAGAGTTTATAATATCATAGGGAGACAGATAATAAATTCGTGGAAAAATAGTTGCATAATTTCTAATTCAGTGAATCTTGGAAATTTTACCACCAAAAACTCCTACTAAATAAAAGGAATGGTTCAGGGTGCCTGAGTGGCTCAGTTGGTTAAGCGACTGCCTTCGGCTCAGGTCATGATCCTGGAGTCCTGGGATCGAGTCCCGCATCGGGCTCCCTGCTGATCAGGGAGTCTGCTTCTCCCTCGGAGCCTCTTCCCTCTCATGCTCTCTATCTCTCATTCTCTCTCAAATAAATAAATAAAATCTTAAAAAAAAAAAGGAATGATTCAATGATATATGGCAGCAAAACAAGAATTGCTTCATTTAACAGTATTATATTTGAGAAGACAGGCAAGTTTGAATTCCCGTTTCACAAAGTAAACAGGGTCTTTCTCTGTTTCAAGTTACTCTAGTACAGTCCGTTGAAAGGTAAGGGATCAAGGGAGATTCCTCTCAGTCCTCCCAACCCACCATCATCACTTAAGATCTGAAATAAAAATTCTGAGAGAGACTTCAGGACTCTGTGCCTATGCAGGAAGGATCTTCACTTTCTTTAGGGTCCAACCAGGTGGTTTTACCTCAAGACAAAATACTGATAAAGGAAGTGAAGAGTTGAACTGTTTCCAGAGTTGTACTGAACGTCTTTAAGTCATGATCTTGACAATTGCTCCAGGGCATCTTCTGTTTTTCTGTATTTGTTTACCAGACCCCAAATTTATGAGTCTTTGGATTTGCTCTTATCTTCCCAATAGATTTCTCTTGTGTGTATTTTAGCATGGATGTGGTTGTGGCTTTCTCTGCATTTGTCATTTTTGTCTCATCTAAAGCTTTCCACTAAGGAATTCCTCATTGTTTCTGCTCAACTGATAGAATCCTTTTTCCAAATTTGTTATGGATACATTTCTTTAAAAACTGTCTCATTTGTGGTTTAAAAAGATTTAGAACTTGAGGAAAGATGGATGCATGTGATCAGTTTGTTGAAATGATAGGGGCCCTCTCTCCTTTTCTAAGAACTTCATACTTGTTTGTATAAACAGACCTGAGAGTATGTTTAAGTAGAAATACAAAAACAAAATCATTCTATTTTGTGCCTGTATTAGGTGCTTATCAATTTGATACCTGTAGTTTTTCTTAATTGGCTATGAAGGGGATATTGCACTGCTCAGGGAAGCAGATGGATTTAGACCACTCATTGTGGAAGAGGAGACTCCAAAATTTGTAATACAGAGAAGACCATAGTCTGAAAGCTGATGTTTAAAGAAACAAATTCATTTTGTCTTTGCAAGTAAAAATGACAGTGGTAAATATAGAGAGATTTGAGATTCATAGTTATCTCGGACATTCACTAGAGAGCCTACTCTTCTAAAATGCAATAATGTGATGAGTTATTTAAAAATTGAGGATAGGTAGCATTAACAGTAGGTGACATTCTGCTTCATCCTTCCATATCTACTTTTCTCTATCCTGTTCTACATCTCCTTTGCTTTACTCTCTTATTTTATTATCTCATTCTCTACTTTTTTTTCTATTTCCCCATTCTTTTATTCTTTATTCTGCCAGTAGTATCTCCCCCCACCTTGGAACTAAAAATTTGATGACCCCATCTCTAATCTAAATTATTAATTTGAAAAATTCACTTAACATATATTTATTGGATTTCTGCTATGTGTCCAGTAGTATCCTAGACCATATGATAGAGAGGTGTATACAAAGTAAAATCCTAGCTTCAAAGAATCTTACATTCTCTACACCTATCCTGATACCATAGCCACTAGCACATGTAACTACTGAACACCTGAAATGTGGCTAGTCCAAATGGAGATGCGTTTTAAGTGTAACAACACACCAGACTTAAAGACTTAGTAAAAAGAAAATAATATAAAATCTCTAATAATTTTATACTGATTACATGTTTTTACATAATATTTTAGATGTACTGGGTTAAATAAATATATTATTTAAATTAATTTCACCTGATTTTTTTTTTTTTTGGTGTGTGTGTTTTACTTTTTAATTGTGGCTGCTAGAAAATTTAAATTGCCTGTGTTGCTCATCTCTCTAATCTGAATAATTAATACATATCTACTGATTTGCATGGTAAAAAATGAACCAATTTCTTTTTTGAAAATGTGTTTTTCACTGAATTTTTCTCCCATTTTTTGTTTCATTTGCAAGAAACTTCAGAACTTTTTTTTTTCTTTTTGAGGGAGAAACTCAAACACAGAGGCATTAGATGATTTGCCTAAGATTATTTAGGGAATTGATGCAAGACATAATAAATAAATTGAAATCTTATGGCTTTCAAACACATGTCTACATATAAAAAGCCAGAAAGAGTAACAAATATTGGTTGTATGAAAAATAAAAACAAATATTCACATGATTTTAGGGAACTAACGTAGGTTAATTAGGTGAATGTTTTAGCCTCTTTCCTCAAACTCTTCTACAAAGGCAGGCTGAATATTGCTTTTGTCAGTCTCTCTGCTGATGCCATATTAACTGGCATAAATGTGATGTCCTGAACAATAGACTATAATTAACAGTGTTCAACGTGATGCTATTTGAATAAATGAAAATGCAAATTGAAAAGATATTAAAATAGTGCCAGTATTAATAAGTGTGGTTATAACAAGGAGAATGGTGAATTTTAATTTCAGATGTGATGAAATGATTAAAAACTAGTTTTCCGTGTATGAGACTTTAAGACGATAAACTGACATTTAACTGAGGAGAAGTTTATTATAGAAATCAGTTTGCTGACATAGAAAAATGTATCCTCTTCACAGCCACATTATGCCTTAACATCTGGAGAGTTAGACTTGTAAAGTTTTACTTCTACTATGGGACTCTAACTTTTAAAGCATTGTCCAACATATTAATGTACTTGTATTTTAGTATCTTAAAAGTCTTTTTTCTTTTTATTATATAGGATGATAAAATCTTCTGAAATTAAATATACTATGTAAGTTTTTAGATTTCTCACTTTTCATCATTCATAACAAACTCATAATTTTATTCTGAATAATCAAGATTTGAAGGTCTCTGATGTTTTGAAAAAATACCCTCAAAGCTTATATTGGCATTGGAAGTTGTGACACAGATTGTAATAAAGATGAATCACAAATATATATAAGTAATCTGAAGTGCCTTTTGTTGCTCTTTAGTTATTGGATTAGTTAACTCATCTTAAATTACTATTTCTACTTAAAAGTACATCTCAAAAGTACAGATGGCAACTAGACTTATCATGGGGATAATTTCATAATATATAAAATAAAACCACTATGATATACACGGGACATTAATAGGATATTGTATGTCAATTATACTCTGATTCAAAAAAAACTCTCAAGGTGAATAAATATTTAATTGAAATTAGAAACAAACAAAAAGAGTATTCATTCTCTCCCTATGCCAGGGCATGATAACAAATTTATTGAGTGCCTACTATGAACCAGTCACAGTGCTAGATACTTTTATAAACATCTCATTCTAGTCTTTTAAGTTTAATGATAATCTCACAAAGTAATTGTTATTGTCTATCTGAATGGTGAAAAAGAACTAAAACAGACTGTCTTATTTGTCTTTGCTAAATATCTAGGCAAATATTTATTTTATAATGTGTTCAATAAGTAATTACCAAATAAATATGCTAATGAATATATTATACATTTCTTAAGTATTTTATCTTCTATGTGTTTCCACTTTTAGATGACTGGAACATCAGAACAGACTAACAATGGTGATAATTATATATTTTCTCTGATAATGTAAATAATAAAGTTCTCAAATCAGTGGGCATTAAGTTAGTTTTCAGGGGATTTATTTTTTAATTTTGAATTTTTTTGTTTTCGATTTTTTTTTCAAAATTTTATTTAAATTCTAGTTAGTTAACATATAATGTATTATTGGATTCAGGAACAGAATTTAGTGTTTCATCACTTATCTCTAACACCTAGTGCTCATCTTAACAAGTGCCCACCTATTTAGCCCATCTCCCACCCACCTTCCTGTAACAACCCTCAGTTTGTTCTCATCATTAAGAGTCTCATGGTTTGAGGGCACCTGGGTGGCTCAGTTGGTTAAGCGACTGCCTTCGGCTCAGGTCTTGATCCTGGAGTCCTGGGATCGAGTCCCACATTGGGCTCCCTGCTCAGCAGGGAGTCTGCTTCTCCCTCTGACCCTTTTCCCTCTCATGCTCTCTATCTCTCAAATAAATAAACAAAATCTTTTTTAAAAAAAGTCTCATGGTTTGCTTCTCTCTCTCTTTTTTTCTTCCCATGTGTTCATCTGTTTTGTTTCTTAAATTCCACATATGAGTGAAACCATATGGTATTTGTCTTTCTCTGACTTATTTCACGTATTATAATACACTCTTGCTCCATCCATGCCGTTGCAAATGGCAAGATTTCATATTTTTTTATGGCTGAGTAATATTCCTGTGTTGTGTGTGTGTGTGTGTGTGTGTGTGTGTGTGTGTGTGTGTGTATGTATGTGTGTATACACACCGCATCTTCTTTATCCATTCATCAGTTGATGGGCATTTGGACTCTTTCCATAGTTCGGTTATTGTTGATAAAGCTTCTATAAACATTGGGATGTATGTATCCCTTCAAATCTGTATTTCTGTATCCTTTGGATAAATACCTAGTAGTGCAATTGCTGGGTCATAGGGTAGTTCTATTTTTAACTTTTTGAGGAAACTCCATACTGTTCTCCAGAGTGGCTGTACCAGTTGGCATTCCACCAACAGTGTAAGGGGGTTCCAGGGGATTTTATTTTAAGTGGGTCATAGTTTTGGGATTTGTTTGTTTGTTTCCCCCTCCTCATTTTGTCATATACTGTTGCTGTATTTTCAAATTAGAATTTACACAATGGTTAGGTGAGTCCCTTGTAATTTAATATTCTGTGATGCTTGCTGTAAGTTTGGTAGACCAGAGTATCCTCCCTCAGATTGAATATGTTAAATTGAAAAGTACCTCAGTTAGATTACTTGTTTTCTGCTGGGGAGATTTATACCCAGTAGTGGGTTATAGACCCAAATCCTGCAAAAAAAATATTTTCTTTAAGTATCTCTTCTAATACAATTTCCTCAGCATGAAATTTTCTTTGACTACCAAAATGATGATCCTCTAGCTTAGCAGAATCATAGAGCTGTAAATCTGTTGAACATTGTTCAACTCATTTAATCAACTTTGCCCTCAAGGAAATACATGCCAGAGTTTCATGACCCAATATTCTATATGGAAACTAGCAGGTATCAGACTCACAGCTTTATTTCTACTCTTCACTGCTAACCTTTATCTCTTTAATTGAGGAGAGGAGAAAATTGAGGGGAAGATATTTTATCAGTATATATTGATCAACCTTTGATATTTTAGACAGAAGATGTCTAGGGGTCAAACTATATGACTTCAAAATACCTTCTGGTATTTTAACGCTTCTTCAGAGTCTTTTATAGAAATATCATTTCGAGAATGAATGTAGGTAGGAATGAGATGTTTGATAGAGAAAATACCAACTCTAAATGTTATAAACAAAACTTTCCTCAGACTCATTCTTATAACTAGTGTCTAAAATATGATAGAGTTTTAGATATTCAGGATCTTTGATCTCCTCTGTAATGTATGAATGAATAAATGAGAAAAGGAAATTTCTCTGGAATGCTTTATAACTATCTCATTACTTATGAGAATAATTCTAGATATACTGTAATTTGGCTAGTAACATTCAGAAAAAGGAGTTCCATATGAATACAGATTTAATTAACATTTAATGCCTATTATTTGCCAGAGAGTAAGCTTATGTTTTTCAGTTATTGTCATTTATGTCAAAATCAACAACCAAATATTTTTATTAAGCGATTCTCATCTGGACCCATTCATCTCTGCATCAGTTATTCTACAGAAATTGTGGGGGATATATATACACACTGTGGGTGGGATAAAGGTAGAAAAAGTAGCAACTGCTTTTCCAAAAATTCAAAACAGTGTTATCTCTTTCTTAGTTATGATATATGGTTTGGGGACTTTAATCTTTTATGTCTTTGGACATTTGAGAACATGTAAGCTATTGTTCAAAAGTCTTAAACCATCTATAATTCCTCCAGAACATTTTGAATCAAGGTATGATTGGTGGCCTCTTTTGGGGCAAGGGAATAAGTTGAGTGTTTTTATTTTTTTAAAAGAAGATATTAACTTTGCCTCATATCACCTGCTATTTGAAGCAAATATATAAAATTCCTATATTTTAGACATTAACCTGTGACTTCAATCTCATGTTATGTATATGAGAGCAAAATATCCCACAGATTGTTATTTGAAAGGATCAGTCCTAGAGACATACTAAGCATTTACTCAACCCTTAATTTTGTATGCTTCTCATTTAGATAAATGATCAGAGAGCAACAAACTTGATCTATATTACTTAAAATCCCTCCTGAAATGCCATTCAGTATAGCAATTTAACATTGTATTCTTGAGAGAGATAAGACAAGCTAAATGGTAATTATTTCTGCATACTTTTGTTTATAATTGGTATTGAATAGATTTTATTATGTAATTCAAAGTACTATTGTAAAATACTTGCAAAGAATTCGCTTTAAAAAGTTTGTTTTTGCCAATAATCAGTGTGATTTATTTTTTTAGTAAGGCAGTGGCAGCTTTGAACCTCTTAGTTTTTCCCTTTTTTGCCTGGAGTTCTAAGAGCTAATATTTGTATTTAGTCAGAGAAGCTGCCCTGCTGTAGTTGAACTATATGTTCTCCTCATCTCTTCTTTTTTTATTAAAATAATAGAGATTTTAGAACTAATGGGAACCTGCGAGGTCATGTGATCCACCTCCTTGGTTAGCAAAAGGGGAAACTGAGAGTTTGAAAGATTAAATGATGGAGCCAAGAACACACAGGTAATAAGTAATAAATTATTACTTCCATAATAAATTGGAACATAGGCCTTCTGGCTTCAAGTTTGATACACATTTTTATTGCCAAGTCTGTTCTCTTACTCATTTTAATGATTCAATGATACTTAGGTCTCATCTTAAACCATCTCTAGTGGTTTTTAAAAATATTCGGGAGTGGGGCGACTGGGTGGCTCAGTCGTTAAGCATCTGCCTTCAGCTCAGGTCATGATCCCAGGGTCCTGGGATCGAGCCCCGCATTGGGCTCCCTGCTCCACAGGAAGCCTGCTTCTCCCTCTCCCACTCCCCCTGCTTGTGTTCCCTCTCTTGCTGTGTCTCTCTCTGTCAAATAAATAAATAAAATCTTTTAAAAAATATTTGGGAGTAATAAATTGTGGAAACCATAATATTTTTTAGTCAATTGAAAATGTCATCCAGAAATCTGTACCATTAGACTGTATTTATATTTACAGAAGACATAAAGAATTTTAATTGCATTTTAATCATTATTTTTCTAAGTCAAATCATAATTATTAAATAAGTAAATTTGTAAGCAAGTATTCATAATAAATTTTCCAAAAGTGATAGAAGATATGCATCTAAACTTTAAGGATTAAAATTAGGGCGTTATTTTCAAAATGTAACCACACTGACTATTAGAATTTAAATTTACTCAGAAACTGGACTCCTTTTACCAGTCAGGCAAGTTAGGACATGGAGTTTAATAAATACTGAATAAAATAAGGAAGAAATGTGGATTTGATGAAGATTGTTAGCAATTAGAGCAAGTTATTTCACTATTAAGATGACAAGCTCTAAATGGAAATCAGCTATGAGTGAAAATGCAATTTTATTGCCTGGTATTCCCAATGCCATGTAATTAAATAAAGAAATGGGGTGGAGGGGCAAAGGGGAGTCCAAGCCTGACTGTTCAGGCAAGGCCACCATCCATCATGCATGAGCTTGCTGCCGTCACAGTGCTGAGATGGGGTTTATTTGTGTTTGTATATACTCAGGAAGAGTTTTAGTTACAGTTTTTTTCCTATTTGAAATATTCTATCTCAAGTGGAAGGAAAATAATAGACTTGCTGAATTAAAAATGGAAGTTCAATTAAATGGTATATTTTGGGGGGTGCAAGTATGAGAGAGTTTTTACTTCTTAATATGAAAATCAAACATGAGCAGAATGCTTCTCCATATTATCTACTATTGCATATAAATATGAATTTTATGCATTATATTTTTAAAGCATTGAGTTGGAATGTTGTGTGTATGAATAAATACACACTCACAACTTATCTATGTATAATAAGCAACCAAAGTATATATTTCATGTTTAACATATTTACTTATTCAAATACCAGGAGGTTCAAATGAAGTGTTTTAGGATGTCTAAAGAAGACACAGGCTATTTAAGATATATACATATAGTTTTTTTTTTTTTTTTCAGAAAACCATTTTGACTTTTGAATATGTCTCTTTTTAAAATTCATTAAGTATGTGAACTTCTGTTAACAGATACATTTCTATTAATGTTCAGGGATATAATTAGGAATATAATCTACAATTAGGTAAATATTTAGTTGCTTATATTTTATTTTTGTTTACTTTCTAAATTATTTTATAAGGTATTGGCATATATTCATCTGTGGGACTATTTTAATCAATAAAAATCAGCAAATTAGATCATAATATTTTATATTTAAGTTTTTAATATTGTAAGGCATACTGAAAGTGTTTCGAAATATTAAAAGTTTCTTGGCTTTTTCCTTACATTTGTCTCATCATAGCTTCCTTTGCCAAAGAAAATGTATGGCTATATTATGAATGTAAAGAATAATGTCAACTACACTGTAGGTAATAAAAGGAGAATTAAAAAGTTATAGAGTGCATTTTTCTATGTAATCTTGGCCAACTGAATATTATTAATTGTTAGAAAAATATTAATAAAGAGAAAATGAAAAAACGTGAAAAATATTAAATGAGACGACTTATAGAATTTGACAGTGTCTTGCTCAGAATAAGCAGTCACAACATAGCATATATTAATATTGATAATGGGATACTAATTGGTTTTTCTTTTTTCCTTTCTTTCTTTTTTTTTTTTTTTTGGTATAAGCTCTCTAAAAAGAGTAATATCTTAGGAAACAGGTTTTGTTTTATTAAGTGTACCGCAATGAAAAAGGCTTAGTTGTTACTGTATCCAGTTTCAAAGGAAGAGAGAAGGGATTAGCTATTATAAAATAAACATGTTAATTTGTCATTCATAAGTTGGGCATTCATAAAACTAAATGTATATATATATATTCCTTTTATATGCGAAGAAAACATTTAAATGCCTTATTAGTGTTTTAATGTTAAGTTTATATTTTTCTCTTCATTGTCTTAATTATATGTGTTATACATCTTTATACATGCATACTAACATATACATAACACAATACTAAATGAAGTTAAATAATTTGGAATTTTCATAGTATGTGATCTTTTTCTGATTACATAAAAATGAGATGTTTGTCAGATTGCCTATTTTTCATTATGTACTGCAATGATCCTATCACATAAGCTATTGTAGTGATTTTTTTCTATGCTGAAGATCTTCTAAAGAACTTCAGCTTAGAAAAGCTAGGAGGGCTCAAATTCTTGAATTATAAGCCTGGAAATGTCATAATCTAGAAAATGGGGTGTGAATTTTCCTTCCATTTCTACTCCAGTGGCATCATTATTTCAAGGAAGGGTTCTGGTCCATTTCTGATTTATATCTAGTATAAAGAACCAAAAGTTCATTGATATTTTAGGGGTGCCTGGGTGGCTCAGTTGTTAAGCATCTGCCTTCGGCTCAGGTCATGGTTCCAGGGTCCTGGGATTGAGCCCCGCATTGAGCCCCACATTGATCCCCGCGTGGGGCTCCCTGTTCAGCGGGAAGCCTGCTTCTCCCTCCCCCACTCCCCTGCTTGTGTCCGTCTCTCTCTGTGTATCTCTCTGTGAAATAAATAAATAAAATCTTTAAAAAAAAGTTCATTGATGTTTTATCAGTAATTTAGTACATCAAGTGCGGTTTTTGTGGGGCTGGCTTAGGGATACATTTGGACACCTGGGTGAATGGTAGAAATATGTCTCTGGATATACTGGATATGTTTTCTTTAGATTACAGTGAGCTCTCTGTGCCTGACTCACCCAAACATGGACCTAACTTTTCTAGATGTGTACTGACTTTAGCATGTGGAGGAAATTTTCCTCAGGGTACCCAACAAAAAAATTAAAAATATTTTTGTTACTAGTTTACTAGAAAAATGTTTCCAAATTCATGAATTGGTTGAAGTATCAGAGGGAATTGGGAGAGAATTAGGTTTACTGACTTTACATGATTGGTTCTAAAGCCAAAATATAAATTGTCAAACAACCCCACCACTACCATGAACTGTACAGAAAACTTAATTTCCCCTTCCAGATTCTTCCCTTCCTTTAAATGTTTATTGTGAGTGTTCCTTGTATCAGTACTGTATTTTCTGCTGGGAATATAATGAATAAGATAAACCTCTGCCCATCAAGAAACTTAAAATCTTATATGGAGATAAATATATGTAAGTAAATGAATGCAATAACATGGAATAGGTACTATGCTAGAAAGCTTTAGGCATCCCAACTTAGCCACAAGGAATGAATAATCTTCCTAGGGCTTAGGTTTGTAGAAGCGATTCAGATTATGTATATTTAAAATGAGACTTGAAGTATCAGTAGATTTAATGCAGGATGAGCTTTTCCTAGGGCTTAGTCAAAGCCATAGATGTTTGAAATAGCATGGTAAATTTGGGGAGCTGAAAATAATTATTAATGCTGGAGTGTGCAGGACTCTGGCTTTAGCCTGGTTTCTAAAAAGAAATGAGGCTATGGATGAGCTGTGAGGAACAATATGCCCAGTTCTGTCACTTGAGGCTGAGTGGATGTCGATGCCATTTATAATGCTAAGAAATATAGGAGGAGGAACAGATTTGAAGAGAAAAGGTAAAGATTCAATTTTGAACATGTAGTTCCAGTTACCTTTGGAATATAAGGTGGAGATACTGTATAATCATGTCTGGAGCTCAGAGGAAGTGTTGAGACTGAAAATACAGATTTTAGTATTGTCCACTTATAGATGGAAGGATGGAATTCTGGAGATCCACAAGAAAACCCTGGAAGAGGGTCAACTGGGTGGCTCAGTCAATTAAGCATCCAAATCCTGATTTCAGCTCAGGTCATGATCTCAGGGTCATGAGATCCAGCCCTGGCAGGGTCTGGCTCTGTGCTGAGTGTGGAAAATGCTTAAGATTCTTTCTCCTCTTTCCTCTGCCCCACCCATTCACTCCCTCTCATGGTCTCTCAAAAAAACAAAAACAAAAAACAAAAAACAAAGAATACCTGGAAGAATGAAAACGAAGTTCAAGGACAGAAATTTGGGGCCCAAACATTTGAAGGGTGGGCAGAGGAAAACAGTCTGGAAAGAAGGCCAAGAAAGAACAACTGGAGTTACAATTTTTTTTTTTTTTTTTGGTCAAATAATTCAAGGAAAAGAGTGATTCTGAAAGCAAGAAGTGGAAGAGTACATGTATATTGGCTTTGGAGGCAGTTGGCACCAGCAAGATAAACTTGAGCAGAGTGAGAGAACAGAAATCCATGGGGATATAACAATAGGGAGGACAGCAGAGATCATGCATATAGATTATTCTACTAACATTGTCTATGAAAGAAGGATGTAGGAACTGAGAATGTTCACTTGAGGAGAAGGATTCAGTATTAAATTGGTTTTGTTTGTTTTTGTTGTTTCTATTGGAAGAATATGAGGGTGCTAGTAAGGATGTAGGAGTTACAGATAGAAGAGAAGTTTGAAAACTGGAGAGAGAGGGTAGACCTATGATGTGAGGTATTTTTGACCTTTAAAGAGATGGCAGGGGATGGGTTAAAAAATGTAAGAGGAAGAATTAGCTTTGAACTGGAAAAGGTCCTTTTCTCTATGACTGGGGAGAAAAAGGTGAATACAGGCATTAAAAGTTAACTGAGGGTTGCTGGAGTGGTGAGGGGTGGGAGGGATGGGGTGGCCCAGTGATAGACATTGGGGAGGGTATGTGCTATGGTGAGTGCTGTGAATTGTGTAAGACTGGTGAATCACGGACCTGTACCTCTGAAACAAATAATACATTATATGTTTTAAAAAAAAGAAGAAGAAGATAGCAGGAAGGGAAAAATGAAGAGGGAAATCGGAGGGGGAGACGAACCATGAGAGACTATGGACTCTGAGAAACAAACTGAGGGTTCTAGAGGGGAGGGGGGTGGGGGGATGGGTTAGCCTGGTGATGGGTATTAAAGAGGGCACGTTCTGCATGGAGCACTGGGTGTTGTACGCAAACAATGAATCATGGAACACTACATCAAAAACTAATGATGTAATGTATGGTGATTAACATAATAATAATTTTTTAAAAAAGTTAACCGAGTTCTCTCCAGTGGCTTCTATTTCTTCAGGAAAGGAGGATGGTAATGGTTGAGAGAGATAAATAACAATGTTGAAGAAGTTTGTGGAACATAAAGAAGTTTGGAGACAGCTTTTTGGAGATTGAGGATGCCTGTAGTATAAACAGCACCACTGAGCTAAATGCTGAATAGAGCTGTGTGTCTGAGCTGGTGTGCATGCCATGGAAGGATGGTTTAAGGTTTAAGGGAACAGATTCAGTGTTGGTTGCCTAACATTTAAGTAGAGACTTGGAATTCTTAAAGGTTCTAATATTTCTTAGCCATTCCCTCCTTCCTCAAACCCACACAATACTTCAGTATTCATTAATTTAGTAATAAGTAGTTTCCTGGGGAGAGTTTTCTTAAAGTTTAGTCTTTGTGTTCTCTACCTTTGTTATACTACTCTCAAAACATGCCTAGAGATATTAATACCATCCTCTAGTACTGTCTGGAAGTTTTAGGGACTACTCAGCCAGATTCTTGTATAAAGGAATTTCTATATGGTGCCAATATAAAGAGGTCCCATTTTTTTTAGTTAATGCCACATATAGAAATTCTTCTAAGTTATGCTAAATAAGTACCAACTGCTACCGCTATTTAATTTGCAAAACTTTTCATTCATTCTCTCCTGCTTTTTAGACATATTTTTTTCTTCTTCAGGCCTACCTGTTTCTGATAAACTGTTCTGGTTCCCCTTCTGGGGAACTTTTAATTTTTACCATCTCTTAAATCTGTTCTCTCCACTTACTGTTCTTTCTGAAGTACAGAAAATATCTTTATTCTTCAGCTCTACTGTTTTCAGGTCATACTAGATAGAAGCCTCTTGAATTTCTAAGCATCTTCAAATTTTGAATCTACTGGGAACATCTTTGGCCAAGTCTCATTCTCAATGAGAATATTACTGATAGATGTATTTATGGCTAAAGTATGACTATAAAAAGAAGGAAGGTCAATGATATAATTTCTATGCTTTAGATTAGGAAATTAGGAGAGGTATCTATTTTAAAATTACTTTGTATATTTTCCTCCTATTTTTCCACTCAGTGTTTTCATAGAGCATATTTCGACAGACAGTTCTTCTTCCTGCACTTCTACCCTAAATCAAATATTTTTAAAAGATCAACTGTCTCTCAGGGAAAATATGGCTTCCTGAAATAAGAGCATGGCTAGTAGGAAAGGCTGGTTCTTATTTCAAACATTTGTCTTTATTTTAAAGCTCCTGAGTTTAATTTTCAGTTACTGATCAATAGTCTTTGCCGTGAACTTATCAAACCTAATGACACTTTTTCCTGGGAAATGTAGTCACATGTTAAAAATATGGCAGCCTAAGTATGAAGTCTATTACAAAATCAAACTGGAATTCTAAGATATATTTAATATTCAGAAATATTTTTATGAGACTAACTCCTTCTTTACCACCGTTAGGGCTTATGCAATATTAAACATGTGCTACGTAAATAGAGCTTGCCCTCATGATTTACAAAAATCAAATGTCAGTGGAATACAGTTCCTTGTAACTTGTGAGCTTAAGCCTGATTGAAAGGAATGAATATCTTTAAAGCTGTGAATAAAGACCCATACCTACACTTGCATGATCAAGCAGAGGGTATAATCAGATATAAATAATTAGAGTATTTTGTCAATAAGGTGAAATAGAAATCCTAACCATCCCTCCTGTCTGAAGCTCTGTAGGAAGAAATACTCACTTTTGCCTGAAAAGCACTACTTTTCTTGTTCATTGTAGCAGTTGCTAAGTGATGATGGGATAAATTCAGGGTGGTTTTTCTGCCTCACTTTGGTTCACTTACACCTTGGAATGCAAATCTAAATCCTCCCAATAGCAAAGGAGAATAAAAGTCTAAGTGTCTCTCTTCCTCCACTCCTCATCGTTTTTCCCCCTTTCCTCCCTTATCCCCACTTTCTCCTCTTTTCCCTGCTTCTTTATTTCCTATTTCCTCCCTCCCTTCTTTTCTTCCTAGAGGCCTTTCCAGGAGCAAATCTCCTCTGTTATTCTTTGTCATAAACAGTTGTTTATGCACATGCATGGCACAATAACTTCAAAATCAAGGGAAGATTATTCATTTAAATGGAAATAAAAGAAAACAACATAGTGCACTCATTGTTTTCTTAATAATGGTAACTGCCATCTTTAAAAAAATAATCTCACTAATTACCTAGACAAAGCTAAAATATTTATTCATATTTTGTAGGAAGTCATAATGTTTTATCCTTTTGGAAATTCACAAGAGCCATTCATCTCTTTCTTCAATTACACAAATTATTTGACTTTTGAGATACCACTCACCTAATAAAAATAAAGAAGGTGATCACTTAGAAAATCCTGAAACTCATATTTTGCTAATCCTTCATCTTACTGTAATTATATGGGGTAATAAGATGTAATCTAATTCACCCTTATTTTGATGGCTCATAAATTTAAACACATGGAGTTGTGGAATAAAAGCTCTTAAGTTGCAAAGTTGATTTTATTAAACCCAAATAGAGCTAACGTAAGTATTCTGAAATGGGACAATTTTGTGTAAGTAGTTTACATCTACCTAAAGTCAAATATATTATTAAATGTTTGTATTAAATATGTTATTTTCTTGTCAGCACATATCTAATAACTCCAAGGGAAGGTACTAAAGAACCATGGGTCTTCAATTCTCTGTGTGCCAGGTGATATATTTTACAACCCCTTGAGGTAGGTGGTAGTGGCTTCCTATTACAAGTGGGGAAACTGAGGTTTACAACATTGAACTGATTTACCCAAGATCTCATCTCTAGTAAGCAGTGGAATCTATCTGTCCAAGTTCAAATCAGCTGCTTCTTCAAACACCCCCACATTAGTTAATGGGGAGTGAGAAGGTTATCAAAAGCAACAAGGCACAGTTATACTCAAAAATGTCTACTATTATCCCTGGTGGTGACAGAAGGTAGAGAAATAGCATCCCTGATAATAGCATTGCATTTTCTTAAGAACTTATATTTTATCTTAAAAGTAGTGTATGGGTTTTTAATTTTATGTTTTTATGTAAAGCAAATAGAATGTTTCATTTATCATGCCTCAAAATCATGTTTACCCTGTGATTTCAAATGCTTCCTGGCCCACATGATCCATATTTGAGAAGAAAAGAGATAGAACATGTAAATCTTAGAGCATTTGGGGGAAGTTATATGGGTGGGCTTCTTAATATTGTCTATGGGAATGACAGTCTCTGGATAATCATTGTATGTCATTGTATGATGCCTAATCTCTGAACCCATATTCATTATCCCTGAGTATGTAAAAATTTTTATTGTAAAAGTTACTAAACTTGCAGGAGTTCCAAATTTGGCATGTTCCCTGAGGTATGTCTAACACCTAGTATATTGCCTGGTCAAAACAGATGTTTAATTAATGTTAGTTGTAAGAATGGATCATTTCTAAGACACATAATATGGTATAGGCTAAGACTTAGTGAGATACATATCTCACAAATCTATTTGGAATAAGTTGAGAAATATTTATCATATTTCTTTAGATGGAATATATCTCTGATTTTTAAATAAATTCATTTTAATCTATTTGGAGCTTTCAGACTATACATGATAGGGAATTGGGATGGCACCTAAGGAAGACATGTGATGGTTAAGTTTACCTTTATTTAACATTGTAAAAAAAAAATCTAGGCAAAAGGAAAACATGGGGATGTTAGTATAATATTTGAGGATTTTCAGACATCAGGGTATGATCACGATAGGGGAAGCTATGATAAGAATAGGGCAAGAATGAAATCAGGAAAGAAAGGTTTATAGTATTTGTATTATAAAAGCATACCAATATATACTACCTAAGAATAATGATCTAGCCAGAGATTAACTGTGGAACTGTCCAAAATTTTAGAACAATTTATGAGAAACATTTTTAGTAGAATAATATTTCTGGCTTAATAAAATCAGAGAGGAAATCTGTTTTATTTTCTAGCCATCTTTTTGAATGAAAACTATTTTATTCAAACTATCCTAATATGTTAGGAATTAAGGGCCTTTGCTTTGTAGAGACCTGAGTTAAGCACGTGTAGTAGTGGTACTACATTTTTCTAAAATTTATCTTACGGTGTCTGAGTGAAATAGACAGAAATAGTGATATTTGCACATTGGAGAAATATGTTTGTCCATGGGTCAAAAGCATTTTTAAGATTAGAACCCAGATTGTCTAAGTCCATTTGGAATGGTTCATCTGAAAAAAAATGTAGGTAATTATATTTCCCATATGTTTTGCTCATCTCGTAAGATAACAAAATGGCTATATTGTTTAATTCTGGAAACTGGTCTCCAATTATTAATTGGTTCCCTTCACAAACCCTCATGTCCTTATCCTATCTCATTTTACATTTTTCTTATTAGTCACTATTAAAAACCATTTTATAGAACAAAGTTCCTTAACTTTGTGTGTGTGTGTGTGTGTGTGTGTGTGTGTGTGTGTGTGTGTGTGTGTGTGGACTGGGATTCTTTTGAAATCTGATCAAAGCTGTGGTCATTCTTGCAAGAAAAATGCAGATATCCTATTATACTCAAAATTTTCAGTCAGTTTCATAAAGCTCCTGAGCTAAAGAACAAACAAAAAATACAAAAAATTGAGTAAACCCTATATAAAAACATAAATGTTTTATTTAGTAATCCTATTTATATTAGACTGCTTACATTGCTTTTATGTAATTGTTAAGTGAAATTGAGAGTGTTTTAAAATGCTAAAGCCAAGAGCATGTGAATATGGATCACATACAAAAAATGAAATGAGGCATAATGTGCAAGTAGATATTCTCAGGAGACCTGTTCAGCAGAAGGGCACAATATTAGATGTAATTTGTTTATTGACAATCTCTGACAATGGTGCAATGAACCAGCAAACACCACAAAAGTAATGAATCCTTTCCTTTTTTAAGTAATTATATTTGAACAGTTCAAATTAACCTGTGGTTTGAGGCTACTGCTTGGGTGAACTAATTCGCTGATATAATGACTTTTCGTACCTTTGCTCCATGATTTAGGTAAGGATGGAAGATAAATGAAAATACGGAGCCATAAGTTTATACCTTAGTGGGAAAAAAAACCCAAAACTGTTGTTTTCTGCAAGTCACACATGAAGACTATCTCCAGCTGATCTAATGTAGGACATGGTAGTTAAAATGTCAAACTAAATACAAACAAAATTTCTGCCATGCTATGAGGCAATACTATGAATAAAACGAGCTGAATTGAAAGAGATAGTTTGTGAAAACTATTATAAAGATACACCAATCTTTTCAAACCACAGACTGCTGTTCTGTTGGTTATCACTGCTCATTAGTGCTTGAATCTAAGTTTCCAGGGGCCTGCTGCTTATCCTGATGCCTAGGATGGTGATACCATGCTGTCATTATCGGGGCTATTATTTCTAAATAATGCTGTATCATTACCTCTATGTCCCTGCCATTATTATACATAGATATTCAGTGATGAGACTCAAAGTAAAATTTCAGGGGAAGTTAGGCAAGATTGCACAACACCTAGAACAGGTACCACTATTGGTTGCCACTTAGTAAATATTAGTGAAGTAAATAAGTACACTTAAGAATGCATGCATTATTACATGTTTTCTAAAACAAAGAACACTTCATGTACTCTTTTTAAAAATTCTTTTATTGTTACGTTAATCACCATACATTACATCATTAGTTTTTGATGTAGTGTTCCAGGATTCATTGTTTGTGCATAACACCCAATGCTCCATTCAGTACGTGCCCTCTAATACCCATCACCAGGCTAACCCATCCCCCCACCCCCTCCCCTCTAGAACCCTCAGTTTGTTTTTCAGAGTCCATCGTCTCTCATGTACTTTTTTATATTATATATTTGTAAATAACTTAGACTTTTCCATAAATTATGTGTCTTAAAATTGAGAAGATAACCAATTACATTCTTCAAAAATAACTGGCTAGCGTTAATGTCAATATTAGGATTTAATGGCCCATAAATGATTCCTAAGTTTATGGCATAAATAACTGACATCATTATGAGTAAAGACCTCCTGCCCTTTTTGTAATACATGCTATATATAATATAGCATAGTGGTTTGACTTGTTAGTTTTTTTTTTTTGTATTATTAGCTGTGTATGATACAGAAAATGTCGATTATGCCTCACTTTCTAGATTTGTAAAATGGGACCAATAATTATAAAACCTACCTCCCAGATTGTTGTGAGGATTAAATGAGGTTATCTTTGTAAAGCCTTTAAACCTGCGGCTAGCATTGGAAAACCGAGCTCACAATAAATGTTATCTGTTATTAGGATAATTATTATTATCATGTGAAGAAAAGTATTTCATAATGAAATGGAAATTTGGTATAGAATACATACACTAATATGTCACCCAGGATGAAGAAAATGACATATATCCCTTTGAAACAATCATTTAGGACCTGGCATCCATCCCAGTTTCTAGGACTTCTTGAGCATTAATTGGCTGATCTGATATCTATATCCATAGGTGCTGCTCACTTAATTTCCATCTACACAATCATCATTTTGTTTTTATTATGTTATGTTAATCACTATACATTACATCATTAGTTTTTGATGTAGTGTTCCATGATTCATTGTTTGCATACAACATTCAGTGCTCCATGCAGAACGTGCCCTCTTTAATACCCATCACCAGGCTAACCTATCCCCCACCCCCTCCCCTCTAGAACCCTCAGTTTGTTTCTCAGAGTCCATAGTCTCTCTTGGTTCATCATTTTGCTATGTGTCTGACTCTGCTGTATGTTGTGAAGGCAGCTCCACAAAAGAGCACGTTCTTTAATTCCTTAATTGAAGCTCTTAGTAACCGTCTTGAGATGGGAAGGTTTCAATGAGGATCACGAGCATGATTAAGGATGGTAGTATCCTAGATATATAAGGTAGGAGTTCCCAGAAAGGTATAAAACAGGGAAGGAGAACCCTTATTTTACCTACACAGAAGTTCTTTGAAAGACCCTGTAGACATGGCAGGGGCTGAGGACCTAGTTATGATGGTTCCTTAAGGAAACCTACTCTCTAATAAGGAAAACTACTCTTGAGTTTCTCTTTCTACCAGAATAAAACTCTTTTGTCATAGACATAGAATAATCTTTTCTAATTGCTGACAGGAAAGTTAGAGGATAGCAAATACCAGCTTTTATCTTCTGAATTAGATTACACAGAAATGTAAGTAAACCTGTAATGTATTTTACCATGAAGTGAAGCTTGTGTAAAACATTTTGCTCCATGTAGAAAGTGATCTCTTTTAGCAAGTGGTATAGAGTAGGACCGATCTTCAAGCACAAAAAAGGTGAGCAATAATAAAATTCCATCCTATCTAGAGCAGTCAAGAAATTCAAAACTGTGTCTAGATTTATGGAACTGGACCAAGTTGTCTTTTAATTAAGTTCTTTATAAAATGTTAAATTCCCAAAAGATCCTCCTCTTAAAATATGTTAGTGAGAATGTATTATAGTAAGATAATGATACATTTTTCCCAATTGTTCAGATTTCAAACAAACATATAATTAAAGCACCAGATTTCAACACAGTTTTCTAGTTTCAGATAAGGATATATTTTCATTTATTTGCTATTTCATTATTTTTTGTGGCTAGGATGAAACTACTTTGTTTCAAAATTCAAATACTTTCACATTGAATTTCCATTGATATGTTTTTTGTACAGTATTTTAAGGCCTTTTGGCCACAAATATCTTTAAAATAAGTAATGGAATCATTGTTAGCGATCATTACATGTATAATACATTTTTACATACATATATATGTTTGTATATGTGTAGGTTTATAATTACATTTAATTTAAAATTACATTTGAGTGCACATTATTATGTACACCTTCCTTTCATCGTCTTTTAAATTTTTTTTCTGGAAACCTTTTTACTTTGAGATAGTATAATATTAAATATGTTTATTAAAATATCTAAAGGTTATTTTTAAATATCTAGTGATAGATCATATAATGTTTTAATTGGTCTTTCAAGGCTTTTAATGTCTGTTTCACTCAGATTTATCTTTTACAAAATAAAAATATTAGCTTTAGATATATCATTCCTTTAACAAAAACTTATGTATCTTTTAGTGTTATAAAATTTGTGACAAAATGAATTATAAATTGTTAGCTTTTAAGAAACAGGCAAAATAGGATCACATTTATACTGTAGCATTGATCTGTTTTGATCACAAAGATTTCATTAATGTTTAAAAATGTCATTTTGGGTAGGGATGAGGAAGAATGAGAAGTCAAATCCAACAACAGATTGATTTTCGTTTCCATAAAATGTTTTTTGTGCACATTTGTGTCATATGTAACATTCATTTTAAGTGAAACCTAAAACAGATTTATTTGATAATCTAAAGTGGATTATATATTGCTACCAATTAATTTCAAAGCTATTTTAAATATAAATAGTGATCCTTACATTTGTAAGCAAAGTATTAAGTAAAATATTATTTACTTAAGAAATGATAATAGTTCTAAATGTGTATTCAGATATGAATAACAACATACTTGTAAATTGACTTAAAACTGAAAGGATGCGTATGAGAGTCACTGCAGAAAATTTAATGTGAAGAGGTATGAGCCAGGAAGAGAATGGATAAGGGATGGTGAAGCAAAGATGAACAACATTAGTGAGTTATGACTATCCTTAGGGTTAACTGGTGCTATGGAAGACCAGTGAGAACTGGAATTACCAGGGAGAGTCTGTCCTGAGGGAGCTCTACTAGCTATGAATGCAGACTTGGTACAAAGATATGGTGGATGAGTGTGGTCAGTACCTAAACGTGAGTTCCTCCTTACATTTTACAACACGTGTACCTCATTTGCCTCATCCTGGTCCCTGTCCTTGTGAACACTTGCAAATATCTGTCTTCTTCCTCTCCAAACTCCCCTGAAAGATTTCCTCAGATTGTTCACATTCAGATGGAAGCCAGTGGCAAACAAGATGCAGTCTCAGCCTCCTGAGTGAGGTACAGAGTAGAGAGTAACTTGGGGGAGGGTGCATATTATCTAGTACAGAGGCAGAGAGAAAAGAGATTGAAGAGGGTATACAAATTTAATTTTGTCCCTTTGAATACACTTATTTTGATATTTCTCCAACTTCTTGTACATGGCTTTGAAATATTTGTGCATATTACTGAAGAACTGTTACATATGGCATTTCAAATTGAATATATCAATATCTTTTTTTCGGGAATGGAGAAGCAGATGGAATTCCCTTATTGGAAAATGTCAGTCCTCTGCTTTCCACTTGATAGCTTTCTTGTTGCATTCTATAATCACCTTACATTTTCCCAGGGATATATATATTGGTGAGTAGAAATTGGTAGAAAGCTGCAAAAGTCCTCTCTAATGAATCAGCCTTGATCAAATCTAATTGCAGTCTAAATGCTGTGGTGACCCTCATGTTTGCTAATATATCATTATAGCTTAAATTTGTAATGGTATTTTAAAGTACCTGATATGCAGCTATTCACATACTGAGTACTTAGTGAATAATAGCTATTAATTTGGTTGTCTTGTCTACTGATTATCCCAGAAGTTTTTATAGAGTGGCAGCAGAACTTGATCAATACATGAGTCATCAGATTGAGATAACTCCAAACAATAAATTAAAAAATAAAAACAATGAGTTGACTGTGTGACATTTGATGATGAATTTGATGAATAGTTGGCAAAAATTTTAGGGCTAATGAGTCAGAGTTTTCTGTTTTGTGCTTTACGACTAAAATTCTGTATTTACTCTGATTAGAAATAACGCCACATGACATTTAAATCAGACTGTGCAAATGTATCATTTCCCTACATCAGAGTAATACAGCTGTTATTTACTGCACAGCTACTATGTTCTAGTTATTTTATGTATGTTATCGTTAACCTTTCCCATTTCATTGAAGCATCAGTGAGATTCACAGACTAATTTGTACACTGCCATAGAACTAGCAAACAACAGAACAGGGATTTGAGCTCATGTTTACGTAACCCCCAAACCCATGTTCTTTCTACTAGATCGTGGTAAATTGAGTGTGTATGTACACACACACATATACACACATGCATGATCACATGAGTGTATGGATTTTCTCATTTGGGACAGAGAAATGCATGAAAATAATATAGTCAGTGAAAATTCTCTCATTTTAAGTTTTACTTTTTAAAGTTAAGATCTATGTCATTTGGACACTCAGGAATCCCACCAAAGCTGTGTGATCAACCAATCTGTCTTCTTTTCCTTTTATTTTTAATGTTCTAAGTCACATTTCTTAATGTGCTGGTTTGTTTCTTATGGGTTCTTCAAGTAATTCTTTTATTAGGTAAAGATTGATATTTAAAAGGATTTTGTTAATGTAATTAGTGATACTTAAAAGCAAGGAGTTGCCCATGCTTCGAGGACATCAGTATATCAGACATCTAATTGACAACTTGCAAGACCTGCTTGTGATTTATAGCTCGATTACAAACTCACTCTTCCCCTTCTGCCAATGGAATTGGCAATATTTTTTCAGCCCAGATGGTACATTAGGCTTGGCCAGCTGGTTCTCCCCATGCTGCCTCATCACAGGACCATACAGCAAATATCACCACGTATGACCCAGTTCAGTAGGTAACACATGAAGGCTTCATGCCTGGCTTTGCCCTCAGGCATATGGAAGTGAACCTGAATGAGATTTATGTATCCAAATTTTTACACTCTATCAAGTTCCCCACAGTCATTCACTTTTCTGACCTGACTTTGGAAACTGTTTAGACATAGACCTATAATATATAGTTCTAAAATTTGATTGTATTGTACCATCCTTAATTTTCACATTTCATTTATTTTGTTGACTTTAAGACAATAATTTTAAAGATCCTAAGCAGTATTAAATAAGTTGGGTTTTTTAAGTGTATATTTTTAAGGAGTTTTTAACACTATAAGTACAGTTTCAGTAGTACCCCTATAAATAGGTATAGAAGAATATGTTTTAGGAAATTTCAAAGTCACGATTTTTAATAGAGAGATTGGGTACAATAACCATAGCTAACATGTATTAAACTTTACAGGTTGAAATGAATATATATGTAATCTATAGTATACTATATTAATTGCTACATTAATTTCTTATACTAATTACTATAATCTTAAGATTTAAGATTATGAATGATATGAGAAGTGAGATGGAGAAAAAAAAGCTATTTACTACAAAAAAATTACCCTTTGAATATAGTTTAGATTAGGTAAGAATAGAAATACAAATTTCACACTTTTAGGACAATTTCAGTTTTCTCCCTAATAATTGTTTTCTATTTCAAATAAAATATATAGGTAATGCATAAATTATTTGCAAGATAGATCCTTCTACATCGTTTTTCCATAGGATTAGATTAGATAATAAAATCTTGAATATGCTCCATATTTGTGTATCTGCAATTGGAAAATAAAACAATACAAATGATATCCTTATAAATGTAGATTTTATTTTAGTTTCGTTTATTCATATGATGTTATAGTGACAGTGATTATAAAGGACTATCCCTGTATTACTTGGTAAATTTGGTATTACTGTTGAAGGACATATATTTTTTGTGTGTTCAGTATCAATTCTGATTCTGATTTTCTAAGGGAACTGGAAAAGGAAGATACTTTTTGGTATCTGAAATAGGATATATATGTGTGAGGTTTGTGTGTGTACATATCTTATATCATGCATTATACATATATATTATATAACTTTTTCTCAACCCATTTAGTTAATTTAAATGTGAAAAAAATAGTGTAATGCTTGTTTTGTATAAATTTTTAATAAAGTTTGATGTCTGCATCAGTTCTGACAAGCTTTTAAAAAAGTTATTTGGAGCTATTTTCCAATATTGGGAGCTACTTTAAATTTTACAATAATGAGATTTTTTTATTATGGAGTGATTTTTTAAAAATAAACCTTTTCCTGAAATTCATTTTACTATTTTTTATACAATCTGTAGTTTCCACATTATAAATTTTAAAATAATATTTATATGCTTACGAGTGTATTTAAGTAGATTCTTAACTTCTGAGAGTTTTATTCAGGATTTTAACTTAGAGCCTAGTTGGCTGTTTGTGAGTGGTTGTCCTCAGTGTTACCATTTCATAACCGGAGACATTTACAGGCTTAGGTTTTGGTTTACTTACATGGGCCCACCTCAGCATTCAAACCACCTCACTCTAATGGCCTCCTTGTTTAATTATTTTAATACCACTTACATTTTCATTTTCTAGGAGTTATACATGTGTATTCTTTAATAAGAGTTCTTGGGACTCTTTCTAGTTTGCTGGTTTGATTTCTGTTCACTAATTGGCATTAAAAATTGAAAGTGAAGGCCATCTTTTTTAATTCAGTTTTAAAGATACTTTTACTTAATATATTCATTACATTTAAAGTTACATAAATTTAGGGCACCTGGGTGGCTCAGATGGTTGGGCGTCTGCCTTCGGCTCAGGTCATGATCCCAGAGTCCGGGGATTGAGTCCCGCATTGGGCTCCTTGCTCAGCAGGGAGTCTGCTTCTCCCTCTCCCTCTGCCTCTCCTCCTGCTCGTTCTCTGTCTCTCTTGCAAGTGAATAAATAAAATCTTTAAAACAAATAAATAAATAAAGTTACATAAACTTAAATCTTCAAGTTAACCCTTTGGTTTCACACAATAGGGTCAAAATGCTTACTAGTTTACAAAACTTTTCACTGTCCTTCTTTTCTTTCTACAAACATCATAATACTATTGCATCAATGGTCATTGAAATCACCAACCATCTGAACTATTTACTATTAAACATAATTTTTTTAATGCCGAATTATACTTGTCTTAATTTTTTCAGGTTGGTTGATTTTAGGTCAGAACTGATTTGAATAGGGGAATTGTCATGCTTGATTATATCATTTCTATTTTTTGTCTATGATATCACTAATAGAAATTAATATCACATTTAATTCTATTAAATGGCAGAATGTTCAGAGATCATTGAACTAGTGGTAGGAATTAAGTTCTGGTTACATTTCTGCTGCTAAGAAATTCTATTAAGTAAACTATTTTACTTCTCTGAGCCTTGTTCTTTATAAAATTAGAAGGTTGGAGAAGGTTTTTTAAATTTATTTCCAGGGTGCCTGGGTGGCTCAGTTGGTTAAGCGACTGCCTTCGGCTCAGGTCATGATCCTGGAGTCCCAGGATCGAGTCCCGCATAGGGTTCCCTGCTCAGCAGGGAGTCTGCTTCTCCCTCTGACCCTTCCCCCTCTCATGTGCTCTCTCTCTCTCTCTCTCATTCTCTCTCTCAAATAAATAAATAAAATCTTAAAAAAATAAATTTATTTCCAATTATAAAATGAAAGTGTGATTTTAAGCTATACTTTAAAAGTCTCGGGACTCCTGGGTGGCTCAGTCGGTTAAGCGGCTGCCTTTGGCCTGGCTCATGATCCCAGGGTCCTGGGATCGAGTCCCACATCGGGCTCCTTGCTCAGCAGGGAGCCTGCTTCTCCCTCTCTCTCCCTCTACTTGTGCTCTCTTTGTCAAATAAATAAAATCTTAAAAAAAAAAGTCTGTAAGTCAGAAATCTTTAAATCAGAGACACTTTTTAGCAGCTGAAATTCATGTCAGAAGAGGCATTTGGTAATTGAAAAAGTTGGATATTTTGAATTCAAAATTGTTCATTTTCAAACAAAAAAAACAAATTAGTTTTTTTCAGAAATTTATTTCCAGAATTACAGCCAAAGTTGGATATTTTGAATTCAAAATTGTTCATTTTCAAACAAAAAAACCAAATTAGTTTTTTTCAGAAATTTATTTCCAGAATTACAGCCAAAGATATTAAAGATTATAGTCCTTTCACCTCATTTTCCTCACCTGTAAAACAAATACTATCAATTTCATAAAGTGTTGTGATGATGAATTCTGTAACACAAGTGAAATATTTGGCCCCGATGAATTTTAGTTATATCGGTGTTTTCTTTGGGAATAAAATAATCATCAATACATGTACTCCAGAGAACACACAGAAAAATTAATTGTAACAGTCCACAAACTACAAACTATTTTCCTTTTCTCTGACATTTTTCCTTCACTGCAGTTGTTCTGAAGGAGCCTGATAGAATGCATTTGAAAAATAGAGGTAAGCATCCTGAACATATTTACAATGTTGTGAGGAGAATACTTAATAGGAATTTGCTATATGGTCCATTAAATTTGATTTCTCTATTTAACTAAGTATTCAACTTAAGTGATAAGTTATAGATATATACTAAAAATATTCAGACTTTGTAACTCAGAAAAAAAGAAAAAACAAATGGCCCCTGTGATGCAATCACATTTAAAGCATATTTTATCATCCTTGTACAAATGGGCCTGATTTACCATTATCAGTGAAATTAGCTTAATTTTAATGCAAACTGTTCACCTTCCATGGGAAAAAGAAATCCAATATAAAGCCTTTTTAAAACACATGATGGGATTATGCTAAAGCTGATTAAAATATATGTAGGACTATACTCCTAAATGATCCTTAGCCTCATCCGTACCTCTGTGTTCTCTTTTATTAATTTGTACAGTCTACAGGAAGTATTGTTGCCATGGGCTATGTAAAAACTGTTTCAATCTTAAACATTCCTAGACAGATAAGGGATTTAGACAACTACTCAGGTCTAAATGGCTGGAGCAGAGCTCTCATTCCCATGACAGGTTTTGTGCTCCATCAGGCCGTGTGGTTTGGTAGCGGTGATTAATATTTGGAAGAAGTAGCCATAGAAAACACCAAATGTCTGGAAACAGTTGCCTTTTCTCTGGGGTTTATTACAGCCTTCAACTAGAGTAATCAGTTTTACACACACAAACATACACACTCATACTAAAAAACACACAATCATTGTACTTGTGTTTTTTAATGTTCCATCAGACTGTAAGCTTCATGATAAGAGTCTTTTCTTCTTTGTTCGTTGTGCATACACTACCTGGCATAATGCCTACTACATAGTACATGTTGAGTATTTTTTCTTTGCCAACTTTATTAGTCCATTGATATACTTTCACTCCTCACACAACACACATACACACACGAAAAGAAACAGCAAAGATGTGATACGTGACTATTAACAATTGGTGGCCCGTCATTATGGAAAAAGTATCTCACAATTACGAGCCCATCATTATGGAAAAAGTATCTCACAATTAAGAGATCTTGCCTCATTTGCGACTCTTCTGCTAATTCCTTGTGTGCCCTACGAAGCCTCTCTTCCCTGAGGCACAGAATCCATATATTAAACAAGAGAGGTGATTTCTAGGATCTGTTCTCATTGAAGTATATAAATCTAGAATTTTTAATTTACATTCTGGGTTTTAAATTTGCATTCCTTTCACTTAATAATTTTTTATGGTAAAGACTACTACAGTCATATCAAACAGTGCTTTTACTATTATACATATATGTATGCATGTGTATATATAAGGATAGCTGGAAGGATACTGGTCAGACTTACAGTGTTGATTTTGAGGGTAAGAGAAGAGGGGAACAGGAATATGTGTGGATGTCAAAATGGACTTTGTTTTCTTTTTCTTCCCCCGCCTTTAAGACACACACACACACACACACACACACAACACATGCGCACACCCATGTGGCTTAAGTCATTTAAAAAAATACAAATATAAGAATAAAAAGGTTGTGGGGCGCCTGGGTGGCTCAGTCGGTTAAGTGACTGCCTTCGGCTCAGGTCATGATCCTGGAGTCCTGGGATGGAGTCCCGCATCGGGCTCCCTGCTCAGCACGGAGTCTGCTTCTCCCTCTGACCCTTCCCCCTCTCATGTGCTCTCTCTCTCTCTCTCATTCTCACTCTCTCAAATAAATAAATAAAATCTAAAAAAAAAAAGGATAAAAAGGCTGACACAGATGCTAATATGATGCAGTAAAAAATAGGTATTTGCTATATTTCTTTTTTATAATTTACAAAAGACTGCTAATTAGGTTATATGAATTGTTGGATCTTAAATGTGGCATTTTTATAGTTAAGGATTTGGATATATGCAGGAGATTGGGGAGATATTTACTTCCTACTTAAATACTGCCTTTTGCAAAGCTGACAGGTTTAATCTCAGTTAAATGTTCTATAGAATTTGTATGATAGAAAATCTGGATGATATTTAAAATTCATAAATTGAAATTCTAATTTCAGGATGCCATAATTTAGAGCTAGTCTCTCCAATTAAGTTTTTTGTTGTTTTAATCAAAATAATTCTACTTGAGAAAAGTGAGGGAACAAAAAATACCCTATAATACTGTCACTTCCTTTCTTCCTTAAAACTTTTTTGTAGTAGTTAAATCCCTAGTTAGTGACCCGTCCTTCCAGTAGACTAAATTCTGCCCTCAAATAGTCAGACAGAACTCCCATTGGGCCCAATTCTGCTGTCCTCCTTCAGGCAAGAACTCCCTTTGAGTTTAAATAGTCTCACTCAGGTACTATATTAATAGGCACCATAGATGCACAATGAAAGGCAGTAAAGGGGAGTTTTTTGTGTAAGCATGGCTGACTCAGCATCTTGAGGTATTCCAACAAATAATCTGTAAAGAATTTGGGCAATTATAAATTTTCCATCAGGTATTCACTAACTCAGAGAATTTCTCATGAATCCTTTCTATTCTGCTGAATGTAACTTCTGTTAATCAAGTAACTCAAGTATCCAAAGATACTCTAGTTACTATGTTTTAAGAATTCAGGAGTTTTCTACTTACAAAGAATACCATCTATGAGATTGCCTTATGACTACTTTAAAGCAATCATGATAAACAAGTGAAGGTGGATTTCAAAGTTAGTAAATTCTTTAAAAAAAAACACAAGTTTTTCAAATTAATATTAGTGGAAAGCCATATTTCAAACCATCCTCATTTTATTTTTAAAGTGTATGTTGAATTAGGGGCGCCTGGGTGGCTCAGTCAATTAAGTGCCTGCTTTCAGCTCAGGTCATGATCCCAGGGTCCTGGAATAGAGCCTTGTGCGCTGGGCAGGGAGTCTTCTTCTCCCTCTCCCTCTGCCCCCCCCCCCCCGCACTTATGCTCTCTCTCAAATAAATAAAATCTTTAAAAAAAAAGTATATGATGAATTATGTAACTAGGGCAAAATTGGGGATTAGATAGCTTTTGTCTTCACTTTCCTCTCCTTCCCTGTGTTCTGCTCAGCTGTGCAGGAGGCTCCTTGAGTCTCCCAAGGCTCTCTGCCTAGTGGCCCACTGAGATCTCCAGCACTTTATCCTTTAGGGTATCCAAACCTTTTTCTTTCCTACCTTTCTGCATAACATCTGCTTTTAGAAGAAGTCCTTCCATTTGGTAACCCAGTAGAATAAATGAAACACAAATTGCAAATGAAGGGTGGTCTGGTGGGAGCCTCCTTTTAGGTGGGAGTATCTTTCCCAGAGCTTCAAATCAAGACCTAGAAGAATCTATAAAGAGTGATAGTTGTGGTGACAGTGATAATACTATTAAGTTCATAGTTCCTCAAACACATAGACATCTCCCTTACCTCATACAGAGCCTTACTATGTTCTCTGCTTAAGCACTGGTCTATCCACATTTTACTCTGCTAGTGTCTTTTGTACCTTTAAATTTTAGTACATTAATTGTAGGTGATTGAAACCTAGTTTAAACTAACCTAAACAAAGGGATTTTGTGGGATTACAGAAATAGGAAGTTTTTGGTCTTTAAGCACTCATTGTTTTGGTCTTTAAGTACACGTTGATCCAGGGATGAGACAATGTCATTAGGACATTGTCTCACTGTCTTAATGTCTCAACTCTAGTTTCTCTTTTTTGGCTTTATTCTTAGTCAGACTTTTCCTAATTTGTGATAAAAAAGGGCTCAAAGCAGTTCTGTTCTCATATTATATTCATAGTTGTGTTCTTACACCAAAAATCATGTCTCTAGCCAGATAGCCCCCATCATTGTGAATAGGGAAATTAGGTCATATCAATGACTAAGGAGGAATCATATGGTTACTCATATCATAGGTAGGCAGAGGGATCAGTTTACAAAAATTCCTTAGAACAGATTCACTTTAAAAATAAATTTTAAAAAATCCCATTAATAGGATAAAGGGGAAACCTATCACTGTTCATGATAGAGCTTACCAACTATTGTAACTATATATGGGTTTTGGCTGTCTTCCTCATTGTAGTTCTGTGGGAAATAGGGATTGTTCACTACTGTATACCCAGTGCCGATTACAATTGATGATTTGTATTAAGAAATCAGTAAATATTTACTTCTGTAATTGACTCATTTAATCTTAAATATTTTCTTCATTTTAAAGGAGGAAACTGAGGCTTAGACAGGTTATATAACCCATCTATAGAGATTATAGGTTGTGACTTGGTGGTATAGCATACAGTTTTAAGTTAATAATGTTTTGTAAATGTTATAGGTAGTATAGAAACCTATGTGTATTTAGAAACTTTCATGTGTTTAGTAACTTTCCAATTTCTTTAACATACTTATTATGAATCACTTATGCCCACTTAAAATATGGTGCCTGGGTGGCTCAGTCGGTTGACTGTCTGCCTTTGGCTCGGGTCGTGATCCCGGGGTCCTGGGATTGAGTCCCGTGTCAGGCTCCTTGCTCGGCGGGAGTCTGCTTCTCCCTCTCCCTCTGTCTGCTGCTCTGCCTACTTGTGCTCTCTCTCTCTCTCTGTCAAATAAATAAATAAAATCTTTAAAAAAATATTTGCACAGCTTTAAAAATTAATTTCCTTTTGTAGTTAGTTACATTTTACAGTAATGATGTTAATATCTGAGAAAAGCTTTAGTAAACCACAAAGTAGTACTAGTCAGTTGCTTATTTTGGGAACAAGTAACACTAAACTAATATGTGCCTTTTCCTTAGAAATCTTGGTCTCAATTAAATTTGGAAATCATCATGAGGGAACCATAAAAGGGGCCAGCATGGAACTCATTTTAGCCATTATGAATTATTTGAATATACAAAGATGAATGAAGTTGTCCCTTAATGCTATGAAATGGGCAGAAATATAAGCATTTATGTCAAACTCATACACATAATATATGACAAAGCCATTAACCCAAATGGAAACATATGTAGAAAAAAATAAGGAGCCTATCATCTAAGAAAAGTTTTTTACATACATTCCTGTGTATTTTTGAGCCTGAATATTCAAGACTTTGGAATTACGTAGTATCTACTTCAGAAGCTACATATTAGAAGTATGGGTGGGTATTGATGCAAAGTCTTACATTATAAATCCATTTCTGATGTTCAGTTGTTTTGAAATTTTTGTGCTATTAAAATAACATAAACCATTTAGTTTAAGTACTTAACTGAATTTTCTTTTGCACTTATTACAACAAGCTAAGTGTCTGTTAATATTCACTATACATTCCATATATTTGTCAAAATCATTTCCATGATTGTTTAGATTCTTAATCTAGGTTGACTCCATAACTAGTATTTGAGACCATACATATTTTGATTCCTACAGAAATAGCTGTGGCTTAACGCCTAAACCATTAGCTATTCAGTCTTCTCATGGATTTTTGTCATCATGGCAAAAAAGCTGTGTGAAGTTATTAACAATTTTGGCTACAGTCTCTTTTGGAATGTTTGTTGTCCTTAGAGACTCACAGCAGGCAAAAATCACAGTCCCCTTCAACAACCTGTGCTTTCCTGAAATATTGGCTTTGACAAGACTACAGCGGTGAGAAATAATTTTGTGTGTGAGGGTTTGCACTTCATGGGTGTCTTTCTGAGTTTATTACCAGGAAGAAATGGAAAGAAAGCCATACTCACCCTTACCTTAAACCAATAATTATGTGACCGTGGTGCTGAATGATTGACTCAGCTTTAGGGAAAGTGTATACTGAGCCCTCTCTGATAGAAACCAGGACCTGGAACTAATCTGATTGAATATATTGATATACATATCAGCAACCCTGATATTTGGCTACCCTGTCTTTCCAGAACTTCTATCCATCTCTTACATCTTGATTTTCTTGTTTTGGGCTATCAAAATAGATCCATGTTATGAGAGGAGCTGGACTGTCTCTGATGCCAATATGCACTTGCTATTAAATGGGCTACATATTAGGATGCTATGTCTTACTCTTCAGAAAACTCATCAGGAAACACCAAGGCTTGTTGAAGTTCTGCACTGTTGTTTAATATTTAAAAAGAGCTCTTTCCAGAGGGATCTGCAAGCTCTCCTGATCTTTGTAAACACCTTCATGCAGTCTTTTGAGAATAATGTGGTCAGATTACCAAGGGGAAAATAAATTAAAGGGGGAAAATACATATTTAACATATGTTTAGGTATAAGTAAATTCTTTTTTCCAAAGACAAGAAGCAAGTAATGTTTATGTATGTTTTGCTATGGAATACAGAGGTTGAAAGATACTCATATACTCTGTCAAATACTTTGAAAAAGTGAGCTCCTAAGCTTAAAGCAGACAGAATATTTGAAGTAGACCACAAATTGAAATGCCCCGGAATTCTTTTATCAATTGGGCCTTATGTTCACTCTTGTAATAAAGAGGCTTTTGGAGTTTATATGCCACAGTCTAATAGGTGACTGTTTAATGGGATTTACATTTACTCAAACAAAATTAGGCTGCTAAAAGACAATGCAACATGCTGTAATGTAAATGGACTGATGGCAGAATTAAATGTTTGTGGAAACAGGGCAGCAGATCTATCAAGAGCTAATTAGACAGAGAGTCAGAGGCAGGCTTGGAAGTAAACAGTATCAACAAAGAAAGAAAGAGAGCAAGAATGGAGGGGAAAAAAGACCTTTTGTGAAGGGAAGAAAAGGAACTATACAAAAGTTATTTAATTAGAAACTCAGATGGAGTCTCTCCCATGAGAAAAACTTACATTGTTATCTGAACCTGTTGATAATATTAAGTTGAATAATAACTTTGATAAATCATTATGTGTCCAAGTAGTTCTTTGTTGCAATTGATATTTGAATATTTGGTTTTAATAGCACTCTCTTCACGTGGTAACTTTCCTAGCTATGTTCACTCTATCCAGAAAAAAAAATTTTTTTTGAAGTTTATCTTTTAAGTTCTAACAGAAAGAATAACACTGAGACAAAGTTAGAGGTTTGGGGCTTTAGTAAGGAAGGATGAAGGGCAAAATTGCCAATAAACAATAAAAATAAAAAATAACAAGTTTGGATTTGAGTTTTAATTAGCATGTGGGCAAATATAATATTAATTTTAAAAACTTCAATTTTTTGGTAAACAAACTCTTTTCTGTAGTACTTCATTATAGTCCCTGCTTTTCAGCTGAGCCTTTGTATAGGGAAAAGAATCCATCCTTTGGTATAGCTGAGAAATTGCTTTGATGAAATAAATCAGGATCTATATGCTTGATACTTAAAGTAGTAAAGCTTGATTACTCAATTCATTTTCTTTTTAAATCTCAAATTCAGCATTTAAATTAGCATGGCATAAATCATTTTCCATTAAAAAAGAATTTAATGAATATTTCAGGGTTTAAAATTGTTTTCATGGAGTGGAAGGGGTGGTATGTATCTTGTTTTGCATGAAACCAGAAGTAAATCAGATACAGCTCAAGATATTTGCGTTCTACTAAGAATATATTTTAATTATAATCTTTCAATTTGTTGAGAATTTCTCTCTACTTCACACTCTATTGGAAGTATAAAGTGTGCTAATATATGTGAAAATGCTTTGAAACCATTGGAATACGGTTCACATGATGTGGTATCATCAACAGAAAAATCTCTACTGTTGTTATGCTTATGGGCATATGGATTTTTAAATGACAAATGTTATATTGAGTAAATAAACCCAAATAGTTCAAGTCAGACTGATTGCTTTTTTTTTGCCTCCTGTCCTGCACAAGTAAGAATTGTTCTGTGGACATGTTCTAGGTTGTTTGTGGTTTGATTAATCCATGAAATCCATGATCTGCATTACTGTCAGCAGTTAATGCCCTGAGAGTGCTTTATTCTTTAATGAAAAGATCAGTAAGATTAGAATGGTTTTGTCCTTGCCATGGAAATAAACCAAGTACGAATGCCCAGTTTCTCTTGGTGGAGTTCCAATCTGTCTCTGACCCAGAAATATAGGTGGTATTTGGCAGTTGGTCTACCCACTTGTGACAAAGACATCTATCTCACCTGTTTATTAAAGAGAGAAACTGGATTGGGTCAATTTTAACAGGAGGTGCATTTTGCTTCTAAACGTTCTAAACTTGTAATGATTAAAGAAGTTAGCCAATTGGGAAAACATTCACGGAATGGAATAAAATATATCCCACTTACTTTGGTTTAGAATGAGTAACAAATACATACTTTACCCTTCCTTGCCTTGAAATGTTTGTGAAATAAATGTGATGGACAGACTCAAGGTATGTATGTGACTGCCTATGAGCTACAGCATCTCCCAGAGCCTGTGTCCTCCCATCATAAGTTAGGGTGATAACACAACACATCCCAGGAAATTGTGATGAGAAAGATATTGAAGAAAGAAAGTGATTTCCAAGAGTTCAAAGTGCTGCTTTAGCGTTGATGGCGTTTAACAACTGTGAGTGGTATTTGGAAGACAGGTTCTAGTCCCAGCTTTGTCAATGAATTGCTTTGTAACCAAGCTTACAATCACTTCAGTTTTTGGAATTTCATTTCCCCTATCTGTAAAATGAGGGGATTGGAAAAAAACAAAACAAAACAAACAAAAGCAAACCTGAAGTCATGCCAGGTTAATCTTTCAGAGGGACAGCATCAATTTATGCAACATAGTCCAAATGGTAGAATTGGCAACTTCAGAGCTATTTAGTGACAATCAGTGAACATTATGATTACCTGAGAGTTTGGGGATTTTCTTAAAAGTTCTAAATGATCAAATTATTCACTGTAAGTTTAGGTATGACATCAAATGATTCTGAAATATATTTTATGCTTCGATGCACAATGTATGAATGTGTATATATATATATATATATATATATATGATTTTTTTAGACTTGTAGGTTTATAAATTCATCATATGCTCAATTGCATACAGTTTGTAGTCTGTGTTAGACAACTGATTTCACTATAGCACTTTATACCACATTGAAGCAGAGTTGCACAAATTACCCTTGTTGCTATTTACTAGGCCTAAAATTCTGCTATGCCACACGTATAGGCACAGAATTTAAATGAACAGAAAGATACTATCCGAGCAAGGATGGAAAAATGATACACTAATTTAAGCTCTGTGGTATTTAATGAACCACATAATACGCCATAGAGACTTCAGAGCTTTAAATGCAGAAATTCTCTAGAAACAATGCACTGCCTTGTAAGGAGAGAACAAGATGGCAAAGAGCTGAAAGAAACCAGAGTGATCCAGATGGCTGAAACACGGAGAGCTTGAGCAAGTGATATGAATGAAATGGGTAAGTCTGACGAAGGCAAACAAAAATTTTTAAAAATGTATGATTACAGAGGAACCAATGGTGAGATGGAAAATTTCCATTTCCCAAATATCTGTATTTGTCTGGGTATGGCATTCATTTAGAAGGAAATCTTGTAGTCTGATACGATTTTACATCCTCAGAGAAAAATTTTCACCTATTGTGTGCCTTTTAAACTATATACTAATTCCTGTCACATCTCACAATTACATTTTGCAAATGATGTACTTCACATACTGCTTTAAATATTGTGGGGGAGAGGAAGGCAAATTCACCAGGGTCTCTTAAAGAAAATCATATTATAAATCATATTTATAAAACTAGCAAACTAACTAGAGTAGGGAGAAGAGAACATTGACATCTATGACTCTTTTAACTGATTTTCAAAATTACAACTATACTTTTTTAGAACAGGAAAAATGAGGGACAATAATACTACTTAGAGGGGAGGGGAAGAACAGTTTTAGTAAATGATTCCTGAAAGAATGTGATTTTTCCTCATTTTTCATTACCATCCCCTTCCCCCATTTCACTGAGTGTCAGACAAGTTTAGAGTGCAGAACTGAGTGTGTCAAGTCCACTGACCTGTTTTCATTCTTTCAACAGTGAGAAGCATACCTTCTCTGGCCCCAGTTTCTGATACCCTGAAATGAAAGTTTTGAATGCGTTGATTTCCAGGATTCCTCCTCATTTTAACAGTTTCCAAGTCTTTAATCCATCTTTCAGTTTAATTCCATTCAGTATGCTTTCATTCCATGTTCTGCATGTTTCTCCACTGTGCTTTGCTTTTTTCTAACATCTAATTGCATTGTTCTGGAATTGACTCTGGGATGAATAAAGTTATCTGACTGCAACATTACAGATGGAAAATGTTGCTCACTTCAGAAAAAAAAATATGTATAGGGGATATTTAAGACATGTTTAGGAATTGCTTTTAAGTTTGAAAAGTGGTCAAACCTTGGCCTAATTTATTTAAAAATTTCTGATATTGAATATTGACTTTTTCACACTTAACACTGGGGAAAACTATTTATGAATCACTTCATTCTTCATTAAACTTCCAGCATGTGTTAAACGTTTTTGGTTTCTTTCCCTCCTACATTTATAGTAAATTAAGCATTCCAAGGGGACATAAGGTGCCCTGATATAAGGGACCTGTTTTTTGACAGAACTGATTTTCACATCTTACCTTAGAAATACGTTGGTTGCTATAGGGACAAATTAATGAACATGTGCTCCTAGTAAAAACTGGCTGTATATCCAACAACTACTACGTTTGTGAAAGCAAACTGGATGCCTAGTATTTAAACAGGTAATGAGGTACACCTTTCATTGTTTATTCAGTCTGTGTTGGCACCGCATAGTGATTTAGGACCTTATTTTATTTTCAGACAATTTATTTTCTATCTTCTGAGGCAGATTTTCAAGTTCTTTTTAAAGAAAATTTCCTTCCATTGTAATTCAGTTACAGAGACCAAAATTATTTTAATGTTGTTTGATCTTGGTTAAAAATGAATAAGTTCTGTTAGGATAAATAATTATTTTCTAAAACTTCAGAATATAATCACATTTCTCTTTTGCAATTAAGCATTTTTAGCCTATTCATGCAAGGACTTTTTATATACTTTAGTAGATTAAAGTATTATCCTTAATTTAAGTACTCTCTCTAGTAACTAATGACCTGTACATTCATGAGATTCCAATTTTAAAGGAAAAAAGTTTGCATTTCAACACAAACAATAAAAATGATGGACTTTCCCCAACTTTTGAAAGAAAAGTGAGCCTCATCCTATCAATTTTTCTCTAACTCTATCTTCATATTAATTTGATGAGGTAAACTTTTGTTTTTCTAATTAATCACAGTAACAAAAGTTTATCTCATCAAATTAATATGAAGACGGAGTTAGAGAAAAATTGATAGGATGAGGGTGAACAGCAGTAAGATATGATGGTCATAGAATTAGCCTTTGAATCATTATGAACACTTACTGCTTTGATGACGATGAGAGATGTGCAGCTGATTTTCTTTAATAAAATAGGATCATTAAATTAGACAGAATTATGAAATATAAACTCTAACTCCCCTTTCATCCTCTCTCAACAGTCCCATCACAAATAGAAATCAGCAACATTCTATTATTTGCGTGAAGCTTTAGTATTTTCCTTATGGAATTTTAATAATCCAAATATATACATTTAAATGGAGAGCTAAAAAACTTAGGTAAAGTTTAGCAGCAAATGTTAAATCTGATATTTTATAGATCTTTAAATTATTATCTGCAAAAGTTCTAGAAAGCAAAAGAAACTCCATTCAAGTGGTGACATTAAGTGTAGAGAAAATTTTATTATCCTACTCTCTTCTACCCTTAAAACTTATCATCACTTACAAAATATTTAATAATTCATCATTTGCATTAAAATCTATACAAATTCACACACATGGGCTATGTTATTTGTTCTGATATACTTAATTTAAAAACCCTTTCCTCACAAAATGTGAATTTTATAATCTGCAATGTATATGCAGAAGAGACCATCCAAAATTTTTATGATCCCTGAAGCACAGTTATATCCTGTATCTCTGACATGGATCCAGACTAAAGCTCTGGAATCCAAACAAATGTTATAAGTGATTAATTTTCTGTATGGGTATGAACGGTAGTTGGTTTTTTAAAGTGAACAATTATGATAGGAAGTGAGACAAGTCAACACTTTTTTTCAAACATTGATATATTAATTTTATTAATTGGGCCTTTTTTTAAAATGTAAAGATTGCTTTTTTTACTTCCATTGTAAAGTAACAGCTGCCAAATGTGCCTAAATTTTAATTCTTTCATTTTAAGGTATCGTAGAAGAGTAGAAAAATTGTTCTGTATGATTTGCTGATTTCAGCTAGGTTGTGCTTTTGCATAGAAGAGTTGTCAAATATGAAATGATAAAGAAGCAGAATTGGGAATGGACAAAGCCATTTTGTTACTGGTGTGACCTAAAATCAGTCAGGTCTACTCGACCCAATGTGGTTTTTCTATGTAAAACTCTAAAGCTGTGCTGCTTGTCCCCCTCACTGAAAAGTCCATAAGGCTTTCATTGTATAAAGATAGAATTGTATCCATCCATCTCCATTTTAGTAGAAGTATAAATTCAATTATATTTGATAAAGTTAAAAAGAAATCTTCAAATTGTCCATTACACAAAAATAAAATAAAGGACCCTTGTGCTGACTAGTTGGCCCATGAACAGAAATAAAACGTCACTTACATTTTGGCAATTTCTATAGATTGTAGTACTACTATTTTATATGTTGGATTTTATATAGGAGTAGAATAGACAAAATTCCAACAACAACAATGAAAAAAAACACTTTGTTCCCCTCTGTATTTCCTATTGCAATGTTTGAAGTAAAAACTGATAACGACCTAAGAGGGCTTGTCATATTTAACAACATTAATGGCAACTGCTGAAATGGTCTGAGATTTTTAAAAATTAATGATCAAGAATAGATTATTGTGTTAACAATTCTATCACAATGAAGTCCTTAGTGAAGAATAGTCATTACCAGATTTTTCATTTTGTCACTACTGATAGCACAATGATGTAGAATAAAAGTATGTTTTCCAAAATATATTTTGAAGCATAATAGCCATTACTCCTCTGTTTATTAATTTGTACAGTTCATTCAATAAGCAACTCTTCTTTCATCCATTGATACATGTTTATTAAGCACCTACCATGTTTTGTTCTAGGTATTGAGTCTATGTTGGCATATGAAGTGAACAGGAAAGACAAGGGACCTTGAGACTAGGGAGGAAAGGTAATAAACATATAGGCAATACACAAGAGACTTCCATATAGTGGTAAAGTCTTTTTGATGGGGTGACCAGGGAGGACCTCTCAGTACAGGTAATGGATGAACTGAGACCTCAAGAACAGGAAGCAGCCAGCCATAAAAATATCTGGTGATTTATTGGGACCAAAATATTTCAGACTTTGTATTAGGCCTTGGAAAAGCAATGAGGAATAAAATGAGACAGTGCCCTCAAGTTGCTCACAATGAATATGTTTTGCTTGCTTATTTGGGGCTGAGATCATTTGGGATCCATTGTGGTCACAAAGTCTCATTAGTTCAATAAACATACATTAAAAATATTAAATGCATAAACTGGCATCAGTTTAAAACTTGGCATTTACTATTACCCTTCTCATATGTATTACTTATTAACATGATGTATGATTTTATGTTTTACTTATCAAGGATGTTTAAGGTTCAGAGTACTGGAAATACTTCTCTTGATCTTTTTAGTCAAAGTGTATTGCAGCCCACTGCCCTTAAATCTGTCTGCCAACTTACTTCTAATATACCTCATTCCCCCTTGCTTGCTGACTATTCTCTCACATGATAAATAACTCTGCCTTATCAAGGTCAGTTGGAAAGGCCCCTTTTACATATCTCATAAATTTTAGCCAGGTGCCACTGATGTGAGATTAATGTAATGGCACCATGGCAAGCACTCAAGCTTGTCTTAATTATGCTAAGGTTGCTGGTTCACCGTTTCTCTTCATCTGTCTGCTGCTTTAGGGAACACTAAACACTATGTCATTAGATTGTCTGTTCCACAACATTGGCTCTTTGCATTTACGAAGTCATCAGATGGCTTATAACATAGCTTTTCTAAGAAATTAAACAAATAGTGAAAACAAAAATTAGGGGTAAAGTGCCTGAAAAAGAGAAGGTTTGAATTGTAATCAGAAAGGGAAAAAAAAATCCTGTGTTCCATAGTGATTTTCCTCTGAGCAATGAGTTATTCACCTGATTACAGGGAAAATTTTGGCTCTGGGTGATCTCAGGTATGAATAATTATGAGGCTTCTTTACTTTTAAGAATGAAGTCTCCTCATGTGTGCTATTGGCCATGATCCATGTGCACATTCTCAGAAACCTTTCTCCCTATCCTCCCTTCCTTTTGTGAATGACTAGTTTCCAGGGGGAAGATATCTCCAAGCCATATGTCCTACATGGGTGTTTAATTACCTCACCTATTTTTTCTTAAAGTCCCCATCTACATTCCACAAGGCATTCCAGCTTAATCTCTTGTTGAATTTGGAATAAAAACAGTTCATTGCCCTGGTTTTTCAAATTTGTGATGATTTGTTTTGATTCTGCTCTCCAGATATTAATATGCTTTTTATGAGGGAACAGTATCTAAATTGGCATCTTCCCTTAATTTCTTAGTTTGAGTAAAAATCCTTTTTGAATAGCTGCTATGTTCTAAGGTCTCTGCTCAACCATGGGTAGATATGTGAATAAGAAACAGTCAAACTCAAGATACTTGGGATAAAGATAACCTTTTGTATGTGATGAAATAATTCGAGAGAATAATGCTTTGATTAGTTATATGGAACCTGGAACCACATTTCTTAGGTTTAAATCCTGCCCCCACCATTTACTAGTTATATGACCTCTGATAAGGTGGTTCACTTTTTCATGCTTCATTTCCTCGTCTTTAAAATATAAGTAATAATATTACTGACCTGTTAAAGTTATTTTAAGCACATTGGAAGAATGTAAAAGCATATGGGTCAATGGTTGATTCATACTTAATGCTATATAGGGTGTTGGCTATTACTATCTGGATTCTTCTTAAGCCACTAGTTCACAGTGCACTTTTGTGTGTTTGCTTTTGCAAACATTTTGAACCTTAGTCAGAATTTAAAAAACTCCATGTATCAGATATGTAGCATTACAGATTTGCTATATATTTTATGAAAGAGTGAGCGATAACTGTAAGAATAGGTAATGATTACAAGACCACTAACAGGATACTAAAATCATAGTTTAATATGTCATATGATAGTCTTGCAACTAGGTAAAAAACTAATACTAATAAATAAAACTTTCTCACATTTCTATAATGTCAGCCCCTGGGCAATGAATCTGGAGTGGAGAGTCATGTTTTTCTTTTTCTTTCCAGAAAAGGTAAAGGAATACCATGAAGGAATACTGTGTCAGTTGGGTAATCCACATATGTAGTGGTAATAATAGTGAATATTTGGAATACAGTGAATATATGTAAATATTTCAATAAGCAATGTACACGTTTGTATAATACATGTAGGCCATCTTAATTTGCCAAGTAAGTCAAATGTATAGCTTTTATGTTTGAGGCCTTTAATAATTTAGAAAGCATATATATACAGCTGAGTTGTAAATAAAAACATTATTTTCAAATAATCTCACTTTATATTTTTGAAAGAAATAATAAATTCTAAGTTCAATAGATTTTTAGCTTAGCTTCATACAGAGAAGTATATAATTCTATAATTCTAAAAATTTAGAATTATTTATACCCAGCCAAAAAAAAATCTCATAATATTACAGGGTAGTGAATCAAATTTTAAATCTTAAATTATCAGTGTCATTTGTGGTGATGCCTGCAAGCTGGCCCATCGTCAGCCCATGTATTCCTAATGGTTTAACCCAATAAAAGTCTTTTTTTCTTACTTTATAGTCTGGTGCTTGTCAGGTGACTCTCCTCCAACCTGAGGCTACAGATGGAAGAGATAACTATAAGGTTGCTATAGGAGAGAAAATGTAAAGGTATGGGGGACCACTTATCTGGGCCTGGAAGTGACCATGTCACTTTGGCTCACAATTCATTGTCCACCACTTAATATATGATCCCACCTCTAACTTTATGGAATAGTGAAAAGCAAAGTCTTCTTGTGTGCCAAGAAGAGGAAAAAGGTATAGGATTTGCTGAACAGTTAGCATCTACTTCATGATCCTTTAACTTTTGTCCATTGCTATTTTTTTCTTAATTTTTTAAAAAATTATTTATTTGAGAGAGAGTGAGAGCTAAAGAAAGAGCACACACAGAGGGAGAGGGAGAGAGAGAAGCAGTCTCCCCACTGAGTAGGGAGTCTGATGCAGGGCTCGATCCCACAACCCTGGGATCATGACCTGAGCCAAAGCAGATGCTTAACCACCTGAGCCACCCAGATGCCCCTTTTATTTTATTTTTTTAAATTTTATTTTAATTCCAGAATAGTTAGCCTACAGTATTTTATTAGTTTCTGGTGTACAATATGGTGATTCAACAATTCCATATACACCACTCAGTGCTTACTCTATATATATTTTTTATTTTTAAAATGATCTAGATACTATAGCTATATGTCAGAATCAAATTCAGTACCTTTTTGGCAAAGTGTATATATGTGTGTGTGTGTGTGTATACACAAATATAAATATATATGTGTATTTATATTTATGATTAAACATTGCAAAAAAGGTATATTCCTTTAACTTATGTTACCAACTGATACCTATTTTTCATACGTTATTGCAGTTCAGTTAAATTGACAAATGTAATTTTAATATATATTCAGAAAATTTAAATCCGGTGATCTACACATACAATGTTCTCATCAGTTTTCTCAAATGTAATCCTGCTTTAAGAATTTTTTCTGGAAGCCTCTTCTTGCCTTTAAAAAATTTTTCCCAGGAAAAGTGGAGATGTTATTATATTACTTAAAAAAATGTTTCAGTGTCTTCTATTGTACACCTCATTAATGTGTACCACCTTAATTGAGGTCTGTTTCCTATTCTTTTGGCCATGGTTGATTCCTTCTGATTCCCATAAGAATATATCTGACCTGGGTTTCATTATTTTAGCTTCTTGTTGGGTGATTTAAACCAACCTGGTAATTTGATTTATTTTAAACACTGTGATAATAAATCCATTTACTGTCTGACAAAACATATGTCTAGTGCCTTGTACAATATGAGAAATCTTACCAAATCCATCTACTTACATACTAAGCCTTTATTGGGTGTCTCTTATTGCATATCATGTGCTGTGTATTATATGGAACATAAATGTGAAAGAAAAAAAAGACCCTTTGCTCAAGGAGTTTATATTTTACTTGCAATATAAGGAAATAAGGTGTTTTCAATTAATTACAAAAAAGCAGAGACTTGATAAGAATAACAATAGCATAGGAAAAAAATGGAGCCACAGTTCTGAGAAAGTGCAAAACATTTCTCATTAAGGTAATGAGACAAGGCTTCATGGGGAAGGAAGCATATGAGGTGGATATCAAATGATAAATATTTATCACTTATATAATATATAATATATTTAAACATTTATCATTTGACATATAGAGCATTTCTAAATAAAGGAATACCAGGGTCAAAGGCATACAAATATTTCCAGTGTTTCAAGAACAGTTACAAATTTTCAGCTTCTTGAATAATGGGATGTAGGAATATGGTGATGAAAGATGTAGGTCACAGAATTTGGTTGTGACCAGTTATGGAAAAGTTTCTTGAATGTTGAGCCAAATTTTATAAATGGTTAGGCATTGGGCCACTTTTTTTTGACATTATTGATTACCATCATCTTAGATTTGCCTTATGAACAGGTCAATAAATCAAGGGTTTTGGAGAATACTGAGGTTGAATGGGATAAAACCTGGGTGAAGTTCTGCTTTTCACATTCTAAAGTTTCTGCCCCAAGCATTGGTCTTTTAAAAAATGGTAATGGGGAATTAGTTAATCTCAGTTCTTATAAAAAATTAGACTCTTAAGTTTGCTGTATAACCTCAGGAGGAGATTTATCTAAGCAAAACTTTTAGAGCATCTGTCCTCTGCTTCCCTTGACTTGGCTTCTCTCCTAAAGCAGAATATAGATATGTATCAACCTGGCATCACTCTCCTTAAACATTTGATAGTATTATTCCTAAAGTGTACCTGGAGGAATTCCAAATCTAAATGTGGAGTTCCTATTTGTGAGATAAAAGGAATAGGCTTTTATCAGGTAAAGTCTACTGGGAAGTGATTCTGATTCCCACTCATTAGAACAAGAGAGAGCACTAAAGAAAAGGAAGGTGCATTGACAGTTGTAAAAATATCATTTTAGAAGGAACGTTTAACTCATAGTGATGATTGTCAATCACCGAGACTATGATGTTGCTTTGTGATTTTGGAAAATTAATTTTAAGAGGTAAGAACATATTATAGATATTGTGAGAAACCTTTGAATTTGTAACCATAAAATAAAATTATGAGAACTTTTGGAATAATTTTCAAAAAAGATATTCTGAAAGTTGCAGATCAAAGTCCTTTCAACGTAATTTAGAAAAGGATCAAAAACACATTTTCTAACCTATTTTCTATCAACTTGAACATCACTTGCATAACGAGCATGGTAAAATGGTGGATTAACGAGAAAAAGCTGGTATTGTTAGCGATCAAATCATCTCCCTCTCTTGCTTCCTTAACAGGTATTAACTTGTTGTCAGGCATCGTAACAGTGCTGAGTCAGAATCAGGTAGTGCTTCTGCCTTCATAGCTTTCTCCATTCTATGAACAAATAGGCACTAGATAAATAAATTAACAGATTTTAAAATATTAATCACATATTATAAGTAACTGCTCACAGAAATAAATAGGATACTGAAATATAGAGACAATTCTGAGTATCAATTGCTGCATAGTAAACTGCTGCAAAACACATTGGCTTAAAATGGTTCATAATAATAGAAAAATTTTATTAATTATCTGGGGCAAGATATTGAACAAGACACAGTTTGGATGGCTTGTCTCTGCTCTACAATGCCTAGGGTCTCAGCTGCAATGACTATTCACTGTCTCTCTTGCCCTTTTTTCTTTCCTTCCTCCCCAAAGCCTGTCCAAATGGCTAACTTGAGCTTCCTCAAAACATGACAGCTTCAGGGATATCAAACTTCTTACCTGTTATTTAGGGCTCCAAGAGCAAATATTTCAAGAGAAAGAAAAGTGGAAAGCTCAAGTCCTCTTAAAAGTTAAGCCAGAACTGACATAGTGTCATTTCTGACTACTATCAGTAAAAGTGGTCGCAGTAAAGCTCAGATTCAAAGGGAAGACTCCTTCCATACTTCTCAATGGGAGGAGCAAATGACCTAACTCCTCAGCCACTTTAGGGAATTTTTTCTTTCTTTCTTTTTTTTTTTTTTTTTAAGATTTTATTTATTTATTTGACAGAGACACAGTGAGAGAGAGAGAGAACACAAGCCAGGGGAGTGGGAGAGGGAGAAGCAGGCTTCCCACCGAGCAGGGAGCCTGATGCGGGGCTCCATCCCAGGAGCCTGGGATCATGACCTGAGCTGAAGGCATACGCTTAACCACTGAGCAACCCAGGCGCCCATAGGGAATTTCTGATAAAGAATATGCCTTAAGCTCTATGCTATAGTCACCAAACTAAAACAATAACAACAACAACAAAACCTGAGGAGGAAACAGAAAAAAAAAAATTTGCATTTTTTTTGATATGCTTCTTAGAGGCATTTTGTGTTATCATACCCAGTTACACTTAAAGAAATCAGTGCCTATGCCACAGAAGTGGAAAACAAAGCAAGGAGGAAGTGATGAATTAGTGAACCATCAGAATTTGGTTGCGCATATATAAAAATGTGACATTATTTCCAAAAAGCTTCCATGAGTCAGAGAGAAACTGGTCTTGGACATTAGAACTTGTGACTCTGGTTCCTGGAATCTCATGTTAACACAACAAAAACTTGAAATTTCTGGGTCCATGTTTATTTGTATTGCCATAGCTGTCTCCAAGTACTTAATCTAATCATCACATTGAATGAAATTGAGTACTATAATTACATGCACAAATAATTTCTAATGGTAAAAAATCTAAACTATATGTATTACAAGACTCAAATATCAGTTGATAGTATATCTATATGCTCTTAATGGATGTGGATCATGCAAATCAGATGGCTTGCCTCACACATAAATATGTGTGAACATGCATGACTAGAGCTACATTCCAGTTTTATACATTCTGAAGGTGTGAATTGAGCATACCTGTCATAGAGCATGTTCATTGTTCTACTGTCCTATTTCAGCCTCTGATTTCTCCCTGGCATCCTGTTTTCTGAGGATGTGGGTAAATGGCATTTAGGGGGGTAAGAAGTCAGTGTAATTTCCAACTGCACAGCTAAATTGCGGTAACATTAAAAAGGCAAGTGACTTTTTTGAACTATAGAAATTCATGCAGTGAGGGGCGCCTGGGTGGCTCAGTCGTTAAGCGTCTGCCTTCGGCTCAGGTCATGATCCCAGGGTCCTGGGATCGAGCCCCGCATTGGGCTCCCTGCTGGGCGGGAGGCCTGCTTCTCCCTCTCCCACTCCCCCTGCTTGTGTTCCTGCTCTCGCTATCTCTCTCTCTCTGTCAAATAAACAAATAAAATCTTTAAAAAAAAAAAAAAAAAAAGAAATTCATGCAGTGATATGGTGACAGATCCCCATAGTTTTCAGGGCATTTTTCTCTCTCTTTTGAATGCCTGTTTATGTTGATTTTCCAGTGTTAATTATATACATTATGTAACAGGAAGGCTTTTTAAACCACATACATTTTTTTCTTTTTATCCACATTTTAAATACTTTTATTATTGCAAAAGCAGAAGTGCTAATGACTTGGGTGCCTGGGTGGCTCAGATGGTTAAGCGTCTGCCTTTGGCTCAGGTTGTGATCCCAGGGTCCTGGAATCGAGTCCCACATCGGGTTCCTTGCTCCTCGGGAGCCTGCTTCTCCCTCTGCTTCTCTATCTCTCTCTCTCTCTCCCTCTGTCTCTCCTGAATAAATAAATAAAATCTTTAAAAAAAAAAGTGCTAATGACTTGTTGAATGGGTGTTTAAATCTTTGTATAAGACTGTCAAAAACAGAAAGGTCAATATAAATTAGATAAATTGAACTAATTTCTTCTCTGAGTGAAAGATTTAAGACAAGAAGTTAAGCTCTCTAGGATTCTTTTTTTTCCTTCAAGTGTTATTTAAATTCTAGTTAGTTGAGATATAGTAAATATTGGTTTTAGGAGTAGAATTTAGTGATTCATCACTTGCATATAACACCCAGTGCTCATCACAAGTACCTTCCTTAATACCTATCACCTATTTAGCCCATCCACCTAGTGTCTTGCATCTTTTTAGGATTATTTTAATTGACCACTAGTGTTTCTTTCAGAAATGCTGGCTCAATAAAAAAATGACCAAAATATGACATGAATAATTTACAATACTTTATAGGACATTTTTTCAACTAAGCATCCCTTTTAGCTATGGAAACAGAACAGGACAGGGCTTGGCAAGCTATGGTCCAGGGATCAAATCTAGCCTGACACCTGGTTTTGTAAATAAAGGATTTATTTTTAAAATTGTAGTTACTTTCTAAAAAAATAATTTATTTTTAAAAGTTAAGGTATAATTGACACACACTGTTAGTTTCAGGTGTAAAACAGTGGTTTGGTATGTTGCAAAATGATCAGCATAATAAGTCTAGTTAACATCTACCACCATATACAGTTACAGAATTTATTTTTCTTGTGACGAGAACTTTTAAGATTTCCTCTTAACAACTTTCAAATATACAACACATTGTTATTAACTGCAGTTGTCATGCTATATATTATATATCCTAGACTTATTTTATAGCTGGAATTTTGTACCTGTTGACTCTTCACCCATTACACCCATCCCTCATTCTTGCCTCTAGCAAGAACCAATCTGTTTTCTTTATCTGTAACATTGGTTGTTTTTATTCATTTGTTGTTTTTTTTGTTTTGTTTTGTTTGTTTTAAGATTTCACATGTGAGATCAGGTAGTATTTGTCTTTCTCTGTCTTATTTCATTTAGCATAATGCCCTCAGGGTCCATCCATATGGTCACAAATGGCAAGATTGATTTCTTTTTTATGGATGAATAACATTCAGTTGTATCTATTGTATTATATATTATACAATGCAATAAAATATTATATATGCATATATATAAAATTATCTATCCATTCATTTTTTTTTAATCTAGTCATTCATTGATGGACATTTTGGTTGCTTCCATGTCTTGACTCTTGTAAATAGTGTGCAATGAACATAGGGGTGCATATACCTTTTGTGTTAGTATTTCATATTCTTCATATAAATATCCAGAACTGGAATTGCTGCATTATATGGTAGTTCTATATTTAACTTTTTGAGGAGTCTCCATAATGTTTGCTATAGCAGCTGCACCAACTTACATTCCACCAACAGTACACAAGGGTTCCCTTTTCTCCACATCCTCACCAATACTTATTATTGCTTGTCTTTTTGATAGTAGCCATTCATTCTAACAGATGTGAAGTGATATCTTATTGTGGATTTGATGTGCATTTCCCTGACGATTAATGATGATGAGCGCCCTTTCATGTACCTCTTGCCCATCTGTATACTTTCTTTGGAAAAATATCTATTCAGCTCCTCTACTCATTTTTACTAAAATTATTATTTTGCTAATGAATTATATGAATTCTTTATATATTTTGGATATTAACCTCTTATAACCTCTTACCAGATATATAATTTGAAAATATTTATTTCATTTAATAGGTTTCCTCTTCATTTTGTTTATGGTTTTCTTGGCTATGCAGAAGTTTTTTGGTTTGATGTAGCCCCACTTATTTTTGCTTTTGTTGCCTTTGCTTTTGGTGTCAAGTCCAACAACTTATTTCTGAGATCAATGTCAATGAGTTTATCTCCTATGTTTTCTTCCAGTAACTTTATGGTTTCATGTCTTACATTTAAGTTTTTAATCTGAGTTAAGGTTTGTATATGGTGTAAAATAGTGGTTGAGTTTCATTCTTTTGAGTGTTGCTGTTCAGTTTTCCCAGTGCCATTTATTGAAGAGACTGTCTTTTCCCCATTGTATATTCTTGGATTTTTTGTCATGAATTAATTGACCACATATACATGGGTTTATTTCTGGACTCTCTATTCTGTTTAGTTGATCTATGTGTTTGTTTTTATGCCAGTACCATAATGGTTTTTGTTTGTTTGTTTTAGAGAGAGAATGCAAGAGCAGGGAGGAGGAGCTGAGAGAGGGAAAGAGAGAATCTCAAGCAGGTTCCATGCCCAGCATAGAGCCTGATGTGGGGCTTGATGCAGGACTTGATCTCAGGACCCCAAGATCATGACCCGAGCTGAAATCAAGAGTTGGATGCCTGATCGACTAAGTCACCCAGGCATCCCAGTCAATATCATAATGTTTTGATTCCTATAGCTTTCTAATAGTTTGAAATCAGAAAACATAATGCCTCTAACTTTGTTCCTTATTCTCATGATTTGGCTATTTGAGATCTTCTGTGGTTCCATACAAATTTTAGAATTGTTTATTCTATTTTTGTGAAAAATGCCATTGGAATTTTGATAGAGATTAGATTAAATCTGTAGATGCTTTTGGGTAGGATGGGTATTTTAACAATATTAATTCTTCCAATTCATTGAGCATGGCATATCTTTCCATTTATTTGTATTTTCTTCAGTTTCTTTCATCAGTGTCTTACAGTTTTCAGCTCCTTGGCTAAATTTATTCTTAGTTATTTTATTCCTTTTTATGGAATTATAAATGAGATTATTTTCTTAATTTCTCTTTTTAATAGTCATTATTATGGAATATGAATGTATAGGAATGCAACACATTTATATATATTGATTTTATATCCTGTAGCTTTACTAAATTCATTTATTAGTTCTAACAGTTTTTTGGTGGAGTCTTCAGGGTTTTCTATATATAGTATCATGTCATTTCCAATTAGTAACAGTTTTACTTCTTCCTTCCCAATTTGGAGAATTTTTATTTTTCTTGTCTAATTACTCTGGCTAGGACGTCCAATACTATGCTGTACATAAGGTGTAAGAATGGGCAGCCTTGTCTTGTTCACAATCTTAGAGGAAAAGCTTTCTGCTTATTGCCATTGAGTATGGTGTTAGCTGGGGGCTTGTCATACATGGCTTTTCTTATGTTGAAGTACAATCCCTCTATACACCTTTTGTTGAAAGTTTTTATCATGAATGAATATTAAATGTCAAATAATTTTTTTTCATTTATTGATATAATCATAAGATTTTGGTAATAGGGTATATCACATTTGATTTGTGGATGCTGAACCATTCTTGCATCCCTGGAATAAATCCTACTTGATCATAATGTATGATCCTTATAATATATTGTTGCATTCAGTTTGCTAATATTTTGTTGAAGATTTTTGCATCTGTGTTCATCAAGGATATTGTCCTGTAATCTTTTATTTATTTTTTTGTCTTGTGGTATCCTTATGTGATTTTGGTATCACAGTAATACCGACCTTATAAAATAAGTTTTAAAGTGTTCCCACTTCGGGCGCCTGGGTGGCTCAGTTGGTTAAGCGACTGCCTTCGGCTCAGGTCATGATCCTGGAGTCCCGGGATTGAGTCCCACATCGGGCTCCCTGCTCAGCAGGGAGTCTGCTTCTCCCTCTGACCCTACCCCCTCTCATGTGCTCTCTCTCTCTCATTCTCGCTCTCTCAAATAAATAAATAAAATCTTAAAAAAAAAATAAAGTGTTCCCACTTCTGTTTTTTGGAAGAGTTTGGGAAGGATTGCTATTAATCTTTGAATATTTGATGGAATTCAGCAGTGAAGACATTAGTCCTAAACTTTGGTTTGTAAGGTGTTTTTAAATTCCTGATTAAGCTATTTTTACTAGTAATTGGTCTGTGCAGATTTTCTGTTTGTTCATGATTTAGTCTGGGAAGGTTGTATGCTTCTCAGAATTCATCCACTTCTTTTAGGTTGTTCAGTGTGTTGGTGTATAATTGTTCATAGTAGTCTCTTATCATCCTTTGTATATCTATGGTACCAGTTGTAAAGGCTTTTTCATTTCTGATTTTATTTATTTAAACCTATTTAACAGTCCTCTTTCTTTTTTTCTTGATGACTCTAGTTAAAGATTTCTCAATTTTGTTTATATTTTCAAAGAACCAGTTCTTGGTTGCGTTGATCTTTTCTATTGTCTTTTTTGTCTCTATCTTATTTATTTCTGCTCTGGTCTTCCTTCTACTAACCATTGGCTTAGTTTTTTTTTTCCTAGCTCCTGAGGTGTAAATTTAGGTTGTTTATTTGAGATTTTTCTTGTTTCTTGAGGTAGGCATTTATTGCTATTAACTTCCTTCTTAGAACTGCTTTTGCTGCATCCCATACATTTTGGTATGTTTTACTTCCATTTTCATTTGTCTCAATGTATTTTTTGATTCTGCTTTTGATTTCTTCATTGACTCATTGGTTGTTCAGGTTTTTTTGTTTGTTTTTTTAGATTTTTTTTTTTTATTTGAGAGAGAGAGACAGAGATAGCGAGAGAGAGAACAAGTGGGGAGGAGAGGGAGAAGCAGGCTCCCTGTAGAGCAAGGAGCCCGATGTGGGACTCGATCCCAAGACCCCGGGATCACAACCTGAGCTGAAGGCAGACACTTAACCAACTGAGCCACCCAGCTGCCCTGGTTGTTCAGGTTTTGTAAATGAAAGTTTTATTGGAACATGTTCACACTCATTTGATTATGTATTATCAGTAACTGCTTTCATACTACAACAGAGGATTGTGTAGGTGTGTCAGAGACATGTGGCCTGAAAACCTTAAAATATTTGATTTACTATATAACCTCTTGCAGAAAAGCTTATTGACCCCAATAGTGGAGAATTAAATGCATATGTGAATTAACTCAAATAATAGTAGTACCTTATTATTTCAAAAATACAATTCTTTATTTAGATATGACCCTGCATATTTTGGTAGATATGCCAAAATACATAGATATTTGCATATTTATATTAGACTGTACTGTACCAAGGTGGGTATATCATATAATAAAGTTAATGTTTCAAAGAGCTACAAAGATTTTCACATGACTTTGTTCCTATGAAATCTTGATTTTTGTGATATTAAATTTTATCGCATTGTTCTGAATGTCTTTTTCATCTTATTAAATTAGAGGATCAAAGTTGGAAGTGTACTCAAAGCAATTTCCTTTCTCAGCAATTTCAGATTATTTTACTGAGAATTATGGTGAAATTCCTTGGCTATTTGATAACTTTAGGCACACTTTTCTGCCTATTCCTGTGAGCTTCTGTGAGATAACTTTTATGGTTCCCACCCTCTCCTAGAGCATGCTAACTAGAAATTACATTTGAGAGTTGATATGGTGGTGATGTTTAAGCCCTTTCTGCTGCAAAGACTAATTTTACATTGGGCATAGCACACTGTTGAGATTCAGATAATTGTAAATAATAATTACCCTATATTTTGACATGGTTATTGCAAAATATATCCCTGACCTACTAACAGTTCTCCAGGATGATAATTAAATTGCTATTGGGCTATGTAATTATTTTGTTGTGCCAGATCTAATGGTGCCAGGTATAGAAATGAGAATGAATGAGAATGTTGTGCTTTGGTTTTTTTTTTTTTTGTTGGGGGGGCGGGTATTTTATTGAATTGTTTCAATGAAAGCATGTTATTCAAATTCTGAGTTTCTCTACTAAAACAATCACCTGCAATTTTTACATGGAAATTAGCTAAGGTAAACTGGCAGCCTACACCTATTCAAATATGGGTTCCTGAAGTTTTATTTTTTGTTTTTAGCTTCTATATACAATTGGGGATCTTTTTTCCTGTCAGCTTGCTTTTATTATTATGCATCAGTATGCAGTAATATTTACTAAATTTGTATTTGAAATATGATAAATGGGTAATTTTCATGGGGATTATTTTCTTTTTATTGATATCTTCTTTTTCCATGTTCTGATTTCACAAACATTATGGTTTATTGAAATGCATGTTCACAAAGCAGCTCTTCAATTTAGCTTTTCCCATTTGATTAAGGCTTGTTGAGCAAGAGGCAACCAAATTTGGTGGTTTGTAATATTTTGGCACTTTTATACTCAATGTGTGCACAGCTGTAATTTAGACCAGCTCTGACTAGCATTCAGTCAACCACACTGAATAGGCATTTGTTTATCTGCTAAATCTAGATTTCAAAGTCCCCAAACTTAGGTATATACTAGGTACAAAACTATGTGTTAGTATAGGTTCTGTTCATTAAGTTTGACAGAAATAAACCAAAATTAAAAACCTTATGGGAATAATATCTGATGCTATGTGAATAAAATTGAATATAATCTCTCATTCATTTCTCTCTTTTTTTTTTACCTTTTTCAATTTAAAAGCCGAATTTCTAGTTATATATACTTTAGTTGTTTTAATTTCAAACTTAGTTGGCAGGTATTCTCTTCATTTTAAAATCTTTTTGTTACCCTGAAGAAGTATTCTGAAAATATTCCACTAATAATAATAATCCTGTCATCAATTTTACTCTTCAGTTGTAGAACGAGGCTTTTTTCTTTTCAACACTTCATCTCGAGGATGATCTCCTAGTGTGGGAGCCATGCAGTTCCATTTGGAAGTATTCTTTTAAGCAGCAGTAGTGAAAGATTAGTAGTTTCAATAGATAACTGCTTTGAGATCTCACTTAAAAAAATTGAAAGTCTCCTTAGAAACCACTGAGCAAGGCCCAAGAAAGAACCAGCAAGTTACACTGACACTTCTTCCAGTGTTCCCTTTTGTAACAAGAGTTCTTATTTGATTTTTGGTGGGGATTTTGCTCATAGAAAGTGGTTCCCAATCAAAAGAAAAGCTCTTCTGCCTCAAGGCATAAATATCTGATTAAAAGTCATTCCTTTTGGATGGTTATATTTTAATCTTAAAGAAAAGGTAATTGAGAAAAGAAATATTCTTTCATGTCTCCAATGACAACATCCCTCCTCCTTGTATTAGTTCTCAGGTAAAAGAAAAATGAAAGGAATTTCATCTCTAGGCACAAAGTTAAGGGCACAGGAAGGAGGAAGGAGGGAAACAGAGGAGGAGAGGGGGTGCATGCAATTGAAATGGAGGCGCTAAGTCACTCAAACCATGATATGATTATTTTTGAGGCACTGGTGTTCTCTTAAAGGGTATTGGAGTTCAAAATGAAAATTGCTTTTGCAGCAAAGTGCACCATCAGGTCTATAGAGACCGATTAGCAGAGTGTCTCTCTGTGTCCTATATACTATATGCCGCTTCAGTGGTTATAGTAACACATGGGACATGGAGAAATGAAAACTTTGATTCATAAAACAACCCCATGTGACTCTCTGCTGGCTTTATATTTAAAATGTGTTTGATCATTTACCACCTACTTTTAAATTAATTCACAAAGACAAAGTAATCGATGGATTAGATACAGTCTGTTGATTTGCAGTTTAAGCTAAGAGAAGAGTTTTCTTGCATCATGGAGTATATTTTGCAAATTCAGTTTTCAGTCTCCTTTTCCTGTCTTTTAAGTTATATTTATAAGTTTTGGAATCTACTCATAATTTTTATGCTGAATGAGATTCAGAGGATGGTGTCATCTTTGAGCAGTGAAGAGAGGAACAGATATATATATATATATATATTTTAAGGAAGCATCAGAAACCCTACAACCAATTGAGATAGACTCCACTTTTTTCTTACTCTGTGTGTCAAGTAAGCTACTTGGGATAGGACCCATTAATATATTTCTTAGGACATACATTCTCTGTTTTGCTATTGTTAACTTATATCTAGAAAAAAATGGTAATTGATATCCTGATATCTACTCAGATTACTTTCTTTAGGATCCCAGTCTAAGGCCTTTTATTGGTTAACTTATTTATGTATCACCTGTTAGTAGTCTTCCTACTAGAAAGTAAATACTTACAGATTTGTATTCACAATTGATATATAAAAGATTTTAAACTGAGAATAAAGAAGTGAATTACTAAACTCATGAAAGATAAAGCAAAAAATATTTATCATAGTCTTTTTTTTTTTTAATACAAAGGCCTTATGAGAGGGAAAATGCTTTAATTGGCTAGTTCTTGTGATGAAATCCTCTGCTTGGGACAACATTAAAAACATTTTCATTGTACAAGAATATTGGGTTGACCTTTCAACATATAGCTCTTTCAACTAACACAGGTAGTAGGAAATCCTGTGTTTGACCATCTAGGCTAGCTCAAGAGACAAAAAGGCTTAAATCCCTGCCCCAATTTCTTTACTAACTATGAACTTGCTGAAACCAACCCTTTGTGTCTTGTGTCATCATGGTGCTTAAAATGGGAGAGCGACAGCAACCCATTCTTCACTCTATAGATCTATACTCTGAAATATGATAAAAGCCCTTCCTAAATCTAGGTACCAAAATATATGTGAATTTGTTACACTATTCTGTCACAGCATTTTTCGAGTAATTTTTTTTTAAGATTTTATTTATTCATTTGCGAGAGAGACAGAGAGAGAACAAGCAGGGGGAGAGGCGGAGGGAGAGGGAGAAGCAGACTCCCTGCTGAGCAAGGAGCACAATGCGGGACTCGATCCCAGGATCCTGGGATCATGACCTGAGCCGAAGGCAGACGCTTAACCGTCTGAGCCACCCAGGCGCCCTCTAGTAATTTTTTAAAAATGATATAACCAACAGGTTTGTGCCTGTTAATTTGAATATTTTAGAAAGCAACAATTTACAAATGTGAAGCAGGCATATCATATGCGATATCTCTATATGTGTAATAATTCACCTCCTTGATGACAACTTCTGTGACCTTTCAGGCAGTGTAAAATCATAGCCTCTTTTGTTTATCTATGTTGTGCTCCCATGGTGCCATACTTACGCATGTCATGGCACAGAGACCATAAAAATACGTATGACAAATATTAGGTCTTGTCTTCTATCTAGATTGTGAGCGTCCCAAGGTCAGGAGCTTGATATTTTTTATCTTTGTTTTCCTGACCTAAATGGACTGACTTGAACACTGAATATGTGTTGACAGAATGAACCAGTGATAGCACATACTTACTCTTAATGCCTCTTCTGCAGAATCAACCCTCAATGCCCCCCCCACCCATGGGAGGTCTTCAGGGGGAGCCTAGAGCCAATAGGAGATAGACAACAATAGTCCAGTTCCACTTCCATTACTAAGTAGAAACATGATGGAGGGAACATTACCAACAAGAGCCCCCAGAGTTTGTTTGAGACAAAGAGTTTATAATGAGCCTGTAGATACCTTTTTATTGTTTTTCATACAGTGATTTACTGAGGCTGATTTTCTATTGCCTATTTTTATTTAATGAACTAAAGATTTCTGTGTGAAAAGTTTCTATCCATAATATTCAGAGTTCTTTTTTTCATCTCAGATTTATGCATGAAGTGTAGCATGAGAGAAAAAGGGTAAATTCCTACATCATAATATGTATGGGTTTAATAATTTAAAAGCATTCTTTTGTAAAATACCATCCTTTAATATAATCTTATTTTATTTTTATTATATTCAATTAACCAACATATAGTCCATCATTAGTTTTTGATGTAGTGATATTTTAAAGCAAAATGAAAATGTATAGTGGTAAGACTATCTTGATAATTTTGACGAGGGACTCTGTGAAAATTGTCCGTGGGAGAGTTGCTGATGTACATAGACTCCTTGTCCATACAGCACACTGTGTGATTCTCCTTCTAGGAATATACAGTGCATGTGCTTGGGACAGTTCCACTTGGCCCAGTCCCATTTTCCAGGCCAGTGAGCATAATGGCAGGGTAGAAATGAGATGTGTCTATGTGCCTTTGGTAATTACTGAATATATGTTAATGAAGAGCTTTCCCTTGGCTTTCCACCAGCACAGTTAAATATGACCAACTAGAGCTTTTCCTTGATGAAAGGAAAGCCGCTTGCACAGCTATAGAACTCAATATAAACAAATTGCATTTAGATTTAATTTTGTACTAACATGAATGCAAATATTCTCAAGTGGATTGCTCTGTAGTTCTTTACAGTTGAAGGAATTCTGAAAATGAGTGCCCTTCTGTGGAGACATCAACATTATTGTTGGTGTAACAAATTTGCCTCAAGGTAGTAAGCATCTATAATATATCTAAGACATATCCAACACTATGCTAGGCATTGTGAGCAAAGAAAAATTTGTGCAGGACATGACTACTGCATTCTTTGACTATAACATTTAGCAGGGTGGACAAGCCATGGATACTAATTAACCAATAAAAAGGTCTAACAATTACAGTGGCATCTCAGAAATGATTATTAAGATATTGTTAAAAGCTTGAAATACAAAGTAAAAGGAGAATAGAATTATCGGGGGAGAAAACATAGGTGAGTCCAGTGTTCAGATACTATTTTTACTGGTTTCTCTCCCCAGGATGGGCAGTTAACATGTTATTTGGCACTTATTTATTATGGAACATTAAAAGAATTTGAAACTTAGAGAATGATATCAAATCAAGCATAAGATTTTATTATAATGCTTTTATAATATTATGCATAGGGATTTACTTTATAGAGTTGTAGAAAACAACACATCAGTCCTTTTCCTATTTGATATCTCAGTTGCTTACACATTTAACACACTCGGCTTTAGGGGTACTGCAGAAACACAACTTAGAGCATGGTAGTGCTTTGTGAAATGTTTTTGCCTGAGAAGAACCCCTTTATTCCATGTTTTTTGTTTGTTTGTTTTGGTTTTGTTTTCTTGGGAGAGAAAGAGTGTGAGAGAGGATGGGGTCAGGGGCAGCAGAGCGAGAGGGAGAGAGAGAATCCCAAGTAGGCTCCACGCCCAACTCAGAGTGTGATGCAGGGCTCAATCTCATGACCCTGAGATCATGACCTGAGCTGAAATCACCAAGAGTCATCTGCATAACCAATGGAGCCACCCAGGTGCCCCTTTATTCCATGGGTCTTTAGGCATGCATTTAAACATGCAATTTGCAAATCTATTGTCATGGTAACCATTTGGGAGATGTTTCTATGTAAAAACAGTATATTAGTTTCCTGGTGATGCCATAAAAATTACCACCAAGTGGCTTGAATCAACAGAAATTTATTCTCTCAGTTTTGGAAGCGAGAAGTCCCAAATCAAGGTATCAGTAGTATTGGTTCCTCTGGAAGCTCTCAGGTAGATATGGCCCCACACTTCCATCCCAGTTTCTGGTGGTTGTTGGCAATCCTTGGCATTACTTGGCTTGTGGATGCATCCCTGCAGACTCTGCCCCCATCTTCATGTTGCCTTCTTGTCCACATCTCTGTGTCTTCTTTTTCCTTTCTTATAAAGACACTTGCACTGGACTCAGGGCCCACCCTAATCTGCTATAGTCTTATCTCTATCCTTACCTTAATAAAATCTGCAAAAAAACCTTATTATTTTTATTATTATGTTCACTTAGCCAACATATAGTACTTTAAATAAGGTCACATGAATTCAGAGGGGACAGTATTCAACCCACTACAAGTAGTATTGTGAATAAGTATTTTTAACCAGGAGATTTCTGAAGTATTAATTTATTTCTTGTTTGATGAGAATATAAGGTTTCTGATGTACCTTTAGGTATAAGTGATAACTAACATATTCTCCTTGCTTTTGTGTTCCATAGAGTTATATAGAGAGAAAATTGAGGCCAAATTACATGATTTATTTATCCAACTTTACACTGCACTTCACACTAACCCTTGTATGGTTCCAAAATGAAATTTGTTCTTTACTCCTTCTATTTCTTATCCTACCTAAAGCTACCTGTATTCAGAGGCAAGTTGATTGTGACACTAAATTGGGCTACTTTCTTTCAAAGCCTTGGGAGGGGCCCTAGCAATGGACTCACAAAATCATATGAGTTTCTTTTCTTTTCTTTTTATTTTTATTTTGCAATAGAAAGATATTTTAACCACAATTAGGTAAAATTGATCTCACTTTCTATTCTGATTTTTCCTCCAAAACACTACAAAAGTGCAGGGCCGAAGGTGGTAGAAACATATTCATATGCATGACGGAGCCTGGCTATTGATATATGTGGGTAGTGGAGGAGAAACAAGACTTGAAATGTGTGGAGCAGAAGCTATTCTGTGGAAAATTCTGAATCATACACACTCATATGGAAAAAACCTTGATAGACATTTTCCCAAGGTTGACAGCAGTTCTAACAATTTACATGGCATTACCAATAAGTTTGTGAAGTTAAAAGAAACTTAAAAGAACTATCTACAGGAGAAAGGAAAATCTGAGTTATCCCTTTAGATTTTTCTCTAGAAAATGATTTTGCAAAATCTTTGTCATATGAAGAGATGCTCAGAGTACACAGCCAAAAAATAGGAAAAAAACAGTGTTGTATCCATCAATAATTGAATATATACCATTTTTTGTGTGTATGGAATATATGTTTTGATCATTTGTTAGATTTATAAAATAAGTGATTTATTGGTATTTACATTGTGATTACAAATAAGTATTTACATTTGTACCTCATTTTGTAAATTCAATCTTATACTCTTTTCTTAAAGAGCCCCTCCCATATTTTACAAGCTTCAAATCCCCAAAAAACAGAATCGATTATTGCTTTTATCTTTTCTTCTCCTATAAAACAAAACAAAAATCCCACTTACCAAAATATATGAGTTTTGGCGCCTGGGTGGCTCAGTCGTTAAGCGTCTGCCTTCGGCTCAGGTTATGATTCCAGAGTCCTGGGATCAAGCCCCACATCGGGCTCCCTGCTCAGCGGGAAGCCTGCTTCTCCCTCTCCCACTCCCCCTGCTTGTGTTCCTGCTCTCACTGTCTCTCTCTGTCAAATAAGTAAATAAAATCTTAAAAAAAAAATACATGAGTTTTTTTTAATAACTGTCTCTTGCAAAATAAGATTAAAACACAAAACTCTTATGAAGTTGTGCCTTTACCCTTCTTAACTTTGCTAAGTCATTAAAACATCTGAATGTTGGGGCGCCTGAGTGGCTCAGATGGTTAAGTGTCTGCCTTCGGCTCGGGTCATGATCCCAGGGTTCTGGGATCGAGCCCTGCATGGAGCCCTGCATCGAGCCCTACATCGGGCTCCCTGCTCGGTGGGGAGCCTGCTTCTCCCTCTGCCTCTGCCCCTCTCTCTCTCTCTCTCTCTGACTCTCATGAATAAATAAAACATTAAAAAAAAAGTCTGAAACTGCTAAAATAAAAAAAATTATTAAAACATCTGAATGTTGAACAGCTTTTGATCCCTCATAAATCAAGTCATCACTATGTGGATTGTTTTTGCCTCTCTTCTCCTTTTCCTCAGATAGTCTTTGACTAAAATTATTGAATAGTATTTTAATTTCTTTCATAAAAAGAAAACATTAGTTTGGATTCTATTGGGGATTTCTTTTCTCAAAGGCAATACTTACTTCCTGAAGCCACATATTTTTATAGATTATTTTTTTAGATACATAGAGATGACACAGGTGTTAACTTTTTTTGTCCTTATCTCTGTGTTTAAACTTCCTTTACTTAATTTTACCTAAGAATGATTTTCATAAATTGCTTGTTACCATCTGGATTTTAACCCATGAATAACATCTCATTTCCTTTCCATTTGATTCCTGTTCTTTATTTTTTTCCTATTATCTCTGTATCTAATCATATAGATACAGATATCGATATATATGGGGGGAAGGAGAGATATGGTCTCTGTGTATAAGAAGGCAGCATCTTGGTCACACATAAAAGTGTACCGGGTATTCTGGTACATAGAAACCTAAAGTTTTACATGCAGAAAGCCTCATTGAGAATATGCATACGGAATAACCCATTTTGCAGAGGTGAAAGTAGCCTAGGTGGGTACAGGGCTGGATCCAAGGACCCTGAGATCATGACCTGAGCTGAAGTCAGACACTTAACTGACTGAGCTGCCCAGGTGCCTCTAACCATTTAAAACTAGGGCTTATAATCAAGGAATAGTACTACTAATTTTGCACAATTGAACAAGAGGTGCTTAAAATAAAAACCTGGAATTCTGTCTTTATTTATTTTTTATAATTTCTATAAGTTGGAACTCTCTAAATATTTACATTGTTAATCAATGAAGACATTTTACATGAGTTTCTGTTGGTTCAGTTATACAAATTATATTGTTTTTTAAAGCAACATAGTCCTATATATGTCCTTATTTCTTCTTTCCAATAGCTATATTCACATGGTTGACTCATTAATTTTCCGTAAGAGGAACAAAAGTCATTGTTTAAACAAGGGTTGCTTTCTTAGGTTTGGGTCAGAGCATTTAATGGGCTGTACCTGGAATTTCTCAACTTAAGTGGGTGTGTGGGTGTTGGGAGGGGGCCCATTCGCTTTCTAAGCACTTGTGTCAGAATAGATTTTAAAGTATAATTTATAATGTGGAGAGAGGAAGTGTTGTTTAATAGATTTTTAAAGTCCTTTTTTTAGTTTGCTATTTTATTTATTATTTTTATTTAATTTTTTTAAAGATTTTTTTATTTATTTGGGAGAGAGAGAATGAGAGACAGAGAGCATGAGAGGGAGGAGTGTCAGAGGGAGAAGCAGACTCCCTGCTGAGCAGGGAGCCCGATGTGGGCCTCGATCCCGGGACTCCAGGATCATGACCTGAGCTGAAGACAGTTACTTAACCAACTGAGCCACCCAGGCACCCTTTAGTTTGCTATTTTAATACCTCATGTTAAAAGATACTGACAAACACTAAAGATAATATTGACATTCATATGTTACAGAGTTTAATGATCTGATAAAGAACATTAATTGAGTTCTACTTTGCCAACATCTTATTATGAAAATTTTCAAATATACATAGAAGTTGAAAGAATTTTACAGTAGACCCCTCTATACCCGCTTTCTAAATGCTACAATTGGCATTTTACTATCCATCTATAAATCCATCTTTTGTTCTTTTGATGCATTTCATGGTAAGGTGAAAATGTCAGTAGACTTCCAAGTCTAATTTTATTTCTTAATTTTCCTCATGACTTTCCTCTTTGATAATCATTGTTTGAGGCATAGGCAGTATGTGTAATAAATTAAATGGAAGATATAAATACTTTTAGTATTTATCAAAATTGTATATACCAATTTATGAGTTTTACCTGACCTGAAAAGAAAAGGTACTAGAAATGCAGGTTGTAGCATTATTTATGTACCAGCTAAATAATTTCCAAAAACACTTATTTTGAACTAGATTATACTACTTCAGCATTTTTAACTAGATAGTTTCAATGTTCTATTCAAATCTAATTACTTTTAAAGAGCAAATGGTGAGTTTTTCTCTGGCTTATTGTAATGAATTTTTTTTAATTTAGCTTTTATTGCCTATATATATTTAAAGACAATATTTTAGCATAGCTACTTTGGGGCTGCATTTTGATGTTATGTATCGTTTGTAATTATATTTATTCACTTTTTTCCTATTTTTAAGTTTTTGAAAAAGTGGTGTGATTCAAGGGTAAATACAGAAATCATTCAGGGTGGGGTGCCTGGGTGGCTCAGTTATGCCTCTGACTCAGTTTCCGCTCAGGTCATGGTATCAGTATCGTGGGATCAGCCCCAGGCTGTGCGTTCAGTGGGGAGTTGGCTTGAGAATTCTTCCTCTCCCTCTGCCCCTCGCTCTGCTCATTCTCTACCTCTCTAAAATCAATCAATGAATCAATCAATCAATCTTAAAAAAAAGACATTCAGGGAGTTAGGGGTCATAGTTTTTCAGTTATTAAATAATACACAGATATAAACAATGTAAAGATTTTCAGAAATTATAATCAGATACAAATAAAGATTTATTTTTACCCCTTTAAAATGCAAGCTATTTATCATTTAATACTCAATTCTTCCTGAGACGGTGGGTGGTGTTTTTCATTATTGTTAAAATTCTTATGATTTAGTTTTGTTTAGGTAAACAAATTTTGAATTTGTTAATGGGTATTTATATATTAAAATTCCTTTCTTTGGCTTTTGCTAATGTAACTAAAGAGGAATCTTCAATGAGAAAGTTTTGAAAAGAGGAAAACAAAAAAACATTATTTTGCAAATTGTACATGAAGGCTTATGATATTCAAAACCCTTAGAATTAAAAAAAATCTATTTTTGTTTACCTAGAATAGGAAATAAATCATAACTGTACACTTACTGTTTTATTTACATTGATACATTCCTATAAACAATTTTGTACACAAGTAAGAATTCATACACTAGGGATGCCTGGGTGGCTCAGATGGTTAAGCGTCTGCCTTCGGCTCAGGTCATGATCCCGGGGTCCTGGGATTGAGTTCCGCGTCGGGCTCCCCGGGAGCCTGCTTCTCCTTCTGCTTCTCTCTCTGTTTCTCTGTCTCTCATGAATAAATACATAAAATTTTTAAGAAAAAATAAATCATACACTAGGATTTTGAAATATTTTCAAACACATTCTGAACACCAGAATTATTTGTTTTTTGTTTGTTTGGTTTGTTGGTTGGTTTTTAGCAGGATGAGTTGAGGGTTTATGGAATAGTGAGGATATTTTCTCAAGGACAAATATTTGAGTTAGTGACAGACTGGAGGCCACTTTTATTGACTGACAATCCAGTCCCTTAATTACCAGACCATGCTTTCTTCACATTTCTTCTACATATTCATGCATTTAATGAGATTCTGTTTACAACTGGGAACTTAATGTATTTCTCCTTAGATTACCACTGTAGATAATATATACATATTACAAAGTGCAGAGAAGCTTGTATGCTTCATTAAGAGAACTGAATTTTATGTTTGAAGCATGACATTGCATTTAGAGTGAATTCCTAACAATTCACTGATGTTTATGCAACTTTGAGCCAAGGTGGTTAAACTTTCTGGGTCTTAGTGTTTACGGTACTGAAGTTCTAGTAAATTTTATTTTTGAATAAAACCTCTTCTCAGGGATGTAAAGAGATATATCCTTATGAAGAACCTGAAAATGAAAGTTGAAGTTTGATTTCTAAATTATAGAAACTAAATACTAAACAAGAAAAGTACTAAGTAATAGAAGATCTGGGTTGCTAACTATTAAGGATTGTTCGTTAGAATTCTGTCAACTGTGAAAAGTCTTGATCTCAACTGGGAAAAAGTGAACACTAATTACTTCAGAATTATGAAATATTAGGAGCCAAATTACCGTGAAGTCCAAACTTATCTAAGTCTCCGTATCGTATAAAGGATAACAAAAATCAGTCTAGACCATTAGCTAACTGGAAGCAAAACTGTTCTGTTTTAGTCTTTCTTTCATTCACAAACTTTGGATTTAAGTTGTTAGAATACAGGTTGCCACAGACCCCCATTGTCTACACACAGATGTAATATTTTATGGTATTTGTATAGGCTTTTGCAAGATTTTATCTGTCAAATTTGCTAACTTTCTTAGATCATTCATTTCATCCAGTTGTGGGAAATGTGTAAGTTTTGGAGTCAGGTGAATCCAGCTGGAGTCCTGGTTCTGCCACTCACTAGCCTATAGATAAAAGGCTGACTTTACCTTCTCTGTTTTCACTGACAATGGGAGGAGAACAATAGCTATCTCAGGGCGTTATTAGGTAAACTAAATGAAACATAGAGGATAGTGCTTAATACATGTAGGCCCTCAATAAATGTTTAATAATAACTCACTGCTCTTCCAACTCTGGAAGAGATTTTCCAAGGAATGCACATAACTTTCTTCTCTAATATATTCCCACATTGACACTCTTACCTACAATCCTTTGTTTCCCACCATCAAACTAATTTTCTTTTGATTTAACCAACCCAACAACAAAAAGCTATGGATATCATTCCTTAAATAATAAGATGGTGATGATGATGATGATGATGGCAGTGATAAGGCAAATTACTTGACTCAGCAAACCAAAAATAATTTTTTTTGAAGGCAGTTGTGACAATCAAATTAAATTATGTGTGGAAGTCAGTGCTCTTTTTAACAAAATAAATAAACACAGTCTATAGTAAATGTCACAAAATATTCTATATATGCGTACCCAGTGATGTGGAAGAGTTAATATATTCTTAAATACTCTCGCACCAAGAGCTGATAGTATATTTGGTTTAATACTACAAAAGTACTCATTCATATATTTGCTTTAGGCTTCTTTTAGTGTATATTAGAAATAATTGGCAGATTAAGTAAACTGTGCCCTTTGTAACATAATATTATGTTGGGGGGCGGAGAATGGAGTTGTATTAGTTAAAAAATGAAAATTTGCTGAACTAGCTACTTTATTTAAAGGTGAATAACTCTTTTCTTTACCCCCAGCAGAATGATTGAGTTTCTTGTATTATGTATGTATATAAACATAATCTTCTGGAGAGTGGCCTTTTTAGTCATTGTGGTAAACCATTACTTTTATTTCTGTTTATCTTGATGATAATTAGTGATATGATTATTTTCATGAGTATACGTAATGTAAAACAATGAGAAAGATGTCATTGATATAAATTATTATAAAATATTGAACTCTTTATTTTACCTCATATAATGCCATAAATAAATTATATATGTGTATGCTTGTTGAGTTTTGTGTGTGTGTGTGTGTGTGTGTGTAAAGATGGGTTAAGATGTAGCCCTACAACTATTAAATGATCTAAGGTAGAATGGATTACTCTTCCCTGGGCTCTTAAATAGCATCCAAATGTTCTAATAAAATTAGACATTCTTAGAGAGGACCTCTCTCACTAACAACCTATGACAAAATATTTACTGTACAATCTGTTGCTTGAGTCTTAAATTGTGAGGGTGATTTGTAGGAACTAGCCGTCAGGAATGACAATGCTTCTGAAATTGGACCTTTATAACCTGTTCCTTATCTTCTAATACATAAACACTCTGAGTCCTGAATTATGACACTATTTCAGAGAAATCTTACTGCTTTATGAAAGCAGGATAGAAAGTTTTCCCATCAGTGTATGCCATATTTTTCCTGTACTATGCTTTTAATATACATAAACAAAATTACAAATTCCTGGGGAATCATGTTAGGAGCTCTTCTGAGACAGCGCTGGGTACCTGGATATTGCTGCCCTGAGGGGGTTTGTTCAAATGATTGTGATCCCGCAGTAGAGCAGATTGAGCCAGTCTAACCTGGCAAGTGGGAGCAGGTGTGGGACAAACAGCACAGCAGAGTCATAACAAAGCGTTTATTGCCACTTACAGGATTGCAATTTTAAATAATGCTATTTGTTTTGTTTGTTCCCTTTGCTGTGTGATTCAGTGTGTCAGATCCAACATAGATGTCTGCAATTTAACTTAATCTCTATTCCTTTGATTTTGTTATTTAATGAGTGGATTGGTGGAAAATTAGGCTCTGTGCTGCAGGCAATAATCTGGTAAATAAAATAAGGAGTAAGTTTTTTGCATTGAGGGATTGTTATGAATTCTGTTTGTTTTTAATTAGAGGCTGTAACATTTTCAGGAGGCTTTGGAATTGTTGTCTATATTGATATGCTTTTCTAGCAGCATACATAGCTATAATCAACTAAATAAATATTTTGTTCAATTCTATTTAACTCTGTTTTTTAAAAGGAAACCCAAATAATCAGGCATTTAATAACTAATGTATTATCTTGACTTCCATGCAAATGCCAAAAGACATAGCACTTTACAGCCTTGTTATTCCAAGTGTGCTCTGCTGACCTGCAGCAATGGGCAAAACTTGAGACCTTGTTAGAAATTCAGAATGATATGGCCTCCTGGGTGGCTCAGTTGTTAAGCGTCTGCCTTCGGCTCAGGTCATGATCCGAGGGTCCTAGGATCCAGTCCCATATCGGGCTCCCTCCTCAGCGGGAAGCCTGCTCTGCCTCTCCCACCCCCACTGCTTGTGTTCCTGCTCTCGCTATCTCTGTCTCTGTCAAATAAATAAATAAAATCTTAAAAAAAAAATAAATTCAGAATGATAAACCTCACTCCAGACCTGTTGAATAATAAACTGCATTTTAAAAAGGTCCTCCATAATTACTATGTACGTAAACATGTGAAAAACATTGATTTCAGTGGAGAAGCAAATTTACTTATTCTTGATTTTTAAAAAAGTGTATATGTGGGCGCCTGGGTGGCTCAGTCGGCTAAGCGTCTGCCTTCAGCTCAGGTCATGATCCCAGTGTCCTGGGATCGAGCCCCACATCAGGCTCCTTGATCAGCAGTGAGTTGGCTTCTCCCTCTCCCTCTACTCCTCTCCCTGCTCCTGCACTCTCTCTCTCTCTCAAATAAATAAAATCTTAAAAAAATAAAAATAAATTAACAAATGTACCTAAAGGAAGAACTGATGAAGAAGAATGCATTAGAATCCAGTTATGGTTTTTCACATTCTATCACAAACAACTATTGAGTAGAATTTAGAGATGTTCATTCAATTTTTATTTACTTCAGCAATTTTAAATATTTACTTTTTCTTTAAAGTTACAGCTCCAGTCCTACCTCACTTTTATTGTTTTCTTGGATCCGTACCCAAAATAAGATTAAAAGGAAGCTTGTACACAGTTTTAATTAAACACATTATTAAATGGGCCCTACAACTTTACAGATTATGTGGTATCATTTTGGCAACTCCTATCACATGATGTTTATTCACATTAATATAAATCTGCAGACATCTTGCTTCTAAGAAAAGTAAGCTAATGAAGCATGTAATGTATAACTGAAGACTTTTTCAATGAAAACATAGGATGTAGATGTCAAACTGTCATGGATATTAGAAAAAAATGTAAATGATATTATGCAAATTGTCTTACAAGATGCTCACTTGTGTTAATGTAGTTTTTGATTACATATCTGAGCATGTAGTGTCTTTGGATAATACCCTAAAAAAATGTGACACTTTTCAAGTTTTCAGGTTTTACAGTGCACTTATCTGTGTCAGAATAGATGGTTCCCACCATGACACCTACACACTACTGTCATCCATGCCCCTATGTACGAAAGCATGGACTTTCCATGCTTTTGATCTAGCAGTCTAATGCCATCTACTCTCACTTTCTCAAAGACATTAGCCTCACAATTCTCTCCTCTTTGATGTATCATCAGAAAACAAGGATATTGTTCTTTCTCCTATCTTTAAAAACTTTCTTTGGACCCCACTTTTTCCTCTGGCTACCACCGTGATTTCTCTGTCCTTTACAAGGAAAATACTTCTTAGAAGTATGGCTACATTTTGCTGTCTGTAATTTTTCTCCTTCATCTTTTCTTGAAACCATTCTGGTCATGCATTTGAACTTGCTGTCTTCCGAAAACAGCTCTTATAAAGGTCAAAAATAACTCTCATGTTGTGTGCTCAAAGTTTTAGTTTTCACCTAATTTAATCTATCAGCAATATTTCACATAGAGGGCCATTTTCTTTTCCTTGAAACATTTTCTTAACTTGGCTTTCATGACACTACAATTCCTCCTACCTTTCTGGTTTTCTTATTTTCTTTTGTTCATTTGTCCTCTCTTCCTCTACCTCCAAATGTTGGAGTGCACCTTAGGGCTGAATTTTAGGACATCTTTTTGTCTATCTACAGTCATATCCATTTTCATGATTTATTTAATGCAATATGTTGATGACTCTCAAATTTATACCTTATCTCAGTAAATAGCAATTACATTCTAACAGTTTCTCAAGCTAAACTTTTGACTTCTTTGTGTCAGAATGTACATCCAAATGCCAAAAATCCTGAGGTTCTATCTTCAAAATATCTAGAATCTGACATATTAACACCTGAACTGTTGCCCACTTGAAAGAGCCTTTCTTTTCTCTTCCTTGGATTATAGTAATGGCTTTCTATCTGGTCTTCTTTCTTCTACCCTTACCTCCTCATTAATCTGTTCTTAATACAAACACCAGAGTATTAAAATGAAAATCAGACCATGACACTTGTTTTCCAAACTTCCCGTGGCTTCCTATATCTCTTTGACTAAAAACCAACATTGAATCTACAAGGAACTACATGGCCCACTTACTATCACTTTTCTAACCGTATATCCTGCCAATTCTCTCTTACTTGCTTCTCACCTGCTATACTGACATTTTTATACCTGCATCAGGCATACTCCTGCCTCAGGACTCTTGCTTTTGCTGTTTCTTCTGCCTGTATAGGTTTCTCCTATATATCTGAATGGTTCCTTCTATCATTTTCTTCATATAGTTTCTCAAAATCCAAACAGGTTCTTGTCTTGACCATCTGGTCAAAAATTGTAACTTCTTTGATACTACCTATCTTCTTTGCATTTTTTTCTTATTCCTTACTAGTGTCAAACATATTGTATATTTTACTTGCTTATCTTGTCTGTTTTCTCTCCTCACTAGAATATGAGGTATTTGAGGGCAGGGTTTTTTGTTTTATTTTGGTTTTGGTTTTTGGTTTTTGGTTTGTTTTGTTTTTCCTTCCCCTGTCTGTGGTTGTTTTCCAAGTGCCTAGAATAATGTGTGGTGCAAATAAGTACACAATAAATATTTATCAATTGCTAGTATGCTAGTTTTCGATAAACTTCAACTAAAAGCACTTTTGAAAATAAAACAGCAAAATGTATATGTAATTCTTCCTAAATAGAAATTGAGTTCCTTATTGGAATTCAAAATATAAAGAGATTCAAAATTGAGTCACACATACTCTTTACCTAATAACAACTCTTGAACTTACAGTATTTGGAAGAACTTCATACCCACCGACTTGAATTCGTTCTGCTCTCGCCAGGAATAGACGACATTTGATAAGTAAACTAATTCCATAACTTAGCCAAGAGTTTTAGAACTTCTTTCTGTTTTTTTTTTTTTCTGTTTCAAAATCTCTCAAAATCTGGAAGATACAGAACTATTTATTTGTCAACATCTTTTTAAAGTCTGTGTTTAAGCTTGTGTTAGTAATATTTAATTTTGGAAGATGGAAATGAGAGAGCAGAAGAGTAGGACTTTCTCTTTCATGTCAAACACTCCTGAATTTTTTAACTCCATAAGCTTATTATTCTTTTGAATAAAAACAAACAAAAACAAAACACAACCAAAAAAAAAAAAAAAAAAAACAACAAAAACCCAAAACCAGGGCTGTTTATATGTGCTTGTCTAGAAAATGAAGATTGTCAAATTCATTCATTCAGAGACTGATGGTGTAATAACAAAGAATAAATGAATGCATGAATTTAGATAAAATATTATTTGAATATTATCAATTTAGATTGTATCATGTTACATCTGTGTCATGTTTCCTGAAACTAGTTAATGGTGTCCCAAATTCGATATATAATTTTATTACACAATAGACTGTCATTTAAATACCTGGCAATCTTATCCATCTAGGACAGAGTATAAATAAAGAAGTGACCAAGGAAGCTCCTTAGCAGTCAAAATTGGTATAAAAAGTCACTGAGAGAAATTTTAAGCACTGTGTAGTCCCAACAGTTCTCTTAGAGCTAATTTATACATTTTTTAACAATTACATAAGGTTTCAAACTTCATACACATTTGGAATTGTAAATTAATAGATGTGTAAAGAATTATCTTTTATAGATAGAAACATGGATAGTTGAGACAAATGTCATCTCACACCAAATAATGAAATAGAAAATCCCTAGCAAATGTACTTGTATGAATAAGAAGAGAAGAAAAGGAAAAAAAAAAAAAGAAAGCTAATAGCTTAGATTCATTTGTGTGAGAAAAATGACTCCATATACTCAGGAGCTTAAAAAACATCATTGTGTTACTATACAATATAATTATTCCTGTTCTTTATGGTCACCTTCAGTTGCCAAGCTATCAAGGATAGGTTGGATTGTGTTCAATACGTTGTGTTTAAGAAGGCAGGAAAAGACCCCAAATATTTTTCCAAAAAAAAAGTGTGGTGTTGAAATAATTAAACCCTTACCAATTAAATACATTATTATATGTAATTATTGACCAAAGGTTAGTGCAATGATCACCTATCTATCTTGAGCTACATAACACCATATTAGTTGAGTATATATGAGATGGACTTTTATGTTGTGCAACTGATTTTGGTTGCCTGTTAATGGCATGTAAGCTCTTTAAAATTATCAGACTTCTTTGCTATATACATACGCACAAATCAGTATTCAATTTGCTATATATAAAAAACACATCTTAGCAAATCAGTTCCCTTTCATATGCAGTGGTGCGTGTGGTCATATCTGTTGGCAAGCACAATAAAATGTTTAGTGCTTTTAGTTTGTGGATTAACTGATTAATGGGTTCTGAGATTCTTGAATTTTATAAATATAGAGAAAGCTGTGAATTGTGAAGTTTCAGTTGTTTGATCCCCAGGTGGACACAGCAGCTTTTAGTAGCTCACTTAAGTTTCCCCTGATTAAAACATTCTTGTGGCACCAAAGTTTCTATTTTGTTTTTAGTGAAGTTTTCTCCTTACGGATGTCATCAATTCCATTTATTGCTTTATTGTTCTCCCTCTAAAATGACACAGAGCTAAAAAGAACTCCCTGTTTTCCCTCTCTAGCTAAGTGTATGTCTCCACCTTTCTTCTCTAGGTCACGAGTGATGAGTTCCCTTTTGATGGTCAGAATCTCTTCCAAAATACAAATTTAATTATGGGGAGTCTACCGAGTTCTTAAGTTCTTTCCAGTCTTCATTATTATATGAATACACACAATCTAAGTATGTACGTGTGATGCACAGATGTATTTATATATAATCTATTTTACAGACTTATCTTAGTTTTATGTGATAGATTTGTACTTATCTCACTTTTCTGAGCAGGGGATCAAAGTACACTAATATTCTTATGGTTATCAGCAATACAATTGATTTACTTAATTACTGTGCTTTATTGTAAACAATAAGCTAGGTTAATGAGTGTTAACAAAGAGTAAATGAAGTTCAGTTCCTGGTTTAGTTTCTGTAAAAATAGCAGCTCATACAAGTAGTTTTTGTTTGTTTACATTGTAGAAATTAGGTGTTTGTGTAATAGAATGCCCCACTACCAGATTATAATCATTCCTGTTCTTTAAATGGCCCTGTTCTTTAGTTCATTTAAATTTGAAGGAAAAGATAAATATATCTAAAAGATTCTGGAGAAAATATAAAAGTATTTAATAGGTGGCAGCAGAGACCACAGCCCCTGTAGGTTGACAAGAAGGAACTCAGTTGGGGCACCCGGGTGGCTCAGTTGGTTAAGCATTTGACTCTTGGTTTCAACTCATGTCATGATCTCAGAGTCCTGGGATCAAGCTCTGCTAGGACTCCGCACTCAGCAGCAAGTCTTCTTGGGGATTCTCTCCTTTTCTCCTCTCCTCCCCATAGCTTGTGTTTTCTCTCTTTCTCAAATAAATAAATAAATATTTTTTATAAAAGGAACTCAGTTATTTAAAGATGCTTACTATGAAGAAGCCAGTCAATCTAAAGCTGGAATACTTGGCATTTTGAGAGACATCTTAATACTAGTTTAACCTAAGGTAATGACTATGCTGAGTACCTGTGACCTTCATATATAGATCTTGCTTATTTTCCTCACATATTAAATTTTCTGTTTTGAAGTGGGTGATTGGGGCACCTGAGTGGCTCAGTTGGTTAAGCATCTTCGGCTCCGGGGATCCCAGGATCCTGGGATTGAGTCCTGCATGGGGCTCACTGCTCAGCTGGGAGTCTGCTTCTCCCTCTCCTTCTACCCCTCCCCCCCCACTCATGCTCTCTCTATCTCTTTCTCTCTCTCTCTCAAATAAATAAAAATCTTTTAAACTAAATTCATTTTTTTAAAAAAAGGGGCTGATTGAATTTGTGGTGACCTGGGTGGGATATGATAGAGAAGTAAAGAATTGGTCTGTAAACCTACTGTAATGTAGACTTGGGGAAAACTGACATTGAAGAAGCGCAGGTGGATACCTTTTGTTTAAGTAAATCACAACCAGGAATCCTATATAGTATAACCAGTACAACAATGTGGTGAGACCAGGTTTTATACTTGATGGTATAAAACCCCTTCCATTTATTATAGCCATGTCACAAACCAAATATATACTTTTCCTGGAGGAGAGGACCTAACTATTGTCAGAGGACAAAAATAATTGTTTAGTAAAGCCCAACTTAACAAAAAGTTTTATAAATGCTTACAAGGCTGTATTATGTGGGTCTTTGAAATGGTTGTGCTTAATTCAAAATTTGAACATTGGCTCAAGGTTTAATCAGTCAGTTCTTTGATTTTGATCATAAGGTAGACACTCAAATATTTCTTTTATTGAATAATGTTGATTTACACTTTCAAAATATTTTAAATATGTATTTTTAATCACAAAAATAAAAACAAAATTCAAGTCATGCAGAAATGTAAAAATTTCAAAACAGTACGTCCAATGTTACTTAAATCTCCAACTCCAGCAATAGCCACTGTAGAGACTTTTCTTTAATACACCATCAATTTCTAAAGTGCTATGATTACATGTTAAATGAGAAAAAAGACTAATTTATGATGGTTTACTTTTTATTGCTTTCTAGACAAGGAAATTTTAGAACATATTGAAGGCCCCTGGGAGTAGGCTCACCCAAATTTTCTAACCAACTCTAATAATTTGAAATAAATGTAATTGTACTTGGCAGGCTTAATATTTAAAGAAATTCTTACATTAGGCTTTCTTAAGTGGGGGAGTCCTATATTTTTGACAACTTTATTGAGGTATAATTTACATATGATGAAATACACCCATATTAAGTGTACAGTTTAATTACTTCTAGTAAACTCATAGAGCTAAGCAACTGTCACCAGTATCTTGTTTTGGAATATTTCCATCATCTTAAAATTTTGTTTATGCTTGATTATGATCAATCTATATCCCATACCCAGCCCCAGATCAGCAGTGATCTGCCTTCTATCTCTAAAGATTTGCCTATTCCAGTAATTTCATGTTAGTGCAATCATTAGTGAAATTTTTAGTGCAAATCCACTGAATGTGTTTATGTTTAGTGTCTGGCTTTTTTTTTTTAATTTAGCGTATTGTTTTTGAGGTTTACCCATTTAATGGCTTGTATATTATTAAATTGTCCCTTTTTATTGTTCACCAGTTGATGGATATTTGGATTGTTTCCAGCTGGGGCTATTATAAATAAAGTTATGAGCATTCTTCCCAAATCTGGTCATTCCTGAGGTTTTCCCATCTCAACAGATGATACCACTATTCACCTGGTACTCAGGCTGAAAACCTGAGGCTCCTCCTGTCTCAGCCTATCACACTAGTTGTACTTTCTGTCTTGAGACACTTTTTCTTCTGATATCCCAAGGCTGGATCTTTCTTGTTATTTAGCTCTCAGTTTAAATGCCACTCCCTCAATACAAATTAGTTCTCATCATTACCTGATATTTTTTGTTACATTTATTGCCTTTATCTGTCTCCCAAATAGAATGAAAATCTCATTAGAACAGAGCCTTCTCTGTCTTATTCATTATAGTAGTATTATACTTTTCACAGCAGGTGCTCAGTAAATATGCCAGGTAGATAGACACAGATTTTGTTCTTGGCCTTATAATCTAGGGTTTAAAAAAGAGTGCATTACAGTTATTTACCTCACTCCTTTGCAATGACATGCTGTTAGTATAGTCATAAGAATATAACTTTATCACACTAATTTCTATTTCTTTAAAAATATGCTAGAAATAATGACAATATTAATTAGAAACTTTCAACTATAGTCCTCTTAAACCATTGGAGGAAAATATTTTGAAATGTTAATAGTTTAATCCTAAAACACTAATTTTTGACAAGAGAAACACAAGCAACATTCCATTAGCTGTAACAGTAATGGCATACATTTGAAATTTCAAATGTTTTCTACAGCAGAATGCTTCAGTTTAGACTCCAATCATACGTTGTGGAGAATGTCAGATAGTCACTGGAAGATATGAAAGATCATAATACTTCAGAATTTAAATGAATAATTATCTCTTCACCTTCATTCTTTTCTCAAACTATGAATAATTTGATTTCTAGGAATTTATTGATATGTAAAATTTTTAATAAGTATTTTCTAGAGATTAAATTATCAAAGTGATCTTTAAGTGACTTAGATTTTTGGAGTTTGAGCCAGGAGAACTTTATGAATCATCTAATTCTATTGGGTTTCTTTCAGTTAAGGAAACTGAGGCCTCAGGAATTTAGGTGGTAAATCCTTTGAAAAGTGACAGGGCATCTGCAGAAATCTAGTCACATAGAAAGTAGAGAAACATGCTTCTGTCTACGATTACACTGAAGATTTCCTTCCTCAGTGCCTTTCTTTTTATTACTTTATTTTCCTGTGCTCTTCTTTCTCATCTTCACATTTCTAATTCCATTAGAGACCCAGCTCAAGTATCACTTTCTTCACAAGACCTTTTCTGATTCCAGAGCTGTCAATTATTTCTCATCCTTTGCACACCAGTAACTTTTTAGCTACGTCTCCTATGACATCTCTTTCTGTCTTGCATTTTTTCTATAGACTCTGTATTTTCACACTGACTTTAAGCTACTTGAAGGCAGTGGTTATATCTCATTCATCTTTTCATCTCCTACAAAGTTGACTGAGTCATGTAATTGTGTTCGTACATTTTGTTGAATAAATGAATGAGATGCAGTGTGATTTCTGTTATTAAAATGTAGATAACATCTCCGTTAATTTTTTTTTCTAAGGAGGGATAGCACACTCAGTGAATATATGCACATTTATTAGTCATGTAGCCACATTCAATCTGCTTAAAATGAAATATTAATCCAATTAATTTGAGCTTTTAAAACAAAGCAATTTGCAGGGCTCTTCTTACTGAAATGATATTATTAACATAAATTAGTCCTTTTATGTTAAACTTCTTTGAGTAGTGTATTGCAGATACATTTGAACTGGCATTTCCATAATCAGAGCATGGGATTCAGAGAAGAACCTAGAAAGGTCAGTTAATCTACATTTGCAGGGCTCTTTGGACAACACACATCTAAGCTAGCTCTGTGAGAGTATCATCTATCTAACCTTAAAGGCTCTACTGAGGTTTGCAAAGGAAAACTGACAGATGCAAAGCCTGTTGACTCTGGATGCCTGGATCCTATAGAAATCACAGTCATACAGCATTTAGCTCAGCCATGGAAAACACTTAATATATTATCTGCCTCTGAATTTTTCTTCCACCTCCCTTTTATAGATAGTCAAAGGAAGGGACAGCATCTCAGAGAGTGTGAGAACAGGAGAAGGCTTTCTGAGCTGTTTCTCTTTCCTTGATAAGCTGGTATTAGTAGGTTGAGGTGAGGGTGTAAGTTAAGGGCCTGGTTATGAGATTGGCAGCATCATCTAGGTTTGTTACTCGATAGGAGCATTGGGCGGTTGTTTCCTTAATCTCTTGGAAACAATAATGTCAGATTTCATACCATTCTTGGGATGCTTTTGCATAATAGGAAAACTTAGTTGTGTTTCTACAATAATATTTCACTTTTTACAGTGGAATTAAATCTAAGGTAAAAATCACAAAAGAAATGGAAATGATACTACCAGGTATAGTTATCTAAAAGAGTTTTTCTTTTTTTTCCCCCTAAGGCTCATGTATGAATTTTTTTTCTTTCCTCTGTTGTCATAGATTATAAATTATAACAGGTTATACCAAATATGGACTTCATTATTATTGATATTGTCAACATTCCAAAATATTTTTCCAAAACATTTTTCAGTAACACTGGGATGAAACTGTAGAGGACTACTCACGATTTTTGAGTTATCCATTTACCGTGATCATAGGATAAGTTCTATGCAATTGTTAAAAAAAACATATATTTCAAAACTATTGAAAAGCAAGATAATATTAATGATATAATATTAAGAGAAAATGCAGGATACATTCAACATTTTACCAAGTTTGGCACATACACATCCACAGCAAAAACACACCCAAAAGGAAATACACTGGCACCAGTACTAGTAAAAGGACTTAGAAATGACTTTTCTTTTTTTTAACTTTTTGTATGCTTTTAAAAATTTTCTGTAATAAGAATGTATTTCTTTTGTAAGAGGAAAATGTTTTAAATGATAACATGATGACTCTGTTTTTAAATATTTTTACTGAAGTAACTTCTAGACTTCTGAGGTTTCAGTGGATGTTTTATATGTCATGGGGGTAGCAATCTCAATGAGCAATTGGACCCATTTATAATATATTATAAATATATAAATATATATTATATATAAATATGTATAAATATATAAATAATAGCATACACATGAAGTTGTAGAATATTTTATAATTGATATGTCTTTTACCTTTTATCTTTACAAGAATCTTATCACACAGCAGGAAAGGGAAATAGATTGAGAAGTTAGGTCACTTGACAAATTCTGTACCAGTAATTAAGAGAGACTCAACACAAGTCAGCCTAATAACTTTTCCATATACAGCAATATTTCCTTGAACCCAAGCACAAAAGCTGAACTTCGTGGTTACAAATAGACTTTACTTGATTCCTCCGGATCTAATAAATATTTTAGGGATGCCTGGGTGGCTCAGTCAGTTAAGCATCTGCCTTTGGCTCAGGTCATAATCCCAGGGTCCGGGGATCGAGTCCCACATCAGGCTCCCTGCTCAGCAAGGAGCCTGCTTCTCCCTCTCCCCACTGCTCATGCTCTCTCTCTTTCGCTCACTCTCTTTTTAAACAAACAAATAAATAACATCTTTAAAAAATACTTTAAAATCTTTGATTACATTTAAAATTTTAGATAAGCATTTTAATATCTTTCGAGAATTTATTCATTCTCTTTTAATTTGCTTTTGTCCCTTCTGTGTTAAGCTCAAAGACAGTGACTATTTGGTTGAAGTTATTATTTTGCTATCTTCAGCCACTCTAATAATTTTCAACTTTGTTTCCCCTTGTAAACTTTAGACGTGTAAGTCTTAATCACCTGTATCAGGTGATTTCTATCTTACCAAGATAGAAAACTGTAATGTTCAAATCATGGAACCGTTACTGTATAGATAAATATCTTTTAACTCCCAACACTGAATTGTTGGCAGGCAGGCAGGCAGGCAGCGACTTCATATGAAAGTTCCAAATGCTGGTTTGCAACTCGTGTAAGAAAGTATAATTTTGGAGTAAAAAGGGGTAAGGATTATTCATGTCACAGGCAGAAAAGCACATGTTGTATGTAAGTTGAATATATGAAAGTCATGGCCTTCCTTTGTGCCATGTTGTGAATTTTCTTTCATAAGATAAAGCATTTTTATTAATGCAGCTTAAATCCTCAAATCAGCAACTCTGTGGCTAACAGGAATGGAAGCTATCCCAGGTAATAAATTCTAGTTTCTTGACTAAGATTTAGAATTGAATTCCAAAGGCTTTTATTGAGGTCCTAGTTTGTCTTTGAACTAGTTAGGTCATTTTAAACATGTGAAAGATACCATTTTGGTGGGACTTTTCTTGCAGTATAGTTAGTAGGGCTCTGGAGTCAAATGACCTCAGTTTGATTCTTGGCTCCAGCACTCATTGTTATAACCTTGGGTAAGTCTGCTAATTAAAAAAAAAAAAAAATCTATAAAAAGGAGATAGTAACAACTGGACTATGTTGGGTTGTTGTGGGGATTACATGAGGAAAAATATGTAAATCACTTGTAACAGTGAGTGCCTGATATGTAGTAAGTGCTTAATTAATTTCGGCTAGAACATAATTATTAAAATATAGAGGAGAGAGCCCAGGCCAGGCACAGATATTTGAAGCACTCTTATAACAATGCAAGCTTATGCACGGTTAAGCAGTACAGATAAACAGTGGTATAGGCGTTCGAAGTCAAACGGAGAGAGGTTATTGATATTCTCAAGAAAGATTTTGAAAGAGTAAAAGCTTGAACTGTATTGTAAAAGAGAGATAAATTTGAAAAGATAGGGCGCCTGGGTGGCTCAGTTGGTTAAGCGACTGCCTTCACCTAGGGAATGATCCTGGAGTCCTGGGATCGAGTCCTGCATCGGGCTCCCTGCTCAGCAGGGAGTCTGTTTCTCCCTCTGACCCTCCCCCTCTCATGTGCATTCTCTCTCTCATTCTCTCTCTCAAGTAAATAAAAAAAAATCTTTAAAACTTTTGAAAAGATATTTTTTTCTGGCTGACTCAAGGTGAGAGGAGTGTTAACACCTGAGGGAAGTGTACAGTCTGAGAAAGGGAAATTACCCGGCTTGGATAAAAGACATTAGGGTGAACTATGATTCCCTGGGAAACACCTTTTCTCCTGGTCCTCTCTTTGTTCAGAACTTGAAAGTGGAAATAGGTTCGGATGAGTGTGGTTGCCATAAAGCAGAAATTAAGTGGAAATTATTTTTTCAATATCCCCCTCTCCTAATGTTTATCTTATTAGTCTGTTTTGATCTCAGATTCTATCTTGTGGAGTTTTCAAGGGCAGGATCACAGTTGTACGTCTTGTCAGAATGCTTCACACATGACCTCTGGATTCCATTTTATGTTAAATTCTCAAGTAAAACCCACAGTCTTTTGGCTGAGATCTCCTGAATATTGCCTTTGGAAACTGGTGAAAAAGGGATGGATTTGTGATGTTGATTTACAGTGGGGGGGAAAAACAGGTATTTTATGATTTAATTCTTTTCTTCCATATACTTCATAAACATAGCATATATTGCAAAATTATTTTTATTAATGTGATCATTCATGAATTACATTACACCATTTGTCCTTTACCCCTCCTGTATCTCCTTTATCATTTTGTGAAAACCACAAGCTTTTTACATTGCTAGTACTCCCCTGAAGATTGTGTACATAAGCAATATTAAGTAGATAGTGCAAAATACTGATTTTAGAATACTTACATTAAATTAGCTTGAATTACATATTCCATTCTAATGTTTTCAAAGCACACCTTTCATTATACATACATGGTTTTTGCTAACTGTAATGAGGTTGATAAAGAAGCCACTTGAAAGAACTAGAGATCATTAAGTTCATTTTTAAAATGGCTTATTGAATTCCAATTACTAGTGACGAGTCCTGGGCTTTCCCCTCACCTTTTTCTTCTTCTTTTTCTTGCTTGAATCTGGGGTATCTGGCTCTATAGACATTATTTCATTCCATTGGTAGTGGCAACATTTGATATTTATGGTATTTTTACCTTAATTCCAGAGCCCAGAGGTAATTGCTTTGTGTAGGACTACTTACCAGAACCGAAATTCAGAGTGACTACTACAGTAATCCCAGATTACCTGAAAACTACAATACTCTATAATGGAAAAACAATAATCTTAGAAATATATTCATTATGGTGGGATTTAAAGAGATGTGAAGTCTCTCTGGTTCATCCTATGAATTGATTCAGACAGATGTCACTTAATCTATTTCAAACTTTCAAGTTGCATTATAATCACTGCTTTGTTTTTCTTTTCATTTTTTGAGATACTATTTGAAAATGTGTTTATTTAGGTGTGTATGAGTATTTGTTGACAATATCATGACATCAGGGTTGTTACTTCAACATGCAAGTCCTATCCTATAGTATATTTACTCTATTGCAGATCACCCAGTCATAAAGTAGAACTGTGGTAGAATTGGTTGCTTCCATATATCTTTTGTATATTGATGTTAATGGCACTAAGACTAACAGAAAGATAAAAATTCACAAAAATAATAAGGGCTTTTTCTTCCTTACATGGGGTTATAAGACCATTAAGACATGAGTTTGGCATGACAAAAAAAAAATAATTAAATCTCCTCTTATTTCACAAAATTAACCTCACTCTCCTGCTAGAAATAATAACATTCAAATATGGTTCTTAATCATCTTTTGAAATAAACACTTTCACCTTTACATCAGTTGACTGCCTCCTAAGTGGGCACAGTCTGCCAGATGTATGGCTTGCCAATCTGGTCACTGCTCTTTAAAAAAAATTTTTTTTTTGAATAGTGAAAGAAAGAATGAAACTACATTAGCTGCTAAGGAGGAGCCCGTTCTGTGCCATTGATTAATTGGCATTGATAAATAAGCCACTTTAGTATTACAAGAAAATGGCATAACAGATTGATGTCAACTCAAGCTCTCTAGGAATAAAGCTGAAGAGAACCCAGCACACCATCTGGAAGAGACAATGAGAGGTGGCAAATTTCATGCAATGGGGAAAAGGGAAGGGTGCTTTTCAGATGCCACATATCTGAACTGACACATTGATATGTTCAAGTGTAATCTCCCCTGTCAAAATATTTCTTTCTTTAGCCGTACTCAGTCTAATGCAATCAGACCGCAATGTGGAAGGCTGCCATATCCTCTTAGGTGAGATTTGTCTTGGAGTAACAAGCTGCACAGCTTCCAAATTGTAGCGGCACAATTTAAATGATAAAAACAACAACAACAACAACAGCAAAACATGCAATACCAGCTTCTGTTAAAATTTACAACCTGCTATGCCATCTTTAATAATAATTTGAAAGTTCAATGTGAAACACTCAAGTTTTTTTCTTTCTTTTTTTTTTTTGTTTAATTATAGTAACACTAAGTCTGGGTAGGGATTATCTGTTATTTTGAATTTATACGATTTATAAATATATGGTCATTTACCCCGCTTAATATTAATCTGTCTTCCCACTAGAAATTCCTACTAATAAGAACAAGTTTATGGGCTAATTGTTATGGAGAAACTCCTTTCTTGAGATGAGAGATTATACAGATGAAACTCACGACAATTTGATCAGATCAATAAAATACTGTACATCTTCTATTTACTAGTGTTCTATCCTTTAATAAATGTTTTACTTAATGTAACTGGAGAAATTTGTCTACTTTGAATCTAATCCAAATAAGGTACACAAAATTTTAATGTTTTGAGCCAAACATCTTATGAAAGTGGGATCAAAGTTTGTTACTTGGAAATTTAAAATCAATATAATAATTTATATTTTAAGCTATAGCATATAGGATTTCTTGGCATAAAAATGTTTATGGCTTGATATTCATATTCAAATATTTTTTTCTATTCATAGAATTCTGACCTCTGTTTCTAGTACCAATCAACTTTTAACCTTTACTGCTTGTACAATATTATTAGATTATCTTATTTTAACTAGTGTGTTTAGTCTTTTAACACACAACACATGAAAATACACATACATATTAAAACACAATCAAATAAAATGACTTTGCTCTAGGCTCTGCAGTCATTTTTTTGTGTGTGAAGATCCAAATAGAAAATGGAAAGAATCGATAGATTCACCAATGCAAAGCAATTACTCTACTGATTTATTTTAGACTATTTGTCAAATACCTAAAAGGTATGATTGCAAATGTTGAATATAGTAAAAAAAATTACCAAGTGGAGACACCCCACACCAAAGCAAATGGTGGGGAAACAACAGAATTTACACTGGAATTTATTATAGTTTTCTGTGGATAGAAACAGTGTTATCTAATTTTATCTGGCTATTAATATCAGATATTATCTTAGAAACTGATAACCAGATAAAATTAGACAATGTGGATATTATCCATGCTAATTCTTTCTTAATAAAGTGTGAGTAAGTTAGTAAGATCTTAGAACTGCTCACATACGTATCCTATACAATTTAAGGTAATTTTTGCTGATGTTGTTATCCATTTATACATAACTGGGTGAAAAGATATAGAGACATAAAACCTGTCTATATTTGGTGGTTATGTGTAGTGAAAGCTTGGAATTTTTAGTTACCCTATAATGAAATTTCACCAGTGTAATATAAAGACTTGAAAATTTAGTGTTTAAAGAAGTGATTCTTGGGGTGCCTGGGTGGCTCAGTCCGTTAAGCATCTGACTTCTTGAGTTTACCTCAGGTGATGATCTCAGGATTGTGAGATTGAGCCCCGCATCTGGCTCTGCCCTGGGTGTGAAGCCTGCTCTGCCTCTCCCTCTCCGTCTGCCCCACCCCTCCCTCTGCCTCTCTCGCTTTCTCAGTCCCTCTCTTTATTTTTTTTAAGTTTTTATTGTTATGTTAATCACCATACTTTACATCATTAGTTTTGATGTAGCGTTCCATGATTCATTGTTTGCGTATAACACCCAGTGCTCCATGCAGAACGTGCCCTCTTTAATACCCATCACCAGGCTAACCCATCCCCCCATCCCCCTCCCCTCTAGAACCCTCAGTTTGTTTCTCAGAGTCCATAGTCTCTCATGGTTCGTCTCCCCCTCTGATTCCCCCCCTTCATTCTTCCCCTCCTGCTATCTTCTTCTTCTTCTTCTTCTTTTTTTTTAACATATATTGTATTATTTGTTTCAGAGGTACAGATCTGTGCAAGACTGTTGAATCACAGATCAGTCCCTCTCTTTAAAAAGAAAAATCACTTTATTGAGCTATGATTGACATACAAGGAGGTGTACATATTTAATATATACAGTTTGATGAGTTTGGAGATCACTGTACACTGGTGAAACTATCATTACAATCTTTGCCATAAATATAACCATCACCTCCCCAAATTTCCTTCTTTATTATTATTATTCCTCAATAATAATAATAATAATTTGTGATAAGAACACTTAACATAGATCTATCCTCTTAGCAAATTTTCAGGGGTACAATACAGTACTTTTAACTATACGCTCTATGCTGTACAGTAGATCTCTAGGACTTTTTCATCTTGCATAACTAAATCTTTATACCATTGTGTAATACCCCCTTGTTTCTCTATTGCCCTAGCTCCTGGCAACCACTATTCTACTCTCTGCTTCAATGAGTTTGACTTTTTTAGGTTTCTCATATAAGTGATATCGTGTAGTATTTGTCCTTCTCTGTCTGTCTGGTTTCGCTTAACAGATTGTTCTCCAGGTTCATCTATATTGTCTCGAATGGCAAGATTTCCTTTTTTTTTTTTTTTAAGGCTGAATAATATTGCACTTATCACATTTTCTTTATCCATTCATCTATCAACAGTCACTTAGGTTGCTTTGATGTCTTGACTATTGTGATAATGCTGCAATAAATATGGGAGTACAGAAACTTCTATGGGGTCCTGATTTCAATTCCTTTGGATATATGCCCAGAAATGGGATTGCTGAATCTGGTATTTCTGTTTCTTATTGAGGAACCTCTATACTGTATGTCATAGAGGCATACTAATTTATGTTCCTACCAACAGCGTACAAGGGCTCCCTTTTCTCCGCATCCTTGTGAAGAATCCTTGCTCTTTTGTTATTTTGATAATAGCTATCCTAACAGATAATATTTCCATTGTAGTTTTTGATTTACATTTTCTTGATGACTAGTGATGTTGAGCACCTGTTGATGATTTCTGTGTCTTCTTTGTAGAATGTCTATTCAGTTCCCTTGCCCATTTTTAAATTGGGCTATTTGTTTGTTGTTGTTAAATTATATGGGTTTCCTATATATTTTGAATATTAACCCCTTATCAAATATATGGTTTATAAACATTTTCTTTCATTTCATAATTTGTCTTTTTATTTTCTTGATTTTTTTTTTTTTGCTGTGTAAAATCTTTTTAATTTGATGTCTCATTTGTGGTTGTTGTTGTGGTTTTCTTTCATTGCCTCTTCTTTGAGTGTTATTATCCAAGAAATCATTGCCAAAACCAATGTCAAGCTTTTTTTCCTATGTTTTCTTCTGGGAGTTTTATGGTTTCAGATCTTATATTCTTGATGTGCTCTACTGAGTTTTAGCTACTGTTTTAAGAGCCATTTTGACACTGGAATTTACCTAAAGAGAGATCTGGGATGTTATACACACCTGAAAGCAGGTCATCAGAAGAATAATTTTTAAAAAGTGAAATATTTAGCTTAGAGAAAATCCAGGGAGAAGAAAGTATCTTCAAAAATATAAAGGCTGTCATATGCAAGAGAGAAAGGAAAGTTCTTTGAAAATTTAAGATACCAAGGGTGGAAGTAGTGGAGAAAAAGAGTTTTGCTAATAATGGAAAGGACTTAGTATTAATTATAGCTGACTGAAAATAAAATGCCCTCCTGTGAAAAGTGGTAAATTCCTCCTCACCGAAGATGATTGTAAAAAGGTGAGATGGCCTCTTGTTAGGCAAGCTCTGGCTTAGGTGGACGGCTTCCTCTGCCAAGCCTAGAGTCTGTTCTCCTAAAAATGTTATGACCATCTGTGTATTTGTAATAAACAATGAAAAATATAGGAAGATTTTTAGATTTTGCTCACACATTGCTATGCTTTGATAGTATTACAAAATCCCAAGGTTTATTGTCCACTATTATTTGAATATTTCAAACTCATTATTATCTGGAAATAAATGTAATTGCTAGTAATTTCCTGGAAATAAAATTATATTTTTGTATATGATTTAAAAAAACTTTCAAATCCTCACTGCCAATATCCTTAATGGTTAGGTGAGGGTTTAAATCAAACATTCAGGCCCTATTCTTGTTTTTTCTTATTCCATCTCCATAGTGGAACAAATAAGAGTTGTTTAATTTGCTGAGAGCATCAATTCAAGATTCCATAATAAACAATTCAGAAAGATTAAGGTATCTGACCATGGCCACAAAGCCAACAAGGTGAGCATTTTTATCTAAAATTTGGATTTGGGAACCTCTAGTTGGACGATTTTGCTGCTTCCCCATTTCATTTCTTGGTGTATTACTTTGAGTCTTAATATGTAACAGTGTTTTCCATTTAATTTGATTTTCCTCCCCTGAAAAGCTTGTTATTTAGTCCCTTTAGGATTAGAGTTCTGGCAGATAAAAACATTTTCATCTTACACTTGTTTTTTTATTTGTATATTAGCATAATTTTCTATTTCATATCTTTTTATGTTTTAAGGAATGTGCCACACATTATCATTATAAAAACCTCCTGATAAAGTTGAATTGTGTTTTAAAGTGGAGAGAAAACCTGAGGTTATGAATAAAACAAGCCTCCTTAGCAAATACTTTGAATGGAGCTCAACCAGATAGCCTGAAAATAACAAGTAGCAAGACAGGAGGAGAATTTCATGATATCTAACTAGTTAAAGTGAAGATGAAAATTGCCTTCAGAAGTAGCTTCGGGACCCTGATTGCGGTGGAAATAACTTTCTTGATAATATTTTGGATGGTGATTTACCCCCTACAAAGTACTTTGATATAAATTGAAACATGTACCTCTCTCATAACCCTGTCAGAAATGTAGGGCATTTGTGTAATATGCCTATTTACATATGAAGAAATTAAATCTCCAAGAAGTTAAGTAATTTAATAAAGACCATTAATTAGTAAGTGTTTTAACTGATAAAGCACTTGAAGCCCAGACCCCAAATTCAGTTTTATTTCCATTTTTCTTCTTCTGAAGATTTTGGGGGGTGATTGTACTTAGCACTCTATACAAGACTGAAATATTACTTTTTGGCTTCTTTAAGCCATTATGTTTCACATGAGTTATGGGAACACTGGGGGAAAAAACTACTGCAAACATAATAGTCTTGCTTATAGTTGTATTATTTACCATTAAAATTATTAAAATCCTTGCTTAAAATTTTCTTAAAAAGAAGATTGAAGAATTTACCAAATTTTAAGAGAAAAATAAAGAGAAAAGTAGAAAAATGTATTAAATTAATTTTATCCTACTTGATTGCAAGGTTTTATCCAAATAAATAAATGCATGACAGGATTAGTTGTATTTGTACAGAATGAATAAAAACTATAAGGAGAATAAACAGCAGTATATGTAGTGCTGGATTGTACCTAATTAATTTTTATCATATGCTTCTATGAGAACTAATATGTATGAAGTGTGAATAAACATAAGGAAAATATCCATACTATGAACCATTTCCCTTTTCCACAGTAAACCTTGGCAGGTCATATTATCCATGTAATTGCCATCTCCTGATGAAAACAGAGGTTTCTTCTAAGACATTTAATAAGAGCCAAATTTTTAATGCTGCTTCTGGCACTTACCTATGGTATCTAGGCACTTTGCCATTTCAATTTGAAATAATGAAAGATGTAAGGAAAAGATCCTCTTCTTTTTTAAGTTCCAGACCTCTGTAGGTATCAACCCATCAGGAGTCCAGACAAATGATTTATAACTGGTTGAAGATCAAAGTGAAAAGGTTTGCAACTTCTTCTTTTTTTTTTTTTTTTTTTTGCTAGGACACCCTAAGATTTTGTCTATTTAGAATGAGTGAATTTTTTTCTTGATTCTTAGTGTGAAATCATTCCTTCAAAAGCTGTCCATGATCTAATGCTCAGTTATCTTCAATTTTCTGTAAATTTTAAGGTGAAAAAATTGGAGGAGCAGAAAAGTGAAGTTACTTTTGGAAGATTAAATCATTGAAATAAGATTATCTTGGTCAACTTCCCCAGTTTTGTTGATATCTACATCCTAATTGTATTTCTAAAGTAGATGAAGAAAAATAAATCAGTTTCTTAAATTAGGGTAAAATTTACAGTCTTTTGTGAATTTTTTTTTGTGTTAGTGAATTAAAATAAACCCCAGTGATTAGTTTACTAATGGTATCAATTTTATGCATAATCTCATTTAAAGATTCTATGGTAAATTCATTATTCCCCTATGATTGCTGCGATGTTACTGCTTACAGGCTTTTTGAGACTCTAGTGTCTTTATCATGCTCATTTTTAGTGACAAATTTTTATATAATGATTCCTCATTTTAGATAGATCGATCGATAGATAGATGATAGATAAAAGATAACCTGAATGAGTATATATAATTCATATCATTTAGACACAAGGTTTGCAAAATGTGTTCAGCAAACCATACACACTATATATAGCTATGGGAGCTTGTTTAAAACCTACATGCATTTGTATGTTATATGTTTTCTGTTTAAATATTTAAAAACAGTCATTATTCTGCAGATAATATGTGCTTGATGATTTGTGTGATGGTGTTCAATACTGAGCTTAACAATTTAACCAAAAAATATATTTTACCTCAATTGCCTCTGAAAGGCAATAAGCTGGATTTTTAATTTAAATTTTGCTTATCTTAGAACATAAAATCCATTGGAAATCAATTAAGAAAGTTAGTAGAAACTGCATGTTTTATTTTGGATAAAGTATTTTTTGTCACCTTATCTACACGCAGACTTTTTTTTATGTTGTAACCCATATTGGTATCTATTCATTCTGTGCATTTCTATCACCTTGTGTTTGGGCTTTGGTCAAGCATCATAATCTTCCTTGTCATAACCCTAATTTCTTTCTCTACATTCCATATCATATTAACGAGCTACTGTCCAACCAATGGCTTCAGCCAGGCACATAGTTCTCATTTTTCCATTCTTTCTCTTTTAGCCCCACATGAAATCAAACACTAAATCCCTTTAATTTACTTCATGCATTTAACAGAGCTCTCCTCTCCTTTTCATTCCAGAAGCACTCATTATTCCTTAGACTCTCGTTATTTATCATCTATGATAATTGTAACAATCTTAAACATACCTCCTTGTTTTTAGTCTTAACTCTAACACAGAGCCAAAGAGAGCTCTTTCATTTTAGAATGTCACTTGAGTTGATACTTCCTGCTACAGAATTCTTATTACCTGCTTTGCCTTCACTGTAAAACCCAGCGCTGAGCTTCATTTACTGGCCCTTTGCTATCTCTCTGTTCACTTTTCTTTCCACACTCTCACCCCATTCTGCAGTGTCCCAAATGAAACAGGCCGTGCTTTCATTTAACTGTGTGCTTTGCCTATGTATATGGTTCCCTCCACCCAGGGCACCTTGCCTGTCATTAGCATACTATGCCCAGTCTTTTCTCAGCTCTAAATTTAATCCACCCACCCTCCACTGAGGCATCATTTTTTTTTGTTGTTGTTTGAAAACAAAATTCCTGCGTCCCTCTTTCACCCTTTGAGTTAGTTGCTCTAATACTTGTCTCTATAGAAATTTCTGTTTCCCTCTCTCCTTACTTGATCATCCTGTATCATCATTAGTGAGGTTTTCCTCATAATGTATTGCACAGAGATTATGTGTCTGTAATTATAACCCTATATGTTATTCACCTTTGTTTCACACACACCCTCTCTTCCTCTCTCTCTCTCTCTCTATCCACCTTTGCACGAATTTATACTGATGTCTCCAATTCCAAACCAACATACAGATCTTATTCTACCCTTTTCAACTTGGGCATTTTGTCAATACTATTTAATTCTAGAGATTCTAAGTCTTTTAAGATAGGCATTACAAATTTGCCAGCAAACCTCACTTGTATATACATTTTGACTTTAGTTCATACAATTAGGTGAAATGTATTGTCTAGACAGTTCTAAATTTTACAGAAAAAAATGAACTATTTGAAAGCTTTCATGCATATGGCAGTTTGCCATTGCATATATCACCATCTGGTTGGTTGTCTAAATTTTTATTTATTTGTCCAGATGTCTGGTACTATATAGAGAGTTTCATTCCCCATTTACTTGCCACTGTACAGTAACACCTAGGTGGTGGGGTTTATTGGGGTCTGTGCTTGATAGTCTCATTAGCTACCATCTTACACACATGATAGATGCTGAAGAATGAAAATTCCATTTTCTATTTCTTCCTCCTTCCAATATTGTAATTCTGGGCAGTGCTATGAATGCGATAGCCTCATAAAAATGTTCTTGCTGAATGAATGTGTGAATTAAAGTATCCATTGAAGATCTTGAAGGCTCATTAGTCTATTGGAAATATGTGATTTTAATTATAAATTATTTCCTCTCCTCTATTATATTGTACTTGAACATACATCATAAGTAAAGGTGCATACACAGAAGAGTTTTCTGAGGAGGCCTCACCACTTTATAATGCTCAGATCTTCTAAGTGCAGGTTTAGTGTTTGGAAATCTGCCACAGATATTTACACTGGTTTTGTTGACTTCTTCCAAAATTGCCCATCACAAGTTTTTTTTTTTTAGATAATTGTCTATGCTTCTTGCATTTTAAATAAATAGGATTATATTCCAACACTGATTATTTTAAAAAATAGGGATTTCTGGTTTTATGTTTAAGAAACAAACAGAAGGAGCTTCACATAAATCAAAGAGGTGAATGTGAAAAGGAATGTTTTTATTGTTTGGTAGAATATTAAAACAAGTTAGGGATATCTGTTTCACTTTTGTGTAATCTTTTCATTTATGTTACATGATCCAAACATTGTGACATGCCCTTTAAGCTCAGCTTGATTGGCAGAAAGCCACATTCTCCTTGTCTCTGACAGCACAATGCCAAGCATACTGTCTCATCACTACAAATCTCATTATTATTTATGCTATGTGAGTGTGCATTGATTTTCATTCAGAGTAAATTCCCATAAGATTTTTTTTTAATACTGGACAGTAATACACTGGGTTTTATTTAAACTCTCCCTCTTGTCCACAGGCTTTATTCATATAAGAATCCAAGTTGATAAAAAAACATTTTTTTATAGCTAAAGGTAAGGAAATAGTTTTCCCTGCATAGCACCATTCAAAGACTTGATTACTTGTAATGTGTAATGTAGTTCTTTATTTCCATTTTATGGTGTTCCACGGCTTCTGGATGCTCAATCATTGGTCATTAGTTATGAAAGGAAAAAAGAATAAGACAAAACTATTATTTTGAAGGAATTGGTTCATAATATATCAAGTGACTATTCAAATTAATCATTGTCTATAAGCCGAGAGAAATACTGAGACAGATCTGTATTTAGCAAAACTTTGTTCAAGGGAGATTAACCTCTCATGATATAGAAGGGATACAAGAAAGGAGACCACTACTTTCTCAAGTTTTGAACTAGTTTTCCAAGTTCATATTGTTACTACTTGCTGCTTGTAATCTCCATTCTCCATTTTGCTATATGAAACTATATTCTTAGAACCTGTATCCAGTTTCCATGTGGGACCTACTTTCTCTCATACTTATGGAGATCCCAAAGTGACTTGAAGTATGTGAGATTCCTGTCATTGCTGCAAGTGTCTGAGTCCTGATAGGAATTCCAACCTCTCTCATTTTACAAGCTTGACTTTTCTGAATTAAATTTTTTTGGCATTCCATTTACTTTTTTCACATGATAGTAATCCAGTAACATGAAATAAAGTAGACAATAAAAATAAGTTTATGTTCTGCAGAATATAGATTAATGTGGCATATTGCCAAAGGTAGTTAGCCTGACATAAAATACCCATCTGATATATAGCTGCTGTTCAGCAAATATTTTTATCAGTCATTGTTTTCCATTGGATTGAAATAGGTTAAAATTAGTAAATTTTCTTAAAATGACACAATTATGTTTTCTTCAGTAGGGAACAATTTTACCTATGACTCAGATAAAGTTCTTGGACTGTATTAGTTTTCTATTGCTGTTTAACAAATTATCACAAACTTAATGACTCAAAACAACATACATTTATTATGTCAGTTCCTGTGGGTTCAAAGTAGAGGCACAGCATGTCTGGGCTCTCTGCTCAGAGTCTCATAAGGCTTAAATAAAGATACCAGCCAGTGTTGAGTTCTCATCTGGAGGTTGAAATCCTCTTCCAAACTCATTAAGGTTGTTGGAAGAACTCAGCTTCTTGCAGCTGCAGGACCACGGTCCCTCTTTTCTTACAGCCATCAGCCTGGGGTTGCTTTCAGAACCTGCAGGCTACTCTCAGGTTCTAGCCATGTAGTTTGCTTCATGGGCAGTCCACAACATGGCTATTTTTTTTGTTCCAGGCCAGCTTTGAATTGCTGTGATTTGTAAAGGTCTCACCTAGTTAGGTGAGGCCACCTAAAAAAATCTCCCTTTTTTATTAATTCAAAGTCAACTGACTGGCAATATTGACTATATCTGCAAAATCTCTTTATAAGCAGAAAAAAATAATATAGTTATGAGGGTGAAATTATATTCATGTGACTCATGCACATTCAAGGAGTTACACCATGGGGTGGGATTCTTGGGGCCATCTTAGAATTCTGTCTACCATAAGGGCCATGTAACTTTGGGAATAGTTTGAAACTAAAAACAAAGAAGTAGGAGGGAGTAAGAGAAGGAGAGAGAGAGAAAAGTATCTTATAGGAAAATATTGAATGTAAAGTTCCCATTTTGTGAAATGCATATAGAGTGATTCATTCGGTCTTCTTTATGGAGCCATACATTAAATGCATTGTTTTAATAAGTCCTGACTACTTATATAGGATAGCTCTTTTTTTATTATTTAAGACATATTTATTTGAGAGGGGGGAGAGAGCGAACACACAGGGGGAGGGGTAGAGAGAGAGGGCAAGAGAGAATCTCAAGCACACTCTGCACTGAACACAGAGCTACACGGCACTCGATCTCACAACACTGAGATCATGACCTGAGTTGAAATCAAGTCTAACACTCAATCAACTGAGCCACCCAGGTGCCTTGGATAGCTATTTTTTATATCATGCAACAAAATATTATAGTGACTTTTGTTTGCTTTTGTTGTCACATTGAGAATGTTCCAAACTTAGTTTTGGCTGACAATGCAGTATTCCATATTTCAACAAATCATGCATAGCGATGATAGAATGAATCTTTTCAGATTATATCCAAATAATCTATTTCAACCTTATGTAAATGTTAGCAGTGAAGAAAGTACATCTCCAAATGATAAGAAAGCATCCTAATTTTTTCAAATATAATATACTTAGTCTTGTAGACTTGAAAGTTAACACATTCTTAAAATAACTAGTAACAAAAATTATTTCAGTTACTTAAATTTGTCACTTGATGTGTTAGAGTTAGTAATAGAACTATTACATTTTTTTCCAAAAATGAAAACTGTAAAAAACTGTAAAAATTGTTTGAAGATAAAAGTCTTTATATTATAAAACATGTTAAAATCCTCTGAGGGAAGAAGGGACAAAAAATGTTTTGCATGACTTCTGAAAGAGACCTACAATAAGTGAAATGATATCTAATAAATTTAGAATTTAATAAAAATGATTCACAAAAAATTGAGTTTTGATTGACATTGATTAGTGTGATTAGTGTGGAATTCTTTTCAATATTACAAAGAACAAGGGTACAATAACCCAAATTCTTATAATTTAACATGCAAATTCAAAATATCATTTCAAAAATCAAAAGGCTTATTCTTCTGGTAAACTCAGTTACATCATTTTGCTGCCTCATTTTTTGCATCTCATCCAAGTTCCCATTAAAATAGGGTAGTAACACTAAATCCATTGCTTCTTCCTTTTTTTATACCTTATTAAACTTCATGTTGCTTGACGGACATCGTGCTTGCTGCTTTCATTCAGTGTGTGTGTGAAGGGAGGTTGTTTACGTAGAGGTGTTGTCAAGATATTGTCAAGAGGTATTTAATAACCCCCACTTTTTTGTTTCATTTTTCCTTGTTGGCTTGTTTTGTGTGTGTGTGAAGGGTAAATGAGTAAGCAGAAGAGTAATGCATAGGTCTCTCTTTTCCTTTTTTTGCTCAGCTGAAAACAGAAGAAGTTGATTTGGTTTCATTTTTATTTATACCAGCAAACTTGGCTTTATTATATCTACATCCCACCTGAAATAAATATAATACAGTTCTGTTGATCCTACCCAAGTTTTTCTAGATGTCAAATTCATGATCCTATTGAAAATTCCTTTATTTGATAACTACAGGGTAGCAAGTATAAAGTCATGGTACATTGATTTAGCTTGACTTGAGACATTTAACTTCAACTTTACACATTCTTTGAACAACAAAATTCATATAGATGAGAAAGGAGAAAGATTGGATATGATTCTTGAATTGTTTTAAATATGGCATAAATTGTATTTAAATAAATAAAAATTATATACATACATATATACATATATATATTTCTCATATGTATTTTTGTGTGTTTATTTAGTGTAAGTATATCCCACTTATTGTAACCCTAGCCCTTTAATAGTGATTTTAAACTGGGACAGGGTTTAGGCATCAGGGGCAGGAGGTGGGAGAAAGCATACCAGAGGAATAAATAATACCAAGAGTGAACATTAGCCTTAATGTAAATTATGGACTTTAGGTGATAATGATGTTTCAGTGTAGGTCCATCAGCTGTAACAAATGTACCACTCTGGTGGGGGATGTTGATAATGAAGAAGGTTATGCATGAGTAGGGGGAAGGGGTATATGGGAAATCTCTGTTGTATTCTGCTCAATTTTGCTGTGAACCTAAAATTGCTCTTTAAAAAAGCTATACTTAAACATAAGCACAAAACACAAAAACATTTTTGCTTTGGATATTGTGGAGATACTAAAAGAAATTTGATCATTTATTTATCCAACTGTCATTGAACAAATATTCTTGAGTTATGTGCAATGTCCTTCTGAACAAAATAGACATATCCCTTCTGCTGGAAATTTTAGTCCAGTGGGAGTGGAGTAAGGAATATCAACCACATAATCACTCAAGAAAAATATAATGTTAGAAAATATTAAACTCAACTATGAAAGTGAACTGAAGAACTTTACTAAAGAGGAAAATGCAAATTAGGGTAGGAAGATCAGGCAAGACTTGGAAGTAACATTTAAGCTGGGACCAAAAGGGGGGAATGTGGAAATATGAGGGTAGGAAAAAAACCAAGAGAATATGCTGTCATGAAAGCCAGGAGACAATAGCGTATCAAGAAGGAGAATGTGTTTGTGTTAAATATTGCTAAACATAGTTAAGTATGATAAGAGTTGAAATTATCCGGTGAATTTGACAATGAAGAAATCATTGATGATTTGAGCAAGAGCGGTTTTAGAGCTAAAACCAGACTGGAATGAGTTGATTTCTTGATTTCTTTTCCAATTCATGTTAAGTAATTTTTAAATTAAAATTCGTATACCTTGTAATTTTTTAAAAAATGTGAATGGGAGATTTACCAAAGCAGACTATACGGGTGGTAATTATTTAGAAATGTTGAAAATGTTTTCTGGTGATTTTGACCACTAACTCATACCTCCCATTCCTGGTCATGAATGTCCCTGATAATAAGGAATTAATGTTAATAGCAACAAAAGGTCATAGGATAGTCATTTAGAACTTCTGGAATATAAAGATAATGAAAGCGCTGCATACATGGTATGGTAATATCCCACAAAACAATCCACTTAAGCCCTAAACACACATTCTTTTATATGGGAATTTTTTAAAGGTTATTACCACAATTATTTTTTTACTTAATTTGTTCTAGATTGTGGATATGGATACCATCGATGTGGATACTGTGATAAGAGAGTTAAGCTATCCTTACTTTCACAATTTATATGTCATATAATATTATTTACAGATATTAAGAGACAACCTTTTTTTTTTTAAGGAAGTCAAGGAAATAGATCAAGCTTAGGTGGTGTATAATTAAATGCTGATTCTGGGAGGGAGGGTCACAGATTGCTTAAGAATAGTAGCAGTAAGAGTCTCTCCTATAGAAGAGGAAAACTAAGGAAGTAGGGAATTTTATGAGAAAATTTAACAATTAATTATTTTTTTCAGGAATATTTTTAATGGTTCTTGGTGTTTTGATAGCTACAGATTCTTTTTCCCTCTTTGTTCAACAAATATGAATGGAAGTTGGGAGAGCAGCACCATTAAATGCGAATGTTAAATGATGGAGTATCTGTGTCTCTGTGTCTTCGGTGTAAATGAAGCTATTCCAAGAGAGTATTTGCACCTTTTTGAGACACACTGTGATGTTTGTGTTCCAAAACCTGACTGCTGCCACATTATTAAGGGACTGATCTCTACTCCATATTTGTGATGTTATATTGTTTATGTGGATTTGCCAAAGGCAAACATAACATTTTTTTTGTAAATTTTAACCAAAGAAATTCTTGTTATAAAAGGAATGACATATATCTACTGAAGTTACATATTCATTTAGTGCTTACTAGCTGAGTCTCTTGAGCATATGCTCTTTTATATTAATTCAGACAGCTGACATCTGAATTGCTGTTACAGACCTATGGCCCCCTGACCCCATCAACTCAAAACAGTTTCATTTTTATGCTCAATCGTATATATTAGCAAAATAGAGACTGCCACTCAAAAATAGCTCCTATTTCCTGATCTGTGGTTCAATCAGAACATGAGATATAATTTTTCCTTTGTTATTAACAAGTGAAGAAGTAGTGATGATGTCTACTATAAACTGGTTTCAGACAACAGAAAGTCTGGGATTAGATTATTAATATTTTTTCAAAACAATTATGTGGAATAAGCATTCCACATTCTTTTAGTATCACATCCTTTGCTAGAAACCAGAGACACAAAATCAGCAAAAATACACTTGATCTTTGTTTTAATGGAGCTTATATTATAGTGGGGAGTGAGATATTAATTGATCAATCAAACCAATAACAATAGGGTAAGTGTAGAGGTAGATAAATAATTGGGGGATTTGGCCTGGTAAAGGAGGTCAGAAAGACTTTCCCGCCACAAGTTACTATTTGCACACTGAAGGATAAGAAAGCACCAATTAGATGTGCAGCAGGGGGAGGGAATGGAGAGAAGAACCTTTCAGCCAGCAGGAAAAGTATGTGCAAAGACATTTTGGCAGAAGGAGTTGATCATTGTCAACACATTCCTTTCTGCTCTCTCAAACAAGGTGGGAGCAAGAGACACTAGAGAATTCAGATGGCACTTAGTATGTATTATCCCAGGAAGAGAGATCTAGGGAACTGTATATCCCTATTTATTATTCTTTGCTAAAATACCTGTGGATTAACTCTTAGGCTGGAAAACAAAGCCAAATCTCTAGGTTTTCTAACTAGGGCAAACCATTGCTTAGATAGAATGGTGATTAAAAACTTTTTCTTGTCAGAAAGAGTTTTTCTTCATGTATGTTTGTATCTACTTTTTGTATCTATTTTCGTCTGTTTATTGTTTAGATTTAATTTAGGTCTTTCAGCCTCCTGTGGTATTGAAGAATTTGTAGCAAATATGAAATATAATAGGCAAAAGGGACACAATGAATAAATACATCTATATACTCAAAAAATATTGATCCAGTTATAAAAGGAGAAAAATATTTTACTGTAGTTCTCATTGCCTGAGGACCTTACATTGTGATGACTAAATTCTGTATTGATAAGCAAGTTTCTTGATCTTTGAAATGTTACAAAAGTGATTTATTATCCAAAATTAACACTTTTTTCTTTATCCTTAAGGTAGTGCAATAGTTGAAATAGGTTTTCTACTTTTGTTATGGAAGGTTCCTTCACCTCTGGCAATGCTGATGAAAAATCCCATTTTTTTTTTTGCTAGTTGATAAAAAACATTTTTCATTTCTGAATTAAATATTGTATAAAAATGAAAGTTTTTTTAAAGCTATAAAACTATCACTTTATAATAAAAGCCTACTCTCATTGACAAAACTAGAGGCTTTCTGCTATTTTATTCCTAAGATTGTTCCATATTATCAGTTTAGATACACGCCCAATTTACACTACTGTTTATAAGGTATAGCAGTGAAGGATACATAATTTCAGGGATGGATGATCAGGAAATAGGAGATACGTGATATAGTTGCCCATTGGCTCTTTATAGCCTCTAGGGAGGCTCAGTAAGTACTGGAAGAATGCTGCAGGCAGGGCTAGTATGAATAATTTAAGTTGACTTTTCTCCCAAACATAGTTGTTAGGAATTTAAACAACACAACTGAAAAAAGCTGATTAAAAATGGACTATTTAGAATCACGATATATCTTGACAATCTCAAGCAGAAGGACTTGCTTAAGAGTTAATCTTGATTTTAATGAAGAATTTCTACTGAGGAACATTGAAGAATGTTATAATTTAGATCTTTTTGATGTGCTTTTTTAGCAGTTTTAAAAGTATGTGAATATGTGTGCAACAGAATTACAATATGAAGGTGACATTCACCTCTTTATTGATTGCTATGGCAAGGCTTCCTGAAAAACCTAGCCCACCAGTTGTAGTTGATATGTATATACTTCTCAGAAATATAATAATGTTTAGAGGACAAAATAAGAAATAGTCTTAGCCTCACCACTGACCAAATGTTTAAAGTTCTAATTTCTTTGAGCCTCATTCTTTTTATTTTTAACCTTGGGGTGTTGGACTGTAGTCTCTAAACTCTGACACTTCATGATTTTGTCTTTCTACAAAGTCTCCCTTCCTTCCTTAAAATCAGAAAATAAGACTATAACATTTGTGATATTACAAAAGAGAAAGGATTCCAGCAGGAATCACACTCTGTGTTCCTTGCACTCCATGGGGAGTACATGTGTGTGTCTATTTTAAATTATTACTTTTGAGTACTTAAAAAAAGTGATATACAACATTGCAGAATAAAAGCCCAAGGAAATATGATGAACTTAAAAAAAAGAAGAAGATAGCAGGAAGGGAAAAATGAGGGGGGGGAAATCAGAGGGGGAGATGAACCATGAGAGACTATGGACTCTGAGAAACAAACTGAAGGTTCTAGAGGGGAGGGGGACAGGGGGATGAGTTAGCCTGGTGATGGGTATTAAAGAGGGCACGTTCTGCATGGAGCACTGGGTGTTATACACAAACAATGAATCAGGAACACTACATCAAAACTAATGATGTAATGTATGGTGATTAACATAACAATAAAAAATGTGTTCGGATTTTTAAAATAATAAGCATGGCTATATTTGGGGATTTTGAATATCCCATCTACATATTAGGTATAAATTGAGAGATTTGTGTGCATCTTTCATCTCCTCGAGGCATATGACCCTAGATTACCAGGGTAAATACCATAATACTTACATATGGCAGGATGTGCCATTGGTATACTGTGAGAGATGGTAGTCAACTCTGAGTGAGATGGGAGTACTGTATATTCTCTCTTACCAATATGAAATTCCTTATTTAACTAAAATGGCATGGCAATATCTGGAATACTGATGAACATTGTTGAAGGCAATTAGCTGGTTGACTAGCTCCAGGTTCACACGTTATTAATTCTAGATGTTCTCTCACAGACTTAGATCTCTTAAGAACATGGCCTAACTTTGCCCTCTATTTTCTTACTGGCTTACCATCTCAGTATCCTTATAAATGAACAAGAAAACAAACAGACAAACAAAAGGATGTGGTAGCCAGGATGTTTTAACTCTTTGAAGACCAGAGTTAGGATTTTGTTAAAAAAAAAAAAATTCTATATATGATGGAAGGATTGGATTGCCTCTAATTTTCAGGATAAGTCTCCCAGTAGAAAAGTTTAATTTGTACTTCAGATGTTATTAAAGACACACAGAACTGGAATGCTTACCAACTGAAACTCAAAATAGTCCCTGTAATTATATACAACAAAACAAAATAGTTCCTGTAAATATATACAACTTTATGCTGGTATTTGTAAAGCAGCTCTTATCAGCAATGCAGTTTGAAATTACGGCAAATAACTATTTGATTTCTCTAATGTTAATTTTGATAATAATCATATCATATGACGTCACAAAGGCAAGCTGATAGTATTAGGCATTCAGTAAATAGACTTTAAAATTTTTCTCTTAGCTATTTACAAATAAATATTAATCTTTTTCTATGTCTGATCATGATACATATTTGCTCAAATTCTATCTTAAGTTATAAGTGCAGCAGATGAAGTCTACTTTTTATTGAACATTTATTATGTTCTAGGGCCTAAGTGCTTTACACATATTATTTGATTCAATCTTCACAAAAATACTAGTAGTGTCATTTTATGGATTAAGTTAAGGAAGTGTAAATATATTAAGAAAATTATCTAGGCTCAAAAGCATAGCAAGTATCTTTAATTAAATTTGATACTAGTTCTTTATGATTCTGAAGCCTGTGTTTTAACAGCTAGGTTAAACTACTCCCAAACCTACTTGATGTGTTCTGATAGCAATATGGTTGTCATTATCAGTAGTGGAATAATTCCCTTCTTTTTTCTTTGGAAATTTTAATTTGATGTGTGTTGTCTGCTTAGCCTTACCCTGGCCACACTTTATAGACATGTTTTACAATGTTAACAGATTATCCCCATTTCTGATTCAAATTAAATTGCCTGTCCTTTTATTGGAAGAGGGAGTTCTCTGTCTTATTATCCCCCTGTATTCCTAATACAGGATGCCTGGCTCAGTAAATATTTGTTGAATGAGTGAACGCATTTAAGCTGAGTTTTAAGGGTTAGATAACAATTGGTCTTGCAAAGATGTCAAGAAAATTTAATGAGTGGTGACAGATGTTGGAGATGTATATTTTGGGTTTGGCTCTGTCAACTCCAGAGAGGGCTCCTCTATCTCTAGATAAATTTATTTTTATTTTTATTTTTTTTAAAGATTTTATTTATTTATTTGAGAGAGAGAGAATGAGAGATAGAGAGCACGAGAGGGAAGAGGGTCAGAGGGAGAAACAGACTCCCTGCCGAGGAGGGAGCCCGATGTGGGACTCGATCCCGGGACTCCAGGATCATGACCTGAGCCGAAGGCAGTCACTTAACCAACTGAGCCACCCAGGCGCCCCTATCTCTAGATAAATTAAAATATAGATCTTGTCCTTTTTAGGCTGTTGCACAATAGAGCAAGAATCTATTGCCTTTCTTTCTGTGAAAATCAAGAGTCAATGAAAATTATATTCGATGATCCAAGCTAATAATATATCTAATTGCTATATTGCTGATTGCTAATTGTTTGATGTTACTTATCTCTTTAGTGTGTACTCATTGTGCTGTGGACCAGATGTTTTGATCTGCAGAGTCTTAACATATACAAGTGGGGAGTGTTGTACAACATTTTTAAAAATAGAGCAGAGAAATTTGTGTATACTTTCTTTTTAAAATATAGAGTAGATATAAAGTTATAATAGTGTGAACTCTTCCTCTCTTGCATTTTGATTGGTTTCCCTGTATAAGAAACTAAATGACAAGACTTTTTGATAGCTGAGAATTTTATAAATGTTGTGGATCATATCTAAGTGAGCTCAGGAAATCATGTAGTACATGTAATCTGTTATGTTGCAGTGAGGAAAAATGAGAACCATTATGGTAGACATAGTTTCATAGGAGGAATAGCAATAAATAGAAGTTTAACAGCCTTATTTGAGTTCATATACAACTTACTTTTTACCTTTTTACATTCATTCAAATACTTATTTCTGAATGAAGATACGAATTCTCCTGAGGGGATAAATCCTTGCATTGTTGATTCATAATGTTAAAAACAGATTAGTTGGTTTTTATGGAATGAATTATAAAATAAAAAATCAACCCACTCTCCATATAGGGCTGACAGTACTACATGGAGAAATAACAGATAGCATTCTAAAGAAGATTATCAGATTATTAGTAGAAATAATGAAAATGTCCTCGTGATATACATAAGGTGAATCATTTAAACAGATTCACTATTTGTACATTTGGTAAATACTGAATTTTTACATCTTAACACACAAACACACACACACATATATATATATATATATACACACAAAAATCAGAGGTAATAGGAAATAAAACTTTAATTATGGAGTCATTGGATTCTGTTGTGAAAAGGATGAGTTGAAGAATTCACATCAATAAAAGGGAGGAAAAGATATACATAAAGATTATCATAAAATAATATTCTCATTGCTTTATCTATTCAAGATCTGTATATGATACAACTGTAACAGTCTTCCACAAATGAAGTGGAAACTTACAAGTATTTTGCCCATAACACCAGAGCAAATCTTTTTTTATTAACTGAGTTGAACTTTAAAATTATGTTATGACCAAAAATCAATAAAGAGAAACTGATTTAAGTTCATCCAAGTGTGAAGGGGTTTATTACTAGTGCTACATCACTCTAATGATGTTCTCTTAAAAATTTGTTTTTGTGATATATTGCATCTATTATTGCTAAAGGATAAAACTGCAAAGCAACCTTGGACATTAATAAATCAATTTAAGAAAAGTAGGCAAATAGCCAAAGGAAAAGTAAAAATTCAGGATAGAGGTTTTAAATGTTAGATTATAATTATAATATATGCAAACTATGCCCATATCAAATTGCTAGTGAGGATTTCCTTCAAAAAAAATTTTTTTAACTAACAAAGTATTGTTCTTATTAGTGACTTCACAGCATGAAGATGGGTAATATTTCTAAGGCTTGTTTTACCTTGTAACCTTCAAGGTAAAAAACAAAAACAAAAGCAAAACAATGTTTTGTTGAACTGAATATCTGGAAATTATTACTTCTCATGTTCTTATTCCTGTTTTATACTATATAGAATATACCGGGCACCTGGGTGGCTCAGTCGTTAAGCAACTGCCTTTGGCTCCGGTCATGGTCCCAGGGTCCTGGGGTCAAGCCCCACATCGGGCTCCCTGCTCCACGGGAAGCCTGTTTCTCTCTCTCCCACTCCCCCTGCTTGTGTTCCTGCTCTCGCTGTGTCTCTCTCTGTCAAATAAATAAATAAAATCTTTAAAAAAAAAAAGAATATACCGGACTTCGTTAAAAATATTAAGAAAGCATAAGTCACTTGATACATTTTGTAAAATGTGTGCCATATACTACAGTGAGTTTATATGATGAAAAATGGCAAATTTCGTCCTTGCTAAAATAATTCCCTTAGGCTTTTCAGCCTTTATCTTTTCTCAGTATGTATTTATTTATTGACTTTCTCCTAAGGATATTTGGACTGTGACATGTAAATATATCTGACTTAATAGAATGTTTAGGGTAAATTTGATTATTGATTTCATGTATCACATACAAACAGAAGATTGTTCAAATCCTAAGTATACATCTCTGTAATTTCCACAGACTAGGTACACTATGTAATTACCTCCCAAATCAGGTAACAAATATACAAGTACTCCAAAGTCTCTCTTGCTTGCATCCACCACTACTCCTTCCCCAAAAGTAACTGTAACCCAACTTTAACACCAAAGGTTAATTTTGCCTGATTTGATAAAAAATGGATTCATAAAATATGTGTTCTTTTGTTTCTGGCTTTATTCACTCAACAATTATGTTTGTGAGATTCAGTACCAGTTATTTTAGTGATTTCCCTTGCTGTGTAGCCAGCATCGTTTGTGTGAATATACCATAATTTATTGATTGATTGTATTATTGTTGAACAGAGAATGGTTACTACTTGGTGGCCATTACAAATACTAGTAGAGCAATGAACGTTTTGTATATGCCTTTTGGTGCACATATATGGCATATCTGTTGGGATTATATATCAGAGTAGAATTACTGAGTTGTAAATATGCTCATCTTTAGTTTAGGAAAATCTCTTTGTTAAAGACTTTTCCAACATAGTTATATAAATTTATACTTCTACCAGCAGTGTATGGAAATTCCAATTGTTCTTATTCTACATTTTGGCCAACCCTTGATATCACCAGGTTTTTTTGTTGTGTGTATATATATATGTATATTTATATTTATATACATATATATACATAAAAATGTATACATATGTATTTTTATTTAATTTGTATTTGTATACATATACATATACGTTATGACCAAAAATCAATAAAGAGAAACTTCAAGTGTGAAGGGGTTTCTTAGTAGTGCTACATCACTCTAATGATGTTCTCTTAAAAATTTGTTTTTGTGATATATTGCATCTATTATTGCTAAAAGGATAAAACTGCAAAGCAACCTTGGACATTAATAAATCAATTTAAGAAAAGTAGGCAAGTAACCTCACATCTAAGTTAATGACAGCATAAAGATCATTTAAGGGATTCTGATGCATTCAATAGAGAAAAAATTTCTAAGTTTAAAGACAGTCCATCAAGTCTTAAAGATAACAGCAGGGTTCTTAGGAGAAAGAGGCATTCTTCTTCACACTAAAGAAATACTTTAAATATTAGTTGCTTCTATTAGATATTATGTTTTTGCCCACTTAAGAATGCCTGAAAAAGATATTAAGAAACGTGAGAGTTTATTTCAGCCTAACTCCATACTTTAAACTGAAGGTGACCTCAACTCTACACATTTATTTCAACAAAAAATATTTTCTCTCCAGATTCAATTGTATTCCTTTTAAAGATATTAGTTCTGAGATTTAAAGAAAAGGAAAACAATGATTTTGGTATATTTCATATCTTAATTGAACTGAAGCTTTTTAATGATGTAAATTTTTATTTTGCTGACTTATTGACAACATTGCTCAAAATGACGTGGAAACAAAAGCTTTGATTAATGATAAGTCATTCTGTCATATTCAGGCTCTCTCTTTTTCTTTCTTTTTTTTTGTCAGCCTTATTGAGGTATAATTGACATATAAAGTAGTAAGATATTTAAAGTGTACATCATGGTGATTTAATATACGTATATATTGTGAAAAGATTCTCCCCATCTACTTAACACATCCATCAGCTCATATGTTTCTCATTTTTGTGCATATGTGAGAACATTTAAGTTCTATTCTCTTGGCAAATTTTAGTTATACCATACCATCTTATCAACTATAGTCACCATGTTTTACATTAGGTCCTCAGATCTTACTCTTCTTATAGTGGAAAATCTAAACTCTTTTATCAACTTCTCTCTATTTCTCCCGTCCCCCAGCATCTTGTAATGACTTTTCTACTCTCTATTTCTTAGAGTCTTTTTTTTTTTTTTTTTTAGATTCCACATAGAGGTGACACCATGCATATTGTCTTCTCTGTCTGGCTTATTTCATTTAGCATGATACCTTCACAGTCCATCCATGTTGTTGCAAATGGCAGGATCTCCTTCTTTCTCATGGCTGAATAATAGTCATATATATATATATATATATATATATATATATATATATATAGTTATATATATAAAGTTATATATATATATGAAGTTATATATATCTGAAATATATGTATATATAAGAAAGTGTGATACACATTGCAAATGGCAGGATCTCCTTTCTCATGGCTGAATAATAATCATATATATATAGTTATATATATATATGAAGTTATATATATGAAGTTATATATACATCAGAAATATATAAATGAAGTTATATATATCTGAAATATATATATATATATAAGAAAGTGTGATACACACACACACATATATCACACGTTCTTTATCCATTCATCCATTGATAGACACTTAGGTTTTTTCATATCTTGGCCATTGGGAATGATGCTGCAATGAACTTGGGTATTTGGATAGCTTTTGAATAACCCATTTTCATTTCCTTAGGATATATAGCCAGAACTGGGATTATTAGATCATATGGCAGTTCTATTTTTAATATTTTGAGGAACCTTCTTATTTTTTTTTCCTTCAGGCTACACCAATTTATATTCTTACCAACAGTCCACAAGGGATCCCTTTTCTCTACATCTTCAGCAATACCTGCTATCTCTTTCCTTTTCTATGATAGTTGTTTTAAGATGTGAAGTGATATCTTATTGCAGTTTTGATTTGCATTTCCCTGGTGATTAGTGCTTCCTCTTGGCTGGTCAGGTCTGGAATAACCTGAGTTCTCTTCTTACAAAAAGGTGCTCCCTTTGCCTCTTTATGTAGAAGCTGGATAGGTGAGTGGTGTCTTCAACGGTCAAGACCATACTGGGAGGACTACCACAGCAGTGAAGGAGGACTTTTCACAAAGACAAAAAAAAAGAAGTTAAAAATATCACAATAGAAATGTCATCCTGAAGAATTCTGAGTAGAACTTGGGAGGGCAACTCTAGGTGTCACTTGCTGCTGAGTAAGTGTTCTGGCTTTCTGCAAATTGCCAGTTGTTGTTCTTCATCAGATAAGATTATGTTATAGTCTTTGTTTTCATGCATATGGTAGAGACTCTTGCCAAACCAGCCCCCTGAGTTGTAAAATGAGTTAAGTGTTCTCTGCAGGCAGAACTCCCTCTCTGCTTCTGCACAGCAACTTCTGATAGTGGCGGCCTCCTTCACTCACACAGGAGAGTTTCCAGGGAGAAGTTGGAGCCTTTCCACCTGTTGGGCATCTCCAGGCCCAGCTTGTCCATGAGGAGCTGTATTCATCACACTTCCTATGGAGTTGTAGGGCAGCCCAGTCATCCTTCAGGATCCACTGCAAGTTCATAAGGTAGCGTGTAGGCCTCCACCTAGGGGGCTTTATCACACACCAGAAGCAAGGATACTTTTTTAGAACCCTTGAGGTGAAACCTAAACACAGGATTGTGTCTGCTTTGGTGGCAGCTACAGTTGCTACCTTCCAGTTCAGAAGTTTACCCAACATCCCTTTCTCCCTAAGGGGCACAGTGATGCCCCACACCTGGATCCCTTGCTGGTTGCAGATCCTAACTGTCTGGTATCAGCCCAGGGCAGTGCCAAACTGGGTATAGAGGGAACAGACCTCAACATAATAAAATAAATCTACCTCAAGACTGTAACATAGAAACTCTGCATATGTTTACATTCATACCAATCCTTCCCAAATTCTAGAAAATAGAAATGCAAACTCATTTTACAAGGCCAGCATTACTCTGTTACCAAAACCAGACAAGGATACTACAAAAAAAGAAAAGAAAATTACAGGTCAATATGCCTGAAGAATATAGACATAAAAATCCTCAACAAGATATTAAGAAATCAAATTAAACAATACACGAAAAGCATCATGATCCTTTAAATTAAAATACCATGATCAAGTGGGATTTATTCAAGGGAAGCAAGGATGGTTCAACATCTGCAAATTAATCAATGTGATATACCGCATTAACAGAATGAAGGATAAAAACCGTATGTTCATCTCAATAGATGCAGAAAAAGTATTTGACAAAGTTCAACCTCCATTCATAATAAAAACTCTCAACAACTGAATTCTCTGTTTGTTGATGGGTTACTCTCATGGCCTTTTGGCTAGAAACCTTACTTGAAATCCTGAGGAATATAGCTAAAGCCTAAAATGGAAAGCAATAAAATAGCTTATAGATTTTTCTAAATGCGGTTACAGAGTTACCATATCAGCAACTTGGATTCTAGTGATTACATCCATCACCCTACTTTAAGGAAATCTTACTGTTTGTTCAGCAAACTTATTTTTACTTCAGAAATTGAATGAGTACATTTATATTCCTAGATTGAATACAATTATTCTAGCCTTTTAATCCTATCAATTGCATAAGAAAATATAAACATTTTCAATTATGTAGGTCCTATGTTAATCTTTGGGATGATATAAGAGGGCTTTGCCATTATTCTAATATCTTTCAGCTGCTCCTATAAAGAGATAAAATCTGCTTTTATTTTTTTTAAGATTTTATTTATTTATTTGACAGAGACAGATACAGGGAGAGAAGGAACACAAGCAAGGGGAGTGAGAGAGGCAGAAGCAGCCTTCCCGCTGAGCAGGGAGCCCAATGTGGGGCTCCATCCCAGAACCCTGGGATCATGACCTGAGCCGAAGGCAGATGCTTAACAACTGAGCCACCCAGGCACCCCTAAAATCTACTTTTAAAACTGCTCTCAGGGGCGCCTGGGTGGCTTAGTCAGTTGGGCATCTGCCTTCAGCTCAGGTCATGATCCCATGGTCCTGGGATTGGGATCGAGCCCCACATTGGGCTTTCTGCTCAGCGGGGAGCCTGCTTCTCCCTCTCCCTCTGCCTGCCACTCTGCCTACTTGTGCTCTCTCTCTCTCTCTATCAAAATAAATAAAATCTTAAAAAAAAATAAAACTGCTCTCATTACAAGCATGCAATTAAGATAAGTTCCTATTAATGTCTACTAATTTCTAAAACAACAGATTGCCACTAAACCTTCCTAAATAAAACATGGAACTGCTATTTATGCCTCAACTGTACTCCACAAATGGTTTTGTTAATTCATTCAATATTATGCATGCTATATTATGTTTTAAAATTTCAGCTATATGCCTGGCTCTGAGTTAATCACAAAGGACACAGTGATCAGGAAGATACAGTCATAGTCTTTCAAGGAAGGCTGATATTAATTGCCATTGAATATGTTAAGTGTTCTGGAGCACAAGGGGCTGGGTAAAATAATATTAACAGAAACATCTGCCCATGATTGCATTTGTGTGTGCGCACGCTTGCGTGTGTGTCCCCTCTCCAGGGAAAGCTTTTTGCAGAAGTAGTGCTTAAATGGATACTTGAGGATTGAGTGGAAGTTAAGTAAAGATTGAGGAGCAGAGATACTCATAGAAGCTACAGCAGCGCAAGCATTTGTTTTGGTGGCCTGGAGTGACATAGTGACAGTAGAATAAAGAAGTGAAAGATATGTTTAACTTGTAGAATTTATAGCACATAATGAGTAATTAGATTTGGAGAGTGGTGGGGAGTCAAGCTGACCACCACTTTGTTGGCTTGGAAAGCTGAGTGGGTGGAGATGCCATTCATTGAGATAAAGATCACATGAGGGGAAAAATAAATGAGTTCAAAGGAAGAAGGTAATGACTGACTTTGGTTTGGATCTGGTAAGAGAAAGAGTGTGTGTGTGTGTGTGTGTGTGTGTGTGTGTGTGTGTGTATGAGAGAGAGAGAGTGAGAGCTCTCTAGTGTCTCTTACAAGAATACAAATCCTATGGGATCAAAGCTCCACTCTTATGACCTCATTTAATCTTAGTTAGTTCCTTATACTCCTGATAGGCCCTATCCCTAAATAAAGTCACATGGGGAGTTAGGGCTTTAATTCATATGAATTTGGGGGTGAGGAACACAATTCAGTCCATAGCACCACTAATAAGTGAGAAAGTCAGAATTCTAACCCAAGCACTTATAATACTAGCACATACTCTCTGAACCTCTAGTCTCTATTTTGCATCCCTAAAAGTAAACGGGCAAAAAGTATCTACTGTAGAATGTTGGAGAAATATCTTATGATACTATTTTCTCTAAAGTAGCAGAACAAACAAAAGTTACATTAAAATTTGGGGGAAAATATATTCAAAGTGGCCATTTTCAAAATGACTTTGTAACTTAGTTTCTTTTGATATCAAATAAATAGCATGTATACACTGAGATTAAGAAGTAATATGCATTTAAAAATGGCTGTGATTAGTGTCTTGGTATGTATTCTGTATTGCCGTTAAATAAGAAGAATGTTTCGTATACAGAAAATTCAGCTACAAAGAATTCATCTGAGTTGGACATTTCAAATGTCTGTGACAACAATTTTATTTCCAGAAAAAGGATTATGAATTTTTATGTAAAGAAATTGTGGGGTCAAGAAATCTCCAATATAGAGAAAATGAAAAGATCTAAAATTTTCCAGTGTATTCTGATATATACATGGATTTAAATTTAACCCAATAAAATAAATACATAGGAGTTACATCAAGAGAATATTTTTCTGAGTTCAAAATTATTTTGAAACTCCATTTGAATAGTTTTCTTAAGTATAACAGAATGAAAGAGAATAAAGATCTTTGAGCTATGTACTTAATTACTTCTTTAAAAAGATTTTATTTATTTGTCAGAGAGAGAGAGAGATCACAAGCAGGGAGAGTGGCAGAGAGAGAAGCAGGCTCTCTGCTGAGCAGGGGCCCTGATGTTGGACTCGATCCCAGGACCCTGGGATCATGACCTGAGCTGAAGGCAGATGCCCAACTGACTGAGCCACCCAGGCGTCCCTATGTATTTAATTACTTAAATAAAGGTATTTTTCATCTAAGAAATTATGAAATAGGGAAGATAGGTATTTTTTTTCTCTTTAGATGAGCAGTTATCTATTTAATGCCAGAAGTGTTACAGTATTGTTCAAAGTGATGTAAATGCTATTGGCATATTTTGGCAGTTTCTCCTTTAAGGTATCTGTTTCCCTCCCTTATAAATTCAGTAAGCAGTAAAGCTCATTTTCTTAGTGTTTTGAATTTGCACTGCCTCCAAGCATCTATTAACATCCTCAAAAACTTCATATTAAATCCATCTTTCTTATTTTGCATTTCAAGACTAGTGAAGTTTCTTCCTTATCACTGTAATTCTCTTCCTCTTGTTCTAAATCTCAATTGTGTCCTATTCCAATATAAGCTCTTGTCTTAGTCATTTTTATGTATTTCATAGTTTATTTCTCCTTTATCTATGTTTCTTTCTTTCTATGTAATCTTCCTCCAAGATAAGTGAGTGTTTTATGTAATATGTTATACTATTAGGTACTAAGGAGAAAAACCAATGAGAGAGGATATGGGCTGAAATTTTAGATAAGGTGATACATGGAAGTCTTCACTGGGAAAGTGGACTAAAAACCTAAAGCAAGAGAAGAAATTAGCCTTGCACTTATGAGAGGGAATCACAATCCAGGCAGAGGAACAGTGGATGTAAACTCTAGGACAGAAACAAGCCAGGCATATACAAGAGACTGATCATTAATCAGTTATTTTTCCCCCTATTTTCAAGCTTCATAAATATTCCTTAAATAAAGGGGATATAAATCCTAAGAAAAAGACACCATATAAAAATAAAATAAGCAAATACTAAATCCTTTGATCAAGTAGTTGCTTTTTATGAAATATTATTTACAATAATATATATTAAGTTGACCTTCAGAGGAAGGTCAATTTTAAAGAAGTGTATGATTCTAATGAGTACAGTAGGATTTAATTTTACATCTAATTTAAATTTAATTTAAAAAGTTAAACTATTAGTTTAATAATAAACTATATGTTAACTAAATTGAATTTAAATAAAAAATTTAAAAAATAAAATAAAAAAGTAAAACTATTAATAAACTCATGTAATTTTTAGAATAGAATGGCAGGGTGAAAAAAGGGAACTTGACTCTATAACACAAAGTAAAATCCTAGTCTAAATTCTGGAAGTAGATGATCTCTGTTAAGTAAAATTCTGTCTCTTAAAGTAGGTAAAATTCTATGCATATGACCAGAGGTTTGATGCAGAGAGTTATAGTAACTTACCCAAGATTAGTGAAGTCAAAAATTTCAAACCTAAGTCTATCATATCACAAAGCCCGTTCTATTTCGTAAGTATGTAATTTGTGTATGGCTTTATGTGTAAGCAGTCTTATCCCAAATGATCCCTAAGAACTGTGTCAGTTCTTATACTTGTTCTTGATAGCCTATATTTAATGTAGCATTGGGTAACATTAACAAATTTAGATCTGATTTCACTTCAGTTGAAATAACATTTCATTATTTTTTTGAGTTCACAGTTAATATGTTTTATAGCAAATGGTTGAAGACAAATTAATTCCCCTTCTTTTGTATATTATCATATAAGAACAGATGACACTGCTTCCAAATACATAGGATTATTCACAGGAAAATAGAGAATTCCATTGGTTGAAAGTCTTTTTAATATAAATATAATAATCTATTGTCATTACTCATGTTGACTCCACTTTCATTTCTCTCTTTAATGTGACGGCACTGGCTTCATTTCTCTTATTCAAGCTGTTATCACAAGGATTTTTTTAAAAAAATGTTTATTTATTTATTTTAGAGAGAGAGCGAGTGAGGGGAGGAGTAGAGGGAGAGGGAGAAACTTTAGCAGACGCTGTGCTGAGCGCAGCATGGAGCCTGTCACTGGTCTATCTCAGGATCTTGAGATCAAGACCTGAGCTGAAACCAAGAGTTGGTTGCTCAACAGACTGGGCCACCCAGGTGCCCCTTGTTATCACAAGGATTTTTTATGACAGTTTTATATTCTTGACAAAAAGTTTTATTGTACCATCACTGATCATTTTAATAGGAACAAAATTAAAGAATTTGAGAAGGTGATTTTTTTAGAATATGTTCGTATCCAATTCCAGGTTAGGAATTCATGCAGAGCAGACATTTATAAACATCACTCTGTTTAATGGTATTTATGAAAACCTTTTTAAAAGAGTGTCTTTTTCAATACTTGTCAGAAAAAAAACATGGTGAATTGCAAACCATAGAATTCATGATCATGCTACATATGATTCCTTAACACTGTGATAAAAGAGAACTTTTATGACTAGAACAAACTGAGACAGTTCATACTGCATGTGGATAAAAGTGAGTGTCATTAGATCTAAGCCATCCTATGTTGTTTCCTTTTTAAAATTTACTGTATAACAATAATAAACTTTGACATACAGAGCTCACTGCTAAATATATGTATTGTTTCATTTAATACCATGCAATCATTCCAAATATTAAATCTTTCTTTTTTTTTAAAAGATTTTATTTATTTATTTGACAGAGAGAGACACAGTGAGAGAGGGAACACAAGCAGAGGGAGTGGGAGAGGGAGAAGCAGGCTTCCCGTGGAGCAGGGAGCCCGATGCGTGGTTCAATCCCAGGACTCCGGGATCGTGACCTGAGCCGAAGGCAGATGCTTAACGACTGAGCCACCCAGGCGCCCCTAAATATTTCTTAAATATTGTAAATATATCTAAGTAATTTGCTTAAGGTCACAGACTGAGAAGGGCAGTCCTAGGATTTGAACCCAGACAGTCGGAACCTAGTGATATCCCTCTCTTCAGCATTATGACTGCCTCCGAGTACACCCCTTCCTGGCCTGGTCAGACCCTGTGCTAGGTGCTCAAGTTATAATGCTGTACATGATAGCTGTGAGAAAGCTGGTCAGAGTTACACGGACATTCCTGTTACCATAAAACAGGTCAATAGGCTCAGGCCATATGAAAACTGGATGAATTTGCAAATCTTTATTAGTTCAGTACTGTAACCAACAAAATTATGAGAAATCAGAACAACTGATTGTAAAAATGTGAATAAAATTATGATGGGTATGATAAGAACGTACAAAAGGAAATTCTCTCCCATACCTTAAGATACTTGAAGAAACAGTAACAGTAAAGCCTTCTTGGGCTTTACGAGTACTACTAAGTACTACAAAGGCTTCTGACTTCAGATTAAAATATTAAATAACCAAATCAGTTAAAAAAAAGAACTTTACATATTTTGCCTTTAAAAGTGATTATGGATATCTAATGAATAACTAGCTATTCCTATTTTATCTCTGATTCATGCTGCTATGAAATTGCTTCTATCTATAAGACCCTGCCACATAGAGAAGACACTGTTATTTGTTATTATTGACACATAACAATGTTTATGATAAATAAGGCTAAGATATTTGGTAATTGAAAGGAGTTACTTTGCAGGCATCAATTTAAATTTCAATATTTGAAGAATTTGTTGAGTTCAGGAAGTACATGGCACAGTTTTCACTAGCTGGGTAAAATGATATTTTAAAAGGATAACTTGCTTAAAGTAGTTCATATCTTGTGTTACAAAATTATTTTCTGTTGTTGACTGAGAAAGATACAGAAATTTAAAAAAAAAAACAATAGATTTCCCCCCCTACTTTAGCTTGAAATAAAGGTAGGAATAAAAATATGGACACTGAGCAATCTGATTTGTTTAAAATTTTACAAATAAGTGACATCCTTGAAGAGACAGAAAGGTTTAGAATTATGTTCCCATTGGATGCTGATGTTATCTCTGAAAGCCAGTCACAGATACTATATTCAAGGGGGCCATTGGTTGAAGTTCATGATTCTTCATCCATGTGGAGCCAAGCATAATGGGAAAAGTATATATTTTGTTAAAAAAATGATCATTTTTTGAAAAATGTTTAAAAGGACAGGAAGATAAATGCAGAGATTTGCCTAATTAAAAGGCCAATTTCCAACTATTAATGTGAAAAATAATTTGCCCTCATAGTAATAGAATTCTTAGTAGAGGGCAAAATGCTCCAAATGTAAGATATATATTATATATCTTTATAAATCTATATTTACTATCTATCTATAGTAAATCAGTTGTTAACTTATTTTATAAAAATAGTAAAAATAAATCTGAGTAGATTTTACAGATTGCTTACCATATGTCATATTAATATTAAATGCTTTTACATTTTATATTTGTAACCATTATCATTTTAGAGATTTTTGTTTGGCTAACTTTTGATGAATCAAACAATGTATAAATATCAAAAAGAATGAATAATAAAGCAAATAGTCTTTTAATAATGAGACTTGCCTGTGAACACCACTGGTCATTTATTTTTTATTTTTTATTTTTTTTAAAGATTTTATTTATTTATTTGACACAACGCGAGAGCAGGAACACAAGCAGGGGAAGTGGAAGAGGGAGAAGCAGGCTTCCCGCGGAGTGGGGAGCCCGATGCGGGGCTCGATCCCAGTACTCTGGGATCATGACCTGAGCCGAAGGCAGACGCTTAACCGACTGAGCCACCCAGGTGCCCCTGGTCATTTATTTTAAAAGGATTTCTTTTCCCAAACTCACTTTTCCATCTGCTGGTAGTAGGCAGTATTGGAGATGAAAATAATGATTTCTTCCTGTGACCTGAGTGACTTACAAAGTTCAGAAATATCTAAGTCGTTGATTAGTAATTTATTACCTTCCTCCAAAGATGAAATGCCCAGAGATTGAACTGACTTATCAACATGTGCTTGGGCCCAGAGATTTTAGGAAGGATTTGGGTTACTAGTTTGTTGTTTTCCTGATTACTGATATAGTCTGTCATGTCAAAATATGCATAATATTATCATATTTTCCTAAGTAATAGAGTGATTTGTTTAAAAGTTGTTCAGATTATGTCATTTCTCTCTCTCTTTTTTAAAGATTTTATTTATTTGAAAGAGAGGGAAAGCACAGAGGCAGAGTGACAGGGAGAAGCAGACTCCCCACTGAGCAGGGAGCCTGATGCGGGACTCGATCCCAGGACCCTGCAATCATGACCTGAGCGGAAGGTAGACGCTTAACCAACTGAGCCACCCAGGTGCCCCAGATTATGTCATTTCTCTTTTCAAAACTTTCCCAGTGTCTTCCATCTCATGCACACTAAAACCCAAGATCTTTACAGTCATCTCAAAAATTGTACTTGACCCAGTCTTCATTATGTCTTTGAACTCATCTCCTATTACTCTCTTCCTCCTTCAAGCAGCTCCAGCTATGGCAGCCTCATTGTTGGTTCTTGAAGGATCCAGCCATGTTTCTGCCTACAGGTCTTTGCCTGCTGTTCCCTCTGCCAGATTGTGCTTAACTCTCACACTTGCAAGGCTAATTGCTATAGGTTTTTACTCAAAGCTACTTTTCCAGTGAAACCTTCTATGTGCTACCCTATCTAAAATTTCAACCCATATGCCTCTTCTCTCATTTTTTCTCTTTAGTATATATTACTATAACTACATAATGTGTGTACTTATCTTTATTTTCAATCTATCTCCCTGGAAATAAGCTCCTTAAGATTGGAGATTTCTGATTCTTTCATTCATTTGTGTGTCCTCTGTGCCTGGCACATTGTGGAAGTTCAGTTAATTTATATAAAAGCATTTATATAAATGATAAATGAAATAGAACATATGAAATAACTTATGCAAAATTGTATTTTATTTCTGTTTTATTGTTAATATAACACTCTTATTATATTAGCTGGTGCATAAAATAGTTACCAGAAATTGTTCTACATAAAACCAATAGTTTTAACTGGTATTTTACTTATTATTCATTTTGTTTAAAAATATATGCCTGTTCCATGGTTTCAGAATCTGATTTCCAACAGAGATCTTGCCTATGGTGAAGGCAGCCTTATTGATATTGCCTCAGTACGTTGATCTGCACGGTACTCTTAAGATGAACTTAATGCATGTATTGAAACATTTCAGCATCAAAACATATCCTCAGTTCCTTTTGTACATGTGAGATATAGCAGGTTCTCAAATATTTATTGAAAAGTGACTGAATTAATGTAGAAATTATTAATATATACTTTTAAAAATCCAATGAAAATTAACACAAAAACACCATTTTAAATAAAATTAAATTCTCATTTAAATGAAGGGAGGTAGAACAGATTCTTTGCTTAAATGAGTTTATTGCATTTCAAATGCAATTTATACTATGATTCTAGCTTTGTAGCCAAATTAGTATTCATTTGACAAGCATTTCTTGAGTGCAGAATATAGGATGTATAAAGTAGAGTATTTCCTTCATGATCTTCCTCTCAATTCTTTACCTTCTCTCTCTCCCATGCATACAAATAAACACACATATGCACACATGTCCACATGGTAAATGCCAACAACAGAGAACAAAAATAGTAGGAATAGTAAAGATACATGCTTATAAACATTGGTACACATGACAGTTCCGTAAAAGAGGCACCCCACTCAGATAAACCATTGCTTTCTGGACAGCAAGCACAAACTATAGGAAGATTCTATAGGCTGGTCTAGCATGGTGTCAGAGAGGACAAAATAAAGGATACATAAAAAAAAAAAGAAAAATAGCTCCCTTTAGATGAATTTTGAGGTATGGAATGTGCTTCAGTAATTCTGATTTACTTTTTTATCACAAAGTATTTTCACAGAGTTGTCTTCTAAATGAAGCAATATTATTGTAAAAACATTAGGGATAAAAATCTAGGTTTAGCCAGTTAAGAGTCTTATATTTTTCTCATCACTTCTGAAAATATTTATTGATTAATCAACACTGAAAAAATTCAATCCATCCTGAATACACCTTATTATAACAATCCAGAATGCCATACAGAGAACCACAGTGCACCACTCAACAGGTTCAATCAGCCTGAGATGTGTTAGAGTTGGGGTTAAAATAAACACTCCCAAAATCTGTTAAAATATTCTAATATATTTAAAGTGGATTTCATGTAGTGTAAAGAGGAAAACAGCATGGTCCACTGATTTTTATGAGTTTTTAAAGGTAATTTAACATAGTTATGGTTGCATGCTAATATGTTCATAGAAAGGAGAGAAAATAATCAACAAATACAGGGTAATTAAACACCAGGGTAAGTTATAAAAGAAGGAAAACTTGGAGAATTAAATTTTAAATGAACTTCCTCAGTATCTAATTGACAAATTCTGAGAAAAGAGAAATGTAATGTGTATGCATCTGAATTTCTGTTGGTTTTCCTTCCCACTTGAATTCAAAGGAGTTGGCATTTTTGCAAATTCTTCCTGGAAACATTTGACAAGTATGGCTTTCAAACTCAGAAACAAATACCACCCTACTGACTGATTGATTCCTCAGGCCAGGTTTATAAAATCACTGTGGTGCAGACCCTATTTAACACTTTCTAATTATAGGTGTGTGGAATACTAATTAATTTGTCATGTGATCTAATTAGTTAGCACCCCTCAATTGTCTTAAGTGAAAATACTTCTTTTTGGAGCTTCCCACAGAGGAAATGTGGTATTCTCTTTTAGGAAGAGAATATTAGCAATTCAAAAACAGTTTTGAATTTGATTTGCTTTTAATACCAACAAACTCTTTTTGACCAACAACTGTTGCAACATTGCTAGCCATTTGGTCTCATTAGTATTATTATATTTATTTGGCCACTTTTACGCTAGATGATGTTCCAAACTGTTTACAAATATTAGCTTATCAAAGTCTCATAATAACTCTACAATGTATATACTCTTACTAATTTTAAAAAATACAACTTTCTTATTAAATAGTATTGAAACTTATACTGTAAATAAAAGTAAACATTAGACTTCAGAGTTTTTCCATTTTAACTTTCTGGGAAATTTCACAGGAATTTTCAGATGAAAATGTTCAGATGAAACTTTAATGTAAAGATATATTTAGAACCAAATACTAGGAAGGACTATAATACAGACTTTATTATCTATAATACAGACTTTATTATTGAGATAGAAGTTTACATTAAATATTACTTTTCCTATTTGTCTACACATTCCTTTTCCCTTATGTCACTTAATGTGATTGGTTGATTTGCCACTGAGTGTATCTGTGTACATTAATCTCCCCAAAATAGAATAAAATTACATAGATCTTTCCTATTTTATGTTGTCTAGAAGAAAGGGGACTTAGTTAAACCGAGACCATCACCAGGGTCTTAAGTGAAATTAATGTTCTATTAAAACCAGCTGCCGTGATCTTTTACAAAATTTTAAACAAGGAGAGTCCAGAAATCCAAAACCTTCAATAAATTTTTTGTTTTGCTAAAAATTCTTCAGTTCCAACCACCTATTACCTTAACATATCTGCAGATAGTTTAACTACACAAATTACCATTTGGCTATGTTCCTGATGTCAGCTAATGTCTTTTTTTATTTCACTGGCCTTGACTCTATGCTAGGGACATAGATCAGACTGTCCTAATGAGAATTCTGATTGGTTCGTTGGCTGTCCCTGGAGGCTGAGCCAGAAAATCAGTAAATATTCTATGTTTCTTGGTATAAGAAAATCTCAGTTGGGGAGTGCTAATTGTCCATACCTAATTAAAAATTTAAAGTTTCTGGTTGTATATCCATGAGCAGTGTTGAGGAAGCTTGCAAATCTGAGGTATAAGGCTGGACTAAATAAAGTAGGTTGGACTCTCTATAATGCTTCATGGCCTTAATGGTCATCTATGTATATATTTGCAGGTAGCTTAAGAAATCCATCTAGTCTGAGTAATTTAAGCTTAGGTATTCTTTCTTCCTCTGTGACAATACACATGAGGCTCTTAAGCACTAGAGACTCCAAAGGTTATTATATATCCACTTCAAATCCTATTAAATAATTATGTTCTGGGAACCTGGGTAAGTTACTTAGGCCTGTGTATATAATATATAAGGTTTCTAATGAGATGTATTTATTTATTCAAAATTTAAGGAGATATTACCACTATCCTGATGTAATAGACATGGTATAATACTTTAGAAGTAAAAAAAAAAAATGAATAGACTACTGTGTAAGAAAATAAACGGAAAATTAAAATTACTTCTCTGTGATCAGTAATGAGTTTGTAGTTGTAAATACTTTGAGGTTTCTGGATAATGTGAAATTATGAAAATTGAACATTTTCAAACACATGTTGGTGAGAATGTGGAGAAATTGGAACCCTTGTGCATTCTAGCGGGAAATTAAAATGATATAGCCACTGTGGAAAACAGTGTGGTGGGTCCTCAACAAATTAAACATAAAATTACCATATCATCTACCATTTTTCACTCCTGTGTATAGATACCCAAATTAATTGAAAACAGGGACTTTAACAGATACTTGTACATTAATGTTCATAGCAGCATTATTCACAGTAGTCAAAACGTAGAAACATCCCAAATGACCATTGATGGATGAATTGATAAACATAATGTGGTGTATAGATACAATGGAATCAGCTTAAAAAGGAATCGAATTCTGGCACATGACCTTGAAGACATTACACCTAAGTGAAATAATCCAGTCACAAAATGACAAATATTACATGTTTACACTTATATGAGTAGTCATATTCTTAGAGACGGAACACAGAATCGTGGTCATCAGGGGCTGAGAGAGAGGGGATACAGGGCGTTGTTTGATAGAGGTTTCAGTGTGGGGAGATGGAAAAAGTCTGGAGACATGGTGGTGATGGTTGTATGGCAGTGTGAATGCACTTAACACCACCGACCTGTAGACCAAAAAATGGTTAAAATGGTAAATTTTATATTATGTATATTTAACCACAACAAAAAACCTTAACTGTTAGTTTTTCCCCCAGAAGTAATAGTGACTATCTTTCAATAAATTTCGGTAATAGACAGTTGTTCCTTTTAATAAGGGAACTTTTTTTCTATAAATTAAGCATTCTTATATGAGCATTCTTTTCTATAAATTATGATGTATTATGATGACTTGGTTCTATTTGCTCTGTAAGACTCCTCTTATGAAATGTCTTACCTATTAAGTAACTTCATAGTTTGGATTCTGAGGGCAACCATCTTAAATATGTGGAAATAAAAAAATTAAAGTTTATGCATTAACTTTACATTTTCCCACTTTACTTAAAATTCCCCTGTTATAGGGGCACCTGGGGGGCTCAGTTGGTTAAGCATCTGACTCTTGATTTCAGCTCAGGTCATGATCTCAGGGTTGTGAGATGAAGAACCTAGTGTGGCTCCTGCACAGCGGGGAATATGCTTCTCTCCTCCCTCTCTTTTTGCCCCCCCCCCAGCTCTCTCTCTCTCTCTCTCTTAAATAAATAAATCTTAAAAAAAATTTCCTTGTTATAGCAGTAAGTCTAATCCACAATTTAAAGTTAGAATTTAAGAAATGAATATGAATTTTAAAGTATGTTCGCTAACTCACTTTTCTATAGACCCATAGAAAACTTGAGTTAGCTAAATAGTTTCAGGGCTTTCAGTAAATATAAACTTATAACTCAAACTTTCAAAATGAGAAATGGCTTCAAACACAAAAAGCAATGCAAAGTTTGGAGTAAAACTACAGTGGCATCTGTTAGATAATTGGGCCAATCATGGGCAATTCTCTAAGTAATTCTAGGCCCTATAGACAGAATGTTCGGGTTGAAATTAATACTTTGCATTTACGCTACCAGCCTTATAATTTTGGTGAGATATTTATCAGTGTTAACCCTCTATTTCCTTGTATATAAAATAATAATGGCATTACCTTTCTAATAGGTGTGTGCTTAGGATTAAATTAGAAAACCCAGTTCCAGGATGCCTAGGTGGCTTAGTCGGTTAAGTGTCTGCCTTCAGCTCAGCTGGTGATCCAGGGGTCCGGGGGAAAGAGTCCCACATCAGGCTCCTTGCTCAGTGTGGGGCCTGCTGCTCCCCCTGCTTGTGCTCTCTCTCTGACAAATGAATAAATAAAATATTTAAAAAAAAACAACAAAACCCAGTTCCACAATCACTTATCCACAAATCCATAGTGTTCAAAAAGCTAACAGTTTTTCCTTAAGTTAGATCCAAATTTCACTTAGCAAAAAACCTTACATAAACGGATTTGAGACTCGTTTTAGTCTTTATTGATCCTAGTTAGTGTGACTTGTTTTTTAATGTTTTACTGAGAATTATTAAAGTTGCTCAGCCAAGGGTGGAGCATGACATGCTATATGGTATATGAACTGAATTACCTATCTAAGATTCTAAACATATCGGACTCCAAGGATTTTGCATAAGGGGTTGTGAAACTATATATAGAAAACATTTAAAATACTTCACACATATTCAACACTTACTTTAGCTATTATAATTATTAATTTGGGCATGTGTGAGAACTTGAAGTTAAAAAGAAACTACGCGGGACGCCTGGGTGGCTCAGTCGTTAAGCATCTGCCTTCGGCTCAGGTCGTGCTCTCAGGGTCCTGGGATCGAGCCCCTCATTGGGCTCCCTGCTCAGCAGGGAGCCTACTTCTCCCTCTCTCTCTGTCAGCTGTTCCTCTGCTTGTGCTCTCTCTGTCAAATGAATAAATAAAATCTTAAAAAAAAAGAAACTACGCTATTTCATTGAAGTATAATCAAAAGAGTCACTTGAATTGATGTGAATTTTTTTCCAGGTCAGTAAACAAGCATTATTATATAAGGGTTAGCACTTTTATGAAACCGCTGCTGCTTTCCTTACCTTCCACACAGTGTGAAATTGTATTGCATCATTTAAAATTTTGGGGCCAAATTATTGCAAATTACTACATTAAAATTGTAGCATTCTCACTGGACACTGACCTCTTTCAAAGTGAATTTATTTTTGAATGCACATTTCTGGCCATGCATGATGGACTGCTTTACAATAAACAAAACAAAACAAAACAAAAATACTTTCCATTTCCTTCTGAGTTGTGGAATAAAGGAAAGAACACTGACTAGAGAGGATCAGGCCTATTCAATCATGGATTCCCTTAGCTTTGGTCAGTTTAATGATTCCTTGGTTACTTACAACATGGGACTTACACATTTCTGAAAGATTCTTGAAATGCGCTTTTTTAATTTGATTCATGAAGGTGATGTATGGAGTAGGTTAAGCTATCTCTATGTTATTTATCTTTATTTTATAAAGACAATGTTCATGAAAACCATAATGAGCTCATGAATTATGCTTGTGTCATATAAAAAATTATGCCCCAGTGAATTTTTATTATCTACTATAACCACTTCTATTTTTTCTAAATTATGAATCTCAAAATGATTTACATATTTTATGAAAACCCAAATTAATCTTTTTAAGAGCTGCATATATAGTTAATTTAACATAAAAATAGCCTTATTTCAAAATTTATAAGAAAAATGGAACTTTGACTACCTGAGTTGTTATGTGATACACTATTAATAGGAGACTAGAAATGCATTTTAAGCCTTCTTTTTTCCTGAATTTTGGGATATTTCTTTAATTGATTTTCTTAGAAAGTGTTACCTTGAGTAACTGTGAACTATCCAAGGCAATTTACAAGTGATAAATATTACTATTCAGAATCTTTCCAAATATCAGTAAGCTGTTACTTTCAAGGGAGGAAAAAAAAGTTAAACTACCAAATTTATAATTTAGTCTGACAAATGAGGACTCTAGTAACACCTACAATGACATAATACTTGTTATATTTAATGGTAAATTTATCCAAACATTTTTATACACTATATACAATTTTTAAATCTTATTTGGATTTTACTGCAATATAACATACCATAATTTTTCAGCTTCTCAAAATAGTGTGTGGGCAGTCCCTGGACTTCCTGTATTTGATTTTTATGCATTTTTATTTTAATATATATCTCAAATAATTATGACTCCTATAGGTGAAAAATAAACAGTTATGGTTTACTTTTCCATCTTAATAATTTAGAGTCTTTATACTACTAAAACTCTTTCTTCTTCATACGGCTTAGTAGATGGAAGTATATCATTTGATAATCCTTTTGAGAACAATTGTTTTTCTTTCTAAAATCTGAATATAAAATCTTTGAAAGCCTTCAGATATTATTATATTAATTTTGAAACAGAGCTGACCGTCCACGGATCACAATTTTAATTTCCCAGCCACATGTAGCAATTAGATCTGTACAAGTGTTAACTTAAACAATGAACACTTCCAATAGGTTAGTCTATTATAAAACAAATGCCAAAAGGTTGTATGATCCTAATGGACAAGCCTTGTATCGTCAGCACCTATTTGACACAAATGGAATATTGTTACATTGGTGAAACAGTAACGTGTTAGATAGTATTGCACCTAAAACAGAATATCCTGCTTAATGCTTCAGTCATTTAAAATAAAATATTTTCTTGGCCTTAATATTTATAAAAGATCAATTCCAGACTGTCTTATAGACCAAAATCAAACTGATTGTTTTTGGAAATAATAATAATAGGAAACAAAGTGTACATACATATAAATATACATATATATAATTACCCTTCACTTCTGCCCTAAAAATTTCTTTCCTTCTTCCCTAACTTTTTTGTTTCACAGCTTAACTTTGTTCTTTTCTGTCCATCTTATAGATATGTGCTGATAAATCTTCAACATTTTTTTATTTTTATTTTATTTCATTACTTTGCATGGTTATAGAAAGTTAATAACAGATTTATATTTTCATTAGCATTTATGCTGCAAATACAGGAGACATCTTAAATTCTAATTTAATGCACCTTTACAGTCCTTTTTATTAGCCTGTTAAATTGTACTGTTTTATTGAAATGTGCATTGCATTTGTGCCGTAGTCAAAAGAGTGGTATGGATCTAGAATTGTAAAGAAAAAAATATCTCTAGCTGTTGGATAAAATATGCACTCAACAGTCTTGAAAACCTACCATAAACATTACTGGCTCATTGAAGTTATAACAGTAATGACATATTTTTTAGTATTATAAATAAAGTATTCTTCATATTCATACATCCATAGGTAGGAGATTTTTATTGGTAGGTACAGTAAGACATCTATTATTGATGACAATTTGTAAATTTTTATTATATAGTTTCAGAAATGTATATGCCTAGAAATTTGGATTCATATATGAATAATAAGATGACTTTCTTGAGAACTAGAATTATACTGTTCTAAGACTTCTTATGCATTGCACATGAATTAAAACTTTCGTGTTTATTTTCATGTAATAGGAAAATGTGCATTTGTGATGCTCAATGACCAACCTAATTTTAGCATTTCTCCTATCAGAGCATCAGGAACCATTTTCTGCCTTCTTATCTGTATTCTGTATATGACCCAGTAGGTGTCAAGTTAGAGAATATTGGGGAAACAGATAGTCCATCTCTAATTAAATACCTAACTCTCCCCACCATTTTTATGTGCATTTCCCCAAATGGAAAAGCAGATGGCATCTATAGTGACAACCTCCTCTTTAAATTTCTACTGAAATGGAAAAGTGGGGACAATGCCAGTTCAGCCGTTACAGCTCATTCTCATAATGGACATGATGGCAGATTAGTTGGGAGGGAGGTAAAGCACCCTGGAGGTATAAATATAAGGCATCTTCATTGCCACTCTATCAGTGTAGTCATAGCCAAACCCACGGGGAAAAAACATGTGTGCCTAGCTTTATTTTGTACATTGCAGGAGATGGCAGTAAAGTTACATGTTAAAATAGATTTCCAACATTTTCTCTGCCGTTAATTGTAATTTTCCAAGGTTTCCTCTGTGACACCGTTTACAAAAGGGAGCTTTAGTAAAACTATCAGCTTCGTGGATCAATGTGGTTTAGGGACTACAAAACAACTTTAGTTGTTTAAAAACAGGACGTATCAGAGGGTGTCCCCCTCCTCCCCATGGGTATCAAATCACACTATTGATCGGTCTACAGTGTAACAGTGAAAAACTTTTAGATATCAGGTGGACTAGCTGGGAATATAAATAAAGCCAGTCTACTAGCAAGTATAGTCTATGGCTCCTGAGAGACCTCCTGAGTGTGCCAGTATGAATCATTCTCTAAAAGATGTGGCCTCTGTCTATGATAAGACCATGGAAGATAAGAAAAGCTTAAGACCAAAGGCATCATTGTTCTATTTTTTTTTTTCCTATTTGTTCTCTTCTCCTGTATTTTTTACCATTTGCCCAATGGCTTTTATCAGGTAATTTTGAAAAAAAGATAATGACAAAATGGAAAAATATATACGGAAAACCACATTAAATTAAACAGATTGAAATATAATCTCCCCATATATGGGATGGTAGCATGATTACAATATTTAGAAGAAAGAAAATTGAAGTAAATAATTACAAAAATCAAAGATTTGTTGCCCACAATGTTCAAGTTAATTTGAAGTTATTAAGCAAACTTCTATTTCAGTTTGGAATAATGTCTCACTGAGCTAACAGAATACCTATACCTACAAGTAGACTGTAATTTTTTTCTATTTCTCAATATACTTTATATTAAAAAAATAAAGTCAGACTTATTTGCAGTGACAGAAAAATAGGATGATTCCTTAAACCAGTGAATTTCAGAGTGTGGTCCTCAGACCAACAGCATCAGCATGACCTAGGGATTTATTAGAAATGTGAATTTTTTTAGCAGAACTACAGAATCAGGAAATGGGGATAAGACTCAGCAACCTATAAGATCCTGACATGATTTTTATGCAGTCTAAAATTTGAGAATCACTTCCTTAGGACTTTATTTTATGGAGCTGCACTTAACTGGTGAAATTGTATACTTACTAATAAAAATTGGTAGTTATACAGAAATATATTTTAACTTAATTTTTTAAATGCCCTTAGTCCTATATTGATCAGTATTTTGGTCCTTAAGGAGGGGCAGTGAAATCTAGGGAAATATGTAGTTAGGTAAATCAGCCTAATTCAGGTATGTTTGGATATTTTATATGTTATTGTGTCTGTATTCACTTGTTTAATACAATTCTGAAGTTGTGTTCTGGAATACAATGTTTTCAGAATGAATGGGAACCAGGTTTGGTTTCTTAATTTTTAAAACAATACCCAGTTACAAAAGAGTCATACCATATTTGATAAAAATATTACATACTTTAATTATCCAAACTACTTTTGTTTAAGATAAAGGTTTTCATCATTAAGATATGAAATTGAGTCGATGTTGTTTCTAAGCTTTGGGTGTCTAGATTTTATTTAGTTGACATTGACTTTAAGGCTATAACATTCTTTGTAAAGGAACAGATGGCTGTATTAGTAATGGCCAAAATTTTACTTGACCTAAATGAATTGAAGTACTTGAGGCCCCAGGTTCTTAAAAGGTAGAACCTATCCAAGTAGGTTGAACCATTTATGAATCTCCAATTAAAATGCTGGCTCTAGATAATAATCACATACTTGAAATTTTAGAATAATTCTAGCTTAGTAAGTAAGACTTTTTAGAATGCAAACCTATCAGTGACTAGAAGAGAACAGCATTTAAGAATTCTCACTTAGAAAGTAGTTACTCTTATGAATATTTTATTATGTTGTGTCTATATAGACTTTGCTATCAAAAACAAATGCTTTCATTAACCTTACAAAGACATGTTCCAATATCTAAGTAATATTATATCTAAAATAGTTTTACTGGCAATAAATCTTATGATATAAATGGCTTACGTCTTTTGGTTCTTGTCACGATAATGTCTTCAACCTGTTAAAGTCAGATTTTGAAGTGTTAGTAGGTACATTATGAGGGTTAGAAATTGTATCTGATCTAATTATAAACCGATGTGAATCTTTTGCACCTTAATAAACAATGCTCAGATATTTAAGATGAAAGACCTACAGTGAGAGAAGAAACTTTTTCTTTAAATTGGATTGTAGTAAGATACACTTATTTTGCTTTTTTTTAATTATGTTCAGTTAGCCAATATATAGCACAGCATCAGTTTTTGATGTAGTGTTCAAGACTCATTAGTTGCATATAGCACCCAGTGCTCATCACGACACGTGCTTATTATTTTTGTAGTATTTGAAAAGGTAGGTAGAGACCAAATATGTGCCTGTAACATATTTAGTTCACTGCACTAGGCACTTTGTGGAATTTAAACTTGTTTGTAAATTGGGGCATTGGAGATTGTTATGACAAGTCTTGTTATGTTACTCTCAAGAAAGAAACCCACAAATATTTTAAGAATAAAAAGAAAAATAGCTTGAAGATGTACCAGGGTTTTTGGAAGATTTAAAAATTTTAATCTGCAATAACAACAAAAAAGAGATTGACAAAAGTTTGAAATAAAATGACAGAACAGTTAAGGGTGGGGAGGTAAGCAGAAGACATGGCAGGATTAGAAGTCTGGATATTGGGTGAGGAAAGGGAACCATCTTTTACTCAGCTGATTCTAGGAATGGTGAATTAGAAGTCACTAATAATTTCAAGTAATGATAAAATAATCAGAATATTTACAATAGCAAGAACTGGGAAACATATTTAGAAAAATAATTCATTTATATATCTTTTCAGCTCTCATAATGTTCAACATGCATTCAATAAGAACCCATATGTCAGGCACAGTGACTGGTGTTATCTCTATCCCCATGTAGTTTGTGTTCTAACAGGGAAGCCAGACAATGGAAACATTGCAAGTATGAGTGTGTGGGAGACTGTATCAGGTAACATTCACCTAGTCAGAGAAGATTAGGCTTAATACTTAAGCTGAGATCTGAAGGATCTGGATAAGGAGAGGGAAAAAGCTTGTTCTAGGTAAAAGAAACAGCTAGACAAAACACGATTCAAATCTGATTGAGCATGGAAGAAAGTGGTAATAGATGAAACTGAAGAAGTAGATAGAAAATAAATTGTCTTTGTGATAAAGGCAAAGAATTGAGACTAGAGTTGAACCAGTAGGAGGAGGTGGGGAGGGAGAAGAGGGGCCAAGAACAGAGGAGAAATGAAAGATATTTGCAAAGGAGAATTGACAGGATTTTGGGTTTGCCATGAATAGCTACTCATCTCTGACCAGAGCAACTGAGTTGATTGGGGCGATATCTACCCAGATAGGGACTTCTAGAGGTACGGGGACAAGTGGTGAATTCCTCTTTCAAGATTTTTCTTTGTAGTGTATGTGAGATATTGTTAAGAGTATATCACTAAAGAATAAGATTGAAATTAGATGTCTTATTTCTAGAGGATGTTAACTGTCAATGCACTAAAATTAGACTTTAATGGGTGAGAACATACTGCCATATATCAGAGCATTAGGAACTCTCAGTTACATTATTTGTATTTGATAATGTCACTTCTAATATTTCAGCTTGAAGATCATTCATCCTTCTGAGAATAATTTATATCTGCCTTTGCATTATTATTTTTTCCTTTACAACACTGGCTAAACCTCTGAGAGGAATTTATGGTATTATTTCAAGTTAGAGTCAAATGTCTCTTCTCCTTTGGAGTTGCATGCCCTTAATTTTACAAAATAGTAACAGATTCAGGATTACATATTTAAAAATCCCCTTTTTAAAATTTTTAACATGTCTAAGACAGATATTCTGGCTGTCAAATTTATTTTGGTATCTTTGAACATAAGCTATTTTAATGATTCCATATTGTGGAGTATTTATTGACAACACATACAGAAAGAATAACTGTTTTTCTGGTTGAAATTCTTAATTGGAGAAATTACCAACTAATACTAGTAATTATAATATATTATTTTATATAAAACAGCTTCACTATTATCAATAATAATCAGATGTTTTATGCAAAATGAAAGCGTAGCACTGTTGTGATTCTGTACTTATTGTCTGGATGGTATCATCTTAGGTGGTCTTCTTCTGCATTCCCTTTTAATATAGAGTCCAGTAAGCTCCAGGTATTTCTGATTAGGGTTCAGCCTCTGACCAGTACCTAAAATCTGATCTTAGTCTGAAGAAGAGAGAATAATGCAAATCTTACAATTATATATTTAAATTTGATTTTAAAAGAAATGCCATTTAAACAAAGAATACAAATTTAAAACTTTTTCATTGCTTTCACAGGAATGTGAAAAGGAAATAGAGCAGAGACAAGTCTGAATTTCTTATTTCTTGAAAGAACCACTATAATGTAAAGAAGTAGCAAACCTTTTGACATGTGTTATTTAGTTGCACACTTCCATCATTCAGTATTCTTTTGAACATAATGTTGAGTATGTTGACTTAGGGGAAAAAAAGCAGAACAAATCTCTCCTTGGATTTCCTTATAAATTTATGTTGGTTCATATAATCCCTGTTTTATTCTTTGACTCTTTAGTTTGCGTTGCCTAAAGAAACAGGAGAGGGAAAGGAGGATTATTTAAGACCTTTAGGGATAGGAGCATAGTGAGACAGTCTCTTGCATCAGGTCTGAACAATTTAGTGAGATTAGGGAAGAATATGATTTATAGGTTGTCTCTTCACATCTACACTGGTTTTAGTGCTTTAATTGTCTTTACCAGTGAAGTAAAGCCAAAAATTAGCTAAGTCAGATAAACACCTCCACAGTTTGACTGATTTAACTGGGAGATAGCTTACTGAGTAGATGGATATCTGACACTCTTGACTAGTTAAATCAGACAGAATGGTTAAACCGGTGTTTAGGCAGACACATCATTAATGTGGGCAGCCAAGAACTGGGATTGCTTAACAAAGATGGCACAAGGCCGTTAGCCATATGTTTGAAAGGATTTAAGTGAAGCATGCCAGAAGCAGGAATGGACTAAATGACCTCTGGAGGCACTTTCCAGTCCTATGTTTCTCATTTAATCTAATTGTAATTTTTAAACCTATGTAGAGGATACAAATGCATTTTATTTCAAAATGCCTTGAGTTTAGTTAGGTGACAAACAATTCAAAGGAATATATTTCTTATAAGCAAACATTTGAATTCAATGCTGACATAGCTGTTTTGATCAAATACCAATTATTTTAAGTTGTAGGATAATTAACTTTACTGTTTAAACATTCATTAGACAACTGCCTGAGAAATTTTTATGTATTTATTTGCATTTTTAGAACAATGAAACATATTTATAAAATATTAAAATATGTACTTTATATGTACAAAGAGAGATAAAACTTTCCCAAAATATGCTTGTAATTTGTAAATTAAACTTCTTTCTTCTCCTCTGTCCCCCATACCTACTCAGTAGCTGAGAAAAAAAAATTAATCTGATTTTCAGTTTTCCTTATGTCCCCTTTTAGCCAAATTTCTCATTTATGTCATTGCTTGTTTTTCCTCCATCCACTCAGGAACCAGACTGGTCCCATTTCTCCAGCAATTTAGACTATGGATCCTTTTTAAGATTTCTTCTTCCTAAGCATTCCACCTTTGTGACCATGGCCATTATGAGTTATTCTGAAGTGGCTGTCACTCTAGGGAAGATCTGAAGTACTTATGTGTTAGCAGATTAAAACAAAAAACAAAACAAAATGCAACAAAAAATAATTAAAAGAAACGAATTTCTTTGAGGGGTATTTATATTTTAATTGAACATGATTTCTAAATAGCCAAAAAATTGAAAACCTCAGATAAAATGGTAGTCTTCAGTCAGTGTCAAGTGGACGTGGCCTACCAAACACATTCTTGAAGGGCAAGAAACTGATTCCATGGGGTGGTGGGTATGTGTGTTGTGAACAAAGACAGCATACAAGGGGGCGAAGTTTGCACTGCATTGGTCCTTGTATTTGTTAGCTTATGAATTGTGAAGCCAGGAGGCTAGCTGCTAAAAAAAAAAAAAAAAAAAAAAAAATCATTCTCTGTGAACCTGTCTTTAAGAAAGCCAAATGGATGGGGTACCTGGGTGGCTCGGTTGGTTAAGCCTCTGCTTTTGGCTCAGGTCATGATCCTGGAGTCCAGGGATCAAGCCCCACATTGGGCTCCCTGCTCAGTGGGGAGTCTGCTTCTCCCTCTGACCCTCGCCTCTCTCATACTCTCTCTCTCAAATAAATAAATAAAATCTTTAAAAAATAAATAAAATAAAAAGAGCCAAATGAAGCTGATTCTTGGGCCTGGCATTAAATTAAGACAGAATTAATTTGGAGGCATTTGTGGAAATGTTCTGGAATTTGAATATCACTTTTTAAAATTGCAATGCTGTATTTTTACTCTTACTTCCAAACCTATCTAAAATTGTGAAAATGTTTCAGTGCAGTGAGATTGCATGATTGGTAAACCAAATAGACAGAAACAAACAAATACCTGGTTCATTTGTACTCGGTCTGTTAAGCTGTTGGTATTTACTAGGCACTCCAAACTGACAAAACAGATGTGAAGTGTGTGTGCTTAAAGGTGTCAGGAGTAAAGAATTTAAGAAGTTATATAAGACATAATCCTCGCCTACTGGAATTTATAATTTGTTAGATGACACCAGCATAACTAAAACACAAGCAACCAACTTAAAACCTTATATGAATAAGTATTAGTGTGTGGTATAGCTCTGAGTGTTTGGAGTTAGGGGTAAGAAGGGATAGTTAATGATGTTTGAAATAGTCAACAAGATGGGGTCTTTCGTTGAGTCTTAGAGGTTAAGGTTTGATGGGGGAAAGAGGACCAGGTCATTTCAGAAAAGGATCGAGATTTAAAAGAAGTTCTGGGAATGGGATTAAGCCCCAGGCAATAGCTGAGTACACCAAGAACCATGCCCCTTGATTCAGTCCATTTCTTACTCTGTGATGCATAAAATGTTTTATTTCATTTTAAAATGTTCAGTCCACTAATGACCTAAGGCAGGAGAAAAGCAGTTATCAAAATTGCTAGTGATGTGTATGGTCACTTCATAAATATGATTTAATGACTTTGAAAACAGACCGAATAGAAACAGAGCATGCTGAAAGTAGTAATAAAGTATTTTTCAGAAGTGTCAGGTTTTTAAATCATAAATCCAAAATGAAAAAGAACAGACCTTTCTCCTATGGTTAATCTGTAAAAACATCTTTGGAAAAAGAAAAGTAGCTTATTTTCTGATTGTTCTTGACTAGTAGTAAAATTATGCATAAATGAATTTCATGGCCATTTGGTTTTGGGGATTTTCCTGTTGAAATAATTTTAATTTCTTTGTCCTCAAAGAATGTCCTTTCATTTTTTATATAATAGAATTTTAAAATCTTGTATAGTGTACTTTTATAAATTAGCTAAAAATCTAGCAAAAAAAAAAATTCTCTCCTGTACAGTGTTTCAGTGTACTTGAAAGTACAGCTATATAAGAAGAGATGAGACCAATTAAATTCTTTAAAAAAAACTCAAGATTAGTTTTGTTTGATATGTTTTATGTCAACTAATTTAGTCATATCTCATCTTTTATTTTGTAACTGGAATAGTTTTTTCTAGATATATACATCTTCAAGAATAGCATTCTTATTTGAAAACCATGTAACTATGATGTTACCTGCTAGTTAAAGTTACATAGCAAGTTACCTAGATTACCCATAGATCAATCTGCTATTCCTAATCCTGCAACATTAGCCTTAAGATATAAAACCTACTGAAGTTTAAAGTGTTATGACAATAAAACTGCAATCTTTTGTCTTTCATATCTTCAGTACACATGTATTTAAAGGAAGAACTAAAAATGTGTTTTTTTTAATTTTAAAAAGAACTACATGTTTTATTTATTTTTCCTAATTACAAACTCAGGTCTCTGTGCTAGAACAAAACCTTAGGACTTCTTTTTTTTTTTTTAAACCTTAGGGTGTTTTTGTTTTTTTTTACCGTCTTCTATACCATAACATTTCTAAAGGGCATATATTGTGTACATGTTTTTATTATAAAACATCTTAAAAAACATAAATTATTATTCTAACACAAATATGTCTAAAATTTATTTGAATTTTGTAGCCTATTCTGAATGAAACCGATAATGTTTCATTCTTTAGAGTTTGGCTGGATCATTTCTGAACAAATGGCTAAGTTGTACGGCCAGTGTTTCAAATAACGGTTACCAGAGTTATGCTATACTTTTTCTCCCCTTTTTATAATTTACTAGGTAAAAATATTCATTTTACAAACCAATAAGAAAACTACAGCAGAACTTTTGCCTGGGCAAAGAATAGGAATAGTCCATGGCCATTGTACATAGAAATGGGCTTTTAAGAGGCTCTCCAAAACAGAACAAAATCAAGCAGACCTTGTTTCTATCACATGCTGTTTTCCAAGGGGTAAACACCCCATGCATGGTCAGTTCCAGGTTACCAACTTAAAGTCACTGAAGGTGGAGATGAGAAGAGATACTTCAAACCTGTGCAAAGTTGGCTCTGGCACACCACTCATGAAAACATGCTCAACCTCACTAATAATAAATGTAAATTAGGGCACCTGAGTGGCTCGGTTGTTAAGCATCGGCCTTGGGCTTGGGTCATGATCCCAGGGTCCTGGGATCAAGCCCCACATCGGGCTCCCTGCCCCATGGGAAGCCTGCTTCTCCCTCTCTCACTCCCCCTGCTTGTGTTCCCTCTCTCGCTGTGTCCCTCTCTGTTAAATAAATAAATAAAATCTTTTAAAAAATGTAAATTAAAACAATAGTTCGAAACATCACATTTTTCACCTACAAACCTGACAAAGATGAATGCATATGCATTTGTTCCAGTGTTTATACCTCTAGGAAGTTTATCCTAAGAAAATAATAGGACACGTTCAAAAAAGTGTGGAGCTCATTATAACGTTATTTGTAATGGTGTGAAATTGGAAATAAACTAAATGTTTATAAAGAGGATGGACAAAAAAAACAGTCTAGAATAGTGGTCAAGAATGAAAGCTATGGAGCAGTATCACTTGTGTTCAAATATCATCCTCAGCAATTACTGTAGGACTTTGGCTATGTTATTTAATTTACTCTGTGCTTATCATTAAAATGGGAATAATAATAGTGCTGATTTAATAGTGTTATTATAGGAATTAAATGAGTTAATAGGTGTTGGGGATATAGAATATTTCTGGCATGTAGTGAGTACCTGGGGAATGTTAACTATTATTGTTGTTATGGTACATCTATTCATTTAAGGACTGTTTTAGTTATTAAGTTAATTTAGTTTTCCATGTGAATCTGTAATTATAGGCCAAATATAAAAATGTAGTAGGGATACCATAAAAGTAATTGCTGATCTTATACTTGTAGTGTTTTTCATAGCATAATAGTTGTCTCACAAAAATATTTCTAACCCACATAGAGGGAACAGATGTGCTAAACATGATTTTCTTTGAAAGTTGATGCCTCTTTACAGGTAGAGGGAAATTTGAAGAAGAAAGAGCTGAATAGATTTCTCCTTTCTCTTAGGAGCCTGAAGACTTGTGAATGTTGATTCTAATTGGAAATTGAGTCTCTTGCTTTTATAGGTCTTTTCATAAAACTCTCTCCTAGTTCATTAAGTCATTAAATGAATGTAGCAGGTATTAGTTTTGATTTTTATTAATTGTGACTTGTTTTTCATTATGAGATAATTGTCCGTCATGAAACATAACTGCTGCACATTGGAGCAAAGGCAGATTTCTGCTGAATGAATGGAGAACTGTGTAGGATAAGTTGAAATTCTGGGTGGTGATCATATGTGTATGATTAGTAGTAACAGTATGTGTTATTATTCATAATCAGTATGATGTTAATAAAAGAGAGTACTTACAGATTTCCAAGAGTAACTGATAAGGAGGTCTACATTTTGCATGTGTTATTTAACCTTTTGTGTCATGTATCAACCTATCATAAATATATGTGTAATATATGTATATACACATAAATATATTGTATATATCTCATATTTAATATCTATCAGCAGCTTGACAGAAAAGAATATATTTGTGACAGCTATTTGATGTGGACAGAGCTAAACATTTGAAAAATAGAAAGGCAAATTTATATAAAACCAAAAATTAAACTTTATCACAAATCATGTCAAGTTATAAGAGAACAATTCAGAAGTATGGTCAAAAACAAATGATCTGGAGAAAGCCTCCCCGTATTCCAATTCTGACTCTGCTGTCTTATGGCTATGTGACTTTGGGCAAGTTCGTTAGCCACTCTGGGTCTCAATGTAATTGTAGAGTTGAAATAGCAGTTCTGACCTCATAGTGTTATTGCGAGAATTAAATGATTTGTTATATATGAGGCACCTAGAACAGAGTCTAGATCATAAAATAAACACACTCAATAAATATTAATAGTATAATCAAGTTATTATAGAGAGTGCTGCTACGGAGGGCATGATCATTCTGCTGGCATAAAAACTTGTTAGCAAGTATGCATTAAATGTCCCTAGGAGTATAGTCAAAGAATCTTGGGCAATATACAGTTGAATTTTCAAATAAGGCAGAAGATGATGTAAGTAGGCATATGTGTTTCTAAGTGAATAGTGTGGTATTAGGAAATGATAAGTTGAAAGTACGCTAATCATGAGTTAAAGAATTGATGACATGAGAGAAAATGTTCTAGAGGATAGGAGTTCATCCTGGGTTTTAAGAGGAATCTCCCATTGCAGATATCATGTACAGCATAATGTTTTGTTTTGGACTAATAAGGTTTTAGACAGAGAGTAAGAAATCTGTGATGGAATGATCTATAAATATAAACCTGTCATGTGGAATATAATGGTTTTAAAGGCAAATGAGATGGTCGTTAGATTATAGCTGAGCTGGAAAGGGATAGGTGTTATTGCCCCTGAAACTTCTTGAGGAGAATGTTTTCAGTCTAAGTGGACTTGTTTCTGAGATCCTCTATCCATTATGATTATAATTTTGCAGCCCCGAGATGATCCAGGTGTTTCACTCACCAGCCATCTGTCCAAGGAAAAATATGCTTATCCTGAATTGACAGGATATCACATGTATTTAGTGAAGTTTGTCTTCACAGTTGGGCAAGAATAAATAAAACAGCAGTGTAGCCCCTGTGAGGATACACTATATGCTTCAGTTATTGGTCCATTATATCAGAGGCAGATGTTACATTTCGGAACCAAACAGGAAATTTTTTGATCAGCAAAACCAATACTTTTTGTGTGCTGGTGGTTATCACCACCATTCTCTTTCAAAGGAAGCTGCATGCCTTTATACTACCATTTTTTAGATATAAAATTTTACAGGAGTATACATAAAATAATTTTTATCCCAATAAGCCAGTTTTCTAGGTACCATTCAGTGAGATTTATTTCTCATTACCTGTCATTTGCTTTCCCACCACATTTATGCCAATAGCATCACATTATGAAGTGTTTGCTCAATTCAGGAAAAACAAATATTTTGAGAAATGCATGCAGATTTAGGAGACCATTCTCTATAATGCAACTGGATCGACCTAATGAAATATTTCATCAGAATGTTTGTTTATAATTGGTGCATTTTCCACAGAGAGGAGCTTTCCAGCTCAGACATCTATCATCTTTGATTTATACCAACTCAACTTAAAATAATTTTCACTTACAGCCATATTAGCACTTGTAAACGGCAGCTCAGAAACTAACATAGGTCATCATTCACTTTTGAGGAAATGAGTCTGGGCACAAATGCAGCCCAAGGGCCAGCAACTTGATCTCTAATTCCCAATCCCATCAGCCCATGGTAATCTTTTCGACTTCTATGTGAGTATATTTCATTGTTATTCTTTTCTCCTAGAATCTGTCTACCCCGTCCTTTTTTTCTGTCCTTGTTTTTTTCCCTCTCTTACTAATTTTAGAACATGCTGTTTTTAAATCTAAGAACTGTCACCTGCTCTTCGCTCGTTTTGTTTGTTTGTTTCAGCACTCTCAATACTTAGCACAATACATACAAAAAAAAACACACAAAAAACAAAAAAGCTCTCAATGTATTGGACTATGCATGCCTCAGGGATGTTTAAATGAGAAAAGAAAATAAGTAAAATAAAAATTTTACTCCTGAAAATGTCATCAAGTAGCCCTGTATCTCCTTCAAAATTTCCTCAATGATGGTAAAGCAGGTATCTGCATGAGATTTTCCTCTCTTTAGTTTTTATTTGTTTTAAACAATGTAGGAATACTATAGGAAATGATTTTATGTCTTACCAAATATATTTTCAGTTAATTTTTCATTAATTTGAATGTAATTTAAGAAGTACTATACTATAAAGGATCATTATTTTATATTTGATTAATTATGGAATTTCTGATAATTTTTATAAAAAGGTGAGACTCAAATCTTGGTTCAGAAAGCTCACTTTCTGGGGCACCTGGGTGGCTCAGTCCTTTAAAAAGCAGTGGACTCTTGATTTCGGCTCAGGTCATGATCCTAGGACCCTGGGATCCAGCCCTGCATCTGGCTCCACACTCGGTGGGGAGTCTGCTTGAGGATTCTCTCTCTCTGCTCCTCTCCCCTCTTCCTGCTCTCTGTCTCTCTAAAATAAATCTTTAAAAAAAAGAAAAGAAACTTAACTTTCTTACAATAGGATTTCTGTGGAAAAATCAGATTGAGTTTACAATCCTGTTATCTATAGTATAATTTGTCCTAATTGAAAGGATTGATTGTATGTGTTGTTTTTTTTTTTTTTTTAATTATTGGCTTGTTTTAGCAAGGAAGGAGGCATTGCAGCATAAAACTAACAAACACAAACACCTGTTCCTATCTTCAAATCTTCAATTATCAATAACAATGAATAATAGTGACCAAAATGAAAGGTTAAAGTTCAGTATCCATGCTCAGCACAGAGTCCCACGCCGGGCTCAATCTCACAACCCTGAGATCATGACCTGAACTAAAATCAAGAGTCAGATGCCTAACCGAATGAGCCACCCAGACACTCCTCCCACTTTATCTTCAAGATGAATTTCATGATGCACATTTTGTTTTCATCTACATAGTGCAGGGATATTTGAGTCCAGGGTTTTTAATACCTACCTCTTTAATTTTTTCTAGCTTCACTGAATATAAATTGACATATAGCATTGTATTCATTTAAGGTGTACAACATAATTATTTGATATACGTATGCATTGTGGATTTATCACCACAGTAAGTTTAATGAACCTCCATCACTTCACATTTATTTATTTTTTTCATGTGATGAGAGCTTTTAAGATTTACTCTCTTAGTAAATGTCCAGTATAAAATATACTATTGCTAGCTGTCGTCAACCTGCTGTATATTATCTAGCCAGAATTTATTTATCTTATGATTGGAAATTTGTAACTTTGACTACCTTCATCCATTTCCTTTATCCCTCACTCCCTGCCTCTGGCAACAATCAGTCTGTTCTCTGTCTCTGAGTTTTGTTTTTTTGTTTTTTCATATTTAAGTGAGGTCATACAATATTTGTCTTCCTCTAATTTATTTCACTTCATATAATGCCCTCAAGATCCATTCATGTTTTTGCAAATGGCAGGATTTCCTTCCTTTTTGTGGCTGGATAATATTCCAGTGTGCGTATATATATGTGTATATGCATATCTCACATTTTCTTTATATCTGTCGATGGACACTTAGGTTGTTTCCATGTCTTGGCTGTTGTAAATAATTCTGCAGTAAGCATGGGGCTGCAGATAGTGATTTTGTTTCCTTTGGATATATTCTATTTCTCAGAAAATATTCCTATTATTTGGTAACCAAATAATCTATTTCCTATCATATGGTAGTTAATACCTACCTTATACATACCATCTTAAGAGAGGGGAATAAATTATTAAGGTTACTTAAACCAGAGAGTGAGTAAGAGAGCACAAGCAGGGGGAATGGTGAAGGGAGAAGGAGAAGCAGGCTCCCTGCTGGCAGGCAGCCCATGCAGGGCTGGATCCCAGGACACTGGGATCATGTCCTGAGCCACCCCGGCACCCTTGGATTCTCTATTCTTGCCTTCATACTGTTGTTAGAAAATACACTTCATGGTAATAAGAAGTCAGATAATTTTTTATAACCATAACTACCCTCAAAACACCCTCAAAACACATACATACACACATACACAGAAAGAGAGAGAGAGAGAGAGAGGGAAGACTTTAGCTGCATCAATAAGCTCTTTGGTATTGCATAGACCTAGGCTATGTGTCAATTTTTTCAACAGTGGAATGAAGTGAGCCTCATTCATTCTACACTTATTGCCTTATTATTTGCCAAGCACTCTCCTAACTACTGGTGATAAGTTATTAAGGTGAGAAGACATTGTTTCTAAAATTGAAGGAGAGAGGGTGAATAATTCTGTCTATGACATTAGAGAAAGGCTTTACACACAATATGGTGACCTTTACACTGGCTCTTGAAGAAAGAGGGAGAACTATCCAGATGGAGAAAATGGAACGGGCTTTCCTAGCAGAGAAACAACAAATGCATTTGTCTTCAGAAATGTTTGACTGATTTGATATAAGTGTAGTTTTGGATGATTTGAGTAGAATGGCAAGAGAGGAACCTAGAAAAAGTAGATTTGGACCAAATTAGGAAGGACTTTGTATGCCATACTAATGATTTTGTAACTTAGTCAACAGGAACAATTTAAAGATTTTTTCAACAAAAGAGTGATGGTGGGAATTTGGAGGTCCTGTTTATAATATTCCTTTTCCCCTACCCAAGTTTAGAGCCAAGTGAAAGATGTACACAGAATGGAGATCAAAATTATAACTTGATTTAATATGTAGACAGACTGACTTCCTAACACTTCACCCCAGAATTGCTCTTACTCCCTTACTAAAAGATCAGGCCTCTTCTTTCAGAAATAAACCTCAAATACTATATGGAGAAACTTCAAATACAAAATAAAGGGCAACTTCAGAGAGAAAGAGGAAGAGTCCGTATGAGTTTTCTTTCTTTTTTTTCCTTCCAAACTACTAATCAATAAGTTACCCTTTCCAGGAATGGAACAAGAATTTAACTCTTGCTTGGAGGCCTCCATGTGGAATCATGAGGCCAAGGAATTAGGTGTCCTCTCTAGGAAATGATATGATCGCATTTACATAATGGATGTCAGAAACAGACCAAAAAAAAAAAAAAAAGAAGAAGAAAAGAAAAAAACAGTGCAATGGATCAGAAAGAGAAAGAAGACCTTGAATTAGGAGCAAAGTGGTCAAGATAGAAAGGAAGAAATGTATACAAAGGATCTATGAGAAATAGAATCAAAAGAGCATTGTGACTAGTTAGAAGGAGGTGTGTGAAGAATGGGAAGTGTGTGACATTAATGTGGAAGCGGATGAAGATGATCACCTAGTTTGTGAATTGGCCATCCAAAGAGACACAGGATTTGTCAATAAAGCTGTGTAATACAGGAGAAAGAACAGATTGAAACAGAGGGTACAGAATTAATTTGGCTTGGGGCAAGAATACATTCTTGAGCTTAGATATGAGACCTGCAGCTGTAGACTTGGCAGTTAGTAGAATAGACTGGGGGCTAGAATTGATAAGATCACTCAGGGGGAAGGAAAAGAAGGTAATTTAGGACAAAATCCTGGAGAATAGTGGCATTTAAGGGGCAAGAATGATCATCCGGAAAATAAGATTGAAGAGAGAACAGAGAAATATGAAGAGAGCCAGGAAAGCATTTTTGTTGTGAAAAAAGGTTGATTTTCAAGAAAGAGTTGGTGGTCAACAGTATCTTATAGAAAGGGCAATTCTATAAAACAGTTTGTGATGACATTTAAGCTTATCAATGAGAATGTATAATTTACTTATTAAAGAAAAACAAAATGTACCCAGACATTGTCTTAGATCCATGAAGAGAAGTAGATAACTTATAATATGGATTTATGAAAAAACTTTTAGAGTAATAAAAAGTATATTTTAATTCATTTGCTGAGCTTCTTAGGAAAGAAAAATCTGCATTTGAAAATGAAAAAATTGATATTTAACTAAAAGAGTGGTAAAATGAAGTTCATTAAAAAGTCTTACCCAAGTCATCCTTTTTTTTAAATAATTTATTGTGATCTTTTGGTAACCTAGGAACAACAACAAAAAAAATTGATTAGAATCTTCATGAAATATGTGTTTCTAATATTTTATTGTATACATATGTGAAATATATGACTACATATATTTTACAGTATTATACAGGTATTTGTAAATCTTTTGAAAGAAAATGTTCTTCTTAATGAAAGAACGGTTGGTATATGGATGCTAATATATCTTTTTTTAAATTTTAAAAAGATGTTCTTCTGGGTGCCTGGGTGGCTCAGTTGTTTGAGCGGCTGCCTTCGGCTCAGGTCATGATCCTGGAGTCCCGGGATCGAGCTCCGCATCGGGCTCCCTGCTCAGCAGGGAGTCTGCTTCTCCCTCTGACCCTCCCCCCTCTCATGTGCTCTCTCTCAAATAAATAAATAAAATCTTTAAAAAAAAATGTTCTTATGGAACAACTTTGATTTCAAGTTTTGATCAAGTAACATAATTCAACTAAACAGAAACAATATATTAATATCCTTATTCCTATGACACGCAGGCATCTTTAACCTTTCTCCTCTAGGAATGAGATGCCACTGGAAGAGCAGTTCACACTCCCCAGCTGTTGCTGTTTGTGCAACAAAAGTAGATTTAGGACAGGACTCAAGAAAGTATGGCTTTAGAAGATAAAATCGTCCCTGTACAAAGATTAACTGGAATGTACCCCAAAATGTGGCTTTTTGATCCTCCTTTAATCAAGTAGATTGTCTAACATGTATCTTCCAAGAGGAATAATTTATAATAGATAAGAGTTCCCTAAGTATCGTAAGGCTTTTAAGAGTGCCAGGCTTTTGTGTTTTAAACTGAAAATAAGTGCAAGCAAATATTGGTTGATTGGTGCCATTTCATATAAAGTTGGTCCTTGGAAGTTTGACCTTGTTCTGAAATCTTTATTAATTTAAATTGTATGTGTCAGTCCTCATGACTATGGATTATAAGAACAATTTAAGGAAAATTCTCAAAACACTCGTTAGACATACAGCTGACCTTTGAGCAAAGCAGGGGTTAGGGCAAAGTCAAAAATCTGCTTATAACTTTGACTCCCCTAAAACTTCACCTAATAGCCTACTGTTGACTGGAAGCCTTACCAATAACAAAAACTGTTGATTAATACATATCTTACATGTTATATATATTATATACTATATTCTTACAATATAGTAAGCTAAAGAAAAGAACATGTTATTAGGAAAATCATAAGGAGGGGCGCCTGGGTGGCTCAGTCGGTTAAGCATCTGCTTTCGGCTCAGGTTATGATCCCAGAGTCCTGGGATGGAGCCCAGCGTTGGCGTTGAGCTCCCTGCTCAGTGGGGAGTCTGCTTGTCCCTCTGCCCCTCCCACCCATGTTTTCTCTCTCTCTCTCTCTCTCTCTCTCTCTCTCTCTCTCTCTCTCCCTCTGTCTGAAATAAATAAAATCTTAAAAAAAAAGATAATCATAAGGAAGAGAAAATACATTTACAGTACTGTACTGTATTTATTAAAAAATTTACATGTAAGTGGACCCTCAAGTTCAAACCTATGTTGTTCCAGGGTCAGCTTTATTATAGCAATTGGAGACTGCACACACTTAACAATAAACATCTTCCATAATTGGCTGAAGCCATGGATTCAGCATTAAACAGCAAAATATTAAGTGTGCACTGTATAAAAATCCCAAAGTGTCAAATTTTAAAATAGTCAAATCATATAAATCCTTTTTCTCTTTTCCTCTGAAAAATTTCTCATGAGTGTTCTTGACATACATGCCTTTCTCTAATTTTTATCCGTACCTGCAGTTTTTCTATCAGTTCAGCTACAGCAGGAATCTGTCTACTTGCAGACCTTTACTGAGACAGTTAATGGGAACAGTAGCAGCCCTGAGGTGTGTTTATACAGTCAGACTCACTTCCTCTTCTCGTGTGATATATGAACTACTTCGGAAGTTTCCCAGCTGTTTCGGTGGATAAATCATGGCAGTAGGAGCTCATATTTAACCTTCACTGTACTGGCACAATACTTTGTAGTCCTTTTCTTTTATCTCTCTGACTATCTGGAAGAGATTTCAAACAGGCTTGTCCGTGTGCAAACGGCATTGTTCTCTCCCCGTGCCCCCTCCACCTTCTTTCAACAGCCCCCCCAGGGAAACTCTGAAGCTCTTCTTGTGATTTGCCTTTATGCCAGTCAAAATAAAATAAAATCAACGCTACTGAAGGTCAAGTGGTTTATAAACTCATTTCCTGACAATAAAGCAAGATACTTTACTGTGTGCACGTTTCACGGAAGCCTCTGTTAACGCGGTAGCTGTTGTTACAGACAAGAAACTGTCTATTGTTTTAGGCAGCTATAGCCACAATCGATGTACATTCGGGGAGCAATAACAGACTGTGACTTCCTACCACCTTTTCTCTGGTTTACTGTCCCTTCACGCTGACCTTTCTCTTTTCCTGGCTAGTGACTCAGGGCCTTTGCCCTTGCTATTGCCTCAGTTTGGAATACTTTACCCAGAGATATTCTCATAGCTCCAGAGCTCATTTCATTCTGGTCTCTGCTAAATGTTACTTTTTCAGAATAGCCTACCTGCACAGTTTATTTAACATAGTACCCATTATCTCCTTATCCTGTTGTCTCTGGCATCATGATTAGTTCTAATTTGTAATTATCTTGTTTATTTATTTACTCTCCTGTCTAGAATATAAATTCCATGAACACAGAGATTGTTTTGTTCCCTGTGGTTTCACTAGTGTATAGAACCATGTCTGATATATAATAACAGCTCAATTAAGTTTTTTTAATAATATAAGTATTAATTAGGTATATATACACTTAGACAGATTTGAAAAAAAATTACAAATGGATCCATACTACAAATATAGTTCTGCAGCTGGTCTTTTCCACATAATAATATATGCCAGTTTTGTGTATTAGTAATTATAGACCTTTTAAAAAAATAACCTGGATATTATCATATGGCCATACCATAATTTATTAATTGAAGTCTCTATTGATGGGTAGGCAAGGTTTCCCTTCTTTTCCCTAAATAAATCTTTGTCAGAATAAATATTTGTACACATATCTTAATATACTCATGCCAGTATTTCTGTAGAATAAATTCCAAAAATTGGAAACACTGAGTTAAAGCATATCAGAATTTAAAATCTTATAGATACTGACAAATTTTCCTCTAAAATAGAAGCAATGATTTGCATATTCTCCAGGCATGAATGAGTATACCTGTTTTCTCACATTTTTACCATCACCGAGTACTATCAAGTTTTCAGACTTTTACCTGATAGGTGAAATTGTGTATCTCATTTCCGTTTTTTAAAAATATGACAGTAGTTGAAAGCTAAAAAACATTTAGTTACTTCGTTTGAGTAAAACACAAAATAATTAGTCTGACATCTAAGTTACTTTGGAGTAATTCTAGCCTCAACTCTGCCATTCTTTACAAAGATTCTCTGTTTCAGGTGTGGGCCTTATTAACAGTACAGGTCCCCTTTATGACTTCTTTACTTCACAGTATTCTCTCCCTGGAATGCTATTTATTCTTCCTTCTCCTTCTCTTGAGATTTCAAGTGCATTAGACCTTCTCTGATAATACGTCTTATATTCATTTATTGTCCCTCCATATGGTACTTGTATCCTGATTTGCCTACAGACCTAATTTTTCTTGCCATATTTTAAGATCATCAAGAATCTGAAATTATGAAATGTGTGTCTTTCTCTCCCACAGCTCTTAGCATGGTGCCTTCCATTAGAAACTGTCTGTTGAAAGAATGAACGCATGCATGCATGTCTAACACTGCCCAGTGCATAAATAAGCATCACCGAGAAAGAGATAACCATGCCAGGAGAATAATGCTAATGAAAACAAATTGGTGTGCATTTTATATAACATACTGCATGTTAAACTCATTTAAACATGCAAAGAGAAAGAATTTTGTCCTTTATTCTTGAAAGAGTCATGCCTAAAATTATTCCAGTGCACTCCTCAGGATTTTTAGTTTTTTTTTTTTTTTTTTTTTTGCTGAAATGAAAGATTTCATTTATAAAAAAGAAAACAGACTAAGTGGCTGCTGCTTAGGTAGGAATAATCTTAAAGACTTGATTTTCACTGAGTTGTTCCAGCGGTAGAGATTTAAAAGACAAATCAGACAATCTTTGTGGAAGTGTTTTACAAGTGTAAAGTACCAAACAAATAAAAGGTAATTGTATTCTTTCTACCTGCAGTCAACCAACCATATTAGTTTAAGATGCTCTCATTTACTTCTGTAGTGATGAGAAGAATGTCCTCAAGAATTTCCAGCTAGCTAAAGAAAGATACCTTATAATATAGCTTTGAGCTTAATATCAAGGAGTGACCCGATTTGATCTATAAGATGCCAAAGGGCAGAGACTGTATTTTCTTTAAAATGGTTAACTTAGTACCCAGCAGAGTGGTTCAGTCAATATTTGTTGAACTGAATTAAATTATGGAAAGAACTGAACAGAACTTGGAGCTAAGAAAAGTGATCTTATCAGAGAAGAGTTTCCCAAAATTTAAATAAGAAAGACGTAGCCAAGAAGTGAAATAATAGATTTATGTTTATATGCATACATGCATACATACATATATAAAGTTGTGAAATAATGCCCATTTTGCAGACACAACTTATGATTAAAGCAGAAATTAAAATTTTATCAACAAAAATTGGTTTAAAATAACTTAGGATTGAATTTGTCTATGCGTATTAATTGGTATTGTGTTTGGCTGTAAATACAGCCAATGGTGGGGAAACCCACCAACAGAAGTTTAAACCAAAAGCAGTTTATGTTTTTCACTAACAAGTATGTAGTCTAGGGCCAGTCCAATTGCTCATAGATGATTATAGGAAATTTCCTTTCCATCCTTAGCTCATTGGGTTTTTCCCCTTGTGGTTGAGAAATGGTTGTTGCATATTCAGTATGATATCCATATTGATGGTCTGAAGATAAAGAAGGATGAAATGGAGTTAAAGGATGTGTCAGCCAATGCTGTGACATTTTATCAGGAAAAAGGAAGAGGAAATAAAAAAGCTCTCTCAGAAGCTATAATGATCAGTTCATGTTTTCTGTTTCATTGGCCAAAGAAATGATGTTCATCTGATTTGTTAAGACCAGTCACTATTTGTTCATTGTGGCACATAAAAGGATTTATTCTCCCTGCAAACAAGAGATTTTTTTTTTTTTTATTACCTGCTGAGTTAGGATTATGGTGAGGTTAGTGATACACTCACTTCTAATGCAGAATTTATGGGGATGCCAAAAAACTCAGTAGCCAAGATAGATAATATTTTAATGCAACAATTAAAAAAACAACAACATTGATTTGAAATAAATGCCTAATTAACAAAATATGAAATTTTTAAATGAGGAAAGGATCCTAATCTGCTTAAATAAATTATAAGAGATTTGTAATAGGCAGAAAACTATTATGGCCATTTGCCTAATTAGCGTGATAGAAGGGATTATTTATCTAAAAACCAAAATAAAAAGGAGGTAATTATATCAGAGATATCAAACAGATGGATAAACTCTTAAAAGTAAAAAGAAATAGGATTGATTGATCGATTGACTTTATGGGAAGAAAAAATGTTATTTACTAAGAGGAGACAAGGCTCAAAAAATACATAAAAAATATATATAAATACAAATCAAAGCTGAGATTTTTGGTGCATTAGTGAATCATGTTTCATCAAATTTTAGTTCCTTCTCTTCCTTTTTGTTCTTGTGTAGTACTTCAGAATCAAAAAGTTGTCATATGTTTAAATGAAAATAATTTCTGCCTCATGCCTGATCTCTACATAAGTACTTCCATTAAAATTATGAGAGCCACACATATGAATTTAAATTTTCTAGTAGCTTCATTAAAAATAAATAATACAGAGATGAAATTAATGTAATAATATATTTTAATTAAATATACCCAAAATATTATCATTTCAACATGCAATCAAAGTAAAGTTATTAAGGACATATTTTACTTTTTTAAACATACTGTAGTTTCAAAATCTGGTATTTTACACTTAACAGCACATATCAGTTCAGACTAGCCATATACCAAATGCTCAGTAGTGGGAAGTGGCTACTATTGGACAGGACAGCTCTCAATGTATCCAGCTTTTACCTTAGATATATATCTAATATTAGTGTATTTGATCTTAAAAATTGCTCATTTTGAAAAAAAAATTGCTCAGATTGTCATGGACCAAAGGTCTTTTCTAAAAATATGGCATTAATACTGAGTGAGGGAGCCATGAGTTATATAAAAGCACTATTATGTCATTTGTGTGACTAGCTATTAATGGTAGAACTCCAGGGACAAGACAGGCATAATGCTAAATGGTTGTGGATTTTTCTATGAGCCACCTCAAATTATATCAGCCTATATAATTCATTTGAAACTCTTTATTATTCTTTGGGCTATCATAAGTTTTTTATTGACTCACCAGTAATATTCTAATCACAAGAGTGTCAATTTATATCAGTTGTTTTCATTTTTTTTAAAGATTTTATTTATTTATTTGACAGAGAGAGACACAGCGAGAGAGGGAACACAAGCAGGGGGAGTGGGAGAGGGAGAAGCAGGCTTCCCGCGGAGCAGGGAGCCCGACACGGGGCTCGATCCCAGGACCCTGGGACCATGACCTGAGCCGAAGGCAGATGCTTAATGACAGAGCCACCCAGGTGTCCCGTTTTCATTTTTTTAAAATAAAAGTTGGGGTACCTGGGTGGCTCAGTGAGTTGAGCAGCTGACTCTTAATTTTGGGTCAGGTCATGTTCTCCAGATCCTGGGATTAAGCCCCGCGTTGGGCTCCACTCTCAGCGTTGAGTCTGCTTGAGGATTCCCTCTCTCCCTTTCCCTCTCCCCATACACACTCTCTATCTCAAATAAATAAATAAATCTTAAATAAATAAATACATACATAAATAAATAAAAGTTAATCTCTCATCCATATGTTAAATTAAAAATTGAGTTCTAGACCTTTAGAACACCAACAAAATACCATGGACTTTGCAGCAGTCACTAAGTTAAAGGAAAACTGTGTTCTCAGTGTTCCTCATTTTTAATGAATAGTGCCTTTATATCATTTGCTTTTTTTTAATTGTCATAATTATATAAAGAAAAACAAGGAAAACCCAGTTATAGGGTGATGGAGTAACTAAAAGAGAAAAAATTAAAATGAAATATTAGTATATGTAGAGCATTTAAGGCTAAATTTATTTCTCAGCATGCTGATGTTAAATTTGTGGGAAAAGAGGAAACAAAGCAGAAGATGTTTCATAAAATTGGTTTGGTTCTTTCTTATAGATAAGAGTTTCTTGTTCTCAGATTCCAATAGAAAAAGATAAAATAAATTATTGCCTATTTTGCGAATTGTTTTCAGAAGAATGATGATGTCAGTAAAAAGGTTTGGCATTCCCGCCCTCCAATGCTCCCAAAGGAAACAAAAGAGAAATTTTTGTGAAAGTCAAGAGGACTACCAAAGAGTTATTGTGTTGTTGTTGCTATAGAATTGTTTTACCTGAAATTTAAAAGTATTAATTCCTTCATTTGTATGATCCGAAGAAAAATGACATTGCTATTTTCTCTAATATTTATTATGAAAATCATCAAACAGAGCATATTGAAAGACTATATCCGCCATTTAAATATTACCATTAATATTTTTAGTACACTTGCATTGTCTATCCATTGCATTTCAAAATGAATTGTAGAAATCAGTACACATCCCGCAAGTCTATTAACATGCATACTATTAAATAGAGTTCAGTATTGGCTTATAGTATTTTTTCTCTTGATATAAGATTTATCTGCAATGAATTGTACAAATGTGAAGTGTACATTCGCTGTGTTTATCAAATGCATAAAATTGTGTAATGCAAACCCTTTTCAGGGTATAGCATTACCATCACTCTAAAAAGTTCCCTTATGTCTTCCCACTGTATCCCACCCCCTCCTCCAGAGGTAAATGCTGTTCTTATATCTTTAAACACAAGTTAGTCTTGCCTCTTCCAGGATTTCGTTTGAGTTCATATTATATACTATATACAAAAGGCAGTTGATGAAAAAAAATATTAGGAGGGTGACCCTTTAAAAACTTTAGATTTTTACCAACATGAAAACTTAAAGGTAGAAATGCTCATTTTAAGACATGAACTCCTAATACAAAAGAGTTTAAATTTAACGGAATGCTTTTCCTAGTTTTTTTTACTATTATTACTATTAATATCTGTGTCAAACTGTGAGAGAAAAGGAGGCATGAATATAGGGGAATTATCCTGATGTTAGGTGTAAAGAGGCAAAGATAAATGACAGTTCAGGCCGATGGGTGTGGTAGTAATTCTAGTAAAGTTAATTATGCTAGTTTGAAGATCCTTCATAGGGAAGTATTAATAAATAAAATATCATCAAAATATCCCTTTATACTCATTGAATATTAAATATATAGATAAATGAGTGAAGGAGATTCTACAGATATGGTTTGATGTGATCTTAATTAGGCAGCAGATGGCAATTAAAGACATTTTTGGTTATTATTGTTATTTTGGTTCCTATTTTAAGCATACTCCATCTCTGAATGCTGTTACTCTGGTATTATAATCTTTTGGATGTGACATGTATGAATAATTAGGAGATATTAAACATACTACTTTTCTGTAATGCATGTTTTTCCTCTTTCTCATTTTATTTCACTCTTGGCTGTATTAGTATTTGCAGTTCCTCTTTGGAATTTTGTTACCTATCTTTTGAGTTTGTATTTTCAAATATACAAACAGTAGTATTTGCTTTTGAAATCAAGCGCTCCCTCCTCCCGAACATACCATAAGTTTGTGTTGATGTCTCATAATGGTTGAGATATCAATTAAGAAGAGGTCATCAGTATGTCAGAAGGTCTTAGGCCTCAGTAGGAAATAGATGAGTAACTTGATTAAGAAAATTCAAGAAGAATCCCTCCAAGTCTCTGAAGAAAGAAAAGCCCTTAGGCTTAGACTCATGAATTTCCAGTAGAATTTGGGACTTGTCTTCTCTTGTGAGGATGATATAGGATGCTGATGTGTAAGCCATGGTTATAATGTAACAAAACTTTGCACTTAGGAAAGTTATTATATTTTTCAATTTTACATCCACATTCACATACATTTATAAGACTTTTGTGTGTGTGATAAGTACAGATTTAAAAAAAATATTTCATTGTATATGGAGGACTCTATATACAATATGGATATAGAGTGGATGAGGAATCCACCCTCTTTACTAGAAAATAAGAAAAATGAGTGGGAGGGGCACAATTATGAACCACTTGATTGTAAATCAATATTTTTATTATTAATTCTGAATAGGAGTTTGCCATCTCCATCTTCCTCAGTAGCTCCCTCTCTAAGTTTATAGCGGTCATATAGACTCCTGAAAGCTCCCAGCCCAGGGTCCCTTATGACTGGCATGACATAAGCTGGTTCTTTCTTATTTGAATTCATTGAACCAAAGTACATGAGAAGTATCTACCCTGCTCAGGAAAGGGTGATGGTAAGATCAAGAGTAGGGGTTCAGCTAGAGAAAAGAATGATTAAGGAAAAGAGGAGAAATGGAGAAGTATGAAGACAATGTATTTGGGCCTACAATTTTGTCTTTGGGAAGCCTGTTGTAAAGGGAAGAGTTGAGTTAAGACTTTGAATACAGGGTAGCCCTAAAAATAACGTCTTTCCTTTTTCAGTATTTTGTAAATTTGCAGTTTGCCAGTTTGGATAGAGTAATTTAGAAAAATATATTAACCATTCATTACATTTTTAATGATAAATTTGGCTCTGAGTATGTTAAGATTCTTGAATATAGATGCACACAGCATTTTGGAGCAGTTTCAGCAATTACTGGATTGGAAACCAGTGCAGCAAAATGATTTTAATTTCATCTACTTGTTTAAACCTGTTGCCTTGCCTCCTTCAAACAGTCTAATCTTTTCTTTAATTGTGTAGCCTTTCATTAATGCACCGGTGAGGATGATAGAAAACAATTCATTGATGTAATTGCAACTAGCCTGTCATACACAACTTGGGAAAGCAGCAAATCCCACAGCATGGGGTCCACATTATGCAACTTGGCTGCCATTCTGATGAGTTCCTTTTCATTGAAAATATATTAACTCTAATCCATTTAAGAGTATAAGTAATACATGTGTAAATCTACATTGTGCAAGTGTAAAATCTGTTTTCTAACCTCAGTAATTTAGTTAAGAAGTAAATCTACAGTAGCAATTAATTTGCCATTTTAGACATTGAGAAAAGTGTAGCATCAAGAATAAGGAATACTTGAAAGATCATGAGGTCATAGAATTATATAATATATAGGGTTCTGGTCTGTAGTAGTTGTTTATCTGTTTCTGCATTAAAAAAAAAAAATGTCCCAAGATTTAATCACACCTTAAAAGAGCAAACACTTGTTATCTCAAAGATTGGGAGGGTCAGATTCTCAGAGTGGCTTAACAGTCATTTTAACTGACCACCTCTGCAGAGGTTGCTGTTGGCCTGGGCTGGGGTCCCTTCCAGGCTTGACCAAGGCTGGAGAATGCACTTCCAAGCTGATTCACACTGTTGGCAGGCCTGTTTCTTGTTGGGTAGAGACCTGCATTCCTCATCATTTGAACATCTCCATAGGCTACCTGAGTGTTTTCAAGATGTGGCAGCTTGCTTCCTGCAGAGTGAGCCTGAAAGAGAGAGGGAGAGAGAAAGAAAGTATACGCGAACAAGCAAGAGTGCACTGAAATGGGAGCCCGATGCCTCAGTCTTTACATTTGAATCACAAAATTGATGTATCATTATTTCTATCATATTCTGTGTATTAAAAGCAAGTCACTAAGTCTAGCCCACACTCAAGTGGATGGGAATTGAGCTACATCTTAAGAAATATTCAAGGGGTGCCTTGGTGGCACAGTTGGTTAAGCATCTGACTCTTGGTTTCAGCTCAAATTGTGATCTCATGGTCCTGGGATCAAGTCCCGCCCTGAGCTCTACACTCAGCAAGGGGTCTGATTGAGATTCTCTCTCCCTCTCCCTCTCCCTACCATGCTCCATGCTCTCTGTCTCTCTCACTCTTTCTCTCTCAAATAAATCTTAAAACAAAGAAGAAGTATTCAAGAATTTGTGGATATATTGTTCAAATTACCACATGGACTTGGAATTTTAAACATAGACATGAATTGCCCCCGCATATTTTCTCAGATGAGAAACTCAAGGTACAGTAAAAGTGACTTGTGCAGAGACACATAGATACATGAGATAGAGAGCCAATGTCTCCCAACTACCTGCTCTTTGAAAAGCATATGTCTCTGTGCACATTTGCAAGCAGAACTCACTTATCTAAAAATCATCAAAGAATACTCGATTTTCTAAATAACTGACACTCTTTTAAATGAAAAAATTGGTTCTTGATGTAGAATGCATTTTTCCCTGTTCTGCAAAAATGCAGGACTGACCGTAATTCACCAACAATTCACTCATCATACAGTTATCATTAGGAATAGAGTGTATATCATCACACGAGCAAACAGTGATATAGTCCTGGTCTGTTGTTTTCCCTTACATTAATATGCCAGGTCTACAGTGTGAGGGGGACATGCTAAAGCTGCAAATGTAAGGCTGGGATCAGATCATGAAGGCCCTGATATGCCATGTTAAGAACTATGGCATATTCCCTGAGGACAGAGGGATTCCATGGATGTGCTTTTGCAGGAGAGTAATATTAAGACTTGCATTTATTTATTTTTTTATTTTTTTTTTATTTATTTGAGAGAGAGAATGAGAGACAGAGAGCATGAGGGGGGAGGGTCAGAGGGAGAAGCAGACTCCCTGCTGAGCAGGGAACCCGATGTGGGACTCGATTCCGGGACTCCAGGATCATGACCTGAGCCGAAGGCAGTCGCTTAACCAACTGAGCCACCCAGGCGCCCTTAAGACTTGCATTTAAAAAGGCATTATTCTGATGGAACATATGGAGAAAAGACTGGAAACAAGCTGGCTTAAAGCCTGGGAGACCAGTTAGGAGTCCATTCCTATTATTCTAGCTAAAATAATGATGGTCTGAGCTAACCTAGTAACAATGGGCCTCAATGAAGTGGATTATTTTCAGGAGTATTAGGGAGTTACAGTTAATAGGACTTAGTGATGTATTTGATGAAGGAGGGAAAGGATGCCTTCAAGGTTCTGTCTTGGACAACTGATTGGAAGGAGTCATCATTCATTAAGCTAAGGAATTAGAAGAGAGGCATATTTAGAGATGAAAATATCCCACTAGTAAGAAGTGTTAAAATACAAAAAACTTTTGGCTTACTTTTACCAAAAAAGACAATGAAAAATAAACAAACCCTATTTTCACAATTAGATAAGATGCACAATCAACACTGATTTTTCTTTGGTCTTATGTTGAAAATAATATTTGAAATATTTGAATGCTGACTACAATTATAGGCTTGGTTGGGTATGTGTGCTTTCCCCACCTCAGGCTGACAGTTTTGATGTCTGTGCTGACTGAGACAATTTAGAGGGATGGACTGAATTATTTTCCTATCCACCACTTCTATTTATACAGAAATTACACTTGACTGTAGTGACACTAATCATGGCAGAACTGATCAAATTCAGCTCCCGTGCTGATGAACTCAGCCAATAAGCCATTCGTGACTGACAGGTGTTCCTGCTTTCCTTTGCTTTTCTCCCCCCACTCTTAAACACACTGGAATTTTATAAACCACCTTCTTTTATGCTCCCACGTCTATGTCTGTTCAGAGGAAATGCCAGGGAGGGTTTGTTGGAGTCAGAGACACAGCTTACATTTAGCTCTCTTCACCCTTTCCTCCTCTCTCTGCAGAAATACAAGGCCCAGGAGGACTGGGGACAGGGGTTCTTGACCTCGGTGTGTGTCATGGACACTTATGCTGGTCTAGTAAAGCCTGTAGGCACCACTCAGAAATATGTTTTTAAATACATCAGTTCCACATTGTTGCAAATACATCAAATAAAATATATAGAATTACAAAGGAAATCAATTATATTGAAATGCTATAATCAAAATATTACTTAAAATATTCTGATATTGTAATATATGTGCCAATTTCATAACTCATTAAATTAACTCTAGCATGAGTCTAATAACTAACATAATTTCAAAGTAGTAATCAATACCAATAATATTTTGAGATACCTTTAACAACTATAATGCAATAGGAAAATATCTCTGATTTTCATTGGTGATAACTCATGGATACTTTTTATATTCATAATTGAAAGGAACCCTAAATTTTACTTAGAATTCAATGAAAATTAAGGACCCTTTTTTCCTATCTCAACTTCACAGACCCCTGAATTCTGTGGTGCCAGTTTAAGAACCTCTGATATAGCACAGCACTTCTTAAATTGTAGTGTGCATGAGAATTATCTGGAGGTCTTGTTAAAACAAACTCCTCCCAAGAGATGCTGACTCAGGAGGTCTAGGGTGGGGCCCAAGAATATTTGTTTTAAACATGTATTCAATGTGATTCTCACATATCAAGTTCAGAAATTATCTTTTGAGAAATAAAAGCTTAGGATATAGAACAGTATTTGTTAAGACATTGGGATGAGATGTAGCTATTGGTAGGTCATTACCCTGTGTCAGCATTCCAGCTTTTGCATATTTTTCTATATAATGATTATATAATTATTTGTTATTATAAAAATATTACATATAGAAAGTATATATAGAATATTTAGGATATGTATAGAATGTATTATAGATAGGAATCATTATAGAAATAATTATTATTTGTTGCATCATTTTTCCCTGAAAGATACAATTTTTTTAAACAAGCAGCTTTAAGATACGTAACATAATATCACTAAAGCATAGCAAGGGGTAATAATCATAAATGCAATGCAGTGTAGTCCTGTGACATTGAAATCATTTCAGTAATTTTACAGTACATTTGAATTGCAGCACCATTCATCCGCTAAGTTTCCATTAACTTTGCTTAAAATCTCTTTGTCCACAAAGAAGCACAAGTGTCAAGTTTCTCCTTCATGCTCGGAGACCTGGCTTGAATCACAGTGCTGCAAAAGATAATTGTTATTAATTAAAACATTCCTATCAGGCTGTGTTTTGTTTTAATGCATATTGAACATGTTCATAACCTCTGCTGTATCCATTATTGGAAAAGAAAAATAAGAGAGTACTGTTCTTTACTTTAACTCTCCCCATCTCTCCTGGGGTTTCCCTGGTGTCATTGAACAGCCCTTTTGATTGGCTAATACATTTTTAAAAAGTGGGGGCACAATATTATAACACATTGCAAAGCAGGCTCATTATTGTCAAATTAGATTCACTGACCTTCACTGCCATTTACCAGGAAGAAACAAGCAGCATATCAAGGATGGTTTGCAGTGAGTAAATCCACACTAAGTGCCACTCAACTGTAACTAGCCTAGACATACCTTTATGCTATTTTTAACACCTTGGCTTTTTAACTTGTAACATATTAAACACTATGATACATAGGTTTAAGTGGATAATGTATACAGAAATCTATGCATGTTTTTATTTTTGAAATAAATTTCATTCCAAGGGGCAACCCCCAACACACACACACACACACACACACACACACACACACACACACACACACATACATGCACACACACACAAAATCAGCACTTATAGGTGAAATCCCAGCTTAATTTATAGAAGAAATCAATAGCTTCAACATACATTGAAACAGGGCTGGTGTGGTCAAAGTTTGTGGTTCAGTTTAAAAAAATCCTTTAAGCCATGGAAATCATTTTCCTCCCCCTCTATTTCCAAATTATTTACCTTTTAACTCAGTGTTGTTGGGTTTTTTTTGGAAGTTTATTTATTTATTTATTTATTTATTTATTTATTTATTTATTTGACAGAGAGAGAGAGAGAGAGAGAGCAAGCAGAAGCAGGGGGAAGTGGCAGAGGGAGAGGGAGAAGCAGACTCCACGATGAGCAGGGAGCCCAATGCAGGGCTCGATCCCAAGACCCTGGGAGCATGACCTGAGCCAAAGGCAGACTCTTAACCAACTGAGCCACCCAGGCACCCCTAAATCAGTGTTAAGACAGAAGACAATACCCCTGATAAAATTGCCATTGCTGAGGGAATTCATTGATTCATCCATTCATGCACCCATCAAATATTTTTCTGGGACTAATAAATGCCAGAAACTGCTCTAGAAGTATGTTCTAAAAAGATCTCTTCCGGCCATTGTATAGGGGAGAGGGCATATACCAGATATTATGCTAGATGTTTACAATGATAGGACATTAATAATTCTTAAATATTAAATGACTGTCTTTTTTTAAGATTTTATTTATTTGACACACAGAGAGAGATAGCAGAGAGAGAGAGAGAGAAAGAGCACAAGCAGGGGGAGCGGCAGGCAGAGGGAGAAGCAGGCTTCCTGCATGAGCAGGGAGCCCGATGCGGGGCTCGATCCCAGGACCCTGGGACCATGACCTGTGCTGAAGGCAGCGGTTTAACCAACTGAGCCACCCAGGTGCCCCTAAATGACTGTGTTTAAGAATGAATATTCCCGGGGCACCTGGGTGGTTCAGTTGGTTAAGCATCTGCCTTCAGCTTGGGTCATGCCTGGGATCGAGCCCCACATCAGGCTCCCTGCTCACTGGAGAGCCTGCATCTCCCTCTCCCACTCCCTCTGCTTGTGTTCCCTTTCTCGCTGTCTCTCTCTGTCAAATAAATAAATAAAATCTTTAAGAAAAAAAAAGAATGAATATTCCCTGCATGTGCTTCTTGAACTAGGTCACATAGGGTTCATAGTTACAGTTTTATAATCTGCATAATTTTATTGGGATAGAATCACCTGTTCTGCTCTAGCTTTCCTCCATTTTATAATCCCATTATTATGTCCACCTGGAGGACAGATAACCTCTGATACTCTCTCTGTTCTAGGATATGGAATATTTATTATTTTTCTTTTCCCATTTTATTTTTGTTTTTATGGTGATTCTGCAAATTTCAGTGTATGACAATGTCCTTTCATCTAATAGCCTCTACATGAGAAGACTAAGGAGGGTGCAGAATGTGAGTCTCCCATGTTTAATTCCTAGTTATCCCCTTAAGGAATGGTATATTGAAAGACATCCTAAACCAAAAATTCCCAGATTCAGGGATTTTTTTCACCAATCTCTCTATCCCTATTTTGTGTAACTAATATAGGGTCTTTCACATTTTTTGCAATATATATATACACACACACAATGTATATAACAATGTATATGTATACATACACATGAAAAATATATATATGTATAAAGCCATATATAAAACTAATATATAAACTATATATTAAAATATATAAAAATATACAAAATATACAAACATATAGAAAATACATAAAACATAAAATATATAAAAACTAATATTGCCTTTATTTTTCAGTACTATCAGGAGAGACACATATGAGAGACACTGTGGTCTCAGTTGCCTGTATCCATCCAAATAACTTAGATGCTGCTAAAATACAATTCCCTGAGTTCCTTCAAGATCAATAACTATTGTCTTCTTAATACACATTCCAGGTGATATTTTTGGGTGCTGGTTTTGAGAACTACTTAGGAAGTTACACAAAAATCTTAGCTTTCTTTATTAGTAATACAGTTTGATTTTTAAGAATTTGGGCTTGGGGGGTTTCACTACTTTTCATATTGTAAGGATTTATTAAATATTTATTGCATAAATGTATGCAAATGTATGAATGACACAGAACCTGCCTACAGTGCTTACTAGTAATGTGACATAAGCATGTTACCTAAGCTCAGTTTCCTCATCTGAAAATGGGAATAATAGTAGTACTTTTCTACTTTGGGTTGTAGTGATTAAATACAATAGTTTCTGTAAAGGTCAGCAAAGAGCTGGTCACATAGAAGAACTCAATAAATGTTAGCTATTGTCATCACTTTAAAAGTCATTTTGACTTTTATTTTATCAGTAAAATGTGTGGATTAATATCTGTTTTTCCTACCTTGTAGGGAAACTACAAGGTTTCATATACAACAATGGGAGTGATCATGTTTTATGAACTGGAAAGTGCCATGAAAATATATGGTATTGGGAAAAGGAAATGTAGGGTTTTACCATATTCATGGTAAAATATAAAGTAGGGTTTTACCATATTCATGTGCAAAAATTATAATGGTTGAATTTAAAAGGAATAAGAAGTAGCAGATATAACATGTTGCTGGTCATAGCACATTATATTTTTCCTTTGATAGGATTTAGGATACTCTAGATAAAAAATTGTTAGAGCCCTGCTTCTTCATAGATTCTGTACCTTTCAAACAGCATGGACTTTACTGAAGGTCACTAGGTAGCCACTGAGGGATGTTTCTGGGGGTTCTGTTCACCAGGCTTGTAGAAGGCCTCTTTGTTCATGGCAGTCTGTGTTCTCTCTCTCTCTTTTTTTTTAAAGATTTTATTTATTTATTTGACAGAGAGAGAGAGAGAGATAGCGAGAGAGGGAACACAAGCAGGGGGAGTGGGAGAGGGAGAAGCAGGCTTCCCATGGAGCAGAGAGCCCAATGCAGGGCTCAATCCCAGGACCCCGGATCATGACCTGAGCCGAAGGCAGATGCTTAACGACTGAGCCACCCAGGGACCCCAGTCTGTGTTCTCTCTTACTTTTGGAAGCAGTTGCCTTCAACTTTGGGCAGAGTTTTGGCTATGGGCTTAATGTATGGGAAATCCAGAAGAGAGGAAGAAAGGAAAAGAAAGGAAAGGAAAAAGGGAAGGGAAGGAAAATGGTGGATTTTACTTTTAGAAAAGAGACCGATGAAACTTAAGATTTTTGGTAGGCTACTCTATCAGCTAACATTTTCCGCAGTAATGCTGCATAAAAATCCCAAAACTTGAAACAACTATTTTATTCTTTATCATACGTATGTGGATTAGCCGATCTAGTCTGGCTTGGTTTCAAGTTGCAGGTTTTCCCCAGTTGTCTGCCATCCGCTTTGGGAACTGTTCTTTGCTTGGGGATGGTAGAAGCAAAATATCGGGACATTGGAACATGTGATGCCTCTTAATGCCTGGGTTTAGAAATAGCACACTCTCACTTCTGCACATATTTTTTTGGCCAGATCATGTCGCAAGGCCAAACCCAGTATCAGTTGGGTTGGGAAATACACTCTACCTTTAGTGAGAGGAAGTACAAAGTCACATGGCAAAGGTCATGGGTCCCCTGGGGGAAGGGGGCAGGAGGCAATTGGCAGTCGGGATGGAAGAATGAGGAACAAAAATGCAATCCACAACAGCTAATAGCCATATTAACCAGAACAAGAGGAGTCAGGAATCTGGGAGTGGGAAGTGTGGAATATATTTGGTTGAATTATGCTTTATTTATCTCCTAGAAAGCAACACAAGTGTTGTGACAGTAAAAACCCACAGGGTGAGATGCAGGAAGGTTAGAAACTGCAAAGACTACATTTGTTCTAGGATTTCATTGGGCCCAAAAACCTAAAGAAAAGAAGGTGCTTCACATCAGGGTTAGAATACTGTTATCTCTCTTTTAAAGTTTGTTTTTTGCCAGTGGATTTTCAAGTGAATTTAAACAAACAAACAAAACCTTGCTAATGATCTGTATATTTTTTACATTGTCAGAAAATGAAATTGTTGAATGTAGCACATGTTGAAATGTTCCAGGAGTGGAGAAAAAGAATTTAAATGTCTTCTTGATTTGGGGGGAATATAATTAGGAACCTATCTGATCTTTGATGGAAACTCAGTCATTAGGGACATCCCCCTAAAAAGCTTATCTGGTGCAGAAATAGCTGTTTTTTGTAGTTCTTGCTGTGGTGGACTAAAAGCATTCATCAGCTTATGCTTGATGTATTTTCACAAACTGGTGGAATGTGCTGAAACATGTCATCATGCATCTCCTCTTTCAAATCAATTATGTGCCTTTTTTCACACCTTGTACTTCCTTCTACAAACTCTTACTTGCCAGGTAACTCTGACTTTGATTATACACACACTCACACACACACATATAATACACCCACACTCACACATGTACACACACACACACACACACACATATATGTATTTCATGTGGAATTTAGACAATGGAAAACATTCCATTGAATTTAAAATGTATCATTGTTTTTTTTCTTAAAAGATTTATTTATTTTAAAGAGAGAGAGAAATAGAGAAAGAGTATAAGCATGAGGGGCAGAGAGAGTCTTAAGCAGACTCTGTGCCAAGCAAAGAGCCTGATGTGGGCTCGATCTCAACACCCTGAGATCATGAGCTGAGCTGAAACCAAGAATCAGATGCTCAACTGACTGAGCCACCCAGGTGCCTCTTTCTGTACAACCAATCACACTCAACATTGGAACTCAGTGTGCTCGGTGGGACTCAGGAGCTATAACAGTAGATTGTGCTTTTTAAAAATATTTCAGCCATCAGCTGAGACACAAAATTGGATTAGAAGTGAGTGTAGGGAAGAAGGGGTAGAAATAATAGTGTCCTGTGGTGAGAAGAATGTAAGGGCAGGAGGTGGGAGAAACTGAGAGAAGCTTGGTTTGGCTGGAGTGAAGAGTGCTAATTGAGCAAGGGTGGATTCGGGGGTAGGTGATGCTGAGTGATAGCCTAGACAGGTAAAGGAGAGGCTAGATGATGTGTGACCTTTTAAGTCTTTCATCAGAGAAGTTCAAGGAAACTATTGGCAGATTGAGGTAGGAGGTACTCCATGATCAGATTCATGTTAAAAAAGAAACTTTCAGCAGTATGTGAAATGGTTTGGGTGAATTCTGTTTAGATGGATGCTATAGCAATCTGGATAAAAGATGCTAGGGGTAGAGACTGGGGTAGAAATGGTGGGGTTACAGGGAAATAAAGACAGTAAAAGCTGTTTTAGATATGGAATCACCGTGACTTGGTGATGTATTTGCAGTGGTGCCAGGCAGAGCTGAGTGGAAAAAACTCAGCATCCAGCTCGGAGTGGTGAAGTGCTGTTAGGTGGTCATTCACCAAACAAGGAAGCACGGGAAGCAGAGAAATTCATTTTGACAAAAGGACAAGTTTAATTTTGCACCAATTCATTTTGAAGCGCCTTTAGACTTGAGTAGAGATGTGCTATAGGCGGTTAAATGTATGGATGAAAAACTCAGAGCTATATGTGTTGGGTAGGAATATGGGCACCATCAGTGTATAGATAGTTACTAATGTAAGCCACTGGAGAGAAGAGACGATTCAAGGAGAGAATAGGGAGATTGTAGAATAAGAGAAGAGGGCTTCAGTTCTGCAGGCAGATATTTAAGTGGAAGATGATGGGAGGTCGCTTTCAAAGAAGACTGTAAGGAAAGTCCAGAGAGAAAGAGGAAATCTAGGAGAGTCAACAAGTGAGTGCAGTAGGAAGTCATTCAGTAAACATGATTATTGACCACTACCATTTATTTGAGCCCGAGGATATGCTGGGCAGTATGTATGGCTAACTACTTTATGTGGGTTATTTTATTTAGTCATCAGAGGAACTCAAGAAGGTTTTATTATTAACTCTGTTTTATAGAGGAAACTGGGTCACAGCAAAGTTAATTAGCCCAAGGTCATAAAAGCAGTAGGTAATGGAACAAAACTTGACTACAGGAAGTCTGATCCAGGAGCTAGAGCTCTTAACTATGTTTTATAAAACATTGGCGATTCCAAATAGACCTAAATGTTCAAAAACCAATACAGCCATGTGATTTATTATTTAAAAAATGATAATATGAACAAATGTAATATATTTTTAATTTAAAAAATCATGCAAGAAAACAGTTTGTAAAATTGGATCTCCATTTAGGGGCGTCTGGGTGGCTCAGTCGTTAAGCATCTGCCTTTGGCTCAGGTCATGATCCCAGGGTCCTGGTATCAAGCCCTGCATCGGGCTCCCTGCTCAGTGGGAAGCCTGCTTCTCCCTCTCCCACTCCCCTGCTTGTGTTCCCTCTCTCGCTGTGTCTCTCTCTGTCAATCCCCCTGCTTGTGTCCCCTCTCTCACTGTGTCTCTCTCTGTCAAATAAATAAATAAAGTCTATAAAAAAAATTGGATCTCCATTCAGATATATGTGAGTGAAATGACTAAGATTGCCTAGAATAAGAGTGGATCTTCAGACTTGCAAAATTAGTGACACTGATACTCTTAACAAAGTTAAAAGTAGCTATTTCTGGATGGTGTGATTATGGATCATTCTTATTTGTACCACTTTATAATTCCTGAGTTTTCTAAAATTAATATTTATTACTTTCATAAAAAATATAATTTTAAAATGCCCACATTGTTAAACTCTTAGGAGAGTTAAATGAGGTGGTGTAGATGGAGTGGATGCCAAGGTATTATGTACCTATTAGATGTTGGATACAGTGACATTGCTGATTTTCTATCACTTTGCCATACTGCATGCTTTAAAAATGGATAAAAGTAATTCCAAAAAAACATAAGAAAGCAGAACATAAACAAATTATGTATTGTTATATGGCAGTAATACTTTTTTTAAAACTCTACAGCTAGAAAACTTAATCAGAAGATTAAAATGTAACTGTTAAACAACAATATCATATGCTTTATACTCTGAACCCATGTATCTTTCCAGTCAGAACAGATGCAAATTAGAAAGCTTAAAATGTTGAATAAAATATTCCATTTTCATTCATACTTAATAGATGAAATATTGATTTTATTTAATCCAGACTTGATTGCAATAACCTTTCAAAAGGTGGGTACCAAGTTGTGGAACCAATATTTCTGTTGGAGAAGGTTGGGGTTATGGTCAATATTACTGTCATTATTTTTCAGTGGCAGAGAAAGCGATTCTTCCTGAGCAACTTGCTATGAAGACCAAGCATGCATGAACAGAGTTTAGTGCCATAATCAAATAAAACTTACATTGAAGGTTATCTCACACGAATTTAATGATATGCATAATTGTTATTCTACTGCATGATAATTAGGCATGAATGTAAGCAGCTCTTATAAATGATGGTAATTTGTATGACTGCAGCACAGCCAAAAAGCAAACACAAGTGGAATAAGCATGGAATGAGTGTAGGAAAATAATGGGTAATCTCAGGAGGTGAGAGGTCTGAGGGGAGTTTGTGTTCCTCAGGAGAGTCTCAAAATGATCTAGTTTTAGAGGAAGAAAGGAGGCAAAGGAGGGCTGAGGGGAAAAGTGAAAGAGCAGAAGAGAAGAAAATTACTGCTACTACTTGCAGTAGGTTGAATTGTGTTCCCTAAAAAGATATGTTGAAGGTCTAACTCCTAGTACCTCAGGAGTGACCTTATTTGGGAATAGATCATTGCAAAGATAATGAGATTATACCAGAGTATGTAGGCTCCTAATCCAATATGAGTGGTGCCCTTATAAGAAGATGGTCATATAAAGACAGTGACATAGGGGGAACACCACATGAAGGTGGAAATAGAAAGTGGAGTTATGCTGCCACAAGCTGGGGAATGCCTGGGGCTGCGAGATGCTGGAAGAGTCAAGGAAGGATCCTTCCCTAAAGTCTTTGAGGGCACTCGAGGCCTTCTATCACCTTGATTTTGAACTTCTAGCTTCCAGAACGGAGAGGATAAATTTCTGGCACTCTATTTGTGATACTTTATTATGGCAGCCCTGGGAAACTTATATACTACTTTTGCAGAATTTATCTCCAGCTCTAATTTGGGGCAAATTTTATGTACAAGTATTTGTTGAGTGCCTTCTGCTTCTCTAGTATTTTTTTAATATTATTTTATTAAAGATTATTTATTTATTTATTAGAGAGAGAGAGCACAAGTAGGCAGAATGGCAGACAGAGGGAGAGGGAGAAGCAGGCTCCCTGCCGAGCAAGGAGCCAGATGTGGGGCTCAATCTCAGGACCCTGGGAGCATGACCCGAGCTGAAGGCAGTCGCTTAACTGACTGAGTCACCCAGGCGCCCGAATCTTGTCTACTATATCTTTAGTGCTTTCTGCTTGCCTCATATTTCTTTAAGTTAAACATTGCTGAGCCACAGAAACACAGTCCCTGCTCTGAAGGGGCTTATTGTGTGTGACTTCTGTGTTCCTGTCTGTATAGTATTTGTGTTGTACCGAAACAATTGTCAAATTGTATTGGAGTAATTTGTTGTCATGTTTGTTTCCTCCACAAAATAATGAAATCTTTAAGATTTATTTATTTATTTATTTAGAGAGAGAAAGAGAGAGAGAGAACAAGTGGGGCAGGGGGGCAGAGGAAGAGGCAGAAGCAGACTCCCTGCCGAGCAAGGAGCCATGTGCGGGACTCGATTCCAGGACCCTGGGATCATGACCAGCGCCAAAGGCAGACTCTTAACCGACTGAACCACCCAGGCACCCAAAATAATGAAATCTTAAGGGCAGGGGAATAATAAGTGCTAAAAATGAATGCTTAATGAATTAAAATAATGAATGAATGAATTCTGTTTGGGGGTGAAAGAAGATGAAGATGAAGAAGCACGGATAATGCATGTACATTTTATTGTTTTTTAAGCATATGAACAGGTTGGCATCTTTGTACATTAAGAGTAAGGACATAGGAAACAGTTACAGTTGCATATACGGCTGTGCAGCTGTTTCTGTCTTTCTGTAAGTTAGCAAAGTGTTTTTTCCCTTTGGTGATATTAGTGACTTTGTTGCCTTCAAGTATTATTAGATTTTATAAGTTGTTTATTTTCATGTGAAATTTACAACACCTTTTAACTTTTTAGGACCCATTTCATTTTATGAATGCATAAAAACAATATTTTTTAAAGATTTTATTTATTTATTTGAGAGAGAAAGAATGAGACAGAGAGCATGAGAGGGGGGAGGGTCAGAGGGAGAGGCAGACTCCCCGCCGAGCAGGGAGCCCGACGCGGAACTCGATCCCGGGACTCCAGGATCATGACCTGAGCCGAAGGCAGTCGCCCAACCGACTGAGCCACCCAGGCGCCCATGAATTCTTTTTCTTTTAAAAAATATTGTTTTTAGGGTGCCTGGGTGGCTCAGTTGGTTAAGCGACTGCCTTCGGCTCAGGTCATGCTCCTGGAGTCCCAGGATCGAGTTCCGCGTCGGGCTCCCTGCTCCGCGGGGAGTCTGCTTCTCCCTCTGACCCCCGTCCCTCTCGTGCTCTCTGTCTCTCATTCTCTCTCTCTCTCTCAAATAAATAAATAAAATCTTTAAAAAAAAAAAAGAAAAAGAATTCATGTAATGAGCCTGATAGTTTAAAAGTTCTGTGTGACTGTATGTGAACTTTTAAAGATACTTCAGGCAGCAATGAGAGACTTTACAAACAGGTAAGGCATGAAAAGACAAATTCATGATAAACCACCTTTTCCATGAATTATTCACATGAATTTAATACAACAAAATTAAAGGTAAAATATAACAGTTTATTTACTATTATCAGTATGTGTTATGTTCTATTTATCCATTCTTTAAGGAAATCAAGCTCATTTCCTTATCTTTTTTTAAAATTTTTTTTAAAGATTTTATTTATTTATTTGACAGAGACAGTGAGAGAGAGAGAGCACAAGCAGGGGGAGTGGGAGAGGGAGAAGCAGGCTCCTCGCCGAGCAGGGAGCGTGATGTGGGGCTCGATCCCAGGACCCTGGGATCATGACCTGAGCCAAAGGCAGATGCTTAACGACTGAGCCACCCAGGCGCCCTCATTTCCTTATCTTTGAGGTTTCCCTTCTTGAGCTTGCCACCTTTCCTTCATTCCTAGTACTTTGCAAAGTACCCAGTACATTGTATTTCTTATGTTTCCTTCTCCTGATAGCAAGGGAAAGTGGTGCTATTTGATATGGATGTCTGTCACATTTCTTTTCAAACTGCAAGGGAATTCTGAAAATGATAGTAACTTCTTTTATTTCACAGATCTAATCCACACACACACACACACACACACACACACATACATCCCTCCTCCCTTTTGGGATAATGCTGGTTATGCTGGAGATACCTATCAACATGCATTTTCCTCTTTGTAGATATAATTCTCTGAATCCAGCTAGTTTTTAGTCTACATTCATTGCAGGAAAAAGTGGAATAATACTGTATATACCTAAAGCTGTGACAGAATCTGGTACCAATTATGCCATTGTAACTTTTCTTTCCGAGTCAAAAGAATGTTCTTTGGGAATCGTGCTGCCCCCTGGTGATGAATGGAGTAATAGAATAGACGCTATGTTTAGCAACACATACTATTCAGAAATCGGTGCAAATTCCAACACAAAATCTGCAAAAAGAAGAAGAAGTAATTCAGTACAGAGTGTGCATGCCATAACTTAATTTTCTGATACAACAATGATTTTTGGCATAACTTAGAAATGGAAAGATGGGGAGAAAAAGATAAATCACAGAAGAGAGACAATTGATCTGAGAAGATTAAGATTAAGGATGCCACCTCCTTACCATTGCAGATGTGAAGGAACTTTATGTTACCCTGCTTTAGGAAGTCATTACCTCCAAGGGAGGATTACTGGCAAACCTCAAACAGAAGATCACAGCAAAACAAAACTTTACCATGTTTCTCAAACTAACAGGATTTTATTTTAGTGGATTTGATTTTACTTCTGAGAAGTCTTACACCCTGAAGGAGATTTTTGAATACACACATCCTCGATTTATTTAATTCTACTTGAGAATATGCTTTTTTTCTTTCTTTCTCAGATGTTTACAGAGATTTTTAGAGCTGTATACCATGGCCTTAAAGAGTAGTTTGCGGGTACTTCATTTTTATCTCTGAGTTGCATTCTTTGAGTTTTTTTATCCTACGTGTTTTAGGAATAATAATCCTCAGTTGATGTCCTCTTACTGAATGCTACTTACAGGCTCTCTAGATAATTTTGAACATAAAATTTAGGACTGACAGTGACTTTAGAGATCATCTTATCTAACTCTTAAATGACTCTAGGTTGCTTAAGTCCAGGTATTGTTTTATGGAGAAATCCAATTATTTCATAATTATATTAAAATTCTTGTTTTAAAAGTGTCCAAACCATAACAAACGGCTTTTCTGTACCAACTAGCATATTTTCCCCCAGAAATGCCTATCCTTTATCCTGTCCCATATCAGTTTATCCTGTTTTAACCAATGTCTTAAATAGAGATCCTCAGGTTACAAGGGAAAACTGGAGTGGAGAAGAAGCCTGGCAGTATTCTGCTGCTGCGGTTCCAACTCTATTGAGAAAGCAAATCTGGGGAAGTGCACAGACTTCACTGCACACACAGAATTGGTGTTTGTGCAATGTTAATTACAAAACATTAAATAGAGTGAATGCTTGCAGTAGTTAGGGACCTCTCTGCAAAAAGCCCCCTAGCTGTTCACAGATAAATAATGTAGGAGCCCTAGAGAAGTTTAAGTGTTGCTGGCGTTGCTATGGAATTTCACTGCTTGGAGCCAACACAATGCTTTATGCAAGTTAAAGTCCCCAGGCGACACTTGGCCCTCAAGTGTGCTGACTTTTCAAAGAAGAAGGAATAGTACATATTTTCAAATGAAGAATCATTACTTAGCTAAGAATTGTTTTCTCTAACTTAGTACCATATGCTTCTAGAGTTCTTTGTCAATGATTTTTGGCACTCTTGTGTTCAGCTATTTATTCAATAGTGAAGTTGAAAAGAGGGTGATATCAACACAAGAGAGAGAAAAATGAATAAAAACCAGCAAGGTCATTCCCAGTCTGTGACGATTCAGGATAAGAGACATGGTGTGCATTAGTGTTATTAAGGAGCCTAGACTAAAAATATAACTGGCACTATAATGAATAATTAATTCTTTACCTCAGATAAATTTTTAGCCTGAAAGCTGGAAATACTGGTCAGAGCAAAGTTAAAAGTACTACTAAGATGCCCGATAATGTAATACAAAATGAAACTACACGCTTCCATCAGACCTCCTTTATGAGAAAGGCAGCCGTATCCTGGACCCCTAGTGGACACATAGTAGGAAGCATATATGTGCTATGTCCCTTGGGCCCTTGGAGTGTCAGGGGATGTCGAGGGCGAGCAAGTTTATAAGGCCTGAAAACGGGTAGGGTCAATTCAAGCAGAGTTTTCAGGAGCAGTGCTGAGAAAGGGAGCCAGATCCATATGAGGGGAGCAGTTTTAAAGAGTGAATGCGAGGGTGAGATGGTCAGAAGCCAGATTTCTGAAATAGGTTGGCAAAGTGAAGAAATAAATAACAGATTAGAAAGTATCAGAGAAAGAGCTCTGGGGGCTTTTCCTCCTACACTGGCTGCACAGGGAGAGGTGGGCAGAGTCTAGCTGGTATTCCTGGCTGTTGAGTTTTAGGTGTCGGCTGCGTTAGGTAGCAAGTCACACAGTGGACTGGGTAACTCCAGAGTTAACTGGTCTGTAGCAGTTTTTTGTTTTATCACAGAAAGTCTGCATAGCAATGTGTAGAAAAGACTTTAGAATCATTTGTATACAACAATCTCTCCCCACTTACCTCTAGTCCTTACAAAGGTAAGATAGTTCTAGTATGGTATGTGAAATGCTTTCGATATTAGAAGAAAATTATTTTTATACTGGCCAACCCTCCCTGATATTTACAATTGATACCAAAATAGTATTCGTTAAGGAATATGATGGTATAATCATGAGGTAAAAGGAGGCTGTAATAGCAGATGAATGAACAGTAGTTATGCAATCACTAGTCTGGCTCTGTCTGGGAAATAAAAATGCCATTCAGACAAGATGAGTCAGAGGACTGTGGCTTGAGGAAAACTTCCTATAATACTTCCTTTAGTAACTGGTATTCCAAATGGATTTTTTGTTTGCTATTACCACAATTCTTAAACCTAGTATACATGGATGATATAAACATATTTACGCTTGTACTCACATATTTTTGAGAAGCATCCTAAAAGTTTTGGTATATGCTCACAAAACCAAAGGTCCTTAAATTTATAGAAGGCTGCTGAGTAAACATTCAATCAGAAGACAGATTTGCTTGTTTGTTTTTAACTCCATGGAAGTGGTATAGGAATGTGAGCTATTGACTGTTAAAACAAATTTCAAGATAAATACTAAAACTAGAAACGAGAAAAAAATACTCTGGATTTAAGGCATATTAAGTGCAATGTCTTACTTTGTATTATTTGGCTTCTTAATTTGTTATTACTATTGGCTCTGCCTCTGTCATAGTAAGTTGGTCTAAGTTTAAATCTACAAGCCTTTAGAGTGTGTAATAGATGTACTATATCTGGCTTCCCAAACTAGTAATAATAGAACACAGAATTTAAGGTCTCTGTGAGCTAGCTCATTATCTAGGGGGAGATTGAGGCGCACATACTGAAAACAAGAATAATATAACCATGCATTTGAAAATAGAAAATTGTTGTATATACATTTTAGGGAAATGTAAATTCAGTGAATATTTTAAATGATTTTTGAAAGAAGAACATTCTCTAGGCAAATTTTAGAGATAATTATGGGCGTGAATTTTGTCAAGGGCTTTGGGAGTTTTCATGGTAAAGTGAAAGGAATGATATAAAAAAATTAGACAGTTGTGAGTTAATTGAATGATAGATGGCAATAAACCATCTTTTGATTATTTTAGAAAGTTCCTTGGAAAAGGCAGCTTCGGGTTAAGATTATCCAAATCTAAAGAAATATTGTAGCAGGATTTAATTCATGAAAAATCTTGAATGCCAAGCAGGTGACTAGAATTTGAGTCAACAGGTAATGAAGAATTAGTAATATTTTACATAATCTCCAAAGAAGAAAACCACATATGGTAATACAACATATTTGAGAATTCATGTTCAAAGTAAATCAGAATTTTGGTTGAGGGGGGCGGAGGCGTGTATCTATCAAAATCCTAGAAGCAAGCTTCCTCAAAACCAGAGTTGCAATGGTGGTCAAATCCACTTTCTGTCACTGATCTATTTCTAGTTAACTTTCCTATATCTAATTAACTTCTATTTGACAAAGTGCAAAGAGAAGAAAACAGGCTCATAACAGCCAGTTGAAGATCTTAGTATTCACTCTCACTTTTTCCGTAGAAATAAAAAAAAAAACTATAACCAATTCATTTTTACTTAACCAATTTCTTCTATTCTTTGTCTGTGAGTAACTCATAATACCAAGGTAAAGATATCTAGTTTTGTGGAAATTTTCATTGGTTTATTTATACATTGTAAAAAAAAAATCAGAATATCTCTTAGAAGTTCCTCTTTCCAGGATACCCCGAATTTGAATCCCTGGCAATTAATCTAATAATTTCCACTCTCATAAACATGTCTTAAATAATTTAGGGTCAAAAAAGTTAATATGAATAAAACTGCTTTGAGAATTTTACAATACTTCATAAATGTTATTAAGCATAACAATAGGTATAATAATAATTTAATATTCTAATCCACTGACATTAAACTGTCATACAATTGTTTGGTGCAGCTGCAAGTGTGCATAAATTTAAGCAAACATGATCTTTGAAGTCCCAATTTACAAAACAGTCCAATTAAGAAGTGATTATTTTTATTACAAAAAGATTGTTTGTTTACAAAGTGATCTTCATGAGGTTCTTTTAAAGGGAAGTTTCAGTAGTACATTAAAAGTAGGACTTGAAATACATAATTTGATTAAAATTTTTTGAAGATTATGTTTATTATGTAATGCTGGTTATTTTCAATATTCATATGATGCATACTTTTGTTAAACAGACTTTAAAAAAAGCACCTTACTTTACCAACCTACATTTAACTTCATTTAACCAAGATTTGGAAAAAAAAAATGTTGCTAGAGATCTATATTCCAATTACATAATTAACTAGTGCTATTTAGCCAAATGTTCTTAAGCACCCATGCTTAATTTCATGATATAGTTTTCCTACTGGCAGCAAAGCATGATGCTTGGGAATTTTTCCCATAAAGCTGGACAATTTCATGAAGTCTTCTGTTTACCATGAGACACTGTGACATATGGATATAGCCCTGAATTAAGAGTCCTGTTTCATTTCTGCCCCTATCTGTTTGACCTTTGTTGAACACATTTTTTTTTACATTGGTCTCTGTTTTCTCATCTGTATGTATGAACTGGACTTGATGATCTCTAAATATTCTCAGAATCAAAAATAACATTTAGGTTATATGTGAGCTGGGAATTCTAGACAGAATCCCAACACTTCCATAGACACCTACCCATCCATCCATTCATCCACTCATTGAATATTTAATAGGTGCCTACTATGGATAAAGCACTTGCAAATATGATAAATATAGCAGTGAATGAGTAGAATTCCTGCCCTCGTAGAGATTACATTCTAAATAAAGACATAAAAGGCAGGTGGTGATGAGTGCTATAAAGTGTAACATTTTTAAGTAGTGTCATTCAAAGTGCCATACACATGCCAATGTTAGTCTATTTCTGCTCCACAAGATAAATTCATAAACTGATAATAAGCATTTAGAAACTTGCATAGATATGTTCAAAGACAAGCAAGATAGTCCTGTGTCAGACTTGAGGAAGTAGAACATTATGGGAGATGGTATCAGAAAAGTTGCAGAGATTCAAATTGTGTCAGGGCCTTGGGGGACAAGATAAGGACTTTTATTTTATTCTGATTGACATAATAAACCATGGAAGATACTTGAACAAAGGAGTTAAATGATCAGATTTAAGAATTAAAAGATATAAAATCTTTTATATCTGATATACAGTAGACTCTAAGGAGACCAGCGAAAAAGTAGGAACATCAGATGGGAGTCTATTATAATATTCAGATGGACTGTGGTGATTTGAAGTCGGAATAGTCAGGTGGGGCTGAGAGACTGTCAGGTGGAGCCCAAAGGCATTCTGAGCATAGGGTTCACAGGATGTATGTGTGGCTTAGATTAGCAGTGTAAGAAAAGATAAGAGTTGGCTGCCTAGATTCTTACCTGAGTAACTGGCTGAGTTACCATTTATTGAGATAAGGAGATTGGAAATTGAAGGAAGTTGGAGGGTGGCTGTGGAGAAGCCTCCTAGAAACATTTTTCTAGTTAAAAGAAGAGGGGAGGGAAGAAAAGGTTTCATCTTAAAAGTTAAATTGTTAGGACATTCTTTCTATATTCATTCGATTGAGGCCCATTTGTAACTAAAAATTATTATTCTTAGAAACATGGCTGTCTTTGCCAACATTTTCTCTGTCCAGTGTGGAATAGAAGATGAGAAAGGATTGAGCCACAAGAGGAGATCATCAGCAAGCCCAATTTCTTCAATTATGAAATTAACTTGTACTTGCTGAGGTTATGCTGCTCTAAAATTCCTTTATGGTTATTAAAAACTAGTATGCATAACTTTTAATAGTTTAACTCTGTAGTTTTAAATTTTGAAAAGATAACATATCCACAGCATATAAACATTTCAACTTGTGTTTGGACATTTTTATTTGACTGAAATATACACAAATAATTCAGAACAAGTGTCTACATCAGCTAACCAGTACTATGCTATTGAATGAGAACTACTCATGAAATTTGAACTGATTTTGGCTCCTGACTCTTCCACTAGTTAATTTTCTAGTTGCATTATTTAACTTTCCGACTCTCAGTTTTTTTACTTATAAAACATAGAAGATGATGATGATGATGTTGGTGGTGGTGATGTTAATAAGTGCTTAATATGATTGCTATGTAGATTCAATGATAATGTGTATATAATGCACTTAGAAGAATTTCTGGCATTGCTAATATACAGATGGAAATGACTACTACTTATAATACAATTTCATATTAATATTTTAACAATAATATAATTAAAAAATAAAGTTAGAAGAGATAAATTTGTAATATTATACAATTTTGTATGATACCAAATAGTACGAACTAGGGAGAAACCTAGAGCAAATAGAGAAACTAGAATACATATTTCTATGTATATATGTATATATGGCTATATCTCTCTATACACATATATACATACATATGTATAAACATATACATATATAATATTATATATATTACATGCATAAACTTGCACATACAATCATGTTTCCCATCAACTCAGGTGGAACATTGGTTTTTCACTGAACTTTCCTTTATAGATGGTTAGATAAACATTCTATTTTTAGAATATATTTTACTATTCTTGGATGATTTAAAGTAAAATTTTTTAAAGGTGTACATTAAAACTCAAGATAAATCGTGTTTTTCCATAAAATGTCAGTGCTTTATAAAATTACAAGATTATCAAAAGTATTGATTTTGAATTAGCAAACACATTCCTATAAAAGAAATGGCATAGCATAGAATGGCTATCTTGACTTTCTCAGATTTAAAAAAAAAAAACAAAAAATCTTTCCTGACAATAACATTCACTTTTTACTTACAAAAATGCTTATAACTTTTCTAAATTTACAAATGAAAGATGAAAAAGAAAATAAATGGTACCCAGGAAACTTCACTTCTGATCAGAGAAAAACCATTTTCAACATATTATTGTATTTCCTTCCCAACTAATATTTTTACACATGTGTGCATATACATGTGTGCATATATTCTTAAAAAGTATCTCTGAAAAATAAAAGGTTTTAAGTTATTATTTTATGTTATTTTTTGAAATCATAACAAAAAAAATGATACAACTACATGAAACTTGTCCCTCAAAAAAGTAATGCATTTTAAAAGCAAATTCTGTAGTCATTATTTGATTTGTATTGTCTTCTTTATAAGTTATAATTGGATGGTAAATACATCTGAAAACTTAATATTTGCAAAGAATGTCAACAGAGAATTTATTCTTTATCCTGGCAGAAAATGCCAGTGGAAACTTGAATTCTGTAATTAAATTATCCTAAAATACATATTATTTTTGTGTCAGGAAATAAAAATGAATTCTGTTCAGAAAAGGCTATTTTAACTTTAAAAAAATGATCAAATTTGTGCTGTGCTGTAACAAGATTAAAAATAGAAGTGAATATATATTTCCATTCCACCTCTATCTCTAGGTAAACAGTGATTTAGTCTAAATTTATTTACCTTCTAGAAAATATTTTTGTATGTATGAACCTTGCCAGCTAGGTAATATAAATACAATATAGAGATGCCATGTTTATCTGCACAGGCTCCCAAAGATTCATATTAAACTAAACATGACGATGCAAATATTAAGTGATTTTAAATCTATAATTTAAGACTTTTCTTCCTTATTACTAGTTCCATTTTATATAAAAAATGGAAATCATAGGTCATTCTCTACTTTTAAAATTGAATCTGATGCTACAAAACTCCTGTCCCTTAGTATTGAATGTGATATTTTTGATACCTATATCAGCAAATTGTCTCAAAAAATAAATTAAGGGATTTGTAACACACTTTAGCATTTATTCTTTAATTATAACTGCCTGACTTTTGACAAAACCACAGCAAGGGAAAAAGAGTTCAAATGTGTTATCACTATCTAGCAAATATCATGTCCATATATATATATTTATGTATTCACTTAACTGTAAAAGACATTTCTAAGGTCATGTCCAATAATAAAAAAGAATTTGTTTATTGTCACATTAGCTCTTTATGTGTCATAGTGAATGATCAGATTCCATTAAAAAGTTGAACTTTTACATTGAATCTTACAGATTTTGTTACTTGCTGCACCGTTATTATAAAGCCTCCAAGTAGGATATCAAATTTTTTTAAAAATTAATTTTTCCAGCATTACTGAGATATAATTGACATATAATATTGTATAAGTTTAAGGTGTACAAATGTGTTGATTGGATACAATTACATATTGCAAAATAATTACCATCATAGCTTTAGATAGCACCTCTATCATGTTACATAATTACAATTTCTTTTTTGTGGAGAGAACATTTAATATCTGCTCTCTTAGCAACTTGAAGTATATTATACAATATTATTTACTTCAGTCACCATGCTCTACATTAGTTCCCCAGAACTTATTCATCCTGTCACTGAGCACTTGTACTCTTTGATCAACATCTCCCCATTTCTCCCACCTTAACCCTAGAACCCCACTCCACTCTCTGCTGCAGAAAATAGTATGGAAGTTCTTCCAAAATTTAAAAATAGAACTATCATATAATCCAGCAATCCCACATCTGGATCTAAATATATCCACAGGAAATAAAAACAGGATCTCAAAGGATATATCTTTAAATACAAAGATGAGTGAAACTTTCATGGGAATACATTCCAAATTAAGTGACTGTCCATGTAGTGTGTCATGCCCCTTAACCGATGAGACTGTGGAATGAGTAGGGAAGTTACTAGTGACACTAGTAGTGAAATGTCTCGGTTAATATCCCAAAATTATAACATCAGATTTCTGAATTAAAATGAAAGGAAAAAAAAACTATGACATGTTTATAGAGTTATTAAGTCATCTAGAATGGGGGCTGGGTTGAAAACCAGCCTTAAGTATAATATATATAGTGAGAAGACCATGTCTAGCCTGTCCGTGTCAGAGTAGTTTCTCTTTGTCCTCTTTGACAAGTGAATGAGGATGTGGGAGAAGATATAAATGAACCTGACTAGGTGAACAAAATGTAAGTTGTGGTATTTCTTCTGGTGTAGATGCTATGGAATATTTCGGTAACAGCATTTCCTACTGTTACAGAGAAAGACCTCCCAGAAAATTTCTTCTCACAGGTGATGTTCACCTTTTAAAACACAAAATACTATGTGGATATATGTATATATATTTTTCTGCTTCATATATATATTTCTGCTTCATATTTGATTGTAGATAAGATGAATTTTGACTTTGTGACTCTTGTTTATTAGCAGCGATTCAAAATCAGATAAAAAACATTGTATTTAATTGCTGTTTAATTAAAATTGTATACTATTTCTAAAACATTTTACAGAAGATTTCTATTACAGTGTAAAATGTTATAAATTTGAGACACATCTCATTTATTTCTTAATCCTTTGACACTTAGCTCAAAGCCCCATATATTGTAACTCCCCAATTAATATTTGTTGAATAATTGCATGACAGAAGAAATGAATGAATGGCAGATACTGTCCTAATGATGACTATCTCCTTATCAGACACCTAATTACAATTAGTATTTGAAGTTGATTGCATTGTAAAAATAACCACAAGTGCTCATCTGAATCTGTTTTAGAGAGACCAATGTACTGGAGATTATAGAATCTGGTTTCTAGGAAAACAGATTTGGGGCTATTAGAAAATAGTTTAAAATAAATTATAAGATGACGTATTTTATTATGGAGTCTATATCCATATCATATGGTGTTTTGTTTGTTTGCTTTTGTTTTCTCATCCAGGAGGGTTATATGACTAAGAACTGGCTTCTAAAACTTTCAAACATTTGTTAGAAGGTGATCTTAGATTAGGCTTTCCATGTAGATTATCCGAAGATACAGTCAAAAATATCTGCTGCACCCCTACCTCTCACAAGCCTAATATTAGCACACTTTTTTTTTTTTAATTCATTGTTTCTTTTCTAGACACACCATTACTTTGAATAAGCAAGTTTGGATGGATAGCCCAGGACAGTGGAGTGGACCAGGGCTTTTGTTTATAGTTTGTGAGTTCATCACTGCAAACAGGCACATGGACTAGAGTAAAAATGGGAGTAAAAAGCAGCCTGCATTCTTATAGCAAGCTATGTGTCCTAGCATGGAGTTTATTCCACCCAGAATAGAGGCATTTTTCTTCATTTGCACAAAGACATCAGCCCTGAGTTGAGGAATGCCTTAAAGGAAGAAGACCCTTAAAAAGGAGCATGTGGGTAACAACATACCATGTTTTACTCTTGATATTTCTCAATTTTGCCAACCACTGATATAGCTTGATTGAATGTCTTTAAAAGCACTTTTATTGCATGTTATCAGGCAAGTAAACATTTGCTGATGCAGAGAATGAAAAACAGAGTTTCACTCTGCAGTGAGTGCAATAGAAAGGCCATAGGGCATTTCTTAATGTACATCTTTATCAATGCTTAAAAAGCCAGCCTTAATATGTGAGCATAGCTTAGGAACATCCAGTCTAATTCCTTCTTTTGAATATTTCTAACAGGAAAAAACTCCCACAAACTCCACTTTAATTACAATGAATGGCAAAGGTCTCACAGTGATAAGGCATCACAAACAGGCTGGTTTTTATTACACACAAGGGGATGGTCAAAGGCATGATAATCTAGGGAAGAAAGATGGTTGCTAATGTTTACATACTTAGCTCCCACTGGCATTCACCCGCTTGGAGGTTTGCACTGTCCCTCTTAATCTGAGAGAGTGCATCCAGATTCACAGCAAGATCTCAAGGAGAGCCAGATGATGGGGCAGATGGCAGATGACTAATTTGGCAAGGCTTGATAAGTGGAAATAGTTTGCTTTAATTGCTTGTCAAGTCCAGTACCTACATTAAAGTTAAGGACCTAGCACTTCCACAGAAAATGAAATACTACAAAGTAAATAAGAAGGATTCTGTGTAGGGGAGTGGTAAGGGGTGGGAAGAATGATTAAAAAATGCTGGGAGAGATTTGTGGCAAGACAGTGGTAAGGGGAATATTATTTTATCCAAGAATAGATGACATGAATGCAATTTCTAAATCTGCAAAGTCTTTCTATTATGTTTTTTTCAGCTTTCAACATAGGAATTTTATGAGATGTTATTTAAGAAAAAATACAATAAAATAAAATATTTGAAGACAGGAAAACAATGAGGAACAGAAACTAAGAATTATATACAAGTAGTTATAAGTCAGCTTTTGATGATGCATAATGTGTTTAAAATCATTTGTAATTATTTTAATTTTACTAGGCTAATTTTTGAAATATAAAGTGGAAAAAAATTGGACATGTTATAAGAATAACCTGTTGGGAAGACTAATTAGGGTAGACTACTCACAAGACATATTCATAAACAGGAGACAATCATGTGTAATTTTTATATCTATCATTTTTTTGTCATCACCAATGAGATGGTTTCCTTTTGCAATATAATTTAACAGTTTAAACAGCTTTGAGGGCATTTAAAGACTATTGTAGGTAAACAAGAGGTAAAAGATCAATTAAATTTTAGATGGATCAGTATATGTAGTCTACTGATTTACCTTTCATCAGTTTGTGCTATAGAATGCCTGTCTTTCCTAGCTACAACTCTATTAGTGAAGGTCTACAATGCCAAATGCCCTTTTCATTTGGCTCAAGTATCATTTAGAAAATGTTTTCGTTAATTTCAGCAGCTTCTCTCTTTTGTTACTTTGGGAGTCAGTAAAATAGTGGTAGAAAACGGATTCAGAGAATACAGGGTCACTTTTTTTTTAAAGGTACCAAATTTTTACATTGAAAAATATTTTATTTCCAGCTTATATAATGTAAGTTACAAACCACATTTCCTATTTTGGCATTAATTTTGTAATACCTTTAAAGTTAATTGTAAAGAATACAAAATTTCTGAAATATAAACCTATTTTCTTTATTTATCATTTTTGGGCATAATTATTCATAAAAGGACCAAAGCATAAAGTACCTGGAAAACAATATAATAAGAATGTTTTATTAAATTCATACAGGAACATATTTAACTCCATCAGATACATAAGCCAACTTGAGTGTGTGTGTGTGTTTTAATTTATACTCAATAAAATTTAAGTTTTAACTGTAGAGATCTAGGTAATCACCCTGGTCAGTATGCAGATAGTTCTGCCATCTCCCAAATTCCCCTGTGGTCTAGTCAGACCCTCACTATCCCTCTTCCCCACCCCCTAGCAACCACTAATCTGTTCTCCACCCTTGTAGTTTTGTCTTTTTACAAAATGATGTATCGATAGAAACATATGTAGCCTTTTAGATTATATGTAGCCTTTTGAGTCCTGCTTCTTTCAGTCAGTATAATGCCTTTGAGAATTTTCCATGTTGATATATCAATCATCTGTTCATTTTATTGCTGAGGAGATATTCATGGAATGTATATAGTTTATCATTTCACCCATTGAAAGACTTTTGAGTTGTTTCCAATTTTTTGTGAATTTGAATAGAGTTCCTATAAACATTCATGTACTTAATTTTCTCTTCCTTGTGATTTTAATAGCATTCTTTTCTCTACGTCACTTTAAGATTATAGCACATAATACATGTAACACACAAAATATGTGTTAATCAGCTGTTGATGTTATCAGTAAGGCTTCCAGTCAACTCTAGGCTATTTATTAGTTAAGTTTTGGGGGAGACAAAAGTTATAAGAGGATTTTTGACTGCATGGGGCGTCAGTGCCTACATTGTTCAGGGTCAACTGTACTTCTGATCAACTGCTATAAATTAAAGATTCCCTCCTCGGGTGCCATTAAGTTGCTAGAGCAGCTCACAAAACTCAGAGAAACATTTTACTTACTAGGTTAGCAGTTATAAAAGGTTATAAGTCAGGAATAGCCAGATGGAAGAGATGTGCAGGGCAAGGTATGGGGAAAGGCTGGGAGCTTCCAAACTCTCCCAGAGCATCAACACATGTTCACTGTTAACCTTAAAAATAAAACTGCCAGTTATATTACTAGCAAAATTGGGTTTATTTGGGAATAGCAGAGAATTGCAATCCAGGATGAGCAGGTTGCTGTAAAGCTATGTGAAAATCCCCTCATGTACATATTTCTTTGCAAACATAATTCTTCATTTATCTAGGGATCTACAAATGGGATTGCTGGGTCATTTGATAAGTGTATGTTTAATTTCTAACTTTGTAAGATGTTGCCACAGTGTGACCTCCTCAAGAGCATCCAATGAATTCAACCCATTACATAGTGTAGAGTAGATTTTAAGTAAATATTTTAGAAATAAATTCAATCACAGAATTTTTTAGCTGGAGGAAACATAAAGATAGCTTATTTGAGAAAAGAGAAAATTGGAACCAATGAGAACAGAATAATTGTTCAAGTTTACATGGCTAACAAGTGCTGGAGCAGTGGAGTCCCAACCTCTACTTTCTTTGTCCAGTGCTCATTCTTTTAGATCAGACTGATTGAGTACATCACCGTGCAAGACTTACATTTTAATCTGCTTTAATATATTGCATAATGCACACACACTATATACTACATATTTGAATAAATGGCAATACGTAACATTGAGCTCTGTCAATGAGTCAGACATTGTGCAAAGCAAGTTACACATAGAGATTGATTTAATCCTCACTACTGCCTGTTAGATGGTGGTTGTTATTATGTCCATTTTACAGAAGAGGAAATAGAATGACAGAGTCTGAGTAACTTGCCCAAGATTAAATAGTAGGCCAGTGATTGAGCTAGATTTTATGCTGGACATCTGGCCCTGGGCCCTGTGTTCTTAACCCCTAAACTGGATTTATTATTAAAAATAGTGCAAAATCCTACTTTATAGATATAGAAACAGAGACTCTAAATAGTGAAGTTACTTGACGAAGTTCAACATTCAGCTTTTAAAAATGGAAAAACCAACATATTTGATCCTGGCTCAGTTATGGTTCTTAGCGACTCCAAAGTCCATTTATTTACTCAACAAATATTAACTGAAAGTCTATGTGCCTGCTCTTTTAGGTGTTGAGCAGACAAAGGGATTGCCTCCTACACAGCTTGCATTGTAATGTAGAGACATATAATAAACAAGTAAACAAGAAAAATGCATAATGCAATTTCAGATAGCAATAAAACAAAAATAAGAGAAGGCGAAGAAGACAGAGCATGATGTATGAGAACCTGCTACTTATCTTAGATAAGGCTATTTTGAAGGAGTGACATTTGAGCAAAGATCTGAATACAGGTTCTTACAGGCCATGTTGAAAAGTTTGGATTTTATAATAAGTATGATTAGAAGCCAATGAGTGTTTTCAGTAGTGGAGCGATGTGAATGATTTATGTTTTTAAAAAGATCGTTCTGGACCCTGTGTGGAGAGTAAATTAATCAGGACATGTAGG